>NC_137175.1:93526414-96383080 GCF_951804945.1 Podarcis cretensis
CCGATGATAAAAACGCATCTGTTTCCACCGAAAAACCTTTCAGGGGATCGTTTGCAAGACTTCAGCACCATTTTTGAGTGAATTGCAGAATGTCAGATTTTTGCTGTAATTGTGACCGCGCGGCTTAGTGATTTTTGCAAAAAAAAGTTGTTCAGACAGTCGAGGGCTACTTTTGTTTCGATGATAAAAACGCATCTGTTTCCACCGAAAAACCTTTCAGGGGATCGTTTGCAACAGTTTGGCACCATTTTTGAAGTGAATTGCAGAACGTCAGATTTTTGCTGTAATTGTGACACGCGCGGCTTAGGGATTTTTGAAAAAAAAGTTCTTCAGACGTCGAGGGATAATTCTATTTACGATTAAAAAAACGCATCTGTTTCCAACAAAAAACCTTTCAGGGATCGTTTGCAACAGTTTGGCACCATTTTTGAATGTATTTCAGAACGTCAGACTTTTGCAGAAATTGTGACCGCGCGGCTTAGGGATTTTTGCAAAAAAAAGTTGTTCAGATGTCGAGGGCTAATTCTGTTTTCCGATGATAAAAACACATCTGTTTCCCTCGAAAAACCTTTCAGGGGATGGTTTGCAACACTTCAGCACCATTTTTGAGTGAATTGCAGAACGTCATATTTTTGCTGAAATTGTAGACCGCGACGGCTTAGGGATTTTTTGCAAAAAAAAGTTGTTCAGACGTCGAGGGCTACTTTTGTTTCCGATGATAAAAACGCATCAGTTTCCACCGAAAAACCTTTCAGGGGATGGTTTGCAACACTTCAGCACCATTTTTTAGTGAATTGCAGAACGTCAGATTTTTGCTGATGAATTGTGACCTGCGCGGGCTTAGGGATTTTTGCAAAAAAAAGTTGTTCAGACGTCGAAGGCTACTTTTGTTTCCGATGATAAAAACGCATCTGTTTCCCTCGAAAAACCTTTCAGGGGATGGTTTGCAACAGTTTGGCACCATTTTTGACGTGAATTGCAGAACGTCAGAAATTTTAAAGAAATGTGACCGCGCGGCTTAGGGATTTTTGGAAAAAAATAGTTGTTTAGATGTCGAGGGCTAATTATGTTTCCGATGATAAAAACACATCTGTTTCCCTCGAAAAACCTTTCAGGGGATGGTTTGCAACACTTCAGCACCATGTTTGAGTGAATTGCAGAATGTCAGAAATTTTGAAGAAATTGTGACCGCGCGGCTTAGGGATTTTTGCAAAAAAAAGTTGTTCAGACGTTGAGGGCTACTTTTGTTTCCGATGATAAAAACGCAACCTCTTCCACCGAAAAACCTTTCAGGGGATCGTTTGCAAGACTTCAGCACCATTTTTGAGTGAATTGCAGAATGTCAGATTTTTGCTGTAATTGTGACCCGCGCGGCTTAGGGATTTTTGAAAAAAAAAGTTCTTCAGACGTCGAGGGATAATTCTATTTACGATTTAAAAAACACATCTGTTTCCAACAAAAAACCTTTCAGGGGATGGTTTGCAACAGTTTGGCACCATTTTTGAGTGAATTTCAGAACGTCAGAAATTTTGAAGAAATTGTGACCGCGCGGCTTAGTGATTTTTGAAAAAAAAAGTTGTTCATACTTCAAGGGCTAATTCTGTTTCCGATGATAAAAACGCATCTGTTTCCCTCGAAAAACCTTTCAGGGGATGGTTTGCAACACTTCAGCACCATTTTTGAGTGAATTGCAGAACGTCATATTTTTGCTGAAATTGTGACCGTGCGGCTTAGGGATTTTTGCAAAAAAAAGTTCTTCAGACGTCGAGGGATAATTCTATTTACGATTTAAAAAACGCATCTGTTTCCAACAAAAAACCTTTCAGGGGATCGTTTGCAACAGTTTGGCACCATTTTTGAGTGAATTGCAGAACGTCAGATTTTTGCTGTAATTGTGACCCGCGCGGCTTAGGGATTTTTGAAAAAAAAGTTCTTCAGACGTCGAGAGATAATTCTATTTACGATTAAAAAAACGCATCTGTTTCCAACAAAAAACCTTTCAGGGGATCGTTTGCAAGACTTCAGCACCATTTGTGAGTGAATTGCAGAACGTCATATTTTTGCTGAAATTGTGACCGCGCGGCTTAGGGATTTTTGTAAAAAAAAGTTGTTCAGATGTCGAGGGCTAATTATGTTTGCGATGATAAAAACGCATCTGTTTCCACCAAAGAACCTTTCAGGTGATCGTTTGCAACAGTTCAGCACCATTTTTGAATGTATTTCAGAACGTCAGATTTTTGCTGAAATTGTGACCGCGCGGCTTAGGGATTTTTGCAAAAAAAAGTTGTTCAGATGTCGAGGGCTAATTCTGTTTCCGATGATAAAAATGCATCTGTTTCCACCGAAAAACCTTTCAGGGGATCGTTTGCAACACTTCAGCACCATTTTTGAGTGAATTGCAGATCGTCAGATTTTTGCTGAAATTGTGACTGCGCAGCTTAGGGATTTTTGCAAAAAAAAGTTGTTCAGATGTCAAGGGCTACTTTTGTTTCGGATGATAAAAACGCATCTGTTTCCACCGAAAAACCTTTCAGGGGATCGTTTGCAACAGTTTGGCACCATTTTTGAGTGAATTGCAGAACGTCAGAAATTTTGAAGAAATTGTGACCGCGCGGCTTAGTGATTTTTGCAAAAAAAAGTTTTTCAGACGTCGAGGGCTAATTCTGTTTCCGATGATAAAAACACATCTGTTTCCCTCGAAAAACCTTTCAGGGGATGGTTTGCAACACTTCAGCACCATTTTTGAGTGAATTGCAGAACGTCATATTTTTGCTGAAATTGTGACCGCGAGGCTTAGGGATTTTTGCAAAAAAAAGTTGTTCAGACGTCGAGGGCTACTTTTGTTTCCGATGATAAAAACGCATCTGTTTCCACCGAAAAACCTTTCAGGGGATCGTTTGCAAGACTTCAGCACCATTTTTGAGTGAATTGCAGAATGTCAGATTTTTGCTGTAATTGTGACCGCGCGGCTTAGTGATTTTTGTAAAAAAAAGTTGTTTAGATGTCGAGGGCTACTTTTGTTTCGGATGATAAAAACGCATCTGTTTCCACCGAAAAACCTTTCAGGGGATCGTTTGCAACAGTTTGGCACCATTTTTGAGTGAATTGTATTACCTCAGAAATTTTGAAGAAATTGTGACCGCGCGGTTTAGAGATTTTTGCAAAAAAAAGTTGTTCAGATGTCGAGGGCTAATTCTGTTTCCGATGATAAAAACGCATCTGTTTCCACCGAAAAACCTTTCAGGGGATCGTTTGCAACACTTCAGCCCCATTTTTGAGTGAATTGCAGAACGTCATATTTTTGCTGAAATTGTGACCGCGCGGCTTAGGGATTTTTGTAAAAAAAAGTTGTTCAGATGTCGAGGGCTAATTATGTTTGCGATGATAAAAACGCATCTGTTTCCACCAAAGAACCTTTCAGGTGATCGTTTGCAACAGTTCAGCACCATTTTTGAATGTATTTCAGAACGTCAGATTTTTGCTGAAATTGTGACCGCGCGGCTTAGCGATTTTTGCAAAAAAAAGTTGTTCAGATGTCGAGGGCTAATTCTGTTTCCGATGATAAAAATGCATCTGTTTCCACCGAAAAACCTTTCAGGGGATCGTTTGCAACACTTCAGCACCATTTTTGAGTGAATTGCAGAACGTCAGATTTTTGCTGAAATTGTGACTGCGCAGCTTAGGGATTTTTGCAAAAAAAAGTTGTTCAGATGTCAAGGGCTACTTT
Source organism: Podarcis cretensis (assembly GCF_951804945.1). NCBI lineage: Eukaryota > Metazoa > Chordata > Lepidosauria > Squamata > Lacertidae > Podarcis > Podarcis cretensis. The sequence goes on from NC_137175.1 coordinate 93,530,142, forward strand.
TGTTTCGGATGATAAAAACGCATCTGTTTCCACCGAAAAACCTTTCAGGGGATCGTTTGCAACAGTTTGGCACCATTTTTGAGTGAATTGCAGAACGTCAGAAATTTTGAAGAAATTGTGACCGCGCGGCTTAGTGATTTTTGCAAAAAAAAGTTTTTCAGACGTCGAGGGCTAATTCTGTTTCCGATGATAAAAACACATCTGTTTCCCTCGAAAAACCTTTCAGGGGATGGTTTGCAACACTTCAGCACCATTTTTCAGTGAATTGCAGAACGTCATATTTTTGCTGAAATTGTGACCGCGAGGCTTAGGGATTTTTGCAAAAAAAAGTTGTTCAGACTTCGAGGGCTACTTTTGTTTCCGATGATAAAAACGCATCTGTTTCCACCGAAAAACCTTTCAGGGGATCGTTTGCAAGACTTCAGCACCATTTTTGAGTGAATTGCAGAATGTCAGATTTTTGCTGTAATTGTGACCGCGCGGCTTAGTGATTTTTGTAAAAAAAAGTTGTTTAGATGTCGAGGGCTACTTTTGTTTCGGATGATAAAAACGCATCTGTTTCCACCGAAAAACCTTTCAGGGGATCGTTTGCAACAGTTTGGCACCATTTTTGAGTGAATTGTATTACCTCAGAAATTTTGAAGAAATTGTGACCGCGCGGTTTAGAGATTTTTGCAAAAAAAAGTTGTTCAGATGTCGAGGGCTAATTCTGTTTCCGATGATAAAAACGCATCTGTTTCCACCGAAAAACCTTTCAGGGGATCGTTTGCAACACTTCAGCCCCATTTTTGAGTGAATTGCAGAACGTCAGATTTTTGCTGAAACTGTGACCGCGCGGCTTAGGGATTTTTGCAAAAAAAAGTTGTTCAGATGTCGAGGGCTAATTCTGTTTCTGATGATAAAAACGCATCTGTTTCCACCGAAAAACCTTTCAGGGGATGGTTTGCAACAGTTTGGCACCATTTTTGAGTGAATTGCAGAACGTCAGAAATTTTGAAGAAATTCTGACCGCGCGGCTTAGTGATTTTTGAAAAAAAAAGTTGTTCATACTTCAAGGGCTAATTCTGTTTCCGATGATAAAAACACATCTGTTTCCCTCGAAAAACCTTTCAGGGGATGGTTTGCAACACTTCAGCACCATTTTTGAGTGAATTGCAGAACGTCATATTTTTGCTGAAATTGTGACCGCGCGGCTTAGGGATTTTTGCAAAAAAAAGTTGTTCAGACGTCGAGGGCTATTTTTGTTTCGGATGATAAAAACGCATCTGTTTCCACAGAAAAAACTTTCAGGGGATCGTTTGCAACAGTTTGGCACCATTTTTGAGTGAATTGCAGAACGTCAGAAATTTTGAAGAAATTGTGACCGCGCGGCTTAGTGATTTTTGAAAAAAAAAGTTGTTCATACTTCAAGGGCTAATTCTGTTTCCGATGATAAAAACACATCTGTTTCCCTCGAAAAACCTTTCAGGGGATGGTTTGCAACACTTCAGCACCATTTTTGAGTGAATTGCAGAACGTCATATTTTTGCTGAAATTGTGACCGCGCGGCTTAGGGATTTTTGCAAAAAAAAGTTTTTCAGACGTCGAGGGCTAATTATGTTTCCGATGATAAAAATGCATCTGTTTCCCTCGAAAAACCTTTCAGGGGATGGTTTGCAACACCTCAGCACCATTTTTGAGTGAATTGCAGAACGTCATATTTTTGCTGAAATTGTGACCGCGCGGCTTAGGGATTTTTGCAAAAAAAAGTTGTTCAGACGTCGAGGGCTACTTTTGTTTCCGATGATAAAAACGCATCTGTTTCCACCGAAAAACCTTTCAGGGGATCGTTTGCAAGACTTCAGCACCATTTTTGAGTGAATTGCAGAATGTCAGATTTTTGCTGTAATTGTGACCGCGCGGCTTAGGGATTTTTGAAAAAAAAAGTTCTTCAGACGTCGAGGGATAATTCTATTTACGATTAAAAAAACGCATCTGTTTCCAACAAAAAACCTTTCAGGGGATCGTTTGCAACAGTTTGGCACCATTTTTGAGTGAATTGCAGAACGTCAGAAATTTTGAAGAAATTGTGACCGCGCGGCTTAGAGATTTTTGCAAAAAAAAGTTGTTCAGATGTCGAGGGCTAATTATGTTTCCTATGATAAAAACACATCTGTTTCCCTCGAAAAACCTTTCAGGTGATCGTTTGCAACAGTTCAGCACCATTTTTGAATGTATTTCAGAACATCAGATTTTTGCTGAAATTGTGACCGCGCGGCTTAGGGATTTTTGAAAAAAAAAGTTGTTCATACTTCAAGGGCTAATTCTGTTTCCGATGATAAAAACACATCTGTTTCCCTCGAAAAACCTTTCAGGGGATGGTTTGCAACACTTCAGCACCATTTTTGAGTGAATTGCAGAACGTCATATTTTTGCTGAAATTGTGACCGCGCGGCTTAGGGATTTTTGCAAAAAAAAGTTGTTCAGACGTCGAGGGCTACTTTTGTTTCCGATGATAAAAACGCATCTGTTTCCACCGAAAAACCTTTCAGGGGATCGTTTGCAAGACTTCAGCACCATTTTTGAGTGAATTGCAGAATGTCAGATTTTTGCTGTAATTGTGACCGCGCGGCTTAGGGATTTTTGAAAAAAAAAGTTCTTCAGACGTCGAGGGATAATTCTATTTACGATTAAAAAAACGCATCTGTTTCCAACAAAAAACCTTTCAGGGGATCGTTTGCAACAGTTTGGCACCATTTTTGAGTGAATTGCAGAACGTCAGAAATTTTTAAGAAATTGTGACCGCGCGGCTTAGAGATTTTTGCAAAAAAAAGTTGTTCAGATGTCGAGGGCTAATTATGTTTCCTATGATAAAAACACATCTGTTTCCCTCGAAAAACCTTTCAGGGGATGGTTTGCAACACTTCAGCACCATTTTTGAGTGAATTGCAGAACGTCATATTTTTGCTGAAATTGTGACCGCGAGGCTTAGGAATTTTTGCAAAAAAAAGTTGTTCAAACGTCGAGGGCTACTTTTGTTTCCGATGATAAAAATGCATCTGTTTCCAGCGAAAAACCTTTCAGGGGATCGTTTGCAAGACTTCAGCACCATTTTTGAGTGAATTGCAGAATGTCAGATTTTTGCTGTAATTGTGACCGCGCGGCTTAGTGATTTTTGCAAAAAAAAGTTGTTCAGATGTCGAGGGCTAATTCTTTTTCCGATGATAAAAATGCATCTGTTTCCACCGAAAAACCTTTCAGGGGATCGTTTGCAACAGTTTGGCACCATTTTTGAGTGAATTGCAGAACGTCAGAAATTTTGAAGAAATTGTGACCGCGCGGCTTAGGGATTTTTGCAAAAAAAAGTTGTTTAGATGTCGAGGGCTAATTATGTTTCCTATGATAAAAACGCATCTGTTTCCACCGAAAAACCTTTCAGGGGATGGTTTGCAACAGTTTGGCACCATTTTTGAGTGAATTGCACAATGTCAGATTTTTGCTGTAATTGTGACCGCGCGGCTTAGTGATTTTTGCAAAAAAAAGTTGTTCAGATGTCGAGGGCTAATTCTGTTTCCGATGATAAAAACGCATCTGTTTCCACCGAAAAACCTTTCAGGGGATGGTTTGCAACAGTTTGGCACCATTTTTGAGTGAATTGCAGAACGTCAGAAATTTTGAAGAAATTGTGACCGCGCGGCTTAGGGATTTTTGCAAAAAAAAGTTGTTCATACTTCAAGGGCTAATTCTGTTTCCGCTGATAAAAACACATCTGTTTCCCTCGAAAAACCTTTCAGGGGATGGTTTGCAACACTTCAGCACCATTTTTGAGTGAATTGCAGAACGTCATATTTTTGCTGAAATTGTGACCGCGAGGCTTAGGGATTTTTGCAAAAAAAAGTTGTTCAGACGTCGAGGGCTATTTTTGTTTCCGATGATAAAAACGCATCTGTTTCCAGCGAAAAACCTTTCAGGGGATCGTTTGCAAGACTTCAGCACCATTTTTGAGTGAATTGCAGAATGTCAGATTTTTGCTGTAATTGTGACCGCGCGGCTTAGTGATTTTTGCAAAAAAAAGTTGTTCAGATGTCGAGGGCTAATTCTGTTTCCGATGATAAAAACGCATCTGTTTCCACCGAAAAACCTTTCAGGGGATGGTTTGCAACACTTCAGCACCATTTTTGAGTGAATTGCAGAACGTCAGAAATTTTGAAGAAATTGTGACCGCGCGGCTTAGTGATTTTTGAAAAAAAAAGTTGTTCATACTTCAAGGGCTAATTCTGTTTCCGATGATAAAAACACATCTGTTTCCCTCGAAAAACCTTTCAGGGGATGGGTTGCAACACTTCAGCACCATTTTTGAGTGAATTGCAGAACGTCATATTTTTGCTGTAATTGTGACCGCGCGGCTTAGGGATTTTTGAAAAAAAAGTTCTTCAGACGTCGAGGGATAATTCTATTTACGATTAAAAAAACGCATCTGTTTCCAACAAAAAACCTTTCAGGGGATTGTTTGCAACAGTTTGGGACCATTTTTGAGTGAATTGCAGAACGTCAGAAATTTTGAAGAAATTGTGACCGCGCGGCTTAGGGATTTTTGCAAAAAAAAGTTGTTCAGATGTCGAGGGCTAATTCTGTTTCCGATGATAAAAAAGCATCTGTTTCCACCAAAGAACCTTTCAGGTGATCGTTTGCAACAGTTCAGCACCATTTTTGAATGTATTTCAGAACGTCAGATTTTTGCTGAAATTGTGACCGCGCGGCTTAGGGATTTTTGAAAAAAAAAGTTGTTCATATTTCAAAGGCTAATTCTGTTTCCGATGATAAAAACGCATCTGTTTCCAGCGAAAATCCTTTCAGGGGATCGTTTGCAAGACTTCAGCACCATTTTTGAGTGAATTGCAGAATGTCAGATTTTTGCTGTAATTGTGACCGCGCGGCTTAGTGATTTTTGCAAAAAAAAGTTGTTCAGATGTCGAGGGCTAATTCTGTTTCCGATGATAAAAACGCATCTGTTACCACCGAAAAACCTTTCAGGGGATCGTTTGCAACAGTTTGGCACCATTTTTGAGTGAATTGCAGAACGTCAGAAATTTTGAAGAAATTGTGACCGCGCGGCTTAGGGATTTTTGCAAAAAAAAGTTGTTTAGATGTCGAGGGCTAATTATGTTTCCTATGATAAAAACGCATCTGTTTCCACCGAAAAACCTTTCAGGGGATGGTTTGCAACAGTTTGGCACCATTTTTGAGTGCATTGCAGAACGTCAGAAATTTTGAAGAAATTGTGACCGCGCGGCTTAGTGATTTTTGAAAAAAAAAGTTGTTCATACTTCAAGGGCTAATTCTGTTTCCGATGATAAATACACATCTGTTTCCCTCGAAAAACCTTTCAGGGGATGGTTTGCAACACTTCAGCACCATTTTTGAGTGAATTGCAGAACGTCATATTTTTGCTGAAATTGTGACCGCGAGGCTTAGGGATTTTTGCAAAAAAAAGTTGTTCATACTTCAAGGGCTAATTCTGTTTCCGATGATAAAAACGCATCTGTTTCCAGCGAAAAACCTTTCAGGGGATCGTTTGCAAGACTTCAGCACCATTTTTGAGTGAATTGCAGAATGTCAGATTTTTGCTGTAATTGTGACCGCGCGGCTTAGTGATTTTTGCAAAAAAAAGTTGTTCAGATGTCGAGGGCTAATTCTGTTTCCGATGATAAAAACGCATCTGTTTCCACCGAAAAACCTTTCAGGGGATCGTTTGCAACAGTTTGGCACCATTTTTGAGTGAATTGCAGAACGTCAGAAATTTTGAAGAAATTGTGACCGCGCGGCTTAGGGATTTTTGCAAAAAAAAGTTGTTCAGATGTCGAGGGCTAATTCTGTTTCTGATGATAAAAACGCATCTGTTTCCACCGAAAAACCTTTCAGGGGATGGTTTGCAACAGTTTGGCACCATTTTTGAGTGAATTGCAGAACGTCAGAAATTTTGAAGAAATTGTGACCGCGCGGCTTAGTGATTTTTGAAAAAAAAAGTTGCTCATACTTCAAGGGCTAATTCTGTTTCCGATGATAAAAACACATCTGTTTCCCTCGAAAAACCTTTCAGGGGATGGTTTGCAACACTTCAGCACCATTTTTGAGTGAATTGCAGAACGTCATATTTTTGCTGAAATTGTGACCGCGCGGCTTAGGGATTTTTGCCAAAAAAAGTTGTTCAGACCTCGAGGGCTACTTTTGTTTCCGATGATAAAAACGCATCTGTTTCCAGCGAAAAACCTTTCAGGGGATCGTTTGCAACACTTCAGCACCATTTTTGAGTGAATTGCAGAATGTCAGATTTTTGCTGTAATTGTGACCGCGCGGCTTAGTGATTTTTGTAAAAAAAAGTTGTTCAGATGTCGAGGGCTAATTCTGTTTCCGATGATAAAAACGGATCTGTTTCCACCGAAAAACCTTTCAGGGGATCGTTTGCAACAGTTTGGCACCATTTTTGAGTGAATTGCAGAACGTCAGAAATTTTGAAGAAATTGTGACCGCGCGGCTTAGTGATTTTTGAAAAAAAAAGTTGTTCATACTTCAAGGGCTAATTCTGTTTCCGATGATAAAAACACATCTGTTTCCCTCGAAAAACCTTTCAGGGGATGGTTTGCAACACTTCAGCACCATTTTTGAGTGAATTGCAGAACGTCATATTTTTGCTGAAATTGTGACCGCGCGGCTTAGGGATTTTTGCAAAAAAAAGTTTTTCAGACGTCGAGGGCTAATTATGTTTCCGATGATAAAAATGCATCTGTTTCCCTCGAAAAACCTTTCAGGGGATGGTTTGCAACACTTCAGCACCATTTTTGAGTGAATTGCAGAACGTCATATTTTTGCTGAAATTGTGACCGCGCGGCTTAGGGATTTTTGCAAAAAAAAGTTGTTCAGATGTCGAGGGCTAATTCTGTTTCCGATGATAAAAACGCATCTGTTTCCACCGAAAAACCTTTCAGGTGATGGTTTGCAACAGTTTGGCACCATTTTTGAGTGAATTGCAGAACGTCAGAAATTTTGAAGAAATTGTGACCGCGCGGCTTAGTGATTTTTGAAAAAAAAAGTTGTTCATACTTCAAGGGCTAATTCTGTTTCCGATGATAAAAACACATCTGTTTCCCTCGAAAAACCTTTCAGGGGATGGTTTGCAACATTTCAGCACCATTTTTGAGTGAATTGCAGAACGTCATATTTTTGCTGAAATTGTGACCGCGAGGCTTAGGGATTTTTGCAAAAAAAAGTTGTTCAGATGTCGAGGGCTAATTCTGTTTCCGATGATAAAAACGCATCTGTTTCCACCGAAAAACCTTTCAGGGGATCATTTGCAACAGTTTGGCACCATTTTTGAGTGAATTGCAGAACATCAGATTTTTGCTGTAATTGTGACTGCGCGGCTTAGGGATTTTTGAAAAAAAAGTTCTTCAGACGTCGAGGGATAATTCTATTTACGATTAAAAAAACGCATCTGTTTCCAACAAAAAACCTTTCAGGGGATCGTTTGCAACAGCTTGGCACCATTTATGAGTGAATTGCAGAACGTCAGAAATTTTGAAGAAATTGTGACCGCGCGGCTTAGGGATTTTTGAAAATAAAAGTTGTTCAGATGTCGAGGGTTAATTATGTTTCCTATGATAAAAACGCATCTGTTTCCACCGAAAAACCTTTCAGGTGATGGTTTGCAACAGTTTGGCACCATTTTTGAGTGAATTGCAGAACGTCAGAAATTTTGAAGAAATTGTGACCGCGCGGCTTAGTGATTTTTGAAAAAAAAAGTTGTTCATACTTCAAGGGCTAATTCTGTTTCCGATGATAAAAACACATCTGTTTCCCTCGAAAAACCTTTCAGGGGATGGTTTGCAACATTTCAGCACCATTTTTGAGTGAATTGCAGAACGTCATATTTTTGCTGAAATTGTGACCGCGAGGCTTAGGGATTTTTGCAAAAAAAACTTGTTCAGACGTCGAGGGCTACTTTTGTTTCCGATGATAAAAACGCATCTGTTTCCACCGAAAAACCTTTCAGGGAATCGTTTGCAAGACTTCAGCACCATTTTTGAGTGAATTGCAGAATGTCATATTTTTGCTGAAATTGTGACCGTGCGGCTTAGGGATTTTTGCAAAAAAAAGTTGTTCAGACGTCGAGGGCTACCTTTGTTTCCGATGATAAAAACGCATCTGTTTCCACCGAAAAACCTTTCAGGGGATCGTTTGCAACAGTTTGGCACCATTTTTGAGTGAATTGCAGAACGTCAGAAATTTTGAAGAAATTGTGACCGCGCGGCTTATGGATTTTTGCAAAAAAAAGTTGTTCAGATGTCGAGGGCTAATTCTGTTTCCGATGATAAAAACACATCTGTTTCCACCGAAAACCCTTTCAGGGGATCGTTTGCAACAGTTTGGCACCATTTTTGAGTGAATTGCAGAATGTCAGAAATTTTGAATAAATTGTGACCGCGCGGCTTAGGGATTTTTGCAAAAAAAAGTTGTTTAGATGTCGAGGGCTAATTATGTTTCCGATTATAAAAATGCATTTGTTTCCCTCGAAAAACCTTTCAGGGGATGGTTTGCAACACTTCAGCACCATTTTTGAGTGAATTGCAGAACGTCAGAAATTTTGAAGAAATTGTGACCGCGCGGCTTAGAGATTTTTGCAAAAAATAGTTGTTCAGATGTCGAGGGCTAATTCTGTTTCCAATGATAAAAACGCATCTGTTTCCACCGAAAAACCTTTCAGGGGATGGTTTGCAACAGTTTGGCACCATTTTCGAGTGAATTGCAGAACATCAGATTTTTGCTGTAATTGTGACCGCGCGGCTTATGGATTTTTGAAAAAAAAGTTGTTCAGACGTCGAGGGCTACTTTTGTTTCCGATGATAAAAACGCATCTGTTTCCAACAAAAAACCTTTCAGGGGATCGTTTGCAACAGTTTGGCACCATTTTTGAGTGAATTGCAGAACGTCAGAAATTTTGAAGAAATTGTGACCGCGCGGCTTAGGGATTTTTGCAAAAAATGTTTTTCAGATGTCGAGGGCTAATTCTGTTTCCGATGATAAAAACGCAGCTCTTTCCACCGAAAAACCTTTCAGGGGATGGTTTGCAACAGTTTGGCACCATTTTTGAGTGAATTGCAGAACGTCAGAAATTTTGAAGAAATTGTGACCGCGCGGCTTAGTGATTTTTGAAAAAAAAAGTTGTTCATACTTCAAGGGCTAATTCTGTTTCCGATGATAAATACACATCTGTTTCCCTCGAAAAACCTTTCAGGGGATGGGTTGCAACACTTCAGCACCATTTTTGAGTGAATTGCAGAACGTCATATTTTTGCTGAAATTGTGACCGCGAGGCTTAGGGATTTTTGCAAAAAAAAGTTGTTCAGACGTCGAGGGCTACTTTTGTTTCCGATGATAAAAACGCATCTGTTTCCAGCGAAAAACCTTTCAGGGGATCGTTTGCAAGACTTCAGCACCATTTTTGAGTGAATTGCAGAATGTCAGATTTTTGCTGTAATTGTGACCGCGCGGCTTAGTGATTTTTGCAAAAAAAAGTTGTTCAGATGTCGAGGGCTAATTCTGTTTCCGATGATAAAAACGCATCTGTTTCCACCGAAAAACCTTTCAGGGGATCGTTTGCAACAGTTTGGCACCATTTTTGAGTGAATTGCAGAACGTCAGAAATTTTGAAGAAATTGTGACCGCGCGGCTTATGGATTTTTGCAAAAAAAAGTTGTTCAGATGTCGAGGGCTAATTCTGTTTCCGATGATAAAAACACATCTGTTTCCACCGAAAAACCTTTCAGGGGATCGTTTGCAACAGTTTGGCACCATTTTTGAGTGAATTGCAGAATGTCAGAAATTTGGAAGAAATTGTGACCGCGCGGCTTAGTGATTTTTGAAAAAAAAAGTTGTTCATACTTCAAGGGCTAATTCTGTTTCTGATGATAAAAACACATGTGTTTCCCTCGAAAAACCTTTCAGGGGATGGTTTGCAACACTTCAGCACCATTTTTGAGTGAATTGCAGAACGTCATATTTTTGCTGAAATTGTGACCGTGCGGCTTAGGGATTTTTGCAAAAAAAAGTTGTTCAGACGTCGAGGGATACTTTTGTTTCCGATGATAAAAACGCATCTGTTTCCACCGAAAAACCTTTCAGGGGATGGTTTGCAACAGTTTGGCACCATTTTTGAGTGAATTGCAGAACGTCAGAAATTTTGAAGAAATTGTGACCGCGCGGCTTAGGGATTTTTGCAAAAAAAAGTTGTTTAGATGTCGAGGGCTAATTATGTTTCCGATTATAAAAATGCATTTGTTTCCCTCGAAAAACCTTTCAGGGGATGGTTTGCAACACTTCAGACCATTTTTGCTGAAAATTTTTGAAAAAAAAAGTTGTTCATACTTCAAGGGCTAATTCTGTTTCCGATGATAAATACACATCTGTTTCCCTCGAAAAACCTTTCAGGGGTTGTTTTGCAGCAGTTCAGCACCATTTTTGAATGAATTGCAGAACGTCAGATTTTTGCTGAAAATGTGATCGCGCGCCTTAGGGATTTTTGCAAAAAATAGTTGTTCAGATGTCGAGGGCTAATTCTGTTTCCGATGATAAAAACGAATCTCTTTCCACCAAACAACCTTTCAGGGGATCGTTTGCAACACTTCAGCACCATTTTTGAGTGAATTGCAGAACGTCAGATTTTTGCTGAAAATGTGACCGCGCGGCTTAGGGATTTTTGCAAAAAAAAGTTGTTCAGATGTCGAGGGCTAATTCTGTTTCCGATGATAAAAACGCATCTGTTTCCACCGAAAAACCTTTCAGGGGATGGTTTGCAACAGTTTGGGACCATTTTTGAGTGAATTGCAGAACGTCAGAAATTTTGAAGAAATTGTGACCGCACGGCTTAGGGATTTTTGCAAAAAAAAGTTGTTCAGATGTCGAGGGCTAATTCTGTTTCCGATGATAAAAACGCATCTGTTTCCACCGAAAAACCTTTCAGGGGATGGTTTGCAACAGTTTGGGACCATTTTTGAGTGAATTGCAGAACGTCAGAAATTTTGAAGAAATTGTGACCGCGCGGCTTAGTGAGTTTTGAAAAAAAAAGTTGTTCATACTTCAAGGGCTAATTCTGTTTCCGATGATAAAAACGCATCTGTTTCCACCGAAAAACTTTTCAGGGGATCGTTTGCAACAGTTTGGCACCATTTTTGAGTGAATTGCAGAACGTCAGATTTTTGCTGAAAATGTGATCGCGCGCCTTAGGGATTTTTGCAAAAAATAGTTGTTCAGATGTCGAGGGCTAATTCTGTTTCCGATGATTAAAAACGAATCTGTTTCCACCAAACAACCTTTCAGGGGATCGTTTGCAACAGTTCAGCACCATTTTTGAATGTATTTCAGAACGTCAGATTTTTGCTGAAATTGTGACCGCGCGGCTTAGGGATTTTTGCAAAAAAAAAGTTGTTCAGATGTCGAGGGCTAATTCTGTTTCCGATGATAAAAACGCATCTGTTTCCACCGAAAAACATTTCAGGGGATTGTTTGCAACAGTTTGGCACCATTTTTGAGTGAATTGCAGAACGTCAGAAATTTTGAAGAAATTGTGACCGCGCGGCTTAGGGATTTTTGCAAAAAAAAGTTGTTCAGATGTCGAGGGCTAATTCTGTTTCCGATGATAAAAACACATCTGTTTCCCTCGAAAAACCTTTCAGGGTATGGTTTGCAACACTTCAGCACCATTTTTGAGTGAATTGCAGAACGTCAGAAATTTTGAAGAAATTGTGACCGCGCGGCTTAGGGATTTTTGAAAAAAAAAGTTTTTCAGATGTTGAGGGCTAATTCTGTTTCCGATGATAAAAATGCATCTGTTTCCACCGAAAAACCTTTCAGGGGATCGTTTGCAACAGTTTGGCACCATTTTTGAGTGAATTGCAGAACGTCAGAAATTTTGAAGAAATCGTGACCGCGCGGCTTAGGGATTTTTGCAAAAAAAAGTTGTTCAGATGTCGAGGGCTAATTCTGTTTCTGATGATAAAAATGCATCTCTTTCCACCGAAAAACCTTTCAGGGGATCGTTTGCAACACTTCAGCACCATTTTTGAGTGAATTGCAGAACGTCATATTTTTGCTGAAATTGTGACCGCGCGGCTTAGGGATTTTTGAAAAAAAAGGTTTTTCAGATGTCGAGGGCTAATTTTGTTTCCGATGATAAAAACGCATCTGTTTCCACCGAAAAACCTTTCAGGGGATGGTTTGCAACAGTTTGGCACCATTTTTGAGTGAATTGCAGAACGTCAGAAATTTTGAAGAAATTGTGACCGCGCGGCTTAGTGATTTTTGAAAAAAAAAGTTGTTCATACTTCAAGGGCTAATTCTGTTTCCGATGATAAAAACACATCTGTTTCCCTCGAAAAACCTTTCAGGGGATGGTTTGCAACACTTCAGCACCATTTTTGAGTGAATTGCAGAACGTCATATTTGTGCTGAAATTGTGACCGCGCGGCTTAGGGATTTTTGCAAAAAAAAGTTGTTCAGACGTCGAGGGCTACTTTTGTTTCCGATGATAAAAACGCATCTGTTTCCACCGAAAAACCTTTCAGGGGATCGTTTGCAACAGTTTGGCACCATTTTTGAGTGAATTGCGGAACGTCAGAAATTTTGAAGAAATTGTGACCGCGCGGCTTAGGGATTTTTCCAAAAAAAAGTTGTTTAGATGTCGAGGGCTAATTATGTTTCCGATGATAAAAACACATCTGTTTCCACCGAAAAACCTTTCAGGGCTTCGTTTGCAACAGTTTGGCACCATTTTTGAGTGAATTGCAGAACGTCAGAAATTTTGAAGAAATTGTGACCGCGCGGCTTAGGGATTTTTGCAAAAAAAAAGTTGTTCATACTTCAAGGGCTAATTCTGTTTCCGATGATAAAAACACATCTGTTTCCCTCGAAAAACCTTTCAGGGGATGGTTTGCAACAGTTTGGCACCATTTTTGAGTGAATTGCAGAACGTCAGAAATTTTGAAGAAATTGTGACCGCGCGGCTTAGTGATTTTTGAAAAAAAAAGTTGTTCATACTTCAAGGGCTAATTCTGTTTCCGATGATAAAAACGCATCTGTTTCCACCGAAAAACCTTTCAGGGGATCGTTTGCAAGACTTCAGCACCATTTTTGAGTGAATTGCAGAATGTCAGATTTTTGCTGTAATTGTGACCGCGCGGCTTAGTGATTTTTGCAAAAAAAAGTTGTTCAGATGTCGTGGGATAATTCTATTTACGATTGAAAAAACCCATCTGTTTCCACCAAAAAACCTTTCAGGGGATCGTTTGCAAGACTTCAGCACCATTTTTGAGTGAATTGCAGAATGGCAGATTTTTGCTGTAATTGTGACCGCGCGGCTTAGGGATTTTTGAATAAAAAAGTTCTTCAGACGTCGAGGGCTAATTATGTTTCCGATGATAAAAATGCATCTGTTTCCACCGAAAAACCTTTCAGGGGATCGTTTGCAACAGTTTGGGACCATTTTTGAGTGAATTGCAGAACGTCAGAAATTTTGAAGAAATTGTGACCGCACGGCTTAGGGATTTTTGCAAAAAAAAGTTGTTCAGATGTCGAGGGCTAATTCTGTTTCCGATGATAAAAACACATCTGTTTCCACCGAAAAACCTTTCAGGGGATCGTTTGCAACAGTTTGGCACCATTTTTGAGTGAATTGCAGAATGTCAGAAATTTGGAAGAAATTGTGACCGCGCGGCTTAGTGATTTTTGAAAAAAAAAGTTGTTCATACTTCAAGGGCTAATTCTGTTTCTGATGATAAAAACACATGTGTTTCCCTCGAAAAACCTTTCAGGGGATGGTTTGCAACACTTCAGCACCATTTTTGAGTGAATTGCAGAACGTCATATTTTTGCTGAAATTGTGACCGTGCGGCTTAGGGATTTTTGCAAAAAAAAGTTGTTCAGACGTCGAGGGATACTTTTGTTTCCGATGATAAAAACGCATCTGTTTCCACCGAAAAACCTTTCAGGGGATGGTTTGCAACAGTTTGGCACCATTTTTGAGTGAATTGCAGAACGTCAGAAATTTTGAAGAAATTGTGACCGCGCGGCTTAGGGATTTTTGCAAAAAAAAGTTGTTTAGATGTCGAGGGCTAATTATGTTTCCGATTATAAAAATGCATTTGTTTCCCTCGAAAAACCTTTCAGGGGATGGTTTGCAACACTTCAGCACCATTTTTGCTGAAAATTTTTGAAAAAAAAAGTTGTTCATACTTCAAGGGCTAATTCTGTTTCCGATGATAAATACACATCTGTTTCCCTCGAAAAACCTTTCAGGGGTTGTTTTGCAGCAGTTCAGCACCATTTTTGAATGAATTGCAGAACGTCAGATTTTTGCTGAAAATGTGATCGCGCGCCTTAGGGATTTTTGCAAAAAATAGTTGTTCAGATGTCGAGGGCTAATTCTGTTTCCGATGATAAAAACGAATCTCTTTCCACCAAACAACCTTTCAGGGGATCGTTTGCAACACTTCAGCACCATTTTTGAGTGAATTGCAGAACGTCAGATTTTTGCTGAAAATGTGACCGCGCGGCTTAGGGATTTTTGCAAAAAAAAGTTGTTCAGATGTCGAGGGCTAATTCTGTTTCCGATGATAAAAACGCATCTGTTTCCACCGAAAAACCTTTCAGGGGATGGTTTGCAACAGTTTGGGACCATTTTTGAGTGAATTGCAGAACGTCAGAAATTTTGAAGAAATTGTGACCGCACGGCTTAGGGATTTTTGCAAAAAAAAGTTGTTCAGATGTCGAGGGCTAATTCTGTTTCCGATGATAAAAACGCATCTGTTTCCACCGAAAAACCTTTCAGGGGATGGTTTGCAACAGTTTGGGACCATTTTTGAGTGAATTGCAGAACGTCAGAAATTTTGAAGAAATTGTGACCGCGCGGCTTAGTGAGTTTTGAAAAAAAAAGTTGTTCATACTTCAAGGGCTAATTCTGTTTCCGATGATAAAAACGCATCTGTTTCCACCGAAAAACTTTTCAGGGGATCGTTTGCAACAGTTCAGCACCATTTTTGAATGAATTGCAGAACGTCAGATTTTTGCTGAAAATGTGATCGCGCGCCTTAGGGATTTTTGCAAAAAATAGTTGTTCAGATGTCGAGGGCTAATTCTGTTTCCGATGATTAAAAACGAATCTGTTTCCACCAAACAACCTTTCAGGGGATCGTTTGCAACAGTTCAGCACCATTTTTGACTGTATTTCAGAACGTCAGATTTTTGCTGAAATTGTGACCGCGCGGCTTAGGGATTTTTGCAAAAAAAAAGTTGTTCAGATGTCGAGGGCTAATTCTGTTTCCGATGATAAAAACGCATCTGTTTCCACCGAAAAACATTTCAGGGGATTGTTTGCAACAGTTTGGCACCATTTTTGAGTGAATTGCAGAACGTCAGAAATTTTGAAGAAATTGTGACCGCGCGGCTTAGGGATTTTTGCAAAAAAAAGTTGTTCAGATGTCGAGGGCTAATTCTGTTTCCGATGATAAAAACACATCTGTTTCCCTCGAAAAACCTTTCACGGTATGGTTTGCAACACTTCAGCACCATTTTTGAGTGAATTGCAGAACGTCAGAAATTTTGAAGAAATTGTGACCGCGCGGCTTAGGGATTTTTGAAAAAAAAAGTTTTTCAGATGTTGAGGGCTAATTCTGTTTCCGATGATAAAAATGCATCTGTTTCCACCGAAAAACCTTTCAGGGGATCGTTTGCAACAGTTTGGCACCATTTTTGAGTGAATTGCAGAACGTCAGAAATTTTGAAGAAATCGTGACCGCGCGGCTTAGGGATTTTTGCAAAAAAAAGTTGTTCAGATGTCGAGGGCTAATTCTGTTTCTGATGATAAAAATGCATCTCTTTCCACCGAAAAACCTTTCAGGGGATCGTTTGCAACACTTCAGCACCATTTTTGAGTGAATTGCAGAACGTCATATTTTTGCTGAAATTGTGACCGCGCGGCTTAGGGATTTTTGAAAAAAAAGGTTTTTCAGATGTCGAGGGCTAATTTTGTTTCCGATGATAAAAACGCATCTGTTTCCACCGAAAAACCTTTCAGGGGATGGTTTGCAACAGTTTGGCACCATTTTTGAGTGAATTGCAGAACGTCAGAAATTTTGAAGAAATTGTGACCGCGCGGCTTAGTGATTTTTGAAAAAAAAAGTTGTTCATACTTCAAGGGCTAATTCTGTTTCCGATGATAAAAACACATCTGTTTCCCTCGAAAAACCTTTCAGGGGATGGTTTGCAACACTTCAGCACCATTTTTGAGTGAATTGCAGAACGTCATATTTGTGCTGAAATTGTGACCGCGCGGCTTAGGGATTTTTGCAAAAAAAAGTTGTTCAGACGTCGAGGGCTACTTTTGTTTCCGATGATAAAAACGCATCTGTTTCCACCGAAAAACCTTTCAGGGGATCGTTTGCAACAGTTTGGCACCATTTTTGAGTGAATTGCGGAACGTCAGAAATTTTGAAGAAATTGTGACCGCGCGGCTTAGGGATTTTTCCAAAAAAAAGTTGTTTAGATGTCGAGGGCTAATTATGTTTCCGATGATAAAAACACATCTGTTTCCACCGAAAAACCTTTCAGGGCTTCGTTTGCAACAGTTTGGCACCATTTTTGAGTGAATTGCAGAACGTCAGAAATTTTGAAGAAATTGTGACCGCGCGGCTTAGGGATTTTTGCAAAAAAAAAGTTGTTCATACTTCAAGGGCTAATTCTGTTTCCGATGATAAAAACACATCTGTTTCCCTCGAAAAACCTTTCAGGGGATGGTTTGCAACAGTTTGGCACCATTTTTGAGTGAATTGCAGAACGTCAGAAATTTTGAAGAAATTGTGACCGCGCGGCTTAGTGATTTTTGAAAAAAAAAGTTGTTCATACTTCAAGGGCTAATTCTGTTTCCGATGATAAAAACGCATCTGTTTCCACCGAAAAACCTTTCAGGGGATCGTTTGCAAGACTTCAGCACCATTTTTGAGTGAATTGCAGAATGTCAGATTTTTGCTGTAATTGTGACCGCGCGGCTTAGTGATTTTTGCAAAAAAAAGTTGTTCAGATGTCGTGGGATAATTCTATTTACGATTGAAAAAACCCATCTGTTTCCACCAAAAAACCTTTCAGGGGATCGTTTGCAAGACTTCAGCACCATTTTTGAGTGAATTGCAGAATGGCAGATTTTTGCTGTAATTGTGACCGCGCGGCTTAGGGATTTTTGAATAAAAAAGTTCTTCAGACGTCGAGGGCTAATTCTGTTTCCGATGATAAAAACGCATCTGTTTCCACCGAAAAACCTTTCAGGGGATCGTTTGCAACAGTTTGGCACCATTTTTGAGTGAATTGCAGAACGTCAGAAATTTTAAAGAAATTGTGACCGCGCGGCTTAGGGATTTTTGCAAAAAAAAGTTGTTTAGATGTTGAGGGCTAATTATATTTCCGATGATAAAAACGCATCCGTTTCCACCGAAAAACCTTTCAGGGCAGCGTTTGCAACAGTTTGGCACCATTTTTGAGTGACTTGCAGAACGTCAGAAATTTTGAAGAAATTGTGACCGCGCGGCTTAGGGATTTTTGCAAAAAAAAGTTCTTCAGATGTCGAGGGCTAATTCTGTTTCCGATGATAAAAACGCATCTGTTTCCACCGAAAAACCTTTCAGGGGATGGTTTGCAACAGTTTGGCACCATTTTTGAGTGAATTGCAGAACGTCAGAAATTTTGAAGAAATTGTGACCGCGCGGCTTAGTGATTTTTGAAAAAAAAAGTTGTTCATACTTCAAGGGCTAATTCTGTTTCCGATGATAAAAACACATCTGTTTCCCTCGAAAAACCTTTCAGGGGATGGTTTGCAACACGTCAGCACCATTTTTGAGTGAATTGCAGAACGTCATATTTTTGCTGAAATTGTGACCGCGCGGCTTAGGGATTTTTGCAAAAAAAAGTTGTTCAGACGTCGAGGGCTACTTTTGTTTCCGATGATAAAAACGCATCTGTTTCCACCGAAAAACCTTTCAGGGGATCGTTTGCAACAGTTTGGCACCATTTTTGAGTGAATTGCAGAACGTCAGAAATTTTGAAGAAATTGTGACCGCGCGGCTTAGTGATTTTTGAAAAAAAAAGTTGTTCATACTTCAAGGGCTAATTCTGTTTCCGATGATAAAAACACATCTGTTTCCCTCGAAAAACCTTTCAGGGGATGGTTTGCAACAGTTTGTCACCATTTTTGAGTGAATTGCAGAACGTCAGAAATTCTGAAGAAATTGTGACCGCGCGGCTTAGGGATTTTTGCAAAAAAAAGTTGTTCAGATGTCGAGGGCTAATTCTGTTTCCGATGATAAAAACACATCTGTTTCCCTCGAAAAACCTTTCAGGGTATGGTTTGCAACACTTCAGCACCATTTTTGAGTGAATTGCAGAACGTCAGAAATTTTGAAGAAATTGTGACCGCGCGCCTTAGGGATTTTTGCAAAAAATAGTTGTTCAGATGCCGAGGGCTAATTCTGTTTCCGATGATTAAAAACGAATCTGTTTCCACCAAACAACCTTTCAGGGGATCGTTTGCAACAGTTCAGCACCATTTTTGAATGTATTTCAGAACGTCAGATTTTTGCTGAAATTGTGACCGCGCGGCTTAGGGATTTTTGCAAAAAAAAGTTGTTCAGATGTCGAGGGCTAATTCTGTTTCCGATGATAAAAATGCATCTGTTTCCACCGAAAAACCTTTCAGGGGATCGTTTGCAACACTTCAGCACCATTTTTGAGTGAATTGCAGAACGTCAGATTTTTGCTGAAATTGTGACCGCGCGGCTTAGGGATTTTTGAAAAAAAATTTTTTTCAGATGTCGAGGGCTAATTCTGTTTCCGATGATAAAAACGCATCTGTTTCCACCGAAAAACGTTTCAGGGGATCGTTTGCAACAGTTTGGCACCATTTTTGAGTGAATTGCAGAACGTCAGAAATTTTGAAGAAATTGTGACCGCGCGGCTTAGGGATTTTTGCAAAAAATAGTTGTTCAGATGTCAGGGCTAATTCT
This sequence comes from Podarcis cretensis, assembly GCF_951804945.1. Taxonomy (NCBI): domain Eukaryota; kingdom Metazoa; phylum Chordata; class Lepidosauria; order Squamata; family Lacertidae; genus Podarcis; species Podarcis cretensis. Next base: position 93,549,218 of record NC_137175.1, read on the forward strand.
GTTTCCGATGATAAAAACGCATCTGTTTCCACCGAAAAACCTTTCAGGGGATCGTTTGCAACAGTTCAGCACCATTTTTGAATGTATTTCTGAACGTCAGATTTTTGCTGAAATTGTGACCGCGCGGCTTAGGGATTTTTGAAAAAAAAAGTTGTTCATACTTCAAGGGCTAATTCTGTTTCCGATGATAAAAACGCATCTGTTTCCACCGAAAAACCTTTCAGGGGATGGTTTGCAACAGTTTGGGACCATTTTTGAGTGAATTGCAGAACGTCAGAAATTTTGAAGAAATTGTGACCGCGCGGCTTAGTGATTTTTGAAAAAAAAAGTTGTTCATACTTCAAGGGCTAATTCTGTTTCCGATGATAAAAACGCATCTGTTTCCACCGAAAAACCTTTCAGGGGATGGTTTGCAACAGTTTGGGACCATTTTTGAGTGAATAGCAGAACGTCAGAAATTTTGAAGAAATTGTGACCGCACGGCTTAGGGATTTTTGCAAAAAAAAGTTGTTCAGATGTCGAGGGCTAATTCTGTTTCCGATGATAAAAACGCATCTGTTTCCACCGAAAAACCTTTCAGGGGATCGTTTGCAACAGTTTGGCACCATTTTTGAGTGAATTGCAGAACGTCAGAAATTTTTAAGACATTGTGACCGCGCGGCTTAGTGATTTTTGAAAAAAAAAGTTGTTCATACTTCAAGGGCTAATTCTGTTTCCGATGATAAAAACACATCTGTTTCCCTTGAAAAACCTTTCAGGGGATCGTTTGCAACAGTTCAGCACCATTTTTGAATGAATTGCAGAACGTCAGATTTTTGCTGAAATTGTGACCGCGCGGCTTAGGGATTTTTGAAAAAAAAAGTTTTTCAGATGTCGAGGGCTAATTCTGTTTCCGATGATAAAAACGCATCTGTTTCCACCGAAAAACCTTTCAGGGGATCGTTTGCAACAGTTTGGCACCATTTTTGAGTGAATTGCAGAACGTCAGAAATTTTGAAGAAATTGTGACCGCGCGGCTTAGGGATTTTTGCAAAAAAAAGTTGTTCAGATGTCGAGGGCTAATTCTGTTTCCGATGATTAAAAACGAATCTGTTTCCACCAAACAACCTTTCAGGGGATCGTTTGCAACAGTTCAGCACCATTTTTGAATGTATTTCAGAACGTCAGATTTTTGCTGAAATTGTGACCGCGCGGCTTAGGGATTTTTGCAAAAAAAAGTTTTTCAGATGTCGAGGGCTAATTCTGTTTCCGATGATAAAAATGCATCTGTTTCCACCGAAAAACCTTTCAGGGGATCGTTTGCAACACTTCAGCACCATTTTTGAGTGAATTGCAGAACGTTAGATTTTTGCTGAAATTGTGACCGCGCGGCTTCGGGATTTTTGAAAAAAAAAGTTTTTCAGATGTCGAGGGCTAATTCTGTTTCCGATGATAAAAACGCATCTGTTTCCACCGAAAAACCTTTCAGGGGATCGTTTGCAACAGTTTGGCACCATTTTTGAGTGAATTGCAGAACGTCAGAAATTTTGAAGAAATTGTGACCGCGCGGCTTAGGGATTTTTTCAAAAAAAAGGTGTTCAGATGTCGAGGGCTAATTCTGTTTCCGATGATAAAAACACATCTGTTTCCCTCGAAAAACCTTTCAGGGTATGGTTTGCAACACTTCAGCACCATTTTTGAGTGAATTGCAGAACGTCAGAAATTTTGCTGAAATTGTGACCGCGCGGCTTAGGGATTTTTGAAAAAAAAAGTTTTTCAGATGTCGAGGGCTAATTCTGTTTCCGATGATAAAAATGCATCTGTTTCCCTCGAAAAACCTTTCAGGGGATGGTTTGCAACAGTTCAGCACCATTTTTGAATGAATTGCAGAACGTCAGATTTTTGCTGAAAATGTGATCGCGCGCCTTAGGGATTTTTGCAAAAAATAGTTGTTCAGATGTCGAGGGCTAATTCTGTTTCCGATGATAAAAACGAATCTCTTTCCACCAAACAACCTTTCAGGGGATCGTTTGCAACACTTCAGCACCATTTTTGAGTGAATTGCAGAACGTCAGATTTTTGCTGAAATTGTGACCGCGCGGCTTAGGGATTTTTGCAAAAAAAAGTTGTTCAGATGTCGAGGGCTAATTCTATTTCCGATGATAAAAACGCATCTGTTTCCACCGAAAAACCTTTCAGGGGATGGTTTGCAACAGTTTGGGACCATTTTTGAGTGAATTGCAGAACGTCAGAAATTTTGAAGAAATTGTGACCGCACGGCTTAGGGATTTTTGCAAAAAAAAGTTGTTCAGATGTCGAGGGCTAATTCTGTTTCCGATGATAAAAACGCATCTGTTTCCACCGAAAAACCTTTCAGGGGATCGTTTGCAACAGTTCAGCACCATTTTTGAATGAATTGCAGAACGTCAGATTTTTGCTGAAAATGTGATCGCGCGCCTTAGGGATTTTTGCAAAAAATAGTTGTTCAGATGTCGAGGGCTAATTCTGTTTCCGATGATTAAAAACGAATCTGTTTCCACCAAACAACCTTTCAGGGGATCGTTTGCAACAGTTCAGCACCATTTTTGAATGTATTTCAGAACGTCAGATTTTTGCTGAAATTGTGACCGCGCGGCTTAGGGATTTTTGCAAAAAAAAGTTGTTCAGATGTCGAGGGCTAATTCTGTTTCCGATGATAAAAACGCATCTGTTTCCACCGAAAAACCTTTCAGGGGATGGTTTGCAACAGTTTGGGACCATTTTTGAGTGAATTGCAGAACGTCAGAAATTTTGAAGAAATTGTGACCGCACGGCTTAGGGATTTTTGCAAAAAAAAGTTGTTCAGATGTCGAGGGCTAATTCTGTTTCCGATGATAAAAACGCATCTGTTTCCACCGAAAAACCTTTCAGGGGATGGTTTGCAACAGTTTGGGACCATTTTTGAGTGAATTGCAGAACGTCAGAAATTTTGAAGAAATTGTGACCGCACGGCTTAGGGATTTTTGCAAAAAAAAGTTGTTCAGATGTCGAGGGCTAATTCTGTTTCCGATGATAAAAATGCATCTCTTTCCACCGAAAAACCTTTCAGGGGATCGTTTGCAACACTTCAGCACCATTTTTGAGTGAATTGCAGAACGTCATATTTTTGCTGAAATTGTGACCGCGCGGCTTAGGGATTTTTGAAAAAAAAGGTTTTTCACATGTCGAGGGCTAATTTTGTTTCCGATGATAAAAACGCATCTGTTTCCACCGAAAAACCTTTCAGGGGATGGTTTGCAACAGTTTGGCACCATTTTTGAGTGAATTGCAGAACGTCAGAAATTTTGAAGAAATTGTGACCGCGCGGCTTAGTGATTTTTGAAAAAGAAAGTTGTTCATACTTCAAGGGCTAATTCTGTTTCCGATGATAAAAACACATCTGTTTCCCTCGAAAAACCTTTCAGGGGATGGTTTGCAACACTTCAGCACCATTTTTGAGTGAATTGCAGAACGTCATATTTGTGCTGAAATTGTGACCGCGCGGCTTAGGGATTTTTGCAAAAAAAAGTTGTTCAGACGTCGAGGGCTACTTTTGTTTCCGATGATAAAAACGCATCTGTTTCCACCGAAAAACCTTTCAGGGGATCGTTTGCAACAGTTTGGCACCATTTTTGAGTGAATTGCGGAACGTCAGAAATTTTGAAGAAATTGTGACCGCGCGGCTTAGGGATTTTTGCAAAAAAAAGTTGTTTAGATGTCGAGGGCTAATTATGTTTCCGATGATAAAAACACATCTGTTTCCACCGAAAAACCTTTCAGGGCTTCGTTTGCAACAGTTTGGCACCATTTTTGAGTGAATTGCAGAACGTCAGAAATTTTGAAGAAATTGTGACCGCGCGGCTTAGTGATTTTTGAAAAAAAAAGTTGTTCATACTTCAAGGGCTAATTCTGTTTCCGATGATAAAAACGCATCTGTTTCCACCGAAAAACCTTTCAGGGGATCGTTTGCAACAGTTTGGCACCATTTTTGAGTGAATTGCAGAACGTCAGAAATTTTGAAGAAATTGTGACCGCGCGGCTTAGGGATTTTTGCAAAAAAAAGTTGTTCAGATGTCGAGGGCTAATTCTGTTTCTGATGATAAAAATGCATCTCTTTCCACCGAAAAACCTTTCAGGGGATCGTTTGCAACACTTCAGCACCATTTTTGAGTGAATTGCAGAACGTCATATTTTTGCTGAAATTGTGACCGCGCGGCTTAGGGATTTTTGAAAAAAAAGGTTTTTCAGATGTCGAGGGCTAATTTTGTTTCCGATGATAAAAACGCATCTGTTTCCACCGAAAAACCTTTCAGGGGATCGTTTGCAAGACTTCAGCACCATTTTTGAGTGAATTGCAGAATGTCAGATTTTTGCTGTAATTGTGACCGCGCGGCTTAGTGATTTTTGCAAAAAAAAGTTGTTCAGATGTCGTGGGATAATTCTATTTACGATTGAAAAAACCCATCTGTTTCCACCAAAAAACCTTTCAGGGGATCGTTTGCAAGACTTCAGCACCATTTTTGAGTGAATTGCAGAATGGCAGATTTTTGCTGTAATTGTGACCGCGCGGCTTAGGGATTTTTGAATAAAAAAGTTCTTCAGACGTCGAGGGCTAATTCTGTTTCCGATGATAAAAACGCATCTGTTTCCACCGAAAAACCTTTCAGGGGATCGTTTGCAACAGTTTGGCACCATTTTTGAGTGAATTGCGGAACGTCAGAAATTTTGAAGAAATTGTGACCGCGCGGCTTAGGGATTTTTGCAAAAAAAAGTTGTTTAGATGTCGAGGGCTAATTATGTTTCCGATGATAAAAACACATCTGTTTCCACCGAAAAACCTTTCAGGGCTTCGTTTGCAACAGTTTGGCACCATTTTTGAGTGAATTGCAGAACGTCAGAAATTTTGAAGAAATTGTGACCGCGCGGCTTAGGGATTTTTGCAAAAAAAAAGTTGTTCATACTTCAAGGGCTAATTCTGTTTCCGATGATAAAAACACATCTGTTTCCCTCGAAAAACCTTTCAGGGGATGGTTTGCAACAGTTTGGCACCATTTTTGAGTGAATTGCAGAACGTCAGAAATTTTGAAGAAATTGTGACCGCGCGGCTTAGTGATTTTTGAAAAAAAAAGTTGTTCATACTTCAAGGGCTAATTCTGTTTCCGATGATAAAAACGCATCTGTTTCCACCGAAAAACCTTTCAGGGGATCGTTTGCAACAGTTTGGCCCCATTTTTGAGTGAATTGCAGAACGTCAGAAATTTTGAAGAAATTGTGACCGCGCGGCTTAGGGATTTTTGCAAAAAAAAGTTGTTCAGATGTCGAGGGCTAATTCTGTTTCTGATGATAAAAATGCATCTCTTTCCACCGAAAAACCTTTCAGGGGATCGTTTGCAACACTTCAGCACCATTTTTGAGTGAATTGCAGAACGTCATATTTGTGCTGAAATTGTGACCGCGCGGCTTAGGGATTTTTGCAAAAAAAAGTTGTTTAGATGTCGAGGGCTAATTATGTTTCCGATGATAAAAACACATCTGTTTCCACCGAAAAACCTTTCAGGGCTTCGTTTGCAACAGTTTGGCACCATTTTTGAGTGAATTGCAGAACGTCAGAAATTTTGAAGAAATTGTGACCGCGCGGCTTAGGGATTTTTGCAAAAAAAAAGTTGTTCATACTTCAAGGGCTAATTCTGTTTCCGATGATAAAAACACATCTGTTTCCCTCGAAAAACCTTTCAGGGGATGGTTTGCAACAGTTTGGCACCATTTTTGAGTGAATTGCAGAACGTCAGAAATTTTGAAGAAATTGTGACCGCGCGGCTTAGTGATTTTTGAAAAAAAAAGTTGTTCATACTTCAAGGGCTAATTCTGTTTCCGATGATAAAAACGCATCTGTTTCCACCGAAAAACCTTTCAGGGGATCGTTTGCAACAGTTTGGGACCATTTTTGAGTGAATAGCAGAACGTCAGAAATTTTGAAGAAATTGTGACCGCACGGCTTAGGGATTTTTGCAAAAAAAAGTTGTTCAGATGTCGAGGGCTAATTCTGTTTCCGATGATAAAAACGCATCTGTTTCCACCAAAAAACCTTTCAGGGGATCGTTTGCAAGACTTCAGCACCATTTTTGAGTGAATTGCAGAATGGCAGATTTTTGCTGTAATTGTGACCGCGCGGCTTAGGGATTTTTGAATAAAAAAGTTCTTCAGACGTCGAGGGCTAATTCTGTTTCCGATGATAAAAACGCATCTGTTTCCACCGAAAAACCTTTCAGGGGATCGTTTGCAACAGTTTGGCACCATTTTTGAGTGAATTGCAGAACGTCAGAAATTTTAAAGAAATTGTGACCGCGCGGCTTAGGGATTTTTGCAAAAAAAAGTTGTTTAGATGTTGAGGGCTAATTATATTTCCGATGATAAAAACGCATCTGTTTCCACCGAAAAACCTTTCAGGGCAGCGTTTGCAACAGTTTGGCACCATTTTTGAGTGAATTGCAGAACGTCAGAAATTTTGAAGAAATTGTGACCGCGCGGCTTAGGGATTTTTGCAAAAAAAAGTTCTTCAGATGTCGAGGGCTAATTCTGTTTCCGATGATAAAAACGCATCTGTTTCCACCGAAAAACCTTTCAGGGGATGGTTTGCAACAGTTCGGCACCATTTTTGAGTGAATTGCAGAACGTCAGAAATTTTGAAGAAATTGTGACCGCGCGGCTTAGTGATTTTTGAAAAAAAAAGTTGTTCATACTTCAAGCGCTAATTGTGTTTCCGATGATAAAAACACATCTGTTTCCCTCGAAAAACCTTTCAGGGGATGGTTTGCAACACTTCAGCACCATTTTTGAGTGAATTGCAGAACGTCATATTTTTGCTTAAATTGTGACCGCGCGGCTTAGGGATTTTTGCAAAAAAAAGTTGTTCAGACGTCGAGGGCTACTTTTGTTTCTGATGATAAAAACACATCTGTTTCCACCGAAAAACCTTTCAGGGGATCGTTTGCAACAGTTTGGCACCATTTTTGAGTGAATTGCAGAACGTCAGAAACTTTGAAGAAATTGTGACCGCGCGGCTTAGTGATTTTTGAAAAAAAAAGTTCTTCAGACGTCGAGGGCTAATTCTGTTTCCGATGATTAAAAACGAATCTGTTTCCACCAAACAACCTTTCAGGGGATCGTTTGCAACAGTTCAGCACCATTTTTGAATGTATTTCAGAACGTCAGATTTTTGCTGAAATTGTGACCGCGCGGCTTAGGGATTTTTGCAAAAAAAAGTTGTTCAGATGTCGAGGGCTAATTCTGTTTCCGATGATAAAAATGCATCTGTTTCCACCGAAAAACCTTTCAGGGGATCGTTTGCAACACTTCAGCACCATTTTTGAGTGAATTGCAGAATGTCAGATTTTTGCTGAAATTGTGACCGCGCGGCTTAGGGATTTTTGAAAAAAAAAGTTTTTCAGATGTCGAGGGCTAATTCTGTTTCCGATGATAAAAACGCATCTGTTTCCACCGAAAAACGTTTCAGGGGATCGTTTGCAACAGTTTGGCACCATTTTTGAGTGAATTGCAGAACGTCAGAAATTTTGAAGAAATTGTGACCGCGCGGCTTAGGGATTTTTGCAAAAAATAGTTGTTCAGATGTCAGGGCTAATTCTGTTTCCGATGATAAAAACGCATCTGTTTCCACCGAAAAACCTTTCAGGGGATCGTTTGCAACAGTTCAGCACCATTTTTGAATGTATTTCTGAACGTCAGATTTTTGCTGAAATTGTGACCGCGCGGCTTAGGGATTTTTGAAAAAAAAAGTTGTTCATACTTCAAGGGCTAATTCTGTTTCCGATGATAAAAACGCATCTGTTTCCACCGAAAAACCTTTCAGGGGATGGTTTGCAACAGTTTGGGACCATTTTTGAGTGAATTGCAGAACGTCAGAAATTTTGAAGAAATTGTGACCGCGCGGCTTAGTGATTTTTGAAAAAAAAAGTTGTTCATACTTCAAGGGCTAATTCTGTTTCCGATGATAAAAACGCATCTGTTTCCACCGAAAAACCTTTCAGGGGATCGTTTGCAACAGTTTGGGACCATTTTTGAGTGAATAGCAGAACGTCAGAAATTTTGAAGAAATTGTGACCGCACGGCTTAGGGATTTTTGCAAAAAAAAGTTGTTCAGATGTCGAGGGCTAATTCTGTTTCCGATGATAAAAACGCATCTGTTTCCACCGAAAAACCTTTCAGGGGATCGTTTGCAACAGTTTGGCACCATTTTTGAGTGAATTGCAGAACGTCAGAAATTTTTAAGACATTGTGACCGCGCGGCTTAGTGATTTTTGAAAAAAAAAGTTGTTCATACTTCAAGGGCTAATTCTGTTTCCGATGATAAAAACACATCTGTTTCCCTCGAAAAACCTTTCAGGGGATCGTTTGCAACAGTTCAGCACCATTTTTGAATGAATTGCAGAACGTCAGATTTTTGCTGAAATTGTGACCGCGCGGCTTAGGGATTTTTGAAAAAAAAAGTTTTTCAGATGTCGAGGGCTAATTCTGTTTCCCAAGATAAAAAAGCATCTGTTTCCACCGAAAAACCTTTCAGGGGATCGTTTGCAACAGTTTGGCACCATTTTTGAGTGAATTGCAGAACGTCAGAAATTTTGAAGAAATTGTGACCGCGCGGCTTAGGGATTTTTGCAAAAAAAAGTTGTTCAGATGTCGAGGGCTAATTCTGTTTCCGATGATAAATACACATCTGTTTCCCTCGAAAAACCTTTCAGGGTATGGTTTGCAACACTTCAGCACCATTTTTGAGTGAATTGCAGAACGTCAGAAATTTTGAAGAAATTGTGACCGCGCGGCTTAGGGATTTTTGCAAAAAAAAGTTGTTCAGATGTCGAGGGCTAATTCTGTTTCCGATGATAAAAACGCATCTGTTTCCACCGAAAAACCTTTCAGGGGATCGTTTGCAACAGTTCAGCACCATTTTTGAATGTATTTCTGAACGTCAGATTTTTGCTGAAATTGTGACCGCGCGGCTTAGGGATTTTTGAAAAAAAAAGTTTTTCAGATGTCGAGGGCTAATTCTGTTTCCGATGATAAAAATGCATCTGTTTCCACCGAAAAACCTTTCAGGGGATCGTTTGCAACAGTTTGGCACCATTTTTGAGTGAATTGCAGAACGTCAGAAATTTTGAAGAAATTGTGACCGCGCGGCTTAGGGATTTTTGCAAAAAAAAGTTCTTCAGATGTCGAGGGCTAATTCTGTTTCCGATGAGAAAAACGCATCTGGTTCCACTGAAAAACCTTTCAGGGGATCGTTTGCAACAGTTTGCATCTGTTTCCACCGAAAAACCTTTCAGGGGATCGTTTGCAACACTTCAGCACCATTTTTGAGTGAATTGCAGAACATCAGATTTTTGCTGTAATTGTGACCGCGCGGCTTAGGGATTTTTGAAAAAAAAGTTCTTCAGATGTCGAGGGCTAATTCTGTTTCCGATGATAAAAACGCATCTGTTTCCAACAAAAAACCTTTCAGGGGATGGTTTGCAACAGTTTGGCATCATTTTTGAGTGAATTGCAGAACGTCAGAAATTTTGAAGAAATTGTGACCGCGCGGCTTAGTGATTTTTGAAAAAAAAAGTTCTTCAGATGTCGAGGGATAATTCTATTTACGATTAAAAAAATGAATCTGTTTCCAACAGAAAACCTTTCAGGGGATCGTTTGCAACAGTTTGGCACCATTTTTGAGTGAATTGCAGAACGTCAGAAATTTTGAAGAAATTGTGACCGCGCAGCTTAGGGATTTTTGCAAAAAAAAGTTGTTCAGATGTCGAGGGCTGATTCTGTTTCCGATGATAAAAACGCATCTGTTTCCACCGAAAAACCTTTCAGGGGATCGTTTGCAACAGTTTGGCACCATTTTTGAGTGAATTGCAGAACGTCAGAAATTTTGAAGAAATTGTGACGGCGCGGCTTAGGGATTTTTGCAAAAAAAAGTTGTTCAGATGTCAAGGGCTAATTCTGTTTCCGATGATAAAAACGCATCTGTTTCCACTGAAAAACCTTTCAGGGGATCGTTTGCAACAGTTTGGCACCATTTTTGAGTGAATTGCAGAACGTCAGAAATTTTGAAGAAATTGTGACCGCGCGGCTTAGGGATTTTTGCAAAAAAAAAGTTGTTCAGATGTCGAGGGCTAATTCTGTTTCCGATGATAAAAATGCATCTGTTTCCACCGAAAAACCTTTCAGGGGATCGTTTGCAACAGTTTGCATCTGTTTCCACCGAAAAACCTTTCAGGGGATCGTTTGCAACACTTCAGCACCATTTTTGAGTGAATTGCAGAACATCAGATTTTTGCTGTAATTGTGACCGCGCGGCTTAGGGATTTTTGCAAAAAAAAGTTGTTCAGATGTCGAGGGCTAATTCTGTTTCCGATGATAAAAACACATCTGTTTCCACCGAATAACCTTTCAGGGGATCGTTTGCAACAGTTTGGCACCATTTTTGAATGTATTTCAGAACGTCAGAAATTTTGAAGAAATTGTGACCGCGCGGCTTAGTGATTTTTGAAAAAAAAAAGTTGTTCATACTTCAAGGGCTAATTCTGTTTCCGATGATAAAAACACATCTGTTTCCCTCAAAAAACCTTTCAGGGGATGGTTTGCAACACTTCAGCACCATTTTTGAGTGAATTGCAGAACGTCAGAAATTTTGAAGAAATTGTGACCGCTTAGGGATTTTTGCAAAAAAAAGTTGTTCAGACGTCGAGGGCTACTTTTGTTTCCGATGATAAAAACGCATCTGTTTCCACCGAAAAACCTTTCAGGGGATCGTTTGCAACAGTTTGCATCTGTTTCCACCGAAAAACCTTTCAGGGGATCGTTTGCAACACTTCAGCACCATTTTTGAGTGAATTGCAGAACATCAGATTTTTGCTGTAATTGTGACCGCGCGGCTTAGGGATTTTTGAAAAAAAAGTTCTTCAGATGTCGAGGGCTAATTCTGTTTCCGATGATAAAAACGCATCTGTTTCCAACAAAAAACCTTTCAGGGGATCGTTTGCAACAGTTTGGCACCATTTTTGAGTGAATTGCAGAACGTCAGAAATTTTGAAGAAATTGTGACCGCGCGGCTTAGTGATTTTTGAAAAAAAAAGTTGTTCATACTTCAAGGGCTAATTCTGTTTCCGATGATAAAAACACATCTGTTTCCCTCGAAAAACCTTTCAGGGGATGGTTTGCAACACTTCAGCACCATTTTTGAGTGAATTGCAGAACGTCATATTTTTGCTGAAATTGTGACCGCGCGGCTTAGGGATTTTTGCAAAAAAAAGTTGTTCAGACGTCGAGGGCTACTTTTGTTTCCGATGATAAAAACGCATCTGTTTCCAACAAAAAACCTTTCAGGGGATGGTTTGCAACAGTTTGGCACCATTTTTGAGTGAATTGCAGAACGTCAGAAATTTTGAAGAAATTGTGACCGCGCGGCTTAGTGATTTTTGCAAAAAAAAGTTCTTCAGATGTCGAGGGATAATTCTATTTACGATTAAAAAAATGAATCTGTTTCCAACAGAAAACCTTTCAGGGGATCGTTTGCAACAGTTTGGCACCATTTTTGAGTGAATTGCAGAACGTCAGAAATTTTGAAGAAATTGTGACCGCGCAGCTTAGGGATTTTTGCAAAAAAAAGTTGTTCAGATGTCGAGGGCTGATTCTGTTTCCGATGATAAAAACGCATCTGTTTCCACCGAAAAACCTTTCAGGGGATCGTTTGCAACAGTTTGGCACCATTTTTGAGTGAATTGCAGAACGTCAGAAATTTTGAAGAAATTGTGACGGCGCGGCTTAGGGATTTTTGCAAAAAAAAGTTGTTCAGATGTCAAGGGCTAATTCTGTTTCCGATGATAAAAACGCATCTGTTTCCACTGAAAAACCTTTCAGGGGATCGTTTGCAACAGTTTGGCACCATTTTTGAGTGAATTGCAGAACGTCAGAAATTTTGAAGAAATTGTGACCGCGCGGCTTAGGGATTTTTGCAAAAAAAAAGTTGTTCAGATGTCGAGGGCTAATTCTGTTTCCGATGATAAAAATGCATCTGTTTCCACCGAAAAACCTTTCAGGGGATCGTTTGCAACAGTTTGCATCTGTTTCCACCGAAAAACCTTTCAGGGGATCGTTTGCAACACTTCAGCACCATTTTTGAGTGAATTGCAGAACATCAGATTTTTGCTGTAATTGTGACCGCGCGGCTTAGGGATTTTTGCAAAAAAAAGTTGTTCAGATGTCGAGGGCTAATTCTGTTTCCGATGATAAAAACACATCTGTTTCCACCGAATAACCTTTCAGGGGATCGTTTGCAACAGTTTGGCACCATTTTTGAATGTATTTCAGAACGTCAGAAATTTTGAAGGAATTGTGACCGCGCGGCTTAGTGATTTTTGAAAAAAAAAGTTGTTCATACTTCAAGGGCTAATTCTGTTTCCGATGAAAAAAACACATCTGTTTCCCTCAAAAAACCTTTCAGGGGATGGTTTGCAACACTTCAGCACCATTTTTGAGTGAATTGCAGAACGTCAGAAATTTTGAAGAAATTGTGACCGCGCGGCTTAGGGATTTTTGCAAAAAAAAGTTGTTCAGACGTCGAGGGCTACTTTTGTTTCCGATGATAAAAAGGCATCTGATTCCACCGAAAAACCTTTCAGGGGATCGTTTGCAAGACTTCAGCACCATTTTTGAGTGAATTGCAGAATGTCAGATTTCTGCTGTAATTGTGACCGCGCGGCTTAGTGATTTTTGCAAAAAAAAGTTGTTCAGATGTCGAGGGATAATTCTATTTACGATTGAAAAAACCCATCTGTTTCCACCAAAAAACCTTTCAGGGGATCGTTTGCAAGACTTCAGCACCATTTTTGAGTGAATTGCAGAATGTCAGATTTTTGCTGTAATTGTGACCGCGCGGCTTAGGGATTTTTGAATAAAAAAGTTCTTCAGACGTCGAGGGCTAATTCTGTTTCCGATGATAAAAACGCATCTGTTTCCACCGAAAAACCTTTCAGGGGATGGTTTGCAACAGTTTCGCACCATTTTTGAGTGAATTGCAGAACGTCAGAAATTTTGAAGAAATTGTGACCGCGCGGCTTAGGGATTTTTGCAAAAAAAAGTTCTTCAGATGTCGAGGGCTAATTCTGTTTCCGATGATAAAAACACATCTGTTTCCACCGAAAAACCTTTCAGGGGATCGTTTGCAACAGTTTGGCACCATTTTTGAGTGAATTGCAGAACATCAGAAATTTTGAAGAAATTGTGACCGCACGGCTTAGTGATTTATGAAAAAAAAAGTTGTTCAGATGTCGAGGGATAATTCTATTTACGATTAAAAAAACGCATCTGTTTCCACCGAAAAACCTTTCAGGGGATCGTTTGCAACAGTTTGGCACCATTTTTGAGTGAATTGCAGAACGTCAGAAATTTTGAAGAATTTGTGACCGCGCGGCTTAGTGATTTTTGAAAAAAAAAGTTGTTCATACTTCAAGGGCTAATTCTGTTTCCGATGATAAAAACACATCTGTTTAACTCGAAAAACCTTTCAGGGGATCGTTTGCAACAGTTTGGCACTATTTTTGAGTGAATTGCAGAACGTCAGAAATTTTGAAGAAATTGTGACCGCGCGGCTTAGTGATTTTTGAAAAAAAAAGTTGTTCAGATGTCGAGGGATAATTCTATTTACGATTAAAAAAACGCATCTGTTTCCACCGAAAAACCTTTCAGGGGATCGTTTGCAACAGTTCAGCACCATTTTTGAATGTATTTCTGAACGTCAGATTTTTGCTGAAATTGTGACCGCGCGGCTTAGGGATTTTTGCAAAAAAAAGTTGTTCAATTGTCGAGGGCTACTTTTGTTTCCGATGATAAAAACGCATCTGTTTCCACCGAAAAACCTTTCAGGGGATCGTTTGCAACAGTTTGGCACCATTTTTGAGTGAATTGCAGAACGTCAGATTTTTGCTGTAATTGTGACCACGCGGCTTAGGGATTTTTGCAAAAAAAAAGTTGTTCAGATGTCGAGGGCTAATTCTGTTTCCGATGATAAAAATGCATCTGTTTCCACCGAAAAACCTTTCAGGGGATCGTTTGCAACAGTTTGCATCTGTTTCCACCGAAAAACCTTTCAGGGGATCGTTTGCAACACTTCAGCACCATTTTTGAGTGAATTGCAGAACATCAGATTTTTGCTGTAATTGTGACCGCGCGGCTTAGGGATTTTTGCAAAAAAAAGTTGTTCAGATGTCGAGGGCTAATTCTGTTTCCGATGATAAAAACACATCTGTTTCCACCGAATAACCTTTCAGGGGATCGTTTGCAACAGTTTGGCACCATTTTTGAATGTATTTCAGAACGTCAGAAATTTTGAAGAAATTGTGACCGCGCGGCTTAGTGATTTTTGAAAAAAAAAGTTGTTCATACTTCAAGGGCTAATTCTGTTTCCGATGATAAAAACACATCTGTTTCCCTCAAAAAACCTTTCAGGGGATGGTTTGCAACACTTCAGCACCATTTTTGAGTGAATTGCAGAACGTCAGAAATTTTGAAGAAATTGTGACCGCGCGGCTTAGGGATTTTTGCAAAAAAAAGTTGTTCAGACGTCGAGGGCTACTTTTGTTTCCGATGATAAAAACGCATCTGTTTCCACCGAAAAACCTTTCAGGGGATCGTTTGCAACAGTTTGCATCTGTTTCCACCGAAAAACCTTTCAGGGGATCGTTTGCAACACTTCAGCACCATTTTTGAGTGAATTGCAGAACATCAGATTTTTGCTGTAATTGTGACCGCGCGGCTTAGGGATTTTTGAAAAAAAAGTTCTTCAGATGTCGAGGGCTAATTCTGTTTCCGATGATAAAAACGCATCTGTTTCCAACAAAAAACCTTTCAGGGGATCGTTTGCAACAGTTTGGCACCATTTTTGAGTGAATTGCAGAACGTCAGAAATTTTGAAGAAATTGTGACCGCGCGGCTTAGTGATTTTTGAAAAAAAAAGTTGTTCATACTTCAAGGGCTAATTCTGTTTCCGATGATAAAAACACATCTGTTTCCCTCGAAAAACCTTTCAGGGGATGGTTTGCAACACTTCAGCACCATTTTTGAGTGAATTGCAGAACGTCATATTTTTGCTGAAATTGTGACCGCGCGGCTTAGGGATTTTTGCAAAAAAAAGTTGTTCAGACGTCGAGGGCTACTTTTGTTTCCGATGATAAAAACGCATCTGTTTCCAACAAAAAACCTTTCAGGGGATGGTTTGCAACAGTTTGGCACCATTTTTGAGTGAATTGCAGAACGTCAGAAATTTTGAAGAAATTGTGACCGCGCGGCTTAGTGATTTTTGCAAAAAAAAGTTCTTCAGATGTCGAGGGATAATTCTATTTACGATTAAAAAAATGAATCTGTTTCCAACAGAAAACCTTTCAGGGGATCGTTTGCAACAGTTTGGCACCATTTTTGAGTGAATTGCAGAACGTCAGAAATTTTGAAGAAATTGTGACCGCGCAGCTTAGGGATTTTTGCAAAAAAAAGTTGTTCAGATGTCGAGGGCTGATTCTGTTTCCGATGATAAAAACGCATCTGTTTCCACCGAAAAACCTTTCAGGGGATCGTTTGCAACAGTTTGGCACCATTTTTGAGTGAATTGCAGAACGTCAGAAATTTTGAAGAAATTGTGACGGCGCGGCTTAGGGATTTTTGCAAAAAAAAGTTGTTCAGATGTCAAGGGCTAATTCTGTTTCCGATGATAAAAACGCATCTGTTTCCACTGAAAAACCTTTCAGGGGATCGTTTGCAACAGTTTGGCACCATTTTTGAGTGAATTGCAGAACGTCAGAAATTTTGAAGAAATTGTGACCGCGCGGCTTAGGGATTTTTGCAAAAAAAAAGTTGTTCAGATGTCGAGGGCTAATTCTGTTTCCGATGATAAAAATGCATCTGTTTCCACCGAAAAACCTTTCAGGGGATCGTTTGCAACAGTTTGCATCTGTTTCCACCGAAAAACCTTTCAGGGGATCGTTTGCAACACTTCAGCACCATTTTTGAGTGAATTGCAGAACATCAGATTTTTGCTGTAATTGTGACCGCGCGGCTTAGGGATTTTTGCAAAAAAAAGTTGTTCAGATGTCGAGGGCTAATTCTGTTTCCGATGATAAAAACACATCTGTTTCCACCGAATAACCTTTCAGGGGATCGTTTGCAACAGTTTGGCACCATTTTTGAATGTATTTCAGAACGTCAGAAATTTTGAAGGAATTGTGACCGCGCGGCTTAGTGATTTTTGAAAAAAAAAGTTGTTCATACTTCAAGGGCTAATTCTGTTTCCGATGAAAAAAACACATCTGTTTCCCTCAAAAAACCTTTCAGGGGATGGTTTGCAACACTTCAGCACCATTTTTGAGTGAATTGCAGAACGTCAGAAATTTTGAAGAAATTGTGACCGCGCGGCTTAGGGATTTTTGCAAAAAAAAGTTGTTCAGACGTCGAGGGCTACTTTTGTTTCCGATGATAAAAAGGCATCTGATTCCACCGAAAAACCTTTCAGGGGATCGTTTGCAAGACTTCAGCACCATTTTTGAGTGAATTGCAGAATGTCAGATTTCTGCTGTAATTGTGACCGCGCGGCTTAGTGATTTTTGCAAAAAAAAGTTGTTCAGATGTCGAGGGATAATTCTATTTACGATTGAAAAAACCCATCTGTTTCCACCAAAAAACCTTTCAGGGGATCGTTTGCAAGACTTCAGCACCATTTTTGAGTGAATTGCAGAATGTCAGATTTTTGCTGTAATTGTGACCGCGCGGCTTAGGGATTTTTGAATAAAAAAGTTCTTCAGACGTCGAGGGCTAATTCTGTTTCCGATGATAAAAACGCATCTGTTTCCACCGAAAAACCTTTCAGGGGATGGTTTGCAACAGTTTCGCACCATTTTTGAGTGAATTGCAGAACGTCAGAAATTTTGAAGAAATTGTGACCGCGCGGCTTAGGGATTTTTGCAAAAAAAAGTTCTTCAGATGTCGAGGGCTAATTCTGTTTCCGATGATAAAAACACATCTGTTTCCACCGAAAAACCTTTCAGGGGATCGTTTGCAACAGTTTGGCACCATTTTTGAGTGAATTGCAGAACATCAGAAATTTTGAAGAAATTGTGACCGCACGGCTTAGTGATTTATGAAAAAAAAAGTTGTTCAGATGTCGAGGGATAATTCTATTTACGATTAAAAAAACGCATCTGTTTCCACCGAAAAACCTTTCAGGGGATCGTTTGCAACAGTTTGGCACCATTTTTGAGTGAATTGCAGAACGTCAGAAATTTTGAAGAATTTGTGACCGCGCGGCTTAGTGATTTTTGAAAAAAAAAGTTGTTCATACTTCAAGGGCTAATTCTGTTTCCGATGATAAAAACACATCTGTTTAACTCGAAAAACCTTTCAGGGGATCGTTTGCAACAGTTTGGCACTATTTTTGAGTGAATTGCAGAACGTCAGAAATTTTGAAGAAATTGTGACCGCGCGGCTTAGTGATTTTTGAAAAAAAAAGTTGTTCAGATGTCGAGGGATAATTCTATTTACGATTAAAAAAACGCATCTGTTTCCACCGAAAAACCTTTCAGGGGATCGTTTGCAACAGTTCAGCACCATTTTTGAATGTATTTCTGAACGTCAGATTTTTGCTGAAATTGTGACCGCGCGGCTTAGGGATTTTTGCAAAAAAAAGTTGTTCAATTGTCGAGGGCTACTTTTGTTTCCGATGATAAAAACGCATCTGTTTCCACCGAAAAACCTTTCAGGGGATCGTTTGCAACAGTTTGGCACCATTTTTGAGTGAATTGCAGAACGTCAGATTTTTGCTGTAATTGTGACCACGCGGCTTAGGGATTTTTGCAAAAAAAAAGTTGTTCAGATGTCGAGGGCTAATTCTGTTTCCGATGATAAAAATGCATCTGTTTCCACCGAAAAACCTTTCAGGGGATCGTTTGCAACAGTTTGCATCTGTTTCCACCGAAAAACCTTTCAGGGGATCGTTTGCAACACTTCAGCACCATTTTTGAGTGAATTGCAGAACATCAGATTTTTGCTGTAATTGTGACCGCGCGGCTTAGGGATTTTTGCAAAAAAAAGTTGTTCAGATGTCGAGGGCTAATTCTGTTTCCGATGATAAAAACACATCTGTTTCCACCGAATAACCTTTCAGGGGATCGTTTGCAACAGTTTGGCACCATTTTTGAATGTATTTCAGAACGTCAGAAATTTTGAAGAAATTGTGACCGCGCGGCTTAGTGATTTTTGAAAAAAAAAGTTGTTCATACTTCAAGGGCTAATTCTGTTTCCGATGATAAAAACACATCTGTTTCCCTCAAAAAACCTTTCAGGGGATGGTTTGCAACACTTCAGCACCATTTTTGAGTGAATTGCAGAACGTCAGAAATTTTGAAGAAATTGTGACCGCGCGGCTTAGGGATTTTTGCAAAAAAAAGTTGTTCAGACGTCGAGGGCTACTTTTGTTTCCGATGATAAAAACGCATCTGTTTCCACCGAAAAACCTTTCAGGGGATCGTTTGCAAGACTTCAGCACCATTTTTGAGTGAATTGCAGAATGTCAGATTTCTGCTGTAATTGTGACCGCGCGGCTTAGTGATTTTTGCAAAAAAAAGTTGTTCAGATGTCGAGGGATAATTCTATTTACGATTGAAAAAACCCATCTGTTTCCACCAAAAAACCTTTCAGGGGATCGTTTGCAAGACTTCAGCACCATTTTTGAGTGAATTGCAGAATGTCAGATTTTTGCTGTAATTGTGACCGCGCGGCTTAGGGATTTTTGAATAAAAAAGTTCTTCAGACGTCGAGGGCTAATTCTGTTTCCGATGATAAAAACGCATCTGTTTCCACCGAAAAACCTTTCAGGGGATGGTTTGCAACAGTTTCGCACCATTTTTGAGTGAATTGCAGAACGTCAGAAATTTTGAAGAAATTGTGACCGCGCGGCTTAGGGATTTTTGCAAAAAAAAGTTCTTCAGATGTCGAGGGCTAATTCTGTTTCCGATGATAAAAACGCATCTGTTTCCACCGAAAAACCTTTCAGGGGATGGTTTGCAACAGTTTGGCACCATTTTTGAGTGAATTGCAGAACGTCAGAAATTTTGAAGAAATTGTGACCGCGCGGCTTAGTGTTTTTTGAGAAAAAAAGTTGTTCATACTTCAAGGGCTAATTCTGTTTCCGATGATAAAAACAAATCTGTTTCCCTCGAAAAACCTTTCAGGGGATGGTTTGCAACACGTCAGCACCATTTTTGAGTGAATTGCAGAACGTCATATTTTTGCTGAAATTGTGACCGCGCGGCTTAGGGATTTTTGCAAAAAAAAGTTGTTCAGACGTCGAGGGCTACTTTTGTTTCCGATGATAAAAACGCATCTGTTTCCACCGAAAAACCTTTCAGGGGATCGTTTGCAACAGTTTGGCACCATTTTTGAGTGAATTGCAGAACGTCAGAAATTTTGAAGAAATTGTGACCGCGCGGCTTAGGGATTTTTGCAAAAAAAAGTTGTTCAGATGTCGAGGGCTAATTATGTTTCCGATGATAAAAACGCATCTGTTTCCACCGAAAAACCTTTCAGGGGATCGTTTGCAACAGTTCAGCACCATTTTTGAATGTATTTCTGAACGTCAGATTTTTGCTGAAATTGTGACCGCGCGGCTTAGGGATTTTTGCAAAAAAAAGTTGTTCAATTGTCGAGGGCTACTTTTGTTTCCGATGATAAAAACGCATCTGTTTCCACCGAAAAACCTTTCAGGGCATCGTTTGCAACAGTTTGGCACCATTTTTGAGTGAATTGCAGAACGTCAGATTTTTGCTGTAATTGTGACCACGCGGCTTAGGGATTTTTGAAAAAAAAGTTCTTCAGACGTCGAGGGATAATTCTATTTACGATTAAAAAAACACATCTGTTTCCAACAAAAACCTTTCAGGGGATCATTTGCAGCAGTTTGGCACCATTTTTGAGTGAATTGCAGAACGTCAGAAATTTTTAAGAAATTGTGACCGCGCGGCTTAGGGATTTTTGCCAAAAAATGTTCTTCAGATGTCGAGGGCTAATTCTGTTTCCGATGAGAAAAACGCATCTGTTTCCACTGAAAAACCTTTCAGGGGATGGTTTGCAACAGTTTGGCACCATTTTTGAGTGAATTGCAGAACGTCAGAAATTTTGAAGAAATCGTGACCGCGCGGCTTAGGGATTTTTGCAAAAAAAAGTTGTTCAGATGTCGAGGGCTAATTATGTTTCCGATGATAAAAATGCATCTGTTTCCACCGAAAAACCTTTCAGGGGATCGTTTGCAACAGTTTGGCACCATTTTTGAGTGAATTGCAGAACGTCAGAAATTTTTAAGAAATTGTGACCGCGCGGCTTAGGGATTTTTGCCAAAAAATGTTCTTCAGATGTCGTCGGCTAATTCTGTTTCCGATGAGAAAAACGCATCTGTTTCCACTGAAAAACCTTTCAGGGGATGGTTTGCAACAGTTTGGCACCATTTTTGAGTGAATTGCAGAACGTCAGAAATTTTGAAGAAATCGTGACCGCGCGGCTTAGGGATTTTTGCAAAAAAAAGTTGTTCAGATGTCGAGGGCTAATTCTGTTTCTGATGATAAAAATGCATCTCTTTCCACCGAAAAACCTTTCAGGGGATCGTTTGCAACACTTCAGCACCATTTTTGAGTGAATTGCAGAACGTCATATTTTTGCTGAAATTGTGACCGCGCGGCTTAGGGATTTTTGAAAAAAAAGGTTTTTCAGATGTCGAGGGCTACTTTTGTTTCCGATGATAAAAACGCATCTGTTTCCACCGAAAAACCTTTCAGGGGATCGTTTGCAAGACTTCAGCACCATTTTTGAGTGAATTGTAGAATGTCAGATCTTTGCTGTAATTGTGACCGCGCGGCTTAGGGATTTTTGAATAAAAAAGTTCTTCAGACGTCGAGGGCTAATTCTGTTTCCGATGATAAAAACACATCTGTTTCCACCGAAAAACCTTTCAGGGGATCGTTTGCAACAGTTTGGCACCATTTTTGAGTGAATTGCAGAACGTCAGATTTTTGCTGTAATTGTGACCACGCGGCTTAGGGATTTTTGAATAAAAAAGTTCTTCAGACGTCGAGGGCTAATTCTGTTTCCGATGATAAAAACGCATCTGTTTCCAGCGAAAAACCTTTCAGGGCAGCGTTTGCAACAGTTTGGCACCATTTTTGAGTGAATTGCAGAACGTCAGAAATTTTGAAGAAATTGTGACCGCGCGGCTTAGGGATTTTTGCAAAAAAAAGTTCTTCAGATGTCGAGGGCTAATTCTGTTTCCGATGATAAAAACGCATCTGTTTCCACCGAAAAACCTTTCAGGGGATGGTTTGCAACAGTTTGGCACCATTTTTGAGTGAATTGCAGAACGTCAGAAATTTTGAAGAAATTGTGACCGCGCGGCTTAGTGATTTTTGAAAAAAAAAGTTGTTCATACTTCAAGGGCTAATTCTGTTTCCGATGATAAAAACACATCTGTTTCCCTCGAAAAACCTTTCAGGGGATGGTTTGCAACACGTCAGCACCATTTTTGAGTGAATTGCAGAACGTCAGAAATTTTGAAGCAATTGTGACCGCGCGGCTTAGGGATTTTTGCAAAAAAAAGTTGTTCAGATGTTGAGGGCTAATTATGTTTCCGATGATAAAAACGCATCTGTTTCCACCGAAAAACCTTTCAGGGGATCGTTTGCAACAGTTTGGCACCATTTTTGAGTGAATTGCAGAATGTGAGATTTTTGCTGTAATTGTGACCACGCGGCTTAGGGATTTTTGAATAAAAAAGGTCTTCAGACGTCGAGGGCTAATTCTGTTTCCGATGATAAAAACGCATCTGTTTCCACCGAAAAACCTTTCAGGGGATCGTTTGCAACAGTTTGGCACCATTTTTGAGTGAATTGCAGAACGTCAGATTTTTGCTGTAATTGTGACCACGCGGCTTAGGGATTTTTGAAAAAAAAGTTCTTCAGACGTCGAGGGATAATTCTATTTACGATTAAAAAAACACATCTGTTTCCAACAAAAACCTTTCAGGGGATCATTTGCAACAGTTTGTCACCATTTTTGAGTGAATTGCAGAACGTCAGAAATTTTGAAGAAATTGTGACCGCGCGGCTTAGGGATTTTTGCAAAAAAAAGTTGTTCAGATGTCGAGGGCTAATTATGTTTCCGATGATAAAAATGCATCTGTTTCCACCGAAAAACCTTTCAGGGGATCGTTTGCAACAGTTTGGCACCATTTTTGAGTGAATTGCAGAACGTCAGAAATTTTGAAGCAATTGTGACCGCGCGGCTTAGGGATTTTTGCAAAAAAAAGTTG
The DNA here is from genome assembly GCF_951804945.1 of Podarcis cretensis. Classification (NCBI taxonomy): domain Eukaryota; kingdom Metazoa; phylum Chordata; class Lepidosauria; order Squamata; family Lacertidae; genus Podarcis; species Podarcis cretensis. The sequence continues at coordinate 93,571,608 of NC_137175.1, forward strand.
TTCAGATGTTGAGGGCTAATTATGTTTCCGATGATAAAAACGCATCTGTTTCCACCGAAAAACCTTTCAGGGGATCGTTTGCAACAGTTCAGCACCATTTTTGAATGTATTTCTGAACGTCAGATTTTTGCTGAAATTGTGACCGCGCGGCTTAGGGATTTTTGCAAAAAAAAGTTGTTCAATTGTCGAGGGCTACTTTTGTTTCCGATGATAAAAACGCATCTGTTTCCACCGAAAAACCTTTCAGGGGATCGTTTGCAAGACTTCAGCACCATTTTTGAGTGAATTGCAGAATGTCAGATTTTTGCTGTAATTGTGACCACGCGGCTTAGGGATTTTTGAATAAAAAAGGTCTTCAGACGTCGAGGGCTAATTCTGTTTCCGATGATAAAAACGCATCTGTTTCCACCGAAAAACCTTTCAGCGGATCGTTTGCAACAGTTTGGCACCATTTTTGAGTGAATTGCAGAACGTCAGATTTTTGCTGTAATTGTGACCACGCGGCTTAGGGATTTTTGAAAAAAAAGTTCTTCAGACGTCGAGGGATAATTCTATTTACGATTAAAAAAACACATCTGTTTCCAACAAAAACCTTTCAGGGGATCATTTGCAACAGTTTGTCACCATTTTTGAGTGAATTGCAGAACGTCAGAAATTTTGAAGAAATTGTGACCGCGCGGCTTAGGGATTTTTGCAAAAAAAAGTTGTTCAGATGTCGAGGGCTAATTATGTTTCCGATGATAAAAATGCATCTGTTTCCACCGAAAAACCTTTCAGGGGATCGTTTGCAACAGTTTGGCACCATTTTTGAGTGAATTGCAGAACGTCAGAAATTTTGAAGAAATTGTGACCGCGCGGCTTAGGGATTTTTTCAAAAAAAAGTTCTTCAGATGTCGAGGGCTAATTCTGTTTCCGATGATAAAAACGCATCTGTTTCCACTGAAAAACCTTTCAGGGGATGGTTTGCAACAGTTTGGCACCATTTTTGAGTGAATTGCAGAACGTCAGAAATTTTGAAGAAATTGTGACCGCGCGGCTTAGTGATTTTTGAAAAAAAAAGTTGTTCATACTTCAAGGGCTAATTCTGTTTCCGATGATAAAAACGCATCTGTTTCCACCGAAAAACCTTTCAGGGGATCGTTTGCAACAGTTTGGCACCATTTTTGAGTGAATTGCAGAACGTCAGATTTTTGCTGAAAATGTGATCGCGCGCCTTAGGGATTTTTGTAAAAAATAGTTGTTCAGATGTCGAGGGCTAATTCTGTTTCCGATGATAAAAACGAATCTGTTTCCACCAAACAACCTTTCAGGGGATCGTTTGCAACACTTCAGCACCATTTTTGAGTGAATTGCAGAACGTCAGATTTTTGCTGAAATTGTGACCGCGCGGCTTAGGGATTTTTGCAAAAAAAAGTTGTTCAGATGTCGAGGGCTAATTCTGTTTCCGATGATAAAAACGCATCTGTTTCCACCGAAAAACCTTTCAGGGGATGGTTTGCAACAGTTTGGCACCATTTTTGAGTGAATTGCAGAACGTCAGAAATTTTGAAGAAATTGTGACCGCACGGCTTAGGGATTTTTGCAAAAAAAAGTTGTTCAGATGTCGAGGGCTAATTCTGTTTCCGATGATAAAAACGCATCTGTTTCCACCGAAAAACCTTTCAGGGGATGGTTTGCAACAGTTTGGGACCATTTTTGAGTGAATTGCAGAACGTCAGAAATTTTGAAGAAATTGTGACCGCACGGCTTAGGGATTTTTGAATAAAAAAGTTCTTCAGACGTCGAGGGCTAATTCTGTTTCCGATGATAAAAACGCATCTGTTTCCACCGAAAAACCTTTCAGGGGATCGTTTGCAACAGTTTGGCACCATTTTTGAGTGAATTGCAGAACGTCATATTTTTTTTGCTGAAATTGTGACCCTAAGCGCGGCTTAGGGATTTTTGCAAAAAAAAGTTCTTCAGACGTCGAGGGCTACTTTTGTTTCCGATGATAAAAACGCATCTGTTTCCATTGAAAAATCTTTCAGGGGATCGTTTGCAACAGTTTGGCACCATTTTTGAGTGAATTGCAGAACGTCAGAAATTTTGAAGAAATTGTGACCGCGCGGCTTAGGGATTTTTGCAAAAAAAAGTTGTTCATACTTCAAGGGCTAATTCTGTTTCCGATGATAAAAACACATCTGTTTCCCTCGAAAAACCTTTCACGGCATGGTTTGCAACACTTCAGCACCATTTTTGAGTGAATTGCAGAACGTCATATTTTTGCTGAAATTGTGACCGCGCGGCTTAGGTATTTTTGCAAAAAAAAGTTGTTCAGATGTCGAGGGCTACTTTTGTTTCCGATGATAAAAACGCATCTGTTTCCACCGAAAAACCTTTCAGGGGATCGTTTGCAACAGTTTGGCACCATTTTTGAGTGAATTGCAGAACGTCAGAAATTTTGAAGAAATTGTGACCGCGCGGCTTAGGGATTTTTGCAAAAAAAAGTTGTTCAGATGTCGAGGGCTAATTCTGTTTCCGATGATAAAAATGCATCTGTTTCCACCGAAAAACCTTTCACGGGATGGTTTGCAACAGTTTGGCACCATTTTTGAGTGAATTGCAGAACGTCAGAAATTTTGAAGAAATTGTGACCGCGCGGCTTAGTGATTTTTGAAAAAAAAAGTTGTTCATACTTCAAGGGCTAATTCTGTTTCCGATGATAAAAACGCATCTGTTTCCACCGAAAAACCTTTCAGGGGATCGTTTGCAAGACTTCAGCACCATTTTTGAGCGAATTGCAGAATGTCAGATTTTTGCTGTAATTGTGACCGCGCGGCTTAGGGATTTTTGAATAAAAAAGTTCTTCAGACGTCGAGGGCTAATTCTGTTTCGGATGATAAAAACGCATCTGTTTCCACCGAAAAACCTTTCAGGGGATCGTTTGCAACAGTTTGGCACCATTTTTGAGTGAATTGCAGAACGTCAGAAATTTTGAAGAAATTGTGACCGCGCGGCTTAGGGATTTTTGCAAAAAAAAGTTGTTCAGATGTCGAGGGCTAATTCTGTTTCCGATGATAAAAATGCATCTGTTTCCACCGAAAAACCTTTCACGGGATGGTTTGCAACAGTTTGGCACCATTTTTGAGTGAATTGCAGAACGTCAGAAATTTTGAAGAAATTGTGACCGCGCGGCTTAGTGATTTTTGAAAAAAAAAGTTGTTCATACTTCAAGGGCTAATTCTGTTTCCGATGATAAAAACACATCTGTTTCCCTCGAAAAACCTTTCAGGGGATGGTTTGCAACACTTCAGCACCATTTTTGAGTGAATTGCAGAACGTCATATTTTTGCTGAAATTGTGACCGCGCGGCTTAGGGCTTTTTGCAAAAAAAAGTTGTTCAGACGTCGAGGGCTACTTTTGTTTCCGATGATAAAAACGCATCTGTTTCCACCGAAAAACCTTTCAGGGGATGGTTTGCAACAGTTTGGCACCATTTTTGAGTGAATTGCAGAACGGCATATTTTTGCTGAAATTGTGACCGCGCGGCTTAGGGATTTTTGCAAAAAAAAGTTGTTCAGACGTCGAGGGCTACTTTTGTTTCCGATGATAAAAACGCATCTGTTTCCACCGAAAAACCTTTCAGGGGATGGTTTGCAACAGTTTGTCACCATTTTTGAGTGAATTGCAGAACGTCATATTTTTGCTGAAATTGTGACCGCGCGGCTTTAGGGATTTTTGCAAAAAAAAGTTGTTTAGATGTCGAGGGCTAATTATGTTTCCGATGATAAAAACGCATCTGTTTCCACCGAAAAACCTTTCAGGGCATTGTTTGCAACAGTTTGGCACCATTTTTGAGTGAATTGCAGAACGTCAGAAATTTTGAAGAAATTGTGACCGCGCGGCTTAGGGATTTTTGCAAAAAAAAGTTGTTCAGATGCCGAGGGCTAATTCTGTTTCCAATGATAAAAACGCATCTGTTTCCACCGAAAAACCTTTCAGGTGATGGTTTGCAACAGTTTGGCACCATTTTTGAGTGAATTGCAGAACGTCTGAAATTTTGAAGAAATTGTGACCGCGCGGCTTAGGGATTTTTGCAAAAAAAAGTTGTTCAGATGTCGAGGGCTAATTCTGTTTCCAATGATAAAAACGCATCTGTTTCCACCGAAAAACCTTTCAGGTGATGGTTTGCAACGGTTTGGCACCATTTTTGAGTGAATTGCAGAACGTCAGATTTTTGCTGAAATTGTGACCGCGCGGCTTAGGGATTTTTGAAAAAAAAAGTTGTTCATACGTCGAGGGCTACTTTTGTTTCCGATGATAAAAACGCATCTGTTTCCACCGAAAAACCTTTCAGGGGATCGTTTGCAAGACTTCAGCACCATTTTTGAGTGAATTGCAGAATGTCAGATTTTTGCTGTAATTGTGACCGCGCGGCTTAGTGATTTTTGCAAAAAAAAGTTGTTCAGATGTCGAGGGCTAATTCTGTTTCCGATGATAAAAACGCATCTGTTTCCACCGAAAAACCTTTCAGGGGATCGTTTGCAACAGTTTGGCACCATTTTTGAGTGAATTGCAGAACGTCAGAAATTTTGAAGAAATTGTGACCGCGCGGCTTAGGGATTTTTGCAAAAAAAAGTTGTTCAGATGTCGAGGGCTAATTCTGTTTCCGATGATAAAAACGCATCTGTTTCCACCGAAAAACCTTTCAGGGGATGGTTTGCAACAGTTTCGCACCATTTTTGAGTGAATTGCAGAACGTCAGAAATTTTGAAGAAATTGTGACCGCGCGGCTTAGTGATTTTTGAAAAAAAAAGTTGTTCATACTTCAAGGGCTAATTCTGTTTCCGATGACAAAAACACATCTGTTTCCCTCGAAAAACCTTTCAGGGGATGGTTTGCAACACTTCAGCACCATTTTTGAGTGAATTGCAAAACGTCATATTTTTGCTGAAATTGTGACCGCGCGGCTTAGGGATTTTTGCAAAAAAAAGTTGTTTAGATGTCGAGGGCTAATTATGTTTCCGATGATAAAAACGCATCTGTTTCCACCGAAAAACCTTTCAGGGCATTGTTTGCAACAGTTTGGCACCATTTTTGAGTGAATTGCAGAACGTCAGAAATTTTGAAGAAATTGTGACCGCGCGGCTTAGGGATTTTTGCAAAAAAAAGTTGTTCAGATGTCGAGGGCTAATTCTGTTTCCGATGATAAAAACGCATCTGTTTCCACCGAAAAACCTTTCAGGGGATGGTTTGCAACAGTTTGGCACCATTTTTGAGTGAATTGCAGAACGTCAGAAATTTTGAAGAAATTGTGACCGCGCGGCTTAGTGATTTTTGAAAAAAAAAGTTGTTGATACTTCAAGGGCTAATTCTGTTTCCGATGATAAAAACACATCTGTTTCCCTCGAAAAACCTTTCAGGGGATGGTTTGCAACACTTCAGCACCATTTTTGAGTGAATTGCAGAACGTCATATTTTTGCTGAAATTGTGACCGCGCGGCTTAGGGATTTTTGCAAAAAAAAGTTGTTCAGACGTCAAGGGCTACTTTTGTTTCCGATGATAAAAACGCATCTGTTTCCACCGAAAAACCTTTCAGGGGATCGTTTGCAAGACTTCAGCACCATTTTTGAGTGAATTGCAGAATGTCAGATTCTTGCTGTAATTGTGACCGCGCGGCTTAGTGATTTTTGCAAAAAAAAGTTGTTCAGATGTCGAGGGCTAATTCTGTTTCCGATGATAAAAACGCATCTGTTTCCACCGAAAAACCTTTCAGGGAATCGTTTGCAACAGTTTGGCACCATTTTTGAGTGAATTGCAGAACGTCAGAAATTTTGATGAAATTGTGACCGCGCGGCTTAGGGATTTTTGCAAAAAAAAGTTGTTCAGATGTCGAGGGCTAATTCTGTTTCCGATGATAAAAACGCATCTGTTTCCACCGAAAAACCTTTCAGGGGATGGTTTGCAACAGTTTGGCACCATTTTTGAGTGAATTGCAGAACGTCAGAAATTTTGAAGAAATTGTGACCGCGCGGCTTAGGGATTTTTGAAAAAAAAAGTTGTTGATACTTCAAGGGCTAATTCTGTTTCCGATGATAAAAACACATCTGTTTCCCTCGAAAAACCTTTCAGGGGATGGTTTGCAACACTTCAGCACCATTTTTGAGTGAATTGCAGAACGTCATATTTTTGCTGAAATTGTGACCGCGCGGCTTAGTGATTTTTGAAAAAAAAAGTTCTTCAGACGTCGAGGGATAATTCTATTTACGATTAAAAAAACGCATCTGTTTCCAACAAAAAACCTTTCCGGGGATCGTTTGCAACAGTTTGGCACCATTTTTGAGTGAATTGCAGAACGTCAGAAATTTTGAAGAAATTGTGACCGCGCGGCTTAGAGATTTTTGCAAAAAAAAGTTGTTCAGATGTCGAGGGCTAATTCTGTTTCCGATGATAAAAACGCATCTGTTTCCACCGAAAAACCTTTCAGGGGATCGTTTGCAACAGTTTGGCACCATTTTTGAGTGAATTGCAGAACGTCAGAAATTTTGAAGAAATTGTGACCGCGCGGCTTAGTGATTTTTGAAAAGAAAAGTTGTTCATACTTCAAGGGCTAATTCTGTTTCCGATGATAAAAACACATCTGTTTCCCTCGAAAAACCTTTCAGGGGATGGTTTGCAACACTTCAGCACCATTTTTGAGTGAATTGCAGAACGTCATATTTTTGCTGAAATTGTGACCGCGCGGCTTAGGGATTTTTGCAAAAAAAAGTTGTTCAGACGTCGAGGGCTACTTTTGTTTCCGATGATAAAAACGCATCTGTTTCCACCGAAAAACCTTTCAGGGGATGGTTTGCAACAGTTTGGCACCATTTTTGAGTGAATTGCAGAACGTCAGAAATTTTGAAGAAATTGTGACCGCGCGGCTTAGGGATTTTTGCAAAAAAAAGTTGTTTAGATGTCGAGGGCTAATTCTGTTTCCGATGATAAAAACACATCTGTTTCCCTCGAAAAACCTTTCAGGGGATGGTTTGCAACACTTCAGCACCATTTTTGAGTGAATTGCAGAACGTCATATTTTTGCTGAAATTGTGACCGCGCGGCTTAGGGATTTTTGCAAAAAAAAGTTGTTCAGACGTCGAGGGCTACTTTTGTTTCGGATGATAAAAACGCATCTGTTTCCACCGAAAAACCTTTCAGGGGATCGTTTGCAACACTTCAGCACCATTTTTGAGTGAATTGCAGAATGTCAGATTTTTGCTGTAATTGTGACCGCGCGGCTGAGGGATTTTTGAAAAAAAAAGTTCTTCAGACGTCGAGGGATAATTCTATTTACGATTAAAAAAAAGCATCTGTTTCCAACAAAAAACCTTTCAGGGGATCGTTTGCAACAGTTTGGCACCATTTTTGAGTGAATTGCAGAACGTCAGAAATTTTGAAGAAATTGTGACCGCGCGGCTTAGAGATTTTTGCAAAAAAAAGTTGTTCAGATGTCGAGGGCTAATTCTGTTTCCGATGATAAAAACGCATCTGTTTCCACCGAAAAACCTTTCAGGGGATCGTTTGCAACAGTTTGGCACCATTTTTGAGTGAATTGCAGAACGTCAGAAATTTTGCTGAAATTGTGACCGCGCGGCTTAGGGATTTTTGCAAAAAAAAGTTCTTCAGATGTCGAGGGATAATTCTATTTACGATTAAAAAAACGCATCTGTTTCCAACAAAAAAACTTTCAGGGGATCGTTTGCAACAGTTTGGCACCATTTTTGAGTGAATTGCAGAACGTCAGAAATTTTGAAGAAATTGTGACCGCGCGGCTTAGGGATTTTTGCAAAAAAAGTTTTTCAGATGTCGAGGGCTAATTCTGTTTCCGATGATAAAAACACATCTGTTTCCACCGAAAAACCTTTCAGGGGATCGTTTGCAACAGTTTGGCACCATTTTTGAGTGAATTGCAGAACGTCAGAAATTTTGAAGAAATTGTGACCGCGCGGCTTAGGGATTTTTGGAAAAAAAAGTTGTTCAGATGTCGAGCGCTAATTCTGTTTCCGATGATAAAAATGCATCTGTTTCCACCGAAAAACCTTTCACGGGATGGTTTGCAACAGTTTGGCACCATTTTTGAGTGAATTGCAGAACGTCAGAAATTTTGAAGAAATTGTGACCGCGCGGCTTAGTGATTTTTGAAAAAAAAAGTTGTTCATACTTCAAGGGCTAATTCTGTTTCCGATGATAAAAACACATCTGTTTCCCTCGAAAAACCTTTCAGGGGATGGTTTGCAACACTTCAGCACCATTTTTGAGTGAATTGCAGAACGTCATATTTTTGCTGAAATTGTGACCGCGCGGCTTAGGGCTTTTTGCAAAAAAAAGTTGTTCAGACGTCGAGGGCTACTTTTGTTTCCGATGATAAAAACGCATCTGTTTCCACCGAAAAACCTTTCAGGGGATGGTTTGCAACAGTTTGGCACCATTTTTGAGTGAATTGCAGAACGGCATATTTTTGCTGAAATTGTGACCGCGCGGCTTAGGGATTTTTGCAAAAAAAAGTTGTTCAGACGTCGAGGGCTACTTTTGTTTCCGATGATAAAAACGCATCTGTTTCCACCGAAAAACCTTTCAGGGGATGGTTTGCAACAGTTTGGCACCATTTTTGAGTGAATTGCAGAACGTCATATTTTTGCTGAAATTGTGACCGCGCGGCTTTAGGGATTTTTGCAAAAAAAAGTTGTTTAGATGTCGAGGGCTAATTATGTTTCCGATGATAAAAACGCATCTGTTTCCACCGAAAAACCTTTCAGGGCATTGTTTGCAACAGTTTGGCACCATTTTTGAGTGAATTGCAGAACGTCAGAAATTTTGAAGAAATTGTGACCGCGCGGCTTAGGGATTTTTGCAAAAAAAAGTTGTTCAGATGCCGAGGGCTAATTCTGTTTCCAATGATAAAAACGCATCTGTTTCCACCGAAAAACCTTTCAGGTGATGGTTTGCAACAGTTTGGCACCATTTTTGAGTGAATTGCAGAACGTCAGAAATTTTGAAGAAATTGTGACCGCGCGGCTTAGGGATTTTTGCAAAAAAAAGTTGTTCAGATGTCGAGGGCTAATTCTGTTTCCAATGATAAAAACGCATCTGTTTCCACCGAAAAACCTTTCAGGTGATGGTTTGCAACAGTTTGGCACCATTTTTGAGTGAATTGCAGAACGTCAGATTTTTGCTGAAATTGTGACCGCGCGGCTTAGGGATTTTTGAAAAAAAAAGTTGTTCATACGTCGAGGGCTACTTTTGTTTCCGATGATAAAAACGCATCTGTTTCCACCGAAAAACCTTTCAGGGGATCGTTTGCAAGACTTCAGCACCATTTTTGAGTGAATTGCAGAATGTCAGATTTTTGCTGTAATTGTGACCGCGCGGCTTAGTGATTTTTGCAAAAAAAAGTTGTTCAGATGTCGAGGGCTAATTCTGTTTCCGATGATAAAAACGCATCTGTTTCCACCGAAAAGCCTTTCAGGGGATCGTTTGCAACAGTTTGGCACCATTTTTGAGTGAATTGCAGAACGTCAGAAATTTTGAAGAAATTGTGACCGCGCGGCTTAGGGATTTTTGCAAAAAAAAGTTGTTCAGATGTCGAGGGCTAATTCTGTTTCCGATGATAAAAACGCATCTGTTTCCACCGAAAAACCTTTCAGGGGATGGTTTGCAACAGTTTCGCACCATTTTTGAGTGAATTGCAGAACGTCAGAAATTTTGAAGAAATTGTGACCGCGCGGCTTAGGGATTTTTGAAAAAAAAAGTTGTTCATACTTCAAGGGCTAATTCTGTTTCCGATGACAAAAACACATCTGTTTCCCTCGAAAAACCTTTCAGGGGATGGTTTGCAACACTTCAGCACCATTTTTGAGTGAATTGCAAAACGTCATATTTTTGCTGAAATTGTGACCGCGCGGCTTAGGGATTTTTGCAAAAAAAAGTTGTTTAGATGTCGAGGGCTAATTATGTTTCCGATGATAAAAACGCATCTGTTTCCACCGAAAAACCTTTCAGGGCATTGTTTGCAACAGTTTGGCACCATTTTTGAGTGAATTGCAGAACGTCAGAAATTTTGATGAAATTGTGACCGCGCGGCTTAGGGATTTTTGCAAAAAAAAGTTGTTCAGATGTCGAGGGCTAATTCTGTTTCCGATGATAAAAACGCATCTGTTTCCACCGAAAAACCTTTCAGGGGATGGTTTGCAACAGTTTGGCACCATTTTTGAGTGAATTGCAGAACGTCAGAAATTTTGAAGAAATTGTGACCGCGCGGCTTAGGGATTTTTGAAAAAAAAAGTTGTTGATACTTCAAGGGCTAATTCTGTTTCCAATGATAAAAACACATCTGTTTCCCTCGAAAAACCTTTCAGGGGATGGTTTGCAACACTTCAGCACCATTTTTGAGTGAATTGCAGAACGTCATATTTTTGCTGAAATTGTGACCGCGCGGCTTAGTGATTTTTGAAAAAAAAAGTTCTTCAAACGTCGAGGGATAATTCTATTTACGATTAAAAAAACGCATCTGTTTCCAACAAAAAACCTTTCCGGGGATCGTTTGCAACAGTTTGGCACCATTTTTGAGTGAATTGCAGAACGTCAGAAATTTTGAAGAAATTGTGACCACGCGGCTTAGAGATTTTTGCAAAAAAAAGTTGTTCAGATGTCGAGGGCTAATTCTGTTTCCGATGATAAAAACGCATCTGTTTCCACCGAAAAACCTTTCAGGGGATCGTTTGCAACAGTTTGGCACCATTTTTGAGTGAATTGCAGAACGTCAGAAATTTTGAAGAAATTGTGACCGCGCGGCTTAGTGATTTTTGAAAAGAAAAGTTGTTCATACTTCAAGGGCTAATTCTGTTTCCGATGATAAAAACACATCTGTTTCCCTCGAAAAACCTTTCAGGGGATGGTTTGCAACACTTCAGCACCATTTTTGAGTGAATTGCAGAACGTCATATTTTTGCTGAAATTGTGACCGCGCGGCTTAGCGATTTTTGCAAAAAAAAGTTGTTCAGACGTCGAGGGCTACTTTTGTTTCCGATGATAAAAACGCATCTGTTTCCACCGAAAAACCTTTCAGGGGATGGTTTGCAACAGTTTGGCACCATTTTTGAGTGAATTGCAGAACGTCAGAAATTTTGAAGAAATTGTGACCGCGCGGCTTAGGGATTTTTGCAAAAAAAAGTTGTTTAGATGTCGAGGGCTAATTCTGTTTCCGATGATAAAAACACATCTGTTTCCCTCGAAAAACCTTTCAGGGGATGGTTTGCAACACTTCAGCACCATTTTTGAGTGAATTGCAGAACGTCATATTTTTGCTGAAATTGTGACCGCGCGGCTTAGGGATTTTTGCAAAAAAAAGTTGTTCAGACGTCGAGGGCTACTTTTGTTTCGGATGATAAAAACGCATCTGTTTCCACCGAAAAACCTTTCAGGGGATCGTTTGCAACACTTCAGCACCATTTTTGAGTGAATTGCAGAATGTCAGATTTTTGCTGTAATTGTGACCGCACGGCTTAGGGATTTTTGAAAAAAAAAGTTCTTCAGATGTCGAGGGATAATTCTATTTACGATTAAAAAAACGCATCTGTTTCCAACAAAAAAACTTTCAGGGGATCGTTTGCAACAGTTTGGCACCATTTTTGAGTGAATTGCAGAACGTCAGAAATTTTGAAGAAATTGTGACCGCGCGGCTTAGAGATTTTTGCAAAAAAAAGTTGTTCAGATGTCGAGGGCTAATTCTGTTTCCGATGATAAAAACGCATCTGTTTCCACCGAAAAACCTTTCAGGGGATCGTTTGCAACAGTTTGGCACCATTTTTGAGTGAATTGCAGAACGTCAGAAATTTTGCTGAAATTGTGACCGCGCGGCTTAGGGATTTTTGCAAAAAAAAGTTCTTCAGATGTCGAGGGATAATTCTATTTACGATTAAAAAAACGCATCTGTTTCCAACAAAAAAACTTTCAGGGGATCGTTTGCAACAGTTTGGCACCATTTTTGAGTGAATTGCAGAACGTCAGAAATTTTGAAGAAATTGTGACCGCGCGGCTTAGGGATTTTTGCAAAAAAAGTTTTTCAGATGTCGAGGGCTAATTCTGTTTCCGATGATAAAAACACATCTGTTTCCACCGAAAAACCTTTCAGGGGATCGTTTGCAACAGTTTGTCACCATTTTTGAGTGAATTGCAGAACGTCAGAAATTTTGAAGAAATTGTGACCGCGCGGCTTAGTGATTTTTGAAAAAAAAAGTTGTTAATACTTCAAGGGCTAATTCTGTTTCCGATGATAAAAACGCATCTGTTTCCACCGAAAAACCTTTCAGGGGATGGTTTGCAACACTTCAGCACCATTTGTGAGTGAATTGCAGAACGTCATATTTTTGCTGAAATTGTGACCGCGCGGCTTAGGGATTTTTGCAAAAAAAAGTTGTTCAGACGTCGAGGGCTACTTTTGTTTCCGATGATAAAAACGCATCTGTTTCCACCAAAAAACCTTTCAGGGGATGGTTTGCAACAGTTTGGCACCATTTTTGAGTGAATTGCAGAACGTCAGAAATTTTGAAGAAATTGTGACCTCGCGGCTTACGGATTTTTGCAAAAAAAGTTGTTCAGATGTCGAGGGCTAATTCTGTTTCCGATGATAAAAACGCATCTGTTTCCACCGAAAAACCTTTCAGGGGATGGTTTGCAACAGTTTGGCACCATTTTTGAGTGAATTGCAGAACGTCAGAAATTTTGAAGAAATTGTGACCGCGCGGCTTAGGGATTTTTGCAAAAAAAAGTTGTTCAGATGTCGAGGGCTAATTCTGTTTCCGATGATAAAAACGCATCTGTTTCCACTGAAAAACCTTTCAGGGGATCGTTTGCAACAGTTTGGCACCATTTTTGAGTGAATTGCAGAACGTCAGAAATTTGCTGTAATTGTGACCGCGCGGCTTAGGGATTTTTGAAAAAAAAGTTCTTCAGACGTCGAGGGATAATTCTATTTACGATTAAAAAAACACATCTGTTTCCAACAAAAAACCTTTCAGGGGATCGTTTGCAACAGTTTGGCACCATTTTTGAGTGAATTGCAGAACGTCAGAAATTTTGAAGAAATTGTGACCGCGCGGCTTAGTGATTTTTGAAAAAAAAAGTTGTTCATACTTCAAGGGCTAATTCTGTTTCCGATGATAAAAACACATCTGTTTCCCTCGAAAAACCTTTCAGGGGATGGTTTGCAACACTTCAGCACCATTTTTGAGTGAATTGCAGAACGTCATATTTTTGCTGAAATTGTGACCGCGCGGCTTAGGGATTTTTGCAAAAAAAAGTTGTTCAGACGTCGAGGGCTACTTTTGTTTCCGATGATAAAAACGCATCTGTTTCCACCGAAAAACCTTTCAGGGGATCGTTTGCAACACTTCAGCACCATTTTTGAGTGAATTGCAGAATGTCAGAAATTTGCTGTAATTGTGACCGCGCGGCTTAGGGATTTTTGAAAAAAAAGTTCTTCAGACGTCGAGGGATAATTCTATTTACGATTAAAAAAACACATCTGTTTCCAACAAAAAACCTTTCAGGGGATCGTTTGCAACAGTTTGGCACCATTTTTGAGTGAATTGCAGAACGTCAGAAATTTTGAAGAAATTGTGACCGCGCGGCTTAGTGATTTTTGAAAAAAAAAGTTGTTCATACTTCAAGGGCTAATTCTGTTTCCGATGATAAAAACACATCTGTTTCCCTCGAAAAACCTTTCAGGGGATGGTTTGCAACACTTCAGCACCATTTTTGAGTGAATTGCAGAACGTCATATTTTTGCTGAAATTGTGACCGCGCGGCTTAGGGATTTTTGCAAAAAAAAGTTGTTCAGACGTCGAGGGCTACTTTTGTTTCCGATGATAAAAACGCATCTGTTTCCACCGAAAAACCTTTCAGGGGATCGTTTGCAACACTTCAGCACCATTTTTGAGTGAATTGCAGAATGTCAGAAATTTGCTGTAATTGTGACCGCGCGGCTTAGGGATTTTTGAAAAAAAAGTTCTTCAGACGTCGAGGGATAATTCTATTTACGATTAAAAAAACACATCTGTTTCCAACAAAAAACCTTTCAGGGGATCGTTTGCAACAGTTTGGCACCATTTTTGAGTGAATTGCAGAACGTCAGAAATTTTGAAGAAATTGTGACCGCGCGGCTTAGTGATTTTTGAAAAAAAAAGTTGTTCATACTTCAAGGGCTAATTCTGTTTCCGATGATAAAAACACATCTGTTTCCCTCGAAAAACCTTTCAGGGGATGGTTTGCAACACTTCAGCACCATTTTTGAGTGAATTGCAGAACGTCATATTTTTGCTGAAATTGTGACCGCGCGGCTTAGGGATTTTTGCAAAAAAAAGTTGTTCAGACGTCGAGGGCTACTTTTGTTTCCGATGATAAAAACGCATCTGTTTCCACCGAAAAACCTTTCAGGGGATCGTTTGCAACACTTCAGCACCATTTTTGAGTGAATTGCAGAATGTCAGATTTTTGCTGTAATTGTGACCGCGTGGCTTAGGGATTTTTGAAAAAAAAAGTTCTTCAGACGTCGAGGGATAATTCTATTTACGATTAAAAAAACACATCTGTTTCCAACAAAAAACCTTTCAGGGGATCGTTTGCAACAGTTTGGCACCATTTTTGAGTGAATTGCAGAACGTCAGAAATTTTGAAGAAATTGTGACCGCGCGGCTTAGTGATTTTTGAAAAAAAAAGTTGTTCAGATGTCGAGGGCTAATTCTGTTTCCGATGATAAAAACGCATCTGTTTCCACCGAAAAACCTTTCAGGGGATCGTTTGCAACAGTTTGGCACCATTTTTGAGTGAATTGCAGAACGTCAGATTTTTGCTGACCGCGCGGCTTAGGGATTTTTGAAAAAAAAGTTCTTCAGACGTCGTGGGATAATTCTATTTACGATTAAAAAAACGCATCTGTTTCCACCGAAAAACCTTTCAGGGGATCGTTTGCAACAGTTTGGCACCATTTTTGAGTGAATTGCAGAACGTCAGAAATTTTGAAGAAATTGTGACCGCGCGGCTTAGGGATTTTTGCAAAAAAAGTTTTTCAGATGTCGAGGGCTAATTCTGTTTCCGATGATAAAAACGCATCTGTTTCCACCGAAAAACCTTTCAGGGGATGGTTTGCAACAGTTTGGCACCATTTTTGAGTGAATTGCAGAACGTCAGAAATTTTGAAGAAATTGTGACCGCGCGGCTTAGTGATTTTTGAAAAAAAAAGTTGTTCAGATGTCGAGGGCTAATTCTGTTTCCGATGATAAAAACACGTCTGTTTCCCTCGAAAAACCTTTCAGGGGATGGTTTGCAACACTTCAGCAACATTTTTGAGTGAATTGCAGAACGTCATATTTTTGCTGAAATTGTGACCGCGCGGCTTAGGGATTTTTGCAAAAAAAAGTTGTTCAGACGTCGAGGGCTACTTTTGTTTCCGATGATAAAAACACATCTGTTTCCACCGAAAAACCTTTCAGGGGATCGTTTGCAAGACTTCAGCACCATTTTTGAGTGAATTGCAGAATGTCAGATTTTTGCTGTAATTGTGACCGCGCGGCTTAATGATTTTTGAAAAAAAAAGTTCTTCAGATGTCGAGGGCTAATTCTGTTTCCGATGATAAAAACACGTCTGTTTCCCTCGAAAAACCTTTCAGGGGATGGTTTGCAACACTTCAGCAACATTTTTGAGTGAATTGCAGAACGTCATATTTTTGCTGAAATTGTGACCGCGCGGCTTAGGGATTTTTGCAAAAAAAAGTTGTTCAGATGTCGAGGGCTAATTCTGTTTCCGATGATAAAAACGCATCTGTTTCCACCGAAAAACCTTTCAGGGGATGGTTTGCAACAGTTTGGCACCATTTTTGAGTGAATTGCAGAACGTCAGAAATTTTGAAGAAATTGTGACCGCGCGGCTTAGGGATTTTTGCAAAAAAAAGTTGTTCAGATGTCGAGGGCTAATTCTGTTTCCGATGATAAAAACGCATCTGTTTCCACTGAAAAACCTTTCAGGGGATCGTTTGCAACAGTTTGGCACCATTTTTGAGTGAATTGCAGAACGTCAGAAATTTGCTGTAATTGTGACCGCGCGGCTTAGGGATTTTTGAAAAAAAAGTTCTTCAGACGTCGAGGGATAATTCTATTTACGATTAAAAAAACACATCTGTTTCCAACAAAAAACCTTTCAGGGGATCGTTTGCAACAGTTTGGCACCATTTTTGAGTGAATTGCAGAACGTCAGAAATTTTGAAGAAATTGTGACCGCGCGGCTTAGTGATTTTTGAAAAAAAAAGTTGTTCATACTTCAAGGGCTAATTCTGTTTCCGATGATAAAAACACATCTGTTTCCCTCGAAAAACCTTTCAGGGGATGGTTTGCAACACTTCAGCACCATTTTTGAGTGAATTGCAGAACGTCATATTTTTGCTGAAATTGTGACCGCGCGGCTTAGGGATTTTTGCAAAAAAAAGTTGTTCAGACGTCGAGGGCTACTTTTGTTTCCGATGATAAAAACGCATCTGTTTCCACCGAAAAACCTTTCAGGGGATCGTTTGCAACACTTCAGCACCATTTTTGGGTGAATTGCAGAATGTCAGATTTTTGCTGTAATTGTGACCGCGTGGCTTAGGGATTTTTGAAAAAAAAAGTTCTTCAGACGTCAAGGGATAATCCTATTTACGATTAAAAAAACGCATCTGTTTCCAACAAAAAACCTTTCAGGGGATCGTTTGCAACAGTTTGGCTCCATTTTTGAGTGAATTGCAGAACGTCAGAAATTTTGAAGAAATTGTGACCGCGCGGCTTAGTGATTTTTGAAAAAAAAAGTTGTTCAGATGTCGAGGGCTAATTCTGTTTCCGATGATAAAAACGCATCTGTTTCCACCGAAAAACCTTTCAGGGGATCGTTTGCAACAGTTTGGCACCATTTTTGAGTGAATTGCAGAACGTCAGATTTTTGCTGACCGCGCGGCTTAGGGATTTTTGAAAAAAAAGTTCTTCAGACGTCGTGGGATAATTCTATTTACGATTAAAAAAACGCATCTGTTTCCACCGAAAAACCTTTCAGGGGATCGTTTGCAACAGTTTGGCACCATTTTTGAGTGAATTGCAGAACGTCAGAAATTTTGAAGAAATTGTGACCGCGCGGCTTAGGGATTTTTGCAAAAAAAGTTTTTCAGATGTCGAGGGATAATTCTGTTCCCGATGATAAAAACGCATCTGTTTCCACCGAAAAACCTTTCAGGGGATCGTTTGCAACAGTTCAGCACCATTTTTGAATGAATTGCAGAACGTCAGATTTTTGCTGAAAATGTGATCGCGCGCCTTAGGGATTTTTGCAAAAAAAAGTTGTTCAGATGTCGAGGGCTAATTCTGTTCCCGATGATAAAAACGCATCTGTTTCCACCGAAAAACCTTTCAGGGGATCGTTTGCAACAGTTCAGCACCATTTTTGAATGAATTGCAGAACGTCAGATTTTTGCTGAAAATGTGATCGCTCGCCTTAGGGATTTTTGCAAAAAAAAGTTGTTCAGATGTCGAGGGCTAATTCTGTTTCCGATGATAAAAACACATCTGTTTCCACCGAAAAACCTTTCAGGGTATCGTTTGCAACAGTTTGGCACCATTTTTGAGTGAATTGCAGAACGTCAGATTTTTGCTGTAATTGTGACCGCGCGGCTTAGGGATTTTTGAAAAAAAAGTTCTTCAGACGTCGAGGGATAATTCTATTTACGATTAAAAAAACGCATCTGTTTCCAACAAAAAACCTTTCAGGGGATCGTTTGCAACAGTTTGGCCCCATTTTTGAGTGAATTGCAGAACGTCAGAAATTTTGAAGAAATTGTGAACGCGCGGCTTAGGGATTTTTGCAAAAAAAAGTTGTTCAGATGTCGAGGGCTAATTCTGTTTCCGATGATAAAAACGCATCTGTTTCCACCGAAAAACCGTTCAGGGGACCGTTTGCAACAGTTTGGCACCATTTTTGAGTGAATTGCAGAACGTCAGAAATTTTGAAGAAATTGTGACCGCGCGGCTTAGGGATTTTTGCAAAAAAAAGTTGTTCAGATGTCGAGGGCTAATTCTGTTTCCGATGATAAAAACGCATCTGTTTCCACTGAAAAACCTTTCAGGGGATCGTTTGCAACAGTTTGGCACCATTTTTGAGTGAATTGCAGAACGTCAGAAATTTTGCTGAAATTGTTACCGCGCGGCTTAGGGATTTTTACAAAAAAAAGTTGTTCAGACGTCGAGGGCTACTTTTGTTTCCGATGATAAAAACGCATCTGTTTCCACCGAAAAACCTTTCAGGGGATCGTTTGCAAGACTTCAGCACCATTTTTGAGTGAATTGCAGAATGTCAGATTTTTGCTGTAATTGTGACCGCGCGGCTTAGGGATTTTTGAAAAAAAAAGTTCTTCAGACGTCGAGGGATAATTCTATTTACGATTAAAAGAACGCATCTGTTTCCACTGAAAAACCTTTCAGGGGATCGTTTGCAACAGTTTGGCACCATTTTTGAGTGAATTGCAGAACGTCAGAAATTTTGAAGAAATTGTGACCGCGCGGCTTAGGAATTTTTGCAAAAAAAAGTTGTTCAGATGTCGAGGGCTAATTCTGTTTCCGATGATAAAAATGCATCTGTTTCCACCGAAAAACCTTTCAGGGGATCGTTTGCAAAGTTTGCATCTGTTTCCACCGAAAAACCTTTCAGGGGATCGTTTGCAACAGTTTGGCACCATTTTTGAGTGAATTGCAGAACGTCAGAAATTTTGAAGAAATTGTGACCGCGCGGCTTAGTGATTTTTGAAAAAAAAAGTGGTTCATACTTCAAGGGATAATTCTGTTTCCGATGATAAAAACACATCTGTTTCCCTCGAAAAAACTTTTAGGGGATGGTTTGCAACACTTCTGCACCATTTTTGAGTGAAGTGCAGAACGTCATATTTTTGCTGAAATTGTGACCGCGCGGCTTAGGGATTTTTGCAAAAAAAAGTTGTTCAGACGTCGAGGGCTACTTTTGTTTCCGATTAAAAAAACGCATCTGTTTCCACCGAAAAACCTTTCAGGGGATCGTTTGCAACAGTTTGGCACCATTTTTGAGTGAATTGCAGAACGTCAGAAATTTTGAAGAAATTGTGACCGCGCGGCTTAGTGATTTTTGAAAAAAAAAGTTGTTCATACTTCAAGGGCTAATTCTGTTTCCGATGATAAAAACACATCTGTTTCCCTCGAAAAACCTTTCAGGGGATCGTTTGCAACACTTCAGCACCATTTTTGAATGAATTGCAGAATGTCAGATTTTTGCTGTAATTGTGACCGCGCGGCTTAGGGATTTTTGCAAAAAAAAAGTTGTTCAGATGTCGAGGGCTAATTCTGTTTCCGATGATAAAAACGCATCTGTTTCCACTGAAAACCTTTCAGGGGATCGTTTGCAACAGTTTGGCACCATTTTTGAGTGAATTGCAGAACGTCAGAAATTTGCTGTAATTGTGACCGCGCGGCTTAGGGATTTTTGAAAAAAAAGTTCTTCAGACGTCGAGGGATAATTCTATTTACGATTAAAAAAACACATCTGTTTCCAACAAAAAACCTTTCAGGGGATCGTTTGCAACAGTTTGGCACCATTTTTGAGTGAATTGCAGAACGTCAGAAATTTTGAAGAAATTGTGACCGCGCGGCTTAGTGATTTTTGAAAAAAAAGTTGTTCATACTTCAAGGGCTAATTCTGTTTCCGATGATAAAAACACATCTGTTTCCCTCGAAAAACCTTTCAGGGGATGGTTTGCAACACTTCAGCACCATTTTTGAGTGAATTGCAGAACGTCATATTTTTGCTGAAATTGTGACCGCGCGGCTTAGGGATTTTTGCAAAAAAAAGTTGTTCAGACGTCGAGGGCTACTTTTGTTTCCGATGATAAAAACGCATCTGTTTCCACCGAAAAACCTTTCAGGGGATCGTTTGCAACACTTCAGCACCATTTTTGAGTGAATTGCAGAATGTCAGATTTTTGCTGTAATTGTGACCGCGTGGCTTAGGGATTTTTGAAAAAAAAAGTTCTTCAGACGTCAAGGGATAATCCTATTTACGATTAAAAAAACGCATCTGTTTCCAACAAAAAACCTTTCAGGGGATCGTTTGCAACAGTTTGGCTCCATTTTTGAGTGAATTGCAGAACGTCAGAAATTTTGAAGAAATTGTGACCGCGCGGCTTAGTGATTTTTGAAAAAAAAAGTTGTTCAGATGTCGAGGGCTAATTCTGTTTCCGATGATAAAAACGCATCTGTTTCCACCGAAAAACCTTTCAGGGGATCGTTTGCAACAGTTTGGCACCATTTTTGAGTGAATTGCAGAACGTCAGATTTTTGCTGACCGCGCGGCTTAGGGATTTTTGAAAAAAAAGTTCTTCAGACGTCGTGGGATAATTCTATTTACGATTAAAAAAACGCATCTGTTTCCACCGAAAAACCTTTCAGGGGATCGTTTGCAACAGTTTGGCACCATTTTTGAGTGAATTGCAGAACGTCAGAAATTTTGAAGAAATTGTGACCGCGCGGCTTAGGGATTTTTGCAAAAAAAGTTTTTCAGATGTCGAGGGCTAATTCTGTTTCCGATGATAAAAACGCATCTGTTTCCACCGAAAAACCTTTCAGGGGATGGTTTGCAAAAGTTTGGCACCATTTTTGAGTGAATTGCAGAACGTCAGAAATTTTGAAGAAATTGTGACCGCGCGGCTTAGTGATTTTTGAAAAAAAAAGTTGTTCAGATGTCGAGGGCTAATTCTGTTTCCGATGATAAAAACACGTCTGTTTCCCTCGAAAAACCTTTCAGGGGATGGTTTGCAACACTTCAGCAACATTTTTGAGTGAATTGCAGAACGTCATATTTTTGCTGAAATTGTGACCGCGCGGCTTAGGGATTTTTGCAAAAAAAAGTTGTTCAGACGTCGAGGGCTACTTTTGTTTCCGATGATAAAAACACATCTGTTTCCACCGAAAAACCTTTCAGGGGATCGTTTGCAAGACTTCAGCACCATTTTTGAGTGAATTGCAGAATGTCAGATTTTTGCTGTAATTGTGACCGCGCGGCTTAGGGATTTTTGAAAAAAAAAGTTCTTCAGACGTCGAGGGATAATTCTATCTATGATTAAAAAAACGCATCTGTTTCCAACAAAAAACCTTTCAGGGGATCGTTTGCAACAGTTTGGCACCATTTTTGAGTGAATTGCAGAACGTCAGAAATTTTGAAGAAATTGTGACCGCGCGGCTTAGTGATTTTTGCAAAAAAAAGTTGTTCAGATGTCGAGGGATAATTCTGTTCCCGATGATAAAAACGCATCTGTTTCCACCGAAAAACCTTTCAGGGGATCGTTTGCAACAGTTCAGCACCATTTTTGAATGAATTGCAGAACGTCAGATTTTTGCTGAAAATGTGATCGCGCGCCTTAGGGATTTTTGCAAAAAAAAGTTGTTCAGATGTCGAGGGCTAATTCTGTTCCCGATGATAAAAACGCATCTGTTTCCACCGAAAAACCTTTCAGGGGATCGTTTGCAACAGTTCAGCACCATTTTTGAATGAATTGCAGAACGTCAGATTTTTGCTGAAAATGTGATCGCGCGCCTTAGGGATTTTTGCAAAAAAAAGTTGTTCAGATGTCGAGGGCTAATTCTGTTTCCGATGATAAAAACACATCTGTTTCCACCGAAAAACCTTTCAGGGTATCGTTTGCAACAGTTTGGCACCATTTTTGAGTGAATTGCAGAACGTCAGATTTTTGCTGTAATTGTGACCGCGCGGCTTAGGGATTTTTGAAAAAAAAGTTCTTCAGACGTCGAGGGATAATTCTATTTACGATTAAAAAAACGCATCTGTTTCCAACAAAAAACCTTTCAGGGGATCGTTTGCAACAGTTTGGCCCCATTTTTGAGTGAATTGCAGAACGTCAGAAATTTTGAAGAAATTGTGAACGCGCGGCTTAGGGATTTTTGCAAAAAAAAGTTGTTCAGATGTCGAGGGCTAATTCTGTTTCCGATGATAAAAACGCATCTGTTTCCACCGAAAAACCGTTCAGGGGACCGTTTGCAACAGTTTGGCACCATTTTTGAGTGAATTGCAGAACGTCAGAAATTTTGAAGAAATTGTGACCGCGCGGCTTAGGGATTTTTGCAAAAAAAAGTTGTTCAGATGTCGAGGGCTAATTCTGTTTCCGATGATAAAAACGCATCTGTTTCCACTGAAAAACCTTTCAGGGGATCGTTTGCAACAGTTTGGCACCATTTTTGAGTGAATTGCAGAACGTCAGAAATTTTGCTGAAATTGTTACCGCGCGGCTTAGGGATTTTTACAAAAAAAAGTTGTTCAGACGTCGAGGGCTACTTTTGTTTCCGATGATAAAAACGCATCTGTTTCCACCGAAAAACCTTTCAGGGGATCGTTTGCAAGACTTCAGCACCATTTTTGAGTGAATTGCAGAATGTCAGATTTTTGCTGTAATTGTGACCGCGCGGCTTAGGGATTTTTGAAAAAAAAAGTTCTTCAGACGTCGAGGGATAATTCTATTTACGATTAAAAGAACGCATCTGTTTCCACTGAAAAACCTTTCAGGGGATCGTTTGCAACAGTTTGGCACCATTTTTGAGTGAATTGCAGAACGTCAGAAATTTTGAAGAAATTGTGACCGCGCGGCTTAGGAATTTTTGCAAAAAAAAGTTGTTCAGATGTCGAGGGCTAATTCTGTTTCCGATGATAAAAATGCATCTGTTTCCACCGAAAAACCTTTCAGGGGATCGTTTGCAAAGTTTGCATCTGTTTCCACCGAAAAACCTTTCAGGGGATCGTTTGCAACAGTTTGGCACCATTTTTGAGTGAATTGCAGAACGTCAGAAATTTTGAAGAAATTGTGACCGCGCGGCTTAGTGATTTTTGAAAAAAAAAGTGGTTCATACTTCAAGGGATAATTCTGTTTCCGATGATAAAAACACATCTGTTTCCCTCGAAAAAACTTTTAGGGGATGGTTTGCAACACTTCAGCACCATTTTTGAGTGAAGTGCAGAACGTCATATTTTTGCTGAAATTGTGACCGCGCGGCTTAGGGATTTTTGCAAAAAAAAGTTGTTCAGACGTCGAGGGCTACTTTTGTTTCCGATTAAAAAAACGCATCTGTTTCCACCGAAAAACCTTTCAGGGGATCGTTTGCAACAGTTTGGCACCATTTTTGAGTGAATTGCAGAACGTCAGAAATTTTGAAGAAATTGTGACCGCGCGGCTTAGTGATTTTTGAAAAAAAAAGTTGTTCATACTTCAAGGGCTAATTCTGTTTCCGATGATAAAAACACATCTGTTTTCCTCGAAAAACCTTTCAGGGGATCGTTTGCAACACTTCAGCACCATTTTTGAATGAATTGCAGAATGTCAGATTTTTGCTGTAATTGTGACCGCGCGGCTTAGGGATTTTTGCAAAAAAAAGTTGTTCAGACGTCGAGGGTTAATTCTATTTACGATTAAAAAAACGCATCTGTTTCCAACAAAAAACCTTTCAGGGGATCGTTTGCAACAGTTTGGCACCATTTTTGAGTGAATTGCAGAACGTCAGAAATTTTGAAGAAATTGTGACCGCGCGGCTTAGGGATTTTTGCAAAAAAAAGTTGTTCAGATGTCGAGGGCTAATTCTGTTTCCGATGATAAAAACGCATCTGTTTCCACCGAAAAACCGTTCAGGGGACCGTTTGCAACAGTTTGGCACCATTTTTGAGTGAATTGCAGAACGTCAGAAATTTTGAAGAAATTGTGACCGCGCGGCTTAGGGATTTTTGCAAAAAAAAGTTGTTCAGATGTCGAGGGCTAATTCTGTTTCCGATGATAAAAACGCATCTGTTTCCACTGAAAAACCTTTCAGGGGATCGTTTGCAACAGTTTGGCACCATTTTTGAGTGAATTGCAGAACGTCAGAAATTTTGCTGAAATTGTTACCGCGCGGCTTAGGGATTTTTGCAAAAAAAAGTTGTTCAGACGTCGAGGGCTACTTTTGTTTCCGATGATAAAAACGCATCTGTTTCCACCGAAAAACCTTTCAGGGGATCGTTTGCAAGACTTCAGCACCATTTTTGAGTGAATTGCAGAATGTCAGATTTTTGCTGTAATTTTGACCGCGCGGCTTAGGGATTTTTGAAAAAAAAAGTTCTTCAGACGTCGAGGGATAATTCTATTTACGATTAAAAGAACGCATCTGTTTCCACTGAAAAACCTTTCAGGGGATCGTTTGCAACAGTTTGGCACCATTTTTGAGTGAATTGCAGAACGTCAGAAATTTTGAAGAAATTGTGACCGCGCGGCTTAGGAATTTTTGCAAAAAAAAGTTGTTCAGATGTCGAGGGCTAATTCTGTTTCCGATGATAAAAATGCATCTGTTTCCACCGAAAAACCTTTCAGGGGATCGTTTGCAAAGTTTGCATCTGTTTCCACCGAAAAACCTTTCAGGGGATCGTTTGCAACAGTTTGGCACCATTTTTGGCACCATTTTTGAGTGAATTGCAGAACGTCAGAAATTTTGAAGAAATTGTGACCGCGCGGCTTAGTGATTTTTGAAAAAAAAAGTGGTTCATACTTCAAGGGATAATTCTGTTTCCGATGATAAAAACACATCTGTTTCCCTCGAAAAAACTTTTAGGGGATGGTTTGCAACACTTCAGCACCATTTTTGAGTGAAGTGCAGAACGTCATATTTTTGCTGAAATTGTGACCGCGCGGCTTAGGGATTTTTGCAAAAAAAAGTTGTTCAGACGTCGAGGGCTACTTTTGTTTCCGATTAAAAAAACGCATCTGTTTCCACCGAAAAACCTTTCAGGGGATCGTTTGCAACAGTTTGGCACCATTTTTGAGTGAATTGCAGAACGTCAGAAATTTTGAAGAAATTGTGACCGCGCGGCTTAGTGATTTTTGAAAAAAAAAGTTGTTCATACTTCAAGGGCTAATTCTGTTTCCGATGATAAAAACACATCTGTTTTCCTCGAAAAACCTTTCAGGGGATCGTTTCCAACACTTCAGCACCATTTTTGAATGAATTGCAGAATGTCAGATTTTTGCTGTAATTGTGACCGCGCGGCTTAGGGATTTTTGCAAAAAAAAGTTGTTCAGACGTCGAGGGTTAATTCTATTTACGATTAAAAAAACGCATCTGTTTCCAACAAAAAACCTTTCAGGGGATCGTTTGCAACAGTTTGGCACCATTTTTGAGTGAATTGCAGAACGTCAGAAATTTTGAAGAAATTGTGACCGCGCGGCTTAGGGATTTTTGCAAAAAAAAGTTGTTCAGATGTCGAGGGCTAATTCTGTTTCCGATGATAAAAACGCATCTGTTTCCACCGAAAAACCGTTCAGGGGACCGTTTGCAACAGTTTGGCACCATTTTTGAGTGAATTGCAGAACGTCAGAAATTTTGAAGAAATTGTGACCGCGCGGCTTAGGGATTTTTGCAAAAAAAAGTTGTTCAGATGTCGAGGGCTAATTCTGTTTCCGATGATAAAAACGCATCTGTTTCCACTGAAAAACCTTTCAGGGGATCGTTTGCAACAGTTTGGCACCATTTTTGAGTGAATTGCAGAACGTCAGAAATTTTGCTGAAATTGTTACCGCGCGGCTTAGGGATTTTTGCAAAAAAAAGTTGTTCAGACGTCGAGGGCTACTTTTGTTTCCGATGATAAAAACGCATCTGTTTCCACCGAAAAACCTTTCAGGGGATCGTTTGCAAGACTTTAGCACCATTTTTGAGTGAATTGCAGAATGTCAGATTTTTGCTGTAATTGTGACCGCGCGGCTTAGGGATTTTTGAAAAAAAAAGTGCTTCAGACGTCGAGGGATAATTCTATTTACGATTAAAAAAACGCATCTGTTTCCAACAAAAAACCTTTCAGGGGATCGTTTGCAACAGTTTGGCACCATTTTTGAGTGAATTGCAGAACGTCAGAAATTTTGAAGAAATTGTGACCGCGCGGCTTAGGGATTTTTGCAAAAAAAAGTTGTTCAGATGTCGAGGGCTAATTCTGTTTCCGATGATAAAAACGCATCTGTTTCCACCGAAAAACCGTTCAGGGGACCGTTTGCAACAGTTTGGCACCATTTTTGAGTGAATTGCAGAACGTCAGAAATTTTGAAGAAATTGTGACCGCGCGGCTTAGGGATTTTTGCAAAAAAAAGTTGTTCAGATGTCGAGGGCTAATTCTGTTTCCGATGATAAAAACGCATCTGTTTCCACTGAAAAACCTTTCAGGGGATCGTTTGCAACAGTTTGGCACCATTTTTGAGTGAATTGCAGAACGTCAGAAATTTTGCTGAAATTGTTACCGCGCGGCTTAGGGATTTTTGCAAAAAAAAGTTGTTCAGACGTCGAGGGCTACTTTTGTTTCCGATGATAAAAACGCATCTGTTTCCACCGAAAAACCTTTCAGGGGATCGTTTGCAAGACTTTAGCACCATTTTTGAGTGAATTGCAGAATGTCAGATTTTTGCTGTAATTGTGACCGCGCGGCTTAGGGATTTTTGAAAAAAAAAGTGCTTCAGACGTCGAGGGATAATTCTATTTACGATTAAAAAAACGCATCTGTTTCCAACAAAAAACCTTTCAGGGGATCGTTTGCAACAGTTTGGCACCATTTTTGAGTGAATTGCAGAACGTCAGAAATTTTGAAGAAATTGTGACCGCGCGGCTTAGGGATTTTTGCAAAAAAAAGTTGTTCAGATGTCGAGGGCTAATTCTGTTTCCGATGATAAAAACGCATCTGTTTCCACCGAAAAACCGTTCAGGGGACCGTTTGCAACAGTTTGGCACCATTTTTGAGTGAATTGCAGAACGTCAGAAATTTTGAAGAAATTGTGACCGCGCGGCTTAGGGATTTTTGCAAAAAAAAGTTGTTCAGATGTCGAGGGCTAATTCTGTTTCCGATGATAAAAACGCATCTGTTTCCACTGAAAAACCTTTCAGGGGATCGTTTGCAACAGTTTGGCACCATTTTTGAGTGAATTGCAGAACGTCAGAAATTTTGCTGAAATTGTTACCGCGCGGCTTAGGGATTTTTGCAAAAAAAAGTTGTTCAGACGTCGAGGGCTACTTTTGTTTCCGATGATAAAAACGCATCTGTTTCCACCGAAAAACCTTTCAGGGGATCGTTTGCAAGACTTTAGCACCATTTTTGAGTGAATTGCAGAATGTCAGATTTTTGCTGTAATTGTGACCGCGCGGCTTAGGGATTTTTGAAAAAAAAAGTGCTTCAGACGTCGAGGGATAATTCTATTTACGATTAAAAGAACGCATCTGTTTCCACTGAAAAACCTTTCAGGGGATCGTTTGCAACAGTTTGGCACCATTTTTGAGTGAATTGCAGAACGTCAGAAATTTTGAAGAAATTGTGACCGCGCAGCTTAGTGATTTTTGAAAAAAAAAGTTGTTCAGATGTCGAGGGCTAATTCTGTTTCCGATGATAAAAACGCATCTGTTTCCACCGAAAAACCTTTCAGGGGATCGTTTGCAACAGTTTGGCACCATTTTTGAGTGAATTGCAGAACGTCAGAAATTTTGAAGAAATTGTGACCGCGCGGCTTAGGGATTTTTGCAAAAAAAAGTTGTTCAGATGTCAAGGGCTAATTCTGTTTCCGATGATAAAAATGCATCTGTTTCCACCGAAAAACCTTTCAGGGGATCGTTTGCAACAGTTTGCATCTGTTTCCACTGAAAAACCTTTCAGGGGATCGTTTGCAACAGTTTGGCACCATTTTTGAGTGAATTGCAGAACGTCAGAAATTTTGAAGAAATTGTGACCGCGCGGCTTAGGGATTTTTGCAAAAAAAGTTTTTCAGATGTCGAGGGCTAATTCTGTTTCCGATGATAAAAACGCATCTGTTTCCACCGAAAAGCCTTTCAGGGGATGGTTTGCAACAGTTTGGCACCATTTTTGAGTGAATTGCAGAACGTCAGAAATTTTGAAGAAATTGTGACCGGGCGGCTTAGTGATTTTTGAAAAAAAAAGTTGTTCATACTTCAAGGGCTAATTCTGTTTCCGATGATAAAAACACGTCTCTTTCCCTCGAAAAACCTTTCAGGGGATGGTTTGCAACACTTCAGCAACATTTTTGAGTGAATTGCAGAACGTCATATTTTTGCTGAAATTTTGACCGCGCGGCTTAGGGATTTTTGCAAAAAAAAGTTGTTCAGACGTCGAGGGCTACTTTTGTTTCCGATGATAAAAACGCATCTGTTTCCACCGAAAAACCTTTCAGGGGATCGTTTGCAAGACTTCAGCACCATTTTTGAGTGAATTGCAGAATGTCAGATTTTTGCTGTAATTGTGACCGCGCGGCTTAGGGATTTTTGCAAAAAAAAGTTGTTCAGATGTCGAGGGCTAATTCTGTTTCCGATGATAAAAACGCATCTGTTTCCACCAAACAACCTTTCAGGGGATCGTTTGCAACAGTTTGGCACCATTTTTGAGTGAATTGCAGAACGTCAGATTTTTGCTGTAATTGTGACCGCGCGGCTTAGGGATTTTTGCAAAAAAAAGTTGTTCAGATGTCGAGGGCTAATTCTGTTTCCGATGATAAAAACGCATCTGTTTCCACCAAACAACCTTTCAGGTGATCGTTTGCAACAGTTCAGCACCATTTTTGAACGTATTTCAGAACGTCAGATTTTTGCAGAAATTGTGACCGCGCGGCTTAGGGATTTTTGCAAAAAAAAGTTGTTCAGATGTCGAGGGCTAATTCTGTTTCCGATGATAAAAACACATCTGTTTCCACCGAAAAACCTTTCAGGGGATCGTTTGCAACAGTTTGGCACCATTTTTGAGTGAATTGCAGAACGTCAGAAATTTTGAAGAAATTGTGACCGCGCGGCTTAGGAATTTTTGCAAAAAAAAGTTGTTCAGATGTCGAGGGCTAATTCTGTTTCCGATGATAAAAATGCATCTGTTTCCACCGAAAAACCTTTCAGGGGATCGTTTGCAAAGTTTGCATCTGTTTCCACCGAAAAACCTTTCAGGGGATCGTTTGCAACAGTTTGGCACCATTTTTGAGTGAATTGCAGAACGTCAGAAATTTTGAAGAAATTGTGACCGCGCGGCTTAGTGATTTTTGAAAAAAAAAGTTGTTCATACTTCAAGGGCTAATTCTGTTTCCGATGATAAAAACACATCTGTTTCCCTCGAAAAACCTTTCAGGGGATCGTTTGCAACACTTCAGCACCATTTTTGAGTGAATTGCAGAACGTCAGAAATTTTGAAGAAATTGTGACCGCGCGGCTTAGGGATTTTTGCAAAAAAAAGTTGTTCAGATGTCGAGGGCAAATTCTGTTTCCGATGATAAAAAAGCATCTGTTTCCACCAAAAAACCTTTCAGGGGATCGTTTGCAACAGTTTGGCACCATTTTTGAGTGAATTGCAGAACGTCAGAAATTTTGAAGTAATTGTGACCGCGCGGCTTAGTGATTTTTGCAAAAAAAAGTTCTTCAGATGTCGAGGGATAATTCTATTTACGATTAAAAAAACGCATCTGTTTCCACCGAAAAACCTTTCAGGGGATCGTTTGCAACAGTTTGGCACCATTTTTGAGTGAATTGCAGAACGTCAGAAATTTTGAAGAAATTGTGACCGCGCGGCTTAGGGATTTTTGCAAAAAAAGTTTTTCAGATGTCGAGGGCTAATTCTGTTTCCGATGATAAAAACGCATCTGTTTCCACCGAAAAACCTTTCAGGGGATGGTTTGCAACAGTTTGGCACCATTTTTGAGTGAATTGCAGAACGTCAGAAATTTTGAAGAAATTGTGACCGCGCGGCTTAGTGATTTTTGAAAAAAAAAGTTGTTCATACTTCAAGGGCTAATTCTGTTTCCGATGATAAAAACACATCTGTTTTCCTCGAAAAACCTTTCAGGGGATCGTTTGCAACACTTCAGCACCATTTTTGAATGAATTGCAGAATGTCAGATTTTTGCTGTAATTGTGACCGCGCGGCTTAGGGATTTTTGCAAAAAAAAGTTGTTCAGACGTCGAGGGTTAATTCTATTTACGATTAAAAAAACGCATCTGTTTCCAACAAAAAACCTTTCAGGGGATCGTTTGCAACAGTTTGGCACCATTTTTGAGTGAATTGCAGAACGTCAGAAATTTTGAAGAAATTGTGACCGCGCGGCTTAGGGATTTTTGCAAAAAAAAGTTGTTCAGATGTCGAGGGCTAATTCTGTTTCCGATGATAAAAACGCATCTGTTTCCACCGAAAAACCGTTCAGGGGACCGTTTGCAACAGTTTGGCACCATTTTTGAGTGAATTGCAGAACGTCAGAAATTTTGAAGAAATTGTGACCGCGCGGCTTAGGGATTTTTGCAAAAAAAAGTTGTTCAGATGTCGAGGGCTAATTCTGTTTCCGATGATAAAAACGCATCTGTTTCCACTGAAAAACCTTTCAGGGGATCGTTTGCAACAGTTTGGCACCATTTTTGAGTGAATTGCAGAACGTCAGAAATTTTGCTGAAATTGTTACCGCGCGGCTTAGGGATTTTTGCAAAAAAAAGTTGTTCAGACGTCGAGGGCTACTTTTGTTTCCGATGATAAAAACGCATCTGTTTCCACCGAAAAACCTTTCAGGGGATCGTTTGCAAGACTTTAGCACCATTTTTGAGTGAATTGCAGAATGTCAGATTTTTGCTGTAATTGTGACCGCGCGGCTTAGGGATTTTTGAAAAAAAAAGTGCTTCAGACGTCGAGGGATAATTCTATTTACGATTAAAAAAACGCATCTGTTTCCAACAAAAAACCTTTCAGGGGATCGTTTGCAACAGTTTGGCACCATTTTTGAGTGAATTGCAGAACGTCAGAAATTTTGAAGAAATTGTGACCGCGCGGCTTAGGGATTTTTGCAAAAAAAAGTTGTTCAGATGTCGAGGGCTAATTCTGTTTCCGATGATAAAAACGCATCTGTTTCCACCGAAAAACCGTTCAGGGGACCGTTTGCAACAGTTTGGCACCATTTTTGAGTGAATTGCAGAACGTCAGAAATTTTGAAGAAATTGTGACCGCGCGGCTTAGGGATTTTTGCAAAAAAAAGTTGTTCAGATGTCGAGGGCTAATTCTGTTTCCGATGATAAAAACGCATCTGTTTCCACTGAAAAACCTTTCAGGGGATCGTTTGCAACAGTTTGGCACCATTTTTGAGTGAATTGCAGAACGTCAGAAATTTTGCTGAAATTGTTACCGCGCGGCTTAGGGATTTTTGCAAAAAAAAGTTGTTCAGACGTCGAGGGCTACTTTTGTTTCCGATGATAAAAACGCATCTGTTTCCACCGAAAAACCTTTCAGGGGATCGTTTGCAAGACTTTAGCACCATTTTTGAGTGAATTGCAGAATGTCAGATTTTTGCTGTAATTGTGACCGCGCGGCTTAGGGATTTTTGAAAAAAAAAGTGCTTCAGACGTCGAGGGATAATTCTATTTACGATTAAAAAAACGCATCTGTTTCCAACAAAAAACCTTTCAGGGGATCGTTTGCAACAGTTTGGCACCATTTTTGAGTGAATTGCAGAACGTCAGAAATTTTGAAGAAATTGTGACCGCGCGGCTTAGGGATTTTTGCAAAAAAAAGTTGTTCAGATGTCGAGGGCTAATTCTGTTTCCGATGATAAAAACGCATCTGTTTCCACCGAAAAACCGTTCAGGGGACCGTTTGCAACAGTTTGGCACCATTTTTGAGTGAATTGCAGAACGTCAGAAATTTTGAAGAAATTGTGACCGCGCGGCTTAGGGATTTTTGCAAAAAAAAGTTGTTCAGATGTCGAGGGCTAATTCTGTTTCCGATGATAAAAACGCATCTGTTTCCACTGAAAAACCTTTCAGGGGATCGTTTGCAACAGTTTGGCACCATTTTTGAGTGAATTGCAGAACGTCAGAAATTTTGCTGAAATTGTTACCGCGCGGCTTAGGGATTTTTGCAAAAAAAAGTTGTTCAGACGTCGAGGGCTACTTTTGTTTCCGATGATAAAAACGCATCTGTTTCCACCGAAAAACCTTTCAGGGGATCGTTTGCAAGACTTTAGCACCATTTTTGAGTGAATTGCAGAATGTCAGATTTTTGCTGTAATTGTGACCGCGCGGCTTAGGGATTTTTGAAAAAAAAAGTGCTTCAGACGTCGAGGGATAATTCTATTTACGATTAAAAGAACGCATCTGTTTCCACTGAAAAACCTTTCAGGGGATCGTTTGCAACAGTTTGGCACCATTTTTGAG
This sequence comes from Podarcis cretensis, assembly GCF_951804945.1. NCBI lineage: Eukaryota > Metazoa > Chordata > Lepidosauria > Squamata > Lacertidae > Podarcis > Podarcis cretensis. The sequence continues at coordinate 93,603,892 of NC_137175.1, forward strand.
TGAATTGCAGAACGTCAGAAATTTTGAAGAAATTGTGACCGCGCAGCTTAGTGATTTTTGAAAAAAAAAGTTGTTCAGATGTCGAGGGCTAATTCTGTTTCCGATGATAAAAACGCATCTGTTTCCACCGAAAAACCTTTCAGGGGATCGTTTGCAACAGTTTGGCACCATTTTTGAGTGAATTGCAGAACGACAGAAATTTTGAAGAAATTGTGACCGCGCGGCTTAGGGATTTTTGCAAAAAAAAGTTGTTCAGATGTCAAGGGCTAATTCTGTTTCCGATGATAAAAATGCATCTGTTTCCACCGAAAAACCTTTCAGGGGATCGTTTGCAACAGTTTGCATCTGTTTCCACTGAAAAACCTTTCAGGGGATCGTTTGCAACAGTTTGGCACCATTTTTGAGTGAATTGCAGAACGTCAGAAATTTTGAAGAAATTGTGACCGCGCGGCTTAGGGATTTTTGCAAAAAAAGTTTTTCAGATGTCGAGGGCTAATTCTGTTTCCGATGATAAAAACGCATCTGTTTCCACCGAAAAACCTTTCAGGGGATGGTTTGCAACAGTTTGGCACCATTTTTGAGTGAATTGCAGAACGTCAGAAATTTTGAAGAAATTGTGACCGCGCGGCTTAGGGATTTTTGCAAAAAAAAGTTGTTCAGATGTCGAGGGCTAATTCTGTTTCCGATGATAAAAACGCATCTGTTTCCACCGAAAAACCGTTCAGGGGACCGTTTGCAACAGTTTGGCACCATTTTTGAGTGAATTGCAGAACGTCAGAAATTTTGAAGAAATTGTGACCGCGCGGCTTAGGGATTTTTGCAAAAAAAAGTTGTTCAGATGTCGAGGGCTAATTCTGTTTCCGATGATAAAAACGCATCTGTTTCCACTGAAAAACCTTTCAGGGGATCGTTTGCAACAGTTTGGCACCATTTTTGAGTGAATTGCAGAACGTCAGAAATTTTGCTGAAATTGTTACCGCGCGGCTTAGGGATTTTTGCAAAAAAAAGTTGTTCAGACGTCGAGGGCTACTTTTGTTTCCGATGATAAAAACGCATCTGTTTCCACCGAAAAACCTTTCAGGGGATCGTTTGCAAGACTTTAGCACCATTTTTGAGTGAATTGCAGAATGTCAGATTTTTGCTGTAATTGTGACCGCGCGGCTTAGGGATTTTTGAAAAAAAAAGTGCTTCAGACGTCGAGGGATAATTCTATTTACGATTAAAAAAACGCATCTGTTTCCAACAAAAAACCTTTCAGGGGATCGTTTGCAACAGTTTGGCACCATTTTTGAGTGAATTGCAGAACGTCAGAAATTTTGAAGAAATTGTGACCGCGCGGCTTAGGGATTTTTGCAAAAAAAAGTTGTTCAGATGTCGAGGGCTAATTCTGTTTCCGATGATAAAAACGCATCTGTTTCCACCGAAAAACCGTTCAGGGGACCGTTTGCAACAGTTTGGCACCATTTTTGAGTGAATTGCAGAACGTCAGAAATTTTGAAGAAATTGTGACCGCGCGGCTTAGGGATTTTTGCAAAAAAAAGTTGTTCAGATGTCGAGGGCTAATTCTGTTTCCGATGATAAAAACGCATCTGTTTCCACTGAAAAACCTTTCAGGGGATCGTTTGCAACAGTTTGGCACCATTTTTGAGTGAATTGCAGAACGTCAGAAATTTTGCTGAAATTGTTACCGCGCGGCTTAGGGATTTTTGCAAAAAAAAGTTGTTCAGACGTCGAGGGCTACTTTTGTTTCCGATGATAAAAACGCATCTGTTTCCACCGAAAAACCTTTCAGGGGATCGTTTGCAAGACTTTAGCACCATTTTTGAGTGAATTGCAGAATGTCAGATTTTTGCTGTAATTGTGACCGCGCGGCTTAGGGATTTTTGAAAAAAAAAGTGCTTCAGACGTCGAGGGATAATTCTATTTACGATTAAAAGAACGCATCTGTTTCCACTGAAAAACCTTTCAGGGGATCGTTTGCAACAGTTTGGCACCATTTTTGAGTGAATTGCAGAACGTCAGAAATTTTGAAGAAATTGTGACCGCGCAGCTTAGTGATTTTTGAAAAAAAAAGTTGTTCAGATGTCGAGGGCTAATTCTGTTTCCGATGATAAAAACGCATCTGTTTCCACCGAAAAACCTTTCAGGGGATCGTTTGCAACAGTTTGGCACCATTTTTGAGTGAATTGCAGAACGACAGAAATTTTGAAGAAATTGTGACCGCGCGGCTTAGGGATTTTTGCAAAAAAAAGTTGTTCAGATGTCAAGGGCTAATTCTGTTTCCGATGATAAAAATGCATCTGTTTCCACCGAAAAACCTTTCAGGGGATCGTTTGCAACAGTTTGCATCTGTTTCCACTGAAAAACCTTTCAGGGGATCGTTTGCAACAGTTTGGCACCATTTTTGAGTGAATTGCAGAACGTCAGAAATTTTGAAGAAATTGTGACCGCGCGGCTTAGGGATTTTTGCAAAAAAAGTTTTTCAGATGTCGAGGGCTAATTCTGTTTCCGATGATAAAAACGCATCTGTTTCCACCGAAAAACCTTTCAGGGGATGGTTTGCAACAGTTTGGCACCATTTTTGAGTGAATTGCAGAACGTCAGAAATTTTGAAGAAATTGTGACCGGGCGGCTTAGTGATTTTTGAAAAAAAAAGTTGTTCATACTTCAAGGGCTAATTCTGTTTCCGATGATAAAAACACGTCTCTTTCCCTCGAAAAACCTTTCAGGGGATGGTTTGCAACACTTCAGCAACATTTTTGAGTGAATTGCAGAACGTCATATTTTTGCTGAAATTTTGACCGCGCGGCTTAGGGATTTTTGCAAAAAAAAGTTGTTCAGACGTCGAGGGCTACTTTTGTTTCCGATGATAAAAACGCATCTGTTTCCACCGAAAAACCTTTCAGGGGATCGTTTGCAAGACTTCAGCACCATTTTTGAGTGAATTGCAGAATGTCAGATTTTTGCTGTAATTGTGACCGCGCGGCTTAGGGATTTTTGAAAAAAAAAGTGCTTCAGACGTCGAGGGATAATTCTATTTACGATTAAAAAAACGCATCTGTTTCCAACAAAAAACCTTTCAGGGGATCGTTTGCAACAGTTTGGCACCATTTTTGAGTGAATTGCAGAACGTCAGAAATTTTGAAGAAATTGTGACCGCGCGGCTTAGGGATTTTTGCAAAAAAAAGTTGTTCAGATGTCGAGGGCTAATTCTGTTTCCGATGATAAAAACGCATCTGTTTCCACCGAAAAACCGTTCAGGGGACCGTTTGCAACAGTTTGGCACCATTTTTGAGTGAATTGCAGAACGTCAGAAATTTTGAAGAAATTGTGACCGCGCGGCTTAGGGATTTTTGCAAAAAAAAGTTGTTCAGATGTCGAGGGCTAATTCTGTTTCCGATGATAAAAACGCATCTGTTTCCACTGAAAAACCTTTCAGGGGATCGTTTGCAACAGTTTGGCACCATTTTTGAGTGAATTGCAGAACGTCAGAAATTTTGCTGAAATTGTTACCGCGCGGCTTAGGGATTTTTGCAAAAAAAAGTTGTTCAGACGTCGAGGGCTACTTTTGTTTCCGATGATAAAAACGCATCTGTTTCCACCGAAAAACCTTTCAGGGGATCGTTTGCAAGACTTTAGCACCATTTTTGAGTGAATTGCAGAATGTCAGATTTTTGCTGTAATTGTGACCGCGCGGCTTAGGGATTTTTGAAAAAAAAAGTGCTTCAGACGTCGAGGGATAATTCTATTTACGATTAAAAGAACGCATCTGTTTCCACTGAAAAACCTTTCAGGGGATCGTTTGCAACAGTTTGGCACCATTTTTGAGTGAATTGCAGAACGTCAGAAATTTTGAAGAAATTGTGACCGCGCAGCTTAGTGATTTTTGAAAAAAAAAGTTGTTCAGATGTCGAGGGCTAATTCTGTTTCCGATGATAAAAACGCATCTGTTTCCACCGAAAAACCTTTCAGGGGATCGTTTGCAACAGTTTGGCACCATTTTTGAGTGAATTGCAGAACGACAGAAATTTTGAAGAAATTGTGACCGCGCGGCTTAGGGATTTTTGCAAAAAAAAGTTGTTCAGATGTCAAGGGCTAATTCTGTTTCCGATGATAAAAATGCATCTGTTTCCACCGAAAAACCTTTCAGGGGATCGTTTGCAACAGTTTGCATCTGTTTCCACTGAAAAACCTTTCAGGGGATCGTTTGCAACAGTTTGGCACCATTTTTGAGTGAATTGCAGAACGTCAGAAATTTTGAAGAAATTGTGACCGCGCGGCTTAGGGATTTTTGCAAAAAAAGTTTTTCAGATGTCGAGGGCTAATTCTGTTTCCGATGATAAAAACGCATCTGTTTCCACCGAAAAACCTTTCAGGGGATGGTTTGCAACAGTTTGGCACCATTTTTGAGTGAATTGCAGAACGTCAGAAATTTTGAAGAAATTGTGACCGGGCGGCTTAGTGATTTTTGAAAAAAAAAGTTGTTCATACTTCAAGGGCTAATTCTGTTTCCGATGATAAAAACACGTCTCTTTCCCTCGAAAAACCTTTCAGGGGATGGTTTGCAACACTTCAGCAACATTTTTGAGTGAATTGCAGAACGTCATATTTTTGCTGAAATTTTGACCGCGCGGCTTAGGGATTTTTGCAAAAAAAAGTTGTTCAGACGTCGAGGGCTACTTTTGTTTCCGATGATAAAAACGCATCTGTTTCCACCAAACAACCTTTCAGGGGATCGTTTGCAACAGTTTGGCACCATTTTTGAGTGAATTGCAGAACGTCAGATTTTTGCTGTAATTGTGACCGCGCGGCTTAGGGATTTTTGCAAAAAAAAGTTGTTCAGATGTCGAGGGCTAATTCTGTTTCCGATGATAAAAACGCATCTGTTTCCACCAAACAACCTTTCAGGTGATCGTTTGCAACAGTTCAGCACCATTTTTGAACGTATTTCAGAACGTCAGATTTTTGCAGAAATTGTGACCGCGCGGCTTAGGGATTTTTGCAAAAAAAAGTTGTTCAGATGTCGAGGGCTAATTCTGTTTCCGATGATAAAAACACATCTGTTTCCACCGAAAAACCTTTCAGGGGATCGTTTGCAACAGTTTGGCACCATTTTTGAGTGAATTGCAGAACGTCAGAAATTTTGAAGAAATTGTGACCGCGCGGCTTAGGAATTTTTGCAAAAAAAAGTTGTTCAGATGTCGAGGGCTAATTCTGTTTCCGATGATAAAAATGCATCTGTTTCCACCGAAAAACCTTTCAGGGGATCGTTTGCAAAGTTTGCATCTGTTTCCACCGAAAAACCTTTCAGGGGATCGTTTGCAACAGTTTGGCACCATTTTTGAGTGAATTGCAGAACGTCAGAAATTTTGAAGAAATTGTGACCGCGCGGCTTAGTGATTTTTGAAAAAAAAAGTTGTTCATACTTCAAGGGCTAATTCTGTTTCCGATGATAAAAACACATCTGTTTCCCTCGAAAAACCTTTCAGGGGATCGTTTGCAACACTTCAGCACCATTTTTGAGTGAATTGCAGAACGTCAGAAATTTTGAAGAAATTGTGACCGCGCGGCTTAGGGATTTTTGCAAAAAAAAGTTGTTCAGATGTCGAGGGCAAATTCTGTTTCCGATGATAAAAAAGCATCTGTTTCCACCAAAAAACCTTTCAGGGGATCGTTTGCAACAGTTTGGCACCATTTTTGAGTGAATTGCAGAACGTCAGAAATTTTGAAGTAATTGTGACCGCGCGGCTTAGTGATTTTTGCAAAAAAAAGTTCTTCAGATGTCGAGGGATAATTCTATTTACGATTAAAAAAACGCATCTGTTTCCACCGAAAAACCTTTCAGGGGATCGTTTGCAACAGTTTGGCACCATTTTTGAGTGAATTGCAGAACGTCAGAAATTTTGAAGAAATTGTGACCGCGCGGCTTAGGGATTTTTGCAAAAAAAGTTTTTCAGATGTCGAGGGCTAATTCTGTTTCCGATGATAAAAACGCATCTGTTTCCACCGAAAAACCTTTCAGGGGATGGTTTGCAACAGTTTGGCACCATTTTTGAGTGAATTGCAGAACGTCAGAAATTTTGAAGAAATTGTGACCGCGCGGCTTAGTGATTTTTGAAAAAAAAAGTTGTTCATACTTCAAGGGCTAATTCTGTTTCCGATGATAAAAACACATCTGTTTCCCTCGAAAAACCTTTCAGGGGATCGTTTGCAACACTTCAGCACCATTTTTGAATGAATTGCAGAATGTCAGATTTTTGCTGTAATTGTGACCGCGCGGCTTAGGGATTTTTGCAAAAAAAAGTTGTTCAGACGTCGAGGGATAATTCTATTTACGATTAAAAAAACGCATCTGTTTCCAACAAAAAACCTTTCAGGGGATCGTTTGCAACAGTTTGGCACCATTTTTGAGTGAATTGCAGAACGTCAGAAATTTTGAAGAAATTGTGACCGCGCGGCTTAGGGATTTTTGCAAAAAAAAGTTGTTCAGATGTCGAGGGCTAATTCTGTTTCCGATGATAAAAACGCATCTGTTTCCACCGAAAAACCGTTCAGGGGACCGTTTGCAACAGTTTGGCACCATTTTTGAGTGAATTGCAGAACGTCAGAAATTTTGAAGAAATTGTGACCGCGCGGCTTAGGGATTTTTGCAAAAAAAAGTTGTTCAGATGTCGAGGGCTAATTCTGTTTCCGATGATAAAAACGCATCTGTTTCCACTGAAAAACCTTTCAGGGGATGGTTTGCAACAGTTTGGCACCATTTTTGAGTGAATTGCAGAACGTCAGAAATTTTGCTGAAATTGTTACCGCGCGGCTTAGGGATTTTTGCAAAAAAAAGTTGTTCAGACGTCGAGGGCTACTTTTGTTTCCGATGATAAAAACGCATCTGTTTCCACCGAAAAACCTTTCAGGGGATCGTTTGCAAGACTTTAGCACCATTTTTGAGTGAATTGCAGAATGTCAGATTTTTGCTGTAATTGTGACCGCGCGGCTTAGGGATTTTTGAAAAAAAAAGTGCTTCAGACGTCGAGGGATAATTCTATTTACGATTAAAAAAACGCATCTGTTTCCAACAAAAAACCTTTCAGGGGATCGTTTGCAACAGTTTGGCACCATTTTTGAGTGAATTGCAGAACGTCAGAAATTTTGAAGAAATTGTGACCGCGCGGCTTAGGGATTTTTGCAAAAAAAAGTTGTTCAGATGTCGAGGGCTAATTCTGTTTCCGATGATAAAAACGCATCTGTTTCCACCGAAAAACCGTTCAGGGGACCGTTTGCAACAGTTTGGCACCATTTTTGAGTGAATTGCAGAACGTCAGAAATTTTGAAGAAATTGTGACCGCGCGGCTTAGGGATTTTTGCAAAAAAAAGTTGTTCAGATGTCGAGGGCTAATTCTGTTTCCGATGATAAAAACGCATCTGTTTCCACTGAAAAACCTTTCAGGGGATCGTTTGCAACAGTTTGGCACCATTTTTGAGTGAATTGCAGAACGTCAGAAATTTTGCTGAAATTGTTACCGCGCGGCTTAGGGATTTTTGCAAAAAAAAGTTGTTCAGACGTCGAGGGCTACTTTTGTTTCCGATGATAAAAACGCATCTGTTTCCACCGAAAAACCTTTCAGGGGATCGTTTGCAAGACTTTAGCACCATTTTTGAGTGAATTGCAGAATGTCAGATTTTTGCTGTAATTGTGACCGCGCGGCTTAGGGATTTTTGAAAAAAAAAGTGCTTCAGACGTCGAGGGATAATTCTATTTACGATTAAAAAAACGCATCTGTTTCCAACAAAAAACCTTTCAGGGGATCGTTTGCAACAGTTTGGCACCATTTTTGAGTGAATTGCAGAACGTCAGAAATTTTGAAGAAATTGTGACCGCGCGGCTTAGGGATTTTTGCAAAAAAAAGTTGTTCAGATGTCGAGGGCTAATTCTGTTTCCGATGATAAAAACGCATCTGTTTCCACCGAAAAACCGTTCAGGGGACCGTTTGCAACAGTTTGGCACCATTTTTGAGTGAATTGCAGAACGTCAGAAATTTTGAAGAAATTGTGACCGCGCGGCTTAGGGATTTTTGCAAAAAAAAGTTGTTCAGATGTCGAGGGCTAATTCTGTTTCCGATGATAAAAACGCATCTGTTTCCACTGAAAAACCTTTCAGGGGATCGTTTGCAACAGTTTGGCACCATTTTTGAGTGAATTGCAGAACGTCAGAAATTTTGCTGAAATTGTTACCGCGCGGCTTAGGGATTTTTGCAAAAAAAAGTTGTTCAGACGTCGAGGGCTACTTTTGTTTCCGATGATAAAAACGCATCTGTTTCCACCGAAAAACCTTTCAGGGGATCGTTTGCAAGACTTTAGCACCATTTTTGAGTGAATTGCAGAATGTCAGATTTTTGCTGTAATTGTGACCGCGCGGCTTAGGGATTTTTGAAAAAAAAAGTGCTTCAGACGTCGAGGGATAATTCTATTTACGATTAAAAGAACGCATCTGTTTCCACTGAAAAACCTTTCAGGGGATCGTTTGCAACAGTTTGGCACCATTTTTGAGTGAATTGCAGAACGTCAGAAATTTTGAAGAAATTGTGACCGCGCGGCTTAGGGATTTTTGCAAAAAAAAGTTGTTCAGATGTCAAGGGCTAATTCTGTTTCCGATGATAAAAATGCATCTGTTTCCACCGAAAAACCTTTCAGGGGATCGTTTGCAACAGTTTGCATCTGTTTCCACTGAAAAACCTTTCAGGGGATCGTTTGCAACAGTTTGGCACCATTTTTGAGTGAATTGCAGAACGTCAGAAATTTTGAAGAAATTGTGACCGCGCGGCTTAGGGATTTTTGCAAAAAAAGTTTTTCAGATGTCGAGGGCTAATTCTGTTTCCGATGATAAAAACGCATCTGTTTCCACCGAAAAACCTTTCAGGGGATGGTTTGCAACAGTTTGGCACCATTTTTGAGTGAATTGCAGAACGTCAGAAATTTTGAAGAAATTGTGACCGGGCGGCTTAGTGATTTTTGAAAAAAAAAGTTGTTCATACTTCAAGGGCTAATTCTGTTTCCGATGATAAAAACACGTCTCTTTCCCTCGAAAAACCTTTCAGGGGATGGTTTGCAACACTTCAGCAACATTTTTGAGTGAATTGCAGAACGTCATATTTTTGCTGAAATTGTGACCGCGCGGCTTAGGGATTTTTGCAAAAAAAAGTTGTTCAGACGTCGAGGGCTACTTTTGTTTCCGATGATAAAAACGCATCTGTTTCCACCGAAAAACCTTTCAGGGGATCGTTTGCAAGACTTCAGCACCATTTTTGAGTGAATTGCAGAATGTCAGATTTTTGCTGTAATTGTGACCGCGCGGCTTAGGGATTTTTGCAAAAAAAAGTTGTTCAGATGTCGAGGGCTAATTCTGTTTCCGATGATAAAAACGCATCTGTTTCCACCAAACAACCTTTCAGGGGATCGTTTGCAACAGTTTGGCACCATTTTTGAGTGAATTGCAGAACGTCAGATTTTTGCTGTAATTGTGACCGCGCGGCTTAGGGATTTTTGCAAAAAAAAGTTGTTCAGATGTCGAGGGCTAATTCTGTTTCCGATGATAAAAACGCATCTGTTTCCACCAAACAACCTTTCAGGTGATCGTTTGCAACAGTTCAGCACCATTTTTGAACGTATTTCAGAACGTCAGATTTTTGCAGAAATTGTGACCGCGCGGCTTAGGGATTTTTGCAAAAAAAAGTTGTTCAGATGTCGAGGGCTAATTCTGTTTCCGATGATAAAAACACATCTGTTTCCACCGAAAAACCTTTCAGGGGATCGTTTGCAACAGTTTGGCACCATTTTTGAGTGAATTGCAGAACGTCAGAAATTTTGAAGAAATTGTGACCGCGCGGCTTAGGAATTTTTGCAAAAAAAAGTTGTTCAGATGTCGAGGGCTAATTCTGTTTCCGATGATAAAAATGCATCTGTTTCCACCGAAAAACCTTTCAGGGGATCGTTTGCAAAGTTTGCATCTGTTTCCACGGAAAAACCTTTCAGGGGATCGTTTGCAACAGTTTGGCACCATTTTTGAGTGAATTGCAGAACGTCAGAAATTTTGAAGAAATTGTGACCGCGCGGCTTAGTGATTTTTGAAAAAAAAAGTTGTTCATACTTCAAGGGCTAATTCTGTTTCCGATGATAAAAACACATCTGTTTCCCTCGAAAAACCTTTCAGGGGATCGTTTGCAACACTTCAGCACCATTTTTGAGTGAATTGCAGAACGTCAGAAATTTTGAAGAAATTGTGACCGCGCGGCTTAGGGATTTTTGCAAAAAAAAGTTGTTCAGATGTCGAGGGCAAATTCTGTTTCCGATGATAAAAAAGCATCTGTTTCCACCAAAAAACCTTTCAGGGGATCGTTTGCAACAGTTTGGCACCATTTTTGAGTGAATTGCAGAACGTCAGAAATTTTGAAGTAATTGTGACCGCGCGGCTTAGTGATTTTTGCAAAAAAAAGTTCTTCAGATGTCGAGGGATAATTCTATTTACGATTAAAAAAACGCATCTGTTTCCACCGAAAAACCTTTCAGGGGATCGTTTGCAACAGTTTGGCACCATTTTTGAGTGAATTGCAGAACGTCAGAAATTTTGAAGAAATTGTGACCGCGCGGCTTAGGGATTTTTGCAAAAAAAGTTTTTCAGATGTCGAGGGCTAATTCTGTTTCCGATGATAAAAACGCATCTGTTTCCACCGAAAAACCTTTCAGGGGATGGTTTGCAACAGTTTGGCACCATTTTTGAGTGAATTGCAGAACGTCAGAAATTTTGAAGAAATTGTGACCGGGCGGCTTAGTGATTTTTGAAAAAAAAAGTTGTTCATACTTCAAGGGCTAATTCTGTTTCCGATGATAAAAACACGTCTGTTTCCCTCGAAAAACCTTTCAGGGGATGGTTTGCAACACTTCAGCAACATTTCTGAGTGAATTGCAGAACGTCATATTTTTGCTGAAATTGTGACCGCGCGGCTTAGGGATTTTTGCAAAAAAAAGTTGTTCAGACGTCGAGGGCTACTTTTGTTTCCGATGATAAAAACGCATCTGTTTCCACCGAAAAACCTTTCAGGGGATCGTTTGCAAGACTTCAGCACCATTTTTGAGTGAATTGCAGAATGTCAGATTTTTGCTGTAATTGTGACCGCGCGGCTTAGGGATTTTTGCAAAAAAAAGTTGTTCAGATGTCGAGGGCTAATTCTGTTTCCGATGATAAAAACGCATCTGTTTCCACCAAACAACCTTTCAGGGGATCGTTTGCAACAGTTTGGCACCATTTTAGAGTGAATTGCAGAACGTCAGAAATTTTGAAGAAATTGTGACCGCGCGGCTTAGGGATTTTTGCAAAAAAAAGTTGTTCAGATGTCGAGGGCTAATTCTGTTTCCGATGATAAAAACACATCTGTTTCCACCGAAAAACCTTTCAGGGGATCGTTTGCAACAGTTTGGCACCATTTTTGAGTGAATTGCAGAACGTCAGATTTTTGCTGTAATTGTGACCGCGCGGCTTAGGGATTTTTGCAAAAAAAAGTTGTTCAGATGTCGAGGGCTAATTCTGTTTCCGATGATAAAAACGCATCTGTTTCCACCAAACAACCTTTCAGGTGATCGTTTGCAACAGTTCAGCACCATTTTTGAACGTATTTCAGAACGTCAGATTTTTGCAGAAATTGTGACCGCGCGGCTTAGGGATTTTTGCAAAAAAAAGTTGTTCAGATGTCGAGGGCTAATTCTGTTTCCGATGATAAAAACGCATCTGTTTCCACCGAAAAACCTTTCAGGGGATCGTTTGCAACTAGTTTGGCACCATTTTTGAGTGAATTGCAGAACGTCAGAAATTTTGAAGAAATTGTGACCGCGCGGCTTAGGAATTTTTGCGAAAAAAAGTTGTTCAGATGTCGAGGGCGAATTCTGTTTCCGATGATAAAAATGCATCTGTTTCCACCGAAAAACCTTTCAGGGGATCGTTTGCAAAGTTTGCATCTGTTTCCACCGAAAAACCTTTCAGGGGATCGTTTGCAACAGTTTGGCACCATTTTTGAGTGAATTGCAGAACGTCAGAAATTTTGAAGAAATTGTGACCGCGCGGCTTAGTGATTTTTGAAAAAAAAAGTTGTTCATACTTCAAGGGCTAATTCTGTTTCCGATGATAAAAACACATCTGTTTCCCTCGAAAAACCTTTCAGGGGATCGTTTGCAACACTTCAGCACCATTTTTGAATGAATTGCAGAACGTCATATTTTTGCTGAAATTGTGACCGCGCGGCTTAGGGATTTTTGCAAAAAAAAGTTGTTCAGATGTCGAGGGCTAATTCTGTTTCCGATGATAAAAACGCATCTGTTTCCACCGAAAAACCGTTCAGGGGACCGTTTGCAACAGTTTGGCACCATTTTTGAGTGAATTGCAGAACGTCAGAAATTTTGAAGAAATTGTGACCGCGCGGCTTAGGGATTTTTGCAAAAAAAAGTTGGTCAGATGTCGAGGGCTAATTCTGTTTCCGATGATAAAAACGCATCTGTTTCCACTGAAAAACCTTTCAGGGGATCGTTTGCAACAGTTTGGCACCATTTTTGAGTGAATTGCAGAACGTCAGAAATTTTGCTGAAATTGTTACCGCGCGGCTTAGGGATTTTTACAAAAAAAAGTTGTTCAGACGTCGAGGGCTACTTTTGTTTCCGATGATAAAAACGCATCTGTTTCCACCGAAAAACCTTTCAGGGGATCGTTTGCAAGACTTCAGCACCATTTTTGAGTGAATTGCAGAATGTCAGATTTTTGCTGTAATTGTGACCGCGCGGCTTAGGGATTTTTGAAAAAAAAAGTTCTTCAGACGTCGAGGGATAATTCTATTTACGATTAAAAGAACGCATCTGTTTCCACTGAAAAACCTTTCAGGGGATCGTTTGCAACAGTTTGGCACCATTTTTGAGTGAATTGCAGAACGTCAGAAATTTTGAAGAAATTGTGACCGCGCAGCTTAGTGATTTTTGAAAAAAAAAGTTGTTCAGATGTCGAGGGCTAATTCTGTTTCCGATGATAAAAACGCATCTGTTTCCAACGAAAAACCTTTCAGGGGATCGTTTGCAACAGTTTGGCACCATTTTTTAGTGAATTGCAGAACGTCAGAAATTTTGAAGAAATTGTGACCGCGCGGCTTAGGAATTTTTGCAAAAAAAAGTTGTTCAGATGTCGAGGGCTAATTCTGTTTCCGATGATAAAAATGCATCTGTTTCCACCGAAAAACCTTTCAGGGGATCGTTTGCAAAGTTTGCATCTGTTTCCACCGAAAAACCTTTCAGGGGATCGTTTGCAACAGTTTGGCACCATTTTTGAGTGAATTGCAGAACGTCAGAAATTTTGAAGAAATTGTGACCGCGCGGCTTAGTGATTTTTGAAAAAAAAAGTGGTTCATACTTCAAGGGATAATTCTGTTTCCGATGATAAAAACACATCTGTTTCCCTCGAAAAAACTTTTAGGGGATGGTTTGCAACACTTCAGCACCATTTTTGAGTGAAGTGCAGAACGTCATATTTTTGCTGAAATTGTGACCGCGCGGCTTAGGGATTTTTGCAAAAAAAAGTTGTTCAGACGTCGAGGGCTACTTTTGTTTCCGATTAAAAAAACGCATCTGTTTCCACTGAAAAACCTTTCAGGGGATCGTTTGCAACAGTTTGGCACCATTTTTGAGTGAATTGCAGAACGTCAGAAATTTTGAAGAAATTGTGACCGCGCGGCTTAGTGATTTTTGAAAAAAAAAGTTGTTCATACTTCAAGGGCTAATTCTGTTTCCGATGATAAAAACACATCTGTTTCCCTCGAAAAACCTTTCAGGGGATCGTTTGCAACACTTCAGCACCATTTTTGAATGAATTGCAGAATGTCAGATTTTTGCTGTAATTGTGACCGCGCGGCTTAGGGATTTTTGCAAAAAAAAGTTGTTCAGACGTCGAGGGATAATTCTATTTACGATTAAAAAAACGCATCTGTTTCCAACAAAAAACCTTTCAGGGGATCGTTTGCAACAGTTTGGCACCATTTTTGAGTGAATTGCAGAACGTCAGAAATTTTGAAGAAATTGTGACCGCGCGGCTTCGGGATTTTTGCAAAAAAAAGTTGTTCAGATGTCGAGGGCTAATTCTGTTTCCGATGATAAAAACGCATCTGTTTCCACCGAAAAACCGTTCAGGGGACCGTTTGCAACAGTTTGGCACCATTTTTGAGTGAATTGCAGAACGTCAGAAATTTTGAAGAAATTGTGACCGCGCTGCTTAGGGATTTTTGCAAAAAAAAGTTGTTCAGATGTCGAGGGCTAATTCTGTTTCCGATGATAAAAACGCATCTGTTTCCACCGAAAAACCTTTCAGGGGATCGTTTGCAACAGTTTGGCACCATTTTTGAGTGAATTGCAGAACGTCAGAAATTTTGCTGAAATTGTTACCGCGCGGCTTAGGGATTTTTGCAAAAAAAAGTTGTTCAGACGTCGAGGGCTACTTTTGTTTCCGATGATAAAAACGCATCTGTTTCCACCGAAAAACGTTTCAGGGGATCGTTTGCAAGACTTTAGCACCATTTTTGAGTGAATTGCAGAATGTCAGATTTTTGCTGTAATTGTGACTGCGCGGCTTAGGGATTTTTGAAAAAAAAAGTTCTTCAGACGTCGAGGGATAATTCTATTTACGATTAAAAGAACGCATCTGTTTCCACTGAAAAACCTTTCAGGGGATCGTTTGCAACAGTTTGGCACCATTTTTGAGTGAATTGCAGAACGTCAGAAATTTTGAAGAAATTGTGACCGCGCAGCTTAGTGATTTTTGAAAAAAAAAGTTGTTCAGATGTCGAGGGCTAATTCTGTTTCCGATGATAAAAACGCATCTGTTTCCACCGAAAAACCTTTCAGGGGATCGTTTGCAACAGTTTGGCACCATTTTTGAGTGAATTGCAGAACGTCAGAAATTTTGAAGAAATTGTGACCGCGCGGCTTAGGGATTTTTGCAAAAAAAAGTTGTTCAGATGTCAAGGGCTAATTCTGTTTCCGATGATAAAAATGCATCTGTTTCCACCGAAAAACCTTTCAGGGGATCGTTTGCAACAGTTTGCATCTGTTTCCACCGAAAAACCTTTCAGGGGATCGTTTGCAACACTTCAGCACCATTTTTGAGTGAATTGCAGAACATCAGATTTTTGCTGTAATTGTGACCGTGCGGCTTAGGGATTTTTGAAAAAAAAGTTCTTCAGATGTCGAGGGCAAATTCTGTTTCCGATGATAAAAACGCATCTGTTTCCACCGAAAAACCTTTCAGGGGATCTTTTGCAACAGTTTGGCACCATTTTTGAGTGAATTGCAGAACGTCAGAAATTTTGAAGAAATTGTGACCGCGCGGCTTAGTGATTTTTGAAAAAAAAAGTTGTTCAGATGTCGAGGGCTAATTCTGTTTCCGATGATAAAAACGCATCTGTTTCCACCGAAAAACCTTTCAGGGGATCGTTTGCAACAGTTTGCATCTGTTTCCACCGAAAAACCTTTCAGGGGATCGTTTGCAACACTTCAGCACCATTTTTGAGTGAATTGCAGAACATCAGATTTTTGCTGTAATTGTGACCGCGCGGCTTAATGATTTTTGAAAAAAAAAGTTCTTCAGATGTCGAGGGCTAATTCTGTTTCCGATGATAAAAACGCATCTGTTTCCACCGAAAAACCTTTCAGGGGATCGTTTGCAACAGTTTGGCACCATTTTTGAGTGAATTACAGAACGTCAGAAATTTTGAAGAAATTGTGACCGCGCGGCTTAGGGATTTTTGAAAAAAAAAGTTGTTCAGATGTCGAGGGCTAATTCTGTTTCCGATGATAAAAATGCATCTGTTTCCACCGAAAAACCTTTCAGGGGATCGTTTGCAACAGTTTGGCACCATTTTTGAGTGAATTGCAGAACGTCAGAAATTTTGAAGAAATTGTGACCGGGCGGCTTAGGGATTTTTGCAAAAAAAAGTTGTTCAGATGTCGAGGGCTAATTCTGTTTCCGATGATAAAAATGCATCTGTTTCCACCGAAAAACCTTTCAGGGGATCGTTTGCAACAGTTTGCATCTGTTTCCACCGAAAAACCTTTCAGGGGATCGTTTGCAACACTTCAGTACCATTTTTGAGTGAATTGCAGAACATCAGATTTTTGCTGTAATTGTGACCGCGCGGCTTAGGGATTTTTGAAAAAAAAGTTCTTCAGATGTCGAGGGCTAATTCTGTTTCCGATGATAAAAACGCATCTGTTTCCAACAAAAAACCTTTCAGGGGATCGTTTGCAACAGTTTGGCACCATTTTTGAGTGAATTGCAGAACGTCAGAAATTTTGAAGACATTGTGACCGCGCGGCTTAGTGATTTTTGAAAAAAAAAGTTGTTCATACTTCAAGGGCTAATTCTGTTTCCGATGATAAAAACACATCTGTTTCCCTCGAAAAACCTTTCAGGGGATGGTTTGCAACACTTCAGCACCATTTTTGAGTGAATTGCAGAACGTCATATTTTTGCTGAAATTGTGACCGCGCAGCTTAGGGATTTTTGCAAAAAAAAGTTGTTCAGACGTCGAGGGCTACTTTTGTTTCCGATGATGAAAACGCATCTGTTTCCACCGAAAAACCTTTCAGGGGATGGTTTGCAACAGTTTGGCATCATTTTTGAGTGAATTGCAGAACGTCAGAAATTTTGAAGAAATTGTGACCGCGCGGCTTAGTGATTTTTGAAAAAAAAAGTTCTTCAGATGTCGAGGGATAATTCTATTTACGATTAAAAAAATGAATCTGTTTCCAACAGAAAACCTTTCAGGGGATCGTTTGCAACAGTTTGGCACCATTTTTGAGTGAATTGCAGAACGTCAGAAATTTTGAAGAAATTGTGACCGCGCGGCTTAGGGATTTTTGCAAAAAAAAGTTGTTCAGATGTCGAGGGCGGATTCTGTTTCCGATGATAAAAACGCATCTGTTTCCACCGAAAACCCTTTCAGGGGATCGTTTGCAACAGTTTGGCACCATTTTTGAGTGAATTGCAGAACGTCAGAAATTTTGAAGAAATTGTGACCGCGCGGCTTAGGGATTTTTGCAAAAAAAAAGTTGTTCAGATGTCGAGGGCTAATTCTGTTTCCGATGATAAAAATGCATCTGTTTCCACCGAAAAACCTTTCAGGGGATCGTTTGCAACAGTTTGCATCTGTTTCCACCGAAAAACCTTTCAGGGGATCGTTTGCAACACTTCAGCACCATTTTTGAGTGAATTGCAGAACATCAGATTTTTGCTGTAATTGTGACCGCGCGGCTTAGGGATTTTTGCAAAAAAAAGTTGTTCAGATGTCGAGGGCTAATTCTGTTTCCGATGATAAAAACACATCTGTTTCCACCGAAAAACCTTTCAGGGGATCGTTTGCAACAGTTTGGCACCATTTTTGAGTGAATTGCAGAACGTCAGATTTTTGCTGTAATTGTGACCGCGCGGCTTAGGGATTTTTGCAAAAAAAAGTTGTTCAGATGTCGAGGGCTAATTCTGTTTCCGCTGATGAAAACGCATCTGTTTCCACCGAAAAACCTTTCAGGGGATCGTTTGCAACAGTTTGGCACCATTTTTGAGTGAATTGCAGAACGTCAGAAATTTTGAAGAAATTGTGACCGCGCGGCTTAGTGATTTTTGAAAAAAAAAGTTGTTCATACTTCAAGGGCTAATTCTGTTTCCGATGATAAAAACACATCTGTTTCCCTCAAAAAACCTTTCAGGGGATGGTTTGCAACACTTCAGCACCATTTTTGAGTGAAGTGCAGAACGTCAGAAATTTTGAAGAAATTGTGACCGCGCGGCTTAGGGATTTTTGAAAAAAAAAGTTCTTCAGACGTCCAGGGATAATTCTATTTACGATTAAAAAAACGCATCTGTTTCCAACAAAAAACCTTTCAGGGGATCGTTTGCAACAGTTTGGCACCATTTTTGAGTGAATTGCAGAACGTCAGATTTTTGCTGTAATTGTGACCGCGCGGCTTAGGGATTTTTGAAAAAAAAGTTCTTCAGATGTCGAGGGCTAATTCTGTTTCCGATGATAAAAACGCATCTGTTTCCACCGAAAAACCTTTCAGGGGATCGTTTGCAACAGTTCAGCACCATTTTTGAATGAATTGCAGAACGTCAGATTTTTGCTGAAAATGTGATCGCGCGCCTTAGGGATTTTTGCAAAAAATAGTTGTTCAGATGTCGAGGGCTAATTCTGTTTCCGATGATAAAAACGCATCTGTTTCCACCAAACAACCTTTCAGGTGATCGTTTGCAACAGTTCAGCACCATTTTTGAATGTATTTCAGAACGTCAGATTTTTGCAGAAATTGTGACCGCGCGGCTTAGGGATTTTTGCAAAAAAAAGTTTTTCAGACGTCGAGGGCTAATTCTGTTTCCGATGATAAAAACACATCTGTTTCCACCGAAACACCTTTCAGGGGATCGTTTGCAACAGTTTGGCACCATTTTTGAGTGAATTGCAGAACGTCAGAAATTTTGAAGAAATTGTGACCGCGCAGCTTAGTGATTTTTGAAAAAAAAAGTTGTTCAGATGTCGAGGGCTAATTCTGTTTCCGATGATAAAAACGCATCTGTTTCCACCGAAAAACCTTTCAGGGGATCGTTTGCAATAGTTTGGCACCATTTTTGAGTGAATTGCAGAACGTCAGAAATTTTGAAGAAATTGTGACCGCGCTGCTTAGGGATTTTTGCAAAAAAAAGTTGTTCAGATGTCGAGGGCTAATTCTGTTTCCGATGATAAAAACACATCTGTTTCCACCGAAAAACCTTTCAGGGGATCGTTTGCAACAGTTTGGCACCATTTTTGAGTGAATTGCAGAACGTCAGATTTTTGCTGTAATTGTGACCGCGCGGCTTAGGGATTTTTGCAAAAAAAAGTTGTTCAGATGTCGAGGGCTAATTCTGTTTCCGATGATAAAAACACATCTGTTTCCACCGAAAAACCTTTCAGGGGATCGTTTGCAACAGTTTGGCACCATTTCTGAGTGAATTGCAGAACGTCAGAAATTTTGAAGAAATTGTGACCGCGCGGCTTAGTGATTTTTGAAAAAAAAAGTTGTTCATACTTCAAGGGCTAATTCTGTTTCCGATGATAAAAACACATCTGTTTCCCTCAAAAAACCTTTCAGGGGATGGTTTGCAACACTTCAGCACCATTTTTGAGTGAATTGCAGAACATCAGATTTTTGCTGTAATTGTGACCGCGCGGCTTAGGGATTTTTGCAAAAAAAAGTTGTTCAGATGTCGAGGGCTAATTCTGTTTCCGATGATAAAAACGCATCTGTTTCCACCGAAAAACCTTTCAGGGGATCGTTTGCAACAGTTTGGCACCATTTTTGAGTGAATTGCAGAACGTCAGAAATTTTGAAGAAATTGTGACCGCGCGGCTTAGTGATTTTTGAAAAAAAAAGTTGTACAGATGTCGAGGGCTAATTCTGTTTCCGATGATAAAAACGCATCTGTTTCCACCGAAAAACCTTTCAGGGGATCGTTTGCAACAGTTTGGCACCATTTTTGAGTGAATTGCAGAACGTCAGAAATTTTGAAGAAATTGTGACCGCGCGGCTTAGGGATTTTTGCAAAAAAAAGTTGTTCAGATGTCAAGGGCTAATTCTGTTTCCGATGATAAAAATGCATCTGTTTCCACCGAAAAACCTTTCAGGGGATCGTTTGCAACAGTTTGCATCTGTTTCCACCGAAAAACCTTTCAGAGGATCGTTTGCAACACTTCAGCACCATTTTTGAGTGAATTGCAGAACATCAGATTTTTGCTGTAATTGTGACCGCGCGGCTTAGGGATTTTTGAAAAAAAAGTTCTTCAGATGTCGAGGGCTAATTCTGTTTCCAATGATAAAAACGCATCTGTTTCCAACAAAAAACATTTCAGGGGATCGTTTGCAACAGTTTGGCACCATTTTTGAGTGAATTGCAGAACGTCAGAAATTTTGAAGAAATTGTGACCGCGCGGCTTAGGGATTTTTGAAAAAAAAAGTTGTTCATACTTCAAGGGCTAATTCTGTTTCCGATGATAAAAACACATCTGTTTCCCTCGAAAAACCTTTCAGGGGATGGTTTGCAACACTTCAGCACCATTTTTGAGTGAATTGCAGAACGTCATATTTTTGCTGAAATTGTGACCGCGCGGCTTAGGGATTTTTGCAAAAAAAAGTTGTTCAGACGTCGAGGGCTACTTTTGTTTCCGATGATAAAAACGCATCTGTTTCCACCGAAAAACCTTTCAGGGGATGGTTTGCAACAGTTTGGCATCATTTTTGAGTGAATTGCAGAACGCCAGAAATTTTGAAGAAATTGTGACCGCGCGGCTTAGTGATTTTTGAAAAAAAAAGTTCTTCAGATGTCGAGGGATAATTCTATTTACGATTAAAAAAATGAATCTGTTTCCAACAGAAAACCTTTCAGGGGATCGTTTGCAACAGTTTGGCACCATTTTTGAGTGAATTGCAGAACGTCAGAAATTTTGAAGAAATTGTGACCGCGCAGCTTAGGGATTTTTGCAAAAAAAAGTTGTTCAGATGTCGAGGGCTGATTCTCTTTCCGATGATAAAAACGCATCTGTTTCCACCGAAAAACCTTTCAGGGGATCGTTTGCAACAGTTTGGCACCATTTTTGAGTGAATTGCAGAACGTCAGAAATTTTGAAGAAATTGTGACGGCGCGGCTTAGGGATTTTTGCAAAAAAAAGTTGTTCAGATGTCGAGGGCTAATTCTGTTTCCGATGATAAAAACGCATCTGTTTCCACTGAAAAACCTTTCAGGTGATCGTTTGCAACAGTTTGGCACCATTTTTGAGTGAATTGCAGAACGTCAGAAATTTTGAAGAAATTGTGACCGCGCAGCTTAGTGATTTTTGAAAAAAAAAGTTGTTCAGATGTCGAGGGCTAATTCTGTTTCCGATGATAAAAACGCATCTGTTTCCACCGAAAAACCTTTCAGGGGATCGTTTGCAACAGTTTGCATCTGTTTCCACCGAAAAACCTTTCAGGGGATCGTTTGCAACACTTCAGCACGATTTTTGAGTGAATTGCAGAACATCAGATTTTTGCTGTAATTGTGACCGCGCGGCTTAGGGATTTTTGCAAAAAAAAGTTGTTCAGATGTCGAGGGCTAATTCTGTTTCCGATCATAAAAACACATCTGTTTCCACCGAAAAACCTTTCAGGGGATCGTTT
This sequence comes from Podarcis cretensis, assembly GCF_951804945.1. NCBI lineage: Eukaryota > Metazoa > Chordata > Lepidosauria > Squamata > Lacertidae > Podarcis > Podarcis cretensis. The sequence goes on from NC_137175.1 coordinate 93,625,150, forward strand.
GCAACAGTTTGGCACCATTTTTGAGTGAATTGCAGAACGTCAGATTTTTGCTGTAATTGTGACCGCGCGGCTTAGGGATTTTTGCAAAAAAAAGTTGTTCAGATGTCGAGGGCTAATTCTGTTTCCGCTGATAAAAACGCATCTGTTTCCACCGAAAAACCTTTCAGGGGATCGTTTGCAACAGTTTGGCACCATTTTTGAGTGAATTGCAGAACGTCAGAAATTTTGAAGAAATTGTGACCGCGCGGCTTAGTGATTTTTGAAAAAAAAAGTTGTTCATACTTCAAGGGCTAATTCTGTTTCCGATGATAAAAACACATCTGTTTCCCTCAAAAAACCTTTCAGGGGATGGTTTGCAACACTTCAGCACCATTTTTGAGTGAATTGCAGAACGTCAGAAATTTTGAAGAAATTGTGACTGCGCGGCTTAGGGATTTTTGCAAAAAAAAGTTGTTCAGACGTCGAGGGCTACTTTTGTTTCCGATGATAAAAACGCATCTGTTTCCACCGAAAAACCTTTCAGGTGATCGTTTGCAACAGTTCAGCACCATTTTTGAATGTATTTCAGAACGTCAGATTTTTGCAGAAATTGTGACCGCGCGGCTTAGGGATTTTTGCAAAAAAAAGTTTTTCAGATGTAGAGGGCTAATTCTGTTTCCGATGATAAAAACACATCTGTTTCCACCGAAACACCTTTCAGGGGATGGTTTGCAACAGTTTGCATCTGTTTCCACCGAAAAACCTTTCAGGGGATCGTTTGCAACAGTTTGGCACCATTTTTGAGTGAATTGCAGAACGTCAGAAATTTTGAAGAAATTGTGACCGCGCAGCTTAGTGATTTTTGAAAAAAAAAGTTGTTCAGATGTCGAGGGCTAATTCTGTTTCCGATGATAAAAACGCATCTGTTTCCACCGAAAAACCTTTCAGGGGATCGTTTGCAACAGTTTGGCACCATTTTTGAGTGAATTGCAGAACGTCAGAAATTTTGAAGAAATTGTGACCGCGCTGCTTAGGGATTTTTGCAAAAAAAAGTTGTTCAGATGTCGAGGGCTAATTCTGTTTCCGATGATAAAAACAAATCTGTTTCCACCGAAAAACCTTTCAGGGGATCGTTTGCAACAGTTTGGCACCATTTTTGAGTGAATTGCAGAACGTCAGATTTTTGCTGTAATTGTGACCGCGCGGCTTAGGGATTTTTGCAAAAAAAAGTTGTTCAGATGTCGAGGGCTAATTCTGTTTCCGATGATAAAAACACATCTGTTTCCACCGAAAAACCTTTCAGGGGATCGTTTGCAACAGTTTGGCACCATTTTTGAGTGAATTGCAGAACGTCAGAAATTTTGAAGAAATTGTGACCGCGCGGCTTAGTGATTTTTGAAAAAAAAAGTTGTTCATACTTCAAGGGCTAATTCTGTTTCCGATGATAAAAACACCTCTGTTTCCCTCAAAAAACCTTTCAGGGGATGGTTTGCAACACTTCAGCACCATTTTTGAGTGAATTGCAGAACGTCAGAAATTTTGAAGAAATTGTGACCGCGCAGCTTAGGGATTTTTGCAAAAAAAAGTTGTTCAGACGTCGAGGGCTACTTTTCTTTCCGATGATAAAAACGCATCTGTTTCCACCGAAAAACCTTTCAGGGGATCGTTTGCAAGACTTCAGCACCATTTTTGAGTGAATTGCAGAATGTCAGATTTTTGCTGTAATTGTGACCACGCGGCTTAGGGATTTTTGAAAAAAAAAGTTCTTCAGACGTCCAGGGATAATTCTATTTATGATTAAAAAAACGCATCTGTTTCCAACAAAAAACCTTTCAGGGGATCGGTTGCCACAGTTTGGCACCATTTTTGAGTGAATTGCAGAACGTCAGATTTTTGCTGTAATTGTGACCGCGCGCCTTAGGGATTTTTGAAAAAAAAGTTCTTCAGACGTCGAGGGATAATTCTATTTACGATTAAAAAAACGCATCTGTTTCCAACAAAAAACCTTTCAGGGGATGGTTTGCAACAGTTTGGCACCATTTTTGAGTGAATTGCAGAACGTCAGAAATTTTGAAGAAATTGTGACCGCGCGGCTTAGGGATTTTTGCAAAAAAAAGTTGTTCAGATGTCGAGGGCTAATTCTGTTTCCGATGATAAAAACGCATCTGTTTCCACCGAAAAACCTTTCAGGGGATCGTTTGCAACAGTTCAGCACCATTTTTGAATGAATTGCAGAACGTCAGATTTTTGCTGAAAATGTGATCGCGCGCCTTAGGGATTTTTGCAAAAAATAGTTGTTCAGATGTCGAGGGCTAATTCTGTTTCCGATGATAAAAACGCATCTGTTTCCACCAAACAACCTTTCAGGTGATCGTTTGCAACAGTTCAGCACCATTTTTGAATGAATTGCAGAACGTCAGATTTTTGCAGAAATTGTGACCGCGCGGCTTAGGGATTTTTGCAAAAAAAAGTTTTTCAGATGTCGAGGGCTAATTCTGTTTCCGATGATAAAAACACATCTGTTTCCACCGAAACACCTTTCAGGGGATGGTTTGCAACAGTTTGCATCTGTTTCCACCGAAAAACCTTTCAGGGGATCGTTTGCAACAGTTTGGCACCATTTTTGAGTGAATTGTAGAACGTCAGAAATTTTGAAGAAATTATGACCGCGCGGCTTAGTGATTTTTGCAAAAAAAAGTTGTTCATACTTCAAGGGCTAATTCTGTTTCCGATGATAAAAACACATCTGTCTCCCTCGAAAAACCTTTCAGGGGATGGTTTGCAACACTTCAGCACCATTTTTGAGTGAATTGCAGAACGTCATATTTTTGCTGAAATTGTGACCGCGCGGCTTAGGGATTTTTGCAAAACAAAGTTGTTCAGACGTCGAGGGCTACTTTTGTTTCCGATGATAAAAACGCATCTGTTTCCAACAAAAAACCTTTCAGGGGATCGTTTGCAAGACTTCAGCACCATTTTTGAGTGAATTGCAGAATGTCAGATTTTTGCTGTAATTGTGACCGCGCGGCTTAGGGATTTTTGAAAAAAAAAGTTGTTCAGATGTCGAGGGCTAATTCTGTTTCCGATGATAAAAACGCATCTGTTTCCACCGAAAAACCTTTCAGGGCATCGTTTGCAACAGTTTGGCACTATTTTTGATTGAATTGCAGAACGTCAGAAATTTTGAAGAAATTGTGACCGCGCGGCTTAGGGATTTTTGCAGAAAAAAGTTGTTCAGATGTCGAGGGCTAATTCTGTTTCCGATGATAAAAACACATCTGTTTCCACCGAAAAACCTTTCAGGGGATCGTTTGCAACAGTTTGGCACTATTTTTGATTGAATTGCAGAACGTCAGAAATTTTGAAGAAATTGTGACCGCGCGGCTTAGGGATTTTTGCAAAAAAAAGTTGTTCAGATGTCGAGGGCTAATTCTGTTTCCGATGATAAAAACACATCTGTTTCCACCGAAAAACCTTTCAGGGGATCGTTTGCAACAGTTTGGCACCATTTTTGAGTGAATTGCAGAACGTCAGAAATTTTGAAGAAATTGTGACCGCGCGGCTTAGGGATTTTTGAAAAAAAAAGTTGTTCATACTTCAAGGGCTAATTCTGTTTCCGATGATAAAAACACATCTGTTTCCCTCGAAAAACCTTTCAGGGGATGGTTTGCAACACTTCAGCACCATTTTTGAGTGAATTGCAGAACGTCATATTTTTGCTGAAATTGTGACCGCGCGGCTTAGGGATTTTTCCAAAATAAGGTGTTCAGACGTCGAGGGCTACTTTTGTTTCCGATGATAAAAACGCATCTGTTTCCACCGAAAAACCTTTCAGGGGATCGTTTGCAAGACTTCAGCACCATTTTTGAGTGAATTGCAGAATGTCAGATTTTTGCTGTAATTGTGACCGCGCGGCTTAGGGATTTTTGAAAAAAAAAGTTCTTCAGACGTCGAGGGATAATTCTATTTACGATTAAAAGAACGCATCTGTTTCCACCGAAAAACCTTTCAGGGGATCGTTTGCAACAGTTTGCATCTGTTTCCACCGAAAAAACTTTCAGGGGATCGTTTGCAACACTTCAGCACCATTTTTGAGTGAATTGCAGAACGTCAGAAATTTTGAAGAAATTGTGACCGCGCGGCTTAGGGATTTTTGCAAAAAAAAGTTCTTCAGACGTCGAGGGATAATTCTATTTACGATTAAAAAAACGCATCTGTTTCCAACAAAAAACCTTTCAGGGGATCGTTTGCAACAGTTTGGCACCATTTTTGAGTGAATTGCAGAACGTCAGAAATTTTGAAGAAATTGTGACCGCGCGGCTTAGGGATTTTTGAAAAAAAAGTTGTTCAGATGTCGAGGGCTAATTCTGTTTCCGATGATAAAAACGCATCTGTTTCCACCGAAAAACCTTTCAGGGGATCGTTTGCAAGACTTCAACACCATTTTTGAGTGAATTGCAGAATGTCAGATTTTTGCTGTAATTGTGACCGCGCGGCTTAGGGATTTTTGAAAAAAAAAGTTCTTCAGACGTCGAGGGATAATTCTATTTACGATTAAAAGAACGCATCTGTTTCCACTGAAAAACCTTTCAGGGGATCGTTTGCAACAGTTTGGCACCATTTTTGAGTGAATTGCAGAACGTCAGAAATTTTGAAGAAATTGTGACCGCGCGGCTTAGGGATTTTTGAAAAAAAAGTTGTTCAGATGTCGAGGGCTAATTCTGTTTCCGATGATAAAAACGCATCTGTTTCCACCGAAAAACCTTTCAGGGGATCGTTTGCAAGACTTCAACACCATTTTTGAGTGAATTGCAGAATGTCAGATTTTTGCTGTAATTGTGACCGCGCGGCTTAGGGATTTTTGAAAAAAAAAGTTCTTCAGACATCGAGGGATAATTCTATTTACGATTAAAAGAACGCATCTGTTTCCACCGAAAAACCTTTCAGGGGATCGTTTGCAACAGTTTGCATCTGTTTCCACCGAAAAAACTTTCAGGGGATCGTTTGCAACACTTCAGCACCATTTTTGAGTGAATTGCAGAACGTCAGAAATTTTGAAGAAATTGTGACCGCGCGGCTTAGGGATTTTTGCAAAAAAAAGTTCTTCAGACGTCGAGGGATAATTCTATTTACGATTAAAAAAACGCATCTGTTTCCAACAAAAAACCTTTCAGGGGATCGTTTGCAACAGTTTGGCACCATTTTTGAGTGAATTGCAGAACGTCAGAAATTTTGAAGAAATTGTGACCGCGCGGCTTAGGGATTTTTGAAAAAAATGTTGTTCAGATGTCGAGGGCTAATTCTGTTTCCGATGATAAAAACGCATCTGTTTCCACCGAAAAACCTTTCAGGGGATCGTTTGCAAGACTTCAACACCATTTTTGAGTGAATTGCAGAATGTCAGATTTTTGCTGTAATTGTGACCGCGCGGCTTAGGGATTTTTGAAAAAAAAAGTTCTTCAGACGTCGAGGGATAATTCTATTTACGATTAAAAGAACGCATCTGTTTCCACTGAAAAACCTTTCAGGGGATCGTTTGCAACAGTTTGGCACCATTTTTGAGTGAATTGCAGAACGTCAGAAATTTTGAAGAAATTGTGACCGCGCAGCTTAGTGATTTTTGAAAAAAAAAGTTGTTCAGATGTCGAGGGCTAATTCTGTTTCCGATGATAAAAACGCATCTGTTTCCACCGAAAAACCTTTCAGGGGATCGTTTGCAACAGTTTGGCACCATTTTTGAGTGAATTGCAGAACGTCAGAAATTTTGAAGAAATTGTGACCGCGCGGCTTAGGGATTTTTGCAAAAAAAAGTTGTTCAAATGTCGAGGGCTAATTCTGTTTCCGATGATAAAAATGCATCTGTTTCCACCGAAAAACCTTTCAGGGGATCGTTTGCAACAGTTTGCATCTGTTTCCACCGAAAAACCTTTCAGGGGATCGTTTGCAACAGTTTGGCACCATTTTTGAGTGAATTGCAGAACGTCAGAAATTTTGAAGAAATTGTGACCGCGCGGCTTAGGGATTTTTGAAAAAAAGGTTCTTCAGATGTCGAGGGCTAATTCTGTTTCCGATGATAAAAATGCATCTGTTTCCACCGAAAAACCTTTCAGGGGATCGTTTGCAACAGTTTGGCACCATTTTTGAGTGAATTGCAGAACGTCAGAAATTTTGAAGATATTGTGACCGCGCGGCTTAGGGATTTTTGCAAAAAAAAGTTGTTCAGATGTCGAGGGCTAATTCTGTTTCCGATGATAAAAATGCATCTGTTTCCACCGAAAAACCTTTCAGGGGATCGTTTGCAACAGTTTGCATCTGTTTCCACCGAAAAACCTTTCAGGGGATCGTTTGCAACACTTCAGCACCATTTTTGAGTGAATTGCAGAACATCAGATTTTTGCTGTAATTGTGACCGCGCGGCTTAGGGATTTTTGAAAAAAAAGTTCTTCAGATGTCGAGGGCTAATTCTGTTTCCGATGATAAAAACGCATCTGTTTCCAACAAAAAACCTTTCAGGGGATCGTTTGCAACAGTTTGGCACCATTTTTGAGTGAATTGCAGAACGTCAGAAATTTTGAAGAAATTGTGACCGCGCGGCTTAGTGATTTTTGAAAAAAAAAGTTGTTCATACTTCAAGGGCTAATTCTGTTTCCGATGATAAAAACACATCTGTTTCCCTCGAAAAACCTTTCAGGGGATGGTTTGCAACACTTCAGCACCATTTTTGAGTGAATTGCAGAACGTCATATTTTTGCTGAAATTGTGACCGCGCGGCTTAGGGATTTTTGCAAAAAAAAGTTGTTCAGATGTCGAGGGCTAATTCTGTTTCCGATGATAAAAACGCATCTGTTTCCACTGAAAACCTTTCAGGGGATCGTTTGCAAGACTTCAGCACCATTTTTGAGTGAATTGCAGAATGTCAGATTTTTGCTGTAATTGTGACCGCGCAGCTAAGGGATTTTTGAAAAAAAAAGTTCTTCAGACTTCGAGGGATAATTCTATTTACGATTAAAAGAACGCATCTGTTTCCACTGAAAAACCTTTCAGGGGATCGTTTGCAACAGTTTGGCACCATTTTTGAGTTAATTGCAGAACGTCAGAAATTTTGAAGAAATTGTGACCGCGCGGCTTAGGGATTTTTGAAAAAAAAGTTGTTTAGATGTCGAGGGCTAATTCTGTTTCCGATGATAAAAACGCATCTGTTTCCACCGAAAAACCTTTCAGGGGATCGTTTGCAACAGTTTGGCACCATTTTTGAGTGAATTGCAGAACGTCAGAAATTTTGAAGAAATTGTGACCGCGCGGCTTAGGGATTTTTGCAAAAAAAAGTTGTTCAGATGTCGAGGGCTAATTCTGTTTCCGATGATAAAAACACATCTGTTTCCACCGAAAAACCTTTCAGGGGATCGTTTGCAACAGTTTGGCACCATTTTTGAGTGAATTGCAGAACGTCAGATTTTTGCTGTAATTGTGACCGCGCGGCTTAGGGATTTTTGCAAAAAAAAGTTGTTCAGATGTCGAGGGCTAATTCTGTTTCCGCTGATAAAAACGCATCTGTTTCCACCGAAAAACCTTTCAGGGGATCGTTTGCAACAGTTTGGCACCATTTTTGAGTGAATTGCAGAACGTCAGAAATTTTGAAGAATTTGTGACCGCGCGGCTTAGTGATTTTTGAAAAAAAAAGTTGTTCATACTTCAAGGGCTAATTCTGTTTCCGATGATAAAAACACATCTGTTTCCCTCGAAAAACCTTTCAGGGGATGGTTTGCAACACTTCAGCACCATTTTTGAGTGAATTGCAGAACGTCAGATTTTTGCTGTAATTGTGACCGCGCGGCTTAGGGATTTTTGAAAAAAAAAGTTGTTCAGATGTCAAGGGCTAATTCTGTTTCCGATGATAAAAACGCATCTGTTTCCACCGAAAAACCTTTCAGGGGATCGTTTGCAACACTTCAGCACCATTTTTGAGTGAATTGCAGAATGTCAGATTTTTGCTGTAATTGTGACCGCGCGGCTTAGGGATTTTTGCAAAAAAAAAGTTGTTCAGATGTCGAGGGCTAATTCTGTTTCCGATGATAAAAACGCATCTGTTTCCAACAAAAAACCTTTCAGGGGATCGTTTGCAACAGTTTGGCACCATTTTTGAGTGAATTGCAGAACGTCAGAAATTTTGAAGAAATTGTGACCGCGCGGCTTAGGGATTTTTGCAAAAAAAAGTTGTTCAGACGTCGAGGGCTACTTTTGTTTCCGATGATAAAAACGCATCTGTTTCCACCGAAAAACCTTTCAGGGGATGGTTTGCAACAGTTTGCATCTGTTTCCACCGAAAAACCTTTCAGGGGATCGTCTGCAACACTTCAGCACCATTTTTGAGTGAATTGCAGAACGTCAGATTTTTGCTGTAATTGTGACCGCGCGGCTTAGGGATTTTTGAAAAAAAAAGTTGTTCAGATGTCAAGGGCTAATTCTGTTTCCGATGATAAAAACGCATCTGTTTCCACCGAAAAACCTTTCAGGGGATCGTTTGCAACACTTCAGCACCATTTTTGAGTGAATTGCAGAATGTCAGATTTTTGCTGTAATTGTGACCGCGCGGCTTAGGGATTTTTGCAAAAAAAAAGTTGTTCAGATGTCGAGGGCTAATTCTGTTTCCGATGATAAAAACGCATCTGTTTCCAACAAAAAACCTTTCAGGGGATCGTTTGCAACAGTTTGGCACCATTTTTGAGTGAATTGCAGAACGTCAGAAATTTTGAAGAAATTGTGACCGCGCGGCTTAGGGATTTTTGCAAAAAAAAGTTGTTCAGACGTCGAGGGCTACTTTTGTTTCCGATGATAAAAACGCATCTGTTTCCACCGAAAAACCTTTCAGGGGATGGTTTGCAACAGTTTGCATCTGTTTCCACCGAAAAACCTTTCAGGGGATCGTTTGCAACACTTCAGCACCATTTTTGAGTGAATTGCAGAACGTCAGATTTTTGCTGTAATTGTGACCGCGCGGCTTAGGGATTTTTGAAAAAAAAGTTCTTCAGATGTCGAGGGATAATTCTGTTTCCGATGATAAAAACGCATCTGTTTCCACCGAAAAACCTTTCAGGGGATCGTTTGCAACAGTTTGGCACCATTTTTGAGTGAATTGCAGAACGTCAGATTTTTGCTGTAATTGTGACCGCGCGGCTTAGGGATTTTTGAAAAAAAAGTTCTTCAGATGTCGAGGGATAATTCTAATTACGATTAAAAAAAGACATCTGTTTCCACCGAAAAACCTTTCAGGCGATCGTTTGCAACAGTTTGGCACCATTTTTGAGTGAATTGCAGAACGTCAGATTTTTGCTGTAATTGTGACTGCGCGGCTTAGGGATTTTTGAAAAAAAAGTTCTTCAGACGTCGAGAGATAATTTTATTTACGATTAAAAAAATGCATCTCTTTCCACCGAAAAACCTTTCAGGGGATCGTTTGCAACAGTTTGGCACCATTTTTGAGTGAATTGCAGAACGTCAGAAATTTTGAAGAAATTGTGACCGCGCGGCTTAGTGATTTTTGAAAAAAAAAGTTATTCATACTTCAAGGGCTAATTCTGTTTCCGATGATAAAAACACATCTGTTTCCCTCGAAAAACCTTTCAGGGGATGGTTTGCAACACTTCAGCACCATTTTTGAGTGAATTGCAGAACGTCATATTTTTGCTGAAATTGTGACCGCGCGGCTTAGGGATTTTTGCAAAAAAAAGTTGTTCAGACGTCGAGGGCTACTTTTTTTCCCGATGATAAAAACACATCTGTTTCCACCGAAAAACCTTTCAGGGGATCGTTTGCAACAGTTTGGCACCATTTTTGAGTGAATTGCAGAACGTCAGAAACTTTGAAGAAATTGTGACCGCGCGGCTTAGGGATTTTTGCAAAAAAAGTTGTTCAGATGTCGAGGGCTAATTCTGTTTCCGATGATAAAAACGCATCTGTTTCCACCGAAAAACCTTTCAGGGGATTGTTTGCAACAGTTTGGCACCATTTTTGAGTGAATTGCAGAACGTCAGAAATTTTGAAGAAATTGTGACCGCGTGGCTTAGGGATTTTTGCAAAAAAAAGTTGTTCAGATGTCGAGGGCTAATTCTGTTTCCGATGATAAAAACGCATCTGTTTCCAACAAAAAACCATTCAGGGGATCGTTTGCAACAGTTTGGCACCATTTTTGAGTGAATTGCAGAACATCAGAAATTTTGAAGAAATTGTGACCGCACGGCTTAGTGATTTATGAAAAAAAAAGTTGTTCAGATGTCGAGGGATAATTCTATTTACGATTAAAAAAACGCATCTGTTTCCACCGAAAAACCTTTCAGGGGATCGTTTGCAACAGTTTGGCACCATTTTTGAGTGAATTGCAGAACGTCAGAAATTTTGAAGAATTTGTGACCGCGCGGCTTAGTGATTTTTGAAAAAAAAAGTTGTTCATACTTCAAGGGCTAATTCTGTTTCCGATGATAAAAACACATCTGTTTAACTCGAAAAACCTTTCAGGGGATCGTTTGCAACAGTTTGGCACTATTTTTGAGTGAATTGCAGAACGTCAGAAATTTTGAAGAAATTGTGACCGCGCGGCTTAGTGATTTTTGAAAAAAAAAGTTGTTCAGATGTCGAGGGATAATTCTATTTACGATTAAAAAAACGCATCTGTTTCCACCGAAAAACCTTTCAGGGGATCGTTTGCAACAGTTTGGCACCATTTTTGAGTGAATTGCAGAACGTCAGAAATTTTGAAGAAATTGTGACCGCGCGGCTTAGTGATTTTTGAAAAAAAAAGTTGTTCATACTTCAAGGGCTAATTCTGTTTCCGATGATAAAAACACATCTGTTTCCCTCGAATAACCTTTCAGGGGATGGTTTGCAACACTTCAGCACCATTTTTGAGTGAATTGCAGAACGTCAGATTTTTGCTGTAATTGTGACCGCGCGGCTTAGGGATTTTTGAAAAAAAAGTTCTTCAGATGTCGAGGGATAATTCTGTTTCCGATGATAAAAACGCATCTGTTTCCACCGAAAAACCTTTCAGGGGATCGTTTGCAACAGTTTGGGACCATTTTTGAGTGAATTGCAGAACGTCAGATTTTTGCTGTAATTGTGACCGCGCGGCTTAGGGATTTTTGAAAAAAAAGTTCTTCAGACGTCGAGGGATAATTCTATTTACGATTAAAAAAACGCATCTGTTTCCACCGAAAAACCTTTCAGGGGATGGTTTGCAACAGTTTGGGACCATTTTTGAGTGAATTGCAGAACATCAGAAATTTTGAAGAAATTGTGACCGCGCGGCTTAGGGATTTTTGCAAAAAAATGTTGTTCAGATTTCGAGGGCTAATTCTGTTTCCGATGATAAAAACGCATCTGTTTCCACCGAAAAACCTTTCAGGGGATCGTTTGCAACACTTCAGCACCATTTTTGAGTGAATTGCAGAACGTCAGAAATTTTGAAGAAATTGTGACCGCGCGGCTTAGTGATTTTTGAAAAAAAAAGTTGTTCATACTTCAAGGGCTAATTCTGTTTCCGATGATAAAAACACATCTGTTTCCCTCGAAAAACCTTTCAGGGGATGGTTTGCAACACTTTAGCACCATTTTTGTGTGAATTTCAGAACGTCATATTTTTGCTGAAATTGTGACCGCGCGGCTTAGGGATTTTTGCAAAAAAAAGTTGTTCAGACGTCGAGGGCTACTTTTGTTTCCGATGATAAAAACGCATCTGTTTCCACCGAAAAACCTTTCAGGGGATGGTTTGCAACAGTTTGCATCTGTTTCCACTGAAAAACCTTTCAGGGGATCGTTTGCAACACGTCAGCACCATTTTTGAGTGAATTGCAGAACGTCAGATTTTTGCTGTAATTGTGACCGCGCGGCTTAGGGATTTTTGAAAAAAAAGTTCTTCAGATGTCGAGGGATAATTCTGTTTCCGATGATAAAAACGCATCTGTTTCCTCCGAAAAACCTTTCAGGGGATCGTTTGCAACAGTTTGGCACCATTTTTGAGTGAATTGCAGAACGTCAGATTTTTGCTGTAATTGTGACCGCGCGGCTTAGGGATTTTTGAAAAAAAAGTTCTTCAGAGGTCGAGGGATAATTCTATTTACGATTAAAAAAACGCATCTGTTTCCAACAAAAAACCTTTCAGGGGATCGTTTGCAACAGTTTGGCACCATTTTTGAGTGAATTGCAGAACGTCAAAAATTTTGAAGAAATTGTGACCGCGCGGCTTAGTGATTTTTGAAAAAAAAAGTTATTCATACTTCAAGGGCTAATTCTGTTTCCGATGATAAAAACGCATCTGTTTCCACCGAAAAACCTTTCAGGGGATCGTTTGCAACAGTTTGGCACCATTTTTGAGTGAATTGCAGAACGTCAGAAATTTTGAAGAAATTGTGACCGCGCGGCTTAGTGATTTTTGAAAAAAAAAGTTGTTCATACTTCAAGGGCTAATTCTGTTTCCGATGATAAAAACACATCTGTTTCCCTCGAAAAACCTTTCAGGGGATGGTTTGCAACACTTCAGCACCATTTTTGAGTGAATTGCAGAATGTCATATTTTTGCTGAAATTGTGACCGCGCGGCTTAGGGATTTTTGCAAAAAAAAGTTGTTCAGACGTCGGCTACTTTTGTTTCCGATGATAAAAACGCATCTCTTTCCACCGAAAAACCTTTCAGGGGATCGTTTGCAAGACTTCAGCACCATTTTTGAGTGAATTGCAGAACGTCAGATTTTTGCTGTAATTGTGACCGCGCGGCTTAGGGATTTTTGAAAAAAAAAGTTCTTCAGACGTCGAGGGATAATTCTATTTACGATTAAAAAAACGCATCTGTTTCCAACAAAAAAACCTTTCAGGGGATCGTTTGCAACAGTTTGGCACCATTTTTGAGTGAATTGCAGAACGTCAGAAATTTTGAAGAAATTGTGACCGCGCGGCTTAGGGATTTTTGCAAAAAAAGTTGTTCAGATGTCGAGGGCTAATTCTGTTTCCGATGATAAAAACGCATCTGTTTCCACCGAAAAACCTTTCAGGGGATTGTTTGCAACAGTTTGGCACCATTTTTGAGTGAATTGCAGAACGTCAGAAATTTTGAAGAAATTGTGACCGCGTGGCTTAGGGATTTTTGCAAAAAAAAGTTGTTCAGATGTCGAGGGCTAATTCTGTTTCCGATGATAAAAACGCATCTGTTTCCAACAAAAAACCATTCAGGGGATCGTTTGCAACAGTTTGGCACCATTTTTGAGTGAATTGCAGAACATCAGAAATTTTGAAGAAATTGTGACCGCACGGCTTAGTGATTTTTGAAAAAAAAAGTTGTTCAGATGTCGAGGGATAATTCTATTTACGATTAAAAAAACGCATCTGTTTCCACCGAAAAACCTTTCAGGGGATCGTTTGCAACAGTTTGGCACCATTTTTGAGTGAATTGCAGAACGTCAGAAATTTTGAAGAATTTGTGACCGCGCGGCTTAGTGATTTTTGAAAAAAAAAGTTGTTCATACTTCAAGGGCTAATTCTGTTTCCGATGATAAAAACACATCTGTTTCCCTCGAATAACCTTTCAGGGGATGGTTTGCAACACTTCAGCACCATTTTTGAGTGAATTGCAGAACGTCAGATTTTTGCTGTAATTGTGACCGCGCGGCTTAGGGATTTTTGAAAAAAAAGTTCTTCAGATGTCGAGGGATAATTCTGTTTCCGATGATAAAAACGCATCTGTTTCCACCGAAAAACCTTTCAGGGGATCGTTTGCAACAGTTTGGGACCATTTTTGAGTGAATTGCAGAACGTCAGATTTTTGCTGTAATTGTGACCGCGCGGCTTAGGGATTTTTGAAAAAAAAGTTCTTCAGAGGTCGAGGGCTAATTCTGTTTCCGATGATAAAAACGCATCTGTTTCCACCGAAAAACCTTTCAGGGGATCGTTTGCAACACTTCAGCACCATTTTTGAGTGAATTGCAGAACGTCAGAAATTTTGAAGAAATTGTGACCGCGCGGCTTAGTGATTTTTGAAAAAAAAAGTTGTTCATACTTCAAGGGCTAATTCTGTTTCCGATGATAAAAACACATCTGTTTCCCTCGAAAAACCTTTCAGGGGATGGTTTGCAACACTTTAGCACCATTTTTGTGTGAATTTCAGAACGTCATATTTTTGCTGAAATTGTGACCGCGCGGCTTAGGGATTTTTGCAAAAAAAAGTTGTTCAGACGTCGAGGGCTACTTTTGTTTCCGATGATAAAAACGCATCTGTTTCCACCGAAAAACCTTTCAGGGGATGGTTTGCAACAGTTTGCATCTGTTTCCACTGAAAAACCTTTCAGGGGATCGTTTGCAACACGTCAGCACCATTTTTGAGTGAATTGCAGAACGTCAGATTTTTGCTGTAATTGTGACCGCGCGGCTTAGGGATTTTTGAAAAAAAAGTTCTTCAGATGTCGAGGGATAATTCTGTTTCCGATGATAAAAACGCATCTGTTTCCTCCGAAAAACCTTTCAGGGGATCGTTTGCAACAGTTTGGCACCATTTTTGAGTGAATTGCAGAACGTCAGATTTTTGCTGTAATTGTGACCGCGCGGCTTAGGGATTTTTGAAAAAAAAGTTCTTCAGAGGTCGAGGGATAATTCTATTTACGATTAAAAAAACGCATCTGTTTCCAACAAAAAACCTTTCAGGGGATCGTTTGCAACAGTTTGGCACCATTTTTGAGTGAATTGCAGAACGTCAAAAATTTTGAAGAAATTGTGACCGCGCGGCTTAGTGATTTTTGAAAAAAAAAGTTATTCATACTTCAAGGGCTAATTCTGTTTCCGATGATAAAAACGCATCTGTTTCCACCGAAAAACCTTTCAGGGGATCGTTTGCAACAGTTTGGCACCATTTTTGAGTGAATTGCAGAACGTCAGAAATTTTGAAGAAATTGTGACCACGCGGCTTAGTGATTTTTGAAAAAAAAAGTTGTTCATACTTCAAGGGCTAATTCTGTTTCCGATGATAAAAACACATCTGTTTCCCTCGAAAAACCTTTCAGGGGATGGTTTGCAACACTTCAGCACCATTTTTGAGTGAATTGCAGAACGTCATATTTTTGCTGAAATTGTGACCGCGCGGCTTAGGGATTTTTGCAAAAAAAAGTTGTTCAGACGTCGGCTACTTTTGTTTCCGATGATAAAAACGCATCTCTTTCCACCGAAAAACCTTTCAGGGGATCGTTTGCAAGACTTCAGCACCATTTTTGAGTGAATTGCAGAACGTCAGATTTTTGCTGTAATTGTGACCGCGCGGCTTAGGGATTTTTGAAAAAAAAAGTTCTTCAGACGTCGAGGGATAATTCTATTTACGATTAAAAAAACGCATCTGTTTCCAACAAAAAAACCTTTCAGGGGATCGTTTGCAACAGTTTGGCACCATTTTTGAGTGAATTGCAGAACGTCAGAAATTTTGAAGAAATTGTGACCGCGCGGCTTAGTGATTTTTGAAAAAAAAAGTTGTTCAGATGTCGAGGGCTAATTCTGTTTCCGATGATAAAAACTCATCTGTTTCCACCGAAAAACCTTTCAGGGGATCGTTTGCAACAGTTTGGCACCATTTTTGAGTGAATTGCAGAACGTCTTAAATTTTGAAGAAATTGTGACCGCGCGGCTTAGGGATTTTTGCAAAAAAAAGTTGTTCAGATGTCGAGGGCTAATTCTGTTTCCGATGATAAAAACACATCTGTTTCCACCGAAAAACCTTTCAGGGGATCGTTTGCAACAGTTTGGCACCATTTTTGAGTGAATTGCAGAACGTCAGAAATTTTGAAGAAATTGTGACCGCGCGTCTTAGGGATTTTTGAAAAAAAAAGTTGTTCATACTTCAAGGGCTAATTCTGTTTCCGATGATAAAAGCACATCTGTTTCCCTCGAAAAACCTTTCAGGGGATGGTTTGCAACACTTCAGCACCATTTTTGAGTGAATTGCAGAACGTCATACTTTTGCTGAAATTGTGACCGCGCGGCTTAGGGATTTTTGCAAAAAAAAGTTGTTCAGACGTCGAGGGCTACTTTTGTTTCCGATGATAAAAACGCATCTGTTTCCACCGAAAAACCTTTCAGGGGATCGTTTGCAAGACTTCAGCACCATTTTTGAGTGAATTGCAGAACGTCAGATTTTTGCTGTAATTGTGACCGCGCGGCTTAGGGATTTTTGAAAAAAAAAGTTCTTCAGACGTCGAGGGATAATTCTATTTACGATTAAAAAAACGCATCTGTTTCCAACAAAAAGCCTTTCAGGGGATCGTTCGCAACAGTTTGGCACCATTTTTGAGTGAATTGCAGAACGTCAGAAATTTTGAAGAAATTGTGACCGCGCGGCTTAGTGATTTTTGAAAAAAAAAGGTTGTTCATACTTCAAGGGCTAATTCTGTTTCCGATGATAAAAACGCATCTGTTTCCCTTGAAAAACCTTTCAGGGGATGGTTTGCAACACTTCAGCACCATTTTTGAGTGAATTGCAGAACGTCATATTTTTGCTGAAATTGTGACCGCGCGGCTTAGGGATTTTTGCAAAAAAAAGTTGTTCAGAGGTTCAGGGCTACTTTTGTTTCCGATGATAAAAACGCATCTGTTTCCACCGAAAAACCTTTCAGGGGATCGTTTGCAACAGTTTGGCACCATTTTTGAGTGAATTGCAGAACGTCAGAAATTTTGAAGAAATTGTGACCGCGCGGCTTAGGGATTTTTGCAAAAAAAAGTTGTTCAGACGTCGAGAGCTACTTTTGTTTCCGATGATAAAAACACATCTGTTTCCACCGAAAAACCTTTCAGTGGATCGTTTGCAAGACTTCAGCACCATTTTTGAGTGAATTGCAGAATGTCAGATTTTTGCTGTAATTGTGACCGCGCGGCTTAGTGATTTTTGAAAAAAAAAGTTGTTCATACTTCAAGGGCTAATTCTGTTTCTGATGATAAAAACACATCTGTTTCCCTCGAAAAACCTTTCAGGGGATGCTTTGCAACACTTCAGCACCATTTTTGAGTGAATTGCAGAACGTCATATTTTTGCTGAAATTGTGACCGCGCGGCTTAGGGATTTTTGCAAAAAAAAGTTCTTCAGATGTCGAGGGCTAATTCTGTTTCCGATTATAAAAACGCATCTGTTTCCACCGAAAAACCTTTCAGGGGATGGTTTGCAACAGTTTGGCACCATTTTTGAGTGAATTGCAGAACGTCAGAAATTTTGAATGAATTGTGACCGCGCGGCTTAGGGATTTTTGAAAAAAAAAGTTGTTCATACTTCAAGGGCTAATTCTGTTTCCGATGATAAAAACACATCTGTTTCCCTCGAAAAACCTTTCAGATGATGGTTTGCAACACTTCAGCACCATTTTTGAGTGAATTGCAGAACGTCATATTTTTGCTGAAATTGTGACCGCGCGGCTTAGGGATTTTTGCAAAAAAAAGTTGTTCAGACGTCGAGGGCTACTTTTGTTTCCGATGATAAAAACGCATCTGTTTCCACCAGAAAACTTTTCAGGGGATCGTTTGCAAGACTTCAGCACCATTTTTGAGTGAATTGCAGAATGTCAGATTTTTGCTGTAATTGTGACCGCGCGGCTTAGGGATTTTTGAAAAAAAAAGTTCTTCAGACGTCGAGGGATAATTCTATTTACGATTAAAAGAACGCATCTGTTTCCACCGAAAAACCTTTCAGGGGATCGTTTGCAACAGTTTGGCACCATTTTTGAGTGAATTGCAGAACGTCAGAAATTTTGAAGAAATTGTGGCTTAGTGATTTTTGAAAAAAAAAGTTGTTCATACTTCAAGGGCTAATTCTGTTTCCGATGATAAAAACACATCTGTTTCCCTCGAAAAACCTTTCAGGGGATGGTTTGCAACACTTCAGCACCATTTTTGAGTGAATTGCAGAACGTCAGAAATTTTGAAAAAATTGTGACCGCGCGGCTTAGTGATTTTTGCAAAAGAAAGTTGTTCAGACGTCGAGGGATAATTCTATTTACGATTAAAAAAACGCATCTGTTTCCACCGAAAAACCTTTCAGGGGATCGTTTGCAACAGTTTGGCACCATTTTTGAGTGAATTGCAGAACGTCAGAAATTTTGAAGAAATTGTGACCGCGCGCCTTAGGGATTTTTGCAAAAAAAAGTTGTTCAGATGTCGAGGGCTAATTCTGTTTCCGATGATAAAAACGCATCTGTTTCCACCGAAAAACCTTTCAGGGGATCGTTTGCAACAGTTTGGCACCGTTTTTGAGTGAATTGCAGAAAGTCAGATTTTTGCTGTAATTGTGACCGGGCGGCTTAGGGATTTTTGAAAAAAAAGTTCTTCAAACGTCGAGGGATAATTCTATTTACGATTAAAAAAACGCATCTGTTTCCACCGAAAAACCTTTCAGGGGATCGTTTGCAACAGTTTGGCACCATTTTTGAGTGAATTGCAGAACGTCAGAAATTTTGAAGAAATTGTGACCGCGCGGCTTAGTGATTTTTGAAAAAAAAAGTTGTTCAGACGTCGAGGGCTACTTTTGTTTCCGATGATAAAAACGCATCTGTTTCCACAGAAAAACCTTTCAGGGGATCGTTTGCAAGACTTCAGCACCATTTTTGAGTGAATTGCAGAATGTCAGATTTTTGCTGTAATTGTGACCGCGCGGCTTAGGGATTTTTGAAAAAAAAAGTTTTTCAGATGTCGAGGGCTAATTCTGTTTCCGATGATAAAAACGCATCTGTTTCCACCGAAAAACCTTTCAGGGGATCGTTTGCAACAGTTTGGCACCATTTTTGAGTGAATTGCAGAACGTCAGAAATTTTGAAGAAATTGTGACCGCGCGGCTTACGGATTTTTGCAAAAAAAAGTTGTTCAGATGTCGAGGGCTAATTCTGTTTCCACCGAAAAACCTTTCAGGGGATCGTTTGCAACAGTTTGGCACCATTTTTGAGTGAATTGCAGAACGTCAGATTTTTGCTGTAATTGTGACCGCGCGGCTTAGGGATTTTTGAAAAAAAAGTTCTTCAGACTTCGAGGGATAATTCTATTTACGATTAAAAAAACGCATCTGTTTCCACCGAAAAACCTTTCAGGGGATCGTTTGCAACAGTTTGGCACCATTTTTGAGTGAATTGAAGAACGTCAGAAATTTTGAAGAAATTGTGACCGCGCGGCTTAGGGATTTTTGCAAAAAAAAGTTGTTCAGATGTCGAGGGATAATTCTATTTCCGATGATAAAAACACATCTGTTTCCCTCGAAAAACCTTTCAGGGGATGGTTTGCAACACTTCAGCACCATTTTTGAGTGAATTGCAGAACGTCATATTTTTGCTGTAATTGTGACCGCGCGGCTTAGGGATTTTTGCAAAAAAAAGTTGTTCAGAGGTCGAGGGCTAATTCTGTTTCCGATGATAAAAACGCATCTGTTTCCACCGAAAAACCTTTCAGGGGATCGTTTGCAACACTTCAGCACCATTTTTGAGTGAATTGCAGAAAGTCAGAAATTTTGAAGAAATTGTGACCGCGCGGCTTAGGGATTTTTGCAAAAAAAAGTTGTTCAGATGTCGAGGGATAATTCTATTTACGATTAAAAAAACGCATCTGTTTCCACCGAAAAACCTGTCAGGGGATCGTTTGCAACAGTTTGGCACCATTTTTGAGTGAATTGCAGAACGTCAGAAATTTTGAAGAAATTGTGACCGCGCGGCTTAGTGATTTTTTTAAAAAAAGTTGTTCATACTTCAAGGGCTAATTGTGTTTCCGATGATAAAAACACATCTGTTTCCCTCGAAAAACCTTTCAGGGGATGGTTTGCAACACTTCAGCACCATTTTTGAGTGAATTGCAGAACGTCATATTTTTGCTGAAATTGTGACCGCGCGGCTTAGGGATTTTTGCAAAAAAAAGTTGTTCAGACGTCGAGGGCTACTTTTGTTTCCGATGATAAAAACGCATCTGTTTCCACCGAAAAACCTTTCAGGGGATCGTTTTCAAGACTTCAGCACCATTTTTGAGTGAATTGCAGAATGTCAGATTTTTGCTGTAATTGTGACCGCGCGGCTTAGGGATTTTTGAAAAAAAAAGTTCTTCAGACGTCGAGGGATAATTCTATTTACGATTAAAAAAACGCATCTATTTCCACCGAAAAACCTTTCAGGGGATCGTTTGCAACACTTCAGCACCATTTTTGAGTGAATTGCAGAACGTCATATTTTTGCTGAAATTGTGACCGCGCGGCTTAGGGATTTTTGCAAAAAAAAGTTGTTCAGACGTCGAGGGCTACTTTTGTTTCCGATGATAAAAACGCATCTGTTTCCACCGAAAAACCTTTCAGGGGATCGTTTTCAAGACTTCAGCACCATTTTTGAGTGAATTGCAGAATGTCAGATTTTTGCTGTAATTGTGACCGCGCGGCTTAGGGATTTTTGAAAAAAAAAGTTCTTCAGACGTCGAGGGATAATTCTATTTACGATTAAAAAAACGCATCTGTTTCCACCGAAAAACCTTTCAGGGGATCGTTTGCAACAGTTTGGCACCATTTTTGAGTGAATTGCAGAACGTCAGAAATTTTGAAGAAATTGTGACCGCGCGGCTTAGTGATTTTTGAAAAAAAAAGTTGTTCATACTTCAAGGGCTAATTCTGTTTCCGATGATAAAAACACATCTGTTTCCACCGAAAAACCTTTCAGGGGATGGTTTGCAACACTTCAGCACCATTTTTGAGTGAATTGCAGAACGTCAGAAATTTTGAAGAAATTGTGAACGCGCGGCTTAGTGATTTTTGAAAAAAAAAGTTGTTCAAATGTCGAGGGCTAATTCTGTTTCCGATGATAAAAACGCATCTGTTTCCACCGAAAAACCTTTCAGGGGATCGTTTGCAACAGTTTGGCACCATTTTTGAGTGAATTGCAGAACGTCAGATTTTTGCTGTAATTGTGACCGCGCGGCTTAGGGATTTTTGAAAAAAAAGTTCTTCAGACGTCGAGGGATAATTCTATTTACGATTAAAAAAACGCATCTGTTTCCACCGAAAAACCTTTCAGGGGATCGTTTGCAACAGTTTGGCACCATTTTTGAGTGAATTGCAGAACGTCAGAAATTTTGAAGAAATTGTGACCGCGCGGCTTAGTGATTTTTGAAAAAAAAAGTTGTTCATACTTCAAGGGCTAATTCTGTTTCCGATAATAAAAACACATCTGTTTCCCTCGAAAAACCTTTCAGGGGATGGTTTGCAACACTTCAGCACCATTTTTGAGTGAATTGCAGAACGTCATATTTTTGCTGAAATTGTGACCGCGCGGCTTAGGGATTTTTGCAAAAAAAAGTTGTTCAGATGTCGAGGGCTAATTCTGTTTCCGATGATAAAAACGCATCTGTTTCCACCGAAAAACCTTTCAGGGGATGGTTTGCAACAGTTTGGCACCATTTTTGAGTGAATTGCAGAACGTCAGAAATTTTGAATAAATTGTGACCGCGCGGCTTAGGGATTTTTGCAAAAAAAAGTTGTTCAGACGTCGAGGGCTACTTTTGTTTCCGATGATAAAAACACATCTGTTTCCACCGAAAAACCTTTCAGGGGATGGTTTGCAACACTTCAGCACCATTTTTGAGTGAATTGCAGAACGTCAGAAATTTTGAAGAAATTGTGACCGCGCGGCTTAGTGATTTTTGAAAAAAAAAGTTGTTCAAATGTCGAGGGCTAATTCTGTTTCCGATGATAAAAACGCATCTGTTTCCACCGAAAAACCTTTCAGGGGATCGTTTGCAACAGTTTGGCACCATTTTTGAGTGAATTGCAGAACGTCAGATTTTTGCTGTAATTGTGACCGCGCGGCTTAGGGATTTTTGAAAAAAAAGTTCTTCAGACGTCGAGGGATAATTCTATTTACGATTAAAAAAACGCATCTGTTTCCACCGAAAAACCTTTCAGGGGATCGTTTGCAACAGTTTGGCACCATTTTTGAGTGAATTGCAGAACGTCAGAAATTTTGAAGAAATTGTGACCGCGCGGCTTAGTGATTTTTGAAAAAAAAAGTTGTTCATACTTCAAGGGCTAATTCTGTTTCCGATAATAAAAACACATCTGTTTCCCTCGAAAAACCTTTCAGGGGATGGTTTGCAACACTTCAGCACCATTTTTGAGTGAATTGCAGAACGTCATATTTTTGCTGAAATTGTGACCGCGCGGCTTAGGGATTTTTGCAAAAAAAAGTTGTTCAGATGTCGAGGGCTAATTCTGTTTCCGATGATAAAAACGCATCTGTTTCCACCGAAAAACCTTTCAGGGGATGGTTTGCAACAGTTTGGCCCCATTTTTGAGTGAATTGCAGAACGTCAGAAATTTTGAATAAATTGTGACCGCGCGGCTTAGGGATTTTTGCAAAAAAAAGTTGTTCAGACGTCGAGGGCTACTTTTGTTTCCGATGATAAAAACGCATCTGTTTCCACCGGAAAACCTTTCAGGGGATCGTTTGCAAGACTTCAGCACCATTTTTGAGTGAATTGCAGAACGTCACATTTTTGCTGAAATTGTGACCGCGCGGCTTAGGGATTTTTGAAAAAAAAAGTTCTTCAGACGTCGAAGGATAATTCTATTTACGATTAAAAAAACGCATCTGTTTCCACCGAAAAACCTTTGAGGGGATCGTTTTCAACAGTATGGCACCATTTTTGAGTGAATTGCAGAACGTCAGAAATTTTGAAGAAATTGTGACCGCGCGGCTTAGGGATTTTTGCAAAAAAAAGTTGTTCAGATGTCGAGGGCTAATTCTGTTTCCGATGATAAAAACACATCTGTTTCCACCGAAAAACCTTTCAGGGGATCGTTTGCAACAGTTTGGCACCATTTTTGAGTGAATTGCAGAAAGTCAGATTTTTGCTGTAATTGTGACCGCGCGGCTTAGGGATTTTTGAAAAAAAAGTTCTTCAGACGTCGAGGGATAATTCTATTTACGATTAAAAAAACGCATCTGTTTCCCTTGAAAAACCTTTCAGGGGATGGTTTGCAACACTTCAGCACCATTTTTGAGTGAATTGCAGAACGTCAGAAATTTTGAAGAAATTGTGACCGCGCGGCTTAGTGATTTTTGCAAAAAAAA
The DNA here is from genome assembly GCF_951804945.1 of Podarcis cretensis. NCBI lineage: Eukaryota > Metazoa > Chordata > Lepidosauria > Squamata > Lacertidae > Podarcis > Podarcis cretensis. The sequence goes on from NC_137175.1 coordinate 93,648,218, forward strand.
GTTGTTCAGATGTCGAGGGCTAATTCTGTTTCCGATGATAAAAACACATCTGTTTCCACCGAAAAACCTTTCAGGGGATCGTTTGCAACACTTCAGCACCATTTTTGAGTGAATTGCAGAAAATCAGATTTTTGCTGTAATTGTGACCGCGCGGCTTAGGGATTTTTGAAAAAAAAGTTCTTCAGACGTCGAGGGGTAATTCTATTTACGATTAAAAAAACGCATCTGTTTCCACCGAAAAACCTTTCAGGGGATCGTTTGCAACAGTTTGGCACCATTTTTGAGTGAATTGCGGAACGTCAGAAATTTTGAAGAAATTGTGACCGCGCGGCTTAGTGATTTTTGAAAAAAAAAGTTGTTCATACTTCAAGGGCTAATTCTGTTTCCGATGATAAAAACACATCTGTTTCCCTCGAAAAACCTTTCAGGGGATGGTTTGCAACACTTCAGCACCATTTTTCAGTGAATTGCAGAACGTCATATTTTTGCTGAAATTGTGACCGCGCGGCTTAGGGATTTTTGAAAAAAAAAGTTCTTCAGACGTCGAGGGCTACTTTTGTTTCCGATGATAAAAACGCATCTGTTTCCACCGAACAACCTTTCAGGGGATCGTTTGCAAGACTTCAGCACCATTTTTGAGTGAATTGCAGAATGTCAGATTTTTGCTGTAATTGTGACCGCGCGGCTTAGGGATTTTTGAAAAAAAAAGTTCTTCAGACGTCGAGGGATAATTTTATTTACGATTAAAAAAACGCATCTGTTTCCACCGAAAAACCTTTCAGGGGATCGTTTGCAACAGTTTGGCACCATTTTTGAGTGAATTGCAGAACGTCAGAAATTTTGAAGAAATTGTGACCGCGCGGCTTAGTGATTTTTGAAAAAAAAAGTTGTTCATACTTCAAGGGCTAATTCTGTTTCCGATGATAAAAACACATCTGTTTCCACCGAAAAACCTTTCAGGGGATGGTTTGCAACACTTCAGCACCATTTTTGAGTGAATTGCAGAACGTCAGAAATTTTGAAGAAATTGTGAACGCGCGGCTTAGTGATTTTTGAAAAAAAAAGTTGTTCAAATGTCGAGGGCTAATTCTGTTTCCGATGATAAAAACGCATCTGTTTCCACCGAAAAACCTTTCAGGGGATCGTTTGCAACAGTTTGGCACCATTTTTGAGTGAATTGCAGAACGTCAGATTTTTGCTGTAATTGTGACCGCGCGGCTTAGGGATTTTTGAAAAAAAAGTTCTTCAGACGTCGAGGGATAATTCTATTTACGATTAAAAAAACGCATCTGTTTCCACCGAAAAACCTTTCAGGGGATCGTTTGCAACAGTTTGGCACCATTTTTGAGTGAATTGCAGAACGTCAGAAATTTTGAAGAAATTGTGACCGCGCGGCTTAGTGATTTTTGAAAAAAAAAGTTGTTCATACTTCAAGGGCTAATTCTGTTTCCGATAATAAAAACACATCTGTTTCCCTCGAAAAACCTTTCAGGGGATGGTTTGCAACACTTCAGCACCATTTTTGAGTGAATTGCAGAACGTCATATTTTTGCTGAAATTGTGACCGCGCGGCTTAGGGATTTTTGCAAAAAAAAGTTGTTCAGATGTCGAGGGCTAATTCTGTTTCCGATGATAAAAACGCATCTGTTTCCACCGAAAAACCTTTCAGGGGATGGTTTGCAACAGTTTGGCACCATTTTTGAGTGAATTGCAGAACGTCAGAAATTTTGAATAAATTGTGACCGCGCGGCTTAGGGATTTTTGCAAAAAAAAGTTGTTCAGACGTCGAGGGCTACTTTTGTTTCCGATGATAAAAACACATCTGTTTCCACCGAAAAACCTTTCAGGGGATGGTTTGCAACACTTCAGCACCATTTTTGAGTGAATTGCAGAACGTCAGAAATTTTGAAGAAATTGTGACCGCGCGGCTTAGTGATTTTTGAAAAAAAAAGTTGTTCAAATGTCGAGGGCTAATTCTGTTTCCGATGATAAAAACGCATCTGTTTCCACCGAAAAACCTTTCAGGGGATCGTTTGCAACAGTTTGGCACCATTTTTGAGTGAATTGCAGAACGTCAGATTTTTGCTGTAATTGTGACCGCGCGGCTTAGGGATTTTTGAAAAAAAAGTTCTTCAGACGTCGAGGGATAATTCTATTTACGATTAAAAAAACGCATCTGTTTCCACCGAAAAACCTTTCAGGGGATCGTTTGCAACAGTTTGGCACCATTTTTGAGTGAATTGCAGAACGTCAGAAATTTTGAAGAAATTGTGACCGCGCGGCTTAGTGATTTTTGAAAAAAAAAGTTGTTCATACTTCAAGGGCTAATTCTGTTTCCGATAATAAAAACACATCTGTTTCCCTCGAAAAACCTTTCAGGGGATGGTTTGCAACACTTCAGCACCATTTTTGAGTGAATTGCAGAACGTCATATTTTTGCTGAAATTGTGACCGCGCGGCTTAGGGATTTTTGCAAAAAAAAGTTGTTCAGATGTCGAGGGCTAATTCTGTTTCCGATGATAAAAACGCATCTGTTTCCACCGAAAAACCTTTCAGGGGATGGTTTGCAACAGTTTGGCCCCATTTTTGAGTGAATTGCAGAACGTCAGAAATTTTGAATAAATTGTGACCGCGCGGCTTAGGGATTTTTGCAAAAAAAAGTTGTTCAGACGTCGAGGGCTACTTTTGTTTCCGATGATAAAAACGCATCTGTTTCCACCGGAAAACCTTTCAGGGGATCGTTTGCAAGACTTCAGCACCATTTTTGAGTGAATTGCAGAACGTCACATTTTTGCTGAAATTGTGACCGCGCGGCTTAGGGATTTTTGAAAAAAAAAGTTCTTCAGACGTCGAAGGATAATTCTATTTACGATTAAAAAAACGCATCTGTTTCCACCGAAAAACCTTTGAGGGGATCGTTTTCAACAGTATGGCACCATTTTTGAGTGAATTGCAGAACGTCAGAAATTTTGAAGAAATTGTGACCGCGCGGCTTAGGGATTTTTGCAAAAAAAAGTTGTTCAGATGTCGAGGGCTAATTCTGTTTCCGATGATAAAAACACATCTGTTTCCACCGAAAAACCTTTCAGGGGATCGTTTGCAACAGTTTGGCACCATTTTTGAGTGAATTGCAGAAAGTCAGATTTTTGCTGTAATTGTGACCGCGCGGCTTAGGGATTTTTGAAAAAAAAGTTCTTCAGACGTCGAGGGATAATTCTATTTACGATTAAAAAAACGCATCTGTTTCCCTTGAAAAACCTTTCAGGGGATGGTTTGCAACACTTCAGCACCATTTTTGAGTGAATTGCAGAACGTCAGAAATTTTGAAGAAATTGTGACCGCGCGGCTTAGTGATTTTTGCAAAAAAAAGTTGTTCAGATGTCGAGGGCTAATTCTGTTTCCGATGATAAAAACACATCTGTTTCCACCGAAAAACCTTTCAGGGGATCGTTTGCAACACTTCAGCACCATTTTTGAGTGAATTGCAGAAAATCAGATTTTTGCTGTAATTGTGACCGCGCGGCTTAGGGATTTTTGAAAAAAAAGTTCTTCAGACGTCGAGGGGTAATTCTATTTACGATTAAAAAAACGCATCTGTTTCCACCGAAAAACCTTTCAGGGGATCGTTTGCAACAGTTTGGCACCATTTTTGAGTGAATTGCGGAACGTCAGAAATTTTGAAGAAATTGTGACCGCGCGGCTTAGTGATTTTTGAAAAAAAAAGTTGTTCATACTTCAAGGGCTAATTCTGTTTCCGATGATAAAAACACATCTGTTTCCCTCGAAAAACCTTTCAGGGGATGGTTTGCAACACTTCAGCACCATTTTTCAGTGAATTGCAGAACGTCATATTTTTGCTGAAATTGTGACCGCGCGGCTTAGGGATTTTTGAAAAAAAAAGTTCTTCAGACGTCGAGGGCTACTTTTGTTTCCGATGATAAAAACGCATCTGTTTCCACCGAACAACCTTTCAGGGGATCGTTTGCAAGACTTCAGCACCATTTTTGAGTGAATTGCAGAATGTCAGATTTTTGCTGTAATTGTGACCGCGCGGCTTAGGGATTTTTGAAAAAAAAAGTTCTTCAGACGTCGAGGGATAATTTTATTTACGATTAAAAAAACGCATCTGTTTCCACCGAAAAACCTTTCAGGGGATCGTTTGCAACAGTTTGGCACCATTTTTGAGTGAATTGCAGAACGTCAGAAATTTTGAAGAAATTGTGACCGCGCGGCTTAGTGATTTTTGAAAAAAAAAGTTGTTCATACTTCAAGGGCTAATTCTGTTTCCGATGATAAAAACGCATCTGTTTCCACCGAAAAACCTTTCAGGGGATCGTTTGCAACAGTTCAGCACCATTTTTGAATGAATTGCAAAACGTCAGATTTTTGCTGAAAATGTGATCGCGCGCCTTAGGGATTTTTGAAAAAAAAAGTTCTTCAGATGTCGAGGGCTAATTCTATTTACGATTAAAAAAACGCATCTGTTTCCACCGAAAAACATTTCAGGGGATGGTTTGCAACACTTCAGCACCATTTTTGAGTGAATTGCAGAACGTCATATTTTTGCTGAAATTGTGACCGCGCGGCTTAGGGATTTTTGCAAAAAAAAGTTGTTCAGACGTCGAGGGCTACTTTTGTTTCCGATGATAAAAACGCATCTGTTTCCACCGGAAAACCTTTCAGGGGATCGTTTGCAAGACTTCAGCACCATTTTTGAGTGAATTGCAGAAAGTCAGATTTTTGCTGTAATTGTGACCGCGCGGCTTAGGGATTTTTGCAAAAAAAAGTTGTTCAGATGTCGAGGGCTAATTCTGTTTCCGATGATAAAAACGCATCTGTTTCCACCGAAAAACCTTTCAGGGGATCGTTTGCAGCAGTTCAGCACCATTTTTGAGTGAATTGCAGAACGTCAGAAATTTTGAAGAAATTGTGACCGCGCGGCTTAAAGATTTTTGAAAAAAAAAGTTGTTCATACTTCAAGGGCTAATTCTGTTTCCGATGATAAAAACACATCTGTTTCCCTCGAAAAACCTTTCAGGGGATGGTTTGCAACACTTCAGCACCATTTTTGAGTGAATTGCAGAACGTCATATTTTTGCTGAAATTGTGACCGCGCGGCTTAGGGATTTTTGCAAAAAAAAGTTGTTCAGACGTCGAGGGCTACTTTTGTTTCCGTTGATAAAAACGCATCTGTTTCCACCGAAAAACCTTTCAGGGGATCGTTTGCAACAGTTTGGCACCATTTTTGAGTGAATTGCAGAACGTCAGAAATTTTGAAGAAATTGTGACCGCGCGGCTTAGGGATTTTTGCAAAAAAAAGTTGTTCAGATGTCGAGGGCTAATTCTGTTTCCGATGATAAAAACACATCTGTTTCCACCGAAAAACCTTTCAGGGGATCGTTTGCAACAGTTTGGCACCATTTTTGAGTGAATTGCAGAACGTCAGATTTTTGCTGTAATTGTGACCGCGCGGCTTAGGGATTTTTGAAAAAAAAGTTCTTCAGACGTCGAGGGCAACTTTTGTTTCAGATGATAAAAACGCATCTGTTTCCACCGAAAAACCTTTCAGGGGATCGTTTGCAACACTTCAGCACCATTTTTGAGTGAATTGCAGAACGTCAGAAATTTTGAAGAAATTGTGACCGCGCGGCTTAGGGATTTTTGCAAAAAAAAGTTGTTCAGACGTCGAGGGCTACTTTTGTTTCCGTTGATAAAAACGCATCTGTTTCCACCGAAAAACCTTTCAGGGGATCGTTTGCAACAGTTTGGCACCATTTTTGAGTGAATTGCAGAACGTCAGAAATTTTGAAGAAATTGTGACCGCGCGGCTTAGTGATTTTTTAAAAAAAAGTTGTTCATACTTCAAGGGCTAATTCTGTTTCCGATGATAAAAACACATCTGTTTCCCTCGAAAAACCTTTCAGGGGATGGTTTGCAACACTTCAGCACCATTTTTGAGTGAATTGCAGAACGTCATATTTTTGCTGAAATTGTGACCGCGCGGCTTAGGGATTTTTGCAAAAAAAAGTTGTTCAGACGTCGAGGGCTACTTTTGTTTCCGATGATAAAAACGCATCTGTTTCCACCGAAAAACCTTTCAGGGGATCGTTTTCAAGACTTCAGCACCATTTTTGAGTGAATTGCAGAATGTCAGATTTTTGCTGTAATTGTGACCGCGCGGCTTAGGGATTTTTGAAAAAAAAAGTTCTTCAGACGTCGAGGGATAATTCTATTTACGATTAAAAAAACGCATCTGTTTCCACCGAAAAACCTTTCAGGGGATCGTTTGCAACACTTCAGCACCATTTTTGAGTGAATTGCAGAACGTCATATTTTTGCTGAAATTGTGACCGCGCGGCTTAGGGATTTTTGCAAAAAAAAGTTGTTCAGACGTCGAGGGCTACTTTTGTTTCCGATGATAAAAACGCATCTGTTTCCACCGAAAAACCTTTCAGGGGATCGTTTTCAAGACTTCAGCACCATTTTTGAGTGAATTGCAGAATGTCAGATTTTTGCTGTAATTGTGACCGCGCGGCTTAGGGATTTTTGAAAAAAAAAGTTCTTCAGACGTTGAGGGATAATTCTATTTACGATTAAAAAAACGCATCTGTTTCCACCGAAAAACCTTTCAGGGGATCGTTTGCAACAGTTTGGCACCATTTTTGAGTGAATTGCAGAACGTCAGAAATTTTGAAGAAATTGTGACCGCGCGGCTTAGTGATTTTTGAAAAAAAAAGTTGTTCATACTTCAAGGGCTAATTCTGTTTCCGATGATAAAAACACATCTGTTTCCCTCGAAAAACCTTTCAGGGGATGGTTTGCAACACTTCAGCACCATTTTTGAGTGAATTGCAGAACGTCATATTTTTGCTGAAATTGTGACCGCGCGGCTTAGGGATTTTTGCAAAAAAAAGTTGTTCAGACGTCGAGGGCTACTTTTGTTTCCGATGATAAAAACGCATCTGTTTCCACCAGAAAACTTTTCAGGGGATCGTTTGCAAGACTTCAGCACCATTTTTGAGTGAATTGCAGAATGTCAGATTTTTGCTGTAATTGTGACCGCGCGGCTTAGGGATTTTTGAAAAAAAAAGTTCTTCAGACGTCGAGGGATAATTCTATTTACGATTAAAAGAACGCATCTGTTTCCACCGAAAAACCTTTCAGGGGATCGTTTGCAACAGTTTGGCACCATTTTTGAGTGAATTGCAGAACGTCAGAAATTTTGAAGAAATTGTGGCTTAGTGATTTTTGAAAAAAAAAGTTGTTCATACTTCAAGGGCTAATTCTGTTTCCGATGATAAAAACACATCTGTTTCCCTCGAAAAACCTTTCAGGGGATGGTTTGCAACACTTCAGCACCATTTTTGAGTGAATTGCAGAACGTCAGAAATTTTGAAAAAATTGTGACCGCGCGGCTTAGTGATTTTTGCAAAAGAAAGTTGTTCAGACGTCGAGGGATAATTCTATTTACGATTAAAAAAACGCATCTGTTTCCACCGAAAAACCTTTCAGGGGATCGTTTGCAACAGTTTGGCACCATTTTTGAGTGAATTGCAGAACGTCAGAAATTTTGAAGAAATTGTGACCGCGCGCCTTAGGGATTTTTGCAAAAAAAAGTTGTTCAGATGTCGAGGGCTAATTCTGTTTCCGATGATAAAAACGCATCTGTTTCCACCGAAAAACCTTTCAGGGGATCGTTTGCAACAGTTTGGCACCGTTTTTGAGTGAATTGCAGAAAGTCAGATTTTTGCTGTAATTGTGACCGGGCGGCTTAGGGATTTTTGAAAAAAAAGTTCTTCAAACGTCGAGGGATAATTCTATTTACGATTAAAAAAACGCATCTGTTTCCACCGAAAAACCTTTCAGGGGATCGTTTGCAACAGTTTGGCACCATTTTTGAGTGAATTGCAGAACGTCAGAAATTTTGAAGAAATTGTGACCGCGCGGCTTAGTGATTTTTGAAAAAAAAAGTTGTTCAGACGTCGAGGGCTACTTTTGTTTCCGATGATAAAAACGCATCTGTTTCCACAGAAAAACCTTTCAGGGGATCGTTTGCAAGACTTCAGCACCATTTTTGAGTGAATTGCAGAATGTCAGATTTTTGCTGTAATTGTGACCGCGCGGCTTAGGGATTTTTGAAAAAAAAAGTTTTTCAGATGTCGAGGGCTAATTCTGTTTCCGATGATAAAAACGCATCTGTTTCCACCGAAAAACCTTTCAGGGGATCGTTTGCAACAGTTTGGCACCATTTTTGAGTGAATTGCAGAACGTCAGAAATTTTGAAGAAATTGTGACCGCGCGGCTTACGGATTTTTGCAAAAAAAAGTTGTTCAGATGTCGAGGGCTAATTCTGTTTCCACCGAAAAACCTTTCAGGGGATCGTTTGCAACAGTTTGGCACCATTTTTGAGTGAATTGCAGAACGTCAGATTTTTGCTGTAATTGTGACCGCGCGGCTTAGGGATTTTTGAAAAAAAAGTTCTTCAGACTTCGAGGGATAATTCTATTTACGATTAAAAAAACGCATCTGTTTCCACCGAAAAACCTTTCAGGGGATCGTTTGCAACAGTTTGGCACCATTTTTGAGTGAATTGAAGAACGTCAGAAATTTTGAAGAAATTGTGACCGCGCGGCTTAGGGATTTTTGCAAAAAAAAGTTGTTCAGATGTCGAGGGATAATTCTATTTCCGATGATAAAAACACATCTGTTTCCCTCGAAAAACCTTTCAGGGGATGGTTTGCAACACTTCAGCACCATTTTTGAGTGAATTGCAGAACGTCATATTTTTGCTGTAATTGTGACCGCGCGGCTTAGGGATTTTTGCAAAAAAAAGTTGTTCAGAGGTCGAGGGCTAATTCTGTTTCCGATGATAAAAACGCATCTGTTTCCACCGAAAAACCTTTCAGGGGATCGTTTGCAACACTTCAGCACCATTTTTGAGTGAATTGCAGAAAGTCAGAAATTTTGAAGAAATTGTGACCGCGCGGCTTAGGGATTTTTGCAAAAAAAAGTTGTTCAGATGTCGAGGGATAATTCTATTTACGATTAAAAAAACGCATCTGTTTCCACCGAAAAACCTGTCAGGGGATCGTTTGCAACAGTTTGGCACCATTTTTGAGTGAATTGCAGAACGTCAGAAATTTTGAAGAAATTGTGACCGCGCGGCTTAGTGATTTTTTTAAAAAAAGTTGTTCATACTTCAAGGGCTAATTGTGTTTCCGATGATAAAAACACATCTGTTTCCCTCGAAAAACCTTTCAGGGGATGGTTTGCAACACTTCAGCACCATTTTTGAGTGAATTGCAGAACGTCATATTTTTGCTGAAATTGTGACCGCGCGGCTTAGGGATTTTTGCAAAAAAAAGTTGTTCAGACGTCGAGGGCTACTTTTGTTTCCGATGATAAAAACGCATCTGTTTCCACCGAAAAACCTTTCAGGGGATCGTTTTCAAGACTTCAGCACCATTTTTGAGTGAATTGCAGAATGTCAGATTTTTGCTGTAATTGTGACCGCGCGGCTTAGGGATTTTTGAAAAAAAAAGTTCTTCAGACGTCGAGGGATAATTCTATTTACGATTAAAAAAACGCATCTATTTCCACCGAAAAACCTTTCAGGGGATCGTTTGCAACACTTCAGCACCATTTTTGAGTGAATTGCAGAACGTCATATTTTTGCTGAAATTGTGACCGCGCGGCTTAGGGATTTTTGCAAAAAAAAGTTGTTCAGACGTCGAGGGCTACTTTTGTTTCCGATGATAAAAACGCATCTGTTTCCACCGAAAAACCTTTCAGGGGATCGTTTTCAAGACTTCAGCACCATTTTTGAGTGAATTGCAGAATGTCAGATTTTTGCTGTAATTGTGACCGCGCGGCTTAGGGATTTTTGAAAAAAAAAGTTCTTCAGACGTCGAGGGATAATTCTATTTACGATTAAAAAAACGCATCTGTTTCCACCGAAAAACCTTTCAGGGGATCGTTTGCAACAGTTTGGCACCATTTTTGAGTGAATTGCAGAACGTCAGAAATTTTGAAGAAATTGTGACCGCGCGGCTTAGTGATTTTTGAAAAAAAAAGTTGTTCATACTTCAAGGGCTAATTCTGTTTCCGATGATAAAAACACATCTGTTTCCACCGAAAAACCTTTCAGGGGATGGTTTGCAACACTTCAGCACCATTTTTGAGTGAATTGCAGAACGTCAGAAATTTTGAAGAAATTGTGAACGCGCGGCTTAGTGATTTTTGAAAAAAAAAGTTGTTCAAATGTCGAGGGCTAATTCTGTTTCCGATGATAAAAACGCATCTGTTTCCACCGAAAAACCTTTCAGGGGATCGTTTGCAACAGTTTGGCACCATTTTTGAGTGAATTGCAGAACGTCAGATTTTTGCTGTAATTGTGACCGCGCGGCTTAGGGATTTTTGAAAAAAAAGTTCTTCAGACGTCGAGGGATAATTCTATTTACGATTAAAAAAACGCATCTGTTTCCACCGAAAAACCTTTCAGGGGATCGTTTGCAACAGTTTGGCACCATTTTTGAGTGAATTGCAGAACGTCAGAAATTTTGAAGAAATTGTGACCGCGCGGCTTAGTGATTTTTGAAAAAAAAAGTTGTTCATACTTCAAGGGCTAATTCTGTTTCCGATAATAAAAACACATCTGTTTCCCTCGAAAAACCTTTCAGGGGATGGTTTGCAACACTTCAGCACCATTTTTGAGTGAATTGCAGAACGTCATATTTTTGCTGAAATTGTGACCGCGCGGCTTAGGGATTTTTGCAAAAAAAAGTTGTTCAGATGTCGAGGGCTAATTCTGTTTCCGATGATAAAAACGCATCTGTTTCCACCGAAAAACCTTTCAGGGGATGGTTTGCAACAGTTTGGCACCATTTTTGAGTGAATTGCAGAACGTCAGAAATTTTGAATAAATTGTGACCGCGCGGCTTAGGGATTTTTGCAAAAAAAAGTTGTTCAGACGTCGAGGGCTACTTTTGTTTCCGATGATAAAAACACATCTGTTTCCACCGAAAAACCTTTCAGGGGATGGTTTGCAACACTTCAGCACCATTTTTGAGTGAATTGCAGAACGTCAGAAATTTTGAAGAAATTGTGACCGCGCGGCTTAGTGATTTTTGAAAAAAAAAGTTGTTCAAATGTCGAGGGCTAATTCTGTTTCCGATGATAAAAACGCATCTGTTTCCACCGAAAAACCTTTCAGGGGATCGTTTGCAACAGTTTGGCACCATTTTTGAGTGAATTGCAGAACGTCAGATTTTTGCTGTAATTGTGACCGCGCGGCTTAGGGATTTTTGAAAAAAAAGTTCTTCAGACGTCGAGGGATAATTCTATTTACGATTAAAAAAACGCATCTGTTTCCACCGAAAAACCTTTCAGGGGATCGTTTGCAACAGTTTGGCACCATTTTTGAGTGAATTGCAGAACGTCAGAAATTTTGAAGAAATTGTGACCGCGCGGCTTAGTGATTTTTGAAAAAAAAAGTTGTTCATACTTCAAGGGCTAATTCTGTTTCCGATAATAAAAACACATCTGTTTCCCTCGAAAAACCTTTCAGGGGATGGTTTGCAACACTTCAGCACCATTTTTGAGTGAATTGCAGAACGTCATATTTTTGCTGAAATTGTGACCGCGCGGCTTAGGGATTTTTGCAAAAAAAAGTTGTTCAGATGTCGAGGGCTAATTCTGTTTCCGATGATAAAAACGCATCTGTTTCCACCGAAAAACCTTTCAGGGGATGGTTTGCAACAGTTTGGCCCCATTTTTGAGTGAATTGCAGAACGTCAGAAATTTTGAATAAATTGTGACCGCGCGGCTTAGGGATTTTTGCAAAAAAAAGTTGTTCAGACGTCGAGGGCTACTTTTGTTTCCGATGATAAAAACGCATCTGTTTCCACCGGAAAACCTTTCAGGGGATCGTTTGCAAGACTTCAGCACCATTTTTGAGTGAATTGCAGAACGTCACATTTTTGCTGAAATTGTGACCGCGCGGCTTAGGGATTTTTGAAAAAAAAAGTTCTTCAGACGTCGAAGGATAATTCTATTTACGATTAAAAAAACGCATCTGTTTCCACCGAAAAACCTTTGAGGGGATCGTTTTCAACAGTATGGCACCATTTTTGAGTGAATTGCAGAACGTCAGAAATTTTGAAGAAATTGTGACCGCGCGGCTTAGGGATTTTTGCAAAAAAAAGTTGTTCAGATGTCGAGGGCTAATTCTGTTTCCGATGATAAAAACACATCTGTTTCCACCGAAAAACCTTTCAGGGGATCGTTTGCAACAGTTTGGCACCATTTTTGAGTGAATTGCAGAAAGTCAGATTTTTGCTGTAATTGTGACCGCGCGGCTTAGGGATTTTTGAAAAAAAAGTTCTTCAGACGTCGAGGGATAATTCTATTTACGATTAAAAAAACGCATCTGTTTCCCTTGAAAAACCTTTCAGGGGATGGTTTGCAACACTTCAGCACCATTTTTGAGTGAATTGCAGAACGTCAGAAATTTTGAAGAAATTGTGACCGCGCGGCTTAGTGATTTTTGCAAAAAAAAGTTGTTCAGATGTCGAGGGCTAATTCTGTTTCCGATGATAAAAACACATCTGTTTCCACCGAAAAACCTTTCAGGGGATCGTTTGCAACACTTCAGCACCATTTTTGAGTGAATTGCAGAAAATCAGATTTTTGCTGTAATTGTGACCGCGCGGCTTAGGGATTTTTGAAAAAAAAGTTCTTCAGACGTCGAGGGGTAATTCTATTTACGATTAAAAAAACGCATCTGTTTCCACCGAAAAACCTTTCAGGGGATCGTTTGCAACAGTTTGGCACCATTTTTGAGTGAATTGCGGAACGTCAGAAATTTTGAAGAAATTGTGACCGCGCGGCTTAGTGATTTTTGAAAAAAAAAGTTGTTCATACTTCAAGGGCTAATTCTGTTTCCGATGATAAAAACACATCTGTTTCCCTCGAAAAACCTTTCAGGGGATGGTTTGCAACACTTCAGCACCATTTTTCAGTGAATTGCAGAACGTCATATTTTTGCTGAAATTGTGACCGCGCGGCTTAGGGATTTTTGAAAAAAAAAGTTCTTCAGACGTCGAGGGCTACTTTTGTTTCCGATGATAAAAACGCATCTGTTTCCACCGAACAACCTTTCAGGGGATCGTTTGCAAGACTTCAGCACCATTTTTGAGTGAATTGCAGAATGTCAGATTTTTGCTGTAATTGTGACCGCGCGGCTTAGGGATTTTTGAAAAAAAAAGTTCTTCAGACGTCGAGGGATAATTTTATTTACGATTAAAAAAACGCATCTGTTTCCACCGAAAAACCTTTCAGGGGATCGTTTGCAACAGTTTGGCACCATTTTTGAGTGAATTGCAGAACGTCAGAAATTTTGAAGAAATTGTGACCGCGCGGCTTAGTGATTTTTGAAAAAAAAAGTTGTTCATACTTCAAGGGCTAATTCTGTTTCCGATGATAAAAACGCATCTGTTTCCACCGAAAAACCTTTCAGGGGATCGTTTGCAACAGTTCAGCACCATTTTTGAATGAATTGCAAAACGTCAGATTTTTGCTGAAAATGTGATCGCGCGCCTTAGGGATTTTTGAAAAAAAAAGTTCTTCAGATGTCGAGGGCTAATTCTATTTACGATTAAAAAAACGCATCTGTTTCCACCGAAAAACATTTCAGGGGATGGTTTGCAACACTTCAGCACCATTTTTGAGTGAATTGCAGAACGTCATATTTTTGCTGAAATTGTGACCGCGCGGCTTAGGGATTTTTGCAAAAAAAAGTTGTTCAGACGTCGAGGGCTACTTTTGTTTCCGATGATAAAAACGCATCTGTTTCCACCGGAAAACCTTTCAGGGGATCGTTTGCAAGACTTCAGCACCATTTTTGAGTGAATTGCAGAAAGTCAGATTTTTGCTGTAATTGTGACCGCGCGGCTTAGGGATTTTTGCAAAAAAAAGTTGTTCAGATGTCGAGGGCTAATTCTGTTTCCGATGATAAAAACGCATCTGTTTCCACCGAAAAACCTTTCAGGGGATCGTTTGCAGCAGTTCAGCACCATTTTTGAGTGAATTGCAGAACGTCAGAAATTTTGAAGAAATTGTGACCGCGCGGCTTAAAGATTTTTGAAAAAAAAAGTTGTTCATACTTCAAGGGCTAATTCTGTTTCCGATGATAAAAACACATCTGTTTCCCTCGAAAAACCTTTCAGGGGATGGTTTGCAACACTTCAGCACCATTTTTGAGTGAATTGCAGAACGTCATATTTTTGCTGAAATTGTGACCGCGCGGCTTAGGGATTTTTGCAAAAAAAAGTTGTTCAGACGTCGAGGGCTACTTTTGTTTCCGTTGATAAAAACGCATCTGTTTCCACCGAAAAACCTTTCAGGGGATCGTTTGCAACAGTTTGGCACCATTTTTGAGTGAATTGCAGAACGTCAGAAATTTTGAAGAAATTGTGACCGCGCGGCTTAGGGATTTTTGCAAAAAAAAGTTGTTCAGATGTCGAGGGCTAATTCTGTTTCCGATGATAAAAACACATCTGTTTCCACCGAAAAACCTTTCAGGGGATCGTTTGCAACAGTTTGGCACCATTTTTGAGTGAATTGCAGAACGTCAGATTTTTGCTGTAATTGTGACCGCGCGGCTTAGGGATTTTTGAAAAAAAAGTTCTTCAGACGTCGAGGGCAACTTTTGTTTCAGATGATAAAAACGCATCTGTTTCCACCGAAAAACCTTTCAGGGGATCGTTTGCAACACTTCAGCACCATTTTTGAGTGAATTGCAGAACGTCAGAAATTTTGAAGAAATTGTGACCGCGCGGCTTAGGGATTTTTGCAAAAAAAAGTTGTTCAGACGTCGAGGGCTACTTTTGTTTCCGTTGATAAAAACGCATCTGTTTCCACCGAAAAACCTTTCAGGGGATCGTTTGCAACAGTTTGGCACCATTTTTGAGTGAATTGCAGAACGTCAGAAATTTTGAAGAAATTGTGACCGCGCGGCTTAGTGATTTTTTAAAAAAAAGTTGTTCATACTTCAAGGGCTAATTCTGTTTCCGATGATAAAAACACATCTGTTTCCCTCGAAAAACCTTTCAGGGGATGGTTTGCAACACTTCAGCACCATTTTTGAGTGAATTGCAGAACGTCATATTTTTGCTGAAATTGTGACCGCGCGGCTTAGGGATTTTTGCAAAAAAAAGTTGTTCAGACGTCGAGGGCTACTTTTGTTTCCGATGATAAAAACGCATCTGTTTCCACCGAAAAACCTTTCAGGGGATCGTTTTCAAGACTTCAGCACCATTTTTGAGTGAATTGCAGAATGTCAGATTTTTGCTGTAATTGTGACCGCGCGGCTTAGGGATTTTTGAAAAAAAAAGTTCTTCAGACGTCGAGGGATAATTCTATTTACGATTAAAAAAACGCATCTGTTTCCACCGAAAAACCTTTCAGGGGATCGTTTGCAACACTTCAGCACCATTTTTGAGTGAATTGCAGAACGTCATATTTTTGCTGAAATTGTGACCGCGCGGCTTAGGGATTTTTGCAAAAAAAAGTTGTTCAGACGTCGAGGGCTACTTTTGTTTCCGATGATAAAAACGCATCTGTTTCCACCGAAAAACCTTTCAGGGGATCGTTTTCAAGACTTCAGCACCATTTTTGAGTGAATTGCAGAATGTCAGATTTTTGCTGTAATTGTGACCGCGCGGCTTAGGGATTTTTGAAAAAAAAAGTTCTTCAGACGTTGAGGGATAATTCTATTTACGATTAAAAAAACGCATCTGTTTCCACCGAAAAACCTTTCAGGGGATCGTTTGCAACAGTTTGGCACCATTTTTGAGTGAATTGCAGAACGTCAGAAATTTTGAAGAAATTGTGACCGCGCGGCTTAGTGATTTTTGAAAAAAAAAGTTGTTCATACTTCAAGGGCTAATTCTGTTTCCGATGATAAAAACACATCTGTTTCCACCGAAAAACCTTTCAGGGGATGGTTTGCAACACTTCAGCACCATTTTTGAGTGAATTGCAGAACGTCAGAAATTTTGAAGAAATTGTGACCGCGCGGCTTAGTGATTTTTGAAAAAAAAAGTTCTTCAGATGTCGAGGGCTAATTCTGTTTCCGATGATAAAAACACATCTGTTTCCACCGAAAAACCTTTCAGGGGATCGTTTGCAACAGTTTGGCACCATTTTTGAGTGAATTGCAGAACGTCATATTTTTGCTGAAATTGTGACCGCGCGGCTTAGGGATTTTTCCAAAAAATGTTGTTCAGACGTCGAGGGCTAATTCTGTTTCCGATGATAAAAACGCATCTGTTTCCACCGAAAAACCTTTCAGGGGATCGTTTGCAAGACTTCAGCACCATTTTTGAGTGAATTGCAGAACGTCAGAAATTTTGAAGAAATTGTGACCGCGCGGCTTAGTGATTTTTTTAAAAAAAACGTTGTTCAGATGTCGAGGGCTAATTCTGTTTCCGATGATAAAAACGCATCTGTTTCCACCGAAAAACCTTTCAGGGGATCGTTTGCAACAGTTTGGCACCATTTTTGAGTGAATTGCAGAACGTCTGATTTTTGCTGTAATTGTGACCGCGCGGCTTAGGGATTTTTGAAAAAAAAGTTCTTCAGACGTTGAGGGATAATTCTATTTACGATTAAAAAAACGCATCTGTTTCCACCGAAAAACCTTTCAGGGGATCGTTTGCAACAGTTTGGCACCATTTTTGAGTGAATTGCAGAACGTCAGAAATTTTGAAGAAATTGTGACCGCGCGGCTTAGTGATTTTTGAAAAAAAAAGTTGTTCATACTTCAAGGGCTAATTCTGTTTCCGATGATAAAAACACATCTGTTTCCCTCGAAAAACCTTTCAGGGGATGGTTTGCAACACTTCAGCACCATTTTTGAGTGAATTGCAGAACGTCAGATTTTTGCTGTAATTGTGACCGCGCGGCTTAGGGATTTTTGCAAAAAAAAGTTGTTCAGATGTCGAGGGCTAATTCTGTTTCCGATGATAAAAACGCATCTGTTTCCACCGAAAAACCTTTCAGGGGATGGTTTGCAACAGTTTGGCACCATTTTTGAGTGAATTGCAGAACGTCAGAAATTTTGAATAAATTGTGACCGCGCGGCTTAGGGATTTTTGAAAAAAAAAGTTGTTCATACTTCAAGGGCTAATTCTGTTTCCGATGATAAAAACACATCTGTTTCCCTCGAAAAACCTTTCAGATGATGGTTTGCAACACTTCAGCACCATTTTTGAGTGAATTGCAGAACGTCATATTTTTGCTTAAATTGTGACCGCGCGGCTTAGGGATTTTTGCAAAAAAAAGTTGTTCAGACGTCGAGGGCTACTTTTGTTTCCGATGATAAAAACGCATCTGTTTCCACCGGAAAACCTTTCAGGGGATCGTTTGCAAGACTTCAGCACCATTTTTGAGTGAATTGCAGAATGTCAGATTTTTGCTGTAATTGTGACCGCGCGGCTTAGGGATTTTTGAAAAAAAAAGTTCTTCAGACGTCGAAGGATAATTCTATTTACGATTAAAAAAACGCATCTGTTTCCACCGAAAAACCTTTGAGGGGATCGTTTTCAACAGTATGGCACCATTTTTGAGTGAATTGCAGAAAGTCAGATTTTTGCTGTAATTGTGACCGCGCGGCTTAGGGATTTTTGAAAAAAAAGTTCTTCAGACGTCGAGGGATAATTCTATTTACGATTAAAAAAACGCATCTGTTTCCCTCGAAAAACCTTTCAGGGGATGGTTTGCAACACTTCAGCACCATTTTTGAGTGAATTGCAGAACGTCAGAAATTTTGAAGAAATTGTGACCGCGCGGCTTAGTGATTTTTGCAAAAAAAAGTTGTTCAGATGTCGAGGGCTAATTCTGTTTCCGATGATAAAAACACATCTGTTTCCACCGAAAAACCTTTCAGGGGATCGTTTGCAACACTTCAGCTAATTTTTGAGTGAATTGCAGAAAATCAGATTTTTGCTGTAATTGTGACCGCGCGGCTTAGGGATTTTTGAAAAAAAAGTTCTTCAGACGTCGAGGGATAATTCTATTTACGATTAAAAAAACGCATCTGTTTCCACCGAAAAACCTTTCAGGGGATCGTTTGCAACAGTTTGGCACCATTTTTGAGTGAATTGCAGAACGTCAGAAATTTTGAAGAAATTGTGACCGCGCGGCTTAGTGATTTTTGAAAAAAAAGGTTGTTCATACTTCAAGGGCTAATTCTGTTTCCGATGATAAAAACACATCTGTTTCCCTCGAAAAACCTTTCAGGGGATGGTTTGCAACACTTCAGCACCATTTTTCAGTGAATTGCAGAACGTCATATTTTTGCTGAAATTGTGACCGCGCGGCTTAGGGATTTTTGAAAAAAAAAGTTCTTCAGACGTCGAGGGATAATTCTATTTACGATTAAAAAAACGCATCTGTTTCCACCGAAAAACCTTTCAGGGGATCGTTTGCAAGACTTCAGCACCATTTTTGAGTGAATTGCAGAATGTCAGATTTTTGCTGTAATTGTGACCGCGCGGCTTAGTGATTTTTGAAAAAAAAAGTTCTTCAGACGTCGAGGGATAATTCTATTTACGATTAAAAAAACGCATCTGTTTCCACCGAAAAACCTTTCAGGGGATCGTTTGCAACAGTTTGGCACCATTTTTGAGTGAATTGCAGAACGTCAGAAATTTTGAAGAAATTGTGACCGCGCGGCTTAGGGATTTTTGCAAAAAAAGTTCTTCAGATGTCGAGGGCTAATTCTGTTTCCGATGATAAAAACGCATTTGTTTCCACCGAAAAACCTTTCAGGGGATCGTTTGCAAGACTTCAGCACCATTTTTGAGTGAATTGCAGAACGTCAGATTTTTGCTGTAATTGTGACCGCGCGGCTTAGGGATTTTTGAAAAAAAAAGTTCTTCAGACGTCGAGGGATAATTCTATTTACGATTAAAAAAACGCATCTGTTTCCACCGAAAAACCTTTCAGGGGATCGTTTGCAACAGTTTGGCACCATTTTTGAGTGAATTGCAGAACGTCAGATTTTTGCTGAAAATGTGATCGCGCGCCTTAGGGATTTTTGCAAAAAATAGTTGTTCAGATGTTGAGGGCTAATTTTGTTTCCGATGATAAAAACGCATCTGTTTCCACCAAACAACCTTTCAGGTGATCGTTTGCAACAGTTCAGCACCATTTTTGAATGTATTTCAGAATGTCAGATTTTTGCAGAAATTGTGACCGCGCGGCTTAGGGATTTTTGCAAAAAAAAGTTGTTCAGATGTCGAGGGCTAATTCTGTTTCCGATGATAAAAACGCATCTGTTTCCACCGAAAAACCTTTCAGGGGATCGTTTGCAACAGTTTGGCACCATTTTTGTGTGAATAGCAGAACGTAAGAAATTTTGAAGAAATTGTGACCGCGCGGCTTAGTGATTTTTGAAAAAAAAAGTTGTTCATACTTCAAGGGCTAATTCTGATTCCGATGATAAAAACACATCTTTTTCCCTCGAAAAACCTTTCAGGGGATGATTTGCAACACTTCAGCACCATTTTTGAGTGAATTGCAGAACGTCATATTTTTGCTGAAATTGTGACCGCGCGGCTTAGGGATTTTTGCAAAAAAAAGTTGTTCAGACGTCGAGGGCTACTTTTGTTTCCGATGATAAAAACGCATCTGTTTCCACCGGAAAACCTTTCAGGGGATCGTTTGCAAGACTTCAGCACCATTTTTGAGTGAAAAGCAGAAAGTCAGATTTTTACTGTAATTGTGACCGCGCGGCTTAGGGATTTTTGAAAAAAAAGTTCTTCAGACGTCGAGGGATAATTCTATTTACGATTAAAAAAACGCATCTGTTTCCACCGAAAAACCTTTCAGGGGATCGTTTGCAACAGTTTGGCACCATTTTTGAGTGAATTGCAGAACGTCAGAAATTTTGAAGAAATTGTGACCGCGCGGCTTAGGGATTTTTGAAAAAAAAAGTTCTTCAGACGTCGAAGGATAATTCTATTTACGATTAAAAAAAACGCATCCGTTTCCACCGAAAAACCTTTGAGGGGATCGTTTGCAACAGTATGTCACCATTTTTGAGTGAATTGCAGAACGTCAGAAATTTTGAAGAAATTGTGACCGCGCGGCTTAGGGATTTTTGCAAAAAAAAGTTGTTCAGATGTCGAGGGCTAATTCTGTTTCCGATGATAAAAACACATCTGTTTCCACCGAAAAACCTTTCAGGGGATCGTTTGCAACAGTTTGGCACCATTTTTGAGTGAATTGCAGAAAGTCAGATTTTTGCTGTAATTGTGACCGCGCGGCTTAGGGATTTTTGAAAAAAAAGTTCTTCAGACGTTGAGGGATAATTCTATTTACGATTAAAAAAACGCATCTGTTTCCCTCGAAAAACCTTTCAGGGGATGGTTTGCAACACTTCAGCACCATTTTTGAGTGAATTGCAGAACGTCAGAAATTTTGAAGAAATTGTGACCGCGCGGCTTAGTGATTTTTGCAAAAAAAAGTTGTTCAGATGTCGAGGGCTAATTCTGTTTCCGATGATAAAAACACATCTGTTTCCACCGAAAAACCTTTCAGGGGATCGTTTGCAACACTTCAGCACCATTTTTGAGTGAATTGCAGAAAATCAGATTTTTGCTGTAATTGTGACCGCGCGGCTTAGGGATTTTTGAAAAAAAAGTTCTTCAGACGTCGAGGGATAATTCTATTTACGATTAAAAAAACGCATCTGTTTCCACCGAAAAACCTTTCAGGGGATCGTTTGCAACAGTTTGGCACCATTTTTGAGTGAATTGCAGAACGTCAGAAATTTTGAAGAAATTGTGACCGCGCGGCTTAGTGATTTTTGAAAAAAAAAGTTGTTCATACTTCAAGGGCTAATTCTGTTTCCGATGATAAAAACACATCTGTTTCCCTCGAAAAACCTTTCAGGGGATGGTTTGCAACACTTCAGCACCATTTTTGAGTGAATTGCAGAACGTCATATTTTTGCTGAAATTGTGACCGCGCGGCTTAGGGATTTTTGAAAAAAAAAGTTGTTCAGATGTCGAGGGCTAATTCTATTTACGATTAAAAAAACGCATCTGTTTCCACCGAAAAACCTTTCAGGGGATCGTTTGCAAGACTTCAGCACCATTTTTGAGTGAATTGCAGAATGTCAGATTTTTGCTGTAATTGTGACCGCGCGGCTTAGGGATTTTTGAAAAAAAAAGTTCTTCAGACGTCGAGGGATAATTCTATTTACGATTAAAAAAACGCATCTGTTTCCACCGAAAAACCTTTCAGGGGATCGTTTGCAACAGTTTGGCACCATTTTTGAGTGAATTGCAGAACGTCAGAAATTTTGAAGAAATTGTGACCGCGCGGCTTAGGGATTTTTGCAAAAAAAGTTCTTCAGATGTCGAGGGCTAATTCTGTTTCCGATGATAAAAACGCATTTGTTTCCACCGAAAAACCTTTCAGGGGATCGTTTGCAAGACTTCAGCACCATTTTTGAGTGAATTGCAGAACGTCAGATTTTTGCTGTAATTGTGACCGCGCGGCTTAGGGATTTTTGAAAAAAAAAGTTCTTCAGACGTCGAGGGATAATTCTATTTACGATTAAAAAAACGCAACTGTTTCCACCGAAAAACATTTCAGGGGATCGTTTGCAACAGTTTGGCACCATTTTTGAGTGAATTGCAGAACGTCATATTTTTGCTGAATTGTGACCGCGCGGCTTAGTGATTTTTGAAAAAAAAAGTTGTTCATACTTCAAGGGCTAATTCTGTTTCCGATGATAAAAACACATCTGTTTCCCTCGAAAAACCTTTCAGGGGATGGTTTGCAACACTTCAGCACCATTTTTGAGTGAATTGCAGAACGTCATATTTTTGCTGAAATTGTGACCGCGCGGCTTAGGGATTTTTGCAAAAAAAAGTTGTTCAGACGTCGAGGGCTACTTTTGTTTCCGATGATAAAAACGCATCTGTTTCCACCGAAAAACCTTTCAGGGGATCGTTTGCAAGACTTCAGCACCATTTTTGAGTGAATTGCAGAATGTCAGATTTTTGCTGTAATTGTGACCGAGCGGCTTAGGGATTTTTGAAAAAAAAAGTTCTTCAGACGTCGAGGGATAATTCTATTTACGATTAAAAAAACGCATCTGTTTCCAACAAAAAACCTTTCAGGGGATCGTTTGCAACAGTTTGGCACCATTTTTGAGTGAATTGCAGAACGTCAGAAATTTTGAAGAAATTGTGACCGCGCGGCTTAGGGATTTTTGAAAAAAAAAGTTGTTCAGATGTCGAGGGCTAATTCTGTTTCCGATGATAAAAACACATCTGTTTCCACCGAAAAACCTTTCAGGGGATCGTTTGCAACAGTTTGGCACCATTTTTGAGTGAATTGCAGAACGTCAGAAATTTTGAAGAAATTGTGACCGCGCGGCTTAGGGATTTTTGCAAAAAAAAGTTGTTCAGATGTCGAGGGCTAATTCTGTTTCCGATGATAAAAACACATCTGTTTCCACCGAAAAACCTTTCAGGGGATCGTTTGCAACAGTTTGGCACCATTTTTGAGTGAATTGCAGAACGTCAGAAATTTTGAAGAAATTGTGACCGCGCGGCTTAGGGATTTTTGCAAAAAAAGTTCTTCAGACTTCGAGGGCTAATTCTGTTTCCGATGATAAAAACGGATCTGTTTCCACCGAAAAAACTTTCAGGGGATCGTTTGCAACAGTTTGGCACCATTTTTGAGTGAATTGCAGAACGTCAGAAATTTTGAAGAAATTGTGATTGCGCGCCTTAGGGATTTTTGCAAAAAATAGTTGTTCAGATGTTGAGGGCTAATTCTGTTTCCGATGATAAAAACGCATCTGTTTCCACCGAAAAACCTTTCAGGGGATCGTTTGCAACAGTTTGGCACCATTTTTGAGTGAATTGCAGAACGTTAGAAATTTTGAAGAAATTGTGACCGTGCGGCTTAGGGATTTTTGCAAAAAAAAGTTGTTCAGATGTCGAGGGCTAATTCTGTTTCCGATGATAAAAACACATCTGTTTCCACCGAAAAACCTTTCAGGGGATCGTTTGCAACAGTTTGGCACCATTTTTGAGTGAATTGCAGAACGTCAGAAATTTTGAAGAAATTGTGACCGCGCGGCTTAGGGATTTTTGCAAAAAAAGTTCTTCAGACTTCGAGGGCTAATTCTGTTTCCGATGATAAAAATGGATCTGTTTCCACCGAAAAACCTTTCAGGGGATCGTTTGCAACCGTTTGGCACCATTTTTGAGTGAATTGCAGAACGTCAGAAATTTTGAAGAAATTGTGACCGCGCGGCTTAGTGATTTTTGAAAAAAAAAGTTGTTCATACTTCAAGGGCTAATTCTGTTTCCAATGATAAAAACACATCTGTTTCCCTCGAAAAACCTTTCAGGGGATGGTTTGCAACACTTCAGCACCATTTTTGAGTGAATTGCAGAACGTCATATTTTTGCTGAAATTGTGACCGCGCAGCTTAGGGATTTTTGCAAAAAAAAGTTGTTCATACTTCAAGGGCTAATTCTGTTTCCGATGATAAAAACGCATCTGTTTCCACCGAAAAACCTTTCAGGGGATCGTTTGCAACAGTTTGGCACCATTTTTGAGTGAATTGCAGAACGTCAGAAATTTTGAAGAAATTGTGACCGCGCGGCTTAGTGATTTTTGAAAAAAAAAGTTGTTCATACTTCAAGGGCTAATTCTGTTTCCGATGATAAAAACACATCTGTTTCCCTCGAAAAACCTTTCAGGGGATGGTTTGCAACACTTCAGCACCATTTTTGAGTTAATTGCAGAACGTCATATTTTTGCTGAAATTGTGACCGCGCGGCTTAGGGATTTTTGAAAAAAAAAGTTCTTCAGACGTCGAGGGATAATTCTATTTACGATTAAAAAAACGCATCTGTTTCCACCGAAAAACCTTTCAGGGGATCGTTTGCAACAGTTTGGCACCATTTTTGAGTGAATTGCAGAACGTCAGAAATTTTGAAGAGATAGTGACCACGCGGCTTAGTGATTTTTGAAAAAAAAAGTTGTTCATACTTCAAGGGCTAATTCTGTTTCCGATGATAAAAACACATCTGTTTCCACCAAAAAACCTTTCAGGGGATCGTTTGCAACAGTTTGGCACCATTTTTGAGTGAATTGCAGAACGTCAGAAATTTTGAAGAAATTGTGACCGCGCGGCTTAGTGATTTTTGAAAAAAAAAGTTTTTCAGATGTCGAGGGCTAATTCTGTTTCCGATGATAAAAACACATCTGTTTCCACCGAAAAACCTTTCAGGGGATCGTTTGCAACAGTTCAGCACCATTTTTGAATGAATTGCAGAACGTCAGATTTTTGCTGAAAATGTGATCGCGCGCCTTAGGGATTTTTGCAAAAAATAGTTGTTCAGATGTTGAGGGCTAATTCTGTTTCCGATGATAAAAACGCATCTGTTTCCACCAAACAACCTTTCAGGTGATCGTTTGCAACAGTTCAGCACCATTTTTGAATGTATTTCAGATGTCAGATTTTTGCAGAAATTGTGACCGCGCGGCTTAGGGATTTTTGCAAAAAAAAGTTGTTCAGATGTCGAGGGCTAATTCTGTTTCCGATGATAAAAACGCATCTGTTTCCACCGAAAAACCTTTCAGGGGATCGTTTGCAACAGTTTGGCACCATTTTTAAGTGAATTGCAGAACGTCAGAAATTTTGAATAAATTGTGACCGCGCGGCTTAGTGATTTTTGAAAAAAAAAGTTGTTGAGATGTCGAGGGCTAATTCTATTTACGATTAAAAAAACGCATCTGTTTCCACCGAAAAACCTTTCAGGGGATCGTTTGCAACAGTTTGGCACCATTTTTGAGTGAATTGCAGAACGTCAGAAATTTTGAAGAAATTGTGACCGCGCGGCTTAGGGATTTTTGCAAAAAAAGTTGTTCAGATGTCGAGGGCTAATTCTGTTTCCGATGATAAAAACGCATCTGTTTCCACCGAAAAATCTTTCAGGGGATCGTTTGCAACAGTTTGGCACCATTTTTAAGTGAATTGCAGAACGTCAGAAATTTTGAATAAATTGTGACCGCGCGGCTTAGGGATTTTTGCAAAAAAAGTTGTTCAGATGTCGAGGGCTAATTCTGTTTCCGATGATAAAAACGCATCTGTTTCCACCGAAAAACCTTTCAGGGGATCGTTTGCAACAGTTTGGCACCATTTTTGAGTGAATTGCAGAACGTCAGAAATTTTGAAGAAATTGTGACCGCGCGGCTTAGTGATTTTTGAAAAAAAAAGTTGTTCATACTTCAAGGGCTAATTCTGTTTCCGATGATAAAAACACATCTGTTTCCCTTGAAAAACCTTTCAGGGGATCGTTTGCAACACTTCAGCACCATTTTTGAGTGAATTGCAGAACGTCATATTTTTGCTGAAATTGTGACCGCGCGGCTTAGGGATTTTTGCAAAAAAAAGTTGTTCAGACGTCGAGGGCAACTTTTGTTTCCGATGATAAAAACGCATCTGTTTCCCTCGAAAAACCTTTCAGGGGATGGTTTGCAACACTTCAGCACCATTTTTGAGTGAATTGCAGAACGTCAGAAATTTTGAAGAAATTGTGACCGCGCGGCTTAGTGATTTTTGAAAAAAAAAGTTGTTCAGATGTCGAGGGCTAATTCTGTTTCCGATGATAAAAACACATCTGTTTCCACCGAAAAACCTTTCAGGGGATCGTTTGCAACACTTCAGCACCATTTTTGAGTGAATTGCAGAACGTCAGAAATTTTGAAGAAATTGTGACCGCGCGGCTTAGTGATTTTTTTTAAAAAAAGTTCTTCATACTTCAAGGGCTAATTCTGTTTCCGATGATAAAAACACATCTGTTTCCCTTGAAAAACCTTTCAGGGGATCGTTTGCAACACTTCAGCACCATTTTTGAGTGAATTGCAGAACGTCATATTTTTGCTGAAATTGTGCCCGCGCGGCTTAGGGATTTTTGCAAAAAAAAGTTGTTCAGACGTCGAGGGCAACTTTTGTTTCCGATGATAAAAACGCATCTGTTTCCCTCGAAAAACCTTTCAGGGGATGGTTTGCAACACTTCAGCACCATTTTTGAGTGAATTGCAGAACGTCAGAAATTTTGAAGAAATTGTGACCGCGCGGCTTAGTGATTTTTGAAAAAAAAAGTTGTTCAGATGTCGAGGGCTAATTCTGTTTCCGATGATAAAAACACATCTGTTTCCACCGAAAAACCTTTCAGGGGATCGTTTGCAACAGTTTGGCACCATTTTTGAGTGAATTGCAGAACGTCAGATTTTTGCTGTAATTGTGACCGCGCGGCTTAGGGATTTTTGAAAAAAAAGTTCTTCAGACGTCGAGGGCAACTTTTGTTTCAGATGATAAAAACGCATCTGTTTCCACCGAAAAACCTTTCAGGGGATCGTTTGCAACACTTCAGCACCATTTTTGAGTGAATTGCAGAACGTCAGAAATTTTGAAGAAATTGTGACCGCGCGGCTTAGGGATTTTTGCAAAAAAAAGTTGTTCAGACGTCGAGGGCTACTTTTGTTTCCGTTGATAAAAACGCATCTGTTTCCACCGAAAAACCTTTCAGGGGATCGTTTGCAACAGTTTGGCACCATTTTTGAGTGAATTGCAGAACGTCAGAAATTTTGAAGAAATTGTGACCGCGCGGCTTAGTGATTTTTTAAAAAAAAGTTGTTCATACTTCAAGGGCTAATTCTGTTTCCGATGATAAAAACACATCTGTTTCCCTCGAAAAACCTTTCAGGGGATGGTTTGCAACACTTCAGCACCATTTTTGAGTGAATTGCAGAACGTCATATTTTTGCTGAAATTGTGACCGCGCGGCTTAGGGATTTTTGCAAAAAAAAGTTGTTCAGACGTCGAGGGCTACTTTTGTTTCCGATGATAAAAACGCATCTGTTTCCACCGAAAAACCTTTCAGGGGATCGTTTTCAAGACTTCAGCACCATTTTTGAGTGAATTGCAGAATGTCAGATTTTTGCTGTAATTGTGACCGCGCGGCTTAGGGATTTTTGAAAAAAAAAGTTCTTCAGACGTCGAGGGATAATTCTATTTACGATTAAAAAAACGCATCTGTTTCCACCGAAAAACCTTTCAGGGGATCGTTTGCAACACTTCAGCACCATTTTTGAGTGAATTGCAGAACGTCATATTTTTGCTGAAATTGTGACCGCGCGGCTTAGGGATTTTTGCAAAAAAAAGTTGTTCAGACGTCGAGGGCTACTTTTGTTTCCGATGATAAAAACGCATCTGTTTCCACCGAAAAACCTTTCAGGGGATCGTTTTCAAGACTTCAGCACCATTTTTGAGTGAATTGCAGAATGTCAGATTTTTGCTGTAATTGTGACCGCGCGGCTTAGGGATTTTTGAAAAAAAAAGTTCTTCAGACGTTGAGGGATAATTCTATTTACGATTAAAAAAACGCATCTGTTTCCACCGAAAAACCTTTCAGGGGATCGTTTGCAACAGTTTGGCACCATTTTTGAGTGAATTGCAGAACGTCAGAAATTTTGAAGAAATTGTGACCGCGCGGCTTAGTGATTTTTGAAAAAAAAAGTTGTTCATACTTCAAGGGCTAATTCTGTTTCCGATGATAAAAACACATCTGTTTCCACCGAAAAACCTTTCAGGGGATGGTTTGCAACACTTCAGCACCATTTTTGAGTGAATTGCAGAACGTCAGAAATTTTGAAGAAATTGTGACCGCGCGGCTTAGTGATTTTTGAAAAAAAAAGTTCTTCAGATGTCGAGGGCTAATTCTGTTTCCGATGATAAAAACACATCTGTTTCCACCGAAAAACCTTTCAGGGGATCGTTTGCAACAGTTTGGCACCATTTTTGAGTGAATTGCAGAACGTCATATTTTTGCTGAAATTGTGACCGCGCGGCTTAGGGATTTTTCCAAAAAATGTTGTTCAGACGTCGAGGGCTAATTCTGTTTCCGATGATAAAAACGCATCTGTTTCCACCGAAAAACCTTTCAGGGGATCGTTTGCAAGACTTCAGCACCATTTTTGAGTGAATTGCAGAACGTCAGAAATTTTGAAGAAATTGTGACCGCGCGGCTTAGTGATTTTTTTAAAAAAAACGTTGTTCAGATGTCGAGGGCTAATTCTGTTTCCGATGATAAAAACCCATCTGTTTCCACCGAAAAACCTTTCAGGGGATCGTTTGCAACAGTTTGGCACCATTTTTGAGTGAATTGCAGAACGTCTGATTTTTGCTGTAATTGTGACCGCGCGGCTTAGGGATTTTTGAAAAAAAAGTTCTTCAGACGTTGAGGGATAATTCTATTTACGATTAAAAAAACGCATCTGTTTCCACCGAAAAACCTTTCAGGGGATCGTTTGCAACAGTTTGGCACCATTTTTGAGTGAATTGCAGAACGTCAGAAATTTTGAAGAAATTGTGACCGCGCGGCTTAGTGATTTTTGAAAAAAAAAGTTGTTCATACTTCAAGGGCTAATTCTGTTTCCGATGATAAAAACACATCTGTTTCCCTCGAAAAACCTTTCAGGGGATGGTTTGCAACACTTCAGCACCATTTTTGAGTGAATTGCAGAACGTCAGATTTTTGCTGTAATTGTGACCGCGCGGCTTAGGGATTTTTGCAAAAAAAAGTTGTTCAGATGTCGAGGGCTAATTCTGTTTCCGATGATAAAAACGCATCTGTTTCCACCGAAAAACCTTTCAGGGGATGGTTTGCAACAGTTTGGCACCATTTTTGAGTGAATTGCAGAACGTCAGAAATTTTGAATAAATTGTGACCGCGCGGCTTAGGGATTTTTGAAAAAAAAAGTTGTTCATACTTCAAGGGCTAATTCTGTTTCCGATGATAAAAACACATCTGTTTCCCTCGAAAAACCTTTCAGATGATGGTTTGCAACACTTCAGCACCATTTTTGAGTGAATTGCAGAACGTCATATTTTTGCTTAAATTGTGACCGCGCGGCTTAGGGATTTTTGCAAAAAAAAGTTGTTCAGACGTCGAGGGCTACTTTTGTTTCCGATGATAAAAACGCATCTGTTTCCACCGGAAAACCTTTCAGGGGATCGTTTGCAAGACTTCAGCACCATTTTTGAGTGAATTGCAGAATGTCAGATTTTTGCTGTAATTGTGACCGCGCGGCTTAGGGATTTTTGAAAAAAAAAGTTCTTCAGACGTCGAAGGATAATTCTATTTACGATTAAAAAAACGCATCTGTTTCCACCGAAAAACCTTTGAGGGGATCGTTTTCAACAGTATGGCACCATTTTTGAGTGAATTGCAGAAAGTCAGATTTTTGCTGTAATTGTGACCGCGCGGCTTAGGGATTTTTGAAAAAAAAGTTCTTCAGACGTCGAGGGATAATTCTATTTACGATTAAAAAAACGCATCTGTTTCCCTCGAAAAACCTTTCAGGGGATGGTTTGCAACACTTCAGCACCATTTTTGAGTGAATTGCAGAACGTCAGAAATTTTGAAGAAATTGTGACCGCGCGGCTTAGTGATTTTTGCAAAAAAAAGTTGTTCAGATGTCGAGGGCTAATTCTGTTTCCGATGATAAAAACACATCTGTTTCCACCGAAAAACCTTTCAGGGGATCGTTTGCAACACTTCAGCACCATTTTTGAGTGAATTGCAGAACGTCATATTTTTGCTGAAATTGTGACCGCGCGGCTTAGGGATTTTTGCAAAAAAAAGTTGTTCAGACGTCGAGGGCTACTTTTGTTTCCGATGATAAAAACGCATCTGTTTCCACCGAAAAACCTTTCAGGGGATCGTTTTCAAGACTTCAGCACCATTTTTGAGTGAATTGCAGAATGTCAGATTTTTGCTGTAATTGTGACCGCGCGGCTTAGGGATTTTTGAAAAAAAAAGTTCTTCAGACGTTGAGGGATAATTCTATTTACGATTAAAAAAACGCATCTGTTTCCACCGAAAAACCTTTCAGGGGATCGTTTGCAACAGTTTGGCACCATTTTTGAGTGAATTGCAGAACGTCAGAAATTTTGAAGAAATTGTGACCGCGCGGCTTAGTGATTTTTGAAAAAAAAAGTTGTTCATACTTCAAGGGCTAATTCTGTTTCCGATGATAAAAACACATCTGTTTCCACCGAAAAACCTTTCAGGGGATGGTTTGCAACACTTCAGCACCATTTTTGAGTGAATTGCAGAACGTCAGAAATTTTGAAGAAATTGTGACCGCGCGGCTTAGTGATTTTTGAAAAAAAAAGTTCTTCAGATGTCGAGGGCTAATTCTGTTTCCGATGATAAAAACACATCTGTTTCCACCGAAAAACCTTTCAGGGGATCGTTTGCAACAGTTTGGCACCATTTTTGAGTGAATTGCAGAACGTCATATTTTTGCTGAAATTGTGACCGCGCGGCTTAGGGATTTTTCCAAAAAATGTTGTTCAGACGTCGAGGGCTAATTCTGTTTCCGATGATAAAAACGCATCTGTTTCCACCGAAAAACCTTTCAGGGGATGGTTTGCAACACTTCAGCACCATTTTTGAGTGAATTGCAGAACGTCAGAAATTTTGAAGAAATTGTGACCGCGCGGCTTAGTGATTTTTTTAAAAAAAACGTTGTTCAGATGTCGAGGGCTAATTCTGTTTCCGATGATAAAAACCCATCTGTTTCCACCGAAAAACCTTTCAGGGGATCGTTTGCAACAGTTTGGCACCATTTTTGAGTGAATTGCAGAACGTCTGATTTTTGCTGTAATTGTGACCGCGCGGCTTAGGGATTTTTGAAAAAAAAGTTCTTCAGACGTTGAGGGATAATTCTATTTACGATTAAAAAAACGCATCTGTTTCCACCGAAAAACCTTTCAGGGGATCGTTTGCAACAGTTTGGCACCATTTTTGAGTGAATTGCAGAACGTCAGAAATTTTGAAGAAATTGTGACCGCGCGGCTTAGTGATTTTTGAAAAAAAAAGTTGTTCATACTTCAAGGGCTAATTCTGTTTCCGATGATAAAAACACATCTGTTTCCCTCGAAAAACCTTTCAGGGGATGGTTTGCAACACTTCAGCACCATTTTTGAGTGAATTGCAGAACGTCAGATTTTTGCTGTAATTGTGACCGCGCGGCTTAGGGATTTTTGCAAAAAAAAGTTGTTCAGATGTCGAGGGCTAATTCTGTTTCCGATGATAAAAACGCATCTGTTTCCACCGAAAAACCTTTCAGGGGATGGTTTGCAACAGTTTGGCACCATTTTTGAGTGAATTGCAGAACGTCAGAAATTTTGAATAAATTGTGACCGCGCGGCTTAGGGATTTTTGAAAAAAAAAGTTGTTCATACTTCAAGGGCTAATTCTGTTTCCGATGATAAAAACACATCTGTTTCCCTCGAAAAACCTTTCAGATGATGGTTTGCAACACTTCAGCACCATTTTTGAGTGAATTGCAGAACGTCATATTTTTGCTTAAATTGTGACCGCGCGGCTTAGGGATTTTTGCAAAAAAAAGTTGTTCAGACGTCGAGGGCTACTTTTGTTTCCGATGATAAAAACGCATCTGTTTCCACCGGAAAACCTTTCAGGGGATCGTTTGCAAGACTTCAGCACCATTTTTGAGTGAATTGCAGAATGTCAGATTTTTGCTGTAATTGTGACCGCGCGGCTTAGGGATTTTTGAAAAAAAAAGTTCTTCAGACGTCGAAGGATAATTCTATTTACGATTAAAAAAACGCATCTGTTTCCACCGAAAAACCTTTGAGGGGATCGTTTTCAACAGTATGGCACCATTTTTGAGTGAATTGCAGAAAGTCAGATTTTTGCTGTAATTGTGACCGCGCGGCTTAGGGATTTTTGAAAAAAAAGTTCTTCAGACGTCGAGGGATAATTCTATTTACGATTAAAAAAACGCATCTGTTTCCCTCGAAAAACCTTTCAGGGGATGGTTTGCAACACTTCAGCACCATTTTTGAGTGAATTGCAGAACGTCAGAAATTTTGAAGAAATTGTGACCGCGCGGATTAGTGATTTTTGCAAAAAAAAGTTGTTCAGATGTCGAGGGCTAATTCTGTTTCCGATGATAAAAACACATCTGTTTCCACCGAAAAACCTTTCAGGGGATCGTTTGCAACAGTTTGGCACCATTTTTGAGTGAATTGCAGAACGTCAGAAATTTTGAAGAAATTGTGACCGCGCGGCTTAGTGATTTTTGAAAAAAAAGGTTGTTCATACTTCAAGGGCTAATTCTGTTTCCGATGATAAAAACACATCTGTTTCCCTCGAAAAACCTTTCAGGGGATGGTTTGCAACACTTCAGCACCATTTTTCAGTGAATTGCAGAACGTCATATTTTTGCTGAAATTGTGACCGCGCGGCTTAGGGATTTTTGAAAAAAAAAGTTCTTCAGACGTCGAGGGATAATTCTATTTACGATTAAAAAAACGCATCTGTTTCCACCGAAAAACCTTTCAGGGGATCGTTTGCAAGACTTCAGCACCATTTTTGAGTGAATTGCAGAATGTCAGATTTTTGCTGTAATTGTGACCGCGCGGCTTAGTGATTTTTGAAAAAAAAAGTTCTTCAGACGTCGAGGGATAATTCTATTTACGATTAAAAAAACGCATCTGTTTCCACCGAAAAACCTTTCAGGGGATCGTTTGCAACAGTTTGGCACCATTTTTGAGTGAATTGCAGAACGTCAGAAATTTTGAAGAAATTGTGACCGCGCGGCTTAGGGATTTTTGCAAAAAAAGTTCTTCAGATGTCGAGGGCTAATTCTGTTTCCGATGATAAAAACGCATTTGTTTCCACCGAAAAACCTTTCAGGGGATCGTTTGCAAGACTTCAGCACCATTTTTGAGTGAATTGCAGAACGTCAGATTTTTGCTGTAATTGTGACCGCGCGGCTTAGGGATTTTTGAAAAAAAAAGTTCTTCAGACGTCGAGGGATAATTCTATTTACGATTAAAAAAACGCATCTGTTTCCACCGAAAAACCTTTCAGGGGATCGTTTGCAACAGTTTGGCACCATTTTTGAGTGAATTGCAGAACGTCAGATTTTTGCTGAAAATGTGATCGCGCGCCTTAGGGATTTTTGCAAAAAATAGTTGTTCAGATGTTGAGGGCTAATTTTGTTTCCGATGATAAAAACGCATCTGTTTCCACCAAACAACCTTTCAGGTGATCGTTTGCAACAGTTCAGCACCATTTTTGAATGTATTTCAGAATGTCAGATTTTTGCAGAAATTGTGACCGCGCGGCTTAGGGATTTTTGCAAAAAAAAGTTGTTCAGATGTCGAGGGCTAATTCTGTTTCCGATGATAAAAACGCATCTGTTTCCACCGAAAAACCTTTCAGGGGATCGTTTGCAACAGTTTGGCACCATTTTTGTGTGAATAGCAGAACGTAAGAAATTTTGAAGAAATTGTGACCGCGCGGCTTAGTGATTTTTGAAAAAAAAAGTTGTTCATACTTCAAGGGCTAATTCTGATTCCGATGATAAAAACACATCTGTTTCCCTCGAAAAACCTTTCAGGGGATGATTTGCAACACTTCAGCACCATTTTTGAGTGAATTGCAGAACGTCATATTTTTGCTGAAATTGTGACCGCGCGGCTTAGGGATTTTTGCAAAAAAAAGTTGTTCAGACGTCGAGGGCTACTTTTGTTTCCGATGATAAAAACGCATCTGTTTCCACCGGAAAACCTTTCAGGGGATCGTTTGCAAGACTTCAGCACCATTTTTGAGTGAAAAGCAGAAAGTCAGATTTTTACTGTAATTGTGACCGCGCGGCTTAGGGATTTTTGAAAAAAAAGTTCTTCAGACGTCGAGGGATAATTCTATTTACGATTAAAAAAACGCATCTGTTTCCACCGAAAAACCTTTCAGGGGATCGTTTGCAACAGTTTGGCACCATTTTTGAGTGAATTGCAGAACGTCAGAAATTTTGAAGAAATTGTGACCGCGCGGCTTAGGGATTTTTGAAAAAAAAAGTTCTTCAGACGTCGAAGGATAATTCTATTTACGATTAAAAAAAACGCATCCGTTTCCACCGAAAAACCTTTGAGGGGATCGTTTGCAACAGTATGTCACCATTTTTGAGTGAATTGCAGAACGTCAGAAATTTTGAAGAAATTGTGACCGCGCGGCTTAGGGATTTTTGCAAAAAAAAGTTGTTCAGATGTCGAGGGCTAATTCTGTTTCCGATGATAAAAACACATCTGTTTCCACCGAAAAACCTTTCAGGGGATCGTTTGCAACAGTTTGGCACCATTTTTGAGTGAATTGCAGAAAGTCAGATTTTTGCTGTAATTGTGACCGCGCGGCTTAGGGATTTTTGAAAAAAAAGTTCTTCAGACGTTGAGGGATAATTCTATTTACGATTAAAAAAACGCATCTGTTTCCCTCGAAAAACCTTTCAGGGGATGGTTTGCAACACTTCAGCACCATTTTTGAGTGAATTGCAGAACGTCAGAAATTTTGAAGAAATTGTGACCGCGCGGCTTAGTGATTTTTGCAAAAAAAAGTTGTTCAGATGTCGAGGGCTAATTCTGTTTCCGATGATAAAAACACATCTGTTTCCACCGAAAAACCTTTCAGGGGATCGTTTGCAACACTTCAGCACCATTTTTGAGTGAATTGCAGAAAATCAGATTTTTGCTGTAATTGTGACCGCGCGGCTTAGGGATTTTTGAAAAAAAAGTTCTTCAGACGTCGAGGGATAATTCTATTTACGATTAAAAAAACGCATCTGTTTCCACCGAAAAACCTTTCAGGGGATCGTTTGCAACAGTTTGGCACCATTTTTGAGTGAATTGCAGAACGTCAGAAATTTTGAAGAAATTGTGACCGCGCGGCTTAGTGATTTTTGAAAAAAAAAGTTGTTCATACTTCAAGGGCTAATTCTGTTTCCGATGATAAAAACACATCTGTTTCCCTCGAAAAACCTTTCAGGGGATGGTTTGCAACACTTCAGCACCATTTTTGAGTGAATTGCAGAACGTCATATTTTTGCTGAAATTGTGACCGCGCGGCTTAGGGATTTTTGAAAAAAAAAGTTGTTCAGATGTCGAGGGCTAATTCTATTTACGATTAAAAAAACGCATCTGTTTCCACCGAAAAACCTTTCAGGGGATCGTTTGCAAGACTTCAGCACCATTTTTGAGTGAATTGCAGAATGTCAGATTTTTGCTGTAATTGTGACCGCGCGGCTTAGGGATTTTTGAAAAAAAAAGTTCTTCAGACGTCGAGGGATAATTCTATTTACGATTAAAAAAACGCATCTGTTTCCACCGAAAAACCTTTCAGGGGATCGTTTGCAACAGTTTGGCACCATTTTTGAGTGAATTGCAGAACGTCAGAAATTTTGAAGAAATTGTGACCGCGCGGCTTAGGGATTTTTGCAAAAAAAGTTCTTCAGATGTCGAGGGCTAATTCTGTTTCCGATGATAAAAACGCATTTGTTTCCACCGAAAAACCTTTCAGGGGATCGTTTGCAAGACTTCAGCACCATTTTTGAGTGAATTGCAGAACGTCAGATTTTTGCTGTAATTGTGACCGCGCGGCTTAGGGATTTTTGAAAAAAAAAGTTCTTCAGACGTCGAGGGATAATTCTATTTACGATTAAAAAAACGCAACTGTTTCCACCGAAAAACATTTCAGGGGATCGTTTGCAACAGTTTGGCACCATTTTTGAGTGAATTGCAGAACGTCATATTTTTGCTGAAATTGTGACCGCGCGGCTTAGTGATTTTTGAAAAAAAAAGTTGTTCATACTTCAAGGGCTAATTCTGTTTCCGATGATAAAAACACATCTGTTTCCCTCGAAAAACCTTTCAGGGGATGGTTTGCAACACTTCAGCACCATTTTTGAGTGAATTGCAGAACGTCATATTTTTGCTGAAATTGTGACCGCGCGGCTTAGGGATTTTTGCAAAAAAAAGTTGTTCAGACGTCGAGGGCTACTTTTGTTTCCGATGATAAAAACGCATCTGTTTCCACCGAAAAACCTTTCAGGGGATCGTTTGCAAGACTTCAGCACCATTTTTGAGTGAATTGCAGAATGTCAGATTTTTGCTGTAATTGTGACCGAGCGGCTTAGGGATTTTTGAAAAAAAAAGTTCTTCAGACGTCGAGGGATAATTCTATTTACGATTAAAAAAACGCATCTGTTTCCAACAAAAAACCTTTCAGGGGATCGTTTGCAACAGTTTGGCACCATTTTTGAGTGAATTGCAGAACGTCAGAAATTTTGAAGAAATTGTGACCGCGCGGCTTAGGGATTTTTGAAAAAAAAAGTTGTTCAGATGTCGAGGGCTAATTCTGTTTCCGATGATAAAAACACATCTGTTTCCACCGAAAAACCTTTCAGGGGATCGTTTGCAACAGTTTGGCACCATTTTTGAGTGAATTGCAGAACGTCAGAAATTTTGAAGAAATTGTGACCGCGCGGCTTAGGGATTTTTGCAAAAAAAAGTTGTTCAGATGTCGAGGGCTAATTCTGTTTCCGATGATAAAAACACATCTGTTTCCACCGAAAAACCTTTCAGGGGATCGTTTGCAACAGTTTGGCACCATTTTTGAGTGAATTGCAGAACGTCAGAAATTTTGAAGAAATTGTGACCGCGCGGCTTAGGGATTTTTGCAAAAAAAGTTCTTCAGACTTCGAGGGCTAATTCTGTTTCCGATGATAAAAACGGATCTGTTTCCACCGAAAAAACTTTCAGGGGATCGTTTGCAACAGTTTGGCACCATTTTTGAGTGAATTGCAGAACGTCAGAAATTTTGAAGAAATTGTGATTGCGCGCCTTAGGGATTTTTGCAAAAAATAGTTGTTCAGATGTTGAGGGCTAATTCTGTTTCCGATGATAAAAACGCATCTGTTTCCACCGAAAAACCTTTCAGGGGATCGTTTGCAACAGTTTGGCACCATTTTTGAGTGAATTGCAGAACGTTAGAAATTTTGAAGAAATTGTGACCGTGCGGCTTAGGGATTTTTGCAAAAAAAAGTTGTTCAGATGTCGAGGGCTAATTCTGTTTCCGATGATAAAAACACATCTGTTTCCACCGAAAAACCTTTCAGGGGATCGTTTGCAACAGTTTGGCACCATTTTTGAGTGAATTGCAGAACGTCAGAAATTTTGAAGAAATTGTGACCGCGCGGCTTAGGGATTTTTGCAAAAAAAGTTCTTCAGACTTCGAGGGCTAATTCTGTTTCCGATGATAAAAATGGATCTGTTTCCACCGAAAAACCTTTCAGGGGATCGTTTGCAACCGTTTGGCACCATTTTTGAGTGAATTGCAGAACGTCAGAAATTTTGAAGAAATTGTGACCGCGCGGCTTAGTGATTTTTGAAAAAAAAAGTTGTTCATACTTCAAGGGCTAATTCTGTTTCCAATGATAAAAACACATCTGTTTCCCTCGAAAAACCTTTCAGGGGATGGTTTGCAACACTTCAGCACCATTTTTGAGTGAATTGCAGAACGTCATATTTTTGCTGAAATTGTGACCGCGCAGCTTAGGGATTTTTGCAAAAAAAAGTTGTTCATACTTCAAGGGCTAATTCTGTTTCCGATGATAAAAACGCATCTGTTTCCACCGAAAAACCTTTCAGGGGATCGTTTGCAACAGTTTGGCACCATTTTTGAGTGAATTGCAGAACGTCAGAAATTTTGAAGAAATTGTGACCGCGCGGCTTAGTGATTTTTGAAAAAAAAAGTTGTTCATACTTCAAGGGCTAATTCTGTTTCCGATGATAAAAACACATCTGTTTCCACCAAAAAACCTTTCAGGGGATCGTTTGCAACAGTTTGGCACCATTTTTGAGTGAATTGCAGAACGTCAGAAATTTTGAAGAAATTGTGACCGCGCGGCTTAGTGATTTTTGAAAAAAAAAGTTTTTCAGATGTCGAGGGCTAATTCTGTTTCCGATGATAAAAACACATCTGTTTCCACCGAAAAACCTTTCAGGGGATCGTTTGCAACAGTTCAGCACCATTTTTGAATGAATTGCAGAACGTCAGATTTTTGCTGAAAATGTGATCGCGCGCCTTAGGGATTTTTGCAAAAAATAGTTGTTCAGATGTTGAGGGCTAATTCTGTTTCCGATGATAAAAACGCATCTGTTTCCACCAAACAACCTTTCAGGTGATCGTTTGCAACAGTTCAGCACCATTTTTGAATGTATTTCAGATGTCAGATTTTTGCAGAAATTGTGACCGCGCGGCTTAGGGATTTTTGCAAAAAAAAGTTGTTCAGATGTCGAGGGCTAATTCTGTTTCCGATGATAAAAACGCATCTGTTTCCACCGAAAAACCTTTCAGGGGATCGTTTGCAACAGTTTGGCACCATTTTTAAGTGAATTGCAGAACGTCAGAAATTTTGAATAAATTGTGAGCGCGCGGCTTAGTGATTTTTGAAAAAAAAAGTTGTTCATACTTCAAGGGCTAATTCTGTTTCCGATGATAAAAACACATCTGTTTCCCTCGAAAAACCTTTCAGGGGATGGTTTGAAACACTTCAGCACCATTTTTGAGTGAATTGAAGAACGTCAGAAATTTTGAAGAAATTGTGACCGCGCGGCTTAGTGATTTTTGAAAAAAAAAGTTGTTCAGATGTCGAGGGCTAATTCTGTTTCCGATGATAAAAACACATCTGTTTCCACCGAAAAACCTTTCAGGGGATCGTTTGCAACAGTTTGGCACCATTTTTGAGTGAATTGCAGAATGTCAGATTTTTGCTGTAATTGTGACCGCGCGGCTGAGGGATTTTTGAAAAAAAAGTTCTTCAGACGTGGAGGGATATTTCTATTTACGATTAAAAAAACGCATCTGTTTCCAACAAAAAACCTTTCACGGGATCGTTTGCAACAGTTTGGCACCATTTTTGAGTGAATTGCAGAACGTCAGAAATTTTGAAGAAATTGTGACCACGCGGCTTACGGATTTTTGCAAAAAAAAGTTGTTCAGATGTCGAGGGCTAATTATGTTTCCGATGATAAAAACGCATCTGTTTCCACCGAAAAACCTTTCAGGGGATCGTTTGCAACAGTTCAGCACCATTTTTGAATGAATTGCAGAACGTCAGATTTTTGCTGAAAACGTGATTGCGCGCCTTAGGGATTTTTGCAAAAAAAAGTTGTTCAGATGTCGAGGGCTAATTATGTTTCCAATGATAAAAACGCATCTGTTTCCACCGAAAAACCTTTCAGGGGATCGTTTGCAACAGTTCAGCACCATTTTTGAATGAATTGCAGAACGTCAGATTTTTGCTGAAAACGTGATTGCGCGCCTTAGGGATTTTTGCAAAAAAAAGTTGTTCAGACGTCGAGGGCTACTTTTGTTTCCGATGATAAAAACGCATCTGTTTCCACCGAAAAACCTTTCAGGGGATCGTTTGCAACAGTTCAGCACCATTTTTGAATGAATTGCAGAACGTCAGATTTTTGCTGAAAATGTGATCGCGCGCCTTAGGGATTTTTGCAAAAAATAGTTGTTCAGATGTTGAGGGCTAATTCTGTTTCCGATGATAAAAACACATCTTTTTCCACCGAAAAACCTTTCAGGGGATCGTTTGCAACAGTTTGGCACCATTTTTGAGTGAATTGCAGAACGTCAGAAATTTTGAAGAAATTGTGACCGTGCGGCTTAGTGATTTTTGCAAAAAAAAGTTGTTCAGATGTCGAGGGCTAATTATGTTTCCGATGATAAAAACGCATCTGTTTCCACCGAAAAACCTTTCAGGGGATCGTTTGCAACAGTTCAGCACCATTTTTGAATGAATTGCAGAACGTCAGATTTTTGCTGAAAATGTGATCGCGCGCCTTAGGGATTTTTGCAAAAAATAGTTGTTCAGATGTTGAGGGCTAATTCTGTTTCCGATGATCAAAACCCATCTGTTTCCACCAAACAACCTTTCAGGTGATCGTTTGCAACAGTTCAGCACCATTTTTGAATGTATTTCAGAATGTCAGATTTTTGCAGAAATTGTGACCGCGCGGCTTAGGGATTTTTGCAAAAAAAAGTTGTTCAGATGTCGAGGGCTAATTCTGTTTCCGATGATAAAAACGCATCTGTTTCCACCGAAAAACCTTTCAGGGGATCGTTTGCAACAGTTTGGCACCATTTTTGAGTGAATTGCAGAACGTCAGAAATTTTGAATAAATTGTGACCGCGCGGCTTAGTGATTTTTGAAAAAAAAAGTTGTTCATACTTCAAGGGCTAATTCTGTTTCCGATGATAAAAACACATCTGTTTCCCTTGAAAAACCTTTCAGGGGATGGTTTGCAACACTTCAGCACCATTTTTGAGTGAATTGCAGAACGTCATATTTTTGCTGAAATTGTGACCGTGCGGCTTAGGGATTTTTGCAAAAAAAAGTTGTTCAGACGTCGAGGGCTACTTTTCTTTCCGATGATAAAAACGCATCTGTTTCCACCGAAAAACCTTTCAGGGGATCGTTTGCAAGACTTCAGCACCATTTTTGAGTGAATTGCAGAATGTCAGATTTTTGCTGTAATTGTGTCCGAGCGGCTTAGGGATTTTTGAAAAAAAAAGTTGTTCAGACGTCGAGGGATAATTCTATTTACGATTAAAAAAACGCATCTGTTTCCAACAAAAAACCTTTCAGGGGATCGTTTGCAACAGTTTGGCACCATTTTTGAGTGAATTGCAGAACGTCAGAAATTTTGAAGAAATTGTGACCGCGCGGCTTAGTGATTTTTGCAAAAAAAAGTTGTTCAGATGTCGAGGGCTAATTCTGTTTCCGATGATAAAAACACATCTGTTTCCACCGAAAAACCTTTCAGGGGATCGTTTGCAACAGTTTGGCACCATTTTTGAGTGAATTGCAGAACGTCAGAAATTTTGAAGAAATTGTGACCGCGCGGCTTAGGGATTTTTGAAAAAAAAAGTTGTTCATACTTCAAGGGCTAATTCTGTTTCCGATGATAAAAACACATCTGTTTCCCTTGAAAAACCTTTCAGGGGATGGTTTGCAACACTTCAGCACCATTTTTGAGTGAATTGCAGAACGTCATATTTTTGCTGAAATTGTGACCGCGCGGCTTAGGGATTTTTGCGAAAAAAAGTTGTTCAGACGTCGAGGGCTACTTTTCTTTCCGATGATAAAAACGCATCTGTTTCCACCGAAAAACCTTTCAGGGGATCGTTTGCAAGACTTCAGCACCATTTTTGAGTGAATTGCAGAATGTCAGATTTTTGCTGTAATTGTGTCCGAGCGGCTTAGGGATTTTTGAAAAAAAAAGTTGTTCAGACGTCGAGGGATAATTCTATTTACGATTAAAAAAACGCATCTGTTTCCAACAAAAAACCTTTCAGGGGATCGTTTGCAACAGTTTGGCACCATTTTTGAGTGAATTGCAGAACGTCAGAAATTTTGAAGAAATTGTGACCGCACGGCTTAGGGATTTTTGAAAAAAAAAGTTGTTCATACTTCAAGGGCTAATTCTGTTTCCGATGATAAAAACACATCTGTTTCCCTTGAAAAACCTTTCAGGGGATGGTTTGCAACACTTCAGCACCATTTTTGAGTGAATTGCAGAACGTCATATTTTTGCTGAAATTGTGACCGCGCGGCTTAGGGATTTTTGAAAAAAAAGTTCTTCAGACGTCGAGGGATAATTCTATTTACGATTAAAAGAACGCATCTGTTTCCACCCTAAAACCTTTCAGGGGATCGTTTGCAACAGTTTGGCACCATTTTTGAGTGAATTGCAGAACGTCAGAAATTTTGAAGAAATTGTGTCCGCGCGGCTTAGGGATTTTTGCAAAAAAAGTTGTTCAGATGTCGAGGGCTAATTCTGTTTCCGATGATAAAAACGCATCTGTTTCCACCGAAAAACCTTTCAGGGGATCGTTTGCAACAGTTTGGCACCATTTTTGAGTGAATTGCAGAACGTCAGAAATTTTGAAGAAATTGTGACCGCGCGGCTTAGGGATTTTTGCAAAAAAAAGTTGTTCAGACGTCGAGGGCTACTTTTGTTTCCGATGATAAAAACGCATCTGTTTCCACCGAAAAACCTTTCAGGGGATCGTTTGCAACAGTTCAGCACCATTTTTGAATGAATTGCAGAACGTCAGATTTTTGCTGAAAATGTGATCGCGAGCCTTAGGGATTTTTGCAAAAAATAGTTGTTCAGATGTTGAGGGCTAATTCTGTTTCCGATGATAAAAACGCATCTGTTTCCACCAAACAACCTTTCAGGTGATCGTTTGCAACAGTTCAGCACCATTTTTGAATGTATTTCAGAACGTCAGATTTTTGCAGAAATTGTGACCGCCGCGGCTTAGGGATTTTTGAAAAAAAAAGTTCTTAAGACGTCGAGGGATAATTCTATTTACGATTAAAAAAACGCATCTGTTTCCACCGAAAAACCTTTCAGGGGATCGTTTGCAACAGTTTGGCACCATTTTTGAGTGAATTGCAGAACGTCAGAAATTTTGAAGAAATTGTGAGCGCGCGGCTTAGTGATTTTTGAAAAAAAAAGTTGTTCATACTTCAAGGGCTAATTCTGTTTCCGATGATAAAAACACATCTGTTTCCCTCGAAAAACCTTTCAGGGGATGGTTTGAAACACTTCAGCACCATTTTTGAGTGAATTGAAGAACGTCAGAAATTTTGAAGAAATTGTGACCGCGCGGCTTAGTGATTTTTGAAAAAAAAAGTTGTTCAGATGTCGAGGGCTAATTCTGTTTCCGATGATAAAAACACATCTGTTTCCACCGAAAAACCTTTCAGGGGATCGTTTGCAACACTTCAGCACCATTTTTGAGTGAATTGCAGAATGTCAGATTTTTGCTGTAATTGTGACCGCGCG
The DNA here is from genome assembly GCF_951804945.1 of Podarcis cretensis. Lineage (NCBI taxonomy): Eukaryota > Metazoa > Chordata > Lepidosauria > Squamata > Lacertidae > Podarcis > Podarcis cretensis. Next base: position 93,691,065 of record NC_137175.1, read on the forward strand.
GCTGAGGGATTTTTGAAAAAAAAGTTCTTCAGACGTGGAGGGATATTTCTATTTACGATTAAAAAAACGCATCTGTTTCCAACAAAAAACCTTTCACGGGATCGTTTGCAACAGTTTGGCACCATTTTTGAGTGAATTGCAGAACGTCAGAAATTTTGAAGAAATTGTGACCACGCGGCTTACGGATTTTTGCAAAAAAAAGTTGTTCAGATGTCGAGGGCTAATTATGTTTCCGATGATAAAAACGCATCTGTTTCCACCGAAAAACCTTTCAGGGGATCGTTTGCAACAGTTCAGCACCATTTTTGAATGAATTGCAGAACGTCAGATTTTTGCTGAAAACGTGATTGCGCGCCTTAGGGATTTTTGCAAAAAAAAGTTGTTCAGATGTCGAGGGCTAATTATGTTTCCAATGATAAAAACGCATCTGTTTCCACCGAAAAACCTTTCAGGGGATCGTTTGCAACAGTTCAGCACCATTTTTGAATGAATTGCAGAACGTCAGATTTTTGCTGAAAACGTGATTGCGCGCCTTAGGGATTTTTGCAAAAAAAAGTTGTTCAGACGTCGAGGGCTACTTTTGTTTCCGATGATAAAAACGCATCTGTTTCCACCGAAAAACCTTTCAGGGGATCGTTTGCAACAGTTCAGCACCATTTTTGAATGAATTGCAGAACGTCAGATTTTTGCTGAAAATGTGATCGCGCGCCTTAGGGATTTTTGCAAAAAATAGTTGTTCAGATGTTGAGGGCTAATTCTGTTTCCGATGATAAAAACACATCTTTTTCCACCGAAAAACCTTTCAGGGGATCGTTTGCAACAGTTTGGCACCATTTTTGAGTGAATTGCAGAACGTCAGAAATTTTGAAGAAATTGTGACCGTGCGGCTTAGTGATTTTTGCAAAAAAAAGTTGTTCAGATGTCGAGGGCTAATTATGTTTCCGATGATAAAAACGCATCTGTTTCCACCGAAAAACCTTTCAGGGGATCGTTTGCAACAGTTCAGCACCATTTTTGAATGAATTGCAGAACGTCAGATTTTTGCTGAAAATGTGATCGCGCGCCTTAGGGATTTTTGCAAAAAATAGTTGTTCAGATGTTGAGGGCTAATTCTGTTTCCGATGATCAAAACCCATCTGTTTCCACCAAACAACCTTTCAGGTGATCGTTTGCAACAGTTCAGCACCATTTTTGAATGTATTTCAGAATGTCAGATTTTTGCAGAAATTGTGACCGCGCGGCTTAGGGATTTTTGCAAAAAAAAGTTGTTCAGATGTCGAGGGCTAATTCTGTTTCCGATGATAAAAACGCATCTGTTTCCACCGAAAAACCTTTCAGGGGATCGTTTGCAACAGTTTGGCACCATTTTTGAGTGAATTGCAGAACGTCAGAAATTTTGAATAAATTGTGACCGCGCGGCTTAGTGATTTTTGAAAAAAAAAGTTGTTCATACTTCAAGGGCTAATTCTGTTTCCGATGATAAAAACACATCTGTTTCCCTTGAAAAACCTTTCAGGGGATGGTTTGCAACACTTCAGCACCATTTTTGAGTGAATTGCAGAACGTCATATTTTTGCTGAAATTGTGACCGTGCGGCTTAGGGATTTTTGCAAAAAAAAGTTGTTCAGACGTCGAGGGCTACTTTTCTTTCCGATGATAAAAACGCATCTGTTTCCACCGAAAAACCTTTCAGGGGATCGTTTGCAAGACTTCAGCACCATTTTTGAGTGAATTGCAGAATGTCAGATTTTTGCTGTAATTGTGTCCGAGCGGCTTAGGGATTTTTGAAAAAAAAAGTTGTTCAGACGTCGAGGGATAATTCTATTTACGATTAAAAAAACGCATCTGTTTCCAACAAAAAACCTTTCAGGGGATCGTTTGCAACAGTTTGGCACCATTTTTGAGTGAATTGCAGAACGTCAGAAATTTTGAAGAAATTGTGACCGCGCGGCTTAGTGATTTTTGCAAAAAAAAGTTGTTCAGATGTCGAGGGCTAATTCTGTTTCCGATGATAAAAACACATCTGTTTCCACCGAAAAACCTTTCAGGGGATCGTTTGCAACAGTTTGGCACCATTTTTGAGTGAATTGCAGAACGTCAGAAATTTTGAAGAAATTGTGACCGCGCGGCTTAGGGATTTTTGGAAAAAAAAGTTGTTCATACTTCAAGGGCTAATTCTGTTTCCGATGATAAAAACACATCTGTTTCCCTTGAAAAACCTTTCAGGGGATGGTTTGCAACACTTCAGCACCATTTTTGAGTGAATTGCAGAACGTCATATTTTTGCTGAAATTGTGACCGCGCGGCTTAGGGATTTTTGCGAAAAAAAGTTGTTCAGACGTCGAGGGCTACTTTTCTTTCCGATGATAAAAACGCATCTGTTTCCACCGAAAAACCTTTCAGGGGATCGTTTGCAAGACTTCAGCACCATTTTTGAGTGAATTGCAGAATGTCAGATTTTTGCTGTAATTGTGTCCGAGCGGCTTAGGGATTTTTGAAAAAAAAAGTTGTTCAGACGTCGAGGGATAATTCTATTTACGATTAAAAAAACGCATCTGTTTCCAACAAAAAACCTTTCAGGGGATCGTTTGCAACAGTTTGGCACCATTTTTGAGTGAATTGCAGAACGTCAGAAATTTTGAAGAAATTGTGACCGCACGGCTTAGGGATTTTTGAAAAAAAAAGTTGTTCATACTTCAAGGGCTAATTCTGTTTCCGATGATAAAAACACATCTGTTTCCCTTGAAAAACCTTTCAGGGGATGGGTTGCAACACTTCAGCACCATTTTTGAGTGAATTGCAGAACGTCATATTTTTGCTGAAATTGTGACCGCGCGGCTTAGGGATTTTTGCAAAAAAAAGTTGTTCAGACGTCGAGGGCTACTTTTGTTTCCGATGATAAAAACGCATCTGTTTCCACCGAAAAACCTTTCAGGGGATCGTTTGCAACAGTTTGGCACCATTTTTGAGTGAATTGCCGAACGTCAGAAATTTTGCTGTAATTGTGACCGCGCGGCTTAGTGATTTTTGCAAAAAAAAGTTGTTCAGATGTCGAGGGCTAATTCTGTTTCCGATGATAAAAACACATCTGTTTCCACCGAAAAACGTTTCAGGGGATCGTTTGCAACAGTTTGGCACCACTTTTGAGTGAATTGCCGAACGTCAGAAATTTTGCTGTAATTGTGACCGCGCGGCTTAGGGATTTTTGCAAAAAAAAGTTGTTCAGATGTCGAGGGCTAATTCTGTTTCCGATGATAAAAACGCATCTGTTTCCACCGAAAAACCTTTCAGGGGATCGTTTGCAAGACTTCAGCACCATTTTTGAGTGAATTGCAGAATGTCATATTTTTGCTGTAATTGTGACCGCGCGGCTTAGGGATTTTTGAAAAAAAAAGTTCTTCAGACGTCGAGGGATAATTCTATTTACGATTAAAAGAACGCATCTGTTTCCACCGAAAAACCTTTCAGGGGATCGTTTGCAACAGTTTGGCACCATTTTTGAGTGAATTGCAGAATGTCAGATTTTTGCTGTAATTGTGACCGCGCGGCTTAGGGATTTTTGAAAAAAAAAGTTCTTCAGACGTCGAGGGATAATTCTATTTACGATTAAAAAAACGCATCTGTTTCCACCGAAAAACCTTTCAGGGGATCGTTTGCAACAGTTTGGCACCATTTTTGAGTGAATTGCAGAACGTCAGAAATTTTGAAGAAATTGTGAGCGCGCGGCTTAGTGATTTTTGAAAAAAAAAGTTGTTCATACTTCAAGGGCTAATTCTGTTTCCGATGATAAAAACACATCTGTTTCCCTCGAAAAACCTTTCAGGGGATCGTTTGAAACACTTCAGCACCATTTTTGAGTGAATTGCAGAACGTCATATTTTTGCTGAAATTGTGACCGCGCGGCTTAGGGATTTTTGCGAAAAAAAGTTGTTCAGACGTCGAGGGCTACTTTTCTTTCCGATGATAAAAACGCATCTGTTTCCACCGAAAAACCTTTCAGGGGATCGTTTGCAAGACTTCAGCACCATTTTTGAGTGAATTGCAGAATGTCAGATTTTTGCTGTAATTGTGACCGAGCGGCTTAGGGATTTTTGAAAAAAAAAGTTGTTCAGACGTCGAGGGATAATTCTATTTACGATTAAAAAAACGCATCTGTTTCCAACAAAAAACCTTTCAGGGGATCGTTTGCAACAGTTTGGCACCATTTTTGAGTGAATTGCAGAACGTCAGAAATTTTGAAGAAATTGTGACCGCGCGGCTTAGGGATTTTTGCAAAAAAAAGTTGTTCAGACGTCGAGGGCTACTTTTGTTTCCGATGATAAAAACGCATCTGTTTCCACCGAAAAACCTTTCAGGGGATCGTTTGCAACAGTTTGGCACCATTTTTGAGTGAATTGCAGAACGTCAGAAATTTTGAAGAAATTGTGACCGCGCGGCTTACGGATTTTTGCAAAAAAAAGTTGTTCAGACGTCGAGGGCTACTTTTCTTTCCGATGATAAAAACTCATCTGTTTCCACCGAAAAACCTTTCAGGGGATCGTTTGCAAGACTTCAGCACCATTTTTGAGTGAATTGCAGAATGTCAGATTTTTGCTGTAATTGTGTCCGAGCGGCTTAGGGATTTTTGAAAAAAAAAGTTGTTCAGACGTCGAGGGATAATTCTATTTACGATTAAAAAAACGCATCTGTTTCCAACAAAAAACCTTTCAGGGGATCGTTTGCAACAGTTTGGCACCATTTTTGAGTGAATTGCAGAACGTCAGAAATTTTGAAGAAATTGTGACCGCGCGGCTTAGGGATTTTTGAAAAAAAAAGTTGTTCATACTTCAAGGGCTAATTCTGTTTCCGATGATAAAAACACATCTGTTTCCCTTGAAAAACCTTTCAGGGGATGGTTTGCAACACTTCAGCACCATTTTTGAGTGAATTGCAGAACGTCATATTTTTGCAGAAATTGTGACCGCGCGGCTTAGGGATTTTTGCAAAAAAAAGTTGTTCAGACGTCGAGGGCTACTTTTCTTTCCGATGATAAAAACGCATCTGTTTCCACCGAAAAACCTTTCAGGGGATCGTTTGCAAGACTTCAGCACCATTTTTGAGTGAATTGCAGAATGTCAGATTTTTGCTGTAATTGTGACTGAGCGGCTTAGGGATTTTTGAAAAAAAAAGTTGTTCAGACGTCGAGGGATAATTCTATTTACGATTAAAAAAATTCATCTGTTTCCAACAAAAAACCTTTCAGGGGATCGTTTGCAACAGTTTGGCACCATTTTTGAGTGAATTGCAGAACGTCAGAAATCTTGAAGAAATTGTGACCGCGCGGCTTAGTGATTTTTGCAAAAAAAAGTTGTTCAGATGTCGAGGGCTAATTCTGTTTCCGATGATAAAAACACATCTGTTTCCACCGAAAAACGTTTCAGGGGATCGTTTGCAACAGTTTGGCACCATTTTTGAGTGAATTGCAGAACGTCAGAAATTTTGAAGAAATTGTGACCGCGCGGCTTAGGGATTTTTGCAAAAAAAAGTTGTTCAGATGTCGAGGGCTAATTCTGTTTCCGATGATAAAAACGCATCTGCTTCCACCGAAAAACCTTTCAGGGGATCGTTTGCAACAGTTTGGCACCACTTTTGAGTGAATTGCCGAACGTCAGAAATTTTGCTGTAATTGTGACCGCGCGGCTTAGGGATTTTTGCAAAAAAAAGTTGTTCAGATGTCGAGGGCTAATTCTGTTTCCGATGATAAAAACGCATCTGTTTCCACCGAAAAACCTTTCAGGGGATCGTTTGCAAGACTTCAGCACCATTTTTGAGTGAATTGCAGAATGTCATATTTTTGCTGTAATTGTGACCGCGCGGCTTAGGGATTTTTGAAAAAAAAAGTTCTTCAGACGTCGAGGGATAATTCTATTTACGATTAAAAGAACGCATCTGTTTCCACCGAAAAACCTTTCAGGGGTTCGTTTGCAACAGTTTGGCACCATTTTTGAGTGAATTGCAGAACGTCAGAAATTTTGAAGAAATTGTGACCGCGCGGCTTAGTGATTTTTGAAAAAAAAAGTTGTTGAGATGTCGAGGGCTAATTCTATTTACGATTAAAAAAACGCATCTGTTTCCACCGAAAAACCTTTCAGGGGATCGTTTGCAACAGTTTGGCACCATTTTTGAGTGAATTGCAGAACGTCAGAAATTTTGAAGAAATTGTGACCGCGCGGCTTAGGGATTTTTGCAAAAAAAAGTTGTTCAGACGTCGAGGGCTACTTTTGTTTCCGATGATAAAAACGCATCTGTTTCCACCGAAAAACCTTTCAGGGGATCGTTTGCAACAGTTTGGCACCATTTTTGAGTGAATTGCAGAATGTCAGATTTTTGCTGTAATTGTGACCGCGCGGCTTAGGGATTTTTGAAAAAAAAAGTTCTTCAGACGTCGAGGGATAATTCTATTTACGATTAAAAAAACGCATCTGTTTCCACCGAAAAACCTTTCAGGGGATCGTTTGCAACAGTTTGGCACCATCTTTGAGTGAATTGCAGAACGTCAGAAATTTTGAAGAAATTGTGACCGCGCGGCTTAGGGATTTTTGAAAAAAAAAGTTCTTAAGACGTCGAGGGATAATTCTATTTACGATTAAAAAAACGCATCTGTTTCCACCGAAAAACCTTTCAGGGGATCGTTTGCAACAGTTTGGCACCATTTTTGAGTGAATTGCAGAACGTCAGAAATTTTGAAGAAATTGTGAGCGCGCGGCTTAGTGATTTTTGAAAAAAAAAGTTGTTCATACTTCAAGGGCTAATTCTGTTTCCGATGATAAAAACACATCTGTTTCCCTCGAAAAACCTTTCAGGGGATCGTTTGAAACACTTCAGCACCATTTTTGAGTGAATTGAAGAACGTCAGAAATTTTGAAGAAATTGTGACCGCGCGGCTTAGTGATTTTTGAAAAAAAAAGTTGTTCAGATGTCGAGGGCTAATTCTGTTTCCGATGATAAAAACACATCTGTTTCCACCGAAAAACCTTTCAGGGGATCGTTTGCAACACTTCAGCACCATTTTTGAGTGAATTGCAGAATGTCAGATTTTTGCTGTAATTGTTACCGCGCGGCTTAGGGATTTTTGAAAAAAAAGTTCTTCAGACGTCGAGGGATAATTCTATTTACGATTAAAAAAACGCATCTGTTTCCAACAAAAAACCTTTCACGGGATCGTTTGCAACAGTTTGGCACCATTTTTGAGTGAATTGCAGAACGTCAGAAATTTTGAAGAAATTGTGACCACGCGGCTTACGGATTTTTGCAAAAAAAAGTTGTTCAGATGTCGAGGGCTAATTATGTTTCCGATGATAAAAACGCATCTGTTTCCACCGAAAAACCTTTCAGGGGATCGTTTGCAACAGTTCAGCACCATTTTTGAATGAATTGCAGAACGTCAGATTTTTGTTGAAAACGTGATTGCGCGCCTTAGGGATTTTTGCAAAAAAAAGTTGTTCAGATGTCGAGGGCTAATTATGTTTCCAATGATAAAAACGCATCTGTTTCCACCGAAAAACCTTTCAGGGGATCGTTTGCAACAGTTCAGCACCATTTTTGAATGAATTGCAGAACGTCAGATTTTTGCTGAAAACGTGATTGCGTGCCTTAGGGATTTTTGCAAAAAATAGTTGTTCAGATGTTGAGGGCTAATTCTGTTTCCGATGATAAAAACGCATCTGTTTCCACCGAAAAACCTTTCAGGGGATCGTTTGCAACAGTTTGGCACCATTTTTGAGTGAATTGCAGAACGTCAGAAATTTTGAAGAAATTGTGACCGCGCGGCTTAGGGATTTTTGCAAAAAAAAGTTGTTCATACTTCAAGGGCTAATTCTGTTTCCGATGATAAAAATGCATCTGTTTCCACCGAAAAACCTTTCAGGGGATCGTTTGCAAGACTTCAGCACCATTTTTGAGTGAATTGCAGAATGTCAGATTTTTGCTGAAATTGTGACCGCGCGGCTTAGGGATTTTTGCAAAAAAAAGTTGTTCAGACGTCGAGGGCTACTTTTGTTTCCGATGATAAAAACGCATCTGTTTCCACCGAAAAACCTTTCAGGGGATCGTTTGCAACAGTTCAGCACCATTTTTGAATGAATTGCAGAACGTCAGATTTTTGCTGAAAATGTGATCGCGCGCCTTAGGGATTTTTGCAAAAAATAGTTGTTCAGATGTTGAGGGCTAATTCTGTTTCCGATGATAAAAACGCATCTTTTTCCACCGAAAAACCTTTCAGGGGATCGTTTGCAACAGTTTGGCACCATTCTGAGTGAATTGCAGAACGTCAGAAATTTTGAAGAAATTGTGACCGCGCGGCTTTGGGATTTTTACAAAAAGAAGTTGTTCAGACGTCGAGGGCTACTTTTGTTTCCGATGATAAAAACGCATCTGTTTCCACCGAAAAACCTTTCAGGGGATCGTTTGCAACAGTTTGGCACCATTTTTGAGTGAATTGCAGAACGTCAGAAATTTTGAAGAAATTGTGACCGCGCGGCTTACGGATTTTTGCAAAAAAAAGTTGTTCAGATGTCGAGGGCTAATTATGTTTCCGATGATAAAAATGCATCTGTTTCCACCGAAAAACCTTTCAGGGGATCATTTGCAACAGTTCAGCACCATTTTTGAATGAATTGCAGAACGTCAGATTTTTGCTGAAAATGTGATCGCGCGCCTTAGGGATTTTTGCAAAAAATAGTTGTTCAGATGTTGAGGGCTAATTCTGTTTCCGATGATAAAAACCCATCTGTTTCCACCAAACAACCTTTCAGGTGATCGTTTGCAACAGTTCAGCACCATTTTTGAATGTATTTCAGAATGTCAGATTTTTGCAGAAATTGTGACCGCGCGGCTTAGGGATTTTTGCAAAAAAATGTTGTTCAGAAGTCGAGGGCTAATTCTGTTTCCGATGATAAAAACGCATCTTTTTCCACCGAAAAACCTTTCAGGGGATCGTTTGCAACAGTTTGGCACCATTTTTGAGTGAATTGCAGAACGTCAGAAATTTTGAATAAATTGTGACCGCGCGGCTTAGTGATTTTTGAAAAAAAAAGTTGTTCATACTTCAAGGGCTAATTCTGTTTCCGATGATAAAAACACATCTGTTTCCCTTGAAAAACCTTTCAGGGGATGGTTTGCAACACTTCAGCACCATTTTTGAGTGATAATAATAATAATAATAATTTATTATTTATACCCCGCCCATCTGGCTGAGTTTCCCCAGCCACTCTGGGCGGCTCCCAATCAGTGTTAAAAACAATACAGCATTACATATTAAAAACTTCCCTGAACAGGGCTGCCTTAAGATGTCTTCTGAATGACAGGTAATTCTTTATCTCTTTGACATCTGATGGGAGGGCGTTCCACAGGTCGGGCGCCACTACCGAGAAGGCCCTCTGCCTGGTTCCCTGTAGCCTCACTTCTCGCAATGAGGGAACCGCCAGAAGGCCCTCGGTGCTGGATCTCAGTGTCCGGGCTGAACGATGGGGGTGGAGATGCTCCTTCAGGTATACAGGACCGAGGCCGTTTAGGGCTTTAAAGGTCAGCACCAACACTTTGAATCGTGCTCGGAAACGTACTGGGAGCCAGTGCAGATCTCTCAGAACCGGTGTTATGTGGTCCCGGCGGCCACTCCCAGTCACCAGTCTAGCTGCCGCATTCTGGATTAATTGCAGTTTCCGGGTCACCTTCAAAGGTAGCCCCACGTAGAGCGCGTTGCAGTAGTCCAAGCGTGAGATAACCAGAGCATGCACCACTCTGGCGAGACAGTCCGCGGGAAGGTAGGGTCTTAGCCTGCGTACCAGGTGGAGCTGGTAGACAGCTGCCCTGGACACAGAGTTAACCTGCGCCTCCATGGACAGCTGTGAGTCCAAAATGACTCCCAGGCTGCGCACCTGGTCCTTCAGGGGCACAGTTACCCCATTCAGGACCAGGGAATCCTCCACACCTGCCCGCCTCCTGTCCCCCAAAAACAGTACTTCTGTCTTGTCAGGATTCAACCTCAATCTGTTAGCCGCCATCCAACCTCCAACCGCCTCCAGGCACTCACACAGGACCTTCACCGCCTTCACTGGTTCTGATTTAAAGGAGAGGTAGAGCTGGGTGTCATCTGCATACTGATGAACACCCAGTCCAAACCCCCTGATGATCTCTCCCAGCGGCTTCATATAGATGTTAAAAAGCATGGGGGAGAGGACGGAACCCTGAGGTACCCCACAAGTGAGGGCCCAAGGGTCTGAACACTCATCCCCCACCACCACTTTCTGAACACGGCCCAGGAGGAAGGAGCGGAACCACTGTATAACAGTGCCCCCAGCTCCCAGCCCCTCTAGACGGTCCAGAAGGATGTTATGGTCGATGGTGTCAAAGGCCGCTGAGAGATCCAGCAGAACTAGGAAACAGCTCTCACCTTTGTCCCTAGCCCGCCGGAGATCATCAACCAGCGCGACCAAGGCAGTTTCAGTCCCATGGTGAGGCCTGAATCCCGACTGGAAGGGATCCAAATGGTCCGTTTCCTCCAGGCGTGCTTGGAGTTGTTCAGCAACCACCCGCTCAATCACCTTGCCCAAGAATGGAAGATTTGAGACTGGGCGATAGTTGGCCAAATTGGCCGGGTCTAAAGATGTTTTTTTAAGAAGCGGTTTAATGACCGCCTCTTTCAGCGGGTCTGGGAAGGCTCCCTCACAGAGGGAAGCATTCACCACCCCGCAAAGCCCATCGCCCAGCCCTTCCCGGCTCGCTTTTATCAGCCAGGATGGGCAAGGATCAAGAAGACAGGTGGTCGGTTTCACTCGTCCAAGCAGCCTGTCCACATCCTCGGAGGTAACAGATTGGAATTGATCCCATATAACAGGACCAGACAGAACTCTAGCACTCTCCCGCCCTGGCCCTGCTCCCACTGTGGAGTCTACTTCCTTCTGAATCTGAGCGATTTTATCTGCAAAAAACTTTGCAAAAGCATTGCAGGAGATCTTGGGGTCCCTACCAGGCCCCGGTGGTACAGGTGGTTCCGATAAACTGCGAACCACCTGAAAAAGTCTCCTGCTGCTGTTTTCTGCAGATGCAATGGAGGCGGCGAAGAAGGCCCTCTTCGCCGTCGCCATTGCCACTTGGTAGGCTCGACGTTGAGCTCTAACCCGTGTCCGGTCTGATTCGGAATGAGTTTTCCGCCACCGGCGCTCTAGCCGTCTCAACGATTGTTTCATCACCCTCAGCTCCGGGGAGAACCACGGGGCTGTCCGGGCTCCATGCAATCGGAGAGGGCGCTTCGGAGCCAGACAGTCAATAGCCCCGGTTAACTCCGCATTCCAGCGTGCCACCAGGGAATCAGCTGAAAGGCCATCAACTTGGGATAAAGCATCCCCTACCACTCTCTGGAAGCCAATTGGATCCATTAAGTGGCGGGGGCGGACCATCCGAATCGGTCCCACCTCCCTGCGGAGGGGAAGGGTTGCGGAGAAGTCCAGTTGCACCAGGAAGTGATCTGACCATGGCACTTCTTTTGTTTCGCTTTTAGTTAATGTCAGATCACCAACATCCGTAGAGGTAAACACCAAGTCTATTGAATTGCAGAACGTCATATTTTTGCTGAAATTGTGACCGTGCGGCTTAGGGATTTTTGCAAAAAAAAGTTGTTCAGACGTCGAGGGCTACTTTTCTTTCCGATGATAAAAACGCATCTGTTTCCACCGAAAAACCTTTCAGGGGATCGTTTGCAAGACTTCAGCACCATTTTTGAGTGAATTGCAGAATGTCAGATTTTTGCTGTAATTGTGTCCGAGCGGCTTAGGGATTTTTGAAAAAAAAAGTTGTTCAGACGTCGAGGGATAATTCTATTTACGATTAAAAAAACGCATCTGTTTCCAACAAAAAACCTTTCAGGGGATCGTTTGCAACAGTTTGGCACCATTTTTGAGTGAATTGCAGAACGTCAGAAATTTTGAAGAAATTGTGACCGCGCGGCTTAGTGATTTTTGCAAAAAAAAGTTGTTCAGATGTCGAGGGCTAATTCTGTTTCCGATGATAAAAACACATCTGTTTCCACCGAAAAACCTTTCAGGGGATCGTTTGCAACAGTTTGGCACCATTTTTGAGTGAATTGCAGAACGTCAGAAATTTTGAAGAAATTGTGACCGCGCGGCTTAGGGATTTTTGAAAAAAAAAGTTGTTCATACTTCAAGGGCTAATTCTGTTTCCGATGATAAAAACACATCTGTTTCCCTTGAAAAACCTTTCAGGGGATGGTTTGCAATACTTCAGCACCATTTTTGAGTGAATTGCAGAACGTCATATTTTTGCTGAAATTGTGACCGCGCGGCTTAGGGATTTTTGCAAAAAAAAGTTGTTCAGACGTCGAGGGCTACTTTTCTTTCCGATGATAAAAACGCATCTGTTTCCACCGAAAAACCTTTCAGGGGATCGTTTGCAAGACTTCAGCACCATTTTTGAGTGAATTGCAGAATGTCAGATTTTTGCTGTAATTGTGACCGAGCGGCTTAGGGATTTTTGAAAAAAAAAGTTGTTCAGACGTCGAGGGATAATTCTATTTACGATTAAAAAAACACATCTGTTTCCAACAAAAAACCTTTCAGGGGATCGTTTGCAACAGTTTGGCACCATTTTTGAGTGAATTGCAGAACGTCAGAAATTTTGAAGAAATTGTGACCGCGCGGCTTAGGGATTTTTGCAAAAAAAAGTTGTTCAGACGTCGAGGGCTACTTTTGTTTCCGATGATAAAAACGCATCTGTTTCCACCGAAAAACCTTTCAGGGGATCGTTTGCAACAGTTTGGAACCATTTTTGAGTGAATTGCAGAACGTCAGAAATTTTGAAGAAATTGTGACCGCGCGGCTTACGGATTTTTGCAAAAAAAAGTTGTTCAGATGTCGAGGGCTAATTATGTTTCCGATGATAAAAACGCATCTGTTTCCACCGAAAAACCTTTCAGGGGATCGTTTGCAACAGTTCAGCACCATTTTTGAATGAATTGCAGAACGTCAGATTTTTGCTGAAAATGTGATCGCGCGCCTTAGGGATTTTTGCAAAAAATAGTTGTTCAGATGTTGAGGGCTAATTCTGTTTCCGATGATAAAAACCCATCTGTTTCCACCAAACAACCTTTCAGGTGATCGTTTGCAACAGTTCAGCACCATTTTTGAATGTATTTCAGAATGTCAGATTTTTGCAGAAATTGTGACCGCGCGGCTTAGGGATTTTTGCAAAAAAAAGTTGTTCAGATGTCGAGGGCTAATTCTGTTTCCGATGATAAAAACGCATCTGTTTCCACCGAAAAACCTTTCAGGGGATCGTTTGCAACAGTTTGGCACCATTTTTGAGTGAATTGCAGAACGTCAGAAATTTTGAAGAAATTGTGACCGCGCGGCTTAGGGATTTTTGAAAAAAAAAGTTGTTCATACTTCAAGGGCTAATTCTGTTTCCGATGATAAAAACACATCTGTTTCCCTTGAAAAACCTTTCAGGGGATGGTTTGCAACACTTCAGCACCATTTTTGAGTGAATTGCAGAACGTCATATTTTTGCTGAAATTGTGACCGCGCGGCTTAGGGATTTTTGCAAAAAAAAGTTGTTCAGACGTCGAGGGCTACTTTTCTTTCCGATGATAAAAACGCATCTGTTTCCACCGAAAAACCTTTCAGGGGATCGTTTGCAACAGTTTGGCACCATTTTTGAGTGAATTGCAGAATGTCAGATTTTTGCTGTAATTGTGACCGCGCGGCTTAGGGATTTTTGAAAAAAAAAGTTCTTCAGACGTCGAGGGATAATTCTATTTACGATTAAAAAAACGCATCTGTTTCCACCGAAAAACCTTTCAGGGGATCGTTTGCAACAGTTTGGCACCATCTTTGAGTGAATTGCAGAACGTCAGAAATTTTGAAGAAATTGTGACCGCGCGGCTTAGGGATTTTTGAAAAAAAAAGTTCTTAAGACGTCGAGGGATAATTCTATTTACGATTAAAAAAACGCATCTGTTTCCACCGAAAAACCTTTCAGGGGATCGTTTGCAACAGTTTGGCACCATTTTTGAGTGAATTGCAGAACGTCAGAAATTTTGAAGAAATTGTGACCGCGCGGCTTAGGGATTTTTGCAAAAAAAAGTTGTTCAGATGTCGAGGGCTAATTCTGTTTCCGATGATAAAAACGCATCTGTTTCCACCGAAAAACCTTTCAGGGGATCGTTTGCAACAGTTTGGCACCATTTTTGAGTGAATTGCAGAACGTCAGAAATTTTGAAGAAATTGTGACCGCGCGGCTTAGTGATTTTTGAAAAAAAAAGTTGTTCATACTTCAAGGGCTAATTCTGTTTCCGATGATAAAAACACATCAGTTTCCCTCGAAAAACCTTTCAGGGGATGGTTTGCAACACTTCAGCACCATTTTTGAGTGAATTGCAGAACGTCATATTTTTGCTGAAATTGTGACCGCGCGGATTAGGGATTTTTGCAAAAAAAAGTTTTTCAGACGTCGAGGGCTACTTTTGTTTCCGATGATAAAAACGCATCTGTTTCCACCGAAAAACCTTTCAGGGGATCGTTTGCAACAGTTTGGCACCATTTTTGAGTGAATTGCCGAACGTCAGAAATTTTGCTGTAATTGTGACCGCGCGGCTTAGTGATTTTTGCAAAAAAAAGTTGTTCAGATGTCGAGGGCTAATTCTGTTTCCGATGATAAAAACACATCTGTTTCCACCGAAAAACCTTTCAGGGGATAGTTTGCAACAGTTTGGCACCATTTTTGAGTGAATTGCCGAACGTCAGAAATTTTGCTGTAATTGTGACCGCGCGGCTTAGGGATTTTTGCAAAAAAAAGTTGTTCAGATGTCGAGGGCTAATTCTGTTTCCGATGATAAAAACGCATCTGTTTCCACCGAAAAACCTTTCAGGGGATCGTTTGCAAGACTTCAGCACCATTTTTGAGTGAATTGCAGAATGTCATATTTTTGCTGTAATTGTGACCGCGCGGCTTAGGGATTTTTGAAAAAAAAAGTTCTTCAGACGTCGAGGGATAATTCTATTTACGATTAAAAGAACGCATCTGTTTCCACCGAAAAACCTTTCAGGGGTTCGTTTGCAACAGTTTGGCACCATTTTTGAGTGAATTGCAGAACGTCAGAAATTTTGAAGAAATTGTGACCGCGCGGCTTATTGATTTTTGAAAAAAAAAGTTGTTGAGATGTCGAGGGCTAATTCTATTTACGATTAAAAAAACGCATCTGTTTCCACCGAAAAACCTTTCAGGGGATCGTTTGCAACAGTTTGGCACCATTTTTGAGTGAATTGCAGAACGTCAGAAATTTTGAAGAAATTGTGACCGCGGGGCTTAGGGATTTTTGCAAAAAAAAGTTGTTCAGACGTCGAGGGCTACTTTTGTTTCCGATGATAAAAACGCATCTGTTTCCACCGAAAAACCTTTCAGGGGATCGTTTGCAACAGTTTGGCACCATTTTTGAGTGAATTGCAGAACGTCAGAAATTTTGAAGAAATTGTGACCGCGCGGCTTACGGATTTTTGCAAAAAAAAGTTGTTCAGATGTCGAGGGCTAATTATGTTTCCGATGATAAAAACGCATCTGTTTCCACCGAAAAACCTTTCAGGGGATCGTTTGCAACAGTTCAGCACCATTTTTGAATGAATTGCAGAACTTCAGATTTTTGCTGAAAATGTGATCGCGCGCCTTAGGGATTTTTGCAAAAAATAGTTGTTCAGATGTTGAGGGCTAATTCTGTTTCCGATGATAAAAACCCATCTGTTTCCACCAAACAACCTTTCAGGTGATCATTTGCAACAGTTCAGCACCATTTTTGAATGTATTTCAGAATGTCAGATTTTTGCAGAAATTGTGACCGCGCGGCTTAGGGATTTTTGCAAAAAAAAGTTGTTCAGATGTCGAGGGCTAATTCTGTTTCCGATGATAAAAACGCATCTGTTTCCACCGAAAAACCTTTCAGGGGATCGTTTGCAACAGTTTGGCACCATTTTTGAGTGAATTGCAGAACGTCAGAAATTTTGAATAAATTGTGACCGCGCGGCTTAGTGATTTTTGAAAAAAAAAGTTGTTCAGACGTCGAGGGCTACTTTTCTTTCCGATGATAAAAACGCATCTGTTTCCCTTGAAAAACCTTTCAGGGGATGGTTTGCAAGACTTCAGCACCATTTTTGAGTGAATTGCAGAATGTCAGATTTTTGCTGTAATTGTGACCGAGCGGCTTAGGGATTTTTGAAAAAAAAAGTTGTTCAGACGTCGAGGGATAATTCTATTTACGATTAAAAAAACGCATCTGTTTCCACCGAAAAACCTTTCAGGGGATCGTTTGCAACAGTTTGGCACCATTTTTGAGTGAATTGCAGAACGTCAGAAATTTTGAAGAAATTGTGACCGCGCGGCTTAGGGATTTTTGCAAAAAAAAGTTGTTCAGATGTCGAGGGCTAATTCTGTTTCCGATGATAAAAACGCATCTGTTTCCACCGAAAAACCTTTCAGGGGATCGTTTGCAACAGTTTGGCACCATTTTTGAGTGAATTGCAGAACGTCAGAAATTTTGAAGAAATTGTGACCGCGCGGCTCAGTGATTTTTGAAAAAAAAAGTTGTTCATACTTCAAGGGCTAATTCTGTTTCTGATGATAAAAACACATCTGTTTCCCTTGAAAAACCTTTCAGGGGATGGTTTGCAACACTTCAGCACCATTTTTGAGTGAATTGCAGAACGTCATATTTTTGCTGAAATTGTGACCGCGCGGATTAGGGATTTTTGCAAAAAAAAGTTGTTCAGACGTCGAGGGCTAATTCTGTTTACGATTAAAAGAACGCATCTGTTTCCACCGAAAAACCTTTCAGGGGATCGTTTGCAACAGTTTGGCACCATTTTTGAGTGAATTGCAGAACGTCAGAAATTTTGAAGAAATTGTGACCGCGCGGCTTAGGGATTTTTGCAAAAAAAAGTTGTTCAGATGTTGAGGGCTAATTCTGTTTCCGATGATAAAAACGCATCTGTTTCCACCGAAAAACCTTTCAGGGGATCGTTTGCAACAGTTTGGCACCATTTTTGAGTGAATTGCAGAACGTCAGAAATTTTGAAGAAATTGTGACCGCGCGGCTTAGGGATTTTTGCAAAAAAAGTTGTTCAGATGTCGAGGGCTAATTCTGTTTCCGATCATAAAAACGCATCTGTTTCCACCGAAAAACCTTTCAGGGGATCGTTTGCAACAGTTTGGCACCATTTTTGAGTGAATTGCAGAACGTCAGAAATTTTGAAGAAATTGTGACCGCGCGGCTTAGTGATTTTTGCAAAAAAAAGTTGTTCAGATGTCGAGGGCTAATTCTGTTTCCGATGATAAAAACGCATCTGTTTCCACCGAAAAACCTTTCAGGGGATCGTTTGCAACAGTTTGGCACCATTTTTGAGTGAATTGCAGAACGTCAGAAATTTTGAAGAAATTGTGACCGCGCGGCTTCGTGATTTTTGAAAAAAAAAGTTGTTCATACTTCAAGGGCTAATTCTGTTTCCGATGATAAAAACACATCTGTTTCCCTCAAAAAACCTTTCAGGGGATGGTTTGCAACACTTCAGCACCATTTTTGAGTGAATTGCAGAACGTCATATTTTTGCTGAAATTGTGACCGCGCGGCTTAGGGATTTTTGCAAAAAAAAGTTGTTCAGACGTCGAGGGCTACTTTGGTTTCCGATGATAAAAACGCATCTGTTTCCACCGAAAAACCTTTCAGGGGATCGTTTGCAAGACTTCAGCACCATTTTTGAGTGAATTGCAGAATGTCAGATTTTTGCTGTAATTGTGACCGCGCGGCTTAGGGATTTTTGAAAAAAAAAGTTGTTCAGATGTCGAGGGCTAATTCTGTTTCCGATGATAAAAACACATCTGTTTCCACCGAAAAACCTTTCAGGGGATCGTTTGCAACACTTTGGCACCATTTTTGAGTGAATTGCAGAAGGTCAGAAATTTTGAAGAAATTGTGACCGCGCGGCTTAGTGATTTTTGAAAAAAAAAGTTGTTCATACTTCAAGGGCTAATTCTGTTTCCGATGATAAAAACACATCTGTTTCCCTCGAAAAACCTTTCAGGGGATGGTTTGCAACACTTCAGCACCATTTTTGAGTGAATTGCAGAACGTCAGAAATTTTGAAGAAATTGTGACCGCGCGGCTTAGTGATTTTTGAAAAAAAAAAGTTGTTCATACTTCAAGGGCTAATTCTGTTTCCGTTGATAAAAACACATCTGTTTCCACCGAAAAACCTTTCAGGGGATCGTTTGCAACACTTCAGCACCATTTTTGAGTGAATTGCAGAACGTCAGATTTTTGCTGTAATTGTGACCGCGCGGCTTAGGGATTTTTGAAAAAAAAGTTCTTCAGACGTCGAGGGATAATTCTATTTACGATTAAAAAAACGCATCTGTTTCCAACAAAAAACCTTTCAGGGGATCGTTTGCAACAGTTTGGCACCATTTTTGAGTGAATTGCAGAACGTCAGAAATTTTGAAGAAATTGTGACCGCGCGGCTTAGGGATTTTTGCAAAAAAAGTTGTTCAGATGTCGAGGGCTAATTCTGTTTCCGATCATAAAAACGCATCTGTTTCCACCGAAAAACCTTTCAGGGGATCGTTTGCAACAGTTTGGCACCATTTTTGAGTGAATTGCAGAACGTCAGAAATTTTGAAGAAATTGTGACCGCGCGGCTTAGTGATTTTTGCAAAAAAAAGTTGTTCAGATGTCGAGGGCTAATTCTGTTTCCGATGATAAAAACGCATCTGTTTCCACCGAAAAACCTTTCAGGGGATCGTTTGCAACAGTTTGGCACCATTTTTGAGTGAATTGCAGAACGTCAGAAATTTTGAAGAAATTGTGACCGCGCGGCTTCGTGATTTTTGAAAAAAAAAGTTGTTCATACTTCAAGGGCTAATTCTGTTTCCGATGATAAAAACACATCTGTTTCCCTCAAAAAACCTTTCAGGGGATGGTTTGCAACACTTCAGCACCATTTTTGAGTGAATTGCAGAACGTCATATTTTTGCTGAAATTGTGACCGCGCGGCTTAGGGATTTTTGCAAAAAAAAGTTGTTCAGACGTCGAGGGCTACTTTGGTTTCCGATGATAAAAACGCATCTGTTTCCACCGAAAAACCTTTCAGGGGATCGTTTGCAAGACTTCAGCACCATTTTTGAGTGAATTGCAGAATGTCAGATTTTTGCTGTAATTGTGACCGCGCGGCTTAGGGATTTTTGAAAAAAAAAGTTCTTCAGACGTCGAGGGATAATTCTATTTACGATTAAAAAAACGCATCTGTTTCCACCGAAAAACCTTTCAGGGGATCGTTTGCAACACTTTGGCACCATTTTTGAGTGAATTGCAGAACGTCAGAAATTTTGAAGAAATTGTGACCGCGCGGCTTAGTGATTTTTGAAAAAAAAAGTTGTTCATACTTCAAGGGCTAATTCTGTTTCCGATGATAAAAACACATCTGTTTCCCTCGAAAAACCTTTCAGGGGATGGTTTGCAACACTTCAGCACCATTTTTGAGTGAATTGCAGAACGTCAGAAATTTTGAAGAAATTGTGACCCCGCGGCTTAGTGATTTTTGAAAAAAAAAGTTGTTCAGATGTCGAGGGCTAATTCTGTTTCCGATGATAAAAACACATCTGTTTCCACCGAAAAACCTTTCAGGGGATCGTTTGCAACACTTTGGCACCATTTTTGAGTGAATTGCAGAAGGTCAGAAATTTTGAAGAAATTGTGACCGCGCGGCTTAGTGATTTTTGAAAAAAAAAGTTGTTCATACTTCAAGGGCTAATTCTGTTTCCGATGATAAAAACACATCTGTTTCCCTCGAAAAACCTTTCAGGGGATGGTTTGCAACACTTCAGCACCATTTTTGAGTGAATTGCAGAACGTCAGAAATTTTGAAGAAATTGTGACCGCGCGGCTTAGTGATTTTTGAAAAAAAAAAGTTGTTCATACTTCAAGGGCTAATTCTGTTTCCGTTGATAAAAACACATCTGTTTCCACCGAAAAACCTTTCAGGGGATCGTTTGCAACACTTCAGCACCATTTTTGAGTGAATTGCAGAACGTCAGATTTTTGCTGTAATTGTGACCGCGCGGCTTAGGGATTTTTGAAAAAAAAGTTCTTCAGACGTCGAGGGATAATTCTATTTACGATTAAAAAAACGCATCTGTTTCCAACAAAAAACCTTTCAGGGGATCGTTTGCAACAGTTTGGCACCATTTTTGAGTGAATTGCAGAACGTCAGAAATTTTGAAGAAATTGTGACCACGCGGCTTAGGGATTTTTGCAAAAAAAAGTTGTTCAGATGTCGAGGGCTAATTATGTTTCCGATGATAAAAACGCATCTGTTTCCACCGAAAAACCTTTCAGGGGATCGTTTGCAACAGTTCAGCACCATTTTTGAATGAATTGCAGAACGTCAGATTTTTGCTGAAAATGTGATCGCGCGCCTTAGGGATTTTTGCAAAAAATAGTTGTTCAGATGTTGAGGGCTAATTCTGTTTCCGATGATAAAAACGCAACTGTTTCCACCAAACAACCTTTCAGGTGATCGTTTGCAACAGTTCAGCACCATTTTTGAATGTATTTCAGAATGTCAGATTTTTGCAGAAATTGTGACCGCGCGGCTTAGGGATTTTTGCAAAAAAAAGTTGTTCAGATGTCGAGGGCTAATTCTGTTTCCGATGATAAAAACGCATCTGTTTCCACCGAAAAACCTTTCAGGGGATCGTTTGCAAGACTTCAGCACCATTTTTGAGTGAATTGCAGAATGTCAGATTTTTGCTGTAATTGTGACCGCGCGGCATAGGGATTTTTGAAAAAAAAAAGTTCTTCAGACGTCGAGGGATAATTCTATTTACGATTAAAAAAACGCATCTGTTTCCACCGAAAAACCTTTCAGGGGATCGTTTGCAACAGTTTGGCACCATTTTTGAGTGAATTGCAGAAAGTCAGAAATTTTGAAGAAATTGTGACCGCGCGGCTTAGGGATTTTTGCAAAAAAAAGTTGTTCAGATGTCGAGGGCTAATTCTGTTTCCGATGATAAAAACGCATCTGTTTCCACCGAAAAACCTTTCAGGGGATCGTTTGCAACAGTTTGGCACCATTTTTGAGTGAATTGCAGAACGTCAGAAATTTTGAAGAAATTGTGACCGCGCGGCTTAGTGATTTTTGAAAAAAAAAGTTGTTCAGATGTCGAGGGCAAATTCTGTTTCTGATGTAAAAACGCATCTGTTTGGACTGAAAAACCTTTCAGGGGATGGTTTGCAACACTTCAGCACCATTTTTGAGTGATTTGCAGAACGTCATATTTTTGCTGAAATTGTGACAGCGCGGCTTAGGGATTTTTGCAAAAAAAAGTTGTTCAGACGTCGAGGGCTACTTTTGTTTCCGATGATAAAAACGCATCTGTTTCCACCGAAAAACCTTTCAGGGGATCGTTTGCAAGACTTCAGCACCATTTTTGAGTGAAATGCAGAATGTCAGATTTTTGCTGTAATTTTGACCGCGCGGCTTAGGGATTTTTGAAAAAAAAGTTCTTCAGACGTCGAGGGATAATTCTATTTACGATCAAAAAAACGCATCTGTCTCCAACAAAAAACCTTTCAGGGGATCGTTTGCAACAGTTTGGCACCATTTTTGAGTGAATTGCAGAACGTCAGATTTTTGCTGTAATTGTGACCACGCGGCTTAGGGATTTTTGAAAAAAAAGTTCTTCAGACGTCGAGGGATAATTCTATTTACGATCAAAAAAACACATCTGTTTCCAACAAAAAACCTTTCAGGGGATCGTTTGCAACAGTTTGGCACCATTTTTGAGTGAATTGCAGAACGTCAGAAATTTTGAAGAAATTGTGACCGCGCGGCTTAGGGATTTTTGCAAAAAAAAGTTGTTCAGATGTCGAGGGCTAATTATGTTTCCAATGATAAAAACGCATCTGTTTCCACCGAAAAACCTTTCAGGGGATCGTTTGCAACAGTTCAGCACCATTTTTGAATGTATTTCAGAATGTCAGATTTTTGCAGAAATTGTGACCGCGCGGCTTAGGGATTTTTGCAAAAAAAAGTTGTTCAGATGTCGAGGGCTAATTCTGTTTCCGATGATAAAAACACATCTGTTTCCACCGAAAAACCTTTCAGGGGATGGTTTGCAACAGTTTGCATCTGTTTCCACCGAAAAACCTTTCTGGGGATGGTTTGCAACACTTCAGCACCATTTTTGAGTGAATTGCAGAACGTCATATTTTTGCTGAAATTGTGACCGCGCGGCTTAGGGATTTTTGCAAAAAAAAGTTGTTCAGACGTCGAGGGCTACTTTTGTTTCCGATGATAAAAACGCATCTGTTTCCACCGAAAAACCTTTCAGGGGATCGTTTGCAACAGTTTGGCACCATTTTTGAGTGAATTGCAGAACGTCATATTTTTGCTGAAATTGTGACCGCGCGGCTTAGGGATTTTTGCAAAAAAAAGTTGTTCAGACGTCGAGGGCTACTTTTGTTTCCGATGATAAAAACGCATCTGTTTCCACCGAAAAACCTTTCAGGGGATCGTTTGCAACAGTTTGGCACCATTTTTGAGTGAATTGCAGAACGTCAGATTTTTGCTGTAATTGTGACCGCGCGGCTTAGGGATTTTTGAAAAAAAAAGTTCTTCAGACGTCGAGGGCTAATACTATTTACGATTAAAAAAACGCATCTGTTTCCAACAAAAAACCGTTCAGGGGATCGTTTGCAACAGTTTGGCACCATTTTTGAGTGAATTGCAGAACGTCAGAAATTTTGAAGAAATTGTGACCGCGCGGCTTAGGGATTTTTGCAAAAAAAAGTTGTTCAGACGTCGAGGGCTACTTTTGTTTCCGAAGATAAAAACGCATCTGTTTCCACCGAAAAACCTTTCAGGGGATCGTTTGCAAGACTTCAGCACCATTTTTGAGTGAATTGCAGAATGTCAGATATTTGCTGTAATTGTGACCGCGCGGCTTAGGGATTTTTTTGAAAAAAAAAGTCCTTCAGACGTCGAGGGATAATTCTATTTACGATTAAAAGAACGCATCTGTTTCCACCGAAAAACCTTTCAGGGGATCGTTTGCAACAGTTTGGCACCATTTTTAAGTGAATTGCAGAATGTCAGAAATTTTGAAGAAATTGTGACCGCGCGGCTTAGGGATTTTTGCAAAAAAAAGTTGTTCAGATGTCGAGGGCTAATTCTGTTTCCGATGATAAAACACATCTGTTTCCACCGAAAAACCTTTCAGAGGATCGTTTGCAACAGTTTGGCACCATTTTTGAATGTATTTCAGAACGTCAGATTTTTGCAGAAATTGTGACCGCGCGGCTTTGGGATTTTTGAAAAAAAAGTTTTTCAGATGTCGAGGGCTAATTCTGTTTCCGATGATAAAAACACATCTGTTTCCACCGAAAAACCTTTCAGGGGATGGTTTGCAACAGTTTGCATCTGTTTCCACCGAAAAACCTTTCAGGGGATGGTTTGCAACACTTCAGCACCATTTTTGAGTCAATTGCAGAACGTCATATTTTTGCTGAAATTGTGACCACGCGGCTTAGGGATTTTTGCAAAAAAAAGTTGTTCAGACGTCGAGGGCTACTTTTGTTTCCGATGATAAAAACGCATCTGTTTCCACCGAGAAACCTTTCAGGGGATCGTTTGCAAGACTTCAGCACCATTTTTGAATGAATTGCAGAATGTCAGATTTTTGCTGTAATTGTGACCGCGCGGCTTAGGGATTTTTGAAAAAAAAAGTTCTTCAGACGTTGAGGGATAATTCTATTTACGATTAAAAAAACGCATCTGTTTCCAACAAAAAAACTTTCAGGGGATCGTTTGCAACAGTTTGGCACCATTTTTGAGTGAATTGCAGAACGTCAGAAATTTTGAAGAAATTGTGACCGCGTGGCTTAGGGATTTTTGAAAAAAAAGTTCTTCAGACGTCGAGGGATAATTCTATTTACGATTTAAAAAACGCATCTGTTTCCAACGAAAAACCTTTCAGGGGATCGTTTGCAACAGTTTGGCACCATTTTTGAGTGAATTGCAGAACGTCAGAAATTTTGAAGAAATTGTGACCGCGCGGCTTAGGGATTTTTGCAAAAAAAAGTTGTTCAGATGTCGAGGGCTAATTCTGTTTCCGATGATAAAAATGCATCTGTTTCCACCGAAAAACCTTTCAGCGGATCGTTTGCAACACTTCAGGACCATTTTTGAGTGAATTGCAGAACGTCAGATTTTTGCTGAAATTGTGACCGCGCGGCTTAGGGATTTTTGAAAAAAAAGTTTTTCAGATGTCGAGGGCTAATTCTGTTTCCGTTAATAAAACACATCTGTTTCCACCGAAAAACCTTTCAGGGGATGGTTTGCAACAGTTTACATCTGTTTCCACCGAAAAACCTTTCAGGGGATGGTTTGCAACACTTCAGCACCATTTTTGAGTGAATTGCAGAACGTCATATTTTTGCTGAAATTGTGACCGCGCGGCTTAGGGATTTTTGCAAAAAAAAGTTGTTCAGACGTCGAGGGCTACTTTTGTTTCCGATGATAAAAACGCATCTGTTTCCACCGAAAAACCTTTCAGGGGATCGTTTGCAACAGTTTGGCACCATTTTTGAGTGAATTGCAGAACGTCAGAAATTTTGAAGAAATTGTGACCGCGCGGCTTAGGGATTTTTGCAAAAAAAAGATGTTCAGATGTCGAGGGCTACTTTTGTTTCCGATGATAAAAACGCATCTGTTTCCACCGAAAAACCTTTCAGAGGATCGTTTGCAACAGTTTGGCACCATTTTTGAGTGAATTGCAGAACGTCAGATTTTTGCTGTAATTGTGACCGCGCGGCTTAGGGATTTTTGAAAAAAAAGTTCTTCAGACGTCGAGGGATAATTCTATTTACGATTAAAAAAACGCATCTGTTTCCAACAAAAAACCTTTCAGGGGATCGTTTGCAACAGTTTGGCACCATTTTTGAGTGAATTGCAGAACGTCAGAAATTTTGAAGAAATTGTGACCGCGCGGCTTAAAGATTTTTGCAAAAAAAAGTTGTTCAGATGTCGAGGGCTAATTATGTTTCCGTTGATAAAAACGTATCTGTTTCCACCAAACAACCTTTCAGGTGATCGTTTGCAACAGTTCAGCACCATTTTTGAATGTATTTCAGAACGTCAGATTTTTGCAGAAATTGTGACCGCGCGGCTTAGGGATTTTTGCAAAAAAAAGTTGTTCAGATGTCGAGGGCTAATTCTGTTTCCGATGATAAAAACACATCTGTTTCCACCGAAAAACCTTTCAGGGGATCGTTTGCAAGACTTCAGCACCATTTTTGAGTGAATTGCAGAATGTCAGATTTTTGCTGTAATTGTGACCGCGCGGCTTAGGGATTTTTGCAAAAAAAAGTTGTTCAGATGTCGAGGGCTAATTCTGTTTCCGATGATAAAAACACATCTGTTTCCACCGAAAAACCTTTCAGGGGATCGTTTGCAACAGTTTGGCACCATTTTTGAATGTATTTCAGAACGTCAGATTTTTGCAGAAATTGTGACCGCGCGGCTAAGGGATTTTTGAAAAAAAAGTTTTTCAGATGTCGAGGGCTAATTCTGTTTCCGATGATAAAACACATCTGTTTCCACCGAAAAACCTTTCAGGGGATGGTTTGCAACAGTTTACATCTGTTTCCACCGAAAAACCTTTCAGGGGATGGTTTGCAACACTTCAGGACCATTTTTGAGTGAATTGCAGAACGTCATATTTTTGCTGAAATTGTGACCGCGCGGCTTAGGGATTTTTGCAAAAAAAAGTTGTTCAGACGTCGAGGGCAACTTTTGTTTCCGTTGATAAAAACGCATCTGTTTCCACCGAAAAACCTTTCAGGGGATCGTTTGCAACACTTCAGCACCATTTTTGAATGAATTGCAGAACGTCAGAAATTTTGAAGAAATTGTGACCGCGCGGCTTAGGGATTTTTGCAAAAAAAAGATGTTCAGATGTCGAGGGCTAATTCTGTTTCCGATGATAAAAACGCATCTGTTTCCACCGAAAAACCTTTCAGAGGATCGTTTGCAACAGTTTGGCACCATTTTTGAGTGAATTGCAGAACGTCAGATTTTTGCTGTAATTGTGACCGCGCGGCTTAGGGATTTTTGAAAAAAAAGTTCTTCAGACGTCGAGGGATAATTCTATTTACGATTAAAAAAACGCATCTGTTTCCAACAAAAAACCTTTCAGGGGATCGTTTGCAACAGTTTGGCACCATTTTTGAGTGAATTGCAGAACGTCAGAAATTTTGAAGAAATTGTGACCGCGCGGCTTAGGGATTTTTGCAAAAAAAAGTTGTTCAGATGTCGAGGGCTAATTATGTTTCCGATGATAAAAACGCATCTGTTTCCACCAAACAACCTTTCAGGTGATCGTTTGCAACAGTTCAGCACCATTTTTGAATGTATTTCAGAACGTCAGATTTTTGCAGAAATTGTGACCGCGCGGCTTAGGGATTTTTGCAAAAAAAAGTTGTTCAGATGTCGAGGGTTAATTCTGTTTCCGATGATAAAAATGCATCTGTTTCCACCGAAAAACCTTTCAGGGGATCGTTTGCAACACTTCAGCACCATTATTGAGTGAATTGCAGAACGTCTGATTTTTGCTGAAATTGTGACCGCGCGGCTTAGGGATTTTTGAAAAAAAAGTTCTTCAGACGTCGAGGGTTAATTCTGTTTCCGATGATAAAAATGCATCTGTTTCCACCGAAAAACCTTTCAGGGGATCGTTTGCAACAGTTTGGCACCATTTTTGAGTGAATTGCAGAACGTCAAAAATTTTGAAGAAATTGTGACCGCGCGGCTTAGTGATTTTTGAAAAAAAAAGTTGTTCAGATGTCGAGGGCTAATTCTGTTTCCGATGATAAAAACGCATCTGTTTCCACCGAAAAACCTTTCAGGGGATCGTTTGCAACAGTTTGGCACCATTTTTGAGTGAATTGCAGAACGTCAGATTTTTGCTGTAATTGTGACCGCGCGGCTTAGGGATTTTTGAAAAAAAAGTTCTTCAGACGTCGAGGGATAATTCTATTTACGATTAAAAAAACGCATCTGTTTCCAACAAAAAAACCTTTCAGGGGATCGTTTGCAACAGTTTGGCAACATTTTTGAGTGAATTGCAGAACGTCAGAAATTTTGAAGAAATTGTGACCGCGCGGTTTAGGGATTTTTGCAAAAAAAAGTTGTTCAGATGTCGAGGGCTAATTCTGTTTCCGATGATAAAAACGCATCTGTTTCCACCGAAAAACCTTTCAGGGCATCGTTTGCAACAGTTTGGCACCATTTTTGAGTGAATTGCAGAACGTCAGAAATTTTGAAGAAATTGTGACCGCGCGGCTTAGGGATTTTTGCAAAAAAAAGTTGTTCAGATGTCGAGGGCTAATTCTGTTTCCGATGATAAAAACGCATCTGTTTCCACCGAAAAACCTTTCAGGTGATCGTTTGCAACAGTTCAGCACCATTTTTGAGTGTATTTCAGAACGTCAGATTTTTGCAGAAAT
This sequence comes from Podarcis cretensis, assembly GCF_951804945.1. Classification (NCBI taxonomy): domain Eukaryota; kingdom Metazoa; phylum Chordata; class Lepidosauria; order Squamata; family Lacertidae; genus Podarcis; species Podarcis cretensis. Next base: position 93,718,660 of record NC_137175.1, read on the forward strand.
TGTGACCGCGCGGCTTAGGGATTTTTGCAAAAAAAAGTTGTTCAGATGTTGAGGGCTAATTCTGTTTCCGATGATAAAAATGCATCTGTTTCCACCGAAAAACCTTTCAGGGGATCGTTTGCAACACTTCAGCACCATTTTTGAGTGAATTGCAGAACGTCAGATTTTTGCTGAAATTGTGACCGCGCGGCTTAGGGATTTTTGAAAAAAAAGTTCTTCAGACGTCGAGGGTTAATTCTGTTTCCGATGATAAAAACGCATCTGTTTCCACCGAAAAACCTTTCAGGGGATCGTTTGCAACAGTTTGGCACCATTTTTGAGTGAATTGCAGAACGTCAGAAATTTTGAAGAAATTGTGACCGGGCGGCTTAGGGATTTTTGAAAAAAAAAGTTGTTCATACTTCAAGGGCTAATTCTGTTTCCGATGATAAAAACACATCTGTTTCCCTTGAAAAACCTTTCAGGGGATGGTTTGCAACACTTCAGCACCATTTTTGAGTGAATTGCAGAACGTCATATTTTTGCTGAAATTGTGACCGCGCGGCTTAGGGATTTTTGCAAAAAAAAGTTGTTCAGACGTCGAGGGCTACTTTTGTTTCCGATGATAAAAACGCATCTGTTTCCACCGAAAAACCTTTCAGGGGATCGTTTGCAAGACTTCAGCACCATTTTTGAATGAATTGCAGAATGTCAGATTTTTGCTGTAATTGTGACCGCGCGGCTTAGGGATTTTTGAAAAAAAAAGTTCTTCAGACGTCGAGGGATAATTCTATTTACGATTAAAAGATCGCATCTGTTTCCAACAAAAAACCTATCAGGGGATCGTTTGCAACAGTTTGGCACCATTTTTGAGTGAATTGCAGAACGTCAGAAATTTTGAAGAAATTGTGACCGCGCGGCTTAGTGATTTTTGCAAAAAAAAGTTGTTCAGATGTCGAGGGCTAATTCTGTTTCCGATGATAAAAACGCATCTGTTTCCACCGAAAAACCTTTCAGGGGATCGTTTGCAAGACTTCAGCACCATTTTTGAGTGAATTGCAGAATGTCAGATTTTTGCTGTAATTGTGACCGCGCGGCTTAGGGATTTTTGAAAAAAAAAGTTCTTCAGACGTCGAGGGATAATTCTATTTACGATTAAAAGAACGCATCTGTTTCCACCGAAAAACCTTTCAGGGGATCGTTTGCAACAGTTTGGCACCATTTTTGAGTGAATTGCAGAACGTCAGAAATTTTGAAGAAATTGTGACCGCGCGGCTTAGTGATTTTTGAAAAAAAAAGTTGTTCAGATGTCGAGGGCTAATTCTGTTTCCGATGATAAAAACGCATCTGTTTCCAACAAAAAACCTTTCAGGGGATCGTTTGCAACAGTTTGGCACCATTTTTGAGTGAATTGCAGAACGTCAGAAATTTTGAAGAAATTGTGACCGCGCGGCTTAGTGATTTTTGAAAAAAAAAGTTGTTCAGATGTCGAGGGCTAATTCTGTTTCCGATGATAAAAACGCATCTGTTTCCACCGAAAAACCTTTCAGGGGATCGTTTGCAACAGTTTGGCACCATTTTTGAGTGAATTGCAGAACGTCAGATTTTTGCTGTAATTGTGACCGCGCGGCTTAGGGATTTTTGCAAAAAAAAGTTGTTCAGATGTCGAGGGCTAATTCTGTTTCCGATGATAAAAACACATCTGTTTCCACCGAAAAACCTTTCAGGGGATCGTTTGCAACACTTCAGCACCATTTTTGAGTGAATTGCAGAACGTCATATTTTTGCTGAAATTGTGACCGCGCGGCTTAGGGATTTTTGAAAAAAAAAGTTGTTCATACTTCAAGGGCTAATTCTGTTTCCGATGATAAAAACACATCTGTTTCCCTCGAAAAACCTTTCAGGGGATGGTTTGCAACAGTTTGGCACCATTTTTGAGTGAATTGCAGAACGTCAGAAATTTTGAAGAAATTGTGACCGCGGGGCTTAAAGATTTTTGCAAAAAAAAGTTGTTCAGATGTCGAGGGCTAATTCTGTTTCCGATGATAAAAACGCATCTGTTTCCACCGAAAAACCTTTCAGGGGATCGTTTGCAACAGTTTGGCACCATTTTTGAGTGAATTGCAGAACATCAGATTTTTGCTGTAATTGTGACCGCGCGGCTTAGGGATTTTTGAAAAAAAAAGTTCTTCAGACGTCGAGGGCTAATTCTGTTTCCGATGATAAAAACGCATCTGTTTCCACGGAAAAACCTTTCAGGGGATCGTTTGCAACAGTTTGGCACCATTTTTGAGTGAATTGCAGAACGTCAGAAATTTTGAAGAAATTGTGACCGCGCGGCTTAAAGATTTTTGCAAAAAAAAGTTGTTCAGATGTCGAGGGCTAATTCTGTTTCCGATGATAAAAACGCATCTGTTTCCACCGAAAAACCTTTCAGGGGATCGTTTGCAACAGTTTGGCACCATTTTTGAGTGAATTGCAGAATGTCATATTTTTGCTGAAATTGTGACCGCGAGGCTTAGGGATTTTTGCAAGAAAAAGTTGTTCAGACGTCGAGGGCTACTTTTGTTTCCGATGATAAAAACGCATCTGTTTCCACCGAAAAACCTTTCAGGGGATGGTTTGCAACAGTTTGGCACCATTTTTGAGTGAATTGCAGAACGTCAGAAATTTTGAAGAAATTGTGACCGCGCGGCTTAGGGATTTTTGCAAAAAAAAGTTGTTTAGATGTCGAGGGCTATTTATGTTTCCGATGATAAAAACGCATCTGTTTCCACCGAAAAACCTTTCAGGGGATCGTTTGCAAGACTTCAGCACCATTTTTGAGTGAATTGCAGAATGTCAGATTTTTGCTGTAATTGTGACCGCGCGCCTTAGGGATTTTTGAAAAAAAAACTTCTTCAGAGGTCGAGGGATAATTCTATTTACGATTAAAAAAACGCATCTGTTTCCAACAAAAAACCTTTCAAGGGATCGGTTGCAACAGTTTGGCACCATTTTTGAGTGAATTGCAGAATGTCAGAAATTTTGAAGAAATTGTGACTGCGCGGCTTAGGGATTTTTGCAAAAAAAAGTTGTTCAGATGTCGAGGGCTAATTCTGTTTCCGATGATAAAAACGCATCTGTTTCCACCGAAAAACCTTTCAGGGGATCGTTTGCAACAGTTCAGCACCATTTTTGAATGTATTTCAGAACGTCAGAAATTTTGAAGAAATTGTGACCGCGCGGCTTAGTGATTTTTGAAAAAAAAAGTTGTTCATACTTCAAGGGCTAATTCTGTTTCCGATGATAAAAACACATCTGTTTCCCTCGAAAAACCTTTCAGGGGATGGTTTGCAACACTTCAGCACCATTTTTGAGTGAATTGCAGAACGTCATATTTTTGCTGAAATTGTAACCGCGGGGCTTAGGGATTTTTGCAAAAAAAAGTTGTTCAGATGTCGAGGGCTACTTTTGTTTCCGATGATAAAAACGCATCTGTTTCCAACAAAAAACCTTTCAGGGGATCGTTTGCAACAGTTTGGCACCATTTTTGAGTGAATTGCAGAACGTCAGAAATTTTGAAGAAATTGTGACCGCGCCGCTTAGGGATTTTTGCAAAAAAAAGTTGTTCAGATGTCGAGGGCTAATTCTGTTTCCGATGATAAAAACTCATCTGTTTCCACCGAAAAACCTTTCAGGGGATCGTTTGCAACAGTTTGGCACCATTTTTGAGTGAATTGCAGAACGTCAGAAATTTTGAAGAAATTGTGACCGCGCGGCTTAGGGATTTTTGCAAAAAAAAGTTATTCAGATGTCGAGGGCTAATTCTGTTTCCGATGATAAAAACGCATCTGTTTCCACCGAAAAACCTTTCAGGGCATCGTTTGCAACAGTTTGGCACCATTTTTGAGTGAATTGCAGAACGTCAGAAATTTTGAAGAAATTGTGACCGCGCGGCTTAGGGATTTTTGCAAAAAAAAGTTGTTCAGATGTCGAGGGCTAATTCTGTTTCCGATGATAAAAACACATCTGTTTCCACCGAAAAACCTTTCAGGGGATCGTTTGCAAGACTTCAGCACCATTTTTGAGTGAATTGCAGAATGTCAGATTTTTGCTGTAATTGTGACCGCGCGGCTTAGGGATTTTTGAAAAAAAAAGTTCTTCAGACGTCGAGGGATAATTCTATTTACGATTAAAAAAACGCATCTGTTTCCAACAAAAAACCTTTCAGGGCATCGTTTGCAACAGTTTGGCACCATTTTTGAGTGAATTGCAGAACGTCAGAAATTTTGAAGAAATTGTGACCGCGCGGCTTAAAGATTTTTGCAAAAAAAAGTTGTTCAGATGTCGAGGGCTAATTCTGTTTCCGATGATAAAAACGCATCTGTTTCCACCGAAAAACCTTTCAGGGGATCGTTTGCAACAGTTTGGCACCATTTTTGAGTGAATTGCAGAACGTCAGATTGTTTCTGAAATTGTGACCGCGCGGCTTAGGGATTTTTGCAAAAAAAAGTTGTTCAGATGTTGAGGGCTAATTCTGTTTCCGATGATAAAAACGCATCTGTTTCCACCGAAAAACCTTTCAAGGGATCGTTTGCAAGACTTCAGCACCATTTTTGAGTGAATTGCAGAATGTCAGATTTTTGCTGTAATTGTGACCGCGCGGCTTAGTGATTTTTGAAAAAAAAAGTTGTTCATACTTCAAGGGCTAATTCTGTTTCCGATGATAAAAACACATCTGTTTCCCTCGAAAAACCTTTCAGGGGATGGTTTGCAACACTTCAGCACCATTTTTGAGTGAATTGCAGAACGTCATATTTTTGCTGATATTGTGACCGCGCGGCTTAGGGATTTTTGCAAAAAAAAGTTGTTCAGACGTCGAGTGCTACTTTTGTTTCCGATGATAAAAATGCATCTGTTTCCACCAAAAAACCTTTCAGGGGATGGTTTGCAACAGTTTGGCATCATTTTTGAGTGAATTGCAGAACGTCAGAAATTTTGAAGAAATTGTGACCGCGCGGCTTAGGGATTTTTGAAAAAAAAAGTTGTTCATACTTCAAGGGCTAATTCTGTTTCCGATGATAAAAACACATCTGTTTCCCTCGAAAAACCTTTCAGGGGATGGTTTGCAACACTTCAGCACCATTTTTGAGTGAATTGCAGAACGTCATATTTTTGCTGAAATTGTGACCTTGAGGCTTAGGGATTTTTGCAAAAAAAAGTTGTTCAGACGTCGAGGGCTACTTTTGTTTCCGATGATAAAAACGCATCTGTTTCCACCGAAAAACCTTTCAGGGGATCGTTTGCAAGACTTCAGCACCATTTTTGAGTGAATTGCAGAATGTCAGATTTTTGCTGTAATTGTGACCGCGCGGCTTAGTGATTTTTGTAAAAAAAAGTTGTTCAGATGTCGAGGGCTAATTCTGTTTCCGATGATAAAAATGCATCTGTTTCCACCGAAAAACCTTTCAGGGGATGGTTTGCAACAGTTTGGCACCATTTTTGAGTGAATTGCAGAACGTCAGAAATTTTGAAGAAATTGTGACCGCGCGGCTTAGTGATTTTTGAAAAAAAAAGCTGTTCATACTTCAAGGGCTAATTCTGTTTCCGATGATAAAAACACATCTGTTTCCCTCGAAAAACCTTTCAGGGGATGGTTTGCAACACTTCAGCACCATTTTTGAGTGAATTGCAGAACGTCATATTTTTGCTGATATTGTGACCGCGCGGCTTAGGGATTTTTGCAAAAAAAAGTTGTTCAGACGTCGAGGGCTACTTTTGTTTCCGATGATAAAAACGCATCTGTTTCCACCGAAAAACCTTTCAGGGGATGGTTTGCAACAGTTTGGCATCATTTTTGAGTGAATTGCAGAACGTCAGAAATTTTGAAGAAATTGTGACTGCGCGGCTTAGGGATTTTTGCAAAAAAAAGTTGTTTAGATGTCGAGGGCTAATTATGTTTCCGATGATAAAAACACATCTGTTTCCCTCGAAAAACATTTCAGGGGATGGTTTGCAACACTTCAGCACCATTTTTGAGTGAATTGCAGAACGTCATATTTTTGCTGAAATTGTGACCGCGCGGCTTAGGGATTTTTGCAAAAAAAAGTTGTTCAAATGTCGAGGGCTAATTCTGTTTCCGATGATAAAAATGCATCTGTTTCCACCGAAAAACCTTTCAGGGGATGGTTTGCAACAGTTTGGCACCATTTTTGAGTGAATTGCAGAACGTCAGAAATTTTGAAGAAATTGTGACCGCGCGGCTTAGTGATTTTTGAAAAAAAAAGCTGTTCATACTTCAAGGGCTAATTCTGTTTCCGATGATAAAAACACATCTGTTTCCCTCGAAAAACCTTTCAGGGGATGGTTTGCAACACTTCAGCACCATTTTTGAGTGAATTGCAGAACGTCATATTTTTGCTGATATTGTGACCGCGCGGCTTAGGGATTTTTGCAAAAAAAAGTTGTTCAGACGTCGAGGGCTACTTTTGTTTCCGATGATAAAAACGCATCTGTTTCCACCGAAAAACCTTTCAGGGGATGGTTTGCAACAGTTTGGCATCATTTTTGAGTGAATTGCAGAACGTCAGAAATTTTGAAGAAATTGTGACTGCGCGGCTTAGGGATTTTTGCAAAAAAAAGTTGTTTAGATGTCGAGGGCTAATTATGTTTCCGATGATAAAAACACATCTGTTTCCCTCGAAAAACATTTCAGGGGATGGTTTGCAACACTTCAGCACCATTTTTGAGTGAATTGCAGAACGTCATATTTTTGCTGAAATTGTGACCGCGCGGCTTAGGGATTTTTGCAAAAAAAAGTTGTTCAAATGTCGAGGGCTAATTCTGTTTCCGATGATAAAAACGCATCTGTTTCCACCGAAAAACCTTTCAGGGGATCGTTTGCAACAGTTTGGCACCATTTTTGAGTGAATTGCAGAACATCAGATTTTTGCTGTAATTGTGACCGCGCGGCTTAGGGATTTTTGAAAAAAAAGTTCTTCAGACGTCGAGGGATAATTCTATTTACGATTAAAAAAACGCATCTGTTTCCAACAAAAAACCTTTCAGGGGATCGTTTGCAACAGTTCAGCACCATTTTTGAATGAATTGCAGAACGTCAGAAATTTTGAAGAAATTGTGACCGCGCGGCTTAGGGATTTTTGCAAAAAAAAGTTGTTCAGATGTTGAGGGCTAATTATGTTTCCGATGATAAAAACGCATCTGTTTCCAACAAAAAAACCTTTCAGGGGATCGTTTGCAACAGTTCAGCACCATTTTTGAATGAATTGCAGAACGTCAGATTTTTGCTGAAAATGTGATCGCGCGCCTTAGGGATTTTCAAAAAAAAAGTTGTTCAGATGTCGAGGGCTAATTTTGTTTCCGATGATAAAAACGCATCTGTTTCCACCGAAAAACCTTTCAGGGGATCGTTTGCAAGACTTCAGCACCATTTTTGAGTGAATTGCAGAACGTCATATTTTTGCTGAAATTGTGACTGCGCGGCTTAGGGATTTTTGCAAAAAAAAGTTGTTTAGATGTCGAGGGCTAATTATGTTTCCGATGATAAAAACACATCTGTTTCCCTCGAAAAACATTTCAGGGGATGGTTTGCAACACTTCAGCACCATTTTTGAGTGAATTGCAGAACGTCAGATTTTTGCTGAAATTGTGACCGCGCGGCTTAGGGATTTTTGCAAAAAAAAGTTGTTCAGACGTCGAGGGCTACTTTTGTTTCCGATGATAAAAACGCATCTGTTTCCACCGAAAAACCTTTCAGGGGATCGTTTGCAACACTTCAGCACCATTTTTGAGTGAATTGCAGAATGTCAGATTTTTGCTGTAATTGTGACCGCGCGGCTTAGGGATTTTTGAAAAAAAAAGTTCTTCAGACGTCGAGGGATAATTCTATTTACGATTAAAAAAACGCATCTGTTTCCAACAAAAAACCTTTCAGGGGATCGTTTGCAACAGTTTGGCACCATTTTTGAGTGAATTGCAGAACGTCAGAAATTTTGAAGAAATTGTGACCGCGCGGCTTAAAGATTTTTGCAAAAAAAAGTTGTTCAGATGTCGAGGGCTAATTCTGTTTCCGATGATAAAAACGCATCTGTTTCCACCGAAAAACCTTTCAGGGGATGGTTTGCAACAGTTTGGCACCATTTTTGAGTGAATTGCAGAACGTCAGAAATTTTGAAGAAATTGTGACCGCGCGGCTTAGTGATTTTTGAAAAAAAAGTTCTTCAGACGTCGAGGGATAATTCTATTTACGATTAAAAAAACGCATCTGTTTCCAACAAAAAACCTTTCAGGGGATCGTTTGCAACAGTTTGGCACCATTTTTGAGTGAATTGCAGAACGTCAGAAATTTTGAAGAAAATGTGATCGCGCGCCTTAGGGATTTTTGCAAAAAAAAGTTGTTCAGATGTCGTGGGCTAATTCTGTTTCCGATGATAAAAACGCATCTGTTTCCACCGAAAAACCTTTCAGGGGATCGTTTGCAAGACTTCAGCACCATTTTTGAGTGAATTGCAGAATGTCAGATTTTTGCTGTAATTGTGACCGCGCGGCTTAGTGATTTTTGAAAAAAAAGTTCTTCAGACGTCGAGGGATAATTCTATTTACGATTAAAAAAACGCATCTGTTTCCAACAAAAAACCTTTCAGGGGATCGTTTGCAACAGTTTGGCACCATTTTTGAGTGAATTGCAGAACGTCAGAAATTTTGAAGAAATTGTGACCGCGCGGCTTAAAGATTTTTGCAAAAAAAAGTTGTTCAGATGTCGAGGGCTAATTCTGTTTCCGATGATAAAAACGCATCTGTTTCCACCGAAAAACCTTTCAGGGGATGGTTTGCAACAGTTTGGCACCATTTTTGAGTGAATTGCAGAACGTCAGAAATTTTGAAGAAATTGTGACCGCGCGGCTTAGTGATTTTTGAAAAAAAAGTTCTTCAGACGTCGAGGGATAATTCTATTTACGATTAAAAAAACGCATCTGTTTCCACCGCAAAACCTTTCAGGGGATCGTTTGCAACAGTTTGGCACCATTTTTGAGTGAATTGCAGAACGTCAGAAATTTTGAAGAAATTGTGACCGCGCGGCTTAGGGATTTTTGCAAAAAAAAGTTGTTCAGATGTCGAGGGCTAATTCTGTTTCCGATGATAAAAACGCATCTGTTTCCACCGAAAAACCTTTCAGGGGATCGTTTGCAACAGTTTGGCACCATTTTTGAGTGAATTGCAGAACATCAGATTTTTGCTGTAATTGTGACCGCGCGGCTTAGGGATTTTTGAAAAAAAAAGTTCTTCAGACGTCGAGGGATAATTCTATTTACGATTAAAAAAACGCATCTGTTTCCAACAAAAAACCTTTCAGGGGATCGTTTGCAACAGTTTGGCACCATTTTTGAGTGAATTGCAGAACGTCAGAAATTTTGAAGAAATTGTGACCGCGCGGCTTAGGGATTTCCGGAGGCGGCGCGAACGGCAATGGCTGCCCTTTCCTAGCCGGGAAGGGAAGCTCCGCCGAAAAAGGGTCTCCCGCTGCGGCGAAGCGGGGGCCCATTCTGGAAAACCACAGGCAGCAGAAGCCTGTGGTCTTGGGGTCCGGCGGGCGCCAGGAGCAGCCCCCAAAACGTTGAAGGAACCCCGTAAGGGGCTCCGGATCGCGGAGGGGGTTGCGGCGCTGTGGATCGTTCCGCAATCGGCGGAGTGAAGCCGCGTTGCTGCTGCCGGTGAGCGCTGTCCTTTCTTCCTAAACTACAGATTCGGAAAACAACAACCCGTGAGTAAACGGACTTTAAAAGTTTCGGGACTTTAAGTACTTAATTTGGCTGAAAGCGGAGTGACGAAAAATAGGAAGTCCGTCTTCCGCTGTCATTGAATCATTAAGCAAAGAGCCGGAGGAGTGGAGGCAAAGAGTGAACTTTCAATCCAACTGATCTGGACATCCGTGGAAATTATTTTTAAGCAGAATAAGGACTTTAAGTAATTGATTATATGACTTTTATGTGGACTTTGATACCTTTCTTCTATTTGGATTATAATTAAAGCAAGAATCCCAGGTGCTGGAACTGCCTGAGTAATTGAGTAGCCAGCTTGCAGGGCTGGATACTTTTGAACTTAAACTTTGAAACAATCTGAGGGAGTTTGAACTGGTTACTTTGAAGCATCTTTTGGAATACCAGCAAGCACTGTTTGAAACATTGTGACTTTTTAAACACTAACTCTGCTAAAAATTACCTTATTGAAGGCTCTCGGACATTAAATGGGATTATAATATTTTTATTGAAATTGTCTTCTTTCCTAAAGACATTTTAAGTTCCCCCTAGAGGATTTGGGATTAATAGCAGTGACATTGTTTTACTTTCCTTTTCCCGGCCTCCTGTTTGACTATTACCATCTGGGCCGCTGCTTTCTCATGGGAACAACTCAGCTTGACCTTGAATTTTAGATAACTCTGGAATGAGTGGCGCAAGAAAAAAGGGACCGAGAACCAGACAAACAACTCTAACCGCAGTCTCCCAGGCACGCAGATCATCTGTGCCTACTGTGCTTACTTTGCCTACTCTGACTTCTGAGAAAGAAGCTGCTTCTCTGCCACGGGCAGAAACTGAGGAATTCCAATTGGAAGAGATGGCCTCAGGAGAAATCAGTTCTACTTTAGAGAAAATTCTTGAAAAACTGGAATCTTTGGATAAAAAAGTGGAATCTTTGGATAAAAAAGCTGATCAGCAAACAGCTAAAATTGAACAAAATACTGAATGTTTAAATAGACTAACTGGACAAGTTGCACAAAATGTGCAAGCAATTGGAGAACTGAAGGAGACTGCAGGTGAAAATCGGAAATTGGCTGAAGATACCAGCCAAAGATTGGGAAATTTAGAGAAAGAGGTAAGGCCACTCAGCAAACAAGTAGGTGAACATCAGACCTATCTTTCTATGATAGAACTACAGAATAGACAGACTAATTTAAGGATAAGGTCGATACCAGAGGTGGAAGAAGGCAACTTAGCTGAGTTCCTGACTAAAGAATTTTCCAAGTTTTGGAACCTAGAGGAAAAAGACTTTAAAATTACATCAGCCTTCAGACTTGGAAGACTTATAAAGAGAGAGAAGCCCAGAGATTGTTTAATAATACTGAGATCGAAGGAGGAAAGGGACAAGATTTTGGGTTTACATTACGGAAAGTCACTGGACATTCTGGACAGAAGAATCGAAATTTTTAAGGATATTCCTAAACAACTGTTGGACCTTAGATCTGATTATTTGGAACTAACAAGATTGTTAAGGAGCAACACGATTATCTTCAGGTGGGATTTTCCTCAAGGATTATCTTTTACTTTTAGAGGGAAGAAGATTAAAATCAGATCACTGGAAGATAGAGACAAATTTCTGACTGCGCACGGAGAGGACCTTCAAAAAGGACTGGAACTACCCTCGGGGCCTGTAGTACCAGAGGTGCCCGCACCCTCGGATTCTGAAGACCCAGCGAACAAGGTACTACCCCTAGAAAAATAACCAGACTTATCCAGGATGTCTCTGCAACTTTTGAGCTGGAATATAAATGGCTGTAACATTCCGGAAAAAAGAAGGAAAATTTTTCATATATTGAAAAAGGAACAATTGGACATTATTTGCTTACAAGAAACACATGTGACTAGGCTCCACCGGAAAGTACTAATAAATAAAAGACTTGGTCAGGAATTTATATCTTCAGACAAAGTAAAGAAGAGAGGCGTGGTGATATATGCAAAAGAGAGCCTGTCACCTAAATTCTTATTTAAAGATGAATATGGAAGAATTTTGGCAATTGAAATACAACATCAAGGAGAAAGGATTCTGATATTAGGAATTTATGCACCAAATGAAGGGAAGTCGGAATTTTTCAAGAAGTTGCATGAGACTATGCTGGAATATCTGGATTATGACAACATCATCATGATGGGAGACATGAACGGGGTCGTATCAACTAACATGGATAAGTCACAAAGCCAGAATGTCACTAAAGATGGCAGACTACCAAAGACCTTTTTTGAACTGACTGACAATATGGACTGGATTGACATTTGGAGAACGAAGAATCCCTTGGGAAAAGAAGGAACATTCTTCTCTGAAGCTCAGCTGACCTGGACAAGAATCGACCAAATATGGATAACTAGAGGTCTGGCACCGAAGGTCAGAAAGGTGGAAATCTGCCCAAAAACCTGCTCCGACCATAACGCACTGAAAATGGATATGATACTATTACCAACTGGCTCCTTTAGATGGAAGATGAATGACAATTTGTTTAGAGATCAGGAGATTACTAAGAAGGCCCAGAAAGCATTGAAGGATTACTTTGAGATAAATATGAACACTGCGGTGGAAAAAAGAATTATTTGGGATGCAAGTAAAGCTGTGATGAGGGGGTTCTTGATACAACAGAATGCGGCAAGGAAGAGGATACAAAATGACAGAAAAGATAAGATTTTGGAGAAAATAAAAGAATTAGAGAAGAAGTTAAGATCAAACCCGAAGTCCCTGCCGATCTTGAGAGAAATCAAACTCTATCAAGCACAGTATTCTAAACTGATAAATCAGGAAATAGAGTGGAAGATTAAATTAATGAAACAAAAAACTTTTGAATCGGCAAACAAATGTGGGAAACTGCTAGCTTGGCAGTTGAAGAAGAGACAAAAATTGAATACAGTTACAAATTTGGAAATTGAAGGAAGAAATATTCAGAACCCCACGGAGATTAGAAAGTGTTTCCAGAAATACTTCAAAAAATTATATACCCAAGGGCCGCAGAATGAGGACGAGATAAAACAATTTTTGGAGAAAAATGGACTTAAAAGGTTGTCACAAGAAAATAGATCTCTCCTGAACAGTAAAATAACATGTCAAGAAATTGAACAAGCCATTCAAAACATGAAACCGGGCAAATCTCCAGGGCCAGACGGGCTAACCTCCAAGTATTATAAGATATTAAAAGACCATTTGATTCAACCACTGATGGAGGTTAGCAATGAAATTATGGAGGGGAGGAGGGCGCCGGAATCGTGGAAGGAAGCTTTCATCACATTGATACCAAAATCGGAAGCTGAAAAGACGCAACTTAAGAACTACCGTCCCATCTCCCTTTTAAATGTGGATTACAAAATTTTTGCAGATGTTTTGGCAAGTAGATTAAAAAAAGTTCTAAATGAAGTAATTCATAAAGACCAGGCAGGCTTTCTCCCAGGTAGACACATGTTTGCTAATACAAGGAACATTATTGACATTTTGGAACTTTTGCAAACTGATATAAATACAAAAGCAGTGTTAATCTTTATAGATGCGGAGAAGGCCTTTGATAATATCTCTTGGAAATTTATGAAGGGAAATTTAAAAGAAATGGGAGTGGGTCGGGGTTTTGAGAATGGGATTGATGCAATATATTCAGAACAAAAGGCTAAATTGATAGTAAACAATGTGGTTACTGAAGAGTTTAAAATTGAAAAAGGAACACGACAAGGCTGCCCGATTTCCCCTTTGTTATTTATATCAGTTCTGGAGGTGCTCTTGAATATGATTAGAGGGGACCGGTTGGTGGAAGGGATTCAGGTCGGAGCGAAACAATATAAACTTAAAGCTTTTGCAGATGACCTAGTTTTGACCCTGCAGGAGCCAGAATCTAGTACAAAAAGAGTATTACAACTGATCCAAGATTTTGGTCGGGTGGCAGGATTTAAACTAAATAAACAGAAAACTAAGGTGTTGGGGAAAAATCTGACAGATGCAGAGTCGGAACAGTCTCAGAGAGAAACGGAACTAACTGTGGTTAAAAAAGTAAAGTACCTAGGGGTAAACATAACAGCAAAAAATCTGAGTCTATTTAAGGATAATTACGAAAAATGTTGGTCTGAAATTAAGAGAGATTTGGATAGTTGGACAAAATTGAAGCTTTCTCTGTTAGGCCGAATCGCTGCTGTTAAGATGAATGTATTGCCAAAGATGTTGTTTTTGTTTCAAACATTGCAGATTGTGGACAAGACAGAGTGCTTCCGGAAGTGGCAGAGAGATATATCTAGATTTGTCTGGCAGGGCAAAAAGCCCAGAATTAAGTTTAAGATACTAACTGATGCGAAAGAAAGAGGGGGCTTTGCCCTGCCAGACCTAAAGTTGTATTATGAAGCCGCAGCTTTTTGCTGGCTAAAAGACTGGCTACTTCTCGAAGACACTGACGTATTGGATTTGGAAGGGTTTAACAATGCCTTTGGTTGGCATGCATATCTATGGTACGATAAGGTTAAGATTAATAAGGTCTTTAAGAACCATATTGTCAGGAAAGCAGTTTTTAAAGTCTGGACAAAATACAAAGACTTACTGGAAAATAAAACCCCGAGGTGGCTTTCACCCCTGGAAGCTAAGGCCCGAAAAAGACCCAATATGGAGGCCAACTGGCCAAAATATTGGGAAATATTAGAAAAAGACGGAGACAATTGGAAATTGCAGAGTTTGGAGAAAATGAAGGATAAAGTGCGAGACTGGTTACATTACGCTCAGATTAAAGAAGTTTTTAAAAATGACAAAAAGGTAGGGTTCCAGGTGGAGAAATCGAAGTTGGAAACAGAATTGCTAGAACCAAAAACTAAGGTATTATCAAGAATGTATAACTTGCTGCTGAAGTGGAATACACAAGACGAAATGGTTAAATCGGTTATGATAAAGTGGGCTCAGGATATTGGGCATAATATTATGTTCGAGGACTGGGAAAGGTTGTGGACCACCGGGCTGAACTTCACTGCATGTAGCGCTTTGAAGGAAAATGTAATGAAAATGATATATAGATGGTACATGACCCCAGTTAAACTTGCCAAAATATACCATTTGTCTGATAATAAATGTTGGAAATGTAAAGAACACGAAGGAACATTCTTTCACCTCTGGTGGACTTGCCCTAGAGTGAAGGCCTTCTGGGAAATGATTTATAATGAGTTGAAAAAGGTATTTAAGTATACCTTTACTAAGAAACCAGAGGCCTTCCTTCTGGGCATTGTCGGCCAGAAGGTGTTAAAGAAGGACCGAACATTTTTTATGTATGCAACAACGGCAGCAAGGATACTCATTGCCAAGAGTTGGAAAACTCAAGATCTACCCACACTGGAAGAGTGGCAGATGCAGCTGATGGACTATATGCAACTGGCCGAGATGACTGGCAGAATTCGAGACCTGGGAGAAGAGAGGGTTGAAGAAGACTGGAAGAAATTCAAGATTTATCTACAAAAGTATTGTAATTTGGTTGAAGGCTAAGAAGGATGCTAGATCATAAATAATTGCCTACCACTGAATTAGATTTGAAATTGACGATAAGTGAGATTGAGGGAAATATAAAATTTGTGGAGAATAGATTAAATTAACTGAACAAAATTTAAGAATATAAACAAGATGATAAATTGCTGGGAAAAATTTATAACGATGTAAGTGGGAGTGGGAGACGTGAGGGAGTCCAAAGAAGTTCTGAAAAATGTGTTATGATTTATGTTATATTGTTTATTATTTTTGCATTTTGTACTTTAAAAAATCTTAATAAATATTTATAAAAAATAAAAAATAAAAAAACGCATCTGTTTCCAACAAAAAACCTTTCAGGGGATCGTTTGCAACAGTTTGGCACCATTTTTGAGTGAATTGCAGAACGTCAGAAATTTTGAAGAAATTGTGACCGCGCGGCTTAGGGATTTTTGCAAAAAAAAAGTTGTTCAGATGTCGAGGGCTAATTATGTTTCCAATGATAAAAACGCATCTGTTTCCACCGAAAAACCTTTCAGGGGATCGTTTGCAACAGTTCAGCACCATTTTTGAATGAATTGCAGAACGTCAGATTTTTGCTGAAAATGTGATCGCGCGCCTTAGGGATTTTTGCAAAAAATAGTTGTTCAGATGTCGAGGGCTAATTCTGTTTCCGATGATAAAAACGCATCTGTTTCCACCGAAAAACCTTTCAGGGGATCGTTTGCAAGACTTCAGCACCATTTTTGAGTGAATTGCAGAATGTCAGATTTTTGCTGTAATTGTGACCGCGCGGCTTAGGGATTTTTGAAAAAAAAGTTCTTCAGACGTCGAGGGATAATTCTATTTACGATTAAAAAAACGCATCTGTTTCCAACAAAAAACCTTTCAGGGGATCGTTTGCAACAGTTTGGCACCATTTTTGAGTGAATTGCAGAACGTCAGAAATTTTGAAGAAATTGTGACCGCGCGGCTTAGGGATTTTTGCAAAAAAAAGTTGTTCAGATGTCGAGGGCTAATTATGTTTCCGATGATAAAAAACGCATCTGTTTCCACCGAAAAACCTTTCAGGGGATCGTTTGCAACAGTTCAGCACCATTTTTGAATGAATTGCAGAACGTCAGATTTTTGCTGAAAATGTGATTGCGCGCCTTAGGGATTTTTGCAAAAAAAAGTTGTTCAGATGTCGAGGGCTAATTCTGTTTTCGATGATAAAAACGCATCTGTTTCCACCGAAAAACCTTTCAGGGGATCGTTTGCAACACTTCAGCACCATTTTTGAGTGAATTGCAGAATGTCAGATTTTTGCTGTAATTGTGACCGCGCGGCTTAGTGATTTTTGTAAAAAAAAGTTGTTCAGATGTCGAGGGCTAATTCTGTTTCCGATGATAAAAACGCATCTGTTTCCACCGAAAAACCTTTCAGGGGATGGTTTGCAACAGTTTGGCACCATTTTTGAGTGAATTGCAGAACGTCAGAAATTTTGAAGAAATTGTGACCGCGCGGCTTAGTGATTTTTGAAAAAAAAAGTTGTTCATACTTCAAGGGCTAATTCTGTTTCCGATGATAAAAACACATCTGTTTACCTCGAAAAACCTTTCAGGGGATGGTTTGCAACACTTCAGCACCATTTTTGAGTGAATTGCAGAACGTCATATTTTTGCTGAAATTGTGACCGCGAGGCTAAGGGATTTTTGCAAAAAAAAGTTGTTCAGACGTCGAGGGCTACTTTTGTTTCCGATGATAAAAACGCATCTGTTTCCACCGAAAAACCTTTCAGGGGATCGTTTGCAAGACTTCAGCACCATTTTTGAGTGAATTGCAGAATGTCAGATTTTTGCTGTAATTGTGACCGCGCGGCTTAGTGATTTTTGTAAAAAAAAGTTGTTCAGATGTCGAGGGATAATTCTATTTACGATTAAAAAAACGCATCTGTTTCCAACAAAAAACCTTTCAGGGGATCGTTTGCAACAGTTTGGCACCATTTTTGAGTGAATTGCAGAACGTCAGAAATTTTGAAGAAATTGTGACCGCGCGGCTTAGGGATTTTTGCAAAAAAAAGTTGTTCAGATGTCGAGGGCTAATTATGTTTCCGATGATAAAAAACGCATCTGTTTCCACCGAAAAACCTTTCAGGGGATCGTTTGCAACAGTTCAGCACCATTTTTGAATGAATTGCAGAACGTCAGATTTTTGCTGAAAATGTGATTGCGCGCCTTAGGGATTTTTGCAAAAAAAAGTTGTTCAGATGTCGAGGGCTAATTCTGTTTCCGATGATAAAAACGCATCTGTTTCCACCGAAAAACCTTTCAGGGGATCGTTTGCAACACTTCAGCACCATTTTTGAGTGAATTGCAGAATGTCAGATTTTTGCTGTAATTGTGACCGCGCGGCTTAGTGATTTTTGTAAAAAAAAGTTGTTCAGATGTCGAGGGCTAATTCTGTTTCCGATGATAAAAACGCATCTGTTTCCACCGAAAAACATTTCAGGGGATGGTTTGCAACAGTTTGGCACCATTTTTGAGTGAATTGCAGAACGTCAGAAATTTTGAAGAAATTGTGACCGCGCGGCTTAGTGATTTTTGAAAAAAAAAGTTGTTCATACTTCAAGGGCTAATTCTGTTTCTGATGATAAAAACACATCTGTTTCCCTCGAAAAACCTTTCAGGGGATGTTTTGCAACACTTCAGCACCATTTTTGAGTGAATTGCAGAACGTCATATTTTTGCTGATATTGTGACCGCGCGGCTTAGGGATTTTTGCAAAAAAAAGTTGTTCAGACGTCGAGGGCTACTTTTGTTTCCGATGATAAAAACGCATCTGTTTCCACCGAAAAACCTTTCAGGGGATCGTTTGCAAGACTTCAGCACCATTTTTGAGTGAATTGCAGAATGTCAGATTTTTGCTGTAATTGTGACCGCGCGGCTTAGTGATTTTTGTAAAAAAAAGTTGTTCAGATGTCGAGGGATAATTCTATTTACGATTAAAAAAACGCATCTGTTTCCAACAAAAAACCTTTCAGGGGATCGTTTGCAACAGTTTGGCACCATTTTTGAGTGAATTGCAGAACGTCAGAAATTTTGAAGAAATTGTGACCGCGCGGCTTAGGGATTTTTGCAAAAAAAAGTTGTTCAGATGTCGAGGGCTAATTATGTTTCCGATGATAAAAAACGCATCTGTTTCCACCGAAAAACCTTTCAGGGGATCGTTTGCAACAGTTCAGCACCATTTTTGAATGAATTGCAGAACGTCAGATTTTTGCTGAAAATGTGATTGCGCGCCTTAGGGATTTTTGCAAAAAAAAGTTGTTCAGATGTCGAGGGCTAATTCTGTTTCCGATGATAAAAACGCATCTGTTTCCACCGAAAAACCTTTCAGGGGATCGTTTGCAACACTTCAGCACCATTTTTGAGTGAATTGCAGAATGTCAGATTTTTGCTGTAATTGTGACCGCGCGGCTTAGTGATTTTTGTAAAAAAAAGTTGTTCAGATGTCGAGGGCTAATTCTGTTTCCGATGATAAAAACGCATCTGTTTCCACCGAAAAACATTTCAGGGGATGGTTTGCAACAGTTTGGCACCATTTTTGAGTGAATTGCAGAACGTCAGAAATTTTGAAGAAATTGTGACCGCGCGGCTTAGTGATTTTTGGAAAAAAAAGTTGTTCATACTTCAAGGGCTAATTCTGTTTCCGATGATAAAAACACATCTGTTTCCCTCGAAAAACCTTTCAGGGGATGTTTTGCAACACTTCAGCACCATTTTTGAGTGAATTGCAGAACGTCATATTTTTGCTGATATTGTGACCGCGCGGCTTAGGGATTTTTGCAAAAAAAAGTTGTTCAGACGTCGAGGGCTACTTTTGTTTCGGATGATAAAAACGCATCTGTTTCCACCGAAAAACCTTTCAGGGGATCGTTTGCAAGACTTCAGCACCATTTTTGAGTGAATTGCAGAATGTCAGATTTTTGCTGTAATTGTGACCGCGCGGCTTAGGGATTTTTGAAAAAAAAAGTTCTTCAGACGTCGAGGGATAATTCTATTTACGATTAAAAAAACGCATCTGTTTCCAACAAAAAACCTTTCAGGGGATCGTTTGCAACAGTTTGGCACCATTTTTGAGTGAATTGCAGAACGTCAGAAATTTTGAAGAAATTGTGACCGCGCGGATTAGGGATTTTTGCAAAAAAAAGTTGTTCAGATGTCGAGGGCTAATTTTGTTTCCGATGAATAAAACGCATCTGTTTCCACCGAAAAACCTTTCAGGGGATCGTTTGCAACAGTTCAGCACCATTTTTGAATGAATTGCAGAACGTCAGATTTTTGCTGAAAATGTGATCGCGCGCCTTAGGGATTTTTGCAAAAAAAAGTTGTTCAGATGTCGAGGGCTAATTCTGTTTCCGATGATAAAAACGCATCTGTTTCCACCGAAAAACCTTTCAGGGGATCGTTTGCAAGACTTCAGCACCATTTTTGAGTGAATTGCAGAATGTCAGATTTTTGCTGTAATTGTGACCGCGCGGCTTAGTGATTTTTGTAAAAAAAAGTTGTTCAGATGTCGAGGGATAATTCTATTTACGATTAAAAAAACGCATCTGTTTCCAACAAAAAACCTTTCAGGGGATCGTTTGCAACAGTTTGGCACCATTTTTGAGTGAATTGCAGAACGTCAGAAATTTTGAAGAAATTGTGACCGCGCGGCTTAGGGATTTTTGCAAAAAAAAGTTGTTCAGATGTCGAGGGCTAATTATGTTTCCGATGATAAAAAACGCATCTGTTTCCACCGAAAAACCTTTCAGGGGATCGTTTGCAACAGTTCAGCACCATTTTTGAATGAATTGCAGAACGTCAGATTTTTGCTGAAAATGTGATTGCGCGCCTTAGGGATTTTTGCAAAAAAAAGTTGTTCAGATGTCGAGGGCTAATTCTGTTTCCGATGATAAAAATGCATCTGTTTCCACCGAAAAACCTTTCAGGGGATCGTTTGCAACACTTCAGCACCATTTTTGAGTGAATTGCAGAATGTCAGATTTTTGCTGTAATTGTGACCGCGCGGCTTAGTGATTTTTGTAAAAAAAAGTTGTTCAGATGTCGAGGGCTAATTCTGTTTCCGATGATAAAAACGCATCTGTTTCCACCGAAAAACATTTCAGGGGATGGTTTGCAACAGTTTGGCACCATTTTTGAGTGAATTGCAGAACGTCAGAAATTTTGAAGAAATTGTGACCGCGCGGCTTAGTGATTTTTGAAAAAAAAAGTTGTTCATACCTCAAGGGCTAATTCTGTTTCCGATGATAAAAACACATCTGTTTCCCTCGAAAAACCTTTCAGGGGATGTTTTGCAACACTTCAGCACCATTTTTGAGTGAATTGCAGAACGTCATATTTTTGCTGATATTGTGACCGCGCGGCTTAGGGATTTTTGCAAAAAAAAGTTGTTCAGACGTCGAGGGCTACTTTTGTTTCGGATGATAAAAACGCATCTGTTTCCACCGAAAAACCTTTCAGGGGATCGTTTGCAAGACTTCAGCACCATTTTTGAGTGAATTGCAGAATGTCAGATTTTTGCTGTAATTGTGACCGCGCGGCTTAGGGATTTTTGAAAAAAAAAGTTCTTCAGACGTCGAGGGATAATTCTATTTACGATTAAAAAAACGCATCTGTTTCCAACAAAAAACCTTTCAGGGGATCGTTTGCAACAGTTTGGCACCATTTTTGAGTGAATTGCAGAACGTCAGAAATTTTGAAGAAATTGTGACCGCGCGGATTAGGGATTTTTGCAAAAAAAAGTTGTTCAGATGTCGAGGGCTAATTTTGTTTCCGATGAATAAAACGCATCTGTTTCCACCGAAAAACCTTTCAGGGGATCGTTTGCAACAGTTCAGCACCATTTTTGAATGAATTGCAGAACGTCAGATTTTTGCTGAAAATGTGATCGCGCGCCTTAGGGATTTTTGCAAAAAAAAGTTGTTCAGATGTCGAGGGCTAATTCTGTTTCCGATGATAAAAACGCATCTGTTTCCACCGAAAAACCTTTCAGGGGATCGTTTGCAAGACTTCAGCACCATTTTTGAGTGAATTGCAGAATGTCAGATTTTTGCTGTAATTGTGACCGCGCGGCTTAGTGATTTTTGTAAAAAAAAGTTGTTCAGATGTCGAGGGCTAATTCTGTTTCCGATGATAAAAACGCATCTGTTTCCACCGAAAAACCTTTCAGGGGATGGTTTGCAACAGTTTGGCACCATTTTTGAGTGAATGGCAGAACGTCAGAAATTTTGAAGAAATTGTGACTGCGCGGCTTAGTGATTTTTGAAAAAAAAAGTTGTTCATACTTCAAGGGCTAATTCTGTTTCCGATGATAAAAACACATCTGTTTCCCTCGAAAAACCTTTCAGGGGATGGTTTGCAACACTTCAGCACCATTTTTGAGTGAATTGCAGAACGTCATATTTTTGCTGATATTGTGAACGCGCGGCTTAGGGATTTTTGCAAAAAAAAGTTGTTCAGACGTCGAGGGATAATTCTATTTACGATTAAAAAAACGCATCTGTTTCTAACAAAAAACCTTTCAGGGGATCGTTTGCAACAGTTTGGCACCATTTTTGAGTGAATTGCAGAACGTCAGAAATTTTGAAGAAATTGTGACCGCGCGGCTTAGGGATTTTTGCAAAAAAAAGTTGTTTAGATGTCGAGGGCTAATTATGTTTCCGATGATAAAAACACATCTGTTTCCCTCGAAAAACATTTCAGGAGATGGTTTGCAACACTTCAGCACCATTTTTGAGTGAATTGCAGAACGTCATATTTTTGCTGAAATTGTGACCGCGCGGCTTAGGGATTTTTGAAAAAAAAAGTTCTTCAGACGTCGAGGGATAATTCTATTTACGATTAAAAAAACGCATCTGTTTCTAACAAAAAACCTTTCAGGGGATCGTTTGCAACAGTTTGGCACCATTTTTGAGTGAATTGCAGAACGTCAGAAATTTTGAAGAAATTGTGACCGCGCGGCTTAGGGATTTTTGAAAAAAAAAGTTGTTCATACCTCAAGGGCTAATTCTGTTTCCGATGATAAAAACACATCTGTTTCCCTCGAAAAACCTTTCAGGGGATGTTTTGCAACACTTCAGCACCATTTTTGAGTGAATTGCAGAACGTCATATTTTTGCTGATATTGTGACCGCGCGGCTTAGGGATTTTTGCAAAAAAAAGTTGTTCAGACGTCGAGGGCTACTTTTGTTTCGGATGATAAAAACGCATCTGTTTCCACCGAAAAACCTTTCAGGGGATCGTTTGCAAGACTTCAGCACCATTTTTGAGTGAATTGCAGAATGTCAGATTTTTGCTGTAATTGTGACCGCGCGGCTTAGGGATTTTTGAAAAAAAAAGTTCTTCAGACGTCGAGGGATAATTCTATTTACGATTAAAAAAACGCATCTGTTTCCAACAAAAAACCTTTCAGGGGATCGTTTGCAACAGTTTGGCACCATTTTTGAGTGAATTGCAGAACGTCAGAAATTTTGAAGAAATTGTGACCGCGCGGATTAGGGATTTTTGCAAAAAAAAGTTGTTCAGATGTCGAGGGCTAATTTTGTTTCCGATGAATAAAACGCATCTGTTTCCACCGAAAAACCTTTCAGGGGATCGTTTGCAACAGTTCAGCACCATTTTTGAATGAATTGCAGAACGTCAGATTTTTGCTGAAAATGTGATCGCGCGCCTTAGGGATTTTTGCAAAAAAAAGTTGTTCAGATGTCGAGGGCTAATTCTGTTTCCGATGATAAAAACGCATCTGTTTCCACCGAAAAACCTTTCAGGGGATCGTTTGCAAGACTTCAGCACCATTTTTGAGTGAATTGCAGAATGTCAGATTTTTGCTGTAATTGTGACCGCGCGGCTTAGTGATTTTTGTAAAAAAAAGTTGTTCAGATGTCGAGGGCTAATTCTGTTTCCGATGATAAAAACGCATCTGTTTCCACCGAAAAACCTTTCAGGGGATGGTTTGCAACAGTTTGGCACCATTTTTGAGTGAATGGCAGAACGTCAGAAATTTTGAAGAAATTGTGACTGCGCGGCTTAGTGATTTTTGAAAAAAAAAGTTGTTCATACTTCAAGGGCTAATTCTGTTTCCGATGATAAAAACACATCTGTTTCCCTCGAAAAACCTTTCAGGGGATGGTTTGCAACACTTCAGCACCATTTTTGAGTGAATTGCAGAACGTCATATTTTTGCTGATATTGTGAACGCGCGGCTTAGGGATTTTTGCAAAAAAAAGTTGTTCAGACGTCGAGGGATAATTCTATTTACGATTAAAAAAACGCATCTGTTTCTAACAAAAAACCTTTCAGGGGATCGTTTGCAACAGTTTGGCACCATTTTTGAGTGAATTGCAGAACGTCAGAAATTTTGAAGAAATTGTGACCGCGCGGCTTAGGGATTTTTGCAAAAAAAAGTTGTTTAGATGTCGAGGGCTAATTATGTTTCCGATGATAAAAACACATCTGTTTCCCTCGAAAAACATTTCAGGAGATGGTTTGCAACACTTCAGCACCATTTTTGAGTGAATTGCAGAACGTCATATTTTTGCTGAAATTGTGACCGCGCGGCTTAGGGATTTTTGAAAAAAAAAGTTCTTCAGACGTCGAGGGATAATTCTATTTACGATTAAAAAAACGCATCTGTTTCTAACAAAAAACCTTTCAGGGGATCGTTTGCAACAGTTTGGCACCATTTTTGAGTGAATTGCAGAACGTCAGAAATTTTGAAGAAATTGTGACCGCGCGGCTTAGGGATTTTTTCCAAAAAAAAGTTGTTCAGATGTCGAGGGCTAATTCTGTTTCCGATGATAAAAACGCATCTGTTTCCACCGAAAAACCTTTCAGGGGATGGTTTGCAACAGTTTGGCACCATTTTTGAGTGAATTGCAGAACGTCAGAAATTTTGAAGAAATTGTGACCGCGCGGCTTAGTGATTTTTGAAAAAAAAAGTTGTTCAGACTTCGAGGGCTACTTTTGTTTCCGATGATAAAAACGCATCTGTTTCCACCGAAAAACCTTTCAGGGGATGGTTTGCAACAGTTTGGCACCATTTTTGAGTGAATTGCAGAACGTCAGAAATTTTGAAGAAATTGTGACCGCGCGGCTTAGGGATTTTTGCAAAAAAAAGTTGTTTAGATGTCGAGGGCTAATTATGTTTCCGATGATAAAAACGCATCTGTTTCCACCGAAAAACCTTTCAGGGGATCGTTTGCAAGACTTCAGCACCATTTTTGAGTGAATTGCAGAATGTCAGATTTTTGCTGTAATTGTGACCGCGCGGCTTAGGGATTTTTGGAAAAAAAAGTTCTTCAGACGTCGAGGGATAATTCTATTTACGATTAAAAAAACGCATCTGTTCCCAACAAAAAACCTTTCAGGGGATCGTTTGCAACAGTTTGGCACCATTTTTGAGTGAATTGCAGAAGGTCAGAAATTTTGAAGAAATTGTGACCGCGTGGCTTAGTGATTTTTGTAAAAAAAAGTTGTTCAGATGTCGAGGGCTAATTCTGTTTCCGATGATAAAAACGCATCTGTTTCCACCGAAAAACCTTTCAGGGGATCGTTTGCAACAGTTCAGCACCATTTTTGAGTGAATTGCAGAACGTCAGATTTTTGCTGAAAATGTGATCGCGCGCCTTAGGGATTTTTGCAAAAAATAGTTGTTCAGATGTCGAGGGCTAATTCTGTTTCCGATGATAAAAACGCATCTGTTTCCACCAAAGAACCTTTCAGGTGATCGTTTGCAACAGTTCAGCACCATTTTTGAATGTATTTCAGAACGTCATATTTTTGCTGAAATTGTGACCGCGCGGCTTAGGGATTTTTGCAAAAAAAAGTTGTTCAGATGTCGAGGGCTAATTCTGTTTCCGATGATAAAAACACATCTGTTTCCCTCGAAAAACCTTTCAGGGGATGGTTTGCAACAGTTTGGCACCATTTTTGAATGTATTTCAGAACTTCAGATTTTTGCAGAAATTGTGACCGCGCGGCTTAGGGATTTTTGCAAAAAAAAGTTGTTCAGATGTCGAGGGCTAATTCTGTTTCCGATGATAAAAACACATCTGTTTCCCTCGAAAAACCTTTCAGGGGATGGTTTGCAACACTTCAGCACCATTTTTGAGTGAATTGCAGAACGTCAGATGTTTGCTGTAATTGTGACCGCGCGGCTTAGTGATTTTTGTAAAAAAAAGTTTTTCAGATGTCGAGGGCTAATTCTGTTTCCGATGATAAAAACGCATCTGTTTCCACCGAAAAACCTTTCAGGGGATGGTTTGCAACAGTTTGGCACCATTTTTGAGTGAATTGCAGAACGTCAGAAATTTTGAAGAAATTGTGACCGCGCGGCTTAGGGATTTTTGAAAAAAAAAGTTGTTCATACTTCAAGGGCTAATTCTGTTTCCGATGATAAAAACACATCTGTTTCCCTCGAAAAACCTTTCAGGGGATGGTTTGCAACACTTCAGCACCATTTTTGAGTGAATTGCAGAACGTCATATTTTTGCTGATATTGTGACCGCGCGGCTTAGGGATTTTTGCAAAAAAAAGTTGTTCAGACGTCGAGGGCTACTTTTGTTTCCGATGATAAAAACGCATCTGTTTCCACCGAAAAACCTTTCAGGGGATGGTTTGCAACACTTCAGCACCATTTTTGAGTGAATTGCAGAACGTCAGATTTTTGCTGTAATTGTGACCGCGCGGCTTAGGGATTTTTGAAAAAAAAAGTTCTTCAGACGTTGAGGGATAATTCTATTTACGATTAAAAAAACGCATCTGTTTCCAACAAAAAAACTTTCAGGGGATCGTTTGCAACAGTTTGGCACCATTTTTGAGTGAATTGCAGAACGTCAGATTTTTGCTGAAAATGTGAACGCGAGGCTTAGGGATTTTTGCAAAAAAAAGTTGTTCAGACGTCGAGGGCTAATTCTGTTTCCGATGATAAAAACGCATCTGTTTCCACCGAAAAACCTTTCAGGGGATCGTTTGCAAGACTTCAGCACCATTTTTGAGTGAATTGCAGAATGTCAGATTTTTGCTGTAATTGTGACCGCGCGGCTTAGTGATTTTTGTAAAAAAAAGTTGTTCAGATGTCGAGGGCTAATTCTGTTTCCGATGATAAAAACGCATCTGTTTCCACCGAAAAACCTTTCAGGGGATGGTTTGCAACAGTTTGGCACCATTTTTGAGTGAATGGCAGAACGTCAGAAATTTTGAAGAAATTGTGACTGCGCGGCTTAGTGATTTTTGAAAAAAAAAGTTGTTCATACTTCAAGGGCTAATTCTGTTTCCGATGATAAAAACACATCTGTTTCCCTCGAAAAACCTTTCAGGGGATGGTTTGCAACACTTCAGCACCATTTTTGAGTGAATTGCAGAACGTCATATTTTTGCTGATATTGTGAACGCGCGGCTTAGGGATTTTTGCAAAAAAAAGTTGTTCAGACGTCGAGGGATAATTCTATTTACGATTAAAAAAACGCATCTGTTTCTAACAAAAAACCTTTCAGGGGATCGTTTGCAACAGTTTGGCACCATTTTTGAGTGAATTGCAGAACGTCAGAAATTTTGAAGAAATTGTGACCGCGCGGCTTAGGGATTTTTGCAAAAAAAAGTTGTTTAGATGTCGAGGGCTAATTATGTTTCCGATGATAAAAACACATCTGTTTCCCTCGAAAAACATTTCAGGAGATGGTTTGCAACACTTCAGCACCATTTTTGAGTGAATTGCAGAACGTCATATTTTTGCTGAAATTGTGACCGCGCGGCTTAGGGATTTTTGAAAAAAAAAGTTCTTCAGACGTCGAGGGATAATTCTATTTACGATTAAAAAAACGCATCTGTTTCTAACAAAAAACCTTTCAGGGGATCGTTTGCAACAGTTTGGCACCATTTTTGAGTGAATTGCAGAACGTCAGAAATTTTGAAGAAATTGTGACCGCGCGGCTTAGGGATTTTTTCCAAAAAAAAGTTGTTCAGATGTCGAGGGCTAATTCTGTTTCCGATGATAAAAACGCATCTGTTTCCACCGAAAAACCTTTCAGGGGATGGTTTGCAACAGTTTGGCACCATTTTTGAGTGAATTGCAGAACGTCAGAAATTTTGAAGAAATTGTGACCGCGCGGCTTAGGGATTTTTGCAAAAAAAAGTTGTTTAGATGTCGAGGGCTAATTATGTTTCCGATGATAAAAACGCATCTGTTTCCACCGAAAAACCTTTCAGGGGATCGTTTGCAAGACTTCAGCACCATTTTTGAGTGAATTGCAGAATGTCAGATTTTTGCTGTAATTGTGACCGCGCGGCTTAGGGATTTTTGGAAAAAAAAGTTCTTCAGACGTCGAGGGATAATTCTATTTACGATTAAAAAAACGCATCTGTTCCCAACAAAAAACCTTTCAGGGGATCGTTTGCAACAGTTTGGCACCATTTTTGAGTGAATTGCAGAAGGTCAGAAATTTTGAAGAAATTGTGACCGCGTGGCTTAGTGATTTTTGTAAAAAAAAGTTGTTCAGATGTCGAGGGCTAATTCTGTTTCCGATGATAAAAACGCATCTGTTTCCACCGAAAAACCTTTCAGGGGATCGTTTGCAACAGTTCAGCACCATTTTTGAGTGAATTGCAGAACGTCAGATTTTTGCTGAAAATGTGATCGCGCGCCTTAGGGATTTTTGCAAAAAATAGTTGTTCAGATGTCGAGGGCTAATTCTGTTTCCGATGATAAAAACGCATCTGTTTCCACCAAAGAACCTTTCAGGTGATCGTTTGCAACAGTTCAGCACCATTTTTGAATGTATTTCAGAACGTCATATTTTTGCTGAAATTGTGACCGCGCGGCTTAGGGATTTTTGCAAAAAAAAGTTGTTCAGATGTCGAGGGCTAATTCTGTTTCCGATGATAAAAACACATCTGTTTCCCTCGAAAAACCTTTCAGGGGATGGTTTGCAACAGTTTGGCACCATTTTTGAATGTATTTCAGAACTTCAGATTTTTGCAGAAATTGTGACCGCGCGGCTTAGGGATTTTTGCAAAAAAAAGTTGTTCAGATGTCGAGGGCTAATTCTGTTTCCGATGATAAAAACACATCTGTTTCCCTCGAAAAACCTTTCAGGGGATGGTTTGCAACACTTCAGCACCATTTTTGAGTGAATTGCAGAACGTCAGATGTTTGCTGTAATTGTGACCGCGCGGCTTAGTGATTTTTGTAAAAAAAAGTTTTTCAGATGTCGAGGGCTAATTCTGTTTCCGATGATAAAAACGCATCTGTTTCCACCGAAAAACCTTTCAGGGGATGGTTTGCAACAGTTTGGCACCATTTTTGAGTGAATTGCAGAACGTCAGAAATTTTGAAGAAATTGTGACCGCGCGGCTTAGGGATTTTTGAAAAAAAAAGTTGTTCATACTTCAAGGGCTAATTCTGTTTCCGATGATAAAAACACATCTGTTTCCCTCGAAAAACCTTTCAGGGGATGGTTTGCAACACTTCAGCACCATTTTTGAGTGAATTGCAGAACGTCATATTTTTGCTGATATTGTGACCGCGCGGCTTAGGGATTTTTGCAAAAAAAAGTTGTTCAGACGTCGAGGGCTACTTTTGTTTCCGATGATAAAAACGCATCTGTTTCCACCGAAAAACCTTTCAGGGGATGGTTTGCAACACTTCAGCACCATTTTTGAGTGAATTGCAGAACGTCAGATTTTTGCTGTAATTGTGACCGCGCGGCTTAGGGATTTTTGAAAAAAAAAGTTCTTCAGACGTTGAGGGATAATTCTATTTACGATTAAAAAAACGCATCTGTTTCCAACAAAAAAACTTTCAGGGGATCGTTTGCAACAGTTTGGCACCATTTTTGAGTGAATTGCAGAACGTCAGATTTTTGCTGAAAATGTGAACGCGAGGCTTAGGGATTTTTGCAAAAAAAAGTTGTTCAGACGTCGAGGGCTAATTCTGTTTCCGATGATAAAAACGCATCTGTTTCCACCGAAAAACCTTTCAGGGGATCGTTTGCAAGACTTCAGCACCATTTTTGAGTGAATTGCAGAATGTCAGATTTTTGCTGTAATTGTGACCGCGCGGCTTAGTGATTTTTGTAAAAAAAATGTTGTTCAGATGTCGAGGGCTAATTCTGTTTCCGATGATAAAAACACATCTGTTTCCACCGAAAAACCTTTCAGGGGATGGTTTGCAACATTTCAGCACCATTTTTGAGTGAATTGCAGAACGTCAGAAATTTTGAAGAAATTGTGACCGCGCGGCTTAGTGATTTTTGAAAAAAAAAGTTGTTCAGACGTCGAGGGCTAATTCTGTTTCTGATGATAAAAACGCATCTGTTTCCACCGAAAAACCTTTCAGGGGATCGTTTGCAACACTTCAGTACCATTTTTGAGTGAATTGCAGAACATCAGATTTTTGCTGTAATTGTGACCGCGCGGCTTAGGGATTTTTGGAAAAAAAAGTTGTTCAGATGTCGAGGGCTAATTATGTTTCCGATGATAAAAACGCTTCTGTTTCCACCGAAAAACCTTTCAGGGGATCGTTTGCAACAGTTCAGCACCATTTTTGAATGACATGCAGAACGTGAGATTTTTGCTGAAAATGTGATCGCGCGCCTTAGGGATTTTTGCAAAAAAAAGTTGTTCAGATGTCGAGGGCTACTTTTGTTTCCGATGATAAAAACGCATCTGTTTCCACCGAAAAACCTTTCAGGGGATCATTTGCAAGACTTCAGCACCATTTTTGAGTGAATTGCAGAATGTCAGATTTTTGCTGTAAGTGTGACCGCGCGGCTTAGGGATTTTTGAAAAAAAAAGTTCTTCAGACGTCGAGGGATAATTCTATTTACGATTAAAAAAACGCATCTGTTTCCAACAAAAAACCTTTCAGGGGATCGTTTGCAACAGTTTGGCACCATTTTTGAGTGAATTGCAGAACGTCAGAAATTTTGAAGAAATTGTGACCGCGCGGATTAGGGATTTTCGCAAAAAAAAGTTGTTCAGATGTCGAGGGCTAATTTTGTTTCCGATGAATAAAACGCATCTGTTTCCACCGAAAAACCTTTCAGGGGATCGTTTGCAACAGTTCAGCACCATTTTTGAATGAATTGCAGAACGTCAGATTTTTGCTGAAAATGTGATCGCGCGCCTTAGGGATTTTTGCAAAAAAAAGTTGTTCAGATGTCGAGGGCTAATTCTGTTTCCGATGATAAAAACGCATCTGTTTCCACCGAAAAACCTTTCAGGGGATCGTTTGCAAGACTTCAGCACCATTTTTGAGTGAATTGCAGAATGTCAGATTTTTGCTGTAATTGTGACCGCGCGGCTTAGTGATTTTTGTAAAAAAAAGTTGTTCAGATGTCGAGGGCTAATTCTGTTTCCGATGATAAAAACGCATCTGTTTCCACCGAAAAACCTTTCAGGGGATGGTTTGCAACAGTTTGGCATCATTTTTGAGTGAATTGCAGAACGTCAGAAATTTTGAAGAAATTGTGACCGCGCGGCTTAGGGATTTTTGCAAAAAAAAGTTGTTTAGATGTCGAGGGCTAATTATGTTTCCGATGATAAAAACACATCTGTTTCCCTCGAAAAACATTTCAGGGGATGGTTTGCAACACTTCAGCACCATTTTTGAGTGAATTGCAGAACGTCATATTTTTGCTGAAATTGTGACCGCGCGGCTTAGGGATTTTTGAAAAAAAAAGTTCTTCAGACGTCGAGGGATAATTCTATTTACGATTAAAAAAACGCATCTGTTTCTAACAAAAAACCTTTCAGGGGATCGTTTGCAACAGTTTGGCACCATTTTTGAGTGAATTGCAGAACGTCAGAAATTTTGAAGAAATTGTGACCGCGCGGCTTAGGGATTTTTTCCAAAAAAAAGTTGTTCAGATGTCGAGGGCTAATTCTGTTTCCGATGATAAAAACGCATCTGTTTCCACCGAAAAACCTTTCAGGGGATGGTTTGCAACAGTTTGGCACCATTTTTGAGTGAATTGCAGAACGTCAGAAATTTTGAAGAAATTGTGACCGCGCGGCTTAGTGATTTTTGAAAAAAAAAGTTGTTCAGACTTCGAGGGCTACTTTTGTTTCCGATGATAAAAACGCATCTGTTTCCACCGAAAAACCTTTCAGGGGATGGTTTGCAACAGTTTGGCACCATTTTTGAGTGAATTGCAGAACGTCAGAAATTTTGAAGAAATTGTGACCGCGCGGCTTAGGGATTTTTGCAAAAAAAAGTTGTTTAGATGTCGAGGGCTAATTATGTTTCCGATGATAAAAACGCATCTGTTTCCACCGAAAAACCTTTCAGGGGATCGTTTGCAAGACTTCAGCACCATTTTTGAGTGAATTGCAGAATGTCAGATTTTTGCTGTAATTGTGACCGCGCGGCTTAGGGATTTTTGGAAAAAAAAGTTCTTCAGACGTCGAGGGATAATTCTATTTACGATTAAAAAAACGCATCTGTTCCCAACAAAAAACCTTTCAGGGGATCGTTTGCAACAGTTTGGCACCATTTTTGAGTGAATTGCAGAAGGTCAGAAATTTTGAAGAAATTGTGACCGCGTGGCTTAGTGATTTTTGTAAAAAAAAGTTGTTCAGATGTCGAGGGCTAATTCTGTTTCCGATGATAAAAACGCATCTGTTTCCACCGAAAAACCTTTCAGGGGATCGCTTGCAACAGTTTGGCACCATTTTTGAGTGAATTGCAGAACGTCAGATTTTTGCTGTAATGGTGACCGCGCTGCTTAGGGATTTTTGAAAAAAAAGTTCTTCAGACGTCGAGGGATAATTCTATTTACGATTAAAAAAACGCATCTGTTTCCAACAAAAAACCTTTCAGGGGATCGTTTGCAACAGTTCAGCACCATTTTTGAGTGAATTGCAGAACGTCAGATTTTTGCTGAAAATGTGATCGCGCGCCTTACGGATTTTTGCAAAAAATAGTTGTTCAGATGTCGAGGGCTAATTCTGTTTCCGATGATAAAAACGCATCTGTTTCCACCAAAGAACCTTTCAGGTGATCGTTTGCAACAGTTCAGCACCATTTTTGAATGTATTTCAGAACGTCATATTTTTGCTGAAATTGTGACCGCGCGGCTTAGGGATTTTTGCAAAAAAAAGTTGTTCATACTTCAAGGGCTAATTCTGTTTCCGATGATAAAAACACATCTGTTTCCCTCGAAAAACCTTTCAGGGGATGGGTTGCAACACTTCAGCACCATTTTTGAGTGAATTGCAGAACGTCATATTTTTGCTGAAATTGTAACCGCGGGGCTTAGGGATTTTTGCAAAAAAAAGTTGTTCAGACGTCGAGGGCTACTTTTGTTTCCGATGATAAAAACGCATCTGTTTCCAACAAAAAACCTTTCAGGGGATCGTTTGCAACAGTTTGGCACTATTTTTGAGTGAATTGCAGAACGTCAGAAATTTTGAAGAAATTGTGACCGCGCGGCTTAGGGATTTTTGCAAAAAAAAGTTGTTCAGATGTCGAGGGCTAATTCTGTTTCCGATGATAAAAACTCATCTGTTTCCACCGAAAAACCTTTCAGGGGATCGTTTGCAACAGTTTGGCACCATTTTTGAGTGAATTGCAGAACGTCAGATTTTTGCTGTAATTGTGACCGCACGGCTTAGGGATTTTTGAAAAAAAAGTTCTTCAGACGTCGAGGGATAATTCTATTTACGATTAAAAAAACGCATCAGTTTCCACCGAAAAACCTTTCAGGGGATGGTTTGCAACAGTTTGGCACCATTTTTGAATGTATTTCAGAACGTCAGATTTTTGCAGAAATTGTGACCGCGCGGCTTAGGGATTTTTGCAAAAAAAAGTTGTTCAGATGTCGAGGGCTAATTCTGTTTCCGATGATAAAAACACATCTGTTTCCACCGAAAAACCTTTCAGGGGATGGTTTGCAACAGTTTGGCACCATTTTTGAGTGAATTGCAGAACGTCAGAAATTTTGAAGAAATTGTGACCGCGCGGCTTAGGGATTTTTGAAAAAAAAAGTTGTTCATACTTCAAGGGCTAATTCTGTTTCCGATGATAAAAACACATCTGTTTCCCTCGAAAAACCTTTCAGGGGATGGTTTGCAACACTTCAGCACCATTTTTGAGTGAATTGCAGAACGTCATATTTTTGCTGATATTGTGACCGCGCGGCTTAGGGATTTTTGCAAAAAAAAGTTGTTCAGACGTCGAGGGCTACTTTTGTTTCCGATGATAAAAACGCATCTGTTTCCACCGAAAAACCTTTCAGGGGATGGTTTGCAACACTTCAGCACCATTTTTGAGTGAATTGCAGAACGTCAGATTTTTGCTGTAATTGTGACCGCGCGGCTTAGGGATTTTTGAAAAAAAAAGTTCTTCAGACGTTGAGGGATAATTCTATTTACGATTAAAAAAACGCATCTGTTTCCAACAAAAAAACTTTCAGGGGATCGTTTGCAACAGTTTGGCACCATTTTTGAGTGAATTGCAGAACGTCAGATTTTTGCTGAAAATGTGAACGCGAGGCTTAGGGATTTTTGCAAAAAAAAGTTGTTCAGACGTCGAGGGCTAATTCTGTTTCCGATGATAAAAACGCATCTGTTTCCACCGAAAAACCTTTCAGGGGATCGTTTGCAAGACTTCAGCACCATTTTTGAGTGAATTGCAGAATGTCAGATTTTTGCTGTAATTGTGACCGCGCGGCTTAGTGATTTTTGTAAAAAAAAGTTGTTCAGATGTCGAGGGCTAATTCTGTTTCCGATGATAAAAACGCATCTGTTTCCACCGAAAAACCTTTCAGGGGATGGTTTGCAACAGTTTGGCACCATTTTTGAGTGAATGGCAGAACGTCAGAAATTTTGAAGAAATTGTGACTGCGCGGCTTAGTGATTTTTGAAAAAAAAAGTTGTTCATACTTCAAGGGCTAATTCTGTTTCCGATGATAAAAACACATCTGTTTCCCTCGAAAAACCTTTCAGGGGATGGTTTGCAACACTTCAGCACCATTTTTGAGTGAATTGCAGAACGTCATATTTTTGCTGATATTGTGAACGCGCGGCTTAGGGATTTTTGCAAAAAAAAGTTGTTCAGACGTCGAGGGATAATTCTATTTACGATTAAAAAAACGCATCTGTTTCTAACAAAAAACCTTTCAGGGGATCGTTTGCAACAGTTTGGCACCATTTTTGAGTGAATTGCAGAACGTCAGAAATTTTGAAGAAATTGTGACCGCGCGGCTTAGGGATTTTTGCAAAAAAAAGTTGTTTAGATGTCGAGGGCTAATTATGTTTCCGATGATAAAAACACATCTGTTTCCCTCGAAAAACATTTCAGGAGATGGTTTGCAACACTTCAGCACCATTTTTGAGTGAATTGCAGAACGTCATATTTTTGCTGAAATTGTGACCGCGCGGCTTAGGGATTTTTGAAAAAAAAAGTTCTTCAGACGTCGAGGGATAATTCTATTTACGATTAAAAAAACGCATCTGTTTCTAACAAAAAACCTTTCAGGGGATCGTTTGCAACAGTTTGGCACCATTTTTGAGTGAATTGCAGAACGTCAGAAATTTTGAAGAAATTGTGACCGCGCGGCTTAGGGATTTTTTCCAAAAAAAAGTTGTTCAGATGTCGAGGGCTAATTCTGTTTCCGATGATAAAAACGCATCTGTTTCCACCGAAAAACCTTTCAGGGGATGGTTTGCAACAGTTTGGCACCATTTTTGAGTGAATTGCAGAACGTCAGAAATTTTGAAGAAATTGTGACCGCGCGGCTTAGGGATTTTTGCAAAAAAAAGTTGTTTAGATGTCGAGGGCTAATTATGTTTCCGATGATAAAAACGCATCTGTTTCCACCGAAAAACCTTTCAGGGGATCGTTTGCAAGACTTCAGCACCATTTTTGAGTGAATTGCAGAATGTCAGATTTTTGCTGTAATTGTGACCGCGCGGCTTAGGGATTTTTGGAAAAAAAAGTTCTTCAGACGTCGAGGGATAATTCTATTTACGATTAAAAAAACGCATCTGTTCCCAACAAAAAACCTTTCAGGGGATCGTTTGCAACAGTTTGGCACCATTTTTGAGTGAATTGCAGAAGGTCAGAAATTTTGAAGAAATTGTGACCGCGTGGCTTAGTGATTTTTGTAAAAAAAAGTTGTTCAGATGTCGAGGGCTAATTCTGTTTCCGATGATAAAAACGCATCTGTTTCCACCGAAAAACCTTTCAGGGGATCGTTTGCAACAGTTCAGCACCATTTTTGAGTGAATTGCAGAACGTCAGATTTTTGCTGAAAATGTGATCGCGCGCCTTAGGGATTTTTGCAAAAAATAGTTGTTCAGATGTCGAGGGCTAATTCTGTTTCCGATGATAAAAACGCATCTGTTTCCACCAAAGAACCTTTCAGGTGATCGTTTGCAACAGTTCAGCACCATTTTTGAATGTATTTCAGAACGTCATATTTTTGCTGAAATTGTGACCGCGCGGCTTAGGGATTTTTGCAAAAAAAAGTTGTTCAGATGTCGAGGGCTAATTCTGTTTCCGATGATAAAAACACATCTGTTTCCCTCGAAAAACCTTTCAGGGGATGGTTTGCAACAGTTTGGCACCATTTTTGAATGTATTTCAGAACTTCAGATTTTTGCAGAAATTGTGACCGCGCGGCTTAGGGATTTTTGCAAAAAAAAGTTGTTCAGATGTCGAGGGCTAATTCTGTTTCCGATGATAAAAACACATCTGTTTCCCTCGAAAAACCTTTCAGGGGATGGTTTGCAACACTTCAGCACCATTTTTGAGTGAATTGCAGAACGTCAGATGTTTGCTGTAATTGTGACCGCGCGGCTTAGTGATTTTTGTAAAAAAAAGTTTTTCAGATGTCGAGGGCTAATTCTGTTTCCGATGATAAAAACGCATCTGTTTCCACCGAAAAACCTTTCAGGGGATGGTTTGCAACAGTTTGGCACCATTTTTGAGTGAATTGCAGAACGTCAGAAATTTTGAAGAAATTGTGACCGCGCGGCTTAGGGATTTTTGAAAAAAAAAGTTGTTCATACTTCAAGGGCTAATTCTGTTTCCGATGATAAAAACACATCTGTTTCCCTCGAAAAACCTTTCAGGGGATGGTTTGCAACACTTCAGCACCATTTTTGAGTGAATTGCAGAACGTCATATTTTTGCTGATATTGTGACCGCGCGGCTTAGGGATTTTTGCAAAAAAAAGTTGTTCAGACGTCGAGGGCTACTTTTGTTTCCGATGATAAAAACGCATCTGTTTCCACCGAAAAACCTTTCAGGGGATGGTTTGCAACACTTCAGCACCATTTTTGAGTGAATTGCAGAACGTCAGATTTTTGCTGTAATTGTGACCGCGCGGCTTAGGGATTTTTGAAAAAAAAAGTTCTTCAGACGTTGAGGGATAATTCTATTTACGATTAAAAAAACGCATCTGTTTCCAACAAAAAAACTTTCAGGGGATCGTTTGCAACAGTTTGGCACCATTTTTGAGTGAATTGCAGAACGTCAGATTTTTGCTGAAAATGTGAACGCGAGGCTTAGGGATTTTTGCAAAAAAAAGTTGTTCAGACGTCGAGGGCTAATTCTGTTTCCGATGATAAAAACGCATCTGTTTCCACCGAAAAACCTTTCAGGGGATCGTTTGCAAGACTTCAGCACCATTTTTGAGTGAATTGCAGAATGTCAGATTTTTGCTGTAATTGTGACCGCGCGGCTTAGTGATTTTTGTAAAAAAAATGTTGTTCAGATGTCGAGGGCTAATTCTGTTTCCGATGATAAAAACACATCTGTTTCCACCGAAAAACCTTTCAGGGGATGGTTTGCAACATTTCAGCACCATTTTTGAGTGAATTGCAGAACGTCAGAAATTTTGAAGAAATTGTGACCGCGCGGCTTAGTGATTTTTGAAAAAAAAAGTTGTTCAGACGTCGAGGGCTAATTCTGTTTCTGATGATAAAAACGCATCTGTTTCCACCGAAAAACCTTTCAGGGGATCGTTTGCAACACTTCAGTACCATTTTTGAGTGAATTGCAGAACATCAGATTTTTGCTGTAATTGTGACCGCGCGGCTTAGGGATTTTTGGAAAAAAAAGTTGTTCAGATGTCGAGGGCTAATTATGTTTCCGATGATAAAAACGCTTCTGTTTCCACCGAAAAACCTTTCAGGGGATCGTTTGCAACAGTTCAGCACCATTTTTGAATGACATGCAGAACGTGAGATTTTTGCTGAAAATGTGATCGCGCGCCTTAGGGATTTTTGCAAAAAAAAGTTGTTCAGATGTCGAGGGCTACTTTTGTTTCCGATGATAAAAACGCATCTGTTTCCACCGAAAAACCTTTCAGGGGATCATTTGCAAGACTTCAGCACCATTTTTGAGTGAATTGCAGAATGTCAGATTTTTGCTGTAAGTGTGACCGCGCGGCTTAGGGATTTTTGAAAAAAAAAGTTCTTCAGACGTCGAGGGATAATTCTATTTACGATTAAAAAAACGCATCTGTTTCCAACAAAAAACCTTTCAGGGGATCGTTTGCAACAGTTTGGCACCATTTTTGAGTGAATTGCAGAACGTCAGAAATTTTGAAGAAATTGTGACCGCGCGGATTAGGGATTTTCGCAAAAAAAAGTTGTTCAGATGTCGAGGGCTAATTTTGTTTCCGATGAATAAAACGCATCTGTTTCCACCGAAAAACCTTTCAGGGGATCGTTTGCAACAGTTCAGCACCATTTTTGAATGAATTGCAGAACGTCAGATTTTTGCTGAAAATGTGATCGCGCGCCTTAGGGATTTTTGCAAAAAAAAGTTGTTCAGATGTCGAGGGCTAATTCTGTTTCCGATGATAAAAACGCATCTGTTTCCACCGAAAAACCTTTCAGGGGATCGTTTGCAAGACTTCAGCACCATTTTTGAGTGAATTGCAGAATGTCAGATTTTTGCTGTAATTGTGACCGCGCGGCTTAGTGATTTTTGTAAAAAAAAGTTGTTCAGATGTCGAGGGCTAATTCTGTTTCCGATGATAAAAACGCATCTGTTTCCACCGAAAAACCTTTCAGGGGATGGTTTGCAACAGTTTGGCATCATTTTTGAGTGAATTGCAGAACGTCAGAAATTTTGAAGAAATTGTGACCGCGCGGCTTAGGGATTTTTGCAAAAAAAAGTTGTTTAGATGTCGAGGGCTAATTATGTTTCCGATGATAAAAACACATCTGTTTCCCTCGAAAAACATTTCAGGGGATGGTTTGCAACACTTCAGCACCATTTTTGAGTGAATTGCAGAACGTCATATTTTTGCTGAAATTGTGACCGCGCGGCTTAGGGATTTTTGAAAAAAAAAGTTCTTCAGACGTCGAGGGATAATTCTATTTACGATTAAAAAAACGCATCTGTTTCTAACAAAAAACCTTTCAGGGGATCGTTTGCAACAGTTTGGCACCATTTTTGAGTGAATTGCAGAACGTCAGAAATTTTGAAGAAATTGTGACCGCGCGGCTTAGGGATTTTTTCCAAAAAAAAGTTGTTCAGATGTCGAGGGCTAATTCTGTTTCCGATGATAAAAACGCATCTGTTTCCACCGAAAAACCTTTCAGGGGATGGTTTGCAACAGTTTGGCACCATTTTTGAGTGAATTGCAGAACGTCAGAAATTTTGAAGAAATTGTGACCGCGCGGCTTAGTGATTTTTGAAAAAAAAAGTTGTTCAGACTTCGAGGGCTACTTTTGTTTCCGATGATAAAAACGCATCTGTTTCCACCGAAAAACCTTTCAGGGGATGGTTTGCAACAGTTTGGCACCATTTTTGAGTGAATTGCAGAACGTCAGAAATTTTGAAGAAATTGTGACCGCGCGGCTTAGGGATTTTTGCAAAAAAAAGTTGTTTAGATGTCGAGGGCTAATTATGTTTCCGATGATAAAAACGCATCTGTTTCCACCGAAAAACCTTTCAGGGGATCGTTTGCAAGACTTCAGCACCATTTTTGAGTGAATTGCAGAATGTCAGATTTTTGCTGTAATTGTGACCGCGCGGCTTAGGGATTTTTGGAAAAAAAAGTTCTTCAGACGTCGAGGGATAATTCTATTTACGATTAAAAAAACGCATCTGTTCCCAACAAAAAACCTTTCAGGGGATCGTTTGCAACAGTTTGGCACCATTTTTGAGTGAATTGCAGAAGGTCAGAAATTTTGAAGAAATTGTGACCGCGTGGCTTAGTGATTTTTGTAAAAAAAAGTTGTTCAGATGTCGAGGGCTAATTCTGTTTCCGATGATAAAAACGCATCTGTTTCCACCGAAAAACCTTTCAGGGGATCGCTTGCAACAGTTTGGCACCATTTTTGAGTGAATTGCAGAACGTCAGATTTTTGCTGTAATGGTGACCGCGCTGCTTAGGGATTTTTGAAAAAAAAGTTCTTCAGACGTCGAGGGATAATTCTATTTACGATTAAAAAAACGCATCTGTTTCCAACAAAAAACCTTTCAGGGGATCGTTTGCAACAGTTCAGCACCATTTTTGAGTGAATTGCAGAACGTCAGATTTTTGCTGAAAATGTGATCGCGCGCCTTACGGATTTTTGCAAAAAATAGTTGTTCAGATGTCGAGGGCTAATTCTGTTTCCGATGATAAAAACGCATCTGTTTCCACCAAAGAACCTTTCAGGTGATCGTTTGCAACAGTTCAGCA
This sequence comes from Podarcis cretensis, assembly GCF_951804945.1. Lineage (NCBI taxonomy): Eukaryota > Metazoa > Chordata > Lepidosauria > Squamata > Lacertidae > Podarcis > Podarcis cretensis. The sequence goes on from NC_137175.1 coordinate 93,758,564, forward strand.
CCATTTTTGAATGTATTTCAGAACGTCATATTTTTGCTGAAATTGTGACCGCGCGGCTTAGGGATTTTTGCAAAAAAAAGTTGTTCATACTTCAAGGGCTAATTCTGTTTCCGATGATAAAAACACATCTGTTTCCCTCGAAAAACCTTTCAGGGGATGGGTTGCAACACTTCAGCACCATTTTTGAGTGAATTGCAGAACGTCATATTTTTGCTGAAATTGTAACCGCGGGGCTTAGGGATTTTTGCAAAAAAAAGTTGTTCAGACGTCGAGGGCTACTTTTGTTTCCGATGATAAAAACGCATCTGTTTCCAACAAAAAACCTTTCAGGGGATCGTTTGCAACAGTTTGGCACTATTTTTGAGTGAATTGCAGAACGTCAGAAATTTTGAAGAAATTGTGACCGCGCGGCTTAGGGATTTTTGCAAAAAAAAGTTGTTCAGATGTCGAGGGCTAATTCTGTTTCCGATGATAAAAACTCATCTGTTTCCACCGAAAAACCTTTCAGGGGATCGTTTGCAACAGTTTGGCACCATTTTTGAGTGAATTGCAGAACGTCAGATTTTTGCTGTAATTGTGACCGCACGGCTTAGGGATTTTTGAAAAAAAAGTTCTTCAGACGTCGAGGGATAATTCTATTTACGATTAAAAAAACGCATCAGTTTCCACCGAAAAACCTTTCAGGGGATGGTTTGCAACAGTTTGGCACCATTTTTGAATGTATTTCAGAACGTCAGATTTTTGCAGAAATTGTGACCGCGCGGCTTAGGGATTTTTGCAAAAAAAAGTTGTTCAGATGTCGAGGGCTAATTCTGTTTCCGATGATAAAAACACATCTGTTTCCCTCGAAAAACCTTTCAGGGGATGGTTTGCAACACTTCAGCACCATTTTTGAGTGAATTGCAGAACGTCAGATGTTTGCTGTAATTGTGACCGCGCGGCTTAGTGATTTTTGTAAAAAAAAGTTTTTCAGATGTCGAGGGCTAATTCTGTTTCCGATGATAAAAACGCATCTGTTTCCACCGAAAAACCTTTCAGGGGATGGTTTGCAACAGTTTGGCACCATTTTTGAGTGAATTGCAGAACGTCAGAAATTTTGAAGAAATTGTGACCGCGCGGCTTAGTGATTTTTGAAAAAAAAAGTTGTTCATACTTCAAGGGCTAATTCTGTTTCCGATGATAAAAACACATCTGTTTCCCTCGAAAAACCTTTCAGGGGATGGTTTGCAACACTTCAGCACCATTTTTGAGTGAATTGCAGAATGTCAGATTTTTGCTGTAATTGTGACCGCGCGGCTTAGGGATTTTTGAAAAAAAAAGTTCTTCAGACGTCGAGGGATAATTCTATTTACGATTAAAAAAACGCATCTGTTTCTAACAAAAAACCTTTCAGGGGATCGTTTGCAACAGTTTGGCACCATTTTTGAGTGAATTGCAGAACGTCAGAAATTTTGAAGAAATTGTGACCGCGCGGCTTAGGGATTTTTTCCAAAAAAAAGTTGTTCAGATGTCGAGGGCTAATTCTGTTTCCGATGATAAAAACGCATCTGTTTCCACCGAAAAACCTTTCAGGGGATGGTTTGCAACAGTTTGGCACCATTTTTGAGTGAATTGCAGAACGTCAGAAATTTTGAAGAAATTGTGACCGCGCGGCTTAGTGATTTTTGAAAAAAAAAGTTGTTCAGACTTCGAGGGCTACTTTTGTTTCCGATGATAAAAACGCATCTGTTTCCACCGAAAAACCTTTCAGGGGATGGTTTGCAACAGTTTGGCACCATTTTTGAGTGAATTGCAGAACGTCAGAAATTTTGAAGAAATTGTGACCGCGCGGCTTAGGGATTTTTGCAAAAAAAAGTTGTTTAGATGTCGAGGGCTAATTATGTTTCCGATGATAAAAACGCATCTGTTTCCACCGAAAAACCTTTCAGGGGATCGTTTGCAAGACTTCAGCACCATTTTTGAGTGAATTGCAGAATGTCAGATTTTTGCTGTAATTGTGACCGCGCGGCTTAGGGATTTTTGGAAAAAAAAGTTCTTCAGACGTCGAGGGATAATTCTATTTACGATTAAAAAAACGCATCTGTTCCCAACAAAAAACCTTTCAGGGGATCGTTTGCAACAGTTTGGCACCATTTTTGAGTGAATTGCAGAAGGTCAGAAATTTTGAAGAAATTGTGACCGCGTGGCTTAGTGATTTTTGTAAAAAAAAGTTGTTCAGATGTCGAGGGCTAATTCTGTTTCCGATGATAAAAACGCATCTGTTTCCACCGAAAAACCTTTCAGGGGATCGCTTGCAACAGTTTGGCACCATTTTTGAGTGAATTGCAGAACGTCAGATTTTTGCTGTAATGGTGACCGCGCTGCTTAGGGATTTTTGAAAAAAAAGTTCTTCAGACGTCGAGGGATAATTCTATTTACGATTAAAAAAACGCATCTGTTTCCAACAAAAAACCTTTCAGGGGATCGTTTGCAACAGTTCAGCACCATTTTTGAGTGAATTGCAGAACGTCAGATTTTTGCTGAAAATGTGATCGCGCGCCTTACGGATTTTTGCAAAAAATAGTTGTTCAGATGTCGAGGGCTAATTCTGTTTCCGATGATAAAAACGCATCTGTTTCCACCAAAGAACCTTTCAGGTGATCGTTTGCAACAGTTCAGCACCATTTTTGAATGTATTTCAGAACGTCATATTTTTGCTGAAATTGTGACCGCGCGGCTTAGGGATTTTTGCAAAAAAAAGTTGTTCATACTTCAAGGGCTAATTCTGTTTCCGATGATAAAAACACATCTGTTTCCCTCGAAAAACCTTTCAGGGGATGGGTTGCAACACTTCAGCACCATTTTTGAGTGAATTGCAGAACGTCATATTTTTGCTGAAATTGTAACCGCGGGGCTTAGGGATTTTTGCAAAAAAAAGTTGTTCAGACGTCGAGGGCTACTTTTGTTTCCGATGATAAAAACGCATCTGTTTCCAACAAAAAACCTTTCAGGGGATCGTTTGCAACAGTTTGGCACTATTTTTGAGTGAATTGCAGAACGTCAGAAATTTTGAAGAAATTGTGACCGCGCGGCTTAGGGATTTTTGCAAAAAAAAGTTGTTCAGATGTCGAGGGCTAATTCTGTTTCCGATGATAAAAACTCATCTGTTTCCACCGAAAAACCTTTCAGGGGATCGTTTGCAACAGTTTGGCACCATTTTTGAGTGAATTGCAGAACGTCAGATTTTTGCTGTAATTGTGACCGCACGGCTTAGGGATTTTTGAAAAAAAAGTTCTTCAGACGTCGAGGGATAATTCTATTTACGATTAAAAAAACGCATCAGTTTCCACCGAAAAACCTTTCAGGGGATGGTTTGCAACAGTTTGGCACCATTTTTGAATGTATTTCAGAACGTCAGATTTTTGCAGAAATTGTGACCGCGCGGCTTAGGGATTTTTGCAAAAAAAAGTTGTTCAGATGTCGAGGGCTAATTCTGTTTCCGATGATAAAAACACATCTGTTTCCCTCGAAAAACCTTTCAGGGGATGGTTTGCAACACTTCAGCACCATTTTTGAGTGAATTGCAGAACGTCAGATGTTTGCTGTAATTGTGACCGCGCGGCTTAGTGATTTTTGTAAAAAAAAGTTTTTCAGATGTCGAGGGCTAATTCTGTTTCCGATGATAAAAACGCATCTGTTTCCACCGAAAAACCTTTCAGGGGATGGTTTGCAACAGTTTGGCACCATTTTTGAGTGAATTGCAGAACGTCAGAAATTTTGAAGAAATTGTGACCGCGCGGCTTAGTGATTTTTGAAAAAAAAAGTTGTTCATACTTCAAGGGCTAATTCTGTTTCCGATGATAAAAACACATCTGTTTCCCTCGAAAAACCTTTCAGGGGATGGTTTGCAACACTTCAGCACCATTTTTGAGTGAATTGCAGAACGTCATATTTTTGCTGATATTGTGACCGCGCGGCTTAGGGATTTTTGCAAAAAAAAGTTGTTCAGACGTCGAGGGCTACTTTTGTTTCCGATGATAAAAACGCATCTGTTTCCACCGAAAAACCTTTCAGGGGATGGTTTGCAACACTTCAGCACCATTTTTGAGTGAATTGCAGAACGTCAGATTTTTGCTGTAATTGTGACCGCGCGGCTTAGGGATTTTTGAAAAAAAAAGTTCTTCAGACGTCGAGGGATAATTCTATTTACGATTAAAAAAACGCATCTGTTTCCAACAAAAAAACTTTCAGGGGATCGTTTGCAAGACTTCAGCACAATTTTTGAGTGAATTGCAGAATGTCAGATTTTTGCTGTAATTGTGACCGCGCGGCTTAGTGATTTTTGTAAAAAAAATGTTGTTCAGATGTCGAGGGCTAATTCTGTTTCCGATGATAAAAACGCATCTGTTTCCACCGAAAAACCTTTCAGGGGATGGTTTGCAACATTTCAGCACCATTTTTGAGTGAATTGCAGAACGTCAGAAATTTTGAAGAAATTGTGACCGCGCGGCTTAGTGATTTTTGAAAAAAAAAGTTGTTCAGACGTCGAGGGCTAATTCTGTTTCTGATGATAAAAACGCATCTGTTTCCAACAAAAAACCTTTCAGGGGATCGTTTGCAACAGTTTGGCACCATTTTTGAGTGAATTGCAGAACGTCAGAAATTTTGAAGAAATTGTGACCGCGCGGCTTAAAGATTTTTGCAAAAAAAAGTTGTTCAGACGTCGAGGGCTAATTATGTTTCCGATGATAAAAACGCTTCTGTTTCCACCGAAAAACCTTTCAGGGGATCGTTTGCAACACTTCAGTACCATTTTTGAGTGAATTGCAGAACGTGAGATTTTTGCTGAAAATGTGATCGCGCGCCTTAGGGATTTTTGCAAAAAAAAGTTGTTCAGATGTCGAGGGCTAATTCTGTTTCCGATGATAAAAACGCATCTGTTTCCACCGAAAAACCTTTCAGGGGATCGTTTGCAACAGTTTGGCACCATTTTTGAGTGAATTGCAGAACGTCATATTTTTGCTGAAATTGTGACCGCGAGGCTTAGGGATTTTTGCAAAAAAAAGTTGTTCAGACGTCGAGGGCTAATTCTGTTTCCGATGATAAAAACGCATCTGTTTCCACCGAAAAACCTTTCAGGGGATCGTTTGCAACAGTTCAGCACCATTTTTGAGTGAATTGCAGAATGTCAGATTTTTGCTGTAATTGTGACCGCGCGGCTTAGGGATTTTTGCAAAAAAAAGTTGTTCAGATGTCGAGGGCTAATTCTGTTTCCGATGATAAAAACGCATCTGTTTCCACCGAAAAACCTTTCAGGGGATGGTTTGCAACAGTTTGGCACCATCTTTGAGTGAATTGCAGAACGTCAGAAATTTTGAAGAAATTGTGACCGCGCGGCTTAGGGATTTTTGCAAAAAAAAGTTGTTTAGATGTCGAGGGCTAATTATGTTTCCGATGATAAAAACGCATCTGTTTCCACCGAAAAACCTTTCAGGGGATCCTTTGCAAGACTTCAGCACCATTTTTGAGTGAATTGCAGAATGTCAGATTTTTGCTGTAATTGTGACCACGCGGCTTAGTGATTTTTGTAAAAAAAATGTTGTTCAGATGTCGAGGGCTAATTCTGTTTCCGATGATAAAAACGCATCTGTTTCCACCGAAAAACCTTTCAGGGGATGGTTTGCAACAGTTTGGCACCATTTTTGAGTGAATTGCAGAACGTCAGAAATTTTGAAGAAATTGTGACCGCGCGGCTTAGGGATTTTTGCAAAAAAAAGTTGTTCAGACGTCGAGGGCTACTTTTGTTTCCGATGATAAAAACGCATCTGTTTCCACCAAAAAACCTTTCAGGGGATCGTTTGCAAGACTTCAGCACCATTTTTGAGTGAATTGCAGAATGTCAGATTTTTGCTGTAATTGTGACCGCGCGGCTTAGGGATTTTTGAAAAAAAAGTTCTTCAGACGTCGAGGGATAATTCTATTTACGATTAAAAAAAAGGCATCTGTTTTCAACAAAAAACCTTTCAGGGGATCGTTTGCAACAGTTTGGCACCATTTTTGAGTGAATTGCAGAACGTCAGAAATTTTGAAGAAATTGTGACCGCGCGGCTTAGGGATTTTTGCAAAAAAAAGTTGTTCAGACGTCGAGGGCTAATTCTGTTTCCGATGATAAAAACGCATCTGTTTCCACCGAAAAACCTTTCAGGGGATCGTTTGCAACAGTTTGGCACCATTTTTGAGTGAATTGCAGAACATCAGATTTTTGCTGTAATTGTGACCGCGCGGCTTAGGGATTTTTGAAAAAAAAGTTCTTCAGACGTCGAGGGATAATTCTATTTACGATTAAAAAAACGCATCTGTTTCCAACAAAAAACCTTTCAGGGGATCGTTTGCAACAGTTTGGCACCATTTTTGAGTGAATTGCAGAACGTCAGAAATTTTGAAGAAATTGTGACCGCGCGGCTTAGGGATTTTTGCAAAAAAAAGTTGTTCAGATGTCGAGGGCTAATTATGTTTCCGATGATAAAAACACATCTGTTTCCACCGAAAAACCTTTCAGGGGATCGTTTGCAACAGTTCAGCACCATTTTTGAATGAATTGCAGAACGTCAGATTTTTGCTGAAAATGTGATCGCGCGCCTTAGGGATTTTTGCATAAAATAGTTGTTCAGATGTCGAGGGCTAATTCTGTTTCCGATGATAAAAACGCATCTGTTTCCACCAAAGAACCTTTCAGGTGATCGTTTGCAACAGTTCAGCACCATTTTTGAATGAATTGCAGAACGTCAGATTTTTGCTGAAATTGTGACCGCGCGGCTTAGGGATTTTTGCAAAAAAAAGTTGTTCAGATGTCGAGGGCTAATTCTGTTTCCGATGATAAAAATGCATCTGTTTCCACCGATAAACCTTTCAGGGGATCGTTTGCAACACTTCAGCACCATTTTTGAGTGAATTGCAGAACGTCAGAAATTTTGAAGAAATTGTGACCGCGCGGCTTAGGGATTTTTGAAAAAAAAGTTCTTCAGACGTCGAGGGATAATTAAGTTTCCGATGATAAAAACACATCTGTTTCCCTCGAAAAACCTTTCAGGGGATGGTTTGCAACACTTCAGCAGCATTTTTGAGTGAATTGCAGAACGTCATATTTTTGCTGAAATTGTGACCGCGCGGCTTAGGGATTTTTGCAAAAAAAAGTTGTTCAGACGTCGAGGGCTACTTTTGTTTCCGATGATAAAAACGCATCTGTTTCCACCGAAAAACCTTTCAGGGGATCGTTTGCAAGACTTCAGCACCATTTTTGAGTGAATTGCAGAATGTCAGATTTTTGCTGTAATTGTGACCGCGCGGCTTAGGGATTTTTGAAAAAAAAGTTCTTCAGACGTCGAGGGATAATTCTATTTACGATTAAAAAAACGCATCTGTTTCCAACAAAAAACCTTTCAGGGGATCGTTTGCAACAGTTCAGCACCATTTTTGAATGAATTGCAGAACGTCAGATTTTTGCTGAAAATGTGATCGCGCGCCTTAGGGATTTTTGCATAAAATAGTTGTTCAGATGTCGAGGGCTAATTCTGTTTCCGATGATAAAAACGCATCTGTTTCCACCAAAGAACCTTTCAGGTGATCGTTTGCAACAGTTCAGCACCATTTTTGAATGAATTGCAGAACGTCAGATTTTTGCTGAAATTGTGACCGCGCGGCTAAGGGATTTTTGCAAAAAAAAGTTGTTCAGATGTCGAGGGCTAATTCTGTTTCCGATGATAAAAATGCATCTGTTTCCACCGAAAAACCTTTCAGGGGATCGTTTGCAACACTTCAGCACCATTTTTGAGTGAATTGCAGAACGTCAGATTTTTGCTGAAATTGTGACCGCGCGGCTTAGGGATTTTTGCAAAAAAAAGTTGTTCAGATGTCGAGGGCTAATTCTGTTTCCGATGATAAAAACGCAGCTGTTTCCACCGAAAAACCTTTCAGGGGATGGTTTGCAACAGTTTGGCACCATTTTTGAGTGAATTGCAGAACGTCATATTTTTGCTGAAATTGTGACCGCGCGGCTTAGGGATTTTTGCAAAAAAAAGTTGTTCAGACGTCGAGGGCTACTTTTGTTTCGGATGATAAAAACGCATCTGTTTCCAACAAAAAACCTTTCAGGGGATCGTTTGCAAGACTTCAGCACCATTTTTGAGTGAATTGCAGAATGTCAGATTTTTGCTGTAATTGTGACCGCGCGGCTTAGGGATTTTTGTAAAAAAAAGTTTTTCAGATTTCGAGGGCTAATTCTGTTTCCGATGATAAAAACGCATCTGTTTCCACCGAAAAACCTTTCAGGGGATCGTTTGCAACAGTTTGGCACCATTTTTGAGTGAATTGCAGAACGTCAGAAATTTTGAAGAAATTGTGACCGCGCGGCTTAGGGATTTTTGCAAAAAAAAGTTGTTCAGATGTCGAGGGCTAATTCTGTTTCCGATGATAAAAACGCATCTGTTTCCACCGAAAAACCTTTCAGGGGATGGTTTGCAACAGTTTGGCACCATTTTTGAGTGAATTGCAGAACATCAGAAATTTTGAAGAAATTGTGACCGCGCGGCTTAGGGATTTTTGCAAAAAAAAGTTGTTCAGACGTCGAGGGCTAATTCTGTTTCCGATGATAAAAACGCATCTGTTTCCACCGAAAAACCTTTCAGGGGATCGTTTGCAACAGTTTGGCACCATTTTTGAGTGAATTGCAGAACATCAGATTTTTGCTGTAATTGTGACCGCGCGGCTTAGGGATTTTTGAAAAAAAAGTTCTTCAGACGTCGAGGGATAATTCTATTTACGATTAAAAAAACGCATCTGTTTCCAACAAAAAACCTTTCAGGGGATCGTTTGCAACAGTTTGGCACCATTTTTGAGTGAATTGCAGAACGTCAGAAATTTTGAAGAAATTGTGACCGCGTGGCTTAGGGATTTTTGCAAAAAAAAGTTGTTCAGATGTCGAGGGCTAATTATGTTTCCGATGATAAAAACACATCTGTTTCCACCGAAAAACCTTTCAGGGGATCGTTTGCAACAGTTCAGCACCATTTTTGAATGAATTGCAGAACGTCAGATTTTTGCTGAAAATGTGATCGCGCGCCTTAGGGATTTTTGCATAAAATAGTTGTTCAGATGTCGAGGTCTAATTCTGTTTCCGATGATAAAAACGCATCTGTTTCCACCAAAGAACCTTTCAGGTGATCGTTTGCAACAGTTCAGCACCATTTTTGAATGAATTGCAGAACGTCAGATTTTTGCTGAAATTGTGACCGCGCGGCTTAGGGATTTTTGCAAAAAAAAGTTGTTCAGATGTCGAGGGCTAATTCTGTTTCCGATGATAAAAATGCATCTGTTTCCACCGATAAACCTTTCAGGGGATCGTTTGCAACACTTCAGCACCATTTTTGAGTGAATTGCAGAACGTCAGAAATTTTGAAGAAATTGTGACCGCGCGGCTTAGGGATTTTTGAAAAAAAAGTTCTTCAGACGTCGAGGGATAATTATGTTTCCGATGATAAAAACACATCTGTTTCCCTCGAAAAACCTTTCAGGGGATGGTTTGCAACACTTCAGCAGCATTTTTGAGTGAATTGCAGAACGTCATATTTTTGCTGAAATTGTGAACGCGCGGCTTAGGGATTTTTGCAAAAAAAAGTTGTTCAGACGTCGAGGGCTACTTTTGTTTCCGATGATAAAAACGCATGTGTTTCCACCGAAAAACCTTTCAGGGGATCGTTTGCAAGACTTCAGCACCATTTTTGAGTGAATTGCAGAATGTCAGATTTTTGCTGTAATTGTGACCGCGCGGCTTAGGGATTTTTGAAAAAAAAGTTCTTCAGACGTCGAGGGATAATTCTATTTACGATTAAAAAAACGCATCTGTTTCCAATAAAAAAACCTTTCAGGGGATCGTTTGCAACAGTTCAGCACCATTTTTGAATGAATTGCAGAACGTCAGATTTTTGCTGAAAATGTGATCGCGCGCCTTAGGGATTTTTGCATAAAATAGTTGTTCAGATGTCGAGGGCTAATTCTGTTTCCGATGATAAAAACGCATCTGTTTCCACCAAAGAACCTTTCAGGTGATCGTTTGCAACAGTTCAGCACCATTTTTGAATGAATTGCAGAACGACAGATTTTTGCTGAAATTGTGACCGCGCGGCTAAGGGATTTTTGCAAAAAAAAGTTGTTCAGATGTCGAGGGCTAATTCTGTTTCCGATGATAAAAATGCATCTGTTTCCACCGAAAAACCTTTCAGGGGATCGTTTGCAACACTTCAGCACCATTTTTGAGTGAATTGCAGAACGTCAGATTTTTGCTGAAATTGTGACCGCGCGGCTTAGGGATTTTTGCAAAAAAAAGTTGTTCAGATGTCGAGGGCTAATTCTGTTTCCGATGATAAAAACACATCTGTTTCCACCGAAAAACCTTTCAGGGGATGGTTTGCAACAGTTTGGCACCATTTTTGAGTGAATTGCAGAACGTCATATTTTTGCTGAAATTGTGACCGCGCGGCTTAGGGATTTTTGCAAAAAAAGTTGTTCAGACGTCGAGGGCTACTTTTGTTTCGGATGATAAAAACGCATCTGTTTCCAACAAAAAACCTTTCAGGGGATCGTTTGCAAGACTTCAGCACCATTTTTGAGTGAATTGCAGAATGTCAGATTTTTGCTGTAATTGTGACCGCGCGGCTTAGTGATTTTTGTAAAAAAAAGTTTTTCAGATTTCGAGGGCTAATTCTGTTTCCGATGATAAAAACGCATCTGTTTCCACCGAAAAACCTTTCAGGGGATCGTTTGCAACAGTTTGGCACCATTTTTGAGTGAATTGCAGAACGTCAGAAATTTTGAAGAAATTGTGACCGCGCGGCTTAGGGATTTTTGCAAAAAAAAGTTGTTCAGACGTCGAGGGCTAATTCTGTTTCCGATGATAAAAACGCATCTGTTTCCACCGAAAAACCTTTCAGGGGATCGTTTGCAACAGTTTGGCACCATTTTTGAGTGAATTGCAGAACATCAGATTTTTGCTGTAATTGTGACCGCGCGGCTTAGGGATTTTTGAAAAAAAAGTTCTTCAGACGTCGAGGGATAATTCTATTTACGATTAAAAAAACGCATCTGTTTCCAACAAAAAACCTTTCAGGGGATCGTTTGCAACAGTTTGGCACCATTTTTGAGTGAATTGCAGAACGTCAGAAATTTTGAAGAAATTGTGACCGCGCGGCTTAGGGATTTTTGCAAAAAAAAGTTGTTCAGATGTCGAGGGCTAATTATGTTTCCGATGATAAAAACACATCTGTTTCCACCGAAAAACCTTTCAGGGGATCGTTTGCAACAGTTCAGCACCATTTTTGAATGAATTGCAGAACGTCAGATTTTTGCTGAAAATGTGATCGCGCGCCTTAGGGATTTTTGCATAAAATAGTTGTTCAGATGTCGAGGGCTAATTCTGTTTCCGATGATAAAAACGCATCTGTTTCCACCAAAGAACCTTTCAGGTGATCGTTTGCAACAGTTCAGCACCATTTTTGAATGAATTGCAGAACGTCAGATTTTTGCTGAAATTGTGACCGCGCGGCTAAGGGATTTTTGCAAAAAAAAGTTGTTCAGATGTCGAGGGCTAATTCTGTTTCCGATGATAAAAACACATCTGTTTCCCTCGAAAAACCTTTCAGGGGATGGTTTGCAACACTTCAGCACCATTTTTGAGTGAATTGCAGAACGTCAGATTTTTGCTGAAATTGTGACCGCGCGGCTTAGGGATTTTTGCAAAAAAAAGTTGTTCAGATGTCGAGGGCTAATTCTGTTTCCGATGATAAAAACGCATCTGTTTCCACCGAAAAACCTTTCAGGGGATGGTTTGCAACAGTTTGGCACCATTTTTGAGTGAATTGCAGAACGTCAGAAATTTTGAAGAAATTGTGACCACGCGGCTTAGTGATTTTTGAAAAAAAAAGTTGTTCATACTTCAAGGGCTAATTCTGTTTCCGATGATAAAAACACATCTGTTTCCCTCGAAAAACCTTTCAGGGGATGGTTTGCAACACTTCAGCACCATTTTTGAGTGAATTGCAGAACGTCATATTTTTGCTGAAATTGTGACCGCGCGGCTTAGGGATTTTTGCAAAAAAAAGTTGTTCAGACGTCGAGGGCTACTTTTGTTTCGGATGATAAAAACGCATCTGTTTCCAACAAAAAACCTTTCAGGGGATCGTTTGCAAGACTTCAGCACCATTTTTGAGTGAATTGCAGAATGTCAGATTTTTGCTGTAATTGTGACCGCGCGGCTTAGTGATTTTTGTAAAAAAAAGTTTTTCAGATTTCGAGGGCTAATTCTGTTTCCGATGATAAAAACGCATCTGTTTCCACCGAAAAACCTTTCAGGGGATCGTTTGCAACAGTTTGGCACCATTTTTGAGTGAATTGCAGAACGTCAGAAATTTTGAAGAAATTGTGACCGCGCGGCTTAGGGATTTTTGCAAAAAAAAGTTGTTCAGATGTCGAGGGCTAATTCTGTTTCCGATGATAAAAACGCATCTGTTTCCACCGAAAAACCTTTCAGGGGATGGTTTGCAACAGTTTGGCACCATTTTTGAGTGAATTGCAGAACGTCAGAAATTTTGAAGAAATTGTGACCGCGCGGCTTAGTGATTTTTGAAAAAAAAAGTTGTTCATACTTCAAGGGCTAATTCTGTTTCCGATGATAAAAACACATCTGTTTCCCTCGAAAAACCTTTCAGGGGATGGTTTGCAACACTTCAGCACCATGTTTGAGTGAATTGCAGAACGTCATATTTTTGCTGAAATTGTGACCGCGCGGCTTAGGGATTTTTGCAAAAAAAAGTTGTTCAGACGTCGAGGGCTACTTTTGTTTCGGATGATAAAAACGCATCTGTTTCCAACAAAAAACCTTTCAGGGGATCGTTTGCAAGACTTCAGCACCATTTTTGAGTGAATTGCAGAATGTCAGATTTTTGCTGTAATTGTGACCGCGCGGCTTAGTGATTTTTGTAAAAAAAAGTTTTTCAGATTTCGAGGGCTAATTCTGTTTCCGATGATAAAAACGCATCTGTTTCCACCGAAAAACCTTTCAGGGGATCGTTTGCAACAGTTTGGCACCATTTTTGAGTGAATTGCAGAACGTCAGAAATTTTGAAGAAATTGTGACCGCGCGGCTTAGGGATTTTTGCAAAAAAAAGTTGTTCAGATGTCGAGGGCTAATTCTGTTTCCGATGATAAAAACGCATCTGTTTCCACCGAAAAACCTTTCAGGGGATGGTTTGCAACAGTTTGGCACCATTTTTGAGTGAATTGCAGAACGTCAGAAATTTTGAAGAAATTGTGACCGCGCGGCTTAGGGATTTTTGCAAAAAAAAGTTGTTCAGACGTCGAGGGCTAATTCTGTTTCCGATGATAAAAACGCATCTGTTTCCACCGAAAAACCTTTCAGGGGATCGTTTGCAACAGTTTGGCACCATTTTTGAGTGAATTGCAGAACATCAGATTTTTGCTGTAATTGTGACCGCGCGGCTTAGGGATTTTTGAAAAAAAAGTTCTTCAGACGTCGAGGGATAATTCTATTTACGATTAAAAAAACGCATCTGTTTCCAACAAAAAACCTTTCAGGGGATCGTTTGCAACAGTTTGGCACCATTTTTGAGTGAATTGCAGAACGTCAGAAATTTTGAAGAAATTGTGACCGCGCGGCTTAGGGATTTTTGCAAAAAAAAGTTGTTCAGATGTCGAGGGCTAATTATGTTTCCGATGATAAAAACACATCTGTTTCCACCGAAAAACCTTTCAGGGGATCGTTTGCAACAGTTCAGCACCATTTTTGAATGAATTGCAGAACGTCAGATTTTTGCTGAAAATGTGATCGCGCGCCTTAGGGATTTTTGCATAAAATAGTTGTTCAGATGTCGAGGGCTAATTCTGTTTCCGATGATAAAAACGCATCTGTTTCCACCAAAGAACCTTTCAGGTGATCGTTTGCAACAGTTCAGCACCATTTTTGAATGAATTGCAGAACGTCAGATTTTTGCTGAAATTGTGACCGCGCGGCTAAGGGATTTTTGCAAAAAAAAGTTGTTCAGATGTCGAGGGCTAATTCTGTTTCCGATGATAAAAATGCATCTGTTTCCACCGAAAAACCTTTCAGGGGATCGTTTGCAACACTTCAGCACCATTTTTGAGTGAATTGCAGAACGTCAGATTTTTGCTGAAATTGTGACCGCGCGGCTTAGGGATTTTTGCAAAAAAAAGTTGTTCAGATGTCGAGGGCTAATTCTGTTTCCGATGATAAAAACGCATCTGTTTCCACCGAAAAACCTTTCAGGGGATGGTTTGCAACAGTTTGGCACCATTTTTGAGTGAATTGCAGAACGTCAGAAATTTTGAAGAAATTGTGACCACGCGGCTTAGTGATTTTTGAAAAAAAAAGTTGTTCATACTTCAAGGGCTAATTCTGTTTCCGATGATAAAAACACATCTGTTTCCCTCGAAAAACCTTTCAGGGGATGGTTTGCAACACTTCAGCACCATTTTTGAGTGAATTGCAGAACGTCATATTTTTGCTGAAATTGTGACCGCGCGGCTTAGGGATTTTTGCAAAAAAAAGTTGTTCAGACGTCGAGGGCTACTTTTGTTTCGGATGATAAAAACGCATCTGTTTCCAACAAAAAACCTTTCAGGGGATCGTTTGCAAGACTTCAGCACCATTTTTGAGTGAATTGCAGAATGTCAGATTTTTGCTGTAATTGTGACCGCGCGGCTTAGTGATTTTTGTAAAAAAAAGTTTTTCAGATTTCGAGGGCTAATTCTGTTTCCGATGATAAAAACGCATCTGTTTCCACCGAAAAACCTTTCAGGGGATCGTTTGCAACAGTTTGGCACCATTTTTGAGTGAATTGCAGAACGTCAGAAATTTTGAAGAAATTGTGACCGCGCGGCTTAGGGATTTTTGCAAAAAAAAGTTGTTCAGATGTCGAGGGCTAATTCTGTTTCCGATGATAAAAACGCATCTGTTTCCACCGAAAAACCTTTCAGGGGATGGTTTGCAACAGTTTGGCACCATTTTTGAGTGAATTGCAGAACGTCACAAATTTTGAAGAAATTGTGACCGCGCGGCTTAGTGATTTTTGAAAAAAAAAGTTGTTCATACTTCAAGGGCTAATTCTGTTTCCGATGATAAAAACACATCTGTTTCCCTCGAAAAACCTTTCAGGGGATGGTTTGCAACACTTCAGCACCATTTTTGAGTGAATTGCAGAACGTCATATTTTTGCTGAAATTGTGACCGCGCGGCTTAGGGATTTTTGCAAAAAAAAGTTGTTCAGACGTCGAGGGCTACTTTTGTTTCGGATGATAAAAACGCATCTGTTTCCAACAAAAAACCTTTCAGGGGATCGTTTGCAAGACTTCAGCACCATTTTTGAGTGAATTGCAGAATGTAAGTTTTTTGCTGTAATTGTGACCGCGTGGCTTAGTGATTTTTGTAAAAAAAAGTTGTTCAGATGTCGAGGGCTAATTCTGTTTCCGATGATAAAAACGCATCTGTTTCCACCGAAAAACCTTTCAGGGGATCGTTTGCAACAGTTTGGCACCATTTTTGAGTGAATTGCAGAACGTCAGAAATTTTGAAGAAATTGTGACCGCGCGGCTTAGGGATTTTTGCAAAAAAATGTTGTTCAGATGTCGAGGGCTAATTCTGTTTCCGATGATAAAAACGCATCTGTTTCCACCGAAAAACCTTTCAGGGGATGTTTTGCAACAGTTTGGCACCATTTTTGAGTGAATTGCAGAACGTCAGAAATTTTGAAGAAATTGTGACCGCGCGGCTTAGGGATTTTTGCAAAAAAAAGTTGTTCAGATGTCGAGGGCTAATTCTGTTTCCGATGATAAAAACGCATCTGTTTCCACCGAAAAACCTTTCAGGGGATCGTTTGCAACAGTTTGGCACCATTTTTGAGTGAATTGCAGAACGTCAGAAATTTTGAAGAAATTGTGACCGCGCGGCTTAGGGATTTTTGCAAAAAAAAGTTGTTCAGATGTCGAGGGCTAATTCTGTTTCCGATGATAAAAACGCATCTGTTTCCACCGAAAAACCTTTCAGGGGATGGTTTGCAACAGTTTGGCACCATTTTTGAGTGAATTGCAGAACGTCAGAAATTTTGAAGAAATTGTGACCGCGCGGCTTAGGGATTTTTGCAAAAAAAAGTTGTTCAGATGTCGAGGGCTAATTATGTTTCCGATGATAAAAACACATCTGTTTCCCTCGAAAAACCTTTCAGGGGATGGTTTGCAACACTTCAGCACCATTTCTGAGTGAATTGCAGAACGTCATATTTTTGCTGAAATTGTGACCGCGCGGCTTAGGGATTTTTGCAAAAAAAAGTTGTTCAGACGTCGAGGGCTACTTTTGTTTCCGATGATAAAAACGCATCTGTTTCCACCGAAAAACCTTTCAGGGGATCGTTTGCAAGACTTCAGCACCATTTTTGAGTGAATTGCAGAATGTCAGATTTTTGCTGTAATTGTGACCGCGCGGCTTAGGGATTTTTGAAAAAAAAGTTCTTCAGACGTCGAGGGATAATTCTATTTACGATTAAAAAAACGCATCTGTTTCCAACAAAAAACCTTTCAGGGGATCGTTTGCAACAGTTCAGCACCATTTTTGAATGAATTGCAGAACGTCAGATTTTTGCTGAAAATGTGATCGCGCGCCTTAGGGATTTTTGAATCAAATAGTTGTTCAGATGTCGAGGGCTAATTCTGTTTCCGATGATAAAAACGCATCTGTTTCCACCAAAGAACCTTTCAGGTGATCGTTTGCAACAGTTCAGCACCATTTTTGAATGAATTGCAGAACGTCAGATTTTTGCTGAAATTGTGACCGCGCGGCTTAGGGATTTTTGCAAAAAAAAGTTGTTCAGACGTCGAGGGCTACTTTTGTTTCGGATGATAAAAACGCATATGTTTCCAACAAAAAACCTTTCAGGGGATCGTTTGCAAGACTTCAGCACCATTTTTGAGTGAATTGCAGAATGTCAGATTTTTGCTGTAATTGTGACCGCGCGGCTTAGTGATTTTTGTAAAAAAAAGTTTTTCAGATTTCGAGGGCTAATTCTGTTTCCGATGATAAAAACGCATCTGTTTCCACCGAAAAACCTTTCAGGGGATCGTTTACAACAGTTTGGCACCATTTTTGAGTGAATTGCAGAACGTCAGAAATTTTGAAGAAATTGTGACCGCGCGGCTTAGGGATTTTTGCAAAAAAAAGTTGTTCAGATGTCGAGGGCTAATTCTGTTTCCGATGATAAAAACGCATCTGTTTCCACCGAAAAACCTTTCAGGGGATGGTTTGCAACAGTTTGGCACCATTTTTGAGTGAATTGCAGAACGTCAGAAATTTTGAAGAAATTGTGACCGCGCGGCTTAGTGATTTTTGAAAAAAAAAGTTGTTCATACTTCAAGGGCTAATTCTGTTTCCGATGATAAAAACACATCTGATTCCCTCGAAAAACCTTTCAGGGGATGGTTTGCAACACTTCAGCACCATTTTTGAGTGAATTGCAGAACGTCAGAAATTTTGAAGAAATTGTGACCGCGCGGCTTAGGGATTTTTGAAAAAAAAGTTCTTCAGACGTCGAGGGATAATTCTATTTACGATTAAAAAAACGCATCTGTTTCCAACAAAAAACCTTTCAGGGGATCGTTTGCAACAGTTTGGCACCATTTTTGAGTGAATTGCAGAACGTCAGAAATTTTGAAGAAATTGTGACCGCGCGGCTTAGGGATTTTTGCAAAAAAAAGTTGTTCAGATGTCGAGGGCTAATTATGTTTCCGATGATAAAAACGCATCTGTTTCCCTCGAAAAACCTTTCAGGGGATCGTTTGCAACAGTTCAGCACCATTTTTGAATGAATTGCAGAACGTCAGATTTTTGCTGAAAATGTGATCGCGCGCCTTAGGGATTTTTGCATAAAATAGTTGTTCAGATGTCGAGGGCTAATTCTGTTTCCGATGATAAAAACGCATCTGTTTAAACCAAAGAACCTTTCAGGGGATCGTTTGCAACAGTTCAGCACCATTTTTGAATGAATTGCAGAACGTCAGATTTTTGCTGAAATTGTGACCGCGCGGCTTAGGGATTTTTGCAAAAAAAAGTTTTTCAGATGTCGAGGGCTAATGCTGTTTCCGATGATAAAAATGCATCTGTTTCCACCGAAAAACCTTTCAGGGGATCGTTTGCAACACTTCAGCACCATTTTTGAGTGAATTGCAGAACGTCAGATTTTTGCTGAAATTGTGACCGCGCGGCTTAGGGATTTTTGCAAAAAAAAGTTGTTCAGATGTCGAGGGCTAATTCTGTTTCTGATGATAAAAACACATCTGTTTCCACCGAAAAACCTTTCAGGGGATGGTTTGCAACAGTTTGGCACCATTTTTGAGTGAATTGCAGAACGTCAGAAATTTTGAAGAAATTGTGACCGCGCGGCTTAGTGATTTTTGAAAAAAAAAGTTGTTCATACTTCAAGGGCTAATTCTGTTTCCGATGATAAAAACACATCTGTTTCCCTCGAAAAACCTTTCAGGGGATGGTTTGCAACACTTCAGCACCATTTTTGAGTGAATTGCAGAACGTCATATTTTTGCTGAAATTGTGACCGCGCGGCTTAGGGATTTTTGCAAAAAAAAGTTGTTCAGACGTCGAGGGCTACTTTTGTTTCGGATGATAAAAACGCATCTGTTTCCAACAAAAAACCTTTCAGGGGATCGTTTGCAAGACTTCAGCACCATTTTTGAGTGAATTGCAGAATTTCAGATTTTTGCTGTAATTGTGACCGCGTGGCTTAGTGATTTTTGCATAAAATAGTTGTTCAGATGTCGAGGGCTAATTCTGTTTCCGATGATAAAAACGCATCTGTTTCCACCAAAGAACCTTTCAGGGGATCGTTTGCAACAGTTCAGCACCATTTTTGAATGAATTGCAGAACGTCAGATTTTTGCTGAAATTGTGACCGCGCGGCTTAGGGATTTTTGCAAAAAAAAGTTGTTCAGATGTCGAGGGCTAATTCTGTTTCCGATGATAAAAATGCATCTGTTTCCACCGAAAAACCTTTCAGGGGATCGTTTGCAACACTTCAGCACCATTTTTGAGTGAATTGCAGAACGTCAGATTTTTGCTGAAATTGTGACCGCGCGGCTTAGGGATTTTTGTAAAAAAAAGTTGTTCAGATGTCGAGGGCTAATTCTGTTTCCGATGATAAAAATGCATCTGTTTCCACCGAAAAACCTTTCAGGGGATGGTTTGCAACAGTTTGGCACCATTTTTGAGTGAATTGCAGAACGTCAGAAATTTTGAAGAAATTGTGACCGCGCGGCTTAGTGATTTTTGAAAAAAAAAGTTGTTCATACTTCAAGGGCTAATTCTGTTTCCGATGATAAAAACACATCTGTTTCCCTTGAAAAACCTTTCAGGGGATGGTTTGCAACAGTTCAGCACCATTTTTGAATGAATTGCAGAACGTCATATTTTTGCTGAAATTGTGACCGCGCGGCTTAGGGATTTTTGCAAAAAAAAGTTGTTCAGACGTCGAGGGCTACTTTTGTTTCCGATGATAAAAACGCATCTGTTTCCACCGAAAAACCTTTCAGGGGATCGTTTGCAAGACTACAGCACCATTTTTGAGTGAATTGCAGAATGTCAGATTTTTGCTGTAATTGTGACCGCGCGGCTTAGGGATTTTTGAAAAAAAAAGTTCTTCAGACGTCCAGGGATAATTCTATTTACGATTAAAAAAACGCATCTGTTTCCAACAAAAAACCTTTCAGGGGATCGTTTGCAACAGTTTGGCACCATTTTTGAGTGAATTGCAGAACGTCAGAAATTTTGAAGAAATTGTGACCGCGCGGCTTAAAGATTTTTGCAAAAAAAAGTTGTTCAGATGTCGAGGGCTAATTCTGTTTCCGATGATAAAAACGCATCTGTTTCCACCGAAAAACCTTTCAGGGGATCGTTTGCAACAGTTTGGCACCATTTTTGAGTGAATTGCAGAACGTCAGAAATTTTGAAGAAATTGTGACCGCGCGGCTTAGGGATTTTTGCAAAAAAAAGTTGTTCAGATGTCGAGGGCTAATTATGTTTCCGATGATAAAAACGCATCTGTTTCCACCGAAAAACCTTTCAGGGGATCGTTTGCAACACTTCAGCACCATTTTTGAGTGAATTGCAGAACGTCAGATTTTTGCTGAAATTGT
Source organism: Podarcis cretensis (assembly GCF_951804945.1). Classification (NCBI taxonomy): domain Eukaryota; kingdom Metazoa; phylum Chordata; class Lepidosauria; order Squamata; family Lacertidae; genus Podarcis; species Podarcis cretensis. Next base: position 93,778,820 of record NC_137175.1, read on the forward strand.
GACGGCGCGGCTTAGGGATTTTTGCAAAAAAAAGTTGTTCAGATGTCGAGGGCTAATTCTGTTTCTGATGATAAAAACGCATCTGTTTCCACCGAAAAACCTTTCAGGGGATCGTTTGCAAGACTTCAGCACCATTTTTGAGTGAATTGCAGAACGTCAGAAATTTTGAAGAAATTCTGACCGCGCGGCTTAGTGATTTTTGAAAAAAAAAGTTGTTCATACTTCAAGGGCTAATTCTGTTTCCGATGATAAAAACACATCTGTTTCCCTCGAAAAACCTTTCAGGGGATGGTTTGCAACAGTTCAGCACCATTTTTGAATGAATTGCAGAACGTCAGATTTTTGCTGAAAATGTGATCGCGCGCCTTAGGGATTTTTGCAAAAAATAGTTGTTCAGATGTCGAGGGCTACTTTTGTTTCCGATGATAAAAACGCATCTGTTTCCACCGAAAAACCTTTCAGGTGATCGTTTGCAACAGTTCAGCACCATTTTTGAGTGAATTGCAGAACGTCATATTTTTGCTGAAATTGTGACCGCGCGGCTTAGGGATTTTTGCAAAAAAAAGTTGTTCAGACGTCGAGGGCTACTTTTGTTTCCGATGATAAAAACGCATCTGTTTCCACCGAAAAACCTTTCAGGGGATCGTTTGCAAGACTTCAGCACCAGTTTTGAGTGAATTGCAGAATGTCAGATTTTTGCTGTAATTGTGACCGCGCGGCTTAGGGATTTTTGCAAAAAAAAGTTGTTCAGATGTCGAGGGCTAATTCTGTTTCCGATGATAAAAACGCATCTGTTTCCACCGAAAAACCTTTCAGGGGATCGTTTGCAACAGTTTGGCACCATTTTTGAGTGAATTGCAGAACGTCAGATTTTTGCTGAAATTGTGACCGCGCGGCTTAGGGATTTTTGCAAAAAAAAGTTGTTCAGATGTCGAGGGCTAATTCTGTTTCCGATGATAAAAACGCATCTGTTTCCATCAAAGAACCTTTCAGGTAATCGTTTGCAACAGTTCAGCACCATTTTTGAATGAATTGCAGAACGTCATATTTTTGCTGAAATTGTGACCGCGCGGCTTAGGGATTTTTGCAAAAAAAAGTTGTTCAGATGTCGAGGGCTAATTCTGTTTCCGATGATAAAAATGCATCTGTTTCCACCGAAAAACCTTTCAGGGGATTGTTTGCAACACTTCAGCACCTTTTTTGAGTGAATTGCAGAACGTCAGATTTTTGCTGAAATTGTGACCGCGCGGCTTAGGGATTTTTGCAAAAAAAAGTTGTTCAGATGTCGAGGGCTAATTCTGTTTCTGATGATAAAAACGCATCGATTTCCACCGAAAAACCTTTCAGGGGATGGTTTGCAACAGTTTGGCAACATTTTTGAGTGAACTGCAGAACGTCAGAAATTTTGAAGAAATTGTGACCGCGCGGCTTAGTGATTTTTGAAAAAAAAAGTTGTTCATACTTCAAGGGCTACTTTTGTTTCCGATGATAAAAACACATCTGTTTCCCTCGAAAAACCTTTCAGGGGATGGTTTGCAACACTTCAGCACCATTTTTGAGTGAATTGCAGAACGTCATATTTTTGCTGAAATTGTGACCGCGCGGCTTAGGGATTTTTGCAAAAAAAAGTTGTTCAGACGTCGAGGGCTACTTTTGTTTCCGATGATAAAAACGCATCTGTTTCCACCGAAAAACCTTTCAGGGGATCATTTGAAAGACTTCAGCACCATTTTTGAGTGAATTGCAGAATGTCAGATTTTTGCTGTAATTGTGACCGCGCGGCTTAGGGATTTTTGCAAAAAAAAGTTGTTCAGATGTCGAGGGCTAATTCTGTTTCTGATGATAAAAACGCATCTGTTTCCACCGAAAAACCTTTCAGGGGATGGTTTGCAACAGTTTGGCACCATTTTTGAGTGAATTGCAGAACGTCAGAAATTTTGAAGAAATTGTGACCGCGCGGCTTAGTGATTTTTGAAAAAAAAAGTTGTTCATACTTCAAGGGCTAATTCTGTTTCCGATGATAAAAACACATCTGTTTCCCTCGAAAAACCTTTCAGGGGATGGTTTGCAACACTTCAGCACCATTTTTGAGTGAATTGCAGAACGTCATATTTTTGCTGAAATTGTGACCGCGCGGCTTAGGGATTTTTGCAAAAAAAAGTTCAGACGTCGAGGGCTACTTTTGTTTCGGATGATAAAAACGCATCTGTTTCCACCGAAAAACCTTTCAGGGGATCGTTTGCAACAGTTCAGCACCATTTTTGAATGAATTGCAGAACGTCAGATTTTTGCTGAAAATGTGATCGCGCGCCTTAGGGATTTTTCCAAAAAATAGTTGTTCAGATGTCGAGGGCTAATTCTGTTTCCGATGATAAAAACGCATCTGTTTCCACCAAAGAACCTTTCAGGTGATCGTTTGCAACAGTTCAGCACCATTTTTGAATGAATTGCAGAACGTCATATTTTTGCTGAAATTGTGACCGCGCGGCTTAGGGATTTTTGCAAAAAAAAGTTGTTCAGACGTCGAGGGCTACTTTTGTTTCCGATGATAAAAACGCATCTGTTTCCACCTAAAAACCTTTCAGGGGATCGTTTGCAAGACTTCAGCACCATTTTTGAGTGAATTGCAGAATGTCAGATTTTTGCTGTAATTGTGACCGCGCGGCTTCGGGATTTTTGAAAAAAAAAGTTCTTCAGACGTCGAGGGATAATTCTATTTCCGATGATAAAAACGCATCTGTTTCCACCGAAAAACCTTTCAGGGGATCGTTTGCAACAGTTTGGCACCATTTTTGAGTGAATTGCAGAACGTCAGAGATTTTGAAGAAATTGTGACCGCGCGGCTTAGGGATTTTTGAAAAAAAAAGTTGGTCAGATGTCGAGGGCTAATTCTGTTTCCGATGATAAAAACGCATCTGTTTCCACCGAAAAACCTTTCAGGGGATCGTTTGCAACAGTTCAGCACCATTTTTGAATGAATTGCAGAACGTCAGATTTTTTCCTGAAAATGTGATCGCGCGCCTTAGGGATTTTTGCATAAAATAGTTGTTCAGATGTCGAGGGCTAATTCTGTTTCCGATGATAAAAATGCATCTGTTTCCACCAAAGAACCTTTCAAGTGATCGTTTGCAACAGTTCAGCACCATTTTTGAATGAATTGCAGAACGTCAGATTTTTGCTGAAATTGTGACCGCGCGGCTTAGGGATTTTTGCAAAAAATAGTTGTTCAGATGTCGAGGGCTAATTCTGTTTCCGATGATAAAAACGCATCTGTTTCCACCAAAGAACCTTTCAGGTGATCGTTTGCAGCAGTTCAGCACCATTTTTGAATGTATTTCAGAACGTCAGATTTTTGCTGAAATTGTGACCACGCGGCTTAGTGATTTTTGAAAAAAAAAGTTGTTCATACTTCAAGGGCTAATTCTGTTTCCGATGATAAAAACACATCTGTTTCCCTCGAAAAACCTTTCAGGGGATGGTTTGCAACACTTCAGCACCATTTTTGAGTGAATTGCAGAACGTCATATTTTTGCTGAAATTGTGACCGCGCGGCTTAGGGATTTTTGCAAAAAAAAGTTGTTCAGACGTCGAGGGCTACTTTTGTTTCCGATGATAAAAACGCATCTGTTCCACCGAAAAACCTTTCAGGGGATCGTTTGCAAGACTTCAGCACCATTTTTGAGTGAATTGCAGAATGTCAGATATTTGCTGTAATTGTGACCGCGCGGCTTAGTGATTTTTGTAAAAAAAAGTTGTTCAGATGTCGAGGGCTAATTATGTTTCCGATGATAAAAACACATCTGTTTCCCTCGAAAAACCTTTCAGGGGATGGTTTGCAAGACTTCAGCACCATTTTTGAGTGAATTGCAGAATGTCAGATTTTTGCTGTAATTGTGACCGCGCGGCTTAGGGCTTTTTGCAAAAAAAAGTTCTTCAGATGTCGAGGGCTAATTCTGTTTCCGATGATAAAAACGCATCTGTTTCCACCGAAAAACCTTTCAGGGGATCGTTTGGAACAGTTTGGCACCATTTTTGAGTGAATTGCAGAACATCAGATTTTTGCTGTAATTGTGACCGCGCGGCTTAGGGATTTTTGAAAAAAAAGTTCTTCAGACGTCGAGGGATAATTCTATTTACGATTAAAAAAACGCATCTGTTTCCAACAAAAAACCTTTCAGGGGATCGTTTGCAACAGTTTGGCACCATTTTTGAGTGAATTGCAGAACGTCAGAAATTTTGAAGAAATTGTGACCGCGCGGCTTAGGGATTTTTGCAAAAAAAAGTTGTTCAGATGTCGAGGGCTACTTTTGTTTCCGATGATAAAAACGCATCTGTTTCCACCGAAAAACCTTTCAGGGGATCGTTTGCAACAGTTTGGCACCATTTTTGAGTGAATTGCAGAACATCAGATTTTTGCTGTAATTGTGACCGCGCGGCTTAGGGATTTTTGAAAAAAAAAGTTCTTCAGACGTCGAGGGATAATTCTATTTACGATTAAAAAAACGCATCTGTTTCCAACAAAAAACCTTTCAGGGGATGGTTTGCAACAGTTTGGCACCATTTTTGAGTGAATTGCAGAACGTCAGAAATTTTGAAGAAATTGTGACCGCGCGGCTTAAAGATTTTTGCAAAAAAAAGTTGTTCAGATGTCGAGGGCTAATTCTGTTTCCGATGATAAAAACGCATCTGTTTCCACCGAAAAACCTTTCAGGGGAGCGTTTGCAACAGTTTGGCACCATTTTTGAGTGAATTGCAGAACATCAGATTTTTGCTGTAATTGTGACCGCGCGGCTTAGGGATTTTTGAAAAAAAAGTTCTTCAGACATCGAGGGATAATTCTATTTACGATTAAAAAAACGCATCTGTTTCCAACAAAAAACCTTTCAGGGGATGGTTTGCAACAGTTTGGCACCATTTTTGAGTGAATTGCAGAACGTCAGAAATTTTGAAGAAATTGTGACCGCGCGGCTTAGGGATTTTTGCAAAAAAAAGTTGTTCAGATGTCGAGGGCTAATTATGTTTCCGATGATAAAAACGCATCTGTTTCCACCGAAAAACCTTTCAGGGGATCGTTTGCAACAGTTCAGCACCATTTTTGAATGAATTGCAGAACGTCAGATTTTTGCTGAAAATGTGATCGCGCGCCTTAGGGATTTTTGCAAAAAATAGTTGTTCAGATGTCGAGGGCTAATTCTGTTTCCGATGATAAAAACGCATCTGTTTCCACCGAAAAACCTTTCAGGGGATGGTTTGCAACACTTCAGCACCATTTTTGAATGTATTTCAGAACGTCAGATTTTTGCTGAAATTGTGACCGCGCGGCTTAGGGATTTTTGAAAAAAAAGTTCTTCAGACATCGAGGGATAATTCTATTTACGATTAAAAAAACGCATCTGTTTCCAACAAAAAACCTTTCAGGGGATGGTTTGCAACAGTTTGGCACCATTTTTGAGTGAATTGCAGAACGTCAGAAATTTTGAAGAAATTGTGACCGCGCGGCTTAGGGATTTTTGCCAAAAAAAGTTGTTCAGATGTCGAGGGCTAATTCTGTTTCCGATGATAAAAATGCATCTGTTTCCACCGAAAAACCTTTCAGGGGATCGTTTGCAACACTTCAGCACCATTTTTGAGTGAATTGCAGAACGTCAGATTTTTGCTGAAATTGTGACCGCGCGGCTTAGGGATTTTTGCAAAAAAAAGTTCAGACGTCGAGGGCTACTTTTGTTTCGGATGATAAAAACGCATCTGTTTCCACCGAAAAACCTTTCAGGGGATCGTTTGCAACAGTTCAGCACCATTTTTGAATGAATTGCAGAACCTCAGATTTTTGCTGAAAATGTGATCGCGCGCCTTAGGGATTTTTCCAAAAAATAGTTGTTCAGATGTCGAGGGCTAATTCTGTTTCCGATGATAAAAACGCATCTGTTTCCACCAAAGAACCTTTCAGGTGATCGTTTGCAACAGTTCAGCACCATTTTTGAATGAATTGCAGAACGTCAGAAATTTTGAAGAAATTGTGACCGCGCGGCTTAGTGATTTTTGAAAAAAAAAGTTGTTCATACTTCAAGGGCTAATTCTGTTTCCGATGATAAAAACACATCTGTTTCCCTCGAAAAACCTTTCAGGGGATGGTTTGCAACACTTCAGCACCATTTTTGAGTGAATTGCAGAACGTCAGATTTTTGCTGAAATTGTGACCGCGCGGCTTAGGGATTTTTGCAAAAAAAAGTTGTTCAGACGTCGAGGGCTACTTTTGTTTCGGATGATAAAAACGCATCTGTTTCCACCGAAAAACCTTTCAGGGGATCGTTTGCAACAGTTCAGCACCATTTTTGAATGAATTGCAGAACCTCAGATTTTTGCTGAAAATGTGATCGCGCGCCTTAGGGATTTTTCCAAAAAATAGTTGTTCAGATGTCGAGGGCTAATTCTGTTTCCGATGATAAAAACGCATCTGTTTCCACCAAAGAACCTTTCAGGTGATCGTTTGCAACAGTTCAGCACCATTTTTGAATGAATTGCAGAACGTCAGAAATTTTGAAGAAATTGTGACCGCGCGGCTTAGTGATTTTTGAAAAAAAAAGTTGTTCATACTTCAAGGGCTAATTCTGTTTCCGATGATAAAAACACATCTGTTTCCCTCGAAAAACCTTTCAGGGGATGGTTTGCAACACTTCAGCACCATTTTTGAGTGAATTGCAGAACGTCAGATTTTTGCTGAAATTGTGACCGCGCGGCTTAGGGATTTTTGCAAAAAAAAGTTGTTCAGACGTCGAGGGCTACTTTTGTTTCCGATGATAAAAACGCATCTGTTTCCACCGAAAAACCTTTCAGGGGATGGTTTGCAACAGTTTGGCACCATTTTAGAGTGAATTGCAGAACGTCAGAAATTTTGAAGAAATTGTGACCGCGCGGCTTAAAGATTTTTGCAAAAAAAAGTTGTTCAGATGTCGAGGGCTAATTCTGTTTCCGATGATAAAAACGCATCTGTTTCCACCGAAAAACCTTTCAGGGGATGGTTTGCAACAGTTTGGCACCATTTTTGAGTGAATTGCAGAACGTCAGAAATTTTGAAGAAATTGTGACCGCGCGGCTTAGTGATTTTTGAAAAAAAAAGTTGTTCATACCTCAAGGGCTAATTCTGTTTCCGATGATAAAAACACATCTGTTTCCCTCGAAAAACCTTTCAGGGGATGGTTTGCAACACTTCAGCACCATTTTTGAGTGAATTGCAGAACGTCAGATTTTTGCTGAAATTGTGACCGCGCGGCTTAGGGATTTTTGCAAAAAAAAGTTCAGACGTCGAGGGCTACTTTTGTTTCGGATGATAAAAACGCATCTGTTTCCACCGAAAAACCTTTCAGGGGATCGTTTGCAACAGTTCAGCACCATTTTTGAATGAATTGCAGAACGTCAGATTTTTGCTGAAAATGTGATCGCGCGCCTTAGGGATTTTTCCAAAAAATATTTGTTCAGATGTCGAGGGCTAATTCTGTTTCCGATGATAAAAACGCATCTGTTTCCACCAAAGAACCTTTCAGGTGATCGTTTGCAACAGTTCAGCACCATTTTTGAATGAATTGCAGAACGTCATATTTTTGCTGAAATTGTGACCGCGCGGCTTAGGGATTTTTGCAAAAAAAAGTTGTTCAGACGTCGAGGGCTACTTTTGTTTCCGATGATAAAAACGCATCTGTTTCCACCTAAAAACCTTTCAGGGGATCGTTTGCAAGACTTCAGCACCATTTTTGAGTGAATTGCAGAATGTCAGATTTTTGCTGTAATTGTGACCGCGCGGCTTCGGGATTTTTGAAAAAAAAAGTTCTTCAGACGTCGAGGGATAATTCTATTTACGATTAAAAAAACGCATCTGTTTCCAACAAAAAACCTTTCAGGGGATCGTTTGCAACAGTTTGGCACCATTTTTGAATGAATTGCAGAACGTCAGATTTTTGCTGAAATTGTGACCGCGCGGCTTAGGGATTTTTGCAAAAAAAAATTGTTCAGATGTCGAGGGCTAATTCTGTTTCCGATGATAAAAATTCATCTGTTTCCACCGAAAAACCTTTCAGGGGATGGTTTGCAACAGTTTGGCACCATTTTTGAGTGAATTGCAGAACGTCAGAAATTTTGAAGAAATTGTGAACGCGCGGCTTAGTGATTTTTGAAAAAAAAAGTTGTTCATACTTCAAGGGCTAATTCTGTTTCCGATGATAAAAACACATCTGTTTCCCTCGAAAAACCTTTCAGGGGATGGTTTGCAACAGTTCAGCACCATTTTTGAATGAATTGCAGAACGTCAGATTTTTGCTGAAAATGTGATCGCGCGCCTTAGGGATTTTTGCAAAAAATAGTTGTTCAGATGTCGAGGGCTAATTCTGTTTCCGATGATAAAAACGCATCTGTTTCCACCAAAGAACCTTTCAGGTGATCGTTTGCAGCAGTTCAGCACCATTTTTGAATGTATTTCAGAACGTCAGATTTTTGCTGAAATTGTGACCACGCGGCTTAGTGATTTTTGAAAAAAAAAGTTGTTCATACTTCAAGGGCTAATTCTGTTTCCGATGATAAAAACACATCTGTTTCCCTCGAAAAACCTTTCAGGGGATGGTTTGCAACACTTCAGCACCATTTTTGAGTGAATTGCAGAACGTCATATTTTTGCTGAAATTGTGACCGCGCGGCTTAGGGATTTTTGAAAAAAAAAGTTCTTCAGACGTCGAGGGATAATTCTATTTACGATTAAAAAAACGCATCTGTTTCCAACAAAAAACCTTTCAGGGGATCGTTTGCAACAGTTTGGCACCATTTTTGAGTGAATTGCAGAACGTCAGAGATTTTGAAGAAATTGTGACCGCGCGGCTTAGGGATTTTTGAAAAAAAAAGTTGGTCAGATGTCGAGGGCTAATTCTGTTTCCGATGATAAAAACGCATCTGTTTCCACCGAAAAACCTTTCAGGGGATCGTTTGCAACAGTTCAGCACCATTTTTGAATGAATTGCAGAACGTCAGATTTTTGCTGAAAATGTGATCGCGCGCCTTAGGGATTTTTGCATAAAATAGTTGTTCAGATGTCGAGGGCTAATTCTGTTTCCGATGATAAAAATGCATCTGTTTCCACCAAAGAACCTTTCAAGTGATCGTTTGCAACAGTTCAGCACCATTTTTGAATGAATTGCAGAACGTCAGATTTTTGCTGAAATTGTGACCGCGCGGCTTAGGGATTTTTGCAAAAAATAGTTGTTCAGATGTCGAGGGCTAATTCTGTTTCCGATGATAAAAACGCATCTGTTTCCACCAAAGAACCTTTCAGGTGATCGTTTGCAGCAGTTCAGCACCATTTTTGAATGTATTTCAGAACGTCAGATTTTTGCTGAAATTGTGACCACGCGGCTTAGTGATTTTTGAAAAAAAAAGTTGTTCATACTTCAAGGGCTAATTCTGTTTCCGATGATAAAAACACATCTGTTTCCCTCGAAAAACCTTTCAGGGGATGGTTTGCAACACTTCAGCACCATTTTTGAGTGAATTGCAGAACGTCATATTTTTGCTGAAATTGTGACCGCGCGGCTTAGGGATTTTTGCAAAAAAAAGTTGTTCAGACGTCGAGGGCTACTTTTGTTTCCGATGATAAAAACGCATCTGTTCCACCGAAAAACCTTTCAGGGGATCGTTTGCAAGACTTCAGCACCATTTTTGAGTGAATTGCAGAATGTCAGATATTTGCTGTAATTGTGACCGCGCGGCTTAGTGATTTTTGTAAAAAAAAGTTGTTCAGATGTCGAGGGCTAATTATGTTTCCGATGATAAAAACACATCTGTTTCCCTCGAAAAACCTTTCAGGGGATGGTTTGCAAGACTTCAGCACCATTTTTGAGTGAATTGCAGAATGTCAGATTTTTGCTGTAATTGTGACCGCGCGGCTTAGGGCTTTTTGCAAAAAAAAGTTCTTCAGATGTCGAGGGCTAATTCTGTTTCCGATGATAAAAACGCATCTGTTTCCACCGAAAAACCTTTCAGGGGATCGTTTGCAACAGTTTGGCACCATTTTTGAGTGAATTGCAGAACATCAGATTTTTGCTGTAATTGTGACCGCGCGGCTTAGGGATTTTTGAAAAAAAAGTTCTTCAGACGTCGAGGGATAATTCTATTTACGATTAAAAAAACGCATCTGTTTCCAACAAAAAACCTTTCAGGGGATCGTTTGCAACAGTTTGGCACCATTTTTGAGTGAATTGCAGAACGTCAGAAATTTTGAAGAAATTGTGACCGCGCGGCTTAGGGATTTTTGCAAAAAAAAGTTGTTCAGATGTCGAGGGCTACTTTTGTTTCCGATGATAAAAACGCATCTGTTTCCACCGAAAAACCTTTCAGGGGATCGTTTGCAACAGTTTGGCACCATTTTTGAGTGAATTGCAGAACATCAGATTTTTGCTGTAATTGTGACCGCGCGGCTTAGGGATTTTTGAAAAAAAAAGTTCTTCAGACGTCGAGGGATAATTCTATTTACGATTAAAAAAACGCATCTGTTTCCAACAAAAAACCTTTCAGGGGATGGTTTGCAACAGTTTGGCACCATTTTTGAGTGAATTGCAGAACGTCAGAAATTTTGAAGAAATTGTGACCGCGCGGCTTAAAGATTTTTGCAAAAAAAAGTTGTTCAGATGTCGAGGGCTAATTCTGTTTCCGATGATAAAAACGCATCTGTTTCCACCGAAAAACCTTTCAGGGGATCGTTTGCAACAGTTTGGCACCATTTTTGAGTGAATTGCAGAACATCAGATTTTTGCTGTAATTGTGACCGCGCGGCTTAGGGATTTTTGAAAAAAAAGTTCTTCAGACATCGAGGGATAATTCTATTTACGATTAAAAAAACGCATCTGTTTCCAACAAAAAACCTTTCAGGGGATGGTTTGCAACAGTTTGGCACCATTTTTGAGTGAATTGCAGAACGTCAGAAATTTTGAAGAAATTGTGACCGCGCGGCTTAGGGATTTTTGCAAAAAAAAGTTGTTCAGATGTCGAGGGCTAATTATGTTTCCGATGATAAAAACGCATCTGTTTCCACCGAAAAACCTTTCAGGGGATCGTTTGCAACACTTCAGCACCATTTTTGAGTGAATTGCAGAACGTCAGATTTTTGCTGAAATTGTGACCGCGCGGCTTAGGGATTTTTGCAAAAAAAAGTTCAGACGTCGAGGGCTACTTTTGTTTCGGATGATAAAAACGCATCTGTTTCCACCGAAAAACCTTTCAGGGGATCGTTTGCAACAGTTCAGCACCATTTTTGAATGAATTGCAGAACGTCAGAAATTTTGAAGAAATTGTGACCGCGCGGCTTAGTGATTTTTGAAAAAAAAAGTTGTTCATACCTCAAGGGCTAATTCTGTTTCCGATGATAAAAACACATCTGTTTCCCTCGAAAAACCTTTCAGGGGATGGTTTGCAACACTTCAGCACCATTTTTGAGTGAATTGCAGAACGTCAGATTTTTGCTGAAATTGTGACCGCGCGGCTTAGGGATTTTTGCAAAAAAAAGTTGTTCAGATGTCGAGGGCTAATTCTGTTTCCGATGATAAAAACGCATCTGTTCCACCGAAAAACCTTTCAGGGGATGGTTTGCAACACTTCAGCACCATTTTTGAGTGAATTGCAGAACGTCAGATGTTTGCTGTAATTGTGACCGCGCGGCTTAGTGATTTTTGTAAAAAAAAGTTGTTCAGATGTCGAGGGCTAATTATGTTTCCGATGATAAAAACGCATCTGTTTCCACCGAAAAACCTTTCAGGGGATCGTTTGCAACAGTTCAGCACCATTTTTGAATGAATTGCAGAACGTCAGATTTTTGCTGAAAATGTGATCGCGCGCCTTAGGGATTTTTGCAAAAAATAGTTGTTCAGATGTCGAGGGCTAATTCTGTTTCCGATGATAAAAACGCATCTGTTTCCACCGAAAAACCTTTCAGGGGATGGTTTGCAACACTTCAGCACCATTTTTGAATGTATTTCAGAACGTCAGATTTTTGCTGAAATTGTGACCGCGCGGCTTAGGGATTTTTGCAAAAAAAAGTTGTTCAGATGTCGAGGGCTAATTCTGTTTCCGATGATAAAAATGCATCTGTTTCCACCGAAAAACCTTTCAGGGGATCGTTTGCAACACTTCAGCACCATTTTTGAGTGAATTGCAGAACGTCAGATTTTTGCTGAAATTGTGACCGCGCGGCTTAGGGATTTTTGCAAAAAAAAGTTCAGACGTCGAGGGCTACTTTTGTTTCGGATGATAAAAACGCATCTGTTTCCACCGAAAAACCTTTCAGGGGATCGTTTGCAACAGTTCAGCACCATTTTTGAATGAATTGCAGAACGTCAGATTTTTGCTGAAAATGTGATCGCGCGCCTTAGGGATTTTTCCAAAAAATAGTTGTTCAGATGTCGAGGGCTAATTCTGTTTCCGATGATAAAAACGCATCTGTTTCCACCAAAGAACCTTTCAGGTGATCGTTTGCAACAGTTCAGCACCATTTTTGAATGAATTGCAGAACGTCAGAAATTTTGAAGAAATTGTGACCGCGCGGCTTAGTGATTTTTGAAAAAAAAAGTTGTTCATACTTCAAGGGCTAATTCTGTTTCCGATGATAAAAACACATCTGTTTCCCTCGAAAAACCTTTCAGGGGATGGTTTGCAACACTTCAGCACCATTTTTGAGTGAATTGCAGAACGTCAGATTTTTGCTGAAATTGTGACCGCGCGGCTTAGGGATTTTTGAAAAAAAGGTTTTTCAGATGTCGAGAGCTAATTCTGTTTCCGATGATAAAAACGCATCTGTTTCCACCGAAACACCTTTCTGGGGATCGTTTGCAACAGTTCAGCACCATTTTTGAATGAATTGCAGAACGTCAGATTTTTGCTGAAAATGTGATCGCGCGCCTTAGGGATTTTTCCAAAAAATAGTTGTTCAGATGTCGAGGGCTAATTCTGTTTCCGATGATAAAAACGCATCTGTTTCCACCAAAGAACCTTTCAGGTGATCGTTTGCAACAGTTCAGCACCATTTTTGAATGAATTGCAGAACGTCATATTTTTGCTGAAATTGTGACCGCGCGGCTTCGGGATTTTTGAAAAAAAAAGTTCTTCAGACGTCGAGGGATAATTCTATTTACGATTAAAAAAACGCATCTGTTTCCAACAAAAAACCTTTCAGGGGATCGTTTGCAACAGTTTGGCACCATTTTTGAGTGAATTGCAGAACGTCAGAGATTTTGAAGAAATTGTGACCGCGCGGCTTAGGGATTTTTGCAAAAAAAAATTGTTCAGATGTCGAGGGCTAATTCTGTTTCCGATGATAAAAATTCATCTGTTTCCACCGAAAAACCTTTCAGGGGATGGTTTGCAACAGTTTGGCACCATTTTTGAGTGAATTGCAGAACGTCAGAAATTTTGAAGAAATTGTGAACGCGCGGCTTAGTGATTTTTGAAAAAAAAAGTTGTTCATACTTCAAGGGCTAATTCTGTTTCCGATGATAAAAACACATCTGTTTCCCTCGAAAAACCTTTCAGGGGATGGTTTGCAACAGTTCAGCACCATTTTTGAATGAATTGCAGAACGTCAGATTTTTGCTGAAAATGTGATCGCGCGCCTTAGGGATTTTTGCAAAAAATAGTTGTTCAGATGTCGAGGGCTAATTCTGTTTCCGATGATAAAAACGCATCTGTTTCCACCAAAGAACCTTTCAGGTGATCGTTTGCAGCAGTTCAGCACCATTTTTGAATGTATTTCAGAACGTCAGATTTTTGCTGAAATTGTGACCACGCGGCTTAGTGATTTTTGAAAAAAAAAGTTGTTCATACTTCAAGGGCTAATTCTGTTTCCGATGATAAAAACACATCTGTTTCCCTCGAAAAACCTTTCAGGGGATGGTTTGCAACACTTCAGCACCATTTTTGAGTGAATTGCAGAACGTCATATTTTTGCTGAAATTGTGACCGCGCGGCTTAGGGATTTTTGCAAAAAAAAGTTGTTCAGACGTCGAGGGCTACTTTTGTTTCCGATGATAAAAACGCATCTGTTCCACCGAAAAACCTTTCAGGGGATCGTTTGCAAGACTTCAGCACCATTTTTGAGTGAATTGCAGAATGTCAGATATTTGCTGTAATTGTGACCGCGCGGCTTAGTGATTTTTGTAAAAAAAAGTTGTTCAGATGTCGAGGGCTAATTATGTTTCCGATGATAAAAACACATCTGTTTCCCTCGAAAAACCTTTCAGGGGATGGTTTGCAAGACTTCAGCACCATTTTTGAGTGAATTGCAGAATGTCAGATTTTTGCTGTAATTGTGACCGCGCGGCTTAGGGCTTTTTGCAAAAAAAAGTTCTTCAGATGTCGAGGGCTAATTCTGTTTCCGATGATAAAAACGCATCTGTTTCCACCGAAAAACCTTTCAGGGGATCGTTTGCAACAGTTTGGCACCATTTTTGAGTGAATTGCAGAACATCAGATTTTTGCTGTAATTGTGACCGCGCGGCTTAGGGATTTTTGAAAAAAAAGTTCTTCAGACGTCGAGGGATAATTCTATTTACGATTAAAAAAACGCATCTGTTTCCAACAAAAAACCTTTCAGGGGATCGTTTGCAACAGTTTGGCACCATTTTTGAGTGAATTGCAGAACGTCAGAAATTTTGAAGAAATTGTGACCGCGCGGCTTAGGGATTTTTGCAAAAAAAAGTTGTTCAGATGTCGAGGGCTACTTTTGTTTCCGATGATAAAAACGCATCTGTTTCCACCGAAAAACCTTTCAGGGGATCGTTTGCAACAGTTTGGCACCATTTTTGAGTGAATTGCAGAACATCAGATTTTTGCTGTAATTGTGACCGCGCGGCTTAGGGATTTTTGAAAAAAAAAGTTCTTCAGACGTCGAGGGATAATTCTATTTACGATTAAAAAAACGCATCTGTTTCCAACAAAAAACCTTTCAGGGGATGGTTTGCAACAGTTTGGCACCATTTTTGAGTGAATTGCAGAACGTCAGAAATTTTGAAGAAATTGTGACCGCGCGGCTTAAAGATTTTTGCAAAAAAAAGTTGTTCAGATGTCGAGGGCTAATTCTGTTTCCGATGATAAAAACGCATCTCTTTCCACCGAAAAACCTTTCAGGGGATCGTTTGCAACAGTTTGGCACCATTTTTGAGTGAATTGCAGAACATCAGATTTTTGCTGTAATTGTGACCGCGCGGCTTAGGGATTTTTGAAAAAAAAGTTCTTCAGACATCGAGGGATAATTCTATTTACGATTAAAAAAACGCATCTGTTTCCAACAAAAAACCTTTCAGGGGATGGTTTGCAACAGTTTGGCACCATTTTTGAGTGAATTGCAGAACGTCAGAAATTTTGAAGAAATTGTGACCGCGCGGCTTAGGGATTTTTGCAAAAAAAAGTTGTTCAGATGTCGAGGGCTAATTATGTTTCCGATGATAAAAACGCATCTGTTTCCACCGAAAAACCTTTCAGGGGATCGTTTGCAACAGTTCAGCACCATTTTTGAATGAATTGCAGAACGTCAGATTTTTGCTGAAAATGTGATCGCGCGCCTTAGGGATTTTTGCAAAAAATAGTTGTTCAGATGTCGAGGGCTAATTCTGTTTCCGATGATAAAAACGCATCTGTTTCCACCGAAAAACCTTTCAGGGGATGGTTTGCAACACTTCAGCACCATTTTTGAATGTATTTCAGAACGTCAGATTTTTGCTGAAATTGTGACCGCGCGGCTTAGGGATTTTTGCAAAAAAAAGTTGTTCAGATGTCGAGGGCTAATTCTGTTTCCGATGATAAAAATGCATCTGTTTCCACCGAAAAACCTTTCAGGGGATCGTTTGCAACACTTCAGCACCATTTTTGAGTGAATTGCAGAACGTCAGATTTTTGCTGAAATTGTGACCGCGCGGCTTAGGGATTTTTGCAAAAAAAAGTTCAGACGTCGAGGGCTACTTTTGTTTCGGATGATAAAAACGCATCTGTTTCCACCGAAAAACCTTTCAGGGGATCGTTTGCAACAGTTCAGCACCATTTTTGAATGAATTGCAGAACGTCAGATTTTTGCTGAAAATGTGATCGCGCGCCTTAGGGATTTTTCCAAAAAATAGTTGTTCAGATGTCGAGGGCTAATTCTGTTTCCGATGATAAAAACGCATCTGTTTCCACCAAAGAACCTTTCAGGGGATCGTTTGCAACAGTTCAGCACCATTTTTGAATGAATTGCAGAACGTCAGAAATTTTGAAGAAATTGTGACCGCGCGGCTTAGTGATTTTTGAAAAAAAAAGTTGTTCATACCTCAAGGGCTAATTCTGTTTCCGATGATAAAAACACATCTGTTTCCCTCGAAAAACCTTTCAGGGGATGGTTTGCAACACTTCAGCACCATTTTTGAGTGAATTGCAGAACGTCAGATTTTTGCTGAAATTGTGACCGCGCGGCTTAGGGATTTTTGCAAAAAAAAGTTGTTCAGATGTCGAGGGCTAATTCTGTTTCCGATGATAAAAACGCATCTGTTCCACCGAAAAACCTTTCAGGGGATGGTTTGCAACACTTCAGCACCATTTTTGAGTGAATTGCAGAACGTCAGATGTTTGCTGTAATTGTGACCGCGCGGCTTAGTGATTTTTGTAAAAAAAAGTTGTTCAGATGTCGAGGGCTAATTATGTTTCCGATGATAAAAACGCATCTGTTTCCACCGAAAAACCTTTCAGGGGATCGTTTGCAACAGTTCAGCACCATTTTTGAATGAATTGCAGAACGTCAGATTTTTGCTGAAAATGTGATCGCGCGCCTTAGGGATTTTTGCAAAAAATAGTTGTTCAGATGTCGAGGGCTAATTCTGTTTCCGATGATAAAAACGCATCTGTTTCCACCGAAAAACCTTTCAGGGGATGGTTTGCAACACTTCAGCACCATTTTTGAATGTATTTCAGAACGTCAGATTTTTGCTGAAATTGTGACCGCGCGGCTTAGGGATTTTTGCAAAAAAAAGTTGTTCAGATGTCGAGGGCTAATTCTGTTTCCGATGATAAAAATGCATCTGTTTCCACCGAAAAACCTTTCAGGGGATCGTTTGCAACACTTCAGCACCATTTTTGAGTGAATTGCAGAACGTCAGATTTTTGCTGAAATTGTGACCGCGCGGCTTAGGGATTTTTGCAAAAAAAAGTTCAGACGTCGAGGGCTACTTTTGTTTCGGATGATAAAAACGCATCTGTTTCCACCGAAAAACCTTTCAGGGGATCGTTTGCAACAGTTCAGCACCATTTTTGAATGAATTGCAGAACGTCAGATTTTTGCTGAAAATGTGATCGCGCGCCTTAGGGATTTTTCCAAAAAATAGTTGTTCAGATGTCGAGGGCTAATTCTGTTTCCGATGATAAAAACGCATCTGTTTCCACCAAAGAACCTTTCAGGTGATCGTTTGCAACAGTTCAGCACCATTTTTGAATGAATTGCAGAACGTCAGAAATTTTGAAGAAATTGTGACCGCGCGGCTTAGTGATTTTTGAAAAAAAAAGTTGTTCATACTTCAAGGGCTAATTCTGTTTCCGATGATAAAAACACATCTGTTTCCCTCGAAAAACCTTTCAGGGGATGGTTTGCAACACTTCAGCACCATTTTTGAGTGAATTGCAGAACGTCAGATTTTTGCTGAAATTGTGACCGCGCGGCTTAGGGATTTTTGAAAAAAAGGTTTTTCAGATGTCGAGAGCTAATTCTGTTTCCGATGATAAAAACGCATCTGTTTCCACCGAAACACCTTTCTGGGGATCGTTTGCAACAGTTCAGCACCATTTTTGAATGAATTGCAGAACGTCAGATTTTTGCTGAAAATGTGATCGCGCGCCTTAGGGATTTTTCCAAAAAATAGTTGTTCAGATGTCGAGGGCTAATTCTGTTTCCGATGATAAAAACGCATCTGTTTCCACCAAAGAACCTTTCAGGTGATCGTTTGCAACAGTTCAGCACCATTTTTGAATGAATTGCAGAACGTCATATTTTTGCTGAAATTGTGACCGCGCGGCTTCGGGATTTTTGAAAAAAAAAGTTCTTCAGACGTCGAGGGATAATTCTATTTACGATTAAAAAAACGCATCTGTTTCCAACAAAAAACCTTTCAGGGGATCGTTTGCAACAGTTTGGCACCATTTTTGAGTGAATTGCAGAACGTCAGAGATTTTGAAGAAATTGTGACCGCGCGGCTTAGGGATTTTTGAAAAAAAAAGTTGGTCAGATGTCGAGGGCTAATTCTGTTTCCGATGATAAAAACGCATCTGTTTCCACCGAAAAACCTTTCAGGGGATCGTTTGCAACAGTTCAGCACCATTTTTGAATGAATTGCAGAACGTCAGACTTTTGCTGAAAATGTGATCGCGCGCCTTAGGGATTTTTGCATAAAATAGTTGTTCAGATGTCGAGGGCTAATTCTGTTTCCGATGATAAAAATGCATCTGTTTCCACCAAAGAACCTTTCAAGTGATCGTTTGCAACAGTTCAGCACCATTTTTGAATGAATTGCAGAACGTCAGATTTTTGCTGAAATTGTGACCGCGCGGCTTAGGGATTTTTGCAAAAAAAAATTGTTCAGATGTCGAGGGCTAATTCTGTTTCCGATGATAAAAATTCATCTGTTTCCACCGAAAAACCTTTCAGGGGATGGTTTGCAACAGTTTGGCACCATTTTTGAGTGAATTGCAGAACGTCAGAAATTTTGAAGAAATTGTGAACGCGCGGCTTAGTGATTTTTGAAAAAAAAAGTTGTTCATACTTCAAGGGCTAATTCTGTTTCCGATGATAAAAACACATCTGTTTCCCTCGAAAAACCTTTCAGGGGATGGTTTGCAACAGTTCAGCACCATTTTTGAATGAATTGCAGAACGTCAGATTTTTGCTGAAAATGTGATCGCGCGCCTTAGGGATTTTTGCAAAAAATAGTTGTTCAGATGTCGAGGGCTAATTCTGTTTCCGATGATAAAAACGCATCTGTTCCACCGAAAAACCTTTCAGGGGATCGTTTGCAGCAGTTCAGCACCATTTTTGAATGTATTTCAGAACGTCAGATTTTTGCTGAAATTGTGACCACGCGGCTTAGTGATTTTTGAAAAAAAAAGTTGTTCATACTTCAAGGGCTAATTCTGTTTCCGATGATAAAAACACATCTGTTTCCCTCGAAAAACCTTTCAGGGGATGGTTTGCAACACTTCAGCACCATTTTTGAGTGAATTGCAGAACGTCATATTTTTGCTGAAATTGTGACCGCGTGGCTTAGGGATTTTTGCAAAAAAAAGTTGTTCAGACGTCGAGGGCTACTTTTGTTTCCGATGATAAAAACGCATCTGTTCCACCGAAAAACCTTTCAGGGGATCGTTTGCAAGACTTCAGCACCATTTTTGAGTGAATTGCAGAATGTCAGATATTTGCTGTAATTGTGACCGCGCGGCTTAGTGATTTTTGTAAAAAAAAGTTGTTCAGATGTCGAGGGCTAATTATGTTTCCGATGATAAAAACACATCTGTTTCCCTCGAAAAACCTTTCAGGGGATGGTTTGCAAGACTTCAGCACCATTTTTGAGTGAATTGCAGAATGTCAGATTTTTGCTGTAATTGTGACCGCGCGGCTTAGGGATTTTTGAAAAAAAAAGTTCTTCAGACTTCGAGGGATAATTCTATTTACGATTAAAAAAACGCATCTGTTTCCAACAAAAAACCTTTCAGGGGATCGTTTGCAACAGTTTGGCACCATGTTTGAGTGAATTGCAGAACGTCAGAAATTTTGAAGAAATTGTGACCGCGCGGCTTAGGGATTTTTGCAAAAAAAAGTTGTTCAGATGTCGAGGGCTAATTCTGTTTCCGATGATAAAAACGCATCTGTTTCCACCGAAAAACCTTTCAGGGGATCGTTTGCAACAGTTTGGCACCATTTTTGAGTGAATTGCAGAACATCAGATTTTTGCTGTAATTGTGACCGCGCGGCTTAGGGATTTTTGAAAAAAAAGTTCTTCAGACGTCGAGGGATAATTCTATTTACGATTAAAAAAACGCATCTGTTTCCAACAAAAAACCTTTCAGGGGATCGTTTGCAACAGTTTGGCACCATTTTTGAGTGAATTGCAGAACGTCAGAAATTTTGAAGAAATTGTGACCGCGCGGCTTAGGGATTTTTGCAAAAAAAAGTTGTTCAGATGTCGAGGGCTACTTTTGTTTCCGATGATAAAAACGCATCTGTTTCCACCCAAAAACCTTTCAGGGGATCGTTTGCAACAGTTTGGCACCATTTTTGAGTGAATTGCAGAACATCAGATTTTTGCTGTAATTGTGACCGCGCGGCTTAGGGATTTTTGAAAAAAAAAGTTCTTCAGACGTCGAGGGATAATTCTATTTACGATTAAAAAAACGCATCTGTTTCCAACAAAAAACCTTTCAGGGGATGGTTTGCAACAGTTTGGCACCATTTTTGAGTGAATTGCAGAACGTCAGAAATTTTGAAGAAATTGTGACCGCGCGGCTTAAAGATTTTTGCAAAAAAAAGTTGTTCAGATGTCGAGGGCTAATTCTGTTTCCGATGATAAAAACGCATCTGTTTCCACCGAAAAACCTTTCAGGGGATCGTTTGCAACAGTTTGGCACCATTTTTGAGTGAATTGCAGAACATCAGATTTTTGCTGTAATTGTGACCGCGCGGCTTAGGGATTTTTGAAAAAAAAGTTCTTCAGACATCGAGGGATAATTCTATTTACGATTAAAAAAACGCATCTGTTTCCAACAAAAAACCTTTCAGGGGATGGTTTGCAACAGTTTGGCACCATTTTTGAGTGAATTGCAGAACGTCAGAAATTTTGAAGAAATTGTGACCGCGCGGCTTAGGGATTTTTGCAAAAAAAAGTTGTTCAGATGTCGAGGGCTAATTATGTTTCCGATGATAAAAACGCATCTGTTTCCACCGAAAAACCTTTCAGGGGATGGTTTGCAACAGTTTGGCACCATTTTTGAGTGAATTGCAGAACGTCAGAAATTTTGAAGAAATTGTGAACGCGCGGCTTAGTGATTTTTGAAAAAAAAAGTTGTTCATACTTCAAGGGCTAATTCTGTTTCCGATGATAAAAACACATCTGTTTCCCTCGAAAAACCTTTCAGGGGATGGTTTGCAACAGTTCAGCACCATTTTTGAATGAATTGCAGAACGTCAGATTTTTGCTGAAAATGTGATCGCGCGCCTTAGGGATTTTTGCAAAAAATAGTTGTTCAGATGTCGAGGGCTAATTCTGTTTCCGATGATAAAAACGCATCTGTTTCCACCAAAGAACCTTTCAGGTGATCGTTTGCAGCAGTTCAGCACCATTTTTGAATGTATTTCAGAACGTCAGATTTTTGCTGAAATTGTGACCACGCGGCTTAGTGATTTTTGAAAAAAAAAGTTGTTCATACTTCAAGGGCTAATTCTGTTTCCGATGATAAAAACACATCTGTTTCCCTCGAAAAACCTTTCAGGGGATGGTTTGCAACACTTCAGCACCATTTTTGAGTGAATTGCAGAACGTCATATTTTTGCTGAAATTGTGACCGCGCGGCTTAGGGATTTTTGCAAAAAAAAGTTGTTCAGACGTCGAGGGCTACTTTTGTTTCCGATGATAAAAACGCATCTGTTCCACCGAAAAACCTTTCAGGGGATCGTTTGCAAGACTTCAGCACCATTTTTGAGTGAATTGCAGAATGTCAGATATTTGCTGTAATTGTGACCGCGCGGCTTAGGGATTTTTGCAAAAAAAAGTTGTTCAGATGTCGAGGGCTAATTATGTTTCCGATGATAAAAACACATCTGTTTCCACCGAAAAACCTTTCAGGGGATCGTTTGCAACAGTTCAGCACCATTTTTGAATGAATTGCAGAACGTCAGATTTTTGCTGAAAATGTGATCGCGCGCCTTAGGGATTTTTGCAAAAAATAGTTGTTCAGATGTCGAGGGCTAATTCTGTTTCCGATGATAAAAACGCATCTGTTTCCACCGAAAAACCTTTCAGGGGATGGTTTGCAACACTTCAGCACCATTTTTGAATGTATTTCAGAACGTCAGATTTTTGCTGAAATTGTGACCGCGCGGCTTAGGGATTTTTGCAAAAAAAAGTTGTTCAGATGTCGAGGGCTAATTCTGTTTCCGATGATAAAAATGCATCTGTTTCCACCGAAAAACCTTTCAGGGGATCGTTTGCAACACTTCAGCACCATTTTTGAGTGAATTGCAGAACGTCAGATTTTTGCTGAAATTGTGACCGCGCGGCTTAGGGATTTTTGCAAAAAAAAGTTCAGACGTCGAGGGCTACTTTTGTTTCGGATGATAAAAACGCATCTGTTTCCACCGAAAAACCTTTCAGGGGATCGTTTGCAACAGTTCAGCACCATTTTTGAATGAATTGCAGAACGTCAGATTTTTGCTGAAAATGTGATCGCGCGCCTTAGGGATTTTTCCAAAAAATAGTTGTTCAGATGTCGAGGGCTAATTCTGTTTCCGATGATAAAAACGCATCTGTTTCCACCAAAGAACCTTTCAGGTGATCGTTTGCAACAGTTCAGCACCATTTTTGAATGAATTGCAGAACGTCAGAAATTTTGAAGAAATTGTGACCGCGCGGTTTAGTGATTTTTGAAAAAAAAAGTTGTTCATACTTCAAGGGCTAATTCTGTTTCCGATGATAAAAACACATCTGTTTCCCTCGAAAAACCTTTCAGGGGATGGTTTGCAACACTTCAGCACCATTTTTGAGTGAATTGCAGAACGTCAGATTTTTGCTGAAATTGTGACCGCGCGGCTTAGGGATTTTTGCAAAAAAAAGTTGTTCAGACGTCGAGGGCTACTTTTGTTTCCGATGATAAAAACGCATCTGTTTCCACCGAAAAACCTTTCAGGGGATGGTTTGCAACAGTTTGGCACCATTTTAGAGTGAATTGCAGAACGTCAGAAATTTTGAAGAAATTGTGACCGCGCGGCTTAAAGATTTTTGCAAAAAAAAGTTGTTCAGATGTCGAGGGCTAATTCTGTTTCCGATGATAAAAACGCATCTGTTTCCACCGAAAAACCTTTCAGGGGATGGTTTGCAACAGTTTGGCACCATTTTTGAGTGAATTGCAGAACGTCAGAAATTTTGAAGAAATTGTGACCGCGCGGCTTAGTGATTTTTGAAAAAAAAAGTTGTTCATACCTCAAGGGCTAATTCTGTTTCCGATGATAAAAACACATCTGTTTCCCTCGAAAAACCTTTCAGGGGATGGTTTGCAACACTTCAGCACCATTTTTGAGTGAATTGCAGAACGTCAGATTTTTGCTGAAATTGTGACCGCGCGGCTTAGGGATTTTTGCAAAAAAAAGTTCAGACGTCGAGGGCTACTTTTGTTTCGGATGATAAAAACGCATCTGTTTCCACCGAAACACCTTTCTGGGGATCGTTTGCAACAGTTCAGCACCATTTTTGAATGAATTGCAGAACGTCAGATTTTTGCTGAAAATGTGATCGCGCGCCTTAGGGATTTTTCCAAAAAATAGTTGTTCAGATGTCGAGGGCTAATTCTGTTTCCGATGATAAAAACGCATCTGTTTCCACCAAAGAACCTTTCAGGTGATCGTTTGCAACAGTTCAGCACCATTTTTGAATGAATTGCAGAACGTCATATTTTTGCTGAAATTGTGACCGCGCGGCTTAGGGATTTTTGCAAAAAAAAGTTGTTCAGACGTCGAGGGCTACTTTTGTTTCCGATGATAAAAACGCATCTGTTTCCACCTAAAAACCTTTCAGGGGATCGTTTGCAAGACTTCAGCACCATTTTTGAGTGAATTGCAGAATGTCAGATTTTTGCTGTAATTGTGACCGCGCGGCTTCGGGATTTTTGAAAAAAAAAGTTCTTCAGACGTCGAGGGATAATTCTATTTACGATTAAAAAAACGCATCTGTTTCCAACAAAAAACCTTTCAGGGGATCGTTTGCAACAGTTTGGCACCATTTTTGAGTGAATTGCAGAACGTCAGAGATTTTGAAGAAATTGTGACCGCGCGGCTTAGGGATTTTTGAAAAAAAAAGTTGGTCAGATGTCGAGGGCTAATTCTGTTTCCGATGATAAAAACGCATCTGTTTCCACCGAAAAACCTTTCAGGGGATCGTTTGCAACAGTTCAGCACCAATTTTGAATGAATTGCAGAACGTCAGATTTTTGCTGAAAATGTGATCGCGCGCCTTAGGGATTTTTGCATAAAATAGTTGTTCAGATGTCGAGGGCTAATTCTGTTTCCGATGATAAAAATGCATCTGTTTCCACCAAAGAACCTTTCAAGTGATCGTTTGCAACAGTTCAGCACCATTTTTGAATGAATTGCAGAACGTCAGATTTTTGCTGAAATTGTGACCGCGCGGCTTAGGGATTTTTGCAAAAAAAAATTGTTCAGATGTCGAGGGCTAATTCTGTTTCCGATGATAAAAATTCATCTGTTTCCACCGAAAAACCTTTCAGGGGATGGTTTGCAACAGTTTGGCACCATTTTTGAGTGAATTGCAGAACGTCAGAAATTTTGAAGAAATTGTGAACGCGCGGCTTAGTGATTTTTGAAAAAAAAAGTTGTTCATACTTCAAGGGCTAATTCTGTTTCCGATGATAAAAACACATCTGTTTCCCTCGAAAAACCTTTCAGGGGATGGTTTGCAACAGTTCAGCACCATTTTTGAATGAATTGCAGAACGTCAGATTTTTGCTGAAAATGTGATCGCGCGCCTTAGGGATTTTTGCAAAAAATAGTTGTTCAGATGTCGAGGGCTAATTCTGTTTCCGATGATAAAAACGCATCTGTTTCCACCAAAGAACCTTTCAGGTGATCGTTTGCAGCAGTTCAGCACCATTTTTGAATGTATTTCAGAACGTCAGATTTTTGCTGAAATTGTGACCACGCGGCTTAGTGATTTTTGAAAAAAAAAGTTGTTCATACTTCAAGGGCTAATTCTGTTTCCGATGATAAAAACACATCTGTTTCCCTCGAAAAACCTTTCAGGGGATGGTTTGCAACACTTCAGCACCATTTTTGAGTGAATTGCAGAACGTCATATTTTTGCTGAAATTGTGACCGCGCGGCTTAGGGATTTTTGCAAAAAAAAGTTGTTCAGACGTCGAGGGCTACTTTTGTTTCCGATGATAAAAACGCATCTGTTCCACCGAAAAACCTTTCAGGGGATCGTTTGCAAGACTTCAGCACCATTTTTGAGTGAATTGCAGAATGTCAGATATTTGCTGTAATTGTGACCGCGCGGCTTAGTGATTTTTGTAAAAAAAAGTTGTTCAGATGTCGAGGGCTAATTATGTTTCCGATGATAAAAACACATCTGTTTCCCTCGAAAAACCTTTCAGGGGATGGTTTGCAAGACTTCAGCACCATTTTTGAGTGAATTGCAGAACGTCAGATTTTTGCTGTAATTGTGACCGCGCGGCTTAGGGATTTTTGAAAAAAAAAGTTCTTCAGACTTCGAGGGATAATTCTATTTACGATTAAAAAAACGCATCTGTTTCCAACAAAAAACCTTTCAGGGGATCGTTTGCAACAGTTCGGCACCATTTTTGAATGAATTGCAGAACGTCAGATTTTTGCTGAAAATGTGATCGCGCGCCTTAGGGATTTTTGCAAAAAATAGTTGTTCAGATGTCGAGGGCTAATTCTGTTTCCGATGATAAAAACGCATCTGTTTCCACCGAAAAACCTTTCAGGGGATCGTTTGCAACACTTCAGCACCATTTTTGAATGTATTTCAGAACGTCAGATTTTTGCTGAAATTGTGACCGCGCGGCTTAGGGATTTTTGCATAAAATAGTTGTTCAGATGTCGAGGGCTAATTCTGTTTCCGATGATAAAAATGCATCTGTTTCCACCAAAGAACCTTTCAAGTGATCGTTTGCAACAGTTCAGCACCATTTTTGAATGAATTGCAGAACGTCAGAAATTTTGAAGAAATTGTGACCGCGCGGCTTAGTGATTTTTGAAAAAAAAAGTTGTTCATACTTCAAGGGCTAATTCTGTTTCCGATGATAAAAACACATCTGTTTCCCTCGAAAAACCTTTCAGGGGATGGTTTGCAACACTTCAGCACCATTTTTGAGTGAATTGCAGAACGTCAGATTTTTGCTGAAATTGTGACCGCGCGGCTTAGGGATTTTTGCAAAAAAAAGTTGTTCAGACGTCGAGGGCTACTTTTGTTTCCGATGATAAAAACGCATCTGTTTCCACCGAAAAACCTTTCAGGGGATCGTTTGCAACAGTTTGGCACCATTTTTGAGTGAATTGCAGAACGTCAGAAATTTTGAAGAAATTGTGACCGCGCGGCTTAAAGATTTTTGCAAAAAAAAGTTGTTCAGATGTCGAGGGCTAATTCTGTTTCCGATGATAAAAACGCATCTGTTTCCACCGAAAAACCTTTCAGGGGATCGTTTGCAACAGTTTGGCACCATTTTTGAGTGAATTGCAGAACATCAGATTTTTGCTGTAATTGTGACCGCGCGGCTTAGGGATTTTTGAAAAAAAAGTTCTTCAGACATCGAGGGATAATTCTATTTACGATTAAAAAAACGCATCTGTTTCCAACAAAAAACCTTTCAGGGGATGGTTTGCAACAGTTTGGCACCATTTTTGAGTGAATTGCAGAACGTCAGAAATTTTGAAGAAATTGTGACCGCGCAGCTTAGGGATTTTTGCAAAAAATAGTTGTTCAGATGTCGAGGGCTAATTCTGTTTCCGATGATAAAAACGCATCTGTTTCCACCGAAAAACCTTTCAGGGGATCGTTTGCAACACTTCAGCACCATTTTTGAATGTATTTCAGAACGTCAGATTTTTGCTGAAATTGTGACCGCGAGGCTTAGGGATTTTTGCCAAAAAAGTTGTTCAGATGTCGAGGGCTAATTCTGTTTCCGATGATAAAAATGCATCTGTTTCCACCGAAAAACCTTTCAGGGGATCGTTTGCAACACTTCAGCACCATTTTTGAGTGAATTGCAGAACGTCATATTTTTGCTGAAATTGTGACCGCGCGGCTTAGGGATTTTTGCAAAAAAAAGTTGTTCAGATGTCGAGGGCTAATTCTGTTTCGGATGATAAAAACGCATCTGTTTCCAACAAAAAACCTTTCAGGGGATCGTTTGCAACAGTTTGGCACCATTTTTGAGTGAATTGCAGAACGTCAGAAATTTTGAAGAAATTGTGACCGCGCGGCTTAGTGATTTTTGAAAAAAAAAGTTGTTCATACTTCAAGGGCTAATTCTGTTTCCGATGATAAAAACACATCTGTTTCCCTCGAAAAACCTTTCAGGGGATGGTTTGCAACACTTCAGCACCATTTTTGAGTGAATTGCAGAACGTCAGATTTTTGCTGAAATTGTGACCGCGCGGCTTAGGGATTTTTGCAAAAAAAAGTTGTTCAGACGTCGAGGGCTACTTTTGTTTCCGATGATAAAAACGCATCTGTTTCCACCGAAAAACCTTTCAGGGGATCGTTTGCAACAGTTTGGCACCATTTTAGAGTGAATTGCAGAACGTCAGAAATTTTGAAGAAATTGTGACCGCGCGGCTTAGGGATTTTTGCAAAAAAAAGTTGTTTAGATGTCGAGGGCTAATTATGTTTCCGATGATAAAAACACATCTCTTTCCCTCGAAAAACCTTTCAGGGGATGGTTTGCAACACTTCAGCACCATTTTTGAGTGAATTGCAGAACGTCAGATTTTTGCTGAAAATGTGATCGCGCGCCTTAGGGATTTTTGCAAAAAATAGTTGTTCAGATGTCGAGGGCTAATTCTGTTTCCGATGATAAAAACGCATCTGTTTCCACCGAAAAACCTTTCAGGGGATCGTTTGCAAGACTTCAGCACCATTTTTGAATGAATTGTAGAATGTCAGATTTTTGCTGTAATTGTGACCACGCGGCTTAGGGATTTTTGAAAAAAAAAGTTCTTCAGACGTCGAGGGATAATTCTATTTACGATTAAAAAAACGCATCTGTTTCCAACAAAAAACCTTTAAGGGGATCGTTTGCAACAGTTTGGCACCATTTTTGAGTGAATTGCAGAACGTCAGAAATTTTGAAGAAATTGTGACCGCGCGGCTTAGGGATTTTTGCAAAAAAAAGTTGTTCAGATGTCGAGGGCTAATTCTGTTTCCGATGATAAAAACGCATCTGTTTCCACCGAAAAACCTTTCAGGGGATCGTTTGTAACAGTTTGGCACCATTTTTGAGTGAATTGCAGAACATCAGATTTTTGATGTAATTGTGACTGCGCGGCTTAGGGATTTTTGAAAAAAAAAGTTCTTCAGACGTCGAGGGAGAATTCTATTTACGATTAAAAAAACGCATCTGTTTCCAACAAAAAACCTTTCAGGGGATCGTTTGCAACAGTTTGGCACCATTTTTGAGTGAATTGCAGAACGTCAGAAATTTTGAAGAAATTGTGACCGCGCGGCTTAAAGATTTTTGCAAAAAAAAGTTGTTCAGATGTCGAGGGCTAATTCTGTTTCCGATGATAAAAACGCATCTGTTTCCACCGAAAAACCTTTCAGGGGATCGTTTGCAACAGTTTGGCACCATTTTTGAGTGAATTGCAGAACATCAGATTTTTGCTGTAATTGTGACCGCGCGGCTT
The DNA here is from genome assembly GCF_951804945.1 of Podarcis cretensis. NCBI lineage: Eukaryota > Metazoa > Chordata > Lepidosauria > Squamata > Lacertidae > Podarcis > Podarcis cretensis. Next base: position 93,807,504 of record NC_137175.1, read on the forward strand.
AGGGATTTTTGAAAAAAAAGTTCTTCAGACATCGAGGGATAATTCTATTTACGATTAAAAAAACGCATCTGTTTCCAACAAAAAACCTTTCAGGGGATGGTTTGCAACAGTTTGGCACCATTTTTGAGTGAATTGCAGAACGTCAGAAATTTTGAAGAAATTGTGACCGCGCGGCTTAGGGATTTTTGCAAAAAATAGTTGTTCAGATGTCGAGGGCTAATTCTGTTTCCGATGATAAAAACGCATCTGTTTCCACCGAAAAACCTTTCAGGGGATCGTTTGCAACACTTCAGCACCATTTTTGAATGTATTTCAGAACGTCAGATTTTTGCTGAAATTGTGACCGCGCGGCTTAGGGATTTTTGCAAAAAAAAGTTGTTCAGATGTCGAGGGCTAATTCTGTTTCCGATGATAAAAATGCATCTGTTTCCACCGAAAAACCTTTCAGGGAATCGTTTGCAACACTTCAGCACCATTTTTGAGTGAATTGCAGAACGTCATATTTTTGCTGAAATTGTGACCGCGCGGCTTAGGGATTTTTGCAAAAAAAAGTTGTTCAGATGTCGAGGGCTAATTCTGTTTCGGATGATAAAAACGCATCTGTTTCCAACAAAAAACCTTTCAGGGGATCGTTTGCAACAGTTTGGCACCATTTTTGAGTGAATTGCAGAACGTCAGAAATTTTGAAGAAATTGTGACCGCGCGGCTTAGTGATTTTTGAAAAAAAAAGTTGTTCATACTTCAAGGGCTAATTCTGTTTCCGATGATAAAAACACATCTGTTTCCCTCGAAAAACCTTTCAGGGGATGGTTTGCAACACTTCAGCACCATTTTTGAGTGAATTGCAGAACGTCAGATTTTTGCTGAAATTGTGACCGCGCGGCTTAGGGATTTTTGCAAAAAAAAGTTGTTCAGACGTCGAGGGCTACTTTTGTTTCCGATGATAAAAACGCATCTGTTTCCACCGAAAAACCTTTCAGGGGATCGTTTGCAACAGTTTGGCACCATTTTTGAGTGAATTGCAGAACGTCAGAAATTTTGAAGAAATTGTGACCGCGCGGCTTAGGGATTTTTGCAAAAAAAAGTTGTTTAGATGTCGAGGGCTAATTATGTTTCCGATGATAAAAACACATCTCTTTCCCTCGAAAAACCTTTCAGGGGATGGTTTGCAACACTTCAGCACCATTTTTGAGTGAATTGCAGAACGTCATATTTTTGCTGAAATTGTGACCGCGCGGCTTAGGGATTTTTGCAGAAAAAAGTTGTTCAGACGTCGAGGGCTACTTTTGTTTCCGATGATAAAAACGCATCTGTTTCCACCGAAAAACCTTTCAGGGGATCGTTTGCAAGACTTCAGCACCATTTTTGAGTGAATTGCAGAACATCAGATTTTTGCTGTAATTGTGACCGCGCGGCTTAGGGATTTTTGAAAAAAAAGTTCTTCAGACGTCGAGGGATAATTCTATTTACGATTAAAAAAACGCATCTGTTTCCAACAAAAAACCTTTCAGGGGATCGTTTGCAACAGTTTGGCACCATTTTTGAGTGAATTGCAGAACGTCAGAAATTTTGAAGAAATTGTGACCGCGCGGCTTAGTGATTTTTTCAAAAAAAAGTTGTTCAGACGTCGAGGGCTACTTTTGTTTCGGATGATAAAAACGCATCTGTTTCCAACAAAAAACCTTTCAGGGGATCGTTTGCAAGACTTCAGCACCATTTTTGAGTGAATTGCAGAATGTCAGATTTTTGCTGTAATTGTGACCGCGCGGCTTAGTGATTTTTGCAAAAAAAAGTTGTTCAGATGTCGAGGGCTAATTATGTTTCCGATGATAAAAACGCATCTGTTTCCACCGAAAAACCTTTCAGGGGATCGTTTGCAACAGTTTGGCACCATTTTTGAGTGAATTGCAGAACGTCAGAAATTTTGAAGAAATTGTGACCGCGCGGCCTAGTGATTTTTGAAAAAAAAAGTTGTTCATACTTCAAGGGCTAATTCTGTTTCCGATGATAAAAACACATCTGTTTCCCTCGAAAAACCTTTCAGGGGATCGTTTGCAACACTTCAGCAACATTTTTGAGTGAATTGCAGAACATCAGATTTTTGCTGTAATTGTGACCGCGAGGCTTAGGGATTTTTGAAAAAAAAGTTCTTCAGACGTCGAGGGATAATTCTATTTACGATTAAAAAAACGCATCTGTTTCCAACAAAAAACCTTTCAGGGGATCGTTTGCAACAGTTTGGCACCATTTTTGAGTGAATTGCAGAACGTCAGAAATTTTGAAGAAATTGTGACCGCGCGGCTTAGTGATTTTTGCAAAAAAAAGTTGTTCAGATGTCGAGGGCTAATTATGTTTCCGATGATAAAAACGCATCTGTTTCCCTCGAAAAACCTTTCAGGGGATCGTTTGCAACAGTTCAGCACCATTTTTGAATGAATTGCAGAACGTCAGATTTTTGCTGAAAATGTGATCGCGCGCCTTAGGGATTTTTGCATAAAATAGTTGTTCAGATGTCGAGGGCTAAATCTGTTTCCGATGATAAAAACACATCTGTTTCCACCAAAGAACCTTTCAGGTGATCGTTTGCAACAGTTCAGAACCATTTTTGAATGAGTTGCAGAACTCAGATTTTTGCTGAAATTGTGACCGCGCGGCTTAGGGATTTTTGCAAAAAAAAGCTGTTCAGATGTCGAGGGCTAATTCTGTTTCCGATGATAAAAATGCATCTGTTTCAACCGAAAAACCTTTCAGGGGATGGTTTGCAACAGTTTGGACCATTTTTGAGTGAATTGCAGAACGTCAGAAATTTTGAAGAAATTGTGACCGCGCGGCTTAGTGATTTTTTCAAAAAAAAGTTGTTCAGACGTCGAGGGCTACTTTTGTTTCGGATGATAAAAACGCATCTGTTTCCAACAAAAAACCTTTCAGGGGATCGTTTGCAAGACTTCAGCACCATTTTTGAGTGAATTGCAGAATGTCAGATTTTTGCTGTAACTGTGACCGCGCGGCTTAGTGATTTTTGTAAAAAAAAGTTGTTCAGATGTCGAGGGCTAATTCTGTTTCCGATGATAAAAACGCATCTGTTTCCACCGAAAAACCTTTCAGGGGATCGTTTGCAACAGTTTGGCACCATTTTTGAGTGACTTGCAGAATGTCAGAAATTTTGAAGAAATTGTGACCGCGCGGCTTAGGGATTTTTGCAAAAAAAAGTTGTTCAGATGTCGAGGGCTAATTCTGTTTCCGATGATAAAAACACATCTGTTTCCACCGAAAAACCTTTCAGGGGATGGTTTGCAACACTTCAGCACCATTTTTGAGTGAATTGCAGAACGTCAGATTTTTGCTGTAATTGTGACCACGCGGCTTAGGGATTTTTGAAAAAAAAGTTCTTCAGACGTCGAGGGATAATTCTATTTACGATTAAAAAAACGCATCTGTTTCCACCGAAAAACCTTTCAGGGGATGGTTTGCAACAGTTTGGCACCATTTTTGAGTGAATTGCAGAACGTCAGAAATTTTGAAGAAATTGTGACCGCGCGGCTTAGGGATTTTTGCAAAAAAAAGTTGTTTAGATGTCGAGGGCTAATTATGTTTCCGATGATAAAAACACATCTGTTTCCCTCGAAAAACCTTTCAGGGGATGGTTTGCAACACTTCAGCAACATTTTTGAGTGAATTGCAGAACGTCATATTTTTGCTGAAATTGTGAACGCGCGGCTTAGGGATTTTTGCAAAAAAAAGTTGTTCAGACGTCGAGGGCTACTTTTGTTTCCAATGATAAAAACGCATCTGTTTCCACCGAAAAACCTTTCAGGGGATCGTTTGCAACAGTTCAGCACCATTTTTGAGTGAACTGCAGAATGTCAGATTTTTGCTGTAATTGTGATCGCGCGCCTTAGGGATTTTTGCATAAAATAGTTGTTCAGATGTCGAGGGCTAATTCTGTTTCCGATGATAAAAACACATCTGTTTCCACCAAAGAACATTTCAGGGGATCGTTTGCAACAGTTCAGCACCATTTTTGAATGAATTGCAGAACGTCAGATTTTTGCTGAAATTGTGACCGCGAGGCTTAGGGATTTTTGCAAAAAAAAATTGTTCAGATGTCGAGGGCTAATTCTGTTTCCGATGATAAAAATGCATCTGTTTCCACCGAAAAACCTTTCAGTGGATCGTTTGCAACACTTCAGCACCATTTTTGAGTGAATTGCAGAACGTCAGATTTTTGCTGAAATTGTGACCGCGCGGCTTAGGGATTTTTGCAAAAAAAAGTTGTTCAGATGTCGAGGGCTAATTCTGTTTCTGATGATAAAAACACATCTGTTTCCACCGAAAAACCTTTCAGGGGATGGTTTGCAACAGTTTGGCACCATTTTTGAGTAAATTGCAGAACGTCAGAAATTTTGAAGAAATTGTGACCGCGCGGCTTAGGGATTTTTGCAAAAAATAGTTGTTCAGATGTCGAGGGCTAATTATGTTTCCGATGATAAAAACGCATCTGTTTCCCTCGAAAAACCTTTCAGGGGATCGTTTGCAACAGTTCAGCACCATTTTTGAATGAATTGCAGAACGTCAGATTTTTGCTGAAAATGTGATCGCGCGCCTTAGGGATTTTTGCATAAAATAGTTGTTCAGATGTCGAGGGCTAAATCTGTTTCCGATGATAAAAACACATCTGTTTCCACCAAAGAACCTTTCAGGTGATCGTTTGCAACAGTTCAGAACCATTTTTGAATGAGTTGCAGAACGTCAGATTTTTGCTGAAATTGTGACCGCGCGGCTTAGGGATTTTTGCAAAAAAAAGCTGTTCAGATGTCGAGGGCTAATTCTGTTTCCGATGATAAAAATGCATCTGTTTCAACCGAAAAACCTTTCAGGGGATGGTTTGCAACAGTTTGGACCATTTTTGAGTGAATTGCAGAACGTCAGAAATTTTGAAGAAATTGTGACCGCGCGGCAGAGTGATTTTTTCAAAAAAAAATTTGTTCAGACGTCGAGGGCTACTTTTGTTTCGGATGATAAAAACGCATCTGTTTCCAACAAAAAACCTTTCAGGGGATCGTTTGCAAGACTTCAGCACCATTTTTGAGTGAATTGCAGAATGTCAGATTTTTGCTGTAATTGTGACCGCGCGGCTTAGTGATTTTTGTAAAAAAAAGTTGTTCAGATGTCGAGGGCTAATTCTGTTTCCGATGATAAAAACGCATCTGTTTCCACCGAAAAACCTTTCAGGGGATCGTTTGCAACAGTTTGGCACCATTTTTGAGTGAATTGCAGAACGTCAGAAATTTTGAAGAAATTGTGACCGCGCGGCCTAGTGATTTTTGAAAAAAAAAGTTGTTCATACTTCAAGGGCTAATTCTGTTTCCGATGATAAAAACACATCTGTTTCCCTCGAAAAACCTTTCAGGGGATGGTTTGCAACACTTCAGCAACATTTTTGAGTGAATTGCAGAACATCAGATTTTTGCTGTAATTGTGACCGCGAGGCTTAGGGATTTTTGAAAAAAAAGTTCTTCAGACGTCGAGGGATAATTCTATTTACGATTAAAAAAACGCATCTGTTTCCAACAAAAAACCTTTCAGGGGATCGTTTGCAACAGTTTGGCACCATTTTTGAGTGAATTGCAGAACGTCAGAAATTTTGAAGAAATTGTGACCGCGCGGCTTAGTGATTTTTGCAAAAAAAAGTTGTTCAGATGTCGAGGGCTAATTATGTTTCCGATGATAAAAACGCATCTGTTTCCCTCGAAAAACCTTTCAGGGGATCGTTTGCAACAGTTCAGCACCATTTTTGAATGAATTGCAGAACGTCAGATTTTTGCTGAAAATGTGATCGGGCGCCTTAGGGATTTTTGCATAAAATAGTTGTTCAGATGTCGAGGGCTAAATCTGTTTCCGATGATAAAAACACATCTGTTTCCACCAAAGAACCTTTCAGGTGATCGTTTGCAACAGTTCAGAACCATTTTTGAATGAGTTGCAGAACTCAGATTTTTGCTGAAATTGTGACCGCGCGGCTTAGGGATTTTTGCAAAAAAAAGCTGTTCAGATGTCGAGGGCTAATTCTGTTTCCGATGATAAAAATGCATCTGTTTCAACCGAAAAACCTTTCAGGGGATGGTTTGCAACAGTTTGGACCATTTTTGAGTGAATTGCAGAACGTCAGAAATTTTGAAGAAATTGTGACCGCGCGGCTTAGTGATTTTTTCAAAAAAAAGTTGTTCAGACGTCGAGGGCTACTTTTGTTTCGGATGATAAAAACGCATCTGTTTCCAACAAAAAACCTTTCAGGGGATCGTTTGCAAGACTTCAGCACCATTTTTGAGTGAATTGCAGAATGTCAGATTTTTGCTGTAATTGTGACCGCGCGGCTTAGTGATTTTTGTAAAAAAAAGTTGTTCAGATGTCGAGGGCTAATTCTGTTTCCGATGATAAAAACGCATCTGTTTCCACCGAAAAACCTTTCAGGGGATCGTTTGCAACAGTTTGGCACCATTTTTGAGTGAATTGCAGAACGTCAGAAATTTTGAAGAAATTGTGACCGCGCGGCCTAGTGATTTTTGAAAAAAAAAGTTGTTCATACTTCAAGGGCTAATTCTGTTTCCGATGATAAAAACACATCTGTTTCCCTCGAAAAACCTTTCAGGGGATGGTTTGCAACACTTCAGCACCATTTTTGAGTGAATTGCAGAACGTCATATTTTTGCTGAAATTGTGAACGCGCGGCTTAGGGATTTTTGCAAAAAAAAGTTGTTCAGACGTCGAGGGCTACTTTTGTTTCCGATGATAAAAACGCATCTGTTTCCACCGAAAAACCTTTCAGGGGATGGTTTGCAACAGTTTGGCACCATTTTTGAGTGAATTGCAGAACGTCAGAAATTTTGAAGAAATTGTGACCGCGCGGCTTAGGGATTTTTGCAAAAAAAAGTTGTTTAGATGTCGAGGGCTAATTATGTTTCCGATGATAAAAACACATCTGTTTCCCTCGAAAAACCTTTCAGGGGATGGTTTGCAACACTTCAGCACCATTTTTGAGTGAATTGCAGAACGTCATATTTTTGCTGAAATTGTGAACGCGCGGCTTAGGGATTTTTGCAAAAAAAAGTTGTTCAGACGTCGAGGGCTACTTTTGTTTCCGATGATAAAAACGCATCTGTTTCCACCGAAAAACCTTTCAGGGGATCGTTTGCAACAGTTCAGCACCATTTTTGAGTGAACTGCAGAATGTCAGATTTTTGCTGTAATTGTGATCGCGCGCCTTAGGGATTTTTGCATAAAATAGTTGTTCAGATGTCGAGGGCTAATTCTGTTTCCGATGATAAAAACACATCTGTTTCCACCAAAGAACCTTTCAGGGGATCGTTTGCAACAGTTCAGCACCATTTTTGAATGAATTGCAGAACGTCAGATTTTTGCTGAAATTGTGACCGCGCGGCTTAGGGATTTTTGCAAAAAAAAGTTGTTCAGATGTCGAGGGCTAATTCTGTTTCCGATGATAAAAATGCATCTGTTTCCACCGAAAAACCTTTCAGGGGATCGTTTGCAACAGTTCAGCACCATTTTTGAATGAATTGCAGAACGTCAGATTTTTGCTGAAATTGTGACCGCGCGGCTTAGGGATTTTTGCAAAAAAAAATTGTTCAGATGTCGAAGGCTAATTCTGTTTCCGATGATAAAAATGCATCTGTTTCCACCGAAAAACCTTTCAGGGGATCGTTTGCAACACTTCAGCACCATTTTTGAGTGAATTGCAGAACGTCAGATTTTTGCTGAAATTGTGACCGCGCGGCTTAGGGATTTTTGCAAAAAAAAGTTGTTCAGATGTCGAGGGCTAATTCTGTTTCTGATGATAAAAACGCATCTGTTTCCACCGAAAAACCTTTCAGGGGATGGTTTGCAACAGTTTGGCACCATTTTTGAGTAAATTGCAGAACGTCAGAAATTTTGAAGAAATTGTGACCGCGCGGCTTAGGGATTTTTGCAAAAAAAAGTTGTTCAGATGTCAAGGGCTAATTATGTTTCCGATGATAAAAACGCATCTGTTTCCCTCAAAAAACCTTTCAGGGGATCGTTTGCAACAGTTTGGCACCATTTTTGAGTGAATTGCAGAACATCAGATTTTTGCTGTAATTGTGACCGCGCGGCTTAGGGATTTTGGAAAAAAAAGTTCTTCAGACGTCGAGGGATAATTCTATTTACGATTAAAAAAACGCATCTGTTTCCAACAAAAAACCATTCAGGGGATCGTTTGCAACAGTTTGGCACCATTTTTGAGTGAATTGCAGAACGTCAGAAATTTTGAAGAAATTGTGACCGCGCGGCTTAGGGATTTTTGCAAAAAAAAGTTGTTCAGATGTCGAGGGCTAATTATGTTTCCGATGATAAAAACGCATCTGTTTCCCTCAAAAAACCTTTCAGGGGATGGTTTGCAACAGTTTGGCACCATTTTTGAGTGAATTGCAGAACGTCAGAAATTTTGAAGAAATTGTGACCGCGCGGCTTAGGGATTTTTGCAAAAAAAAGTTGTTCATACTTCAAGGGCTAATTATGTTTCCGATGATAAAAACACATCTGTTTCCCTCGAAAAACCTTTCAGGGGATGGTTTGCAACACTTCAGCACCATTTTTGAGTGAATTGCAGAACGTCATATTTTTGCTGAAATAGTGACTGCGCGGCTTAGGGATTTTTGCAAAAAAAAGTTGTTCAGATGTCGAGGGCTAATTCTGTTTCCGATGATAAAAACGCATCTGTTTCCACCAAAGAACCTTTCAGGTGATCGTTTGCAACAGTTCAGCACCATTTTTGAATGTATTTCAGAACGTCAGATTTTTGCTGAAATTGTGACCGCGCGGCTTACGGATTTTTGCAAAAAAAAGTTCTTCAGATGTCGAGGGATAATTCTATTTACGATTAAAAAAACGCATCTGTTTCCACCGAAAAACCTTTCAGGGGATCGTTTGCAACAGTTTGGCACCATTTTTGAGTGAATTGCAGAACATCAGATTTTTGCTGTAATTGTGACCGCGCGGCTTAGGGATTTTTGAAAAAAAAGTTCTTCAGACGTCGAGGGATAATTCTATTTACGATTAAAAAAACGCATCTGTTTCCAACAAAAAACCTTTCAGGGGATCGTTTGCAACAGTTTGGCACCATTTTTGAGTGAATTGCAGAACGTCAGAAATTTTGAAGAAATTGTGACCGCGCGGCTTAAAGATTTTTGCAAAAAAAAGTTGTTCAGATGTCGAGGGCTAATTCTGTTTCCGATGATAAAAACGCATCTGTTTCCACCGAAAAACCTTTCAGGGGATCGTTTGCAACAGTTTGGCACCATTCTTGAGTGAATTGCAGAACGTCATATTTTTGCTGAAATTGTGACCGCGCGGCTTAGGGATTTTTGCAAAAAAAAGTTGTTCAGACGTCGAGGGATAATTCTATTTACGATTAAAAAAACGCATCTGTGTCCAACAAAAAACTTTTCAGGGGATCGTTTGCAACAGTTTGGCACCATTTTTGAGTGAATTGCAGAACGTCAGAAATTTTGAAGAAATTGTGACCGCGCGGCTTAGGGATTTTTGCAAAAAAAAGTTGTTCAGATGTCGAGGGCTACTTTTGTTTCCGATGATAAAAACGCATCTGTTTCCACCGAAAAACCTTCCAGGGGATCGTTTGCAACAGTTTGGCACCATTTTTGAGTGAATTGCAGAACATCAGATTTTTGCTGTAATTGTGACCGCGCTGCTTAGGGATTTTTGAAAAAAAAAGTTGTTCATACTTCAAGGGCTAATTCTGTTTCCGATGATAAAAACACATCTGTTTCCCTCGAAAAACCTTTCAGGGGATGGTTTGCAACACTTCAGCACCATTTTTGAGTGAATTGCAGAACGTCATATTTTTGCTGAAATTGTGACCGCGAGGCTTAGGGATTTTTGCAAAAAAAAGTTGTTCAGACGTCGAGGGCTACTTTTGTTTCCGATGATAAAAACACATCTGTTTCCACCGAAAAACCTTTCAGGGGATCGTTTGCAAGACTTCAGCACCATTTTTGAGTGAATTGCAGAATGTCAGATTTTTGCTGTAATTGTGACCGCGCGGCTTAGGGATTTTTGTAAAAAAAAGTTGTTCAGATGTCGAGGGCTAATTCTGTTTCCGATGATAAAAACGCATCTGTTTCCACCGAAAAACCTTTCAGTGGATCGTTTGCAACAATTTGGCACCATTTTTGAGTGAATTGCAGAACGTCAGAAATTTTGAAGAAATTGTGACCGCGCAGCTTAGGGATTTTTGCAAAAAAAAGTTGTTCAGATGTCGAGGGCTAATTCTGTTTCCGATGATAAAAACGCATCTGTTTCCACCGAAAAACCTTTCAGGGGATGGTTTGCAACAATTTGGCACCATTTTTGAGTGAATTGCAGAACGTCAGAAATTTTGAAGAAATTGTGACCGCGCAGCTTAGGGATTTTTGCAAAAAAAAGTTGTTCAGATGTCGAGGGCTACTTTTGTTTCCGATGATAAAAACGCATCTGTTTCCACCGAAAAACCTTCCAGGGGATCGTTTGCAACAGTTTGGCACCATTTTTGAGTGAATTGCAGAACATCAGATTTTTGCTGTAATTGTGACCGCGCGGCTTAGGGATTTTTGAAAAAAAAGTTCTTCAGACGTCGAGGGATAATTCTATTTACGATTAAAAAAACGCATCTGTTTTCACCGAAAAACCTTTCAGGGGATCGTTTGCAACAGTTTGGCACCATTTTTGAGTGAATTGCAGAACGTCAGAAATTTTGAAGAAATTGTGACCGCGCGGCTTAGGGATTTTTGCAAAAAAAAGTTGTTTAGATGTCGAGGGCTAATTATGTTTCCGATGATAAAAACACATCTGTTTCCCTCGAAAAACCTTTCAGGGGATGGTTTGCAACACTTCAGGACCATTTTTGAGTGAATTGCAGAACGTCAGAAATTTTGAAGAAATTGTGACCGCGCGGCTTAGGGATTTTTGCAAAAAAAAGTTCTTCAGATGTCGAGGGATAATTCTATTTACGATTAAAAAAATGCATCTGTTTCCAACAAAAAACCTTTCAGGGGATCGTTTGCAACAGTTTGGCACCATTTTTGAGTGAATTGCAGAACGTCAGAAATTTTGAAGAAATTGTGACCGCGCGGCTTAGGGATTTCTGCAAAAAAAGTTTTTCAGATGTCGAGGGCTAATTCTGTTTCCGATGATAAAAACGCATCTGTTTCCACCGAAAAACCTTTCAGGGGATCGTTTGCAACAGTTTGGCACCATTTTTGAGTGAATTGCAGAACGTCAGAAATTTTGAAGAAATTGTGACCGCGCGGCTTAGTGATTTTTGAAAAAAAAGGTTGTTCATACTTCAAGGGCTAACTCTGTTTCCGATGATAAAAACACATCTGTTTCCCTCGAAAAACCTTTCAGGGGATGGTTTGCAACACTTCAGCACCATTTTTGAGTGAATTGCAGAACGTCATATTTTTGCTGAAATTGTGACCGCGCGGCTTAGGGATTTTTGAAAAAAAAGTTCTTCAGACGTCGAGGGATAATTCTATTTACGATTAAAAAAAGGCATCTGTTTCCAACAAAAAACCTTTCAGGGGATCGTTTGCAACAGTTCAGCACCATTTTTGAATGAATTGCAGAACGTCATATTTTTGCTGATATTGTGACCGCGCGGCTTAGGGATTTTTGCAAAAAAAAGTTGTTCAGACGTCGAGGGCTACTTTTGTTTCCGATGATAAAAACGCATCTGTTTCCACCGAAAAACATTTCAGGGGATCGTTTGCAACAGTTTGGCACCATTTTTGAGTGAATTGCAGAACGTCAGAAATTTTGAAGAAATTGTGACCGCGCGGCTTAGTGATTTTTGTAAAAAAAAGTTGTTCAGATGTCGAGGGCTAATTCTGTTTCCGATGATAAAAACGCATCTGTTTCCACCGAAAAACCTTTCAGGGGATCGTTTGCAACAGTTTGGCACCATTTTTGAGTGAATTGCAGAACGTCAGAAATTTTGAAGAAATTGTGACCGCACGGCTTAGGGATTTTTGCAAAAAAAAGTTGTTCAGATGTCGAAGGCTAATTCTGTTTCCGATGATAAAAACGCATCTGTTTCCACCGAAAAACCGTTCAGGAGATGGTTAGCAACAGTTTGGCACCATTTTTGAGTGAATTGCAGAACGTCAGAAATTTTGAAGAAATTGTGAATGCGCGGCTTAGTGATTTTTGAAAAAAAAAGTTGTTCATACTTCAAGGGCTAATTCTGTTTCCGATGATAAAAACACATCTGTTTCCCTCGAAAAACCTTTCAGGGGATGGTTTGCAACACTTCAGCACCATTTTTGAGTGAATTGCAGAACGTCATATTTTTGCTGATATTGTGACTGCGCGGCTTAGGGATTTTTGCAAAAAAAAGTTGTTCAGACGTCGAGGGCTACTTTTGTTTCCGATGATAAAAACGCATCTGTTTCCACCGAAAAACCTTTCAGGGGATGGTTTGCAACAGTTCAGCACCATTTTTGAGTGAATTGCAGAACGTCAGAAATTTTGAAGAAATTGTGACCGCGCGGCTTAGGGATTTTTGCAAAAAAAAGTTCTTCAGATGTCGAGGGATAATTCTATTTACGATTTAAAAAATGCATCTGTTTCCAACAAAAAACCTTTCAGGGGATCGTTTGCAACAGTTTGGCACCATTTTTGAGTGAATTGCAGAACGTCAGAAATTTTGAAGAAATTGTGACCGCGCGGCTTAGTGATTTTTGAAAAAAAAGGTTGTTCATACTTCAAGGGCTAACTCTGTTTCCGATGATAAAAACACATCTGTTTCCCTCGAAAAACCTTTCAGGGGATGGTTTGCAACACTTCAGCACCATTTTTGAGTGAATTGCAGAACGTCATATTTTTGCTGAAATTGTGACCGCGCGGCTTAGGGATTTTTGAAAAAAAAGTTCTTCAGACGTCGAGGGATAATTCTATTTACGATTAAAAAAAGGCATCTGTTTCCAACAAAAAACCTTTCAGGGGATCGTTTGCAACAGTTCAGCACCATTTTTGAATGAATTGCAGAACGTCATATTTTTGCTGATATTGTGACCGCGCGGCTTAGGGATTTTTGCAAAAAAAAGTTGTTCAGACGTCGAGGGCTACTTTTGTTTCCGATGATAAAAACGCATCTGTTTCCACCGAAAAACATTTCAGGGGATGGTTTGCAACAGTTTGGCACCATTTTTGAGTGAATTGCAGAACGTCAGAAATTTTGAAGAAATTGTGACCGCGCGGCTTAGGGATTTTTGAAAAAAAAAGTTCTTCAGACGTCGAGGGATAATTCTATTTACGATTAAAAAAACGCATCTGTTTCCAACAAAAAACCTTTCAGGGGATCGTTTGCAACAGTTTGGCACCATTTTTGAGTGAATTGCAGAACGTCAGAAATCTTGAAGAAATTGTGACCGCGCGCCTTAGGGATTTTTGCAAAAAAAAGTTGTTCAGATGTCGAGGGCTACTTTTGTTTCCGATGATAAAAACGCATCTGTTTCCACCGAAAAACCTTTCAGGGGATGGTTTGCAACAGTTTGGCACCATTTTTGAGTGAATTGCAGAACGTCAGAAATTTTGAAGAAATTGTGACCGCGCGGCTTAGTGATTTTTGAAAAAAAAAGTTGTTCATACTTCAAGGGCTAATTCTGTTTCCGATGATACAAACACTTCTGTTTCCCTCGAAAAACCTTTCAGGGGATGGTTTGCAACACTTCAGCACCATTTTTGAGTGAATTGCAGAACGTCATATTTTTGCTGAAATTGTGACCGTGTGGCTTAGGGATTTTTGCAAAAAAAAGTTGTTCAGATGTCGAGGGCTACTTTTGTTTCCGATGATAAAAACACATCGGTTTCCACCGAAAAACCTTTCAGGGGATCGTTTGCAAGACTTCAGCACCATTTTTGAGTGAATTGCAGAATGTCAGATTTTTGCTGTAATTGTGACCGCGCGGCTTAGTGATTTTTGTAAAAAAAAGTTGTTCAAATGTCGAGGGCTAATTCTGTTTCCGATGATAAAAACGCATCTGTTTCCACCGAAAAACCTTTCAGGGGATGGTTTGCAACAATTTGGCACCATTTTTGAGTGAATTGCAGAACGTCAGAAATTTTGAAGAAATTGTGACCGCGCGGCTTAGTGATTTTTGAAAAAAAAGGTTGTTCATACTTCAAGGGCTAATTCTGTTTCCGATGATACAAACACTTCTGTTTACCTCGAAAAACCTTTCAGGGGATGGTTTGCAACACTTCAGCACCATTTTTGAGTGAATTGCAGAACGTCAGATTTTTGCTGAAATTGTGACCGCGCGGCTTAGGGATTTTTGAAAAAAAAGTTCTTCAGACGTCGAAGTATAATTCTATTTACGATTAAAAAAATGCATCTGTTTCCAACAAAAAACCTTTCAGGGGATCGTTTGCAACTGTTTGGCACCATTTTTGAGTGAATTGCAGAACGTCAGAAATTTTGAAGAAATTGTGACCGCGCGCCTTAGGGATTTTTGCAAAAAAAAGTTGTTCAGATGTCGAGGGCTACTTTTGTTTCCGATGATAAAAACGCATCTGTTTCCACCGAAAAACCTTTCAGGGGATGGTTTGCAACAGTTTGGCACCATTTTTGAGTGAATTGCAGAACGTCAGAAATTTTGAAGAAATTGTGACCGCGCGGCTTAGTGATTTTTGAAAAAAAAAGTTGTTCATACTTCAAGGGCTAATTCTGTTTCCGATGATACAAACACTTCTGTTTCCCTCGAAAAACCTTTCAGGGGATGGTTTGCAACACTTCAGCACCATTTTTGAGTGAATTGCAGAACGTCATATTTTTGCTGAAATTGTGACCGCGCGGCTTAGGGATTTTTGAAAAAAAAGTTCTTCAGACGTCGAGGGATAATTCTATTTACGATTAAAAAAAGGCATCTGTTTCCAACAAAAAACCTTTCAGGGGATCGTTTGCAACAGTTCAGCACCATTTTTGAATGAATTGCAGAACGTCATATTTTTGCTGATATTGTGACCGCGCGGCTTAGGGATTTTTGCAAAAAAAAGTTGTTCAGACGTCGAGGGCTACTTTTGTTTCCGATGATAAAAACGCATCTGTTTCCACCGAAAAACATTTCAGGGGATGGTTTGCAACAGTTTGGCACCATTTTTGAGTGAATTGCAGAACGTCAGAAATTTTGAAGAAATTGTGACCGCGCGGCTTAGGGATTTTTGAAAAAAAAAGTTCTTCAGACGTCGAGGGATAATTCTATTTACGATTAAAAAAACGCATCTGTTTCCAACAAAAAACCTTTCAGGGGATCGTTTGCAACAGTTTGGCACCATTTTTGAGTGAATTGCAGAACGTCAGAAATCTTGAAGAAATTGTGACCGCGCGGCTTAAAGATTTTTGCAAAAAAAAGTTGTTCATACTTCAAGGGCTAATTCTGTTTCCGATGATACAAACACTTCTGTTTACCTCGAAAAACCTTTCAGGGGATGGTTTGCAACACTTCAGCACCATTTTTGAGTGAATTGCAGAACGTCAGATTTTTGCTGAAATTGTGACCGCGCGGCTTAGGGATTTTTGAAAAAAAAGTTCTTCAGACGTCGAAGTATAATTCTATTTACGATTAAAAAAATGCATCTGTTTCCAACAAAAAACCTTTCAGGGGATCGTTTGCAACTGTTTGGCACCATTTTTGAGTGAATTGCAGAACGTCAGAAATTTTGAAGAAATTGTGACCGCGCGCCTTAGGGATTTTTGCAAAAAAAAGTTGTTCAGATGTCGAGGGCTACTTTTGTTTCCGATGATAAAAACGCATCTGTTTCCACCGAAAAACCTTTCAGGGGATGGTTTGCAACAGTTTGGCACCATTTTTGAGTGAATTGCAGAACGTCAGAAATTTTGAAGAAATTGTGACCGCGCGGCTTAGTGATTTTTGAAAAAAAAAGTTGTTCATACTTCAAGGGCTAATTCTGTTTCCGATGATACAAACACTTCTGTTTCCCTCGAAAAACCTTTCAGGGGATGGTTTGCAACACTTCAGCACCATTTTTGAGTGAATTGCAGAACGTCATATTTTTGCTGAAATTGTGACCGTGTGGCTTAGGGATTTTTGCAAAAAAAAGTTGTTCAGATGTCGAGGGCTACTTTTGTTTCCGATGATAAAAACACATCGGTTTCCACCGAAAAACCTTTCAGGGGATCGTTTGCAAGACTTCAGCACCATTTTTGAGTGAATTGCAGAATGTCAGATTTTTGCTGTAATTGTGACCGCGCGGCTTAGTGATTTTTGTAAAAAAAAGTTGTTCAAATGTCGAGGGCTAATTCTGTTTCCGATGATAAAAACGCATCTGTTTCCACCGAAAAACCTTTCAGGGGATGGTTTGCAACAATTTGGCACCATTTTTGAGTGAATTGCAGAACGTCAGAAATTTTGAAGAAATTGTGACCGCGCGGCTTAGTGATTTTTGAAAAAAAAGGTTGTTCATACTTCAAGGGCTAATTCTGTTTCCGATGATACAAACACTTCTGTTTACCTCGAAAAACCTTTCAGGGGATGGTTTGCAACACTTCAGCACCATTTTTGAGTGAATTGCAGAACGTCAGATTTTTGCTGAAATTGTGACCGCGCGGCTTAGGGATTTTTGAAAAAAAAGTTCTTCAGACGTCGAAGTATAATTCTATTTACGATTAAAAAAATGCATCTGTTTCCAACAAAAAACCTTTCAGGGGATCGTTTGCAACTGTTTGGCACCATTTTTGAGTGAATTGCAGAACGTCAGAAATTTTGAAGAAATTGTGACCGCGCGCCTTAGGGATTTTTGCAAAAAAAAGTTGTTCAGATGTCGAGGGCTACTTTTGTTTCCGATGATAAAAACGCATCTGTTTCCACCGAAAAACCTTTCAGGGGATGGTTTGCAACAGTTTGGCACCATTTTTGAGTGAATTGCAGAACGTCAGAAATTTTGAAGAAATTGTGACCGCGCGGCTTAGTGATTTTTGAAAAAAAAAGTTGTTCATACTTCAAGGGCTAATTCTGTTTCCGATGATACAAACACTTCTGTTTCCCTCGAAAAACCTTTCAGGGGATGGTTTGCAACACTTCAGCACCATTTTTGAGTGAATTGCAGAACGTCATATTTTTGCTGAAATTGTGACCGTGTGGCTTAGGGATTTTTGCAAAAAAAAGTTGTTCAGATGTCGAGGGCTACTTTTGTTTCCGATGATAAAAACACATCGGTTTCCACCGAAAAACCTTTCAGGGGATCGTTTGCAAGACTTCAGCACCATTTTTGAGTGAATTGCAGAATGTCAGATTTTTGCTGTAATTGTGACCGCGCGGCTTAGTGATTTTTGTAAAAAAAAGTTGTTCAAATGTCGAGGGCTAATTCTGTTTCCGATGATAAAAACGCATCTGTTTCCACCGAAAAACCTTTCAGGGGATGGTTTGCAACAATTTGGCACCATTTTTGAGTGAATTGCAGAACGTCAGAAATTTTGAAGAAATTGTGACCGCGCGGCTTAGTGATTTTTGAAAAAAAAGGTTGTTCATACTTCAAGGGCTAACTCTGTTTCCGATGATAAAAACACATCTGTTTCCCTCGAAAAACCTTTCAGGGGATGGTTTGCAACACTTCAGCACCATTTTTGAGTGAATTGCAGAACGTCATATTTTTGCTGAAATTGTGACTGCGCGGCTTAGGGATTTTTGAAAAAAAAGTTCTTCAGACGTCGAGGGATAATTCTATTTACGATTAAAAAAAGGCATCTGTTTCCAACAAAAAACCTTTCAGGGGATCGTTTGCAACAGTTCAGCACCATTTTTGAATGAATTGCAGAACGTCATATTTTTGCTGATATTGTGACCGCGCGGCTTAGGGATTTTTGCAAAAAAAAGTTGTTCAGACGTCGAGGGCTACTTTTGTTTCCGATGATAAAAACGCATCTGTTTCCACCGAAAAACATTTCAGGGGATGGTTTGCAACAGTTTGGCACCATTTTTGAGTGAATTGCAGAACGTCAGAAATTTTGAAGAAATTGTGACCGCGCGGCTTAGGGATTTTTGAAAAAAAAAGTTCTTCAGACGTCGAGGGATAATTCTATTTACGATTAAAAAAACGCATCTGTTTCCAACAAAAAACCTTTCAGGGGATCGTTTGCAACAGTTTGGCACCATTTTTGAGTGAATTGCAGAACGTCAGAAATTTTGAAGAAATTGTGACCGCGCGGCTTAAAGATTTTTGCAAAAAAAAGTTGTTCATACTTCAAGGGCTAATTCTGTTTCCGATGATACAAACACTTCTGTTTCCCTCGAAAAACCTTTCAGGGGATGGTTTGCAACACTTCAGCACCATTTTTGAGTGAATTGCAGAACGTCAGATTTTTGCTGAAATTGTGACCGCGCGGCTTAGGGATTTTTGAAAAAAAAGTTCTTCAGACGTCGAAGTATAATTCTATTTACGATTAAAAAAATGCATCTGTTTCCAACAAAAAACCTTTCAGGGGATCGTTTGCAACTGTTTGGCACCATTTTTGAGTGAATTGCAGAACGTCAGAAATTTTGAAGAAATTGTGACCGCGCGCCTTAGGGATTTTTGCAAAAAAAAGTTGTTCAGATGTCGAGGGCTACTTTTGTTTCCGATGATAAAAACGCATCTGTTTCCACCGAAAAACCTTTCAGGGGATGGTTTGCAACAGTTTGGCACCATTTTTGAGTGAATTGCAGAACGTCAGAAATTTTGAAGAAATTGTGACCGCGCGGCTTAGTGATTTTTGAAAAAAAAAGTTGTTCATACTTCAAGGGCTAATTCTGTTTCCGATGATACAAACACTTCTGTTTCCCTCGAAAAACCTTTCAGGGGATGGTTTGCAACACTTCAGCACCATTTTTGAGTGAATTGCAGAACGTCAGATTTTTGCTGAAATTGTGACCGTGTGGCTTAGGGATTTTTGCAAAAAAAAGTTGTTCAGATGTCGAGGGCTACTTTTGTTTCCGATGATAAAAACACATCGGTTTCCACCGAAAAACCTTTCAGGGGATCGTTTGCAAGACTTCAGCACCATTTTTGAGTGAATTGCAGAATGTCAGATTTTTGCTGTAATTGTGACCGCGCGGCTTAGTGATTTTTGTAAAAAAAAGTTGTTCAAATGTCGAGGGCTAATTCTGTTTCCGATGATAAAAACGCATCTGTTTCCACCGAAAAACCTTTCAGGGGATGGTTTGCAACAATTTGGCACCATTTTTGAGTGAATTGCAGAACGTCAGAAATTTTGAAGAAATTGTGACCGCGCGGCTTAGTGATTTTTGAAAAAAAAGGTTGTTCATACTTCAAGGGCTAACTCTGTTTCCGATGATAAAAACACATCTGTTTCCCTCGAAAAACCTTTCAGGGGATGGTTTGCAACACTTCAGCACCATTTTTGAGTGAATTGCAGAACGTCATATTTTTGCTGAAATTGTGACTGCGCGGCTTAGGGATTTTTGAAAAAAAAGTTCTTCAGACGTCGAGGGATAATTCTATTTACGATTAAAAAAAGGCATCTGTTTCCAACAAAAAACCTTTCAGGGGATCGTTTGCAACAGTTTGGCACCATTTTTGAGTGAATTGCAGAACGTCAGAAATTTTGAAGAAATTGTGACCGCGCGGCTTAAAGATTTTTGCAAAAAAAAGTTGTTCATACTTCAAGGGCTAATTCTGTTTCCGATGATACAAACACTTCTGTTTCCCTCGAAAAACCTTTCAGGGGATGGTTTGCAACACTTCAGCACCATTTTTGAGTGAATTGCAGAACGTCAGATTTTTGCTGAAATTGTGACCGCGCGGCTTAGGGATTTTTGCAAAAAAAAGTTGTTCAGACGTCGAGGGCTACTTTTGTTTCCGATGATAAAAACGCATCTGTTTCCACCGAAAAACATTTCAGGGGATGGTTTGCAACAGTTTGGCACCATTTTTGAGTGAATTGCAGAACGTCAGAAATTTTGAAGAAATTGTGACCGCGCGGCTTAGGGATTTTTGAAAAAAAAAGTTCTTCAGACGTCGAGGGATAATTCTATTTACGATTAAAAAAACGCATCTGTTTCCAACAAAAAACCTTTCAGGGGATCGTTTGCAACAGTTTGGCACCATTTTTGAGTGAATTGCAGAACGTCAGAAATTTTGAAGAAATTGTGACCGCGCGGCTTAAAGATTTTTGCAAAAAAAAGTTGTTCATACTTCAAGGGCTAATTCTGTTTCCGATGATACAAACACTTCTGTTTCCCTCGAAAAACCTTTCAGGGGATGGTTTGCAACACTTCAGCACCATTTTTGAGTGAATTGCAGAACGTCAGATTTTTGCTGAAATTGTGACCGCGCGGCTTAGGGATTTTTGAAAAAAAAGTTCTTCAGACGTCGAGGGATAATTCTATTTACGATTAAAAAAACGCATCTGTTTCCACCGAAAAACCTTTCAGGGGATGGTTTGCAACAGTTTGGCACCATTTTTGAGTGAATTGCAGAACGTCAGAAATTTTGAAGAAATTGTGACCGCGCGGCTTAGGGAATTTTTGCAAAAAAAAGTTGTTTAGATGTCGAGGGCTAATTATGTTTCCGATGATAAAAACACATCTGTTTCCCTCGAAAAACCTTTCAGGGGATGGTTTGCAACACTTCAGCACCATTTTTGAGTGAATTGCAGAACGTCATATTTTTGCTGAAATTGTGACCGCGCGGCTTAGGGATTTTTGCAAAAAAAAAGTTTTTCAGACGTCGAGGGCTACTTTTGTTTCCGATGATAAAAACGCATCTGTTTCCACCGAAAAATCTTTCAGGGGATCGTTTGCAAGACTTCAGCACCATTTTTGAGTGAATTGCAGAATGTCAGATTTTTGCTCTAATTGTGACCGCGCGGCTTAGGGATTTTTGAAAAAAAAAGTTCTTCAGACGTCGAGGGATAATTCTATTTACGATTAAAAAAACGCATCTGTTTCCACCGAAAAACCTTTCAGGGGATCGTTTGCAACAGTTTGGCACCATTTTTGAGTGAATTGCAGAACGTCAGAAATTTTGAAGAAATTGTGACCGCGCGCCTTAGGGATTTTTGCGTAAAATAGTTGTTCAGATGTCGAGGGCTAATTCTGTTTCCGATGATAAAAACGCATCTGTTTCCACCAAAGAACCTTTCAGGTGATCGTTTGCAACAGTTCAGCACCATTTTTGAATGTATTTCAGAACGTCAGATTTTTGCTGAAATTGTGACCGCGCGGCTTAGGGATTTTTGCAAAAAAAAGTTGTTCAGATGTCGAGGGCTAATTCTGTTTCCGATGATAAAAATGCATCTGTTTCCACCGAAAAACCTTTCAGGGGATCGTTTGTAACACTTCAGCACCATTTTTGAGTGAATTGCAGAACGTCAGATTTTTGCTGAAATTGTGACCGCGCGGCTTAGGGATTTTTGCAAAAAAACGTTTTTCAGATGTCGAGGGCTAATTCTGTTTCCGATAATGAAAACGCATCTGTTTCCACCGAAAAACCTTTCAGGGGATCGTTTGCAACACTTCAGCACCATTTTTGAGTGAATTGCAGAATGTCAGATTTTTGCTGTAATTGTGACCGCGAGGCTTAGGGATTTTTGAAAAAAAAGTTCTTCAGACGTCGAGGGATAATTCTATTTACGATTAAAAAAAAGCATCTGTTTCCAACAAAAAACCTTTCAGGGGATCGTTTGCAACAGTTTGGCACCATTTTTGAGTGAATTGCAGAACGTCAGAAATTTTGAAGAAATTGTGACCGCGCGGCTTAGTGATTTTTGCAAAAAAAAGTTCTTCAGATGTCGAGGGATAATTCTATTTACGATTAAAAAAAAGCATCTGTTTCCAACAAAAAACCTTTCAGGGGATCGTTTGCAACAGTTTGGCACCATTTTTGAGTGAATTGCAGAACGTCAGAAATTTTGAAGTAATTGTGACCGCACGGCTTAGGGATTTTTGCAAAAAAAAAAGTTGTTCATACTTCAAGGGCTAATTCTGTTTCCGATGATAAAAACGCATCTGTTTCCCTCGAAAAACCTTTCAGGGGATGGTTTGCAACACTTCAGCACCATTTTTGAGTGAATTGCAGAACGTCATATTTTTGCTGAAATTGTGACCGCGAGGCTTAGGGATTTTGGCAAAAAAAAGTTGTTCAGATGTCGAGGGCTAATTCTGTTTCCGATGATAAAAATGCATCTGTTTCCACCGAAAAACCTTTCAGGGGATCGTTTGTAACACTTCAGCACCATTTTTGAGTGAATTGCAGAACGTCAGATTTTTGCTGAAATTGTGACCGCGCGGCTTAGGGATTTTTGCAAAAAAACGTTTTTCAGATGTCGAGGGCTAATTCTGTTTCCGATAATGAAAACGCATCTGTTTCCACCGAAAAACCTTTCAGGGGATCGTTTGCAACACTTCAGCACCATTTTTGAGTGAATTGCAGAATGTCAGATTTTTGCTGTAATTGTGACCGCGAGGCTTAGGGATTTTTGAAAAAAAAGTTCTTCAGACGTCGAGGGATAATTCTATTTACGATTAAAAAAAAGCATCTGTTTCCAACAAAAAACCTTTCAGGGGATCGTTTGCAACAGTTTGGCACCATTTTTGAGTGAATTGCAGAACGTCAGAAATTTTGAAGAAATTGTGACCGCGCGGCTTAGTGATTTTTGCAAAAAAAAGTTCTTCAGATGTCGAGGGATAATTCTATTTACGATTAAAAAAAAGCATCTGTTTCCAACAAAAAACCTTTCAGTGGATCGTTTGCAACAGTTTGGCACCATTTTTGAGTGAATTGCAGAACGTCATATTTTTGCTGTAATTGTGACCGCGCGGCTTAGGGATTTTTGCAAAAAAAAGTTGTTCAGATGTCGAGGGCTAATTCTGTTTCCGATGATAAAAACGCATCTGTTTCCACCGAAAAACCTTTCAGGGGATGGTTAGCAACAGTTTGGCACCATTTTTGAGTGAATTGCAGAACGTCAGAAATTTTGAAGAAATTGTGAATGCGCGGCTTAGTGATTTTTGAAAAAAAAAGTTGTTCATACTTCAAGGGCTAATTCTGTTTCCGATGATAAAAACACATCTGTTTCCCTCGAAAAACCTTTCAGGGGATGGTTTGCAACACTTCAGCACCATTTTTGAGTGAATTGCAGAACGTCATATTTTTGCTGATATTGTGACTGCGCGGCTTAGGGATTTTTGCAAAAAAAAGTTGTTCAGACGTCGAGGGCTACTTTTGTTTCCGATGATAAAAACGCATCTGTTTCCACCGAAAAACCTTTCAGGGGATGGTTTGCAACAGTTTGGCACCATTTTTGAGTGAATTGCAGAACGTCAGAAATTTTGAAGAAATTGTGACCGCGCGGCTTAGGGATTTTTGCAAAAAAAAGTTCTTCAGATGTCGAGGGATAATTCTATTTACGATTTAAAAAATGCATCTGTTTCCAAGAAAAAACCTTTCAGGGGATCGTTTGCAACAGTTTGGCACCATTTTTGAGTGAATTGCAGAACGTCAGAAATTTTGAAGAAATTGTGACCGCGCGGCTTAGTGATTTTTGAAAAAAAAAGTTGTTCATACTTCAAGGGCTAACTCTGTTTCCGATGATAAAAACACATCTGTTTCCCTCGAAAAACCTTTCAGGGGATGGTTTGCAACACTTCAGCACCATTTTTGAGTGAATTGCAGAACGTCATATTTTTGCTGAAATTGTGACCGCGCGGCTTAGGGATTTTTGAAAAAAAAGTTCTTCAGACGTCGAGGGATAATTCTATTTACGATTAAAAAAAGGCATCTGTTTCCAACAAAAAACCTTTCAGGGGATCGTTTGCAACAGTTCAGCACCATTTTTGAATGAATTGCAGAACGTCATATTTTTGCTGATATTGTGACCGCGCGGCTTAGGGATTTTTGCAAAAAAAAGTTGTTCAGACGTCGAGGGCTACTTTTGTTTCCGATGATAAAAACGCATCTGTTTCCACTGAAAAACATTTCAGGGGATGGTTTGCAACAGTTTGGCACCATTTTTGAGTGAATTGCAGAACGTCAGAAATTTTGAAGAAATTGTGACCGCGCGGCTTAAAGATTTTTGCAAAAAAAAGTTGTTCATACTTCAAGGGCTAATTCTGTTTCCGATGATACAAACACTTCTGTTTACCTCGAAAAACCTTTCAGGGGATGGTTTGCAACACTTCAGCACCATTTTTGAGTGAATTGCAGAACGTCAGATTTTTGCTGAAATTGTGACCGCGCGGCTTAGGGATTTTTGAAAAAAAAGTTCTTCAGACGTCGAAGTATAATTCTATTTACGATTAAAAAAATGCATCTGTTTCCAACAAAAAACCTTTCAGGGGATCGTTTGCAACTGTTTGGCACCATTTTTGAGTGAATTGCAGAACGTCAGAAATTTTGAAGAAATTGTGACCGCGCGGCTTAGGGATTTTTGCAAAAAAAAGTTGTTCAGATGTCGAGGGCTACTTTTGTTTCCGATGATAAAAACGCATCTGTTTCCACCGAAAAACCTTTCAGGGGATGGTTTGCAACAGTTTGGCACCATTTTTGAGTGAATTGCAGAACGTCAGAAATTTTGAAGAAATTGTGACCGCGCGGCTTAGTGATTTTTGAAAAAAAAAGTTGTTCATACTTCAAGGGCTAATTCTGTTTCCGATGATACAAACACTTCTGTTTCCCTCGAAAAACCTTTCAGGGGATGGTTTGCAACACTTCAGCACCATTTTTGAGTGAATTGCAGAACGTCATATTTTTGCTGAAATTGTGACCGTGTGGCTTAGGGATTTTTGCAAAAAAAAGTTGTTCAGATGTCGAGGGCTACTTTTGTTTCCGATGATAAAAACACATCGGTTTCCACCGAAAAACCTTTCAGGGGATCGTTTGCAAGACTTCAGCACCATTTTTGAGTGAATTGCAGAATGTCAGATTTTTGCTGTAATTGTGACCGCGCGGCTTAGTGATTTTTGTAAAAAAAAGTTGTTCAAATGTCGAGGGCTAATTCTGTTTCCGATGATAAAAACGCATCTGTTTCCACCGAAAAACCTTTCAGGGGATGGTTTGCAACAATTTGGCACCATTTTTGAGTGAATTGCAGAACGTCAGAAATTTTGAAGAAATTGTGACCGCGCGGCTTAGTGATTTTTGAAAAAAAAGGTTGTTCATACTTCAAGGGCTAACTCTGTTTCCGATGATAAAAACACATCTGTTTCCCTCGAAAAACCTTTCAGGGGATGGTTTGCAACACTTCAGCACCATTTTTGAGTGAATTGCAGAACGTCATATTTTTGCTGAAATTGTGACCGCGCGGCTTAGGGATTTTTGCAAAAAAAGTTCTTCAGACGTCGAGGGATAATTCTATTTACGATTAAAAAAAGGCATCTGTTTCCAACAAAAAACCTTTCAGGGGATCGTTTGCAACAGTTCAGCACCATTTTTGAATGAATTGCAGAAGGTCATATTTTTGCTGATATTGTGACCGCGCGGCTTAGGGATTTTTGCAAAAAAAAGTTGTTCAGACGTCGAGGGCTACTTTTGTTTCCGATGATAAAAACGCATCTGTTTCCACCGAAAAACATTTCAGGGGATGGTTTGCAACAGTTTGGCACCATTTTTGAGTGAATTGCAGAACGTCAGAAATTTTGAAGAAATTGTGACCGGGCGGCTTAGGGATTTTTGAAAAAAAAAGTTCTTCAGACGTCGAGGGATAATTCTATTTACGATTAAAAAAACGCATCTGTTTCCAACAAAAAACCTTTCAGGGGATCGTTTGCAACAGTTTGGCACCATTTTTGAGTGAATTGCAGAACGTCAGAAATTTTGAAGAAATTGTGACCGCGCGGCTTAAAGATTTTTGCAAAAAAAAGTTGTTCATACTTCAAGGGCTAATTCTGTTTCCGATGATACAAACACTTCTGTTTCCCTCGAAAAACCTTTCAGGGGATGGTTTGCAACACTTCAGCACCATTTTTGAGTGAATTGCAGAACGTCAGATTTTTGCTGAAATTGTGACCGCGCGGCTTAGGGATTTTTGAAAAAAAAGTTCTTCAGACGTCGAGGGATAATTCTATTTACGATTAAAAAAACGCATCTGTTTCCACCGAAAAACCTTTCAGGGGATGGTTTGCAACAGTTTGGCACCATTTTTGAGTGAATTGCAGAACGTCAGAAATTTTGAAGAAATTGTGACCGCGCGGCTTAGGGAATTTTTGCAAAAAAAAGTTGTTTAGATGTCGAGGGCTAATTATGTTTCCGATGATAAAAACACATCTGTTTCCCTCGAAAAACCTTTCAGGGGATGGTTTGCAACACTTCAGCACCATTTTTGAGTGAATTGCAGAACGTCATATTTTTGCTGAAATTGTGACCGCGCGGCTTAGGGATTTTTGCAAAAAAAAAGTTTTTCAGACGTCGAGGGCTACTTTTGTTTCCGATGATAAAAACGCATCTGTTTCCACCGAAAAATCTTTCAGGGGATCGTTTGCAAGACTTCAGCACCATTTTTGAGTGAATTGCAGAATGTCAGATTTTTGCTCTAATTGTGACCGCGCGGCTTAGGGATTTTTGAAAAAAAAAGTTCTTCAGACGTCGAGGGATAATTCTATTTACGATTAAAAAAACGCATCTGTTTCCACCGAAAAACCTTTCAGGGGATCGTTTGCAACAGTTTGGCACCATTTTTGAGTGAATTGCAGAACGTCAGAAATTTTGAAGAAATTGTGACCGCGCGCCTTAGGGATTTTTGCGTAAAATAGTTGTTCAGATGTCGAGGGCTAATTCTGTTTCCGATGATAAAAACGCATCTGTTTCCACCAAAGAACCTTTCAGGTGATCGTTTGCAACAGTTCAGCACCATTTTTGAATGTATTTCAGAACGTCAGATTTTTGCTGAAATTGTGACCGCGCGGCTTAGGGATTTTTGCAAAAAAAAGTTGTTCAGATGTCAAGGGCTAATTCTGTTTCCGATGATAAAAATGCATCTGTTTCCACCGAAAAACCTTTCAGGGGATCGTTTGTAACACTTCAGCACCATTTTTGAGTGAATTGCAGAACGTCAGATTTTTGCTGAAATTGTGACCGCGCGGCTTAGGGATTTTTGCAAAAAAACGTTTTTCAGATGTCGAGGGCTAATTCTGTTTCCGATAATGAAAACGCATCTGTTTCCACCGAAAAACCTTTCAGGGGATCGTTTGCAACACTTCAGCACCATTTTTGAGTGAATAGCAGAATGTCAGATTTTTGCTGTAATTGTGACCGCGAGGCTTAGGGATTTTTGAAAAAAAAGTTCTTCAGACGTCGAGGGATAATTCTATTTACGATTAAAAAAAAGCATCTGTTTCCAACAAAAAACCTTTCAGGGGATCGTTTGCAACAGTTTGGCACCATTTTTGAGTGAATTGCAGAACGTCAGAAATTTTGAAGAAATTGTGACCGCGCGGCTTAGTGATTTTTGCAAAAAAAAGTTCTTCAGATGTCGAGGGATAATTCTATTTACGATTAAAAAAAAGCATCTGTTTCCAACAAAAAACCTTTCAGGGGATCGTTTGCAACAGTTTGGCACCATTTTTGAGTGAATTGCAGAACGTCAGAAATTTTGAAGTAATTGTGACCGCACGGCTTAGGGATTTTTGCAAAAAAAAAAGGTGTTCATACTTCAAGGGCTAATTCTGTTTCCGATGATAAAAACGCATCTGTTTCCCTCGAAAAACCTTTCAGGGGATGGTTTGCAACACTTCAGCACCATTTTTGAGTGAATTGCAGAACGTCATATTTTTGCTGAAATTGTGACCGCGCGGCTTAGGGATTTTTGCAAAAAAAGTTCTTCAGACGTCGAGGGATAATTCTATTTACGATTAAAAAAAGGCATCTGTTTCCAACAAAAAACCTTTCAGGGGATCGTTTGCAACAGTTCAGCACCATTTTTGAATGAATTGCAGAAGGTCATATTTTTGCTGATATTGTGACCGCGCGGCTTAGGGATTTTTGCAAAAAAAAGTTGTTCAGACGTCGAGGGCTACTTTTGTTTCCGATGATAAAAACGCATCTGTTTCCACCGAAAAACATTTCAGGGGATGGTTTGCAACAGTTTGGCACCATTTTTGAGTGAATTGCAGAACGTCAGAAATTTTGAAGAAATTGTGACCGCGCGGCTTAGGGATTTTTGAAAAAAAAAGTTCTTCAGACGTCGAGGGATAATTCTATTTACGATTAAAAAAACGCATCTGTTTCCAACAAAAAACCTTTCAGGGGATCGTTTGCAACAGTTTGGCACCATTTTTGAGTGAATTGCAGAACGTCAGAAATTTTGAAGAAATTGTGACCGCGCGGCTTAAAGATTTTTGCAAAAAAAAGTTGTTCATACTTCAAGGGCTAATTCTGTTTCCGATGATACAAACACTTCTGTTTCCCTCGAAAAACCTTTCAGGGGATGGTTTGCAACACTTCAGCACCATTTTTGAGTGAATTGCAGAACGTCAGATTTTTGCTGAAATTGTGACCGCGCGGCTTAGGGATTTTTGAAAAAAAAGTTCTTCAGACGTCGAGGGATAATTCTATTTACGATTAAAAAAACGCATCTGTTTCCACCGAAAAACCTTTCAGGGGATGGTTTGCAACAGTTTGGCACCATTTTTGAGTGAATTGCAGAACGTCAGAAATTTTGAAGAAATTGTGACCGCGCGGCTTAGGGAATTTTTGCAAAAAAAAGTTGTTTAGATGTCGAGGGCTAATTATGTTTCCGATGATAAAAACACATCTGTTTCCCTCGAAAAACCTTTCAGGGGATGGTTTGCAACACTTCAGCACCATTTTTGAGTGAATTGCAGAACGTCATATTTTTGCTGAAATTGTGACCGCGCGGCTTAGGGATTTTTGCAAAAAAAAAGTTTTTCAGACGTCGAGGGCTACTTTTGTTTCCGATGATAAAAACGCATCTGTTTCCACCGAAAAATCTTTCAGGGGATCGTTTGCAAGACTTCAGCACCATTTTTGAGTGAATTGCAGAATGTCAGATTTTTGCTCTAATTGTGACCGCGCGGCTTAGGGATTTTTGAAAAAAAAAGTTCTTCAGACGTCGAGGGATAATTCTATTTACGATTAAAAAAACGCATCTGTTTCCACCGAAAAACCTTTCAGGGGATCGTTTGCAACAGTTTGGCACCATTTTTGAGTGAATTGCAGAACGTCAGAAATTTTGAAGAAATTGTGACCGCGCGCCTTAGGGATTTTTGCGTAAAATAGTTGTTCAGATGTCGAGGGCTAATTCTGTTTCCGATGATAAAAACGCATCTGTTTCCACCAAAGAACCTTTCAGGTGATCGTTTGCAACAGTTCAGCACCATTTTTGAATGTATTTCAGAACGTCAGATTTTTGCTGAAATTGTGACCGCGCGGCTTAGGGATTTTTGCAAAAAAAAGTTGTTCAGATGTCAAGGGCTAATTCTGTTTCCGATGATAAAAATGCATCTGTTTCCACCGAAAAACCTTTCAGGGGATCGTTTGTAACACTTCAGCACCATTTTTGAGTGAATTGCAGAACGTCAGATTTTTGCTGAAATTGTGACCGCGCGGCTTAGGGATTTTTGCAAAAAAACGTTTTTCAGATGTCGAGGGCTAATTCTGTTTGCGATAATGAAAACGCATCTGTTTCCACCGAAAAACCTTTCAGGGGATCGTTTGCAACACTTCAGCACCATTTTTGAGTGAATAGCAGAATGTCAGATTTTTGCTGTAATTGTGACCGCGAGGCTTAGGGATTTTTGAAAAAAAAGTTCTTCAGACGTCGAGGGATAATTCTATTTACGATTAAAAAAAAGCATCTGTTTCCAACAAAAAACCTTTCAGGGGATCGTTTGCAACAGTTTGGCACCATTTTTGAGTGAATTGCAGAACGTCAGAAATTTTGAAGAAATTGTGACCGCGCGGCTTAGTGATTTTTGCAAAAAAAAGTTCTTCAGATGTCGAGGGATAATTCTATTTACGATTAAAAAAAAGCATCTGTTTCCAACAAAAAACCTTTCAGGGGATCGTTTGCAACAGTTTGGCACCATTTTTGAGTGAATTGCAGAACGTCAGAAATTTTGAAGTAATTGTGACCGCACGGCTTAGGGATTTTTGCAAAAAAAAAAGGTGTTCATACTTCAAGGGCTAATTCTGTTTCCGATGATAAAAACGCATCTGTTTCCCTCGAAAAACCTTTCAGGGGATGGTTTGCAACACTTCAGCACCATTTTTGAGTGAATTGCAGAACGTCATATTTTTGCTGAAATTGTGACCGCGAGGCTTAGGGATTTTGGCAAAAAAAAGTTGTTCAGATGTCGAGGGCTAATTCTGTTTCCGATGATAAAAATGCATCTGTTTCCACCGAAAAACCTTTCAGGGGATCGTTTGTAACACTTCAGCACCATTTTTGAGTGAATTGCAGAACGTCAGATTTTTGCTGAAATTGTGACCGCGCGGCTTAGGGATTTTTGCAAAAAAACGTTTTTCAGATGTCGAGGGCTAATTCTGTTTCCGATAATGAAAACGCATCTGTTTCCACCGAAAAACCTTTCAGGGGATCGTTTGCAACACTTCAGCACCATTTTTGAGTGAATTGCAGAATGTCAGATTTTTGCTGTAATTGTGACCGCGAGGCTTAGGGATTTTTGAAAAAAAAGTTCTTCAGACGTCGAGGGATAATTCTATTTACGATTAAAAAAAAGCATCTGTTTCCAACAAAAAACCTTTCAGGGGATCGTTTGCAACAGTTTGGCACCATTTTTGAGTGAATTGCAGAACGTCAGAAATTTTGAAGAAATTGTGACCGCGCGGCTTAGTGATTTTTGCAAAAAAAAGTTCTTCAGATGTCGAGGGATAATTCTATTTAGGATTAAAAAAAAGCATCTGTTTCCAACAAAAAACCTTTCAGTGGATCGTTTGCAACAGTTTGGCACCATTTTTGAGTGAATTGCAGAACGTCATATTTTTGCTGTAATTGTGACCGCGCGGCTTAGGGATTTTTGCAAAAAAAAGTTGTTCAGATGTCGAGGGCTAATTCTGTTTCCGATGATAAAAACGCATCTGTTTCCACCGAAAAACCTTTCAGGGGATCGTTTGCAACAGTTTGGCACCATTTTTGAGTGAATTGCAGAACGTCAGATTTTTGCTGTAATTGTGACCGCGCGGCTTAGGGATTTTTGAAAAAAAAGTTCTTCAGACGTCGAGGGATAATTCTATTTACGATTAAAAAAACGCATCTGTTTCCAACAAAAAACCTTTCAGGGGATCGTTTGCAACAGTTTGGCACCATTTTTGAGTGAATTGCAGAATGTCAGATTTTTGCTGTAATTGTGACCGCGAGGCTTAGGGATTTTTGAAAAAAAAGTTCTTCAGACGTCGAGGGATAATTCTATTTACGATTAAAAAAAAGCATCTGTTTCCAACAAAAAACCTTTCAGGGGATCGTTTGCAACAGTTTGGCACCATTTTTGAGTGAATTGCAGAACGTCAGAAATTTTGAAGAAATTGTGACCGCGCGGCTTAGTGATTTTTGCAAAAAAAAGTTCTTCAGATGTCGAGGGATAATTCTATTTACGATTAAAAAAAAGCATCTGTTTCCAACAAAAAACCTTTCAGTGGATCGTTTGCAACAGTTTGGCACCATTTT
The DNA here is from genome assembly GCF_951804945.1 of Podarcis cretensis. Taxonomy (NCBI): domain Eukaryota; kingdom Metazoa; phylum Chordata; class Lepidosauria; order Squamata; family Lacertidae; genus Podarcis; species Podarcis cretensis. The sequence continues at coordinate 93,839,191 of NC_137175.1, forward strand.
TGAGTGAATTGCAGAACGTCATATTTTTGCTGTAATTGTGACCGCGCGGCTTAGGGATTTTTGCAAAAAAAAGTTGTTCAGATGTCGAGGGCTAATTCTGTTTCCGATGATAAAAACGCATCTGTTTCCACCGAAAAACCTTTCAGGGGATCGTTTGCAACACTTCAGCACCATTTTTGAGTGAATTGCAGAACGTCAGATTTTTGCTGTAATTGTGACCGCGCGGCTTAGGGATTTTTGAAAAAAAAGTTCTTCAGACGTCGAGGGATAATTCTATTTACGATTAAAAAAACGCATCTGTTTCCAACAAAAAACCTTTCAGGGGATCGTTTGCAACAGTTTGGCACCATTTTTGAGTGAATTGCAGAACGTCAGAAATTTTGAAGAAATTGTGACCGCGCGGCTTAGTGATTTTTGCAAAAAAAAGTTCTTCAGATGTTGAGGGATAATTCTATTTACGATTAAAAAAACGCATCTGTTTCCAACAAAAAACCTTTCAGGGGATCGTTTGCAACAGTTTGGCACCATTTTTGAGTGAAATGCAGAACGTCAGAAATTTTGAAGAAATTGTGACCGCGCGGCCTAGGGATTTTTGCAAAAAATAGTTGTTCAGATGTCGAGGGCTAATTCTGTTTCCGATGATAAAAACGCATCTGTTTCCACCGAAAAACCTTTCAGGGGATGGTTTGCAACAGTTTGGCACCATTTTTGAGTGAATTGCAGAACGTCAGAAATTTTGAAGAAATTGTGACCGCGCGGCTTAGTGATTTTTGAAAAAAAAAGTTTTTCATACTTCAAGGGCTAATTCTGTTTCCGATGATAAAAACACATCTGTTTCCCTCGAAAAACCTTTCAGGGGATGGTTTGCAACACTTCAGCACCATTTTTGAGTGAATTGCAGAACGTCATATTTTTGCTGTAATTGTGACCGCGCGGCTTAGGGATTTTTGAAAAAAAAAGTTCTTCAGACGTCGAGGGCTAATTCTGTTTCCGATGATAAAAAGGCATCTGTTTCCACCGAAAAACCTTTCAGCGGATCGTTTGCAACAGTTTGGCACCATTTTTGAGTGAATTGCAGAACGTCAGAAATTTTGAAGAAATTGTGACCGCGCGGCTTAGTGATTTTTGAAAAAAAAAGTTGTTCATACTTCAAGGGCTAATTCTGTTTCCGATGATTAAAACGCATCTGTTTCCACCGAGAAACCTTTCAGGGGATCGTTTGCAACAGTTTGGCACCATTTTTGAGTGAATTGCAGAACGTCAGAAATTTTGAAGAAATTGTGACCGCGCGGCTTAGGGATTTTTGCAAAAAAAAGTTGTTCAGATGTCGAAGGCTAATTCTGTTCCGATGATAAAAACGCATCTGTTTCCACCGAAAAACCTTTCAGGGGATCGTTTGCAACAGTTTGGCACCATTTTTGAGTGAATTGCAGAACGTCAGAAATTTTGAAGAAATTGTGACCGCACGGCTTAGTGATTTTTGAAAAAAATAGTTGTTCATACTTCAAGGGCTAATTCTGTTTCCGATGATAAAAACACATCTGTTTCCCTCGAAAAACCTTTCAGGGGATGGTTTGCAACACTTCAGCACCATTTTTGAGTGAATTGCAGAACGTCATATTTTTGCTGAAATTGTGACCGCGCGGCTTAGGGATTTTTGCAAAAAAAAGTTGTTCAGACGTCGAGGGCTACTTTTGTTTCCGATGATAAAAACGCATCTGTTTCCACCGAAAAACCTTTCAGGGGATCGTTTGCAACAGTTCAGCACCATTTTTGAGTGAATTGCAGAATGTCAGATTTTTGCTGTAATTGTGACCGCGTGGCTTAGGGATTTTTGAAAAAAAAAGTTCTTCAGACGTCGAGGGATAATTCTATTTACGATTAAAAGAACGCATCTGTTTCCACCGAAAAACCTTTCAGGGGATCGTTTGCAACAGTTTGGCACCATTTTTGAGTGAATTGCAGAACGTCAGAAATTTTGAAGAAATTGTGACCGCGCGGCTTAGGGATTTTTGCAAAAAAAAGTTGTTCATACTTCAAGGGCTAATTCTGTTTCCGATGATAAAAACACATCTCTTTCCCTCGAAAAACCTTTCAGGGGATGGTTTGCAACAGTTTGGCACCATTCTTGAGTGAATTGCAGAACGTCAGAAATTTTGAAGAAATTGTGACCGCGCAGCTTAGTGATTTTTGCAAAAAAAAGTTCTTCAGATGTCGAGGGATAATTCTATTTACGATTAAAAAAACGCATCTGTTTCCACCGAAAAACCTTTCAGCGGATCGTTTGCAACAGTTTGGCACCATTTTTGAGTGAATTGCAGAACGTCAGAAATTTTGAAGAAATTGTGACCGCGCGGCTTAGGGATTTTTGCAAAAAAAGTTTTTCAGATGTCGAGGGCTAATTCTGTTTCCGATGATAAAAACACATCTGTTTCCACCGAAAAACCTTTCAGGGGATGGTTTGCAACAGTTTGGCACCATTTTTGAGTGAATTGCAGAACGTCAGAAATTTTGAAGAAATTGTGACCGCGCGGCTTAGTGATTTTTGAAAAAAAAAGTTGTTCATACTTCAAGGGCTAATTCTGTTTCCGATGATAAAAACACATCTGTTTCCCTCGAAAAACCTTTCAGGGGATGGTTTGCAACACTTCGGCACCATTTTTGAGTGAATAGCAGAACGTCATATTTTTGCTGAAATTGTAACCGCGCGGCTTAGGGATTTTTGCAAAAAAAAGTTGTTCAGACGTCGAGGGCTACTTTTGTTTCCGATGATAAAAACGCATCTGTTTCCACCGAAAAACCTTTCAGGGGATCGTTTGCAACAGTTCAGCACCATTTTTGAGTGAATTGCAGAACGTCCGATTTTTGCTGAAATTGTGACCGCGCGGCTTAGGGATTTTTGCAAAAAAAGGTTGTTCATACTTCAAGGGCTAATTCTGTTTCCGATGATAAAAACACATCTGTTTCCACCGAAAAACCTTTCAGGGGATGGTTTGCAACACTTCACCACCATTTTTGAGTGAATTGCAGAATGTCAGATTTTTGCTGTAATTGTGACCGCGCGGCTTAGGGATTTTTGAAAAAAAAAGTTCTTCAGACGTCGAAGGATAATTCTATTTACGATTAAAAAAACGCATCTGTTTCCAACAAAAAACCTTTCAGGGGATCGTTTGCAACAGTTTGGCACCATTTTTGAGTGAATAGCAGAACGTCAGAAATTTCGAAGAAATTGTGACCGCGCGGCTTAGGGATTTTTGCAAAAAAAAGTTGTTCAGATGTCGAGGGCTAATTCTGTTTCCGATGATAAAAACGCATCTATTTCCACCGAAAAACCTTTCAGGGGATCGTTTGCAACAGTTTGGCACCATTTTTGAGTGAATTGCAGAACGTCAGAAATTTTGAAGAAATTGTGACCGGGCGGCTTAGGGATTTTTGCAAAAAAAAGTTGTTCAGATGTCGAGGGCTAATTCTGTTTCCGATGATAAAAACGCATCTGTTTCCACCGAAAAAGCTTTCAGGGGATCGTTTGCAACAGTTTGGCAGCATTTTTGAGTGAATTGCAGAACGTCAGATTTTTGCTGTAATTGTGCCCGCTCGGTTTAGGGATTTTTGAAAAAAAAGTTCTTCAGACGTCGAGGGATAATTCTATTTACGATTAAAAAAACGCATCTGTTTCCAACAAAAAAACTTTCAGGGGATCGTTTGCAACAGTTTGGCACCATTTTTGAGTGAATTGGAGAATGTCAGAAATTTTGAAGAAATTGTGACCGCGCGGCTTAGTGATTTTTGCAAAAAAAAGTTGTTCAGATGTCGAGGGCTAATTTTGTTTCCGATGATAAAAACACATCTGTTTCCACCGAAAAACCTTTCAGGGGATCGTTTGCAACACTTCAGCACCATTTTTGAGTGAATTGCAGAACGTCAGATTTTTGCTGAAATTGTGACCGCGCGGCTTAGGGATTTTTGAAAAAAAGGTTTTTCAGATGTCGAGGGCTAATTCTGTTTCCGATGATAAAAACGCATCTGTTTCCACCGAAAAACCTTTCAGGGGATCGTTTGCAACAGTTTGCATCTGTTTCCACCGAAAAACCTTTCAGGGGATTGTTTGCAACACTTCAGCACCATTTTTGAGTGAATTGCAGAACGTCAGATTTTTGCTGAAATTGAGTGATTTTTTAAAAAAAAGTTTTTCAGACGTCGAGGGCTACTTTTGTTTCCGATGATAAAAACGCATCTGTTTCCACCGAAAAACCTTTCAGGGGATCGTTTGCAAGACTTCAGCACCATTTTTGAGTGAATTACAGAATGTCAGATTTTTGCTGTAATTGTGACCGCGCGGCTTAGGGATTTTTGAAAAAAAAAGTTCTTCAGACGTCGAGGGATAATTCTATTTACGATTAAAAAAACGCATCTGTTTCCACCGAAAAACCTTTCAGGGGATCGTTTGCAACAGTTCAGCACCAATTTTGAGTGAATTGCAGAACGTCAGATTTTTGCTGAAAATGTGATCGTGCGCCTTCGGGATTTTTGAAAAAAATAGTTGTTCAGATGTCGAGGGCTAATTCTGTTTCCGATTATAAAAACGCATCTGTTTCCACCAAACAACCTTTCAGGTGATCGTTTGCAACAGTTCAGCACCATTTTTGAATGTATTTCAGAACGTCAGATTTTTGCTGAAATTGTGACCGCGCGGCTTAGGGATTTTTGCAAAAAAAAGTTGTTCAGATGTCGAGGTCTAATTCTGTTTCCGATGATAAAAATGCATCTGTTTCCACCGAAAAACCTTTCAGGGGATCGTTTGCAACACTTCAGCACCATTTTTGAGTGAATTGCAGAACGTCAGATTTTTGCTGAAATTGTGACCGCGCGGCTTAGGGATTTTTGAAAAAAAGGTTTTTCAGATGTCGAGGGCTAATTCTGTTTCCGATGATAAAAACGCATCTGTTTCCACCGAAAAACCTTTCAGGGGATCGTTTGCAACAGTTTGCATCTGTTTCCACCGAAAAACCTTTCAGGGGATTGTTTGCAACACTTCAGCACCATTTTTGAGTGAATTGCAGAACGTCAGATTTTTGCTGAAATTGAGTGATTTTTTAAAAAAAAGTTTTTCAGATGTCGAGGGCTAATTCTGTTTCCGATGATAAAAACGCATCTGTTTCCACCGAAAAACCTTTCAGGGGATCGTTTGCAACAGTTCAGCACCATTTTTGAATGAATTGCAGAACGTCAGATTTTTGCTGAAAATGTGATCGCGCGCCTTAGGGATTTTTGCTAAAAATAGTTGTTCAGATGTCGAGGGCTAATTCTGTTTCCGATGATAAAAATGCATCTGTTTCCACCGAAAAACCTTTCAGGGGATGGTTTGCAACACTTCAGCACCATTTTTGAGTGAATTGCAGAACGTCATATTTTTGCTGAAATTGTAACCGCGCGGCTTAGGGATTTTTGCAAAAAAAAGTTGTTCAGACGTCGAGGGCTACTTTTGTTTCGGATGATAAAAACGCATCTGTATCCACCGAAAAACCTTTCAGGGGATCGTTTGCAAGACTTCAGCACCATTTTTGAGTAAATTGCAGAATGTCAGATTTTTGCTGTAATTGTGACCGCGCGGCTTAGGGATTTTTGAAAAAAAAAGTTCTTCAGACGTCGAGGGATAATTCTATTTACGATTAAAAAAACGCATTTGTTTCCAACAAAAAACATTTCAGGGGATCGTTTGCAACAGTTTGGCACCATTTTTGAGTGAATTGCAGAACGTCAGAAATTTTGAAGAAATTGTGACCGCGCGGCTTAGTGATTTTTGAAAAAAAAATGTTGTTCAGATGTCGAGGGCTAATTCTGTTTCCGATGATAAAAACGCATCTGTTTCCACCGAAAAACCTTTCAGGGGATCGTTTGCAACAGTTTGGCACCATTTTTGAGTGAATTGCAGAACGTCATATTTTTGCTGAAATTGTGACCGCGCGGATTAGGGATTTTTGCAAAAAAAAGTTTTTCAGACGTCGAGGGATAATTCTATTTACGATTAAAAAAACGCATCTGTTTCCAACAAAAAAACTTTCAGGGGATCTTTTGCAACAGTTTGGCACCATTTTTGAGTGAATTGCAGAACGTCAGAAATTTTGAAGAAATTGTGACCGCGCGGCTTAGGGATTTTTGAAAAAAAAAGTTGTTCAGATGTCGAGGGCTAATTCTGTTTCCGATGATTAAAACACATCTGTTTCCACCGAAAAACCTTTCAGGGGATCGTTTGCAACAGTTTGGCACCATTTTTGAGTGAATTGCAGAACGTCAGAAATTTTGAAGAAATTGTGACCGCGCGGCTTAGGGATTTTTGCAAAAAAAAGTTGTTCAGATGTCGAGGGCTAATTCTGTTTCCGATGATAAAAACGCATCTGTTTCCACCGAAAAAGCTTTCAGGGGATCGTTTGCAACAGTTTGGCAGCATTTTTTAGTGAATTGCAGAACGTCAGATTTTTGCTGTAATTGTGACCGCGCGGTTTAGGGATTTTTGAAAAAAAAGTTCTTCAGACGTCGAGGGATAATTCTATCTACGATTAAAAAAACGCATCTGTTTCCAACAAAAAAACTTTCAGGGGATCGTTTGCAACAGTTTGGCACCATTTTTGAGTGAATTGCAGAACGTCAGAAATTTTGAAGAAATTGTGACCGCGCGGCTTAGGGATTTTTGCAAAAAAAAAAGTTGTTCAGATGTCGAGGGCTAATTATGTTTCCGATGATAAAAACGCATCTGTTTCCACCGAAAAACTTTTCAGGGGATCGTTTGCAACAGTTCAGCACCATTTTTGAATGAATTGCAGAACGTCAGATTTTTGCTGAAAATGTGATCGCGCGCCTTAGGGATTTTTGCAAAAAATAGTTGTTCAGATGTCGAGGGCTAATTCTGTTTCCGATGATTAAAATGCATCTGTTTCCACCGAAAAACCTTTCAGGGGATGGTGTGCAACACTTCAGCACCATTTTTGAGTGAATTGCAGAACGTCATATTTTTGCTGATATTGTGACCGCGCGGCTTAGGGATTTTTGCAAAAAAAAGTTGTTCAGACGTCGAGGGCTACTTTTGTTTCCGATGATAAAAACGCATCTGTTTCCACCGAAAAACCTTTCAGGGGATCGTTTGCAAGACTTCAGCACCATTTTTGAGTGAATTACAGCGCGGCTTAGGGATTTTTGCAAAAAAAGTTGTTCAGATATCGAGGGCTAATTCTGTTTCCGATGATAAAAACGCATCTGTTTCCACCGAAAAACCTTTCAGGGGATCGTTTGCAACAGTTTGGCACCATTTTTGAGTGAATTGCAGAACGTCAGAATTTTGAAGAAATTGTGACTGCGCGGCTTAGGGATTTTTGCAAAAAAAAGTTGTTCAGATGTCGAGTGCTAATACTGTTTCCGATGATAAAAACGCATCTGTTTCCACCGAAAAACCTTTCAGGGGATCGTTTGCAACAGTTTGGCACCATTTTTGAGTGAATTGCAGAACGTCAGAAATTTTGAAGAAATTGTGACCGCGCGGCTTAGGGATTTTTGCAAAAAAAAGTTGTTCAGATGTTGAGGGCTAATTCTGTTTCCGATGATAAAAACACATCTGTTTCCACCGAAAAACCTTTCAGGGGATCGTTTGCAACAGTTTGGCACCATTTTTGAGTTTATTGCAGAACGTCAGATTTTTGCTGTAATTGTGACCGCGCGGCTTAGGGATTTTTGAAAAAAAAAGTTCTTCAGACGTCGAGGGATAATTCTATTTACGATTAAAAGAACGCATCTGTTTCCACCGAAAAACCTTTCAGGGGATCGTTTGCAACAGTTTGGCACCATTTTTGAGTGAATTGCAGAACGTCAGATTTTTGCTGTAATTGTGACCTCGCGGCTTAGTGATATTTGCAAAAAAAATTTCTTCAGACGTCGAGGGATAATTCTATTTACGATTAAAAGAACGCATCTGTTTCCACCGAAAAACCTTTCAGGGGATCGTTTGCAACAGTTTGGCACCATTTTTGAGTGAATTGCAGAACGTCAGAAATTTTGAAGAAATTGTGACTGCGCGGCTTAGGGATTTTTGCAAAAAAAGTTGTTCAGATATCGAGGGCTAATTCTGTTTCCGATGATAAAAACGCATCTGTTTCCACCGAAAAACCTTTCAGGGGATCGTTTGCAACAGTTTGGCACCATTTTTGAGTTTATTGCAGAACGTCAGATTTTTGCTGTAATTGTGACCGCGCGGCTTAGGGATTTTTGAAAAAAAAAGTTCTTCAGACGTCGAGGGATAATTCTATTTACGATTAAAAGAACGCATCTGTTTCCACCGAAAAACCTTTCAGGGGATCGTTTGCAACAGTTTGGCACCATTTTTGAGTGAATTGCAGAACGTCAGATTTTTGCTGTAATTGTGACCTCGCGGCTTAGTGATATTTGCAAAAAAAATTTCTTCAGACGTCGAGGGATAATTCTATTTACGATTAAAAGAACACATCTGTTTCCACCGAAAAACCTTTCAGGGGATCGTTTGCAACAGTTTGGCCCCATTTTTGAGTGAATTGCAGAACGTCAGAAATTTTGAAGAAATTGTGACCGCGCGGCTTAGGGATTTTTGCAAAAAAAAGTTGTTCAGACGTCAAGGGCTAATTCTGTTTCCGATGATAAAAACACATCTGTTTCCACCGAAAAACCTTTCAGGGGATCGTTTGCAACAGTTTGGCACCATTTTTGAGTGAATTGCAGAACGTCAGAAATTTTGAAGAAATTGTGACCGCGCGGCTTAGGGATTTTTGCAAAAAAAGTTGTTCAGATATCGAGGGCTAATTCTGTTTCCGATGATAAAAACGCATCTGTTTCCACCGAAAAACCTTTCAGGGGATCGTTTCCAACACTTCAGCACCATTTTTGAGTGAATTGCAGAACGTCATATTTTTGATGAAATTGTGACTGCGCGGCTTAGGGATTTTTGCAAAAAAAAGTTGTTCAGACGTCGAGGGCTACTTTTGTTTCCGATGATAAAAACGCATCTGTTTCCACCGAAAAACCTTTCAGGGGATCGTTTGCAACAGTTTGGCACCATTTTTGAGTGAATTGCAGAACGTCAGAAATTTTGAAGAAATTGTGACCGCGCGGCTTGGGGATTTTTGCAAAAAAAAGTTGTTCAGATGTCGAGGGCTAATTCTGTTTCCGATGATAAAAACACATCTGTTTCCACCGAAAAACCTTTCAGGGGATCGTTTGCAACAGTTTGGCACCATTTTTGAGTGAATTGCAGAACGTCAGATTTTTGCTGTAATTGTGACCGCGCGGCTTAGGGATTTTTGCAAAAAAAAGTTGTTCAGATGTCGAGGGCTAATTCTGTTTCCGATGATAAAAACACATCTGTTTCCACCGAAAAACCTTTCAGGGGATCGTTTGCAACAGTTTGGCACCATTTTTGAGTGAATTGCAGAACGTCAGAATTTTGCTGTAATTGTGACCGCGCGGCTTAGGGATTTTTGAAAAAAAAAGTTCTTCAGACGTCGAGGGATAATTCTATTTACGATTAAAAGAACGCATCTGTTTCCACCGAAAAACCTTTCAGGGGATCGTTTTCAACAGTTTGGCACCATTTTTGAGTGAATTGCAGAACGTCAGAAATTTTGAAGAAATTGTGACCGCGCGGCTTAGGGATTTTTGCAAAAAAAAGTTGTTCAGATGTCAAGGGCTAATTCTGTTTCCAATGATAAAAACACATCTGTTTCCACCGAAAAACCTTTCAGGGGATCGTTTGCAACAGTTTGGCACCATTTTTGAGTGAATTGCAGAACGTCAGAAATTTTGAAGAAATTGTGACCGCGCGGCTTAGGGATTTTTGCAAAAAAAGTTGTTCAGATATCGAGGGCTAATTCTGTTTCCGATGATAAAAACGCATCTGTTTCCACCGAAAAACCTTTCAGGGGATCGTTTGCAACAGTTTGGCACCATTTTTGAGTGAATTGCAGAACGTCAGAAATATTGAAGAAATTGTGACCACGCGGCTTAGGGATTTTTGCAAAAAAAAGTTGTTCAGATGTCGAGGGCTAATTCTGTTTCCGATGATAAAAACGCATCTGTTTCCACCGAAAAACCTTTCAGGGGATCGTTTGCAACAGTTTGGCACCATTTTTGAGTGAATTGCAGAATGTCAGAAATTTTGAAGAAATTGTGACCGCGCGGCTTAGGGATTTTTGCCAAAAAAAGTTGTTCAGATGTCGAAGGCTAATTCTGTTTCCGATGATAAAAACACATCTGTTTCCACCGAAAAACCTTTCAGGGGATGGTTTGCAACACTTCAGCACCATTTTTGAGTGAATTGCAGAATGTCAGATTTTTGCTGTAATTGTGACCGCGCGGCTTAGGGATTTTTGAAAAAAAAGTTCTTCAGACGTCGAGGGATAATTCTATTTACGATTAAAAAAACGCATCTGTTTCCACCGAAAAACCTTTCTGGGGATGGTTTGCAACACTTCAGCACCATGTTTGAGTGAATTGCAGAATGTCAGATTTTGGCTGTAATTGTGACCGCGCGGCTTAGGGATTTTTGCAAAAAAAAGTTGTTCAGACGTCGAGGGCTACTTTTGTTTCCGATGATAAAAACACATCTGTTTCCACCGAAAAACCTTTCAGGGGATGGTTTGCAAGACTTCAGCACCATTTTTGAGTGAATTGCAGAACGTCAGATTTTTGCTGTAATTGTGACCGCGCGGCTTAGGGATTTTTGAAAAAAAAAGTTGGTCAGATGTCGAGGGCTAATTCTGTTTCCGATGATAAAAACGCATCTGTTTCCACCGAGAAACCTTTCAGGGGATCGTTTGCAACAGTTTGGCACCATTTTTGAGTGAATTGCAGAACGTCAGAAATTTTGAAGAAATTGTGACCGCGCGGCTTAGGGATTTTTGCAAAAAAAAGTTGTTCAGATGTCGAGGGCTAATTCTGTTTCCGATGATAAAAACGCATCTGTTTCCACCGAAAAACCTTTCAGGGGATCGTTTGCAACAGTTTGGCACCATTTTTGAGTGAATTGCAGAACGTCAGATTTTTGCTGTAATTGTGACCGCGCGGCTTAGGGATTTTTGAAAAAAAAGTTCTTCAGACGTCGAGGGATAATTCTATTTACGATTAAAAAAACGCATCTGTTTCCACCGAAAAACCTTTCAGGGGATCGTTTGCAACACTTCAGCACCATTTTTGAGTGAATTGCAGAATGTCAGATTTTTGCTGTAATTGTGACCGCGCGGCTTAGGGATTTTTGCAAAAAAAAGTTGTTCAGACGTCGAGGGCTACTTTTGTTTCCGATGATAAAAACACATCTGTTTCCACCGAAAAACCTTTCAGGGGATGGTTTGCAAGACTTCAGCACCATTTTTGAGTGAATTGCAGAACGTCAGATTTTTGCTGTAATTGTGACCGCGCGGCTTAGGGATTTTTGAAAAAAAAAGTTGGTCAGATGTCGAGGGCTAATTCTGTTTCCGATGATAAAAACGCATCTGTTTCCACCGAGAAACCTTTCAGGGGATCGTTTGCAACAGTTTGGCACCATTTTTGAGTGAATTGCAGAACGTCAGAAATTTTGAAGAAATTGTGACCGCGCGGCTTAGGGATTTTTGCAAAAAAAAGTTGTTCAGATGTCGAGGGCTAATTCTGTTTCCGATGATAAAAACGCATCTGTTTCCACCGAAAAACCTTTCAGGGGATCGTTTGCAACAGTTTGGCAACATTTTTGAGTGAATTGCAGAACGTCAGATTTTTGCTGTAATTGTGACCGCGCGGCTTAGGGATTTTTGAAAAAAAAAGTTCTTCAGACGTCGAGGGATAATTCTATTTACGATTAAAAGAACGCATCTGTTTCCACCGAAAAACCTTTCCGGGGATCGTTTGCAACAGTTTGGCACCATTTTTGAGTGAATTGCAGAACGTCAGAAATTTTGAAGAAATTGTGACCGCGCGGCTTAGGGATTTTTGCAAAAAAAAGTTGTTCAGATGTCGAGGGCTAATTCTGTTTCCGATGATAAAAACACATCTGTTTCCACCGAAAAACCTTTCAGGGGATCGTTTGCAACAGTTTGGCACCATTTTTGAGTGAATTGCAGAACGTCAGAAATTTTGAAGAAATTGTGACCGCGCGGCTTAGGGATTTTTGCAAAAAAAAGTTGTTCAGATGTCGAAGGCTAATTCTGTTTCCGATGATAAAAACGCATCTGTTTCCACCGAAAAACCTTTCAGGGGATCGTTTGCAACAGTTTGGCACCATTTTTGAGTGAATTGCAGAACGTCAGAAATTTTGAAGAAATTGTGACCGCGCGGCTTAGGGATTTTTGCAAAAAAAAGTTGTTCAGATGTCGAGGGCTAATTCTGTTTCCGATGATAAAAACGCATCTGTTTCCACCGAAAAACCTTTCAGGGGATCGTTTGCAACAGTTTGGCACCATTTTTGAGTGAATTGCAGAATGTCAGAAATTTTGAAGAAATTGTGACCGCGCGGCTTAGGGATTTTTGCAAAAAAAAGTTGTTCAGATGTCGAGGGCTAATTCTGTTTCCGATGATAGAAACGCATCTGTTTCCACCGAAAAACCTTTCAGGGGATGGTTTGCAACACTTCAGCACCATTTTTGAGTGAATTGCAGAACGTCAGATTTTTGCTGTAATTGTGACCGCGCGGCTTAGGGATTTTTGAAAAAAAAAGTTGTTCAGACGTCGAGGGCTACTTTTGTTTCCGATGATAAAAACGCATCTGTTTCCACCGAAAAACCTTTCAGGGGATCGTTTGCAAGACTTCAGCACCATTTTTGAGTGAATTGCAGAATGTCAGATTTTTGCTGTAATTGTGACCGCGCGGCTTAGGGATTATTGAAAAAAAAAGTTGTTCAGATGTCGAGGGCTAATTCTGTTTCTGATGATAAAAACGCATCTGTTTCCACCGAAAAACCTTTCAGGGGATCGTTTGCAACACTTCAGCACCATTTTTGAGTGAATTGCAGAACGTCATATTTTTGATGAAATTGTGACCGCGCGGCTTAGGGATTTTTGCAAAAAAAAGTTGTTCAGACGTCGAAAGCTACTTTTGTTTCCGATGATAAAAACGCATCTGTTTCCACCGAAAAACCTTTCAGGGGATCGTTTGCAACAGTTTGGCACCATTTTTGAGTGAATTGCAGAACGTCAGAAATTTTGAAGAAATTGTGACCGCGCGGCTTAGGGATTTTTGCAAAAAAAAGTTGTTCAGATGTCGAGGGCTAATTCTGTTTCCGATGATAAAAACACATCTGTTTCCACCGAAAAACCTTTCAGGGGATCGTTTGCAACAGTTTGGCACCATTTTTGAGTGAATTGCAGAACGTCAGAAATATTGAAGAAATTGTGACCGCGCGGCTTAGGGATTTTTGCAAAAAAAAGTTGTTCAGATGTCGAGGGCTAATTCTGTTTCCGATGATAAAAACGCATCTGTTTCCACCGAAAAACCTTTCAGGGGATCGTTTGCAACAGTTTGGCACCATTTTTGAGTGAATTGCAGAATGTCAGAAATTTTGAAGAAATTGTGACCGCGCGGCTTAGGGATTTTTGCCAAAAAAAGTTGTTCAGATGTCGAGGGCTAATTCTGTTTCCGATGATAAAAACACATCTGTTTCCACCGAAAAACCTTTCAGGGGATCGTTTGCAACACTTCAGCACCATTTTTGAGTGAATTGCAGAATGTCAGATTTTTGCTGTAATTGTGACCGCGCGGCTTAGGGATTTTTGAAAAAAAAGTTCTTCAGACGTCGAGGGATAATTCTATTTACGATTAAAAAAACGCATCTGTTTCCACCGAAAAACCTTTCAGGGGATCGTTTGCAACACTTCAGCACCATGTTTGAGTGAATTGCAGAATGTCAGATTTTTGCTGTAATTGTGACCGCGCGGCTTAGGGATTTTTGCAAAAAAAAGTTGTTCAGACGTCGAGGGCTACTTTTGTTTCCGATGATAAAAACACATCTGTTTCCACCGAAAAACCTTTCAGGGGATGGTTTGCAAGACTTCAGCACCATTTTTGAGTGAATTGCAGAACGTCAGATTTTTGCTGTAATTGTGACCGCGCGGCTTAGGGATTTTTGAAAAAAAAAGTTGGTCAGATGTCGAGGGCTAATTCTGTTTCCGATGATAAAAACGCATCTGTTTCCACCGAGAAACCTTTCAGGGGATCGTTTGCAACAGTTTGGCACCATTTTTGAGTGAATTGCAGAACGTCAGAAATTTTGAAGAAATTGTGACCGCGCGGCTTAGGGATTTTTGCAAAAAAAGGTTGTTCAGATGTCGAGGGCTAATTCTGTTTCCGATGATAAAAACACATCTGTTTCCACCGAAAAACCTTTCAGGGGATCGTTTGCAACAGTTTGGCACCATTTTTGAGTGAATTGCAGAACGTCAGAAATTTTGAAGAAATTGTGACCGCGCGGCTTAGGGATTTTTGCAAAAAAAAGTTGTTCAGATGTCGAAGGCTAATTCTGTTTCCGATGATAAAAACGCATCTGTTTCCACCGAAAAACCTTTCAGGGGATCGTTTGCAACAGTTTGGCACCATTTTTGAGTGAATTGCAGAACGTCAGAAATTTTGAAGAAATTGTGACCGCGCGGCTTAGGGATTTTTGCAAAAAAAAGTTGTTCAGATGTCGAGGGCTAATTCTGTTTCCGATGATAAAAACGCATCTGTTTCCACCGAAAAACCTTTCAGGGGATCGTTTGCAACAGTTTGGCACCATTTTTGAGTGAATTGCAGAATGTCAGAAATTTTGAAGAAATTGTGACCGCGCGGCTTAGGGATTTTTGCAAAAAAAAGTTGTTCAGATGTCGAGGGCTAATTCTGTTTCCGATGATAGAAACGCATCTGTTTCCACCGAAAAACCTTTCAGGGGATGGTTTGCAACACTTCAGCACCATTTTTGAGTGAATTGCAGAACGTCAGATTTTTGCTGTAATTCTGACCGCGCGGCTTAGGGATTTTTGAAAAAAAAAGTTGTTCAGACGTCGAGGGCTAATTCTGTTTCTGATGATAAAAACGCATCTGTTTCCACCGAAAAACCTTTCAGGGGATCGTTTGCAAGACTTCAGCACCATTTTTGAGTGAATTGCAGAACGTCATATTTTTGATGAAATTGTGACCGCGCGGCTTAGGGATTTTTGCAAAAAAAAGTTGTTCAGACGTCGAAAGCTACTTTTGTTTCCGATGATAAAAACACATCTGTTTCCACCGAAAAACCTTTCAGGGGATCGTTTGCAACAGTTTGGCACCATTTTTGAGTGAATTGCAGAACGTCAGATTTTTGCTGTAATTGTGACCGCGCGGCTTAGGGATTTTTGAAAAAAAAAGTTCTTCAGACGTCGAGGGATAATTCTATTTACGATTAAAAGAACGCATCTGTTTCCACCGAAAAACCTTTCAGGGGATCGTTTGCAACAGATTGGCACCATTTTTGAGTGAATTGCAGAAAGTCAGAAATTTTGAAGAAATTGTGACCGCGCGGCTTAGGGATTTTTGCAAAAAAAAGTTGTTCAGATGTCGAGGGCTAATTCTGTTTCCGATGATAAAAACGCATCTGTTTCCACCGAAAAACCTTTCAGGGGATCGTTTGCAACAGTTTGGCACCATTTTTGAGTGAATTGCAGAACGTCAGAAATTTTGAAGAAATTGTGACCGCGCGGCTTAGGGATTTTTGCAAAAAAAAGTTGTTCAGATGTCGAAGGCTAATTCTGTTTCCGATGATAAAAACGCATCTGTTTCCACCGAAAAACCTTTCAGGGGATCGTTTGCAACAGTTTGGCACCATTTTTGAGTGAATTGCAGAACGTCAGAAATTTTGAAGAAATTGTGACCGCGCGGCTTAGGGATTTTTGCAAAAAAAAGTTGTTCAGATGTCGAGGGCTAATTCTGTTTCCGATGATAAAAACGCATCTGTTTCCACCGAAAAACCTTTCAGGGGATCGTTTGCAACAGTTTGGCACCATTTTTGAGTGAATTGCAGAATGTCAGAAATTTTGAAGAAATTGTTACCGCGCGGCTTAGGGATTTTTGCGAAAAAATGTTGTTCAGATGTCGAGGGCTAATTCTGTTTCCGATGATAGAAACGCATCTGTTTCCACCGAAAAACCTTTCAGGGGATGGTTTGCAACACTTCAGCACCATTTTTGAGTGAATTGCAGAACGTCAGATTTTTGCTGTAATTGTGACCGCGCGGCTTAGGGATTTTTGAAAAAAAAAGTTGTTCAGACGTCGAGGGCTACTTTTGTTTCCGATGATAAAAACGCATCTGTTTCCACCGAAAAACCTTTCAGGGGATCGTTTGCAAGACTTCAGCACCATTTTTGAGTGAATTGCAGAATGTCAGATTTTTGCTGTAATTGTGACCGCGCGGCTTAGGGATTATTGAAAAAAAAAGTTGTTCAGATGTCGAGGGCTAATTCTGTTTCTGATGATAAAAACGCATCTGTTTCCACCGAAAAACCTTTCAGGGGATCGTTTGCAACAGTTTGGCACCATTTTTGAGTGAATTGCAGATTGTCAGAAATTTTGAAGAAATTGTGACCGCGCGGCTTAGGGATTTTTGAAAAAAAAAGTTGGTCAGATGTCGAGGGCTAATTCTGTTTCCGATGATAAAAACGCATCTGTTTCCACCGAAAAACCTTTCAGGGGATCGTTTGCAACAGTTTGGCACCATTTTTGAGGGAATTGCAGAACGTCAGAAATTTTGAAGAAATTGTGACCGCGCGGCTTAGGGATTTTTGCAAAAAAAAGTTGTTCAGATGTCGAGGGCTAATTCTGTTTCCGATGATAAAAACGCATCTGTTTCCACCGAAAAACCTTTCAGGGGATCGTTTGCAACAGTTTGGCACCATTTTTGAGTGAATTGCAGAACGTCAGATTTTTGCTGTAATTGTGACCGCGCGGCTTAGGGATTTTTGAAAAAAAAGTTCTTCAGACGTCGAGGGATAATTCTATTTACGATTAAAAAAACGCATCTGTTTCCACCGAAAAACCTTTCAGGGGATCGTTTGCAACACTTCAGCACCATTTTTGAGTGAATTGCAGAATGTCAGATTTTTGCTGTAATTGTGACCGCGCGGCTTAGGGATTTTTGCAAAAAAAAGTTGTTCAGACGTCGAGGGCTAATTTTGTTTCCGATGATAAAAACACATCTGTTTCCACCGAAAAACCTTTCAGGGGATCGTTTGCAACAGTTTGGCACCATTTTTGAGTGAATTGCAGAACGTCAGATTTTTGCTGTAATTGTGACCGCGCGGCTTAGGGATTTTTGAAAAAAAAGTTCTTCAGACGTCGAGGGATAATTCTATTTACGATTAAAAAAACGCATCTGTTTCCACCGAAAAACCTTTCAGGGGATCGTTTGCAACACTTCAGCACCATTTTTGAGTGAATTGCAGAATGTCAGATTTTTGCTGTAATTGTGACCGCGCGGCTTAGGGATTTTTGCAAAAAAAAGTTGTTCAGACGTCGAGGGCTAATTTTGTTTCCGATGATAAAAACACATCTGTTTCCACCGAAAAACCTTTCAGGGGATGGTTTGCAAGACTTCAGCACCATTTTTGAGTGAATTGCAGAACGTCAGATTTTTGCTGTAATTGTGACCGCGCGGCTTAGGGATTTTTGAAAAAAAAAGTTGGTCAGATGTCGAGGGCTAATTCTGTTTCCGATGATAAAAACACATCTGTTTCCACCGAGAAACCTTTCAGGGGATCGTTTGCAACAGTTTGGCACCATTTTTGAGTGAATTGCAGAACGTCAGAAATTTTGAAGAAATTGTGACCGCGCGGCTTAGGGATTTTTGCAAAAAAAAGTTGTTCAGATGTCGAGGGCTAATTCTGTTTCCGATGATAAAAATGCATCTGTTTCCACCGAAAAACCTTTCAGGGGATAGTTTGCAACAGTTTGGCACCATTTTTGAGTGAATTGCAGAACGTCAGATTTTTGCTGTAATTGTGACCGCGCGGCTTAGGGATTTTTGAAAAAAAAGTTCTTCAGACGTCGAGGGATAATTCTATTTACGATTAAAAAAACGCATCTGTTTCCACCGAAAAACCTTTCAGGGGATCGTTTGCAACACTTCAGCACCATTTTTGAGTGAATTGCAGAATGTCAGATTTTTGCTGTAATTGTGACCGCGCGGCTTAGGGATTTTTGCAAAAAAAAGTTGTTCAGACGTCGAGGGCTACTTTTGTTTCCGATGATAAAAACACATCTGTTTCCACCGAAAAACCTTTCAGGGGATGGTTTGCAAGACTTCAGCACCATTTTTGAGTGAATTGCAGAACGTCAGATTTTTGCTGTAATTGTGACCGCGCGGCTTAGGGATTTTTGAAAAAAAAAGTTGGTCAGATGTCGAGGGCTAATTCTGTTTCCGATGATAAAAACGCATCTGTTTCCACCGAGAAACCTTTCAGGGGATTGTTTGCAACAGTTTGGCACCATTTTTGAGTGAATTGCAGAACGTCAGAAATTTTGAAGAAATTGTGACCGCGCGGCTTAGGGATTTTTGCAAAAAAAAGTTTTTCAGATGTCGAGGGCTAATTCTGTTTCCGATGATAAAAACGCATCTGTTTCCACCGAAAAACCTTTCAGGGGATCGTTTGCAACAGTTTGGCACCATTTTTGAGTGAATTGCAGAACGTCAGATTTTTGCTGTAATTGTGACCGCGCGGCTTAGGGATTTTTGAAAAAAAAAGTTCTTCAGACGTCGAGGGATAATTCTATTTACGATTAAAAGAACGCATCTGTTTCCACCGAAAAACCTTTCAGGGGATCGTTTGCAACACTTCAGCACCATTTTTGAGTGAATTGCAGAACGTCAGATTTTTGCTGTAATTGTGACCGCGCGGCTTAGGGATTTTTGAAAAAAAAAGTTGTTCAGACGTCGAGGGCTACTTTTGTTTCCGATGATAAAAACGCATCTGTTTCCACCGAAAAACCTTTCAGGGGATCGTTTGCAAGACTTCAGCACCATTTTTGAGTGAATTGCAGAATGTCAGATTTTTGCTGTAATTGTGACCGCGCGGCTTAGGGATTATTGAAAAAAAAGGTTGGTCAGATGTCGAGGGCTAATTCTGTTTCCGATGATAAAAACGCATCTGTTTCCACCGAAAAACCTTTCAGGGGATCGTTTGCAACAGTTTGGCACCATTTTTGAGTGAATTGCAGATTGTCAGAAATTTTGAAGAAATTGTGACCGCGCGGCTTAGGGATTTTTGAAAAAAAAAGTTGGTCAGATGTCGAGGGCTAATTCTGTTTCCGATGATAAAAACGCATCTGTTTCCACCGAAAAACCTTTCAGGGGATCGTTTGCAACAGTTTGGCACCATTTTTGAGTGAATTGCAGAACGTCAGAAATTTTGAAGAAATTGTGACCGCGCGGCTTAGGGATTTTTGCAAAAAAAAGTTGTTCAGATGTCGAGGGCTAATTCTGTTTCCGATGATAAAAACACATCTGTTTCCACCGAAAAACCTTTCAGGGGATCGTTTGCAACAGTTTGGCACCATTTTTGAGTGAATTGCAGAACGTCAGATTTTTGCTGTAATTGTGACCGCGCGGCTTAGGGATTTTTGAAAAAAAAGTTCTTCAGACGTCGAGGGATAATTCTATTAACGATTAAAAAAACGCATCTGTTTCCAACAAAAAACCTTTCAGGGGATTGTTTGCAACAGTTTGGCACCATTTTTGAGTGAATTGCAGAACGTCAAAAATTTTGAAGAAATTGTGACCGCGCGGCTTAGGGATTTTTGCGAAAAAAAGTTGTTCAGATGTCGAGGGCTAATTCTGTTTCCGATGATAGAAACGCATCTGTTTCCACCGAAAAACCTTTCAGGGGATGGTTTGCAACACTTCAGCACCATTTTTGAGTGAATTGCAGAACGTCATATTTTTGCTGAAATTGTGACCGCGCGGCTTAGGGATTTTTGCAAAAAAAAGTTGTTCAGACGTCGAGGGCTACTTTTGTTTCCGATGATAAAAACGCATCTGTTTCCACCGAAAAACCTTTCAGGGGATCGTTTGCAAGACTTCAGCACCATTTTTGAGTGAATTGCAGAATGTCAGATTTTTGCTGTAATTGTGACCGCGCGGCTTAGGGATTTTTGAAAAAAAAGTTCTTCAGACGTCGAGGGATAATTCTATTTACGATTAAAAAAATGCATCTGTTTCCAACAAAAAACCTTTCAGGGGATGGTTTGCAACAGTTTGGCACCATTTTTGAGTGAATTGCAGAACGTCAGAAATTTTGAAGAAATTGTTACCGCGCGGCTTAGGGATTTTTGCAAAAAAAAAGTTCTTCAGATGTCAAGGGCTAATTATGTTTCCGATGATAAAAACGCATCTGTTTCCACCGAAAAACCTTTCTGGGGATCGTTTGCAACAGTTCAGCACCATTTTTGAATGAATTGCAGAACGTCAGATTTTTGCTGAAAATGTGATCGCGCGCCTTAGGGATTTTTGCAAAAAATAGTTGTTCAGATGTCGAGGGCTAATTCTGTTTCCGATGATAAAAACGCATCTGTTTCCACCAAACAACCTTTCAGGTGATCGTTTGCAACAGTTCAGCACCATTTTTGAATGTATTTCAGAACGTCAGATTTTTGCAGAAATTGTGACCGCGCGGCTTAGGGATTTTTGAAAAAAAGGTTTTTCAGATGTCGAGAGCTAATTCTGTTTCCGATGATAAAAACACATCTGTTTCCACCGAAAAACCTTTCAGGGGATCGTTTGCAACAGTTTGGCACCATTTTTGAGTGAATTGCAGAACGTCAGATTTTTGCTGTAATTGTGACCGCGCGGCTTAGGGATTTTTGCAAAAAAAAGTTGTTCAGATGTCGAGGGCTAATTCTGTTTCCAATGATAAAAACGCATCTGTTTCCACCGAAAAACCTTTCAGGGGATCGTTTGCAACAGTTTGGCACCATTTTTGAGTGAATTGCAGAACGTCAGAAATTTTGAAGAAATTGTGACCGCGCGGCTTAGGGATTTTTGCAAAAAAAAGTTGTTCAGATGTCGAGGGCTAATTCTGTTTCCGATGATAAAAACGCATCTGTTTCCACCGAAAAACCTTTCAGGGGATCGTTTGCAACACTTCAGCACCATTTTTGAGTGAATTGCAGAACGTCAGATTTTTGCTGTAATTGTGACCGCGCGGCTTAGGGATTTTTGAAAAAAAAGTTCTTCAGACTTCGAGGGATAATTCTATTTACGATTAAAAAAACGCATCTGTTTCCACCGAAAAACCTTTCAGGGGATCGTTTGCAACACTTCAGCACCATTTTTGAGTGAATTTCAGAATGTCAGATTTTTGCTGTAATTGTGACCGCGCGGCTTAGGTATTTTTGAAAAAAAATGTTCTTTAGACGTCGAGGGATAATTCTATTTACGATGATAAAAACGCATCTGTTTCCACCGAAAAACCTTTCAGGGGATCGTTTGCAACACTTCAGCACCATTTTTGAGTGAATTGCAAAATGTCAGATTTTTGCTGTAATTGTGACCGCGCGGCTTAGGGATTATTGAAAAAAAAAGTTGGTCAGATGTCGAGGGCTAATTCTGTTTCTGATGATAAAAACGCATCTGTTTCCACCGAAAAACCTTTCAGGGGATCGTTTGCAACAGTTTGGCACCATTTTTGAGTGAATTGCAGATTGTCCGAAATTTTGAAGAAATTGTGACCGCGCGGCTTAGGGATTTTTGAAAAAAAAAGTTGTTCAGACGTCGAGGGCTACTTTTGTTTCCGATCATAAAAACGCATCTGTTTCCACCGAAAAACCTTTCAGGGGATCGTTTGCAAGACTTCAGCACCATTTTTGAGTGAATTGCAGAATGTCAGATTTTTGCTGTAATTGTGACCGCGCAGCTTAGGGATTATTGAAAAAAAAAGTTGTTCAGACGTCGAGGGCTAATTCTGTTTCTGATGATAAAAACGCATCTGTTTCCACCGAAAAACCTTTCAGGGGATCGTTTGCAACAGTTTGGCACCATTTTTGAGTGAATTGCAGATTGTCAGAAATTTTGAAGAAATTGTGACCGCGCGGCTTAGGGATTTTTGAAAAAAAAAGTTGGTCAGATGTCGAGGGCTAATTCTGTTTCCGATGATAAAAACGCATCTGTTTCCACCGAAAAACCTTTCAGGGGATCGTTTGCAACAGTTTGGCACCATTTTTGAGTGAATTGCAGAACGTCAGAAATTTTGAAGAAATTGTGACCGCGCGGCTTAGGGATTTTTGCAAAAAAAAGTTGTTCAGATGTCGAGGGCTAATTCTGTTTCCGATGATAAAAACACATCTGTTTCCCTGGAAAAACCTTTCAGGGGATGGTTTGCAACACTTCAGCACCATTTTTGAGTGAATTGCAGAACGTCATATTTTTGCTGAAATTGTGACCGCGCGGCTTAGGGATTTTTGCAAAAAAAAGTTGTTCAGACGTCGAGGGATAATTCTGTTTCCGATGATAAAAACACATCTGTTTCCACTGAAAAACCTTTCAGGGGATCGTTTGCAACAGTTTGGCACCATTTTTGAGTGAATTGCAGAACGTCAGATTTTTGCTGTAATTGTGACCGCGCGGCTTAGGGATTTTTGAAAAAAAAAGTTCTTCAGACGTCGAGGGATAATTCTATTTACGATTAAAAGAACGCATCTGTTTCCACCGAAAAACCTTTCAGGGGATGGTTTGCAACACTTCAGCACCATTTTTGAGTGAATTGCAGAACGTCAGATTTTTGCTGTAATTGTGACCGCGCGGCTTAGGGATTTTTGAAAAAAAAGTTCTTCAGACGTCGAGGGATAATTCTATTTACGATTAAAAAAACGCATCTGTTTCCACCGAAAAACCTTTCAGGGGATCGTTTGCAAGACTTCAGCACCACTTTTGAGTGAATTGCAGAATGTCAGATTTTTGCTGTAATTGTGACCGCGCGGCTTAGGGATTTTTGAAAAAAAATGTTCTTCAGACGTCGAGGGATAATTCTATTTACGATTAAAAAAACGCATCTGTTTCCACCGAAAAACCTTTCAGGGGATCGTTTGCAACACTTCAGCACCATTTTTGAGTGAATTGCAGAATGTCAGATTTTTGCTGTAATTGTGACCGCGCGGCTTAGGGATTTTTGAAAAAAAAAGTTGTTCAGACGTCGAGGGCTACTTTTGTTTCCGATGATAAAAACGCATCTGTTTCCACCGAAAAACCTTTCAGGGGATCGTTTGCAAGACTTCAGCACCATTTTTGAGTGAATTGCAGAATGTCAGATTTTTGCTGTAATTGTGACCGCGCGGCTTAGGGATTATTGAAAAAAAAAGTTGGTCAGATTTCGAGGGCTAATTCTGTTTCCGATGATAAAAACGCATCTGTTTCCACCGAAAAACCTTTCAGGGGATCGTTTGCAACAGTTTGGCACCATTTTTGAGTGAATTGCAGATTGTCAGAAATTTTGAAGAAATTGTGACCGCGCGGCTTAGGGATTTTTGAAAAAAAAAGTTGGTCAGACGTCGAGGGCTAATTCTGTTTCTGATGATAAAAACGCATCTGTTTCCACCGAAAAACCTTTCAGGGGATCGTTTGCAACAGTTTGGCACCATTTTTGAGTGAATTGCAGAACGTCAGATTTTTGCTGTAATTGTGACCGCGCGGCTTAGGGATTTTTGAAAAAAAAGTTCTTCAGACGTCGAGGGATAATTCTATTTACGATTAAAAAAACGCATCTGTTTCCACCGAAAAACCTTTCAGGGGATTGTTTGCAACAGTTTGGCACCATTTTTGAGTGAATTGCAGAACGTCAGAAATTTTGAAGAAATTGTGACCGCGCGGCTTAGGGATTTTTGCAAAAAAAAGTTGTTCAGATGTCGAGGGCTAATTCTGTTTCCGATGATAAAAACACATCTGTTTCCCTGGAAAAACCTTTCAGGGGATGGTTTGCAACACTTCAGCACCATTTTTGAGTGAATTGCAGAACGTCATATTTTTGCTGAAATTGTGACCGCGCGGCTTAGGGATTTTTGCAAAAAAAAGTTGTTCAGACGTCGAGGGATAATTCTGTTTCCGATGATAAAAACACATCTGTTTCCACTGAAAAACCTTTCAGGGGATCGTTTGCAACAGTTTGGCACCATTTTTGAGTGAATTGCAGAACGTCAGATTTTTGCTGTAATTGTGACCGCGCGGCTTAGGGATTTTTGAAAAAAAAAGTTCTTCAGACGTCGAGGGATAATTCTATTTACGATTAAAAGAACGCATCTGTTTCCACCGAAAAACCTTTCAGGGGATCGTTTGCAACACTTCAGCACCATTTTTGAGTGAATTGCAGAACGTCAGATTTTTGCTGTAATTGTGACCGCGCGGCTTAGGGATTTTTGAAAAAAAAGTTCTTCAGACGTCGAGGGATAATTCTATTTACGATTAAAAAAACGCATCTGTTTCCACCGAAAAACCTTTCAGGGGATCGTTTGCAAGACTTCAGCACCATTTTTGAGTGAATTGCAGAATGTCAGATTTTTGCTGTAATTGTGACCGCGCGGCTTAGGGATTTTTTAAAAAAAATGTTCTTCAGACGTCGAGGGATAATTCTATTTACGATTAAAAAAACGCATCTGTTTCCACCGAAAAACCTTTCAGGGGATCGTTTGCAAGACTTCAGCACCATTTTTGAGTGAATTGCAGAATGTCAGATTTTTGCTGTAATTGTGACCGCGCGGCTTAGGGATTATTGAAAAAAAAAGTTGGTCAGATGTCGAGGGCTAATTCTGTTTCCGATGATAAAAACGCATCTGTTTCCACCGAAAAACCTTTCAGGGGATCGTTTGCAACAGTTTGGCACCATTTTTGAGTGAATTGCAGATTGTCAGAAATTTTGAAGAAATTGTGACCGCGCGGCTTAGGGATTTTTGAAAAAAAAAGTTGGTCAGATGTCGAGGGCTAATTCTGTTTCCGATGATAAAAACGCATCTGTTTCCACCGAAAAACCTTTCAGGGGATCGTTTGCAACAGTTTGGCACCATTTTTGAGTGAATTGCAGAACGTCAGAAATTTTGAAGAAATTGTGACCGCGCGGCTTAGGGATTTTTGCAAAAAAAAGTTGTTCAGATGTCGAGGGCTAATTCTGTTTCCGATGATAAAAACACATCTGTTTCCACCGAAAAACCTTTCAGGGGATCGTTTGCAACAGTTTGGCACCATTTTTGAGTGAATTGCAGAACGTCAGATTTTTGCTGTAATTGTGACCGCGCGGCTTAGGGATTTTTGAAAAAAAAGTTCTTCAGACGTCGAGGGATAATTATATTAACGATTAAAAAAACGCATCTGTTTCCAACAAAAAACCTTTCAGGGGATTGTTTGCAACAGTTTGGCACCATTTTTGAGTGAATTGCAGAACGTCAGAAATTTTGAAGAAATTGTGACCGCGCGGCTTAGGGATTTTTGCGAAAAAAAGTTGTTCAGATGTCGAGGGCTAATTCTGTTTCCGATGATAGAAACGCATCTGTTTCCACCGAAAAACCATTCAGGGGATGGTTTGCAACACTTCAGCACCATTTTTGAGTGAATTGCAGAACGTCATATTTTTGCTGTAATTGTGACCGCGCGGCTTAGGGATTTTTGAAAAAAAAGTTCTTCAGACGTCGAGGGATAATTCTATTTACGATTAAAAAAATGCATCTGTTTCCAACAAAAAACCTTTCAGGGGATGGTTTGCAACAGTTTGGCACCATTTTTGAGTGAATTGCAGAACGTCAGAAATTTTGAAGAAATTGTTACCGCGCGGCTTAGGGATTTTTGCAAAAAAAAAGTTCTTCAGATGTCAAGGGCTAATTATGTTTCCGATGATAAAAACGCATCTGTTTCCACCGAAAAACCTTTCTGGGGATCGTTTGCAACAGTTCAGCACCATTTTTGAATGAATTGCAGAACGTCAGATTTTTGCTGAAAATGTGATCGCGCGCCTTAGGGATTTTTGCAAAAAATAGTTGTTCAGATGTCGAGGGCTAATTCTGTTTCCGATGATAAAAACGCATCTGTTTCCACCAAACAACCTTTCAGGTGATCGTTTGCAACAGTTCAGCACCATTTTTGAATGTATTTCAGAACGTCAGATTTTTGCAGAAATTGTGACCGCGCGGCTTAGGGATTTTTGAAAAAAAGGTTTTTCAGATGTCGAGAGCTAATTCTGTTTCCGATGATAAAAACACATCTGTTTCCACCGAAAAACCTTTCAGGGGATCGTTTGCAACAGTTTGGCACCATTTTTGAGTGAATTGCAGAACGTCAGATTTTTGCTGTAATTGTGATCGCGCGGCTTAGGGATTTTTGAAAAAAAATGTTCTTCAGACGTCGAGGGATAATTCTATTTACGATTAAAAGAACGGATCTGTTTCCACCGAAAAACCTTTCAGGGGATCGTTTGCAACAGTTTGGCACCATTTTTGAGTGAATTGCAGAACGTCAGAAATTTTGAAGAAATTGTGACCGCGCGGCTTAGGGATTTTTGCAAAAAAAAGTTGTTCAGATGTCGAGGGCTAATTCTGTTTCCAATGATAAAAACGCATCTGTTTCCACCGAAAAACCTTTCAGGGGATCGTTTGCAACAGTTTGGCACCATTTTTGAGTGAATTGCAGAACGTCAGAAATTTTGAAGAAATTGTGACCGCGCGGCTTAGAGATTTTTGAAAAAAAAAGTTGTTCAGATGTCGAGGGCTAATTCTGTTTCCGATGATAAAAACGCATCTGTTTCCACCGAAAAACCTTTCAGGGGATCGTTTGCAACACTTCAGCACCATTTTTGAGTGAATTGCAGAACGTCAGATTTTTGCTGTAATTGTGACCGCGCGGCTTAGGGATTTTTGAAAAAAAAGTTCTTCAGACGTCGAGGGATAATTCTATTTACGATTAAAAAAACGCATCTGTTTCCACCGAAAAACCTTTCAGGGGATCGTTTGCAACACTTCAGCACCATTTTTGAGTGAATTTCAGAATGTCAGATTTTTGCTGTAATTGTGACCGCGCGGCTTAGGGATTTTTGAAAAAAAATGTTCTTCAGACGTCGAGGGATAATTCTATTTACGATTACAAAAACGCATCTGTTTCCACCGAAAAACCTTTCAGGGGATCGTTTGCAACACTTCAGCACCATTTTTGAGTGAATTGCAGAATGTCAGATTTTTGCTGTAATTGTGACCGCGCGCCTTAGGGATTTTTGAAAAAAAAAGTTGTTCAGACGTCGAGGGCTACTTTTGTTTCCGATGATAAAAACGCATCTGTTTCCACCGAAAAACCTTTCAGGGGATCGTTTGCAAGACTTCAGCACCATTTTTGAGTGAATTGCAGAATGTCAGATTTTTGCTGTAATTGTGACCGCGCGGCTTAGGGATTATTGAAAAAAAAAGTTGGTCAGATGTCGAGGGCTAATTCTGTTTCTGATGATAAAAACGCATCTGTTTCCACCGAAAAACCTTTCAGGGGATCGTTTGCAACAGTTTGGCACCATTTTTGAGTGAATTGCAGATTGTCCGAAATTTTGAAGAAATTGTGACCGCGCGGCTTAGGGATTTTTGAAAAAAAAAGTTGTTCAGACGTCGAGGGCTACTTTTGTTTCCGATGATAAAAACGCATCTTTTTCCACCGAAAAACCTTTCAGGGGATCGTTTGCAAGACTTCAGCACCATTTTTGAGTGAATTGCAGAATGTCAGATTTTTGCTGTAATTGTGACCGCGCGGCTTAGGGATTATTGAAAAAAAAAGTTGTTCAGACGTCGAGGGCTAATTCTGTTTCTGATGATAAAAACGCATCTGTTTCCACCGAAAAACCTTTCAGGGGATCGTTTGCAACAGTTTGGCACCATTTTTGAGTGAATTGCAGATTGTCAGAAATTTTGAAGAAATTGTGACCGCGCGGCTTAGGGATTTTTGAAAAAAAAAGTTGGTCAGATGTCGAGGGCTAATTCTGTTTCCGATGATAAAAACGCATCTGTTTCCACCGAAAAACCTTTCAGGGGATCGTTTGCAACAGTTTGGCACCATTTTTGAGTGAATTGCAGAACGTCAGAAATTTTGAAGAAATTGTGACCGCGCGGCTTAGGGATTTTTGCAAAAAAAAGTTGTTCAGATGTCGAGGGCTAATTCTGTTTCCGATGATAAAAACACATCTGTTTCCCTGGAAAAACCTTTCAGGGGATGGTTTGCAACACTTCAGCACCATTTTTGAGTGAATTGCAGAACGTCATATTTTTGCTGAAATTGTGACCGCGCGGCTTAGGGATTTTTGCAAAAAAAAGTTGTTCAGACGTCGAGGGATAATTCTGTTTCCGATGATAAAAACACATCTGTTTCCACTGAAAAACCTTTCAGGGGATCGTTTGCAACAGTTTGGCACCATTTTTGAGTGAATTGCAGAACGTCAGATTTTTGCTGTAATTGTGACCGCGCGGCTTAGGGATTTTTGAAAAAAAAAGTTCTTCAGACGTCGAGGGATAATTCTATTTACGATTAAAAAAACGCATCTGTTTCCAACAAAAAACCTTTCAGGGGATCGTTTGCAACAGTTTGGCACCATTTTTGAGTGAATTGCAGAACGTCAGAAATTTTGAAGAAATTGTGACCGCGCGGCTTAGGGATTTTTGCAAAAAAAAGTTGTTCAGATGTCGAGGGCTAATTCTGTTTCCGATGATAAAAACACATCTGTTTCCACCGAAAAACCTTTCAGGGGATCGTTTGCAACACTTCGGCACCATTTTTGAGTGAATTGCAGAACGTCAGAAATTTTGAAGAAATTGTGACCGCGCGGCTTAGGGATTTTTGCAAAAAAAAGTTGTTCAGATGTCGAGGGCTAATTCTGTTTCCGATGATAAAAACGCATCTGTTTCCACCGAAAAACCTTTCAGGGGATCGTTTGCAACACTTCAGCACCATTTTTGAGTGAATTGCAGAACGTCAGATTTTTGCTGTAATTGTGACCGCGCGGCTTAGGGATTTTTGAAAAAAAAGTTCTTCAGACGTCGAGGGATAATTCTATTTACGATTAAAAAAACGCATCTGTTTCCACCGAAAAACCTTTCAGGGGATCGTTTGCAAGACTTCAGCACCATTTTTGAGTGAATTGCAGAATGTCAGATTTTTGCTGTAATTGTAACCGCGCGGCTTAGGGATTATTGAAAAAAAAAGTTCTTCAGACGTTGAGGGATAATTCTATTTACGATTAAAAAAACGCATCTGTTTCCAACAAAAAACCTTTCAGGGGATCGTTTGCAACAGTTTGGCACCATTTTTGAGTGAATTGCAGAACGTCAGAAATTTTGAAGAAATTGTGACCGCGCGGCTTAGGGATTTTTGAAAAAAAAAGTTAGTCAGATGTCGAGGGCTAATTCTGTTTCCGATGATAAAAACGCATCTGTTTCCACCGAAAAACCTTTCAGGGGATCGTTTGCAACAGTTTGGCACCATTTTTGAGTGAATTGCAGAACGTCAGAAATTTTGAAGAAATTGTGACAGCGCGGCTTAGGGATTTTTGAAAAAAAAGTTTTTCAGATGTGGAGAGCTAATTCTGTTTCGGATGATAAAAACACATCTGTTTCCACCGAAAAACCTTTCAGGGAATGGTTTGCAACAGTTTGCATCTGTTTCCACTGAAAAACCTTTCAGGGGATCGTTTGCAACATTTCAGCACCATTTTTGAGTGAATTGCAGAACGTCAGATTTTTGCTGTAATTGTGACCGCGCGGCTTAGTGATTTTTGAAAAAAAAAGTTGTTCATACTTCAAGGGCTAATTCTGTTTCCGATGATAAAAACGCATCTGTTTCCCTCGAAAAACCTTTCAGGGGATGGTTTGCAACACTTCAGCACCATTTTAGAGTGAATTGCAGAACGTCATATTTTTGCTGTAATTGTGACCGCGCGGCTTAGGGATTTTTGCAAAAAAAAGTTCTTCAGACGTCGAGGGATAATTCTATTTACGATTAAAAGAAAGCATCTGTTTCCACCGAAAAACCTTTCAGGGGATCGTTTGCAACAGTTTGGCACCATTTTTGAATGAATTGCAGAACGTCAGATTTTTGCTGTAATTGTGACCGCGCGGCTTAGGGATTATTGAAAAAAAAAGTTCTTCAGACGTCGAGGGATAATTCTATTTACGATTAAAAAAACGCATCTGTTTCCACCGAAAAACCTTTCAGGGGATCGTTTGCAACAGTTTGGCACCATTTTTGAGTGAATTGCAGAACGTCAGATTTTTGCTGTAATTGTGACCGCGCGGCTTAGGGATTTTTGAAAAAAAAAGTTAGTCAGATGTCGAGGGCTAATTCTGTTTCCGATGATAAAAACGCATCTGTTTCCACCGAAAAACCTTTCAGGGGATCGTTTGCAACAGTTTGGCACCATTTTTGAGTGAATTGCAGAACGTCAGAAATTTTGAAGAAATTGTGACCGCGCGGCTTAGGGATTTTTGAAAAAAAAAGTTAGTCAGATGTCGAGGGCTAATTCTGTTTCCGATGATAAAAACGCATCTGTTTCCAACAAAAAACCTTTCAGGGGATCGTTTGCAACAGTTTGGCACCATTTTTGAGTGAATTGCAGAACGTCAGAAATTTTGAAGAAATTGTGACCGCGCGGCTTAGGGATTTTTGCAAAAAAAAGTTGTTCAGATGTCGAGGGCTAATTCTGTTTCCGATGATAAAAATGCATCTGTTTCCACCGAAAAACCTTTCAGGGGATCGTTTGCAACACTTCAGCACCATTTTTGAGTGAATTGCAGAACGTCAGATTTTTGCTCAAATTGTGACCGCGCGGCTTAGGGATTTTTGAAAAAAAAGTTTTTCAGTTGTGGAGAGCTAATTCTGTTTCGGATGATAAAAACACATCTGTTTCCACCGAAAAACCTTTCAGGGGATGGTTTGCAACAGTTTGCATCTGTTTCCACTGAAAAACCTTTCAGGGGATCGTTTGCAACATTTCAGCACCATTTTTGAGTGAATTGCAGAACGTCAGAAATTTTGAAGAAATTGTGACCGCGCGACTTAGTGATTTTTGAAAAAAAAAGTTGTTCAGATGTCGAGGGCTAATTCTGTTTCCGATGATAAAAACGCATCTGTTTCCACCGAAAAACCTTTCAGGGGATGGTTTGCAACAGTTTGGCACCATTTTTGAGTGAATTGCAGAACGTCAGAAATTTTGAAGAAATTGTGACCGCGCGGCTTAGTGATTTTTGAAAAAAAAAGTTGTTCATACTTCAAGGGCTAATTCTGTTTCCGATGATAAAAACACATCTGTTTCCCTCGAAAATCCTTTCAGGGGATGGTTTGCAACACTTCAGCACCATTTTTGAGTGAATTGCAGAACGTCATATTTTTGCTGAAATTGTGACCGCGCGGCTTAGGGAATTTTGCAAAAAAATGTTGTTCAGACGTCGAGGGCTACTTTTGTTTCCGATGATAAAAACGCATCTGTTTCCACCGAAAAACCTTTCAGGGGATCGTTTGCAACAGTTTGGTACCATTTTTGAGTGAATTGCAGAACATCAGAAATTTTGAAGAAATTGTGACCGCGCGGCTTAGGGATTTTTGCAAAAAGAAGTTGTTCAGATGTCGAGGGCTAATTATGTTTCCGATGATAAAAACGCATCTGTTTCCACCGAAAAACCTTTCAGGGGATGGTTTGCAACACTTCAGCACCATTTTTGAGTGAATTGCAGAACGTCAGATTTTTGCTGTAATAGTGACCGCGCGGCTTAGGGATTTTTGAAAAAAAAGTTCTTCAGACGTCGAGGGATAATTCTATTTACGATTAAAAAAACGCATCTGTTTCCAACAAAAAACCTTTCAGGGGATCGTTTGCAACAGTTTGGCACCATTTTTGAGTGAATTGCAGAACGTCAGAAATTTTGAAGAAATTGTGACCGCGCGACTTAGTGATTTTTGAAAAAAAAAGTTGTTCAGATGTCGAGGGCTAATTCTATTTACGATTAAAATAACGCATCTGTTTCCACCGAAAAACCTTTCAGGGGATCGTTTGCAACAGTTTGGCACCATTTTTGAGTGAATTGCAGAACGTCAGAAATTTTGAAGAAATTGTGACCGCGCGGCTTAGTGATTTTTGAAAAAAAAAGTTGTTCAGATGTCGAGGGCTAATTCTGTTTCCGATGATAAAAACGCATCTGTTTCCACCAAACAACCTTTCAGGTGATCGTTTGCAAGACTTCAGCACCATTTTTGAGTGAATTGCAGAATGTCAGATTTTTGCTGTAATTGTGACCGCTCGGCTTAGAGATTATTGAAAAAAAAATTTCTTCCGACGTCGAGGGATAATTCTATTTACGATTAAAAAAACGCATCTGTTTCCAACAAAAAACCTTTCAGGGGATCGTTTGCAACAGTTTGGCACCATTTTTGAGTGAATTGCAGAACGTCAGAAATTTTGAAGAAATTGTGACCGCGCGGCTTAGGGATTTTTGCAAAAAAAAGTTTTTCAGATGTCGAGGGCTAATTCTGTTTCCGATGATAAAAACGCATCTGTTTCCACCGAAAAACCTTTCAGGGGATGGTTTGCAACAGTTTGGCACCATTTTTGAGTGAATTGCAGAACGTCAGAAATTTTGAAGAAATTGTGACCGAGCGGCTTAGTGATTTTTGAAAAAAAAAGTTGTTCATACTTCAAGGGCTAATTCTGTTTCCGATGATAAAAACGCATCTGTTTCCCTCGAAAAACCTTTCAGGGGATCGTTTGCAACACTTCAGCACCATTTTTGTGTGAATTGCAGAATGTCATATTTTTGCTGAAATTGTGACTGCGCGGCTTAGGGATTTTTGCAAAAAAAAGTTGTTCAGACGTCGAGGGCTACTTTTGTTTCCGATGATAAAAACGCATCTGTTTCCACCGAAAAACCTTTCAGGGGATGGTTTGCAACAGTTTGGCACCATTTTTGAGTGAATTGCAGAACGTCAGAAATTTTGAAGAAATTGTGACAACGCGGCTTAGGGATTTTTGAAAAAAAAAGTTGGTCAGATGTCGAGGGCTAATTCTGTTTCCGATGATAAAAACGCATCTGTTTCCACCGAAAAACCTTTCAGGGGATGGTTTGCAACAGTTTGCATCTGTTTCCACCGAAAAACCTTTCAGGGGATCGTTTGCAACACTTCAGCACCATTTTTGAGTGAATTGCAGAATGTCAGATTTTTGCTGTAATTGCGACCGCGCGTCTTAGGGATTTTTGCAAAAAAAAGTTGTTCAGACGTCGAGGGCTACTTTTGTTTCCGATGATAAAAACGCATCTGTTTCCACCGAAAAACCTTTCAGGGGATCGTTTGCAAGACTTCAGCACCATTTTTGAGTGAATTGCAGAATGTCAGATTTTTGCTGTAATTGTGACCGCTCGGCTTAGAGATTATTGAAAAAAAAAGTTCTTCAGACGTCGAGGGATAATTCTATTTACGATTAAAAAAACGCATCTGTTTCCAACAAAAAACCTTTCAGGGGATGGTTTGCAACAGTTTGGCACCATTTTTGAGTGAATTGCAGAACGTCAGAAATTTTGAAGAAATTGTGACCGCGCGGCTTAGGGATTTTTGAAAAAAAAAGTTGGTCAGATGTCGAGGGCTAATTCTGTTTCCGATGATAAAAACGCATCTGTTTCCACCGAAAAACCTTTCAGGGGATCGTTTGCAACAGTTTGGCACCATTTTTGAGTGAATTGCAGAACGTCAGAAATTTTGAAGAAATTGTGACCGCGCGGCTTAGGGATTTTTGCAAAAAAAAGTTGTTCAGATGTCGAGGGCTAATTCTGTTTCCGATGATAAAAACACATCTGTTTCCACCGAAAAACCTTTCAGGGGATCGTTTGCAACAGTTTGGCACCATTTTTGAGTGAATTGCAGAACGTCAGATTTTTGCTGTAATTGTGACCGCGCGGCTTAGGGATTTTTGAAAAAAAAAGTTCTTCAGACGTCGAGGGATAATTCTATTTACGATTAAAAGAACGCATCTGTTTCCACCGAAAAACCTTTCAGGGGATCGTTTGCAACAGTTTGGCACCATTTTTGAGTGAATTGCAGAACGTCAGAAATTTTGAAGAAATTGTGACCGCGCGGCTTAGGGATTTTTGCAAAAAAAAGTTGTTCAGATGTCGAGGGCTAATTCTGTTTCCGATGATAAAAACGCATCTGTTTCCAACAAAAAACCTTTCAGGGGATCGTTTGCAACAGTTTGGCACCATTTTTGAGTGAATTGCAGAACGTCAGAAATTTTGAAGAAATTGTGACCGCGCGACTTAGTGATTTTTGAAAAAAAAAGTTGTTCAGATGTCGAGGGCTAATTCTATTTACGATTAAAATAACGCATCTGTTTCCACCGAAAAACCTTTCAGGGGATCGTTTGCAACAGTTTGGCACCATTTTTGAGTGAATTGCAGAACGTCAGAAATTTTGAAGAAATTGTGACCGCGCGGCTTAGTGATTTTTGAAAAAAAAAGTTGTTCAGATGTCGAGGGCTAATTCTGTTTCCGATGATAAAAACGCATCTGTTTCCACCAAACAACCTTTCAGGTGATCGTTTGCAAGACTTCAGCACCATTTTTGAGTGAATTGCAGAATGTCAGATTTTTGCTGTAATTGTGACCGCTCGGCTTAGAGATTATTGAAAAAAAAATTTCTTCCGACGTCGAGGGATAATTCTATTTACGATTAAAAAAACGCATCTGTTTCCAACAAAAAACCTTTCAGGGGATCGTTTGCAACAGTTTGGCACCATTTTTGAGTGAATTGCAGAACGTCAGAAATTTTGAAGAAATTGTGACCGCGCGGCTTAGGGATTTTTGCAAAAAAAAGTTTTTCAGATGTCGAGGGCTAATTCTGTTTCCGATGATAAAAACGCATCTGTTTCCACCGAAAAACCTTTCAGGGGATGGTTTGCAACAGTTTGGCACCATTTTTGAGTGAATTGCAGAACGTCAGAAATTTTGAAGAAATTGTGACCGAGCGGCTTAGTGATTTTTGAAAAAAAAAGTTGTTCATACTTCAAGGGCTAATTCTGTTTCCGATGATAAAAACGCATCTGTTTCCCTCGAAAAACCTTTCAGGGGATCGTTTGCAACACTTCAGCACCATTTTTGTGTGAATTGCAGAATGTCATATTTTTGCTGAAATTGTGACTGCGCGGCTTAGGGATTTTTGCAAAAAAAAGTTGTTCAGACGTCGAGGGCTACTTTTGTTTCCGATGATAAAAACGCATCTGTTTCCACCGAAAAACCTTTCAGGGGATGGTTTGCAACAGTTTGGCACCATTTTTGAGTGAATTGCAGAACGTCAGAAATTTTGAAGAAATTGTGACAACGCGGCTTAGGGATTTTTGAAAAAAAAAGTTGGTCAGATGTCGAGGGCTAATTCTGTTTCCGATGATAAAAACGCATCTGTTTCCACCGAAAAACCTTTCAGGGGATGGTTTGCAACAGTTTGCATCTGTTTCCACCGAAAAACCTTTCAGGGGATCGTTTGCAACACTTCAGCACCATTTTTGAGTGAATTGCAGAATGTCAGATTTTTGCTGTAATTGCGACCGCGCGTCTTAGGGATTTTTGCAAAAAAAAGTTGTTCAGACGTCGAGGGCTACTTTTGTTTCCGATGATAAAAACGCATCTGTTTCCACCGAAAAACCTTTCAGGGGATCGTTTGCAAGACTTCAGCACCATTTTTGAGTGAATTGCAGAATGTCAGATTTTTGCTGTAATTGTGACCGCTCGGCTTAGAGATTATTGAAAAAAAAAGTTCTTCAGACGTCGAGGGATAATTCTATTTACGATTAAAAAAACGCAATTGTTTCCAACAAAAAACCTTTCAGGGGATGGTTTGCAACAGTTTGGCACCATTTTTGAGTGAATTGCAGAACGTCAGAAATTTTGAAGAAATTGTGACCGCGCGGCTTAGGGATTTTTGAAAAAAAAAGTTGGTCAGATGTCGAGGGCTAATTCTGTTTCCGATGATAAAAACGCATCTGTTTCCACCGAAAAACCTTTCAGGGGATCGTTTGCAACAGTTTGGCACCATTTTTGAGTGAATTGCAGAACGTCAGAAATTTTGAAGAAATTGTGACCGCGCGGCTTAGGGATTTTTGCAAAAAAAAGTTGTTCAGATGTCGAGGGCTAATTCTGTTTCCGATGATAAAAACACATCTGTTTCCACCGAAAAACCTTTCAGGGGATCGTTTGCAACAGTTTGGCACCATTTTTGAGTGAATTGCAGAACGTCAGATTTTTGCTGTAATTGTGACCGCGCGGCTTAGGGATTTTTGAAAAAAAAAGT
This sequence comes from Podarcis cretensis, assembly GCF_951804945.1. Lineage (NCBI taxonomy): Eukaryota > Metazoa > Chordata > Lepidosauria > Squamata > Lacertidae > Podarcis > Podarcis cretensis. Next base: position 93,875,493 of record NC_137175.1, read on the forward strand.
TCTTCAGACGTCGAGGGATAATTCTATTTACGATTAAAAGAACGCATCTGTTTCCACCGAAAAACCTTTCAGGGGATCGTTTGCAACAGTTTGGCACCATTTTTGAGTGAATTGCAGAACGTCAGAAATTTTGAAGAAATTGTGACCGCGCGGCTTAGGGATTTTTGCAAAAAAAAGTTGTTCAGATGTCGAGGGCTAATTCTGTTTCCGATGATAAAAACACATCTGTTTTTTTGCTGTAATTGTGACCGCGCGGCTTAGGGATTTTTGCAAAAAAAAGTTGTTCAGACGTCGAGGGCTACTTTTGTTTCCGATGATAAAAACGCATCTGTTTCCACCGAAAAACCTTTCAGGGGATCGTTTGCAAGACTTCAGCACCATTTTTGAGTGAAACTGCAGAATGTCAGATTTTTGCTGTAATTGTGACCGCTCGGCTTAGAGATTATTGAAAAAAAAAGTTCTTCAGACGTCGAGGGATAATTCTATTTACGATTTAAAAAACGCATCTGTTTCCAACAAAAAACCTTTCAGGGGATCGTTTGCAACAGTTTGGCACCATTTTTGAGTGAATTGCAGAACGTCAGAAATTTTGAAGAAATTGTGGCTTAGGGATTTTTGAAAAAAAAAGTTGGTCAGATGTCGAGGGCTAATTCTGTTTCCGATGATAAAAACGCATCTGTTTCCACCGAAAAACCTTTCAGGGGATCGTTTGCAACAGTTTGGCACCATTTTTGAGTGAATTGCAGAACGTCAGAAATTTTGAAGAAATTGTGACCGCGCGGCTTAGGGATTTTTGCAAAAAAAAGTTGTTCAGATGTCGAGGGCTAATTCTGTTTCCGATGATAAAAACACATCTGTTTCCACCGAAAAACCTTTTAGGGGATCGTTTGCAACAGTTTGGCACCATTTTTGAGTGAATTGCAGAACGTCAGATTTTTGCTGTAATTGTGACCGCGCGGCTTAGGGATTTTTGAAAAAAAAAGTTGTTCAGATGTCGAGGGCTAATTCTGTTTCCGATGATAAAAACGCATCTGTTTCCACCGAAAAACCTTTCAGGGCATCGTTTGCAACAGTTTGGCACCATTTTTGAGTGAATTGCAGAATGTCAGAAATTTTGAAGAAATTGTGACCGCGCGGCTTAGGGATTTTTGCAAAAAAAAGTTGTTCAGATGTCGAGGGCTAATTCTGTTTCCGATGATAAAAACAGATCTGTTTCCACCGAAAAACCTTTCAGGGGATGGTTTGCAACACTTCAGCACCATTTTTGAGTGAATTGCAGAATGTCAGATTTTTGCTGTAATTGTGACCGCGCGGCTTAGGGATTTTTGAAAAAAAAGTTCTTCAGACGTCGAGGGATAATTCTATTTACGATTAAAAAAACGCATCTGTTTCCACCGAAAAACCTTTCAGGGGATCGTTTGCAACACTTCAGCACCATTTTTGAGTGAATTGCAGAATGTCAGATTTTTGCTGTAATTGTGACCGCGCGGCTTAGGGATTTTTGAAAAAAAAGTTCTTCAGACGTCGAGGGATAATTCTATTTACGATTAAAAAAACGCATCTGTTTCCATGGAAAAACCTTTCAGGGGATCGTTTGCAACACTTCAGCACCATTTTTGAGTGAATTGCAGAATGTCAGATTTTTGCTGTAATTGTGACCGCGCGGCTTAGGGATTTTTGCAAAAAAAAGTTGTTCAGACGTCGAGGGCTACTTTTGTTTCCGATGATAAAAACGCATCTGTTTCCACCGAAAAACCTTTCAGGGGATCGTTTGCAAGACTTCAGCACCATTTTTGAGTGAATTGCAGAATGTCAGATTTTTGCTGTAATTGTGACCGCTCGGCTTAGAGATTATTGAAAAAAAAAGTTCTTCAGACGTCGAGGGATAATTCTATTTACGATTAAAAAAACGCATCTGTTTCCACCGAAAAACCTTTCAGGGGATCGTTTGCAACACTTCAGCACCATTTTTGAGTGAATTGCAGAATGTCAGATTTTTGCTGAAATTGTGACCGCGCGGCTTAGGGATTTTTGCAAAAAAAAGTTGTTCAGATGTCGAGGGCTAATTCTATTTCCGATGATAAAAATGCATCTGTTTCCCTCGAAAAACCATTCAGGGGATGGTTTGCAACAATTCAGCACCATTTTTGAGTGAATTGCAGAACGTCAGAAATTTTGAAGAAATTGTGACCGCGCGGCTTAGGGATTTTTGCAAAAAAAAGTTGTTCAGATGTCGAGGGCTAATTCTGTTTCCGATGATAAAAACACATCTGTTTCCACCGAAAAACCTTTCAGGGGATCGTTTGCAACAGTTTGGCACCATTTTTGAGTGAATTGCAGAACGTCAGATTTTTGCTGTAATTGTGACCGCGCGGCTTAGGGATTTTTGAAAAAAAAAGTTCTTCAGACGTCGAGGGATAATTCTATTTACGATTAAAAAAACGCATTTGTTTCCAACAAAAAACCTTTCAGGGGATCGTTTGCAACAGTTTGGCACCATTTTTGAGTGAATTGCAGAACGTCAGAAATTTTGAAGAAATTGTGACAACGCGGCTTTGGGATTTTTGAAAAAAAAAGTTGGTCAGATGTCGAGGGCTAATTCTGTTTCCGATGATAAAAACGCATCTGTTTCCACCGAAAAACCTTTCAGGGGATCGTTTGCAACAGTTTGGCACCATTTTTGAGTGAATTGCAGAAAGTCAGAAATATTGAAGAAATTGTGACCGCGCGGCTTAGTGATTTTTGAAAAAAAAAGTTTTTCATACTTCAAGGGCTAATTCTGTTTCCGATGATAAAAACACATCTGTTTCCCTCGAAAAACCTTTCAGGGGATGGTTTGCAACAGTTCAGCACCATTTTTGAATGAATTGCAGAACGTCAGATTTTTGCTGAAATTGTGACCGCGCGGCTTAGGGATTTTTGAAAAAAAAGTTTTTCAGATGTCGAGGGCTAATTCTGTTTCCGATGATAAAAACGCATCTGTTTCCACCAAACAACCTTTCAGGTGATCGTTTGCAACAGTTCAGCACCATTTTTGAATGTATTTCAGAACGTCAGATTTTTGCAGAAATTGTGACCGCGCGGCTTAGGGATTTTTGCAAAAAAAAGTTGTTCAGATGTCGAGGGCTAATTCTGTTTCCGATGATAAAAATGCATCTGTTTCCACCGAAAAACCTTTCAGGGGATCGTTTGCAACACTTCAGCACCATTTTTGAGTGAATTGCAGAATGTCAGATTTTTGCTGTAATTGTGACCGCTCGGCTTAGAGATTATTGAAAAAAAAAGTTCTTCAGACGTCGAGGGATAATTCTATTTACGATTAAAAAAACGCATCTGTTTCCAACAAAAAACCTTTCAGGGGATCGTTTGCAACAGTTTGGCACCATTTTTGAGTGAATTGCAGAACGTCAGAAATTTTGAAGAAATTGTGAGCGCGCGGCTTAGGGATTTTTGAAAAAAAAAGTTGTTCAGATGTCGAGGGCTAATTCTGTTTCCGATGATAAAAATACATCTGTTTCCACCGAAAAACCTTTCAGGGGATCGTTTGCAACAGTTTGGCACCATTTTTGAGTGAATTGCAGAACGTCAGATTTTTGCTGTAATTGTGACCGCGCGGCTAAGGGATTTTTGAAAAAAAAAGTTCTTCAGACGTCGAGGGATAATTCTATTTACGATTAAAAGAACGCATCTGTTTCCACCGAAAAACCTTTCAGGGCATCGTTTGCAACAGTTTGGCACCATTTTTGAGTGAATTGCAGAATGTCAGAAATTTTGAAGAAATTGTGACCGCGCGGCTTAGGGATTTTTGCAAAAAAAAGTTGTTCAGATGTCGAGGGATAATTCTATTTACGATTAAAAAAACGCATCTGTTTCCACGGAAAAACCTTTCAGGGGATCGTTTGCAACACTTCAGCACCATTTTTGAGTGAATTGCAGAATGTCAGATTTTTGCTCTAATTGTGACCGCGCGGCTTAGGGATTTTTGCAAAAAAAAGTTGTTCAGACGTCGAGGGTTACTTTAGTTTCCGATGATAAAAACGCATCTGTTTCCACCGAAAAACCTTTCAGGGGATTGTTTGCAAGACTTCAGCACCATTTTTGAGTGAATTGCAGAATGTCAGATTTTTGCTGTAATTGTGACCGCTCGGCTTAAAGGTAAAGGTAAAGGTACCCCTGCCCGTACGGGCCAGTCTTGACAGACTCTGGGGTTGTGCGCCCATCTCACTTAAGAGGCCAGGGGCCAGCGCTGTCCGGAGACACTTCCGGGTCACGTGGCCAGCGTGACATCGCTGCTCTGGCGAGCCAGAGCCGCACACGGAAACGCCGTTTACCTTCCCGCTGGTAAGCGGTCCCTATTTATCTACTTGCACCCGGAGGTGCTTTCGAACTGCTAGGTTGGCAGGCGCTGGGACCGAGCAGCGGGAGCGCACCCCGCCGCAGGGATTCGAACCGCTTAGAGACCGCTCGGCTTAGAGATTATTGAAAAAAAAATTTCTTCCGACGTCGAGGGATAATTCTATTTACGATTAAAAAAACGCATCTGTTTCCAACAAAAAACCTTTCAGGGGATCGTTTGCAACAGTTTGGCACCATTTTTGAGTGAATTGCAGAACGTCAGAAATTTTGAAGAAATTGTGACCGCGCGGCTTAGGGATTTTTGAAAAAAAAAGTTCTTCAGACGTCGAGGGATAATTCTATTTACGATTAAAAGAACGCATCTGTTTCCACCGAAAAACCTTTCAGGGGATCGTTTGCAACAGTTTGGCACCATTTTTGAGTGAATTGCAGAACGTCAGAAATTTTGAAGAAATTGTGACCGCGCGGCTTAGGGATTTTTGCAAAAAAAAGTTGTTCAGATGTCGAGGGCTAATTCTGTTTCCGATGATAAAAACGCATCTCTTTCCACCGAAAAACCTTTCAGGGCATCGTTTGCAACAGTTTGGCACCATTTTTGAGTGAATTGCAGAACGTCAGAGATTTTGAAGAAATTGTGACCGCGCGGCTTAGGGATTTTTGCAAAAAAAAGTTGTTCAGATGTCGAGGGCTAATTCTGTTTCCGATGATAAAAACACATCTGTTTCCACCGAAAAACCTTTCAGGGGATGGTTTGCAACACTTCAGCACCATTTTTGAGTGAATTGCAGAACGTCAGATTTTTGCTGTAATTGTGACCGCGCGGCTTAGGGATTTTTGCAAAAAAAAAGTTGTTCAGACGTCGAGGGCTACTTTAGTTTCCGATGATAGAAACGCATCTGTTTCCACGGAAAAACCTTTCAGGGGATCGTTTGCAACACTTCAGCACCATTTTTGAGTGAATTGCAGAATGTCAGATTTTTGCTGTAATTGTGACCGCTCGGCTTAGAGATTATTAAAAAAAAATTTCTTCCGACGTCGAGGGATAATTCTATTTACGATTAAAAAAACGCATCTGTTTCCAACAAAAAACCTTTCAGGGGATCGTTTGCAACAGTTTGGCACCATTTTTGAGTGAATTGCAGAACGTCAGAAATTTTGAAGAAATTGTGACCGCGCGGCTTAGGGATTTTTGAAAAAAAAAGTTCTTCAGACGTCGAGGGATAATTCTATTTACGATTAAAAGAACGCATCTGTTTCCACCGAAAAACCTTTCAGGGGATCGTTTGCAACAGTTTGGCACCATTTTTGAGTGAATTGCAGAACGTCAGAAATTTTGAAGAAATTGTGACCGCGCGGCTTAGGGATTTTTGCAAAAAAAAGTTGTTCAGATGTCGAGGGCTAATTCTGTTTCCGATGATAAAAACGCATCTGTTTCCACCGAAAAACCTTTCAGGGCATCGTTTGCAACAGTTTGGCACCATTTTTGAGTGAATTGCAGAATGTCAGAAATTTTGAAGAAATTGTGACCGCGCGGCTTAGGGATTTTTGCAAAAAAAAGTTGTTCAGATGTCGAGGGCTAATTCTGTTTCCGATGATAAAAACACATCTGTTTCCACCGAAAAACCTTTCAGGGGATGGTTTGCAACACTTCAGCACCATTTTTGAGTGAATTGCAGAACGTCAGATTTTTGCTGTAATTGTGACCACGCGGCTTAGGGATTTTTGAAAAAAAAGTTCTTCAGACGTCGAGGGATAATTCTATTTACGATTAAAAAAACGCATCTGTTTCCACCGAAAAACCTTTCAGGGGATCGTTTGCAACACTTCAGCACCATTTTTGAGTGAATTGCAGAATGTCAGATTTTTGCTGTAATTGTGACCGCGCGGCTTAGGGATTTTTGAAAAAAAAGTTCTTCAGACGTCGAGGGATAATTCTATTTACGATTAAAAAAACGCATCTGTTTCCACGGAAAAACCTTTCAGGGGATCGTTTGCAACACTTCAGCACCATTTTTGAGTGAATTGCAGAATGTCAGATTTTTGCTGTAATTGTGACCGCGCGGCTTAGGGATTTTTGCAAAAAAATGTTGTTCAGACGTCGAGGGCTACTTTAGTTTCCGATGATAAAAACGCATCTGTTTCCACCGAAAAACCTTTCAGGGGATCGTTTGCAAGACTTCATCACCATTTTTGAGTGAATTGCAGAATGTCAGATTTTTGCTGTAATTGTGACCGCTCGGCTTAGAGATTATTGAAAAAAAAATTTCTTCCGACGTCGAGGGATAATTCTATTTACGATTAAAAAAACGCATCTGTTTCCAACAAAAAACCTTTCAGGGGATCGTTTGCAACAGTTTGGCACCATTTTTGAGTGAATTGCAGAACGTCAGAAATTTTGAAGAAATTGTGACCGCGCGGCTTAGGGATTTTTGCAAAAAAAAGTTTTTCAGATGTCGAGGGCGAATTCTGTTTCCGATGATAAAAACGCATCTGTTTCCACCGAAAAACCTTTCAGGGGATCGTTTGCAAGACTTCAGCACCATTTTTGAGTGAATTGCAGAATGTCAGATTTTTGCTGTAATTGTGACCGCTCGGCTTAGAGATTATTGAAAAAAAAATTTCTTCCGACGTCGAGGGATAATTCTATTTACGATTAAAAAAACGCATCTGTTTCCAACAAAAAACCTTTCAGGGGATCGTTTGCAACAGTTTGGCACCATTTTTGAGTGAATTGCAGAACGTCAGAAATTTTGAAGAAATTGTGACCGCGCGGCTTAGGGATTTTTGCAAAAAAAAGTTTTTCAGATGTCGAGGGCTAATTCTGTTTCCGATGATAAAAACGCATCTGTTTCCACCGAAAAACCTTTCAGGGGATGGTTTGCAACAGTTTGGCACCATTTTTGAGTGAATTGCAGAACGTCAGAAATTTTGAAGAAATTGTGACCGAGCGGCTTAGTGATTTTTGAAAAAAAAAGTTGTTCATACTTCAAGGGCTAATTCTGTTTCCGATGATAAAAACGCATCTGTTTCCCTCGAAAAACCTTTCAGGGGATCGTTTGCAACACTTCAGCACCATTTTTGTGTGAATTGCAGAATGTCATATTTTTGCTGAAATTGTGACTGCGCGGCTTAGGGATTTTTGCAAAAAAAAGTTGTTCAGACGTCGAGGGCTACTTTTGTTTCCGATGATAAAAACGCATCTGTTTCCACCGAAAAACCTTTCAGGGGATGGTTTGCAACAGTTTGGCACCATTTTTGAGTGAATTGCAGAACGTCAGAAATTTTGAAGAAATTGTGACAACGCGGCTTAGGGATTTTTGAAAAAAAAAGTTGGTCAGATGTCGAGGGCTAATTCTGTTTCCGATGATAAAAACACATCTGTTTCCACCGAAAAACCTTTCAGGGGATGGTTTGCAACACTTCAGCACCATTTTTGAGTGAATTGCAGAACGTCAGATTTTTGCTGTAATTGTGACCACGCGGCTTAGGGATTTTTGAAAAAAAAGTTCTTCAGACGTCGAGGGATAATTCTATTTACGATTAAAAAAACGCATCTGTTTCCACCGAAAAACCTTTCAGGGGATCGTTTGCAACACTTCAGCACCATTTTTGAGTGAATTGCAGAATGTCAGATTTTTGCTGTAATTGTGACCGCGCGGCTTAGGGATTTTTGAAAAAAAAGTTCTTCAGACGTCGAGGGATAATTCTATTTACGATTAAAAAAACGCATCTGTTTCCACGGAAAAACCTTTCAGGGGATCGTTTGCAACACTTCAGCACCATTTTTGAGTGAATTGCAGAATGTCAGATTTTTGCTGTAATTGTGACCGCGCGGCTTAGGGATTTTTGCAAAAAAATGTTGTTCAGACGTCGAGGGCTACTTTAGTTTCCGATGATAAAAACGCATCTGTTTCCACCGAAAAACCTTTCAGGGGATCGTTTGCAAGACTTCATCACCATTTTTGAGTGAATTGCAGAATGTCAGATTTTTGCTGTAATTGTGACCGCTCGGCTTAGAGATTATTGAAAAAAAAATTTCTTCCGACGTCGAGGGATAATTCTATTTACGATTAAAAAAACGCATCTGTTTCCAACAAAAAACCTTTCAGGGGATCGTTTGCAACAGTTTGGCACCATTTTTGAGTGAATTGCAGAACGTCAGAAATTTTGAAGAAATTGTGACCGCGCGGCTTAGGGATTTTTGCAAAAAAAAGTTTTTCAGATGTCGAGGGCGAATTCTGTTTCCGATGATAAAAACGCATCTGTTTCCACCGAAAAACCTTTCAGGTGATCGTTTGCAAGACTTCAGCACCATTTTTGAGTGAATTGCAGAATGTCAGATTTTTGCTGTAATTGTGACCGCTCGGCTTAGAGATTATTGAAAAAAAAATTTCTTCCGACGTCGAGGGATAATTCTATTTACGATTAAAAAAACGCATCTGTTTCCAACAAAAAACCTTTCAGGGGATCGTTTGCAACAGTTTGGCACCATTTTTGAGTGAATTGCAGAACGTCAGAAATTTTGAAGAAATTGTGACCGCGCGGCTTAGGGATTTTTGCAAAAAAAAGTTTTTCAGATGTCGAGGGCTAATTCTGTTTCCGATGATAAAAACGCATCTGTTTCCACCGAAAAACCTTTCAGGGGATGGTTTGCAACAGTTTGGCACCATTTTTGAGTGAATTGCAGAACGTCAGAAATTTTGAAGAAATTGTGACCGCGCGGCTTAGTGATTTTTGAAAAAAAAAGTTGTTCATACTTCAAGGGCTAATTCTGTTTCCGATGATAAAAACGCATCTGTTTCCACCGAAAAACCTTTCAGGGGATGGTTTGCAACACTTCAGCACCATTTTTGAGTGAATTGCAGAACGTCAGAAATTTTGAAGAAATTGTGACCGCGCGGCTTAGGGATTTTTGCAAAAAAAAGTTGTTCAGATGTCGAGGGCTAATTCTGTTTCCGATGATAAAAACGCATCTGTTTCCACCGAAAAACCTTTCAGGGCATCGTTTGCAACAGTTTGGCACCATTTTTGAGTGAATTGCAGAACGTCAGATTTTTGCTGTAATTGTGACCGCGCGGCTTAGGGATTTTTGAAAAAAAAAGTTCTTCAGACGTCGAGGGATAATTCTATTTACGATTAAAAGAACGCATCTGTTTCCACGGAAAAACCTTTCAGGGGATCGTTTGCAACACTTCAGCACCATTTTTGAGTGAATTGCAGAATGTCAGATTTTTGCTGTAATTGTGACCGCGTGGCTTAGGGATTTTTGCAAAAAAAAGTTGTTCAGACGTCGAGGGATAATTCTATTTACGATTAAAAAAACGCATCTGTTTCCACGGAAAAACCTTTCAGGGGATCGTTTGCAACACTTCAGCACCATTTTTGAGTGAATTGCAGAATGTCAGATTTTTGCTGTAATTGTGACCGCGCGGCTTAGGGATTTTTGCAAAAAAAAGTTGTTCAGACGTCGAGGGCTACTTTAGTTTCCGATGATAAAAACGCATCTGTTTCCACCGAAAAACCTTTCAGGGGATCGTTTGCAAGACTTCAGCACCATTTTTGAGTGAATTGCAGAATGTCAGATTTTTGCTGTAATTGTGACCGCTCGGCTTAAAGGTAAAGGTAAAGGTACCCCTGCCCGTACAGGCCAGTCTTGACAGACTCTGGGGTTGTGCGCCCATCTCACTTAAGAGGCCAGGGGCCAGCGCTGTCCGGAGACACTTCTGGGTCACGTGGCCAGCGTGACATCGCTGCTCTGGCGAGCCAGAGCCGCACACGGAAACGCCGTTTACCTTCCCGCTGGTAAGCGGTCCCTATTTATCTACTTGCACCCGGAGGTGCTTTCGAACTGCTAGGTTGGCAGGCGCTGGGACCGAGCAGCGGGAGCGCACCCCGCCGCAGGGATTCGAACCGCTTAGAGACCGCTCGGCTAAGAGATTATTAAAAAAAAATTTCTTCCGACGTCGAGGGATAATTCTATTTACGATTAAAAAAACGCATCTGTTTCCAACAAAAAACCTTTCAGGGGATCGTTTGCAACAGTTTGGCACCATTTTTGAGTGAATTGCAGAACGTCAGAAATTTTGAAGAAATTGTGACCGCGCGGCTTAGGGATTTTTGAAAAAAAAAGTTCTTCAGACGTCGAGGGATAATTCTATTTACGATTAAAAGAACGCATCTGTTTCCACCGAAAAACCTTTCAGGGGATCGTTTGCAACAGTTTGGCACCATTTTTGAGTGAATTGCAGAACGTCAGAAATTTTGAAGAAATTGTGACCGCGCGGCTTAGGGATTTTTGCAAAAAAAAGTTGTTCAGATGTCGAGGGCTAATTCTGTTTCCGATGATAAAAACGCATCTGTTTCCACCGAAAAACCTTTCAGGGCATCGTTTGCAACAGTTTGGCACCATTTTTGAGTGAATTGCAGAATGTCAGAAATTTTGAAGAAATTGTGACCGCGCGGCTTAGGGATTTTTGCAAAAAAAAGTTGTTCAGATGTCGAGGGCTAATTCTGTTTCCGATGATAAAAACACATCTGTTTCCACCGAAAAACCTTTCAGGGGATGGTTTGCAACACTTCAGCACCATTTTTGAGTGAATTGCAGAACGTCAGATTTTTGCTGTAATTGTGACCGCGCGGCTTAGGGATTTTTGAAAAAAAAGTTCTTCAGACGTCGAGGGATAATTCTATTTACGATTAAAAAAACGCATCTGTTTCCACCGAAAAACCTTTCAGGGGATCGTTTGCAACACTTCAGCACCATTTTTGAGTGAATTGCAGAATGTCAGATTTTTGATGTAATTGTGACCGCGCGGCTTAGGGATTTTTGAAAAAAAAGTTCTTCAGACGTCGAGGGATAATTCTATTTACGATTAAAAAAACGCATCTGTTTCCACGGAAAAACCTTTCAGGGGATCGTTTGCAACACTTCAGCACCATTTTTGAGTGAATTGCAGAATGTCAGATTTTTGCTGTAATTGTGACCGCGCGGCTTAGGGATTTTTGCAAAAAAAAGTTGTTCAGACGTCGAGGGCTACTTTAGTTTCCGATGATAAAAACGCATCTGTTTCCACCGAAAAACCTTTCAGGGGATCGTTTGCAAGACTTCAGCACCATTTTTGAGTGAATTGCAGAATGTCAGATTTTTGCTGTAATTGTGACCGCTCGGCTTAGAGATTATTAAAAAAAAATTTCTTCCGACGTCGAGGGATAATTCTATTTACGATTAAAAAAACGCATCTGTTTCCAACAAAAAACCTTTCAGGGGATCGTTTGCAACAGTTTGGCACCATTTTTGAGTGAATTGCAGAACGTCAGAAATTTTGAAGAAATTGTGACCGCGCGGCTTAGGGATTTTTGAAAAAAAAAGTTCTTCAGACGTCGAGGGATAATTCTATTTACGATTAAAAGAACGCATCTGTTTCCACCGAAAAACCTTTCAGGGGATCGTTTGCAACAGTTTGGCACCATTTTTGAGTGAATTGCAGAACGTCAGAAATTTTGAAGAAATTGTGACCGCGCGGCTTAGGGATTTTTGCAAAAAAAAGTTGTTCAGATGTCGAGGGCTAATTCTGTTTCCGATGATAAAAACGCATCTCTTTCCACCGAAAAACCTTTCAGGGCATCGTTTGCAACAGTTTGGCACCATTTTTGAGTGAATTGCAGAACGTCAGAGATTTTGAAGAAATTGTGACCGCGCGGCTTAGGGATTTTTGCAAAAAAAAGTTGTTCAGATGTCGAGGGCTAATTCTGTTTCCGATGATAAAAACACATCTGTTTCCACCGAAAAACCTTTCAGGGGATGATTTGCAACACTTCAGCACCATTTTTGAGTGAATTGCAGAACGTCAGATTTTTGCTGTAATTGTGACCGCGCGGCTTAGGGATTTTTGCAAAAAAAAAGTTGTTCAGACGTCGAGGGCTACTTTAGTTTCCGATGATAAAAACGCATCTGTTTCCACGGAAAAACCTTTCAGGGGATCGTTTGCAACACTTCAGCACCATTTTTGAGTGAATTGCAGAATGTCAGATTTTTGCTGTAATTGTGACCGCTCGGCTTAGAGATTATTAAAAAAAAATTTCTTCCGACGTCGAGGGATAATTCTATTTACGATTAAAAAAACGCATCTGTTTCCAACAAAAAACCTTTCAGGGGATCGTTTGCAACAGTTTGGCACCATTTTTGAGTGAATTGCAGAACGTCAGAAATTTTGAAGAAATTGTGACCGCGCGGCTTAGGGATTTTTGAAAAAAAAAGTTCTTCAGACGTCGAGGGATAATTCTATTTACGATTAAAAGAACGCATCTGTTTCCACCGAAAAACCTTTCAGGGGATCGTTTGCAACAGTTTGGCACCATTTTTGAGTGAATTGCAGAACGTCAGAAATTTTGAAGAAATTGTGACCGCGCGGCTTAGGGATTTTTGCAAAAAAAAGTTGTTCAGATGTCGAGGGCTAATTCTGTTTCCGATGATAAAAACGCATCTGTTTCCACCGAAAAACCTTTCAGGGCATCGTTTGCAACAGTTTGGCACCATTTTTGAGTGAATTGCAGAATGTCAGAAATTTTGAAGAAATTGTGACCGCGCGGCTTAGGGATTTTTGCAAAAAAAAGTTGTTCAGATGTCGAGGGCTAATTCTGTTTCCGATGATAAAAACACATCTGTTTCCACCGAAAAACCTTTCAGGGGATGGTTTGCAACACTTCAGCACCATTTTTGAGTGAATTGCAGAACGTCAGATTTTTGCTGTAATTGTGACCACGCGGCTTAGGGATTTTTGAAAAAAAAGTTCTTCAGACGTCGAGGGATAATTCTATTTACGATTAAAAAAACGCATCTGTTTCCACCGAAAAACCTTTCAGGGGATCGTTTGCAACACTTCAGCACCATTTTTGAGTGAATTGCAGAATGTCAGATTTTTGCTGTAATTGTGACCGCGCGGCTTAGGGATTTTTGAAAAAAAAGTTCTTCAGACGTCGAGGGATAATTCTATTTACGATTAAAAAAACGCATCTGTTTCCACGGAAAAACCTTTCAGGGGATCGTTTGCAACACTTCAGCACCATTTTTGAGTGAATTGCAGAATGTCAGATTTTTGCTGTAATTGTGACCGCGCGGCTTAGGGATTTTTGCAAAAAAATGTTGTTCAGACGTCGAGGGCTACTTTAGTTTCCGATGATAAAAACGCATCTGTTTCCACCGAAAAACCTTTCAGGGGATCGTTTGCAAGACTTCATCACCATTTTTGAGTGAATTGCAGAATGTCAGATTTTTGCTGTAATTGTGACCGCTCGGCTTAGAGATTATTGAAAAAAAAATTTCTTCCGACGTCGAGGGATAATTCTATTTACGATTAAAAAAACGCATCTGTTTCCAACAAAAAACCTTTCAGGGGATCGTTTGCAACAGTTTGGCACCATTTTTGAGTGAATTGCAGAACGTCAGAAATTTTGAAGAAATTGTGACCGCGCGGCTTAGGGATTTTTGCAAAAAAAAGTTTTTCAGATGTCGAGGGCGAATTCTGTTTCCGATGATAAAAACGCATCTGTTTCCACCGAAAAACCTTTCAGGGGATCGTTTGCAAGACTTCAGCACCATTTTTGAGTGAATTGCAGAATGTCAGATTTTTGCTGTAATTGTGACCGCTCGGCTTAGAGATTATTGAAAAAAAAATTTCTTCCGACGTCGAGGGATAATTCTATTTACGATTAAAAAAACGCATCTGTTTCCAACAAAAAACCTTTCAGGGGATCGTTTGCAACAGTTTGGCACCATTTTTGAGTGAATTGCAGAACGTCAGAAATTTTGAAGAAATTGTGACCGCGCGGCTTAGGGATTTTTGCAAAAAAAAGTTTTTCAGATGTCGAGGGCTAATTCTGTTTCCGATGATAAAAACGCATCTGTTTCCACCGAAAAACCTTTCAGGGGATGGTTTGCAACAGTTTGGCACCATTTTTGAGTGAATTGCAGAACGTCAGAAATTTTGAAGAAATTGTGACCGAGCGGCTTAGTGATTTTTGAAAAAAAAAGTTGTTCATACTTCAAGGGCTAATTCTGTTTCCGATGATAAAAACGCATCTGTTTCCCTCGAAAAACCTTTCAGGGGATCGTTTGCAACACTTCAGCACCATTTTTGTGTGAATTGCAGAATGTCATATTTTTGCTGAAATTGTGACTGCGCGGCTTAGGGATTTTTGCAAAAAAAAGTTGTTCAGACGTCGAGGGCTACTTTTGTTTCCGATGATAAAAACGCATCTGTTTCCACCGAAAAACCTTTCAGGGGATGGTTTGCAACAGTTTGGCACCATTTTTGAGTGAATTGCAGAACGTCAGAAATTTTGAAGAAATTGTGACAACGCGGCTTAGGGATTTTTGAAAAAAAAAGTTGGTCAGATGTCGAGGGCTAATTCTGTTTCCGATGATAAAAACACATCTGTTTCCACCGAAAAACCTTTCAGGGGATGGTTTGCAACACTTCAGCACCATTTTTGAGTGAATTGCAGAACGTCAGATTTTTGCTGTAATTGTGACCACGCGGCTTAGGGATTTTTGAAAAAAAAGTTCTTCAGACGTCGAGGGATAATTCTATTTACGATTAAAAAAACGCATCTGTTTCCACCGAAAAACCTTTCAGGGGATCGTTTGCAACACTTCAGCACCATTTTTGAGTGAATTGCAGAATGTCAGATTTTTGCTGTAATTGTGACCGCGCGGCTTAGGGATTTTTGAAAAAAAAGTTCTTCAGACGTCGAGGGATAATTCTATTTACGATTAAAAAAACGCATCTGTTTCCACGGAAAAACCTTTCAGGGGATCGTTTGCAACACTTCAGCACCATTTTTGAGTGAATTGCAGAATGTCAGATTTTTGCTGTAATTGTGACCGCGCGGCTTAGGGATTTTTGCAAAAAAATGTTGTTCAGACGTCGAGGGCTACTTTAGTTTCCGATGATAAAAACGCATCTGTTTCCACCGAAAAACCTTTCAGGGGATCGTTTGCAAGACTTCATCACCATTTTTGAGTGAATTGCAGAATGTCAGATTTTTGCTGTAATTGTGACCGCTCGGCTTAGAGATTATTGAAAAAAAAATTTCTTCCGACGTCGAGGGATAATTCTATTTACGATTAAAAAAACGCATCTGTTTCCAACAAAAAACCTTTCAGGGGATCGTTTGCAACAGTTTGGCACCATTTTTGAGTGAATTGCAGAACGTCAGAAATTTTGAAGAAATTGTGACCGCGCGGCTTAGGGATTTTTGCAAAAAAAAGTTTTTCAGATGTCGAGGGCGAATTCTGTTTGCGATGATAGAAACGCATCTGTTTCCACCGAAAAACCTTTCAGGTGATCGTTTGCAAGACTTCAGCACCATTTTTGAGTGAATTGCAGAATGTCAGATTTTTGCTGTAATTGTGACCGCTCGGCTTAGAGATTATTGAAAAAAAAATTTCTTCCGACGTCGAGGGATAATTCTATTTACGATTAAAAAAACGCATCTGTTTCCAACAAAAAACCTTTCAGGGGATCGTTTGCAACAGTTTGGCACCATTTTTGAGTGAATTGCAGAACGTCAGAAATTTTGAAGAAATTGTGACCGCGCGGCTTAGGGATTTTTGCAAAAAAAAGTTTTTCAGATGTCGAGGGCTAATTCTGTTTCCGATGATAAAAACGCATCTGTTTCCACCGAAAAACCTTTCAGGGGATGGTTTGCAACAGTTTGGCACCATTTTTGAGTGAATTGCAGAACGTCAGAAATTTTGAAGAAATTGTGACCGAGCGGCTTAGTGATTTTTGAAAAAAAAAGTTGTTCATACTTCAAGGGCTAATTCTGTTTCCGATGATAAAAACGCATCTGTTTCCCTCGAAAAACCTTTCAGGGGATCGTTTGCAACACTTCAGCACCATTTTTGTGTGAATTGCAGAATGTCATATTTTTGCTGAAATTGTGACTGCGCGGCTTAGGGATTTTTGCAAAAAAAAGTTGTTCAGACGTCGAGGGCTACTTTTGTTTCCGATGATAAAAACGCATCTGTTTCCACCGAAAAACCTTTCAGGGGATGGTTTGCAACAGTTTGGCACCATTTTTGAGTGAATTGCAGAACGTCAGAAATTTTGAAGAAATTGTGACAACGCGGCTTAGGGATTTTTGAAAAAAAAAGTTGGTCAGATGTCGAGGGCTAATTCTGTTTCCGATGATAAAAACGCATCTGTTTCCACCGAAAAACCTTTCAGGGGATCGTTTGCAACAGTTTGGCACCATTTTTGAGTGAATTGCAGAATGTCAGAAATTTTGAAGAAATTGTGACAACGCGGCTTAGGGATTTTTGAAAAAAAAAGTTGTTCAGACGTCGAGGGCTAATTCTGTTTCTGATGATAAAAACGCATCTGTTTCCACCGAAAAACCTTTCAGGGGATGGTTTGCAACACTTCAGCACCATTTTTGAGTGAATTGCAGAACGTCAGAAATTTTGAAGAAATTGTGACCGCGCGGCTTAGGGATTTTTGCAAAAAAAAGTTGTTCAGATGTCGAGGGCTAATTCTGTTTCCGATGATAAAAACGCATCTGTTTCCACCGAAAAACCTTTCAGGGCATCGTTTGCAACAGTTTGGCACCATTTTTGAGTGAATTGCAGAACGTCAGATTTTTGCTGTAATTGTGACCGCGCGGCTTAGGGATTTTTGAAAAAAAAAGTTCTTCAGACGTCGAGGGATAATTCTATTTACGATTAAAAGAACGCATCTGTTTCCACCGAAAAACCTTTCAGGGGATCGTTTGCAACAGTTTGGCACCATTTTTGAGTGAATTGCAGAACGTCAGAAATTTTGAAGAAATTGTGACCGCGCGGCTTAGGGATTTTTGCAAAAAAAAGTTGTTCAGATGTCGAGGGCTAATTCTGTTTCCGATGATAAAAACACATCTGTTTCCACCGAAAAACCTTTCAGGGGATGGTTTGCAACACTTCAGCACCATTTTTGAGTGAATTGCAGAATGTCAGATTTTTGCTGCAATTGTGACCGCGTGGCTTAGGGATTTTTGAAAAAAAAGTTCTTCAGACGTCGAGGGATAATTCTATTTAC
The DNA here is from genome assembly GCF_951804945.1 of Podarcis cretensis. Classification (NCBI taxonomy): domain Eukaryota; kingdom Metazoa; phylum Chordata; class Lepidosauria; order Squamata; family Lacertidae; genus Podarcis; species Podarcis cretensis. The sequence continues at coordinate 93,892,925 of NC_137175.1, forward strand.
GATTAAAAAAACGCATCTGTTTCCACGGAAAAACCTTTCAGGGGATCGTTTGCAACACTTCAGCACCATTTTTGAGTGAATTGCAGAATGTCAGATTTTTGCTGTAATTGTGACCGCGCGGCTTAGGGATTTTTGCAAAAAAAAGTTGTTCAGACGTCGAGGGCTACTTTAGTTTCCGATGATAAAAACGCATCTGTTTCCACCGAAAAACCTTTCAGGGGATCGTTTGCAAGACTTCAGCACCATTTTTGAGTGAATTGCAGAATGTGAGATTTTTGCTGTAATTGTGACCGCTCGGCTTAGAGATTATTAAAAAAAAATTTCTTCCGACGTCGAGGGATAATTCTATTTACGATTAAAAAAACGCATCTGTTTCCAACAAAAAACCTTTCAGGGGATCGTTTGCAACAGTTTGGCACCATTTTTGAGTGAATTGCAGAACGTCATATTTTTGCTGAAATTGTGACCGCGCGGCTTAGGGATTTTTGAAAAAAAAGTTTTTCAGATGTCGAGGGCTACTTTTGTTTCCGATGATAAAAACGCATCTGTTTCCACCGAAAAACCTTTCAGGGGATGGTTTGCAACAGTTTGGCACCATTTTTGAGTGAATTGCAGAACGTCAGAAATTTTGAAGAAATTGTGACCGCGCGGCTTAGTGATTTTTGAAAAAAAAAGTTGTTCATACTTCAAGGGCTAATTCTGTTTCCGATGATAAAAACGCATCTGTTTCCCTCGAAAAACCTTTCAGGGGATGGTTTGCAACACTTCAGCACCATTTTTGAGTGAATTGCAGAACGTCATATTTTTGCTGAAATTGTGACCGCGCGGCTTAGGGATTTTTGCAAAAAAAAGTTGTTCAGATGTCGAGGGCTAATTCTATTTCCAATGATAAAAATGCATCTGTTTCCACCGAAAAACCTTTCAGGGGATGGTTTGCAACACTTCAGCACCATTTTTGAGTGAATTGCAGAACGTCATATTTTTGCTGAAATTGTGACCGCGCGGCTTAGTGATTTTTGAAAAAATAAGTTGTTCATACTTCAAGGGCTAATTCTGTTTCCGATGATAAAAACACATCTGTTTCCACCGAAAAACCTTTCAGGGGATCGTTTGCAACAGTTTGGCACCATTTTTTAGTGAATTGCAGAACATCAGAAATTTTGAAGAAATTGTGACCGCGCGGCTTAGGGATTTTTGCAAAAAAAAGTTGTTCAGACGTTGAGGGCTACTTTTGTTTCCGATGATAAAAACGCATCTGTTTCCACCGAAAAACCTCTCAGGGGATCGTTTGCAACACTTCAGCACCATTTTTGAGTGAATTGCAGAACGTCAGAAATTTTGAAGAAATTGTGACCGCGTGGCTTAGTGATTTTTGAAAAAAAAAGTTCTTCAGACGTCGAGGGATAATTCTATTTACGATTAAAAAACGCATCTGTTTCCAACAAAAAACCTTTCAGGGGATCGTTTGCAACAGTTTGGCACCATTTTTGAGTGAATTGCAGAACGTCAGAAATTTTGACCGCACGGCTTAGGGATTTTTGCAAAAAAAAGTTGTTTAGATGTCGAGGGCTAATTATGTTTCCGATGATAAAAACGCACTTGTTTCCACTGAAAAACATTTCAGGGGATCGTTTGCAACAGTTTGGCACCATTTTTGAGTGAATTGCAGAACGTCAGATTTTTGCTGAAATTGTGACCGCGCGGCTTAGGGATTTTTGAAAAAAAAGTTTTTCAGATGTCGAGGGCTACTTTTGTTTCCGATGATAAATACGCATCTGTTTCCACCGAAAAACCTCTCAGGGGATCGTTTGCAACACTTCAGCACCATTTTTGAGTGAATTGCAGAACGTCAGAAATTTTGAAGAAATTGTGACCGCGTGGCTTAGTGATTTTTGAAAAAAAAAGTTCTTCAGACGTCGAGGGATAATTCTATTTACGATTAAAAAACGCATCTGTTTCCAACAAAAAACCTTTCAGGGGATCGTTTGCAACAGTTTGGCACCATTTTTGAGTGAATTGCAGAACGTCAGAAATTTTGAAGAAATTGTGACCGCACGGCTTAGGGATTTTTGCAAAAAAAAGTTGTTTAGATGTCGAGGGCTAATTATGTTTCCGATGATAAAAACGCACTTGTTTCCACTGAAAAACCTTTCAGGGGATCGTTTGCAACAGTTTGGCACCATTTTTGAGTGAATTGCAGAACGTCATATTTTTGCTGAAATTGTGACCGCGCGGCTTAGGGATTTTTGAAAAAAAAGTTTTTCAGATGTCGAGGGCTACTTTTGTTTCCGATGATAAAAACGCATCTGTTTCCACCGAAAAACCTTTCAGGGGATGGTTTGCAACAGTTTGGCACCATTTTTGAGTGAATTGCAGAACGTCAGAAATTTTGAAGAAATTGTGACCGCGCGGCTTAGTGATTTTTGAAAAAAAAAGTTGTTCATACTTCAAGGGCTAATTCTGTTTCCGATGATAAAAACGCATCTGTTTCCCTCGAAAAACCTTTCAGGGGATGGTTTGCAACACTTCAGCACCATTTTTGAGTGAATTGCAGAACGTCATATTTTTGCTGAAATTGTGACCGCGCGGCTTAGGGATTTTTGCAAAAAAAAGTTGTTCAGATGTCGAGGGCTAATTCTATTTCCAATGATAAAAATGCATCTGTTTCCACCGACAAACCTTTCAGGGGATGGTTTGCAACACTTCAGCACCATTTTTGAGTGAATTGCAGAACGTCATATTTTTGCTGAAATTGTGACCGCGCGGCTTAGTGATTTTTGAAAAAATAAGTTGTTCATACTTCAAGGGCTAATTCTGTTTCCGATGATAAAAACACATCTGTTTCCACCGAAAAACCTTTCAGGGGATCGTTTGCAACAGTTTGGCACCATTTTTTAGTGAATTGCAGAACATCAGAAATTTTGAAGAAATTGTGACCGCGCGGCTTAGGGATTTTTGCAAAAAAAAGTTGTTCAGACGTTGAGGGCTACTTTTGTTTCCGATGATAAAAACGCATCTGTTTCCACCGAAAAACCTCTCAGGGGATCGTTTGCAACACTTCAGCACCATTTTTGAGTGAATTGCAGAACGTCAGAAATTTTGAAGAAATTGTGACCGCGTGGCTTAGTGATTTTTGAAAAAAAAAGTTCTTCAGACGTCGAGGGATAATTCTATTTACGATTAAAAAACGCATCTGTTTCCAACAAAAAACCTTTCAGGGGATCGTTTGCAACAGTTTGGCACCATTTTTGAGTGAATTGCAGAACGTCAGAAATTTTGACCGCACGGCTTAGGGATTTTTGCAAAAAAAAGTTGTTTAGATGTCGAGGGCTAATTATGTTTCCGATGATAAAAACGCACTTGTTTCCACTGAAAAACCTTTCAGGGGATCGTTTGCAACAGTTTGGCACCATTTTTGAGTGAATTGCAGAACGTCAGATTTTTGCTGAAATTGTGACCGCGCGGCTTAGGGATTTTTGAAAAAAAAGTTTTTCAGATGTCGAGGGCTACTTTTGTTTCCGATGATAAATACGCATCTGTTTCCACCGAAAAACCTTTCAGGGGATGGTTTGCAACAGTTTGGCACCATTTTTGAGTGAATTGCAGAACGTCAGAAATTTTGAAGAAATTGTGACCGCGCGGCTTAGTGATTTTTGAAAAAAAAAGTTGTTCATACTTCAAGGGCTAATTCTGTTTCCGATGATAAAAACGCATCTGTTTCCCTCGAAAAACCTTTCAGGGGATGGTTTGCAACACTTCAGCACCATTTTTGAGTGAATTGCAGAACGTCATATTTTTGCTGAAATTGTGACCGCGCGGCTTAGGGATTTTTGCAAAAAAAAGTTGTTCAGATGTCGAGGGCTAATTCTATTTCCAATGATAAAAATGCATCTGTTTCCACCGAAAAACCTTTCAGGGGATCGTTTGCAACACTTCAGCACCATTTTTGAGTGAATTGCAGAACGTCAGATTTTTGCTGAAATTGTGACCGCGCGGCTTAGGGATTTTTGAAAAAAAAGTTTTTCAGATGTCGAGGGCTACTTTTGTTTCCGATGATAAAAACGCATCTGTTTCCACAGAAAAACCTTTCAGGGGATCGTTTGCAACAGTTTGGCACCATTTTTGAGTGAATTGCAGAACGTCAGAAATTTTGAAGAAATTGTGACCGCGCGGCTTAGTGATTTTTGAAAAAAAAAGTTCTTCAGACGTCGAGGGATAATTCTATTTACGATTAAAAAACGCATCTGTTTCCAACAAAAAACCTTTCAGGGGATCGTTTGCAACAGTTTGGCACCATTTTTGAGTGAATTGCAGAACGTCAGAAATTTTGAAGAAATTGTGACCGCGCGGCTTAGGGATTTTTGCAAAAAAAAGTTGTTTAGATGTCGAGGGCTAATTATGTTTCCGATGATAAAAACGCATCTGTTTCCACCGAAAAACCTTTCAGGGGATGGTTTGCAACAGTTTGGCACCATTTTTGAGTGAATTGCAGAACGTCAGAAATTTTGAAGAAATTGTGACCGCGCGGCTTAGGGATTTTTGCAAAAAAAAGTTGTTTAGATGTCGAGGGCTAATTATGTTTCCGATGATAAAAACACATCTGTTTCCCTCGAAAATCCTTTCAGGGGATGGTTTGCAACACTTCAGCACCATTTTTGAGTGAATTGCAGAACGTCATATTTTTGCTGAAATTGTGACCGCGCGGCTTAGGGATTTTTGCAAAAAAAAGTTGTTCAGATGTCGAGGGCTAATTCTATTTCTGATGATAAAAATGCATCTGTTTCCACCGAAAAACCTTTCAGGGGATCGTTTGCAACACTTCAGCACCATTTTTGAGTGAATTGCAGAACGTCAGATTTTTGCTGAAATTGTGACCCCGCGGCTTAGGGATTTTTGAAAAAAAAGTTTTTCAGATGTCGAGGGCTACTTTTGTTTCCGATGATAAAAACGCATCTGTTTCCACAGAAAAACCTTTCAGGGGATCGTTTGCAACAGTTTGGCACCATTTTTGAGTGAATTGCAGAACGTCAGAAATTTTGAAGAAATTGTGACCGCGCGGCTTAGTGATTTTTGAAAAAAAAAGTTCTTCAGACGTCGAGGGATAATTCTATTTACGATTAAAAAACGCATCTGTTTCCAACAAAAAACCTTTCAGGGGATCGTTTGCAACAGTTTGGCACCATTTTTGAGTGAATTGCAGAACGTCAGAAATTTTGAAGAAATTGTGACCGCGCGGCTTAGGGATTTTTGCAAAAAAAAGTTGTTTAGATGTCGAGGGCTAATTATGTTTCCGATGATAAAAACGCATCTGTTTCCACCGAAAAACCTTTCAGGGGATCGTTTGCAACAGTTTGGCACCATTTTTGAGTGAATTGCAGAACGTCAGAAATTTTGAAGAAATTGTGACCGCGCGGCTTAGGGATTTTTGAAAAAAAAAGTTGTTCAGATGTCGAGGGCTAATTCTGTTTCCGATGAAAAAAACGCATCTGTTTCCACCGAAAAACCTTTCAGGGGATGGTTTGCAACAGTTTGGCACCATTTTTGAGTGAATTGCAGAACGTCAGAAATTTTGAAGAAATTGTGACCGCGCGGCTTAGTGATTTTTGAAAAAAAAAGTTGTTCATACTTCAAGGGCTAATTCTGTTTCCGATGATAAAAACGCATCTGTTTCACTCGAAAAACCTTTCAGGGGATGGTTTGCAACACTTCAGCACCATTTTTGAGTGAATTGCAGAACGTCATATTTTTGCTGAAATTGTGACCGCGCGGCTTAGGGATTTTTGCAAAAAAAGTTGTTCAGACGTCGAGGGCTACTTTTGTTTCCGATGATAAAAACGCATCTGTTTCCACCGAAAAACCTCTCAGGGGATCGTTTGCAACACTTCAGCACCATTTTTGAGTGAATTGCAGAACGTCATATTTTTGCTGAAAATGTGACCGCGCGGCTTAGGGATTTTTGCAAAAAAAAGTTGTTCAGACGTCGAGGGCTACTTTAGTTTCCGATGATAAAAACGCATCTGTTTCCCTCGAAAAACCTTTCAGGGGATGGTTTGAAACACTTCAGCACCATTTTTGAGTGAATTGCAGAACGTCATATTTTTGCTGAAATTGTGACCGCGCGGCTTAGGGATTTTTGCAAAAAGAAGTTGTTCAGACGTCGAGGGCTACTTTTGTTTCCGATGATAAAAACGCATCTGTTTCCCTCGAAAAACCTTTCAGGGGATGGTTTGAAACACTTCAGCACCATTTTTGAGTGAATTGCAGAACGTCATATTTTTGCTGAAAATGTGACCGCGCGGCTTAGGGATTTTTGCAAAAAAAAGTTGTTCAGACGTTGAGGGCTACTTTTGTTTCCGATGATAAAAACGCATCTGTTTCCACCGAAAAACCTCTCAGGGGATCGTTTGCAACACTTCAGCACCATTTTTGAGTGAATTGCAGAACGTCAGAAATTTTGAAGAAATTGTGACCGCGCGGCTTAGGGATTTTTGAAAAAAAAGTTCTTCAGACGTCGAGGGATAATTCTATTTACGATTAAAAAAACGCATCTGTTTCCACCGAAAAACCTGTCAGGGGATGGTTTGCAACACTTCAGCACCATTTTTGAGTGAATTGCAGAATGTCAGATTTTTGCTGAAATTGTGACCGCGCGGCTTAGGGATTTTTGCAAAAAAATGTTTTTCAGATGTCGAGGGCTAATTCTATTTCCGATGATAAAAATGCATCTGTTTCCACCGAAAAACCTTTCAGGGGATCGTTTGCAACACTTCAGCACCATTTTTGAGTGAATTGCAGAACGTCATATTTTTGCTGAAATTGTGACCGCGCGGCTTAGGGATTTTTGAAAAAAAAGTTGTTCAGACGTCGAGGGCTACTTTTGTTTCCGATGATAAAAACGCATCTGTTTCCCTCGAAAAACCTTTCAGGGGATGGTTTGAAACACTTCAGCACCATTTTTGAGTGAATTGCAGAACGTCATATTTTTGCTGAAAATGTGACCGCGCGGCTTAGGGATTTTTGCAAAAAAAAGTTGTTCAGACGTTGAGGGCTACTTTCGTTTCCGATGATAAAAACGCATCTGTTTCCACCGAAAAACCTCTCAGGGGATCGTTTGCAACACTTCAGCACCATTTTTGAGTGAATTGCAGAACGTCAGAAATTTTGAAGTAATTGTGACCGCGCGGCTTAGGGATTTTTGCAAAAAAAGTTCTTCAGACGTCGAGGGATAATTCTATTTACGATTAAAAAACGCATCTGTTTCCAACAAAAAACCTTTCAGGGGATCGTTTGCAACAGTTTGGCACCATTTTTGAGTGAATTGCAGAACGTCAGAAATTTTGAAGAAATTGTGACCGCGCGGCTTAGGGATTTTTGCAAAAAAAAGTTGTTCAGACGTTGAGCGCTACTTTTGTTTCCGATGATAAAAACGCATCTGTTTCCACCGAAAAACCTCTCAGGGGATCGTTTGCAACACTTCAGCCCCATTTTTGAGTGAATTGCAGAACGTCAGAAATTTTGAAGAAATTGTGACCGCACGGCTTAGGGTTTTTTGCAAAAAAAAGTTGTTTAGATGTCGAGGGCTAATTATGTTTCCGATGATAAAAACGCATCTGTTTCCACCGAAAAACCTTTCAGGGCATCGTTTGCAACAGTTTGGCACCATTTTTGAGTGAATTGCAGAACGTCAGAAATTTTGAAGAAATTGTGACCGCGCGGCTTAGGGATTTTTGAAAAAAAAGTTTTTCAGATGTCGAGGGCTACTTTTGTTTCCGATGATAAAAACGCATCTGTTTCCACCGAAAAACCTTTCAGGGGATGGTTTGCAACAGTTTGGCACCATTTTTGAGTGAATTGCAGAACGTCAGAAATTTTGAAGAAATTGTGACCGCGCGGCTTAGTGATTTTTGAAAAAAAAAGTTGTTCATACTTCAAGGGCTAATTCTGTTTCCGATGATAAAAACGCATCTGTTTCCCTCGAAAAACCTTTCAGGGGATGGTTTGCAACACTTCAGCACCATTTTTGAGTGAATTGCAGAACGTCATATTTTTGCTGAAATTGTGACCGCGCGGCTTAGGGATTTTTGCAAAAAAAAGTTGTTCAGATGTCGAGGGCTAATTCTATTTCCGATGATAAAAATGCATCTGTTTCCACCGAAAAACCTTTCAGGGGATCGTTTGCAACACTTCAGCACCATTTTTGAGTGAATTGCAGAACGTCAGATTTTTGCTGAAATTGTGACCGCGCGGCTTAGGGATTTTTGAAAAAAAAGTTTTTCAGATGTCGAGGGCTACTTTTGTTTCCGATGATAAAAACGCATCTGTTTCCACAGAAAAACTTTCAGGGGATCGTTTGCAACAGTTTGGCACCATTTTTGAGTGAATTGCAGAACGTCAGAAATTTTGAAGAAATTGTGACCGCGCGGCTTAGTGATTTTTGAAAAAAAAAGTTCTTCAGACGTCGAGGGATAATTCTATTTACGATTAAAAAACGCATCTGTTTCCAACAAAAAACCTTTCAGGGGATCGTTTGCAACAGTTTGGCACCATTTTTGAGTGAATTGCAGAACGTCAGAAATTTTGAAGAAATTGTGACCGCGCAGCTTAGGGATTTTTGCAAAAAAAAAGTTGTTTAGATGTCGAGGGCTAATTATGTTTCCGATGATAAAAACGCATCTGTTTCCACCGAAAAACCTATCAGGGGATCGTTTGCAACAGTTTGGCACCATTTTTGAGTGAATTGCAGAACGTCAGAAATTTTGAAGAAATTGTGACCGCGCGGCTTAGGGATTTTTGAAAAAAAAAGTTGTTCAGATGTCGAGGGCTAATTCTGTTTCCGATGAAAAAAACGCATCTGTTTCCACCGAAAAACCTTTCAGGGGATGGTTTGCAACAGTTTGGCACCATTTTTGAGTGAATTGCAGAACGTCAGAAATTTTGAAGAAATTGTGACCGCGCGGCTTAGGGATTTTTGCAAAAAAAAGTTGTTTAGATGTCGAGGGCTAATTATGTTTCCGATGATAAAAACACATCTGTTTCCCTCGAAAATCCTTTCAGGGGATGGTTTGCAACACTTCAGCACCATTTTTGAGTGAATTGCAGAACGTCATATTTTTGCTGAAATTGTGACCGCGCGGCTTAGGGATTTTTGCAAAAAAAAGTTGTTCAGACGTCGAGGGCTACTTTTGTTTCCGATGATAAAAACACATCTGTTTCCCTCGAAAAACCTTTCAGGGGATGGTTTGAAACACTTCAGCACCATTTTTGAGTGAATTGCAGAACGTCATATTTTTGCTGAAAATGTGACCGCGCGGCTTTGGGATTTTTGCAAAAAAAAGTTGTTCAGACGTTGAGGGCTACTTTTGTTTCCGATGATAAAAACGCATCTGTTTCCGCCGAAAAACCTCTCAGGGGATCGTTTGCAACACTTCAGCACCATTTTTGAGTGAATTGCAGAACGTCAGAAATTTTGAAGAAATTGTGACCGCGCGGCTTAGGGATTTTTGCAAAAAAAAGTTGTTCAGACGTTGAGGGCTACTTTTGTTTCCGATGATAAAAACGCATCTGTTTCCACCGAAAAACCTCTCAGGGGATCGTTTGCAACACTTCAGCCCCATTTTTGAGTGAATTGCAGAACGTCAGAAATTTTGAAGAAATTGTGACCGCACGGCTTAGGGTTTTTTTGCAAAAAAAAGTTGTTTAGATGTCGAGGGCTAATTATGTTTCCGATGATAAAAACGCATCTGTTTCCACCGAAAAACCTTTCAGGGCATCGTTTGCAACAGTTTGGCACCATTTTTGAGTGAATTGCAGAACGTCAGAAATTTTGAAGAAATTGTGACCGCGCGGCTTAGGGATTTTTGAAAAAAAAGTTCTTCAGACGTCGAGGGATAATTCTATTTACGATTAAAAAAACGCATCTGTTTCCACCGAAAAACCTTTCAGGGGATGGTTTGCAACACTTCAGCACCATTTTTGAGTGAATTGCAGAATGTCATATTTTTGCTGAAATTGTGACCGCGCGGCTTAGGGATTTTTGCAAAAAAAAGTTGTTCAGATGTCGAGGGCTAATTCTATTTCCGATGATAAAAACGCATCTGTTTCCACCGAAAAACCTTTCAGGGGATCGTTTGCAACACTTCAGCACCATTTTTGAGTGAATTGAAGAACGTCATATTTTTGCTGAAATTGTGACCGCGCGGCTTAGGGATTTTTGAAAAAAAAGTTTTTCAGATGTCGAGGGCTAATTCTGTTTCTGATGATAAAAACGCATCTGTTTCCACCGAAAAACCTTTCAGGGGATGGTTTGCAACAGTTTGGCACCATTTTTGAGTGAATTGCAGAACGTCAGAAATTTTGAAGAAATTGTGACCGAGCGGCTTAGGGATTTTTGCAAAAAAAGTTGTTCAGACGTCGAGGGCTACTTTTGTTTCCGATGATAAAAACGCATCTGTTTCCACCGAAAAACCTCTCAGGGGATCGTTTGCAACACTTCAGCACCATTTTTGAGTGAATTGCAGAACGTCAGAAATTTTGAAGAAATTGTGACCGCGCGGCTTAGGGATTTTTGAAAAAAAAGTTCTTCAGATGTCGAGGGCTAATTCTATTTCCGATTAAAAAAACGCATCTGTTTCCACCGAAAAACCTTTCAGGGGATCGTTTGCAACACTTCAGCACCATTTTTGAGTGAATTGAAGAACGTCAGATTTTTGCTGAAATTATGACCGCGCGGCTTAGGGATTTTTGAAAAAAAAGTTTTTCAGATGTCGAGGGCTAATTCTGTTTCTGATGATAAAAACGCATCTGTTTCCACCGAAAAACCTTTCAGGGGATGGTTTGCAACAGTTTGGCACCATTTTTGAGTGAATTGCAGAACGTCAGAAATTTTGAAGAAATTGTGACCGAGCGGCTTAGGGATTTTTGCAAAAAAAGTTGTTCAGACGTCGAGGGCTACTTTTGTTTCCGATGATAAAAACGCATCTGTTTCCACCGAAAAACCTCTCAGGGGATCGTTTGCAACACTTCAGCACCATTTTTGAGTGAATTGCAGAACGTCATATTTTTGCTGAAATTGTGACCGCGCGGCTTAGGGATTTTTGCAAAAAAAAGTTGTTCAGACGTCGAGGGCTACTTTTGTTTCCGATGATAAAAACGCATCTGTTTCCCTCGAAAAACCTTTCAGGGGATGGTTTGAAACACTTCAGCACCATTTTTGAGTGAATTGCAGAACGTCATATTTTTGCTGAAAATGTGACCGCGCGGCTTAGGGATTTTTGCAAAAAAAAGTTGTTCAGACGTTGAGGGCTACTTTTGTTTCCGATGATAAAAACGCATCTGTTTCCACCGAAAAACCTCTCAGGGGATCGTTTGCAACACTTCAGCACCATTTTTGAGTGAATTGCAGAACGTCAGAAATTTTGAAGAAATTGTGACCGCGCGGCTTAGGGATTTTTGAAAAAAAAGTTCTTCAGACGTCGAGGGATAATTCTATTTACGATTAAAAAAACGCATCTGTTTCCACCGAAAAACCTGTCAGGGGATGGTTTGCAACACTTCAGCACCATTTTTGAGTGAATTGCAGAATGTCAGATTTTTGCTGAAATTGTGACCGCGCGGCTTAGGGATTTTTGCAAAAAAAAGTTGTTCAAATGTCGAGGGCTAATTCTATTTCCGATGATAAAAATGCATCTGTTTTCACCGAAAAACCTTTCAGGGGATCGTTTGCAACACTTCAGCACCATTTTTGAGTGAATTGCAGAACGTCAGATTTTTGCTGAAATTGTGACCGCGCGGCTTAGGGATTTTTGAAAAAAAAGTTTTTCAGATGTCGAGGGCTAATTCTGTTTCTGATGATAAAAACGCATCTGTTTCCAGCGAAAAACCTTTCAGGGGATGGTTTGCAACAGTTTGGCACCATTTTTGAGTGAATTGCAGAACGTCAGAAATTTTGAAGAAATTGTGACCGCGCGGCTTAGTGATTTTTGAAAAAAAAAGTTGTTCATACTTCAAGGGCTAATTCTGTTTCCGATGATAAAAACGCATCTGTTTCCACCGAAAAACCTTTCAGGGGATGGTTTGCAACAGTTTGGCACCATTTTTGAGTGAATTGCAGAACGTCAGAAATTTTGAAGAAATTGTGACCGTGCGGCTTAGGGATTTTTGCAAAAAAAAGTTCTTCAGATGTCGAGGGCTAATTCTGTTTCCGATGATAAAAACGAATCTGTTTCCACCGCAAAACCTTTCAGGGGATCGTTTGCAACAGTTTGGCACCATTTTTGAGTGAATTGCAGAACATCAGAAATTTTGAAGAAATTGTGACCGCGCGGCTTAGGGATTTTTGCAAAAAAAAGTTGTTCAGATGTCGAGGGCTAATTCTGTTTCCGATGATAAAAACGCATCTGTTTCCACCGAAAAACCTTTCAGGGGATCGTTTGCAACAGTTTGGCACCATTTTTGAGTGAATTGCAGAACGTCAGAAATTTTGAAGAAATTGTGACCGCGCGGCTTAGGGATTTTTGCAAAAAAAAGTTCTTCAGATGTCGAGGGCTAATTCTGTTTCCGATGATAAAAACGCATCTGTTTCAACCGAAAAACCTTTCAGGGGATGGTTTGCAACAGTTTGGCACCATTTTTGAGTGAATTGCAGAACGTCAGAAATTTTGAAGAAATTGTGACCGCGCGGCTTATTGCTTTTTGAAAAAATAAGTTGTTCATACTTCAAGGGCTAATTCTGTTTTCGATGATAAAAACACATCTGTTTCCCTCGAAAATCCTTTCAGGGGATGGTTTGCAACACTTCAGCACCATTTTTGAGTGAATTGCAGAACGTCATATTTTTGCTGAAATTGTGACCGCGCGGCTTAGGGATTTTTGCAAAAAAAAGTTGTTCAGACGTCGAGGGCTACTTTTGTTTCCGATGATAAAAACGCATCTGTTTCCACCGAAAAACCTTTCAGGGGATCGTTTGCAACAGTTTGGCACCATTTTTGAGTGAATTGCAGAACATCAGAAATTTTGAAGAAATTGTGACCGCGCGGCTTAGGGATTTTTGAAAAAAAAAGTTCTTCAGACGTCGAGGGATAATTCTATTTACGTTTAAAAAACGCATCTGTTTCCAACAAAAAACCTTTCAGGGGATCGTTTGCAACAGTTTGGCACCATTTTTGAGTGAATTGCAGAACGTCAGAAATTTTGAAGAAATTGTGACCGCACGGCTTAGGGATTTTTGCAAAAAAAAGTTGTTTAGATGTCGATGGCTAATTATGTTTCCGATGATAAAAACGCATCTGTTTCCACCGAAAAACCTTTCAGGGCATCGTTTGCAACAGTTTGGCACCATTTTTGAGTGAATTGCAGAACGTCAATAATTTTGAAGAAATTGTGACCGCGCGGCTTAGGGATATTTGCAAAAAAAAGTTGTTCAGACGTCGAGGGCTACTTTTGTTTCCGATGATAAAAACGCATCTGTTTCCACCGAAAAACCTTTCAGGGGATGGTTTTCAACAGTTTGCCACCATTTTTGAGTGAATTGCAGAACGTCAGAAATTTTGAAGAAATTGTGACCGCGCGGCTTAGTGATTTTTGAAAAAAAAAGTTCTTCAGACGTCGAGGGATAATTCTATTTACGATTAAAAAACGCATCTGTTTCCAACAAAAAACCTTTCAGGGGATCGTTTGCAACAGTTTGGCACCATTTTTCAGTGAATTGCAGAACGTCAGAAATTTTGAAGAAATTGTGACCGCACGGCTTAGGGATTTTTGCAAAAAAAAGTTGTTTAGATGTCGAGGGCTAATTATGTTTCCGATGATAAAAACGCATCTGTTTCCAGCGAAAAACCTTTCAGGGCATCGTTTGCAACAGTTTGGCACCATTTTTGAGTGAATTGCAGAACGTCAGAAATTTTGAAGAAATTGTGACCGCGCGGCTTAGGAATTTTTGCAAAAAAAAGTTGTTCAGATGTCGAGGGCTAATTCTGTTTCCTATGATAAAAACGCATCTGTTTCACTCGAAAAACATTTCAGGGGATGGTTTGCAACACTTCAGCACCATTTTTGAGTGAATTGCAGAACGTCATATTTTTGCTGAAATTGTGACCGCGCGGCTTAGGGATTTTTGCAAAAAAAGTTGTTCAGACGTCGAGGGCTACTTTTGTTTCCGATGATAAAAACGCATCTGTTTCCACCGAAAAACCTTTCAGGGGATGGTTTGCAACAGTTTGGCACCATTTTTGAGTGAATTGCAGAACGTCAGAAATTTTGAAGAAATTGTGACCGCGCGGCTTAGTGATTTTTGAAAAAAAACGTTGTTCATACTTCAAGGGCTAATTCTGTTTCCGATGATAAAAACGCATCTGTTTCCCTCGAAAAACCTTTCAGGGGATGGTTTGCAACACTTCAGCACCATTTTTGAGTGAATTGCAGAACGTCATATTTTTGCTGAAATTGTGACCGCGCGGCTTAGGGATTTTTGCAAAAAAAGTTGTTCAGACGTCGAGGGCTAATTCTGTTTCCGATGATAAAAACACATCTGTTTCCACTGAAAAACCTTTCAGGGGATGGTTTGCAACAGTTTGGCACCATTTTTGAGTGAATTGCAGAACGTCAGAAATTTTGAAGAAATTGTGACCGCGCGGCTTATTGATTTATGAAAAAAAATGTTGTTCATACTTCAAGGGCTAATTCTGTTTCCGATGATAAAAACACATCTGTTTCCCTCGAAAAACCTTTCAGGGGATGGTTTGCAACACTTCAGCACCATTTTTGAGTGAATTGCAGAACGTCATATTTTTGCTGAAATTGTGACCGCGCGGCTTAGGGATTTTTGCAAAAAAAAGTTGTTCAGACGTCGAGGGCTACTTTTGTTTCCGATGATAAAAACGCATCTGTTTCCCTCGAAAAACCTTTCAGGGGATGGTTTGAAACACTTCAGCACCATTTTTGAGTGAATTGCAGAACGTCATATTTTTGCTGAAATTGTGACCGCGCGGCTTAGGGATTTTTGCAAAAAAAAGTTGTTCATACTTCAAGGGCTAATTCTGTTTCCGATGATAAAAACGCATCTGTTTCCCTCGAAAAACCTTTCAGGGGATGGTTTGCAACACTTCAGCACCATTTTTGAGTGAATTGCAGAACGTCATATTTTTGCTGAAATTGTGACCGCGCGGCTTAGGGATTTTTGCAAAAAAAGTTGTTCAGACGTCGAGGGCTAATTCTGTTTCCGATGATAAAAACACATCTGTTTCCACCGAAAAACCTTTCAGGGGATGGTTTGCAACAGTTTGGCACCATTTTTGAGTGAATTGCAGAACGTCAGAAATTTTGAAGAAATTGTGACCGCGCGGCTTAGTGATTTTTGAAAAAAAAAGTTGTTCATACTTCAAGGGCTAATTCTGTTTCCGATGATAAAAACACATCTGTTTCCCTCGAAAATCCTTTCAGGGGATGGTTTGCAACACTTCAGCACCATTTTTGAGTGAATTGCAGAACGTCATATTTTTGCTGAAATTGTGACCGCGCGGCTTAGGGATTTTTGCAAAAAAAAGTTGTTCAGACGTCGAGGGCTACTTTTGTTTCCGATGATAAAAACGCATCTGTTTCCCTCGAAAAACCTTTCAGGGGATGGTTTGAAACACTTCAGCACCATTTTTGAGTGAATTGCAGAACGTCATATTTTTGCTGAAATTGTGACCGCGCGGCTTAGGGATTTTTGCAAAAAGAAGTTGTTCAGACGTCGAGGGCTACTTTTGTTTCCGATGATAAAAACGCATCTGTTTCCCTCGAAAAACCTTTCAGGGGATGGTTTGAAACACTTGAGCACCATTTTTGAGTGAATTGCAGAACGTCATATTTTTGCTGAAATTGTGACCGCGCGGCTTAGGGATTTTTGCAAAAAAAAGTTGTTCATACTTCAAGGGCTAATTCTGTTTCCGATGATAAAAACGCATCTGTTTCCCTCGAAAAACCTTTCAGGGGATGGTTTGCAACACTTCAGCACCATTTTTGAGTGAATTGCAGAACGTCATATTTTTGCTGAAATTGTGACCGCGCGGCTTAGGGATTTTTGCAAAAAAAGTTGTTCAGACGTCGAGGGCTAATTCTGTTTCCGATGATAAAAACACATCTGTTTCCACCGAAAAACCTTTCAGGGGATGGTTTGCAACAGTTTGGCACCATTTTTGAGTGAATTGCAGAACGTCAGAAATTTTGAAGAAATTGTGACCGCGCGGCTAAGTGATTTTTGAAAAAAAAAGTTGTTCATACTTCAAGGGCTAATTCTGTTTCCGATGATAAAAACACATCTGTTTCCCTCGAAAATCCTTTCAGGGGATGGTTTGCAACACTTCAGCACCATTTTTGAGTGAATTGCAGAACGTCATATTTTTGCTGAAATTGTGACCGCGCGGCTTAGGGATTTTTGCAAAAAAAAGTTGTTCAGACGTCGAGGGCTACTTTTGTTTCCGATGATAAAAACGCATCTGTTTCCCTCGAAAAACCTTTCAGGGGATGGTTTGAAACACTTCAGCACCATTTTTGAGTGAATTGCAGAACGTCATATTTTTGCTGAAATTGTGACCGCGCGGCTTAGGGATTTTTGGAAAAAAAAGTTGTTCAGACGTCGAGGGCTACTTTTGTTTCCGATGATAAAAACGCATCTGTTTCCCTCGAAAAACCTTTCAGGGGATGGTTTGAAACACTTCAGCACCATTTTTGAGTGAATTGCAGAACGTCATATTTTTGCTGAAAATGTGACCGCGCGGCTTAGGGATTTTTGCAAAAAAAAGTTGTTCAGACGTTGAGGGCTACTTTTGTTTCCGATGATAAAAACGCATCTGTTTCCACCGAAAAACCTCTCAGGGGATCGTTTGCAACACTTCAGCACCATTTTTGAGTGAATTGCAGAACGTCAGAAATTTTGAAGAAATTGTGACCGCGCGGCTTAGGGATTTTTGAAAAAAAAGTTCTTCAGACGTCGAGGGATAATTCTATTTACGATTAAAAAAACGCATCTGTTTCCACCGAAAAACCTTTCAGGGGATCGTTTGCAACACTTCAGCACCATTTTTGAGTGAATTGCAGAACGTCAGATTTTTGCTGAAATTGTGACCGCGCGGCTTAGGGATTTTTGCAAAAAAAAGTTGTTCAGATGTCGAGGGCTAATTCTATTTCCGATGATAAAAATGCATCTGTTTCCCTCGAAAAACCATTCAGGGGATGGTTTGCAACACTTCAGCACCATTTTTGAGTGAATTGCAGAACGTCATATTTTTGCTGAAATTGTGACCGCGCGGCTTAGGGATTTTTGCAAAAAAAAGTTGTTCAGACGTCGAGGGCTACTTTTGTTTCCGATGATAAAAACGCATCTGTTTCCACCGAAAAACCTTTCAGGGGATGGTTTGAAACACTTCAGCACCATTTTTGAGTGAATTGCAGAACGTCATATTTTTGCTGAAATTGTGACCGCGCGGCTTAGGGATTTTTGCAAAAAGAAGTTGTTCAGACGTCGAGGGCTACTTTTGTTTCCGATGATAAAAACGCATCTCTTTCCCTCGAAAAACCTTTCAGGGGATGGTTTGAAACACTTCAGCACCATTTTTGAGTGAATTGCAGAACGTCATATTTTTGCTGAAAATGTGACCGCGCGGCTTAGGGATTTTTGCAAAAAAAAGTTGTTCAGACGTTGAGGGCTACTTTTGTTTCCGATGATAAAAACGCATCTGTTTCCACCGAAAAACCTCTCAGGGGATCGTTTGCAACACTTCAGCACCATTTTTGAGTGAATTGCAGAACGTCAGAAATTTTGAAGAAATTGTGACCGCGCGGCTTAGGGATTTTTGAAAAAAAAGTTCTTCAGACGTCGAGGGATAATTCTATTTACGATTAAAAAAACGCATCTGTTTCCACCGAAAAACCTTTCAGGGGATCGTTTGCAACACTTCAGCACCATTTTTGAGTGAATTGCAGAACGTCAGATTTTTGCTGAAATTGTGACCGCGCGGCTTAGGGATTTTTGCAAAAAAAAGTTGTTCAGATGTCGAGGGCTAATTCTATTTCCGATGATAAAAATGCATCTGTTTCCCTCGAAAAACCATTCAGGGGATGGTTTGCAACACTTCAGCACCATTTTTGAGTGAATTGCAGAACGTCATATTTTTGCTGAAATTGTGACCGCGCGGCTTAGTGATTTTTGAAAAAATAAGTTGTTCATACTTCAAGGGCTAATTCTGTTTCCGATGATAAAAACACATCTGTTTCCACCGAAAAACCTTTCAGGGGATCATTTGCAACAGTTTGGCACCATTTTTTAGTGAATTGCAGAACATCAGAAATTTTGAAGAAATTGTGACCGCGCGGCTTAGGGATTTTTGCAAAAAAAAGTTGTTCAGACGTTGAGGGCTACTTTTGTTTCCGATGATAAAAACGCATCTGTTTCCACCGAAAAACCTCTCAGGGGATCGTTTGCAACACTTCAGCACCATTTTTGAGTGAATTGCAGAACGTCAGAAATTTTGAAGAAATTGTGACCGCGTGGCTTAGTGATTTTTGAAAAAAAAGTTCTTCAGACGTCGAGGGATAATTCTATTTACGATTAAAAAAACGCATCTGTTTCCACCGAAAAACCTTTCAGGGGATCGTTTGCAACAGTTTGGCACCATTTTTGAGTGAATTGCAGAACGTCAGAAATTTTGACCGCACGGCTTAGGGATTTTTGCAAAAAAAAGTTGTTTAGATGTCGAGGGCTAATTATGTTTCCGATGATAAAAACGCACTTGTTTCCACTGAAAAACCTTTCAGGGGATCGTTTGCAACAGTTTGGCACCATTTTTGAGTGAATTGCAGAACGTCAGATTTTTGCTGAAATTGTGACCGCGCGGCTTAGGGATTTTTGAAAAAAAAGTTTTTCAGATGTCGAGGGCTACTTTTGTTTCCGATGATAAAAACGCATCTGTTTCCACCGAAAAACCTTTCAGGGGATGGTTTGCAACAGTTTGGCACCATTTTTGAGTGAATTGCAGAACGTCAGAAATTTTGAAGAAATTGTGACCGCGCGGCTTAGTGATTTTTGAAAAAAAAAGTTGTTCATACTTCAAGGGCTAATTCTGTTTCCGATGATAAAAACGCATCTGTTTTCCTCGAAAAACCTTTCAGGGGATGGTTTGCAACACTTCAGCACCATTTTTGAGTGAATTGCAGAACGTCATATTTTTGCTGAAATTGTGACCGCGCGGCTTAGGGATTTTTGCAAAAAAAAGTTGTTCAGATGTCGAGGGCTAATTCTATTTCCAATGATAAAAATGCATCTGTTTCCACCGAAAAACCTTTCAGGGGATCGTTTGCAACAGTTCGGCACCATTTTTGAGTGAATTGCAGAACGTCAGATTTTTGCTGAAATTGTGACCGTGCGGCTTAGGGATTTTTGAAAAAAAAGTTTTTCAGATGTCGAGGGCTACTTTTGTTTCCGATGATAAAAACGCATCTGTTTCCACAGAAAAACCTTTCAGGGGATCGTTTGCAACAGTTTGGCACCATTTTTGAGTGAATTGCAGAACGTCAGAAATTTTGAAGAAATTGTGACCGCGCGGCTTAGTGATTTTTGAAAAAAAAATGTTCTTCAGACGTCGAGGGATAATTCTATTTACGATTAAAAAACGCATCTGTTTCCAACAAAAAACCTTTCAGGGGATCGTTTGCAACAGTTTGGCACCATTTTTGAGTGAATTGCAGAACGTCAGAAATTTTGAAGAAATTGTGACCGCGCGGCTTAGGGATTTTTGCAAAAAAAAGTTGTTTAGATGTCGAGGGCTAATTATGTTTCCGATGATAAAAACGCATCTGTTTCCACCGAAAAACCTTTCAGGGGATGGTTTGCAACAGTTTGGCACCATTTTTGAGTGAATTGCAGAACGTCAGAAATTTTGAAGAAATTGTGACCGCGCGGCTTAGGGATTTTTGAAAAAAAAAGTTGTTCAGATGTCGAGGGCTAATTCTGTTTCCGATGAAAAAAACGCATCTGTTTCCACCGAAAAACCTTTCAGGGGATGGTTTGCAACAGTTTGGCACCATTTTTGAGTGAATTGCAGAACGTCAGAAATTTTGAAGAAATTGTGACCGCGCGGCTTAGGGATTTTTGCAAAAAAAAGTTTTTTAGATGTCGAGGGCTAATTATGTTTCCGATGATAAAAACACATCTGTTTCCCTCGAAAATCCTTTCAGGGGATGGTTTGCAACACTTCAGCACCATTTTTGAGTGAATTGCAGAACGTCATATTTTTGCTGAAATTGTGACCGCGCGGCTTAGGGATTTTTGCAAAAAAAAGTTGTTCAGACGTCGAGGGCTACTTTTGTTTCCGATGATAAAAACACATCTGTTTCCCTCGAAAAACCTTTCAGGGGATGGTTTGAAACACTTCAGCACCATTTTTGAGTGAATTGCAGAACGTCATATTTTTGCTGAAAATGTGACCGCGCGGCTTTGGGATTTTTGCAAAAAAAAGTTGTTCAGACGTTGAGGGCTACTTTTGTTTCCGATGATAAAAACGCATCTGTTTCCACCGAAAAACCTCTCAGGGGATCGTTTGCAACACTTCAGCACCATTTTTGAGTGAATTGCAGAACGTCAGAAATTTTGAAGAAATTGTGACCGCGCGGCTTAGGGATTTTTGCAAAAAAAAGTTGTTCAGATGTCGAGGGCTAATTATGTTTCCGATGATAAAAACGCATCTGTTTCCACCGAAAAACCTTTCAGGGCATCGTTTGCAACAGTTTGGCACCATTTTTGAGTGAATTGCAGAACGTCAGAAATTTTGAAGAAATTGTGACCGCGCGGCTTAGGGATTTTTGAAAAAAAAGTTCTTCAGACGTCGAGGGATAATTCTATTTACGATTAAAAAAACGCATCTGTTTCCACCGAAAAACCTTTCAGGGGATGGTTTGCAACACTTCAGCACCATTTTTGAGTGAATTGCAGAATGTCATATTTTTGCTGAAATTGTGACCGCGCGGCTTAGGGATTTTTGCAAAAAAAAGTTGTTCAGATGTCGAGGGCTAATTCTATTTCCGATGATAAAAACGCATCTGTTTCCACCGAAAAACCTTTCAGGGGATCGTTTGCAACACTTCAGCACCATTTTTGAGTGAATTGAAGAACGTCAGATTTTTGCTGAAATTATGACCGCGCGGCTTAGGGATTTTTGAAAAAAAAGTTTTTCAGATGTCGAGGGCTAATTCTGTTTCTGATGATAAAAACGCATCTGTTTCCACCGAAAAACCTTTCAGGGGATGGTTTGCAACAGTTTGGCACCATTTTTGAGTGAATTGCAGAACGTCAGAAATTTTGAAGAAATTGTGACCGCGCGGCTTAGTGATTTTTGAAAAAAAAAGTTATTCATACTTCAAGGGCTAATTCTGTTTCCGATGATAAAAACGCATCTGTTTCCCTCGAAAAACCTTTCAGGGGATCGTTTGCAACACTTCAGCACCATTTTTGAGTGAATTGCAGAACGTCATATTTTTGCTGAAATTGTGACCGCGCGGCTTAGGGATTTTTGCAAAAAGAAGTTGTTCAGACGTCGAGGGCTACTTTTGTTTCCGATGATAAAAACGCATCTGTTTCCCTCGAAAAACCTTTCAGGGGATGGTTTGAAACACTTCAGCACCATTTTTGAGTGAATTGCAGAACGTCATATTTTTGCTGAAAATGTGACCGCGCGGCTTACGGATTTTTGCAAAAAAAAGTTGTTCAGACGTTGAGGGCTACTTTTGTTTCCGATGATAAAAACGCATCTGTTTCCACCGAAAAACCTCTCAGGGGATCGTTTGCAACACTTCAGCACCATTTTTGAGTGAATTGCAGAACGTCAGAAATTTTGAAGAAATTGTGACCGCGCGGCTTAGGGATTTTTGAAAAAAAAGTTCTTCAGACGTCGAGGGATAATTCTATTTACGATTAAAAAAACGCATCTGTTTCCACCGAAAAACCTGTCAGGGGATGGTTTGCAACACTTCAGCACCATTTTTGAGTGAATTGCAGAATGTCAGATTTTTGCTGAAATTGTGACCGCGCGGCTTAGGGATTTTTGCAAAAAAAAGTTTTTCAGATGTCGAGGGCTAATTCTATTTCCGATGATAAAAATGCATCTGTTTCCACCGAAAAACCTTTCAGGGGATCGTTTGCAACACTTCAGCACCATTTTTGAGTGAATTGCAGAACGTCATATTTTTGCTGAAATTGTGACCGCGCGGCTTAGGGATTTTTGAAAAAAAAGTTGTTCAGACGTCGAGGGCTACTTTTGTTTCCGATGATAAAAACGCATCTGTTTCCCTCGAAAAACCTTTCAGGGGATGGTTTGAAACACTTCAGCACCATTTTTGAGTGAATTGCAGAACGTCATATTTTTGCTGAAAATGTGACCGCGCGGCTTAGGGATTTTTGCAAAAAAAAGTTGTTCAGACGTTGAGGGCTACTTTCGTTTCCGATGATAAAAACGCATCTGTTTCCACCGAAAAACCTCTCAGGGGATCGTTTGCAACACTTCAGCACCATTTTTGAGTGAATTGCAGAACGTCAGAAATTTTGAAGTAATTGTGACCGCGCGGCTTAGGGATTTTTGCAAAAAAAGTTCTTCAGACGTCGAGGGATAATTCTATTTACGATTAAAAAACGCATCTGTTTCCAACAAAAAACCTTTCAGGGGATCGTTTGCAACAGTTTGGCACCATTTTTGAGTGAATTGCAGAACGTCAGAAATTTTGAAGAAATTGTGACCGCGCGGCTTAGGGATTTTTGCAAAAAAAAGTTTTTCAGATGTCGAGGGCTACTTTTGTTTCCGATGATAAAAACGCATCTGTTTCCACCGAAAAACCTTTCAGGGGATGGTTTGCAACAGTTTGGCACCATTTTTGAGTGAATTGCAGAACGTCAGAAATTTTGAAGAAATTGTGACCCCGCGGCTTAGTGATTTTTGAAAAAAAAAGTTGTTCATACTTCAAGGGCTAATTCTGTTTCCGATGATAAAAATGCATCTGTTTCCCTCGAAAAACCTTTCAGGGGATGGTTTGCAACACTTCAGCACCATTTTTGAGTGAATTGCAGAACGTCATATTTTTGCTGAAATTGTGACCGCGCGGCTTAGGGATTTTTGCAAAAAAAAGTTGTTCAGATGTCGAGGGCTAATTCTATTTCCGATGATAAAAATGCATCTGTTTCCACCGAAAAACCTTTCAGGGGATCGTTTGCAACACTTCAGCACCATTTTTGAGTGAATTGCAGAACGTCAGATTTTTGCTGAAATTGTGACCGCGCGGCTTAGGGATTTTTGAAAAAAAAGTTTTTCAGATGTCGAGGGCTACTTTTGTTTCCGATGATAAAAACGCATCTGTTTCCACAGAAAAACTTTCAGGGGATCGTTTGCAACAGTTTGGCACCATTTTTGAGTGAATTGCAGAACGTCAGAAATTTTGAAGAAATTGTGACCGCGCGGCTTAGTGATTTTTGAAAAAAAAAGTTCTTCAGACGTCGAGGGATAATTCTATTTACGATTAAAAAACGCATCTGTTTCCAACAAAAAACCTTTCAGGGGATCGTTTGCAACAGTTTGGCACCATTTTTGAGTGAATTGCAGAACGTCAGAAATTTTGAAGAAATTGTGACCGCGCAGCTTAGGGATTTTTGCAAAAAAAAAGTTGTTTAGATGTCGAGGGCTAATTATGTTTCCGATGATAAAAACGCATCTGTTTCCACCGAAAAACCTTTCAGGGGATCGTTTGCAACAGTTTGGCACCATTTTTGAGTGAATTGCAGAACGTCAGAAATTTTGAAGAAATTGTGACCGCGCGGCTTAGGGATTTTTGAAAAAAAAAGTTGTTCAGATGTCGAGGGCTAATTCTGTTTCCGATGAAAAAAACGCATCTGTTTCCACCGAAAAACCTTTCAGGGGATGGTTTGCAACAGTTTGGCACCATTTTTGAGTGAATTGCAGAACGTCAGAAATTTTGAAGAAATTGTGACCGCGCGGCTTAGGGATTTTTGCAAAAAAAAGTTGTTTAGATGTCGAGGGCTAATTATGTTTCCGATGATAAAAACACATCTGTTTCCCTCGAAAATCCTTTCAGGGGATGGTTTGCAACACTTCAGCACCATTTTTGAGTGAATTGCAGAACGTCATATTTTTGCTGAAATTGTGACCGCGCGGCTTAGGGATTTTGGAAAAAAAAGTTGTTCAGACGTCGAGGGCTACTTTTGTTTCCGATGATAAAAACACATCTGTTTCCCTCGAAAAACCTTTCAGGGGATGGTTTGAAACACTTCAGCACCATTTTTGAGTGAATTGCAGAACGTCATATTTTTGCTGAAAATGTGACCGCGCGGCTTTGGGATTTTTGCAAAAAAAAGTTGTTCAGACGTTGAGGGCTACTTTTGTTTCCGATGATAAAAACGCATCTGTTTCCACCGAAAAACCTCTCAGGGGATCGTTTGCAACACTTCAGCACCATTTTTGAGTGAATTGCAGAACGTCAGAAATTTTGAAGAAATTGTGACCGCGCGGCTTAGGGATTTTTGCAAAAAAAAGTTGTTCAGACGTTGAGGGCTACTTTTGTTTCCGATGATAAAAACGCATCTGTTTCCACCGAAAAACCTCTCAGGGGATCGTTTGCAACACTTCAGCCCCATTTTTGAGTGAATTGCAGAACGTCAGAAATTTTGAAGAAATTGTGACCGCACGGCTTAGGGTTTTTTGCAAAAAAAAGTTGTTTAGATGTCGAGGGCTAATTATGTTTCCGATGATAAAAATGCATCTGTTTCCACCGAAAAACCTTTCAGGGCATCGTTTGCAACAGTTTGGCACCATTTTTGAGTGAATTGCAGAACGTCAGAAATTTTGAAGAAATTGTGACCGCGCGGCTTAGGGATTTTTGAAAAAAAAGTTCTTCAGACGTCGAGGGATAATTCTATTTACGATTAAAAAAACGCATCTGTTTCCACCGAAAAACCTTTCAGGGGATGGTTTGCAACACTTCAGCACCATTTTTGAGTGAATTGCAGAATGTCATATTTTTGCTGAAATTGTGACCGCGCGGCTTAGGGATTTTTGCAAAAAAAAGTTGTTCAGATGTCGAGGGCTAATTCTATTTCCGATGATAAAAACGCATCTGTTTCCACCGAAAAACCTTTCAGGGGATCGTTTGCAACACTTCAGCACCATTTTTGAGTGAATTGAAGAACGTCAGATTTTTGCTGAAATTATGACCGCGCGGCTTAGGGATTTTTGAAAAAAAAGTTTTTCAGATGTCGAGGGCTAATTCTGTTTCTGATGATAAAAACGCATCTG
This sequence comes from Podarcis cretensis, assembly GCF_951804945.1. Classification (NCBI taxonomy): domain Eukaryota; kingdom Metazoa; phylum Chordata; class Lepidosauria; order Squamata; family Lacertidae; genus Podarcis; species Podarcis cretensis. The sequence continues at coordinate 93,918,247 of NC_137175.1, forward strand.
TTTCCACCGAAAAACCTTTCAGGGGATGGTTTGCAACAGTTTGGCACCATTTTTGAGTGAATTGCAGAACGTCAGAAATTTTGAAGAAATTGTGACCGCGCGGCTTAGTGATTTTTGAAAAAAAAAGTTGTTCATACTTCAAGGGCTAATTCTGTTTCCGATGATAAAAACGCATCTGTTTCCCTCGAAAAACCTTTCAGGGGATGGTTTGCAACACTTCAGCACCATTTTTGAGTGAATTGCAGAACATCATATTTTTGCTGAAATTGTGACCGCGCGGCTTAGGGATTTTTGCAAAAAAAGTTGTTCAGACGTCGAGGGCTACTTTTGTTTCCGATGATAAAAACGCATCTGTTTCCACCGAAAAACCTCTCAGGGGATCGTTTGCAACACTTCAGCACCATTTTTGAGTGAATTGCAGAACGTCATATTTTTGCTGAAATTGTGACCGCGCGGCTTAGGGATTTTTGCAAAAAAAAGTTGTTCAGACGTCGAGGGCTACTTTAGTTTCCGATGATAAAAACGCATCTGTTTCCCTCGAAAAACCTTTCAGGGGATGGTTTGAAACACTTCAGCATCATTTTTGAGTGAATTGCAGAAGGTCATATTTTTGCATAAATTGTGACCGCGCGGCTTAGGGATTTTTGCAAAAAGAAGTTGTTCAGACGTCGAGGGCTACTTTTGTTTCCGATGATAAAAACGCATCTGTTTCCCTCGAAAAACCTTTCAGGGGATGGTTTGAAACACTTCAGCACCATTTTTGAGTGAATTGCAGAACGTCATATTTTTGCTGAAAATGTGACCGCGCGGCTTACGGATTTTTGCAAAAAAAAGTTGTTCAGACGTTGAGGGCTACTTTTGTTTCCGATGATAAAAACGCATCTGTTTCCACCGAAAAACCTCTCAGGGGATCGTTTGCAACACTTCAGCACCATTTTTGAGTGAATTGCAGAACGTCAGAAATTTTGAAGAAATTGTGACCGCGCGGCTTAGGGATTTTTGAAAAAAAAGTTCTTCAGACGTCGAGGGATAATTCTATTTACGATTAAAAAAATGCATCTGTTTCCACCGAAAAACCTGTCAGGGGATGGTTTGCAACACTTCAGCACCATTTTTGAGTGAATTGCAGAATGTCAGATTTTTGCTGAAATTGTGACCGCGCGGCTTAGGGATTTTTGCAAAAAAAAGTTGTTCAGATGTCGAGGGCTAATTCTATTTCCGATGATAAAAATGCATCTGTTTCCACCGAAAAACCTTTCAGGGGATCGTTTGCAACACTTCAGCACCATTTTTGAGTGAATTGCAGAACGTCATATTTTTGCTGAAATTGTGACCGCGCGGCTTAGGGATTTTTGAAAAAAAAGTTGTTCAGACGTCGAGGGCTACTTTTGTTTCCGATGATAAAAACGCATCTGTTTCCCTCGAAAAACCTTTCAGGGGATGGTTTGAAACACTTCAGCACCATTTTTGAGTGAATTGCAGAACGTCATATTTTTGCTGAAAATGTGACCGCGCGGCTTAGGGATTTTTGCAAAAAAAGTTGTTCAGACGTTGAGGGCTACTTTTGTTTCCGATTATAAAAACGCATCTGTTTCCACCGAAAAACCTCTCAGGGGATCGTTTGCAACACTTCAGCACCATTTTTGAGTGAATTGCAGAACGTCAGAAATTTTGAAGAAATTGTGACCGCGCGGCTTAGGTATTTTTGAAAAAAAAGTTCTTCAGACGTCGAGGGATAATTCTATTTACGATTAAAAAAACGCATCTGTTTCCACCGAAAAACCTGTCAGGGGATGGTTTGCAACACTTCAGCACCATTTTTGAGTGAATTGAAGAACGTCAGATTTTTGCTGAAATTATGACCGCGCGGCTTAGGGATTTTTGAAAAAAAAGTTTTTCAGATGTCGAGGGCTAATTCTGTTTCTGATGATAAAAACGCATCTGTTTCCACCGAAAAACCTTTCAGGGGATGGTTTGCAACAGTTTGGCACCATTTTTGAGTGAATTGCAGAACGTCAGAAATTTTGAAGAAATTGTGACCGCGCGGCTTAGTGATTTTTGAAAAAAAAAGTTGTTCATACTTCAAGGGCTAATTCTGTTTCCGATGATAAAAACGCATCTGTTTCCCTCGAAAAACCTTTCAGGGGATGGTTTGCAACACTTCAGCACCATTTTTGAGTGAATTGCAGAACGTCATATTTTTGCTGAAATTGTGACCGCGCGGCTTAGGGATTTTTGCAAAAAAAGTTGTTCAGACGTCGAGGGCTACTTTTGTTTCCGATGATAAAAACGCATCTGTTTCCACCGAAAAACCTCTCAGGGGATCGTTTGCAACACTTCAGCACCATTTTTGAGTGAATTGCAGAACGTCATATTTTTGCTGAAATTGTGACCGCGCGGCTTAGGGATTTTTGCAAAAAAAAGTTGTTCAGACGTCGAGGGCTACTTTTGTTTCCGATGATAAAAACGCATCTGTTTCCCTCGAAAAACCTTTCAGGGGATGGTTTGAAACACTTCAGCACCATTTTTGAGTGAATTGCAGAACGTCATATTTTTGCTGAAATTGTGACCGCGCGGCTTAGGGATTTTTGCAAAAAAAGTTGTTCAGACGTCGAGGGCTACTTTTGTTTCCGATTATAAAAACGCATCTGTTTCCACCGAAAAACCTCTCAGGGGATCGTTTGCAACACTTCAGCACCATTTTTGAGTGAATTGCAGAACGTCAGAAATTTTGAAGAAATTGTGACCGCGCGGCTTAGGGATTTTTGAAAAAAAAGTTCTTCAGACGTCGAGGGATAATTCTATTTACGATTAAAAAAATGCATCTGTTTCCACCGAAAAACCTGTCAGGGGATGGTTTGCAACACTTCAGCACCATTTTTGAGTGAATTGCAGAATGTCAGATTTTTGCTGAAATTGTGACCGCGCGGCTTAGGGATTTTTGCAAAAAAAAGTTGTTCAGATGTCGAGGGCTAATTCTATTTCCGATGATAAAAATGCATCTGTTTCCACCGAAAAACCTTTCAGGGGATCGTTTGCAACACTTCAGCACCATTTTTGAGTGAATTGCAGAACGTCATATTTTTGCTGAAATTGTGACCGCGCGGCTTAGGGATTTTTGAAAAAAAAGTTGTTCAGACGTCGAGGGCTACTTTTGTTTCCGATGATAAAAACGCATCTGTTTCCCTCGAAAAACCTTTCAGGGGATGGTTTGAAACACTTCAGCACCATTTTTGAGTGAATTGCAGAACGTCATATTTTTGCTGAAAATGTGACCGCGCGGCTTAGGGATTTTTGCAAAAAAAGTTGTTCAGACGTTGAGGGCTACTTTTGTTTCCGATTACAAAAACGCATCTGTTTCCACCGAAAAACCTCTCAGGGGATCGTTTGCAACACTTCAGCACCATTTTTGAGTGAATTGCAGAACGTCAGAAATTTTGAAGAAATTGTGACCGCGCGGCTTAGGGATTTTTGAAAAAAAAGTTCTTCAGACGTCGAGGGATAATTCTATTTACGATTAAAAAAACGCATCTGTTTCCACCGAAAAACCTGTCAGGGGATGGTTTGCAACACTTCAGCACCATTTTTGAGTGAATTGCAGAATGTCAGATTTTTGCTGAAATTGTGACCGCGCGGCTTAGGGATTTTTGCAAAAAAAAGTTGTTCAGATGTCGAGGGCTAATTCTATTTCCGATGATAAAAATGCATCTGTTTCCACCGAAAAACCTTTCAGGGGATCGTTTGCAACACTTCAGCACCATTTTTGAGTGAATTGAAGAACGTCAGATTTTTGCTGAAATTATGACCGCGCGGCTTAGGGATTTTTGAAAAAAAAGTTTTTCAGATGTCGAGGGCTAATTCTGTTTCTGATGATAAAAACGCATCTGTTTCCACCGAAAAACCTTTCAGGGGATGGTTTGCAACAGTTTGGCACCATTTTTGAGTGAATTGCAGAACGTCAGAAATTTTGAAGAAATTGTGACCGCGCGGCTTAGTGATTTTTGAAAAAAAAAGTTGTTCATACTTCAAGGGCTAATTCTGTTTCCGATGATAAAAACGCATCTGTTTCCCTCGAAAAACCTTTCAGGGGATGGTTTGCAACACTTCAGCACCATTTTTGAGTGAATTGCAGAACGTCATATTTTTGCTGAAATTGTGACCGCGCGGCTTAGGGATTTTTGCAAAAAAAGTTGTTCAGACGTCGAGGGCTACTTTTGTTTCCGATGATAAAAACGCATCTGTTTCCACCGAAAAACCTCTCAGGGGATCGTTTGCAACACTTCAGCACCATTTTTGAGTGAATTGCAGAACGTCATATTTTTGCTGAAATTGTGACCGCGCGGCTTAGGGATTTTTGCAAAAAAAAGTTGTTCAGACGTCGAGGGCTACTTTTGTTTCCGATGATAAAAACGCATCTGTTTCCCTCGAAAAACCTTTCAGGGGATGGTTTGAAACACTTCAGCACCATTTTTGAGTGAATTGCAGAACGTCATATTTTTGCTGAAATTGTGACCGCGCGGCTTAGGGATTTTTGAAAAAAAAGTTGTTCAGACGTCGAGGGCTACTTTTGTTTCCGATGATAAAAACGCATCTGTTTCCCTCGAAAAACCTTTCAGGGGATGGTTTGAAACACTTCAGCACCATTTTTGAGTGAATTGCAGAACGTCATATTTTTGCTGAAAATGTGACCGCGCGGCTTAGGGATTTTTGCAAAAAAAGTTGTTCAGACGTTGAGGGCTACTTTTGTTTCCGATTATAAAAACGCATCTGTTTCCACCGAAAAACCTCTCAGGGGATCGTTTGCAACACTTCAGCACCATTTTTGAGTGAATTGCAGAACGTCAGAAATTTTGAAGAAATTGTGACCGCGCGGCTTAGGGATTTTTGAAAAAAAAGTTCTTCAGACGTCGAGGGCTACTTTTGTTTCCGATGATAAAAACGCATCTGTTTCCCTCGAAAAACCTTTCAGGGGATGGTTTGAAACACTTCAGCACCATTTTTGAGTGAATTGCAGAACGTCATATTTTTGCTGAAAATGTGACCGCGCGGCTTAGGGATTTTTGCAAAAAAAAGTTGTTCAGACGTTGAGGGCTACTTTTGTTTCCGATGATAAAAACGCATCTGTTTCCACCGAAAAACCTCTCAGGGGATCGTTTGCAACACTTCAGCACCATTTTTGAGTGAATTGCAGAATGTCAGATTTTTGCTGTAATTGTGACCGCGCGGCTTAGGGATTTTTGAAAAAAAAAGTTCTTCAGACGTCGAGGGATAATTCTATTTACGATTAAAAAAACGCATCTGTTTCCACCGAAAAACCTGTCAGGGGATGGTTTGCAACACTTCAGCACCATTTTTGAGTGAATTGCAGAATGTCAGATTTTTGCTGTAATTGTGACCGCGCGGCTTAGGGATTTTTGAAAAAAAAAGTTCTTCAGACGTCGAGGGATAATTCTATTTACGATTAAAAAAACGCATCTGTTTCCACCGAAAAACCTGTCAGGGGATGGTTTGCAACACTTCAGCACCATTTTTGAGTGAATTGCAGAACGTCAGAAATTTTGAAGAAATTGTGACCGCGCGGCTTAGGGATTTTTGAAAAAAAAGTTCTTCAGACGTCGAGGGATAATTCTATTTACGATTAAAAAAACGCATCTGTTTCCACCGAAAAACCTGTTAGGGGATGGTTTGCAACACTTCAGCACCATTTTTGAGTGAATTGCAGAATGTCAGATTTTTGCTGAAATTGTGACCGCGCGGCTTAGGGATTTTTGCAAAAAAAAGTTGTTCAGATGTCGAGGGCTAATTCTATTTCCGATGATAAAAATGCATCTGTTTCCACCGAAAAACCTTTCAGGGGATCGTTTGCAACACTTCAGCACCATTTTTGAGTGAATTGAAGAACGTCAGATTTTTGCTGAAATTATGACCGCGCGGCTTAGGGATTTTTGAAAAAAAAGTTTTTCAGATGTCGAGGGCTAATTCTGTTTCTGATGATAAAAACGCATCTGTTTCCACCGAAAAACCTTTCAGGGGATGGTTTGCAACAGTTTGGCACCATTTTTGAGTGAATTGCAGAACGTCAGAAATTTTGAAGAAATTGTGACCGCGCGGCTTAGGGATTTTTGCAAAAAAAGTTGTTCAGACGTCGAGGGCTACTTTTGTTTCCGATGATAAAAACGCATCTGTTTCCACCGAAAAACCTCTCAGGGGATCGTTTGCAACACTTCAGCACCATTTTTGAGTGAATTGCAGAACGTCATATTTTTGCTGAAATTGTGACCGCGCGGCTTAGGGATTTTTGCAAAAAAAAGTTGTTCAGACGTCGAGGGCTACTTTTGTTTCCGATGATAAAAACGCATCTGTTTCCCTCGAAAAACCTTTCAGGGGATGGTTTGAAACACTTCAGCACCATTTTTGAGTGAATTGCAGAACGTCATATTTTTGCTGAAAATGTGACCGCGCGGCTTAGGGATTTTTGCAAAAAAAAGGTGTTCAGACGTTGAGGGCTACTTTTGTTTCCGATGATAAAAACGCATCTGTTTCCACCGAAAAACCTCTCAGGGGATCGTTTGCAACACTTCAGCACCATTTTTGAGTGAATTGCAGAACGTCAGAAATTTTGAAGAAATTGTGACCGCGCGGCTTAGGGATTTTTGAAAAAAAAGTTCTTCAGACGTCGAGGGATAATTCTATTTACGATTAAAAAAACGCATCTGTTTCCACCGAAAAACCTGTCAGGGGATGGTTTGCAACACTTCAGCACCATTTTTGAGTGAATTGCAGAATGTCAGATTTTTGCTGAAATTGTGACCGCGCGGCTTAGGGATTTTTGCAAAAAAAAGTTGTTCAAATGTCGAGGGCTAATTCTATTTCCGATGATAAAAATGCATCTGTTTCCACCGAAAAACCTTTCAGGGGATCGTTTGCAACACTTCAGCACCATTTTTGAGTGAATTGCAGAACGTCAGATTTTTGCTGAAATTGTGACCGCGCGGCTTAGGGATTTTTGAAAAAAAAGTTTTTCAGATGTCGAGGGCTAATTCTGTTTCTGATGATAAAAACGCATCTGTTTCCAGCGAAAAACCTTTCAGGGGATGGTTTGCAACAGTTTGGCACCATTTTTGAGTGAATTGCAGAACGTCAGAAATTTTGAAGAAATTGTGACCGCGCGGCTTAGTGATTTTTGAAAAAAAAAGTTGTTCATACTTCAAGGGCTAATTCTGTTTCCGATGATAAAAACGCATCTGTTTCCCTCGAAAAACCTTTCAGGGGATGGTTTGCAACACTTCAGCACCATTTTTGAGTGAATTGCAGAACGTCATATTTTTGCTGAAATTGTGACCGCGCGGCTTAGGGATTTTTGCAAAAAAAAGTTGTTCAGACGTCGAGGGCTACTTTTGTTTCCGATGATAAAAACGCATCTGTTTCCACCGAAAAACCTTTCAGGGGATGGTTTGCAACAGTTTGCCACCATTTTTGAGTGAATTGCAGAACGTCAGAAATTTTGAAGAAATTGTGACCGCGCGGATTAGTGATTTTTGAAAAAAAAAGTTCTTCAGACGTCGAGGGATAATTCTATTTACGATTAAAAAACGCATCTGTTTCCAACAAAAAACCTTTCAGGGGATCGTTTGCAACAGTTTGGCACCATTTTTGAGTGAATTGCAGAACGTCAGAAATTTTGAAGAAATTGTGACCGTGCGGCTTAGGGATTTTTGCAAAAAAAAGTTGTTTAGATGTTGAGGGCTAATTATGTTTCCGATGATAAAAACGCATCTGTTTCCACCGAAAAACCTTTCAGGGCATCGTTTGCAACAGTTTGGCACCATTTTTGAGTGAATTGCAGAACGTCAGAAATTTTGAAGAAATTGTGACCGCGCGGCTTAGGGATTTTTGCAAAAAAAAGTTCTTCAGATGTCGAGGGCTAATTCTGTTTCCGATGATAAAAACGAATCTGTTTCCACCGCAAAACCTTTCAGGGGATCGTTTGCAACAGTTTGGCACCATTTTTGAGTGAATTGCAGAACATCAGAAATTTTGAAGAAATTGTGACCGCGCGGCTTAGGGATTTTTGCAAAAAAAAGTTGTTCAGATGTCGAGGGCTAATTCTGTTTCCGATGATAAAAACGCATCTGTTTCCACCGAAAAACCTTTCAGGGGATCGTTTGCAACAGTTTGGCACCATTTTTGAGTGAATTGCAGAACGTCAGAAATTTTGAAGAAATTGTGACCGCGCGGCTTAGGGATTTTTGCAAAAAAAAGTTCTTCAGATGTCGAGGGCTAATTCTGTTTCCGATGATAAAAACGCATCTGTTTCAACCGAAAAACCTTTCAGGGGATGGTTTGCAACAGTTTGGCACCATTTTTGAGTGAATTGCAGAACGTCAGAAATTTTGAAGAAATTGTGACCGCACGGCTTAGGGATTTTTGCAAAAAAAAGTTGTTTAGATGTCGATGGCTAATTATGTTTCCGATGATAAAAACGCATCTGTTTCCACCGAAAAACCTTTCAGGGCATCGTTTGCAACAGTTTGGCACCATTTTTGAGTGAATTGCAGAACGTCAATAATTTTGAAGAAATTGTGACCGCGCGGCTTAGGGATTTTTGCAAAAAAAAGTTGTTTAGATGTCGATGGCTAATTATGTTTCCGATGATAAAAACGCATCTGTTTCCACCGAAAAACCTTTCAGGGCATCGTTTGCAACAGTTTGGCACCATTTTTGAGTGAATTGCAGAACGTCAATAATTTTGAAGAAATTGTGACCGCGCGGCTTAGGGATTTTTGCAAAAAAAAGTTATTCAGATATCGAGGGCTAATTCTGTTTCCGATGATAAAAACGCATCTGTTTCCCTCGAAAAACCTTTCAGGGGATGGTTTGAAACACTTCAGCACCATTTTTGAGTGAATTGCAGAACGTCATATTTTTGCTGAAATTGTGACCGCGCGGCTTAGGGATTTTTGCAAAAAAAAGTTGTTCAGACGTCGAGGGCTACTTTTGTTTCCGATGATAAAAACGCATCTGTTTCCCTCGAAAAACCTTTCAGGGGATGGTTTGAAACACTTCAGCACCATTTTTGAGTGAATTGCAGAACGTCAGAAATTTTGAAGAAATTGTGACAGCGCGGCTTAGGGATTTTTGAAAAAAAAGTTCTTCAGACGTCGAGGGATAATTCTATTTACGATTAAAAAAACGCATCTGTTTCCACCGAAAAACCTTTCAGGGGATGATTTGCAACACTTCAGCACCATTTTTGAGTGAATTGCAGAATGTCAGATTTTTGCTGAAATTGTGACCGTGTGGCTTAGGGATTTTTGCAAAAAAAAGTTTTTCAGATGTCGAGGGCTAATTCTATTTCCGATGATAAAAACGCATCTGTTTCCCTCGAAAAACCTTTCAGGGGATCGTTTGCAACACTTCAGCACCATTTTTGAGTGAATTGCAGAACGTCAGATTTTTGCTGAAATTACGACCGCGCGGCTTAGGGATTTTTGAAAAAAAAGTTTTTCAGATGTCGAGGGCTAATTCTGTTTCTGATGATAAAAACGCATCTGTTTCCACCGAAAAACCTTTCAGGGGATGGTTTGCAACAGTTTGGCACCATTTTTGAGTGAATTGCAGAACGTCAGAAATTTTGAAGAAATTGTGACCGCGCGGCTTAGTGATTTTTGAAAAAAAAAAGTTGTTCATACTTCAAGGGCTAATTCTGTTTCCGATGATAAAAACACATCTGTTTCCCTCGAAAAACCTTTCAGGGGATGGTTTGCAACACTTCAGCACCATTTTTGAGTGAATTGCAGAACGTCATATTTTTGCTGAAATTGTGACCGCCCGGCTTAGGGATTTTTGCAAAAAAAAGTTGTTCAGACGTCGAGGGCTACTTTTGTTTCCGATGATAAAAACGCATCTGTTTCCCTCGAAAAACCTTTCAGGGGATGGTTTGAAACACTTCAGCACCATTTTTGAGTGAATTGCAGAACGTCAGAAATTTTGAAGAAATTGTGACCGCGCGGCTTAGGGATTTTTGAAAAAAAAGTTCTTCAGACGTCGAGGGATAATTCTATTTACGATTAAAAAAACGCATCTGTTTCCACCGAAAAACCTTTCAGGGGATGGTTTGCAACACTTCAGCACCATTTTTGAGTGAATTGCAGAATGTCATATTTTTGCTGAAATTGTGACCGCGCGGCTTAGGGATTTTTGCAAAAAAAAGTTGTTCAGATGTCGAGGGCTAATTCTATTTCCGATGATAAAAATGCATCTGTTTCCACCGAAAAACCTTTCAGGGGATCGTTTGCAACACTTCAGCACCATTTTTGAGTGAATTGCAGAACGTCATATTTTTGCTGAAATTGTGACCGCGCGGCTTAGGGATTTTTGCAAAAAAAGTTGTTCAGACGTCGAGGGCTACTTTTGTTTCCGATGATAAAAACGCATCTGTTTCCACCGAAAAACCTCTCAGGGGATCGTTTGCAACACTTCAGCACCATTTTTGAGTGAATTGCAGAACGTCATATTTTTGCTGAAATTGTGACCGCGCGGCTTAGGGATTTTTGCAAAAAAAAGTTGTTCAGACGTCGAGGGCTACTTTTGTTTCCGATGATAAAAACGCATCTGTTTCCCTCGAAAAACCTTTCAGGGGATGGTTTGAAACACTTCAGCACCATTTTTGCGTGAATTGCAGAACGTCATATTTTTGCATAAATTGTGACCGCGCGGCTTAGGGATTTTTGCAAAAAGAAGTTGTTCAGACGTCGAGGGCTACTTTTGTTTCCGATGATAAAAACGCATCTGTTTCCCTCGAAAAACCTTTCAGGGGATGGTTTGAAACACTTCAGCACCATTTTTGAGTGAATTGCAGAACGTCATATTTTTGCTGAAAATGTGACCGCGCGGCTTAGGGATTTTTGCAAAAAAAAGTTGTTCAGACGTTGAGGGCTACTTTTGTTTCCGATGATAAAAACGCATCTGTTTCCACCGAAAAACCTCTCAGGGGATCGTTTGCAACACTTCAGCACCATTTTTGAGTGAATTGCAGAACGTCAGAAATTTTGAAGAAATTGTGACCGCGCGGCTTAGGGATTTTTGAAAAAAAAGTTCTTCAGACGTCGAGGGATAATTCTATTTACGATTAAAAAAACGCATCTGTTTCCCTCGAAAAACCTGTCAGGGGATGGTTTGCAACACTTCAGCACCATTTTTGAGTGAATTGCAGAATGTCAGATTTTTGCTGAAATTGTGACCGCGTGGCTTAGGGATTTTTGCAAAAAAAAGTTGTTCAGATGTCGAGGGCTAATTCTATTTCCGATGATAAAAATGCATCTGTTTCCAACAAAAAACCTTTCAGGGGATCGTTTGCAACACTTCAGCACCATTTTTGAGTGAATTGCAGAACGTCAGATTTTTGCTGAAATTATGACCGCGCGGCTTAGGAATTTTTGAAAAAAAAGTTTTTCAGATGTCGAGGGCTAATTCTGTTTCTGATGATAAAAACGCATCTGTTTCCACCGAAAAACCTTTCAGGGGATGGTTTGCAACAGTTTGGCACCATTTTTGAGTGAATTGCAGAACGTCATATTTTTGCTGAAATTGTGACCGCGCGGCTTAGGGATTTTTGCAAAAAAAGTTGTTCAGACGTCGAGGGCTAATTCTGTTTCCGATGATAAAAACACATCTGTTTCCACCGAAAAACCTTTCAGGGGATGGTTTGCAACAGTTTGGCACCATTTTTGAGTGAATTGCAGAACGTCAGAAATTTTGAAGAAATTGTGACCGCGCGGCTTAGTGATTTTTGAAAAAAAAAAGTTGTTCATACTTCAAGGGCTAATTCTGTTTCCGATGATAAAAACACATCTGTTTCCCTCGAAAAACCTTTCAGGGGATGGTTTGCAACACTTCAGCACCATTTTTGAGTGAATTGCAGAACGTCATATTTTTGCTGAAATTGTGACCGCCCGGCTTAGGGATTTTTGCAAAAAAAAGTTGTTCAGACGTCGAGGGCTACTTTTGTTTCCGATGATAAAAACGCATCTGTTTCCCTCGAAAAACCTTTCAGGGGATGGTTTGAAACACTTCAGCACCATTTTTGAGTGAATTGCAGAACGTCAGAAATTTTGAAGAAATTGTGACCGCGCGGCTTAGGGATTTTTGAAAAAAAAGTTCTTCAGACGTCGAGGGATAATTCTATTTACGATTAAAAAAACGCATCTGTTTCCACCGAAAAACCTTTCAGGGGATGGTTTGCAACACTTCAGCACCATTTTTGAGTGAATTGCAGAATGTCATATTTTTGCTGAAATTGTGACCGCGCGGCTTAGGGATTTTTGCAAAAAAAAGTTGTTCAGATGTCGAGGGCTAATTCTATTTCCGATGATAAAAATGCATCTGTTTCCACCGAAAAACCTTTCAGGCGATCGTTTGCAACACTTCAGCACCATTTTTGAGTGAATTGAAGAACGTCAGATTTTTGCTGAAATTGTGACCGCGCGGCTTAGGGATTTTTGAAAAAAAAGTTTTTCAGATGTCGAGGGCTAATTCTGTTTCTGATGATAAAAACGCATCTGTTTCCACCGAAAAACCTTTCAGGGGATGGTTTGCAACAGTTTGGCACCATTTTTGAGTGAATTGCAGAACGTCAGAAATTTTGAAGAAATTGTGACCGCGCGGCTTAGTGATTTTTGAAAAAAAAAAGTTGTTCATACTTCAAGGGCTAATTCTGTTTCCGATGATAAAAACACATCTGTTTCCCTCGAAAAACCTTTCAGGGGATGGTTTGCAACACTTCAGCACCATTTTTGAGTGAATTGCAGAACGTCATATTTTTGCTGAAATTGTGACCGCCCGGCTTAGGGATTTTTGCAAAAAAAAGTTGTTCAGACGTCGAGGGCTACTTTTGTTTCCGATGATAAAAACGCATCTGTTTCCCTCGAAAAACCTTTCAGGGGATGGTTTGAAACACTTCAGCACCATTTTTGAGTGAATTGCAGAACGTCAGAAATTTTGAAGAAATTGTGACCGCGCGGCTTAGGGATTTTTGAAAAAAAAGTTCTTCAGACGTCGAGGGATAATTCTATTTACGATTAAAAAAACGCATCTGTTTCCACCGAAAAACCTTTCAGGGGATGGTTTGCAACACTTCAGCACCATTTTTGAGTGAATTGCAGAATGTCATATTTTTGCTGAAATTGTGACCGCGCGGCTTAGGGATTTTTGCAAAAAAAAGTTGTTCAGATGTCGAGGGCTAATTCTATTTCCGATGATAAAAATGCATCTGTTTCCACCGAAAAACCTTTCAGGGGATCGTTTGCAACACTTCAGCACCATTTTTGAGTGAATTGAAGAACGTCAGATTTTTGCTGAAATTGTGACCGCGCGGCTTAGGGATTTTTGAAAAAAAAGTTTTTCAGATGTCGAGGGCTAATTCTGTTTCTGATGATAAAAACGCATCTGTTTCCACCGAAAAACCTTTCAGGGGATGGTTTGCAACAGTTTGGCACCATTTTTGAGTGAATTGCAGAACGTCAGAAATTTTGAAGAAATTGTGACCGCGCGGCTTAGTGATTTTTGAAAAAAAAAGTTGTTCATACTTCAAGGGCTAATTCTGTTTCCGATGATAAAAACGCATCTGTTTCCCTCGAAAAACCTTTCAGGGGATGGTTTGCAACACTTCAGCACCATTTTTGAGTGAATTGCAGAACGTCATATTTTTGCTGAAATTGTGACCGCGCGGCTTAGGGATTTTTGCAAAAAAAGTTGTTCAGACGTCGAGGGCTACTTTTGTTTCCGATGATAAAAACGCATCTGTTTCCACCGAAAAACCTCTCAGGGGATCGTTTGCAACACTTCAGCACCATTTTTGAGTGAATTGCAGAACGTCATATTTTTGCTGAAATTGTGACCGCGCGGCTTAGGGATTTTTGCAAAAAAAAGTTGTTCAGACGTCGAGGGCTACTTTTGTTTCCGATGATAAAAACGCATCTGTTTCCCTCGAAAAACCTTTCAGGGGATGGTTTGAAACACTTCAGCACCATTTTTGAGTGAATTGCAGAACGTCATATTTTTGCATAAATTGTGACCGCGCGGCTTAGGGATTTTTGCAAAAAGAAGTTGTTCAGGCGTCGAGGGCTACTTTTGTTTCCGATGATAAAAACGCATCTGTTTCCCTCGAAAAACCTTTCAGGGGATGGTTTGAAACACTTCAGCACCATTTTTGAGTGAATTGCAGAACGTCATATTTTTGCTGAAAATATGACCGCGCGGCTTAGGGATTTTTGAAAAAAAAGTTCTTCAGACGTCGAGGGATAATTCTATTTACGATTAAAAAAACGCATCTGTTTCCACCGAAAAACCTGTCAGGGGATGGTTTGCAACACTTCAGCACCATTTTTGAGTGAATTGCAGAATGTCAGATTTTTGCTGAAATTGTGACCGCGCGGCTTAGGGATTTTTGCAAAAAAAAGTTGTTCAGATGTCTAGGGCTAATTCTATTTCCGATGATAAAAATGCATCTGTTTCCACCGAAAAACCTTTCAGGGGATCGTTTGCAACACTTCAGCACCATTTTTGAGTGAATTGCAGAACGTCAGATTTTTGCTGAAATTGTGACCGCGCGGCTTAGGGATTTTTGAAAAAAAAGTTTTTCAGATGTCGAGGGCTAATTCTGTTTCTGATGATAAAAACACATCTGTTTCCACCGAAAAACCTTTCAGGGGATGGTTTGCAACAGTTTGGCACTATTTTTGAGTGAATTGCAGAACGTCAGAAATTTTGAAGAAATTGTGACCGCGCGGCTTAGTGATTTTTGAAAAAAAAAGTTGTTCATACTTCAAGGGCTAATTCTGTTTCCGATGATAAAAACGCATTTGTTTCCCTCGAAAAACCTTTCAGGGGATGGTTTGCAACACTTCAGCACCATTTTTGAGTGAATTGCAGAACGTCATATTTTTGCTGAAATTGTGACCGCGCGGCTTAGGGATTTTTGCAAAAAAAAGTTGTTCAGACGTCGAGGGCTACTTTTGTTTCCGATGATAAAAACGCATCTGTTTCCACCGAAAAACCTTTCAGGGGATGGTTTGCAACAGTTTGCCACCATTTTTGAGTGAATTGCAGAACGTCAGAAATTTTGAAGAAATTGTGACCGCGCGGCTTAGTGATTTTTGAAAAAAAAAGTTCTTCAGACGTCGAGGGATAATTCTATTTACGATTAAAAAACGAAAAAACCTTTCAGGGGATCGTTTGCAACAGTTTGGCACCATTTTTGAGTGAATTGCAGAACGTCAGAAATTTTGAAGAAATTGTGACCGTGCGGCTTAGGGATTTTTGCAAAAAAAAGTTGTTTAGATGTCGAGTGCTAATTATGTTTCCGATGATAAAAACGCATCTGTTTCCACCGAAAAACCTTTCAGGGCATCGTTTGCAACAGTTTGGCACCATTTTTGAGTGAATTGCAGAACGTCAGAAATTTTGAAGAAATTGTGACCGCGCGGCTTAGGGATTTTTGCAAAAAAAAGTTGTTCAGATGTCGAGGGCTAATTCTGTTTCCGATGATAAAAACGCATCTGTTTCCACCGAAAAACCTTTCAGGGGATCGTTTGCAACAGTTTGGCACCATTTTTGAGTGAATTGCAGAACATCAGAAATTTTGAAGAAATTGTGACCGCGCGGCTTAGGGATTTTTGCAAAAAAAAGTTGTTCAGACGTCGAGGGCTACTTTTGTTTCCGATGATAAAAATGCATCTGTTTCCACAGAAAAACCTTTCAGGGGATCGTTTGCAACAGTTTGGCACCATTTTTGAGTGAATTGCAGAACGTCAGAAATTTTGAAGAAATTGTGACCGCGCGGCTTAGGGATTTTTGCAAAAAAAAGTTGTTCAGACGTTGAGGGCTACTTTTGTTTCCGATGATAAAAACACATCTGTTTCCACCGAAAAACCTCTCAGGGAATCTTTTGCAACACTTCAGCACCATTTTTGAGTGAATTGCAGAACGTCAGAAATTTTGAAGAAATTGTGACCGCACGGCTTAGGGATTTTTGCAAAAAAAAGTTGTTTAGATGTCGAGGGCTAATTATGTTTCCGATGATAAAAACGCATCTGTTTCCACCGAAAAACCTTTCAGGGCATCGTTTGCAACAGTTTGGCACCATTTTTGAGTGAATTGCAGAACGTCAGAAATTTTGAAGAAATTGTGACCGCGCGGCTTAGGGATTTTTGAAAAAAAAAGTTCTTCAGACGTCGAGGGCTAATTCTGTTTCCGATGATAAAAACGCATCTGTTTCCACCGAAAAACCTTTCAGGGGATGGTTTGCAACAGTTTGGCACCATTTTTGAGTGAATTGCAGAACGTCAGAAATTTTGAAGAAATTGTGACCGCGCGGCTTAGGGATTTTTGCAAAAAAATGTTGTTCAGATGTCGAGGGCTAATTCTGTTTCCGATGATAAAAACGCATCTGTTTCCCTCGAAAAACCTTTCAGGGGATGGTTTGCAACACTTCAGCACCATTTTTGAGTGAATTGCAGAACGTCATATTTTTGCTGAAATTGTGACCGCGCGGCTTAGGGATTTTTGCAAAAAAAAGTTGTTCAGACGTCGAGGGCTACTTTTGTTTCCGATGATAAAAACGCATCTGTTTCCACCGAAAAACCTTTCAGGGGATGGTTTGCAACAGTTTGCCACCATTTTTGAGTGAATTGCAGAAGGTCAGAAATTTTGAAGAAATTGTGACCGCGCGGCTTAGTGATTTTTGAAAAAAAAAGTTCTTCAGACGTCGAGGGATAATTCTATTTACGATTAAAAAACGCATCTGTTTCCAACAAAAAACCTTTCAGGGGATCGTTTGCAACAGTTTGGCACCATTTTTGAGTGAATTGCAGAACGTCAGAAATTTTGAAGAAATTGTGACCGTGCGGCTTAGGGATTTTTGCAAAAAAAAGTTGTTTAGATGTCGAGGGCTAATTATGTTTCCGATGATAAAAACGCATCTGTTTCCACCGAAAAACCTTTCAGGGCATCGTTTGCAACAGTTTGGCACCATTTTTGAGTGAATTGCAGAACGTCAGAAATTTTGAAGAAATTGTGACCGCGCGGCTTAGGGATTTTTGCAAAAAAAAGTGGTTCAGATGTCGAGGGCTAATTCTGTTTCCGATGATAAAAACGCATCTGTTTCCACCGAAAAACCTTTCAGGGGATCGTTTGCAACAGTTTGGCACCATTTTTGAGTGAATTGCAGAACATCAGAAATTTTGAAGAAATTGTGACCGCGCGGCTTAGGGATTTTTGCAAAAAAAAGTTGTTCAGACGTCGAGGGCTACTTTTGTTTCCGATGATAAAAATGCATCTGTTTCCACAGAAAAACCTTTCAGGGGATCGTTTGCAACAGTTTGGCACCATTTTTGAGTGAATTGCAGAACGTCAGAAATTTTGAAGAAATTGTGACCGCGCGGCTTAGGGATTTTTGCAAAAAAAAGTTGTTTAGATGTCGAGGGCTAATTATGTTTCCGATGATAAAAACGCATCTGTTTCCACCGAAAAACCTTTCAGGGCATCGTTTGCAACAGTTTGGCACCATTTTTGAGTGAATTGCAGAACGTCAGAAATTTTGAAGAAATTGTGACCGCGCGGCTTAGGGATTTTTGCAAAAAAAAGTTCTTCAGATGTCGAGGGCTAATTCTGTTTCCGATGATAAAAACGCATCTGTTTCCACCGAAAAACCTTTCAGGGGATGGTTTGCAACAGTTTGGCACCATTTTTGAGTGAATTGCAGAACGTCAGAAATTTTGAAGAAATTGTGACCGCGCGGCTTAGTGATTTTTGAAAAAAAAAGTTGTTCATACTTCAAGGGCTAATTCTGTTTCCGATGATAAAAACGCATCTGTTTCCCTCGAAAAACCTTTCAGGGGATGGTTTGCAACACTTCAGCACCATTTTTGAGTGAATTGCAGAACGTCATATTTTTGCTGAAATTGTGACCGCGCGGCTTAGGGATTTTTGCAAAAAAAAGTTGTTCAGACGTCGAGGGCTACTTTTGTTTCCGATGATAAAAACGCATCTGTTTCCCTCGAAAAACCTTTCAGGGGATGGTTTGAAACACTTCAGCACCATTTTTGAGTGAATTGCAGAACGTCATATTTTTGCTGAAATTGTGACCGCGCGGCTTAGGGATTTTTGCAAAAAAAAGTTGTTCAGACGTCGAGGGCTACTTTTGTTTCCGATGATAAAAACGCATCTGTTTCCACCGAAAAACCTTTCAGGGGATGGTTTGCAACTGTTTGCCACCATTTTTGAGTGAATTGCAGAACGTCAGAAATTTTGAAGAAATTGTGACCGCGCGGCTTAGTGATTTTTGAAAAAAAAAGTTCTTCAGACGTCGAGGGCTACTTTTGTTTCCGATGATAAAAACGCATCTGTTTCCCCGAAAATCCTTTCAGGGGATGGTTTGCAACACTTCAGCACCATTTTTGAGTGAATTGCAGAACGTCATATTTTTGCTGAAATTGTGACCGCGCGGCTTAGGGATTTTTGCAAAAAAAAGTTGTTCAGACGTCGAGGGCTACTTTTGTTTCCGATGATAAAAACGCATCTGTTTCCCTCGAAAAACCTTTCAGGGGATGGTTTGAAACACTTCAGCACCATTTTTGAGTGAATTGCAGAACGTCATATTTTTGCTGAAATTGTGACCGCGCGGCTTAGGGATTTTTGCAAAAAAAAGTTGTTCAGGCGTCGAGGGCTACTTTTGTTTCCGATGATAAAAACGCATCTGTTTCCCTCGAAAAACCTTTCAGGGGATGGTTTGAAACACTTCAGCACCATTTTTGAGTGAATTGCAGAACGTCAGAAATTTTGAAGAAATTGTGACCGCGCGGCTTAGGGATTTTTGAAAAAAAAGTTCTTCAGACGTCGAGGGATAATTCTATTTACGATTAAAAAAACGCATCTGTTTCCACCGAAAAACCTTTCAGGGGATGGTTTGCAACACTTCAGCACCATTTTTGAGTGAATTGCAGAATGTCAGATTTTTGCTGAAATTGTGACCGCGCGGCTTAGGGATTTTTGCAAAAAAAAGTTGTTCAGATGTCGAGGGCTAATTCTATTTCCGATGATAAAAATGCATAAAATGATAAAAATAAAATGATAAAAATGATGAAAAATTCTGTTTCCACCGAAAAACTTTTCAGGGGATGGTTTGCAACTGTTTGCCACCATTTTTGAGTGAATTGCAGAACGTCAGAAATTTTGAAGAAATTGTGACCGCGCGGCTTAGTGATTTTTGAAAAAAAAAGTTCTTCAGACGTCGAGGGATAATTCTATTTACGTTTAAAAAACGCATCTGTTTCCAACAAAAAACCTTTCAGGGGATCGTTTGCAACAGTTTGGCACCATTTTTGAGTGAATTGCAGAACGTCAGAAATTTTGAAGAAATTGTGACCGCACGGCTTAGGGATTTTTGCAAAAAAAAGTTGTTTAGATGTCGATGGCTAATTATGTTTCCGATGATAAAAACGCATCTGTTTCCACCGAAAAACCTTTCAGGGCATCGTTTGCAACAGTTTGGCACCATTTTTGAGTGAATTGCAGAACGTCAGAAATTTTGAAGAAATTGTGACCGCGCGGCTTAGGGATTTTTGCAAAAAAAAGTTGTTCAGATATCGAGGGCTAATTCTGTTTCCGATGATAAAAACGCATCTGTTTCCATCGAAAAACCTTTCAGGGGATGGTTTACAACAGTTTGGCACCATTTTTGAGTGAATTGCAGAACGTCAGAAATTTTGAAGAAATTGTGACCGCGCGGCTTAGTGATTTTTGAAAAAATAAGTTGTTCATACTTCAAGGGCTAATTCTGTTTCCGATGATAAAAACACATCTGTTTCCCTCGAAAAACCTTTCAGGGGATGGTTTGCAACACTTCAGCACCATTTTTGAGTGAATTGCAGAACGTCATATTTTTGCTGAAATTGTGACCGCGCGGCTTAGGGATTTTTGCAAAAAAAGTTGTTCAGACGTCGAGGGCTAATTCTGTATCCGATGATAAAAACGCATCTGTTTCCCTCGAAAAACCTTTCAGGGGATGGTTTGAAACACTTCAGCACCATTTTTGAGTGAATTGCAGAACGTCATATTTTTGCTGAAATTGTGACCGCGCGGCTTAGGGATTTTTGCAAAAAAAAGTTGTTCAGACGTCGAGGGCTACTTTTGTTTCCGATGATAAAAACGCATCTGTTTCCCTCGAAAAACCTTTCAGGGGATGGTTTGAAACACTTCAGCACCATTTTTGAGTGAATTGCAGAACGTCAGAAATTTTGAAGAAATTGTGACCGCGCGGCTTAGGGATTTTTGAAAAAAAAGTTCTTCAGACGTCGAGGGATAATTCTATTTACGATTAAAAAAACGCATCTGTTTCCACCGAAAAACCTTTCAGGGGATGGTTTGCAACACTTCAGCACCATTTTTGAGTGAATTGCAGAATGTCAGATTTTTGCTGAAATTGTGACCGCGCGGCTTAGGGATTTTTGCAAAAAAAAGTTGTTCAGATGTCGAGGGCTAATTCTATTTCCGATGATAAAAATGCATCTGTTTCCAACAAAAAACCTTTCAGGGGATCGTTTGCAACACTTCAGCACCATTTTTGAGTGAATTGCAGAACGTCAGATTTTTGCTGAAATTATGACCGCGCGGCTTAGGGATTTTTGAAAAAAAAGTTTTTCAGATGTCGAGGGCTAATTCTGTTTCTGATGATAAAAACGCATCTGTTTCCACCGAAAAACCTTTCAGGGGATGGTTTGCAACTGTTTGCCACCATTTTTGAGTGAATTGCAGAACGTCAGAAATTTTGAAGAAATTGTGACCGTGCGGCTTAGTGATTTTTGAAAAAAAAAGTTCTTCAGACGTCGAGGGATAATTCTATTTACGATTAAAAAACGCATCTGTTTCCAACAAAAAACCTTTCAGGGGATCGTTTGCAACAGTTTGGCACCATTTTTGAGTGAATTGCAGAACGTCAGAAATTTTGAAGAAATTGTGACCGCGCGGCTTAGGGATTTTTGCAAAAAAAAGTTGTTTAGATGTCGAGGGCTAATTATGTTTCCGATGATAAAAACGCATCTGTTTCCACCGAAAAACCTTTCAGGGCATCGTTTGCAACAGTTTGGCACCATTTTTGAGTGAATTGCAGAACGTCAGAAATTTTGAAGAAATTGTGACCGCGCGGCTTAGGGATTTTTGCAAAAAAAAGTTCTTCAGATGTCGATGGCTAATTCTGTTTCAGATGATAAAAACGCATCTGTTTCCACCGAAAAACCTTTCAGGGGATGGTTTGCAACAGTTTGGCACCATTTTTGAGTGAATTGCAGAACGTCAGAAATTTTGAAGAAATTGTGACCGCGCGGCTTAGTGATTTTTGAAAAAAAAAGTTTTTCATACTTCAAGGGCTAATTCTGTTTCGATGATAAAAACACATCTGTTTCCCTCGAAAATCCTTTCAGGGGATGGTTTGCAACACTTCAGCACCATTTTTGAGTGAATTGCAGAACGTCATATTTTTGCTGAAATTGTGACCGCGCGGCTTAGGGATTTTTGCAAAAAAAAGTTGTTCAGACGTCGAGGGCTACTTTTGTTTCCGATGATAAAAACGCATCTGTTTCCCTCGAAAAACCTTTCAGGGGATGGTTTGAAACACTTCAGCACCATTTTTGAGTGAATTGCAGAACGTCAGAAATTTTGAAGAAATTGTGACCGCGCGGCTTAGGGATTTTTGAAAAAAAAGTTCTTCAGACGTCGAGGGATAATTCTATTTACGATTAAAAAAACGCATCTGTTTCCACCGAAAAACCTTTCAGGGGATGGTTTGCAACACTTCAGCACCATTTTTGAGTGAATTGCAGAATGTCAGATTTTTGCTGAAATTGTGACCGCGCGGCTTAGGGATTTTTGCAAAAAAAAGTTGTTCAGATGTCGAGGGCTAATTCTATTTCCGATGATAAAAATGCATCTGTTTCCAACAAAAAACCTTTCAGGGGATCGTTTGCAACACTTCAGCACCATTTTTGAGTGAATTGCAGAACGTCAGATTTTTGCTGAAATTATGACCGCGCGGCTTAGGGATTTTTGAAAAAAAAGTTTTTCAGATGTCGAGGGCTAATTCTGTTTCTGATGATAAAAACGCATCTGTTTCCACCGAAAAACCTTTCAGGGGATGGTTTGCAACAGTTTGGCACCATTTTTGAGTGAATTGCAGAACGTCAGAAATTTTGAAGAAATTGTGACCGCGCGGCTTAGTGATTTTTGAAAAAAAAAAGTTGTTCATACTTCAAGGGCTAATTCTGTTTCCGATGATAAAAACACATCTGTTTCCCTCGAAAAACCTTTCAGGGGATGGTTTGCAACACTTCAGCACCATTTTTGAGTGAATTGCAGAACGTTATATTTTTGCTGAAATTGTGACCGCGCGGCTTAGGGATTTTTGCAAAAAAAGTTGTTCAGACGTCGAGGGCTAATTCTGTTTCCGATGATAAAAACACATCTGTTTCCACCGAAAAACCTTTCAGGGGATGGTTTGCAACAGTTTGGCACCATTTTTGAGTGAATTGCAGAACGTCAGAAATTTTGAAGAAATTGTGACCGCGCGGCTTAGTGATTTTTGAAAAAAAAAGTTGTTCATACTTCAAGGGCTAATTCTGTTTCCGATGATAAAAACACATCTGTTTCCCTCGAAAATCCTTTCAGGGGATGGTTTGCAACACTTCAGCACCATTTTTGAGTGAATTGCAGAACGTCATATTTTTGCTGAAATTGTGACCGCGCGGCTTAGGGATTTTTGCAAAAAAAAGTTGTTCAGACGTCGAGGGCTACTTTTGTTTCCGATGATAAAAACGCATCTGTTTCCCTCGAAAACCCTTTCAGGGGATGGTTTGAAACACTTCAGCACCATTTTTGAGTGAATTGCAGAACGTCATATTTTTGCTGAAAATGTGACCGCGCGGCTTAAGGATTTTTGCAAGAAAAAGTTGTTCAGACGTTGAGGGCTACTTTTGTTTCCGATGATAAAAACGCATCTGTTTCCACCGAAAAACCTCTCAGGGGATCGTTTGCAACACTTCAGCACCATATTTGAGTGAATTGCAGAATGTCAGATTTTTGCTGTAATTGTGACCGCGCGGCTTAGGGATTTTTGAAAAAAAAAGTTCTTCAAACGTCGAGGGATAATTCCATTTATGATTAAAAAAACGCATCTGTTTCCAACAAAAAACCTTTCAGGGGATCGTTTGCAACAGTTTGGCACCATTTTTGAGTGAATTGCAGAACGTCAGAAATTTTGAAGAAATTGTGACCGCGCGGCTTAGTGATTTTTGAAAAAAAAAGTTTTTCATACTTCAAGGGCTAATTCTGTTTCCGATGATAAAAACACATCTGTTTCCCTCGAAAATCCTTTCAGGGGATGGTTTGCAACACTTCAGCACCATTTTTGAGTGAATTGCAGAACGTCATATTTTTGCTGAAATTGTGACCGCACGGCTTAGGGATTTTTGCAAAAAAAGTTGTTCAGACGTCGAGGGCTACTTTTGTTTCCGATGATAAAAACGCATCTGTTTCCCTCGAAAAACCTTTCAGGGGATGGTTTGAAACACTTCAGCACCATTTTTGAGTGAATTGCAGAACGTCAGAAATTTTGAAGAAATTGTGACCGCGCGGCTTAGGGATTTTTGAAAAAAAAGTTCTTCAGACGTCGAGGGATAATTCTATTTACGATTAAAAAAACGCATCTGTTTCCACCGAAAAACCTTTCAGGGGATGGTTTGCAACACTTCAGCACCATTTTTGAGTGAATTGCAGAATGTCAGATTTTTGCTGAAATTGTGACCGCGCGGCTTAGGGATTTTTGCAAAAAAAAGTTGTTCAGATGTCGAGGGCTAATTCTATTTCCGATGATAAAAATGCATCTGTTTCCAACAAAAAACCTTTCAGGGGATCGTTTGCAACACTTCAGCACCATTTTTGAGTGAATTGCAGAACGTCAGATTTTTGCTGAAATTATGACCGCGCGGCTTAGGGATTTTTGAAAAAAAAGTTTTTCAGATGTCGAGGGCTAATTCTGTTTCTGATGATAAAAACGCATCTGTTTCCACCGAAAAACCTTTCAGGGGATGGTTTGCAACAGTTTGGCACCATTTTTGAGTGAATTGCAGAACGTCAGAAATTTTGAAGAAATTGTGACCGCGCGGCTTAGGGATTTTTGAAAAAAAAAAGTTGTTCATACTTCAAGGGCTAATTCTGTTTCCGATGATAAAAACACATCTGTTTCCCTCGAAAAACATTTCAGGGGATGGTTTGCAACACTTCAGCACCATTTTTGAGTGAATTGCAGAACGTCATATTTTTGCTGAAATTGTGACCGCGCGGCTTAGGGATTTTTGCAAAAAAAGTTGTTCAGACGTCGAGGGCTAATTCTGTTTCCGATGATAAAAACACATCTGTTTCCACCGATAAACCTTTCAGGGGATCGTTTGCAACAGTTCAGGACCATTTTTGAATGAATTGCAGAACGTCAGATTCTTGCTGTAATTGTGACCGCGCGGCTTAGGGATTTTTGAAAAAAAAGTTTTTCAGATGTCGAGGGCTAATTCTGTTTCCGATGATAAAAACGCATCTGTTTCCACCGAAAAACCTTTCAGGGGATCGTTTGCAACAGTTTGGCACCATTTTTGAGTGAATTGCAGAACGTCAGAAATTTTGAAGAAATTGTGACCGCGCGGCTTAGTGATTTTTGAAAAAAAAAGTTGTTCATACTTCAAGGGCTAATTCTGTTTCCGATGATAAAAACACATCTGTTTCCACCGAAAAAGCTTTCAGGGGATCGTTTGCAACAGTTTGGCACCATTTTTGAGTGAATTGCAGAACGTCATATTTTTGCTGAAATTGTGACCGCGCGGCTTAGGGATTTTTGCAAAAAAAAGTTGTTCAGACGTCGAGGGCTACTTTTGTTTCGGATGATAAAAACGCATCTGTTTCCACCAAAGAACCTTTCAGGGGATCGTTTGCAACAGTTCAGCACCATTTTTGAATGTATTTCAGAACGTCAGATTTTTGCTGAAATTGTGACCGCGCGGCTTAGGGATTTTTGCAAAAAAAAGTTGTTCAGACGTCGAGGGCTAATTCTGTTTCCGATGATAAAAACGCATCTGTTTCCACCAAAGAACCTTTCAGGTGATCGTTTGCAACAGTTCAGCACCATTTTTGAATGTATTTCAGAACGTCAGATTTTTGCTGAAATTGTGACCGCGCGGCTTAGGGATTTTTGCAAAAAAAAGTTGTTCAGATGTCGAGGGCTAATTCTGTTTCCGATGATAAAAACGCATCTGTTTCCACCGAAAAACCTTTCAGGGGATGGTTTTCAACAGTTTGCCACCATTTTTGAGTGAATTGCAGAACGTCAGAAATTTTGAAGAAATTGTGACCGCGCGGCTTAGTGATTTTTGAAAAAATAAGTTGTTCATACTTCAAGGGCTAATTCTGTTTCCGATGATAAAAACACATCTGTTTCCCTCGAAAAACCTTTCAGGGGATGGTTTGCAACACTTCAGCACCATTTTTGAGTGAATTGCAGAACGTCATATTTTTGCTGAAAATGTGACCGCGCGGCTTAGGGATTTTTGCAAAAAAATGTTGTTCAGACGTCGAGGGCTACTTTTGTTTCCGATGATAAAAACGCATCTGTTTCCACCGAAAAACCTTTCAGGGGATCGTTTGCAAGACTTCAGCACCATTTTTGAGTGAATTGCAGAATGTTAGATTTTTGCTGTAATTGTGACCGCGCGGCTTAGGGATTTTTGAAAAAAAAAGTTGTTCAGATGTCGAGGGCTAATTCTATTTACGATTAAAAAAACGCATCTGTTTCCACCGAAAAACCTTTCAGGGGATGGTTTGCAACACTTCAGCACCATTTTTGAGTGAATTGCAGAACGTCATATTTTTGCTGAAATTGTGACCGCGCGGCTTAGGGATTTTTGCAAAAAAAAGTTGTTCAGACGTCGAGGGCTACTTTTGTTTCCGATGATAAAAACGCATCTGTTTCCACCGATAAACCTTTCAGGGGATCGTTTGCAACAGTTCAGGACGATTTTTGAATGAATTGCAGAACGTCAGATTCTTGCTGTAATTGTGACCGCGCGGCTTAGGGATTTTTGAAAAAAAAGTTTTTCAGATGTCGAGGGCTAATTCTGTTTCCGATGATAAAAACGCATCTGTTTCCACCGAAAAACCTTTCAGGGGATGGTTTGCAACAGTTTGGCACCATTTTTGAGTGAATTGCAGAACGTCAGAAATTTTGAAGAAATTGTGACCGCGCGGCTTAGTGATTTTTGAAAAAAAAAGTTGTTCATACTTCAAGGGCTAATTCTGTTTCCGATGATAAAAACACATCTGTTTCCACCGAAAAAGCTTTCAGGGGATCGTTTGCAACAGTTTGGCACCATTTTTGAGTGAATTGCAGAACGTCATATTTTTGCTGAAATTGTGACCGCGCGGCTTAGGGATTTTTGCAAAAAAAAGTTGTTCAGATGTCGAGGGCTACTTTTGTTTCAGATGATAAAAACACATCTGTTTCCACCGAAAAACCTTTCAGGGGATGGTTTGCAACACTTCAGCACCATTTTTGAATGTATTTCAGAACGTCAGATTTTTGCTGAAATTGTGACCGCGCGGCTTAGGGATTTTTGCAAAAAAAAGTTGTTCAGACGTCGAGGGCTAATTCTGTTTCCGATGATAAAAACGCATCTGTTTCCACCAAAGAACCTTTCAGGTGATCGTTTGCAACAGTTCAGCACCATTTTTGAATGTATTTCAGAACGTCAGATTTTTGCTGAAATTGTGACCGCGCGGCTTAGGGATTTTTGCAAAAAAAAGTTGTTCAGATGTCGAGGGCTAATTCTGTTTCCGATGATAAAAACGCATCTGTTTCCACCGAAAAACCTTTCAGGGGATGGTTTTCAACAGTTTGCCACCATTTTTGAGTGAATTGCAGAACGTCAGAAATTTTGAAGAAATTGTGACCGCGCGGCTTAGTGATTTTTGAAAAAATAAGTTGTTCATACTTCAAGGGCTAATTCTGTTTCCGATGATAAAAACACATCTGTTTCCCTCGAAAAACCTTTCAGGGGATGGTTTGCAACACTTCAGCACCATTTTTGAGTGAATTGCAGAACGTCATATTTTTGCTGAAAATGTGACCGCGCGGCTTAGGGATTTTTGCAAAAAAATGTTGTTCAGACGTCGAGGGCTACTTTTGTTTCCGATGATAAAAACGCATCTGTTTCCACCGAAAAACCTTTCAGGGTATCGTTTGCAAGACTTCAGCACCATTTTTGAGTGAATTGCAGAATGTTAGATTTTTGCTGTAATTGTGACCGCGCGGCTTAGGGATTTTTGAAAAAAAAAGTTCTTCAGACGTCGAGGGATAATTGTATTTACGATTAAAAAAACGCATCTGTTTCCAACAAAAAACCTTTCAGGGGATCGTTTGCAACAGTTTGGCACCATTTTTGAGTGAATTGCAGAACGTCAGAAATTTTGAAGAAATTGTGACCGCGCGGCTTAGTGATTTTTGAAAAAAAAAGTTCTTCAGACGTCGAGGGATAATTCTATTTACGATTAAAAAACGCATCTGTTTCCAACAAAAAACCTTTCAGGGGATCGTTTGCAACAGTTTGGCACCATTTTTGAGTGAATTGCAGAACGTCAGAAATTTTGAAGAAATTGTGACCGCGCGGCTTAGGGATTTTTGCAAAAAAAGTTGTTCAAATGTCGAGGGCTAATTCTGTTTCCGATGATAAAAACGCATCTGTTTCCACCGAAAAACCTTTCAGGGGATCGTTTGCAACAGTTTGGCACCATTTTTTAGTGAATTGCAGAACGTGAGAAATTTTGAAGAAATTGTGACCGCGCGGCTTAGGGATTTTTGCAAAAAAAAGTTGTTCAGATGTCGAGGGCTAATTCTGTTTCCGATGATAAAAACGCATCTGTTTCCACCGAAAAACCTTTCAGGGGATCGTTTGCAACAGTTTGGCACCGTTTTTGAGTGAATTGCAGAACGTCAGATTTTTGCTGTAATTGTGACCGCGCGGCTTAGGGATTTTTGAAAAAAAAGTTCTTCAGACGTCGAGGAATAATTCTATTTACGATTAAAAAAACGCATCTGTTTCCACCGAAAAACCTTTCACGGGATGGTTTGCAACACTTCAGCACCATTTTTGAATGAATTGCAGAACGTCAGATTTTTGCTGTAATTGTGACCGCGCGGCTTAGTGATTTTTGAAAAAAAAAGTTGTTCATACTTCAAGGGCTAATTCTGTTTCCGATGATAAAAACACATCTGTTTCCCTCGAAAAACCTTTCAGGGGATGGTTTGCAACACTTCAGCACCATTTTTGAGTGAATTGCAGAACGTCAGAAATTTTGAAGAAATTGTGATCGCGCGGCTTAGGGATTTTTGCAAAAAAAAGTTGTTCAGATGTCGAGGGCTAATTATGTTTCCGATGATAAAAACGCGTCTGTTTCCACCGAAAAACCTTTCAGGGGATCGTTTGCAACAGTTTGCATCTGTTTCCACCGAAAAACCTTTCAGGGGATCGTTTGCAACACTTCAGCACCATTTTTGAGTGAATTGCAGAACATCAGATTTTTGCTGAAATTGTGGGATTTTTGAAAAAAAAGTTTTTCAGACGTCGAGGGCTACTTTTGTTTCGGATGATAAAAACGCATCTGTTTCCACCGAAAAACCTTTCAGGGGATCGTTTGCAAGACTTCAGCACCATTTTTGAATGAAATGCAGAATGTCAGATTTTTGCTGTAATTGTGACCGCGCGGCTTAGGGATTTTAGAAAAAAAAAGTTCTTCAGACGTCGAGGGATAATTGTATTTACGATTAAAAAAACGCATCTGTTTCCAACAAAAAACCTTTCAGGGGATCGTTTGCAACAGTTTGGCACCATTTTTGAGTGAATTGCAGAACGTCAGAAATTTTGAAGAAATTGTGACCGCGCGGCTTAGTGATTTTTGAAAAAAAAAGTTCTTCAGATGTCGAGGGATAATTCTATTTACGATTAAAAAAACGCATCTGTTTCCACCGAAAAACCTTTCAGGGGATCGTTTGCAACAGTTTGGCACCATTTTTGAGTGAATTGCAGAACGTGAGAAATTTTGAAGAAATTGTGACCGCGCGGCTTAGGGATTTTTGCAAAAAAAGTTGTTCAGATGTTGAGGGCTAATTCTGTTTCCGATGATAAAAACGCATCTGTTTCCACCGAAAAACCTTTCAGGGGATCGTTTGCAACAGTTTGGCACCATTTTTGAGTGAATTGCAGAACGTCAGAAATTTTGAAGAAATTGTGACCGCGCGGCTTAGGGATTTTTGAAAAAAAAAGTTGTTCAGACGTCGAGGGATAATTCTATTTACGATTAAAAAAACGCATCTGTTTCCACCGAAAAACCTTTCAGGGGATGGTTTGCAACACTTCAGCACCATTTTTGAGTGAATTGCAGAACGTCATATTTGCTGAAATTGTGACCGCGCGGCTTAGGGATTTTTGCAAAAAAAAGTTGTTCAGACGTCGAGGGCTACTTTTGTTTCCGATGATAAAAACGCATCTGTTTCCACCGAAAAACCTTTCAGGGGATCGTTTGCAAGACTTCAGCACCATTTTTGAATGAAATGCAGAATGTCAGATTTTTGCTGTAATTGTGACCGCGCGGCTTAGGGATTTTAGAAAAAAAAAGTTCTTCAGAGGTCGAGGGATAATTGTATTTACGATTAAAAAAACGCATCTGTTTCCAACAAAAAACCTTTCAGGGGATCGTTTGCAAGAGTTTGGCACCATTTTTGAGTGAATTGCAGAACGTCAGAAATTTTGAAGAAATTGTGACCGCGCGGCTTAGTGATTTTTGAAAAAAAAAGTTGTTCAGATGTCGAGGGCTAATTCTGTTTCCGATGATAAAAACGCATCTATTTCCACCGAAAAAGCTTTCAGGGGATCGTTTGCAAGAGTTTGGCACCATTTTTGAGTGAATTGCAGAACGTCAGAAATTTTGAAGAAATTGTGACCGCGCGGCTTAGGGATATTTGCAAAAAAAAGTTGTTCAGATGTCGAGGGCTAATTCTGTTTCCGATGATAAAAACACATCTGTTTCCACCGAAAAACCTTTCAGTGGATCGTTTGCAACAGTTTGGCACCGTTTTTGAGTGAATTGCAGAACGTCAGATTTTTGCTGTAATTGTGACCGCGCGGCTTAGGGATTTTTGAAAAAAAAAAGTTCTTCAGACGTCGAGGGATAATTCTATTTACGATTAAAAAAACGCATCTGTTTCCACCGAAAAACCTTTCACGGGATGGTTTGCAACACTTCAGCACCATTTTTGAGTGAATTGCAGAACGTCATATTTTTGCTGAAATTGTGACCGCGCGGCTTAGGGATTTTTGCAAAAAAAAGTTGTTCAGACGTCGAGGGCTACTTTTGTTTCCGATGATAAAAACGCATCTGTTTCCACCGAAAAACCTTTCAGTGGATCGTTTGCAAGACTTCAGCACCATTTTTGAGTGACTTGCAGAATGTCAGATTTTTGCTGTAATTGTGACCGCGCGGCTTAGGGATTTTTGAAAAAAAAAGTTCTTCAGACGTCGAGGGATAATTCTATTTACGATTAAAAAAACGCATCTGTTTCCAACAAAAAACCTTTCAGGGGATGGTTTGCAACAGTTTGGCACCATTTTTGAGTGAATTGCAGAACGTCAGAAATTTTGAAGAAATTGTGACCGCGCGGCTTAGTGATTTTTGAAAAAATAAGTTGTTCATACTTCAAGGGCTAATTCTGTTTCCGATGATAAAAACACATCTGTTTCCCTCGAAAAACCTTTCAGGGGATGGTTTGCAACACTTCAGCACCATTTTTGAGTGAATTGCAGAACGTCATATTTTTGCTGAAATTGTGACCGCGCGGCTTAGGGATTTTTGCAAAAAAAAGTTGTTCAGACGTCGAGGGATAATTCTATTTACGATTAAAAAAACGCATCTGTTTCCACCGAAAAACCTTTCACGGGATGGTTTCCAACACTTCAGCACCATTTTTGAGTGAATTGCAGAACGTCATATTTTTGCTGAAATTGTGACCGCGCGGCTTAGGGATTTTTGCAAAAAAAAGTTGTTCAGACGTCGAGGGCTACTTTTGTTTCCGATGATAAAAACGCATCTGTTTCCACCGAAAAACCTTTCAGTGGATCGTTTGCAAGACTTCAGCACCATTTTTGAGTGACTTGCAGAATGTCAGATTTTTGCTGTAATTGTGACCGCGCGGCTTAGGGATTTTTGAAAAAAAAAGTTCTTCAGACGTCGAGGGATAATTCTATTTACGATTAAAAAAACGCATCTGTTTCCAACAAAAAACCTTTCAGGGGATGGTTTGCAACAGTTTGGCACCATTTTTGAGTGAATTGCAGAACGTCAGAAATTTTGAAGAAATTGTGACCGCGCGGCTTAGTGATTTTTGAAAAAATAAGTTGTTCATACTTCAAGGGCTAATTCTGTTTCCGATGATAAAAACACATCTGTTTCCCTCGAAAAACCTTTCAGGGGATGGTTTGCAACACTTCAGCACCATTTTTGAGTGAATTGCAGAACGTCATATTTTTGCTGAAATTGTGACCGCGCGGCTTAGGGATTTTTGCAAAAAAAAGTTGTTCAGACGTCGAGGGCTACTTTTGTTTCCGATGATAAAAACGCATCTGTTTCCACCGAAAAACCTTTCAGGGGATCGTTTGCAAGAGTTTGGCACCATTTTTGAGTGAATTGCAGAACGTCAGAAATTTTGAAGAAATTGTGACCGCGCGGCTTAGGGATTTTTGCAAAAAAAAGTTGTTCATACTTCAAGGGCTAATTCTGTTTCCGATGATAAAAACACATCTGTTTCCAACAAAAAACCTTTCAGGGGATCGTTTGCAATAGTTTGGCACCATTTTTGAGTGAATTGCAGAACGTCAGAAATTTTGAAGAAATTGTGACCGCGCGGCTTAGTGATTTTTGAAAAAAAAAGTTGTTCAGATGTCGAGGGCTAATTCTGTTTCCGATGATAAAAACGCATCTATTTCCACCGAAAAACCTTTCAGGGGATCGTTTGCAAGAGTTTGGCACCATTTTTGAGTGAATTGCAGAACGTCAGAAATTTTGAAGAAATTGTGACCGCGCGGCTTAGGGATTTTTGCAAAAAAAAGTTGTTCAGATGTCGAGGGCTAATTCTGTTTCCGATGATAAAAACAATCTGTTTCCACCGAAAAACCTTTCAGTGGATCGTTTGCAACAGTTTGGCACCGTTTTTGAGTGAATTGCAGAACGTCAGATTTTTGCTGTAATTGTGACCGCGCGGCTTAGGGATTTTTGAAAAAAAAAGTTCTTCAGACGTCGAGGGATAATTCTATTTACGATTAAAAAAACGCATCTGTTTCCACCGAAAAACCTTTCACGGGATGGTTTGCAACACTTCAGCACCATTTTTGAGTGAATTGCAGAACGTCATATTTTTGCTGAAATTGTGACCGCGCGGCTTAGGGATTTTTGCAAAAAAAAGTTGTTCAGACGTCGAGGGATAATTCTATTTACGATTAAAAAAACGCATCTGTTTCCACCGAAAAACCTTTCACGGGATGGTTTGCAACACTTCAGCACCATTTTTGAGTGAATTGCAGAACGTCATATTTTTGCTGAAATTGTGACCGCGCGGCTTAGGGATTTTTGCAAAAAAAAGTTGTTCAGACGTCGAGGGCTACTTTTGTTTCCGATGATAAAAACGCATCTGTTTCCACCGAAAAACCTTTCAGTGGATCGTTTGCAAGACTTCAGCACCATTTTTGAGTGACTTGCAGAATGTCAGATTTTTGCTGTAATTGTGACCGCGCGGCTTAGGGATTTTTGAAAAAAAAAGTTCTTCAGACGTCGAGGGATAATTCTATTTACGATTAAAAAAACGCATCTGTTTCCAACAAAAAACCTTTCAGGGGATGGTTTGCAACAGTTTGGCACCATTTTTGAGTGAATTGCAGAACGTCAGAAATTTTGAAGAAATTGTGACCGCGCGGCTTAGTGATTTTTGAAAAAATAAGTTGTTCATACTTCAAGGGCTAATTCTGTTTCCGATGATAAAAACACATCTGTTTCCCTCGAAAAACCTTTCAGGGGATGGTTTGCAACACTTCAGCACCATTTTTGAGTGAATTGCAGAACGTCATATTTTTGCTGAAATTGTGACCGCGCGGCGTAGGGATTTTTGCAAAAAAAAGTTGTTCAGACGTCGAGGGCTACTTTTGTTTCCGATGATAAAAACGCATCTGTTTCCCTCGAAAAACCTTTCAGGGGATGGTTTGAAACACTTCAGCACCATTTTTGAGTGAATTGCAGAACGTCAGAAATTTTGAAGAAATTGTGACCGCGCGGCTTAGGGATTTTTGAAAAAAAAGTTCTTCAGACGTCGAGGGATAATTCTATTTACGATTAAAAAAACGCATCTGTTTCCACCGAAAAACCTTTCAGGGGATGGTTTGCAACACTTCAGCACCATTTTTGAGTGAATTGCAGAACGTCAGATTTTTGCTGAAATTATGACCGCGCGGCTTAGGGATTTTTGAAAAAAAAGTTTTTCAGATGTCGAGGGCTAATTCTGTTTCTGATGATAAAAACGCATCTGTTTCCACCGAAAAACCTTTCAGGGGATGGTTTGCAACAGTTTGGCACCATTTTTGAGTGAATTGCAGAACGTCAGAAATTTTGAAGAAATTGTGACCGCGCGGCTTAGGGATTTTTGAAAAAAAAAAGTTGTTCATACTTCAAGGGCTAATTCTGATTCCGATGATAAAAACACATCTGTTTCCCTCGAAAAACCTTTCAGGGGATGGTTTGCAACACTTCAGCACCATTTTTGAGTGAATTGCAGAACGTCATATTTTTGCTGAAATTGTGACCGCACGGCTTAGGGATTTTTGCAAAAAAAGTTGTTCAGACGTCGAGGGCTAATTCTGTTTCCGATGATAAAAACACATCTGTTTCCACCGAAAAACCTTTCAGGGGATGGTTTGCAACAGTTTGGCACCATTTTTGAGTGAATTGCAGAACGTCAGAAATTTTGAACAAATTGTGACCGCGCGGCTTAGGGATTTTTGCAAAAAAAAGTTGTTCAGACGTTGAGGGCTACTTTTGTTTCCGATGATAAAAACGCATCTGTTTCCACCGAAAAACCTCTCAGGGGATCGTTTGCAACACTTCAGCACCATTTTTGAGTGAATTGCAGAATGTCAGATTTTTGCTGTAATTGTGACCGCGCGGCTTAGGGATTTTTGAAAAAAAAAGTTCTTCAAACGTCGAGGGATAATTCCATTTACGATTAAAAAAACGCATCTGTTTCCAACAAAAAACCTTTCAGGGGATCGTTTGCAACAGTTTGGCACCATTTTTGAGTGAATTGCAGAACGTCAGAAATTTTGAACAAATTGTGACCGCGCGGCTTAGGGATTTTTGAAAAAAAAAGTTGTTCAGACGTCGAGGGATAATTCTATTTACGATTAAAAAAACGCATCTGTTTCCACCGAAAAACCTTTCAGGGGATGGTTTGCAACACTTCAGCACCATTTTTGAGTGAATTGCAGAACGTCATATTTTTGCTGAAATTGTGACCGCGCGGCTTAGGGATTTTTGCAAAAAAAAGTTGTTCAGACGTCGAGGGCTACTTTTGTTTCCGATGATAAAAACGCATCTGTTTCCACCGAAAAACCTTTCAGGGGA
The DNA here is from genome assembly GCF_951804945.1 of Podarcis cretensis. NCBI lineage: Eukaryota > Metazoa > Chordata > Lepidosauria > Squamata > Lacertidae > Podarcis > Podarcis cretensis. Next base: position 93,953,050 of record NC_137175.1, read on the forward strand.
TCGTTTGCAACAGTTCAGCACCATTTTTGAATGAATTGCAGAACGTCAGATTTTTGCTGTAATTGTGACCGCGCGGCTTAGGGATTTTTGAAAAAAAAGTTTTTCAGATGTTGAGGGCTAATTCTGTTTCCGATGATAAAAACGCATCTGTTTCCACCGAAAAACCTTTCAGGGGATGGTTTGCAACAGTTTGGCACCATTTTTGAGTGAATTGCAGAACGTCAGAAATTTTGAAGAAATTGTGACCGCGCGGCTTAGTGATTTTTGAAAAAAAAAGTTGTTCATACTTCAAGGGCTAATTCTGTTTCCGATGATAAAAACACATCTGTTTCCACCGAAAAACCTTTCAGGGGATCGTTTGCAACAGTTTGGCACCATTTTTGAGTGAATTGCAGAACGTGACCGCGCGGCTTAGGGATTTTTGAAAAAAAAAGTTCTTCAGACGTCGAGGGATAATTCTATTTACGATAAAAAAAACGCATCTGTTTCCAACAAAAAACCTTTCAGGGGATCGTTTGCAACAGTTTGGCACCATTTTTGAGTGAATTGCAGAACGTCAGAAATTTTGAAGAAATTGTGACCGCGCGGCTTAGTGATTTTTGAAAAAAAAAGTTGTTCAGATGTCGAGGGCTAATTCTGTTTCCGATGATAAAAACGCATCTGTTTCCAGCGAAAAACCTTTCAGGGGATCGTTTGCAACAGTTTGGCACCATTTTTGAGTGAATTGCAGAACGTCAGAAATTTTGAAGAAATTGTGACCGCGCGGCTTAGGGATTTTTGCAAAAAAATGTTTTTTAGATGTCGAGGGCTAATTCTGTTTCCGATGATAAAAACCCATCTGTTTCCACCGAAAAACCTTTCAGGGGATCGTTTGCAACAGTTTGGCACCATTTTTGAGTGAATTGCAGAACGTCAGAAATTTTGAAGAAATTGTGACCGCGCGGCTTAGTGATTTTTGAAAAAAAAAGTTCTTCAGATGTCGAGGGATAATTCTATTTACGATTAAAAAAACGCATCTGTTTCCACCGAAAAACCTTTCAGGGGATCGTTTGCAACAGTTTGGCACCATTTTTGAGTGAATTGCAGAACGTGAGAAATTTTGAAGAAATTGTGACCGCGCGGCTTAGGGATTTTTGCAAAAAAAGTTGTTCAGATGTTGAGGGCTAATTCTGTTTCCGATGATAAAAACGCATCTGTTTCCACCGAAAAACCTTTCAGGGGATCGTTTGCAACAGTTTGGCACCATTTTTTAGTGAATTGCAGAACGTGAGAAATTTTGAAGAAATTGTGACCGCGCGGCTTAGGGATTTTTGCAAAAAAAAGTTGTTCAGATGTCGAGGGCTAATTCTGTTTCCGATGATAAAAACGCATCTGTTTCCACCGAAAAACCTTTCAGGGGATCGTTTGCAACAGTTTGGCACCATTTTTGAGTGAATTGCAGAACGTCAGAAATTTTGAAGAAATTGTGACCGCGCGGCTTAGGGATTTTTGAAAAAAAAAGTTGTTCAGACGTCGAGGGATAATTCTATTTACGATTAAAAAAACGCATCTGTTTCCACCGAAAAACCTTTCAGGGGATGGTTTGCAACACTTCAGCACCATTTTTGAGTGAATTGCAGAACGTCATATTTGCTGAAATTGTGACCGCGCGGCTTAGGGATTTTTGCAAAAAAAAGTTGTTCAGACGTCGAGGGCTACTTTTGTTTCCGATGATAAAAACGCATCTGTTTCCACCGAAAAACCTTTCAGGGGATCGTTTGCAAGACTTCAGCACCATTTTTGAATGAAATGCAGAATGTCAGATTTTTGCTGTAATTGTGACCGCGCGGCTTAGGGATTTTAGAAAAAAAAAGTTCTTCAGACGTCGAGGGATAATTGTATTTACGATTAAAAAAACGCATCTGTTTCCAACAAAAAACCTTTCAGGGGATCGTTTGCAAGAGTTTGGCACCATTTTTGAGTGAATTGCAGAACGTCAGAAATTTTGAAGAAATTGTGACCGCGCGGCTTAGTGATTTTTGAAAAAAAAAGTTGTTCAGATGTCGAGGGCTAATTCTGTTTCCGATGATAAAAACGCATCTATTTCCACCGAAAAAGCTTTCAGGGGATCGTTTGCAAGAGTTTGGCACCATTTTTGAGTGAATTGCAGAACGTCAGAAATTTTGAAGAAATTGTGACCGCGCGGCTTAGGGATTTTTGCAAAAAAAAGTTGTTGAGATGTCGAGGGCTAATTCTGTTTCCGATGATAAAAACACATCTGTTTCCACCGAAAAACCTTTCAGTGGATCGTTTGCAACAGTTTGGCACCGTTTTTGAGTGAATTGCAGAACGTCAGATTTTTGCTGTAATTGTGACCGCGCGGCTTAGGGATTTTTGAAAAAAAAAGTTCTTCAGACGTCGAGGGATAATTCTATTTACGATTAAAAAAACGCATCTGTTTCCACCGAAAAACCTTTCACGGGATGGTTTGCAACACTTCAGCACCATTTTTGAGTGAATTGCAGAACGTCATATTTTTGCTGAAATTGTGACCGCGCGGCTTAGGGATTTTTGCAAAAAAAAGTTGTTCAGACGTCGAGGGCTACTTTTGTTTCCGATGATAAAAACGCATCTGTTTCCACCGAAAAACCTTTCAGTGGATCGTTTGCAAGACTTCAGCACCATTTTTGAGTGACTTGCAGAATGTCAGATTTTTGCTGTAATTGTGACCGCGCGGCTTAGGGATTTTTGAAAAAAAAAGTTCTTCAGACGTCGAGGGATAATTCTATTTACGATTAAAAAAACGCATCTGTTTCCAACAAAAAACCTTTCAGGGGATGGTTTGCAACAGTTTGGCACCATTTTTGAGTGAATTGCAGAACGTCAGAAATTTTGAAGAAATTGTGACCGCGCGGCTTAGTGATTTTTGAAAAAATAAGTTGTTCATACTTCAAGGGCTAATTCTGTTTCCGATGATAAAAACACATCTGTTTCCCTCGAAAAACCTTTCAGGGGATGGTTTGCAACACTTCAGCACCATTTTTGAGTGAATTGCAGAACGTCATATTTTTGCTGAAATTGTGACCGCGCGGCTTAGGGATTTTTGCAAAAAAAAGTTGTTCAGACGTCGAGGGCTACTTTTGTTTCCGATGATAAAAACGCATCTGTTTCCACCGAAAAACCTTTCAGGGGATCGTTTGCAAGAGTTTGGCACCATTTTTGAGTGAATTGCAGAACGTCAGAAATTTTGAAGAAATTGTGACCGCGCGGCTTAGTGATTTTTGAAAAAAAAAGTTGTTCAGATGTCGAGGGCTAATTCTGTTTCCGATGATAAAAACGCATCTATTTCCACCGAAAAACCTTTCAGGGGATCGTTTGCAAGAGTTTGGCACCATTTTTGAGTGAATTGCAGAATGTCAGATTTTTGCTGTAATTGTGACCGCGCGGCTTAGGGATTTTTGAAAAAAAAAGTTCTTCAGACGTCGAGGGATAATTCTATTTACGATTAAAAAAACGCATCTGTTTCCAACAAAAAACCTTTCAGGGGATGGTTTGCAACAGTTTGGCACCATTTTTGAGTGAATTGCAGAACGTCAGAAATTTTGAAGAAATTGTGACCGCGCGGCTTAGTGATTTTTGAAAAAATAAGTTGTTCATACTTCAAGGGCTAATTCTGTTTCCGATGATAAAAACACATCTGTTTCCCTCGAAAAACCTTTCAGGGGATGGTTTGCAACACTTCAGCACCATTTTTGAGTGAATTGCAGAACGTCATATTTTTGCTGAAATTGTGACCGCGCGGCTTAGGGATTTTTGCAAAAAAAAGTTGTTCAGACGTCGAGGGCTACTTTTGTTTCCGATGATAAAAACGCATCTGTTTCCACCGAAAAACCTTTCAGGGGATCGTTTGCAAGAGTTTGGCACCATTTTTGAGTGAATTGCAGAACGTCAGAAATTTTGAAGAAATTGTGACCGCGCGGCTTAGTGATTTTTGAAAAAAAAAGTTGTTCAGATGTCGAGGGCTAATTCTGTTTCCGATGATAAAAACGCATCTATTTCCACCGAAAAACCTTTCAGGGGATCGTTTGCAAGAGTTTGGCACCATTTTTGAGTGAATTGCAGAACGTCAGAAATTTTGAAGAAATTGTGACCGCGCGGCTTAGGGATTTTTGCAAAAAAAAGTTGTTCAGATGTCGAGGGCTAATTCTGTTTCCGATGATAAAAACAATCTGTTTCCACCGAAAAACCTTTCAGTGGATCGTTTGCAACAGTTTGGCACCGTTTTTGAGTGAATTGCAGAATGTCAGATTTTTGCTGTAATTGTGACCGCGCGGCTTAGGGATTTTTGAAAAAAAAAGTTCTTCAGACGTCGAGGGATAATTCTATTTACGATTAAAAAAACGCATCTGTTTCCACCGAAAAACCTTTCACGGGATGGTTTGCAACACTTCAGCACCATTTTTGAGTGAATTGCAGAACGTCATATTTTTGCTGAAATTGTGACCGCGCGGCTTAGGGATTTTTGCAAAAAAAAGTTGTTCAGACGTCGAGGGCTACTTTTGTTTCCGATGATAAAAACGCATCTGTTTCCACCGAAAAACCTTTCAGTGGATCGTTTGCAAGACTTCAGCACCATTTTTGAGTGACTTGCAGAATGTCAGATTTTTGCTGTAATTGTGACCGCGCGGCTTAGGGATTTTTGAAAAAAAAAGTTCTTCAGACGTCGAGGGATAATTCTATTTACGATTAAAAAAACGCATCTGTTTCCAACAAAAAACCTTTCAGGGGATGGTTTGCAACAGTTTGGCACCATTTTTGAGTGAATTGCAGAACGTCAGAAATTTTGAAGAAATTGTGACCGCGCGGCTTAGTGATTTTTGAAAAAATAAGTTGTTCATACTTCAAGGGCTAATTCTGTTTCCGATGATAAAAACACATCTGTTTCCCTCGAAAAACCTTTCAGGGGATGGTTTGCAACACTTCAGCACCATTTTTGAGTGAATTGCAGAACGTCATATTTTTGCTGAAATTGTGACCGCGCGGCTTAGGGATTTTTGCAAAAAAAAGTTGTTCAGACGTCGAGGGCTACTTTTGTTTCCGATGATAAAAACGCATCTGTTTCCCTCGAAAAACCTTTCAGGGGATGGTTTGAAACACTTCAGCACCATTTTTGAGTGAATTGCAGAACGTCAGAAATTTTGAAGAAATTGTGACCGCGCGGCTTAGGGATTTTTGAAAAAAAAGTTCTTCAGACGTCGAGGGATAATTCTATTTACGATTAAAAAAACGCATCTGTTTCCACCGAAAAACCTTTCAGGGGATGGTTTGCAACACTTCAGCACCATTTTTGAGTGAATTGCAGAACGTCAGATTTTTGCTGAAATTATGACCGCGCGGCTTAGGGATTTTTGAAAAAAAAGTTTTTCAGATGTCGAGGGCTAATTCTGTTTCTGATGATAAAAACGCATCTGTTTCCACCGAAAAACCTTTCAGGGGATGGTTTGCAACAGTTTGGCACCATTTTTGAGTGAATTGCAGAACGTCAGAAATTTTGAAGAAATTGTGACCGCGCGGCTTAGGGATTTTTGAAAAAAAAAAGTTGTTCATACTTCAAGGGCTAATTCTGATTCCGATGATAAAAACACATCTGTTTCCCTCGAAAAACCTTTCAGGGGATGGTTTGCAACACTTCAGCACCATTTTTGAGTGAATTGCAGAACGTCATATTTTTGCTGAAATTGTGACCGCACGGCTTAGGGATTTTTGCAAAAAAAGTTGTTCAGACGTCGAGGGCTAATTCTGTTTCCGATGATAAAAACACATCTGTTTCCACCGAAAAACCTTTCAGGGGATGGTTTGCAACAGTTTGGCACCATTTTTGAGTGAATTGCAGAACGTCAGAAATTTTGAACAAATTGTGACCGCGCGGCTTAGGGATTTTTGCAAAAAAAAGTTGTTCAGACGTTGAGGGCTACTTTTGTTTCCGATGATAAAAACGCATCTGTTTCCACCGAAAAACCTCTCAGGGGATCGTTTGCAACACTTCAGCACCATTTTTGAGTGAATTGCAGAATGTCAGATTTTTGCTGTAATTGTGACCGCGCGGCTTAGGGATTTTTGAAAAAAAAAGTTCTTCAAACGTCGAGGGATAATTCCATTTACGATTAAAAAAACGCATCTGTTTCCAACAAAAAACCTTTCAGGGGATCGTTTGCAACAGTTTGGCACCATTTTTGAGTGAATTGCAGAACGTCAGAAATTTTGAACAAATTGTGACCGCGCGGCTTAGGGATTTTTGAAAAAAAAAGTTGTTCAGACGTCGAGGGATAATTCTATTTACGATTAAAAAAACGCATCTGTTTCCACCGAAAAACCTTTCAGGGGATGGTTTGCAACACTTCAGCACCATTTTTGAGTGAATTGCAGAACGTCATATTTTTGCTGAAATTGTGACCGCGCGGCTTAGGGATTTTTGCAAAAAAAAGTTGTTCAGACGTCGAGGGCTACTTTTGTTTCCGATGATAAAAACGCATCTGTTTCCACCGAAAAACCTTTCAGTGGATCGTTTGCAAGACTTCAGCACCATTTTTGAGTGACTTGCAGAATGTCAGATTTTTGCTGTAATTGTGACCGCGCGGCTTAGGGATTTTTGAAAAAAAAAGTTCTTCAGACGTCGAGGGATAATTCTATTTACGATTAAAAAAACGCATCTGTTTCCAACAAAAAACCTTTCAGGGGATGGTTTGCAACAGTTTGGCACCATTTTTGAGTGAATTGCAGAACGTCAGAAATTTTGAAGAAATTGTGACCGCGCGGCTTAGTGATTTTTGAAAAAATAAGTTGTTCATACTTCAAGGGCTAATTCTGTTTCCGATGATAAAAACACATCTGTTTCCCTCGAAAAACCTTTCAGGGGATGGTTTGCAACACTTCAGCACCATTTTTGAGTGAATTGCAGAACGTCATATTTTTGCTGAAATTGTGACCGCGCGGCTTAGGGATTTTTGCAAAAAAAAGTTGTTCAGACGTCGAGGGCTACTTTTGTTTCCGATGATAAAAACGCATCTGTTTCCACCGAAAAACCTTTCAGGGGATCGTTTGCAAGAGTTTGGCACCATTTTTGAGTGAATTGCAGAACGTCAGAAATTTTGAAGAAATTGTGACCGCGCGGCTTAGTGATTTTTGAAAAAAAAAGTTGTTCAGATGTCGAGGGCTAATTCTGTTTCCGATGATAAAAACGCATCTATTTCCACCGAAAAACCTTTCAGGGGATCGTTTGCAAGAGTTTGGCACCATTTTTGAGTGAATTGCAGAACGTCAGAAATTTTGAAGAAATTGTGACCGCGCGGCTTAGGGATTTTTGCAAAAAAAAGTTGTTCAGATGTCGAGGGCTAATTCTGTTTCCGATGATAAAAACAATCTGTTTCCACCGAAAAACCTTTCAGTGGATCGTTTGCAACAGTTTGGCACCGTTTTTGAGTGAATTGCAGAATGTCAGATTTTTGCTGTAATTGTGACCGCGCGGCTTAGGGATTTTTGAAAAAAAAAGTTCTTCAGACGTCGAGGGATAATTCTATTTACGATTAAAAAAACGCATCTGTTTCCACCGAAAAACCTTTCACGGGATGGTTTGCAACACTTCAGCACCATTTTTGAGTGAATTGCAGAACGTCATATTTTTGCTGAAATTGTGACCGCGCGGCTTAGGGATTTTTGCAAAAAAAAGTTGTTCAGACGTCGAGGGCTACTTTTGTTTCCGATGATAAAAACGCATCTGTTTCCACCGAAAAACCTTTCAGTGGATCGTTTGCAAGACTTCAGCACCATTTTTGAGTGACTTGCAGAATGTCAGATTTTTGCTGTAATTGTGACCGCGCGGCTTAGGGATTTTTGAAAAAAAAAGTTCTTCAGACGTCGAGGGATAATTCTATTTACGATTAAAAAAACGCATCTGTTTCCAACAAAAAACCTTTCAGGGGATGGTTTGCAACAGTTTGGCACCATTTTTGAGTGAATTGCAGAACGTCAGAAATTTTGAAGAAATTGTGACCGCGCGGCTTAGTGATTTTTGAAAAAATAAGTTGTTCATACTTCAAGGGCTAATTCTGTTTCCGATGATAAAAACACATCTGTTTCCCTCGAAAAACCTTTCAGGGGATGGTTTGCAACACTTCAGCACCATTTTTGAGTGAATTGCAGAACGTCATATTTTTGCTGAAATTGTGACCGCGCGGCTTAGGGATTTTTGCAAAAAAAAGTTGTTCAGACGTCGAGGGCTACTTTTGTTTCCGATGATAAAAACGCATCTGTTTCCCTCGAAAAACCTTTCAGGGGATGGTTTGCAACAGTTTGGCACCATTTTTGAGTGAATTGCAGAACGTCAGAAATTTTGAAGAAATTGTGACCGCGCGGCTTAGGGATTTTTGAAAAAAAAGTTCTTCAGACGTCGAGGGATAATTCTATTTACGATTAAAAAAACGCATCTGTTTCCACCGAAAAACCTTTCAGGGGATGGTTTGCAACACTTCAGCACCATTTTTGAGTGAATTGCAGAACGTCAGATTTTTGCTGAAATTATGACCGCGCGGCTTAGGGATTTTTGAAAAAATTTTTTCAGATGTCGAGGGCTAATTCTGTTTCTGATGATAAAAACGCATCTGTTTCCACCGAAAAACCTTTCAGGGGATGGTTTGCAACAGTTTGGCACCATTTTTGAGTGAATTGCAGAACGTCAGAAATTTTGAAGAAATTGTGACCGCGCGGCTTAGGGATTTTTGAAAAAAAAAAGTTGTTCATACTTCAAGGGCTAATTCTGATTCCGATGATAAAAACACATCTGTTTCCCTCGAAAAACCTTTCAGGGGATGGTTTGCAACACTTCAGCACCATTTTTGAGTGAATTGCAGAACGTCATATTTTTGCTGAAATTGTGACCGCACGGCTTAGGGATTTTTGCAAAAAAAGTTGTTCAGACGTCGAGGGCTAATTCTGTTTCCGATGATAAAAACACATCTGTTTCCACCGAAAAACCTTTCAGGGGATGGTTTGCAACAGTTTGGCACCATTTTTGAGTGAATTGCAGAACGTCAGAAATTTTGAACAAATTGTGACCGCGCGGCTTAGGGATTTTTGCAAAAAAAAGTTGTTCAGACGTTGAGGGCTACTTTTGTTTCCGATGATAAAAACGCATCTGTTTCCACCGAAAAACCTCTCAGGGGATCGTTTGCAACACTTCAGCACCATTTTTGAGTGAATTGCAGAATGTCAGATTTTTGCTGTAATTGTGACCGCGCGGCTTAGGGATTTTTGAAAAAAAAAGTTCTTCAAACGTCGAGGGATAATTCCATTTACGATTAAAAAAACGCATCTGTTTCCAACAAAAAACCTTTCAGGGGATCGTTTGCAACAGTTTGGCACCATTTTTGAGTGAATTGCAGAACGTCAGAAATTTTGAACAAATTGTGACCGCGCGGCTTAGGGATTTTTGAAAAAAAAAGTTGTTCAGACGTCGAGGGATAATTCTATTTACGATTAAAAAAACGCATCTGTTTCCACCGAAAAACCTTTCAGGGGATGGTTTGCAACACTTCAGCACCATTTTTGAGTGAATTGCAGAACGTCATATTTTTGCTGAAATTGTGACCGCGCGGCTTAGGGATTTTTGCAAAAAAAAGTTGTTCAGACGTCGAGGGCTACTTTTGTTTCCGATGATAAAAACGCATCTGTTTCCACCGAAAAACCTTTCAGGGGATCGTTTGCAACAGTTTGGCACCATTTTTTAGTGAATTGCAGAACGTGAGAAATTTTGAAGAAATTGTGACCGCACGGCTTAGGGATTTTTGAAAAAAAAGTTTTTCAGATGTTGAGGGCTAATTCTGTTTCCGATGATAAAAACGCATCTGTTTCCACCGAAAAACCTTTCAGGGGATGGTTTGCAACAGTTTGGCACCATTTTTGAGTGAATTGCAGAACGTCAGAAATTTTGAAGAAATTGTGACCGCGCGGCTTAGTGATTTTTGAAAAAAAAAGTTGTTCATACTTCAAGGGCTAATTCTGTTTCCGATGATAAAAACACATCTGTTTCCACCGAAAAACCTTTCAGGGGATCGTTTGCAACAGTTTGGCACCATTTTTGAGTGAATTGCAGAACGTGACCGCGCGGCTTAGGGATTTTTGAAAAAAAAAGTTCTTCAGACGTCGAGGGATAATTCTATTTACGATAAAAAAAACGCATCTGTTTCCAACAAAAAACCTTTCAGGGGATCGTTTGCAACAGTTTGGCACCATTTTTGAGTGAATTGCAGAACGTCAGAAATTTTGAAGAAATTGTGACCGCGCGGCTTAGTGATTTTTGAAAAAAAAAGTTGTTCAGATGTCGAGGGCTAATTCTGTTTCCGATGATAAAAACGCATCTGTTTCCAGCGAAAAACCTTTCAGGGGATCGTTTGCAACAGTTTGGCACCATTTTTGAGTGAATTGCAGAACGTCAGAAATTTTGAAGAAATTGTGACCGCGCGGCTTAGGGATTTTTGCAAAAAAATGTTTTTTAGATGTCGAGGGCTAATTCTGTTTCCGATGATAAAAACGCATCTGTTTCCACCGAAAAACCTTTCAGGGGATGGTTTGCAACACTTCAGCACCATTTTTGAGTGAATTGCAGAACGTCATATTTTTGCTGAAATTGTGACCGCGCGGCTTAGGGATTTTTGCAAAAAAAAGTTGTTCAGACGTCGAGGGCTACTTTTGTTTCCGATGATAAAAAACACATCTGTTTCCCTCGAAAAACCTCTCAGGGGATCGTTTGCAACAGTTTGGCACCATTTTTGAGTGAATTGCAGAACGTCAGATTTTTGCTGAAATTGTGACCGCGCGGCTTAGGGATTTTTGAAAAAAAAAGTTCTTCAGACGTCGAGGGATAATTCTATTTACGATAAAAAAAACGCATCTGTTTCCAACAAAAAACCTTTCAGGGGATCGTTTGCAACAGTTTGGCAGCATTTTTGAGTGAATTGCAGAACGTCAGAAATTTTGAAGAAATTGTGACCGCGCGGCTTAGTGATTTTTGAAAAAAAAAGTTGTTCAGATGTCGAGGGCTAATTCTGTTTCCGATGATAAAAACGCATCTGTTTCCAGCGAAAAACCTTTCAGGGGATCGTTTGCAACAGTTTGGCACCATTTTTGAGTGAATTGCAGAACGTCAGAAATTTTGAAGAAATTGTGACCGCGCGGCTTAGGGATTTTTGAAAAAATAAGTTGTTCAGACGTCGAGGGATAATTCTATTTACGATTAAAAAAACGCATCTGTTTCCACCGAAAAACCTTTCAGGGGATGGTTTGCAACACTTCAGCACCATTTTTGAGTGAATTGCAGAACGTCATATTTTTGCTGAAATTGTGACCGCGCGGCTTAGGGATTTTTGCAAAAAAAAGTTGTTCAGACGTCGAGGGCTACTTTTGTTTCCGATGATAAAAACGCATCTGTTTCCACCGATAAACCTTTCAGGGGATCGTTTGCAACAGTTCAGGACCATTTTTGAATGAATTGCAGAACGTCAGATTTTTGCTGTAATTGTGACCGCGCGGCTTAGGGATTTTTGAAAAAAAAGTTTTTCAGATGTCGAGGGCTAATTCTGTTTCCGATGATAAAAACGCATCTGTTTCCACCGAAAAACCTTTCAGGGGATGGTTTGCAACAGTTTGGCACCATTTTTGAGTGAATTGCAGAACGTCAGAAATTTTGAAGAAATTGTGACCGCGCGGCTTAGTGATTTTTGAAAAAAAAAGTTGTTCATACTTCAAGGGCTAATTCTGTTTCCGATGATAAAAACACATCTGTTTCCACCGAAAAAGCTTTCAGGGGATCGTTTGCAACAGTTTGGCACCATTTTTGAGTGAATTGCAGAACGTCATATTTTTGCTGAAATTGTGACCGCGCGGCTTAGGGATTTTTGCAAAAAAAAGTTGTTCAGACGTCGAGGGCTACTTTTGTTTCGGATGATAAAAACGCATCTGTTTCCACCGAAAAACCTTTCAGGGGATTGTTTGCAACAGTTCAGCACCATTTTTGAATGAATTGCAGAACGTCAGATTTTTGCTGAAAATGTGATCGCGCGCCTTAGGGATTTTTGCAAAAAATAGTTGTTCAGATGTCGAGGGCTAATTCTGTTTCCGATGATAAAAACGCATCTGTTTCCACCAAAGAACCTTTCAGGTGATCGCTTGCAACAGTTCAGCACCATTTTTGAATGTATTTCAGAACGTCAGATTTTTGCTGAAATTGTGACCGCGCGCCTTAGGGATTTTTGCAAAAAAAAGTTGTTCAGATGTCGAGGGCTAATTCTGTTTCCGATGATAAAAACGCATCTGTTTCCACCGAAAAACCTTTCAGGGGATGGTTTTCAACAGTTTGCCACCATTTTTGAGTGAATTGCAGAACGTCAGAAATTTTGAAGAAATTGTGACCGCGCGGCTTAGGGATTTTTGAAAAAATAAGTTGTTCATACTTCAAGGGCTAATTCTGTTTCCGATGATAAAAACACATCTGTTTCCCTCGAAAAACCTTTCAGGGGATGGTTTGCAACACTTCAGCACCATTTTTGAGTGAATTGCAGAATGTCAGATTTTTGCTGAAATTGTGACCGCGCGGCTTAGGGATTTTTGCAAAAAAATGTTGTTTAGACGTCGAGGGCTACTTTTGTTTCCGATGATAAAAACGCATCTGTTTCCACCGAAAAACCTTTCAGGGGATCGTTTGCAAGACTTCAGCACCATTTTTGAGTGAATTGCAGAATGTTAGATTTTTGCTGTAATTGTGACCGCGCGGCTTAGGGATTTTTGAAAAAAAAAGTTCTTCAGACATCGAGGGATAATTGTATTTACGATTAAAAAAACGCATCTGTTTCCAACAAAAAACCTTTCAGGGGATCGTTTGCAACAGTTTGGCACCATTTTTGAGTGAATTGCAGAACGTCAGAAATTTTGAAGAAATTGTGACCGCGCGGCTTAGTGATTTTTGAAAAAAAAAGTTCTTCAGATGTCGAGGGATAATTCTATTTACGATTAAAAAAACGCATCTGTTTCCACCGAAAAACCTTTCAGGGGATCGTTTGCAAGAGTTTGGCACCATTTTTGAGTGAATTGCAGAACGTCAGAAATTTTGAAGAAATTGTGACCGCGCGGCTTAGGGATTTTTGCAAAAAAAGTTGTTCAGATGTCGAGGGCTAATTCTGTTTCCGATGATAAAAACGCATCTGTTTCCACCGAAAAACCTTTCAGGGGATCGTTTGCAACAGTTTGGCACCATTTTTTAGTGAATTGCAGAACGTGAGAAATTTTGAAGAAATTGTGACCGCACGGCTTAGGGATTTTTGCAAAAAAAAGTTGTTCAGATGTCGAGGGCTAATTCTGTTTCCGATGATAAAAACGCATCTGTTTCCACCGAAAAACCTTTCAGGGGATCGTTTGCAACAGTTTGGCACCATTTTTGAGTGAATTGCAGAACGTCAGAAATTTTGAAGAAATTGTGACCGCGCGGCTTAGGGATTTTTGAAAAAAAATGTTGTTCATACTTCAAGGGCTAATTCTGTTTCCGAAGATAAAAACACATCTGTTTCCCTCGAAAAACCTTTCAGGGGATGGTTTGCAACACTTCAGCACCATTTTTGAGTGAATTGCAGAACGTCGGAAATTTTGAAGAAATTGTGATCGCGCGGCTTAGGGATTTTTGCAAAAAAAAGTTGTTCAGATGTCGAGGGCTAATTATGTTTCCGATGATAAAAACGCGTCTGTTTCCACCGAAAAACCTTTCAGGGGATGGTTTGCAACAGTTTGCATCTGTTTCCACCGAAAAACCTTTCAGGGGATCGTTTGCAACACTTCAGCACCATTTTTGAGTGAATTGCAGAACATCAGATTTTTGCTGAAATTGTGGGATTTTTGAAAAAAAAAGTTTTTCAGACGTCGAGGGCTACTTTTGTTTCGGATGATAAAAACGCATCTGTTTCCACCGAAAAACCTTTCAGGGGATCGTTTGCAACAGTTCAGCACCATTTTTGAATGAATTGCAGAACGTCAGATTTTAGCTGTAATTGTGACCGCGCGGCTTAGGGATTTTTCAAAAAAAAAGTTCTTCAGACGTCGAGGGATAATTGTATTTACGATTAAAAAAACGCATCTGTTTCCAACAAAAAACCTTTCAGGGGATCGTTTGCAACAGTTTGGCACCATTTTTGAGTGAATTGCAGAACGTCAGAAATTTTGAAGAAATTGTGACCGCGCGGCTTAGTGATTTTTGAAAAAAAAAGTTCTTCAGATGTCGAGGGATAATTCTATTTACGATTTAAAAAACGCATCTGTTTCCACCGAAAAACCTTTCAGGGGATCGTTTGCAACAGTTTGGCACCATTTTTGAGTGAATTGCAGAACGTGAGAAATTTTGAAGAAATTGTGACCGCGCGGCTTAGGGATTTTTGCAAAAAAAGTTGTTCAGATGTCGAGGGCTAATTCTGTTTCCGATGATAAAAACGCATCTGTTTCCACCGAAAAACCTTTCAGGGGATCGTTTGCAACAGTTTGGCACCATTTTTTAGTGAATTGCAGAACGTGAGAAATTTTGAAGAAATTGTGACCGCGCGGCTTAGGGATTTTTGCAAAAAAAAGTTGTTCAGATGTCGAGGGCTAATTCTGTTTCCGATGATAAAAACGCATCTGTTTCCACCGAAAAACCTTTCAGGGGATCGTTTGCAACAGTTTGGCACCATTTTTGAGTGAATTGCAGAACGTCAGAAATTTTGAAGAAATTGTGACCGCGCGGCTTAGGGATTTTTGAAAAAAAAAGTTTTTCAGACGTCGAGGGATAATTCTATTTACGATTAAAAAAACGCATCTGTTTCCACCGAAAAACCTTTCAGGGGATGGTTTGCAACACTTCAGCACCATTTTTGAGTGAATTGCAGAACGTCATATTTTTGCTGAAATTGTGACCGCGCGGCTTAGGGATTTTTGCAAAAAAAAGTTGTTCAGACGTCGAGGGCTACTTTTGTTTCCGATGATAAAAACGCATCTATTTCCACCGAAAAACCTTTCAGGGGATCGTTTGCAAGAGTTTGGCACCATTTTTGAGTGAATTGCAGAACGTCAGAAATTTTGAAGAAATTGTGACCGCGCGGCTTAGGGATTTTTGAAAAAAAAGTTTTTCAGATGTTGAGGGCTAATTCTGTTTCCGATGATAAAAACGCATCTGTTTCCACCGAAAAACCTTTCAGGGGATGGTTTGCAACAGTTTGGCACCATTTTTGAGTGAATTGCAGAACGTCAGAAATTTTGAAGAAATTGTGACCGCGCGGCTTAGTGATTTTTGAAAAAAAAAGTTGTTCATACTTCAAGGGCTAATTCTGTTTCCGATGATAAAAACACATCTGTTTCCACCGAAAAACCTTTCAGGGGATCGTTTGCAACAGTTTGGCACCATTTTTGAGTGAATTGCAGAACGTGACCGCGCGGCTTAGGGATTTTTGAAAAAAAAAGTTCTTCAGACGTCGAGGGATAATTCTATTTACGATAAAAAAAACGCATCTGTTTCCAACAAAAAACCTTTCAGGGGATCGTTTGCAACAGTTTGGCACCATTTTTGAGTGAATTGCAGAACGTCAGAAATTTTGAAGAAATTGTGACCGCGCGGCTTAGTGATTTTTGAAAAAAAAAGTTGTTCAGATGTCGAGGGCTAATTCTGTTTCCGATGATAAAAACGCATCTGTTTCCAGCGAAAAACCTTTCAGGGGATCGTTTGCAACAGTTTGGCACCATTTTTGAGTGAATTGCAGAACGTCAGAAATTTTGAAGAAATTGTGACCGCGCGGCTTAGGGATTTTTGCAAAAAAATGTTTTTTAGATGTCGAGGGCTAATTCTGTTTCCGATGATAAAAACGCATCTGTTTCCACCGAAAAACCTTTCAGGGGATGGTTTGCAACACTTCAGCACCATTTTTGAGTGAATTGCAGAACGTCATATTTTTGCTGAAATTGTGACCGCGCGGCTTAGGGATTTTTGAAAAAAAAGTTTTTCAGATGTCGAGGGCTAATTCTGTTTCCGATGATAAAAACGCATCTGTTTCCACCGAAAAACCTTTCAGGGGATCGTTTGCAACAGTTCAGGACCATTTTTGAATGAATTGCAGAACGTCAGATTTTTGCTGTAATTGTGACCGCGCGGCTTAGGGATTTTTGAAAAAAAAGTTTTTCAGATGTCGAGGGCTAATTCTGTTTCCGATGATAAAAACGCATCTGTTTCCACCGAAAAACCTTTCAGGGGATGGTTTGCAACAGTTTGGCACCATTTTTGAGTGAATTGCAGAACGTCAGAAATTTTGAAGAAATTGTGACCGCACGGCTTAGGGATTTTTGCAAAAAAAAGTTGTTTAGATGTCGATGGCTAATTATGTTTCCGATGATAAAAACGCATCTGTTTCCACCGAAAAACCTTTCAGGGCATCGTTTGCAACAGTTTGGCACCATTTTTGAGTGAATTGCAGAACGTCAGAAATTTTGAAGAAATTGTGACCGCGCGGCTTAGGGATTTTTGCAAAAAAAAGTTGTTCAGATATCGAGGGCTAATTCTGTTTCCGATGATAAAAACGCATCTGTTTCCATCGAAAAACCTTTCAGGGGATGGTTTGCAACAGTTTGGCACCATTTTTGAGTGATTTGCAGAACGTCAGAAATTTTGAAGAAATTGTGACCGCGCGGCTTAGTGATTTTTGAAAAAAAAAGTTGTTCATACTTCAAGGGCTAATTCTGTTTCCGATGATAAAAACACATCTGTTTCCACCGAAAAACCTCTCAGGGGATCGTTTGCAACAGTTTGGCACCATTTTTGAGTGAATTGCAGAACGTCATATTTTTGCTGAAATTGTGACCGCGCGGCTTAGGGATTTTTGAAAAAAAAAGTTCTTCAGACGTCGAGGGATAATTCTATTTACGATAAAAAAAACGCATCTGTTTCCAACAAAAAACCTTTCAGGGGATCGTTTGCAACAGTTTGGCACCATTTTTGAGTGAATTGCAGAACGTCAGAAATTTTGAAGAAATTGTGACCGCGCGGCTTAGTGATTTTTGAAAAAAAAAGTTGTTCAGATGTCGAGGGCTAATTCTGTTTCCGATGATAAAAACGCATCTGTTTCCAGCGAAAAACCTTTCAGGGGATCGTTTGCAACAGTTTGGCACCATTTTTGAGTGAATTGCAGAACGTAAGAATTTTTGAAGAAATTGTGACCGCGCGGCTTAGGGATTTTTGAAAAAAAAAGTTGTTCAGACGTCGAGGGATAATTCTATTTACGATTAAAAAAACGCATCTGTTTCCACCGAAAAACCTTTCAGGGGATGGTTTGCAACACTTCAGCACCATTTTTGAGTGAATTGCAGAACGTCATATTTTTGCTGAAATTGTGACCGCGCGGCTTAGGGATTTTTGCAAAAAAAAGTTGTTCAGACGTCGAGGGCTACTTTTGTTTCCGATGATAAAAACGCATCTGTTTCCACCGATAAACCTTTCAGGGGATCGTTTGCAACAGTTCAGGACCATTTTTGAATGAATTGCAGAACGTCAGATTTTTGCTGTAATTGTGACCGCGCGGCTTAGGGATTTTTGAAAAAAAAGTTTTTCAGATGTCGAGGGCTAATTCTGTTTCCGATGATAAAAACGCATCTGTTTCCACCGAAAAACCTTTCAGGGGATGGTTTGCAACAGTTTGGCACCATTTTTGAGTGAATTGCAGAACGTCAGAAATTTTGAAGAAATTGTGACCGCGCGGCTTAGTGATTTTTGAAAAAAAAAGTTGTTCATACTTCAAGGGCTAATTCTGTTTCCGATGATAAAAACACATCTGTTTCCACCGAAAAAGCTTTCAGGGGATCGTTTGCAACAGTTTGGCACCATTTTTGAGTGAATTGCAGAACGTCATATTTTTGCTGAAATTGTGACCGCGCGGCTTAGGGATTTTTGCAAAAAAAAGTTGTTCAGACGTCGAGGGCTACTTTTGTTTCGGATGATAAAAACGCATCTGTTTCCACCGAAAAACCTTTCAGGGGATTGTTTGCAACAGTTCAGCACCATTTTTGAATGAATTGCAGAACGTCAGATTTTTGCTGAAAATGTGATCGCGCGCCTTAGGGATTTTTGCAAAAAATAGTTGTTCAGATGTCGAGGGCTAATTCTGTTTCCGATGATAAAAACGCATCTGTTTCCACCAAAGAACCTTTCAGGTGATCGCTTGCAACAGTTCAGCACCATTTTTGAATGTATTTCAGAACGTCAGATTTTTGCTGAAATTGTGACCGCGCGCCTTAGGGATTTTTGCAAAAAAAAGTTGTTCAGATGTCGAGGGCTAATTCTGTTTCCGATGATAAAAACGCATCTGTTTCCACCGAAAAACCTTTCAGGGGATGGTTTTCAACAGTTTGCCACCATTTTTGAGTGAATTGCAGAACGTCAGAAATTTTGAAGAAATTGTGACCGCGCGGCTTAGGGATTTTTGAAAAAATAAGTTGTTCATACTTCAAGGGCTAATTCTGTTTCCGATGATAAAAACACATCTGTTTCCCTCGAAAAACCTTTCAGGGGATGGTTTGCAACACTTCAGCACCATTTTTGAGTGAATTGCAGAATGTCAGATTTTTGCTGAAATTGTGACCGCGCGGCTTAGGGATTTTTGCAAAAAAATGTTGTTTAGACGTCGAGGGCTACTTTTGTTTCCGATGATAAAAACGCATCTGTTTCCACCGAAAAACCTTTCAGGGGATCGTTTGCAAGTCTTCAGCACCATTTTTGAGTGAATTGCAGAATGTTAGATTTTTGCTGTAATTGTGACCGCGCGGCTTAGGGATTTTTGAAAAAAAAAGTTCTTCAGACGTCGAGGGATAATTGTATTTACGATTAAAAAAACGCATCTGTTTCCAACAAAAAACCTTTCAGGGGATCGTTTGCAACAGTTTGGCACCATTTTTGAGTGAATTGCAGAACGTCAGAAATTTTGAAGAAATTGTGACCGCGCGGCTTAGTGATTTTTGAAAAAAAAAGTTCTTCAGATGTCGAGGGATAATTCTATTTACGATTAAAAAAACGCATCTGTTTCCACCGAAAAACCTTTCAGGGGATCGTTTGCAAGAGTTTGGCACCATTTTTGAGTGAATTGCAGAACGTCAGAAATTTTGAAGAAATTGTGACCGCGCGGCTTAGGGATTTTTGCAAAAAAAGTTGTTCAGATGTCGAGGGCTAATTCTGTTTCCGATGATAAAAACGCATCTGTTTCCACCGAAAAACCTTTCAGGGGATCGTTTGCAACAGTTTGGCACCATTTTTTAGTGAATTGCAGAACGTGAGAAATTTTGAAGAAATTGTGACCGCACGGCTTAGGGATTTTTGCAAAAGAAAGTTGTTCAGATGTCGAGGGCTAATTCTGTTTCCGATGATAAAAACGCATCTGTTTCCACCGAAAAACCTTTCAGGGGATCGTTTGCAACAGTTTGGCACCATTTTTGAGTGAATTGCAGAACGTCAGAAATTTTGAAGAAATTGTGACCGCGCGGCTTAGGGATTTTTGAAAAAAAAAGTTGTTCATACTTCAAGGGCTAATTCTGTTTCCGATGATAAAAACACATCTGTTTCCCTCGAAAAACCTTTCAGGGGATGGTTTGCAACACTTCAGCACCATTTTTGAGTGAATTGCAGAACGTCAGAAATTTTGAAGAAATTGTGATCGCGCGGCTTAGGGATTTTTGCAAAAAAAAGTTGTTCAGATGTCGAGGGCTAATTATGTTTCCGATGATAAAAACGCGTCTGTTTCCACCGAAAAACCTTTCAGGGGATGGTTTGCAACAGTTTGCATCTGTTTCCACCGAAAAACCTTTCAGGGGATCGTTTGCAACACTTCAGCACCATTTTTGAGTGAATTGCAGAACATCAGATTTTTGCTGAAATTGTGGGATTTTTGAAAAAAAAGTTTTTCAGACGTCGAGGGCTACTTTTGTTTCGGATGATAAAAACGCATCTGTTTCCACCGAAAAACCTTTCAGGGGATCGTTTGCAACAGTTCAGCACCATTTTTGAATGAATTGCAGAACGTCAGATTTTAGCTGTAATTGTGACCGCGCGGCTTAGGGATTTTTGAAAAAAAAAGTTCTTCAGACGTCGAGGGATAATTGTATTTACGATTAAAAAAACGCATCTGTTTCCAACAAAAAACCTTTCAGGGGATCGTTTGCAACAGTTTGGCACCATTTTTGAGTGAATTGCAGAACGTCAGAAATTTTGAAGAAATTGTGACCGCGCGGCTTAGTGATTTTTGAAAAAAAAAGTTCTTCAGATGTCGAGGGATAATTCTATTTACGATTAAAAAAACGCATCTGTTTCCACCGAAAAACCTTTCAGGGGATCGTTTGCAACAGTTTGGCACCATTTTTGAGTGAATTGCAGAACGTGAGGAATTTTGAAGAAATTGTGACCGCGCGGCTTAGGGATTTTTGCAAAAAAAGTTGTTCAGATGTCGAGGGCTAATTCTGTTTCCGATGATAAAAACGCATCTGTTTCCACCGAAAAACCTTTCAGGGGATCGTTTGCAACAGTTTGGCACCATTTTTTAGTGAATTGCAGAACGTGAGAAATTTTGAAGAAATTGTGACCGCGCGGCTTAGGGATTTTTGCAAAAAAAAGTTGTTCAGATGTCGAGGGCTAATTCTGTTTCCGATGATAAAAACGCATCTGTTTCCACCGAAAAACCTTTCAGGGGATCGTTTGCAACAGTTTGGCACCGTTTTTGAGTGAATTGCAGAACGTCAGATTTTTGCTGTAATTGTGACCGCGCGGCTTAGGGATTTTTGAAAAAAAAAGTTCTTCAGACGTCGAGGGATAATTCTATTTACGATTAAAAAAACGCATCTGTTTCCACCGAAAAACCTTTCACGGGATGGTTTGCAACACTTCAGCACCATTTTTGAGTGAATTGCAGAACGTCATATTTTTGCTGAAATTGTGACCGCGCGGCTTAGGGATTTTTGCAAAAAAAAGTTGTTCAGACGTCGAGGGCTACTTTTGTTTCCGATGATAAAAACGCATCTGTTTCCACCGAAAAACCTTTCAGTGGATCGTTTGCAAGACTTCAGCACCATTTTTGAGTGACTTGCAGAATGTCATATTTTTGTTGAAATTGTGACCGCGCGGCTTAGGGATTTTTGCAAAAAAAAGTTGTTCAGACGTCGAGGGCTAATTCTGTTTCCGATGATAAAAACCCACCTGTTTCCACCGAAAAACCTTTCAGGGGATCGTTTGCAACAGTTCAGCACCATTTTTGAATGAATTGCAGGATGTTAGATTTTTGCTGAAATTGTGACCGCGCGGCTTAGGGATTTTTTCAAAAAAAAAGTTGTTCAGACGTTCAGGGCAAATTCTGTTTCCCATGATAAAAACACATCTGTTTCCACAGAAAAACCTTTCAGGGGATTGTTTGCAACAGTTTGGCACCATTTTTGAGTGAATTGCAGAAAGTCAGAAATTTTGAAGAAATTGTGACCGCGCGGCTTCGGGATTTTTTTTAAAAAAAATTTGTTCAGACGTCGAGGGCTAATTCTGTTTCTGATAATAAAAACCCACCTGTTCCCACCGAAGAACCTTTCAGGGGATCCTTTGCAACAGTTTGGCACCATTTTTGAGTGAATTGCAGAACGTCAGATTTTTGCTGAAATTGTGACCGCGCGGCTTAGTGATTTTTGAAAAAATAAGTTGTTCATACTTCAAGGGCTAATTCTGTTTCCGATGGTGCAAAAGATCCTGACAGAAATGAAAGACAGACTGAATGCCCCAATAGAGAATGAGGAGATAGTAGAAATTATAAAACAGATGAAAAAAGGAAAGGCACCAGGACCAGATGGATTTACAGCAACGTATTATAAAGAAATGAGGGACTCCTTGACGGTACCACTTAAAGAAGTTATGAACAACATCTTGAAACAACAGGACATACCAGGAACATGGAAAGAAGCCTTCATAACACTCATACCTAAACAAGACTCTGATCTCACACAAGTGAAGAATTATAGACCGATATCTCTGCTAAACACAGATTATAAGATTTTTTCGGGTATTTTAGCATCAAGATTTAAGAAGATATTGCAACAGCATATCCATAAAGATCAAGCAGGTTTCTTACCTGGCAGACATATGAAGGATAATGTAAGAAATATAATAAATATTTTGGAATATTTGACTGCCAGCAATGAGAGACAAGCTGTTTTAATGTTTGTGGATGCAGAGAAAGCGTTTGATAATGTTTCATTGGAATTTATGCTGAAAAAATTGGAAATGATGGAAGTGGGAGAAGATTTTTATAATGGTATAAAGGCGATATATTCAGAACAAAGAGCTAAATTGATAGTAAATAATGTAATTACAGAGGAAGTGAAAATAAAGAAGGGTACAAGACAGGGATGCCCTCTCTCACCACTGTTATTCATCATGGTTCTGGAGGTCCTACTGAGTTCTATTAGACAAAATGAATTAATAAAGGGGGTAACAGTAGGTCAAAACCAATATAAAGTTAAAGCCTTTGCCGATGATCTGGTAATTACGATGGAAGATCCGACAAATAGTTTAAAAGAAGTCATAAAAGAAATTGATCAATTTGGAAGAGTGGCCGGATTTGTATTAAATAAAAGGAAAACTAAACTTATGGTGAAGAATCTGGATCAAAGCGCGATTGAAGAAGTGCAAAGAGAAACAGAGATGGAAGTGGCGAAGAAGGTAAAATATTTAGGAATATGGTTAACCCCAAAAAATATTGACTTATTCCAAAACAATTACGTGACAATTTGGAACAATATTAAGAGAGACCTCGAAGTGTGGAGTAGGATGAAGTTATCCTTTTGGGGCAGAATTTCTTCAATCAAGATGAGTGTGCTTCCAAGGATGTTGTTTCTATTCCAAATGATCCCAATAATCAAGGGGACAAAGATCTTCAGAGATTGGCAAAGAACGATCTCAAAATATATCTGGCAGGGCAAAAAGCCACGAATACAATTTAAACTACTAACTGATGCGAAAGAAAGAGGTGGCTTCGCCCTGCCGGACCTGAAACTTTATTATGAAGCATCTTGTCTCTGGTGGATAAAGGATTGGATAACACTAAAAGACAATAAGCTACTGGACTTGGAAGGATTTGATAATAGGTTTGGCTGGCATGCCTATTTATGGGCAGGAAAGAAGAAAGCTCATAAAAGTTTTGCCAACCACATTTTCAGAGGTGCCCTTATAGAAATATGGGACAGATACCAAAATATTTTGGAACCAAATGTACCACATTGGTTATCCCCACTAGAGGTCATGAGTGTTAAAAAGATAAACATGAGAGAGGATTGGATGACTTATGGAGATATTGTAATTAAAGAAGGGGGGAAATGGAAACTGAAGCCATATGAACAAGTTAAAAAATATGTATATGATTGGTTGCACTACTTCCAAACAAATGATATGTTTAAGAAGGATTGTAAAGAGAGGAAATATATTGAAGGAGAGTCTAGATTTCAGAAGGAAATAATTAATGACTATAAGGTATTGTCAAAAATGTACAAAATGTTACTGGAATGGCAAACAAAGGACGAAGAAGTTAAGTCAGTTATGATACACTGGGCCAGGGATTTTGGTTATAATATACAGTTAGCAGACTGGGAGAAGGTGTGGAAGGAAAATATGAAATTCACTGCATGCATGACGATAAAGGAAAATATTATGAAAATGGTATACAGATGGTATATCACTCCCGTAAAATTAGCAAAAATGTATAAGACATGTAACAAATGTTGGAAGTGTAAAGAGAGGGAAGGGACATTTTACCATATGTGGTGGGAGTGTAAGAAAGTAAAAGGCTTCTGGGAAATGATATATAATGAGTTGAAAAGGATGTTTAAATACACGTTTGTGAAGAAACCAGAAGCTTTCTTGTTAGGAATTACAGGAAGAGAAATTAATAGAAGTGATTATAAACTTTTTCAATATGCAGTGACTGCGGCAAGAATTTTAATGGCTCAAAAATGGAAACAAGAAGAATTACCAACATTGGAAGAATGGAGACGGAAATTGATGGACTTTGCTGAACTAGACAAACTGACAGGAAAAATTAGATACCAGAAAGATTACAAGTTCACACAGGACTGGAGAAAGTTTACGATTTATCTGGAAAATATTTGTGATGAACAGACAACGCTAGTTGGATTTAAAGAGGCTTTGTGATGAGAAAGGGTATTGTGGGAGGGATAAGAGTTGTAAAGATTAATTAACTGGCAATACAATTATAAAGGAAATGTGAAATAAATATAAAATTATGAGGATTGTGGAGGAAGCGGGGGGAAGTCCAAAAGAATTTGGCATTATGGTTGATGTGAATGTGTTATTTAAATCTGTAAAAGAAATTTTTTCTAAAAAATTAATAATAATAATAAAAAAAGAAATTGTGACCGCGCTGTTGGCTTTTTTTTGCAGTATGGTAGCGCTGCAGAGAGCTTGCTGGGGTGACCATGCATTAGAAAGAAAGGGACTCAAAAATAACTTAAGCAAGGTTTTAATTACAAAAAAACAAAAACTCCTTATACACTAAATACATTAACAACAAACCAGACCCAACCACCAACCCAACCCCCAGGGTAATGGGAGAGCTAGGTGCTGCTCCTTATATACTACAACCAAATGCTGACACACCTTAATCAGTACAACTCAGCAGCACCTGCTATGTTTCACAGCTGTAAAGCTGGGTCTCGTTATTTTGCTCTGGCCCTTGCTCTGGCCCCTTAAAGACATACACATTAGGTGGAACAATGATGAACCTTTACATTTAAAGAAACCATTCAACATTTCCCCTGCGGTTCATCATTGTGGAACAAAAACATAAAGCATACTTTGTACATGTTTTTCATGTGTAACCTTTGGAAGTGCTTTTGTAAAAATGTCCGCAATTTGATTATCACCTGGGACATATTCAAATACAATCATTTCATCAGCAATTAGTTTCTTTACAAACTGCAAACGTAGCATTTCAACAAGATCATCAATTTTTGCAGTTTGATGAACCAGAAAAGATCCATTTTTGCCTTTCTCAATTTGCATGGATAAGTAATTTTTAGCTATGCCTAATTCCACCACATCAAATTTCTTCTGTAACTGTGAAACTACCTCTTCATATTCTTGTTTAGTTTTTGTAGAAATTAACACGTCATCTACATACACACATATCTTTGTTACAGAGTTTGCCCCTTCCTTTATAAACACACAGTTGTCTGCCTTTCCTTGTGAAAAACCAATATCCAGCAATTCTTTTGCTAAAGTTTGGTGCCAATTTCTTCCACTTTGGTGCAGACCATAAAGGGATTTATTTAATTTGCATACCAAACCTTCAGCAGCGTCTATGCCTTCAGGGACACGCATAAAAATTTGTTCTTTTAAATCTGCAAACAAATATGCAGTTTTTATATCTAGGTGATAAACAGAATGTCCACGTTGTGATGCATCTTTTAACAAAAGTTTAACTGTTTCATATTTTACACTTGGCGAATAACACAAATCATATTCTTCGCCTGGAATTTGTTGAAAACCCCTAGCAACTAATCTTGCCTTGTACCTTACAACTTCATTTTTGTCATTCATTTTAACTCTATAAACCCATTTTGAATCAATAAGTCTCATATCTGGGGTTTGTGGTACAAGAGACCAAGTGTTATGCTCTTTTAAAGAAGCTATCTCAGAGTTCATAGCTTTATACCAATTTGCAGCTTGGTGCTTAGGTAAATTCTGAACATCATTGTAGCTTTTTGGCTCAAAAACCGCCTTATTGGCATACACAGTATTAAAATGTTCATCTGCAAAACGTTGTGGCTTCTGCCTCTTTCTATCTGAACGTCTCAGTCCAGAAGGAGAGTCAGACTCCTCAGACTTAACGGGACTAAGTGAACCACTAGTTTCAGGTTGTAAATCATCATTGTCAGACTAAAGAGGTGCCTGTAGGCTAAGCTCACGGTCAGAAAAATCAAGAGAATCTAACCTCCCCTCAGGTGCCTGTGACTTTAAATCATCAAGCAAATTATCAGATTCAACAGGCTTTTTGTCTTTTTCCATTAATTCAGAAGCACCATTTCCTGCTGCTGCTGCTTCTTCCTCTTCTTCCTCAGTACTATCTATACCATCAGTATCTTGGAAAACAGCAACTCCATTCCAATTTACAGTTTGTATCATGCTTCTGGTAATATGAAATTTGCCAGTTGCTGGTATGTAAATTCTGTACGCCCCCTGCTGGTAGCCCATTAATTTTCCCTGAACACTACGCTCACCCAATTTTTGTTTAGCGGGATAATGCATAATTACATCTGAACCCCAAATGCGTAGATATTTCAGATTAGGGCGTTTTTTAAACAGCTTCTCATAGGGGGTGACATCTAAACCAGAATGATAACTGCGATTTCTAACATAACAAAATGCATTGAGCGCTTCAGCCCAAAAATCTTTGGGCAGATTGGCATCGTGCAGGTACGTTTTAACCCCTGCCTGTAAGTCACGCTGCACAACTTCAACAAGCCCATTTTGCCAGGGACTTCGGGGGCAAGATAACTCATGAGTAGTCCCCTGCGCTTCCAGGAATTTCTCAAAATCCTCAGAAACAAATTCTCCGCCCCGGTCAGAAAACAGGTTCTTAATTGGTTTGTTAAAGTGCGTTTTTACCCAGTTGCAAAAAACTTTGTACTTCTCAAATGCTTGGGACTTCTCAGCTATTGCATAAGTCCAACAATATCTACTATACTGGTCTATGAGGGTGAGCCAGTACTTTGAACCTCCTAATGATGGTGGGAGTAGCCCAACTAAGTCACAATGTACACGCTCAAATGGCTCAGTTACTTTCCTATCTGAGCACCTACCCTTGTGTGCAACCTTAATCTTATTCTTGCAACAAGATAGACATTGCATAAAGAATTTACATGGTTTTAAGTTGAGGCCATTAACAATATTCTTTGTCTTAATTACATCAGCAAAATTCAAGTGTCCCAGAATTCTGTGCGCCTCATGGACACACCCAGAATGTGGCCTTACATTCCTCAACCCCTGGCTTGACTGTGCTGCTCTGCAATTTATAGGCGATTGGGAGTAGGTGCGAAAATACAGTCTATATAAACCATCAGAGTCCCGGGCATACAATAGACGTTTGTTCCCCTCAAAAAACTCACACATTGAATTTAAGAAACGCACACTTATGCCTTGACGAGCAAAACACCTTACTGATAATAAATTGTCCACTGATGGGCAGTAAATGCAGTTCGCTATTGTAATATTTAAAGAGTCAAGTTTAACAGTACCTCTGCCAAGTGACTGCAAGACTTGTGAATTGGCTAAATGTACATTACCAATTTCCTCTTCGAAAGAAATAAACAAGCTTCGATTGTTGCAAACGTGGTGAGAAGCTCCTGAGTCCACAATAAAAGAATTCCACTTGGCACCTTTAATTCTTTTATGATCTGCAGTCCGAGCATGAAAAGCTCGCGGCTCATTTCTGTCTTTACGGTGCGATGTTGGCTGCTGAGATGACAACCGTGACTGACGAGCAGAAACAGGCTTGGGAGTACTTTGCTTTCTTTTGGATCTGCAGTCCTTTGCAAAATGTCCTTGCTTATTGCAGAACCAACAACGCTTTGCAGCTTTAAATGCAGTCGCATCACCAAAAGGTTGCATATGGCGTTCCTCATTACTTCTGGAAATAGGAGTGCTTATGGCACAAGCCTCCCTTCTATCCAACTCGCCCATTAATCTTGCCGTCACCCCTTCCACAGTTAATTGTGCTGGTGGGACGGCAGATATCTGGCTAGCTATACCATCAAAGTCCTCATTAAGGGAACAAAGAATGATAAAAACATACTGAATATCAGGTATGTCCATGTCCCTTCGAATTAATTCGCCACGCATTGCCTCCAGACGTCTCAAGTGTGCTGCCAAATCACCACCAGGCTGCAACTTCGTCTGGTACAGCTGCTTGAAAAACGTCAATGCAGACGCTGACTCCTTTCTAACATGCACTGCTGCAAGACTGTCCCACATTTCTTTGGCAGTTTTCTTATTCCTTATATAGACTACTTGCTGGTCGCTAACTGCCAAATTAATTATCGCCCTGGCTTTTGCATCTCCTTTCGACCAAGCATTAGTTACAGGGTCAGGAGGGTCATCAGTCACATAGGTCCATACTTCCCTAGAGGTCAAAAGCGCCTCCACCCGAAAAGACCATAAACTATAGTTCTCATCTGTTAGCTGTGGGAAGACCAGAGCCTTCTCAGCTTCAGGAACCCGGTCAACCATTCTGGAAATCTTCCAGACCCACAAAAACTAAACTAACAGGAGAAGGAGTTTTCAAACCTTTCTCAGAGTCCAAAAATATGCAGTCATCCACTCAGCAGCTGGGCCCATAACCAAAGATGTTGGCTTTTTTTTGCAGTATGGTAGCGCTGCAGAGAGCTTGCTGGGGTGACCATGCATTAGAAAGAAAGGGACTCAAAAATAACTTAAGCAAGGTTTTAATTACAAAAAAACAAAAACTCCTTATACACTAAATACATTAACAACAAACCAGACCCAACCACCAACCCAACCCCCAGGGTAATGGGAGAGCTAGGTGCTGCTCCTTATATACTACAACCAAATGCTGACACACCTTAATCAGTACAACTCAGCAGCACCTGCTATGTTTCACAGCTGTAAAGCTGGGTCTCGTTATTTTGCTCTGGCCCTTGCTCTGGCCCCTTAAAGACATACACATTAGGTGGAACAATGATGAACCTTTACATTTAAAGAAACCATTCAACACGCGCGGCTCAGGGATTTTTGCAAAAAAACGTTGTTCAGACATCGAGGGCTAATTCTGTTTCCGATGATAAAAACACATCTGTTTCCACCGAAAAACCTTTCAGGGGATCGTTTGCAACACTTCAGCACCATTTTTGAGTGAATAACAGAACGTCAGATTTTTGCTGAAATTATGACCGCGCGGCTTATGGATTTTTGCAAAAAAAGTAGTTCAGACATCGAGGGCTAATTCTGTTTCCGATGATAAAAACCCACCTGTTTCCACAGAAAAACCTTTCAGGGGATGGTTTGCAACAGTTTGGCACCATTTTTGAGTGAATTGCAGAACGTCAGATTTTTGCTGAAATTGTGACCGCGCGGCCTCGGGATTTTTTCCAAAAAAAGTTGTTCAGACGTTGAGGGCGAATTCTGTTTCCGATGATAAAAACCCACCTGTTTCCACCAAAAAACCTTTCAGGGGATCGTTTTTAACAGTTCGGCACCATTTTTGAGTGAATTGCAGAACGTCAGATTTTTGCTGAAATTGTGACCGCGCGGCTTAGGAATTTTTGCAAAAAACGCCCTGGTGGTTATCACCAATAGACATTTTAACAATTAAAAAATTAAAAATAGAGGGGGAAAGATGGACATATGAAGATTTACTAACCAAAACAGAATTCGGGTGGAGGATTAGACCTTATGAAGAAATAAAAAGCAAGCTGACTGGCTGGATTCAATACCATCAAATAAATTCAATGTGGAGGGAAGATAATAAGATCGGAATAAATGACAAGAAATCTAGATTTCAGATTGAAATAATAGAAAGTAAAACAAAATTATTATCAAAAATGTACAACCAGTTACTTGAGTGGGACACCAAGGACGAGGAAGTAAAGGATGTAATGGTGAAGTGGGCGGTAGACCTAGGGTACAACATAGAGTTTGACAAATGGAAGGCATTGTGGTGTAAAGATATGAATTTTTCAGCATGCACGACACTAAAGGAAAACATGTATAAGATGATGTACAGATGGTACATAACGCCGGTAAAACTACATAAAATGTATAGAACGGGCGATAAACTGTGTTGGAAATGTAAGAGCAAGGAGGGCGAATTTATTCATATGTGGTGGACGTGCGAGATTCTCAAAAAAATTTGGGAATCCATCTATAATGAATTAAAAAAAATTCTTAAATACACGTTTGTTAAAAAACCCAAAGCCTTCCTGCTGGGGATAATTGGTAAGGATATCAAAGAAGAAGATAGAACCTTTTTCCAATATGCAACGGTGGCCGCCAGAACCCTCATAGCACAGTACTGGAAAACACCAAAAATCCCAACACTAAAGGAGTGGCAACTTAAATTATCCGAATATTTGGAGCTGGCTAAATTGACACAGAAAATAAGAAACCAAAGAAGTGCAAAATTTAACAATGAATGGGATAAATTTAAGATATATATGGAAATAGAGACAAGGGGAGAATTAAAATGTTGATCAGAAACACATATGTACTTATAGAAATCACAGTAGGCATGAGACAACACTTACTACGTAAAAAGTTTTATTAAGGAATAGACGCAGCAGATAGATAAACAAGATAATAATTTCCGAAATCGAGATAAAGGGAAGTCGATCAATGTCATCAAAGTTGTATGTATTTCATGTTTTGTTTGTTTGTTTTTTTCTCTTTTTCTGGTTTTTCTTTTTCATTTTGTCTTTTGTATGTTTGTGAAATATATTTATGTCAAAATTTAATAAAAAAATTTTTAAAAAAAGATTTTTGCTGAAATTGTGACCGCGCGGCTTAGGGATTTTTGCAAAAAAAAGTTGTTCAGACATCGAGGGCTAATTCTGCTTCCGATGAAAAAAACCCACCTGTTTCCACCGAAAAACCTTTCAGGGGATCGTTTGCAACACTTCCGCACCATTTTTGAGTGAATTGCAGAACGTCAGATTTTTGCTGAAATTGTGACCGCGCGGTTTAGGGATTTTTTCAAAAAAAAGTTTTTCCACAAGTTCAGTCGTCGAGGGCTAATTCTTTTTCCGATGATAAAAAGCCTTATGTTTCCAACGAAAAACCTTTCAGGGGAGCTTTTGCAACAGCTGGGCACCATTTTTGAGTGAATTGCAGAACGTCAGATTTTTGCTGAAATTGTGACCGTGCGGCTTAAGGATTTTTTCAAAAAAACATTTTTCCACAAGTTCAGTCGTCGAGGGCTAATTCTTTTTCTGATGATAAAGACCCTTCTGTTTCCACCGAAAAACCTTTCAGGGGAGCATTTGCAATAGCTGGGCACCTATTTTGAGTGAATTGCAGAACGTCAGATTTTTGATGAAATTGTGACCGTGCGGCTTAGGGATTTTTTCAAAAAATGTTTTTCTGCAAATTCAGTTGTCGAGGGCTAATTCTGTTTCCAATGATAAAAACCCTTCTGTGTCCACCGAAAAACCTTTCAGGGGAGCATTTGCAATAGCTGGACACCATTTTTAAGTGAATTGGAGAACGTCAAATTTTTGATAAAATTGTGACCGCGCGGCTTAGGGATTTTTTCAAAAAAAAGTTTTCACATGAGTAGCATGAGGTTAAGATCGGACCTCCAGAATGAATTAAGTTCTTAGCCCGAGGTACCACTGTACTGGATTATGTAATGCCAGGAAGTTTGAGGGAAAGCTATCTTGTATGTCATATTAAATATCTGTGTACCTATGTGCTTTGTCACATATTTTGCTGACTGATGTCACACCTTTTTCAGTTACTTAGCTGAGTCATACTCTAACCCAGGGGTCAGTAAATTTTTTCAGCAGGGTGTTGGTCCACTGTCCCTCACACCTTGTGGGGGGCCGGACTATATTTTGGGGGGGAAATGATGCAAGAGAACCACGAACCCCGGTGGCTGCTTACCTGTGTCCTGTGAGTGGCAGGGGCTGGTGGCGGCGGGACGATGAGCTGTGCATAAAAGGGCATTGGAGAGGGGCTGCGTAAAATGGCGACCGCGCGAGCGCTGCTGCTGCTGCTGGCACCAACAATGCCCAGCCCCCTTCCTCCTCTAGGCAGGGCGGGGAGAAGCCAGGAGGAGGGAGGGAGGAGGCGCCGCTGGTGCCATCGTGTGAGAGGGAAAGAACGCACGCACTGGCGATCCACGTGGTGATTCCTGGACTGTTCACGGGCCGGATCCAGAAGGCAATTGGGCCTGATCCAGCCCATGGGCCTTAGTCTGCTGACCCATGCTCTAACCCAAGCCAGTCCTGGGACAGAAATCTCTCCATGTGCCCGTGAGTCCCCAGCAATCACACCAAGAGATGTTCCCCAGAATCCTTTGCAACACCACAGAGGATGCCGGGAAATACCTGCCATGTTGTGTAGTGGAGTTACTTGGGACCGTCAAACGTGGGCTGGAGCTGAGTCAAGTCTGACGTTTCCCCAGATGAAGTTATGAACAACTTAGCTTACAAGGCTGTGGTAAGGACAAGTGAGATTTAAAAGGGACGTCGCATATATTTTGTGCTATATGAACAAACAGCAGTTGCCAAGTGATTTTGCACAGGTGAAGAAATAAATGGCTTGATGCCTACAAGGAATAGTTTATAGATTGTTTCACACATTACACAGAGGAAAACCTAGGCTTTCAACCAAGAGAGCTGCACTCAGTGGCGATTCCCTGACAAGCACACCTGTACAAGACACATTTGTTACAGTTACAGATAGGTAGCCATGTTGGTCTGTCGTAGTCGAAACAAAACAAAACAAAACAAATCCTTCTAAGTAGCACCTTAGAGACCAACTAAGTTAGTTATTGGTATGAGCTTTCGTGTGCATGCATACCAATAACTAACTTAGTTGGTCTCTAAGGTGCTACTGGAAGGAATTTATTTATTTTTTTAAAAAATATCTTATGTTTGTTACATTCATACTTTATGCTTCAAGGTGTACACATGGGACTCTTAAGCGTACAGCTGCACACACACACACACACACACACACATCCCGCATTCACAAATGAAATATGTGCCATGGCCCTATGAAGTTTTCATTTGGTGAATGCGCTCGTGCCTCCTCAAGGAGCCTGACTCTGTGAAGTCCTGAGCACAGTACGTGCACGAGTAGGGCTTCTCTCCGGTATGGATCCGCTGATGCCGATGCAGCGAAGTCAGGCGTGTGAATGCCCCACCACACTCTTCACAACGGAAGGGGCGCTCCCCGGTATGAATTTTCTGGTGCCTTTTCAAGCGGAGCAGCTGGACGAAGGCTTTCCCGCACTCTTGGCACTCGTATGGTTTATCCTGCCGGTGAATCACCTTGTGCTTCGACAGCAAGTTGGATGTACGGAAACCCTTGCCACAAGTGGGGCATACGTACGGTTTAGGCTGTTCTCTCTCTGGTTCTCCTGGATCTACCTGGGAAGAGGCCAAACCCTCGCTGCTTTGGCTCTGAGCCTTCGAAGACACTACGATTAAAGGCCCGTCCCTCAGCGTCTTCGAATGTTCTATCTTATGCACGTTCCGCAGGTGTCTCCAGAGGTCGACTTTGTGAAGGAACCCTTTGTCGCATTCTGGGCACTTGTTCGGCCTGTCGCTCGAATGGATGAGCTTGTGTGTTCTCAGGTTGGCCATACGGAAGAACCCTTTGCCACAGACGGGGCACTGGTACGGACGCTCAGCCCCGTGGTACTGCTGGCGTTCCTGCAACCTGCCAAGATGGCGGAAGGCCTCTCCACATTCCTTGCGGCGGTAAGGTAGGACATTGCCAGATGTCGGCACTGGCTCCTCCTCATTTAAAGAACTGATGAAGGCAATGTCCTCACAAACCTTGCCTCCGGCGTGCGCAGAAGAACGAGGCTCTGGATCCTCACCTTCACACTGCAGGTCAAAGTTGGTGCTAGAGGTGATGAAGCCCTTGGCTGTGGTTGAATCGCTCCACTGACTGTATACGCCATTCCTTTCGTCTTCTTCGCAGCGTAGGTCTACAGGGATATCCTGATGGCTGGAAGGTCCATCACGGCTGCCCTCAGGGCTGGGAGGCAGAGAGTAGTCTTCATCTACGTCTAGTTGGAGGCCACCTTTCTGACCCACCCACTCAGGAACGCAGTCATCCGGGCGATCTTCCCCTACGCCACAAGTGTCACTGTCAGACTCCCAGCTCCCTTCCACCTCCATCCTTCAGCATCTTAGGGACAGCTCACATACGATGAAGTGCAGAGGTCTCCTCCGTTTGAGCTCTGGTCGCAGCCAAGCCTGCAAAATAGGAGATAGTAATAAATAATAATACATTTTTATTTATACCCCGCCCTTCCCGGTTCAGGAAACGGGGCTCAGGGTGGCTAACAAATTTAAAGCACTTAATTGCGGCCACAAAAAACAGCATAAAATACAGTAAAAAGCGTAACTAACAATAAAATCAAAAATCAATTTTGGGGAAAATTCATCCAATAAACATTAGATGATCACCAGGGCTAAATGGCTAAATTAGTCCCATTTGGGCCAGCGAGGAGACGAGGGAAGAACCAGCTGTGGGATCTCAGAGCGGGCAATCTTCACAAAAAGGGGAGGGGGAGAGAAAGAAGGGGAACAAAAGATCAGGCCAGGTTCAAACTGAAAGCCAGGCAGAATAGTTCTGTCTTACAGGCCCTGCGGAAGGTCAAATCCTGCAGGGCCCTGATCTCATGGGAAAGAGCATTCCACCAGGTCGGAGCCATCACTGAGAAGGCCCTGGCCCTGGTGGAGGATAATCTAACTTCCTTAGGGCCCAGGACCTCTAAACTATGATTATTCATGGACCTTAAGGTCCTCTGCAGGGCAGACCAGGAGAGGCGGTCCCATATGTACGAGAGCCCTAAGATGGGCTTTGTTTCCAAGCAATCCAAAATCCTGCACACTATAGGGGTAGCCAACATGGTGCCAGATGTTTCTGGGAGTTGTAGTATAGCAACATCTGATGGGTACCACACTGGCTACCTGCTGCCATGGCGACAGCTACTTTTCACTATCCATCGTGGGAAATAAGCCTGCACACTATATCCAAATGGCAAGGGCACAGGCTGCAGCAAAGCACCGCTAGTTGTTTTTTTAAAAAAAGGATTGGGTAGCAGTCAGAACACTGGGTTAGCGGGAAGAGTAGTCTCATCTGGTGTAAGGCAACTTCTCACAAGTAATCAGGCCGCAGGGTTTCATGAGGTCCCTGTGTTGCCCTTTTACAGCTCAGAAGCTGTTTTCAGAGGGGCTTACTCCCAGTTAACTGAGTAGAGGGGTAAAGGTAAAGGGACCCCTGACCATTATGTCCAGTCGCAGACAACTCTGGGGTTGCGGCGCTCATCTCGCTTTATTGGCCGAGGGAGCCGGCATACAGCTTCTGGGTCATGTGGCCAGCATGACTGAGCCGCTTCTGGCGAACCAGAGCAGCGCGCAGAAACACCGTTTACTGGAGCAGTACCTACTTATCTACTTGCACTGGCGTGCTTTTGAACTGCTTGGTTGGCAGGAGCAGGGACCAACGGGAGTTCACCTCGTCGCGGGGATTCGAACCGCCGACCTTCTGATCGGCAAGTCCTAGGCTCTGTGGCTTAACCCACAGCGCCACCCGCGTCCCAGGGGAGAGGGGTACACAGTCTTAATTATTCCATACTGGGTGGAAGGGGAGAGAGAGAAAGGCCACAGTAGGAATGATTAAATCACCATTTCTATAAAGGTCTTTTAGATGCGATCTGCACCCAGTTGGACTCCTTATTCCCTCACCACAGTCATCAGGTGAGAGCAGTGAAGGGAGTTGCAAAAAAGGAACTCCTGAAATGGGAAGCAAGCGCCACCAAGCAGCATTCCTGTTTAGCTTTACATTTTAAAATAATGTTTACGCACAAAACAGATACATGGAACAGGTGGGGGTTGTTGTATTTTTTTTTGGGGGGGGGAGGGAACAAAACACATTGCAGAGCCTCTCCCCTTCAACTCCTCCCTCCAAATAGACGAAAGACTTGACAAGCCGGGAGTCACAAATTTATAAATATGTCACGCACCCAACCCAGCTTTGGCGCAAAGTGATGGATGGAAGAAGCGGCGCCCGGGCGGGCGCTGTGTTAACCTGCGGTACTGACCGCTGCAAGTTCTTATTTACCCGCTGTTCGTCTCGGCGGCTCCCCGTTCATCCCGGGAAAGGTTTCCTCTCCGGCTTCAAACCTTTCTTTCCCCCGCTCCATGCAGAAGTCAGGAGCGCGCCGTGCGCAACGAGGCACCCCTTGCCTCCTTTTGCAATGATGGTTTGCGTCCTTCCACCCCCCCCCCAGCAAGAAAAAGAGCCTCGGCAACAACAACACGCCCCCCACCCCATTTTCTCCCCCAACCATTTCTTGATTGACCAAGTCAGGATCCAATCCCGTTGCTCGCCCTGCCCACATCCTGCGCCTCCTTTCCCCCCAGGGCTGCCTGGCGAGAGCGGCTCCTCCTCCACCCTCCCTCCCTTTAAAGTCCGCTGTCGCCTGTGCCACCTACCGAGACCTGTGTATTAAAATAAAATAAAAAAATATTGTGGGAAACAATTTGCTTCTGTTGCTCAGCAAGAACAAGATGCTTTCCTTTGCTCGACGGTGCAGTGCCATCTGGCGCTATGATGGGATCTTCTTTGGCATCCCTGGTAGCCGAGTAAGATTGTCTTCCATGAGCAGGGTTTTCACAGCGAGTCCACAAGTGATTGTAGTTGATTGGCCAGTGACTAGTAAAAGAGAAAAAGTGACTGTCATGCAGATGTACAGTGGTACCTCGGGTTAAGTACTTAATTCGTTCCGGAGGTCTGTTCTTAACCTGAAACTGTTCTTAACCTGAAGACCACTTTAGCTAATGGGGCCTCCCACTGCTGCCATGCCGCCACTGCACGATTTCTGTTCTCATCCTGAAGCAAAGTTCTTAACCTGAAGCACTATTTCTGGGTTAGCGGAGTCTGTAACCTGAAGCGTATGTAACCCGAGGTACTACTGTAATCGTGAGCCAAGGTGGGTTCAAAATCAAAAGGGATTTAGCTTTCTCTTTTATAATTACGCAGAAAGAACGAATGGGATCAGAGCTTGCCAGGAATAATGTAGCACAGGAGAAATGACGTGAGAGGCCACCATTTCTTCTTCTTTTTTGGTGATCCCTCATAGCTCAGTAAGATTGTCTTCCATGAACATGATTTTAACAATGAGTCTGTAAGTGATTGTGGAGGTCAGTTCTGGATCCACACGTCCTTCCACAGTGGGGACATTGGTTTCCGGGTGGGAGTTGATCACTGTGAGGGTTTGCCAAGCGTGCCTTCCTCTTAGCACATTTCTCCCTTTCGTCCTGAGTTTGAGCGACTTCAAAGTCCATGACACCTTTGGCAAAAGCTGTTCTCCAATTGGAGCGCTCACAGGCCAGTGTTTCCCAGTTGTCAGTGTTTTTACTACTTTTTTTTTAAAAAAAGATTTGCCTTGAAAGAGTCTTTAAACCTCTTCTGTCCACGATGCTGGACTGGATGGGGCCATTGGCCCAAACCAACAGGTTATTCTTAAACACATTTGCAACCCAAGCTTATGCACGTTTACTTGGATGCACGCTGATTTCGCCAGGATTTAGAATAATAGAATCAGAATTGTGGAGCTGGAAGGGAACATGAGGGTCATGTAGTCCAACCCCTGCAAAGCAGGAATGTTTTGCCCAACGTGGGGTTTGAACCCACAATCCTGAGATTAAGAGTCTCTTGTGCTACCGACTGAGCTATCCTCATTTCCAAGTGAGCATGAGATTGCATTTGTGCAGCCCTGTGGGATGTGAAACACAAGGGCAGTCAAGTACAACATCCCTAGAGTGGACATAAAAGAGGATGTCTGGACCAGCCAGTCGAAACTTCCTGTTTCTCCTAGGCTGGGCCTGTTACAATATGGATGCAATGCAGCTGCAAAGTGCTAGCTTGAAAAGTAAACATGATGGGAATGTTGGGACTGCCTGTGGGAAACAGAGGGACAGTCTATTCACAGTGCGAAGCACCGGAATTAGCTCAGAGTGTAATATGAGCTCTTCCGTTTATTCCTATCCAGGAAGTGTTTGAAGAGAGCAGTCATGTTTTTTGTAATGCTGCAAAGACAGAAATAAAGGCATGTAAATACGTTTCTGTCTATCTCTTTCCCCTGCCAGGGGGCAGGAAAGAGGGGTGTGTTCTTCTCACGCTGAGAAGGATCGCCTATTGCGACCTAGCCTGGATCTTGCTGGGGAATGCAGCCAGGGAGGTCAACAGGGAATCATGCCGGGTGCCTGGGAGAGTTGCCAGTTTCTCCTGATAAAGACTTGATTTCCGACAGGGACAGACTTCCTCTGCATGTGACTAGAGGTGGGCATGACCTCACCTGCCCAGGTAACAAAAGAGAAGGACTGGCCAGCCATCTCTCTCTCTCTCTCTCTGACCACATTTGTCGAAGAAGCAACATCTGCTTAGTCTAAGATGCTCTCTTGGCTTCCAGCCAAGAGAGGACAAAGGGGTTGTCTCCTTATGGGAGAGTCGCAGATGACTCTGGGGTTGTGACGCACATCTCGCTTTACTGGCCGAGGGAGCCAGTGTGCAGCTTCCAGGTCATGTGGCCAGCACGACTAAGCCGCTTCTGGCAAAACCAGAATAGTGCACGGAAACGCCGTTTACCTTCCCGCCGGAGTGGTACCCATTTATCTACTTGCACTTTGACGTGCTTTCAAACTGCTAGGTTGGCAGGAGCAGGGACTGAGCAACAGGAACTCACCCAGTCGCAGGGATTCCAACCGCCGACCTGATCGGCAAGTCCTAGGCTCTGTGGTTTAACCCACAGCACCACCCGCATCCCTAGGCATATTCTACCGCTAGGCAAATTAGAGGTGACATGTTGCCCTGGAAACTAAATAGTAGTCTTTTGGCTCTCAATGTCTGCCTTTGTTTTACCCTCTCTGAGCAGGCAGGTATCTGGTCTGCTGACATCATGATAACATGGACTTTGAAGTTCACTTGCGATTCCTACCCATGTGGTTGAAGCCTGGGAAAGTGCCCTTATTAACCCATCGAAGTCGAGGGCCTGAAAGCCGCATGATGAGCAATCTCAGTGCAGACAGCAAGAGCCAATTGTTCTCTTCTTCATTTGGAAGGGCTTGAACTCACAGCCTTATGTTTGCAAGGAGTTTTTGTACCTTCTTCGGTTGCTATGGAGATAGTTACCGAAGAGCTGAACTTTTGCCTTGAAAACCTCTCGGTGTTTTTTCGCGCAGTTCTGCTGGTTGTTCAGTTGCTGGAGCAGCCTGAGAAGAGGGAGTGAATGTCAGAAAGCGGCGTGCTTCTTGAAGAACATTTGAAGCCAAAGTGGTCTGCAAAACAATATAGCCGCAGTAAGTGGAGTTAAGGTGAAGGAGAGGCTGGCTCTAAAATCATGCTCAAAAGTTCTGTTGGTGAATTGATGATTAGCCAGCATTTGTTCCCTTTGCTTAACAACAACAACAACAACAACATAATAATAATACAGTGGTACCTTGGTTCTCAAACGCCTTGGTACTCAAAAAACTTGGAACCCAAACACTGCAAACCTGGAAGTAAGTGTTTGAGAACTTTTTTCGAAAGCTGTAACTTGCTTTGTTTTGAGTGTTATGCTTCCGTTTTGAGTGTTACGCTGAGGTCTTTCTGTTTCTGCTATTTATTTTGCATTTTTGTTTTTGCGGCTTTTTTGTTTTGTTTTTGTAGCTGTGTGGAACCCTGTTCAGCTACTGATTGATTGTGTGACTGCAGTACATTGTTTATTGCTTTCAATTTTTGGATCAATGGTCTTGTTAGATAGCAAAATTCATGTTAAACTGCTGTTTTAGGGGTTGTTTTTAAAAGTCTGGAATGGATTAATCCATTTTGCATTACATTCTATCGGAAAGCGCGCCTTGGTTTTGGAACGCTTTGGTTTTGGAACGGACCTCCAGAACAGATTAAGTTTGAGACTCAAGGTACTACTGTATTTCAACTGGTGCAATTTCAGCTGGTGCAGTGAAGGCAGAGGCTGTTCCAAATACCCAAATTCTAAGATAAGGACAAGTAAATGATGGACCTTGCAGGTGGAGAATACTTTTATTTTTAAATATCTTTAATATCAAGAGAATCTATGTATGAGTTATTAATACTTTATTATCTCTTTGCAGCTGTGCTGTATCTTTGTACTTTTGTCCTTCCAGACGGAGAAACTTTATGGTTCACATTTAAAAAAATTTTTTTGCTTCCCCCACCTTTTGTTACCTAAAAGGTAAAGGGAACCCTGACCATTAGGTCCAGTCGTGGCCGACTCTGGGGTTGCGGCGCTCATCTCACTTTATTGGCAGAGGGAGCCGGTGTACAGCTTCCAGGTCATGTGGCCAGCATGACTAAGCTGCTTCTGGTGAACCAGAGCAGTGCATGGAAACGCCGTTTACCTTCCCGCCAGAGCAGTACCTATTTATCAACTTGCACTTTGACGTGCTTTCGAACTGCTAGGTTGGCAGGAGCAGGGACCGAGCAACGGGAGCTCACCCCGTTGCGGGGATTCGAACCGCCGACCTTGTGATCAGCAAGTCCTAGGCTCTGTGGTTTAACCCACAGTGCCACCCGCATTTGTTATTTACCCCCACTCAAAAGTAAATCTCGTGCCCCGAAATTGTCTGAACCCAATTGCTGTAATTAAAATCTGCTTTGAGAGCAGCTTGTGTAGAAAGCACAAGGATGGACGGATGAACACAGCCATCGAAGCCTGATACTCCATGCACAATCCACGCACCGTTAATCAGAAAAAAACTAGCACTCTGGAGGCTCTGCGTTCACTGTTAACATTGATTTGTGTTCCCATTTCACTGAGAAGGATAAATGGAAAGGATGGCAAATGTCCCACTTTTGACTGCTGTTATTGCAAGGTAATTAAAAGGGAGTTAAGGTGTTAAATGATGGGACGCAGGTGGCGCTGTGGGTTAAAGCCTCAGCACCTAGGACTTGCCGATCGAAAGGTCGGCGGTTCGAATCCCTGCGGCGGGGTGCGCTCCCGCTGCTCGGTCCCAGCGCCTGCCAACCTAGCAGTTTGAAAGCACCTCCGGGTGCAAGTAGATAAATAGGGACCGCTTACTAGCGGGAAGGTAAACGGCGTTTCCGTGTGCGGCTCTGGCTCGCCAGAGCAGCGATGTCACGCTGGCCACGTGACCCGGAAGTGTCTCCAGACAGCGCTGGCCCCTGGCCTCTTAAGTGAGATGGGCGCACAACCCCAGAGTCTGTCAAGACTGGCCCGTACGGGCAGGGGTACCTTTACCTTTTACCTTTAAGGTGTTAAATGGTTTGTATTAAGTGATGCTCAGCAAGCAGTAGGCAGGGGAGGGGATGGGGGATGGAAGGGTATTTTTTT
Source organism: Podarcis cretensis (assembly GCF_951804945.1). NCBI lineage: Eukaryota > Metazoa > Chordata > Lepidosauria > Squamata > Lacertidae > Podarcis > Podarcis cretensis. Next base: position 93,994,236 of record NC_137175.1, read on the forward strand.
AAAAAAATAAAAAAATACAGTATATATTTTTTATTAAAGATTTCTTAGTTTACAAAAATACATGCGTTTTCTCTTTTTTCAAGTTGTGTTTTCTACAGATCAGTTTCATTTGTTGTGAGACATTAGCGTTGCATACAGTGTTAGGAAGAAAAGAGGGGGAAAGAGGGGGGGAATGGTATATGTATGTGTGGGGTTTTGTGTCAGTGTCACTTGTGTGGGTTCGCTTACTATTCGCTTGTTGTATTTCCTTGGTGGTGAGAGAGGTTGCGGGTGGCCTAGGGTGTGGTTGGTTGTCTTTGGTTGGCTGTAGTGAGAATTGTTTTCATGTGTGAGTGGGGTGGGTAGGTGTTTATGAGTCAGGTTAGCCAGATTAATTTGTATGCTGTTGGTGGATTCTTTTTTCTTGTCTTGTTGAGCTGTGATGTGATAAAGGTGAGCCATACTGGGGTGAAGGCATCTTCTTCTATTTGTCCTTGTAACTAAGCAAATATTAGAAGTTACCACAGAACTGGACCTACTAAACATCTTCCAAGACAAGAATGTGGGATGTAATCCACTGGGAGCAGTCAAATACAACATTCCTAGTTTTCCTAGAGTGGACAAGCAAGGGAATGATTGGTCCAGCCAGTCGAAACTTCCTGTTCCTCCTGGCCTGGAGCATCCTTCCTCTTGCATGTGACTAGAGGTGGGTGTGACCTTACCTGTCCAAGTAACAGAAGGACAAGGCATGCTGCCACTCTCTCTTTTCCATCTTCGTTTCGTCATGTGAACTGCAGGACTGCTAGCCTGCAGTCACTGGGATTATCCCTCCCATATGGGGTAGATCCACATGTATATATTTGTAACTAAGTCTGCCTTCAGGATGCGGGTTGCACTGTGGGTTAAACCACAGAGCCTAGGACTTGACAATCAGAAGGTCGGCCATTCAAATCCCCGCAACGGGGTGAGCTCCCGTTGCTCGGTCCCAGCTCTTGCCCACCTATCAGTTCGACAGCCCCTCAAAGTGCAAGTAGATAAATAGGTACCGCTCTGGTGGGAAGGTAAACGGTGTTTCCGTGCGCAGCTCTGGTTCGCCAGAAGCGGCTTAGTCATGCTGGCCATATGACCCGGAAGCTGTATGCTGGCTCCCTCGGCCAATAAAGCGAGATGAGCGCCGCAACCCCAGAGTCGGTCACGACTGGACCTAATGGTCAGGGGTCCCTTTACCTTTACCTTTACTGCCTTCAGGAATCCAACTGTGAACTGATGTGAGTAAACTTCTTTTATTGACTTTAAATAAGTGTCTTAATTCGTTTAAGAGGGATAAAAGGGAACTTACCAGGTATATAACATATTGTATAACAGTGAGAGGCTTACACAAGCCTGCAACAAGCTATCTGCTATGCATGTATGAAAGGGGAATGTAAACTCGGCTACATAAAGAAACTTTCTAGCACAAGTTAGGAAGGGTATTAATAAACAATATATCCTCTCCCGCCACCCTGAACATTCCCACAAATAATGCCCACTCGCATCATAAAGAGTTCATAACCCACCTACTCTCAGCAGCCCAGAAACATTATAGCCAGACACTGGAGAGACTTGTCAGGAGTAAGCATAGACCAATGGTATCAAATAGTATGGGAAACATCCTATTGGGGGGGGGGGGAAACTAACCAATAATTTGGAATTGACACGGGTGGAAGGGTAATTATGAGTTGCATGCAAGTATCTGGAACTGAGTGGGATGCAGGTGGCGCTGTGGGTTAAAGCCTCAGCGCCTAGGGCTTGCCGATCGAAAGGTCGGCGGTTCGAATCCCTGCGGCGGGGTGCGCTCCCGCTGCTCGGTCCCAGCGCCTGCCAACCTAGCAGTTCGAAAGCACCTCCGGGTGCAAGTAGATAAATAGGGACCGCTTACCAGCGGGAAGGTAAACGGCGTTTCCGTGTGCGGCTCTGGCTCGCCAGAGCAGCGATGTCACGCTGGCCACGTGACCCGGAAGTGTCTCCGGACAGCGCTGGCCCCTGGCCTCTTGAGTGAGATGGGCGCACAACCCCAGAGTCTGTCAAGACTGGCCCGTACGGGCAGGGGTACCTTTACCTTTACCTTTTATCTGGAACTGAACCCCCGATGCAGTTTTAGGATCAAGAGCAGTTTCACGAGAGGACAGCAGAGAAGAGGAGGCTAGCCTTAGCCCAAAGGCAGCTTCCCTGAGTTAAGTATACTGTGGAAACTGCAGGACGGTGTGTGTGTGTGGGGGGGGCAGTGTGAAGTGCAGAAATTGTGTGTGGGGAAAGGCGTAGAATGCACCGTTTTATTTAAAATGCATCTCTGGGTTATTTGTGGGGCATAGGAATTTGTCCAAATATTTTTTCCAAAATATAGTCTGGCCCCCCACAAGGTTTGAGGGACAGTGGACCGGCCCCCTGCTGAAAAAGTCTGCTGGCCCCTGAGCTAGGGTCTTTACCTGCATGCAAAGACAGGCTCCGGCAGATTGAGCGGACAAGATCAATAGCAGGGCACCTCGGGTTAAGAACTTAATTTGTTCCGGAGGTCCGTTCTTAACCTGAAACTGTTCTTAACCTGAGGTACCACTTTAGTTAATGGGGCTTCCTGCTGCTGCCACGCCGCCACCACGCGATTTCTGTTCTCATCCTGAAGCAAAGTTCTTAACCCGAGGTACTATTTCTGGGTTAGCGGAGTCTGTAACCTGAAGCGCCTGTAACCCGAGATACCACTGTAGTGTGTCCAATGGTCATGAAAGCAATTTCTGCACATGCTGTAGAGGCAATTGAGGGGCAGATGGGGCTCGTCTGCCTGGGAAAACAGCCCATCTAGGAGAAGAAAAACTGTTCCTCAATCTCCACTGTTAAGTTGTGGGTGAGATAGTATCCCCCTGCTGGCCCAGGGTGAGAACTTCAGTACATAACATCCACTGCCTTGAGGGAGATCTTTGGGAGAGAAAAAGGCTAAGAAGAAAACCCTACCCAAATCTGGAGTGGAGTCCCTAAGACAGTTGGATTGTACACTATGTACGCCTCCTTCTGGCAACTCTTTCAGCCAAGCTGGTGCCAAATGTCTTGCTCTGCTTTCCTTTGGACCACATCAGTGAGGCCAAGAGGGGCATCTTGTCATCTGGCCAGCCCAGGACCTGCACAAACACTGCCCAGGCTTGCACTCCTGGGAGGTCAAGCAATGTGGCAGGCAGCAGTGACAAGTTACCGGTCTTTGCAGCCACAGAACTCCAGCAGTTCACCCCTAGAAGCACACTCTTCCATTGTTCCCCGAGACAGGCGACACATAAATTCAACCTGAGCATATGAGGGAGGGGTCTTGCAGGTGGTTTGCTGGGTGTTAAGAGTCCAACAAGATCTGCAAAGCCACAGGTTAGCCAGCCCCAGCACTTGCTAACCTGCTTCCTCTCACGTACATCTCTTCTCCCAGGTCAGGAGTCACAAGTTCTGGCCCATCCAGTGGAATAAAAAGGTAAAGGTAAAGGTACCCCTGCCCATACGGGCCAGTCTTGACAGACTCTGGGGTTGTGCGCCCATCTCACTTAAGAGGCCAGGGGCCAGCGCTGTCCGGAGACACTTCCGGGTCACGTGGCCAGCGTGACATCGCTGCTCTGGCCAGAGCCAGAGCCGCACACGGAAATGCCGTTTACCTTCCCGCTGGTAAGCGGTCCCTATTTATCTACTTGCACCCGGAGGTGCTTTCGAACTGCTAGGTTGGCAGGCGCTGGGACCGAGCAGCGGGAGCGCACCCTGCCGCAGGGATTCGAACCGCCGACCTTTCGATCGGCAAGCCCTAGGCGCTGAGGCTTTAACCCACAGCGCCACCTATCCAGTGGAATAGAGCCCAGCAATCATGCTTTGTGGCTTGCAAGGTGTATGACAAACCCACCTGTTTTGTGGTCCGGGGATTTTTTTCTAGCCTCTGAAACATGCACCAATGGTGGGATGCATTTGGTTCAGTTGTGCACACCTGCCTTCGTTGACACACACACACACACACACACACACACACACACACACACACACACAGAAAGTTCCTCCTCCACTCCCACCTTGTGCTAAATAAGACAAGCAGGGATGGGAGCTGTTAATCGTGACGTTAATAGATGGCTTGCTCAACTGAAGGGTGATTTTCACTAGATATTTTTACATGGGGAAAGAATGAAAGTGGCAGCTGGGTTTAATCAATAATGCAAAAATAGGAAGCGTTAAAGGGCACCAAGATGTGAGCCAATGTATATTGTTGCATAAATAATTTCATTAAAAGTTTTATTTATGACTCAGTGTTCATCTCATAGGTTTTCGAGCCAAGCGACTCAGCCTGCCAAAGCCCATCAACTTCTTTGTAAAATAACTGTAAATCACGGCAGATTAACTGGACAATCGGCCGTTAATGGAGTTTGTTTCACCGTCCCATCAATGGGTGTAGAAGCCAGGTGGAGAAAATGGCCATTTGTGATCCAGCTGGGTTTGTCCGCTCTAAAACGCAGATGTTCTTTCTACCCAGAAACGGCTGCTTGAGATGGTGATGGGTTTGAGACTCTTTTAAGGGTCTTCAGAGAGAAAGTTGGACACATCTGACCACTCCAGTCACCATGAAGTGATGCTATGCAGACCATCAAAATGAAGAAGAGCTTTGCCGGAGGGTTTAAATGTCTCATAATGGTTTGGGGAGCTGTTCTGCCTTCTCCTCGTTTCCTTCTCATCTGAATTTTTATCACCAATAGCAACAACACATCACAACAGCAACACCTCAGCTTACAGGCTCTACGCCATTAAGTGCTTTTACAATGTGTTGTCCTTCTGCACCTTTTCTTTTGTCTCCCTCTGTTTCATCCTTTCTGCTCTTCATCTAGGGTGGAGTTTATCCCAGAGGGTTCAGGGCTGCACCGGCTGCCAATCTGCTTACTGGGCCAAGTTCAAGGTGTTACTATTAGTATAGAAAGCTCTTAGGAGCTTGGAACCAGTGTGCCTTCAAAGAGCAGTTTGCCCCACACGTACCCACTTGGCCGCTTCGATTGGTGGCATTGGCACTACTGCAAGTGCCACATAATGCCCATTCTACATTTGTAAGAACTCAATCATTTAGTGTGGCTTCACTTTGGTAAAGGTAAAGGTAAAGGTACCCCTGCCCGTACGGGCCAGTCTTGACAGACTCTGGGGTTGTGCGCCCATCTCACTTAAGAGGCCAGGGGCCAGCGCTGTCCGGAGACACTTCCGGGTCACGTGGCCAGCGTGACATCGCTGCTCTGGCGAGCCAGAGCCGCACACGGAAACGCCGTTTACCTTCCCGCTGGTAAGCGGTCCCTATTTATCTACTTGCACCCGGAGGTGCTTTCGAACTGCTAGGTTGGCAGGCGCTGGGACCGAGCAGCGGGAGCGCACCCCGCCGCAGGGATTCGAACCGCCGACCTTTCGATCGGCAAGCCCTAGGCGCTGAGGCTTTAACCCACAGCGCCACCTGCGTCCCTTCACTTTGGTACTCCCTGCCTACTGAGATCAAGCAGGTGTCTTCCCTGCGGTCTTTTCGTCACCTGCTGAAAACACCCAACCCAAGATGCCTAGACAGATGAAGCCATTTTAATTTGTTTTAGCATTTTAACTTTTGTATTTTTTTAAAGTCGGGTCATCATTTTTTTCTGGATTTTAGTGTTTTATTTTTTTGCAAGCTGCTTTGGGACGTGGGTGGCGCTGTGGGTTAAACCACAGAGCCTAGAACTTGCTGATCAGAAGGTCGGCGGTTTGAATCCCCGCAACAGGTTGAGCTCCCATTGCTCGGTCCCTGCTCCTGCCAACTTTCAGCAGCCTTTAAAAATAAAAAACAAAACTCCAGGTTGCCAGCCACCAGTTTTTACCTGACCAAAGGTTTGAAGCTAGACCTATTAAAATCGATGGGACTGAATGGAGGCATGCCTAATTAAATCCCATTTATTTTCATGATGGGACAAAATGCAGCTTCTGGGTGCAGGGGGTTCGCTTTGATATCCTGGCTCATTCACAAACTGTGATCTGAACAAGGCACCAGTTGCCGTGTTCAGATACAACGACAAACTGTCATTTGCTCCTATCTGCAAATGGAAACTTTAAACCCCATCTAGTCACATGCAAAGGGGAGGACAGTGCAAAAGCATATAATCACAACATGTTTATTGCTGTGTCTGAACAGGCCTGCCACTGGTGCAAGGCCAGCTAGTAATTTCATGGCAGAGGTGAGATTTGAACCCAGAACTACCCGATTGTAGCTCAGTCTCTTAGTCCCCCAAGCTAGACCAATGAAAATGATGGTCCCCTTTCCCACATTCAAATAAAAACGTTTTTAAATGGCAGTTTGGTGAATGCTAAGCTTGGAGTTGGGGGACGCAGGTGGCGCTGTGGGTTAAAGCCTCAGTGCCTAGGACTTGCCGATCGAAAGGTCGGCGGTTCGAATCCCTGCGGCGGGGTGCGCTCCCGCTGCTCGGTCCCAGCGCCTGCCAACCTAGCAGTTCGAAAGCACCTCCGGGTGCAAGTAGATAAATAGGGACCGCTTACCAGCGGGAAGGTAAACGGCGTTTCCGTGTGCGGCTCTGGCTCGCCAGAGCAGCGATGTCACGCTGGCCACGTGACCCGGAAGTGTCTCCGGACAGCGCTGGCCCCTGGCCTCTTAAGTGAGATGGGCGCACAACCCCAGAGTCTGTCAAGACTGGCCCGTACGGGCAGGGGTACCTTTACCTTTACCTTTTAAGCTTGGAGTTGGGCCAAAAGGGAGAGGGGGAAGGTTAGTTATAAATGCCCTGTTGAAAGCAAACATATTCACAAGATGGTGCTGTTACTCCATCTCTGAATTAGCATTTTGTGCCCTGGAAAGCTAGCAAAGGGATCGTTTGTTTTCGTTTGCAATTGAAAATCACTCCCGACACGCCCTTAAGAGTGCCAGAGAGCACTGCCATTTATCACAGTGAGAATAGCTTTCATGTTTATAATTTTGCTCCTCTTCACAACTAATTATTTTATTTGCTGAAAAAGCCTCACATTATAATTACTGTGTTTTCCCATATATAACATGCCCCCGTGTATAAGACGTCCCCTATTTTGGGGGACTCAAAATTAAGAAAATGCACTATGCACTATCCGTGTATAAGATGACCCCTTATTTTAAACTTCAGAAATTTAGGAAAAAATATAGTCTTATACACGGAATAATACGGTAAGTGGATTCAAATGCTCGTGTATTTATTTTAGGGCTGTAATAATTTAGGGTCCAGCGCCGAGGGCCTTCTGGCGGTTCCCTCATTGCGAGAAGCAAAGCTACAGGGAACCAGGCAGAGCGCGTTCTCGGTAGTGGCGCCCACCCTGTGGAACGCCCTTCCAGCAGATGTCAAAGCGATAAACAACTACCTGACATTCAGAAGACATCTTAAGGCAGCCCTGTTCAGGGAAGTTTTTAACGTGTGATATTTTACTGTATTTTTGGTTTCTATGGAAGCCGCCCAGAGTGGCTGGGGAGGCCAAGCCAGATGGGCGGGGTATAAATAATAAATTATTATTATTATTATTATTATTATTATTATTATTATTATTATTTCTGGATTTCCCTGAAATCACCAGCTGGGCAGATTTTTTAAATTTTGAAAAAAATAATCCTGGTTACCCCCCCTTTTGCATGCGCTCAGGGAGTGGTCGAACAGTCGGTCAGTTGGGTGGGCAGCTAGCTGAATGCAGCCAGCATCTCCCCCTCTCCAAGTTAAGAGCCGTGTCAGGCCTCCCTCCTCCTCCCCTCAGTAGCTCCCAGGCATGGCCACAGCCACCCCCCCCAACCTGCTGCCTCTGCTCTTATTTGCTCTCTCGAATATGGCAACCCTATGAAACTTTCGAACAAAACCCCATGCGCATGAGAGGCATGGAGGTGGCAAAGGGCAAGAGTGCTTGCCTATCTCTCTCCCGCCATTGTCTACCGATATCGGAAAAGCAGTGTTGCCTAGTGGCAAGAGCTAGGGGCATCCAATGTGACAAGCTGCCTCCTATGGAGCAAGTTATCTCTCATTGGCCAGGCATCCAGCTGCATGAAACTTTGCAGTGCCTAAGCAGCTGGAGACTACCCAGTTCCAGCTTCTCCCTTTGGCTTCCATCTAGAGCAGGAGTCAGCAAACTTTTTCAGCAGGGGGCCGGTCCACTGTCCCTCAGACCTTGTGGGGGGCCAGACTATTTTTTTTGGGGGGGGGAATGAATGAATTCCAATGCCCCACAAATAACCCAGAGATGCATTTTAAATAAAAGGACACATTCTACTCATGTAAAAAAATGCTGATTCCCTGACCATTCACAGGCTGAATTTAAAAGGCGATTGGGTCAGATCCGGCCCCTGGGCCTTAGTTTGCCTACCCATGATGTATCACTTTTAACCCCTTGACCATTCTCTGCGCACCCAAATACAGTTCAAACACATTCAAAGGTTTTAATAAAAAGTAATCTTTATTAAATAGTTTTCCAGATGAAATACATTGTTTCTGAGAGATTTGCATGGGGAAATCTTTTTGATTCCTCAATAATAAGGGGCAGTGGGGTGAGGGAGGTCAGGGCCACATCCACACCGTTTCATGTGCTATGAAGCCACTTTAAACACTCATGGCTTCTTCCCCCAAAGAATCTGGGAGCTATAGTTTGAAAAGGGTGCAGAGAGTTGTTAGGAGACCCCCTGTTCCCCTCCAAGAGCTACAATTCCCAGAGTTCCCTGACAAGAAGGGAACCCTACCCCTACCCCTACCCCATAACTCTTAACTAGAGCTACAATTCCCAGAGTTCCCTGACAAGAAGGGAACCCTACCCCTACCCCTGATGCTAACCCTAACTCTAACGCTAACACTAACCCTTAACCCTTAACTAGAGCTACAATTCCCAGAGTTCCCTGGCAAGAAGGGAACCCTACCCCTACCCCTGATGCTAACCCTAACTCTAATGCTAACACTAACCCTTAACCCTTAACTAGAGCTACAATTCCCAGAGTTCCCTGGCAAGAAGGGAACCCTACCCCTACCCCCTAACCAGAGCTACAATTCCCAGAGTTCCCTGACAAGAAGGGAACCCTGCCCCTACCCCATAACTCTTAACTAGAACTACAATTCCCAGAGTTCCCTGACAAGAAGAGAACCCTACCCCTACCCCTACCCCATAACTCTTAACTAGAGCTACAATTCCCAGAGTTCCCTGACAAGAAGGGAACCCTACCCCTACCCTTACCCCATAACTCTTAACTAGAGCTACAATTCCCAGAGTTCCCTGACAAGAAGGGAACCCTAACCCTAACACTACCCCAGCTCAACCTTAACCCTACCCTACCCCTACCCCTACCCCTAACCCTACCCTAACCCTAACCTGCCTACAACTCTCTGTCCCCTTAACCAACTACAGTTCCCAGAATCCCTGAGGGGAAGCCATTCCTGTTCAAAGCGTCTTCATAGCACTTCCAATGCACGGTGCGCCTAATGTGGCCTAATGTTTCCTCCCTCATTTTCTTATCTCTCCCCAGTGCCCCATCACTTGCAATGCAGCAGATGTCCGCCTGCAGTCTCGCTTCAAAGCTCCTTCTCTCAGGTACGGCCATGGCCTTCTCCATTGCTCACTGCCAGTATTTCGCATTCATTTCTCCGATGTAAATAGGGACGTCCTGCTGTTCTCTTCATGACTTTGGACTTGGGGAAAACCTCACCAGCTCCGGACATCCCTGTAAGGCAATGGCAAACAGGTGAGTGGGATGGCCCCCATCCAACAGCGTCCCCCCAGACACCTCCTCTGTTTGGCTGCCTGTTAACAAACAAGGTTTCCAAACCACTTTGCATCCATCTCAGCCAGCGTAGCCTCACGGCATCCACTAGCCTGAACGCAAACTCTTCCAACAACCAGCTGCAGCCTCACCAGGTCCATTGCCAGACATCAACCAGCTTCAGAGCTGAATATCCGTCGCCTTCAGGTAGCGATCCCACCAGCAAGTGAACTTTGTACTTGCCTTCTCCTTGCTCCACAGCATCCCAGCACCCGGCGATTGCCTCCTTCCACTTGTCAGCTGCTGCCACGGGGCAGGAGACCACCAGGGCTGGGTGCCACCGAGCTGCCCATTTCTCTCTGGGGAGGGCAACTGCTGAGGCTTGCGCCTTGGCCCACATTTATACCTGCTCAGCTGCCAAATGTTTTTGTGGCATCACAGTCAACCCACAGACAATGGCAGCAGGTGGGGAGGCGTCACCATCACAGCCTCAGCCCTCACAATGGGGGCGGGGGGCGCAGCTCAGCAGCCAAAACACCTTCCCCCAAGTTGTGTCTATATCTGTGAAGGCCACACTGGACATCCAAGGGGGCAGGAGGGGGACATTTTTCAGCCCAGGGGCTGCATTTCCCTCCACATAACACTAGTCAAATGCACAAATGAACAGAGCAATGAAAGCAAGCCTTATCTTTGCTGTTCAAGGAATGGCATGCAGAGAGAAACTTAGCATCGCAGTAAAAAGCACTTTTTCACCAATCAGTCAATCAATCAATCAATCAATCAATCAATCATTTATTGTATTTGACTAATAGCCATTACAGATCCAGTTATATATATATTTAAATAATATTTATTAAAGTTTCAAAAAAGTTACAAGAATAAGAAAAAAAAGAAAAAGAAGCAAAAAATACAAAATACAGAAAAGTAAAAACAATTAAAAACAAATCAACATTTCCATGTCTTGTCTTTCATTTACTTGTTTCCCTGACCTCCTCACACCTCCCTTTTTTGTATTCTAGTTCAATTAGCGATTTCAGCAAATCCTTTCCATTTTTGCTTTTATCTTAATAATTTATCTTAATATATTATAACTTTACATTCTCACCTATTAACAATCCATTTTTACATACTCCTTTGTAACATTACTGCTAAAACCACATAACTTCATTCCAACATCCTTCTAACATTCCTTAATTTTACAATGTTTCTGTAGATAGTCTTTAAATTTCTTCCAATCTTCTTCTACCGACTCTTCTCCCAGGTCTCGAATTCTGCCAGTCATTTCCGCCAGTTCCATACAGATCCAGTTATAAAAGCATCAAACCCAAAGACCCAAACTATAGCTCCCAGATTCACTTGCTCTTCTGATATCTGGGCGCTCCTTTTTTCAGCTTCTCATAGTCTGCATTCACCGCATAGAACTGAAAGAGGGCAGCACGATTAAGCGTTATCTCCAGCTTGGACTACTACCATGCACTCTACGTGGGGCTACCATTGAAGGTGACTCGGACATGGCAGGAAAGGATCTCAGTCTAATCATTCAACTTTAATGGGCTTAAAAGCAATTTTGCAGGAAGAACCACAAGTCAATGGCAGAAACTCAGGGATCTATCCTGCTTATTCAGTCAGATTGAAATGGAGAGGAGAATGAAGAATCATAGAAGGAGCCCAAGGGTCATCTAGTCGAACCCCAAATGCTGTGATCACACACACCAGGCCTTCCAAAGCGGAAGCTTATTATTCCTCCCACTAAATGGCCATTATTATTATTAGTAGCCCATCTTCCGTAGATTTCAGGGATGGGGCTGATGGGAGTTGGAGTCCCAACAATCTCTGCTGGACACCAGGCTCCCCATCTCTGGCCTATAAGATAACCAGCATCATAACCCTAGTTAAGTATTTCCTACCATACCTTGTACTGGTGGTTGGGTCACAGCTTGTTCCAAGGCTCTGGGTTGCTCTTTTTCTCCCAGCCAGGCAGAAAAATGTGAAAACAGGCAGACAGCAAGGAGTACATCTTTGTAAGAAGAAGAAAAACATACAGCATAAAGCGTAACGCTCTGCCCAACTGTTGGCACATGGTTCCCACCAAATTTAACAATCATGGCCTCCTCAGTCCCACCAGAAGAGCACACTTCTTTTATAATGTGGGAAGTAAATAAAGGCCACCGTACCACAAGTATTTGTAAAAGCCCTAAAAGCCAGTTAACACACTGTTACCTAAATGCAAGGGCAGCTTCTCACTGCCTTGCACCAGAGACAGTGGCGTAGCGTGGGGGGTGCAGGGGGGGCCGGCTGCACCGGGCGCAACATCTGGGGGTTAGGGTTAGGGGGCGCAAATCCACAGGTTAGGGGGCGCAAATTACTTGCCTTGCCCCGGGTTAAAAGGTAAAGGTAAAGGTACCCCTGCCCGTACGGGCCAGTCTTGACAGACTCTGGGGTTGTGCGCCCATCTCACTTAAGAGGCCAGGGGCCAGCGCTGTCCGGAGACACTTCCGGGTCACGTGGCCAGCGTGACATCGCTGCTCTGGCAAGCCAGAGCCGCACACGGAAACGCCGTTTACCTTCCCGCTTGTAAGCGGTCCCTATTTATCTACTTGCACCCGGAGGTGCTTTCGAACTGCTAGGTTGGCAGGCGCTGGGACCGAGCAGCGGGAGCGCACCCCGCCGCAGGGATTCGAACCGCCGACCTTTCGATCGGCAAGCCCTAGGCGCTGAGGCTTTAACCCACAGCGCCACCTGCGTCCCTGTGCCCCGGGTTAGGGGGCGCAAATTACTTGCCTTGCCCCGGGTGCTGACAACCCACGCTACGCCGCAGACCAGAGACAGCGGCAAGTTTGTGAGGCAGTGCTGGACAGAACTCGATGCTGGCAACCCAAGACTACACTTTCTCCATGACAGGTTCCTGATAGACTTTGTGCTTTCTGCTCAGACAGTTCATTGGCTTTACTCTCTTTCCAAATACCCTTTTAGCTATGCTGTACCGCTCATTGCAATGCCTTGCATACAACTCGGCTGAGGAATGGCAATGCTTATATGGTTGGTTTTCTTACTCTAAAGCTAAGAAGCTGACGCTCATGTTTTATTGTAGTTTTATAATTTGTTTTATAACTATTATTATTATTATTATACTACCTCTGGAGCACAGCAGGTCATATTTTATTCAGGTTGTGCTTTAAGATGCAACACTTAAAGAAGTGGCAAAAGCTCTGCCCCCAAGGAGCTTGGAAGGGTGCTTATCAGCCTGGCCCAGCCAGGCCACCAGTCCCTGCCACTGGGTCCCCAGATGCTCTTCAGTGGCAGTGTCGCTTCTGAAAAGAAGCCAAGCTCACTCCCATCCTATCAGGCCACGGATCCCTGGGATTAATTCTGAGTTGCGTAAATTAGTGGGTAGCTGCCACGGATGGGAGTCCAGCTGAGGTCCCATTCAAAAGCGCTGCCTTGCATCCATCAGTCAAGGACACCCAGGGGCCACTGGGAGGCAGGGAGCACGTGACGTGGTTTTGCGGGGATGTCAGTTGTCAGCACCAGGCCAAGGGCTGATCCTGCCCTGAGGGGTGGCACTTACCTGACATCAGGGTTGCGAAGAGCAAGGCGCATGGTGCACAGGCCGGTCCCTCCAATTCCAATAAAGACAAACAGAGGAATCAGCTGTGATAAACAGAACGTTTTGAGATCCAAAGCTGACGTTGAAAACCGGAATAAGTCGCCTATGACAGTGTGCGTGGGAGGGGTCAACTACGAATGACACCAGATTCAGGTGGAAGGCCATGTTGATCTGTGATAGTCGTAATAAATAACAAGATGAAAAAATCTTTTTTAATAATAATAATAATAATAATTTATTATTTGTACCCCGCCCATCTGGCTGGGTTTCCACAGCCACTCTGGGCGGCTTCCAACAAAGATAAAAAATACACTAAAAATAATTCCAGTGGCACCTTAAAGATCAACTCAATATAAGTTTTCAAGGTATGAGCTTTTGTGTGTAATACACACTTCAGATACTTCAGCCTTATAACTGTTGAAGACTCTTATGGCCAGTTGGTTCCACAGGGAAGGGCAAGGGATTCTTAAAGGGATAGATGAGCAAAATTAGCTTCTAATTGCATTCTATACAAGAGCTTAAAGTAGCTGTCTTATTGCAGAGGAATTTTAGAAATACACTTGAAAGAGAAGTTGTTGAATTACAACTCATTACGAAACTAAAAACTATGGAGAGACCTGGTCTGAATGGAGATATTGGATTCATGTCCCATTATACATACTAAAGCTAAATTACTGGAATTATTAAAAAAGATCTTTTCCTATTTCATCTTGTTATTTATTCCGAATGACACCTGCACACAAACAAGTAACTTCCTTGGGCAGACAACGTCTGCTCCCAGGTTGCTAACTAATGCTTTTTAAGTCTCCCGCTGCAATTTTTACTTATGAGAGAATTTCTAACCTGCCTTTCTTCCAAGGATTCCAGGGGAGCTTACATTATAATAAAACACAAGAATAAAACCGATCCAACATGGCTTATACAAAACAGATAAAAGCAGAGCACGCTCCATGAACCACCTGGACTTTCATCTGCAGCAGCAGCAACAAAATTCCCTTCACCTTCCTGCCCACCCAAAAATCCCAGGCAAACAGGTTCGTTTGCACAGGATAGCAATGCAGATGCTGTTGGAATCCAACTCCCATCGGCATAGCCGACGGTCAGAGATGATGGGAGTTGGGCCAACAACATCTGGAAGGCACCAAGTTGGGGACGGCTGCTACAAGCCTCTTTGCTGGGTTTCTTTTGGCAGCAGGGGCTAGCAAAATTAAGGAGGTGCTGGCAGAAACACAGCGCTGCTGACAAACCTGCCTGAGAAAGTGGTCTGCACGGGCATTTTAAGAGCTCAAAGGAGTCAACATGGCAGAGGCCAAGAGACGGATGGGAAACAGCTCCCAGGCTCTGCAAGGCCCAGAAAGCTAAATATTCCATCTCTGACATAGAGGAATCAAGTCTTTTCTAAACCACCTGTGGAGAGGGGAGGGGACACTGCCCTAAAAAAAGCTGCATCCTAACCCCTTGGACTAAAGCCTGTTTGTTCATTTATCTGTGCCTATTATTTATTGACAAGTTTTATATGACTTCTTGTATGTTAGGGTTATCTCTCCAGCTGCTGCAGAGAGGGAGGGCGATTCAGGAGTGTTGCTGTTACTGAAAAAATAAAACGAAATTCTTTGCAACCTGCTGTGGTCTTTCTAGCATAGGTAAAAAATAAAACAGAATTTTGTTGGCAGCTTGCCCCCCCCCTTTGCTTAACGAGCTCAGATTACAGCTGCTCTCCCCCTCCTCTCTGCCTTCTGCATCTGAGCTTCACTGACAAGAAGTGACTGCCACAGCATTCCCTCACAGGATGGCATGGGCAAGGTAAGGGTTTATATACAGTGGTGCCTCGCAAGACGAAATTAATTCGTTCCGCGCGTTTTTTCGTCTTGCGATTTTTTCGTCTTGCGAAGCACGGACTTTGGAAAAGCTTCAAAAATCACCAAAGTCTTCAAAAACCTCAAAAAAGGCTACCACACCGCTATGAGTTGCTCCTCGAAGTGAATGCACGGTTTTAAGAAAAAGGAAACAAACTTTCAAGACAAAGGAAACAAACTTGCAAGACTTGCAAAGCAAGCCCATAGGGAAATCCGTCTTGCGAGGCAACTCAAAAAACGAAAAACTCTTTCGTTTTGCGAGTTTTTTGTCTTTCGAGGCATTCGTCTTGCTGTACTGGGTAATAGATTGCAGCCTGGTCTATTGCTGTCATTTTATGAATCAATGGTCTCGTTAGACAGTAAAACTTATGTAAAATTGCTGTTTTAGGGGTTGTTTTTCATCGGATTAATCCGTTTTCCATTACTTTCTATGGGAAAGCATGCCTTGGTTTAAGACCACTTTGGTTTAAGACCAGACTCCAGAACGGATTAAGTTCGTAAACCAAGGTACCACTGTAAGGCATTATTTAATGGTACTAAGAGCCATTATAAAATTGGTGAATTAATTGAAAGGTAAAAAAATTGCTTAGAAACATAAAGAGTAGCTTCCTATTTAAAAGGTCAGTCTATTGACACTTATATAGTGGGACCTTGGTTTAAGAACAACTTTGTTTATGAACAACTTCGATTAAGAACGCTGCAAACCCGGAAGTAGGTGTTTTGGTTTGTGAACTTTGCCTTGCATGCAGAACATGTTTTGCTTCCTGTTGAGTGTGTTACATTTGTAAATTGAGTCCCCTGCTGCTATGGGAAAGCACGTCTTGGTTTAAGAACGCTTTGGTTTAAGAACGGACTTCCAGAACGGATTAAGTTCGAAAACCAAGGTACAACTGTATATTGAAATAAATGTGTTGAATCAAACACAGTTCAAACACATTCAAAGGTTTTAATAAAAAGTAATCTTTATTAAATAATTTTCCAGATGAAATACATTGTTTCCAAGAGATTTGCATGGGGAAAGCTTTTCGATTTCTCAATAATAAGGGGCTGTGGGGTGAGGGAGGCCAGGGACACATCCACACCATTTCATGTGCTATGAAGCCGCTTTAAACACCATTCTGAAGAATAGCCCTCAGTCCACAAAGCAATGCACAAATATTTGGGTATAGGTAAAGGCAGGGCCGGATTTTGGTTTGATGAGGCCCTAAGCTACTGAAGATAATGGGGCCCTTTATATGTCCAGCTGTCCTTTGTCAACAACAAATTGTCTCTGTTTTTTGTGCTGAATATATGCTATATGGTAATTGATGGACCTAATAGGTACCTAAAGCCATTTGCACATAACAAAATATGTATTTTATCAAAGTAATTGTTGAACTGAAATACAATTAAGAAGTATATTAATAGTGAATTTTTTTTGGGGGGGGGAGAGAGTGGCACCCTAAGCTATAGCTTGTTTAAAGGTAAAGGGACCCCTGACCATTAGGTCCAGTCGTGACCGACTCTGGGGTTGTGATGCTCATCTCGCTTTATTGGCCGAGGGAGCCAGCGTACAGCTTCTGGGTCATGTGGCCAGCATGGCTAAGTCTCTTCTGGCGAACCAGAGCAGCACACAGAAACGCCATTTACTTTCCCATTGGTGTGGTACCTATTTATCTACTTGCACATTGATGTGCTTTCAAACTGCTAGGTTGGCAGGACCTGGGACCGAGCAACAGGAGCTCACCCCATCGTGGGGATTCTAACTGCCGACCTTCTGATCGGCAAGTCCTAGGCTCTGTGGTTTAACCCACAGCACCACCAGCTTGTTTAGCTTATATGTAAATCTGGCACTGGGTAAATGTAAAAAGTAAAGGACCCCTGGGTGGTTGAGTCCAGTCAAAGGCGACTATGGGGTTGTGGCACTCATTTTGCTTTCAGGCCGAGGGAGCTGGCATTTGTCCACAGACAGCTTTCTGGATCATGTGGCCAGCAGGACTAAACTGCTTCTAGCGGAATGGGAAACCGTGACGGAAACCAGAGTGCACGGAAACGCTGTTTACCTCCCTGCCGCAGCGGTACCTATTTATCTACTTGCACTGGTGTGCTTTTGAACTACTGGGTTGGCAGGAGCTGAGACAGAGGAACAGGAGCTCAGTTCGTTGGTGGGATTCGAACCACCAACCTTCCAATCGGCAAGCCCAAGAGGCTCGGTGGTTTAGACCACAGCCGAACATGTCCAGCACACTTGGCGCATAGAGTTGAAAAACCCACTTTCCTTCCCCTTTTGTAGGATCTAGTCAACTTATTAACTATGAGAGAGGAAAGCCTTATGGAAGAATGGATAGCACGGTTCATTCCAATATAAGCTGCTATCAGTCAGCATTATCTACCAATTATACCATAAACGTCAACGCTATTGTTGCCTTAGTAACATACATAGTATTTCAACAAAATCATAAAAGAGAGCTTGCAACATACATGGAGTTAAAGTGAATAGGGTTCATGGGTATCAGCATATAAAAGCTGCCTTCTTTCTTTTTTTGTCAAAATGATTTTTATTTGTTTTACATATAATCACAATATGTAACATCATATCATCTTATTAAATCTCTTGGCTCAACCAAGCCTAAATGACTTCCCTCCCTCCACCCTAACGGTTTACAATATTAAATTTTACTTTTTTGCATTTCCTTTCCTATTCTTGTTATATCATTACTTAAAATATTAAATTAATCAACCTGAATAGGTAATTAATTCATCTTAAAAAGGTAAAAGTAAAGGACCCCTGACAGTTAAGTCCAATCACGAACGACTCTGGGGTTGCGGCGCTCATCTTGCTTTACTGCCCGAGGGAGCCGATGTTTGTCTGCAGACAGTTTTTCTGGGTCATGTGGCCAGCATGACTAAGCCGCTTCTGGCGAACCACAGCAGGGCACAGAAACACCATTTACCTTCCCACCGGAACGGTACCTTTTTATCTACTTTCACTTTGACGTGCTTTCGAACTGCTAGGTGGGCAGGAGCTGGGACTGAACAACGGGAGCTCACCCCAGCGCGGGGATTCGAACTGCTGACCTTCCGATTGGCAAGCCCTAGGCTCAGTGGTTTAGACCACAGCGCCACCTGCATCCCTAATTCATTCATTCATTTATAATTAATTCATCTTACAAATCTTCAATAACCCTGCTAATGATGTTAATTGCTTACAGTTGCCTTTCAAATATAATATAAATTTATTCCAGTCTTTTTGGAATACTTTATCTTGCTGGTTCTGTTTTGACGGTTCTGCAAAGTCCATCGTTTTCATCTGCCACTTTTCTTTTGTTGGTAAAAGCTGTCTTCTTTCAATCAGCCTCTCGGTATTGCCTTGGATGACTGCCAGCAGCTTAGACCTGTTTAAAACTAGTAAGACAACACTTAAAATGTGCCAAGCCAGACCCTCCAAGTGTCCCTATTTTCCAAGGACAGTCCCGGATTTACAGAACTTAAAAATGGAAAGCGTAATGCTGGTGGTCAACAAAAGAGATTTGAAGACTCTCAGAAGGCAAATAATAAAAAAGTAGTTACAGATAGGTAGCCGTGTTGGTCTGCCATAGTCAAAACAAAATAAAAAAATTCCTTCCAGTAGCACCTTAAAGACCAACTAAGTTAGTTCTTGGTATGAGCTTTCGTGTGCATGCACACTTCTTCGTATCTGAAGAAGTGTGCTTGCACACGAAACCTTCAGATACGAAGAAGTGTGCATGCACACGAAAGCTCATACCAAGAACTAACTTAGTTGGTCTTTAAGGTGCTACTGGAAGGAATTTTTTTATTTTAATAAAAAAGTAGTATAAACACAGACAACTGGGAAACACTGGCCTGTGATCACTCCAATTGCAGAACACCAAAGATGTCATGGACTTTGAACCTGGTACCCAAGCCAACCCGGGCCTTTGATGTTTGCTCCTAAGGATGTGTGGGTGGGTGAATCATGGAGCAGCCCCCTAAAATCTGTGTCTGCTTTTTTAGGGGGCAGGTATTAGACAAGTGGCTTGGTGGGCCCCTCCCTCCATAATTGGAAAGCTGTAAGAGTTGCCAGGGGTCCTCCGACAGAGATGTGGGCCTCTGCAGGTGGCTTTTGACACCAACCCCCCGATACTATATCCTGAGCTTACGATTCACTGCTCTACTTAAAATGATGTTTAGTCCCTATAGTAATAATGGAAACCCATTTAATTTGTCTTATTTAGTGACTCCCTGAGGCGTGAAAGTTGTGGGCGAGAACTGTAGGCAAAAATGCAGGCTGGAAGACAGCCACTACTTGAAGGCTTGGATTGAACTCACTGCCTATAGATAATCCACTTAGCAGAGGAAAACAGATGTATTGAGGAACAATTTAACTCAGCGATTAGTCACTCGTGATCCCAGAACTAGGACTGGCAACATTCCCAGAGAGGTGAGAGGAAACCTATGCCACATTCCTAATGTGTGTATCTGTGTTTAAATAGAGGGGCATACCGAATGTTTTGCTATTTTTCCCCCCTCCGTTCCAAAATAATACAAACATTTACCTTGTTTGTTGTACTGTTTCCTTGACCCAGGGCTGCTTTGGTGCCATGATGATGTCTTGTGTCTCTAGCTATTTCCAACCTTGCATGTAGCCAGGGTCAGCGCAAGACATTTTGCTGCCAGAAGTGAAAGCCACGTGGCAATCACAGCTCTGGCCACTCCCCGCCCCTCAGCCCCTGCTCCCTGAGGCAGCTGCTGCATTCTGCCTCATATTAGGGCCAGCCCTGTATGCAGGCACTGCCAAAAAACCAAAGGAAAGCATGTTCAGTTGAAATATACTCAGAGTCGAGAGTGGAGTTTATGCTCTTTATTTCAGCTCTTAGTGGTGAGGAGGAATGGAAGTTCCCCCAGAATGTCTGCTTTATATACATTATTTACACAATGGGCCCCACGTGATAGGCTAATTCTGGGATTCTCCTGTAGGCCAATCAGGTTGAGGATTCACTTCCACCTGGAGCTGGATTGGGTGGCTCCTGTGGACCAACCAGACTGCTGCATTCTGTATCCTATTATTCTAGGACCAATCAGACTGCTGCATCCTGGATCCTATTGTTCCAGGACCAATCAGACAGCTGCGTTTTGGATCCCATTCAACTCAGTACATAACACCAATCCTGCTGGCTATTTGCTCAGGTCCATATATGCAAATAAGGAATTGAAAGTGATGTTCAGTGATTGGATAGTTACAGAAAGTTGTTACTGTTGCGTTGTAGTTGAGCTCTATATAAGCAGGTTGGCTGAACCCTTCAGTTCAGTTCTGTTCTGGCCTGTGAATAAACAAGAGCTGTCTGAAGAATCGTTGTGTCGTCTGATATGTTCACCCACAACTTAAGAGTCCTCCTCTTCTCAGGAAGGTTAAGGAGAAGGGGGCGGCTGGCCCCCACCATTCCTCCTCAGTCCAGCCCCTGACAGTGTGTGTTGTGTGCAACCTACTAGCCCTTCAGAGACGCTTCAAGTATGGGTTACCTTTGGAATCTATTCCATGACTGCCTGTGAATCTGCATTACCGTGTCAGCAGTATCCCCGGGGATGGATCCGGCCTGCCAGGGCAGCTTTCAGGCCCAGCCCGCAACGGAGAAAATATTGCATTCTTTCCCTTCCACCCTCTTTTCTTCTGTGGCACAAAGCCTGCTGGGCCTGCCCACATCACTGCATTGTTAAAATGACTAGAATAGAACGAAACTTCAGATTATATAAGTGCGCTGTATAAATTCTTGCACAAAGCACAGTATAGAGAGGAACGGCAGCCTGCATTCAGTGTGTGGGCAAGTGCTGTGGCAACGACTGCCTCCCCACAGCCTTGGCCAGCAATGCCTGTTTGCTTGACAGAAGCTTGGCCACCAATCTTATATAGCAGGATTTCTTGTATATATTAACAATATCCAAATGTGCCCCCTTTGAGCAAGAG
This sequence comes from Podarcis cretensis, assembly GCF_951804945.1. Lineage (NCBI taxonomy): Eukaryota > Metazoa > Chordata > Lepidosauria > Squamata > Lacertidae > Podarcis > Podarcis cretensis. The sequence continues at coordinate 94,015,367 of NC_137175.1, forward strand.
CTGAGGTTGCTTTATGGGCAGAGGAACCCTGCCTCAGTGACAGAGCATATTCTTTAACAAGCAGGGGGAAAGCCAGTTCCCAGGACTTAAAATGCTCTTGTCGGACGGCTGGGATCAGGACAACTTGAGGGCTGGTGGCAGAAATTCCCCTAACCCTGTTGCCTAGCCTCAGTTATTTTAATATCTGGAAGCTTTTCTCCCTGTGTATAATGAGAAGCTTCCTCAAACGTGCCTTAAATTATCTCGCACCTGCCCCTTTAAGCACCTGGGATGCACCCAGGCATAGCAGAACAGCTTTAAGTATTTAATGGGCTATTGTGATCTGAAAAGTCTAACTTGGCATAAGGGATGTTCGTACGGGCAGCAGCGAAATTGTACCTGCATGTACCATTCTCAGAGAAAAAGCAGGTGTTATAAGAATTTTAAGGTCTCTAGTATCGAATAAATATTCATAAGTGCACACGTATCTGAATATATAAACCATGTGTCTGAAATAGTATGGGAGAGCAATCGTGAAGCCCTTTTGTCTCTCCCAATGACCTCAAATATTCCTCTGCAGTAAGGGAGGCAAATGGGGAAAGCCTTCCCATTGTCTTTTTGCTTCCAAATCCTGTCTTAAGGGCGTATTTGTGTATGAATAGGGTGAGCCTGTGACCTGGATTCAGAAACTAAAGTACAGTGGTATCTCCGGTTAAAAACTTAATTCGTTCTGGAGGTCCGTTCTTAACCTGAAACTGTTCTTAACCTGAGGTACCACTTTAGCTAATGGGGCCTACCGCTGCCGCTGCACCACCGCTGCATGATTTCTGTTCTCATCCTGAAGCAAAGTTCTTAACCTGAGGTTCTATTTCTGGGTTAGCAGAGTCTGTAACCTGAAGCATCTATAACCCGAGTTACCACTGTATTAAAGGTAAAGGTAAAGGTACCCCTGCCCGTACGGACCAGTCTTGACAGACTCTGGGGTTGTGCGCCCATCTCACTTAAGAGGCCAGGGGCCAGCGCTGTCCGGAGACACTTCCGGGTCACGTGGCCAGCGTGACATCGCTGCTCTGGCCAGAGCCAGAGCCGCACACGGAAACGCCGTTTACCTTCCCGCTGGTAAGCGGTCCCTATTTATCTACTTGCACCCGGAGGTGCTTTCGAACTGCTAGGTTGGCAGGCGCTGGGACCGAGCAGCGGGAGCGCACCCCGCCGCAGGGATTCGAACCGCCGACCTTTCGATCGGCAAGTCCTAGGCGCTGAGGCTTTAACCCACAGCGCCACCTGCGTCCCTGTATTAACCACTGTATTAACCATCACCAAAGAATGGCCAGGCTGCCCAGGTAATGTAATCAGTGACCATTATCACTTATCCTGGCAGACAGGATTTCTGCTGTGGACCCACCTCCAGTGATGTATGTATGATGATTTTGGGGTGGTCTTTGGCTAAGGGGGTTGGGCAATGTCCAAAGTCTTTAAAGGTTCCTGCAGTTAATCCAGAATGCAGCAGCTGGACTGGTGACTGGGAGTGACTGCCGGGACCATATAACTCTGGTCCTGAGAGACCTGCATTGGCTCCCAGTATGTTTCTGAGCACAATTCAAAGTGTTGGTGCTTTAAAGCCCTAAATGGCCTTGGCTCAGTATACCTGAAGGAGCATCTCCACCCCCATCGTTCAGCCTGGACACTGAGGTCCAGCACCAAGGGTCTTCTGGTGGTTCCCTCACTGTGAGAAGTGAGGTTACAGGGAACCAGGCAAAGGGCCTTCTCGGTAGTGGCGCCTGCCCCATGGAACGCCCTCCCATCAGCTGTCAAGGAAATAAGCAACTATCCTACTTTTAGAAGACATCTGAACGCAGCCCTGTTTAGGGAAGTTTTTAATATTTAATGCTGTATTGTGTTTTTAATATTTGATTGGGAGCCACCCAGAGTTGCTGGGGAAACCCAGCCAGATGGGGGGGGGGCGGGTATAAATAATAAATTGTTGTTCTTGTTCAGGGTCTCGCCCTCCTTGGAAGGAGGGGAGGGAAGTCTGTTGCAACAGAAAAATAAATATCTGCCTTGCTTTCCAATGGATCCTGCCTCCATCCATTCTTCTCGGACCAATCATGGACCTAGGGGACTCAGAGTCCCATGAGGGGTTGGGCAGCAAAAGCCAAACGCCAATTTTTTACATCATGGGGAAGACAGTCCCATGCTGAAATGGTGGCATAGATTCCAGTGCAAAAGCTGGCAAGAGGAGGCCTTGAATTGGTGCCCGAATGCATTCAGTAAGTCCTGCTTTCAAACATACATTCTCCATCTCTGTCCTAGTCATGTCAAGTCAGTCCAGGCTGAAAATGTACATTCGTATTGAGGCGCTATTCACAGAGCCCCATCAGTTAAACGACTCCATCTTTCCTAATGGTGCTGGCTGAGGCTATTCCCTTTCATTTTAGTTTCTGAGTATGTTCCTGCCCTCAATTCACTATCCCACTGTGTTCCCAGGGAACAAGAGATGGAATGGCAAGTACTCAACACAATCTTCTATTATTCTCCTTCGCCATCACAACAAGCACAAACACACAACACGCACACAACCTCGCTCCCCTCCAACACACACATCTCTCCCCAGGAGGACAATTTAGTTGTTTTTCTTTCAGGGTTCTTGTTCAAAACCACCTCTTATAATTTGTGCACAATTTCTAGCCTACCGGTGAGAAGCAACTGCTTCTGCGAGAAGTGGCTCATTGCTGGCGCCAAAGACACAACTGCTGTGATGAAGTTTGCACGGCTGGCTTCCTGGCTGACAGAAGGAAGATCAACACAGCATAGCCAGAAGAGTGAGGCTTGTGTATTTGAAACAGGGCTGGACCAAACTGACAAGCGCAATTTTTCAGCCACCTTGAAACTGGCTATCTCGTTCTGGCAATATTTAGGGGGCGAGGTGTGGTGAAGAGACTAGGAGTGGCCGCCTTTTGGTTTTCCCATGGAAACCCTGTTTTGTGGTAGTTTTATTAATTTTGGGAAATTCAAAATGGCTGCCACTATTAAAAAACAACAACAGCCTTCTTTGTTGGGGGTCACCATGACAGTGGACGACAGCTGAATATCACTCTAGAGAAACGCACACTTTTACAGAATGGGGGAAGATTGTTCTTCCGGCAGCTCATTTTATTTGAGGGATACAGTGCTAAATACCCAGTCAAGGAAATTCACTGAAAAGCAATGGGTAACACTGGCTTGAACGCAACGGCATCTAACCTTGACACAAACAGATTGGAATAAATGGGCATTCAATAGTCAACCTTGTCTGACTTCTGTACTAGCAAACCAGCTGTTTGGACAGGGCTGGATTTAGGTTTGATGAAGCCCTGAGCTACTGAAGGTAATGGGGCCCTTTGTGTGTCCAGCTGTCCTTTGCCAACAACAAATTGTCCCTTTTTTTTGTGTTGAATATATGCTATATGGTAATTTATGGTCCTAATAGGTATCTAAAGCCATTTGCACACAACAAAATATGTATTTTATCAAACTAATTGTTGAACTGAAATACAATTAAGAAGAAGTATATTTTTTGGGGGGGGGGCAAGAGAGTGGGGCCCTAAGCTATAGCTTGTTTAGCTTATACTGTACATAAATCCAGAACTGTGTCCAGATTATGGGTAAGCACCATTGCTAGTTGTAAAGCAACTTTTCCCCATCTTTATAAAACACATTGTCCTGTCATACTGTTGCTTAATCTTTGGACCAACAGAACCCACGTTGATTTTCCTGTATCATAAATAGCATTCCTGAAGTACCTGTTCTGAAGCCTTGGCTTTTCTATATTTATATGCTTCCTCCTCCCCGCAGAACTATTATTAAGAGGAATAATCTGCATTTCCATTGTCTCCAGTGCAGTTTGCATTCCCCCATCTATCATGATGAGATGATGACTCAGACTCTTGTCAGCTCCTCTGAGATATCAAACAATAGGGCTGAGGATTTGGTGCAATGGAAACCCTCTGAATGGGAGGTTCTCCCTGCTTCATCATGCCACCTCCTATGCCAATGATTCCTGCCTCAGCTATTATATGCAAGCTTTCCAAAAGTATCTAATCTTTTGGTGGTGCTGGATGAGTGAATTGTGATAGGACAGCTTGGGATGGAGCCCCTTTCCAAAAAACACATCACCAATGCAGGTGGCGATATGCTTGTGAAACATGGACCACTCATAAACGCCATCTCCAACTCCTCGAAAGATTCCATCAACGGTGTCTCCAAAAATTTTTACACATCACTTGGGAAGACAGGCGAACTAATCCTGTACTGGAAGAAGCAAAGTTGCCCAGTGTCAAAGCAATGATTCTTCAACATCAACTTTGTTGGACTGGTCATGTTGTGCGGATGCCTGATGATCGTCTTCCAAAGCAACTACTCTATTCCGAACTTAAAAATGGAAAGCATAATGCTGGTGGTCAATAAAAGAGGTTTATTAAAGACTCTCTCAAGGCAAATCTAAAAAAAAACACAAAAAAACACCGACAACTGGGAACCACAATGGCCTGTGAGCCCTCCAATTGGAGAACAGCCTTTACCAAAGGTGTCATGGGCTTTGAAGACACTTGAACTCAGAACGCAAGGGAGAAATGTGCTAGGAGGAGGTCATGCTTGGCAAATCCACACCGTGAGCAACTCCCACCCAGAAACCAATGTCCCTAATGTGTGGATCCAGAACTGGCCTCCACAGTCACTTACGGACTCATTGTTAAAATCATGTTCATGGAAGACAATCTTACTCAGCTATGAGGGATCACCAAAGAAGAAGAAGAAATGGTGGCCTCTCACTTCATTTCTCCTGTGCTATATTATTCCTGGCAAGCTCTGATCCCAGTCGTTCTTTCTGCGCAATTATAAAAGAGAGAGCTAAATCCCTGTTGATTTTGAATCCACCTCGGCTCACAGTTACATGTGCATGACAGTCACCTTTTCTCTTTTACCAGTTAGTGGCCAATCAACTACAAGGATGAACGTAACACCTAACAACTGGAAGCTGTCTCTAGGGTGCAGTCAGGTGATCTGTTTGCCAAGCGTTAATCCTGATTTGTTTTCAGGGTGGTTAGATGATGTTTCTTCAAAGTAAGTATTGTCCCAATTTTGTCAGTGCATTTTCCCATCGTGTTCCACCAGGGTTGGATTTAGGTTTGTTGAGGCCCTAAGCTACTGAAGGTAATGGGGCCCTTTAACTGCACAGCACCCAGCAGGAGAAGGGACGAAGAACTTGTTCTAGCTGACCTCTAGGGATATTATAAAGGTAAAGGTAAAGGACCCCTGACAGTTAAGTCCAGTCGTGAACGACTCTGGGGTTGCGGCACTCATCTCACCTTACAGGCCGAGGGAGCCGGCGTTTGTCTGCAGACAGTTTTTCCGGGTCATGTGGCCCGCTGGAGTGGTACCTATTTATCTACTTGCACTTTGACATGCTTTTGAGCTGCTAGGTTGGCAGGAGCAGGGACTGAGCAATGGGAGCTCACCCCATCGCGGGGATTCGAACCGCCGACCTTCTGATCGGCAAGCTCTAGGCTCAGTGGTTTAGACCACAACGGCACCAGTGTCCCACCTAGGGGTATTATGCAGCATGGCAAAATACTAAGTTTATATTTTTGCTGGGAACTTCGAATCTTCACCTTGTCTCCTTCTGTTCCAGCCCATTACCACTTACCATGACCTCAATTACCGCTAATGAGATCCATATTGCCCTCATTTGCCTTCATAGGCTCACTGCCATTTGTCATGTCTCCTTCAAGCTTTTTCTAGCAGCAGCTGGACTTGAAGATCCTATCTGGTTTTTTAATTTTTTTTAAAAAAAACTTCAAAGATGAGTTGAGCCATTTCCTTTATCTGGTATCAGTTCCCTTATTGGCGCCGTTCCTGCACAAAACCCCATTGTATTAAAAAGATTTAATTCCAACATAGACTAACAATAGACTGCTGATTGGAGAATGGTTCTCAGGGCTGTTTTCTGCATGATCTAAGGTTGCGTTGCATAGACATAAAGTAAAGGTAAAGGGACCCCTGACCATTAGGTTCAGTCTCTGGGGTTTCAGTGCTCATGTCACTTTATTGGCCAAGGGAGCCGGTGTACAGCTTCCGGGTCATGTGGCCAGCATGACTAAGCCGCTTCTGGCGAACCAGAGCAGCACACGGAAATGCCGTTTTCCTTCCCGCCAGAGTGGTACCTATTTATCTGCTTGCACTTTGACGTGCTTTCGAACTGCTAGGTTGGCAGGAGCAGGGACCGAGCAATGGGAGCTCACCCCATCGCAGGGATTCGAACCTCTGACCTTCTGATCAGCGAGTCCTAGGCTCTGTGGTTTAACCCACAGTGCAAAGACATAACTTGAGTTCAAATCATTGCTCTTCCTCCCTTCCACAGCTTGAGTCCTGCTTTCTCCTGCTTCCGCAACACATTTGTCAAACATTCTGGCAAGCAAACTGGACAGTCGATGCAGGTAACTGGGCTTGGCGGTCTTAAGTGCCCCTCTTTTAGACGGCCACGTGTAGTGTTTTCTTCTCTTTTTCCATGTTTTATAACTGCTTCTACATTCAGCGGCGTAGCTAGCCACACAGGCACCCGGAGCGGTGCACATCCCATGCACCCAGGGGGGCAAGCTGCCCAGGGCGGCAGGGTGATTGGTGCCCATTGGGGGGTGATCGGCCCGGCGATTGGCACCCATTGGGGCGATCGTTGCCCATTGGGGGCAATCGACGCGGCCATCGGCATCAGGGGGGCGATCGGCTCAGCTATTGGCGCCCTGGGGGGCGGCGCAGCGATCTGCCCATGGGGGATTTTGTCAACCTGCCCCCCCCCCCCAGGGATGACACCTGGGGCAACTGCCCCCACCTCCCCCCTTCCTATGCCCCTGTCTACATTCCTGATTTGTTAGAGCAAAATGCAAAGAAAAACAGTTTGCAAACCTGAAAGGGGGGGGGGATACTTTTGAGCATGTGCAATTCCGCAACTTAACCTCATTAAAACCACAACATCATTATGACTTCAGGAAAAACAATGGGGTTCACTGCTTCTGCCTCGATGCTAAACACATTTACTTTCGATGAAGCACCATTTTGTGGGAGAAAAGGATATACGCTTAAAGTAAAAATAATAAAATGAGTATCTACAGCCACTAATGTGCCTGCTGCCACCCCCCCCCCCCGATTATAAAATGTCTTTTAAAGTAAGAAGAAAACATGCTGTGAGGAGGAGGAGGAGCATTAACCCCCAGTGCGCCACAGCACGCCCATCCTGTCCCAGGAGCTGATGTGGGACTTTTTTGCTGTTGCCTCCAGCAGTTGCCCTTTAGAACGTCATTTGAGGGCCTCCTGAGTTGTGTGGCCCTAGATTTGGGCCCCGAGGTTAAGCCATAGCCATAGAGCTGAGTGGCGCAGTAGGCTGCCTCCAGTCGAACTGTTTGCTGAGCATTCATCCCGATTTGTTTACAGATTAGATGAGTATTGTCAAGGCAAGTGTTATCTTGTACTTTTCAAAGCCTTTCCCCCTCACTTTCCTTATTGCAAAAAGCCCCACTTTTGGGAAGCTCCCTTATCCAGGGTAATTGCACAATCTGAATTCACCGGTAGGTGAATTTGCCTGTTTGCCTTTCTTCAGCTATTGCAGTGCACAGGTTCCCTGGGAAAGCATAACTCAAAACTTCCCTGCTATTTCGGGTGTTTAGAAAATTTCCTCTCTTTTCCCTTTGTGCAAAATGAGTTGTTAAAATTGCTCTCTATCCCTCTAGGGGGAAGGAAGTTGAGCAGTTGGGGGAGTGGTGCAGGAAAAACAACTTACTCCTTAACGTAAAGAAAACAAAAGAGACCATTGTGGACTTTAGGAAATGTAAATTGAATATTCAGCCACTTATTACTGAGGGGAAGTGCATGGAACAGGTCTCGGTGTTTCGATTTCTGGGAATGGAGTTGAGAGATGACCTAACCTGGGGAGAAAACAGCAAGGACTTGATGAAGAGAGCACAGCAGAGATTGTCTTTTCTGAGAATCCTCCGGAAAAACAATCTCTCCAAGGACCTGTTGATGGCATTTTACCATTGTACTGTGGAGAGCGTATTAACTTATGGTCTGTGTGTGTGGTTTGGGAGCTGCGCGGCCAGGGAAAAAACAATGCTGTGCAGGGTTGTAAAGACTGCAGAGAGAATAACTGGTTGCACTCTTCCCACCTTAGATCAAATCTATGCTGTCAGGTGCCATAAGAAAGCTGCAGAGATAGTGCAGGATATTGTGAACCCCGGAAGTGATCTCTTCCAGCTTCTGCCTTCTGGAAGAAGGTACAGGGTTATAAAGACTAGGACTAGCCGCCTGAGAAACAGTTTCTACACAAGTGCAATTCTGGTTCTAAACGCAGCATAAGGAGTCTCTATAGTATATTGTATTTTAAAATGGGGTTTCAGAGTTTTTAGGGGGTTTTGAATGTTTTATGTAGATTTCCAATTTCATTTTTCTGTATGGGACAATGACAATAAAGATATCGTATATTACCGTATCGTATATATGCATAAACTCTAAGGCTGTTGTGGTGCAGCCCCCACTGGAGGATTTGTAGTGCCTCATCACAATCCTGGGTTTGCGTCAAGTCAAAAATGAAGGCAGGTTGACCAACAGCAGCAGCCATGAAGGGAGCAAGAAGGGAGATACACTGAAAGGGTGGTTTAAAACGGCAATGGAAGTGTGAGTAAAGCAGGGATGGGGGGGGGGACACTGAGAGGAAAAGGGTGGTTTAAACCAATGGTTGAGACTTGAGAAAAGGACCTTCATATAGTGGGATATTTGAGGGCTCTTCAACTTTTCTCCCTCTCACACATGGGAGAATTCAGAAACGTAAGGGGGAGGGTGGAGGGAAAAAGGGGATTTAGGTTAAATTGGGGGTGTAAAGAGGGTTGTAATAAAGGGTGGAGTCTGAAGCGTGAGAGTGGGGTTACAGATGAAAGCAGGGGTTCTGAAAGAATAGGATGGGATAGTTCTCATTATGAGCACTCACACTTGTGGGTGCCCTTTGCAGGATTGCGCATGTTTCTACAGTTCTCTGGGAATTTAACGGCAAATAGGGACTAGCCTGCCTCTCAGTGTTATTACAGTGGTGCCTCACAAGACGAAAAGAATCCATTCCGCGAGTCTCTTCGTCTTGCGGTTTCTTCGTCTTGCGAAGCAAGCCCATTAGCGGCTTAGCGGCTTAGCGCTATTAGCGGCTTAGGGGCTTAGCGCATCAGCTGATAAGCGGCTTAGCGGCTTAGCGGATCAGCTGATAAGCGGCTTAGCGCATCAGCTGATAAGCAACTTAGCGGCTTAGCGGATCAGCTGATAAGCGGCTTAGCAGATCAGCTGATAAGCGGCTTAGCAGATCAGCTGATAAGCGGCTTAGCGGATCAGCTGTTAAGCGGCTTAGTGGATCAGCTGATAAGTGGCTTAGCGGATCAGCTGATAAGCGACTTAGCGGATCAGCTGTTAAGCGGCTTAGTGGATCAGCTGATAAGTGGCTTAGCGGATCAGCTGTTAAGCGGCTTAGCGGATCAGCTGATAAGCGGCTTAGCGGATCAGCTGATAAGCGGCTTAGCGGATCAGCTGATAAGCGGCTTAGCGGATCAGCTGTTAAGCGGCTTAGTGGATCAGCTGATAAGCGGATGAGCAGATCAGCTGATAAGCGGCTTAGCGGATCAGCTGATAAGTGGCTTAGTGGATCAGCTGATAAGTGGCTTAGCGGCTTAGAAAAAGGGGGGGGAGGGAAAAAACCCCGCAGGAACTCGCAAGACATTTTCGTCTTGCAAAGCAAGCCCATAGGAAATTCGTTTTGTGAAGCACCTCCAAAACGGAAAACCCTTTCGTCTAGCGGGTTTTCCGTCTTGCGAGGCATTCGTCTTGCGGGGCACCACTGTATTTGGAGGTTCATGCCCAGCCTCAATAGTCAAGTTTCTTGCTGGGAGGTGGGGCCAGCCCCATTTATAAATAGGGGGTGGAGCCGACAATAGCCAGGCAGTCAGCTCAGGAGATTCACCCTCCCTACCCTCCCTTAGTTTTCTTGTTTGCAAGTTAACTTTTTCTTCCTGTTTAGCAGTGCTGCTGTGGTCTTTGACTGGTTGCTGTTGGAGGACCGGGAAGAATTTTTCCTGCATTGGCAGGTTTGGTCTTCCCCGTAGCAATTTGTCACAACTTCGGTGGTTATGGCCTTGGGTGGAATCCTTTAGTCTTTTCTTCCCTTTAATGGTGTGTGTGTGTGTGTGTGTGTGTGAAGTGGTGACTCACCCCCCTGCGGTGTCAATTCCAGGGTCCCCTTTTCAAAGCGGTTATATAATGGGTGTCACAGGGACGCGGATGGCACTGTGGGTCAAACCACAGAGCCTAGGGCTTGCCGATCAGAAGGTCGGCGGTTCGAATCCCTGCAACAAGGTGAGCTCCCGCTGCTCCTGCCAACCTAGCAGTTCGAAAGCATGTCAAAGTGCAAGTAGATAAATAGGTACCGCTCCGGCGGGAAAGTAAATGGTGTTTCCGTGCGCTGCTCTGGTTCGCCAGAAGCGGCTTAGTCATGCTGCCACATGACCCGGAAGCTGTATGCTGGCTCCCTCGTCCAATAAAGCGAGATGAGTGCCACAATCCCAGAGTCGGCCACGACTGGACCTAATAGTCAGGGGTCCCTTTACCTTTACTAATGGGTGTCACTGGCCATACACCGAAAGGTTGTCAGTGAACTACCCCGCGTGTAGGGATATGGGCTCGGCTGGCTGCTACACTTACGTCTCACAAAGCACCCCCATATCCCATTTACCCTGATGAGCCCCCATTCCCCCTGGCTGGGGGGCTGGGGGGGATACACACCCAAGGCCTAAGCCAAGGTCTTCCTACATTCAGAAGTTTAATCAAGTTGTGGCCTAATTTTAATTCCATAACACGTTGTCAGAGTCTTTATTCCTTTCTTACGATTGCTGGGGGCTGGGGCTGCTTGGTCAGGCAACTGGGCTAAAGGTGAAAACTGTGCTCAGAAGCCGCCGAAAGGTGTGGGAGAAGCAAGATGCAGGTCACCCTGAGAGGAGTTTGTGTGCAAGTGGGGGTTGCACAGGAGGAGGAAGAGGCGGCAACATGGGGTGAAAGTGAAAACAAGGGATGCAAAGTGGAGTTGCAGAACAGAGAAGAGACGTGGCTTCAGAAATAGTGTTGGAAAGGAGAAAGGCATGGTTGGCAGTCACATGGGGTGGGAAGGGGAAACTCTGCAGCAGGGGTCAGCAACCTTTTTCAGCCCTGGGCTGGTCCACCATCCCTCAGACCATGTGGGGGGCCAGACTATATTTTTGAAGGGAAAAAATGAGCTAATCCCTATGCCCCACAAATAACCCAGAGACGCATTTTAAATAAAAGGACACATTCTACTCATGTGAAAACAACATGATGTTGGGAAAGATGGAGGGCCCAAGGAGAAGGGGACGACAGAGGAAGAGATGGTTGGACAGTGTTCTCGAAGCTACCAGCATGAGTCTGACCAAACTGCAGGAGGCAGTGGAAGACAGGAGTGCCTGGCGTGCTCTGGTCCATGGGGTCACGAAGAGTCGGACACGACTAAACAACAACAACAGAGGGTAGGAACAGAAATAAACGGCAGTTCAAAGAGGGGGGAAAATAGCTCCGGGCTAGAGTAATTCTTTACAACAAGGTTTTATTTTATTTTTATTTTTTTCTTTGACAAAAGAAAAAAAACATTTAAGTTTTACAGATTTGTAATTTTTTTGTGGTTTTATTTTGGATCCAAACAAGCACTTATGTTACAATATATCCACCTCATCAACATGCAGCGCTGAATGCGGTATTTGGCTTTTGGGCGAGTTGCCCTGAAACCACCCCAGGGAGCTGATACCTGGCTACTTCTAGGAAGAGCACGGACTGGCCAGAAGTTTCACACTGAGGAGAGCAAGGCATGGGCTGTAGGGTGACGCCCAGCTTAATGCGCGTCAGCACAGCATCAGTAAGGTAAATTGCAGCCTCCGTATTGTGTTTCGCTGGTCTTCCTGTGAAATTGAGATGGACGGCGGCTTCAGGCGCTTATGGGAGATTCGGCGCAGCTACTTGCCTCAGGTCACCAAATCAGTCTTCGTTTGCCATCCACACACACTAATTGGTGCCATTTCAGTTTGGTTTTATCTCAGTTCGGAGGCAAAGCGGGTCTCCCCCTCTTCTCCTATTCCATTTCATGTAGTTTCAGCGGAAACCGTCTCCCAATTGCTCCGTCTCCAAACTCACCCTCTCCTTTGGAATAAGGTATTCTCCCTCCCCCTGTTGTGCACCTGCTATGTTGAAGTGGTCGTAGCGATTGTCTTTGGGCAGTTTAAAAATCCAAATCCCCTCCTTTGCAGAATGCTTTGAGGCACAAATATTCTTGGCACTTGACAGCAGACTGAGAGCTTCGTAGCAGAAAAGAGTTTGGTGATTTGAATGCCTTTCTTTAGAGTGGAAATAAGTCTAATACCAATATTGAAAAAACCCCCAACAACCAAGGATGCTCAAACAGCCCTTCTTTTTTTTGTAGGGTGCCTCCTCTTTAGTTTACAGATGCGCGCACAATTTTCCTTTGCAGCCAGTCATTCAGCATGTCTGGCTGTTAAGCAGAAGGTTGGTGGTTCGAGCCCACTGAGGGATGGCTGAGGGCAAGGATTCCTGCAATGCAAGGGGTTGGACTAGATGGCATTCAGGGTCCCTTTCCAACTCTAGAATTCTATGCCAGGGCATCTTGCCCATAGAGGCAAGTGGTGCGGGGTGCCAGGGCGCCAGGTTCTGGAGGGAGCCAGGGAAGAGGCAGAGGCTGGACATCAGCTCGCTGCTCTCACCCGCCTCCACCATGCCATGCCAAAGCAGCGCTATACCCGGAACCTCTGCTTGCCGTGGCCACCACGGCATGGGTGCCAGGGAAGAGGCGGAGGCTGGGCGTGGCGCTTCCCAGCATCGGCTCGCCCACCTCGCTGAAGCAGCGCCGCGCCCAGAGCCTCCGCTTCCTCCCCATCGGAGGAGCCACCCTCCAGCCACTGCCCGCCTCCTCCAGCCCCAAAGCTGCCAGGCGCACCATAAAAAGGTCGACAACTCTGGGAAATGGGGGGGGGGCGTCGTCGGAGGGATCCTTGCACCATGGCGCTGGATATACTTAAGACGGACCTGATTCTATGGTTTCATCCTCCCAACACCTACTGGCTCCCATCCAACGCTAGGTTGAGTGTGATGACCAGCCCTGGACTGAACGCACTGTTGCATTTGTGATGCATGTCAGTAATGTTGCACATGCACATACCCCATGATGGGTGCAAGAAATATAAGCAAAGAACCCTGTAAGAATGGAATCCATAAATGTTCACATTACCACATGAAAGCAAGAACTCCCAGCCTTGCAATTTAGTCTAACTTTGTATAAATAGCTTATTTCGTGTTAATGACTCGGTAGTGTGGAGGGGGTCGGGAATGGTCTCCAGTGCAACATGCCACAGCTTTAGTAAATCTTAGGACTTGTTGACATTTGTGGTTTACCCCTGACCAGTTATACTGTGACCCAGCTATTCAAGGGCTACTACAATCATATATACCACTATGTTTATTAAAATAGGATAGTCTAGTGTGAATGTCTGTAAGCCTATTAAGTGACATGTTGAACTCGAGATTAGGAAGCACACTAAGCTATTTTTTAATATATAAAATTAGTTAATTGCACTTAAGTCTTGCTGATAAGCAGGCAGTGCTTGGAAAGGTCATTTAAAAATGGAACTAGTAATGGTTTACCCTATCCAAAAAAGGAACTAGTTCCAGTTTGCCATTTTACAAAACAAACTAGTTCAGTTCAAGCTCATCCAAATGAACTTTTTAGCTGATAGAAAGTTCATTCTCAGCAACCTTTTTCCAGCCTTCAGAATATTATGTGCTGCTGTGCTGAAGTATAGTGTCCAAAACTAAATCAGGGGCCACACACAAGTAATAAGATGTCTTACAAGAAGACTGTTAACAGGTGAAACTTTCCCTATTAAAATTTCTAGTATTTCCCTAGTACAATTTTCAAGTATTTCCATACTAGAAAAGGCTCACCCTGGATAATTTGTGGCAGCCACACAGCTGTTAAAGGCACAAGGCATCATTCACTTCGTTCCTGCCTGTACTTCTTGCTGCAAAGTGCTCCTGTTGGGAGAAAGCAAATTTATTTAGGGAGGATACAGGAATGCCTCACATTCCTCCATATTTTGATGTATAACTTTCTCTAGGGATGTCTATTTTTAAAAATGAAAGCAAAGACTCTGGGCCTCCTGCTTGGAGTCGAGGTGAGGGAATGAATGTGAAGGTGAACTAGAAAGCATACAAAGTTCTACCCCAAATCAACTTAATTCACCTTTAGTTCAATCAGCAATTCTGGGAACTGCTTTCAGGTATAGTTCACAGATTTTAAAATTAGTTCAGCGAACTTTGTTCAACCAAACTAGTTCATTCCAATCACTGAATTCATTGACAACTAAATTATATATGTCCCATTGCATTCAATATGATTTAGAGAGGATTAGTCCATTTCCTGGATTAAGAACTTTCATTTTTTACTGAACTCAGAGATAGGGACCCCCTCCTTTTCTTCCTTCTTTATTTTTATGCTACTTTAATTGTAGTTTTTGATCATTTTTTCCCCTTCCTTGCCTGCCTTCCACACTGACATGTAAAAAGTAGAGTACCCACAGATCATGGAGCAAAGTCTTACTAGTTCATTGGCCACAATTCAGCAAGATGGGTGCAACCTGTCTGAGGAGGAGAGAGGGGTACATCTAGCAGCCCCCTAACTCAAGCAGATGAGCTCTCACTCCTGGGAGAACCAGTTGACTCGTCAAGTGCTTTCTACTCAGAGTAAAACCAGCAAATCAAGGCTACACCCCAGCTCCAATATACAACAATGAGCCATGAAACTAGCAATTACATAGCTAACTGGAAGTTCTGAGGTCCAATATGGTTCCATTTATGTAACCACAGATTCGTCCAAACATGGCATCAAGGTTCTTGGGATAAAAGGCTGCACGAGGTCTCATCTGTAGCTCAGGAGCTGAGAGCCACCAAAGCCAAGCTTTCATATAAGAGATCTCCAGATCATAGGCTGAAGTGATACAAAACATGAAAGACAGGGTCCACTCTGCACACATACACCCTAAAAAGGTAGAAATATTTCAAAATTCTTATATAAACTTCATAGCACACTTGCTGGTCTCCAAAATCAAAAAAAGGCATAATTGAGACATTCTTCAGAGAACAAGGATCTTCTCTGCATTTCCCCCCACCCCACCCCAGTACGCACAAAGAAACTCCTTCCTTACATAAACTCAGCCCTCGTTGTATATTTACAGAAAGCTTGGCTAATTATCAGAAAACCCTTTGTAGTTAGAAGCTCGAGATGCCAACTCTTTTATTTACAGCCCATTTGGGGGGTGGGGGTGGAGCAGAGCCCCTTACGCTGGCATTTTGTGGCAAGCCAGCACCACTTCCTCCCGCAAGCTTTTATCATGGGGAAATCCACCTTGGCCAAAGGGCTCAAATCCCCACAGCCATGAAGCTCACTGGTGATCTTGACCTTGTCAAAATTGTTCAGCCTAACCTCTCTGGATCCATAGCTTGGAGACAGATACTCGCTCCCTAGCAGAGAGATAAATGGCAGTCATGAATGACTGGAAAGGAGGTAGAAAGTGGGTTTTGGCATGAAGGCAGCAGGGTCAAGGAGGATCCTCTTCCAGTTAAACTGGGAGCCTGCCTGGGGAGGAGGAAAAGGGGGGGTGTTATTTTAGTTTCCAGACTGACGTCTGAGAAAGGCAGCACTCCTTGCCAAATCCTTCTGTAGCTCTCTGTTTTAACTGAAGAGGCCTTTGATTACTTCTGGGTAGAAATCTGATGTAGAGTGGTACCTCGGGTTAAGTACTTAATTCGTTCCAGAGGTCCGTTCGTAACCTGAAACTGTTCTTAACCTGAAGCACCACTTTAGCTAATGGGGCCTCCTGCTGCCACCGCACCGCCGGAGCATGATTTCTGTTCTCATCCTGAAGCAAAGTTCTTAACCCGAGGTACTATTTCTGGGTTAGCGGAGTCTGTAACCTGAAGTGTATGTAACCTGAAGTGTATGTAACCCGAGGTACCACTGTAGTTGGCATTTAGAGGCAAACCTATCTTAAGTCATGCTTTCCAACACAATACGCAGACCGAAACACAGCCATTCTTCAGAATTTGCACTGACATCTCCAGGTAGGGCTGTGAAAGGCTCCTGTCTAAAATCTCGGAGAGCTTCTGCACTGATTCGGTATAAGGCAGTCTCTTAACTTTTCTACAAAAACCTGCCCCTTTTGAAATGGACCAGCGCTTACTGCATCTGCCATAGCAAGGGAAGTATTGGAGATCACATTCTGTGGTTGCTCTGTAAAAATGATTCCTTTCCCCATACTCCCCTCTGGAATTGGCTAATGAGTGGCAGAGGCACATTTTAACAACTATTAACGCTAGAACTGGTCTAAGTAAAGAAGCACAGCGCAGAGGAAATTTATGCCAGGCAAATATAATTACCAGATCTATTACAAGCTGGAATGTAGCCACAAAACAGTTCCATATGCGGTTTTTTGTTTGAAATGTTACAAGTTCTGCAGAAAATCTTGCTCACACCTCTCTGCATTTACAACCAACTGTAAGAACCTTACAGCATCCACATTCCCCTAGCCTACCAGATTGATTTCTGAGCTTGATCTTTTTACTGCTGCATATTTCCATCCATTAAATATGTCTTCCAGCTTTGAGAGACCGTGGCTCTCAAGAGACTGTTAGGCTGTTCTGCAGAAGCTTCTGGCTTCTGGCCTGTTGTTTCATACCTTGTGAATTTGGGAGATGTCTGCCAGCATCTTTTGGGACACTGCCTTACTCTCAAGTAAAGGCCTCACCAACTTTCCTTCGCTCTCACCTTTCCTCTCTGGTGTTTTGTTTTGCTTTCTGACAAAACCGTATGTGGGAACATAGGCTTACCTACCAAAATGCCACCTGCAATAAGTATTCCAGAGGAGATGATGAAGCAATGATTCAAAACTCCACCCCCCATCAACAAGCCTACTGTCTTCCAAGCTGAGGAAAGGAAAGGTCTGCTGCCCAACCCCGCAAACCGAGATGCTGAGCAGGGAGGGAGAGGAAAATCAAGAACCCTACTCTGTGCCTATTGACAGATGCCACTGGCTACCAATTGGAGTTTGCGGCTGGTCCTTACTTGAAGGGCCATTCCTACAAGCACATAAGGACTTCCTGCTGGATTGGACCAAACCTACACCTAGAACCATTCACAAAGCCGCCAGATATAAGGTGTCGTTAGTTCAAAAGTTGTCTTATTCCAGAGCCGTAACAATCCCACGGGAAGCAAATGTCCGAGGATGACATACCCCTCTTTGTTGCCTCATCGATTTCTAATCAAAATATGGCTCAATAAACAAGCAGCATTGCACCTCTGCATGAAGCTCTTTCTGCTAGGGTGGGCAATGCCAAAATACAGATGATTGAGGGGAGTCAGAATTTAGTGGCTTTTGTAACTAGCATCTCTTCTACTTTACGGCTCCCTGGGACAAAATGCTCCCTATTTTTTAGGGACAGGGAACACATGGCCTCGGTGCTAGTACATGCCAGCTTATTAAAATAAATCTCTGC
This sequence comes from Podarcis cretensis, assembly GCF_951804945.1. Lineage (NCBI taxonomy): Eukaryota > Metazoa > Chordata > Lepidosauria > Squamata > Lacertidae > Podarcis > Podarcis cretensis. The sequence continues at coordinate 94,033,028 of NC_137175.1, forward strand.
ATGTGTGCATGTTTATATATGCTGCATATAAATACACACACATATATATACTTTCCATACACTCCAAACTCAGAATATAAAGACACATCTTGTGTTCAGCTCATCAGTAGTCCTCTCCTTTCCCCATCCTTAACCCACTGGTCTTGGTACAAAACACTCAGAGTTGGTTTCACACAAGCCAAACCCTTCTCACTACATGGTGGTCCCCCCTTCTCCACACTCTCTCCTTCAGCTTCGCCAGAAGATCGATACGAAGTACAACCCCAAAACCACAGGTACTGCAGGAGGGCCAAATGCTGTGACTTCCACTCTGGACAAATCTCCCAATCTCAACTCATCCCATTGGTTGAACGGCATAAGAGGGATCACCCAAAGGAGACAAGGTGGTCATCTCAAGGGAGATGACCTTGCACATCAAACCACCAACTTGACTTCCTTCTCTGGTCTCCTTTTCCTTTTTTTGCCAAGTGTCAAAGAGGCAAAACGATAATCTTCTTCTTTTTAAATCCCCCCACACCCTAATATCCCTTGCTGTGCTTCTTGAGTAACTTCAGGCCTTCCTCCGCACACTCTCTTGGGATTTCTGGGGGACGGAGACCCATGTGGCTGTTGGGTTGAAGGCTGCTGTTGCCATGGTTCGCTCTCACTCAACAAACAGGTGCACCTCTGCTGGGTCCATGGTTGCAGGAGCTAATCAAATGCTTCCCTGTGCAATTAAAAGGGAAGGGGAGAGGACAAAGAATCAGAGCTTTGGGCTTTTTTTGTTGTGGTTGCACAGAGGGTCTGTTTCTGCTGCATTTGATTTCCGTTTCATTCTGTTCCAAATGTGGCAAACAGCATGCGTCAGAGGAGAGCAGGGGAGGAGGGGGAGGCAGCCTTTAGCACTTGTCATCTTCTTCCGTATCACTTAGTACGTCGATGCCAGCCCCGCACATCACCCCCTGTGATGCCCCTCTTCTCCTCCTCCGGTAGTGCCCGTTTGGCATCTGCCAGCTGTGCCTTGAGCGAGGGCCTGCTGCAATTGTGTTGGAGCGGCCAAGGCTGGTGGCCACAGCAGCCTCAAAGGTGAGCGTCTCCTCCTCACCACAGTCTGAAGCGTGGGAGTCGTCCTGGAGCATCAGGTAAGGCTCCGAGATATAGCGCTGAGGGGTCGAGAGAAGGCTCTGCTTTCCTTGTGGGGAGCTGGAAGACTCAGTCAAGCAGGTGTTGTTTGTCTCCAGAACCCCAGAAAGCAGAGGAGAGCCACCCTCGCTATCGTCAGGCTGTGGGGAGATGTCTCCACAGTGCTGCATCATAGCAGCATAGGAGATGAGGGGGCGTGGCTTTGGTGGAACCGGAGGGAGCTGGCGGCGGCTTCGCCTTGGCGTGCTGGTGTCAGATAGTGATGGTATGGAACTCTCGCTCAAGGAGCCAGTGCCCTGCAAAGAAGAAGAGAAGGGCCTATGAGGCAAAATACCTTTTTATAATGGTAAAGAGCTTATGAGGGGGTCCAACGCTGCAAGGCCACTTTCCCCAAATCACATCGGCCCACCCTTAAACTGACATCACTGATGACTGGGCATGAAGGCAGGGTTTAATCCTGCATTGGCTGTGCACCCTGTTCCATGTAGGGAACAAATCTGCACAGCCAAGGCAGCAGGATTTAACCCTGCTCATCAACTGGTGTGCAGAGGTTAAAGCTCTTTGCAAAAGCGCTCTTTGAAGGAACTCCATGCCCCTCCTTTAAGTAAGCAGGTGGTTTGTGATGGGGGGGGGGGAGAGAAGAAAACTTCCTTGCCCCCACTCTCTGCCACCCAACCCCTTAAAGAAGAAGCACAGAGCTGCTTCAAAGTGTGCTTTTGCAAAGGGGTTTAAGGCATCGGTATACAGCGTACAAGATTATATTGTTTGGTGTGCTGTCGCTGTTTTTATTTGCTGTGAAGATCTTCCTGGGTCACCATCTTAAGACTGTAGCATAACATAGATAGCACTTCTCTGACATCTCCCAACATCTTTTCCTTTCTTTCGGCATCTTGATACTAAATGCTTGCTCCGTGTTCTGTAATTTTTTTTAGAGTGGGTGGCGCTGTAGTCTAAACCACAGAGCCTAGGGCTTGCCGATCAGAAGGTTGGTGGTTCGAATCCCCGCGACCAAGTGAGCTCCCATTGCTTGGTCCCTGCTCCTGCCAATCTAGCAGTTCGAAAGCACGTCAAAGTGCAAGTAGATAAATAGGTTACCGCTCTGGCAGGAAGATAAACGGTGTTTCCGTGCGCTGCTCTGGTTCGCCAGAAGCGACTTAGTCATGCTGGCCACATGACCTGGAAGCCATACGCTGGCTCCCTCAGCCAGTAGAGCAAGATGAGTGCCACAACCCCAGAGTTGTCCGCAACTGGACCTAACGGTCAGGGGTCCCTTTACCTTTAACCCTAACATTATGATAATGTTCCTGTTTGCAAGCAGTGCCAAACTACCTTTGAATTTGTGAAAGTCTGCAAGATAACCTTTTTGGTCCCTTCCAGCTCTGTAATTCTATGATTCTAAGTGTTGGTTTATACATGCAAATTTATAACTGTATTCCCGAATGGTAGGAATCTGCCACTGTGGATCAAAGGACTGAGTGATCACATCACAGTCATCATCTCAAATACAAAGCTTGTAAGTGAAGTCATTTCACATATTCAAGCATGAATCACGAAGGGATGTGTGGAATGCCAGCTGTTCAGTGTTTTAGCCAGATGTGCCTTCCTCCAGGGTCTGGCATTCCTTTCCTCACCCCACTGTTTGCCCCCTAAATAGTCAGCATCCCATGAGGTTTGGGGTCAGCTCCTTCCCATTTAGATTTCCCCCCTTCCCAAATACTTTTTGTACTTCTGCTGTACATTTTGCTACTTCCTCCTGCTGTTTCTCAGTGTTGCCCCATATGTTGGCATTCCCTGGCCAAGGCTGCAATTGAAACGAGGGATGAGATACTGAGTGATGCACAAGCACATGTGAGCCGGCCCTAAATATTGGGAAGGGAGCAGGTGTGTTTGCTTCATTTCCCTCTTACCTATATTATTTTGCAAGCTTCCCACTCACCTGTCTGTTAGGAGTTTGCGACCTGCCTTCACTTGGAGACCTCGACTGATGTCGTTCTGGAGAGTCACCATCTGCCTGTGGACTCCTTTCTTCTGAGTTGCAGCGGGAAATGTCTGGAGATAGTAGATGCTTGCGTTCCTTGGATCGGCCTCGCTCTCTCCCTCCTGACCGATGCGTGTCAGATCGATGGCCTGCCGAGGACAAAGCCAGGCTTACAAGAAAGTTCCATGAAGGGTCCTCATCGATTTGTATTCAGCCCCAAACCAGTATCTAACAATTGTAGGATGTATTCTTTATCCTTCTGAATAACCTTTGGACCTAGAAACCCTTTTCCTTTTCCTGTTCCTCTGCAGCGTAGCCAAAACATATCCTATTTTTTCAGCCCTTTACTGTTTTATGGTCTCCCCTTCTGTCAGATTAGCAGTATGGAACTCAGTTTCAAATCACAACTCAGTTATGAAGTTCGAGCGCTGACCTTAGCTTAGTTGTTATTCCTCACACTTAGCCTTTTTGTGTGAGGACATAACATGTAGGTGGAATGGAGGTGGGAGAACACTGTGTGTTATCTTGAGCTCCTTAACTGAAAAGCTGAATTATATGCAATACATCAATAAGAGTATTTCTTTTTCATTGTCTAATCCCAGCCATTCAAGGATCCTAAAGTAAACACAAGGCCATCATGGAGCCAATTACAGTGGGTTATGTGGAAAGGCCAGTCAGGGCAAATGAGAGACTCCATCAGGCAAGGCCTTCTTCCACCTGCTTTGTCCCACCTTCTCAATTTGTATTGTATTATTTTATGTACTGTGGCTTGCCATTGTTTTACTGATTATAGTTTAGAAATTATTTCTTGTAACTGTGGAGTGGATTTCTCTTTAACTTTTATATGTTTATATTATTATTTTGTACTATTCTAATAATTGTTGAATGTTACTTTATTTGAGGTAGGCTGCTTATTTTAAAGTTTTGTTTTATTATCACATTCTTGTATTGTATTAGATTGTTATAAGATGTACATTTTTTGTTTTTCAGCTTGTAAACCACCTTGAGTATTGTAAGATAGAAAGACGGTATACAAATAAAAAATGATGAACGATGACTCTGAAAATTCGGTCCAGCTGTCTGTGCCAGAACATGTTGTTTTGGGAAACAAAAATGGGCTAGGGATGCCTCCCAGGCTCTTTTTTTTTAGGGGGGTGCGGGTGGGAGGGATTAAAGTGCACACTACTTGTGCAATTAAAGTGGATTAAAACATCCTAGCAGGGAGAATCCACTTAAAAACACACAGAGATATTTTTTATTTTTTTCGCAGTCTGGAAAGTGTGGGGTGAATGAATGGTTAGTGGGAAGACATGTAAATGCTGTAGAAACAAGTTATGATGAATGAAAGGTGAATGCTTGTTGTCCTAAACCCCCCCTTTTCTTTTTGTGAATGCTCATATAATGTCATAACCAGACAATTTCAGCGCTCCTCTATGCGGACGACGTGGTTCTCTTATCACGAACTAAAGTAGGCCTCAAAAGGCTACTAAGAGAATTCTCAGCCTACTGCAAGAGAGATCAACTGGTGGTTAATCACCAAAAAACCAAAGTCATGGTCTTCGCTAGGAGACACAGACATTACTGATGGGAGATGGACAACCAGCCAATAGAACAGGTCAAAATTTTCAAATACCTTGGAGTAGTTTTCCAGTCAACAGGGGCCTGGGAGGCCCATCATAAATATGCTAGGGGAAAAGCATCTCAAAGCGCCAAAATACTGTCTCGCTTTTACTTTACGAAGGGGGGCAGACATATCCCAGCAGCTCTGGAGGTCTTTCAAGCAAAACCCTTGGCGCAATTACTCTACGGGGCCCAAATCTGGACGGGAAATCATTGCCGCACACTTGAAACGGTCCAGTCTAAATTTTTAAGACAGATTCTAGCCGTTCCACCATGTGCACGAAATGCGGCCCTACGGCTGGAGACTGGCCTCCTCTCCGTCCAAACCCGGACCTGGTTAAGAACATTCAACTATTGGCTTCGCTTAAATTTAAACCCATCCGGACTACTACCTCTAGTAGCACGAGATGCTCATAGAAGTCGGTGGTCCAAAGTAGTGCATCAAAAACTACTTACATGTGGCCTCCAAGCACAGCATCTCCTGAAAATGGGTCTCCCCAAGGCAAAAACCTTTATTGACCAGTGCATGAAGGATATTGAGCAGCAGAATAATCTGGCCTATATTAAGAAATTTAGTGTCTGGTACGCTTATCTGCCCCCCTCCCGCTTTGATTTTCGGGCACCTTATTTGTCTACCTTAACCATTCCAAAACTCAGGCGGGCCAGACTAAATATGTCACCCTCAGCTGTTCTTGCAGGTAGATATCAAAAAATTTCATTCGAGAACCGGCTCTGCCCCTGTGGAGCTGGCTTACGTAGAGACTGTGTCACACGTTCTCTTGTCTTGCTCCCTATATAAAGATCTCAGGGACGAGACCATCACGCCGCTCCTATCTGCCATTCTGGGCCGCTCTTGTGAAGCCAAATTGTTCTCACTCCTGGCCGACCAGAACAGCTCGACAACAGAGAAGGTTGCCAAATTTATTGAGAGAGCAATGAGACTGAGAGCTGCTATCTGAATGACATCAGTGTTGTCACCCGGATTCCTCGCCTAGGATCTTATTATTATTATCTTTACGTTTTATTATTATTATTTTATTACCTCTGCCAAGTTTTAAGTACTGAGATTATTAATTTATCTGCATCTGGCTATTATTATCTTTCTCCGTGCCCTGACCATCCCTCCGAGGTTATATTTATATTTATAATCTTTCAATTTGGCTGGTCTATTCACTTAATCGACCTGGAACAATCTACCAGAGAAAAGGCCGCCGCCCATGGGACAGAGATGAATGGATGAATGATAATCCAGCTTCTACCTAGGGTTTTAATAGGTCATAAGATTTTATGGTAACTATATTCGTAATGTATTTTTGTCGGTGCTTGTCCTTTGATGCTATGGCCTGTCGGCTACGCAAATAAAGTCTATATCTATCTATGTCATAACCAGATCAGGAGAAATACTCATACTCAATGGGGACTAAACACCATGACTAGTCACCATGGGCTCATCCAAACTTATCCCATGCCTAGGGAGAACTTGGTTTTCCGTTTCTCCCACTGCTTCCCACAGAAACCTCAGTCTGCAGAAGAACCAAATGCCATTTGTTCCAATTCTGTGGTGAACTGCGGGTTTCCCCGGGGGAAAAGCAGTGGTACTGAGGAGCCCCGTGTATGTTTTATGCAAGCAGATCAGGATGAACTCTGAGTAACAGGTGACCGGGAGACGCCTAATCCAGTGTCTCTTCAGCGATTGTGGTGGTGTGAGAGATCCCTGCACGGAACTGTTTTGAACCTGTGCAGAAATCAGAGCAGTGATTGTTATGTACTGAAGTTCTCACCCTGGGCCAGCAGGGGGATGCTGTAGATAGTTATGCAAATAAGGGATCGAAAGTGACGTTCAGTGATTGGATAGTTTTAGAAAATTGTTACAGTTACATTGCACTGGAGCTCTATATAAGCAGGCTGGCTGAACCCTTCAGTTCAGTTCTGTCCTGGCCTGTGAATAAACAAGAGCTGTTTGAAGAATCGCTGTGTCATCTGATATGTTCACCCACAACTTAACAGTGATTTTACAGGTCAATCTGATGGGTGCATTTGTACCAGGGTGGATTTGATTGAAATCAAATCGATTTAAATCACGATTTAAATCACTAGTCAGTAAGACTTGATTTAAATCATTTATTTTTTTACAGAAAGACTCATTCTTGCTGGTATAATCTTAATATTTACAACCAGAGGAAGGTTTTGTTTTTGGAACGATAAATTTTCAGAGTAGTTTTTACAGTTATATCAAAAATTACTGATTTGGTTATACTATTAGAAATTGTTTTAGTTAAATCAATTGTTTAAGTTGTTATTAAGGGAATCGTTATTTTTCTCCTTCCAAGAAAGTACAGCAGAAAAAGTTGTCCAAATATAAACAGTCATTTCATAATTATCTGTCTATTTGGACAACTTTTTCTGCTGTACTTTCTTGGAAGGAGAAAAATAACGATTCCCTTAATAACAACTTAAACAATTGATTTAACTAAAACAATAACATTATAGCATATGTATCCATGTTTGTTAACTGATGTGGTTAAACAATTTAAAACAAAAACAAAAACAGAGACTGAGTTTTGGCACACATGAAAAACTTAAAAAAATTCCTTATTTCCTGATGAATAGCCTTTGGACTACAATGTAACTTAAATAGAAAACTATCTTTAGAAAGATTTTTCCCCCAAAAGCATTTTATTTTAAAAATCTGATTAACACCCCCCCCCCGATTTAAATAAAAAAAAATCTGATTTAAATAAAAAAAATATGATTTTTTTTTAAAAAAACATTTTATCATTTTATCATTGATTTTTATCCACCCTGATTACTATGGAGCTGACAAATTTGTATAACTTGCTGTTAAAATGGAACACACAAGATGAAATGGTTAAATCGGCTATGATAAAGTGGGCACAGGATATTGGGCACAACATTATGTTTGAGGACTGGGAAAGGTTGTGGACCATTGGGTTGAACTTCACTGCATGTAATGCTTTGAAGGAAAATGTAATGAAAATGAGATATAGATGGTACATGACCCCAGTTAAACTTGCCAAAATATACCATTTGTCTGACAATAAATGTTGGAAATGTAAAGAAAATGAAGGAACATTATTTCACCTCTGGTGGACTTGTCCTAAAGTGAAGGCTTTCTGGGAAATGATATATCATGAGCTGAAAAAGGTATTTAAGTATACCTTCACTAAGAAACCAGAGGCCTTCCTTTTGGGTATTGTCGGCCAGAAGGTGTTAAGGAAGGACCGAACATTTTTTATGTATGCAACAACGGCAGCAAGGATACTTATCGCTAAGCACTGGAAAACCCAAGATTTACCCACACTGGAAGAATGGCAGATGCAGCTGATAGACTATATGGAACTAGCCGAGATGACTGGCAGAATCCGAGACCTGGGAGAAGAGAAGGTTGAAGAAGACTGGAAGAAATTTAAGGCTTATTTTAAAAAGTATTGTAATTTGGTTGAATGTTAAGAAGGATGCTAGATCACAAATAATTGACCACCACTAAATTAGATGGAATTAGGATGATAAGTAGATCGAGGAAAATATAAACCATTGGGAGAACGATTAGATTATGTTTAAAAGATTGGGATTTAAGAATTTAAATAAGACGATAATTTGCTGGTTAAAACTTCAGACGATGTAAGTGGGAGCGGGAGATGTGAGGGAGTCCAAAGAGGTTTTGAAAATATGCTATGATATATGCTATATTGGTGATTATTTTTGAATTTGTATTTAAAAAAATTTAATAAACATTTATTAAAAAAAAAAAATACTATGGAGCTGACAAATAACTAACTTCACCATAGTCTTCTCCTCAAAGTCCCTTTCCTGATGGAAGTTCCTTAACAGTATTTTTCTAATAGATGTGACAACAGCAGCCCCACCTACTCAACTATCTCCAGACATGCAGTTACTAAAAGCATCCAAAACATGCCAGGCAAAGGACAGCAAGCATGTCTTCTGCCGCTTTTCTTGGCATGTCCTGTTGGTTTGGGGGCTGTTTCACACACAGGTAAGATATGGCTACCAGATTTTTTCCAATGAATCCAGGGACACATTATTATTATTATTATTATTATTATTATTATTATTATTATTATTATTATATTACACGCTTTATTCTCCCTAATTACATCTTTACATCAGCTGTTTTGCTCATAGCTGTCAACTTTTCCCTTTTCTTGCGAGGAATCCTATTCGGAATAAAAAAGGGAAACGTTGACAGCTATGGTTGTGCTGTCTTGAGAAGCCCAGAGGAGGAGAGAAACCTGGGGGGTGGAATTGGAAGCAGAGTTTGAGAATACGACTGTGGGGTGATCACAGAACCACAGATTTGGAAAGGACCGCTGTATGGCTTCTGTATGGCTGTACCAAACTGCAGCTTGCCTGCACCTAGATGCACAGAATGTTGCAGCCCACTTCTTCTCACACAAGAAGCAAGTCTACAACACCCACAATCCTTTGTACAGCAACTAAGGCTCTGCATTCATTTCACGAGCATGTTCCAAATGATTCTTTGCTTGCCAAGCTCTCTTTGGGTTTACTCCAACTTGTCCTGGTCTTAAATTGGCTGTTTGCTGCTGTCTTGTTTCCAAGCCCATTCTCTGCAAAATCTTTCTACTTCAATATAAGCTGAACTCATCAGTTAGGAAAGCTGGGCATGCAAAATTAAAGCTGCATACCTTCAAATTTAAGTCTTCCGAAGGCATAAACTCAAGGAAGATGAGCTATCCCTTTAAATCACAGCCAAAACTTACCCCTGTGTGCTCAGTGGATTAATTGTAGCCAGAACTGAAATGTCTGCACAGTTAACTGCCTGGAGGCGGTTGGAGGATGGATGGCGGCTAATGGATTGAGGTTGAATCCTGACAAGACAGAAGTACTGTTTTGGGGGGACAGAGGGCGGGCTGGTGTGGAGGACTCCCTGGTCCTGAATGGGGTAACTGTGCCCCTGAAGGACCAGGTGCACAGCCTGGGAGTCATTTTGGACTCACAGCTGTCCATGGAGGCGCAGGTCAATTCTGTATCCAGGGCAGCTTTCTACCAGCTCCACCTGGTACGCAGGCTAAGACCCTACCTGCCCGCAGAGTGTCTTGCCAGAGTGGTGCATGCTCTGGTTATCTCCCGCTTGGACAACAGCTATGCGCTCTATGTGGGGCTACCTTTGAAGGTGACCCAGAAACTACAACTAATCCAGAATGCGGCAGCTAGACTGGTGACTGGGGGCGGCCGCCGAGACCACATAACACCGGTCTTGAAAGACCTACATTGGCTATATGTTTCCGAGCACAATTCAAAGTGTTGGTGTTGACCTTTAAAGCGCTAAATGGCCTCGGTCCAGTATACCTGAAGGAGCGTCTCTACCCCCATCATTCTGCCAGACACTGAGGTCTAGCGCGGAGGGCCTTCTGGCGGTTCCCTCATTGCAAGAAGCAAAGCTACAGTGAACCAGGCAGAGGGCCTTCTCAGTAGTGGCGCCCACCCTGTGGAACGCCCTCCTATCAGATGTCAAAGAGATAAACAACTACCTGACATTCAGAAGACATCTTAAGGCAGCCCTGTTCAGGGAGGTTTTTAATGTGTGACATCTTAGTGTATTTTTGGTCTTTGTGGAAGCTGCCCAGAGTGGCTGGGGAAACCCAGCCAGATGCGCGTGGTACTAATAATAAATTATTATTATTATTATTATTATTATTATTATTATTATTATTGAAATGCACATAGATCTGTAACCTAACCTGTACTGGTGACTTGAGTGCAAAGCCAGGTGTGGTTGTTTAGACCCCCTGCCCACCCGGCAACAGAAAGGTGAATATGTATGTGAGACAGGGCCTTTTGGATGGTGGCCCCAAATGGGTGAAACTCCCTCCTTAAATACATATAGATCTGACTTTACTGGCTTTTAAAATGGACCCTGATTTTTTCTTTTAATTCTAGCTGTTTTTCAAAATGTGCTCTATATTGCTTTAGCTGCTGTTGTTTTAATGTCATAATTCTTTTACCATTGTTAGTTGGGGATGATGGTTTTATTAATTTTGGATTACCTATGTATTACTCTTCTGGTGTCAGCTGCCGCAGAGGAGTTTTGCCCTACAAGGTGGTGCATAAATATTGGAAGTAAGTACGTAAATAAAGTTTGGGTGTGTTTTGTGGAGAGAGATAGGGAACAAGCCAAAGCAGGCTGATGCGGCGGATTGTTTCTTGAGGAATTTTCCTCTTGAAAAAAACAAAAAACCAACATTCCCACTTCTTATACTGAGGGGGGAAACCCCTCATTCTATCTCCCTCTCTCCAGCTAAATTGGCTTAGTACGTACACATAACAGAAAAATCCATGTTATGAGAACGCAATATCTTTTTTTTTAGTGAATATTTTTGAATAAGTCAAAACCAGTGAATGATGAGGTTTCTCTCTTAACAAAAGACATGTGGAGATTCTGGATTCACACAGTGACACCTGACTAGGTTAGTAGCAAAGCAGAACAAGAATTTTAAGCTGCAGAACAGGGGCGAATAACCTCTGGCCTTCACTGTGTTGTTAGATCATCAATCCCAGCCAACATAGACAGTGGTCAGGGATGATGTGGAATGTAGTTCCTCAACATCTGGAGGTTGATAGGTTAGCCCATGGGTAGGCAAACTAAGGCCCAGGGGCTGGATCCACCCCAAGCGCCTTCTAAATCTGGCCCGCGGATGGACCGGGAATCAGCGTGTTTTTACATGAGTCAAATGTGTCCTTTTATTTAAAATGCATCTCTGGGTTATTTGTGTGGCCTGCCTGGTGTTTTTACACGAGTAGAATGTGTGCTTTTATTTAAAATGCATCTCTGGGCTATTTGTGGGGCATAGGAATTCATTCATTTTTCCCCTTCAAAATATAGTCCGGCCCCCCACAAGGTCTGAGGGACAGTGGACCGGCCCCCTGCTGAAAAAGTCTGCTGACCCTGGGTTAGCCCTTCTTGTTGCAGAGAATAAAAAGACGTTAAATGGCAGTGAGTTGAATTGCGAACAATTCATACAAAATCAAGCCTCCTTTTTGATTGATTGCTTTTGGCAGATAAAAAGAAAGGAGAGTCTTTTATAAGGATTAACTTCAGGTAAGACAAATCAGCTGAAAAGTTTATATGCTATATATGTTATAGAACAGAATTCACAATTGGCATTTGACAGTAACAATAAACAGAGCAACAAGAGGTTATCTTGGCGGTGCCATCCTTAAAAAATATAATTAACAACTTGGCTTGCCAAAAATCTGCAGTTAATACAAAGTTTACAGTGGCTCCCTACACTGTTGGCAACAGAATAATTCAGAAGGATTTGGCTGCAAATAATAAGATGGAATTCACCAGTGACAAACCTGCAATATCCACACACAAGAAATATGAATGTAACACACATACACAAAAGTGGGGAAGTAAAGAAAGTCCACCTGGTACCTGCATTACAGAAAACAAGCTCTGTGAGGACATTGGAAGTAAACTAGAAGAGACTCAGTGATGTAGATAACCATTTTGGGATGGGTTGAGCAAATGTTGTAGACAGCCAATTGTTCAGCTTTATTTAGTGGTAGCTAGGCACCAGCTAAATTACCATGGAAAGCTGTATTTCATGGTGTGCACAACACTGTAATATTTTGTAGAAAAAGATAGTAAAAATTGATTTAGCCTGTTAGGGGAATTTTCCGAGTAACCTTGCCAAATTTCCTTTGACTCCACAAGCCAAGGTTAAAAATGCAGGTGCACCAAAAATGGGCATATTAGCTTCACGGTGTCCCAAATCTTTTTTTATGTTAAATATTGATAAGCACTCTGTACCTTCATTGTCATTGCATTCCCTTTCCCTTGGACTATGTCAGTTCCATATATGATATATCGGGTCCTCCCTTAAAGAGGGCACCTATTGCTGTGAGACCTGGAAAACCGACACCCTGTGTTGTGGGTGGGTACGATTGGTCAGTCACAACACCCGATTGGTAGGTCCCTCGAAGCTGGGTGCAATCTGGCCAATGGGACACAGTCCAAACGGTTCGAGGGACCTGTTTATGCCCATGCACGTGACCCAGAGCTTCCTCTATCAGCGCGTGCATTTGGAACACCCGCCCACCTCTTCCTACTTTTAGGGCTTTGCGCTTGACCTTGCCATGCCGTCGTGTGTCGTCTGTCATTGGGCACATCAGGAATTTTCCCCACTTGGCTGATTGGCTGTTGCCATTTGGGTTTCGCCTGCCATGTAGTAAATTGTCACAACTTGTAAGGATGCGGATAGGCTCTGGTTCAGGTGATAGGGATGGGAGAATGCTCTCGCCATCCCTATGTGAAGGGTATTCCATTAAAGGAATCCAGGGACTTAATGGTTTGGTCAACCCCTGAGAGGGGGTTGTGCCTGTGCCTGAGTCCAGGGGATCATCTGGGTGGTGGAGTTAGCCCATTCCCGGCTTTCCGCTTATCCAGGTGTTCACCCTTGGCTGACCTATGCTGGTGCCCTGGGTCAGCGCTACCTGCATGGCAGGGAGCTAGTCGAACCAGAGCCTATGCAAGCAGTCACTTTCTGTAATCAATAAAGTTGTGGCCTAAATTCTGCCAAAAACCAAAACCAAAATTTGAGTCAAGTGCAAATTTATTTAGGGGGGAGGTTTCTGGGTCTGAACACGCAAATGTAAAAGACCTCTGACTACATCCCTTGGAAATGGCTTAGTTCCTCCAAGATCCAGCTAAAAGCAATTTCCCACTGTTGCTAACCCAGGGGTCATGGATTTTAGCAGGAGAGGAGTTTACCATGACATTCTCATTTCAGAAGTTAGCTACACAACCTGAGCAAATGTTAATGGGCCACATTCGTTTTCTAATACAAAGATAACTCTCCTGGCCTTTACTGGGGAAGGAATTGAGACAATGTAATCTCAGAGTCTCCAGTCCCAAGTGTTACTACAAATCAATATACAGTGGTGCCCCGCAAGACGAATGCCTCGCAAGACGGAAAACTCGCTAGACGAAAGAGTTTTCCGTTTTGGAGGTGCTTTGCAAAACGAATTTCCTATGGGCTTGCTTCGCAAGACGAAAATGTCTTGTGAGTTCCTGCAGGTTTTTCCCCCTTCCCCCCTTTTTCTAAACCGCTAAGCCGCTTATCTGCTTATCCGCTAAGCCGATAAGCCGCTAAAAGCCGCTAAAAGCCGCTAAACCGCTAATAGCGCTAATCCGCTAAGCCGTCAATGGGCTTGCTTCGCAAGATGAAAGAACCGCTAGACGAAGAGACTCGCGGAACGGATTCTTTTCGTCTTGCGAGGCACCACTGTATGAATTTTTTTTTTTTTAAAAAAAGCTCCATCTCACTCCTGTTCCCATTTACCTGAATCTGTGTTGAGGCGCCTTGAAGACAGGTGCAGTGCAGAATGGTAACTGCGCCGGCGGGACTTGTAAGTGTTTTCGCTGCTCTTTTCCATGGAGAACTCATCTAACCAGGAGGTGTTCGTCCGCTTGTCTCGAATAGTAGAAAAGGAGCGTCTCATGGAGCCTGGATCTGTAACCACCTGGAAACGTATCCCATGGGGGGTGGGGGGTGGGCAGGATGGTTAGCAAGGGTCTGCTGCTGTTCAGGAGGCAGATTTGCTATTACCAATTCATGATATATAATGTCACAAAGATTTGCCTAGTTTGGGAAAGTGTAAAGACACTTAACAGCAGATGGGTCTGGAGGAGCCGCTCCCACTGAATTTTGTGGCGGGCATGTACTTCTAATTATGATTATGTTAACTTAATTAAAATACTGGTAAAATGACAGCAACTGCCCCACTGATGTCCCACACTTCCTCGTAAGTAGTGACAGACTAGAATTTTAGATTTAAGGACTGAATAAGACTCTGTTCCCCCAATTCCTGATAGCAACTACTGGAACTCATATCTGGCGAATCTGTGTAGATTCATCTATTACAGGATGTCCTCAACTTACATGAATGGACCAGCTCCTGAAATCTGCTGTGTCAAATCACATCAGCACTACTGTTTCAGAGTCAGGCTGAAAACTTGCACAGAATCTGGACTTGGCAGGTAGAAATGGGCGGATATGGGAAATGCTATATTGTTAAGCAATAGCAGAGTATATTTTATCTACTGGGTGCTGATAGTACATTTCAAGTACCTCCTGAAACACTCTGGGCTCTCTCTTTTGAGGGAGGGCTGGGGTTGTCAATGGCAGAACAAAACTTAATGATTAAGGGGGGGAAGTACATGGGAGTTTGAAAGGGGTGTGTGTGAGCATATTCGCCTTCCAATAGACTCTGGCCATTCTCCTCATCTGAGAAAAGGAGTCTGGGCTCTGGATGACTTGCTCTGATTTGCTCAAGAGGCTGATCGCTAGTTTTTTTATATATATATATATATATATATATATATATATATAAGAATGTGATAAAAATATAAAAATCAGTATTACTGTGTTACTATTTATGATTCCCTCGATGAAACTTTGAGTTTCTGGTGGTTTGTAATATTTTGCTTACATTGAGTTCTTTTTAAATAACAGGAAAGTTTAGTTTCAGTGTTCTTAGGCTGAAGCGTGTTCTCCTTCATGGAGAGCACGTGTTGCGGTGGGGGCCGCCAGGACACTCCAAAGTTGGGGGCGGGCTAACTGACCGTTGGCCACTGATGCGAATGGGGCTTCCCTTGTTGTTGGGAAGAAGTTAATGTTGCCATTTGTTGATTGACAGCCAGAAATGCTAAAACTCCTTGCACGAGGCTAGGGCTTCCTCTTTTTGCCCATGCATCGGATTGCCCGTCCCCCCCTCCCTAGAATTAGGGTTGTTCGCTTTGACCTTGCTATGCCTGTCATGGGGTTGTCTGCTTTGGAGCGGGGGCCTGGTAGGAATTTTGTCCATCTGGCTGATTGGCTGGGGCCATTTGGTTTTTGCCTACTGCGTAGCAAATTGTCACAACTTGTAAGGTTTGTGGTTAGGCATTGGTTTATGGTTTGGTTGGTTGAGGGGCATGGATTGGCTGTGCCTGCCCCTCTAATGCTGCTGCTGCAAGGGATTCCGTTAAAGGAATTGGGGGCTAACTATTGCTTGTCCACTCTGTCAAGGGGGCTCGGGTCATAGCAATGAGCTCCTGGTTGCATTTGGGGTGAGGGCAGGTTCCCTGCTCCGCGTCACCCCCAAGTGTATTCCCCCATTCTGACTTTCGCATCGTGCGGAATGTCAGTCTGTCCCCCATGGTGGGGGCAGATAGTCGCAACCAATGCCTAAGCAACCACTCACATGTTTATATTTTAATAAAGTTGTGGCCAAAATTATGCCAAAAATCTTAAACAAAAATCCTGTGTGATGTGTGAGTTATTGGGGTGGCCCTGGAGACCTCGACACACAAATACTGCTATTGCCAGCAACACCCAATGTCTCCCAGCTTCAGATTATCTATCTGGGTCTGTTTTGAATCTGTGGCCTGCTTTTCACCGAAATGATAAGTGATAGTCTGATCCCTACTATTTCAGTCGCTGGGGGACTGAATGCTTTCCCTCACTTAAAAATTCCCCGGGTGTACAAAACTGTCCTCTTTCCCTCTGACATGCTGGTTTCTATATCCTGGCTGTTTCTTTTGTATGAAGGGACACTTAATTCACAAGAGCGCACTCTTGCAGTCTGAAGCAAGGCAGCCCAGATATAGCTTCACCTGTGAGAATGAGGCCTTGAATTTGAATAATGTCAAATTCTCCATTTAATTCCCATATCTCTCATTAAAAAAATAAATTAAAAAAAACACATCTTCGGCAGTTTGCTCTTTCTCATTTATAAATCCAGTCCTTAATTTTCTGCTAGCAAAAGCTTTCTTTTTTCCCACTCCTAATTCATTTACTCATCTTTTGCCTTTTCACCAAGTCCATTCTCAGCCTACTTCCTGCCCCCTTTCCCCCTTTGCTCCTACTTTTGAGATTCCCTTCCCTTCCCATTCATTCTACCCTTCCACCTGGAAGCTCCTGCCTTCCTGTAAAACTCTGGTTTTGCTTTCCATCGTTCTCCCTCCTGTGGGCTCAGCCAGCTGTTACTGGACGCCCCTCTCTGTGTCTAGAATCGAGGGGGAACAACGACACTTTAGGGTGCGATTTTCTGGAACTGGAAATCATTGCACCAAGGGAGCAACAGCAGAACTCAGCTGTCAAGTTGCCATTGTTGTCAAGCACAGATTTCTCAGTAGAATGACTGAAGGGTACAAAGTCCCCGCTTCCCTCACAATTTGCTTATGCAAGCACTGCCAGGCTGACACAACAGACGTTGACAACAACTTTTGCAAACAAGGGCCCTTCAAGCTGAGAGTGAGAGTTTAATTACCGCAAAGGAGCATAGGCTTAAGATTACAAACCTGGGAAAGTGTGTATCTCTCTGTTAATCAAAAATGATTACGAGACGGACAGACGGGGGGAAAACAAACCCTGGCTCAACAGACAAAGAGATGAAGTATGGCCAAGATCAGGACAGAATGCTTGGTGGCAGCCATGTAGACAAGTGTCTTAGGACAATGGGAATAGATTTGAAAGAGGTGGCGGCTATGTCAAGAAAATAAATAAATACTTTCCGGGTGGGAGAAGGGCTCTTCCAAACTGTCGCCATTCTTGCTGCCACCAGCAACAGTCTTGGTTGAAGGAGAGCAGGAAGGTGGTTTTCCGCAAAGCACAAACCTGCTACGTTTCACTGCAGTCTTGGAAGAAGGTGGCAGGAAGGATTAGTGTGAAAGCTGAGCAACGGAATGGCTGATTCCCTGCTTTGCCCCATGGTGGCCTCGGACAAGTTACTAATTCTGCATTCCAGCTCTCCATCTGCAAAGTGGGTGGTTAGAGAGTATATTCCCCATCTCGGTGGGACACCGCAGAGCCTTCCAACTCTTTTGACAAAGGGGATGGAGGACTGCCTCGTAGGCGGCCAACTCAAATGACACCAGTGACAAATTTTAGCCTATGCACCCTAAAGCTAAGCATCAGCCTCCTGTGGGAAAGGTTCATGCATCTCATGTCATGCTAAATTCCTGTTTGTTCAGTCATTGTTTCACTTGGTTTTACCTGGGGATCCACAGTCAGGCGTGGCATGGAAGAGGCCCTCCCAGATACAGCTCGTTCCTGAGTATCCACCGGGAGGTAGCTGCCACAGTTAGAGGGCTGCACTCTTTTAAACTCTCTAACCTCTGGCTCCTGGAAATAAACACACAGCCAAGCTCATGGGGTTTTGCTTGATCACATAGGTCGCCATCTGCTGCCAATGCCTTTTTCATCAGTGCATTAGGAATGGCTTTAGAAGTGTGCTTAAAACACAGTGCTTTATGCTGGTAAGAAAGGGAGCAGGAGACTGAAATCCTAAGGACATTCGGACTCACTAGCAAGCAAGGAAGTGTGCTTAGGAATATTTAACAGTAATTGTTGTTTGATTGGAAAACAGGTGCATTGGTTTCAGTCTATCTGAGTGTGGAAATCCAGCACAGCTTTTTCTTCCTATTGGATGGTGTGTGTTTTTTGGGACATCAGTTTGGATTTAAATCAATGGCATACAAAGGGAACCACTGGGCTGGATTTCTGTGCCTTTCTGGTTTATCTCCAGCTGCAGTTCTCAAAGCACTTTCACTGGCAGAAATGTTCTTGATGCCAGATATGTGCACTCTGTGGGCTCTGTTCTTTGATTTTTTAAAGCCCGGCAGATTATGTGTGTTTCTCTCTATCTGAGCAATTAGTAACGGCTTTTCTGGACATGCACAAAGTGTTGGGATATTTTTGTTTGATGTCCATTTTCATTATTTCTCTTTTTGTTAGGGGCAATAATGATAAATCATATAATTATTTTATTGGGTGGGGGGAGGTCAGGGAACAGTGGCTCAGATTGCATGCAACCACTGTTTAGCCTTATGAGGGTGAGCGGCAGCGTGCCCTCGGTTAACATGTTACACCTTCCCTCCCTCCCCTCAGCATGGCTGCAGTGGGGAGACTGAAAGCTTCAGCTTCCATTTTAAATAAACCGTAGTTTAACATGTTATCCAATCCTTAAACTATAGTTAATCTTAACTATGGTTAGCGAGAACAAGCCAGAATCGCAAACTATGGTTTGAAGTAGGCCTGTTTCCATAAACCATGGTTAGGATTCCATAAACCATGGTTAAGATTAACCACAGTTTGTCCAGGTTCAGACAACATAGTAAGATCATCAAAAAGAGAAGAGACACCATCTGAATTCCTTCTTGAAGCCTAAGGCTCACCTAGCCTTATACAAACCAGCCTAGTATGTCACTGGTAGGAGTGACATCACACAGAAGAGTCTGGCAAAAGATTGCCTGCAGTTTCTTGTTTCAGGCTGAAGTGGGAAAGACCACAAGGATGCAGACTGTATGTTTTGTGTGTGATACAAACTTTACACTCTGAGAAGCACACAGAGCAGACTGGAGAGGCACACTTATATAGCACTGAAGTGCAACAAGTGTCATGGGTGGCACACAGATGTGCACACACGCACAACCATATACACACACACAGACACTAGTGCTGCCAACTGAAAAGTTGAGTGTATGTTTGGGTCAGAGGCATATGTTCACATTTGTGTGATGTGACTAAACAGTTTAGTTTTGCAGCATGGACACCAGCAGTGAGACACGATGAACACAAACCCAGAAGCACTGGATACTGTTGTTGTTGTTGTTGTTTTAACCCTGGATAAACCACCTGATGAAATGACTACAAAATGAGAGGAAACCAACCTGTGAAAAGACCAGCATTATCAACAGTTTCAATGAACAATGAATTTTTTAAAAACTAGTTTAAGCCAGAAGTAACCACTGATAGCATCCCAAAGATCTGACTTGATTATTAATCGGTAGTTTGCATACATTTTGCATTTCTAAACTTCTGCAAAACATGTCTGTCCATAGCCAAAGGATTTACAGTTGCGAGAATGATTGTACTTTCCAGTAGGGCTTATCCATTCACTGATTCTCTAGTTGCTAAAATTGTCACTGAACATTCATTAAGGTTAAAAGTCTCTTAGAATCTCTAAGAAACAGTTAAAAGCAACAGTTTTATGTGTTTTTATAATGGTATATTCTATTGTTGTAACCTGCTTTGAGGCCTTATGGAGAAGGGCAGGGAAATAATCCCATGAATATGAATAGGTATAAAATAGCGTTAAGGGAACTCCTGCTTTTGAAAAGAAAAACCTGTCTGATTGCACATAATGCACAGATAAAGTGGTACTTCTGTTTACGAACTTAATTTGTTCCGGAGGTCCATTCTTAAGCTGAAACCGTTCTTATCCTGAGGCGTGCTTTCGCTAATGGGGCCTCCCACTACATGCACGCCTCTGGTGTGCAATTTCCATTCGCATCCTGGGGCAAAGTTCGCAGCCAGGAGCAGCTACTTCGGATTAGCGGAGTTTTTAACCTGAAGCGTTCATAACCAGAAGCGTTCGTAACCAGAGGTACCACTGTACTGTGTTTTATTTGGGTTTGGAAGAGGAAGGGAAGGCAACATCCAGCGATGTTCAAGCTTTTGAATACATTTCAGATCAAAAGAAGGACAAAGCAATATATTTTGTGAGCATCTGTTGTTACTTTTGTATACCTCATGAGAACCATAGTAAAAATAACCACGTAGTACCCTGATTCCTATCGGGAGCAGACAAGAGGTCCTGCCTACCAGAAATCTCCTTTCTAGGTGGTTGTAGGACAGCGGCAAACTCTGATGGCTGAGTGTGTTGGTGGTACTCAGAGTTAGGCTCCTTCACTAGGTCTATCATATTTGTGCAGCTATGACATCAGCACCCCTTGATAGGTCTCTAAGACGAGAGACAAGGAGTGGACATTTCCCAGACGAATACCGTTGCTCAGGTAGACAATTGAGCCTTGCCTGGCGTACAGAGAAATTCGCTCTTCTTCTTGTAAAACCTGCCCCATATTCAGGCCTGATCCTGGATGTACTCTGTAGTCTAATCTTCTTCAAGTCAGCTGCTCTTGGCTTCCCAATGATCCTATCAGAGACGAATCCAGTAATGGTGGCACATGTTCCCAACAATCATCACAGGTCTCCTCCTTTTCTCTAACTGAAACAGCACCCTTGCCATTCGACAATGAGGGCTCAGGGTGTGACCAGACAGAATTTTGGAGAACTCGTATCTTTTTTTAGCCTCTTGACGTAGATATAAATAAACAAAGGGGAGGGAATTAAACCTGGCCCAGTTTCAATACAACACCACACAGGATGGCTTTTGGAAAGACTGGCAGAATATTTCCTAGGAATAAAGGTCTCGAAGGAGAGAAGAGGTAAGATTAGTAAAGCCGTCTATATAGGCAAGCACACTGATGCTTGGAGCCCAGACGGCACCCCAAAGTGCAAGGATTTCACATGAAGCAGTGCAGAAAGCCACTTCCGCCCTTTGGAGAAGGTGGAGTTGTGGGCTTCACGGCCCCAGCCCCTGCGTGATTGGGGGGATTCCCAGCCGCGTCACCTCCTGGCCAGCCAATCGGAATTTTTCCACTTGGCAAATTGGCACAAGCCACTTGGTTTTCACCTACCACATAGCAAATTGTCACAAGTTTCTTGGTATTGGCGGTTAGGCATTGGTATTGCTCTGTAGATGGAAGAGGGGAGGTCGAGCCACCACCTGCCCCGTATATTGAAGGCTAGTCTGATAAAGGATTCCGGCGGCGTGGCCCTGTCCAAAGCCTATGGAGGTGAGGGCCTAAGGCACGCCCCCAATCAGTGACCCTGGGGGAGTTCCTAGTTGATGTGCATCAACAGGGCTCCCCCTACTGGTGGTTAACCCTTCCTGGACTTCAAGCGGACGGGCTGAAGTCGGATATACAGTGGTGCCCCGCAAGACGAATGCCTCACAAGATGGAAAACCCGCTAGACGAAAGGGTTTTCCGTTTTGGAGGTGCTTCGCAAAACAAATTTCCTATGGGCTTGCTTCGCAAGACGAAAATGTCTTGCAAGTTCCTGCGGGTTTTTCCCCCTTCCCCCCCTTTTTCTAAGCCGCTTATCTGCTTATCCGCTAAGCCGATAAGCTGCTAAAAGCCGCTAATAGCGCTAATCCGCTAAGCGGTCAATGGGCTTGCTTCGCAAGACGAAAAAACCGCTAGACGAAGAGACTCGCGGAACGGATTAATTTCGTCTTGTGGCCTTATTTAGCCCATTAACTTTAATAATTGTGTCATGTGTCATTATTTCCATGGGGGGGGGGGGACTCGCCACGCAACAGGATAGCACGAGAAACATTCATAAATGGACTTACCAGAGTTTGCTGCTCTTGATATTCCCCATGGGATGGATCCATGCAAGCCAGCTGGAATATCTCTTGGGGAGAGAGTGGGCTCAGGGATGGGAATCCACTCCTGCTGCTCCTGTAAAGTTAACCTAGCTTCAAATGAAAGGAGAACACAAAACTCTGATGGTCCAACTCCTGTCGGTTATTTCTCTGACTCCCGCCAAACAGAAGATCTTGCAGCATTTCATTAAGAGCCTCACTCCACGATGAACAACATGCCTTCTCTGGGGCGCAGTGGATAGCTCAGCCAGTAGAGCATGAGATTATTGATCTCAAGGTTGTGAGTTCAAGCCCCACATTGGGAAAAAGATTCCTGCATTGCGGGGGCTGGACTAGATGACCCTCATGGTCCCATCCAACTCTAGAATTCTACGATTCTACGAAGATCTCCAGAGGCCACTGCCATTAGAAATAAATGTTCATTTAGAGGAGAAACGGGGCCTTCTTTGTGTGGAGTTTGTGGAGTTCTCTTTGGGAGAAGCCGTTGGACCTTTTAAGGTGTTATGGTTTTATTACTATTGTTAAGCTAGCCATATATTAATAAACACAAGGGGCATGATCCAGCCAAAGTAAGGTCCACTTTAATCCTGTTTATTCCAAGGGGAGAGGTCACACATGCAATTTAACTCTGTCCTGTTAAACTCAATGGGCTTATGAACCTGGATTGTGCAGGAAGGATAAGAAAGCCAATTTTAATTTGCACACAGCAGCAAAAGATTGAAAAACAACGCCGTCTTCAAACCTGCCCCATCAGCTGTTTTGTTTCTTTAATCAATAGTGTCACCCGTACAACTGTACCATCAACTATTTTTCCTTCCAAATAAATATGCCCAAGTAAATGTAGTACTTATGGAACATGTACAGTTGGTTGACAAGCCAAAAGTGATTTAACAACGGCTGAATCAGAGAAAACCTTTTCCACAGTGGGCTATATGTTCCTGGAATAATGTTTTGTACATGCAGGGGGTTTCTTTGAATAATATTTTCATTTGAAGTTATTTCTAGACTGCATGTAGAGTTTGAAAAATGCTATCAATGGGTCCCGTCCCCCCCACATCCAGACATTGAATGGCAGGGAGACAGCGCATGCCTTGACATAGCACAGGATTTGGAAAACTTTGGAGGAGGAATAGAAAAGGAACAAGGGGCTATTCTGGCTTTTTCTCCCATTCAGCCTTCATGATCAGGGCTGGTTTCTTTGCAATTCTGCATCTTCTGTGGACTATGGGCACGCTGAGTCTTTGTGTAGTAGAAAACACTGCTGATAGCACTGTACCCATGATTGCCTCTGTTCCCTAGAATGATGCACCTGCCAGGTTATGGCAAGACCCAATTCAGATTTGTCTCCCATTTATTGGTCATTTCTGTTATGTCTTTTGGCACTGTCAGATGGTGAGCTGGTGTTGTTTAGTTGTTTAGTTGTGTCCGACTCTTCGTGACCCCATGGACCAGAGCACGCCAGGCACTCCTGTCTTCCACTGCCTCCTGCAGTTTGGTCAAACTCATTTTAGTAGCTTCAAGAACACTGTCCAACCATCTTGTTCTCTGTCGTCCCCTTCTCCTTGTGCCCTCCATCTTTCCCAACATCAGGGTCTTTTCCAGGGAGTCTTCTCTTCTCATGAAGTGGCCAAAGTATTGGAGCCTCAGCTTCACAATCTGTCCTTCCAATGAGCAGTCAGGGCTGATTTCCTTCAGAATGGATAGGTTTGATCTTCTTGCAGTCCATGGGACTCTCAAGAGTCTCCTCCAACACCATAATTCAAAAGCATCAATTCTTCAGTGATCAGCCTTCTTCATGGTCCAGCTCTCACTTCCATACACCACTACTGGGAAAACCATAGCTTTAACTATACGGACCTTTGTTGGCAAGGTGATGTCTCTACTTTTTAAGATGCTGTCTAGGTTTGTCATTGCTTTTCTCCCAAGAAGCAGGCGTCTTTTAATTTCGTGGCTGCTGTCACCATCTGCAGTGATCATGGAGCCCAAGGTGAGCTGGTAGCCTTCTCTTAATTGTTGCTTTCCCCTTTTATTTTTCAGCAGAGTCTATATGCTGTTTCCCCGAATGCACATTCTGTTATGTTTTGGTCACATAGCAGGTGCGAGCCTCCTCACCTTTCTTCCAACTCCTCCTCATGGTTATTTAATCATTTCCAGAAGTTGTTCTTCCTTCTCCACCCACCCCCCTGTCCCCCCCCCACACGCCGCAGAAAACAGTAAAGGAATTCATGCAGAGTGACATTCTCTCTGGTGAATTTTCTCCGCTAAAAGAAGAGTTAGCGTTCTGCCCTTTCTAAGAAACTAATTCCTTCCCCCTTTGCAGCAAGAGTAATTAAACACACACACACACAAACACACACACACACACACACACACACACGAAACAACAGGAATTCTCTAATTGGAGGGGGGGGGTCAGATTAGCAGCAGTGGAAAGAGGAAGCAATTAATCAGGCAGAAACCAGCAAGAGGAGCTTGAAGAAAAATAAGGGAAAATAGCAACACCTGTGGAGTTTTTGCTAAGGTTCCATTCTTTTCAAATCGGATTTTCCATGGTAGGGAAAAACAGGCAACAATTGCTGGCAAATATCGGCTGATTCTAGAAGGGGATGGCAATATTGTCTGAACTGCCTGTGTTACAAGAATTCTAAGGTCTCCAAATGTAGAATAAATATTAATAAATGCACACTTATCTAAATATATAAACCAGGGGTCAGCAAACTTTTTCAGCAGGGGGCTAGTCCACTGTTCCTCAGACCTTGTGGGGGGGGGACTGGACTATATTTTTTTGGGGGGGGGGGATGAACGAATTCCTATGCCCCACAAATTACCCAGAGATGCATTTTAAATAAAAGGGCACTTTCTACTCATGTAAAAACATGCTGATTCCCGGACCGTCTGCGGGCCGGATTTAGAAAGTGATTGGGCCAGATCCGGCCCCCAGGCCTTAGGTTGCCTACCCATGATATAAACCATGTGTCTAAAATAGTACAGGAGAGTAATCCTGAAGCCATTTTGACTCTCCCATGAACCTCAAAATATTCCTCTGCAGTAAGGGAGGCAAATGGGGAAAGGCTTCCCATTCTCCTTTCACCTACAAATCCTATCTTAAGGGCATATTTGTGTATGAATAGGGTGAGCCAGTGACCTGGATTCAGGAACTAAAATATTAACCATCACAAAAGAATAGCCAGGTTGCACAGGTAATGCAGTCAGTGACCATTATCAGGTATTCTGGCAGACAGGATTTCTGCTGCAGACAGCCTCCTATAGTGTATGCATGATGATTTTGGGGTAGTCTTTGGCTAAGGGGGTTGGGCAATGTCCAAAGTCTTTAAAGGTTCCTGCACACTTTTGTTCAGGGTCTCTCCCTCCTTGAAAGGAGGGAAGAGAACTCTGTTGCAACAGAAAAATAAATATCTGCCTTGCTTTCCACTGGATCCTGCCTCCATCCATTCTTCTCTGACCGATCATGGACTTGGGGGGCTCAGAGCCCCATGGGGAGTTGGGCAGCAAAAGCCAAACCCCATTTTTTACATCACCTGTAAACTCAGTTGAATGGGGTATGGCTGTCATACGTTGAGTGCCTCATTTGGAATACAGAAAGGTGTTTATGTCAATTCTGGTTCCTCCGATTCTCATTTCTCCATTCTTCAGTCATTTTTTGCCCCATTCCTGCATCAGTTTGCGGTACCACAAAGATCTGCACACTCCCAGCATATGCAGTCTTGCCTCATGTAGAATCACAGAATTGTAGATGCAGGAATCTTTTGCCCAATATGGGGCTTAAACCCACTTGAGATTAAGCGCATCACGCTCTACCAACTGAGCTATCTTTTTTTTTTAATGAATATTTATTGGCATTTTCAAAAACCACAAAAGAACAAAAATAAACAAGAAAAATAACAAAAATACAAAAATCCAAAACTTAAAAAACAATTAAAAACACATAAAATTTCAGTTACTTATTTTCATTAACTTGTTTTTTGGACCTCCTCACACCTCCCCTTCTTGTATTCCAATTTAAATTATTAACTCAGCAAATCCTTATTTCTCAACTTTAACTTAATAATTTATTTTAGCATGTTGTTATTTTACTTTTCCTCTTCTTCCATTTCCTCAATTTATTTTTGCAAACCTTTTTTTCATTTAATTTAAACCATTTTAAAAACCAATTTTAACTTATCCAAACTTAAACATCAATACTTATACATCGTTCCTCATTCTTAAACATTTTCCTAAAGTCGACCAAAATTTCCCTTCCACGACTTTCCCAATTTCCTTACAGATAACACAACAAAATAAAAACAAAACAAGTTAAAATTATATACCTTTTGGATTCCCAGGCTCCACCCACCCCTTTCCCGGTTTCAGTCCCCATCAAGTGTCCATCAGTCTCAATATACTGTTTAGCCTGGAGATCTCACATCTGAGGCTCTTAAATCTCTTTCAGTTCCTCTCTGCCAGTCTTTTTGATAGTCCTTAATTTTAAACTCCAAATCTCGGAGAGGCTCCGGCCCAACAGGATCCATGTTTCTTCCAGCCAGACCTCCATACTTAAAAGTAAAGCCTGTGGGGTACTCCAAATCTTGTCCAACTGAGCTATCTATAGTGACTAACACACACACACACACTTGTGCAAGCAATTTTCCAGCACGCCATGCATTTTTTGTTTGTGCACTTCCTCTTCCTCTTCACATTTTGCATGCATATTTTTGTTGCAGAACCGCCTCACAAAATGCAAAATGTGAAGGACAGCTGAATGATGGTTCTTGTATTGGTTGTGGAGTGCAAATTATGCAGGCCCATGTTAAAATACAAACTGAGTGATTTTCTTGCAGTGGAGGAGGGGAACAGTCTATCGGTTGTCCCTCCCCCTTGCTAAACTGCATCGGAGCAAGCAGGTGGGACAACTCTCCCACAGATGCTCTCCTCCCCTGCTGATCACAGGAAGTCCAAATTTATTATTTCTCTCCCACCCTTAGCCAGGAAGAGTGCATTGTATATTAAGCGCTATTTAAAATACAACACAATCGCAGCACGAATACGCAGATATGCCCGCATGGACATGTCGTTTTACTCAAACATCTACACTTACAGTCCTGAAAGGGTATCTTGCTGGAGGTAAGGCAAAGCTTTGGCATTAGAAATGATCTCCTGAGGAAGAGAGGAAGCCTCCATGCGCTGGAACATTGGGGCATTTTTCTGAATTCAAAATAATAATAAAAAAGGGGAGAGGGAAATAGTCTCAATTCAAAATACAGATTGGTAAATAAACAACAACACAGTGTTTCTTAAGGGTGAATCTAGTTGTGATAGGGAACTGCACCTCTTTGGGGGCACATCTGAAGTCAGTTGGGTGTGTGTATCTTACAACTAAGTGAGTGAGAGCAGTTGAATCCTTTCCCCTGCCCTCCCCTGTATTCTTCTGGCCATAGAAGGTGGTGCTGTGGTCTAAACCACCGAGCCCCTTGGGCTTGCCGATCGGAAGGTTCGAATCCCCACGACGGGGTGAGCTCCCGTTGCTCTGCCCCAGCTCCTGCCAACCTAGCGGTTCAAAAGCACACCAGTGCAAGTAGACAAATAGGTACCACAGCAGAGGAAAGGATGGGGGGGGGGAACCACTAGAGTTTCCCCCAATCTGATCTGGTCCTGTAAGATGAGCTGCACTGGGGGGATTTCTAAGCCTTTGTGGTTAATTATAAGACAAATCATGCCTTCTCCATTGCTCATGAACTACAGTAAGGCTGTAAGCATGGTTTATACGGGGTGGAATGGGATGTCACAATCAATGGCATTCACTTCAGGGAATGCACCCCCGCACTCCCACCCCCGGGGATGGAGGCATTAATGTGACATATGCTATGGCTTGTTCCTTCTGGAATCCAGTATGGGAGACACAGTTGACCCCCTTCTGTGATGCACCCTGCCCGTTTATTCCTAGGGCCACCGTTGCCTTGTAAATTGCCTGAATGGAAGGCTAGCTGGGAACTGTACATAAGTCAAGATGAGCTCCTTGGAGAAACAGCAGAAAACAAGCCTAACAGAGCCTAACAGTTAAGGCAATCATGAAAAACCAAATGCGGAATGCATCAATAGGTTGGAACTCAATAGGTTGGAACAATAGGTTGGAGCTGTTAACTCCTGCACAAATAACTCCCAGCTGCCCATGTTGACCTTTTTTATGCAAGTATCCTTCCATAAACTTTCAACCCTCAATGCAGTAGGATTACTGTTACTTGCTACAGTGGACCTGTACCTGTTCTTCCAGTTGCTGCCTTTGTTTTTTAGCTTTACTCTGCTTATAATAGTCCATTATCATCATGGCTGCATAGATTTTTCCAACTGTCAGGTCCGTAGCTGGAAGTAAAAGGCAGAGTTCTATGTTAACAGAAATTATGCTCTTCAGGTGCAATAGCAGCTGTGTAGAAAGTTGAATCAGGGACATGCCAGTCATTGCATGGCTGTGAAGCAACCATACAAGTTCATTACACAAAGGAACACCCTTCGCTCCGTGAATCTTGAGGTGCCATTGGCTATCTGTTTGAGGCACCTCCTGAAAAATGTGTTTTTCTGTTCAGGCCTAATTTTTTTTTCTTTCTAAAACTGATTTTAAAAGTGTGCAGGTGTGTGTGTGTGTGTGTGTGTGTGTGTGTGCATGAGCAAACGAAGGCGTCGTGACACCCGGAGCGGGGCATCGCTACATAGGGTGCATCATTACGTATGGCGCATGCGCTGTACATAGCGACACCACATGGTGCCGGGATTCTCTGCTCGCGGCTGCTGCCACAAATGGAGGATCCTCCACATGCAGCTGCAGTGGTGCGATGGCTGCTCGTGCCATTGTGAGCCCCCACAGGGTGCCTTCTTGTCACCCTTCCAGACATGGCACCCAGGGCGCACCGCCCCCTGCCCCCCATTGCGACGCTACTGTGTGTGTGTGTGTGTGTGTGTGTGTGAATTGCTCCAAAGGTTGGCTACTTGGAGATGAGAATTAGCAGGAAAATACTTCAGAATTTCATTCTCATGTTTATGCCTGGGACCTAAAGATAGACGGTCACATTGCTTTTTTTCTAAAAAAAAAATGTTTAAGGGTACTCTCGTTTTCCGACTCATATTGAAATACTGCCCCTCAATGAGGCCAAACTTATATCCACAACATGTTTAGGGGTATGTGTACCCCTGCGTACCCCCAGAAAAAAGCACTTGATGGTCATATAAAATATCTGCAAAGTAAATGGCCAGGAATTAGGAGGTACCGTATTTTTCGCCCTATAGGACGCACCGTCCCGTAAGGCGCACCTAGTTTTTTTAGGGGGGAAATAAAGGGAAAAAAATTATTTCCCCCCCAGGCGCGGGGCTGGGGCGGGGGAGGCCCGAGCTTCCCCCGACCCCAGTCCCCAAACAGGCAGCTCTCTGCAAGCCGTGGGAGCCCAGGGCTGGCTCCCGCTGCTTACGGAGAGGTCCGTGAAGCCTGGATGCGCTGATCTCAGCGCGCGCAGGCTTCGGCATGCAGGCACCTCTCCGCAAGCAGCGGGAGCGCTCCAGCCGCTTGCGGAGAGGTCTGCGAAGCCTGGACGCGCTGAGCTCAGCGCGCGCAGGCTTCCGCATGCAGGCACCTCTCCACAAGCAGCGGGAGCGCTCCTGCCGCTTGCGGAGAGGTCCGCGAAGCCTGGAGAGCGAGAGGGGTCTGTGCGCACCGACCCCTCTCGCTCTCCAGGCTTCAGCGAAAGCCTGCATTCGCCCCATAGGATGCACACACATTTCCCCTTCATTTTTGGAGGGGGAAAAGTGTGTCCTATAGGGCGAAAAATATGGTAAATGTGATCGTTTATCTCCCTCTTCTTTTTCACTCTTTGGCAACCAAGCATATCTCTCTATGCATCTATCTGTCCTTCCAACCATCTACCGTTTCCTCCTTCTTCCAGTCTCCCCCATCCCAGTCCTGTCGTCATAGGGACCTGGCAGCCGCAACGCCTAAACAATAACTCACTTTTTGGCATAGGCACCAACAGGTCCAGCATCTTCTGTGAAAGGTGAGGCCAGATGGTCAAAATCTCTTTCTGGAGCTCGGAGTCCAGCTGCTGCCAATCTGCACCGCCTAGGAGAAAGTGGGTCAAAATGAAACTGAATAAATTTTTATTAAGATTTTAAAGATTACAGAAAAAACAAGAAAAATAATAACAATCAAAGAAAAAAACAATACATATAAAAAAGCAAAGAACATCATCTAAAAACAGAAAACGGAAAAAAAGAAAAACAAAGAAAAACCAATCCAACATCACTTGCTTATATTCACTTATTTCCTTGACCTCCTCACGCCTCCCATTTTTGTATTCTAATTCAATTTGTTATTTCAGCAAATCCTTCCAACCCTATTTTTATCTTAATAATTTATCTTAATATACTTTAATTTAACATTCTCTCTTGCACCAACTCATTTTTACTTAAACCTTTATATCATTTCCACTAAAACCACATAATTTTCTTTTCCCAACATCTTTCTAACAATCCTTAATTTTGCAATATTTTTGAAGATAAACTTTAATTTTTTTCCAATCTTCTTCCACCAACTCTTCTCCTTGGTCCCGGATTCTGCCAGTCATCTCAGCCAGTTCCATGTACTCCATCACCTTCATCTGCCATTCTCCCGGGTGGGTAGATCTTGTGTTTGTGGGTCAAAATGAAACTGAACAAACTGCTCAGAGATATGTAAGGCAATGGCACACATTACCGATCAGATCTGCATCCCACTCTTTCCCAAAGAAAATCAGGTGGCAGTGGAGTACCTTCTATCATATGTGGTGGACCTGCCCCAAGATGAAAGACTTCTGGGAAAAGATTTATAATGAATTGAAAAAAATGTTGAAATATACATTTATACAGAAACCAGAGGCCTTTCTTCTTGGAATGACAGGTTTGGAATTGCAGAAGAAAGATGTTAAATTATTTTTGTATGCCACAACTGCTGCTCAAACCTTATTAGCTAAGAAGTGGGAAATGCAAGAAGTACCAACAGTGGAAGAATGGCAGATGAAGATGATGGATTTTTCAGAGCTAGCTGACCTGACTGGAAGAGTCCGTGACCAGAAGGAGGAGGAGTACCAGGAAGAATGGACAAAATTTAATGATTATTTAGTTAAATATGTTAAGTTAATCTAATTGGAAAAAGCTTGCAATCACCAGATAGGTTTAGGATTTAAATATGCAACGTGATGAATTAATATGTCTAATGCTGAACTGGAAAGAAAGAAAGATGTTAAGTGATTAAGTTAATTTTATAAGAACACTGATTTGGAAAACCATTAAAATGATATTCATTGAAATTCAACTAGGGGGATACAAGGAAGTCACTTAACAATGTTAATAAGATTAGTTTTGATTTATGTTTGTTTGTTTGTTTGTGTGTTTGTGTGTTTATAATTTTGTGAAAATCAATAAAATTTTTGAAGGAAAAAAAAGAAACTCAGGTGGATGTGCAGTGGGTGGAGGGGTGTGTTTCATATTTTTTATCCTGACAACAACAGTGAAATATGTGAGGCTGAGAGCACATGACTTGCTCAAAGGCCACACAGCCAGCCTCATGACTGTACTAGGATTCAAACACCAGAATAACTGGCCCAAATGTAGACCTCTGGCCCACTATACCACAGTGCCTCAGCAGGAAGAAATACAGAATTACCGAGAAGGGAAGAGTTCAGTACAGAACAGAACTGAACGCAAACATCAACAGAGGCCCATCAATGCACAGGGGCAACCATATACAGTATATTTCATCTAGAGCTTCTGCTGTCAGCATTGGGCCTTGGAGGCATCAGAAGCAGCATGGCTGATTTTGGGTACCTCCAAAGCTCAGAGTGTCAAAGACAAGACTCCTCCCCTCTCTTGATGAAGAGGAGGGTGGAGAGCCACCCCAAGACATGTTGCTTCTTGAGGTACAAATGTCCCACTCCGCAAGATAAGGTACCCAGTGTTGGCCAAGTTATTTTGGCACGAGAAGCAGAGAATCTCAGAAGCACCTCTCCCTGGAACAACAAATTAAATAGCTAAAAAATGTATTATCCTTTAATGACACCCAAAATCAGATGTCTCATTCGGCCCTCATGGTCCTGGGTGAGAGACACCCACAGATTCTAACTAGATACCAAGGTCAGCCAAAATGAATGGACTCCTGGCATCCAGGTTTGACACAGTTACCATTTTTTCTTCCCATTGTGAGACTGTGGGCACAAGGACATGGTAACTGATAGAATTCCTGCTCCATGATTGTAGTCATGGGATTGTTGTCTATCATATGACGGTATATGTTTTGACTCCACAGAGTGGGAAGTGGCGGAGACAGGATGTTTGTGTTACTGTGTTCCGTGAAGTGGGACTATTGACCTTTGTTCTTTCTCTTTGCTGTCTGATGCTAGAGAGAGAGGGAGTCATGTTGCAGTGCTCCGTGTGTGTTTATATGTAAATAAAGTAGATTAGCCAAAATGCTGAGTTGCTGAGGTCTGTTACGCAAGCTGCAAAGACTCTGCAGATCCCTAAATGTGCCGGTGTCTGTTGGCATCCGTCACTGTGATGTTCAGGCTAAAGAAAGCTTTTGAAGCTCCTGAACAATTGACCAGGAGGGAGAGAACATGCCAGTCAGGTATGTATCTCTGTCAGGGTCCTACCTGAGTGTAGGACGAGCTCCTGACAATAACTTGTCTTCATTTAGCAAAGGTCTGGCAAGTTTAGCTCTGCAGGGGTCGAGTCCCGGCATCCCTGCCAAAACTAATTTCCACCTCCCAACCTGCAGGGCAGAAATGTTTTTCCCCCTCCAGATTAGATCCTTTCACATACAGGAAAGCTTCAGAAAGCTGCAACAGCTATCAAAACCAACAGTTCTTTCTGAGTTGCAAGTAAAATTCAAATGGTTGGGAATTAAGACACGTTGGTGTCAATAATGCAGGAAATCTACTCACCCCCCCTACATAAGTCCTACATACAACTTTCAAAATTATCTTATTATACACACTGTCGGTCCCTCATTTAAGATACCAGGCCTACTGCAACCCACACAAGCCTTCTGTTAATCCCAAAAAGCTGATCCTGGTGGCTCCATTCAGATTCTGATCCTAAAGCCATCCCACACAGACCTGCTGTCACCAGCCTCCCGCTTTCAGTGTCAGTAGTTTTTAGGTCAGATTGAGAATGGAAAAGTTGTGAAGCCCTGGGAGAAGCTAAGCAAAAGCTTTGCGGATATTCCTAAACAACATGTGAAGACAGATGCCCTACTATTTCAGCGCCCGCAGGAAGTGACAAGCCAATAGGCATCCATCACATCTATAAGAGAAAAAGGGCCAGTGTGTTCCTAATTTATGCTGAATATCTGGAGAACTGATTTACTGGTGCTTGTCCCAGGGCTGGGAAAAAAGGTAGGTATGTCACAGGGGCTGGGAATGTACTTTGCTGCTCTTAAAATGTCGTGCTTGGGTGTGTACATACCACACATTTAAAGCACATAAATAATCCTGGGGACTGTGGTTTGTTAAAGACAGTGGTGTAGGAAGGGGGTGCGGTAGGGGCGGGTCGCCCCGGGTGCCACTGCTGAGGGGAGTGACAAACTGGAAAAAATAAGTATTTTAAAACTAAACTTATTGAAGCTCGTCTCTGTGAGGTGGGCGGGGCTTTCCGGGTCCCGGAAGCTTCCTGCCACCCTCCTTGCCTTGAGACGTTCACACTGCCCCCAACCCAACTGGCCAATCAGCTAAGGCTGGGGGTGCGGCGAAGGCAAGGCAAGGGCTGATGCTGCTGAGGCCGACTTCCTTAGCTCCCCCGCCAGCAGCAGTTGGGTTTTTTGGGCCACTGAGGTGGCCTGCAGAGGCCGAGGTTCCGGGGCGCATGTGGACGACCTCCTGGGCTGCTAAGCCAAAGCTGCTTATGCTCACAATGTTCAGTAAATAAACCAGAAAATAACAGTTGCGACTGTATCTTATTTTTCCATCTTTTAATAGTTTGAATGTGGGGGGTGGGGGTGGGAAGGGACAAGAAATTTTCCACACCGGGTACCCCCTGACCTTGCTATGCCTCTGGTTAAGGATGCTCAGAACTGTAGCTCGGTGGTGGGCAAACTACACTTCCCACAATTCTTTGAGGGTGGCCATGTACTTTAAAGGTACAGCCTGTACACAGCCTTTATATTCGCCCAACCATTTCTGAAGTGTGAGGGATATGGAGTAGACTGCCGAAACAGTTTCTTTTCTGCAAGATTCTCAGGCGTTGGATGATTGGCAAGATTCCCAACCACGGGCCCCTCTGGCTGTTCCATCTCGGCCCCCTGCCCCCGCTGCTTTACCTTTAGCAATCTTAATGTCCAAAGCTGTTCGAATGAGCGCCATCAAGGTGGAGGAGAAATGGACGGTGTTGTCCTCGGCCACCGGCATATTCATCAGGACCAGCCTCTGTACAAGAGAGTGGGGGTGGGGAAGCGGAGGTGGGGGGAAGCAGGCAGAAAACAATATCGAAAAACGTATCAGGGAGACACGAGAAAAGGGGGCTTAGAATGCATCAAGTAGGATAGCCAAAAAGGAGGGCAAGGATCGCCCCCTCCATCCCCCCCCAGCTGGTATCACGTCCCCCCCCCCCAGTGTGCCTGCTTGCTGTCTTTTGCCATTTTTATTCATCTTGTTAAGCCTACATGTCGTTTTACTGACTTGGAGCAAGAAATAGGACTTTGCAAAGGAGAGACAGCCCCAGGGGATCTGTATCTCCATCTTTTTCAGAGCCATTTTGTCTCTTGCCCCCTCCCCCGATTTTGTTGAATCTTGCATCCCAGGATACAAACTCAGGCCTCTCTGTGATAAACTTGCTACCCAGCTACATCCTGGCGCCCCCTTTTTGAGTTTGCGTTTAATTTATTTCAGAAGAAAGATTATGCTTGGCAGAACATGATTGCCCATGCAATGGCTTGAACTCATCTCGAGTCTGAAGCGGGAGGAGAGAGAGAGAGAGAGCGGGTGCAAATGAAGAAAAACTGATGACCAAGGCAGGAGTGGGTAAGTCATGCTCCTTTTACCCCCAGGAGGGGAGAGTGAAATGGCCAAATCCACTTCCCAGAGTGTACAGACTGCTTTGTATATCGTTCTGTGCTTCCCCTGCCACACCTATTCACCCAACCTCGTTCTGGTCCTTTCGGAGCCACCATTGACCCAAAACCATTAGGTGAAATTCAGGCTCAAAAGTAGTAAACATGCTTCCGTTTGTGCAATATGTTTTTTCCACCTTGTGTGCTTCTAGCAACAGGTGAGTGTGAGTGCAAGTAAGCGCTGCCATGAACAGAAACTACCATATTTTTTGCTCTATAAGATCCACTTTTTTCCTCCTAAAAAGTAAGGGGAAACGTGTGTGCGTCTTATGGAGCGAATGAAGGATGCGCAGCTATCCCAGAAGCCATAACAGCAAGAGGGATCACTGCTTTCACTGCGCAGCGATCCCTCTTGCTGTTCTGGCTTCTGAGATTCAGAATATATTTTTTCTTGTTTTCCTCCTCCAAAAACTAGGTGTGTCGTGGTCTGGTGCATCTTATAGAGTGAAAAATACGGTAAAATCCTGGCTAATCTGAACAGGCAAATCTGAATGGCTAAAGGATATATTTTCAGCAGTCCTCTCTTGTACAATCTGCACTCAAACGTGTCTAAGTCCTGAAGCTTCGGCTGCAACCCTTCGAATGCACACAGGATGCCAGAATTTCCAGAATGGTGCCTTCTCTCACCAGATCATGGTCTCCAAGAACCTGGTCTGCAAATTCCTTCTGTTACTAACAAGGATTGAAGGAATGCTACTCCGAACATCACACAACACTTTCTGGCTCAGCTTCAGAGGTGGGTGTTTTTGGCCATCTAGGCTGCATGACTGAACCATGCAATTTTTAAGTCATGAGCTCCACTGAAGACAATTCAGCTTGGTGAATATTTCATGCTCCTTCTACAGCCTTCTTCTATTTCCATTAGTCAACACAGATTGAGCTGCACGTTTTCAGAGCGACTGCCTATAATCTTTATAGTTAGTTTTCCATATGGCCCAACACAAGGGAACTAAATATATGCCATTCGGGACTGTAAAAAGATAGTATATTTTATTGAGCTAGCTGGTTATCATAGAATGGGAGAATTAGAAGGGTCATGTTCTGGAAGGTTTCAGTTTTCAACTCTTCTCAGGCAGATAGTTGCTGCCTTGCCGGACATCTTTGGGAGAGGAAGAGGTTAAGGAGTAAACCCTGCAGAAATCTGGAATGGAGTCCCTAAGACAGCTGGATGACGTCTTCTGCGCCTCCTTCTGGCAACTCCTGCAAACAAGCTAGTGTCAAATGTATTGCTCTGCTTTCCTTTGGACAACATAAGTGAGGCTGAGAGTGGGGTCTTGTCTCCTGGGCAACCCAGGACCTCCATGAACACTGGCTAGACTTGTACCCTAGAGAGGTCACTTCAGTGCTGCTAATGCAGAATAATAATAATAATAATAATAATAATAATAATAATAATAATACCCCGCCCATCTGGCTGGGTTTCCCCAGCCACTCTGGCCAGCTTCCAACAAAATATTAAAATATAATAGTCCTTCAGATATTAAAAGCTTCCCTAAACAGGGCTGCCTTCAGATGTCTTCTAAAAGTCTGGTAGTTGTTTTTTTCCTTTGACATCTGGTGGGAGGGTGTTCCACAGGGCGGGTGCCACTCTGCCTGGTTCCCTGTAACCTCACTTCTCGCAGTGAGGGAACTGCCAGAAGGCCCTCGGAGCTGGACCTCGGTGTCCAGGCTGAACGATGGAGGTGGAGATGCTCCTTCAGGTATACTGGGCCAAGGCTGTTTAGGGCTTTAGAGGTCAGCCCCAACACTTTGAATTTTGCTTGCAAACGTACTGGGAAACGCGACGGGAGGCAGCTTGGTAACTTGGTGACAAGTTACCAGTCTCTGCAGCCACAGCAGGTGCTGTGATTCTCTTGCAGATTCTCTTCACCCCTGGAGGCGCACTCCATTGTCACTTGAGACAGATGGATGTCAACAGCTATGCAACGCTACTCACCAGAGGTGGGGAATCTATGGCTCTCCAGATGTTGTTGGACTACAGTTTCCATCATCCCTGTTCATTGGTCAAGCTAGTGGGGCTGACAGGAACAAATCTGGAGGGCCGCAGGTCCTCACCTCCCTGCTATTAAGTCCCAATGAGCTTGACAGTGCTTATTCCCATGCAAGCATGCTGAGGACCACAGCCCTACATTGCTTAACGAACGTTGCATAATCAGAACTTCTTCTAATATAACGAACCATCTTGCTGCAAGCTGACTTATTTTCAGAGAGTTAACATAAATGCCCCATAAATGTGCTGAAAAACACATCCTCCCATCAGATGGCAGAAGGTGTTCTAAGCAGGTGCAGATGAAACAGTTGAGCAGGGAGGATTTCTGCTCATGTACACCTGCATGCATATAAAACGCCTTCTGACATCTGTTAAACACAGAGATGTGGAAGGAGTGTGGCAGAAGTGCGCCTGCCTAGAAATTGTGGCCCTGTGAGCTCTTCCACATGGTCTTTCAACACACAGAAGGATTTGTGTAAACCTTTTACGGCGTCAGGCCTCCTGGCCCATTAACCCAGTAACATTCACTTTGTACAACAGTGGGTTTCTACGATCTCAGATCCCAAAGGGCTTTGAACCGGAGGGGGCAGGTGGAACTGGGATCCTCTGCATACAAAACATTTGCTCTACCGCTAATCTAAAGCCTCTCATACTTTATTGTGAATCTCTCTGTTTTTCGGAACCGATAGCATAATAACTACGTGTACTAGCTAAAAATTACCGTATTTTTCCATCTATAAAAGACACCCCCATGTATAAGACACCCCCTGTTTGGGGGGACTCAGATTTAAGAAAATGGGGAGGGGAGAGATGAATCTGTGCATAAGACACCCCCTAATTTTTGACATTATTTTTAGGGGGGAAACCTAGTCTTATACACGGAAAAATACGGTATTTGCAAGAGCTTAATTCCAAAGATTCCTCCTCCATTACATTAAAGCAGGCATAGGCAAACTCAGCCCTCCAGATGTTTTGGGACTACAGCTCCCATCATCCCTGACCATTGGTCCTGTTAGCTAGGGATGATGGGAGTTGTAGTCCCAAAACATCTGGAGGGCCGAGTTTGCCTATGCCTGCATTACAGTAACTACATTTTTATCTCTGGGAGTTATATTAAAGATGACCACTGTGGGTCTCCTACGCTGAAAAGGGATCACCTTAGCTTTCAGGCTCACTTTAGTTACACTGACATTACATACATTCCTCTCCTATAACAGCCATGCTTCCATTGCAGAGTATCGCACCTTGTGTGGCAGGTAAGTATTTCGTAGTGTGCAAGCAGACCAGTACTTAATGGTTTGTGAGCATTCGGTAGCCATAAAAAAACAAATAGTCTTTCCTTTCCCCCCCATACGGTCAGCCACCCGCACTCCCATCCCATGCTAATGCGTCCCCCATTTCTCACTGACCAGCAGCCCATAAAGGAAAGAAGGGTTTGTTCTACCTTATAAGCAACTTTGGAGGGACATCTCTTCCCGAGGCCTAGTGGTGGGGACATGAGAGTCAGCATTTCATACATCTCAGTGTAATGGATGCGGCCACTGGTCATGGAGGGGAAAGAGGACAAGGGGAAGGGGAGGAAGATGCAGAGGAACGAAAGGAAGAAAAACAAGGCATTCCCAGAGACCCCAAAAATGCCCCCAAACAAAACAGAACACAGGGAACAGAAGAGAGAAAAGAACAGACAAAACAGGAAAAGAACAGGAAACCCATTAATCAATGCAAATCATACATGACAGCCTGTGCTGATGTGGATTTATATCGCCCCTCACACAGACCCAAGAATGGCACCGGCGTGTTTTGCCAGCCTTCCCATACATATTGGCTGGCGTTGGTTTCGTACGGCCGGTTTCCCCTTGCAGGTGTCGTGCCATTGCCCCACCTCGTTCCCAGGACTGTGTGCAAGTGGTATATAAATCAAGATACACAACACTCCAACAAAGGGTTATTCAGGCTATGGTGGTGCAGACGTCAGAGAATGGGCAGGACCCGAGCTGTTGGCAGAGCCTGCTTTCTTCCTCACCAAGTCCTGCCCTAAGATTCATGTTGTGGCATAACCCGTGGCTGAAGTGGTATGTACTGCCCACCTCTGGCAGTGCCTATGCAACCGGAAAGCATCGTCTTGCATAGGAGGGCAGTGAACCAGGCTCAAAGGAATGTGTTTCTTTTGCTTCCATCCAGCCCTGGGGATGGAGAACTTTCCCACCATGCACTGGTGCAAAGGCATGCTAAGTGGCTAAGAAAAGAAAAGCAGGACGAAAATTCTACATGCCATGCTCTTCCCGCCCCCCGGTTCTTTCTCACATGCGGCTTCAAGTTTCACCTGGTTGGAGTTTAAAGAGTCTTGGCAGAGGCAGCTGTTTTGGCCTTCTGAGGTTCAGGGTTCATTTGTGCTCCCCGCATTCTAAAGTAACCGTAAAGGACACCCCCTGGCTATCTGAAGATGCGTGCGTGCACACGAAAGCTTATACCAAGAAGAAGAAGAGGAGTTTGGATTTGATATCCCGTTTTATCACTACCCGAAGGAGTCTCAAAGCGGCTAACAATCTCCTTTTCCCTTCCTCCCCCACAACAAACACTCTGTGAGGTGAGTGAGGCTGAGAGACTTCAGAGAAGTGTGACTAGCCCAAGGTCACCCAGCCGCTGCTTATGGAGGAGCGGAGACGCGAACCCGGTTCCCCAGATTACGAGTCCACCGCTCTTAACCACTACACCACACTGGCTCTCAAGTTTGCTCCAAGAACAAACTTAGTTGGTCTCTAAGGTGCTACTGGACAATTTTTAATTTTTTCATATATTTTGACTGTGCCAGACCAACACAGCTACCTACCTGAATCTACTCCCTGGCTAGTACTTCCTATTTTGTAACTTTCTCATTGCAGCATCTTATCAGCCTATGCATAAGAGTTTCATGGAGAACAGCTACGTGGGCTTAGAATCCAGTAGAAAAGGCACAACTACGGACTTGGGGGCTTCGTTTGGAATCTTTAAGCTCCTCCTCATCTTCCTGGGAAAAAGTGAAACGTGCCCAGGGCTAGTTGTTGTTGTCTCTATAAACAACTTGGATGAAGGAATTGAGAAGACGCTCAACAAATTTGCGGATGTCACCGGAAATGGGAGGTGCATCTAATACCACAGAAGACAGAATCGGGACACGATATGTACTCAACAGATTGAAGGACTGAGCCCAACCTAACAACAGGGACAAATGTAAGGTTCTGCACTTAGACAGGAAAAAACAGATGCACAAATATAGGATGGGGACACCTGGCTTACTAGTAGGACATGTATAAAGGATCTATGGGTCTTGGTGGACCACAAGCTTAACATGAGGTAACAGTGTGATGCAGGAGCAAAAAAAAGCTGATGCTATTCTAGGTTCTATCAACAGAAGTCTAGTGTCCAGATCAAAGGAAGTAAAAGCACCATGCTATTCTGCCTTGGTCAGAGCACACCTGGAGTATGGTGTTCAGTTCTGGGCACCACAATTTAAGAAGGATATTGTGCAGAGGAAGGCAACCAAGATGATCAAGGGTCTAGAAACCAAGCCTTATGCAGAATGGTTGAGGAAGTTGGGTATGGTTTTTCCCCAGGAGACTGAGAGAAGATGCGATAGCCATCTACAAATATCTAAATGGCTGCCACATGGAAGAGGGAACATGATTGGTTTCTTCCTGCTCTGGAGAGTAAGACCTGAACCAACGGCTTCAAGTTACAAGAAAGGAGATTCTGACTAAGCGTTAGGAGGAATTTTCTGACTGTAGAAGCTGTTTGACAGTCCAAGAGACTTCCTTGGAAGGCGGTGGACTCTCCTTCCATGGATGTTTTTAAGCAGAGGTTGGATGGCCACCTGTCATGGATGCTTCAGTTGATATTCTTGCATTGCAGGGGGTTGAATTGATGACCCTCAGGGTCCCTTGAAACTCTACAATGCTGTGGTTCTGTGGTTCTAAGTATGGGGATCAGTGGAGAAGAAGAATAAAGACCACTTCTCCATATTCTCATCATGGATGCTCTTACTAGCTTGCAGATGAGACAGACAGATAGAGAAAGAAAGAATGAATGATACAGGAGAAAACTATCCCAAGGTGCTTAGAAAGGGCTTCTCAAAGTGGAAAGCTAGGCATTTCTCCTGTGTTCCCAGAAAGAGACACTGGGAACTTCTGCTACTGGGAACTTGCCTCCTATTTCCTAAGTCAGGTCTTTGAACTTGCTCCAAAGGCCTTCCTTTTATCTTTGAACTAAACAAATATGAGCACATTAAGAGCTACATCTACATTAACTGTATTATTTGTAGAGGTCATTCGTTGTTGTTTAGTCGTATCTGACTCTTCGTGACCCCATGGACCAGAGCACGCCAGGCACTCCTGTCTTCCACTGCCTCCCGCAGTTTGGTCAAACTCATGCTGGTAGCTTCGAGAACACTATCCCACCATCTCGTCCTCTGTCGTCCCCTTCTCCTTGGGCCCTCCATCTTTCCCATCATCAGGGTCTTTTTCAGGGAGTCTTCTCTTCTCATGAGGTGGCCAAAGTATTGGAGCCTCAGCTTCACGATCTGTCCTTCCAGTGAGCACTCAGGGCTGATTTCCTTCAGAATGAATAGGTTTGATCTTCTTGCAGTCCATGGGACTCTCAAGTTTCTTAATTTCTTGTTTTCTTGTTTTTTGTTTGTCTTGTACTTGATCATTTGTATGCTGTTGTCTCAGTTTCCTCATAATGTCCACCTTCCCCCATTTTAAACATGGGCCCTTTATTTAACATGTCTAGGCAGTCCTTCTGGTGGCTTGTGCATCATGAAAACAGTTTTTACGGGAACTTCTACATTTGAGGGGAGCTTCGCTTGTTGCTGTTTTTATCCAAGGACAGGCCTTGAAATGCTCTCTCCCTAAAAACTGCTAGTTTCAAAGTAAGACAGATACTTTCAAATCTGATTTACTTCTCCCTCCCCCAGATATTAGGTCTGTAGCCCTGAGCGAAACATTTCAAACAGGGAATTATATATAATTTTGTGGTGAGCAATGAACTAAATCATAGCTCTGAGACCTTGCAGTAGAATCTTGTGAGAAACAGAAGGACAGGACATTGTGGGGACTGAGATGGCAATCGACTGTGGAACAAGTGAAGTTGAAATCTAAGGGCAATTGGATTTTCATGACTATAGAAAAACGGCAAGTATTTGGATAAAAGCCTTTTTCTTCCAAAATGGTAAAAAAGCCAAAATGCCAGTGAAAATCTGGCCAAGCCTTGGTCCTTTGCACAGTAAATGCTACACAGGTAACTGTCAACTTGCCCAATGATCTTTTGATGACTGTAACCGATTGTTCTTGCTGTTGCTGCCAAGTTGGGAGAAAACCTACATGATTTCTATTATCTCTTCATGATCAAAAGGCAGCTCCGTAAACTCACTATGGGTTGTGAGTGTCAACCATGGAATGCAGTAAGTTCTAATGCTTTCTGAAACTGAACTGCATGAGTACAGAAAGGCAACAAAAGATTTGATTTAGCTATGAAAGATGTGTTTTAAGACCCAGGCATCTGGTGCAAAAAGAAAACATGGGCTGCTACCACATGTTCTTCCCTCGCCGAGGGAAGCAGTGCAAGAACCATGAAGGACGATCCCAAACATTAACGTATTGCAAAGATGCATTGTTGTGATTTGTGAAGCACATTGGCCCATGAGCGGCAATTCCTGTATTTTCTCAAAGGCAAGGTTTCTCATAGCCATGTCTCTTGAAACAGCTCTTTATTAAAAGGGACACACTGAAGTAGAAGCCTATTTGTTTTGAACATGATGGAACGATTGTACTGTACCTGCGGCAGATTTCAGACCAAGGAAAGAATGAAATATGTCTCAGACAAGGGCTTCCTAAACAACCTCAACATTACTAGGTGATGTGTCTAGTGAACGAAAGATGCTGTTTCTTAGACGTCTTTAGCCCCAGAATGCAATGGTGAGGAGGACTTAAAAGCAAAAGGAAACAAAGAATGACTGGTTTGTTTATTTTTCAGGGCTGCGAAGGGGTTCCATTTACACTGCACAACAGTATTACAGACAGCTGTTTATACCAGACAAAATTTGGTAACCGTTTGCCATTGATACCAGTGCCAAAAGTTGTTGTTTTTGCTTATACACTACAGCTTATGTCTTATTTTAGACAAAATGATTCACTCTAGCACATGTGTAATAAGAGTATATTACACATAATGTCACCATGAAAATAATCAGTGACGTATTTATGTGGAGGCTGAACACTTGCTAAACTTACAGAGTTAATTATTCTGTAAGGTTAATCTATCTTGGCTGTCATTTGTTAAATCACAATAGAAATCATTGCGAGTGGGTTTCAAGAATGAGTTTTGGAACTGGCAAAGGAATAACACACGAATCTGAGGTTCTTTTGCAGCTTCCCTTATGGAGATGACAGCTTAGATTTCATTTTTTTTTATTTATTTTGAAGTTTACTCAACTACAAGGGATGGAACAAACTTTAATCCTAGTCCTCATCTAAACTGAGTGGTTTTTTCCTTGGCATAATGAAGGTTGAAACCATTATTTACTGCCAATGACTTGCAAACAATAAACAGCCGAAGCTCTCAAGAAATATAAGTGATCAAAGCTTGTAATTTGCAAAAATATAAGAACAGTCTAAATGCTTTCAAAGAATCTGACAGGTCAAAAAAATAAGAATTTGACATTTTTGTGTGTGTGTGTGTGTGTGTGTGTGTGTGTGTAGGGAAAATAGAGATAGCCACAATGGGCAATACTTTCAAATAAACATTCATTAGGGCCTAGGTCTTACTAAGATGGAAATCTGCATCACTTCAGACTGCATGGGAGATAGAATGTTCTTTCATACAAAAAAAAAATATTCCTTCCACACAGAAAATTAGATATTGAGGGCAAGGGTTCTTCTAGATTAGCCTTCTATCATCTGACATGCTGGTTTTCTTTGTTGAGTGGGGTTTTAA
Source organism: Podarcis cretensis (assembly GCF_951804945.1). NCBI lineage: Eukaryota > Metazoa > Chordata > Lepidosauria > Squamata > Lacertidae > Podarcis > Podarcis cretensis. The sequence continues at coordinate 94,077,101 of NC_137175.1, forward strand.
AACATTTTGGCTGAGGAGTAGCCAGCTGTATGAGCCTTCAAGGTACAGCAGATGTCACCGAGAGCTGGGCATAAATCAGGATGTTGAGTCTGGCAAACTGAATAGCACTCTTAGGAGATACATCGTGAACCCCAATGGCATTACTCTGGAGGGTCAGAAACAGTGCAAGATTCAATAACCAGAGCTGCTGTGCTTAAAACTGTAACACCTTCACAACTGAGTCTCTGGTGACGACATCTTTCTCCCCATGTCCTCCTCGCTTTGCTTTTTGTCCCTCAACCTCTTGCCTCGCATTTTCTCCTGCATATTTTTTTTTTGTAGCCGCACTGGTTAAAGAGCAATAGCAATGCCCACTCGGAAGATAAAAGATGTGCCATCAGAGAGGGCTCTGATCCGAGAGGCAAAGGTCGTGCTTCCCGGGTGTATTATCCGTGCGCAGGAGACACAACCCACAAAAGAAAAGAAAGGAAGGAAAACCTTTAGAGGACCAGAATGAATTTGCAGCTTAGGCAGACAAACCAAAGCCTTCTCTCCCCTCCCCATCCCTTCCTGGCCCAACAGCTGCTGGTTCTGAAAGGGTGTGGATCTCTTTAAACTCAGGTTAAAGCAATGCCTGATGAGGAGCAGTGGTGGCAGAGCAGAGGGTCGGGAAGGAGGGGTTTAACAGGATGTTCCCATTGCCGGGTTGTGGCTGGGGATTGGGAGGCAAACCTTGTACGCCACCCTGTAGGGGCAGTTCTCTCCCAGGCCCAGAGGAGGCGAGATCACCCGTACTAATGTGTACATATCCTTATACAGGATCCTGCCACTGGAAAGGAAGCACAGGTGCGTTAATAGGGCTGCTCAGGAAACGGGGAAGAGGATGCAAGTGCAAAACTAACTGATGGCACCAGATTTGTGCAACTTTCCCCTTCCGTCTCCAGCTCGGAAAAAGCTCTGAGCGGCCTGTGGAAAAGATAGCTACTGCTCTGACTGGGAAGGTTGGTTCTACAGTGTTGGATCCCATCCCATTTGTCAACAAAGTGAGTACGAAAGGGTCAAAGTTGTCTCGAACTGAGGCTGAGAAAAGATGCAGCAGTCTGCCACGAATTAGCAGATCTTAGCCCATATACAGACACTCATCCCTGGATCAGCCAGAAGAGTTTTGCAAAGCTGGTTATTTAAATAAAGTCAACACACTTTACTATTATTTTAAAAAACACCTTTCTGGAGGTGCTAAATCGGTTTCGTTCCCATTTTCCGAAAGCGGAAAGTTTTGTGAGGAAATGTAAACAAGTTGCTCAGAGTTGCACCGTGAGAAAAGTGAGACTGAATCCAAGCCTGCAGTCCATCGCAGCTAGACAGTATTGTGCAGTAACAGAACAATCTAATGGTACCCCGTAATTCCTGACAAGGAGCCACAGATCAAAAGTTATCAGAACGTGGCAAATCTATTTAATGGTGGGGGTGAGGCCACTGCAAGCCAAATCCCTGGTACAAGAAAAAGCTTTTTTGAGATGTGCGAGGAGATCCCCACTCTTTCCACTTTTCAAAGTGAAATCTGACTTTAATCTTCTCATTCTCTTCCCATTCCTTCGACAGTTTTCCTATCTGGCAAATGACCCATTTGCTTCTCTGTGGAAAACTATAGGAGAGGTGTGAAGAAGTTCACATTGGAGCTCCTATTTAATCCTGTTTCCCCACTTTGGCCTGTTTCTCACGGAGGTGCCCTGATTCTCATGTAAAAAACTACCCACACAAATATATCTGTATCTGACCAGACAGAAAGCCAGAATATCAGGGAGAAAACCAGGCTACAGAGCCCTTCTCGCTGATATGCTAGTTTTGTATGCAGACGTACATTTTGTGTATGTGGGGACACAGTCATGGGACATGTTACAGCCCAAAGGCAATTGTATCACCCCAGAGAGAACCAAATTTCCAGCCATGGGTTGCAGAATTGGCCTATCGTGGCTTGCGAGGTGCAGAACCTGTGGTCTCAACTCCCATCAGCCCCTGCCAACATAGACAATGGTCAGGGAGGATGGAAATTTGGACGCAGGCTCCTCACCCCTGTTTGTTGTTTCTGAAAATTACCACTTTAATTCAGAAACACAATCATCACATTGTTTTTTTAAATAGACCGATTAAGCAAATGTGTGCCAAATATGAAGGCGGATATCCAATAATCCTGACTTCTCACAGCAATGCCAACTTTCAAAAAGAAAGTCTTAGCAAAGTGCAAGACTGCTAGGGGAATAGCAGTAGGAAATTCAGAGTCTGAGGGGGCAAGGTAAGAAAAGGAAAACCAATTTTTATGTTTACACTAAGGTTACCAGATTTTTTTCAGTGAATTCGGGGACACTTTTCAACTTCAATGGATTTTGTATGGGGACTGATTTGTAAATCTGGGGACTGTCCCCAGGAAACAGGGATGTCTGGTAACCTTAATTTACACCCCGATTACCCCTCCCCCAAGAAAAAGCCAACTATTATTTCCCCTTTTGTCCAAACCCTACCTAATCCTATCAACTCCTTAATTGTTCAAGAAAATTTGACATTCCTGCTCAAAATGAGCTTGCGCCATGAAAAGAACAGCCTGATGCTACCATAGCTGTCAACTTTCGGATTTGAAAATAAGGGATCAGCAGCCTCACCTGTCCTGGAGACAGTCTATGGGATATCTAACAATCCAGGATAGTAGCGGGAAACAGCGCTGAAATAAGGGAATTTCCCGCAAAAAAAGGGAAGGTTGACAGCTACTAAAAGCAGATACAGAGCTCAGAAGAGTAGATATGCTTGCCTATGGGACCTTAAATACAAATGTGTTTATTCCTATTTTTTCACAAGGTATTTTGGGGTGGGAAACAGAATAAAGCTGGTGAGCTGGGTCCTGAGCTCCGCCAGGAAAGCCCTTCTGAGACTGGCGCTCTCAAGCAGAGCAGATCCCTGCCCAAAGTGGGGTTTGCAGTTGGTGCCCATTGCAGCCATTGAATTGAGTGCAGGCATTCCCAGTTGGGTCTGCAGCTGCTACCAATGAGCTACTATGATGTCATCTATGACATCACATATGATGTCACGTGTGGGACAGGTGGGTGTGGCTTAGGAGCCTTGCTGCACCTGATTTAGGCATATGGACTGGAGGTTCCCCATGGCCGTGCTATTTGATAAGTAGGCTCTTGCCAATGAGTACCCAATGCCACAATATTTGTTTACTTACTTATTTAAAAACATTTTTAGACCGGTCTAAAAATATGCCTGTCCTAATTGCCTATGCAAAATGCTTCCCATTACTGAAATATTCTGCTTTAAAAAACCAAAAACAAAACACCGCCACAAGAAAACAAAGTTTTAAGACATGCATTTTTTGTACACATCTTAATTCAAAATGCACATTTTTATATCCACTTGAGCCTAAAATACAATTTTTGGCACTTTTTGGAGACTAAATATTTGGAGAAGTGCAAAAACCAAAGGATAGCTGCATTCCAATTCATGAATTAGTTCAGGAAATGTAAATTGGATCAGTTTACTTTTAAAGGTGGGCTCAAGCATCCTTCATTGTGTGTGATGGGTTTTGCTGGTATTTACCACTTCAGGCTGATGGTAAGGGACCATATGTTTGAATGATCCTCCATAATAATAATATAGCTACATACACAAATGTAGCGTATTAAGGCAATAGTTCCTGATGTTCTAGATTTCTATGTGCAGAAATCTTTTATATATGGGGACATTTAAAAGATACAACCCCCAATGTGTATGGCAAAGTGGAATAGCCTAATGAGAGCCACAGTGTTGAGAATTTTTCCTGTGTGTTTCAGCTCTGATTTCAAAGGTGATAATCAATATCAACTGCTCTTTACAACCCATATTCTGTGTTACATTCAAGGCTTGACATCAGGCATATCCAAAGTTCGTTTCAGGGGCCTAATCTGGCCCACCGGTCAGTTTATTCTGGCCCTGTGGCAGTTCATTTCCTGGGGTAATGACCCTCAACAACTTCAATCCTCGCGGTCCTTCACTTCATCCATTCTGGCCCTCTTTGAAAAAAGATTGGACACCACTGATTTACACCATTGCAAAGGAAGAAAGAACTATGGCCGAAAAAATACAAAAGGTCACGCACCATAAACTAATAATATCAGGATCACAGCAAACTAGATGAATTCAGGTAAAACAATAAAACTAGGTTTCAGGTAGGCAAAGGCAGATTCACGGCAATTAGGGAGATTCCAGAATTGCAAGAGCTCCAGAGAGGACCCATCGCTTTTCTAGATTTGTGAACATTCACACCGATTTTAAAAGGACTGGAATCTCAGGGTGGTCCAAGCCAGTTCTTGGAGAAAGATCAACATAAAAAGGCTTTCAAGTTCTCTGGTGGGAAATCTGAGGTCTCAAAAGCTTACTTGTGGTGGCAAACAAATGTCAATGCCAGTTCAGGCTAAGCACTGTCGTACTGGGACACTGGGGTTAGGCAATTATGTTGAAACGCCCAAGGGAGACATTCTAGAAAACAATATTTTCTGAAGCATGCCTGAAACTTTTTTTTTTTTTGGGGGGGGGGAGTAGTGAAGACCACCAGCCAGAGGGTGGCCACTCAGATGTGGAAGTGTGTGCAAGGAGTTGTTTGCAACCTCCATGCTGCAGACCCCAAAAGATGCCACAATAAAAGCAAAAAAGAAATCACAATCTTGCACACACCAGAGCTCTGATCAGACCACGGCTCATCCTCAGTGCGCTTAGTATATGATATTTGTTTGTCATTCACATCAGGCATGTTTGCTGCAAGAAACATGGGTGCATCTCTGGCAGACCCAGTTGCTTCATGAAATGGGGAACTGCTCTTTTTTCACAGGATTCCCAGAGGCAGCTCACAAAACCATTACTATAAAAATGCAGAAAACCCTGACCTTAGAAAATATTAATAAATAAAACCTGAGCTTTAACCCTTAATTCAGACCAGCTCAAACTCTGCATTGTTTGGGTAAGCAAAACGTCTTCCAATGCAACTTCTAGGCGGCTTCTCATAGGCACATTTGGAGCCTGAAGGGTTAATTCCTGTTTGTCTTGGGCATCATTTCTAAACAGATTTTGCAGAGGGCTTAAAAACAGGGGGTGCCTACATACCACGCAGCTCTGTCATACTCTGCCCAAATCCGGACAAATTCGTCAAGGTGATGCGGTCCCAAGATGGAGGAATCTCGAGTCAGGTATTCAAAATTGTCCATGATGACGGCCACAAAGAGATTCAGCATCTTATGTAGGGAGGAAACAAGACGAACGTGTAACAAGGAAAGTCTGGAGAGAAACTGGCACAGTTCACATTTCAATGCAAACCTACCAAATTTATAAGTCCCTACAAAATATGTGGCCATCCTTTGAAATTCATATTTCATAATTCATTTTGTGATGCAACCAAAGCACACATTGGGGAAACGTGTGCTTAAATTCCAAATATTAGTGAAAACGGCATAGAGAAAGGTATGTTATGAGGGGAAATCTCTTGCAAAAAACCTGTGTGCATCAGGCAAAATTGCAAACAAACATGTGTCTGTTGGGAGAAATGTGAACTAGGATCCCGACCTATTTTCACAAGACCCTTAAGAAAAAACACGCAAACTGATGTGGAAATACTGCAATCCGAGTTTTAAGTGTGGAAAGATGAGGAACTGAGAGAAACCAAAATTGACAGGCTCATCCATCCAACAAGAGGAAGAGGACAGGGGTAAGCAGAAGAGAGCAGAAGGGAATATAAATAGATGGAGAAAAAGAGAGAAAAAATACTGCCAAGCAGGTTCCTGCATGTGGCACAATGACAGCGAAATCCTCTCTCTCTGTTCCATGTGGAGGATCCTTCTGGATTCCATTAGGGGCAAAGGGGAAGGGAAGTGGGACTCACCAAAAAGGAGCAGAAGAAGATAAAGGAGACAAAGTATACATATGCCAGATTTGTGCCACATCGCTCGTTCTCGTTCTGCCCAGATGTTGCTGTGGTGTCCGACTCACATCCTTTCCCTTCCAGGCATGAAAGCATGATCTCCTGCCACGCCTCCCCTGTGGCGCTCCTGCACGCAGAACAAACACATCTTCCAAGTTTACTGCTTCATTCACCAAATCCCTTGCAATTAATTGCTTCTTGCATCAGCCAAGCTCTGCTGCTTCAGAGGATGGCATAGCCACATCGTGGCAGACTGTGATTTGATTCCAGCAGTACCGTATTTTTCGCTCCACAAGACGCACCTGACCATAAGTCGCACCTAGTTTTTAGAGGAGGAAAGGGGGAAAGCCCCGTTTTTGGGGGGGATCAGCTCAAAGTTGAGCAGCTTCTTTTGCAAAGGGGAAAAGCCCCCTTTTTAGGATCAGCTCAAAGTTGTTGAGCTTACTTTGCAAAGGGAAAAAATCCTGTTCTTATGGGGTTCATAAGTTCTGCAGCTTCTTAAGGAAAGGAAAGGGAGCCGTTTCTACAGTTTCCAGACAGATAATCTAATCATCCAGTCAGATGTCGCTGGGAAAACAAACAGCCTCAGTGTGCAGAACATTCAACAATGGAGGCCTGGGCAAGGGGGCAGGGCCGGAAAGGGAGTCGGCGATCGACCACACATTCGCTCCATAAGACGCACAGACATTGCCCCTTACTTTTTAGGAGGAAAAGTGTGCCTTATGGAGCGAAAGGGACACGGGTGGCGCTGTGGGTTAAACCACTGAGCCTCTTGGGCTTGCCGATCAGAAGGTTGGCGGTTCGAATCCCAGCAACGGGGTGAACTCGGTCCCTGCTCCTGCCCACCTGGCAGTTCGAAAGTATGTCAAAGTGCAAGCAGATAAATAGGTACCACTCTGGCGGGAAGGTAAACGGCGATTCCGTGTGCTGCTCTGGTTTGCCAGAAGCGGCTTAGTCATGCTGGCCACATGACCCGGAAGCTGTATGCCGGCTCCCTCGGCCAATAAAGTGAGATGAGCGCCGCAACCCCAGAGTCAGCCACGACTGGACTTAACCATCCAGGGGTCCCTTTACCTTTATGGAGCGAAAAATATGGTAGTTTAGGGTGTCTATGTGTGGCAGGTGGGGTGGGGGGAACAGGATCTGCTGTCCCAAAAAAGCAGTGGTCCTAGTTCATGCACCATCAGGGTGGATTTGATTTAAACCAAATCAATTTAAATCACGATTTAAATCACTAGTCAGTAAGACTTGATTTAAATCTTTTTTTTTTTTATAGAAAGTCTCATTCTTGCTGGTATAAATCTTAATATTTACAACCAGAGGAAGGTTTCATTTTTGGACTGATAAATTTTCAGAGTAGTTTCTACAGTTATATCAAAAATTACTGATTTGGTTATTCTATTAGGAATACACAGACAGATAATTATGAAATAATTGTGAGGTTCCATAAGTTAACTGTTTATATTTGGACAACCTTTCTGCTGTACTTTATTAGAAGGAGAAAAACAATCACTAGTAACAATTTAAACAATTTATTTAACTGAAACAATAACATTATAGCATATGTGTTCATGTTTGTTAACTGATGTGGTTAAACAATTTTTTTTAAAAAAACTTAGACTGAGTTTTAGCACACATGAAAAACTTAAAACAAATCCTTATTTCCTGATGAATAGCCTTTGGACTATAATGTAAGTTATACAGAAAACTATCTTTAGAAAGATTTTTCCTCCAAAAGCATTTTATTTTAAAAATCTGATTTAAATAAAAAAATAATAATCCATTTTTTAAAAAATCATTTATTTTTATCCACCCTGCGCACCATGTAGTGTCACACAAATAGGGGTGTTAGTGGTAGCAGCAAGGAAGGAGAGCAATAATGAACCCACACAAGCACAGTCCGCACTGCTGGACAAATTATTTAGATAGTTTACAAAGATCCCACATTGATTCCACATCCAGTGAAGCTGGCGAGTTATTTGGAAGTTTTTTATGCTGACCAGGGACCTCCCAGGGTTTGTGTGTGTCTGTCTGTCTGTGTGTGTGTGTGTGTGTGTGTGTGTGTGTGTGTGTCTGTGTTCATCAATTATCAGGATGCTTTCCAAAGCTGGTGCAAATGCCATTTCAAAATAGCCGACGTATAAACTGAGCATAGGATGTCATTATGTCATTATTAACTTATTGATTTGATTACATTCCATTAGAAAGAAGAGAGGGAGGACACTTAACATAATGGATAATTAGATCCAAGCGGGTCTTTCTAGCAGGATAGCTTTGTCTGCAACTTTGGCAATGAATGGTTTTACCATGTATTGGCATTAAGATAAAAAAAATGGTAAAGGACCCCGGGACGGTTAAGTCCAGTCAAAGGTGACTATGGGGTTGTGGCGCTCATCTCGCTTTCAGGCGAGAGCCGGCATTTGTCCACAGACAGCTTTCCAAGTGATGTGGCCAGCAGGACTAAACCGCTTCTAGTGGAACTGGACACCTTGATGGAAGCCAGAGCACATGGAAACGGCGTTTACCTTTCCACCACAGTGGTACCTATTTATCTACTTGCACTGGTGTGCTTTCGAACTGTTAGGTTGGCAGGAGCTGGGGCAGAGCAACGGGTGCTCACTCCACCATGGAGATCCGAACCGCCAACCTTCTGATTTGCAAGCCCAAGAGGCTCAGTGGTTTAGACCCCATCGCCACCCGCGTTAACTGGAGTCAAAAGTTAGGAAGTGACTACAGCTGCAAACTCATTAGGAGATCCAAATTCTTGTAAATCCTGCCTGTTAGTTCAGCTAGAACAAACCGAACACGTTGTCCACAAAGCCCTTTGGGGTCAAACTGTCCTTTCTAGGTAATAATAATAATAATAATAATAATAATAATTTATTATTTATACCCCGCCCATCTGGCTGAGCTAACCCAGCCACTCTGGGCGGCTTCCAATCAAGTGTTAAAAACAATACAGCATTAAATATTAAAAACTTCCCTAAACAGGGCTGCCTTCAGATGTCTTTTAAAGAGACGATAGCTGCTTATTTCCTTCACATCTGCTGGGAGGGCATTCCCCAGGGCAGGCGCCACTACTGAGAAGGCCCTCTGCCTGGTTCCCTGTTCCTTACTTCTCGCAATGAATGAACCGCCAGAAGGCCCTCGGTGCTGGATCTCAGTGTCCGGGCTGAACGATGGGGGTGGAGATGCTCCTTCAGGTATACAGGACTGAGGTCGTTTAGGGCTTTAAAGGTCAGCACCAACACTTTGATTTGTGCCTGGAAACGTACTGGGAGCCAATGTAGGTCTTTCAAGACTGGTGTTATGTGGTCTCGGGGGCCACTCCCAGTCACCAGTCTAGCTGCCGCATTCTGGATTAATTGCAGTTTCCGGGTCACCTTCAAAGGTAGCCCCACATAGAGCGCATAGCTGTTGTCCAAGCGGGAGATAACCAGAGCATGCACCACTCTGGCAAGACAGTCTGTGGGCAGGGAGGGTCCCAGCCTACGTTCCAGATGGAGCTGGTAGACAGCCGCCCTGGGCAAAGAATTAACCTGCGCCTCCATGGACAGCTGTGAGTCCAAAATGGTAAGCTGCCCAAAGGGGAACTTTACTGATGCCATCCTTCGGCTTGGCAGCAAGTAGGTGCGTAGTCAGTTATTTGCTGGAACAGCTTCCAAAACCTTTTTGAAATCATACTGGTAAAGGCAATGTCACATTTTAACCTAAAACATTGGAATGAATCCTTGTATGAGTGTTAAAAGTCAGTTTACCTGAAAAGCAGCATCAGTGAGCCCAGAAAGCTGCGGAAATTGTTGTGACGATTAATGTGGCTTTCTTCATCCAGTTTGATATTCCCAAAAACCTGAAGGCACAGAGAAATGAAAACCCAGTGGAGAAGATTTGACAACGACAAATACAGCAATCTCCCAGTTGGGTTAATACGAAGTGTACAAAGTCCTGACTACCTCTTTATTTCACTTCCTCCAAAGTCCCATGGCACTAGGGCAAGGGAGATAATTGTAGATGGAGGAAGAGAGGTTCGTGTCTTTTTTCAGCCAGAGACATGAAAGGCAGCGTGAAAATGCCATCACTGCTAACGGTGTGTTCACTTATGGCACTTTTGTCTCTGGTTAACAGGTTTTTGTAGGGTGCCAGAAACCTGCAAAGTCTCTTTGACCTGCAGCAAGCATGGGGCAATGGAAATATGCATTAATTCCATGGGAAGGAAAGCCTCTTGTAAACTGTTTGCTGCTCCAAGGTCTGCCTCAAGGCTGCGTTTGCTCAAGATCATGCTAATTGGCAAGCGGTCCTTCAAATGAAAAGTAGAGTGAATTCTATACTTCTTTTTTGTTTTTAAAGGGGCAATCTCTCATTTAGTCTGCATGGCTGAATACCAGATTGAACAACTCAGGATCAGACGACAAATGAAACTGCTCTGCAGGTATAATAATAATAATAATAATAATAATAATAATAATAATAATTATACCCCGTCCATCTGTCTGGTTTTCCCCAGCCTCTCTGGGTAGCTCCCAACAGAATATTAAAAACACAATAAAACATCAAACATTAAAAACTTTCCTAAACAGGGCTGCCTTCAGATGTCTTCTAAAAGTCAGATAGTTGTTTATTTCCTTGACATCTGATGGGAACCAGGCAGAGGGCCTTCTCGGTAGTGGCGCCCGCCCTGTGGAACGCCCTCCCATCAGATGTGAAGGAAATAAGCAACTATATGACTTTTAGGAGACATCTGAAGGCAGCCCTGTTTAGGGAAGCTACTAATGCTTAATAGGTTATTGTATTTTAGTGTTTTATTGGAAGCCGCCCTGAGTGGCTGGGGAAACCCAGCCAGATGGGTGGGGTATAAATAATAAAGTATTATTATTATTATTATTATTACTATTACAGTGGTACCTCGGGTTACAAACACTTCAGGTTACAATCACTTCGGGTTACAGACTGTGCTAACCTGGAAGTAGTACCTTGGGTTAAGAACTTTACTTCAGGATTAGAACAGAAATTGTGCGGCGGTGGCACGGCAGCAGCGGGAGGCCCCATTAGCTAAAGTGGTACCTCAGGTTAAGAACAGTTTCAGGTTAAGAACGGACCTCTGGAATGAATTAAGTACATAACCAGAGGTACCACTATATCATCATCATCAATTGAGCACCTAATGGTAACTATTATTGTTATTATTCATGATCAATATGTTCTGTCCTCAAACCTCACAAACAGCCTCTAGCTCCTTTACCTGCCAGACACAGAATCTTAGGTCTTTCAGGTGGTGCCTTACCTGCATTCCAATGATGGCATAAATGAAGAAGAGCATTGCAATCAGGAGACAGACGTAGGGGAGGGCCTGAAAGATGCAGACAATGAAAGGTTTTGTTGTATTAAATGCACAGCATTTATTTAAAATATCTTGTATTTTTGCCTTTACATTGAGGTGCCCAAGTTGTTTAACACCGGCAATTTTTTTTTAAAAAAATATCATTCAAATAATAAGCTCAAACAAACAAAAAGGCAAGCATTTTGTTTTCCCTTTGAAATCTGGTGAGTTAGCTCAGTTTCCGAGTTACTTGGAGCTACAGCAAAATGGTGGCTTTTATTGTTATTTTGATTTATTGCATTTATATCCCAACTTTCCTCCAAAGAACTCAAGGTGGCATATACAGTCGTACCTTGGCTTTGAACAGTTTAGTTTTCGAATGTTTTGGCTCCTGAACGCCACAAATCTGGAAGTGAGTGTTCCAGTTTGCAAACTATTTTTGGAAGCTGAACGGCCGATGGGGCTTCCGCGACTTCCGATTGGCTACAGGAGCTTCCTGCAGCCAATCAGAAGCCATGCTTAGGTTTGACCAGGCCCTAAGCTGCTGAAGGTAATGGGGCCCTTTATATGTCCAGCTGTTTTTTGTGTTGAATATATGCTATATGGCAATTTACGGACCTAATAGGTATCTAAAGCCATTTGCACATGCAGAATGTCAGCACCCTATACATAGAAATGAGTAAACCAGTGATATTTTAGGGAGCAGGCGAGGCCCATTACTTACATCACAGGAGCCTACACAACACAAAACACTGTTGCTGTATGTAGGTTTTATTTTATTTGTTGTTATCTTATATTTTGGAAATGTACATCCAGTTTTTTCCCCTTTAAATTTTTTTGGGGGGGCCAAGAGAGTGGGGCCCTCTAGCTTGTTTAGCTTATACATAAATCCGGCACTGCATAGGAACAGCTCCTCTCCTCCCAAAACATGCCCTTAGCAGATGACAGATTCTCTGGTTTGCACATGGACCACCTTTTGTGCAAAAGGTGCCCTGAGAAGGTGTATGTCAAGTCTGAGTTTTTAATTCGCAAATCTTGGGAAGGAGACGAGCGGTCAGCCATTTTTTACCTTGAAGGACTGCACAAAAGTCCACAGCAGAATGCGTATGGTGTAACCTTGGCGAAGCAATTTGATGAGACGGGCAGCCCGGAACAACTTCAGAAAGCTCATGTTGAAGCTGCTGGTATTGACCAACTTTCAAATAGACACAGAGAGAAAGAGAGATGAAGAGAGATCAAACATTTTAAACATAAGCAAGCCAAAAAGCAACACACGTATCCCTGTGCCCTGAATTCCAATAATAATAATAATAATAATAATAATAATAATAATAATAAATTATTATTTATACCCCGCCAATCTGGCTGGGTTTCCTCAGCCACTCTGGGTGGCTTCCAACAAAAGATTAAAAATACATTAAAACATCAGTCATTAAAAACTTCCCCTCAAAGGAGGAGCAATAGAATGGAGGAGAATTTCACCTTGCTGTCCGTCAAGATAATTTCTGTAATGCTGCCAATCACGGTGATGAAATCAAAGATGTTCCAGGTGTCGCGGAAATAATTCTGAAGGAAGATCGGGGGGAGGGGGAAGAATAAACCGTGGTGTGAACATCCAAGTAACAGCAAATATAGGGTGAGTCCTTTAAAAGAGGCCCCATGGATACAGAGTAAACACGTTCCATGGGGCCACTTGTAAAAGACTCACCCTGTACGAAGACAGGCTGAAACCAATCCCATGAACAAGGGACAGTGTACATTTGTATAAGGTACATTCACTATAACTGGTTTATATTTATCGATGGAATTCACATTCTTGGCAGATTTGCCCTCATTCTACTTGGTGGCTGCCTTCAAGGAACAGGCACCTCCTGTTCTATTTTGTGGACCCACATCAAAGAGGGGCATAGCACAACATTCACCCCAAAACTAAGGATCAGAATGGTTATGCCACCCATTTTTGCCAAAGCAACATAAGGTTGGCAGAGAAATGGAAACAAGAAGAATTACCGACGAAAGAAGAGTGGCAAATGAAATTAATGGACTATGCAGAATTAGACAGATTAACAGGAAGAATTCAAAGCCTGCGGGACCAGAGATTCTTAGAAGACTGGAGTAAATATTTGAACTATCTAAAAAGGAATTGTAATAAACAGATTACGCTAGTAGGACTGCAAGTATTTATGTAAGGAGGATTATGTGAAATATTGCAAGGAAGATTATTAAGAGAATTATTACTTAATGATAATTAAAAGTAATAGAGAAATTAAGAAATGCAGAATAAGTGCTAAAGAATGGAAAATCTTCAGAGGCTGTTGATGGAAGTCTAAAATATTGTGTAAGGTAAGAATTTATGTTAAATGATTGTTGGAAATGATATGTTAAAAAAATCAATAAAAATGTGTGTGTATATATATGGCAACATAAGGAATTTAATTTGGGGGGATTATTAGGATTTATAAAGAGAAATGCAAAGCTTAATATCAAATATCTTTTTTGGGGGGTCTCAAAACTAAAACATTGATCTACATACACTGAGAACACAGGAAAAAAGAGAGAAAAAGAAAAGCAGGGGAAAAAAAGAGAGAGAAATACAGAAGAAGAAATAGACAAGAGATTAAAGGAATCTCTTAAAACAGGCTTCCTCAACCTCGGCTCTCCAGATGTTTTGAGACTACAATTCCCATCATCCCTGACCACTGGTCCTGCTAGCTAGGGATCATGGGAATTGTAGGCCAAAAACATCTGGAGGGCCGAGATTGACGAAGCCTGTGTTAAAACAAAGCTGGGAGTTTTATTGCGGTCCTACAGATCCCAGTTTAACACTGTCAGACCACATACATTCTCATTAACAGATTCCAGTAACTAAACACATGTCAAATATATTGTACAATGGATCGTAAACATAACTTGCTCTCCAGGAGCCTCGTGAAATATAACCCTTCAGAATCTGGCATCTAGTTCATAAGATACCCAGGGAGCGAAACAAGAGCCGCATCTGTCATAGCTTTCCTTCAAACTTCTGGGAACTTGGGCATACTTAACTACCGTATTTTTTGTCCCATAGGACGCTCCGTCCCATAGGACGCACCTAGTTTTTTTTTTGGGGGGGGAAATAAAGGAAATTTCCCCCCCTTTATTTCCCCCCCAAAAGCTGGTCGGGGAAACCGAACCAGGTCGAGGAACAGCAGGATGGCGGCGCTGCGCCTCCCTGCTGTCCCCCGAGTTTGTGGGGCTGGCTGATGTCTGCCCGGTGCGAGGGGCGCTCTGCTTCAGGGCGGCAGGCTGCTATCCACAGCGTGGGGAGCCCTGCGGGGAACTCCTGCAGGGCTCCCCATGCTGCGGATGTCTATCTGGTGTGCGGGGTGCTCTGCTTCAGGGTGCCCTGCGCGCCGGGCAGCAGGCTGCTATCCGCAGCGTGTGGAGCCCTGCGGGAACCTCCCACAGGGCTGCCTAGGCTGTGGATGTGTTCCCGAAGCGCCGGGCACGCTGCTTTCAGGGCGCCCGGCGCTCCGGGAAGCAAACTACTATCCGCAGCCTAGACAGCCCTGCGGGAACTCCCGCAGGGCTGCCTAGGCAGCGGATGTCTTCCTGAAGCCTGGAGAGCGAGAGGCGTCGGTGCGCACCGACCCCTCTCACTCTCCAAGCTTCAGCGCAAGCCTGTATTCGCCCCATAGAATGCACCCAGATTTCCCCTTCATTTTTGGAGGGGGAAAAGTGCGTCCTATAGGGCGAAAAATATGGTAACTCGATAAAAACAATTGATATGATCCAGCAGTACAGGGCATTTTTATTTGATGCAACTGACGCTGCCCATCACCAAAAAGCTAATTCTCCCACCCCCTACAAACTCTGTTACTCACCAGAAAGCCAAAAGCTATAATTTTCAGGACACATTCCAGTGAGAAAACCATGGTAAAAGCAATGTTCAGGTACTTCAGAGCTAGTTCGTAGGTGTAGGGAGCAGAATAGTACTGCCAAGAGAGAGAGAGAAGGAAAAGAAGAGTCATCATATCCTCGGTCCCATTTGTATTAAAACAACCACTCAAGAGGTTTCTTGCAAGGGTTATATTTTCGCATGCGTAATTTGGATGCAAAATTCAGTTAGCAACTAAAGAAAAACAAAACTCCACACATCTTGGATAAATCAAGTGAAACGTCCACACATAACAATGCCCAGCTTCTACAGAACTGGTTTGTTTGAACATCTTGTTGAGACATTGAGTATGAGCAGTTGAGTATGAGCAACCCATTAGTGGGTTGGCAACAAGCCAAGTTAAACAGATTACATGAGAAATCTGCTTGGAGACAGGGAAGGCTAGCAACAGGTGGTGATTGGCTAAGTTCTTCCTTATAAGCAGTAGGACACAGCAGTTTTGTTGTTGGAGTGTTGAGTTTAGAGTAGGAGTTTGAATCTCGTCTGTGTATATAGTAACTTGTACAAAGCTGTGCTTTACTCTGCTGTATATAATAAAGCTAACTAAAAATCAAGTTACTCGTCAGCAAGTTCTGTTCCTGTTCGTCGTCCTGGAATTCACTGATTTGGCAGCTGGTAGCAAGAGTTATGGGATGCGGGTGGCGCAGTGGGTTAAACCACAGAGACTAGGACTTGCCGATCAGAAGGTTGGCGGTTTGAATCCCTGTGACGGGGTGAGCTCCCATTGCTTGGTCCCTGCTCCTGCCAACCTAGCAGTTTGAAAGCAGGCCAGTGCAAGTAGATAAATAGGTACCGCTCCGGCGGGAAGGTAAACGGCGTTTCCGTGCACTGCTCTGGTTCGCCAGAAGTGGCTTAGTCATGCTGGCTACATGACCCGGAAAAACTGTCTGCGGACAAACGTCAGCTCCTTCGGCCAGTATAGCGAGATGAGAACCACAACCCCAGAGTCAATCATGACTGGACCTAATGGTCAGGGGTCCCCTTTACCTTTACCTTTAGCAAGAGTTATGGTTGAGATCCACCAACACATCTTTACCCAATTCGGCATTCTCTGTGGCTTTTTATTCACTGTGAAGCTGCTTGGGACATCCATTCTGATTACAAAGTGTGGCAAGTGATAAAGGCCCATGGAATTAATTGCTGCAGGGTGCCAGTAGCACAGAAAAAAGGCAGTTGCTACACAACCTATGAGAATATAACTGATGGGGTGTGTGTGTACGCTTGCACATATATATATATATATGCGCATATGAGGGGAAGTTATGAAAACACTTGAAAGCACAATTGAAACACACATCAAGTGTGGTCTTATGATGTTATTGCTAAACAGACTGGCAAACAGCGAAAGCTGTAGGTGGACGCGTCACACGTTGCATGGCAGCAAGCCCAGGTTCGACAAAAACTGCACACTTGACAGGGACGCATAGGAAGTGATGACTTCCTGTATATATGTGCATAGGATCCATGCTTGAGAATAAGTGATGGTCACATTTACACGCTAAATATTTAAGTTAACGTTTTTGGTTTCTATTTCCCGCACGGAGCAGCAACTGCAGTCACAAGACATTGTTTTGCATTCCACAGTCAGAGTACTGTTGGATTCCCACGGGAATGGGAGACTGGATGTGACGTTCACTGGTTTCCGGTTTTTCACTGTTCTCTCGGTGTTCTTTGTTTCCGAGAGGAGTTGCTTCTCTGCTCTCACAGAGGCAAGATGCATGTTTGTATTCTCTTAGCATAGAGTGTAAATAAAAATTAAGAATGTAGCACATACTGCTTATCCTTCTGCTGTGTGACGATGCTCTGCTTGGGCTCAAGATAAGACAAGCCTGTATCAGCTTCAGATGGGCCGAAGCTGGTCAAAATCTCACAAATGTATGTATGCTTAAATGACTTGAGACATCCATCCAAAATACAGTCATACCTTGGAAGTCGAACGGAATCCGTTCCGGAAGGCTGTTTGACTTCCAAAACGTTCAGAAACCAAAGCACAGCTTCTGATTGGCTGTAGGAAGCTCCTGCAGCCAATCAGAAACCCATGTTGGACGTTCGGGTTCCAAAAGAACGTTAAAAAACTGAACACTCACTTCTGGGTTTCGGTTACTCAGGAGCCAATTTGTTTGGAAGGCAAGGAGTTTGAGATCCAAGGTATGACTGTATAGGATTAAAGTGATCCTTAGTTGCATCTCCAAATGTGGAAAAACCATTGCTTGGAGGTAGAGCATATGCTTCTTTTTCATTTAATGCATTTTTAACCAACTCTTCAGCCAGCAAAGGCTCCCAGAGTAACTTACATAAGATCAATAAGAAGACAATTCTTGATATTAAAATTGCATGCAGAAGGTCCATCTTCCATCCCTGGCACTCCCAGGGAGCAGGGCTGGGAAAGAACCTTTGCCCAAGACCACAGAGAGATGCGAACAATCAAATTAATCCAGGGGTGGAGAACCTCTGACTCTCAAGGTGTTACTAGACTCCCATTACCATCATCCCCAAGCTCTACATCTAACGGTCAGGACTGATGGGAGATGTAGTCTAATGACATCTGGAGGGCACCAGGCTCCCCATCTGTGTGAAATGCTGCTCAGGTGCTTCCCATCATTCGCAATTCTTAATTGCTTTGTTTTATAGCCAAGGAGCTGAATCAGGAGGGAAGAGAAGGCATCTCCCAGGTGGCAACCACGCTCAAACGTTAACTTTCTGGTTGTGCCAGATCACTGTAATTGCCAGGAAGCCGGTCAATGTCGCCCCAGGTTCTCCTCACCTTCATCATTAGAACCACAGTGTTCAGTGCTATCATCGCCATAATGGTGTACTCAAACGATGGGGAGACCACAAAGTGCCAGACCCGGTACTGAAAGGTGTGCCGGTTTTGCGGCATGTAGCGGGTGAGGGGTTTGGCACTGATGGCAAAGTCAATGCATGCTCTCTGGAAGAAGAAGAAGAAGAAGAAGAAGAAGAAGAAGAAGAAGAAGAAGAAGAAGAAGAAGACCGTCAGTTGGCATCCAAATTATTACCCCCATTGCGAATTATTGTATTGTTGTGAACTCACAAAAGTACCCCCCTTCCCGACTTATACAGTCATACCTCATGTTACGTTTGCTTCACGATACTTTTTTCAGGTTGCGTCATGCGGCAACCCGGAATTACCCGAAAGGGTTACTTCCAGGTTTCGCTGCTCGCGCATGCGCAGGCGCGCAAAATGAAGTCACGTGCATGCACAGAAGCAGCGAATTGCAACCTGCATGTGTGCAGACGCGCCGCTGCGGGTTGCGTTCTATTCATGTTGCGAACGGGCCTCCAGAATGGATCCCGCTTGCAACCAGAGGTACCACGGTAATCATGAGGTGCTTCTAGCCAGCACTGGAATAGTGTGAATCCAGATGTTCCAAATGCTTTGGAAGTATCTGCCTAGCTTCCCAAGCAATAAATAACAATGACACCCATCTCTCACCACAGGCCTGCCCCATTTGCACTGCAGCGTTACCTCGTTCTTCTCGAGGCTGCACTCCTCCATCATTTTGTCTCCTTGCTCCTGGAAAGTGATGATGATGAGAGCCACAAAGATGTTCACAAAGAAAAAAGGGAAGACCACAAAATACACCACATAGAAAATGGACATCTCCATGCGGTTGCTTCGGCTGGGGCCGCGGTCCTCCTCAGTCACATCCACCGAATGCTGCAGAACCCTGGGAACACAAAGAGAGAGAGAGAGAGAGAGAGAGAGAGAGAAGAAAGAAAGAAAGAAAGAAAGAAAGAAAGAAAGAAAGGTCACATAGAATCATAAAGCCGGAAAGGAACACACAGGTCATCTATTCCAACTCCCTGCAATGCAGGAACGTTTTGTTCAACATGGGACTTGAACCCGTGACCTGAGATTTAGAGCATCGCCCTCTACTGATTGAGCTATCACCTACCCTTTGCTGATGGCTCAACCATCCTCAGAGCATTCCTAGAACACAGCACAAAAATAACGTGTGGCCCAGTTTAACAGCCTATCTACACATCTATTTATTTTTGAAAAATATTTACCGTATTTTTCGCCCCATAGGGCGCACCTAGTTTTTTTGGGGGGAAATAAAGGGGGGGACGCAGGTGGCGCTGTGGGTTAAAGCCTCAGCGCCTAGGGCTTGCCGATCGAAAGGTCGGCGGTTCGAATCCCTGCGGCGGGGTGCGCTCCCGCTGCTCGGTCCCAGCGCCTGCCAACCTAGCAGTTCGAAAGCACCTCCGGGTGCAAGTAGATAAATAGGGACCGCTTACCAGCGGGAAGGTAAACGGCGTTTCCGTGTGCGGCTCTGGCTCTGGCTCTGGCTCTGGCCAGAGCAGCGATGTCACGCTGGCCACGTGACCCGGAAGTGTCTCCGGACAGCGCTGGCCCCTGGCCTCTTAAGTGAGATGGGCGCACAACCCCAGAGTCTGTCAAGACTGGCCCGTACGGGCAGGGGTACCTTTACCTTTACCTAAAGGGGGGGGAATTATTTTCCCCCCAGCCCGAGCTTCCCCCGACCCCAGCCCCCAGAACAGGGAAGTCGCGCAGCTCTCCCACGGCTTGCAGAGAGCTGCGCGAAGCCTGAAGCCCGCAGGCAGCTCTCCATAAGCCGTGGGAGAGCTGCGCGAAGCTCGAAGCCTGGGGTGCGCTGAGCTCAGCACGCCCCAGGCTTCAGGATGCAGGCAGCTCTCTGCAAGCCGTGGGAGAGCTGCGCGACTTCGCGCTGGGCTCCCACAGCTTGCGGATAGCTTCCTGAAGCCTGGAGAGTGAGAGGGGTCGGTGTGCACCGTATTTTTCGCCCCATAGGATGCACACACATTTCCCCATCATTTTTGGAGGGGAAAAAGTGCATCCTATAGGGCGAAAAATACGGTATATGCCACCGTGTAAAAAAACACCATTGTGGTTTACAACAACAATTATAGTTCATAAAAACACGTCAAGAATTTTTAATTTTGACACTGAAACATAAATGTGCCAGGCATTCCATTATGTTTTGGACTAGTTAAGGCTAAGCTCAAACGCTTCCGCTACTAACCTCGCTGGAAAGGGCAAAAGGAAATACTCACTGCGGCCACCCCTCTCCGGTAGAGACAGTGAAGAGGGTAAGCAGAGCCCACATGATATTGTCGTAGTGGAATTCATGGCGCTTCCATTTCCGGCATTTCACTTCCATTGTGTTTTTCTCGTGGTCCACATAGTGGCCTCTGTAAGATGGAGAGAGATGGTGATTAGCCTTTCACTGCCGCACTGTCGGGGTGAAAGAGGTCTAAGCCGATACTGTAAACAACCCTGTGATCCTTCAAGGAAGTGTGGTACAGTGGTGCCTTGCAAGACGAAAAGAATTGGTTCCGCGATTCTCTTCGTCTAGCAGTTTTTTCGTCTTGCGAAGCAAGCCCATTGACGGCTTAGCGGATTGGCACTATTAGCAGCTTAGCGGCTTTTAGCGGCTTTTAGCGGCTTATCAGTTTAGCGGATAAGCAGATAAGCGGCTTAGCGGCTTAGAAAAAGGGGGGGAAGGAAAAAAAAGTCGGAAAAACTCGCAAGACATTCTGTCTTGCGAAGCAAGCCCATAGGGAAATTCGTTTTGCGAAGCGCCTCCAAAACGGAAAACCCTTTCGTCTAGCGGGTTTTTCGTCTTGTGAGGCATTCGTCTTGTGGGGCACCACTGTACATACATTTCATAAATAATAATAATGACAATAATAATATGGGGCCATTTGATTCTTTCCTTTTCTTTCCTTGAAAGGGGGGTCTTAAGTCCTGACTTGGCCAAGTAAGTGTGCGAAAGAGGACCCCAAGGGAGCAGAAAAGACCATTTATGTATGGGACCACAGCTGCTTGGATGCTATTGGCCCAGAGATGGAAAGAAGATAAAGTCCCGACCAGAGAAGAATGGCAGATCAAGTTGATGGATTATGCCGAATTGGCAAAAAGGAATCAGAAATCAGGAAGACCAATAAGGAATGGGGAAAAATATAATTTATCTTAAAAACCATGGTAAACAGTTAAACTGTAAGCAGGATTGGAATAACACTTGTAGTTTAATGGTGAATTTTGGACATAATGGAGATGTAAAAATATTGGCTTATTTTAAAAGATGCAGGAGGAAATGATTAACAATAGGACCCACAAAGGAGAGGAAGAGGAGGAGGAGGAGGAGGAGGAGGAGGAGGAGGAGGAGTTTGGATTTGATATCCCACCTTTCACTCCCCTTCAGGAGTCTCAAAGCAGTTAACATTCTCCTTTCCCTTCCTCCCCCACAACAAACACTCTGCGAGGTGAGTGGGGCTGAGAGACTTCATCGAAGTGTAACTAGCCCAAGGTCACCCAGCAGCTGCATGTGGAGGAGCGGAGACGCAAACCCGGTTCACCAGATTACGAGTCTACTGCTCTTATCCACTACACCACACTGGCTCTCCTGGAAGTCCAGGAGATTCCTTGGAATCTTGTTTCTATGTTATATATTGGATATGTGATTGTAAAACTTGAATTTGAAAACCAAATAAACATTTAAAAAATGAAATAAAATAAAGGGAGTGAGGAAAGGGAGAAGCAGGAAGAAGACAACCAAGGGCGGGACAATACTGTATCTATAGTGCACAGCCCATGTTTATGTGTTGGTGGTGGCAGCCTTTGTTAAAACTGGTCCTGCACAAAACAGGAGGATTGGTGACTCCTAGAGTAATCAGATGTGAAACACAGCACACAGGGAGAGGAGGCTCTGAAATCCTCCCCCTGGTTGCAAATCACCTCCCCACAGTCTTTCTCTGAATGTCACTCTCACACTGCCCAGGCTTTTAATGTCAGAAGGGTGCTGAGTTGGGGGCAGAAGTGGCGGCGGTAGTGAGGAGAGGATTACAGGGTGGTTCCAGGATGGTTCATCTTCCCTCCCCTGTGAGCATCTTTCACTCCAAAAACAGACCTTCCAGCGCCCTCTGGAACTGAGACAGGCCCAGAAAGTCTGAGTCTTGCAGTGGAGTTTATATCCAGGTGTGGTTTAGAGCAGGGAGATTACAGGTAAGACCTGGGTGTCTGTCCTTGCTCCACCACAGTAGGATTAGTGCAACCTGAAGGAAGATAAAACCGACAGATGAAGATCAAGCCTCCAGCTCTAAAGAAAAATGAGGATAAGAATCCATGCTTCTCCTAGGAGTTTTGGACCTTGGGTCATAGCATCATAGAACTATAGATCTGAAAGGGATGAACTGGACGAGGACCTGGAGAAGGCCCTCGGGTTTAAATGTCCATGGGGTTAAGGGGTAAAAGAGTACTGGGAAATGATTTAGAATGAATTGGAAAAAATGTTTAAAATTACTTCCCCCCCAAAGCAGATTCCTTTTTGTTGGTAATAATTCAAGATGAAATCCCCAGGTGTCAGAAAAGGTTATTAGTGTATGCAGCAACTGTGGCCCGTGTTTTTTTTAGCCCCAAAATGGAAAATGAGCGAGGTCCCAACCAAAGAAGAATGGCAACTTAAGTTGACAGAATACGCACAACTTGCAGACTT
Source organism: Podarcis cretensis (assembly GCF_951804945.1). Classification (NCBI taxonomy): domain Eukaryota; kingdom Metazoa; phylum Chordata; class Lepidosauria; order Squamata; family Lacertidae; genus Podarcis; species Podarcis cretensis. The sequence goes on from NC_137175.1 coordinate 94,099,774, forward strand.
GGCAAATAGAATAAGAGAACAAGAAGAACATACATTTAGAGAAGATTGGATAACGTTTATTGAATACAGTGGTGCCTCGCAAGACGAAAAGAATCCGTTCCGCGAGTCTCTTCGTCTTGCGGTTTTTTCGTCTTGCGAAGCAAGCCCATTAGCGGCTTAGCGGATTAGCGCTATTAGCGGCTTAGCGGATCAGCTGATAAGCGGCTTAGCGGCTTAGTGGATCAGCTGATAAGCGGCTTAGCGGCTTAGTGGATCAGCTGTTAAGCGGCTTAGCGGATCAGCTGATAAGCGGCTTAGCGTCTTAGAAAAGGGGGGGAGGGGGAAAAAACCCGCAGGAACTCGCAAGACATTTTCGTCTTGCAAAGCAAGCCCATAGGAAATTCGTTTTGCGAAGCACCTCCAAAACGGAAAACCCTTTCGTCTAGCGGGTTTTTCGTCTTGCGAGGCATTCGTCTTGCGGGACACCACTGTATATGGAAAATAATTGTGTACAGCTGAAAATGCTGGCAGTGTTCAGAAAAATTAAACCGTGCAAATAAGTTTTGATGGATGCAATAATGGACTACTGAATGGTATAGTTTATGTAAAATATGCAGGGATTTAAGATATGTAAAATGAACCATGGAAAGAGAAGGGAAGTCATTGGTATCTTAAGAATGTAAAATGAATATCTGAAATTGTAAAACAGTAATATCTATCTATCTATCTATCATCTATCATCTATCTATCTATCTATCTATCTATCTATCTATCTATCTATCTATCTATCTATCTATCATCTATATCTATCTATCTATCTATCTATCTATCTATCTATCTATCTATCTATCTATCTCTATCTATCATCTATCTCCATGGAGTGGATGGGGGCAAAGTCTGCCGGCTCGGTGTGATCCATCTCGGGGGCGTACCAGCGTCACAACCTGCCTTCCATTGGTCAAAGGGTTCACCCAGGTCGGGGAAAACCCCTTACCTCTAGTGTACCCACCGGATCCTGGGCTGATGCTGGTGCCCTCCTGCAAAGGCACCCAACCCAGAGGCAAGTGTCATTGTGCCACGATGCAAGGCTAGATGCTTTGCAATATACTTACATGCAATCTTTCTCTGTATCTTTTGAACTGTCCGTACAATAGAAGAATTTGCCCTTGAAGAGCTGGACGGCAATGACCGCAAAGATGAACATGAAGAGCTTGTAGACAATGAGGATGTTGAAGACGTTCTTCAGCGAAGTTACGACACAGTCAAAGACGGCCTGAGGGGGGAGGCAAACCCAAAGGGTGCGATTCATCATAGGGAAAAGCAACCATGGCCTCCTTTGTCAAAGCATTTTCTTCACCCGCATCAAGGCAAGCAGCACGTACAGAAAGTGCAAATCAAGGAAGAGCAGGCCTAACCAGCGTCTCTGGCAGTGCAGAGGGTGACAGAGGCTCTTGTAAGAGCTATATCAAAAAGAGAGATTTGAGCAGGTAAAGCTTCTCTCATCGCTGCAAAACAAAGGACGTATCTTTTCACCGCAGGTGTTAAACAGTCATTGCAAGGCCATCTAGGGAACTGTAGTTTTGCAAGAAAGGGCAGGGGTCTGTCACACCCAATGGCAGCCCCCGGGATTCCTTGGGAAGCAGCCATGGCAGCTAAAATGATATGTACACCAACTAACTTGGTAATCCAGATCTGGTTGAATTGTACCTGCCAAATCTTCCTATTCTACACAACCATTAGTGGGATAAGATCCCTGTTCTCCATTGCTCTTTGTTACGCTAGCAGAACAAGTGTTCAATAATAATAATAATAATAATAATAATAATAATAATAATAATAATAATAATAATTTATTTACACCCTGCCCATCTGGCTGAGTTTCCCCAGCCACTCTAGGTGGCTCCCAATCAAATGTTAAAAACAGTACAGCATTAAATATTAAAAACTTCCCTAAACAGGGCTGCCTTCAGATGTCTTTTAAAGATAGGATAGCTGCTTATTTCCTTCACATCTGAAGGGAGGGCGTTCCACAGGGCGGGCGCCACTACCGAGAAGGCCCTCTGCCTGGTTCCTTGTATCCTCACTTCTCGCAGTAAGAGAACCACCAGAAGGCCCTCGGAGCTGGACCTCAGTGTCCGGGCTGAACGATGGGGGTGGAGATGCTCCTTCAGGTAGGTATACTCTTAACGAAAAAGGCAGCTGACAACGGGAGCGACTGCCCGACATTGCTCAGGGGGAATCTGCCCTGAACAAAGTTGACTCATCTGAGGGAATATCACAAGTGAAAGCAAGAATACCTTGAGTTTGGGCAACCGCTTGATGGTCTTCAAAGGCCTCAAGACTCGCAGAACACGCAGAGACTTAATAGTTTTTATGTCCCGACCTTTGTTTGTCCTGTACAGTTGAGAGGAGAACAAACCCGCCCAAAACAACAAAACAAAACAAAAGGGAGAGAACAATATGAACCCCTCAAACACAGACTGAACTCAACGCGATGCCGCTGCAAATTATTACTTTCTGACATGTGCACAGGTTGAAAAAATTGGATCAAACTTGACCTTCTGGGTGGGGTTAGAAAACACATTTATAATATTGCACTACTCCGTGGTTTTTAATGCAGAGAACACCTTCCATGCAGACTTTCCTGTTGAGGAAGCGCTGCGCGTTGTAAGAGATTCTGGAGGGCGCACAACTCATGCAATGTGTGGCGCATGCAAGCATTGTTGGGATTCACCCCGCCGCTTAGGACATTCCCAGCAATTTTGCTGCTGCCAGTTTGGAAATGGGGACTGGTGAACAGGCCGTCATACTGGGAAGCTTGCCTGCTCCCAGCGATGCTCTCGTTGCAGGATTTCAGGGTTTTGCAGAATGCTGCGTGAAAACCACGGGGCCGTGTTTGAATCACGATACAGTAGGAACAGATTTTAAAATCGAAAATTATGGAAACCGTGGTCACGAGCCTCAGGCAGCCTGAAATCATTAAAAAGTAAACAAACCGGCAACAGCTTGCATTGACTGCCTATTATTGTGAGAAAAGAGTGAGAAAACAAGGTTAAAACAGGTGACCTGCACTCCTGCTGAGTTAGGCCATCTGCTGCAAAGGCATCATGCCACCATGCTCTAGTGTCCTGAGCTCACATGCCAGGTAGATTTGAACAATTCTCTTGCTCTCTCTTTTAATCAAAGCAAGAAAAAATGCCTCTTTCCCAGCATGCTTTAAAAAACAGTTCTATCGGTGTAATAATCTATAATTATAACCAGTGCTTTTTTTCTGGGCGGGACGCATAGCCCTAAACATTTTGTGAATCTAAAGGGAGAGGAAACAAAAAATATTTTTTGAAAAAATTCTTCTCTAGCACGGTGAATTGTCACTTGCTACCTCTGATGGCAGCCTCATTTCGTTTCCCAGTGTTCCCTGAGCCTCAGACAGAAGTGAGCGTTTAATGTGTGAAGCAGTGTGGGACGTGGATGTGTGGTGTTTTTACGGATGAAAGTTGGGAGGATGTTAGTGCACACAACCTCATGCCCATGTGGAAGTCACTGGGAGCTGTGTAATATGAGGTAATGCATGTTCTTTGTAGCTTTGTCCATTTGCTGTATTTATTTTCCCCGATTCAAACTATAAAATGGTGGTTTTCTCGAGTCTAAATGAGAGTACCCCTAAACATTTTTTTATAGAAAAAAGCACTGATTATAACACATTAATAGTCACCTCTTTCTTATATATAGTGGCATGCAAGGATAAGCATGTGATTAGGATGTAGAGTCTTCCATGCGTGCTAGAATGATCAAATGGAACACATTTCCAACCCAATCCACTCGTGCAGTGGGGAGGGGAGAAGGACTTAAAGTTCATGGAAGGAAAGTTTCCTGCCCGTCTCTCCCTTGACAGCTCCCCAAAGGCCTTTCTGGAGCATGTGAGAGGACTGCTGGGGAAGTAGGGCATTGTCCACAATTAGGCTTGGATCACAAGATCACAAAAGGGTGTTATCTTTAAATTACCTTAAGGCAGGCATGGCCAAACTCAGCCCTCCAGATATTTTGGGACTACAATTCCCATCATCCCTGACCACTGGTTCTGTTAGCTAGGGATGGTGGGAGTTGTAGTCCCAAAATATCTGAAGGGCCAAATTTGGCTATGCCTGTCTTAAGGGAAATTTTCCTCTTCTCTCCTCCTCACAGCAGCCTGCCATGCCAAATTTCCACCAGAAAGGCAAAGCACTTTTACCATGAACTAGAAAGGGCAATACAGTGGTACCTTGAGTTACAAATGCCTCAGGTTACAAACGCTTCAGGTTACAAACGCTTCAGGTTACAAACTCCGCTAACCTGGAAGAGTTACCTTGAGTTGAGAACTTTGCCCCAAGATGAGAACGGAAATTGTGTGCCGGCGGCAGCAAGAAGCCCCCTTAGTGAAAGCACACCTCTAGTTAAGAACAGTTTCAGGTTAAGAACGGACCTCCGGAACGAATTAAGTTCGTAACTAGAGATACCACTGTACTCGCAAGGGGACAGGTATCCATTTCTAAATGACGCAGTTCTCATGCCAGCGGGCGATGTGTGCATCCCTCAGAAATGTTTGCACATCCGTAATGCCAGACCCACGCCCCACCCCTTCCCATTATCTGAACAGCTGATCAGTGCCATTTCTCATCTGACTGGAGGGAGCCTTGCTAGGTATTTAAAAGGTTTGGGACATGAGCCCAGAGCCCCACTCCAGACAATAAATTTGGGGTCAACATTCTGTACCAGGCTTAAAAGCCAAATAATGTGGCAGCGGCAGTGGGGACAATCCACAAGTCAAGTACAGATTTTGAAGAATGCAGTTAAGCAGCTTCGCTTCAGACTTCAATTAAAAGCCGAGTAGTTAGTATACTTTAAGCTTCATGCAGGCTTCTGGGCGATCAAATTGTTCATCGGCTCTGAGAAAGACAGAGATTTAGCAGTTAAATCCCACGGAGCTCAGCAGGCCTTACTTTAAATGAAACAGGCACATAACTGGCCTGCATGGATGCCGCGAATGGAGAAGCAAGGCAGGAATAGAAAAACTAGTCATGCAAGCAGAGACAAGACCGTGAGTTTCAAAATCCTCAGTTCAAATCTCGCCGCATTCACAAAATTGTCAGCAAATAACTGTACTGACTACTGCAATCTGCACCAGGTGGCAGAAGTCTATGAAACAAGGCCTGCTCATTCAAAAGAAAGAGAAAATTTCCCAGGCAATATAATTGAACTTTTGGTGTGGAAATATGAAAGCTTTCGAATTACATAGGGCTCTATCGGGCAGGTAACACTATTTCATGAGCATATGTAGAATTCTATGAAACTTGAAAACTTGCATAATTCCAGCACTAATAGCCCAGGGAAAGATAGCACCTTGCTTACTTGGGACTCAGCTACCCAGCTGCAAATAAAACGTTTTAAATGTGTTGTAAAGTGCAATATATTAATGTGACACTAGATGGCAACAATGAGCGATGCAAAACTCAATGTATTTTTCAAAGCTTTTTTAAAAAAGCACTTTCACAACCTTTTTTCACATGTGTGTAGATTCCACCTTGGTGTTTTTCAACATACAACCAACTGTGTTGACCAAAATCTAAATATATTGTAATAAATGCCTTCTCCAAACTCACTCAGCTGAATTTATCTCCCAATTCAATTTTGAGGCTGAAGCAGTTTTCTTATTTTATTAAGAGTGTATTATTTCTGCAACGGTTGGTACAGATACCATTGTTCTTCTCTCTATTTGAGTTCGTGGAGGTGTAGATTGCACCTGGTTTAAAGTCAAGCTTGTGATATGAGATGTGTTGCCAAGAAGGCAGCTCTGACAATACTACGGATCAAACATCTCAAACTCTTCATCTTATATCACCTCACTGTGATGAAGCAAATCACGGGATGTGACTCGTTTACAAAAAACACAGACATGTCCACAGGCAGGGAAACCAAATCATCATGGTAAACACAACACACACTTGATGAAAAACAAGGACTCAGCGGAGGTGAAATAGGGCAGACAGAGGAACAGATCAAGCTAGATTTGTTTGGTTAAGTTGGCAACGCTGCCCAGTTTCCTCCCACCCCATAAAGTCTGTAAAGAGGGGAGGAGGGAAGAAAAGATATGAGGTGCCATCCTGGTTCACCAGTCGCCAGTGGAGGCAGGAATAGAATAGAATAGAATTTATTATTTATACCCCACCCATCTGGCTGGGTTTCCCCAGCCACTCTGGGAGGCTTCCAACAGAGTATTAAAATACAGTGGTCTGTTAAACATTAAAAGCTTCCCTAAAGAGGGCTGCCTTCAGATGTCTTCTAAAAGTCTGTTCTTCTCTTTGACATCTGGTGGGAGGGTGTTCCACAGGGCAGGTACCACTACCGAGAAGGCCCTCTGCCTGGTTCCCTGTAACTTGGCTTCTCTCGCAGTGAGGCAACCGCCAGAAGGCCCTCGGCGCTGGACCTCAGTGTCTGGGCAGAACAATGAACCCTGGGTCTTTCTGGCAGAGCCCACCCATATGCATGGATGTTCATGCCAACCAGGAAAGACACCATCCACAGTCTCAATCCAAAGGAGAAGCAGCAGCAGTTGTCAGTCTTCCCCAGCTCAACTTTCCCTTGCTCTTCATGGCTTCAACTACTGTATTTTTTACCCTATAGGGCGCACTTTTCCCCCTCCAAAAATTAAGGGGAAATGTGTGTGTGTCCTATGGAGCGAATGCAGGCTCCTTGGCTTCAGCAAAAGCAATGCGAAGCCTCCGAAGCACAGAGGGAGCGCTCCCTACACGCTCCGGAGGCTTCGCGTTGCTTTCGCTGAAGCCTGGAGAGCGAGAGGGGTCGGTGCGCACTGACCCCTCTTGCTCTCCAGGCTTCAGGGATAGCCGCCTGAAGCCTCCGGAGCACAGAGGGGAATATATTTTTTTTCTTGTTCCCCCCCTCTAAAACAAGGTGCGTCCTATGGTCAGGTGCGTCCTATAGAACAAAAAATACGTTGACATTGTGCACACAAGCTTTGTGAGAGCTGCCCAACTCAGCGCCGGTCAGAAGCAAAGGAGAAGGGGGCGCACCAAAGCCCATTCCCTTCCCATTTTTCTGTTGGTTTGAAGGAAAAAAATATAAAAGGAAGAGAATTCCAAGATGCCAAGGTCCTAGTCTGGGGCAAGAACCCCAGCGAGAGAATCCCAGCAGAGACTAAAAATCACAGAATAGGCAGCAAAGCATAGCATGGAAATATAGGCTGCAAAAATGTTAAGATATGCCCTTCCAAATGTGTTAGAATAATAGGATCTTGGACTGGAAGGGACCCTGAGGGTCATCTAGTCCAACCCCCTGTAAATGCCGGAATCTCAGCGAAAGCATCCATGGCAGATGGCCATCCAAGCTCTGCTTAAAACCCCCCATGGAAGGAGAGTCCAGCATCTCTTGTGGGAGTCTGTTCCACTGCCGAACAGCTCTTACTGTCAGAAAGTTTTTATGAATGTAACTCCTTTCATGTAACTTGAAGCCATGGGTTCGAGTCCTACCCTCCGGAACAGGAGAAAACAAACATGCTCCCTTCTCCATATGTGACAGCCCTTTAGGTATTTGAAGATGGTAATCACATCTCCTCTCAGTCTCCTCTTTTCCAGGCTAAACATACCCAGCTCCTTCAAGCGCTCCTCATAAGGCTTAATTTCCAGACCCTTGATCATCTTGGTTGCCTTCCTCTGCACACATTCCAGTTTGTCAAGATCCTTCTTAAATTGTGGTGCCCACAATTGGACACAGTATTCCAGGTGTGGTCTGACCAAGGCAGAATAGAGTGGTACTATTACTTCCCTTGATCTGGAAACTCTACTTCTGTTGATACAGCCTAGAATAGCATTGGCCTCTTTTTTTGCTGCTACATCACACTTTTGACTCACGTTAAGCTTGTGATCCACCAAGACCCCTAGATCCTTTTCACATGTACTGCTAATAAGCCAGGTGTTCCCCATATTTGTACATCTGGATCTCCCTGACTAAGGGCAGAACCTTACATTTGTCCCTACTGAAATTCATTTTGTTAGCCTTGGCCCAGTTCTCCAATCTGCTACTGTCCTTTTGAATTCTGATTCTGTCTCCTGAGGCATTAGCAACCCCCCCCCCCCGAAGTTTGGTGTCATCTGCAAATTTGATGAGCATCCCCTCAATTCCGTCATCCAAGTAAAGACATTCCAAACTTGTCCCCTTTAAGAGTTCCTTCCAAATTTTCCCTCTTCCCCTAGCATAGGAAAAGACCACATGTTTGGTAAGTTTAAAAAAGAGTTTACTTACAAATTCTCCAAAGGTCAGATTCATGCGCCTTTCCATACATCAGTCAAAAAAGTTGCACAGGCAGTAAAATGTAGCTTAGTGGTAAAAGTTCCTAAACTTTTGGTATAGGAACCTGAGAAAGGCTGGTGAAAGCCATGCTGCTGAGCTGGAGCAACCAGAACAGACCTTCTCACATGCTGAATTCTCAGGTAGACTGGGACAGGGGGGACAAAGGCTTGATTACCTGTTTCCTCCCATGGTAAAGGGGAAGTGACATAGCTAAGCCTGGCAGAACAGTTTACTCTATGGTATTAACTCCTTCATGCGTGGATGCAATAACCAACTAACAATGTTGGTGATATGAGGCTGGTAAGTGCACTTTTTCCCATCCCCCACCGAGGATGCACAGTTGTAATTCTCTCACCCTGAGCAGGAGCGAGGGAGAGGGATTAGGGTTGAGTCAGAGGAAGAACACAATACCATGCCCAAATGGGGATACAATAGACTCAGAACGCTCAGAAAAAGAAAATATCCAGGAGAGGCAACTCCTATGCAAACCAGAGCATAATGCAGACAAATTAAAATTTAGAGAGAGAAAGAAAGAGTGAGAGAATTATGCAAGAGAAGTGAGCTTTGTATTTTGAACTAGTTCTGAGCTAATAAAACAAAGCATATGAGGTCTGTGAAAGAACAAACCCTCTATCAAGTATCCTTGAAAAGTTGCAGAAGTCCCTGACCTCAACACAAGACATGTGTATGGACAAGAAGATTAATACTCGTATACAAAAAACAAAACAAAAACCCTTATAAAGTAGGGTTGTAAGCTTTAATTTGTTTAATTGGGAGAGTCATTACCTAAGCCTTCAGTAGTTAATTGCTGGATGACATATTTAATCTGTTCAAGGTTATGGCTATCCAGCACTCAGTTAGACCAGGAGAACTTTCTTTCGAATACTAAAATTTTAGATTTTTCATAACTAATGGATAAACCATTTTTTATCAGTGGTTGCAAGAACCAATGATCTCTGTCTTTAAATCTGAACAAAATGCTTGTTTAACCTGGAGGTAGGCTGTCTGAATTGTGCATTGCTTTGTAACGATTTGTTGGGTCTCTGGACCGTAATAAAGATTGATTGATATTTAATCAGTAAGTTTTTATAGCTGAGGATGTGAGTTAAAGGAACTTTTGAGGCTTTCTTAGTTCTGAGTTGTTAATATAATGAAGGCTGAAAAGTTTTTTTTTTTAAAAAAAAATATTTCCTTATTACAGTGGTGCCTCGCAAGACGAAAAGAATCCGTTCCGTGAGTCTCTTTGTCTAGCGGTTTTTTCGTCTTGCGAAGCAACCCTATTAGCGGCTTAGCGGCTTAGCGGCTTAGCGCTATTAGCGGCTTAGCGGCTATTAGCGGCTTAGCGGCTTAGAAAAAGGGGAGGGAAGGGAAAAAACTCACAAGACTCGCAAGACTCGCAAGCCCATAGGGAAATTCGTCTTGCGAAGTGCCTCGAGAAATGGAAAACCCTTTCGTCTAGCGAGTTTTTCGTCTTGCGAGGCATTCGTTTTGCGGGGCACCACTGTATTTTTCACTCTATAGGACACACTTTTTTCCTCCTAAAAAGTAAGGGGCAATGTCTGTGCGTCTTATGGAGCGAATGTGTGGTCGATCGCCGACTCCCTTTCCAGCCCCGCCCCCTTGGCCAGGCCTCCATTGTCGAATGTTCTGCAGACAGAGGCTGCTTGTTTCCCCAGCGACATGTGACTGGCTGATTAGATTATCTGTCTGGAAACTGTAGAAATGGCTCCCTTTCTGTTCCTAAAGAAGCTGCAGAACTGTGAGTTGAACCCCATAAAAACAGGATTTTTTCCCTTTGCAAAGTAAGCTCAACAACTTTCGGCTGATCCTCAAAAAAATGGGGCTTTTCCCTTTGCAAAAGAAGCTGCACAACTGAGCTGATCTCAGGGTTTCCCCCCTTTCCTCCTCTAAAAACTAGGTGCGTCTTATGGTCAGGCGCGTCTTATGGAGCGAAAAATACGGCACTTCCCGCAGTATCTTGAAAAAGGCATGCACGGTGATTCTTAGGAAATGAGCTATATATATTTAAATGCATTCGACCAATTGGGTGAAAAGGCAGCCAGGGCTGTCATAAGCATATTCGGCGCCGTGGTGCAAAGATGCCTCCGGCGCCCCACCCCTTTCCCAGAGTTGACCTTTTTTTAGGGCTGGAGGAGGCAGGCAGCGGCTGGAGGGCAGCTTCTCCAGCGGGGAAGAGGTAGAGGCTGGATGCGGCAACTCCTGGCTCAGCTGGCCGCTTTGTGCCACGCTGGCCATGGCAGGCAGCACATCGAGCGAGCGGGCCTGTGCCGAGTGAGCGAGGGCGTGTGCGCCGCTCTCGCCAAGCGTCAGCTCAGTTTTTTCCCTTTTAGCCTTCTGGCGCCCTGCAGAATTTGGTGCCTGCAGGCTAAAAGGGAAAAAAACGAGCCAGCGCTCAGCGGGAGTGGCACACACACTCTCACATGCTCATTCTGTGTTCCCCGGATTCTCGCCTGGCGCCCTCCAGAACTTGGCGCCCCACACCACTAGCCTCAATGGGTAAGACGGGCCTGAAGGCGGGTAATTTGCAGTACAATCGTCTCTGTATCCAGGCCTTTGGCCACCTAAACATCTCATGGCCCTTTCAATGAGTTTGTGGGAGGTGGTTATTAGTTTGTTTTTTTGTTTTACTATGTATTTTGTGATCTCGTTTTGTGTTTTTATGCTGTGAACCGCCCTTCAATCTTCAGATGAAGGGCGACATACAAATTTTAATCAACAACAACAACAGCAGCAGCAACAACAACAACAACAATAATAATAGCTATTCAGTGCAGGGCCGGATTTAGGTTTGATGAGGCCCTAAGCTACTGAAGATCATGGGGCCCTTTATATGTCCAGCTGTTCTTTGTCGCTTTTTTATGTTGAATATATGCTATATGGTAATTTATGGACCTAATAGGTATCTAAAGCCATTTGCACATAAAGAAATATGTATTTTATCAAAGTACCGGTAATTGTTGAAGTGAAATACAATTAAGAAGAAGTATATTGGGGGGTAGGGGACGCAGGTGGCGCTGTGGGTTAAAGCCTCAGCGCCTAGGGCTTGCCGATCGAAAGGTCGGCGGTTCGAATCCCTGCGGCGGGGTGCGCTCCCGCTGCTCGGTCCCAGCGCCTGCCAACCTAGCAGTTCGAAAGCACCTCCGGGTGCAAGTAGATAAATAGGGACCGCTTACCAGCGGGAAGGTAAACGGCGTTTCCGTGTGCGGCTCTGGCTCGCCAGAGCAGCGATGTCACGCTGGCCACGTGACCCGGAAGTGTCTCCGGACAGCGCTGGCCCCTGGCCTCTTAAGTGAGATGGGCGCACAACCCCAGAGCCTGTCAAGACTGGCCCGTACGGGCAGGGGTACCTTTACCTTTACCTTTTTATTGGGGGGTGGGGCCCTAAGCTATAGCTTGTTGAGCTTATATGTAGATTCGGCACTGATTCAGTGGGATTTGCTAGCAGCTAAGTAGGTGCAGGATTGCAGCCTTAATCAATTAAGGATCACCGAAGAATAGTTATGAAAATGCTCATACTGAGCAAGCACAGTGGGGAGCCAACAACCATACTGCCTATGCATGTGTCGCCATTTTTGTATTATTATTTGCCAGGGTCTTTTGTCCAAGTGCTTCCCTCCAGATCCCCTTTCCAGCCACTCGGGGGCTGCTTCTCTACAAGCTGCTCCTCCCTAGGCAGAAGAATGCTTAAAATGATCCCAACCCCGTGGGCAGGGCCACCGTCAGAATGGCACTTTACCCTGGAATCCGCACCATGCCAGGAGGGAACTGGCTTTTATCGAGAGATTATTAACATTAAACTGCAGCAATACGCTCTCCCGGCGTTTTCAGTGTACTTTTAAGATTGCATTCCTGAGTGGTAACAGCTAGTTTCAGATCTAGCACTGTACAATGTATAATTAGAATTATAATTAATGCTATTTCCCCCCCCCCCCATTGTGCATTACACTTATCAGTGCCTGGTGTCACCCGCTGCTTTTACTGCTCAAGTGACCTCGGCTTGCCAGGTTCATCTGTAACTTTTCCCCAGTTTTCTTCCTCCACATTCACATTTGGCAACCTTTCCAGCATTCATCACGGCAATTCTCACCTCCAGGTGATCCTAAATAGAACAGGCCTCTCTACATATCTGTGGGGCACTTTTCTGTTTCACCACCTGTCCACTGGTAAAAAAACCAAAACCTTTACCTTACATACAACTTGCTTTCTGGATGACAACCAGGTCCTAACTCTACTTTCCTGCCTTCTCCCAGAACTAATTTTTCTGTAGAGCGTGTTCTCCTTCATGGAGAGCACGTGTTGCGGTGGGGGCCGCCAGGACACTCCAAAGTTGGGGGTGGGCTAATTGATCGTTGGCCACTGATGCGATTGGGGCTTCCCTTGTTGTTGGGAAGAAGTTAATGTTGCCATTTATTGATTGACAGCCAGAAATACTAAAGCTCCTTGCACGAGGCTAGGGCTTCCTCTTTTCGCCCGTGCATCGGATTGCCCGTCCACCCCTCCCTAGAATAGGGTTGTTCGCTTTGACCTTGCTATGCCTGTCATGGGGTCATCTGCTTTGGAGCGGGGGCCTGGTAGGAATTTTGTCCATCTGGCTGATTGGCTGGGGCCATTTGGTTTTTGCCTACTGCGTAGCAAATCGTCACAACTTGTAAGGTTCGCGGTTAGGCATTGGTTTATGGTTTGGTTGGTTGAGGGGCATGGATTGGCTGTGCCTGCCCCTCTAATGCTGCTGCTGCAAGGGATTCCGTTAAAGGAATTGGGGGCTAACTATTGCTTGTCCACTCTGTCAAGGGGGCTTGGGCCATAGCAATGAGCTCCTGGTTGCATTTGGGGTGAGGGCAGGTTCCCTGCTCCGCGTAACCCCCAAGTGTATTCCCCCATTCTGACTTTCGCATCGTGTGGAATTGGCTGGTTTCATCGTGCGGAATCAGTCTGTCCCCCATGGTGGGGGCAGATAGTCGCAACCAATGCCTACGCAACCACTCACAAATTTGTATTTTAATAAAGTTGTGGCCAAAATTATGCCAAAAATCAAAATTACTGTGTGATGTGTGAGTTATTGGGGTGGACCTGGGGACCTCGACACGCAAAAAGATTTGTTGGCCAAAGACTTTCTTCTCTAGGCACAATCATTAGGGAATTCTTCTACACAGGGGTGGGGAGAAGGTAGATTGGGATCTACAGTGGTACCTCGGGTTACAGACGCTTCAGGTTACAGACTCCGCTAACCCAGAACTAGTACCTTGGGTTAAGAACTTTGCTTCAGGATGAGAACAGAAATTGCTTGGCAGCGGCAGCAGGAGGCCCCATTAGCTAAAGTGGTGCTTCAGGTTAAGAACAGTTTCAGGTTAAGAATGGACCTCCAGAACGAATTAAGTTCTTAACACCACTGTACTGGAAGATCTCTAGGTCCTTTGAAATACACTGCACAACCACTGTGGTTATGAGCTATCCACACCTCAACCTTAAACTGGGGTAGTTACATAATACAGCGAGACAGCCCCAGCGATATTTTTAGCCTGGCTTATAACGTCTCTTGATTGAAGTTGGTTGCAGCTTCGATTGGAGAGCCTGCTATATTGATTGGTCTCAGAGGAAAGTGCAAATTTCTGCTTAGCCTCCTCTCCAGATCACACTGTGACCTGGATATGTTATATATTATGGTTTATTTATATACTGCTTTTTGGCCTAGAGGTACCCAAAGCGGTGAACATAATACTGATGCAAAAGGAAAATACTACAGAAGCACAATTGAATAAAACCAATCAAAGCAGTAGCCATCCACTCAATGCGGAACAGAGCAGATAAAAAGAGGTGAACCATTCTTTGGCAAGATGTCTGAGGCAGGTGGGGCATCTATTCCCTGCCCTATGCAAAAATGCATGAGAACTCCTGCAAATCTGCCCTGCTCTCCGGAAAAGTCCCTTTGGATTTAAAGGCACACAACTTTTAAGTGCCAGTGGGTTTTGCTGATATTGTAATTAATCCCTACTAATAATAATACTTTATGGGATGCGGGTGGTGCTGTGGGTTAAACCACAGAGCCTAGGACTTGCCGATCAGAAGGTCGGCGGTTCGAATCCCTGCAACGGGGTGAGCTCCCATTGCTCGGTCCCTGCTCCTGCTAACCTAGCAGTCCGAAAGCACCTCAAAGTGCAAGTAGATCAATAGATACCACTCCGGCGGGAAGCTAAACGACCTTTCCGTGCACTGCTCTAGTTTGCTAGAAGCGGCTTAGTCATGCTGGCCACATGACCTGGAAGCTGTACGCCGGCTCCCTCGGCCAATAAAGCCAGATGAGCGCCGCAACCCCAGAGTCAGTTATGACTGGACCTAATGGTCAGGGGTCCCTTTACCTTTTTAATAATACTTTATTATTTATACCCTGCCCATATGGCTGGGTTTCCCCAGCCACTCTGGGTGGCTTCCAACCGAATATTAAAAACAATACAGCATCAGACATTAAAAACTTCCCTAAACAGGACTGTCTTCAGATGTCTTTTAAAGATAAGATAGCTGCTTATTTCCTTCACATCTGAAGGGAGGATGATCCACAGGGCGGGCGCCACTACCAAGAAGGCCCTCTGCCTGGTTCCCTGTAACCTCACTTCTCGCAGTGAGGGAACCGCCAAAAGGCCCTTGGAGCTGGACCTCAGTGGATGATGCGGGTGCAGGCGCTCCTTCAGGTTTACAGGACTGAGGCCATTTAGGACTTTAAAGGTCAGCACCAACACTTTGAATTGTGCCCGGAAACGTACTGGGAGCCAATGATAGCGCTTATCTCTTTATAAGCTCCAGGACAACCCAGTTTTTCAAGGATCCCTTCATCCACCTTCTCTGCTGCCTGTTGTGGGATGAAACAAGGGGGCAGCCCTAAACACCCATTTTAACAGACTAGTTCTTCTGGCTGCAGCAGTCATAAGGGAAAGACGGACATTGAGTCAGGAGGAGCTGCTGTCATTGTGAGCTTTCTAATGAAACAGGCAACACCTCTGGGCAATAAGCCAGCAAACTTCAGTCGCACGCATAGAATAAAAAACAAACAAAAGTGTATTCACATATGGAAACAGCTTTTCAGGAGTGCTCCTGTGTCTTTAAATTATAAAATGAGAAGCAACTATTACGAATTTCCAGTGAATTTCCAGTGCAGCCTTTGTGGAAAAATTGCCTTATTGTCTAGCTTGACTCACAATGTTTCTCCAAATACTTAACCTAAAAAGGGCCTCCCTGCAATTTCATCTCTATTCTTTATAGCAACGGAGAACAAAAACGTTCTGTCTTCTTAAGGGCGGCTTTTAAACAACATCGGAAGATGAGCTACAAGCTCAAAACCCAGCTCAGGTATCGGGAAGAGTGGGAAGAAGAGCAAGGTGTCATCTTTGCTCTAGATTTTGTGGAGTTCAAAACTGCTGGGGGCAGGGAGGTCTCCTCCCCTGAGTTTCAGCTCACAGAGCTACTCTGGCTTACAACTTCTAGTCACCTCCGTTCCGTTCACAAAAGGGAGCAAGATAAAAGAGAAAATAATTGCCTTCCATTTGTTTTGGACGTGTGCTGGTTTCTGTGTACGGAAATAGAGCGGGAATGACTGGCTGTGGTGTTAAATCCAATTGCCGTCTCACCCACTGCAACAAACCAATAATTTGAAAGCAACGCATAAAACAACTGACAATTTGCTGTCCATTAACAGTACCCAAACTCTGTGGCCTGAAGCAGACACATAATGAAGGCCTAACCTTCATGCTATGGCAAAGGCGGGGGCCTGTGGCTCACCAGCAAGCAGGGTCTAATCTAATGGCCAGGGGTGGGGAGCACTGTCATTCAGACCATCTGCAGGGCCAAAGGTTCCCCACCCCTGTGCTACACAACAGGACCAATATTGGATCTCTCTGTATCAGGTCCTTCAACTGTCCCTATTTTCCAGGGATGTCCCTTGATTTAGAGAAGCCATCCCAGTTTCTGATTTCATCCCCAAATTCCCCACTTTTCCTTAGGATGTCCCTATTTTCATTGGAGAAATGTTGGAGGACATTGAGTTATGTGACCCCTGAGCCCCCTGAAGGAAATCCTGTATAGGGAAGGCTTTTTTTTTAAAAAAAGTATTTAATGTTTTATTATGTTTTAATGTACCGTATTTTTCGCTCCACAAGACACACTTTTTTCTTCCTAAAAAGTAAGGGGGAATGTCTGTGCGCCTTATGGAGCGAATGCACTGGACGGCAGAAGGGATCCCTTGGCTGCTGCTGCTGCAGTCATGAACTGAGGGATGCCTCTGCAGCCGGAGCCATGGCTCCCGTCCGTCGCTCGCTGTAAAGCAAGCAGAGCAGGAGCTGCTGCCACACTCTGTGCAGCTCTCACTCTTCTTGCTTTAAAGCAAGAGCCGCAGAGAGCATGTCAGAGGCTCTTGCTCTGCTGGCTTTACAGCTGTAAAGCCAGCAAAGCACCTGTCCCGGTGTCTCCTCCTCCTCTTCTTGCTCCAGCGTTGCCGCGCTTCACAGCGAAGCGGGAGGAGGGATGGGCAAGCAAAGAGAGAGCTGTGCAAAGCAGGACAGAAGCCATGCAAGCGGCTCTCGCTTTGCTTGCTTTAAAGCAAGAAAAGTGAGAGCCGCTTACACGCTCTGCGCAGAATGGTTTTTTCCCCCTTGTTTTCCTCCTCTAAAAACTAGGTGCGTCTTTTGGTCAGGTGCGTCTTATGGAGTGAAAAATACGGTATTTTGTTTTTTATTGGGTTTTATAAACAAGAATAATGTTATACAAATAAGTACACCAAGGTTTCTCTTGTCATTTGTGTATCACAAAAAACAGCATAATAACTGTGGGGAAATATCTACAACATGTTTCATTGTTGGTGGCCAATGTGTAAGTTCTTGGTTCATGAATTGGTTTAAACCAGGGTTTGTCAACCTGGTCCCTACTGCCCGCTAGTGGGCGTTTCAGGATTCTAGGTGGGCAGTAGGGGGTTCTATGGCACAAGCTGAATCCTCCTTCCATTGAGCACCAGTGGGCGGTAAGGGAATTTTACCATCAAGAAAGATTCATTAGTGGGCAGTAGGTATAAAAAGGTTGACTACCCCTGGTTTAAAAAAATAGGAAGAAAAAAGGGGAAAGAGGGGGAGGGGGAATGGTGAGTGGGGTGGGGAGTGAGGTGGCCTTGCTTCTATCCTTCTACTTACTGTATGTGTGGGGTTTTGTGTCAGCGTCACTTGTGTGGGTTCTCTTACTATTCACTTGTTGTATTTCCTTGGTGGTGAGAGGGGTTGGGGGTGGCCTAGGGGGTGGATGGTTGTCTTTGGTTGGCTGTAGTGAGATTTGTTTTTGTGTGTGAGTGAGATGTGTTTGGATCAGGTTAGCCAGATTGATTCATATGCTGTCGGCGGATTCTTGTTGTCTTGTTGGGCTGTGTATGTGATAAAGGGTAATCATACCAGGATGAAGGTGTCTTCTTCTATTTGTCCCCATGTCAGTTTCAGTTGATTGGTCAGTTTTTCTAGTAAGGCTGTTTCCCATACTCTTTGATGCCATTGGTCCATGCTTACTCCTGACAGGTCTCTCCAGTGTCTGGCTATGATGCTTCTGGCTGCTGAGAATAGGTAGGTTATGAGCTCTTTATGATGTGAGTGGGCATTATTATTGTCAGGGAACTGCCATCGGAGCCAAGGGTGGCGCTGAGGCTCCCTAATGATGATGCTGGAGAGGGAACCAGCAAAGGGAGAGAGGACGCTTCTGCTGGGGAAGGAGATAGAGGTGACACCAGGGAGAAAGGGGAGTCTGAGGGAGCTGCGGAGAGAAGGCTCCAGGACTCTTCCAGTGGAACCAGCGGGGAGAGCACAGGACCTCCTCTGGGGACGCCCACTCTGCGCAGACAGCTTTCGCGCAGAGAAGGGAGACGACGATTGGGTGTGAAAGAACTCTTATCTTGGAAGAAATGCCCACTGACGGATTCTTCCAGTGATTGAGACAGTCATGGTGTACTGATTGTCCAGCCTGGGGGGAAAAGTTTTGTACAAACTACTCAGCCTGGAGCAGTTTGCGCTTTACGCACAAGCAACCCCACACCCCATTACAATTATCTTGGAAGATGTTTAGTAGGGCCAGTTCTGGGGTGACTTCTAATACTTGTTCAGTTATTTTGCATATTTTTTGTATGATTGCTGTCCAGAAGAGTTGGATTTTGGGACATTCCCACCATATGAGGAAGTATGTGCCTGTTTTTATGTATGTTGGAAGCTGCCCAGAGTGGCTGGGGCAACCCAGCAAGATGTGTGGGGTATAAATAGTAAAATTATCATTATGGAATGGGACATCCCTATTTTCACTGGAGAAATGTCACAGGGTATGCCATACTGTTGACAAAAAAAACACTGTTAATTTTCAGAACTTTGGCTCTAAAATTACTAACCAGGTGGGCAAAAGCTGTCATATTATATGCAAACACAATAACTACTCCCAATAATTACAAGAATAAGTTTTCTTCTATAAAGGCCAAAGTGCCGTTCTTGAAAGGAGTCTATCAACCAGTCTACCTTCAAGCTGATCCTTTTATCCAATGGTCATGCTAGTAAATAATGATTCAAAGATCCTTTTGCATCTGCAGCACAGACACAAAGTCATTCCTCATCTGGTTCTTCCTTTCCCAAGCAGCTTCGAGACTAATAGCTACCTGCATCTCAGTATGGTGGTTTTGAAAGTTCTGGGTATGACAGCTTGTGGAAAATTGTAGGAGTTGGACATTTAAAAATCTTTTACAAGGACCATTTGAAGTAAGATGCTGTTACAGTGGTGCCTCGCAAGACGAAAAAAATCCGTTCCGCGATTTTCTTCGTCTAGCGGTTTTTTCGTCTTGCGAAGCAAGCCCATTGACGGCTTAGCGGATTAGCGCTATTAGCGGCTTAACGGCTTTTAGCGGCTTTTAGCGGCTTATCAGCTTAGCGGATAAGCAGATAAGCGGCTTAGCGGCTTAGAAAAAGGGGGGAAGGGAAAAAAGTCGGAAAAACTCGCAAGACATTTCGTTTTGCGAAGCAAGCCCATAGGGAAATTCGTTTTGCGAAGCGCCTCCAAAATGGAAAACCCTTTCGTCTAGCGGGTTTTTCGTCTTGTGAGGCATTCATCTTGTGGGGCACCACTGTACAAGGCTGATATTGGCTGAACAATTCTCGAGTGTTAATGGAAGTGTGGGTTTTGTTTGTGTTTTGGACACAGAAAGCTTCATATTTCATATGTGGTCCCCAGAAAGCATGAATCGGAATCAGAGCCTGCCCTATAATGAATTCTCTGAATGAGTCTGAATGGCAGTTACAAAGCACTTTCTGATAGCCCTGACTGCACAAAGCACTTTTCTCAAATGAAAAACAAGTCTATGTGAATGGATAGCAACATAACAGACACAAGCAAACCAGGTTCTTCCATTCAAGTCATGTTTCCCTCACTCCGTATTCCCCCAAAGAGAAACAAAAAGTATAATTACCCCAAAGCATTCCTGTAAGGGCCAGGATGTACAGTCAAAAGCCAGATCGATAGACAGATGGAAAGAAAACAGAAAATATCAGGAAATGGGCCATCACCAGAGAGCAAAGGAACAAGGAGGAGACTGTTGGAAGAAGATTTGCATCTGAGAAGAGGAAAAATCCCATCTCCCAGCCTTGCTATCCTGACATTCCACTCCTTCTGCCATCCCAGAACCCTCCCTTTTCCTCCCTTGCCTTGATTCCATTTGCCAACATTACTCCCCCCCCCCCCCCCTAGAATTAAGAGCACACCTAGAAATGTGAAGAGTGAACACATCAAACATACACCTGAAAACACATGTATCATACAGTTAGACTCATAAAGGGATGGCTGGCTGCAGCTCCCTGATCTTCAGAGCAGCCGCCTGGCAGCTAATTAGTAAAAACACAAAACACTAATTATGAGCCCTAAGGGATAGATATGCAATGGCGCTTTGTATGTTTCCAGATGGAGGATGATTTTGGGCAAGCTGATGCAACCTGAATACAAGGAAGCCCACTAGTAAGTGCCCTGATCAACCAGTGGTTCAGACTGCAGGCACTGGCAGCATGGACCAAACATAGCATTGCTATAATGGACAGAAAAGGGACTGCGGGGTGAGAATTTGGAGAAGGAGAATGTGGGCTAAGGGCTTCAGCACTGCTGCTTTGCTCCAAATTGCCCTTTCCTGAAACAGCTATTCTTTACAAACCAAACTAAAGCAATCCAAGACCCTAGTGTTTTGTTACATATACAGTGTAATGAAGATATGTGTCCTCAGTACAGACACAAACTACAGTGGTACCTCGCAAGACGAAATTAATTCGTTCTGCGAGTTTTTTCGTCTTGCGATCTTTTCGTCTTGCGAAGCACGGACTTGGGAAAAGCTTCAAAAATCACCAAAGTCTTCAAAAACCTCAAAAAAGGCTACCACTCCGCGCGCTATGAGTTGCTCCTCGAAGTCAAGTCGCAACTGAACCCCCTGAATGCACGGTTTTAAGAAAAAGGAAACAAACTTGCAAGACAAAGGAAACAAACTTGCAAGACGTTTTCGTCTTGCGAAGCAAGCCCATAGGGAAATTCGTCTTGCGAAGCAACTCAAAAAACGAAAAACTCTTTCGACTTGCGAGTTTTTTGTCTTACGAGGCATTCGTCTTGCGAGGTGCCATTGTAGTTTGTTTTCAACCAAGTTATCCAAAGTGCTGTGTTTCTAGAGGGGCAGGTAGGGATCCGAATGCAGGACTCATGGCTCTCAGAAAGCTCCATTCCTTTGGGCTTCTTCCTTAGCTCAGTTAGTGGAGCACGAGGGCTGTGGGTTTGAGCCCCACGCTGGGCACAAGGATTACAGGGGACTAGATGACCCCCGTGGTCGCTTCCAACTCTACGATTCTATGTAACACGTAGTTTAGAGTTTGCCGTGTACATGTGCCCCGAGAAAAAGAACCGGCTGAATAAATAAAAAAGTACTTGTAGGGTTTTCAGGACAGAGTCTTACCTGCTTGGCCAATGAAGCCAAAATCATAAACATGTTGATATTGAATCAATGGAATATATTTCCAAATTTGAAAGTGCACTATATATGTCAATTGGGCACTCTTAGAAGGGATAGCTTTCTTGTGTTGTAGGGTGAATGCCAAGCTGATTCATGAGTTGGGTTGGGTAGGGGATGGATGGATAGATGACTGAGAGAATGGAAAGGGGTGAGGGATGTTAGAATTCCTGCTCCATGATTGCAGTCATGGGATCGCGTGAACATGGGGCCCAGCTTATGTATGTCTGATTGTTCATTTCTTTATTCCTATTGCACATGTTCTAGGGGCGAAACCACAACAATCTGGGGGCAGCCCTTCGCTTTCCAGATTGCGTTTTTGTGTGTGTCATTTCCTCCCCTCCCACCTTCCTGCAATGCCCTTGCATCATTGCAAACACCCCCCGTCTCACAAATAAATCTCAAGCAGGTGACAGAGGCAAAGGCATTTACTGGATTGACAGAGCATAGATACCAACCTGGGGAGTGTCTGAGACAGAGTTTCACTGGCAGCACAGCCCTGAACTGTGCGAGAGCTATTGGAAAGGTGACAGTCTGAACGCTAACAGGGAAAGCTCTAGAAGTGCAGGCACTTACGCCAAGGCAAAGGCCATCAGGGCTCCGACCACCACAATGAAGTCCAGGATGTTCCAGAGATCTCGGAAATAGGAGCCGTCTTGCAGGATTAATCCCTGATCTATCATCTGCAGAAAAGGTAGAAGCAACTTAGTCATAAAGCCATTGGAATGGGAAAGTGCCACTTTTGTAAACGAAATGTTTTTTGTAAACACGACGGTTTCTGCACCTGATCAGTAAAATGGAAGATAGTTGTATTGTTTTTCCAAGTGAGGTCTTCACTAAAGTAAACTCCCAGGAATATAAAGGAAGAGACTCTTTCCACACAACCCACCCTGATATACAATGGGGCTAGTTCCCCTCTCTTCCTCCGAAAGTCCAACACCATCCCCTTTGTCTTGTTAATATTTAGGTGTAAGTTATTCTCTAGGCACCATGTAGATATTTTTTGAACCTCCCCCAGTACGCTGATTCATCTCCACCTCAAATTAGACCCATTATGGCAGTATCATCTGCAAACTTAATAACTGCAGTAGATGGATCAGATGAAATACAGTCATATGTATACAATGAGTACAGGTAGGGACTCAGCACACATCCCTGTGGGGTGTCAGCGCTGAGCGTCAGGGAGGTAGATGTAACAGGCCCAATCCTCACTGTTTGTGTCCGATCCCTCAGAAAGCTAGTGATATAGCCAGTAGCTTCTGTGACCTTATTTTTAAAAAGGACTGGATGAATTTATGCGAGGAACATTTCTCAACAGCTATCAGACGTAATAGCGAAACAGAATCTCTCCTGTTCAGAGGCAGCATGGCTCAGAACACCGCTCGCTGATTGGCAAAGGGAAAGGGAGATGTTATGTACTGAGTTGAATAGGATCCAAAATGCAGCAGTCTGATTGGTCCTAGAACAATAGGATTCAGAATGCAGCATTCTGATTGGTCCTAGAATAGGATCCAAAATGCAGCAGTCTGATTGGTCCTAGAACAATAGGATTCAGAATGCAGCAGTCTGATTGGTCCTAGAACGATGCAGCAGTATGATTGGTCCACAGGTGCCACCCAATCCAGCTCCAGGTGGAAGTGAATCCACAACCTGATTGGCCTACAGGAGAATCCCGGAATTAGCCAATCACGTGGGGCCCATTGTGTAAATAATGTATATAAAGCAGACATCCTGGGGGAACTTCCATTTCTCCTCACCACTATGAGCTGAATAAAGAGCATGAAATCCACTCTTGACTCCGAGTGTATTTCAGGAGACTTGCTTGCAAGTTTCCCTTTAAGCAATCAGCTGGTCAGTTTTTCAATGCAGAGGGGCCTTGAGTTTTCTTCCTCAGGCCCGTCATGCCATACAAAATACACCTTTCGATGGTGTGCCCAGGGAAAAGGGCCTGCTTCATCACAGGGTCCTGATTTAGATAAGCCTCGGCCCCACTAGGAGCTTATGAAAACCAGAATGCCAATTTAGCTTCCCAACTGCCAATCTGGCGCCTAATTTTAGAAGCTCTGCTCTGTGGGAGTGACATTTGCAACATGACAAAGATGAGCAAAAGGTTCTGCTTTAAGGAGAGAGAGAGAGGAGAGAGAGAGAGAGAGAGAGAGTGGGGTGGCGTATTCAATTTTCTCTTTCTACTCAAGAAACCATTTCACATTCTGTTCCACTGAGGCCAACGCTCATCACCCACAAAGAGGAAGTCACAGAACTTGTCACTGTAAACCGAGATCGCACCAACAACTCACACCCACGGCTTCTCTTGCCATGCCTAATTTTGGCAGACTCAGCAAGTGCAGAGAAAGAGAGATTATTCTTGGATTTATTTGGTGTGGGGGTTTCTTTTTACTAGAAAACTCATCAGTTTTGCCCCTTCTGCTTCCTTCCCCATTCCCCCACCAGCTTGAAGAGGAGTTTCATAAACTGGACTCCAGCATATTAAGGAATTAGAAGAAAAGACTTGGAATGTGTGTGTGTGTGTTTGCATGTGGGCACAAATAGTTTGAAAGGTGATGCAGCAGCAGAAGTTCCTGGGTCTCCCTAATAATGTGGCGTCAGGCGCAGCCCACTCCTTGGCATATAAGGGAGTGCACTACAGCCAGTTCCTCCCTCCTGTTATAATAATTTTAAGGTCTCAAATGTAGTATAAATATTCATAAATGCACACATATCTAAATATATAAACCATGTGTCTGAAATAGTACCGGAGAGCAATCCTGAAGCCATTTTGACTCTCCCAATGACCTCAAATATTCCTCTGCAGTAAGGAAGGCAAATGGGGAAAGCCTTCCCGTTGTTTTGTTTTTTGCTTGCAAATCCTGTCTTAAGGGCATATTTATATATGAATAGGGTGAGCCTGTGACCTGGATTCAGGAACTAAAGTATGAACTATCACCAAAGAATGGCCAGGCTGCCCAGGTAATGCAACCAGCGACCATTATCAGGTATCCTGACAGACAGGATTCCTTCTATAATGTATGTATGATGATTTTGGGCTGGTCTTTGGCTAAGGGGGTTGGGCAATGTCCAGAGCCTTTAAAGGTTCCTGCACACTTTTTTGGTTCAGGGTCTCTCCCTCCTTGCAAGGAGGGGAAGGAACTCTGCTGCAACAGAAAAATAAGTATCTGCCTTGATTTCCACTGGATCCTGCCTCTATCCATTCTTCTCCGACTGATTATGGAAACAGGGGACTCAGAGCCCCATGGGGAGTTGGGCAGCAAAACCCAATTCCAAATTTTTACTTCCTCCCTCCCTATTCTGCTGACACATGTTGCTTTGCTGGGCCTTGCTATTGACATAGCTGGTCACCGCCTTTGGGGACAGGTTGGAATTTTTGCAGTTGGCAAATTGGCTCTGGCCCTCTGCCATCCTCATAGCAATTGTCACAACTTTGGCAGCTTAGGCACTGGGTAGGCGTAGTCTTGAACAGAGCGGAGGTTGTAGTCTCTGCCCACCCCTCCGAAAAGGGGATATCCCATTGAAGAGATCCTGGGGAGATGCTTCTGTCTGCTCCCCAGGTGTAGCCCACTTGGGGACCTACTCCTTGACATAGGTCAGGGACTCCTTCACTTTTGGTTGACCCCAAATGTAAGTCCTGCCTGCTGGAAGGCTGGAAGTGGTGGGTTCTGCATAATGCCTATGCCAAATCTCTTACATCAGTAGTTGTGGCCTGATTTTACCCAAATGCTAGTAGGCATGTGTCAGGGAACTGCCATCGGCTCAGAGGCGAGAGGGGGAAAGGCAGATGGATTACAGAGGGCCCCCAAAGATTGTGGGAAGCAGCACTTCCTCAGCGGAGGAAGTAAGGCACGCCTCTAGTGGGGAAGAGCTGCAGGGCTGGGAGAATGCAAGGCGGTGCCAGGGCGCCTTGCCTGAGCAAAGCGGGGAGAAGGGAGGTTCCCCTTTACCCAAGCCTTCCTTGCACAGTAGGCTTCGCGCAGAGAGGGGAGGCGTAGGCTGGGGGTCAAGAAACTACTTTGCTGAGGAAGATTTAAGGACCGCCCACTATCAGATTCTGCTAGTGAGTGAGCAAAACATGGAATAGAGGCATTCTGCATTCTAAAGGTTTTAGCACCAATAATAAAGCTTTTGAAAAGACCAGTGTCCGGGACCAAGGAGAAGAGTCGGTGGAAGAAGATTGGAATAAATTCAAAGTTTATCTTCAAAATAAATTAAGGATTGTTAGAAAGATGTTGGGAAAAGAAAATTATGTGGTTTTAGTAGAAATGACGGGACGCAGGTGGCGCTGTGGGTTAAAGCCTCAGCACCTAGGGCTTGCCGATTGAAAGGTCGGCGGTTCGAATCCCTGCGGCGGGGTGCGCTCCCGCTGCTCGGTCCCAGCGCCTGCCAACCTAGCAGCTCGAAAGCACCTCCGGGTGCAAGTAGATAAATAGGGACCGCTTACCAGCGGGAAGGTAAACGGCGTTTCCGTGTGCGGCTCTGGCTCTGGCCAGAGCAGTGATGTCACGCTGGCCACGTGACCCGGAAGTGTCTCCGGACAGCGCTGGCCCCTGGCCTCTTAAGTGAGATGGGCGCACAACCCCAGAGTCTGTCAAGACTGGCCCGTACGGGCAGGGGTACCTTTACCTTTACCTTTAGTAGAAATGACATAAAGGATTAAGTAAAAATGAGTTGGTGAAAGAGAGAATGTTAAATTATAGTATATTAAGACAAATTATTAAGATAAAAATAAGGTTGGAAGGATTTGCTGAAATAAATTGAATTAGAATACAAAAATGGGAGGTGTGAGGAGGTCAAGGAAATAAGTGAATGTAAGCAAGTGATATACAGGTTTGACTGGTTTTTTTAAATCTTTTTTTCTGTTTTATGGTTTTTGATGATGGGTTTTTTTTTACATATGTACTGTTTTTTTTGTTTTTTTCTTTAATTGTTATTACCTTTATCTCTTTTTTTCTGTAATCTTTAAAATCTTAATAAAAATTTATTTAAAAAAAAAAAAAATGAAAAGACCAGTGAGGCATCTTGCCTGATCGCTCTCAAGCAACCACCCAATAGCCATAACAGCATACCTTTTTATTCCTGGAATTTGGGTGGTCCAAAGGGCAGGGAGGTGGGAATGCGTTGCCACACAAAGGAATGTTGGCAAAGCACACTGTAGCAATATCAAGCCTACCATCTTTCCATTGATTTCACGATTCTTTCCCTTGTTTCTTACCTTGATAACCATCTCAAAGGTGAAGACGCCAGTGAAAACATAGTCAAAATATCTCAGGACCTGCAAAGAGAAGAAGAAAAGCTGAAGGATATATTTCTGATGAAAACTCTCACATGCTTAAGTATCAGCTGTATTATATGCATGTTGTTATGTTCTTCTTCAGAATTCCAAACAGCAGCGCTCACAAATTTTCTTCAATCAATTTACCTGTTGCAGCAAAACCATTAAGAGCCTTGTGTCGTACCTCAGAGACAAACAAAATCATTATGGCATAAGCTTTCATGGACTACATACAGCTCACTTTACCAAACACATGAAAAGGACTCTAGTTCACAAAAACGTATGCCATAATGAACTTGTAAGACTGGAAGGTGCCATAAGACACCATGTCAGAGTCCCCCAAACTGGTGTTTGGAACTAAAGCAATGAGCCCCAACTACCACAGCTGTTCTAGCTGAGGCTGGCTGGAATCTGTCAAAACAGGGGCAGTCAACATGGTGCTCTCCAAATTTTGATCCCATCAACCCCAGCCAACAGAACATGTCAAGGATGATGGGTGATGTAGTCCAGAAGCATCTGGAGGACATTCTGGTGGCAACTTCTGGTCTAAATTATTTTTGGGGAGAGGCTGATCTATGTTCTTCTACGAATGACGAACCAGTTTTATATACTAAAATGCACAATATGTAAAGACAGTGATCAGTGAAACCTTCACTACAGGTCCAGAATGAACACAGACTTTCTATAAGAAACATCTCTGGGCCTGAAGTGAGCAATGCGCAGGCATATTGTGCAAAAGGAGGCATAATACTCTGCTATTGGATGACCTGATTTAGAAAGTGTTTCAGAATCTCTATACAAGTAGAGAAACACAGGTAGTCCTGGAAAAACCATGGCAAGAAAAAAAGACCACAGTGACGCACAATCTGAACTTACGTTAAAATCCAAAAGCTACCATTGGCCAGAGACCTCTGTGGGCACACAGCAGGGTCACATGATCTCCTGGCACCTCAATGGTGAAAGCCATTTGCACTGGAAATTAGAGTGGAAATCAGCCCAGAGGTTCAACAAGAACTGTGCTGGCATGTGATCCCTTTGGGTCTTTTCCAAGAAAAATAGGTTGCTGCCTGCCTATTTCATGAGGAATTCTTGCTAGAATGGCCTGGCAAATTACGGGCAATGCATGGCTGCAATTGGTCAGAAGAGTACGTTCAACTCCCTTTGCTTTCATTGGGAGAGAGATAAGTGCCTCCTTGGTGTTGTCACCGAAGCCACTGACTTTAAAGGGTTTAAATCTTTCCAGATTGTGCTCCACCAAGGCATCAGGTTTGCAGGGCAAAGTGAATAGGTCACCAAGTGGGTAATAGGGACCAAACATAAAAATATAGGCCCCTAGGCCCATTGTCCCATCTATTATCCCATCTGGAGTCTATAAAAACTACTAACAACTGTTGGTCATTACTGCTCCTTAGTCATCAACAACAATTTCATTTTTTTCTGAAGTGAGTTATATCAGACTGAATGGTGCAGCATGAAGCAACTTATCCATTCTAAGTTCTTTCTTTCTTTTGCAATTATTCTGGATGTAGCTTTTTGCTGCCCCCAGAAGCAGAGATATATTTTTGAGAAACAGAAGGCAAGGCTGGTTTAAACAGATTCAGGCCCTCCTCCTTCTTTTGCCTCCACAGGAGATATGGGCAAACACTGTCATATTACATTTTAAAAAAATCATCATTTTATTATAGGCAAAGCTCCTAAAATAAGATGTGTCTATAAAACATAATGCGAACGAAGAGCAGCCCTGATTCTTGCACCAAGGGAGGAAGAAAATAAATGCAGGCCTCAAGTACTGCCTGTCAGTTTAATTAATAATGATTAATAATAACTCCTTGGCCCTACCCTGGCATGAAAAGAAAGCACCCTGGGGCGTCCCTGGTGCCACCTTCCTAATAGCCCCCATCAGAGGAAGCAAGAAGATGCAGGACAGACCAGCCTCTTTCTTCCATCAATATGCAGATAAATATGGGGAATGAGGATGGGGAAACAGCCAGCATGGGCAAGAGCCAGGGATGGTGGGAGGACTTCTGGAGGACAAGATTCTCTCCTCCTGCCGTTAAGTGAAGCTGGCCAACGTGACGGAGCTAAGCATCATTGAAGGCTGGCTGCTACATGCCATCAAAGGGGCAGCTGCAGAAGCTGGTTTGAAAGCTGGCAACCCTTGTCGGCTGCCAATGCTTTCAGGCCTGTGCCTTATGCCTCCTGTGTGCCCTGCTTTTCCTTGTCCTGGGGTCTGCTGCCCGTGGCCTTCCTTAAACCCTTTGGTCCCCTTGCTGCCTCTCATCTGGTCTGCTTGCCTTTTCCCTGCCTCTTTGCCCTTAGCTTAAATGATGCCCGTTGCCACCTACGCCCTGGCTTTCCCTTCCGACACCCACCCACAGCAATCGCTGCAGAGCAATCACAAAAGTGCCACTTGGAGCAGCCAAAAGTGTAGCCCCCACACACAACATGCATATTCTTCTAGGCCCACTTGTCATCAAGCGGAGACAAGCTATATACGGTTCTCCTTGTGACTAGGAACAGATGACCCACGGAAGGCTCTGTTTCAGGACCCAGCACTGCTATGATCCCAACATGAAAGCTCCGGCGCTGCAAGTATCATTTCCCCCTCCAAGCTAATTTGCTACGCACAATGGCTAACTAATTACCCGCCTCTGGGACCAGAGAAAATGATTCATCAGATTGAGGAAGCTGAGGCCAAGCATTCTCAGCCTCAGTGGGACAAAGGCTCCTTTTCAATGTTTAAAGTACAGTTAAGTCAGAAGATGCAAACTCCCGCAGGAGTGGAAGTTAAAATAAGATGCACAGCCAGCCTTCTCCCCATCTTTTACTCTCAGGGTTCCCAGGTACAGTTGACTTTCTTTCTTTGCCTCTCTTCCTGTCCCTGCTCCACTGCTTAAGACAACTTAGTTTTAGTTAAGAATTTATTCATGACTTCTCCACTGTGAGGGTTAAACATCAGAATGCAGTCCATCCTGTATACAGCCATCAAAAGGGAGCAACTACCAGGAGACAGAGAAAAGCAATGACAAACCTAGATAGCATCCTAAAAAGCAGAGACATCACCTTGCCGACAAAGGTCCGTATAGTTAAAGCTATGGTTTTCCCAGTAGTGATGTATGGAAGTGAGAGCTGGACCATAAAGAAGGCTGATCGCCGAAGAATTGATGCTTTTGAATTATGGTGCTGGAGGAGACTCTTGAGAGTCCCGTGGACTGCAAGAAGATCAAACCGATCCATTCTGAAGGAAATCAGCCCTGAGTGCTCAGTGGAAGGACAGATCGTGAAGCTGAGGCTCCAGTGCTTTGGCCACCTCATGAGAAGAGAAGACTCCCTGGAAAAGACCCTGATGTTGGGAAAGGGGAGAAGTGGACGACAGAGGACGAGATGGTTGGACAGTGTTCTTGAAGCTACCAGCATGAGTTTGACCAAACTGCGGGAGGCAGTGAAAGACAGGAGTGCCTGGCGTGCTCTGGTCCATGGGGTCACGAAGAGTCAGACACGACTAAACAACAACAACCAGGAGACAAGCTACACCAGCCAAGGAAGCCTCCTTGTAACAACAGGTGTGTCCTTGTGCAATCCAGTCTTCCCCTTGTTTCACCTCTGCTTTTACCTCATTCTGTCCTCCAAGGCACAGGAGCCAAGTCTGACAAGGGTTCATTCCACTACTGACTCTTTTTCTATTGGCCATTAGAAATGTGCTGCCCAGTGTTCTCTGGTCAGCTCACAAAAATAAAAACATCTCCACACTTAATCTCTTTTTTGCGTCAGAGGGAACGACTCAATTCTCCACTGGCTGTGGACCAGCTCCACTCCGAAAGAGTCCAGGGTGGTATTTAATTGGTGTGCAAGATCAAGATCAGCCACCTGTCCCTATAAAGCAGGGGTCAGCAAACTTTTTCAGCAGGGGCCAGTCCACTGTGCCCCAGACCTTGTGGGGGGCCAGACTATATTTCTTTGGGGGGGGGATGCGCCACAAATAACCCAGAGATGCATTTTAAATAAAAGGACACATTCTACTCATGTAAAAACACACTGATTCCCGGACCGTCCACAGGCCAGATTTAGAAGGCGACTGGGCTGGATCCAGCCCCTGGGCCTTAGTTTGCCTACCCATGCTATAAAGGCTGCATTGTAATGGAGTTCACCTCCCACCACCATGCAGTGATATCTGCAATAACTCCATGGCTCAATTTACCTGGAATTTTTTATTGTGAGAATTTCCAACTTTCAGTTGCCACCACAGAGCAGAAGACTAGCCAAGACACGCTTCTGCCCCTTTGCAGGAAGGGAAGTAAAAGTGACTGGGCTTTGCCAACGGAATAGCAAAGAGCACTCTGGGAAACCTACTGTTTTGTTCCACCTGGCAAAAGTTCACTATTTGCCTTTTGCAATCAGAAGAATACTGTGGCAAATCTTTCCCTGTGACATTCAGTGTGTGTGTGTGTGTGTACTACATTGTCAGGGAGATGGTTAGGATAAAACCTCATGTGTGTATCTATATCGATTTATCAATCTATCATCTATCATCTGTCAAGACAAATATATAAGGTAAATGTCATTGGTAGGCAAACTAAGGCCTGGGGGCTGGATCCAGCCCAATCGCCTTATCAGTCCGGCCCGTGGACAGTCCGGGTATCAGCATGTTTTTACATGAGTAGAATGTGTCCTTTTATTTAAAATGCATCTCTGGGTTATTTGTGGGACATAGGAATTTGTTCATTCCACCCCTTCAGAAATATAATCCTGCCCCCCACAAGGTCTGAGGAACAGTGGACCGGCCCCCTGCTGTAAAAGTTTGCTGACCCCTGATATATGTGAACACTCAAACACATAATCTCTAACTGCAGCCTGCAACAGTACAGCTCAGCAAGAGAACAATTTCTTTGTGTCTCATAAGCATGTGGTCCAGTTCTATAAAGGTAAAGGTACCCCTGCCCGTACGGGCCAGTCTTGACAGACTCTGGGGTTGTGCGCCCATCTCACTTAAGAGGCCAGAGGCCAGCGCTGTCCGGAGACACTTCCGGGTCACGTGGCCAGCGTGACATCGCTGCTCTGGCGAGCCAGAGCCGCACACAGAAACGCCGTTTACCTTCCCGCTGGTAAGCGGTCCCTATTTATCTACTTGCACCCGGAGGTGCTTTCGAACTGCTAGGTTGGCAGGCGCTGGGACCGAGCAGCGGGAGCGCACCCCGCCACAGGGATTCGAACCGCCGACCTTTCGATCGGCAAGTCCTAGGTGCTGAGGCTTTAACCCACAGCGCCACCTGCATCCCTAGGTCCAGTTCTATACTGGACTGTAAAAAGGGCCTATAGCTGGGAGAACTGGAGCTCATTTACATTAGGATCTCACGATGGGGCAAGCATTGTCAGAAAAGCAACAACAGGGTAATCACTTTATTCCTCTCTGAGTTGGTCAGGACAGGGTCCTCCGCCGCCAAGGCAATGCTGCTGGCTGCAATCACCAGAAGGATGCACATCTCAAAATAGCGCAGGTTGACAATGTAATGGCAGACTCTTCGGATTCTGTCAGGGAAAGAACACAGAGTGGTCAGTGCGATGGATGGCCACCGATCTCTCTCACACAGTTCCGATCCTTTAAGGCCCTTCCAATGTATACCAGTGTACTTGGCATTCACAGAGCACTTCAGCGCGTTTAGAGTATTTCACATGCGTTTTCTCATCGGTGCCAATTTCTGCCGAGGCAAACAGAATTAGCACAACTGCAAGAAGCGAAAGATTAAAGCCCCCTCCTCCCAGGGTTCAAATCTATACTTGCAACTGACTAAAAAAAAACCCCAAAATTATTTTTAAAAGAAAAATGCATTAATTTAATTGTTAATTGTGTTAATACAGTGTCCATGGACAACCTGAAGGTAGGAGCAGTTTTAGCAATAAATATAACTGCACCAGTTGATGAAGGAAAACTTCAACCTTGGCCTGGCCTCTAATGCAGTCATTCCCACAGAAGCTGGTCAGAGGTAAAGGGACCCCTGACCATTAGGTCCAGTCATGGCCAACTCTGTGGTTGCGGTGCTCATCTCGCTTTATTGGCCGAGGGAGCCGGCCAATACAGCTTCCGGGTCATGTGGCCAGCATGACTAAGCCACTTCTGGCAAACCAGAGCCGCACACAGAAATGCCATTTACCTTCCCGCCGGAGCGGTACCTATTTATCTACTTGCACTTTGACGTGCTTTTGAACTGCTAGGTTGGCAGGAGCAGGGACCGAGCAACGGGAGCTCACCCCATCGCGGGGATTCGAACCGCCAACCTTCTGATCGGCAAGCCCTAGGCTCTGTGGTTTAACCCACAGCGCCACCCGTGTCCCTTATATCTTTTCTTAGAAGCCTGCAAACAGCACAACCAGGAATCTGGGTAAGCTGGAGCACTTGGCTTCATGTTGAATTTTATAACGTGGAACTAGCATCACCACCTATCAATTAGGTGGCTCCTGCAGCGTTTTGTCTTGCAAGACTCACCCCTCCCGCAACAGCACAAATTGGGTTGCCCAGTACAGCCATGGTATCTTCCATTTTGGCTGCCCTAATATGTTCGCAAAAACAAAGCGCTTTGCGAGTGTTGTTAAAGTCTATCCCTGGGTTGCATGTGTGCTGGACCAGCCACCTTCAGCCCTGACACTCCTGCAATGAACAGAAAGACCTGAAGGAGGAGTGTAAGCATGTTTGGCTTAATACACTCACAGTCCCTCTAGCAACAGCGATCTCTGGTCATCCTGGGTTTCTCTTTACAACCCCGCTTCAGACCCTTCCACTCAACATGGGGAAGCTTTCGTTTCCCATGGGTCTCATGGTAGGGATGATTGCAATGTTTATGTCATCTTTATAACACTCAACTTTTCCCCAGGGGAATGCATGGCGATGTCACAGTTTATTGTAAGGCAGGCTAAGCAGAGAGAAGGCAATGCAATCAAAACAACTTTGGCAGCTGAGACTCACAGATTCTATTCCACCGATTTCAGTAGGGTTGAATCCAATTGAAATGCAAACATTTAATTTCATTTAGTTCAGAGGTTAGGCTGAAAAGTGACCTTGCTTTCACACAAATCATTGCTCTTCTACTGTAAGCTGCAGGTGGATTTGAAACCATTTTGCCCACTATCAGGGAACACTGCGCTTTTGCTTTGTATTAGGTTCTGTCCACACCAGAAAGCATAATGTTCAGGCCATCTGAAGCTTAGCACACATTCACTATACACTTTGGTCTGAGTGCCATTTCATGACCGCATTTATTTTATTTAAACCAGTCTTTTAGTGCTGAAACAGCTTTGCTGTGGTTTTTTTTTTTAAATAAAAGATAGGTATAGTGCTATAATGCCATAATGTTATAATGTTAAGTTTTGTAGTATGGTGTAACAGTGGTATAACACTATAATATCACAATGATTTTTTAAAAAACAATTTAAAAGTCCAGTTGTCCGATGGGTGAAGGTGTTCTACATTATTCACAGAAGGGAATAGAGGAAGCTGCTATGGATATAGCCTCATATAACCAAAATGCTCAACTCTAATTAAGGCATAAAAGGGTTAAGACCATAGAGTAAGCTGTCACACCCTGACACCTTGGGAAGAAGGGTGATTCTTTTTCCTTTCACTATATGAACCCAACCAATAAGGGGTCCACTGAGGCCAGTACTGTCTACTTTGACTGGCAACAACTCCCCATGGTCTCTCTTGGAGCTTTCATATCACCTACAACCTGATCCTTTTAACTGGAGATGTCAGCCATGGGACCTTAGACTACCTTTCAAAATAGCATCCATTCTGGAACTTGGCCGCGACACTGGAATATGACAGAAATGATGCTGGATTTTTTTGGGGGGGAGGACAATGACATTTTGCACACCAAGGTGATTCAAACTTACATCTCCCACCTAGATAACAAACCAGCTCACTGTTCCCATTTCACTCACCAAAGTCTCATAGGCCACTCGGCCGATGGGTCTTGAACTTTCTGTGGGAAACCTACCCAAATCAACTTGTTTTCTGTGGAACCCTGGCATGTTGTAAAGGGTTCCCGGGAGTGTTTTAAGGCAAACTTGAAAACCAACATATTATGCATTTCAAGCAGAAAAGCTAAGGCAGTGTATCTCACGGGTTTGTGGTGCTGAAGATAAACATCGAGCTGTGAGGCACCATGGGTTTGCCCATGGGTTTCTTCTTTTTCTGCTGCTTCTTCTTCTTCTCTGCCTCTGCTTCCTCCTCTTCCTTTGTCTCTGCCTCCTTCAGAGGGCTGGCTTCTCCATCTGTCTTGTTGCTAACTAGAAAGTGAACAAGGCCCGTTACTGCTAAAGCTGGGAGGGGAATGCATTTGACACAAAGCCTGAAGGGAGTTCATAGGCTGGACGCGTTACTTACCTTATAGTCCCAGAGTTTGGGAAAACAAGAGAGCAGAGGAAAAACAAGAATCGGGGGCGGAGGGATGTGGGCAAAAATATACTTAAAGATACTTAAAAAGATGCAATCATACAAAAAGATGACTGCTTGCATAAACTCACAGCAAATAATGGATGCCGAGTCCTGTTAGCAGGACTGTATCTGTTGTGGGCTAAAAATATTTTTATGTGTTAGGAGGGGGGGTAGACAGGATGCTGAGACCCTTCTAATTCCTGGATGCAGCATGAATTCAATTCCTGGAACAGCCCGGCTAGCTTCCTGGCAGTGGCGTAGCGTGGGTTGTCAGCACCCGGGGCAAGGCAAGTAATTTGCACCCCCTAACCCATGGATTTGCGTCCCCTAACCCTAACCCCCAGATGTTGCGCCCGGTGCGGCTGGCCCCCCCTGCACCCCCCACGCTACGCCACTGCTTCCTGGTGAGGCAATGGCCCTCTACGTATGATACGATACAATTATCTTTATTGTCATTGTCCCATACAGAACAACGAAATTGAAAAAATCTACATCAGACATTTTAAAACCAACAAGCCTGCGATCCCAGCTATCCCAGCCTGGTTAACCCCCTAAAAACTCTGATACCCCATAATTAAATACAATATACTCCCACAGAGACTACCTTACACTGTGTTTAAAACCAAAATCGCATTTGGATAAAAACTGTTTCTCAGGCGGCTAGTCCTAGTCTTTATTTATAACCCTGTACCTTCTTCCAGAGTTCAGAAGCTGAAAGAAATCATTTCCGGGGTGCGCACTATCCTGCACTATCTCTGCAGCTTTCTTATGACACCTGGAAGCATAGATTTGATCCAATGTGGGAAGAATGCACCTAATTATTCTCTCCGCAGTATAGGCCATTAAAGTGGCAAAGGAAGTGGATCTATATCAGATGACAAATGAGGGGGGGCTCTCCATCAACATCTGGTAGGTAGAAAGACAAAAGCAGGAGTGGAGGGTTGAGTTGTATGTAAGCTGGAAGATGGAAGAGAGAGAGACAGCCATGCCTGATTTCTCTTGGAATCCAAGGCTGTGGCTATGGGGTAAGCAAGACCCTCTTGGAGTGTTAATGCTGTGAACTCCTCCATCACAGGCTCAGGTTATGCATATGTGCAAATAAACCATATATCATAAAGACACCACCGCCTCTGCTGCCCCCCATTCTCAAACCCGAACCCTGTGTAAGCTCCTGGAACCCCCCCCCCCCAGAATCTTATGCCCCTCAGAGATTGGAGTGTCACGCAACAATATTAATAGCAACAACATTCTGCGCACCAGCAATCCAAATTACAGGCCAAGGAACATAGAATTCTGCAGCCTGTAATTTGCATAATTTATTCTGCAATTGCTCCTGTTTTGCATGAGATATTCTGGTCTAGCTAGTCACGGGAAGAACAAAGAGCTCTGCAAAGCTGGGAAGCCGTGCTCCCAAACACTTGACATTTTATTCAGCAATTATTCTAGTTTCCGAGATTTCAAGAGATATTGCCCACACACTGTGGGTGAATGCATAATCGCTTGGTTATGCCTATGGCTGCCTATGTTGCCATTTCTCTTGCTTCTCCAGATCAGGTGCAGAAATATGGGCCAAAGTTCTGTTTCACCTAGTAGAACCAGCCTAGTGCGCAACATGGAAAATTAACAATGGGAATATCACCATCTCTCCTCTTCCATAAGGGCTAGAAACCTTTTTAAAGCTGAACTGTGTATGCGCCCATTGGCCCATACTGCACTTTTCTTGCGCTGCCTGAAGATTCGCAGCCTAATTACAGCTCTGTCTGTCTAACACTTCCTTCCCCAGCTGTTGCAATGCAAACACAACACAGGAGAACTGGCAGGTAGAGGAAGACGTTTCTGCAGAAAAGGTGTGAGCAAAGGATTGCTGCTTTACATTCATACCTCCTGGTTCTGCAGTTAGTAAGAAGGTGATTAGGAGTTAAGATGAAGCACAATTTAGGATCCAGGTGATACACCGAAATGTGGCTAGTTAGAATGAAAGCAGGAGCTTCTGGTCTTCTCCTTGAGGTTACGCTGAGGGAGCAGAAGGGATGGAGGAGCCTGTGTCCCTGAGGCTCATTGTGGCTCACTGTTGTAACGCTAAACTATGGTTCAGCGCTACGTCAAAATGCAACATCATAGAATAAAAAGGAAAGGGCAACACACCTCAAGCAGAACTGGACGACAGCACTGAACTAGGTAACAAACTAGAAATAATAAAACTATGATGCTGAGTCAAGTCTGTGAGGTGACTTAACAACATGCTTTTCCTGCTTGGCCTCTGGCAGCAAATGGTGTGGATCATGGAGGGTGGGGAAATCCACCATTCATTTCCTATGTTTCCATAGCTGCATGCTATGAGGGAAAGGAGAGGGAACTTGATGGCAGTTGCCATCTTGGGCCCTCCCCCCCCATTAACTTAGAAGGATCAGGGCCCCCCAAACCTGCCAAGAGCTTTAAAAATATATTCTATCCATAAAGCACAAAAAGAAGAAAGTTATTGCGTCCTCTGTGACCACCAGAACTTTTTTCCCGAATGGCTGCCCTGTTGTGGCATATGGATAAATATGTTGTGGCATATGGATAAATAATTTGCTTCAAGTCATATAAACTCTAAAAAAAAAAAAAAGCAAAAGTTAAAAAGGAGAAGGGGACGACAGAGGATGAGATGGTTGGACAGTGTTCTCGAAGCTACCAGCATGAGTTTGACCAAACTGTGGGATGCAGTGGAAGACAGGAGTGCCTGTCCTGCTCTGGTCCATGGGGTCACGAAGAGTCGGACACGACTAAATGACTAAACGACTAAACAACAACATATAAACTCTGGCTTTGGGGAGCTTTTTGCGTCGTATTTTAACACCAAGAATGGAAAGAAGGCACTTGTCAGAACAAGAGAAGGGTGTAGCACAAGACTTGAAATACACCAGAAAAATTCTGCAAGGAAAGAGAGTCTGCAGGACTTGGAATGTGTTGGATTTACATAACAAAAATTGTTTTGGATTCCTGTCTTGAAGGACAGCTTTCAGCAGCCCTTTCACTGATTTGTTCTATGGCTAGACAATAAAACTGACGGATTGAATTTGCTGTCGAGGGGCGGTTCTGCCTACACAGCCAAGAGATCAAATTCTCCATCTTTTGTCGCCGGGACTTAGGGTGCAACTAGACGTGACAGCCATATTTTTCTGATAATGGACATGGGGCAGGGTGGGGGGGGGGCAAGTTAAAATGCAGCGTGTGTGGGAAGAGGGAACTGAATGAGAAAAAACATAGCTTACTTTTTCCTACCACACCAGGAGAAAAATGGGGCTTAAAATGATCAGGTTTTAGGGAACGCCTGAGTGGAAAGAGGACATTTCCAATTGCCCCTCCCCCCCCACCCTGCTTTGCAGGGATTTGGTGGCAGCACACCCAATTCTGCTCATGCGACTAGCAACACCATGTCCAGTTTTGACAGGTCTCTCTTGGGAGCGTTTCAGCAGCCCTGGGGCGCTAACTTCTATTGTGACCCCCTGGGGTTTGCACTCCAATGTGCAGCTAGCCGGCATATCAGGCTGGTGGGGAAGAAGGGAGAGAATGGGAAAAGCTCTCTCCTCGCAGAAGGGGAGGGGAGTGTGTCTGGATCAGAGCCTGGGACGAATATGAACCTTCAAAGCTCATACATCCTTTGAGGTGGCTTTCTACAAGTTCATATCTGAAGATGGTTGCTGGCATCTCAGACGCTGACTTCAGCAATCCCTGTGCAAGTGATGCTACTGCAATTGAAATCTGCTTCACACAAACAGCTCCCTACATGGTTGTGAGAAATACAACCTCCCCCAGCTCTGTTTTCAAGGCTCAAGCAGCTCAAGGCCCTAAACTAAGAGCCAGCAGGTCCTTGTTCCCTTGGTCAGTAACTACTTTTATTGCAGGGCCATGTTTGCAAGGAGGTTGGTCCTACTAAGCCATAGCTGCAACATATCCTTCACACCTAAAGGAGTATCCAGAAAACACATTCTATGCAGCCATTTTTCCTAGCACATCCCTGTTTCATTTCCAGGTTGGCAGTTGCGCGGCTAAGTAGCACCTCAACAGCACCAGTTGCTGACCTCCTGTTACAAAAGGAAACAGACGTGTTTCTCGTTCACTGTCTGTCACAGTCGTGTATCGACTTAAAGTGCAGACTTCCATGTGCGAATTGGGCCATCCAACCTAGACAGCATCTTAAAAAGCAGAGACATCACCTTGCCAACAAAGGTCCGTATAGTACAAGCTATGGTTTTCCCAGTAGTGATGTATGGAAGTGAGAGCTGGACCATAAAGAAGGCTGATCGCCGAAGAATTGATGCTTTTGAATTATGGTGCTGGAGGAGACTCTTGAGAGTCCCATGGACTGCAAGAAGATCAAACCTATCCATTCTTAAGGAGATCAGCCCTGAGTGCTCACTGGAAGGACAGATCGTGAAGCTGAGGCTCCAATACTTTGGCCACCTCATGAGAAGAGAAGACTCCCTGGAAAAGACACTGGGATTATTCCCATATGGGATAGTTCCACATGTATAGACTTTGTAACTAAGTCTGCCTTCAGGGATCCAACTGTGAACTGATGATGTTGTGGGTAAACTTCTTTTATTGACTTTAAATAAGATTGTTGTGTGTTTATTCTTTTGAGAGGGATAACAGGGGGACTCACCAGGAACATACAGTTCAGTACTGAATTGTATGATAGTGAGAGGCTTAAACGAGCCTGCAACAAGCTAGCTGCTGTGCGTAAAAACAAGAATGTAAAACTCTGCTAAGTAAAAGAACTTGCTAGTGCAAGTTAGGAAGGATGTTGTCAGGGAACTGACATCGGAGCGAGAGGTGGAGGCAAGGCTTCCGAATGATGCAGGAGAGGAGACCAGCAGAGGGGAAGGAATTCAGCGCAACACCAGCAGATAAGGGAGGGAGATGGAGGATTCGGAGAGGGGTATCCAAGACTCTTCGACCGAAACTAGTGGAGAGAGCGCAGGCACACCTTTGCCCAGTCCTTCCTTGTGCAGAAGAGTTCCGCGCAGGGAGAGTAGGCGGAGATTGGGCGTCAAACAGCTTCTATGCTGGAAGAGGTTCAAGAAACGCCCACTGACGGATTCTGCAAGCGACTGACCGGCCATGGAGTGGAGGGCTGTCAGCCAAGGCATGGTTAGCCAGGCAATCTAGCCGAAAGTAACGGCAACTTACGCACAAGTAACCCCTTATAACCATTACAGATGTTAACAAACAATATAACCTCTCCTGCCTCCCTGAACATTCCCACAAAATCAAGGCCTTTGAGATGCCCTGATCCACCATCCCACAAAAAAAAATGTTTGGCAGACCCACACGGCACTATTCTTGTCACCCTTGAACACCCTTCAGCTTCTTTGTCAAACGGGAAAAGAGAGAGATCCTCACTCTGTACCACAGCAGAGTCTTGGACGTCAATCATGATGGTGGTGCTCTCGGTGGCTTTCTCCAGGTTGGTTGTGACAGAGGAGAGATCGGGTTCGCTCCTGCTGATAGTCCTGCCTGTCTCCATGGGCAGGTCCCCTAGGAGCGCCTGCTCACTTGTATCCAGGCTGCTGCCGTCCTGCTCAGTTGGACTAGCATCCTTGCCTTTGTCCAGCTCAAGGCGGCCTTCCGAGGGGCTTGGCTCTTGGGGGGGCGCTGCAAACTCAGCATCTTTGGCTGGGGCTTCATTGGTCCTACATGGAGGAGAAGACAAGCTCACACAGAGAGGAAGTGGCAGAGACCAAGGAACTGGGCTGGTGGGCAGTGAGAACAAACACATTGCCTACAGCATTTACATAACGCTTCCAAAGCATTTCCAGATACACCAACTCACAAATCATTGCAAAAGCACTGCCTGCAGGACTTCTACAAGATGTGCCAGGATCCTGTTGGGCAGGTGGTGTAAACACCTCCACAGGGGTAGTTGCAGTAGGCGGTGTACAAACCATATACCGTATTTTTTGCTCTATAAGACTCACTTTTTCCCTCCTAAAAAGTAAGGGGAAATGTGTGTGCGTCTTATGGAGCGAATGCAGGCTGCGCAGCTATCCCAGAAGCCAGAACAGCAAGAGGGATTGCTGCTTTCACTGCGCAGCGATCCCTCTTGCTGTTCTGGCTTCTGAGATTCCGAATATTTTTTTCTTGTTTTCCTCCTCCAAAAAGTAGGTGCGTCTTGTGGTCTGGTGCATCTTATAGAGCGAAAAATATGGTATTTAAAGCACACCTACATCCCCAGAAAAGAATCCTGAGAGCCATATTCTGTTAAGGGATCTAGGAATTGGTGTAAATAACCTCTCCCAGGATTCTCGAGAGGGCTGTGATTTAAATGCAGGGTGTGTGTATATATATATAAGCAGCCTTAGTTTGCGGCGGGGGGAAAAGTAGCAACGAATGAGCAAAATTATTGTGGCATGCTTCTTGTTCTTTTTCCTATTGGGGTGGGGTTGATGTGGTTTCCCGAAGGTTGTCCTGTAAGATCTGAACTGGGAATGTCATTGCTCACAGCCCCTAAACTATAAAGGTAAAGGTAAAAATAAAGGGACCCCTGACCATTAGGTCCATTCGCAGATGACTCTGGGGTTGCGGCGCTCATCTCGCTTTATTGGCTGAGGGAGCCAGTGTACAGCTTCCTGGTCATGTGGCAGCATGACTAAGCCTCTTCTGGCGAACCAGAGCAGCGCAGGGAAACGTCGTTTACCTTCCCACTGGAGCGGCACCTATTTATCTACTTCGTACTTTTGAACTGCTAGGTTGGCAGGAGCAGGGACCAAGCAACGGGAGCTCACCCCATCGTGGGGATTTGAACCGCTGACCTTCTGATCGGCAACTCCTAGACTCTGTGGTTTAACCCACAGCGCCACCCGCATCCCTCCCCTAAACTATAGCAGCTGCCAAAGAAAGTTGTGGGCTGGTTTAAAAATAGAGGAGGGGAGAGCGAGAAACTTTAGGCACATCTGCACTCAGCTCACACCATTTGATTGCAAACTTAATTAAAACCAGAATAATTAACACCTCCTGATTTCAGAAATTGGAACAATCATTCCACACAGAAGCGTATATAGAAAAACAGTCACACACCCCCCCCCCCTTTTAAGTGCTTGGGTTGTTAATGCTGGATTTTAGTCTGTTAGAGTAGAATACAACAAATCAAATTAAAAGTAACCTGAAA
The DNA here is from genome assembly GCF_951804945.1 of Podarcis cretensis. Lineage (NCBI taxonomy): Eukaryota > Metazoa > Chordata > Lepidosauria > Squamata > Lacertidae > Podarcis > Podarcis cretensis. The sequence continues at coordinate 94,142,009 of NC_137175.1, forward strand.
GTAAAAACCAGGACACCCCGAAGGTTGTTGAACTTTTTCTAGAAAGACACCAAAAATTGTTGAGCTTTCTTTCGATTGACTTGCCTAAGATCCAGGACAAAGTGCCACATTTCTGAAATTTCCCCCGGACATCATTTCTGCCTTTGAAATCCCGGTTATGTCCGGGAAAATCCAGATATATGGTAGTCCTAACGTACTGCGAATGTGCAAAACGTCCCAGAAACAAAACTGGAAGGAGACCCCACCCACTTCTGAATTCCCTTCCATTACCTGTCTTCAATCATCATTTTCAAGATCTCCAGGGTCCTAAAAATATATTGCTTCATGGTATGTTGCTGGTGAATTGTGGGTGCTGCAAGCAACCAGTCACCTGACCAGGATCCAGATTCTAGGACCATCCTTTAAGGTCAGACCTGACTGAACTCTAGAATTCAGATTCGAGGGAAAGCTGCTAATTTCAGTTTGCCAGCTCCAGCTGCTCAGAAGCTTGCCAGGGTGAGGCTCAAAGACTGCGGAGGCTCTTAGTACATTGGCTTCAGAAACCATTCTGGTTCCTTCAGCCCTTGTTAGATAGTCTTAACTGACTACATTCTTAGTGAACTTTCCTCACTGACTGCCAGAGACTGGGGTTGATGCATGTGGAATTTCTGGCCTCGTGTACCAAAATAACTTTCCCGGCCTTCGGGTAATTGGGCAAGGTAAAGGTAAAGGACCCCTGGATGGTTAAGTCCAGTCAAAGGTGACTATAGGGTTGTGGCACTCATCTCTCTTTCAGGCCGAGGGAGCCAGCGTTTGTCCACCAACAGCTTTCCGGGTCATGTGGCCAGCAGGACTAAACCACTTCCGGCACAATGGGACACCATGATGGAAGCCAGAGTGCACAGAAACGCCGTTTACTTTCCCGCCACAGTGGAACCTATCTATCTACTTGCACTGGTGTGCTTTCGAGCTGCTAGGTTGGCAGAAGCTGGGACAGAGCAACAGGAGCTCACCCCGTCTCGGGGATTCGAACCGCCGACCTTCTGATTGGCAAACCCAAGAGGCTCAGTGGTTTAGGCCACAGCGCCACCCGTGTCCCATGCACGGTAACTGGGCACCTTGGCTTGATGGACGGGGGCATTTGCTGGCCCTGCTCAGGCAGCAACATGTCTTAGGGGCCAGCAATGGGTTTGCAGCATACATAATCGACAGGCGCAACAGCCGAGAAGGGAAAGAGGAGATGGGGGTGGCTGCGTATTTGAGTCTGTGTTCAGCAGCTTTGTTTGGCGGCGCTGCTGATTGTTGAGAAGAACAAATTCATAGATCCATCTATCACACTTTCCATCCCTGCATCTCCGGGCAGCGAAAAAGTATTGCTTGCAACGTGTAGCATGGAATCTGAGAGGGCACTGTTTTCATGGCCAACTAAAAATGTGTTTGTGTAACTTTGCTTAGAAAGAGGTGCCAAAAGGGGCGAAAAAAAAGGTGTCAAACCGCACAGAGCAGCATTATATTCTCTGAAAGTAATTCAACTAGCACACAAAGAAATAAGCCGAGAATTCAAAAGAGAAAAGACTCATACACAAAAGACAGATTTATAATAATATAAGCCTGCCAGCTTTAAGAAAAAATTCCGCATGTGCTTCTGCATTGTAGAGAGAGAGATATGTTTTTGTTGTACTTTCTTTGTTATGGGACAATAAAAATATCAGATTTTTTAATATATATATAAAAATCGCAGATGAATTATCATGTTCTCTTCAGTCCTAGCGCTTTCCCCCTGCCTCTTGTTTTCTGTGCCAGGTGGTTTGGCTCTGGCTTTCAGCCAACTTGACAGCTACTTCACGCCAAAACAGCAGTTTGCACACTCTATGGCCAAGTTAATACTGCTGTAATTCCTACATCATCTGAACGTGTAAAAATTCTCATTGCCCACCACCCAATGATGATCCAGCATGGCCCGTTAATGACTTCTGGGTTTGTTTGTTTTTACAAACATTATTTTAAACATCTTTTTCAATTCATTATATATCTTTCCCCACGTGAGTGTTCTTGGTTTCCCCTTGCGCCCTTACCTTTTCAGCTCCTCGCCAACCACCGACTCCTTTTCGATCAAGCCCTCCTTTTCCTCCTCGTTCTTCTTCTGCTCCTGGTTCTGCTCTCCCTCTGCGGGGCTGACCGCTTCGGGGCCGGCCTCTTGGCTGGCTGACCTGTTCTCCTTGGCTTCCGTCCTCACCCTGCGATGTCGGCTACGCCTCTGGCTTTGCCTGAGCCGGGCCCTGTCCTCAAAGGTCACGCTCGCTCCGCCTTCCTGCTCATTCAGATCACAGTTCCCGTGGAAGGATTTGTGGTGCCACGCGCTCTTCTGGTCTTCCTTGCTGCCTGGGCAGGGATTGGAACCTGGAATTTGCAAGGCCGGCCCTTCTTCGTTTGCCCGCTCTGACCTTTCCGTCCGCTCCTCCTCGTTCTTTTCGAGGCCGCTGTTCTCCAGCAGCCTTCTCCTCCGAAAAGCGTTGGCATGAGGGTTGAGAAGAGAAGGGTCGTCCTTGTTGATGCCCTCCTGGCTGGACATCTGCATGTGGCGGCGCAGCTGGCTGGTCCGCTGTTCCCACACAGACATATGATGCCTCCTTCTCCTCTCCCTCCTGGGAAAGGAAAACAAAGGGGTTCAGTCCACCTGCGCCCTGCCAGAAACACAAGAATACAAACCAGTACATACAGCATGCACCTGCCACCATTCAAGCATCACATACGGAAACTTGATTCTCTGCTCCCCTGCATTTCACAAATAGACAGCCCAGCCAATGGAATTTCTCAGCCCTTCGAAAATCACACCATCTGCAGGATCTGGAGAGAATCAGGCCCACTTGTATGAGATCCACAGATAACTACAAACCACCCCACCCCACATGTCCCAAGCGACAGGGGAATGCACATAAAGAAACAGGACACAATCACCAAAACAAAGAAGCTTCTTTTTTTAACAATCCCTGTGATGGGGTGAGCTCCCGTCACTCAGTTCCTGCTCCTGCCAACCTAGCAGTTCGAAAGCACGTCAAAGTGCAAGTAGATAAATAGGTACCACTCTGGCGGGAAGGTAAACGGCGTTTCCGTGTGCTGCTCTGGTTCACCAGAAGCGGCTTAGTCATGCTGGCCACATGACCCGGAAAAACTGTCTGCGGACAAACGCCGGCTCCCTCGGTCTGTAAAGCGAGATGAGTGTCGCAACCCCAGAGTCGTCCACGACTGGACTTAACAGTCAGGGGTCCCTTTACCTGCCCCCGCCCCCACCATATAGCCTAAGTACATGGCATCAGTCTGCTTGTACGTTAATTTTAAATAAATCTGCAGTTCAGTTGAGCAAGGAAACATGTGCAAACAGCCATGTTCGTTTGTGTGCTGTTGCGTGAAAGAACAGGGGCCAGACAGAGCCGGCCCATCTAGAAGGCAAATGGGACATTTCCATTACAGCTCTGCAGGGGTGAGGATCAGCCAGCAGGGGAAGGAAGGGCAGTGGGACCCATGCTCTGGGTGCAGGCAGGGACAGCGAAAGGGGAGGCATGCAGTGCCAAGCCTCAGTTAAACCACTATGTCTAGATCAGGCTTCTTCAACCTCAGCCCTCCAGATGTTTTGAGACTACAATTCCCAGCATCCCTGACCACTGGTCCTGCTAGCTAGGGATCATGGGAGTTGTAGGCCAAAAACATCTGGAGGGCCGAGGTTGAGGAAGCCTGCTCTAGCTGCTCAGCACCGGGACCTGGGAGCAAAGTCCACTCCAGACCAGTTAGAGACCCAAAGTCTTATCTTGAGAGCTGAGTAGTGCCTCTCATCTCTTGTTACCACCCCCACCCACTAAGGCTGCCATTCAAACTGATTCTCCATGGCACAAAGGGCAACTTACTTGTGAGTAAATGCACAGAGAATCAAACTGCCCGATATTCCCAGATTCTGGCTTTGAGTTTCTGGGGGCTTGAGCGTTTTTAGTGAAGGTGTGCCATCACTCACAAAGCTAAACTCTCTGTGTAGAAATGTGGAGTTGGAAAGGAGAATGAGAACCACCTAGCCCTTGGAAGGCAAGAAACTTTTGCCCAACGTGGGGCTTGAACCCATGATCCTAAAATTGAGAGCTTCATTCTGTACTGACTGACCTATCTGTCATTTCTGGCATGTAATGTTCATTTAGTCTCACGGCCATTTCTCTTGATAGGATATTCCAAAGGGACTTAAAGCTCCAGTGAGATTTCTGTCATGAGAATGCCTGAAACTACCGAAAACTACCGAATCAGCTGCACTGAACAACTTCAGGCTGCAGATGGGGGAAACTCTTAATTTCCGACTGGTCCTACCAAATAAAAAAGAAAAAGTACAAACACAGTTTCCAGTACATGCCAGTAGGTGGTTCCCCACACACAGGGTGCTGAGCCAAAGGGACACAAAAATGAGAAGATCCATCATTGAGAAGACCTGTTTGGGGGCACCAAATTTGGCCTTGCTCAGGGCACCATACCACCAAAGATTACCAAAGTCCACCTCTGTTTATATCCAGTGCTACTGTTCTGCTCACGCAGCAGACTTCAACTTGCACAACTGAACAGCCCCCTCTCCTCTCCTCCTGTACACCTTCAAAATATGGTCCAGAGGGTTTGTGGGCCCTCTGTTGCCTGTCTGGGTTTATAAAATATTTTAAAACCTGCACACAGGAACACTGTGAACAGACAGACGTACCAACGCAGGCATACATACACACATAAAACACACACACATACTGCTTGACACATGTCAGCAAGCACCCACACCCACAGAGTACAACTTAATTTTGCCTACACAAATATACATAGAGAAATGTGTGTGTGTGTGTGTTTGTGTAGAAATGTACATACATACGCACACCCTGAGTGATGTTAAGATGCTTCCTAGGTACACATTGCACCACCACCCAGAGGCACACAATGCGAACGAACACACACACACACACTTGTACGAATATAACACGCACAAATTATAGGCCCACACTAATTCACAGGAGGTTGGTTCGCACACGTACCTACATACATATTCACACGACACAAACACAAGGTAACACACACACACAAACCTCACAAAGCAACTCTTTCACGTACACACACAAAACCTCTCACAACAAGCAGTCACATGCACACATACAGGTTGCTGGTGCGCGGTTCCCACATCGACATGTGGTGTCTCCTCCTCCTGTCTCTTCTGGGGAAGAAAAACGCATGGGTTCAGTCTATGACATTGTCATGCAGTCTCCACACTCCCAGGGCGTACAACTCCACAGATGCTCAAACAGAGAGTCAGGGGTGCTCTAACAATTGTGCACAGATGTCATTCATAATCCACGCCTCACTCAAGTACAGGACATTAAATATGAACACAGGACAGCAGAGGGTATCCTCTTCTGCACAACTAGGAAATGGCCAGTATACAAAATAAAGTGGTGCCTCACAAGACGAAATTAATCCGTTCTGCGAGTCTCTTCGTCTTGCGGTTTTTTCGTCTTGTGAAGCACGGCTATTAGCGGCTTAGCGGCTATTAACGGCTTAGCGGCTTAGCGGCTATTAGTGGCTTAGCGGCTTTAAGAAAAAGGAAACAAACTCGCAAGAACTCGCAAGACGTTTCGTCTTGCGAAGCAAGCCCATAGGGAAATTCGTCTTGCGAAGCACCTCAAAAAACGGAAAACTCTTTCGTCTAGCGAGTTTTTCGTCTTGCGAGGCGTTCGTCTTGCGGGGCACCACTGTATCAGCTACTTGAAAACAATTGCTCTACACTTGCTTATATGCACAGAGAGCTGTGTGTGCCGAGGGTCAAAGCTCAGAGGGAGGGTGTATGCTTCTGCCCACCTGAAACCTGAGGTGATCCCCAGCATTTCAAGATAAGGACGGCCAGTAGCAATGCTGGTAAAGAGAGATCTGGGCGGTGAGAAAATAAAAGGTGTTTATTGCTAGCAAGAATGGCTCAGTGGGATCACTCTCCAAAAGCTGAGCAAGTCCAAAAGGGTGGGGCCTGCTTAATATACATAGCGGTTATCTGTTAAAGCAGTACATATGCATAAATTTCCTCCAATCTAAAGTGACAACACAATACGAATTATACCATGTACGGTCTTTCCTTCATTACCTATTCATTTCCGCAGGGCCGGTAAGACAGAGTTGCTCCACCTGGCATTTGGCTTGGAGTCAATTTGATTCCCTCCCCCTCTTTCTTTTTTCCTTTCTCCTCCAGTGATGAGGCTGCATTTTAATGTTTTAATGTTTCAATGTTTCAATGTTGTATTTTAATCTTGTTTTTAAGTTGTAATATTATTTATTTATTTATTTATTTATTTATTTATTTATTTATACCCCGCCCATCTGGCTGGGCTTCTCCAGCCACTCTGGGCGGCTTCCAAAAAATATTAAAATAATGTGATACATCAAACATTAAAAGCTTCCCTAAACAGGGCTGCCTTCAGATGTCTTCTAAAAGTCTGGTAGTTGTCGTTCTCTTTGACATCTGGTGGGAGGGCGTTCCACAGGGAGGGCGCCACTACCGAGGGTGGCCTGGTAACTTGGCTTCTCGCAGTGAGGGAACTGCCAGAAGGCCCTCAGTGCTGGACCTCAGTGTCTGGGTAAAACAATGGGGGTGGAGACGCTCCTTCAGGTATACTGAACCGAAGCCGTTTAGGGCTTTCAAGGTCAGCACCAACACTTTGAATTCTGCTCGGAAACGTACTGGGGGCCAATGAAGATATTTCAGGACCAGTGTTATATAGTCTCGGCTCCCAGGCACCAGTCTAGCTGCTGCATTCTGGATTAATTGCAGTTTCTGAGTCACCTTCAAAGGTAGCCCCACGTAGAGCGCACTGCAGTAGTCCAAGTCCATGTTTTGGATGAGCAGTGTGCTCTTAGAGCACGTTCCAGAATACTCTACAGTGCACTGGAACTTTGTGATAGACGTACAGGGGTTCTCTGGCAGACAATTTGAACTGAAAAGATATGTGAAATGGAAATAGGCCCGGTTTTGAAGTTATGGGAGTAATGTGGTTGGCTGCTTGGCTGCGGCTCCAACCTACCCATTCTGGAAATGTAAGAATACAGAAGACATGGAAGGAGTACAGCCACTGGAGAATAATCAATCAAGCCCCTACCAACACCTTTGATAGCATGAATAGTGGAGAACCATAGAATGAAGACATCAAAAGCAGAAACCACAACGTTTCTGAAAATTTGAGAATCCAGGCCTCCAGCATGCAAATAAAAATGCAGAGAGGGTGAATTAGCAGGATTCACTAAAGAATAGTAACTTCTTCTGCACCTATAGAATCAACCGTGAAGCAAGACACAAATAAGTGTAAAATCTTGTATTATATGCAAATCCATAGCCCATGGTGATCGGGGCTTTTCTGTACTAGGTGTGGCAGAAACAAGGGCATCATTTCAAGATTCAAAATGCGTGTGAGGGGGGTATATTTTAGCAAAACGTGTGTGTATGCATATGGTAAGATTCCTGTGTAACGTTTGAAGGCTGATTCTTAGCCATTACATTTTTTTTTTTTAAAAAAAAAGGATAGTGGATTTTAAGACCATTTTTATGATTCCATTTTAATTCCTCATAATAACTAGAGATACACCGTTCTGAGGGGACGACGACTGACGACTGCTCCCCCCTTCCCCCCCCCCACACCTATGCACGTATGATAGCATGGACATATTGCAATGTGCACACATATATTGTAACGCGTTTGTGTTACACGCATCACCCCTACAAAACCTATTTAATTTGTGAGCACCCATGAAATTCAGCCTCTCAAATAGAGCACATCATATCCACATACAAACTGCAAACTGACCCACCTGGGAACACTCCCTTGCACCAGAGATGGAGGCTTGTGGGCACCCAAGACTATCACCTGTGCCAAATCCTTGTGGCCAGCACTCCCCATATCCAGGCCCACACACACTAAGATGCAGACATTCCGATCCTTTCATACATCAGCATCCAATCTGTCGTACTTTTCAGCATGCAAGCACCCTTACTCTAGCATAGCTGTGGAACGTTTGATTGGGATGTTTGTTACTTCTGGGACTTCTGCTGCTGCAGCCAAGAATGGACCAGCTTTCCTTCACTGCCATTGTTCAGAGCTTCTCATAAGACAAGGGAGCTTTTGCGTATCCCAACCCCCACCTGAAGTTTTGGCTCTCCACCCAGTTCCCAAGAGCTAGAACATGGGTAGGCAAACTAAGGCCCAGGGGCCGGATCCGGCCCAATCGCCTTCTAAATCCGGCCTGCGGACGGTTCGGGAATCAGCGTGTTTTTACATAAGTAGAATGTGTGCTTTTATTTAAAATGCTTCTCTGGGTTATTTGTGGGGCATAGGAATTCGTTCATTATTTTTTTCAAAATATAGTCCAGCCCCCCACAAGGTCTGAGGGGACAGTGGACTGGCCCCCTGCTGAAAATGGTTGCTGATCCCTGACCCCTGACCTAGAACTTGGTCTCCAAGTCCCTCTTTTTTACCCTTCTCTCGACATGTTTGCTTGTCAAATCTACTAGATCATATAGGATTCCTTTAAATGGGATCACACCTTTCCCGAGGGTACATTGAATTGTTCCATCCCAATGGCTTTCCATTTGGCAGCAGCCACCATGTGCAGGCTTTAGCCAGAGAGCAGGCCTAAATACTTTGTCCAGAGAGACCCCGAGCTCATTCATATGTTATTGGGGTGGTAGAGTTGTCCCCACAGAGCTTCTCCCTTCTGGCTCCCCCCCCCCCCCAGCCTGTGAGAATGTCCTCATTTCACTCTTGTAAGCCAGATTGTATTGCATATCTAGCTTCAATGGCCCTGGTGGGAAAGGGATGCTACTCTGCAAAGTGCCCACGTGATGCAGTCTACTCGTGGGATGCAAATATTTTTACATCAGCTGTGAGCTGGGGAAGCCAAAAACAAGGATCCAGCTCTGCAGCATCGAATATGTCCTGCTGCTATCCTGCTGCCTCTAATGCTTCATGCCTCTAGGGCACAGAGAAAATGCTGGAATTAAGAGTATCTTTGGGAAGAAGCGTGAGGGTTGAGAAGATGTAATTAGCTAGACCTATGGCAGGTGGCGCTGTGGGTTAAAGCCTCAGCGCCTAGGACTTGCCGATCGAAAGGTCGGCGGTTCGAATCCCTGCGGCGGGGTGCGCTCCCGCTGCTCGGTCCCAGCGCCTGCCAACCTAGCAGTTCGAAAGCACCTCCGGGTGCAAGTAGATAAATAGGGAGCGCTTACCAGCGGGAAGGTAAACAGAGCAGCGATGTCACGCTGGCCACGTGACCCGGAAGTGTCTCCGGACAGCGCTGGCCCCTGGCCTCTTGAGTGAGATGGGCGCACAACCCTAGAGTCTGTCAAGACTGGCCCGTACGGGCAGGGGTACCTTTACCTTTACCTTTTATGGTGGAGTAGATCACTCCACCATAGCTGTCAACTTTCAGATTTGAAAATAAGGGATCAACAGCCTCCAAAATAAGGGATCAGCAGCCTCACCTGTCCCGGGGACAGTCTATGGGATATCTAACAATCCGGGATAGCAGCAGGAAACAGCGCTGGAATAAGGGAATTCCCCGCAAAGAAAGTGAAGGTTGACAGCTATGCACTCCACCTTTGAAGCAGTAATAAAAATGCTGCAAAGCGAATTTGAAAAATATTTAGTGGTGCTGCTTCACTGAAGTCCTTCTAGCTCAGGGGCCAGCAAACGTTTTCAGCAGGGGGCCGGTCCACTGTCTCTCAGAGCTTGTGGGGGGCAGGACTATATTTTTTTGGGGGGGAAATGAATGAATTCCTATGCCCCACAAATAACCCAGAGATGCATTTTAAATAAAAGCACACATTCTACTTATGTAAAAACACCAGGCAGGCCCCACAAATCACCCAGAGACTCCTGATTCCTGGACCGTCTGCGGGCCGAATTGGGAAGGCGATTGGGCCGGATCCGGCCCCTGGGCCTTAGGTTGCCTACCCCTGTTCTAGGTGGAAATGATTAGGATCAATTTCCTTAATGATGGAGCAAATCTCTCTCCCCCCCCCTTTTTTTTAAAAGATGCTGGTGTTGGAATGGAAAAAACCTTCCTAACAACTTGATGAACTAAGAATGTTTTCGTTTTCACACTGCTTTTAACAATCTAAACTCTTCCAGCCCTATGAATCTGTGATGCTAAGTGTGCTACTTTCCTGCATCCCTCCCCCGCTAGCTTTGCATGAATGCTTGCAAGTTTAACACTGCTGAGGTGTCTGCAGAGTCTAAGAATATCCCTAAACCTTTTGGGAGAATTTTGCTCTTCTAATCAAACCTCATTGAGTTTCCACAAGGTTTCTCAAGTGCAACACCTGAAGAGGAACCTCCAAATCAACTTCATATTTTCCTTTCTAGTGGTAACCTAAGGATGCGCAGAAGCCACATGAAAAATGCAGAAACCTCAACTAAACAATATTTTGGCTTTCCTTGAAACCTCTCAGATCTTTCACCTGAGCGGCAACCACCAAATTTGCTTTAGGCTCTACAGAGGGATTTCTCTTTCTTTCGAATGTGAATGCAATCGTCATGACCATAACAAGTTTTTAGGGGGTGAGAAGAGGGTGCCCTATTGACGAGCCACTCACTCTATAGCAGGCATGTTGGGAGCAGACATTGGACTGACTTCCTTGGCTTTCTGCAAGGCGTGCTTCTGATTAAAAGCCTCTTCTTCCTCCTGCTCATCCTAAATAAAAAAAACAAAACAACAACAAACCTATGGTTACATGAAACATACTCAATAAACACACAAGACATAACCAGCTGTACTTTTGAATAAATAAGGTATACTATTCATTGTATTAAATTGTAGATTTCAATGGAAGTCTTATAAAGTTCAACGAAAAAAGCAGAAGACCCAGCGGATCAGTTCATTCATTCTATAGTCAGTTCATATTACATATGAGCCTGGACTACTGATGAAGCCTAGGATGGCGAAACAAGGCTAATATTCCGGAAATCCTTGTCTTAGACTCTGTGAAAGGATTCTGTGGAACTGTAACAACCCTTCATGTGGATTATTGGACCCTATGAACAGACAGGTGGAATAGACACTTATACATGTATGGACCTTATGCATGAACTGACTATAGATTGAACTGATCCACTGGATCTTTTGCTTTTTCCGTTGAACTTTATAAGACTTCTGTTGAAATCTACAATTTGATGCAATGAATAGTATTTATCCTAAATAAAAGACAAAGGAGCTGGTTAAAAGGGAACATAGCAGAATTTACTATTTTCTCACATGTTATGAGCTTTGTTATAAGAGCAGCTGCCAGGCTGCAACACAGAGGTCTACATGGTCACTTTAAATCACAGATGTAACAGGCTTCTCCCATCTATCACACAACCACTGCTCTCCAAGTGTTCTGTTAAACAGCTTAAGTACTGTTTGCTAGAGCAGGCAGGAAAATGGAGCAGACAGCAAAGCCAAGGAAAGCTATGGGTGCCTTGTTCCTCGGTGCATCCTGGAATTCAAAGGGACACTGTGCATTTCCAGTTTGCAACCCAGGAACCCCTAGTTATAAGACTGAAAATCACATACAACTTTCATGAACATAATTATTGGAAAGGTAACCACACAGCAAAATGAGACTTGTGGAACCAGAGTTCTAGTCACAGGTAGGTAGCCATGTTGGTCTGCCGTAGTAAAAAAAAAATAAAAAAAAAATCCTTCCAGTAGCACCTTAGAGATCAACTAAGTTTGTTATTGGTATGAGCTTTCATGAAGTGTGCATGCACATGAAAGCTCATACCAATAACAAACTTAGTTGGTCTCTAAGGTGCTGTTGTTGTTGTTGTTTAGTCATTTAGTCGCGTCCAACTCTTTGTGACCCCATGGACCAGAGCATGCCAGGCACTCCTGTCTTCCACTGCCTCCCGCATTTTGGTCAGACTCATGCTGGTAGCTTCAAGAACACTATCCAACCATCTCATCCTCTGTTGTCCCCTTCTCCTTGTGCCCTCCATCTTTCCCAACACCAGGGTCTTTTCCAGGGAGTCTTCTCTTCTCATGAGGTGGCCAAAGTATTGGAGCCTAAGCTTCAGGTTCTGTCCTTCCAGTGAACACTCAGGGCTGATTTCCTTCAGAATGGATAGGTTTGATCTTTTTGCAGTCCGTGGGACTCTCAAGAGTCTCCTCCAGCACCATAATTCAAAAGCATCAATTCTTCGGCGATCAGTCTTCTTTATGGTCCAGCTCTCACTTCCATACATCGCTACTGGGAAAACCATAGCTTTAGCTATACGGACCTTTGTCGGCAAGGTGATGTCTCTGCATTTTAAGATGCTGTCTAGGTTTGTCATTGCTTTTCTCCCAAGGAGCAGGCGTCTTTTAATTTCATGACTGCAGTCGCCATCTGCAGTGATCATGGAGCCCAAGAAAGTAAAATCTCTCACTGCCTCCAGGTGCAACTGGAAGGAATTTTTTTTTTATTCTGTGGAACCACTTATGACTCCAATTTCAAGCTGAAACCAGTTGTTTTTGAAATCAAGTTCTTGAAGTTAAAGCTTTTAAAAATCTTGACAACACAGCATCACATGAAGGTGACTAGACTGGAACTGACATCTAAGTCCTAAGACCTCAGTCCCAAGCATGGATACTTGGAAGTAAGTCACATTCATGGAGGCAGCTGCCAATTCAAATTGCCTCCCATTACATATCAGGCAGATGTGGTCTTAATCGTCTTCTTCAACAAGCCTTTTAAGTGGAGTTTGCTTGTCTTTTAAATCCCAGGTTGTGCCAGCATTTAATCTGAACTGTTCTATATCTGAAATTGTTTTATGTGTTATTGTTAAACCAAAGCAATTCACAAATGGAGCTCAATAAAGAAATGGACATTTCACTGTCATCTCTGTTTACAGGCTTTGGAGATTCCTGCGGTTGTTTTTGAAGCTAGAAACTGATCATGAGCCAGCTTTACTTTTGGAAAGAACAAGAAGTTGAAGTTGTGTTTGTGTGTGTGTCACCCAACTGGCAGCAGGCTCAGGACACTTCACACTCTTCCTAATTGATTTATGGAATTTGCTGTACAAGATACGGTGATGACCACTAGAGGATTAGAGGGAGTTAAAAGCAGATTAGACAAATTCATGGAGAATAAGCCTCTCAACTGGATTTTTGCAATGATAGACATACAATATTTCCCTGTTTGTGCCCTGAAAGTTCCTTATCACTAGATACTTGCATGTGTGGGTGAGTATAACAGCAGGAAGGAGCTGTTGCCTTCATGCCCCATTCTGGGCTTCCCAGTAGTAACTGGATGGGCATTGTTGGAAACTAGTGGCTGAGCTAGATGGATCTTTGGTCTGTCCCAGCAGGGCCGTTCTTAAGCTCTGAAAAGCATTTTCAGCACACAGCTCTCTTGCAACAAGGGCAGTTCTGTGTTTAGGACGCTCATTATCTGTGTTATCCAACAAAGTCCGTATATTCCATGTTCCAAATTTCAGTTGTCTTTTACAACCACTGGGTGGTGACCCCACTGGGCATGGTAATCCAGTCAGGGGGGAACGGGAGGCAGACTCTGTTTAGGGCACCTTTTCTAGCCCCTCCTGCTTTTCGGGGTGAGCAGAGTGGACCCTAAATAGGACTGCTCACTCATGGATACACATATAGCAAAAATTATCTGAACAGGGAGCTTCTTGTAAGTTGCATTGCTCCCTGGGAACAGGGTGGGTGAGTGGGCACTGTCCTTTGGCCTGGAAAGGAGGTTGCATTTACTTTCACCTCTGAAGTTATTATTATCGTTTATCACACTTACACCCCACTCTTCCTCCAAACACCTCTGAGTGCCACAGTCTCAGGGTCTCTGACCCCTCAGAACTTAGGGCAGCTGCTTCTAGCTTCCATCACCAGAGGGAGACCTTCTTCTCTGTCTTCCCATCTGACCAGAGGAGCCCTGCTCATCACTGGGTGGGGAGACAACCTAGCCAACCAGCCTGTCCTCTGACCTGCCTCCTTTCCTTGACTTCGCTAGAGGAGCTGAGGTCCTACCAAACTTTACTAAACCTGCCCTGCTTTGCCTCAGCAGTACTTATTTCTGTAGGGCAGATAGAACTGAGTCACACACCTCAAGATGATTCTTGGAGCAATGCAGAAGGAGGGCATGACACTGCCCTCTCCACAGCTGGTATATTTACAGCTTACTTCTGAATTAGGCAAGTTACCGCCACCATTCTGCTTCCACTTCCTTCTGGGTGTCATTTTTATTAATTACGTGGGCACAAAATACTGTGGGGGGCCCTCTCTCTCTCCTGCTGGGGAGATGCGTATTTGTCTGCTTCAGAGTTAAATTAGACAATGCCATCGATTACTACGCTCTATTACACCCACATTAGCCATGTCAGAGATACATTTGCACTGGAGAGTCTTGCTTGGAGTCCAGGAAGTACAAGTTGATGAATCTGTGCTGGAAATGGGAGATATGGAACGGGATCATTCCATTCCCACTCTGAGAGCGGGAACCGGCCTGGTTGCTTAGCTAGCTCACTGTAACCCGTGTGGTTTCCTGGAACACCGTCACACACCAATTCCCAGTGAAGCCTTCCTTGGCATGGCCCCAACTCATAATTGTTAGTTAATGATAACTGTTCCACTGTCAGATAGCAGAGGATTTGGAGGAAAACGAATAACATTTGGGGCACGGTGCTTTCAAAGCACTGACTATAATAATAAACCCTGACCTTTGTAATAAACGGAATGACCATTGCCACCAAACAGGTAATCCGAGGGCCAAAGTAGATGCAATGCCATCCATGCAATTAGCAATCGTGTGAAAGGCTTTTTAAAAAGTAAAAAAGTGTGGAAAAATCTAGATCAGAAGAAGAAGAAGAAGAGTTTGGATTTTATATCCCGCTTTATCACTCCCCTAAAGAGTCTCAAAGCAGCTAACAATCTCCTTTCCCTTCCTCCCCCACAACAAACACTCTGTGAGGTGAGTGAGGCTGAGAGACTTCAGAGAAGTGTGACTGGCCCAAGGTCACCCAGCAGCTGCATGTGGAGGAGCGGGGAAGCGAACCTGGTTCACCAGATTACGAGTCCACCGCTCTTAACCACTACACCATACTGGCTCCAGACTTTGGTGAGGTCCTCAGGACCACAGTAGCCTCCCATCCTCCACACTAGGGAGGATCACCATCTGGCTTGGGGCCCCACCCCAGAAATTTACTTTTAAGAAGCCATTTGCAGAAATGGTCATTTCATGAATGGTATTGTGCCCGGTTTGGCCCTGAAAGGAAACGATCCCTTGGCAAATTCTCCTGCACAAGCCCCACAAGCCAGGCAGATCAGTTGCTTTCGCCGTGGTTGCAGAAAGCATTGGCCAGACACATCTCACAGAAATTTAATCAGTGAGGGAAAATAATAGGTACTGGTAATTCAAGGCAGTGAGAAAATACTCCAGGCTGCAACTAGGAACAGGGCCTCCTCCGTGGGGGCACTGCTCCCTTGGAGCTTTAGGGATGCTTTTAACTGCTTGTTTGCTCTGTGCTGTTTACAGGGATTTTTGCTGCTTTATTCTCTTTTAAATCTTTATTCTCTTTTTTAATTGGGTTGTTTTCCGTGGTATTCTATTATCATTTTGAATACTCACTGCCAGTCAATATAGGCAACGCTGGGCTAGATGGACCAATGGTCTGTATTTTTAAAAACAATCTCGCATATTTCAGAGCTGAGGTCTTTCCATTCAGTATCTTCCAGTGGTTTTGCTCTGGTGAGCAGGGGCTCAAATCGTGTCCCATCAAAATTATATCCGCGTCGCTAAGAACATATTATAGTCTGGACGGAGCTAAAGTGGCTATTTCCAAAGAAGTCTAGATTTACCTTTGTCAGCTCCTGCGCATTAGCTAGGTTATCCACAGCAATGGCCAAGAAAACATTAAGCAGGGTATCTAAAAGAGTTGAGGGTGAATGAAGCATCCGATTAGACCAGATGGATGGACATCATGCAGACATTCCTGCTTTGTGGAAGAGGATAATGGCACCCCACCCCCCCCCCAATATTAGGGGCCTATACTGCTCCAGGACGGGTTGAAAGATGGACTCTCATATGATCATAGGGGAGTTTTCCGTGTCCTCACTGTACCAATCTAGAAACTTAGCAAAATGATGTGGTTATAGTCCATGTGATCTTTCTCTTATATCTTTCCTTCAAATATCGTCAGTGTGGCATGGAATCCTGCCAACCACAGAAAAATGATAACCGCCTCATCTACCCAAGGGATATGATGTCAAACACAGGACCACTTCTACAAGTGTCTTCCAGTGCCTAGGCTCAGGGCTATGGCAAAGCGAAGGGGAGGGGCTGCTTATGACTAAAAGGACAGTCATTTGGGCCAAGCAGCAAGTCAAGATAAAATTCAAACTAGACAAGATGCCAGGAGATGCATTATCAGTCGCCACAGAGCTTTTGAAAACTGAAATTCAACTTCTGGATCAAGGGAAATGGAGGAGGGTGGGAAATACATAACCCTCCCCCTCCCAGTATTCTTATTTTTTAAATTGGGCCTCTCCTGCTACTTTTACAAAGGATTTTTTTTCCTCCTAGTGGGAGATAAAAAAAAAAATGGATTAGAAAAATTGCCTGGGGAGAAATTGCAACTCTTCCTCCCATCCCCTCCTGTTTTGCAGCCGACCATGGCAACACTTTGGTACAAACAAACCATGGTGTAGAACATGGGTAGGCAATCTAAGGCCCGGAGGCTGGATCCGGCCCAATCGCCTTCTCGATCTGGCCTGCAGACGTTCCAGAAATCAGCATGTTTTTACATGAGTAGAATGTGTCCTTTTATTTAAAATGCAGCTCTGGGTTATTTGTGGAGCATAAGAATTCATTCATTTTTTTTTTTCAAAATATAGTCCGGCCCCCCACAAGGTCTGAGGGACAGTGGACCGGCCCCCTTCTGAAAAAGGTTTCTGACCCCTGGTGTAGAGATTGGTAATGCAGTTCCTCTTTGACTCTAAAAATCCAAGAAAATGCAGCAACATTGACAGAAGTGTTCTCAGGCTACTTCTCTCCATGGTGCTGAAATTTACAAAATATCACATCAGAACCACCATCATGGCAGAGCAATAGGAAGGATACAGTTTCCAAAAAGTGTGAGGATGATGAAGTAGATGGACGACCACATTCCTGAGCTGACGCCACCTTGGGAGCGAATTCCATTGTACATCACTTCATTCCAGTCTTCCCCTGTCAAAATCTAAACAAACAAGCAGCTCTTATAACAACGTCCTTATTTTACACTTCAGAAGAGGATGTTTCAGTTATGGAGAGCCTACTAAGTCACTGAAACAAATGACACAAAGGGAAAAAAAAGGAAGGAATGAAATAAAGAAGGAAGGCACCTTTGCCTTCCTTCATATAACCAACCATCCATTTTTCCTTGGCCCCAAAATCTGCCTTTCTTATATAACAATAAGGCAAAAGAATAGTCAGAACTGTAAAAAGGGGTTACAGTCCTTCCTCAGAGGCCTTACTGTCTTACTGCCTAATTTAGAAAAGACGGGTTGTAGGTGGGGACAAAGAAAAGCCCAATAAAGGAATAAAAAGTAAAGTAAAGGGACCCCTGACCATTAGGTCCAGTGGTGACCGACTCTGGGGTTGCGGCGCTCATCTCGCTTTATTGGCTGAGAGAGCCAGCGTACAGCTTCTGGGTCATGTGGCCAGCATGACTAAGCTGCTTCTGGAGAACCAGAGCAGCACACAGAAATGCCGTTTACCTTCCCGCCGGAGCGATACCTATTTATCTAATTGCACTTTGACGTGCTTTCGAACTGCTAGGTTGGCAGGAGCAGGGACCGAGCAACGGGAGCTCACCCTGTCATGGGGATTTGAACCGCCGACCTTCTGATCGGCAAATCCTAGGCTCTGTGGTTTAACCCACAGCGCCACACATAGACATAATAAAAGAATACTGGGAGCTAAAACCACAGAATCAGCTGCACTGAACAACTTCAGGCCGCAGATGGGGGAAACTCTAATTTCCGAATGGTCCTCCCAAATAAAAAAGAAAAATTACAAACACAGTTTCCAGTGGTTCCCCCGCACAGGGTTCCCCCGCACAGGGTGCTGAGCCAAGGGGACACCAAATTGAGAAGATCCATCATTGAGAAGATCCATTTGGGGGCACCAAATTTGGCCTCGCTCAGGGCACCATACCACCGAAGATTACCAAAGTCCAGCCCGGTTTATATCCAGTTCTACTGTTCTGCTCACGCAGCAGACTTCAACTTGTGCAACTGAACAGCCCCCTCTCCTGTCCTCTGGCACACTTCCAAAATATGGTCCAGAGGGTTTGAGGGCCCTCTGTTGGCTGTGTACCTTGGCTCTGAGGAAGAGACAGTGAAGAGTTCGCTCTCATTAGGAGTCTTTGCAATGTCAAGGTGGTGTTCCTTGAAAGTTTTAGCTCAAGGAGTTATTTTAGAGAAATGATTCATTTAAAGGGAAAGAGAGGACACATCCCTCTCAGCAGAGAAGACTAGGCTGTTCCAGCCAGGTGTGTAAGTGCTGTGGGAGATTCAGAAGAAAGAGCAAAGAAAGGAAAGGAGAGGCGCTTCTATGGAGCACAGAATTAGGGGAAGATAGAATAATGTGAATATGGTGAGTGAATGAGGCATGGAGAGCTTTGTTATAAAGAAAAGGAGAATGTCAAAGCAAATGGAGCCACTGCAGAAACTGAAGTCAAAGGGTGACAGGATCAGAGAAGTGAAAGAAAGGCTATTTTAACAGAGGTACTCTGAAATGACAAGAGATTATGAGTGGCAGGGCCAGCAAATGCCCCCGTCCATCAAGCCAAGGTGCCCAGTTACCGTGCATGGGACACGAGTGGAGCTGTGGCCTAAACCACTGAGCCTCTTGGGCTTGCTGATCAGAAGGTTGGAGGTTCGAATCCCCGTGACGGGGTGAGCTCCCATTGCTCGGTCCCAGTTCCTGCCAACCTAGCAGTTCAAAAGCACGTCAAAAGGTGCAAGTAGATAAATAGGTAGTGTTCCAGCGGGAAGGTAAACGGCATTTCCATGCACTGCTCTGGTTTCGCCAGAAGCAGCTTTAGGCAACAAACACCGGCTCCCTCGGCCTGTAAAGCGAGATGAGTGCCGCAACCCCAGAGTCGCCTGTGACTGGACTTAACTGTCAGGGGTCCTTTATCTTTACCTTTTTTTCACACAAGTTAAGTATGCAGGGTTGCTTCAAAAGAGCTCCTCACACATCAGTAAGTTTTTGTTCTTTCTGGGGTTGCTCTTGACCTGTGTTGACTAAGTATGTGTAAAACATCCACTTAGGGTTGTTACAGAACAACACACTTCTACAGATGAGTGATGAGTGAGGGCCACCAGATTGGTTGCAAGACAGCCTTCTCCACAGAAAGTGCACATGATATTACACGTTACTCTTCTATGCGTAGTACAATTTCTCTGCCTGTGGTTGCCTCGTAAAGGTAAAGGGACCCCTGACCATTAGGTCCAGTCGTGACCGACTCTGGGGTTGCGGCACTCATCTCGCTTTATTGGCCAAGGAAGCCGGTGTATAGCTTCCGGGTCATGTGGCCAGGATGACTAAGCCACTTCTGGCAAACCGGAGCAGTGCACGGAAATGCCGTTTACCTTCCCGCCAGAGCGGTACCTCTTTATCTACTTGCACTTTGACATACTTTCATAGAATCATAGAATCATAGAATCATAGAGTTGGAAGAGACCACAAGGGCCATCGAGTCCAACCCCCTGCCAAGCAGGAAACACCATCAGAGCACTCCTGACATATGGTTGTCAAGCCTCTGCTTAAAGACCTCCAAAGAAGGAGACTCCACCACACTCCTTGGCAGCAAATTCCACTGTCAAACAGCTCTTACTGTCAGGAAGTTCTTCCTAATGTTTAGGTGGAATCTTCTTTCTTGTAGTTTGGAACCATTGCTCCGTGTCCGCTTCTCTGGAGCAGCAGAAAACAACCTTTCTCCCTCCTCTATGTGACATCCTTTTATATATTTGAACATGGCTATCATATCACCCCTTAACCTCCTCTTCTCCAGGCTAAACATGCCCAGCTCCCTTAGCCGTTCCTCATAAGGCATCGTTTCCAGGCCTTTGACCATTTTGGTTGCCCTCCTCTGGACACGTTCCAGTTTGTCAGTGTCCTTCGAACTGCTAGGTTGGCAGGAACAGGGACCAAGCAATGGAAGCTCACCCCATTGCGGGGATTCGAACCGCCGACCTTCTGATTGGCAAGTCCTAGGCTCTGTGGTTTAACCCATAGCGCCACCCGCGTCCCTATGTGGTTGCCTCGTAGGGACTGGGAAATGCATCATTTAATGATGTTAGGACATGAGCTAACTGTTGGGATAGCTTTGAGAGGCAGGATGGTATATATTATTTATCAACTATCCTTCCACTTACACACTTGAGTAAAATTAGCATCTAGTTTGGCAGAGTTAAAAATATACCATCCTTTGCAACATTCACATGGAAACTTGGGACCAAACTTTCTGTAGCTTTCTGTAATTATCCAGGTTGCCTCTGGCAGATAGAACCTTCCCATTTATTTATCCCTCTGCATAAAAAACAACATCAAAGTCCTTAATGCAAGGACATAAAAATATTGTTTGCTTACATAAAGCTGCAGCCTCAACTTAAAACGGCAGTGAAACAAGTCAGGCAAAATATACAGTGGTACTTCAGGTTAAGTACTTAATTCGTTCCAGAGGTCCGTTCTTAACCTGAAACTGTTCTTAACCTGAAGCACCACTTTAGCTAGTGGGGCCTCCTGCTGCTGCTGCGCCGCCGGAGCACGATTTCTGTTCTCATCCTGAAGCAAAGTTCTTAACCTGAAGCACTATTTCTGGGTTAGCGGAGTCTGTAACCTGAAGAGTATGTAACCTGAAGCGTATGTAACCTGAGGTACCACTGTACTTCTAGATTACAAAACACATGGTTCAGATCAAAGATGACACCTGTGCTTGGAAGAGCACAGACAGTGCATCGTACCCCAAGGCTGCATGATGAGAAAGAGAGTGTTTCTCAGGTGGGAGGAATTAATAAGGATTATGTTCCTTCCTTCCTGGGCAAGCAGAGGATGTGGCCTCACAAAAGTGCCCTCTAGGAATTTACAGGCAACTCCATGCGTCTTAACCCTTTGCTCACATAGCAAACATGGGATTTTGTATTTTGACAGAGACATCATTTCCCCACAATAAGCTGCGCTACACATTGCTGAGGAGAACTTGATTACCATTTTCAGAGGCAGCCTCGTGTCTCTCCTATCACCTGCCCTGAATCACAGCAGACTACTTAAACAGAAGCATTACTAAAGGACCCAGGCATCTGAGCTCATTTCTTCAGGTGCAGGCTCCTCGCCCCCAGAGTTATACCTGGAAAACTGTCATGATGGCTGCAGGGAAGGTGTCAAAGTTTGCAGAAGGAGTCCCATCCATAAAATTAAATCTGTAAAGAAGTAAAAAAACAAAAAAACAAGCTATAAGAAGCTTCTTCTTCTGGCCCACCAGCAGATTATTTTACCCAGCCTCCTTGTCCTCCCCTCTATCTCGTCTCCTGCTACTGTCATTTTGGTAATTTCCACATAGATATGATGAAAGTGGTGCGTATTTCTGCATCCCACTCTCCTGCACATGTTTATCTACTTTGTATACTCTATTCTGCAACCAAGATTCAAGATTCGATATAATTCTCTATGTATTTTTTGCACGTGGAACAAGGTGGCAGAAGAGAATGGAGGGAAAGTTAAGAGCAAATAGTAGAAAAGACAAACAAGATTCAGCAACAGGAGCCACAGAGAACAGTAGGGATCTGTGTGAGACCCTCAGTTCCACCTCCTGGTCCCTGATAGCACTGTCCAGATCTAGCACTGCTTTCCTGGGATCAGATACATGGCCTACACCAGGCATAGGCAAACTCGGCCCTCCAGGTGTTTTGGGACTACAACTCCCATGATCCCTAGCTAACAGGACCAGTGGTCAGGGATGATGGGAATTGTAGTCCCAAAACACCTGGAGGGCTGAGTTTGCCTATGCCTGGCCTACATATTTTTAAGTCTTTCTCTACAGGAGTGAAGGCAATAAAAAAGCGAGGTGGAACATTTCTTAGGAAAGCCAAATTCTGCTGCGATGAGTTAATTCAATGCCTGTGCAGCAAAAACCTACAGACACAGAGAACGCATGTAACCAAGGCATGTAATTCTCTCCAGAAATCAGTAGGAACAGTGCTGTTTTTTCTATAAAAAAAAATTTTGGGGGGTACTCTCATTTTCCTACTGATATTGATATATTGCCCCTCAATGAGGCCAAACTTAGATTCACAAACTGTTTAGGGGTATGCGCCCCCCCTGCGTCCCCTCAGAAAAAAAGCACTGAGTACAAATAGGCCACTATAAGTTAGAGGAATAAAGCAAGCAATTGCCTTAGGGTGCTTGAAGTAGCTTTATGGATAAACAATCTGGTGAAAGCTAGTGAGGCAGCTTTATGAAATATTCTGATATACTGGTCGACATTTCAAAAACAAGCAAACATGGCCTGGCCATCTACTTACCTGCCACCAAAGAGCTGCATCCCAAGCAGGGCAAAGACTACAATGAAGAGGAAAAGGAGGAAGAGGAGGCTGATAATAGACTTCATAGAACTCATCAGTGAGACCACCAAATTCCTCAAGGAAGCCCAATACCTGGAAAATCCAGATGTTACTGTAGCATGCTTCCTAAAGCATTGCAATGCTCTTTCAACTTGGGCTGGCTTTTGTTAGCCAGCAGATGTGTGCATGCCTGTGTGTCGGGGCAGAAGGGGAGTTTCCATTATTTGATCAGTGTTGTCCAATTTATTTTTCTTTCTTTAGCTTTGTTTAGATACTTAGCCAGGTGAATTAAATGCTATCAATAGTACAGGTTACAAATGGGACGGGGAAACTGGGTTGTCGATGGAACAAGGAGGAACAACAGGGTGACACAAGGAAAAGTGGGGGTAACATTTTAGGAGAAAAAACAGGGATCAGCTCGTTTGTTTCACTCACTTTGTGATTTTAAATATCCTTAGAAGTCGCAGGGCTCGTAAGACGCTAATCCCAAAAGAGGTTCCAGGTCTGAAGATTGTCCAAACCACTTCAAAGATGCTTCCCA
Source organism: Podarcis cretensis (assembly GCF_951804945.1). Lineage (NCBI taxonomy): Eukaryota > Metazoa > Chordata > Lepidosauria > Squamata > Lacertidae > Podarcis > Podarcis cretensis. The sequence goes on from NC_137175.1 coordinate 94,165,149, forward strand.
CTGTGACCTGAGTCATCAAACACATACAGAAGAAACAAGACATTGAATCACCTATGAATGGAAAGACGTAAATGAGCAAATCCACCCAACATCTCAACCACCTTCTCAGCTATCCTCTCTCAGCGATCCCAGAAGGGCAAAGTCGCCCTGACAAGAGACTTTAAAAAGTGAGCTGGACTGGGAAAAATTGTGGAAAGTAAATCTGAAATTTACAGATTGTTCTCTTTTGAAAGAAAATTATATGAAGATGATGTACAGATGGTATATCACACCAGTACAAATAGCAAAAATGTACAAAACCAGGTCAAATATTTGCTGGAAATGTAAAGAAAAAGAAGGTACTTTTTATCATATGTGGTGGGAATGTAGAGAAGTAAAAAAATATTGGGAAATGATATATAACGAATTGAAAAAAATGACATTTGCAAAAGAACCAGAAGCATTTTTGTTAGGGATTGTAAGACAAGACCTGCCAAGAAAAATAAAAAAATCTATTTATGTATGCTACAACAGTGGCAAGAGTCTTATTAGAACAAGGATGGAAGAATGAGGAAATCCCAACGAAAGAACAGTGGCAAGAAAAATTGATGAGCTATGCGGAATTGGCCAAGTGGACATATAAACTGTGTGACAAGGACAATCGTGGCTTTAAGGAAGAGTGGGAACTTTTTACAAACTACTTAGAAAAACAACAAAATGACTTGGACTCCTTGGCAGGTTTTGAATAAATATCCACAAATTTATTAGTTGAATATATGATAGACAAGGCAAGGATATGTTCAATTTTATAATATGCAGAGAACAATATGTGCAAAGAAACCAGAGGGGGGAGCTGAGGAAAGTCCTGGGGGGGGAGGGGGGAAGGGGGAAGGGGGAAAAATAATGAAATCGAATTTTTGGATTGATAAATTGTTATGTTGAAATTGTTTAATAAAAATAATTTTTTTAAAAAAGTGAGCTGGAAGAAATGACATGTTTGTGGACTCCATGAAGTGAATATATGAATGAACAATCTGTTTCATTCAAATGACTATAACTCCTCCGCCAATTCCTGCACTGACAAGATGGTAATTTGGCTCTTGGGGGTTTTACAATAACACCACGTTTCCACCCCCTCTCCCCTTCCAGGATCTTCTACACATCAGTGCAGTTCCCCAAAGAATCTTCTACCCCGCTCTGCCATTCGCACTTGTTCTGTTCTGCTTCTTATCTGCGCAGTGCTTACCCCACAGTCAAAGCAGTTGAAAGAAGAATGGAAATAAAGTCGGGGCCCCATCCCGTACATCTTCAAGGACATCTCTAGGAGGAAGAGGCCCAGAAATATAAACTCTGCATAGTCTGAAAGAAAGAAATTCAGGTGTGTTCATTCGATCTCTGCTTCTCTCCATCCACTATTGCAACAAAACTTCACAGCACTGCATGATGAACCCACCCAGAGCTGGTTCATGCTTAGAAATTTCTCCCCATGCAGGCACACAACATGAACCAGGCCACAGGAGCAGGACTTGGTTGCCATCTTTGTAGCTGCAGCTTCTAAGGAAAATGTGGTGGTGAGAATAGAAATAGGCAACTTCCCTGCGTGGGGCAGAAAGACTATGGACCAATTTCTAGTTGACCACCTGGTACCTGCTGGGGAAGTCTTGAGAAGAATGTTGGACCTTTGACCCAACCAGATGCTTCTTACGTTCCTTCCTAACCATGGTGCACATTCAGGATCACTTAATACAGATCATGCCTTCTGCAGAGAGCTCTTTACCACAGTTAAAATGCTTTGGTGAAACCACACAGGCTCCATAAAATAAAATAAAAATAGACCACATGAGGTTGAGGTTGGACCATCCTTAGCCTGACTTTTCTTCAAGAGATTAGTTTGATGGTGTGAATTGGTCGAAAAGCTGGAAGCAAAATTTGGGGACTTCAGTTCCCCAGGAAAACTCCTTGTCAGTTCTGCTATTTCTTCAGCCTGCTATTCTATACAACAACAGCTTTTTGTGACGGCTTTCTAAACAATGTTGTGATCGGCCTGGCCAAACTTGTAGCAATTAAAGAGGTTGCTGCAGTGCTTGTGCCTGGGGGAGCCTGACAGTTGTCACACCACTAATGGTCCTTTCTTCTGGGCTCAGAACCAACAATTCCCCCCCTCAAAATAAGCTTTTTAAAAAATGGTGGCCAGCAATATTGTCCTTACCAGTTGCTGGGGGTTTTAAAAAATGAAAAGTAAACCCCAAACAACACAAAAATATAACACTAAAATTGAAACTGATATAAAACTAAAACAACATAAAAGCTTCAAACATTCATCTACATAATACCACAGAAGAAAGTTTACTGTCGTTTCAGGCTTCACCGTGGAGGGGTTTAAATAAATGTGATTAAATTAATAGCCAATTTCGTACCATCAGCCAGACTGGGAGAAGATATAGATTCAGGATACGCTCAGGCAGCAGATAACATTTTTACTACCTTTCCCTTATGAAATATGTTTTGTTCTTTGCACCAACATACGTACAGAATCTTATCAATATTTATAGGATCTAATAAGAACATAAGAACATAAGATTCTGATGAAGCTTTTTTGTTGGCAGCTAGAAAAACAATAGCACGACAATGGAAAAACCTGGATAATGTGTCTTTGAAGATTTGAAGATTTGGCGTGGAAACACATGGCGTATAGCAATATCAGAGAGAGAGAGAGAACACTTTATCCTCAGGTTTGATACAATGAAAAGCACACCCACAGGATTTTAGTGCTGTATGGTGGGACTTTATTTGATGCAAAACGGATAATAGAGAATAGGAGGCATTTTCAGAAGTGGCAAGAAGGGTATGTCAGGGTGATGTCTTAGACAAATGATTAGAGTACACTTAGAACCATAAAGTAAGATTTATTTATGTGAGAGATGCTGTATCATTTGAACCCCCTCCATAATGGTTTTGTGGTCATATATTGTATTTTGTGGGAGTGGGTAGCGCTGTATTCTAACCTCTTGGGCTTGCTAATCGGAAGGTCGGCGGGTCGAATCCCTGCAACAGGGTGAGCTCCAATTGCTGTGTCCCAGCTCCTGCCAACCTGGCAGTTCAAAAGCATGCCAGCACAAGTAGATAAATAGGTACCACTGCGGCAGGAAAGTTAACAGTGTTTCCATGCATTCTGGTTTCCGTCACAGTGCTCCATTGCACCAGAAATGGTTTAGCCATGCTGGCCACATGACCTGGAAAGCTGTCTGTAGACAAACGCCAGCTCCCTTGGCTGGAAAGAGAAGAGTCACCTTTGATTGGACTTAACTGTGCAGGGGTCATTTACCTTTTACCTATTATATTTTGTATTTAATTTGTAGACTTTGAGATTTTTGTTTCTGCGTACCGTCAGTGCTGCCCTTTATGCATGAGAACAATTATAAATAAAACGACGACAGCACACCTATTTCTGTCTAATATGGGCAAAACTGGAACACCACAGAGAAGATCTTGCAAGTGAGAGGCACAGTGGAGTGGCTTCTGACCTGCAGAAAATATATTGTGTGCATAGGGCTCAAGTTGATACGATAATCTCTATTGTCATTGTGCCATACAGAACAACGAAACTGAAAAAAATCTACATCAGACATTCAAAAACCAACAAGCCTGCTATCCCAGCTATCCCAGCCTGGTTAACCCCCTAAAAACGCTGATACCCCATAATTAAATACAATATACTCCCACAGAGACTACCTTACACTGTGTTTAAAACCATAATCGCATTTGGATAAAACCTGTTTCTCAGACGGCTAGTCCTAGTCTTTATAACCCTGTACCTTCTTCCAGAAGGCAGAAGCTGAAAGAGATAATTTCCGGGGTGCGCACTATCCTGCGCTATCTCTGCAGCTTCCTTACGGCACCTGGAAGCATAGATTTGATCCAAGGTGGGAAGAGTGCACCCAATTATTCTCTCTGCAGTCTTTACAACCCTGGACAACATTGTTTTTTCCCCTGACCGTGCAGTTCCCAAACCACACACACAGACGATAAGTTAATACACTCTCAACAGTACAATGGTAGAATGCCATCAACAGGTCCTTTGAGAGATTATTTTTCCGGAGGATTCTCAGAAAATATAAAGAGTCTAACACTCTTTCATTAGTGAGCAGATTTGTGCTGAATATTCGCCAATTTTGAATACTAGCTCGGAAACAATCGCATTCCGTGCTGCCAAATTAACCAAAAGAAGAAAACAACTTAACTTCACCAAGCATTCACATTGTCTCAGTGCTTTTCAGCATCCCTTCGTTCTCCTGGTTGCTGCTTCCTCTGGGCACCATGCTGGCCCACATGTTTTGGTTTTGAGGCATCCATGATGCGTCCACCACACCAGAAGACGCATCATGACATCATCCACAAAACCACGCACATTAACAGCAGTGAGAGTAAATGCGGTTGAGGGCAGTGAGGGGAAAGAAGAAAACATGGTGCACAGAAGGAGCAGCTAAAGAAACGAACGTGCCAAACAACATTCTGAATACATTTACATCATGTCAAAAAAATCTCTGAAAGCAGCCAGTACTCTTTGACACTCACCACTGTGGTGCATGCTAACTATCAAATACAGTGGTGCCCCACAAGACGAATGCCTCGCAAGATGGAAAACCCGCTAGACAAAAGGGTTTTCCGTTTTGGAGGTGCTTCGCAAAACGAATTTCCTATGGGCTTGCTTCGCAAGACAAGAATGTCTTGCGAGTTCCTGTGGGTCCCCCCCCCTTTTTCTAAGCCGCTAAGCCGCTTATCAACTGATCCGCTAAGCCGCTTATCAGCTGATCCGCTAAGCCGCTTAACAGCTGATCCGCTAAGCCGCTTATCAGCTGATCCGCTAAGCCGCTAAGCCGATTATCAGCTGATCCGCTAAGCCCCTAAGCCGCTAATAGCGCTAATCCGCTAAGCCGCTAATGGGCTTGCTTCGCAAGACGAAAAAACCGCAAGACGAAGAGACTCGCGGAATGGATTCTTTTCGTCTTGCGAGGCACCACTGTACAGTGGTACCTCGGGTTAAGTACCTAATTCATTTCAGAGGTCTGTACTTAACTTGAAACTGTTCTTAACCTGAAGGACCACTTTAGCTAATGGGGCCTCCTGCTGTTGCCGCCGCCGGAGCACAATTTCTGTTCTCATCCTGAAGCAAAGTTCTTAACCTGAGGTACTATTTCTGGGTTAGCGGAGTCTGTAACCTGAAGCGTCTGTAACCTGAAGCATATGTAACCCTAGGTACCACTGTATGCAGCTAGAAAAGGAGACTTTTATCCTGCCTTGTGCCATTTTATTTGAACAAAACAACTTCACTGGGGTATATTTCTGAGTGAAACCTGTGTCAGAACAGGATCAGGCACCACAAGCAGCCAAGACTGGTTGGGAGCCGCCAGTTCCTTGAAGAGATGGAACCAAGAAGGGAAGAAGAAGAAGAAGAAGAAGAAGAAGAAGAAGAAGAAGAAGAAGAAGAAGAAGAGGAGGAGGAGGAGGAGGAGTTTGGATTTGATATCCCACTTTATCACTACCTGAAGGAGTCTCAAAGCGGCTAACATTCTCCTTTCCCTTCCTCCCCCACAACAAACACTCTGTGAGGTGAGTGGGGCTGAGCAGTGGCGTAGTGTGGGTTGTCAGCACCCGGGGCAAGGCAAGTAATTTGCGCCCCCTAACCCGTGGATTTGCGCCCCCTAACCCTAACCCCCAGATGTTGCACCCGGTGCGGCCGGGCCCCCCCCCCCCTGCACCCCCCACGCTACGCCACTGGGGCTGAGAGACTTCAGAGAAGTGTGACTAGCCCAAGGTCACCCAGCAGCTGCATGTGGAGGAGCGGGGAAGCGAACCCGGTTCACCAGTTTACGAGTCCACCGCTCTTAACCACTACACCACACTGGCCCTGTGCCTGAATTTTCCTGGAAGAAACATGCCCTTGCTTACACATGCATTTGGCTCTGGGGAAGGGTTTGTTCTTCCACTTTCTGCTGCTGCCGCATTAGCGAGGCGTCAATGACACAGAACCCCGTCACTTACAGAGGAGGTGCGTGAGCCAAGGAGGTTGGCTGTGATGAACGATGGCCACACAGGCCGTGTTGAGGGCCACGATGCTCAAGACGAGCCAATAGAACACCTGGGATTTCACCATGTGGCGGACAGAGATGCGCAGGAGGCGCTCCTTGTGACGGAAATATGAGGCGCCATCCAGTTTGGCGCTCTTGATGCTGGCCCGAGCGAGGGGGGTGCCTGCAACGGGATGGGAAAGAAAGATGGGAGACGTCAATTGAGATAAATGGTGCAGGGACATTTCACAAAAGTAAAGACAAACTCCTTGCTGTCTCAGTGCTTTATGCTTGCTAGGAAGTACTGTGAAGCTGTAGGCCAGGGTTGGGCCTATTCAGGCCTGCCAATCATTGGAGGTTGGCTCTCCAGGACTTTCTGGGCAAAGTGTGCCCACTGTTCCTGTACCTGATATCATAAAGGTAAAGGTAAAGGTACCCCTGCCCGTACGGGCCAGTCTTGACAGACTCTGGGGTTGTGCGCCCATCTCACTTAAGAGGCCAGGGGCCAGCACTGTCCGGAGACACTTCCGGGTCACGTGGCCAGCGTGACATCGCTGCTCTGGCGAGCCAGAGCCGCACACAGAAACGCCATTTACCTTCCCGCTGGTAAGCGGTCCCTATTTATCTACTTGCACCCGGAGGTGCTTTCGAGCTGCTAGGTTGGCAGGCGCTGGGACTGAGCAGCGGGAGCGCACCCCGCCGCAGGGATTCGAACCGCCGACCTTTCGATCGGCAAGCCCTAGGCGCTGAGGCTTTAACCCACAGCGCCACCTGCGTCCCTGATATCATACATGATGTCTAAAATTGGACTAAAATTGTCAACCGAAAGCTTTACTTTTCCAGTTCATCACCACAACAGTTATTGACACTGGACTTCAGTAAAGCAAACAATTTAATTAGACAGCGCCTATACGATATAGAGCGACAGAATAATTTGGCGACACTAAGGAAATTTTGTCCATGGTATGACTATTTTCCACCTAGTCATTTTGACACTTTGGCACCCTATTTGCAAAATTTAACCATTCCAAAATACAGACGCGCTTTCACTTTCAAAAATGGAATATACTGTCTTCGGCTGTAGTTGAGAGTCGATTTCAAAAACTTCCACCAGAAAAAAACGGTTATGTCCATGTGGAGATGGCAGTACTGAGTCAGTGGCTGATGTGACTTTCACTTTTTATAAAGATTTGAGGAGTGAGGTTATTAAAATGTAAAGGGACCCCTGACCATTACGTCCAGTCGTGGCCAACTCTGGGGTTGCGGCACTCATCTCACTTTATTGGCCGAGGGAGCCAGCGTACAGCTTCTGGGTCATGTGGCCAGCATGACTAAGCCGCTTCTGGCAAACCAAAGCAGCGCACGGAAACGTCGTTTACCTTCCCACCAGAGTGGTACCTATTTATCTACTTGCACTTTGATGTGCTTTCAAACTGCTAGGTTGGCAGGAGCAGGGACCGAGCAACAGGAGCTCACCCCATCGCGGGGATTTGAACTGTCGACCATCCGCGTCCCCAAGTGAGGTTATTACCCTTCTGCTGTTGTCCATGTCGGCTGACTCAACCACCACTATTGTGTCCTTTCTTTTAGCAGATCAAGATGATCAGGTGACAGCAAAAACTGCAAGACTTTTAGTGGAGGCAATTAGAATAAGATCTACTATTGGATGTAAACCTCCAAAATGTACTTTGTATAGTTAAGTTTTTAACTCTATCTTCGGTACATTTTATTTTATTTTATTGCTATGGCTAGTGGCTGATGCAAATAAAGATTCTTCTGATCTGATTTATATGAAGTCAGGCACAGGAAGCTTCAAGCCACAGCTAAAATCAAGACGGTCAGATCCTGTTCCCTCCCTGCTCACTTGCTATAGACAAGCTTGGGCAAAATTTAGATCTGGCTGTATGATAGCCCTCTCTTGGACAGAAGGGAACAGGATGCTTCCTCCTTTTGGTCTGTGTATGTATCAATGAATGAGGACAAAATTATGTTTTTTTAGAATCCAGCTTCTCCTCATTCAGTGCTTTAGGGTTTAACATTTGTTTGAGCCCATAGGAGCCACGAATTTCAGCAAGCTACCTGTGCTCATAAAGGTAAAAAGGTAAAGGTACCCCTGCCCGTACGGGCCAGTCTTGACAGACTCTGGGGTTGTGCGCCCATCTCACTTAAGAGGCCAGGGGCCAGCACTGTCCGGAGACACTTCCGGGTCACGTGGCCAGCGTGACATCGCTGCTCTGGCCAGAGCCAGAGCCAGAGCCGCACACGGAAATGCCGTTTACCTTCCCGCTGGTAAGCGGTCCCTATTTATCTACTTGCACCCGGAGGTGCTTTCGAACTGCTAGGTTGGCAGGCGCTGGGACCGAGCAGCGGGAGCGCACCCCGCCGCAGGGATTCGAACCGCCGACCTTTCGATCGGCAAGCCCTAGGCGCTGAGGCTTTAACCCACAGCGCCACCTGCGTCCCACCTGAGCTCATATTGACCCCTAAATACCATCTCCAGCAGAGTCTGGCCAACTTGAGCTTTGTGAGACCTTTCCCTATATGCATACAATCATTTCCTGTGGTTTTTTTTAAAAGAGTAATTACTAGTCTGAAACTCATCCTGAAAGCTCAAGTGTGTCTGTGAATAAGCTGATAGTTTTTAAAGCATTAAACAGCACTTCAGACAATATTGTTCTCATTCCCAGAAGGATGCAGCTAATCGCCAAAACCATGTATTTATTACAAAACAGAGATAGTATCTCCGTCACATGTTTACACACACAGTATTCCAAAGAGTGAAGAATAAATCACACTGCAAACTTTCAGGCTAAAGAACCCAAAGGAATACTAGTGCCAATTATCAAGTCAATGCAGAATCTGAGTCCTTTTCTGGTACGCCAGATATTGGGACAAAAACACCTACTTTATTATACTCTGCAGCAATACCCATGCTGAGAGCTGCCTAACAAAAATAGTTAAATAAAAATAAAAATCCAATGTTGAAAATCTACTGCATCAGGCCCGTAACGCACCCTTCCCAAAACTGCAAGAGAAATTGTTTATTCTCTGTGTTAATCAAGTCGGGGGCAGCTACTGGAAAGCATGGCGCGGTTAACTTATTTCAATCAAGTGTTTGCAATTATTCCCTCATTCTGTGCCTCTCTTCCAGAACGAAGGCATGTCCTCCTGCCAGCCCCAAGATAACAGATAAATGAGATGTTCTGCTTCTCACTTGAAGGAGTCACAAAATCCTGGATGATCTTGTGCCAATGTTTCTTTCTAGGGTGAGTCCACATGCAAAGGAGAATGGAGCTTTTGAACCTCTAAGAGTTGCATAGGAATATCCCCCTTGGATCCAGCCCAATCGCCTTCTAAATCTGGCCCACAGACGGTCCAGATTTCAGCATGTTTTTACATGAGTAGACTGTGTGTTTTTATTTAAAATGCATCTCTGGGTTATTTGTGGGGCATAGGAATTTGTTCATTATTTTTTTTTCAAAATATAGTTTGCCCCCCCCCCCCAAGGTCTGAGGGACGGTGAACAGGCCCCCTGCTGAAAACGTTTGCTGACCCCTGGACTAGTGGGATAACACTGAACTAAGAAAGCTTGATTGTAATTTTCTTTTAAGATCAAATCAATATTATTTTGATCCATTGTTTCAGGGCACCTAAAATGCGTGGGACCCATTGGCTGGTGCCTACCCAGCCTATTTGGTAATCTGGCACTGTCAGAGGGACATGGCACTGGCACCGTGCCCAGCTGACTGCATGGCAGCTTCAGCAATCTTGGACCCAAAACTTTTGTCCCTGCTTGTTATGTACTGAGCTGAATCCTAGAACAATAGGATCCAGAATGCAGCAGTCTGATTGGTCTGCAGGAGCCACCCAATCCAGCTCCACGTGGGAGTGAAACAGCGAACCTGATTGGAAGTGAAACAGCGATCTGATTGGCCTGCAGGAGCAGCCAATCAGGCTTCTGGAGGAGGTGAATCGCAATCCGATTGGCCTACTGTGCCCCTGAAGGACCAGGTGCGCAGCCTGGGAGTCATTCTGGACTCACAGCTGTCCAAGGAGGCGCAGGTCAATTCTGTGTCCAGGGCAGCTGTTTATCAGCTCCATCTGGTACGCAGGCTGAGACCCTACCTGCCCACGGACTGTCTCGCCAGAGTGGTGCATGCTCTAGTTATCTCTCACTTGGACTACTGCAATGCGCTCTATGTGGGGCTACCTTTGAAGGTGACCCGGAAACTACAACTAATCCAGAATGCGGCAGCTAGACTGGTGCCTGGGAGCAGCTGTCGAGACCATATAACGCAGGTCTTGAAAGACCTACATTGGCTCCCAGTACGTTTCTGAGCACAATTCAAAGTGTTGGTGTTGACCTTTAAAGCCCTAAACGGCCTCAGCTCAGTATACCTGAAGGAGCGTCTCCACCCCCATCGTTCTGCCTGGACACTGAGGTCCAGCACCGAAGGCCTCCTATCGGTTCCCTCACTGCGAGAAGCCAAGTTACAGGGAACCAGGCAGAGGACCTTCTCGGTAGTGGCACCTGCCCTGTGGAACACCCTCCCACCAGATGTCAAAGAGAAAAATAACTACCAAACTTTTAGAAGACATCTGAAGGCAGCCCTGTTCAAGGAAGCTTTTAATGTTTAATAGGTTACTGTATTTTAGTGGGGGTTTTTTTGGAAGCCCCCCAGAGTGGCTATGGAAACCCAGCCAGATGGGCGGGGTATAAATAATAAATTATTATTATTTATTATTACAGGAGCAGCCTGGAATTAGCCAATCACGTGAGGCCCATTGTGTAAATAATGCATATATAGCTAGACGTTTTGGGGAAAGTTTCATTCATTGCTACTATGAGCTGAATAAAGAGCATGAAATTCACACTTGACTCCGAGTATGCTTCTTCTGATTTCATTTCGGTGTTGCAGTTTCATGCTTTTTGGTGAAATATTATTGTTCACCACTGGTCAGAGGCACGGAAGCGACATTTTGGATGAATGAAGACCTGGGTTTGGAGGAAGAGCCCCAGGACAGGCATTGAATGTCTGCATCTTACCGACAGAGGAGATATCCACACGCTCATCGCTGGAGTCACGATTCATGACTTCTGTCCGATTCCTTTTAATGGTCGCCCTCCTGAGAACTAGGAAGGGCAGAGGAAAGGCAAAAAAATAATCATCATGTTAATATGCTACTATAAGAAACGCCATAAACAAGACACATCCAAGAACAAAGGGCAAAAAAGAGAAACGTATTATAGATGGCATGGGAAAAGGACAGGTTCCTGATTTTTGCAATATGCCCAACATGTTTTGTCTTAGCCCTTCCCCCACCCATCTTTTTTTTTTTTTTTTTTTGCAACCCATTCCCACCCACTTTTCCCAACTTGCCAAGGCAACACAGCTGTACATGTGGGGGAAGTAGCCTAGTGGAAAAAACAGCAGGCCGAAGAATCATTCTGCATCTCCCCATGGATATCAAATTTCAGGGTGTGTCCCCCCACTTACCTTCTAATGCCGATGTGCCAGAATTCTTGTTCTCTTCAGCCAGCATGACTTCCTCTATGTAAAGATGCAAAAAGATAATAAAAGAAGTTTAGGAATATATTTGTCAACTATCTAATCAGCAAAACAAAAGGGACAATATTATTTGGCGATATGAGACTAATCACATCATCGCTGTGGTAGGATCATTTGCGTGGACAGGCGGAGTCCCCAGATCCCGAGTGGTCCCCCCCCGTCATGTGGAATAACGACTCTAGACAACGTGCTATGGGATTAAATTGGCCACAACTTTATTAAATTTCAAATGTGGGTAGACCTTGGCTCAGGCATTGGGCGTTCTCCCTCCCTAGTCCCCAGCCGGGGACCTAGGGAGCATCAGGGTTATCCAGTGTGTGTGTGGGGGGGGAATGGGCCGGCTCTGGAGAACATATGTTCAAGCAGAGATAGCCGTCCCCATTACGCTGCCGCAGGGGAGAGCAATGATGACCTTTCGGCGTACGGTCAAAGCCTCCCTTCAGAAATCCCTTTAATGGGGAACCCTGGTATCGCCGCTGCAAAGAGGAAGATGGACTAAAGGATTCCGCCCAAGGCCTGATACCGCCAAAGTTGTGACGTTTTGCTACGGGAAAGGCGAAACCTGCCAATGCAGGGAAATTCCTTTCCGGCCCTTTAACAGCGACCTTATCGTAGCAGCGCCCGCATACCTGTGGAGACAGGTTAACCTGCAAAACCTATGAAGAAAAGTTAACCTGCAAAAGAAGACATTAACTGAGGGTGGGTAGGGTGGGAGAAGCTCTGGAGCCAAGTGAGGATTAACAATTAAGATCCACCCTCTATTGTGTGGGCAGGTAATCCCTCCCCCTACCTGGCCTGGTTTCCCTGGCAACGCTTCCCCCAGGTGGGATTGGACAACTCACTGGGGTAGGCGGGGACCTCCAGGTATCCCACCTGAGGGAAGGCAAAGCCTATGTTGATGGGGCCACTCCAGATCCAGGGCTGCGCGCGTCCCCGCAAAGGGCGCCCCCCGTTTTAAGCGGGGAGCGGTCATTGTCCACATCTATTCTACCTTGTGGGGAGAAAAAGAATCTTGTTCACTTGCGTATTTCTTTCTTTCTTTCTTTCTTTCTTTCTTTCTTTCTTTCTTTTAAAATAAGAGCATGTTATGTAGGTTTTATGTGAATTCCAAATGTCTTTTAAGCTGAGGATATAGTTTTAAAAATGGCACAGCATATTTGAGCAACATAGAAAACAAAAGGCAGGTGTGCACTCCTACGCGAGAGGCGTACAGTTAGGGAGCACTCAGCCAACAAACTAAAAAAGCCACCCTCAAACAGCAAAACTTCAAGAAACTCACGGAATGTGACCGAAAATGGAAGAGTTTTATCACTATGTTCCAAACTGTATCCAGTATACGTCTATGGCTTGCAATATAACTGCATTCCACACACTACAAAACTTCAGTGGCAACCAACGTGGTATTGCATTTCTGGCAGTGAAGCCTCTGACATTTGTTGAACGAGCTAGTACAAATCTATGGGATGTCCACAAACATTCCAACTTCTCAGCAACAAAGTATTCACTGTAGAAGTTTAGGTGAGAAAGGATCGTTGACACAACAGGCACTAGGAGCTGCTGTGCAGAGCAGGCCAAGGAAACTGACTGAAGGAGGCACCGGAAGATGGGAAACCTAAGGGACAGGTAACCTGGAGGCAGGTTAGTTGAAGGGAAGAGACACGGAAGGGGAAGTGGAAGGGATGCAGGAACCTGAGGGAAAGTCAGGTGGAACAGTCTCAGGACTAGGGAGCACTCAGTATGGGTTACCAAACCTAGACCCTGGAAAGACTCCTGCGCCACTGAGAGTTGCAAACAAGGGGCAATTCAGCCAGCTATGACTTCAGCAGCATTGTGATCTAGAAATCCTAAGGGGCAGCGGGGCAGAGGAACAGTGATAGGATGGAACTCTGAATTAACTTCACGTTTTAATTTGAACTACTAAGCTAATACTTTGATTCCAGACTAAGGAGAATGCAATTGAGTAGATTGGAAGTCTAACTCAAAGGTGGGGTGAGGGGTGGTGGATGGTGATGGGAAAAGGAATTATCTGTGGGATTGAGTGTAGGTATGTTTAAATATTTTTAAGGATTGTATGAAATGTATGCTTGTATGCTTGTATATTCACAATAAGTGTGTATTAATGCTGAATTATTTTAATAATAAAAACTTTTTTAAAAAAAAGAGAATGCAATACTGTAATATTGCTAAGAGGACTTAAAGGTAAAGGGCCCCCTGACCATTAGGTCCAGTCACGGACTACTCTGGGGTTGTGGCGCTCATCTCGCTTTATTGGTCGAGGGAGCCGGCGTACAGCTTCCACATCATGTGGCCAGCATGAGTAAGCCGCTTCTGGCAAACCAGAGCAGCGCACGGAAACGCTGTTTACCTTCCCGCCAGAGTGGTACCTATTTATCTACTTGCACTTTGACGTGCTTTCGAACTGCTAGGTTGGCAGGAGCAGGACCGAGCAATGGGAGCTCACCCCGTCGCGGGGATTCGAACCGCCGACCTTCTGATCTGCAAGTCCTAGGCTCTGTGGTTTAACTCACAGCGCCACCCGCGTCCCCATTAAGAGGACTTAAATTTCCCAAAATGGTTTTGCACTACAAGTCCTAGCGCATGCAAACTGTGCACTGAAAGAAGGCAGTTTCATGGCACAGAAGGGCAAGGGCCGTGTACACAGGTTTTCAGTCGTCGGCAGCTCTGGCTCTCTCCTGACAGTTTGCTGTTGTTCCAAGCTGGCAGCTGGATTGGCTTCACATCCTTCCCTGACCCCAGACCTACTTTACCTGCTTTATCTATCCAAGCCCGGTAGCCGTTCAGCTCCCGTTCAATCTGCTGCTGCCTCCTCAGTTTCATGAAGGCCCGGCGATTTTCCACTCGCTCTCTCTCTTTGGCAAATTCCCTGTAGAGACAGGAAGGAGGCCAAAATCCTGTTAGAAAAAGACTTTCTGCAGCGCTACAGCACTGAGTTGTATACCGCATGACACAGTCATGGCGCGGAGGGGTGGGAAGAAGGCTGTCTTAGTTTGTGACGGGGGAAGTAAGGAGAAAACCCATACAGGTGAATCTGGAGAGAGAGAAGCAATGAGCTCAGAGCAGGTCAGCTGAAAGCGATTGCCAGGGGTTTGTATTTATTTATTCATTACTAGATTCCCAGCCCACCTTTGCCTCCAAGGGGCAAAGGCGGGATTCGTGATTCCTATTACAACACAGCAGGTTTGGCAGACTGGTTCAAGATTACCTACTGGGTTTCATAGCCAGGTATTTAAACCGGCGTCTCCCTGGTCCTATTATTTATTTATTTATTTATTTTTGCATTTTATTGTTTTATTCATTTATTGTACAATCTTTACAAATAAAGACTTCACATCCAAAATAAAATCATAAATGGTAAAACCTTGAGTCTTATGTTTTCATTTAGACTAATCTCTTCTCAGATTCTATTATTTTAATATTCCTGAATGTTTGTTTTCTTGTTTTAATTCCTTATTCTCAATCTCTTAAATCCTATATATATCTTTAACCATTTTTCAATTAGTTCCCTCATCTCCCTCCCCCAAGACCCATTGCTTCCCTCCACCCATACATACATACTGTTATTTTTTGTTGTTACGTTACCTTCTGTTTATATTTGTTGTTCCATCTTTGTTATGATATTATCCTATGTCCTTGTGCCCTTTAAGCTATTGCATATTAATTTTTAAGCTCCAAAACCAACTCTTTTCATGTAGACCTTTACGCATTTCCACTCTTTATAAAGTTTTTGATTAGGACAACTTCTAATTGATGCTGTTAACTTTGCCATTTCCGCAAATTCGCAAATTTAGGCTCTCCATTCTAGTAATTCTGGTATTTTGTCTGTTTCCCAATTTCTCGCCAGGTCTCCCTGGTCCTAATCTAATCTCCTCTAACCTCTGTACTGAAGTGGATTGAGCTCAGGTGAAAGAAGGACCTTTGCCTCACTCTCCAAGCTTGTTTATGTGTGTTTGTACAAACTGGACTAAGAGGAAGCCTGCAGCAGGCTGCTGACACCCCCTGAAACCAACTGATCCCTATCACGGCTCAGTGTTAACAAATCAAGCCAAAGAATCACTCTCTCAAAGCTCCTTTTTTTTTAAAATAAGATATTTATTAAGGTTTTCAAAGATAACACATTGTAAAACAAAAAGAAACGAAAAGCAAAAATACAAAAATACGAAAAATAAAAACGATTTAAAAACACATAAAGTTTCCATTTACTTATTTTCATTTAACTTATTTTCCAGACCTCCTCATACCTCCCTTTCTTATATTCTAATTCAATTTGTTTGTTTAGCAAATCCTCACCACTGATTCTTTTAATTATTTCAAAACCTTATTTTCCATCTCTTTTATACATTACAGCTGAAAACCGCTTAATTTCTATCCAATATCATTCTAACATTCCTTAATTTTACAATATTTCTGCAAATAGTCTTTAAACTTCTTCCAATCTTCTTCTGCCACCTCTTTTCCCTGGTCTCGGATTCTGCCGGTCATTTCTGCCAGTCCCATATAATCAATCATCTTCATCTGCCATTCTTCCAGAGTGGGTAGATCTTGCGTCTTCCAATATTTTGCCACTCTCTCAAAGCTCCTCCCCACTCGAAACCCACCACAAGCGAGTGCAAATAATCATAATCAAACACTGGAGAGACCTGTCAGGAGTAAGAATGGACCAATGGTACCAAATAGTATGGGAAACAGCCCTACTAGAAAAATTAACCAATAAACTGAAGCTTACATGGGGGCAAATAGAAGAAGACGCCTTCACCCTGGGATGGCTCCCCTTTATCACATACACAGCCCAACAAGACAATGACAAGAATCCACCAACAGCATATGAATCAATTGTTACGATATGGATGCAATGCAGCTGCAAAGTGCTAGCTTGAAAAGTAAACATAATGGGAATGTTGGGACTGCCTGTGGGAATCAGAGGGACAGTCTATTCACAGTGCGAAGCACCGGAATTAGCTCAGAGTGTAATATGAGCTCTTCCGTTTATTCCTATCCAAGAAGTGTTTGTCACTACACTGCTGGAGCTTGAAGAGAGCAGTCATGTTTTTTTTGTAACACTGCAAAGACAGAAATAAAGGCATGTAAATACGCTCTGAAATTTTAGAACAAGAAAGCGGTGAATTTAAATTACAGAGTTTTGAGAAATTAAAGCCCAAGGTGCGAGATTGGCTTCATTATTACCAAATAATGGAAACCTTTAAACAAGACAGGAAAATTGGCTTCCAGGTGGAGAAATCGAAATTGGAAACAGAACTGTTAGAACCCAATACTAAGAATGTATCAAGAATGTACAATTTGTTGCTGAGGTGGAATACAATAGATGAGACAGTCAAATCAGCCATGATTAAACGGGCACAGGACATTGGACATGACATTATGTTTGCTGACTGGGAACAGTTATGGACCACCGGCATTAAATTCACGGCATGTAATGCCCTAAGAGAAAATATTATGAAAATGATTTACAGGTGGTACATGACCCCAGTCAAGCTTGCGAAGATTTATCATCTGCCCAATAATAAATGTTGGAAATGTAATGAGACTGAAGGCACCTTCTTTCACCTTTGGTGGACCTGCCCAAAGATTAAAGTCTTTTCGGAAATGATTTATAATGAAATTAAGAAGGTACTTAAATGTACTTTTCATAAGAAACCAGAGGCATTTCTCTTGGGCATGGTCGGCCAATTTGTGTCAAGGAAGGATAAGACTTTTTTTATGTACGCCACTACAGCAGCAAGGATTCTTCTAGCAAAGTATTGGAAGACACAAGAATTACCCACACTGGAAGAATGGCAGACGAAAGTGATCGACTTTATGGGACTGGCAGAAATGACTGGCAGAATCCGTGACCAAGAGAAAGAGACGGTGGAGGAAGATTGGAAGAAGTTTAAAGTATATCTTAAGAACTGTTATAAAATTGAGGAGTGCTAAAATGTCAAGGGGAAGGAAGATGCAATTACAGCTGGAAATGTTTGATGATTTAAGGTGAAATTGAGAAAGATAACAAGTTTAAATTTAATTGGCAAAAAGGGTTGCTGAAAAATTGTAAAATAAGGATGCAAAAAGGGTGAGGTATGGGGAAGTCCGAGAAAGGAGGTTTATGAAAATGAGGTTAAGAATTTACACCTGTGTGTTTGTTTGTATTTGTTGATGTTTTTATGTTGTTGTTTTGTTTTAAAATTGGAAAACTAATAAAAAATATTATAAAAAAAATAATAATAAAGGCATGTAAATACGTTTCTGTCTACCTCTTTCCCCTGCCCGGGGGGGCAGGAAAGAGGGGTGTGTTCTTCTCACGTTGGAGAAGAATCACCGATCGAGACCTTGCCTGCGCCTGCTGGGGAATGCAGCCAGGGAGGTCAACAGGGAATCAAGCCGGGTGCCTGGGAGAGTTGCCAGTTTCTCCTGATAAAGGGCTTGATATCCCAACATCAATATGGCTAACCTAATCCAAAACACACATCCACCCCGCTCACACACGAAAACAAAGATCACCACAGCCAATCACAAACGAACAACCACACCCTAGGCCAACCTCCAACCTCTCTCAACACCAAAGGAACACAAGCGAATAGCAAAGGGAACCTGCACAAGCGACGCTGACACAAAACCCCACATATATTAAGTAAAATAGAAACATTGCCACCAAACCCCACTCCCAGTCACGATTCCCCCCTCCACCTCTTTCCCCCTTTTCTTCCTAATGTCTCAACAAACGAAACTGATCTGTAAAAATGTTACTTGGAAAAGAAAAGAGAGAGACACTGCTCATACTTTTGTAAACCAAGATTTTTTTAAAAAATAAAAATACATAAAAAAATAAGTCCTCTGGGTTTGGGGAGGGGTATTGGGGGTCTTTGCTGCCGGACTCCCCCACCCCCTTTCATTCTCAGCTTCCTGCTGACTTAAGTTTGCAAATGCGGGTGGAACACATGAGGAGTGTGAAATAAGAGACAATGCCTCCACTTTTAACTTATGGCTATTTTACTCATTTGCTGGGAGGATGTTTTCCTAACTCATCCCTTCCCTCCCAGCAACCTTTGCTGACCGCAGCTTTCCAAGGACAACTTTAAATGATGTGGGTTGCGCAGGTGGGAGGGCTGAAGCGGCGCTCACAGGCAAGCTTGGCAAAGGCAGGCGAGAGGAGGAGGGTTTCGAAAGCCACGCTTGAAAGCGGAAAACCTTGGCTTGCGGTCCAGGGGATTCGGAAGAGCATGAACGATAAAGTAAGACCTTGTGCATAATTCAGAGGGCAGGGCTGCTGCCTTCCTGCTGTCCGAACCAAACCTCTCTCCTGTCTCTTCAATAGATGCTTATAATTCCACACATTCACTGTGCACTGACTTTCAGCAGGGAAAGGATTCATCCTCTCTCTCTCTCTCTCTCTCTCTCTCTCACACACACACACACACAGGCTGATGGGGTGGGGGCGTGGATGCATTATTCAAAGGAAATGTGTTTTGCTGCAGCCCTGCTGCAGAGTCACAGAATCTTCTGAAGGTGTGGAAGGGTGGGTGGAAAGGAAGAGAGGAGAGGGAGCAGGAGAATAATGCAGGCCCCCCTGGTAATACTGCAGGCTCCCTTGGCAACCACAATCCTTGCAAGGAGGAAGCTCTCTGGAGCCCACACAACCCTCTGTCTTCTTCTCCATCACATCTGCAAAACCGACAGTCCAGCTCGGAAGCAAGCAGCAGCACGGAAAACAACCCCTGGTGGTCCAAATGAACACACGGTCTTTCTCTCTTCGCTTGTACAGCTCTGGGACCCCTTCCACTGAAATAAGCTCCAATTAACTTGAAGTGAAGGCCCAAGAAAGGAGTTGATCATCATGTGAGCTGCGCACAGGTGGTCTGAAGCGAGCTGCTGCCATTCCTGCGGAGCCTCCTTTTATTGAGACAAATATGCAAGCCAGGCAAATATCGTATTTTTCGCTCTATAAGACGCACCAGACCACAAGACGCACCTAGTTTTTGGAGGAGGAAAACAAGAAAAAAAATGTTCTGAATCTCAGAAGCCAGAACAGCAAGAGGGATTGCTGCGCAGTGAAAGCAGCGATCCATCTCACTGTTCTGGCTTCTGTGATAGCTGTGCAGCCTGCATTCGCTCCATAAGACGCACACACATTTCCCCTTACTTTTTAGGAGGGAAAAAGTGTGTCATATAGAGCAAAAAATACGGTACATTTTGGGCTGTGACCTTTACACACCTTTAGTCCCGAGATCGTAGGGTGGTACAAAGCTATTTTGGCACCTGTTTCCACAGCATCATTTTCCCCTTGCACAGTGTATGACGAAGGAGACAAAAGGTCTCAGGGACAAAGGTTACAGACAGGACACCGCAGACTGCTGAGACCGCAAAAGGTCAGACATAGGGGACGATGTTCCGACAGCTGTGGCTTGTCTGGGGGGGGGGGGGTTCCTGCACTCCAGGGTCACGCATGCAGGCAGACTGTGGCTGCCTGCTGGTGGAGAAGTGTGCTCCCTCCGGACCTCACTGTCCACTCCGCGATATCCCTACATAACCTGACTCCACAAAAGGAGGGCCAGTTCACAAAGACAAGCAAGCCCATGTTAAGCAACTAACAAGCTCAGGCCAATGTCCCATAAGGCTGCTGATGCAAAGCAGGCATAGACTTGGTTGGGTTCTTCAGTGGTGGTGGGAAGGAGGTTGACCGGGAGACCTCTATAAGGGCAGGTTGGAAGTATAAGAAATGTTTCTTTGGAAATTGCATTTAAAAAAAAATAAAATAAACAGTCTCTTTATGCATGATGCTTTGCAATGAAATGGACACTTGATAGAGAGCTACCATCAACCCCACCTAATTAGTATACCTGTTAGGTACACGTGTTTCCAAAAAATACATTTGCCTCATCTGCACATTTCCTTTTTTTAAGTCTACAGTGTGCACCTTAAACTGGACCTAGATGGGTTTATGGGATAAAGATACTGTTATTGGTTCCCACCACAGGAAGTTTAATTTATTGGTTTGTTGAATTTGTATCCTGTCTTTGCACCAAATGCTACTTATGACAGCTGGTACCAACGTTAAAAAATAAAAGCAGCATACCATAAAAGCCAATCAAATACAAACTAAAATAAACATAAAAACAAGGCAGGTAAAAACATCAGTAAAAACAACCAGTTAAAACCATTTGCAAGTCTATAGCACTGACTGATTTATAAAGAAAAGTTACATGTTGTTGGCTGCAACGATAAACCGCATCAGAAGATTAAAGTGAGCAATTGCCCCAAGAGCACAATTTGCTTTTTACGAGCCCGGTTCTAGTTCAGAAACCCTGCTGCACTTCCAGTTTCATCATCAGGAGTGTGGGAATGACTATGATTTCTAGTCAAAAATGAAGGGCAGACCACACGTCTGAAAAGCACTTACTCCTGTGGTCTGCCTGTATTTGTAGAAGAAAGAGAGTTCCGGGTACCTTCTGGAGCTGTTTGACAGTGGAATTTGCTGCCAAGGAGTGTGGTGGAGTCTCCTTCTTTGGAGGTCTTTAAGCAGAGGCTTGACAACCATATGTCAGGAGTGCTCTGATGGTGTTTCCTGCTTGGCAGGGGGTTGGACTCGATGGCCCTTGTGGTCTCTTCCAACTCTATGATTCTATGATTCTATGGTCTTCTTCACGGCTTCTGCACAGCACTACATTGGAAAGTTCCTTGAAGAACAGCAGCCCAGTCCTCCCCCTCCCCTATTAAAGAGTACTCTCTGTCACAGTACAGTGTGGTGTAGTGGTTAAGAGCGGTGGACTCGTAATCTGGTGAACCAGGTTTGATTCCCTGCTCCTCCACATGCAGCTGCTGGGTGACCTTGGGCCAGTCACACTTCTCTGAAGTCTCTCTTTTTTAAAAAAAAATAATAATATTTATTAAAGTTTTGAAAGTTACAGGGAAAAAAAAGAATTAAACATAACGAAACCATACAATACAATACAAAGACAAAAATACTACATATACATAACAAAAATAAAACAAAAACAATTAAAAAAACCACATCCAATACTTTCAATGTTATTAACTTTATTTTACTTGTTTCAGCGACCTCCTCACACCTCCCTTTTTTTGTATTCCACTTTGATTAATTGTTTCAGCAAATCCCTTCCATCTCCCTCAATTTTCTGTCCTATCATTTAACTTGACAAATTCTAACATTATTTTTTCCTTTAATCCGTTTACAATATATTGTACTTAATTCTTTATAACATTTCTGCTAAAGCCATGTAACTTCATTCCAACACACTTCTCTGAAGTCTCTCAGCCCCACTCACCTCACAGAATGTTTGTTGTGGGGGAGGAAGGGAAAGGAGATTATTAGCTGCTTTGAGACTCCTTCAGGTAGTGATAAAGCAGGATATCAATAATTCTTCTTCTTCTTCTTGTTCTTCTTCTTCTTCTTCTTCTTCTTCTTCTTCTTCTTCTTCTTCTATGATTTTCATGCTGTCATTTAGAGAGTCTCTACCCCTCTTGCTGAAGGGACGCGGGTGGTGCTGTGGTCTAAACCACAGAGCCTAGGGCTTGCTGATTTGAAGGTCGCCGGTTCGCCGGTTCCCTCGGCCAATAAAGTGAGATGAGCGCCACAACCCCAGAGTTGTCCATAACTGGACTTAATGGTCAGGGGTCCCTTTACCTTTTTACCCCTCTCGCTAAACTGGCACTGACTGGAACAATGACTTGGTAACCTAGATTAGATGGATGGCTAAGGCCTATTCAGGAGTTCAAGGAATGCGTCGGAGAGATCACAGATGCCTGTTGAGTGGGAAGGTTTGAAGGGGGCTTCTTCTTCACATGGGGATCTGGATGCAATTGGGAATCCCCTTCAGGATCATGCAGGATTCCCAGTTGTGGGAAGGATTCTCAGCACATTCAGCTGAATGTACAAAGAATTCTGCTTCAGGCATTGAATCATAGAATCATAGAGTTGGAAGAGACCACAAGGGCCATCGAGTCCAACCCCCTGCCAAGCAGGAAACACCATCAGAGCACTCCTGACATATGGTTGTCAAGCCTCTGCTTAAAGACCTCCAAAGAAGGAGACTCCACCACACTCCTTGGCAGCAAATTCCACTGTCAAACAGCTCTTACTGTCAGGAAGTTCTTCCTAATGTTTAGGTGGAATCTTCTTTCTTGTAGTTTGGAACCATTGCTACGTGTCCGCTTCTCTGGAGCAGCAGAAAACAACCTTTCTCCCTCCTCTATGTGACATCCTTTTATATATCTGAACATGGCTATCATATCACCCCTTAACCTCCTCAGCTCTTAACATTGTCAATGGGGCCTCAGCTCTTAACATTGAGTCTCAGCTCTTAACATTGTCAATGGGGGCACTGGGAAACACATGCCCCTCCCATGGTTTTGCCACACATGCTATTTAAACAGCTGCATAGGGCTCTAGTTGCTGCAATTTTGCCACTGAGGCTAAATTCACCATAAAATATCAAAAAAAAAATCAATAGCTGCCACTACCTAATAGGCTGAAAGAGCAACAGGGGCTTTCTGCACTGAGGGAAAGTTTAACTAGGATATCAAATGAAACTCTGCCACCTTCCAGTCTCTAACCACCCATGACCTCAAAAGAGCAAAAGAAAGGGCACGGAGACTTGACCAAAGGGACAACAGTATTAATGTGGAAAGAGAGTAGATGAGTTAGCAGCCTCTCCGATCAGACTTGCTGTTAAGTTTATTAACACAGAGAGAATTGTTGCAGGCAAGAAAACAAAAAGAGCAAAATGATTTTAATGATACATACTTGCTCTAGCTGGCATCATCGGTGGGTCTGTTATGTTTTACTTGGCCGTAGAAGTTGTATAGCATAAAGCAGTAATTTTGACTCTGAAATTAATGTCTTTCTCTGCCATCTTGGCAGAAAAGGCAGAGTGGAATCCAGACAGAAGACTGTATGTTAATTGGAAATTGATGTTAGGACACAATCTGATTCAGGAATCGTTCTCAAATATAGGATGGGTGGGGGAAGCCAAGCGTGTCCTTATCCGGGCCAATATACAATTAGACTCTACGTTGAAAGAAATGGGAGCCTTGTAACCTTTCCACCAATTTACCTCAAACAAGCATGAACTGATGTGTAATTTCCTGGATTTCCCCATGATGCCTTTTGAAACTCTTTAAGAATTATCCAGAGGATACCACCTGGATGTCCTAATTTGTTAAGTTTTAATTTGTCAATAATGCCTAGAGCATCCTCTGTTGACACCACTATTGGTCTCCATTCTGCCTTCCTGACAAAGCTAGCTCACGGAGGCATGTTGATGGGAAGAGTGCTAACTGCAGGATGAAAAGACTGATCTTATTTGACAAGACATAGCTAAGCAAATGGATCCATATGTTCATGTTTTGCAGTTCCCTTTGGTTTTGAGAACAAGACCTCACAGTGAAGCTTGGCTCAGGTTCAATGCAGCTCAATGCAGCTCATACAGGTGATGTTTTGCCTAACGTGCACTTTCAGAGGGTATTTTTATGAGCAAGTTCATCCTCTTATTAATAACGGTGAAGATTCACCTCCATCTTTGAGCTCTAAGGTCTTCAGCGAGAAACTGACTAATGGAAGCAATTCAAGATAAATAGGTGGTTCTTTCACGAAGGCAAAATATCTTACTTACTTAAATACCTAGCTAACCGCAAGAGATATGTAAGAGAAATCAGACCAGGAGGGCCAGATCAGGCTGACATCCAGGGAATTGCTGCTATAAATGTTAGACACAAGGACTGATAAGCTCTGAACTCTCTGGACTGCACCTGTGAAGTTTTCATACTAAAGTTCCTTTTTGCTCATGTGGACTACTGCTACACCTAGCCTTTCTACCTCTGAATGTGCAAGTGAACCTTAAAAGTTGAGTTCTTTTTCTTCCAGAGAAAACCGATCCCAGAAAGACCACCCACAGCTTATTGAAGGCTGAAGATGAAAATAGTAGTGGACTAGTCCTGTTCTCAGCAGGTATGAAACCTGAGTCAAGTTTCCTTTCTCACACAGTTCACTTCCTTCCTATATTGTTGTGAGATCATAAAGAATCTGGCAAGGGTCCCATCTAGGACATCATTCTGTTTCCAACTGTGGTCAGGCATATATACATCTGGGCAGATGGCCAACAGCCAGGACTTAAAGGTTGCCAACAACTAGAACAGTCTTTCCCCTGTTGTTTATTCCCAGCACCTGGAACTAAGAGATACACTACGTCTGAACGTGGAAATTCCATTGAGCTAATGGCTATTGGGACCTGGGTGGCGCTGTGAGTTAAACCACCGACCCTAGGGCTTGCCGATCAGAAGGTGGGCGGTTCTAATTCCTATGACAAAGTGAGCTCCTGTTGCTCAGCCCCAGCTCCTGCCAACCTAGCAGTTTGAAAGCACGTCAAAGTGCAAGTAGATAAATAGGTACCGCTCCAGCGGGAAGGTAAACGGCATTTCCGTGTGCTGCTCTGGTTCGCCAGAAGCAGCTTAGTCATGCTGGCCACATGACCCGGAAGCTGTACGCCAGCTCCCTCGGCCAATAAAGCGAGATGAGTGCCGCAACCCCAGTTGGTCACAACTGGACCTAATGGTCAGGGGTCCCTTTACCTTTACTTTTAATGGCTATTAGCCACAATATTCCAAGAATGTGTCCACTCCTTTGTGTCTTCCAAGAATGTGTCCACTCCTTTGTATAGCCATCTAGCCTCCTGAAAACAATTTTTGTGAATTTTTATGTTGCACTGAATAGTCCTGGGAGCACACAAGTTGTCTGTTCAGAACCTACTACCAATTAGTTTTACAGGGTGATATCATTTCTCCACACCATGATGTCATTTCTTACATACTTCTAGGTGTCGTTTTTGTTTTCTAATCTAAAAGAATCCAAAACACTTTAGAGTTTCTTCGTAAGAAAGGACATCAACCTATCAATCATACTCATTGCCCTTTCTGTAGACCTTTTCCTGCTCAACAACATCCTTTGACATAAGCAAGAGTGAAACTGGTGTGGCGGAAGGCTGGAAGCCCAACGGCAGATGGAGCTGGAGCACAGGACAAGCAGAGCCAACTAATTCCAGTTTTGTCCCCCATCTTCCTCTCTGTTGAGTTCTCTTAAGGAGATATGGAGGCACCACTGAAAAGACACTGTCCCTGGTTCTCGTTAGTTTGATGGGCATTCACAGTAAACCAATAAGCGAGGTCTGTGAGGTGGATCTTAAAACACAGGCAGGAGCTTTAGTAGAAGAAGAAGAGTCTGGATTTGATATCCAAGAAGGGAAGAAGAAGAAGAAGAAGAAGAAGAAGAAGAAGAAGAAGAAGAAGAAGAAGAAGAAGGGAAGGAGGAGGAGGAGGAGGAGGAGGTTCGGATTTGATATCCCACTTTATCACTACCCTAAGGAGTCTCAAAGCCGCTAACAATCTCCTTTCCCTTCCTCCCCCACAACAAACACTCTGTGAAGTGAGTGAGGCTGAGAGACTTCAAAGAAGTGTGACTAGCCTAAGGTCACCCAGCAGCTGCATGTGGAGGAGCGGGGAAGCGAACCCAGTTCACCAGATTACGACTCCACCACTCTTAACCACTACACCACACTGGCACACAAGGGCATTAATGAGCTTAAGGAGGAGAAGGAAGCCAAAGCCAACCCAGGAATGGTTGTCAGTACAAAGGCAGGGAGGGTAGGGCTGGCTGAGGGGAAGTAAAGGGCTCAACCCACACTAAGGGCCTTCTCGGTAGTGGCACCCACCCTGTGGAACGCTCTCCCAGCAGATGTCAAAGAGAAGAACAACTACCAGACTTTTAGAAGACATCTGAAGGCAGACCTCTTTAGGGAAGCTTTTAATGTCTAACAGACTACTGTATTTTAATACTTTGCTGGAAGCCGCCCAGAGTGGCTGGGGAAACCCAGCCAAATGGGCGGTGTATAAATAATAAATTATTATTATAATTTTCACCTGCACTCCCCCCTTTTTTTTGCCCACTTCTTTCCCCATGAAAACCCGCTCTTTAACTCTTTGGGCAATGTGCAGGAAACCCAAATTGCAGTTTGTGGCGCTGTGGGTTAAACCACAGAGCCTAGGATTTGCCGATCAGAAGGTCGCGGTTCGAATCCCCGTGACAGGGTGAGCTCCCGTTGCTCGGTCCCTGCTCCTGCCAACCTAGCAGTTTGAAAGCACGTCAAAGTGCAAGTAGATCAATAGGCACTGCTCCGGCGGGAAGGTAAACAGCATTTCCGTGCACTGCTCTGGTTCGCCAGAAGCGGCTTAGTCATGTTGGCCACATGACCCGGAAGCTGTACGCCGGCTCCCTCGGCCGGTAAAGCGAGATGAGCGCCGCAACCCCAGAGTTGGTCACGACTAGACCTAATGGTCAGGGGTCCCTTTACCTTTACCTTTACTGAGTCAGAGTTAAAGAGGAGGTTTTCCTGGGGGACAAAAAAACAAAAAGCACTCAGACAACAGACCAGGAAAGCACGAAGCTGTGGCTAGAAAGTGTAGGTATTTCAAATGCAGCTGCACCACAACCCCACAAATTTATATAAAAGCGTTCAGATAGTGGCACTTCGCCCTCTACAACCAATTTCCTAATAAGCCTTAAAATGCTGCCGTGCACCGAGTTGACATTTTCATTGAGCTACCTGTATCCATATTTTCCGTTCAAAGATCAGCAGTTTCACATTTGCATCCTTCAAAGAACTCTCAGGCGAATGTCATCGGGCTCTGCTGACTTGTTAACTTGCAATTTGTCAATTAGCATTAAAACTCCATCATTTGTCACCTCTGTTTGACATCACTCCTCAGTTTCCCTGTCGCCTCACAAAATAAGAGTTCAGATGGGGAAATGTGTCTCCATTTTCTTCCACATGAAGACTCACACATTTCGCCTCTCCAGAACCTGCTTTCGGTACACTTTTTGTGGTCTCAACGTCCTATCAAGTTTAACAGTCCTGTTAAGCTTAACTATCCCAATGCATTATTTTGAAAAAACAAAACCAGAGAGCCAGTGTGGTGTAGTGGTTAAGAGTGGTAGTCTCGTAATCTGGGGAACCGGGTTCGCGTCTCCGCTCCTCCACATGCAGCTGCTGGGTGACCTTGGGCCAGTGAAACTTCTGTGAAGTCTCTCAGCCCCACTCACCTCACAGAGTGTTTGTTGTGGGGGAGGAAGGGAAAGGAGAATGTTAGCCGCTTTGAGACTCCTTAAAGGGAGTGAAAGGCGGGATATCAAATCCAAACTCCCCCTCTTCTTCTTCTTCTTCTTCTTCAAAACCCACGATTTTTTGGGTTTGTGCTTTTAGCATAACTTTTTAATGTGAATCTTATGGACTTTTAATGTCTGTTTTTACACTGCTGCTTAATCACACTAGCATCCTCTTTGAAGTCTTTATATACAGTCTAAATCTGCGGTGATATTGATGTTACACTTTGCTCCAATCCATTAATATTTACTAAAGTACCTTCTTGCAATTTGATGCTACAATTTCTCTCACCATCTCCTGCAACCACATCAGAGCCATTATTCTGCATCCTGTCATCTTTCCATGGCACAACCTTTGCACCCTTTTCTGCCTCGATGCCTCAGCTATAAGTCCTCACTCAGGTCCTATCCTCCTGCACACCTTGGCCACCTTCCTGTAGGAATGGAATTAGACACTAGGAGAGAATCTATGGCTTAGTTATTATCCTTCCTTGCTCAAGCAAGTGAGATCCCTTGCAGCTTAAACTTGCAAGCCAAGTCAATGTTGATTTAACCTTCCAGAAACAATAATCCAGGATGATGTGAGGCAGACTGTATTTTCCTGTATTTTCCTGGTATAAATATTCCTGTATTTTCCTGGTATTGCCCCTTTTCTCCCCCTTAAAAACAACAATCACACAAGCATTGTTTTGTGTCAGGGAACTGACATCGGAGCCAGAAGTGGAGGCAGGGCTCCCAAGCGATGCCGGAGAAGGGCCAAGCAGGGAGAGAGGGAACTCATCGGCTGGGGAAGGAAATCAGCGTAACACCAGGGATAAAGGGGGGCGGTTGGGGGAAACGGAGAGAGGTCTCCAGGACTCTTCACTGGAGACCAGCAGGGAGAGCACTGGTCCTCCTCCGCCCACATCCACCCTGCGCAGAAGACTTCCGCGCAGGGAAAGTAGGCGTAGACTTGGTGTCAAAGAGCTTCTGTGCTGGAAGAAGTTTAAGAAACGCCCACTGACGGATTCTGCTAGTGACTGAACAGCCACGAAGTGAAGGGCTGTCCAGTCAGGAAAGGTTTAACCAGGCTAACTAGCCAGGCGTGGTGGCAACTTATGCACGAGCAACCCCCATACATTCATTACATTTTGTAAATAAATAAACATAGTATTTATTTACATAATCTACATCTCAAAGCATCAGTTACTGCAGCCAAATGAAAGGAGGTTTATAACAACTATCTAAGTTACAAATGTGTAAAATGTAAGTTCAAAAGTGGTGTCTGAGCTGCACGTGTTGTCAGCTTGGCAACATGATGGAGAGATGCCCAGGCAGGAAGGAAGCATGCATGTTGTGTTACAGTTTCCTGCCAAGAAAGACAAAGGAAGTGATCTCACAGAGTTCTCTCTAGCAATTTTTATAGGACAGCTCAGGATGTAAACAGGAGTGTGAACCAGATTAAGCATCATTCCTTCTCCATGTTAAACTCTGCAAGTGTCCATGTGTGGAATCTCAAAAAGAGGATTCTCAGCAACCAACTATTGCCAGGATTCTTTTGGAGGAAACTATAATTCACTTGCCAACAAAGGTCCGTATAGTTAAAGCCATGGTTTTCCCAGTAGTGATGTATGGAAGTGAAAGCTGGACCATAAAGAAGGCTGATCGCCGAAGAATTGATGCTTTTGAATTATGGTGCTGGAGGAGACTCTTGAGAGTCCCATGGACTGCAAGAAGATCAAACCTCTCCATTCTGAAGGAAATCAGCCCTGAGTGCTCACTGGAAGGACAGATCCTGAAGCTGAGGCTCCAATACTTTGACCACCTCATGAGAAGAGAAGACTCCCTGGAAAAGACCCTGATACTGGGAAAGATGGAGGGCACAAGGAGAAGGGGACGACAGAGGACGAGATGGTTGGAAAGCGTTCTCGAAGCTACAAACATGAGTCTGACCAAACTGCGGGAGGCAGTGGAAGACAGGAGTGCCTGGCGTGCTCTGGTCCATGGGGTCATGAAGAGTCGGACACGACTAAACGACTAAACAACAACAACAACATAATTCAAATAAAACCAATATACCTCTGTAGCAATACATGTGTATCACACATTCTTTCTTGGAATCTTGCCTGGAAAGTTCCCCCCTTTCTCCCTTTAGCAGTTTCTAAGAAGCAGGGTGAAGGCACGGGGAGAAGAAATGGTAACTTTGTAGGGCAAAAGAACCTAAATATTACAACAGGAATGGAGAGTTTGAGAGGGTGGCAAGTAACATGTAGAGTATATTATCTGGTCTGATGCTGAACCTTGCATCTTCAGAAGGAGCAAATGCCAGAGACAAACAACAAAGGAGGCTCTGTCTGTCAACTTCTCAAAGGCCCTTGGCTTGAAGTGGAGGTAATGTCTGAGTCCCAAACACCAAACCACACGTTTGCTGCTGCAACACAACATCAGTTTCATAGAAACCAACTAGCGAGGTTGATCGGATCCTCCGAGTGGTGTCCCTATTTTCCAGGGACGTCCCTGATTTAGAGAAGCCACCCCAGTTTCTGATTTGATCATGGAACGTCCTGCTTTTCCTTAAGATGTCCCTATGTTCATTGAAGAAATGTTGGAGGGTATAGAGTTATGCAGCCCCCAAGGCCAAGGAAATAAGTACAGTCGTACCTTGGAAGTCGATCAGAATCCATTCCGGAAGTCTGTTCGACTTCCAAAATGTTTGGAAACCAAAGGGCGGCAGTCTAATTGGCTGCAGCAAGCTCCTGCAGCCAATCGGAAGCCACAGAAGCCCTGTTGGACGTTCGGCTTCCAAAAAATAGTTCTCAAACTGGAACAGTCACTTCCGGCTTTGCAGTGTTCAAGAACCAAAACATTTGAGAACTAAGCTGTTTGAAAACCAAGGTACAACTGTATCTATACAACCTTTAGAAGACCCCTGTATAGGGATTTTTTTTTTAAAAAAAAAAGTTTAATGGGTGGCATATAAATATTATTATTATTATTATTAATAATATTATTATTGAATAGGACGTCCCTATTTCCATCAGAGAAATGTCAAAAGGGATGGGTTGAGTGACAACAGCCACATACTCAAAACAGGGAACAGGTATAATTTCCTTGATAGTTACTCACCAAATCAATTCACTTTAAATTAATTTACTCCCAACCATCCAAATCCCACCCAAAATTAATTTCACCTTGTATGCTCCTAATTTCCCCCTCTGACTCTCACTTCACCAAAAAAAGGCACACCCCGTGTTTCTCAGACATGATGTGATCACACAGGCAGGCAACTCAGGTCAGCTCTCCTTCAACCCCACAGCAGAGCCCTGGGCATTAATGCAAACCCTGATCCTCCAGCTTGCTTCCTGCAGCTCAGAGGGCGATGGGTGGCAAGGAAGGCACTGGAATTAAAAACCTGGCGGCTGGGCAATCACCAGCTAACTAGCCACCACAGCACTGTGCTTTTCTATGAGCTGCCTCACCCACTTGTCAGCAGTGGTTACATAACTTTTGACCACTGCTCCATAGCAATTGTTGTTATACAATTCCATTCACCATATAGATGGGTTTTTGAAGCATTTCTGTATCCTTCTGCTGTGCTGAAGAAGAATTCCACGAAACAGTGGGTATATCCAGAATCACTGTTCACTACGTCTGTTTTTGGACCACTTCGGCAGTGGACATCATAAAACAAAGCTTTACGGCTTGTTTTCACCAGATAAGAATCTGACCCGTTGCATCTTTCAGAGACTTGCATAGTCCACAAAGACTTTGAGAGACTTATAAGACTTATGTTTATTTGGTTCTATGTTTTCAAGAGAATCCATCAAGAGTGCATATTTTGTGACTTTCAGAGATTCAGAAGATTTCTGTTTATTTGATTTTGCAGAGAGTGGATATTTCATATATTACATATTGTTCAATGTTCTGTATAGATTATATAAAGAGTTTATATTGACATCGCATTGTTGTACTTGGTCATCATGTTGCCTTTGGATATTATTCACCCAGTTGTCCGGCAAGGCAACAGAAATGTTATGACATTTCATCCATTCTAGTAATAAACTGCATGTTATCTGGAAGTGTGTGTTTGTGGGAGTGTGTGCAAGAAACAACAAGTGGCAGCAACTAGGAATTTCTTGTAGTGTCTTGTTCCATCTTCTGGATCCACAAGTTGCAACCCATCTGCCATCCTCCTTGCTTGGCTCCCACTCCTTGTAGTTTCCATAGGAATTCTCTTCTTCTTTGGCAATCCCTCGTAGCCAAGTAAGGTGGTCTTCTGTGAACACAGTCTTAACAGTGAGTCCGTAAGTGACTGTGGAGGCCAATTCTGGATTCACACGTCCTTCCACAGTGGAGACATAGGTTTCCAGGCAGGAGTTGATCACGGTGAGGGTTTGCCAAATGTGCCTTCCTCTTAGCACATTTCGCCATTTTGTCCTGAGTTTGAGCATCTTCAAAACCCATGACACCTTTGGTAAAGGTTGTTCTCCAGTTGGAGCGCTCGCAGGCCAGTGTTTCCCATTTTTCTGTGTTTATACTACATTTTTTAGATTTGCCTCGAGAGAGTCTTTCAATCTCACTCGCTGGATCATCACCTTGTCGTGGCGAGTGGGCTTGTACGTTCCTATGACCCTTGTGAGCAAAGCCATGGGGAGTTTTGTACTCCCAGCAGGGTCACCCAAGGCGGTAAGGTCGAAGGGGAGGAAATAGACAAAGAATGATTCAAGAAGTCCTCAATGGCAGAAGAGGCAGAATGTAAAATGTGGCATGTTACAACAGCTGTGAAAGTGGATTAAGGCTGCAGCTGATAAGAATCTATCGGTCGTCGTGACACTCATGCCATCAGAATACAGCCTTACTGCAAAGACTGTGCGTTGGTCAGCGTGCACTGATCTACACACATAAAAACAAATTAACACACAGGTGTCTTTCAAAAACCCAATCTTGCCGTGTGAATTCTACTTCTCCATTAGCAAGGAACAGTCCCTCCCTTAAAGGAGAGAAATCTAAGTCCTCCACAGACCACACAACAGTGTGTGCAGGGAATGTGATAGCTACAATCAGATACTAATGAACTCGGGAGCTCCAGCTGCAAGGCTTCTGCAAGGTTCTTTGGTGAGGGGTCTTTAAAACACGTTTTGGGGTGTGGGAATTTCAGATCTGTTCTGCTGAGGGCACTGGACCAGCATGGTCCTTCTGTTTAGCATGCTCCTTTGATTTAGTTCACGTAAAGCCTTGTTTACAGATTCAGGGTCTCTCACTGTTGTCATGACAACCCAGTCAGCAGAACATACCCACACACCTGCCTCCCAGGATAGCATGGTCTATAAAATATACATATATATAGCCTAAGTGTGTGTACACACATACAAGAATTAGCATACATGGACACGACTAATGCGGATATGTTTATTCATGCGTCCTTAAAGCCTGCATAAAGCAATATTAACTAGCAAAGATGTTTGATGGCTTTGGTCGTTTATATGCTAACCAATCACGTAGGAAAACCTACATCAGACAGATCTTGGGATCTGAGATGCAACTCAACTCAGTGATGTTCTGACTCAAGTAAATCAGATTTACGAAAATTCCAAGATAATAATAATAATAATAATAATAATAATAATAATGTAATATTTATGTTAGCTGCTGACATGACTAATTTTGCGATGGTTTTTATGTTTATTTTAAGTTTGTGAGATGCTATAAGGGACTGATAGTTTGGGAAAGCAGCTAGTAGGCTTTTGAGAATTAGTAACGAACACATGCTGGACCATAAAGAAGGCCGAAGAATTGATGCTTTTGAATTATGGTGCTGGAGGAGACTCTTGAGAGTCCCATGGATTGCAAGAAGATCAAACCTATCCATTCTGAAGGAAATCAGCCCTGAGTGCTCACTGGAAGGACAGATCCTAAAGCTGAGGCTCCAAGACTTTGGCCACCTCATGAGAAGAGCAGACTCCCTGGAAAAGACCCTGATGTTGGGAAAGATGGAGGGCACAAGGAGAAGGGGACAACAGAGGACGAGATGGTTGGACAGCATTCTCGAAGCTACCAGCATGAGTTTGACCATACTGTGGGAGGCAGTGGAAGACAGGAGTGCCTGGCGTGCTCTGGTCCAGGGCGTCATGAAGAGTCGGACACGACTAAACGACTAAACAACTAAACAACAACAACAAAGAACACATAGATGTTAAGGACTAAACATGAAATGATATAGCAATTTTCAATGTTCAGATAAGGTCTGCACAAAGAAGCACAATGCATTTCCACATACAGAGGAGATTTGCATCTCCATGAAGGCTGGACTGCCCTCCGTCACAGGAATGAGGCAGACTTTTCCTCACTCCTTATGGAATCCACTGCCACTGGGAGCCTGTTTCTTGGGGGGGGGGAGGAGGTTTGGCTGCTTTATGTATTTATTTAAAATGAATTAAAAAATAAAATTAAGATGCTGCTTGACTGTTCCCCAATAGCACTCTGACTGCAGCCTGCTTGTCTCAGAATAGTTGGAGAGAGTCCAAGGGTTCATTCCCTGTATATAATATTTTTATCAAATTTTCTGTTTTACAATTTAAAGTGCTCATTTTTACATCCTTAAGATATTGATCACTTCCCTTCTTCCCTTTCCATGGTTCATTTTACATATCATAAATCCCTGCATATTTTGCAGAAACGAAACCATTCATTATTCCATTATTTCATCCTTCAAAACTTGTTCACACTGTTGAATTTATCTTAATGCTGCCAGCATTTTCAGCGATACACAATTATTTCCCATATATTCAATAAACATTATCCAATCGTCTTTAAACGTATGTTTTTCTTGTTCTCTTATTCTATATGTTAAGTCTGCAAGCTGCACATATTCTGTCAACTTAAGTTGCCATTCTTCTTTGGTTGGGACCTCACTCATTTTCCATTTTTGGGTTAACGAAACAAAGGCCGCAGTGGTGGCATACAGAATTAACCTTTTTCGACACCTGGGAATTTCAGTCTGAATTATCCCCAACAGAAAGGACTCTGGGTTTTGTTTTTTTTTGGGGGGGGAAGTACTTTGAAACATTTTTTTCAATTCATTATGGATCATTTCCCAATACTTTTTACCCTTTTACAAGTCCACCACATATGAAAAAGGTCCATTCCCAAAGGGGGTCTGTAACTGTAACCATTCTTTCATATGGATAAGCCAAGCCTTGCAGGCACCTATGCATTTTCAGACTCCCTGTCTTGACGCCTGGAACTGCTCATGGAGCGGATCTATGTAAGATTTCTCTTCCCGACTAGTATCTGGTGTAGCCCATTCACAATGTCTTGACACACTGCAATGAGCAAAAAGCTATAACGTGCTGGGCCCGGGGGTAACCAGTCCAGAATCCGAAGGTTCTGCTGGGAGTCAGTCCGACAGGGCCGAGGCAGGACATGGGACAGGAAACCAGGCAAGGACAGGTACAGGATCTCAGGCAGGATCTAGCATACAGCAATGGTGCTCCCGCAACCTGGGGCGGGGTCCGACAGCCTTTTATCTTTGTCAGGGTAGCGGCCGGTCCTGATCCCCCGGCGACTCACCTCCCTGTTTCACCCAAAGGTGAGCACTCCTCCTGCGAGTACTCAGGTCTCTCCTTCTCTCAGACCTTAGTCTCTGCAGCTCGGGAGACATCGGTGGGTTACTAGACCCAGGGGCTGCCTCAGGCTCCCCTGACTCAACCAGTAGTGGAGCAGCTGTAAGAGATGGCCCAGCTGAAGGCAACGAGGTAATCCCCGCATCTGGAGCCAGGGCAGGCTCAGGCCCCTGACTCGGCCCAGCTGGTGTTTGTTGCAGGGGAACCTGGCAGACTGGGACTCTTCAGGATCAGGCCCCAGACTTGGTTCAGATGATGCCTGAGGCAAAGGATCCAGTGCAGACTAAGTCTCCTCTGGTTCTGAGTCCGAGCCCGAGTCCAGGCCATTACATATAAGAAGGACCTGCCGGACCGGCAGCTTACACAGTTCACCATCCTGCTCCCAAGTTGGCCAACAAGACGCCATAAATCTCCATGTGCCTTCGCATCCCATCTCATGTGAATGGCTCAGCAAGCTGTGGTTTGGCCATTCTTGCTAAAGAAGCCACCTCTTCATTTGAAAGGTTTAGGTTTCTGGCACCCACATCAAAGCAATGCAGGTCATAGCTATAAAAACAATGAGGAGTTTTTCACCAAAGCCAGGCCTGGAGCCTGTTGTTTTGGCTGCGAGTATATTGGTCCCCAACCCTGCCAAAGCAAATACCAGCTGGCCTAGAGGCTCAGAAACATTTCCCACGGCAATTTTGCATAGAATGCAATTTGAAAAGTCAACCTTACTTTGGCAAACATTTTGGGAAGGTGCCTCATTTACTTCCAAAATAAATGTCTGTGAGCACATTCACATTTCTTCCCAGTCCGCCTTCTCCTCCTAAAGCACTTGGCAGGGGAGGAAGTGTTGGAGTAATGAACAGCAAAGGAAACAAGAGGGCCTTCAAAATGCCCTCATTCGCCCTACGTAAGGAAAATGCCAGCAAGACAGTTGTATTTCGCAAGCTCAGCAGCTAATAGACCTAATTCCCCTCCCCTCCTGCTCTGAGTGAAAGAGGATGCTGTTCCAGGAGTCCCAGGCGCTAACCCAGGGTTTGGTTTCCTTGGAATGAGGGACGGTGGAGACTGTAGTGTCTTTATGATACATGGTTTATTTACACATACAGTCATACCTCGGGTTATGAATGCTGTGGGATACTTCCGGGTTTCAGCGCTCATGAACAGAAGCACAAAATGACGTCACACGCACGCACAGAAGCACTGAATCACGTCATGTGCAGACGCGGCACTTCGCTGCGAGTTGCGAACGTGCCTCCCGCACAGATCACGTTCGCAACCCGAGGTATGACTGTATATACAATTTGAGCTGGCAACTCCTGCAGCCAAGCTGGTGCCAAATTCATTACTCTGCTTTCTTGTGGACCACATCAGCAAGTCCAAGATTGGGGGGGGTGTCTTGTCATCTGGGTAGCCCAGGACATCCATACACAATGCCCAGGGTTGCACCCCAAGGAGATTGCTTCAATGCTGCTAAGACAGCAAAAACTACACAAGAGGCAGTCGTTACTAGTTATTGGTCTCTGCAGCTACAGCAGGCGCTGTGATTCTCCAGCAGTCTGACTTCCACCCCCACCCGCCAGAGGTACACTCCATTGACTCTCAAGACAGATGCCAACAACAACACAACCCAAGCCTGGCAGAATCCGAGACCAGGGAGAAGAGTCGGTGGAAGAAGATTGGAAGAAATTTAAAATCTATTTACAGAAACACTGTAAAATTATTGAATGTTAATGACGTTGGAATGAAACGAAGTGGTTCTAGCAATAAGGCAAACTAAGATTATGCAAGAATGGATTGATATTAGATGAAAATATGAAATTATAATATGTGAGGATAAACAGTTAAGGGTAAACTAAGAGGGTATGGATTTGCTGAACAAATTTTTAAATGGAATACAAAAAAGGGAGGTGTGAGGAAGTCATGAAAATAAGTTAATGAGTGGTAAGATATTAGAAAGAGGGATTTTTATTTTTTATTTTTTATTTTTACGTTTAATTTTGGATTTTGTATTTTCCTGTGTTTTTCTTTACTGTTTTGTAAGCCCTTTTTTCTTTTTTTGTTAAAACTCAATAAATATTATAAAAAAACAAAAAAACACAACACAACACAACACAAGCCTACGATGGAGAGGCTGACAGCATTAGCGCCACAGAAGGCCCTGCCCCTCCCATCATCACAGCCTTGGATTCAAACTCTCTAGTTGCTGCCTGCTTCCAGCCCAGCTCTTTCAGCCAATTCTCTGCCTTTCTGTCTTTCTCACTACCACCTAGGAAAGGGAGAAGGTCCACACATTTGCCCTCTGGAACAGAGCAACCTCCTTTGTTATACTAACTGCCATTGTTCCTTGGTGACGCTTAAGTGACAACTGTGACCCTTAACTCACAAAGGATCTTGTTTGGCTACTTCAGCAATGGAATCCTCCACTAGATTTTAACCCTTGCTGGATCCTGGATCCCAGGAACTAGGAGGGACTCAGGCATCCTGCGGGCGAGCCCCTTAAATCCACAACAAAGTATCATCTACCAACCAACCAACAGCTTGGCAAGTATTCTAATATCAGCCATGCAGCTGCCAGGGAACCACTTGCCCCAAACACATCATTAAAAAAATGTCACCGAGGAGAAAGCCAATATGCTGAAGAAATGCATTAGGCAAAGCAGATGGCCAAGAAGAGAGGTTCTTAAAAAAGTATAGGCCAGGGGAAAGGAAGCCAGGATAGGAGCAGCTGGGTTGCC
This sequence comes from Podarcis cretensis, assembly GCF_951804945.1. Classification (NCBI taxonomy): domain Eukaryota; kingdom Metazoa; phylum Chordata; class Lepidosauria; order Squamata; family Lacertidae; genus Podarcis; species Podarcis cretensis. Next base: position 94,203,273 of record NC_137175.1, read on the forward strand.
TAAGAATAGAGGGGAAGGAAGCGGCAAGAGACAAGGGGAGCAGGTGGAGGAGGCAAGAGAGGTTTGAGAGAAGGGGGCAGATGGGGCAGCTGGCAGAGAGGAGGAGCCCGATGGAAGGAGGAATGCAGAAAGCAGGGACTTAAGAGAGGTGGATCATAGGAAGTGATTGTGAAGAAATCTGGCTGGCACTTGCTGCTGTTAGAATATTCCGTTCCACCTTAAAAGGAGCAGGCATGATTGTCGTGTGTCACATGCCTGTTTACACTCCAGCACAGCACAGCTTGCTGGGAACTTCCGTTTGTGTATAGCTTTTGCTGTTTGCTTGGACACGAAAGGGAGAAGACATATTTTCACCTTTGTCCTGATGTTGAATAAAATGCCTGTAAATATGCTTTACACAGCCTCTATCTGCCACTTCTGCTGCGTGTTATTCAATCTGCTGATTAGAGCGTGCTCAAGCTTCTGAAGGCTTCTGAAGCTATGAGTTGCTGTTTGATGCTGAGCAAAGGACCGGAGATCTCCTAGCTGCCGGCTGGTGGGCTGGAGGCAGCTGGGGGCCTGCAAATTGCCCCCGTTCCCTTGGACGCATCTCAACAGCTGCGCCACTCCTCCTTGAGAGGGTTGACTACATGCTCTGACAGCGTATATTGGGTTTACCCACAAAATGGCCACATCACCCACTCACAATACAAATTTATATTTGTAATCTTTCAATTGGATACCTATAGTTTTCAGGTTCCTTTACCTTGCTGTACCTAATAACTTAAAAGTTTAAATGAGAGTTGTCTGCAAGGATCCTCGGCTTGCTCTCACCAAATGCACCATTTGCCATGATGAGAAGTGACTTCAGTTACAGGGAGCAAAGTTTACATTCTCTGTACCAGAGGCAAAAGTGGAGAGTGTGGTGAATGCCATTTTTTTATCAGAGTTCAAGGATCACATTCTAGTCAAGCAATAATCCTCAATGGATAGGGGGAGCAAGGCTGGCAAAGGGTGTGGCCATTGGGTGAGGGAGTGTCAGGAATGGGCCAGCTCCCAGTGAAGGTTTGCAGTCAACTGCAGAAAGCAGCCAGGAACAGAGAGGCTTAGATGTTAGGCAGTAGCTGACAGCAGGCTGGAACAGAGCCTCTCAGAACAGGAAGGGGTTGGAGCTGATCTACTGAGTCTGAAGAGTTGGCGAATTGGGGGGGGGGGAGAGTCTTCAGAAGGGTCATCTTGAGTAATGATGCCAGAAGCTTTGTCAGAGCCGTCTGGAGCTATCTGTTTGCTTATGCAATAAATCCTCCTTTTTAATTATCTACGCTTACTGTGTTATCAAGCTGGGAACCTGGACTCCTGACAGGGAGGGTATGTAGCCTGGGAAGATTTGCAAGGGCTGGGCAGAAAGGCCTGGCAGCCCACATTTGGTACCCAGGTCACCTCTGATTCACATTAAGATCTAGTTTTCTGGAAATGACCTGGAGCGAAACTGGACAAAATAATGACAGGAGGGGCAAGAGGAATTCTCCGCGGGAGTTCAGACACAAGAGAACGGGATCTCTTGTGCTGCTTGCTCTCAGTTACTGAAGATGCCTCCAGGCTCTCTCAGTGGAGCATCTCAGCATCTCCTGCACTGCCTCCCTCCCTCTTTGTTCTTGACTCCATCCCTCATGAGGGAATTCTTGGCGGGTGTGAAGGAGCCATGTGTTGCACTTCTGAAGGTGAAAGCCTCAATGTGTACATAGAAGTCAAAGCCCGCTACAAATAAAGGCTTTGAAAACCACATTAATAAATACCACAGGGGTGATGGCCCCCCATTTTCCCCAAAGACCACAAACATGCAATATGCCGTTTAAGCGAAACCTTGCAAGCCTGTGCTACATATGCTCAATGGAGCACATGTTGACTGCTTTCATTATTCACATCAGCCACAATACTGCAGTTGGTACAAAGCCCCGTTGGGGAGGAAGAGTTGGGGGTGGGAGTTTGCTTTTCAATCCACACCCCCACCACAATTCTAATTGCGGAGCAAAAGAGGCGCGATTATGAAGAACAAATGGCCGTGTTCCTTCACAAGGAAAATGTCTCGCTCCTCTGAGAGCTCAGCGGTAACTTTTCCTACCCAAAAGGAATTCTAAAGAATTGGCATGTCTGCTCCCAGGAGGAACCAGGAGTTTATTAGTCAGGCTGAGCCTATACACACCGAAAACAGTGTGTGGGCATTTGTGTGAGTGTATGCACAAGCACACGCAAATATAAGAGGGAAGATGTAAATGTTCTCATAATGCCTTGTTTGAATACTAGAAAAAGATGGAGACAATTGGAAATTGCAGAGTTTGGAGAAAATGAAGGATAAAGTGCGAGACTGGTTACACTACGCTCAGATTAAAGAAGTTTTTAAAAATGACAAAAAGTTAGGGTTCCAGGTGGAGAAATCGAAATTGGAAACAGAACTGTTAGAACCTAAGACTAAGGTACTTTCAAGAATGTATAACTTGCTGTTAAAATGGAACACACAAGATGAAATGGTTAAATCGGCTATGATAAAGTGGGCACAGGATATTGGGTACAACATTATGTTTGAGGACTGGGAAAGGTTGTGGACCACTGGGCTGAACTTCACTGCATGTAATGCTCTGAAGGAAAATGTAATGAAAATGATATATAGATGGTACATGACCCCAGTTAAACTTGCTAAAATATACCATTTGTCTGATAATAAATGTTGGAAATGTAGAGAAAGTGAAGGAACATTCTTTCACCTCTGGTGGACCTGCCCTAAAGTGAAGGCCTTCTGGGAAATGATATATAATGAGTTGAAAAAGGTATTTAAGTATACCTTCACTAAGAAACCAGAAGCCTTTCTTCTGGGTATGGTCGGCCAGAAGGTGTTAAAGAAGGACCGAACATTTTTTATGTATGCAACAACGGCAACAAGAGTACTCATCGCTAAGAACTGGAAAACTCAAGATCTACCCACACTGGAAGAGTGGCAGATGCAGCTGATGGACTACATGCAACTGGCTGAGATGACTGGCAGAATCCGAGACCTGGGAGAAGAGAGGGTTGAAGAAGACTGGAAGAAATTTAAGATTTATCTACAAAAATATTGTAATTTGGTTGAATGTTAAGAAGGATGCTAGATCATAAAAAATTGTCCACCACTGAATTAGATCTGAATTTGACGATAAGTGAGATTAAGGAAAATACAAACTTTTTGGAGAACTGTTAGATTTTATTTAAATGAGCGGATATAAGGTTGTAAACAAGATGATAATTTGCTTGAAAAAAAATGTCAACGATGTAAGTGGGAGCGGGAGACGTGAGGGAGTCCAAAGAAGTGAGGAAACTATGTTATGATATAAGTAATGTTGTTTATTATTTATGCATTGTATTCAAAAACTTTAATAAATATTTATAAATAAAATAAAATAAAATAAAATAAAATAAAATAAAATAAAATAAAATAAAATAAAATAAAATAAAATAAAATAATGCCTTGTTTGAGATCCCCAGACGATGCAATGAACTTTAATTTCACCTCGGGAGATATCTCCCACTGTTTTGTTCTCTCCCCCCTCCCATTCAATTACTCTCCCTACCCAATATATGGATGACAGACTGAAAATGGGGATTATTTCTACATTCACAGAATGGAAGGTGAAGCGAAGGAGCCAAGGAAAGGGAGATAAATAAAAGAGAATGAGAGATGCTAAAGCTGGAGATGAAAACAGGACAAAGGGAAGATTCGAAAGAGGAAGGAGACGAGGCAAGGTTTTGATAACCCATTAGCAAATAAAAGCCTAAGCAAATAACACGATAGGGAAATAGCTTTATACCATTAGAGGAGAATAAAAGCTGGATGCCCATTAGCCTCTGTTCTGGCAAGCGTCACTGAAATTAATTCACGACTTTCAGCTATCCCCAGTAAACAGACACTGAAAAATCACACTATTGATGGGAATTAGTTGTGGCTCTGGACCACGTTGATGAGATTCTGCCACATGGCCAAGTCCTTTGCCTCTGTTTGCATTATTTTATGATCAATGGTTGTTCTATTGCTGATGTTTCGATTTGTGTCCTTTGATATTGCTTAATTGTCACGGGGGCCACTTTAGGGTCATTTATGACAGAGAGCGGTATGGAAGAATCTTACGCAGAGCATTATTATCCTCCTTAGGAGAATGCTGTGATGTTTGATTTCGTTTTGTCTGGTGGCAATTTTAGCAAAATTCACCCAGCCAATACCCCTATCAGCTGGGACACAGATGGCCAGGAGTGTGGTAAAATGCATGGAACAGTACTAGGAGAAAGAAGAGATAATAATGGTAGGAAATGCTGTCAGGTTTCTGAGGCAGCGTGGAAGGAATCACCCCTTGTTATGTTTAAGTTATTGGCAAGATGGCCCAATGTTGTTGAGGTTCTAGGCTTCAATTGTATCTTAATTATTTCTTTTAAGCGAGTTAAGTCCAATGAGTAAGTATCAGTGGCTACTTTTACAGGAAGCCTGAGCCTCTGACATGCTACTACAGAAAGGGGATAAGAAAAGAAGTGTGCCTATATTGGCAGGATCTCACAAAGATATGGAGTTCTTTTCTTCTCAAAAGCATTTTAAAGAGCGACTGGTTCTCAAGAGTGTAACTCCAGTGCAAGGAAACCACATGGAATGAATGAAAAGACCTTGAAGCTATTGATCTTCAACATATTTTAAAGAGACAGATTCATCCCACTACGGGTATAAAATAGGCTTGTAAGCAGTCATTCGCCTAAACCTCTTGCGCTGAGTAAAACTGCATTGCGGTGACTAGCTAATAACTTTTTCCATGCCTGGAGTAGAAATCTTCTCTGCAAGTCTTAATGCAGGGACTGTTCCCAAAAGTTTCTAGTTTCTTACCCTCTGCATTGGAAACAAGATTCTTTCAAGTGACTGATTTTTTATTTTATTTTATTTTTTTTAAAAAAGAATTTTGGCAGCTTGCTAATCTTTTTAAAATGAGCTAATTGCTTTTGCCCATTAGGAAAAGGAAAAGGAAAAGGAAAAGAACGTTAAAATCTATTCAAAAGAACAATAATTCCATCTGAAAGAGGCACACTAGTGAGCAGGGCAGCAGTGGGGGCTGGTGATCTGAAAGCTGGTAGGCGAAACTGTCAGATCAAGAACTCTTCAGAAGATAGTACTGTATCTGAGTAAGAATAAGGGCGGTGAAGTACTTGCGGACAATGAGCCTTTGTTCCACGTTAAAAGGGATATGCTCGTAAAATACTTTCTATGTCCGTGTAAGCATTTAATGCATGAATGTGAGAAGCACATGTTTGGAAGTGAATCACAGGCGACTCCCCACTTACACAGGGGTTATGTTCCATGCCCCCGCCCTTTAGAAGCTTGCATAACAAAAAAAACAACCCATGTTGTACCTTTGCCTCCAGATAAGAAAAGACAGAGAACAGAATGTCTGAGCCCACTGCAATACAGTGGTAAAGTAAAGGTAAAGGGACCCCTGAACATTAGGTCCAGTCGTGACCAACTCTGGGATTGCGGCGCTCGTCTCGCTTTATTGGCTGAGGGAGCCGGCGTACAGCTTCCGGGTCATGTGGCCAGCATGACTAAGCCGCTTCTGGTGAACCAGAGCAGCGCACGGAAACACCGTTTACCTTCCTGCTGGAGCGGTACCTATTTATCTACTTGCACTTTGACATGCTTTCAAACTGCTAGGTGGGCAGGAGCAGGGACCGAGCAACGAGAGCTCACCCCGTCGCGGGGATTCAAACCGCCAACCTTCTGATCGGCAAGTTCTAGGCTCTGTGGTTTAACCCACAGCGCCACCCGTGTCCCAATACAGTGGTACCTCGGGTTAAGTACTTAATTCGTTCTGGAGGTCTGTTCTTAACCTGAAACTGTTCTTAACCTGAGGTACCACTTTAGCTAATGGGGCCTCCTGCTGCCACTGAACCGCTGGAGCACGATTTCTGTTCTCATCCTGAAGCAAAGTTCTTAACCCGAGGTACTATTTGTGGGTTAGTGAAGTCTGTAACCTGAAGCATCTGTAACCTGAAGCATCTGGAACCCGAGGTACCACTATACAGCTTCCTGCCCCACAGCTGTTGAGCAGGGTAGCATCACAGCATCGAGAGACCCATTTTGGAAGGCGTCCCCTTTTTTAAGCCTTTAAAACCTCTTTCACATTTCTTCCCAGTGCTGCTGCCTGTGAAGTTTCTTCACAAAGCTTTTCCGAATAAGATTCTCGGTGCTGAAATGTAAACAAAACTTTACATATGTCTGGGACTGGTTAGAAGCAGAGGAATGGGGGAAGGGGCCAGCTGGGTAACCCCCAAGGGAAGAAGACTCAGAGTCCGGGGATTGGTGGTGGGACAAAGCCGAGTGGTCACAGGGAGAAGAGAGAAGACTAGGAGGAGAAGGTGTCAAAAGTTGAAGAGATAACAGGGTTTAGTGAGCAGGGAAAGGGGCTGCAGAGAGCAGGCCAGACTTAGAGGCAGAAGCAGAAGCAGAAGGGGGAGGGGCAAAAGCAGAGATGAGGCAGGCTGGTGAAGAAGCCAGTGGGTCTCTCCCTCCTGCTATGGCCAGCTCCCTGCCCCTGGTTTCCCAGAACAAGAAGAGGTGTGAAGAGCATAGATAGACACACTGGCAGTCTCAGATTGCTTGCAAAAGACCCTGGGGAAGAGGAGACGTAGACAATTGTGGAAAGGTGGGGGACCTCCAGTCCTCACAACTGCTTCATTGGAGCTAGTCAGCCTTGTTTTCATGAATAAGTTAACTTCACTGATGCTGTGTGATTTATTGGTGACCTGCTCCTGATACCCACCCCTGACATTTGACCAGTGGATGGACTGATCCTGACTTTCAAAATGGAAACATATCCTAGAGCACTGTTTCCCAACGTTGGGCCTTCAGCTGTTTTTGGACTACAACTCCCATCATAGAAGACCACTAGCAAGACCAGTGGTCAGGGATGATGGGAATTGTAGTCCGAAAACAACTGGAGATCCAAAGTTGGGAAACATTGTCCTAGAGTCAAGACTAGAACCCTGAAAAAAAAATGCAGCCTGCTTTAAAACCTACACCAGGTTATATCACTGCCCTGTTCTCCACTGCCCCAGTAGTATCCTTCCTCTTCTGACAAATATCATGGCTGCTAAACTACCTTGAGTATTTCTAATCTCACGTGAGCTTTGCCTATAAGCAGGGTATTTGAATCAAGCCATTGGAGGCGCTGAACATTGCCCTCTGAATATGACTGCATTCGTGTCCCATTAAACTTTAATTAGTTTAATGCAAAGTAAATGTCCGGTGCGCTTCCATCGTCTCAAGTCCCATTACAGCAGAGCATTTCGCGCAGCAGTTTAAGAAGGGCAGGAGAGGGAGTATTTCTTTTCAAAGAGGAGTCTTGGAGCAAGCGGTTTTGGAACTCAAAGAAAGGTTTATTTACAAAAACAAAAAACCCGGAGACGAACCACACATATCAGCAAATACGCCCAAAAGGGGAGAAGGGAGGAGCAAACACACAGGAGACTATTTATACAAACTCATGATCCTGGAAGCCTAATGACTTCCAGCTGCTCAGTGATTAGAGCGTTTCTGCTACCTTTTAACCCTTTGATAGCAACACCCCCTCTCGCTCGTAACACTGAGCTGTACCAACCTTAATTCAAATTTAAACCTGAACAGAAACATTTATGAAATTGCGGACTCAAAGCTTTCGTAAAACCGTCTGCGAGATTTTCTTGGCTTGGACAATACTTTAGTTCAATTAAACCTTGTTTTACACTTTGGCATACATTTTGATAACGGATATCCAAGTGTTTTGTGTGTGCCTTGAATTGACCTGATTTAGCTAGTTTAATACAAGGTTGATTGTCTTCCCACACTCTGATAGGTAGGGAACATTCTCCAAACAATTCTTGTACCAGTTGCTTATAAAATTCCAGTTCTCTACATACATCTGATAATGCATTAAACTCAGATTCAGTTGAACTTAAAGCTATAAGTGACTGCTTTCTTGATCTCCAACCAATTAGTGCATTTCCAAATTTTATCGCCATTCCTGACACTGATTTTCTATCTGGTCCAGCATCTGCCCAACTACTGTCGGCCCAACATTCAAGTTGTGTGCTGCCCTCTGCTGATAGTTTTAAGCGAAACCTTTTGGTAGTTTGGAGATACCTTAAAACTCTTTTTACTCCTTGCCAAGCATGCATTGATGGTTTTTCAGCTTGTCTACACAGCATGTTGACAGCATATGTTATATCGGGCCGTGTCCACTGTGCAATGTGGAGTAGACTGCCTATCGCTGACTGGTAAACCCCGGGATTAGAGAACTCTGCCTGTTGCCCGGCTTGAGCATCCTTTGTGTAACTTAACTCCATTGGGGTTTTAACACCAGCACAGTTGTCCATTTTAAACCTTTCCAGCAACTGCTGGATCTTAGCTTCTTGGCTGAGCCAATAGTTCCCATTTTCATCTTGCTGAATTTTAATTCCTAGATAAACAGATACATTGCCTAGTGATTTTATCTGAAACCTTTCTCCAAGCTTTGTGGCAAATTGTTGTGCAAGTTTATCGTCCTTTCCACTGTATAATAAATCATCAACAAATATCAAGACTGCTTCTTGTTCACATCCCGAGCCTTTTAGATAAAGACACGCATCTGCTGCGCTCTTTCTGAAGCCCATGCTCTCTAGAGCATCGTTTAAGCAGGAATTCCAATTACGGGCGGACTGTTTCAACCCATAAATGGATTTGTGTAGGCGCCAGACCTGGTTTGGCTTGTCTCCTTCAAAACCCGGTGGTGGTGTCATATAGACTTCCTCCTGTAAGTCTGCATTTAAATAAGCCACATTGACATCAAAAATGAAACAGCTTATTTCCCTTCTTAGCTGAAGAGGCTAAAAGCATTCTTAGTGACTCCGATCTTGAAGTAGGGGCATAGATTTGAGAATAGTGAACACCTTTGCGCTGCGAAAACCCTTTTGCAACTAGTCGGGCTTTATATTGCAACTCTTCAGTAGTTGTGGGCTTTAAACGATATACCCATCGACAACCTACAGCTTGTTGCCCTTTCGGAAGCTCTGTACTTGTAAACACACCGAGAGACTTCATTGAAGCCATCTCTTTTTCCATTGCTTCCTGCCACTTTACGGCTTCTGAGCTTGGAAGCTGTTGTACTTGCATATAGCTATCTGGCTCACACTGTGCCATATTTACGTATACACTTGTCACCTTAAACCGCTCTGGTGGCTTGCCCTTTGTGGCACGATTTGACCTGCGCAATTGTTCCTCTTGTGCCCCCTCTGACCGTTGGCTGTCAGAATCTGTCTCAGACTTAATATCTGGATGTGCCTCTAGGGATAAAGACCTCCGTTTAGATACCTCCCTTGGGCTTGGTGTTGCAGGTGACCTGCTTCGCTTTTGCTGTCTGCTAGGCCTACTGGGTGGCGATGTTGGAACACTCCTAGATTTTGGCTTTTCTACCTTAGGAGAAGAACCTTGTGCCTGGTCAGAATCTGCATCTGAACCATGTGCACCATCCCCTTCTGGCTCACTACTCTCTGGACTTTCACTCTCAGCATAAATGCCTAAATCATCTCTCAAAATGTCAGGGTTAGCATGTAAGTGAGTCCATCCGGACTGCTCACAAAATTCAGCGCTCCTACTGAGGACCACTCTTGTAGTATCCCCATTTGGGTCCACGAATCTCCAAGATTTGGCGTGTGGTTCGTACCCACAAAAGATGAGTTTCCTAGCCCTTGGACTTCCCTTTTTCCTTAACGCTTTTGGGATAAGTACATAGGCCTGACATCCAAACACCCGAAAGTAATTAATTTTGGGCTTCTTCCCATATAAAGCAAAATATGGGGTAGTGGCAATTACCGAATTATATACTCGGTTCAGAATATGAGTAGCCGCCTGCCAGGCTTCCGCCCAGTAACTTTGAGGGAGATTAGCATCAAACAACATAGAGTTTGCCAACTCTTGTAGAACCCTGTTTTTACGTTCGGCCACGCCTCCTTCTTGGGGGGAATAAGGTGTAGACAGACGATGCTTAATTCCCTTTTTCTTAAAGAAATTCTGCAACACAGACCCGGTAAATTCTGACCCTCTGTCTGTCTGAAAAGCAAGTACTTTAGTACTGAATTCAAGTTCTACTGCATGAACCCAATTTTTAACTGTTTCTGCAGTATCCGCTTTTGTTTTGAGAGGAAAAAACCATGTAACCTTCGTTTTGTCATCCGAGAGACACAGTGCATACCTCGAACCTCCCATGCTAGCAACAGGCATTGGGCCACATAGGTCCATATGCACAAGTTGGAATACTTTGTCAGATTTCCTATCTGAACTGGGATAGCTGCATCTATGAACCTTCGCCCTTTTGCATGCAGTACAATCCAAATACTTAGTACATTTGTTCATTTTGCACCCTTCTGATAATTCAGGTTGCTTTTTAACATACTGAAAATTAATATGTCCCAGACGGCGGTGCCATAAATGGACACAAGAATTATGGGTAGGCGTGTTCACACAACCAGCATGAACCTGTTCAACTTCATCTGGACTTGTCTCAAAATAATATAACCCATCTCTGCATTCCACCTGCAAAAGAGATACGTTATTCTTTGAAATAGTGCAAACCCCATTTTCAAACACAGTCTTGAACCCAACTCTATCAAGTTCTGACACAGACAAAATACACCCCTTCAATCCCTTTAGCACGTAGGCATCAATTTCTGTTTGCAAACAATTCAAGAACACTGTGCCTACGGTCTCTAAGGAACGTTTAGTTGAATCTGCCATTGTCACAACTTTAAGGGTTTGCAAATGTCTGCAATTCTGCAAACGGACACTAGATGGCGCCACCAGGTGGTGAGATGCACCACTGTCAATCAACCAGCGTAGATTGCTGCCTTGGCCACGCCCTTGCATCAACGCCATTGCTGAAGCCATGTGCTGTGTGCTGTGGGAGTAGCCACGACCTCCTCCTCTTCTTCGACGTCCCCTGGAACTCCTTGTCTGGTAACTAGGGGTAACGGCCTTGGTGCTGTCTTGACCAGGTTCACGTGTGCAATTCCTGATTATATGGGAGGGGGAACCACAGCGAAAACAGTTTCTACCTGTAAAAGCATTTACTGTGGTCTCAAACTCAGCATCCCCACTCTTAGGCACAGCATAACTCCCCTTTGAAGACAAACCTCTTTCTCTTTGCCTTTTATCCTGTTCATCTGCAAGCCGAGATGAAATGTATTCAAGGGTTAATTCAGTTGAAGGCATAGCCTCCAAAGTTAGAGCTAGAGTCTCATAGCTTTTATCAAGAGAAGACAACAATATGTATGACTGCTGCTCCATAGAGAAAGGAATGCCCAGCTGTCTTAGTTGATTAAAGGCAGACACCATTTTGGCAATATGTTCTTTCACACACGCTCCCGGTTGGAGACGTAAATCAAACAAACATCTTGTAGCATGGATCTTGGCCCCCGCAGTGTTTCTGGAATTTAACCGCTGCAGAACCGTCCAGACCTCATGCGTGTTCTTTAACTCAGAAACATAAGGCATTTGCTCTGGTCCCACTGCCAAAACTAGTAGACCTTGGGCTTTCCTGTCGCGTTTCTGTGAAGCTGCTGCTGCTGCTTTGTCTTCTGCAGATGCGTCTGCAGCTGCCTGTAAAGGCGGTGCTTCAGTACAACTCCACAACTCTTTTGCTTGCAACCAAACCCTTACTCTAGCCTTCCAATCTTGCCAATTTTTCCCATTGAGTCGCGTAAACGGGATAGAAAAACTTTCCTGGGACTCTGCCATCCTCCCTGGGGCTTAGGAACGATACTCACACACCTGTAGACCGTCTCCCAGCTGCTGAGGTGGCTCCTTGGGGAATAAGGCGTCTTCCAGCGAGTACAAACTGCTCTGTGCCTGTTTAAAACTTTTCTAGGCACGTTGCAGGACTCAAGCTGCTTTGAAGGCTTTCGTTGTCGGCAACCGCTTCTGACTTCGCTCCAGTCCTTGCATAAATCACTCTGAACTGCACTCCTTATCTCCTTCTTGACGTACAAACAGCCATAACCTGTCCCATTAAACTTTAATTAGTTTAATGCAAAGTAAATGTCCGGTGCGCTTCCATCGTCTCAAGTCCCATTACAGCAGAGCATTTCGCGCAGCAGTTTAAGAAGGGCAGGAGAGGGAGTATTTCTTTTCAAAGAGGAGTCTTGGAGCAAGCGGTTTTGGAACTCAAAGAAAGGTTTATTTACAAAAACAAAAAACCCGGAGACGAACCACACATATCAGCAAATACGCCCAAAAGGGGAGAAGGGAGGAGCAAACACACAGGAGACTATTTATACAAACTCATGATCCTGGAAGCCTAATGACTTCCAGCTGCTCAGTGATTAGAGCGTTTCTGCTACCTTTTAACCCTTTGATAGCAACAATTCGTATGACTATGTGGTATGACTTGCAAGGCCAAAGTATCCACAGACCCAACAGCAATTGATAGCAGATTTAAAGGTTGTGATGGGAACCAGAAGAGCTCACTCAATCAGGGTCTTACATACAAGGGCACCATTGTAACAGCAACCCTGATCCGCCCAGGTGTTTTGAGCCCAGATGGCTCATGCTTCTTCCCTTTCCTGAAAACTCGCCTGATTGTTGTTGTTGTTGTTGTTGTTATTTCTGTCGTACAATCTTGACATTCCTGCCACGTGCCAGCATGTTGCGGCACAAGATCTGTGTTCTTAAAGCTGAAATCTTCGAAAGGTGCTTCCTTGTAAACCTTATTTTTCTTTTCCTGATACTCTTCTGTCCTAATTTAACACTTGCAGGGACTAACTCTTGGCATGGGCTCATCCACACTTTCCCATGGGAAAACCTGCTTTTTACCACTGAATAGGAGCAATCAAGTTCTCCATGGATTGATGTCTGCTCTGATTCAGCGGTAGAGAGTGGGTTTTCTCAGGGAAAGTGGTGGGGAAATGGGAATACCACTCCACCCCGTGCTTTCTAGGCATGGGACAAGTGGGACTGGACAAGCAGTCTACAGAATCTTGGGCACCACCTTCATTTGGTTCTAAAGCAGAAGTTAGCCATGACTACTGGAGGCAGTGGAAGACAGGAGTGCCTGGCATGCTCTGGTCCATAGGGTCACGAAGAGTCGGACACGACTAAACAACAACAACAGCCATAGCCTCTGCCTTGGCTTATCTCCTTTGCATGTGTTTTGAGATCTCTGGCATACTCTTGAATAACTGGACGAATTAAGAATATAGTCATGACTGGGAGATTCGGTTTTGTTATAGAAAAAAACGACATACCTTACAGGGCTAATACAAAGGCAAATACTGAGATAAAATACGTGTATGTGCTTGTGAAACATGGACCACTTATAAACACCACCTCCAACTCCTTGAAAGAGTCCATCAATGGTGTCTCCAAAAATTTTTACACATCACTTGGGAAGACAGGAGAACTAATACCAGTGTACTGGAGGAAGCAAAGATCACCAGTGTTGAAGCAACGATTCTTCAACATCAACTTCGTTGGACTGGTCATGTTGTTCGGATGCCTGATGATCGTCTTCCAAAGCAACTACTCTAATTCAAACTTAAAAAGGGAAAGTGTAATGCTGGTGGTCAACAAAAGAGAGCTTAAAGACTCTCTCAAGGCAAACCTTTAAAAATGTAGTATAAACACCAACAATTGGGAAACACTTGTCTGTGAGAGCTCCAACTGGAGAACAGCCTTTACCAAAGGTGTTGTGGGCTTTGAAGACACTCGAACTCAGGACGCAAGGGGAAAACGTGCTAAGAGGAAGGTACACTTGGCAAACCCCACCGATATCAGCTCCCACCCGAAAACCTATCTCCCCACTGTGGAAGGACGTGTGGATCCAGAATTGGCCTTCACAGTCACTTACGGACCCACTGTTGAGACCGTGTTTATGGAAGACAATCTTACTCAGCTACGAGTGATCGCCAAAGAAGAAGAAAATATGTGTTTAGTATGCACATCACATTCAAGCACATTGCCTCCTAATCTCCTTTCCTCTCTCCACCAGCATTTATTTATTGATTGATTTAATGTCTGTCCCATTCTTCCTCTCAAAGAAGCCGAGGGCACAGACGCTGTTCCTGTGCCCCATGGCCTCAGCAAAATTGGCCAGAGGGATGGGGATTTAGGTCCTGACCCTCCACAATGCCAGTGGGAAATATCCCCTCATATGACTGTTGTGAAGCTTAACCAGACAAACCATCCTGTTATCTCAGTGCTGAGTAGGGAAGAAGGCAGGCCACGCATTCTCAATAAATAACAGGCCAAGAAGACTAAAGGTCTCCTACTGAATAATCTGCTAGGCCCACACGCCCCCTATTTCTGTGCCTTATTTGCTGTGATTTATTCACACCGGATCAAGAGCCACATTGTTATTCCCATTCTCCGGGGGTAAACAAGGAACATGAGACTGTTTATAGAGGGCTCGAGACCTTCAGAGGGAAAGCGCTACAGAAGTGCAAAACACTCAGATCAGCTTCTTGAATATGGATGCCCATCTGAGCACGGATCTCAAAGGTTCTGTTGCTTCAATTATAGAAAAATGTTCAAAGGGGACTGTGGTGAATGGCATCACAGCCACAATATACAGAATCATTGGGTCTACCCTTCGCCTCCATTTAGAGATGGGCTGTGTCGGATTCCCCCCACCATCCCATTGACTCGGGATGCTCTGGGACCACCGGAAATAACTTCTCCAGCGAGTGCCTCTCTCTTCCCACCCCATTTTTTTCTGAGCTGCAGCAGTGCTGCTCCCGTATTTCCAAGGCACAAGGAGTTGAAAGAGGCCACTTCTGCAGCTCATTTCACCAAGTTGCCATGGCAACCAGAATTATTTCCAAAGTTTATTTTTCCTCCCTCACCCGATATTGCACTGCATATCCCAAAGCGCACGCGTGCGTGCACACACACACACACACACACACACACACACACGTACAGTACACACATTTGTACACAACACCACAGTTTCCTCTCCAGGAATTGAGCTCTTTAACGGAACAGGAAGCCCAGTCCTCTTGGGAACAAATCAAGCCAATATGTTTCAGCTGCAGCTTTCCTCTCCCTCGCTCCATGCAACCTTTCTGCATTTGCTCAGGGATGATTCTCCAAACACTGCCCGCCTTCTTTCTAAGTAAACAACTCTCTCTTTGGCCATTTCTTTTCTAGATCCTAGCCACAAAAGAGCTCCAGGTTGTTTTTTTAATGCAGCCAGAAAACCCCTTGTCCTTTACTGAAAATGTACACTGGTGCCTTTTAACACTTGGATTATTAATTGCCGGAACAGAATCTTATCCGTCGTTTGCTCCGTATGCCTCAAAAATTGGCTGGGGAAAAACTTAAATTAGGCAAAGCAGAAAAGAGTGCAGCATTGGTTCAAAAGCATCTTGGATTTGCAGAAGAAGGTTCCCTAGAGATGGAAACTTGATGCAAGAAAGCCAGCCTGAAAGAAGGAAGAACTTAGCACAAAGAACTGTTGCCAAATTGATCCTTTAATTATAATATTAGCCTTTTTTTATCAAAGGCTTAGTGGAAGGGGAAGAGAGAGCTTATAAAATGGAGATCGTCAGATTTAATTTTATCAGAAAGAGCACAGGCGGACTAAAAGGGGGTTTAAATTACTCTCTGATTTGAAACAAGCGGAAGGACACATCTTCCCAATGGCGGGTCCCTTTCTGGTTTTAGCACATTGTAGAATTTGGGGACCTTCATCTCCAAGAATCTCCTGGGGCCAACCCTGGAGGTGTGACAAGCCACCATTGTTGTTTCACAACATCAACTGCTAGTCAGGAGCTCACACAAGTCTCTCCTTCCTGGCCATTGCTGGTCTCTTGAGCTGTTAAGAAAAGGCCACAACTGATAGCTCACTTGGTAGACCATGTGTGTCAGGGGTTCAGGAGCAGAGGCACAGGGAGGAGAGGAGATGGAGAGCGAAGGGGAGGAATCCGAGGGGAGCGTAGGAGAAGAGGACAGTGGACCGAGCGATTCCATGAGCCTCTCCAGCGAATCGGAAGATTCACAGAAGGGGGCGCCAGTGGCCAGGGGTAGGGGGTTCCCAAGGGGAATGCCCCAGGAGCAAGGGGGCAGCAGGGATTCCCAGAGCAGTAGTTGGAAATCAGGACCAGCTTCCCCACCAGAGCAGAGTGGGGGGGAAGAGTCCCAAGGATCGGGGCCAGTGCATTCCCCACGAGGGAGAGAAGATAAGGCAGGGCTGACCACACCTCCATCGGAGAGTCAGACAACGGAGGGGAGGTCAGATCCGGCCAGTATCCCGGAAGAGGGAAGCAGTGACAGAAGTAGTGTAACGGTCAGGAGGAAGGTCACTGGGCTGGCGCGAGAGGCAAGTTCAAATGTACAGGAGCGCGGGACAGCAGAGAATGAGGATTGGGAACCGGGTCCTAAAGCCCGCCGGAGGGAGGGGGAGGAGCTAAGCGACTCAGCGTCGGAGGAGTCCAGAAAGGGCAATGCCCCAGCGGGCAGGAGGACCCAGAGGAGGAGAGAGCAGCGTAAAAGGTGGAGCAGGGCTAGGATCTTAAACTGGTGTCAGAGGGGAGGAGACTCAGACGGGACTTCGCCAATCTAGGGTTTAAGATGTAGGGCTGCGCGCTGCGGCTTGGAAATGGAAACTGAACATCAATAAAGACTTTTGTACATAACGACAGCCTGGTGTTGGTCCTCTGTGAGCTGGGACCTAGGGGCAGCTCTGACTCATAATCTCAGGGTTGTGGGTTTGAGCCCCACTTTGGGCAACAGATTCCTGCATTGCAGGGGGGCTGGACTAGATGATCCTTTAGGCCCTTTCTAATTTCCAGCACCTCACTGGAAGGACAGATCCTGAAGCTGAGGCTCCAATACTTGGGCCACTTCATGAGAAGAGAAGACTCCCTGGAAAAGACCCTGATGCTGGGAAAGATGGAGGGCACAAGGAGAAGGGGGCGACAGAGGACGAGATGGTTGGATAGTGTTCTCGAAGCTACCAGCATGACTTTGACCAAACTGCGGGAGGCAGTGGAAGACAGGAGTGCCTGGCGTGCTCTGGTTCAGGGGGTCACGAAGAGTCGGACACGACTAAACAACAACAACAACAACAATTTCCAACAGAAGAGGAGAGCGAGGGAGCATGAGCGCATCATGTAATGATATTTCCTTTTGGCGGCAGCTGCGCACTGACTTGAACATGGAACTTAAAACTGTGAGGTTTACGGAGTAATTCACAACTCAGTTGAATATAAATTGGTTTTGTTTGGGGATGATATACTTTTGTTTATTACAAAACCTCACACCAGTGTTCCAAGGTTAATGCAAGCAAATGATATCGTTGCTCAAATCTCCAGTTACTTTATTAACTGGGCTGAATCGGAACTGATGCGAATAGGTGAAAAAGTGCTTTGATATTCATTTAGGAAATATTTGTTCCATATTTGTTCAGAATCTTTTAAGTGTTTAGGTATTTCAGTAACAAGTGACACAATCGAGTTAGTATCATGCGATAGGAATGATAAAAGAGGATTCTTTAGACATTGATAGGCGGGAGTCATTACACCTAAAAATGAATATTATTTATGCTCTAAAAATGAATATTATTCTCAGCTTAATCTATATTCAAAAATTAAATTCCTTATTCCTTAAATTCCTTATTCATCCTGTTAGAAACTTTCACACACAGACTAAGCGATACATAAATTTTTAAAAAAGAATTTTTTTTTTAACAAAAACATGCTCCAACTCTAAAATGGAATTTGGCTGACAATTTAGCACTTGATTGGAGGGGAACAGAGGAGGGGCACTTCAGCCAAGTGTCACTCACCTAAAATACAAAGTGTTTTATTGAAAGGAAGTGCAAAAGTAGTTGAAATACAGATGAACAGAACTATTGGCTCTGGTCCCTAATTTGGTTCCTGAACTGATTAAGGTTCTAATATATAATCTGTTTTGAAACCAAATTATTATAAACAGGCTATGCTCTGCCTCCACAGCTGGCGACAGTAATGATTCTGAAAACTAGTTGATGAAAAGGACAGGTGGGGAGAGGGCCTTTGTGCTTTAATCCTACTTGTAAAGGTAAAGGTACCCCGACAATTAAGTCCAATCATGGCTGACTCTGGGGTTGCAGCGCTCATCTCCCTTTATTGGCCAAGGGAGCCGGCGTACAGCTTCCGGGTCATGTGGCCAGCATGTCTAAGCCGCACAGAGCAGCACACGGAAACGCTGTTTGCCTTCCCGCCGGAGCGGTACCTGTTTATCTACTTGCACTTTGATGTGCTTTCGAGCTGCTAGGTTGGCAGGAGCAGGGACCGAGCAACGGGATTCGAACCGCCGACCTTCTGATCAGCAAGTCCTAGGCTCTGTTGTTTAACCCACAGCACCACCCACGTCCCTTAGGTTCTAATACTACTTATAGGTTTCCCCAAATCCTCTAGTTAGCCACTGTGAAAACAGAATGCTGGATAAGATTGGCCTGATCCTGCACAAACTTCTTATTTTCTTACGTCTTGTCCAGAGCAGGTCCACTGAAGCAGGGTCTCCCGCTTGGACTACTGCAATGCACTATACATGCAGCTACCTTTAAAGGTGACTCAGAAACTGCGATTAATCCAGAATGCAGCAGCTAGACTGGTGACTGGGAGTGGCTGCCGAGACCACATAACACCGGTCCTGAAAGATCTTCATTGGCTTCCAGTACGTTTCTGAGCACAATTCAAAGTGTTGGTGCTGACCTTTTAAGCCCTAAATGGGCTTGGTCCTGTATACCTGAAGGAGCATCTCCACCCCCATCATTCTGCCCAGACACTGAGGTCCACCTCCAAGGGTCTTCTGGTGGTTCCCTCATTGCGAGAAGTGAGGTTACAGGGAACCAGGCAGAGGGCCTTCTTGGTAGTGGCACCCGCTCTGTGGAACGCCCTCCCAGCAGATGTCATGGCAATACACAACTATTTTACTTTTAAAAGACAACTGAAGGCGGCCCTGTTTAGGGAAGCTTTTAATGTCTGGTGCTGTATTGTTTTTAATATTTGGTTGGAAGCCGCCCAGAGTGGCTGGGGAAACCCAGCCAGATGGGCGGGGTATAAATAAATTATTATTATTATTATTATTATTATTATTATTATTAACTCCAGATTTCATGGCATCTCTGAATCCAAACTGGCTCAAAGAATCACAGGAGCAGCAGCCAGTTATAGAATAAGTTGAGCGATTCCAAAGGTCTTCGCAAGTCAATAATAGAAATACTTTCGAGAGACTTCTTGCCAGCAGTATTAGCTCCTGCCTTTATGCCAAAACCAGCAATATCTGATTCAAAGTCTGAACAAGTGTGTGTGGCTCTTCTCAACTTTGATATATTGCTCCAGAAAGCCAGACGCTTCTCTTTCATTGCTCCTGTTCATTTTATCCAGGGAAGGGAAGGACTTGGCAATCGATATTTCTTGGCAGCAAGCCACTGAGCATATTGAGATTGAGAGCATCAGAACAACCCAACAACATCAGACACCTAAATCAGCATCATGATGCTTTCAACTTTGACCAAGTTTGGATGCTGAGGAAAGTTGGCTAACTTTACATGCAGTAGCAGAAAACTCCAACCTTAGTTGTCTTCGGTAGAAGCAAAGCATAGGGTGCAATGCCTCTTCTCCTTTTTCAGTCAACATCTCATTTCAGGATCAACTGACTCTCTGCTCAACTCAGTGACTATATACATTAAGTGATCATTAAATTAAACGGGTCCATACACAAGCTATGCATGGCAAAAGCATGAATACCCTTTGCTTCAAAAAAAGGGGTGAATGTGGTGTCCTACATTGATATCAGTGTTTTGCATTATTTTGAGATTTTAAAAAGTAACTACAACTAGGACCCTCGTACCTACGGGACCACCTCTCCTGGTATGCCCTGCAGAGGACCTTAAGGTCCACAAATGTCAACACCTTGAAGGTCCCAAGCCGCAAGGTGGTTAGATTGGTCTCAGCTAGGGCCAGGGCCTTTTCAGCACTGGCCCCGACGTGGTGGAACGCTCTGTCACAAGAGACTAGGGCCCTGCGGGACTTGACATCTTTCCGCAGGGCCTGCAAGACACAGCTGTTCCACCTGGCCTTTGGTTTGGACTCAGTCTGACCCTTATGTTTCCCTCTCCTTATGGTTTTGATTCATGGGCTACTATTAAAATGAGGCTGCATTTTAAATTGTATTTTAACCCATATTTTAATAAACTGTTTTTTTGTTTGTTTGTTTGTCCCCCCGCCCCCATTGTTTTATTGCAATTTTATTGATGTTAGCCGCCCTGAGCCTGGCTCTGGCGGGGAGGGCAGGGTATAAATAAAAAAATATTATTATTATTATTATTATTATTATTATTATTATTATTATTATTATTACTGTTTTGCAACAACTCCAGAAATCCCTAGGAAAAAAATGAGAGCTAATAGTTATGTAAAGAAGACATCCAATCTATGTACTGCCATGTCTAAATACCCATGGGAAGATTTTTAGCAGGTCACAGTCAAAATCCTGGGGAAAGTGGTTTATCTGTCACATAGCTATAATTCACAGCACCCTTAACAAGCTAGCTGCAGTTCCCAGGTTCTTTTGGGGAAGCCGTGTGCTTTTAATGTACTCTAAACACACAAAATGCAGGCTCTGTGAGCTAGGAAACTTAAAATAAAGAGGGTCTGAGGTTCTATGAATCCTGCCAGACTTTCCAGATTCCACCTGACAATCCATTATCTTTATGAAAAGAGACGCAAAGAAGGAACACAGATCTAGAAGCTATTAGTGCAAAGCAACAAATTGTTCAGCCAAGTGAAGTGATACGCAGCACACCAACACTACTAGAGAAGTCAACCAAAGAATCTGACTTATCGAAACCCAAGATGTGCAGGGATGTACATAGCATTGCATATTAGTATGTGGAAGGCTACCAAGTAAAATCTGTACGGCTATTGCTCAGTTTGAAACACCTTACTTGGTGAAGCCACTTCTGCCCTGCAAAGGAGGTGGTGTTGCGGGCTTCACGTCCCCAACCCCCACACGATTGGGTGAATCCCCGGCTGTGTCACCCCCTGGCCAGCCAATTGCCTGGCTCAGGGGGTGTGACCTGCCCTATTTAATGCTGGCGCAGCCGGGGATCTCCCTCTTTTGCTGCCTCCAGATGCTCCTGTTTCCCACCCTCCCATCCTATAAAGTTTTCGTTCCTTGACCTTGCTATGGACCTCGGTTGGTCGCCGTTGAGGGGCCTGGTAGGAATTTTTCCACTTGGCAAATTGGCACCAGCCACTTGGTTTTCACCTACCTCGTAGCAAATCATCACAACTTTCTTGGTATTGGCGGTTAGGCATTGGTATTGCTCTGTAGATGGAAGAGGGGAGGTAGTGCCATCACCTGCCCCACATATTGAAGGGTAGTCCAATAAAGGATTCTGGGGTGTGTGGCCCTGTCCAAAGCCTATGGAGGTAAGGGCCTAAGGCATGCCCCCAAGTGGTGACCCCAGGGGAGTTCCTAGTTGATGTGCATCAGCAGGACTCCCCCTAAGGTAAAGGTAAAGGTACCCCTGCCCATACGGGCCAGTCTTGACAGACTCTGGGGTTGTGCGCCCATCTCACTTAAGAGGCCAGGGGCCAGCGCTGTCCGGAGACACTTCCGGGTCACGTGGCCAGCGTGACATCGCTGCTCTGGCGAGCCAGAGCCGCACACGGAAACGCCGTTTACCTTCCCGCTGTAAGCGGTCCCTATTTATCTACTTGCACCCGGAGGTGCTTTCGAACTGCTAGGTTGGCAGGCGCTGGGACCGAGCAGCGGGAGCGCACCCCGCCGCCGGGATTCGAACCGCCGACCTTTCGATCGGCAAGCCCTAGGCGCTGAGGCTTTAACCCACAGCGCCACCTGCGTCCCTAGGACTCCCCCTACTGGTGGTTAACTCTTCCCGGACTTCAAGCGGATAGGCTGAAGCCAGATATGGTTGGTTACGACCAATGCCTAAGCCAATACTGCTCATCACTTGTAACCAATAAAGTTGTGGCCATATTTAGCCCATTAACCTTAATAATTGTGTCATGTTTCTTTATTTCCACTGGGGGAGGGGGACTCGCCACGCAAATTGCATGCTTTTAATTTATTGATCAATCAATTAAATCTGTGTATGTCTGCATATAAATAAAACTACATTTCGAGGGGGGGGTAGATAATGTACATCCATACACAGCAAAGCAAGCATAACATTAAGAAGCATAAGAACATAGAAGAGCCCAGCTAAATGATCTAGTCCAGCACTCAAGAATTTGAGGCCAATGTGTTAAAGAATTTGACCACATTGCTCAATGGTTGCTGGATTCATCCTACAACATATTGCACCAACCAAAGTCAGAACCCTATTTGTTTTTTTCTTTTCTTTTTCAGAGGCCAAATAAGGTATAGGTCATGGGATCTGGGCGAAGTCCCAAGGTTCAAGGCCCAAATGGAGAGGCCTGGAGGACCACACTGAGCCTCTGGGTTGCGGTTCCCCATCTCAGCTTTAAGGCATTTCCCAATCTTTTATCAGATTGGGGGTTAAAGGAGAACCAGGCTTGGGAATTGCACCATGTGGGGCTCAAGGAAACGTCTAAAGGCTTGCTTATTTACCTTTGGTCTCCCATCATACCATTTTTCAAGGATGTTTCTAGATAAGCCAAAAGCTTCATTCTACCTTGAAGTCCAAGAGTGCCTGACCACACAAGAATTTCCACCTATCCACAAAGAACCTTGGTATATCACTTAAACTCTCAAGTCATTGTCAGGGATGGTCTTTGGTAATATGGCCCCTGAGCAAGGACCAAATATGGTTCCCAACTTCAAATATTTCTTATTTACACAATAATTCCTTTTGGCACAGTTGCTTTTTTATGGATCTTCTCAGCAGGTACCTGCATTATTATTATTATTATTATTATTATTATTATTAGTCCCCTCAGCTCAGTGCCCTGAATCTAGCACTGTCACTGTGAATACCTAACAAACCACTCCTACCCCTTATTTAAGAAAGGCAAATTCTGGACACTTTAACCCTTCCATTTCCCTGTCTCTGTCACTCACTCACTCACTCACTCACTCACTCACTCACTCCCTCACTGATTTTGCTGTTTCATTCTATCCTCCAGTGGCCAAAATCTGTGCCATTTATGTTTCAAGATGCCCTCTTGTACTTAGGCTTCCATTTCAGCCTCTCATTGTTATCCACCTACATTTGTATCTCTTCAGAGAAATAGCCACTCTATGTTGTTCGTTTATGCAGGGCAGGCTTTGTGAAGTGTTCACAAAAATAGATGCATGTATCCACTAACCTTCCCTCTATTTTGTAATAAAGCTGGAACCTGTTTCGTACCTGCAGTCAAAGTCTGTGTTATCTTGCTATTCCTACCCCCCAACCCCAACCCCACCCCGTAGTTGCTGTGCAAGAAAACACCTTTGTAATGAATCACAACTCTAAGCTCAACATTTGTGATCAAGGGCATGTGTTAACAACAGGTGTGTATTTATATATGTTTGTACTCATGCATGTATGTACGGAAGGGGACTATATTATGGCCACCAAAGCAATTTCCAGGACAGCTTACGAAATGTTAAAACACAACCAAACAAGTTTAAAACATACAAATTAAAAACGTACAAAAACGACTCCGTCCCCAAAAACTGACAGAAAGAAGTCTGCCAAATTTCAAAACTTTCTTCCAGAAAAAAGCTGGCCAACTGGAAGGATCACAAACCAGCCTGGCAATTTTCCCCACTCTCTGCTCACACACACCACCAGACAAGCTGTGCTCAAATCTAAATCCAAGACAGGAACTTGAGAGCTGAAGAGTAGCACAGCCCTAGGCTGACTCAGACGATGCAGAGAAGAGAGTTTTTCAGGACACTAATATGGTGCGATAGAACCGTAATTGTCAGCTGCGCAAATGTTCATTCTTCTGCCCCTCTGTGATAAAAGTAGCTAAACTTTCTTGGCCCAAGGGTTGCATTTGCTCTCGTTTACCAGCTCTTCAAGGGCTGTGTGCCAGATCTGGCTGTGGCCAAAGTAAAGAAGGTGCTCACAGACACAGCTCTTGCACTTAGACAAAAGCCTGGGCATGCACACACACAGCCCCCCAACCCTGACAACGCTTACCCCTGCCAATCAGCAGAGGCACGGGGACATGATTTTCTTCTCAATTGCAATACCAAGCTATATGGAGAAAAAGCTCTCTGTCCAGCCCAGCGCTGCAATGGGAAGGAAAATTGCTCCACCCACTATTTAGATGCTCTCTGAAAAGCAGCAAGGGAAATTTTCACAACCGCCCTGCCCTGACCCTGAAGTCCAGCAGTGATCAAGTTGCAGAGTCATAAGGTACAGCGTCACCAGCTAAGGAGACAGACCAAATATCTAAACCTGGGGCTGGTGACCAGGAAGCTACTAAATCTGTTAAGTCGTGGGTGAACATATCAGACGACACAGCGATTCTTCAAACGGCTCTTGTTTATTCACAGGCCCAGTACAGAACTGGGCTGAAGGGTTCAGCCAACCTGCTTATATAGAGCTCGACTACAAAGCAACAGTAACAGCTTTCTGTAACTATCCAATCACTGAACGTCACTTTCAATTCCTTATTTGCATATGCGGACCTGAGTGAAAACTATCTACAGTATCCCCCTGCTGGCCCAGGGTGAGAACTTCAGTACATAACAAAATCCAAGGCTGGCAGGCAGAAGTTCCCTGGACTAGATCCCTCAGCACCATGGCTAGTTCTTGCCTACGGCTCACAGTAAGCAAAGAGAGAGCTTAAGCATGACTCCCTGTTCAGATAACACGTTAAGTCAAACCTTGGTTTCTCTCAGCACAGCATGGCAGTAGAAAGGATCAAGGAGGAACAAAGCAGCTGTGAAGTCCTCTTTGCATGGTCTTGCTAAGCCACTGGGATGCTGCTGCCATAATGGCCAGTGCTTCCAGACCTTCATCTCCTCTCCCTTCTGTTTCCAGCTTTTCCATCTTCTTCTCACTCCCTCAGCTCCCTCCCAGGCAATGTTTGGAGCATAAAATGAGATAGCCCCATCAGATACGTTAACCCGAGATCCTTGCAGGAAGGAGAAGGTATAAAATGGAGATAAATAAGTTCCCCAGCTCTGCAGCAGAATCCAGAAATCAGCCACAGCAATTTTAAAAACAGGAAGCCACGAAGAATAGCATATCCAGGGGAAACTCATTAGGCAGAGCATAATTACAGAGTTTGTCAGGAGACTGGTTAATACCCCATTATTCGAGGTGAATTTAGAGAGTTCTCTTTCTTTTCCCTCTGAAATAAAGCATTTTTCACACTAGATGCACCAAGCTGAGACATTGATGTTGTGCTGACTGATCCCCAGACATTAATAACCTAGAAGTATGAATACCTCTGCATGACCTAAGCAGAAATTGGATGCTTACCGAAGGAACAATCCAGCCATCCCTACTGCTCGTTGGCTCCAGCTGTAGCCACTTATTTGTGTTTACTCTCAAAGTCACCTATAAAGTTCGTCACAGCATTGCATTAATGTTTGGTGGCAAGACATATAGTTGGTCTGGACAAAGTAAATGCTTGCCTCAAAGGACAAATGGAGTTTAAATGATTGGGCGTCACAGTCATTACCATGATGGGAAGGAATAAGATGCAGAATCTCAAACTTACAGGCTCCTGCCCACCCCCTTCTTGTTATCAGTATTTTCATCCCTCCCATTGCAAGGATTACCAGATCATGTTTGTTTTACTTTCTGGCTGTGAGAAAGGAGGGGGCAGAAGCTACTCTTCCAGATTTCCATCCCTAGTACTGTGTGGGGGTTTTTTTTATCTGTCCAGAGACAAGATGGCAGTATGAGAGAGCTGTATCTCTCGTACATGTGTGCTGGGCCTGGGGATAACCCATGAAACGTGGTCCAGGACCGGTCCAGAATCTGAAGGTTCCGCTGGGAGTCAGTCCAACAGGGCCAAGGCAGGACATGAGGCAGGAAACCAGGCAAGGACAGGTACAGGATCTCAGGCAGGATCTGGCATACAGCAATGTTGCAGCCTGGGGCGGCGTCCGACAGCCTTTTATCTTTGTCAGGGTAGCGGCCAGTCCTGATCCCCCAGCGACTCACCTCCCTGTTTTGCCTGAAGGCGAGCACTCCTCCTGCAAGTACTCAGGTCTCTCCTTCTCTCAGACCTTAGTCTCTGCAGCTCGGGAGACGTCGGTGGGTTACTAGATCCAGAGGCCGCCTCAGCCTCCCCTGACCCAACCGGTAGTGGAGCAGCTGTAAGAGATGGCCCAGCTGAAGGCAACGAGGTAATCCCCGCATCTGGAGCCAGGGCAGGCTCAGGCCCCTGACTCGGCCCAGCTGGTGTTTGTTGCAGGGGAACCTGGCAGACTGGGACTCTTCAAGACCAGGCCCCAGACTTGGTTCAGATGATGCCTGAGGCAAAGGATCTGGTGCAGACTAAGTCTCCTCTGGTTCTGAGTCTGAGCCCGAGTCCCAGGCCATCACACATAAGAAGGACCTGCCAGACCGGCAGCTTACACAGCTCACCATCCTGCTTCCAAGTTGGCCAACGAGACGCCATAAATCTCCATGTGCCTTCGCATCCCATCTCACGTGAATGGCTCAGCAAGCTGTGGTTTGGCCATTCTTGCTAAAGAAGCCACCTCTTCATTTGAAAGATTTAGGTTTCTGGCACCCACATCAAAGCAATGCAGGTCATAGCTATAAAAAGAATGATGAGTTTTTCACCAAAGCCAGGCCTGGAGCCTGTTGTTTTGGCTGGGAGTATATTGGTCCCCAACCCTGCCAAAGCAAATAGCAGCTGGCCTAGAGGCTCAGAAACATTTCCCACGGCAATTTTGCATAGAATGCAATTTGAAAAGTCAACCTTACTTTGGCAAACATTTTGGGATCAGGCCCCAGACTTGGTTCAGATGATGCCTGAGGCAAAGGATCTGGTGCAGACTGAGACTCCTCTGGTTCAGGGCCGGTTGCTACCCCGACAAAGATAAAAGGCTGTCGGACCCCACCCCAGGTTGCGGGAGCAACATTGATGTATGCCAGATCCTGCCTGAGATCCTGTACCTGTCCTTTCCTGGTTTCCTGCCTTGTGTCCTGCCTTGGCCCTGTCGGACTGACTCCCATCAGAACCTTCGGATTCCGGACCGGTCCTGGACCGCGTTTCACGGGTTACCCCCGGGCCCAGCACAATATATTTCAAGGCTCAGCCCTAGCAATATAAACAGATTCTGTGACACAACCCTGGTACAAATTAAGCATTCTAATCTCTAGTCTGGAGTCATAAATGCATTATATTAGGGCTGGCTTGGCAGCAGGGTGGTATTAAATGGCTTGGTCATGTACACAGAAGGGAAAATGGCAGGGTCCCCAAAGACATAGAGCTGGCCTCAGGCACCAGGTCTGTTGGCAGAGCAGCTCTGCATTATAAAGATGTCCTACAAACGTAACATGAAGGCTGGCAACGTGAACCCCACCATTTGGGAATCCTTTACAGACAACCATAGTGCCAGGAGACAAGACAATCAGGTTGTGTATCCACAACACTGAACAGAGGAGAAATTACCATAGAGGTAAGAAATGCCATGGTGCACTTGTTGCAGCAAAACCAGACACCTTCATCTGCCCCAGCTGCAATAAAACATGTCTCTCCCAACGGTTTGACTTCACCCAGATGACACCCTCTTCCATTGTCTCCTGAGACAGATGGATGCCAACAACTATATTAGAGCTGGCTTGGCAGCAGGTTGGTATTAAATGGAATCAGTTCAATGAGTTAGGGAGTGGCTACAAGGCCAAAACCAACTGTACACATAGTATGTTTTCTCATTATCATAATTACTAATTTTCTATCCCACTCAAAGGGCTTCTTCCCCCTAACACCAATGGGGAAAATCCATTTGGAACTGGCCCTAAGACTCCTAGGGTGCTATTCAACTAAATAAAGGCACCAATGCAAAGATTAGAATGAGAACAATGGGATCCCCTTCTGTTTCTCTACCACACGCCATGCACATCTTCTCCGGAGGGTCAGGGGAACCTGGGTGGAGGAGAGGGGGAGACCATTCTGTTGTGCAAGAAGAAATCCTTGTCCTGAAGGAACGTTCACCTTAGCAGTATGCTAAATGCAACCTATTTTTTTTTAAAAAAAATATATTAGTAATTTACCTTTCGGCTCACAAATATTTTTAAAATCTAGGTGAACAGCCATATCCTGAAGATTTCATCCATAATGATGGGGATTAGAAACTTGCATGAATCATGACTCTCTAGAAGGTTAAATTATGAAATCTGGAAACACAGCTAATTTGAGCCCAGGATGCAATACTGGCAGTTATCAATCCAGTGCACCTTCGTACGTCTTGAGGAAGTAGAGAAAGAGGATGGGGGGAAAGCAAGAAGAGAGAGAGAGTTGGGCTTGTTTTTCTCTCATCTTACTCTTCCGCACGCTCTGGGCTTCTGACAGTATTTCAGAACATGCTTGCGTGGCCACATGGCTGGTTGCCATGGAGACCTGAAGCTCCGCATGTTTTCAGCCCCGGACTGACGGTTTGCATTAAACTCCCATTTCCTGGGGTGGAAAAAAATATATAAAGGTTACAGTGCTGCCATCTATATGCAAACAGAAGCAGCATTATCCTAATCTCATTCACTCAGGTCATGCCCACGCAATCGTTCACCCCCACAGCCGTTACCTAAACTCTCCCCTCAGCGGCTGCTCTGATTTCTTTCACAAACGAAGCCAGAGCCTTACACCAGCAGCAGTTTTCAAAATGTGGAATGGTTTCCCCTTTGAGGAACATGAAATGCCAAGATTGGTGGCGGGGCACTTCCCACGAAGGAATGTTAGAATAGGATCTTAGTGTCAGCTGAGGCCTTCCTTCTCTCACCCGTCAAGGCAGGGATGTAGGAGCGACTGTCCCCTCTGTACTCACCATCCCAATATGATTTGAAAATAAGGGAGTTTAGGAAGAACTGCTGCTTTGTTCTATGGAAATATCCTCCTGTGCAGTTTCAGGATTCGGGGTCCGAGTTAATCTGTTTTATTCTTCTAATGCCAGTGTTAGATTAGTTCCCTGATCTATCGGCTGTCTGCAAGGCTCTCCAAATATTCCCCTGTGGAACAGATGGTTGGCACTGGGCTTTGGAGGGTGGTAATGCTTGAATCATAGCCAATGTGCAAGGGCAGCTTAATTAAGTCCACAAACCCCCAACTGTAGTCAAATCATGTCCTTCAACATGGAGGGCATGTGTTGCGGTGAGATCACCTAAACTGCCTCCCTGTTGTGGGGCGGGACCGTTTGGATAGCCACAACACCCCATTGGTTGCCCCTCGGTTGCTGGGGCAAAAATTTGGCCTATTGGGTCATCAATTGGCTACCGAGGGGCTATTAAAGCTGCTGCACTTTGCTGGAAGCTTTCCCTTTCTTGCGACATGCATCGCATCACCCACCCTCCCACCCTATATTTAGGGCTGTTCTTTGGCCTTGCTATGCCTATCTAGGAGTCATCTGTTTTGGAGCAGGGGCCTGGTAGGAATTTTGCCATTTGGCTGATTGGCTGTTGCCACTTGGTTTTTGCCTACAGCGTAGCAAATCGTCACAACTTTGTAAGGTTGGCGGCTAGGCATTGGTTCAATATTTTCTGGAAGGGAAGTGGTTGGCTGTGCCTGCCCCTCCATCGCTGCTGCTAGGGAATTCCGTTAAAGGAATCCAGGGACTCGCCTTGGTTTTGTCTGAACCCTGTCAAGGGGCTAGGGCCATGCCAGAGCCCCTGGGAGCATCTGGGGTGAGCTGTGAGATCGAACCTAGCTTCTCGCTCCCCCAGGATGCTTTCCCCTACTGACATATGGTGGTGTCAGTCCTGTTCCTGCCACGGTGTAGGTTCAGGTAGTCTGGAACCAATGCCTAAGCAACCACTCACATGCTGTAATCAATAAAGTTGTGGCCAAAATTAATGCCAAAAACCTTAAACTAAATTCTGTGCCTATTGTATCTTAATTTTGGGGGTGGTTATGGGGGCCTTCACATGCAAATCATGGCCACCCTCTATCACAATGCTGCTGTGAATTATATAGCATCATATCAGCTGATTACTCTCAGATGAAGGGCAGAATCAGCACACCAGGGATGTGGGGAGAAGAGGAGAGGCAGAGCTGCAAGTGGGGACAACAGGGGGGCAGAAGACCCATATGGCGAACGACACAGAGAGATACAGCAAGCCACACTTTTTCCCATCCCCAGATTCCAGGATTGCACCCTCTGAGATAAATACAGTGGCTGTCCATTTCCCATGGATGAGAGTGCATTCCTGTACAGCTGCTGACTGCCATGGCAATGTGGTACAGAATTTAGACAGCGCTAGAAGAGGTTGTCCCAACTCCCTCTTGACATGTCAGGTGTCTTTGAGCTTGCATTCTTTCAAAGAAAAGTGTTGACACAGCTGCAGTATCACTAGATGATGTTCCTGCTCTGGAAGTTAGGAAGCACATTCAGAACCTGATCAAGGAAGTTTGTTCAGATCAAGGGATGGAATCCAGTCAAGTGTCAGGAACGTTCCTTCCCAGAGTGACAGCGAGGGCTCTGAGGACCAAGGGAGGTGGCAGGCAGAAAGAGATGAAGGTTTGCTTTCTTCATAGGCAGAGAGTGAAGCAAGCCTCTCCTGTCCTGGAATGGAAGTCATAAATTCCCAGGACAGCATGAGGCAGGCAGACAGGCCTCAGCTTTCAGACTCGCTCTCACGGAATGAGGGGCAAACTAGACTATCTAGTCCAGAGACCCCCTGTACTAGGAGGTTGGGAAGAGTTCAGGCTTGGTGTCAAGCCCACAAAACGAGGAACAGCCGATGGCAGATTTCATGTTGGAAAAGAGCCCACCCTCCAGAGGGCCAACTGACCCATCGAGTGTGGAAGACTGAGCTGTGTGCTCGGACTGTGTAAATACCAACAAATCCAAATGTTATAAAACCACCAGCCTGCCATTTCTTGGTGTGAGAAGGAGATCGTGAATCCTGACACCAAGAACCAAGAAGTTCCACAATGGAACAGGAATGGTTGGGCAATTGTATTGCTTCCCATGGATTCTGGGCCTCCATAACTGAAGAACCTCAGTTACAGTACTTCCAAGATCAGTACCTGACACCCAGACAATTCAGACAACCTATTAACAACAAGAAGAAACGTCTTGCAGCACCTTATAAAAGATGTATTGAAGCATAAGCTTTTGCTGACCCCAGCCCACTTTGTCAGATGCAAGTGGACTCTGTTTAATCCATGAAAGTTTATTCCATAATAAATATGTCACAGTCCAAATGCCATGTACTCAGAAACTCAAATGAATTCAAGGGTGCTCATTTCCAAACAAGCAGGGTTAGGACTATAGCAGTGTTACTCATTAAATTGCCACAAGACACTTTGTTTTTCTGCAAAGTTATTATCACATCATTTACAAGCTTTCTCACTTACATTATGATAAGCAACCAGGTTCAGGAATTAACAGGCAGGCAGAGAGCAAGGGTTGAGACATGCAATTCCTATCAAGTAAGGAAACGTCAAAGAATTCCTGTTTGCAATCTTTACCCATCAAAGAGGAAGAAGGTCTTTTCTTACCCAGAAAGCACTCCAAGGACGAGGTTGAGAACAAAGAAAGAGCCAATAATGATGAGGGGGATAAAGTACAGCCAGTTCCAGGTGGCTCCTAAGGCATCATTGGTCTGAAAAGAAAACACAAAACAAACATTTAAGCAAAGAGTTACAGGGCACTCAGCCTTGGTGTAACAAATGTGGTTATTACATGCCGATAAGCAAGAACTAAGGAGCTAATGTGAAAGTCATTTTTACAAAATGCCTTTCCCATAGTTCACACTTCGGCAATTAAAACGAGAATGCCAAGGGTGGTTATCCAAGTTTCCACATCTGAAGTCGTCAAGAGCATTGGTTAACATAAGGAGATAAGAGTGCGAGATCACAACGTGAGGTGCTTTTGATTTTCTGGGCATGGACTGCCATGCTCGTTTCCCCCCACCCCACCTGCATTTTTATTATTTTTTGCAAGGTCACATGCAGCATAATGCTGTCATTGCTAATTGTGCCTGGCTATTTATGCCCAGAAAAATTGCATTATCCCATTCTAGCTGAAATCTAGAGGAGTTCAGATGCCCAGGAAAGGACAAGAGACTGACAGCTTAAAAGGCTTCTGGAAAGATTGCTCAAGACTGTAATATGGTTATTTATTGCCTTTTAATAAGGCCTTGCCCTCTCTCTACTTTCATGCTCTTTCCCAGACCCCATTTGTCCGCTTGGCAGGGACTCTGCCCATGACGTCGGACAGCACGGTGATGCAGCAGAACGTGACTGTCTGGGGACGCAGCATCAATCTTCCTAAAGCCAACGAAGCTTCTTCTTCTTTTTTCCTTAATGCTAATTAAGCCCTCGTCTTTGACTGATTCATCTGTACGGTGCTTCAAAATGGCCCAGTGCAGGAGCAAAATTTGAGCCTTTTAAAAGAAGCTATCCCCTAAAGACTAGCAGAGCAAAGGTTTTTTAAAAAAAAAATCTTTAAGTAGTTTCAGACCCTTGGGTTGTGGCTTTGTTTATGGTCCCAGATCTGCATTCACCACCTTCCAACAGCTCCAGTTCCTTGTATATTGCTGGCATTTATTTATTTTTACTATTGTGAGGCAAACCAAATATAGAGCTCTCCTCTTCCCATCCCTTCACAGCAAAGCAGTTACCCGGAAATAGCACAGTTGTCCTTAAATACAACCGAGTGGAAAGAAAGCCCTGGCATGAAAACTTGGAGAAGGGACAAATGTGGATGAAGCAGGGGGTGATTCTATTCTCTGGCCATCCTATATCTGGGCTGGCCAGAAGCAGGGGCTGGTCTTGGTTCAAACTCTGTAATGAGCCTCGCTTGAGAGGCCTTGCTTTCCTGCTGCACCCAAGAAGCCTACAAAGAACCTTCAGGCAGAAGCTTCCAGCTGGTGATAGCAGAAAGTGGTCCTAAGAGGCGAGTCAGAAAGCGTGGCCCTGCCCTTGTTGCCATCCACATTCTCCTGGTTCCTCACCCTCTGGCAGTGTGAGGATTTGGAGAACCAAAGAGGAAGAAGAAACTTGCTGTTGTGCTGCTATTTTCTTTTCTCTCTCCAGGTGCTGAAGGTTGATGTGCAAGCAAGCAGATGGGTGAAAGGCTCTCCAGTTTACTGGAGCACCCATCCAAACCACAGCTGCTACAACTGCCCTACGGCTTATGACCACAAAATGGCTCTTTCTAGGTAACCTTTGCAAACCAGTCCTTGGGATCATCTCCAGCACAGGCTGATTCTGCCTCGGCAGAACAAAGAATGACATGGATAAATGCCGCTTTAACTGGCGTTATCGCTGGCTTTTCTCCTGATAAGAGTCTTGTTGAGAAAGTGAGAAAATGGGGAGTGAGGGGTGGGAGGAGAACCATCACGACAGATGGTGAAAACAGTTTGGAGGCGGCTGCACACACCTGCATGGGGAAAGCAGTCTCAGTTGCCAGCAATTCAAGGCCTGATGCACTAGCGGCGTCCCTGGCCCCCCTCCCAGCGATGAACCTGCCTAACTGGGGTTGCTGCTTCCTCCTCCTCAAGTAAATTGTCACACATGGCAATTATCATGCTATTGCTCAGAAAGGAGAGTGGAGGGAAGAGACCAAGGAGAGGGGAGGGGAAGGGGTTAGAAAGCAAAAACTGCTTTTGCATGCACTCCTCCATCACCGGGAGCTCCGACAGCCCCTACACAAGGCTGATTCTCTCCATCTGGGTGTAAAAACAGAACACTCCTGGGGCAACAGCAGGGTCAGGGCCAGGTGGACAACGGATGGCTGTGTCCAAATCTAGATTTCTCTCCAGTTGAGACTCTTTGCGCTCCGTTGATAGCATGGAGGTTAAAGCGATTTTACTCTGCCCAGGCCGGAGCAAGCTCCTAGAATTTCTGCCCACTAAAGCTGATATTAGGGGACGCGGGTGGCGCTGTGGTCTAAACCACTGAGCCTAGGGCTTGCTGATTGGAAGGTTGGCGGTTCGAATCCCCGCTATGGGGTGAGCTCCCATTGCTCGGTCCCAGCTCCTGCCAACCTAGCAATTCGAAAGCACATCAAAGTGCAAGTACAGTGGGTTAAGTACTTAATTCATTCCAGAGGTCCATTCTTAACCTGAAACTGTTCTTAACCTGAAGCACCACTTTAGCAAAGTTCTTAACCCAAGGTATTATTTCTGGGTTAGCGGAGTCTGTAACCTGAAGTGTATGTAATCTGAAGCGTATGTAACCCAAGGTACCACTGTAGATAAATAGGTACCGCTCTGGCGGGAAGATAAATGGTGTTTCTGTACACTGCTTTGGTTTCACCAGAAGCGGCTTAGTCATGCTGGCCATATGACCCAGAAAAACTGTCTGCAGACAAACGTCGGCTCCCTCGGCCAGTAAAGTGAGATGAGTGCCACCACCCCAGAGTTGTTCGTGACTGGACTTAACTGTCAGGGGTCCTTTACCTTTTTTTTTTTTTGCTGATATTAGACACTCCTTTTGCACCTTGAGAGGGCTATGGAGCCCACACAATCCCAAACATTGTCTGATGGATGAGAGCTTTATAACTTGGATTATTACACCACCCAAAAATCTATCTCCCATAAAAATGGGGCAGGCCCAAAGGCCTGTCTGGTTTCATCAGCAACTGCTCCTGACACGCCTCATTTGGCCTTCCATGAGCCTACCATGAATTCAACTAATGAACTTGAAGAACAGCCTTCCCTTGAATCTAAGAGCTCCACACAATTCTCCGTTCCTTCCACCCTACCCAACGTTCATGTTCAAAATCCACCATGAAATATCAAGAACAGACCACACTATTTCACCCATATTTTTGTGGGGGGTATTTGCTTGAGATTACTACCCAGTTAACCAAAATGGCAATTTCCTTCTCATATTGAACACCAGTGGTCAGACTTGAGAAACGAACCAAAATAATATTCTGTTCCCTCTAAATGTTAAAATTAGCCTTTCTGTAGCTCAGTAGAGTCTGACTCAAGGTGGCTTCAGACTGTCAGAACCACAGTTCTACACGAGCTCTTAAAATAAAGTATTGGCTGCAACAGTGGTTGCACCTAAACTTAACAAACTGCACCTTTTACTCACTGTGGTATGGACTGAGTCAGCCCACACTTCACGATGCTAAAAGTTTTCATGACTCTCCTCTTTCTGTATGCCCACAGCTGTGTTGGGTTCCTTCCCACAGAGTGATTTAATCACTCTAGAATGATCTCACAAGTCTTTCCCGTGTATAAACACGTGTTGTGAGAATGATGAGCATATCCAGCTGCATTTTATAAATTCAAGGATCTAATTCTTTTTTAAAACCTTTCCCCCCTAATACATATGTATGAGTGCGCAGAGAGAGAGAGAGAGAGAGAGAGAGAGAGAGAGAGTGTTTCCTTGTTATATTTTCAGCTATAGGACTGACTTGTGGGAGCATGTGTATTTCAAAATGTCAGTTGCTGAACCACAGGAGTTTGGTGTATGGTGGAGGGGAGAGAAATAGAGGGGTCACCAAACAATACTAGGGGATTTGCATAGAGTTTACTGATCACACTTAATAGGCTAAGTAAGTTCATTGATCCCCTACTGGTGAGGCTTGCCGACCTCCCGCAAAAGCAAAAATTTGACCTTTTGCTAATAGGCAAAGATCAGAAGAAGACCTGGATGGTCGCCGGATTCTGTGTACAAATCTGTAGGCGCAGACCATCGCCCAACTCAAAATAGTCCGGCATGAAAATTCCCAAACTTGGTTCCATGGGTGACTCTGAGTCAACTCCCTGGGATAGTTTATTGTTGAACATTGTTTCTAAATTTATTGTTATACATTGTTTTAATTGTCTGTTTTAACCATATTTGCACATCAGTTTCTAATGCTGTGAGTGTCATCTATTTCAGAGGTTTCTACTCTGCAGCCTCTTATAGTTGTTTTAACTGTGAGTCTTTTAGTTCTTACACTCTTACAGTTGTTTTAACTGCATGTTTTTATTTAGTTTTAGTTCTTATCTGTTTTAATTATCAGATTTTATCCATCCATTATCCGTGTTTAATCTTGTATTTTATTCAGATGTTTTATCCTATGCTTGTTTCTTTGTCCTTATTTGCTCCAACATTCATCAGTTTTAAAAAAAAATCCTAACTGCTATTTTATTTATATGTTGTTATTTTTTTTTATCCTGGTCTGTGACCGTAATAAAGTTCATTCATACTAGGGCAGGAGCAGTCAACAACCTATAGCAGCTTTTGCCAACCTTGTGCCCTCTAGATGCACAAAATCCATCAGCCCCAGCCAGCTCATATGTTCCTGGACATGCTCTACAACACTAGCAAACTGGAAACAGGGCCTCGCTGATGAAAGAAAACTTCACTCGGTTGGAACAGAATTTAGTAAATGCTATGAGAACATTGTCCCTTCATTTAGCCAAATACACCAGCGGAATTTCAATACTTCTTTAAAAAAAAATGGCATCAGAATCCAAATTTGAGAACTCAGCCTATTTCAAAAATTGGCAAAAATTTATATTTCAGCTCTGGGCTATGGCTTCTAACAATAGCCTGAGCACTTTACACATGGCGAATATTTGATCCAAGGAGCCTTTATTTATCCCCTGTTGAAATAAAATATAACTAATTGGCTCAACTGTAGAGCCATTTCTGCTTCTTGGCTGCCTAAGATAGAGCTAGCTTTGCCAGAGCATATCATCCAACTTCTGCAAGAAGATTTGTACTATTACTACTTGGTTCTCAAAAGATCCTGAAAAACAAAATCTTGGGCACCATAAGGGAAACTGTGGGGCACTAAGCCAACCAGGAAAAATAATATAATTCCATTTAGTAGTAGCTTCTTAATGCACCCCATTAAGATTTAGCAATCCAGCCTGATGGTGCTTTGCAGCCCATTTTATGTGATTTCCATCAAATCATTGCATAATATTAATAATTTCCAGGAAAGACAGATCCAGCCATGGAATTCATCAAACCATTTATAATGACTCACATAAGGATTATGACCCTCATTCCATGGTTAAAAGATGCTACCTGTGAGTACAGAGGGCATTTGAGGCTCAACAGCCAGAAGATTCTTCTTCCTTCTTTTGCCTAGCGAAGTTCCCTGCTATTGGGTAGGGGGAACCAAACCTTCAAGCTGAATAAGCACACTTCTCCTTTTCCATTATTACCATTTAGACTTCTTACCCTCTCAGGTCTCAGGGTGGACTGCAGAATTTTAAATACAGTGTTACCTCAGGTTAAGTACTTAATTCATTCTGGAGGTCCGTTCTTAACCTGAAACTGTTCTTAACCTGAAGCACCACTTTAGCTAATGGGGCCTCCCGCTGCTGCCACTGTGCCGCCGGAGCACAATTTCTGTTCTCATCCTGAAGCAAAGTTCTTAACCCGAGGTACTATTTCTGGGTTAGCAGAGTCTGTAACCCGAAGCGTATGTAACCCAAGGTACCACGGTCCAGTATTAAAAACCTCTGAAAGGGTTTTACAATGAATATTCTCCCTAATTTCCTCTAAAGCTGCTTTGGCAAGGCCACCGTCCCGTAAAAGATGTACCCAGTTTATGAGCACACAGAAGACAAATCAGATTTGTATTAGTCACATGAAATCCTGACTATTTCACAGAGCTCGATTTCTCTAAAACCAGGACATGCTCCAGCTCTCTATGCCTTCAGTCTCAGGAACCAGCTTCCAGAGTGAGATTTATGAATGGCAGACATTGAAAGGTGCTGAAGTCTAAGCTCACACTATTCAGAGATACAGTTCCTGTTCGAAGGTGCAGGGCAATCTCCACACAATCTGTTGCCATCTAGGAATGCAATGTGATCTTGCATGCCTCTTCTGGTCCTTTCCATGTTGTGTCCTAGGCAAGTGCACTTGTTGCTGCATCACTGGTATAAAGGTAAAAGCTAAATGTAAAGGACCCCTGGATGGTTAAGTCCAGTCAAAGGCGACTATGGGGTTGTGGCGCTCATCTCGCTTTCAGGCCAAAGGGGCTGGCATTTGTCCACAGACAGCTTTCCGGGTCATGTGGCCAGCAGGACTAAACTGCTTCTGGTGCAATGAGACACTGTGATGGAAACCAGAGTGCACGGAAACGCCGTTTACCTTACCGCTGCAGCGATACCTATTTATCTACTTGCACTTGTGTGCTTTCGAACTGCTAGGTTGGCAGGAGCTGGGACAGAGCAATGGGAGCTCACCCCATCGCAAGGATTCAAACCGCTGACCTTCCGATTGGTAAGCTCAGGAGGCTCAGTGCCAGCCGTGTCCTACCGCTGGTATAATACTGGTTTCAGTAAAGGTAAAGGTAAAGGTACCCCTGCCCGTACGGGCCAGTCTTGACAGACTCTGGGGTTGTGCGCCCATCTCACTTAAGAGGCCAGGGGCCAGCGCTGTCCGGAGACACTTCCGGGTCACGTGGCCAGCGTGACATCGCTGCTCTGGCGAGCCAGAGCCGCACACGGAAACGCCGTTTACCTTCCCGCTGGTAAGCGGTCCCTATTTATCTACTTGCACCCGGAGGTGCTTTCGAACTGCTAGGTTGGCAGGCGCTGGGACCGAGCATCGGGAGCGCACCCCGCCGCAGGGATTCGAACCGCCGACCTTTCGATCGGCAAGCCCTAGGCGCTGAGGCTTTAACCCACAGCGCCACCTGCGGTACCTCTTCCCAAATTCATCTTGACACTGGCACCTCCTGTCAAACCCCCTCTTTATTTTGTGGCTCTTCAATTTGTTCTCTTGCATTTAAGGTTTACATTACATTTCATTACAGCTATCAGTTTCTCGTACCCCTCCACTATGCAGAGAGGGTTTCAGCAACAATGCTTAATTAAGGAGATTGGTAGCTTTCCCTCACAGAACAAAAGCTCAGAGGAGGCTGGATTGCTGCTTAAGGTTTCCAAACAGCTCTGAGGAGTTCAGCTTAGCGATAACAGGGAAGTCAAGTTCTGACTTTCAAGCCAAACCCATACTTTTGTGAAAAGTAGGACATCTCCTGGAATCAGATGCCTTCTTGCCCCTAAGCACTTCTCTACTTTCCATTGCCTTTATCGCTATGAAATAGTCGTTAGTTTAGGATTTGAAGAAAGGCAGATCAGAGGGTTTGCAGTGCTGCAACAGTGAGCCTATATTTCATAGAGTGAATTTGAAGAAAAACACTGAAATAATGGTAAGGTTGGGTTTTTAAACAAAAATAAAATAAACACTATTCATTGTTCCCAGGAGAAGGAAAGGCACATTCCTTTAAGGCCAACATATTGCTTCCAATATAAGTTTTTGTTTCCAAGTTTAATGGTTGCAGGGTTTCGAGGGGTGATTTTTAGTGTATTTTTGGTCTCTGTGGAAGCCGCCCAGAGTGGCTGGGGAAACCAAATAAATTATTATTATTATTATTATTATTATTATTATTATTATTATTATTATAGCTAGGTAAACCATCCCTCTCTAGCTGCAGTCTCCAGGAAGATTACCGTACCCCAATGATAGCTGAGAAAAGCAGAAACACTATTTTCAAGCTTAACTGCTTGGGTGGAATATGTATGTGGTTGTGTTGTGTGTATACATGTGTGTATGGTTGGGATGAGTGTGTGTGATGCCGAAGAAGAAGAAGAAGAAGAGGAGGAGGAATTTCGATTTGATATCCCGCTTTATCACTACTCTAAGGAGTCTCAAAGCGGCTAGCAATCTCCTTTCCCTTCCTCCCCCACAACAAACACTCTGTGAGGTGAGTGGGGCTGAGAGACTTCAAAGAAGTGTGATTGGCCCAAGGTCACCCAGCAGCTGCATGTGGAGGAGCGGGGAAGCGAACCCGGTTCACCAGATTACAAGTCCACCACTCTTAACCACTACACCACGCTGGCTCTCAAGTTTCTATGGCCTCCAAATGTACTCACCTATCCCCAAAGGATGGTGCTTTGTGCTTTAGGTT
The DNA here is from genome assembly GCF_951804945.1 of Podarcis cretensis. Lineage (NCBI taxonomy): Eukaryota > Metazoa > Chordata > Lepidosauria > Squamata > Lacertidae > Podarcis > Podarcis cretensis. Next base: position 94,243,288 of record NC_137175.1, read on the forward strand.
TAAGAGAAGAAAAGTGAGATAGCGGGCACACACCCTCCTTGAGTGTACAACGAAAGCTAAATAGATAGTCCAATCTATAAAGCAGGCATGGTCAATTTCCAGTTTATAATTTATTATGCAGATTTGAGCTGCCACAACCATGAGAGTAAATGGAGTATTTAGCATGCACAAGAACTTCCACGTGTGCAACAGAATACACATCAGGCTCTGAATCCAAAAAATGTTGTTGTTGCTGCTGATGCTGCTTCTGTTATTGTTATCATTATTTTGCCACTACAGATGCATTCCTGGCTAATGAGGCATTCTGGAAATGTACTGCATATTCTTTTTTTTTAATATAAAATATTTATTAAAGTTTTCAAAAATAATACAATGTAAAATAAAAAGGAAAAAAATTAACAAAAATACAAAAATAAAAAACAATTAAAAACACATAGAATTTCCATTACTTATTTTCTTTTGACTTATTTTCCAGACCTCCTCATACCTCCCTTTTTTGTATTCCAATTCAGATTGTTAGTTCAGCAAATCCTCACCATTAATTTTTAAAGGTAAAGGTAAAGGTACCCCTGCCCGTACGGGCCAGTCTTGACAGACTCTGGGGTTGTGCGCCCATCTCACTTAAGAGGCCAGGGGCCAGCGCTGTCCGGAGACACTTCCGGGTCACGTGGCCAGCGTGACATCGCTGCTCTGGCCAGAGCCAGAGCCAGAGCCAGAGCCAGAGCCGCACACGGAAACGCCGTTTACCTTCCCGCTGGTAAGCGGTCCCTATTTATCTACTTGCACCCGGAGGTGCTTTCGAACTGCTAGGTTGGCAGGCGCTGGGACCGAGCAGCGGGAGCGCACCCCGCCGCAGGGATTCGAACCGCTGACCTTTCGATCGGCAAGCCCTAGGCGCTGAGGCTTTAACCCACAGCGCCACCTACTTATTTCTAAACCTTTTTTTCATATTCTCTTAAGCATTACAGCTGGAAACCACTTAATTTCTGTCCAACATCATTCTAACATTCATTAATTTTACAATATTTCTGTAAATAGTCTTTAAATTTCTTCCAGTCTTCTTCCACCGACTCTTTTCCCTGGTCTCGGATTCTGCCAGTCATTTCTGCCAGTCCCATATAGTCCATCAGAAATGTACTGCAGATTCAGCACTCTGCTAGTGTTGTAAACGCAGAGAGTTAGCCCTTTCCTGTCAGGTGCCCAATCACTATGAGACCAGTGTTATGTTAAAGATAATGCTTGCATCTTTGGGGCACAATACGTTTGGGCGTTTTCCTGCACAAGTCCACCTGACATGTGGCTCTTTTCATTTCAAGGGGGTTCGTGCAGAAGAACTTCTAGGTTAAGCTTTGCACCTTGCACTGAATCCTAGAATCCTAGAATGGTAAAGTTGGAAGGGACCCTGAGGGTCATCTGGTCCAACCCCCTGCATTGCAGGAATCTCAGCTAAAGCATCCATGACAGATGGCCATCAAGCATCTGCTGAAAAATCTCCAGTCACCTGCATCTTCACTCCTGCATCATAATAATTTTTTTATTTAATAATAATAATAAATTTTATTTATATCCCGCCCTCCCCAGCCGAAGCCGGGCTCAGGGCGGCTAACAACAATAAAACAGTACAAAAGTACAACACAAACAACACTCTAAAATATTCATCATAAAATTAATTAAATTCAAGCCACTGGCCACCATTGGGCCAGAGCTCCGCGGAGATTGCCGAGGGAGGGAGTCAGGCTGTGCCCTGGCCAAAGGCCTGGCGGAACAGCTCTGTCTTGCAGGCCCTGCGGAAAGATGTCAAGTCCTGCAGGGCCCTAGTCTCTTGTGACAGAGTGTTCCACCAGGTCGGAGCCACAGCCGAAAAAGCCCTGGCTCTAGTTGAGGCCAGCCTAACTTCTCTGTGGCCTGGGACCTTCAAGATGTTTTTATTTGAAGACCGTAAGTTTCTCTGTGGGGCATACCAGGAGAGGCGGTCCCGTAAGTACGAGGGTCCCGTAGGTACGAGGGTCGCCGCCAGTCCTTAAGAGAGGCATATTGAGTGAGACATGTAAAGGTAAAAAAAAGGTAATGTAAGCAGTACCTATTTATCTGCTTGCCCTAGTGCTTTCGAACTGCTAGGTTAGCAGAAGCTGGGACAGAGCAACAGGAGCTCACTCCTGTTAGAATTCCTGCTCCATGATTGCAGTCATGGGATTGTTGTCTTTCACATGACAGTATTTGTTTTGACTCCACAAAGTGGGAAGTGACGAAGACAGGATGTTTGTGTTACTGTGTTCCGTGAAGTGGGACTATTGTCCTTTGTTCTTTTTTCTCTTTGCTGTCTGATGCTAGAGAGAGAGGGAGCCATGTTGCAGTGCTCCGTGTGTTTTTATGTAAATAAAGTAGATTAGCCAAAATGCTGAGTTGCTGAGGTCTGTCACGCGCATGATGCACAAACTCTGTGGATCTCTAAGTGTGCCGGTGTCGGTTGGCATTGGTTGCTGTGATGTTTGGGCTGAAGAAAGCTTATGAAGCTCCCGAATGACCAGCAGGGAGAGAACATGCCAGTCAGGCACGTGTCTCTACCAGGGTCCTACTTGAGTGTAGGCTGAACTCCTGACAACCCCATCATGCATATTCGAACCGCTGACCTTCTGATCAGCAAGTCCAAGAGGCTCAGTCCAAGAGACCACAACGCCACCCACGTCCCATGCTGAGACATGTACACACAGGGGTGTTCCCCTTGCTCAGCTAATCCCATCCCTGAAATCTGCCATGATTTATGGCAGCATGATAATTCTATGCAACAAGCAGTCAACCAGGACCCATCATTTGCCACCACCTTAAAAAAAAAAAAAACTATCCCTGCACATTTTACAACAACCTGCCAACACAGAGGTCAAACAGTGGGAAACCAGAGTCTTAAAGACTAACTCAGTTCACAAGACCTTAGATGTGTTAGCCTTTAAGGGGCCGTGAGACCCTTTGTTGCTTTTGCTACAACAACTAGCACACCGACCCTTCTGGGGGCAGAAATAAAGACAGCAGAGGGTTTTCTGGGCATTGAGAAAAGCTCCACCTGCTAAGATGCTGAGCGTTTATCATGTCATATAAAATGCTGAAGTAGGCAGGGTCAGCAAAAGAAAAGAAAAATGGTGGCAACTCCAGTTCACTCCATGTTTTGGAGTGAATCTGCATTTTTGAACACATCCATGGAGAATTTGATCCTAAGAGCTTTTTTAAGAAGCAGGCTACAGCAGAAATATTACCTCTAAGGGCTGTAAGGCTGCTGGGCTTTTGTGCCTCTCTCCCTGGTAACATCTAGTAAGATTTCCAGGAAATCTCCTGCAGATGACAGCTGCAAGTAAAACGAAGGATAGGGCAGGGACCACACATCTTTTACTAGGCATGACCAGGGAGATGGAAAACAAGGGATGGCTAAGCTCATAATATCCACTTCGGTCTTCGTAAGGAAGTGGGGAAAGTTGATGACACAGTCTCACAGAAGTATTTTAGGTTTTGCTGCCACGGGCGAACACTTGTCAGCTTGTTTCAGAAACTCCTCACAAATTAAAAGTCTCCTAGGAGAACCCTCTATCTCTCTCTTGCAAAAAAATAAATAAATTCCTGAGACAGATCAAAATGGACTTGTAGCGTTGTTGTGCTATGTTATAATGCCTGAGACCCTGAGAACAATAACATTCCATTCATTTTACATTATGGGCTAGCTATGCAGATGTACACCTGGAGAATATGGGTTTCAGTAGCACCACCAGTTGATAACAATCTCCGTGACTGCTCTGTGTGCCGCCCCTCTCCGCATTCTCAGGCTGGCCTCCAACTCTGCTGCTCTTATTGCATTGAGTCAGCATTGAGATACTTGCACATTCTGGGCATAGATGCTGCTGAGAGTGCTAGATTTACACAGAAAAAGCTGCAAAGGAAATGAAGGCTGTTGGTGGTAGGGGTTTGTGTGTATGTGTTTTAAGGTTTTTGGCACTTACAACAGAGGGTGTTGATTAAATTTTCATACCTACCTTGACAGACTGAACAGAGAGGGGAGGGGAGGAAAGACTCAAGAAATGGGATTATTTTGCAAATGTTGCCCACTCAAAAACTTTCAGGGCACAGTTCCAGCAGTTCACACAACCTCTCTGCATGCTCTAATAATTCAGGCGCACACTCCAGATCTCTTGGGATCACGCCACTTTCTCATCTTTTAAATATCTTGCTTTTATTTGCACTTATTATTATAAAAAGCAGAGACATCACCTTGCCAACAAAGGTCCGTATAGTGAAAGCCATGGTTTTCCCAGCAGTGATGTATGGAAGTGAGAGCTGGACCATAAAGAAGGCTGATCGCCAAAGAATTGATGCTTTTGAATTATGGTGCTGGAGGAGACTCTTGAGAGTCCCATGGATTGCAAGAAGATCCAACCTCTCCATTCTGAAGGAAATCAGCCCTGAGTGCTCACTGGAAGGACAGATCCTAAAGTTGAGGCTCCAGTACTTTGGCCACCACATGAGAAGAGAAGTCTCCCTGGAAAAGACCCTGATATTGGGAAAGATGGAGGGCACAAGGAGAAGAGGACGACGGAGGACGAGATGGTGGGACAGTGTTCTCGAAGCTACAAACATGAGTCTGACCAAACTGCGGGAGGCAGTGGAAGACAGGAGTGCCTGGCATGCTCTGGTCCAGGGGGTCACGAAGAGTCGGACACGACTAAACGACTAAACAACAACAACATTATTTTTGGTTTTTTGCGGGGAATATTCACGCAGCCACTGGAATCAGCAGTGTAAGCTACTGCCTAGTATCACAAAAGACAGGAAGCGAGGCTACCCCAAAAAGATCACAAGAAACATCACTAAGCTGCAGAATACAATGAAAGACTATGAAAAATGTGCATATTGTTGTGTATCTGCCAAAACAGTAACATCATATGATATTCTTCCAAAACTGCAAAGGTATGCTCCGGAAGTCCTACCAGATATGATATAGTTGAGATACCTGAATTGCAGGAGATTAGACTAGGGTCCCTTCCAATTTTACAATTCTATGATTTCATAATATAAATACACAGATTCCCGTATGTGATCCCCCCCACCAATTTTATTGTTTTATCTTTTTGTAAACCACTTTGAGGTTGCTGTGGGGTGTTTTTTTTTTTACAATTACTGGTAAACACTCTCTCGCTCTCTCTGAACTTAGCCACCCTTACATCATTTACCCTCTTCACAAATTCTGTCACCAGCTATATCAAAATACATGTACTAAAGAGCTTTGGTTTCTTAACAACAGGAGACTAAAATAAGGAAGAGATAGAAAATGGGAGCCCCAGCAGTATAGTACAGTGAGGGCTATAACTCTGCTCTAGGAAAGACTTTGATCAAAGAATTAGATTTTTGAGGAGGGATTTGAAGGCAGAAACGGGAAGGTGGCTCAATAGGGATAGGCCAGAATGGGCTTCTCTTGTCCAGACATGAGAAGTATCATGGCAGAAGGGATCAATGATGGAGCAAGAGAAGGGAACAAGAAAAGCCGATAGGAAATGAACTTCCTTTGAGCAGAGACAGTAAGAAATGAAATGAATGTGGATGGACGAATGAAGACCGCTTTGAATTTGGTCTCAAACCAATTTAGCTGCCGTGGCTTCCCTCAGCAAATTCTGAGAAGGTGCTGTCAGGAGTCCCAGTTTCCAACTTGATAACACAGCAAGTGTGGCTAATCAAAAAGGAAGATTTATTGCAAAAACAGAGTTCTCCGGATGGCTCTAACATGTCGTTAGTCTCATCAGTCATGATGACCCTTCTAACTGCTTCCTACGAGACCAGAAGCAGCTGAACTTTTTCCTCTGATGTCTTTTGCCCTGCCTCCTATCCCATAACCCTCCCATTCACCAAGACCTGGGACTAAGAGGGTGAGCTCCCGCCTCTTCCTCATACTCTGAGGGACTGTCTCCTCACTTTTTCCCGCCTGCTTCCTTCTCTATTCGCTGTCTCTTGTACTTCTCAAGAGCTTGGCTGGCCCTCACTTATTCTCTTATCAACTGGCATTCCTAAGGGCAGGGGAGTTGGCACTAAGCCCTAAACAGCCTCGGTCCAGTATAACTGAAGGAGCATCTCCACCTCCATCGTTCTGTCCGGACACTGAGGTCCAGTGCCGAGGGCCTTCTGGCGGTTCCCTCCCTGCGAGAAGTCAAGTTACAGAGAACCATGCAGAGGGCCTTCTCGGTAGTGGCACCCGCCCTGTGGAACGCCCTCCCACCAGATGTCAAAGAGAAAAATAACTACTAAACTTTTAGAAGACATCTAAAGGCAGCCCCTTTTAGGGAAGCTTTTAATGTTTAATAGGTTATTGTATTTTAGAGTTTTGTTGCAAGCCGCCCAGAGTGGCTGGGGAAACCCAGCCAGATGGGCGGGGTATAAATAATAAATTATTATTATTATTATTATTATTATTATTATTATTCTCATCTTGCCTGGCAGTTAACCCTCTCTCTTCCTGGTGACTTCCCTCCCTGGGAGCTGGCTCATTCATGACAGGTGCTGAGGACTCTTGGTTGGAAATCACAAGGTCCTTCAAAGAACTATGATTGCATGTCAACTGATTCATAACTGATGGATGGAGCACCAGATCTGTATGCGGAAGATCCCAGGTTCATTCCTAAGTATCTCAAGTAAAAGGATGTCAGGTGTCATGGCTGGGGGAAAAAACCTTGGAAAGCCACTTCTGGACAAGAGTAGACCATACCAGACATGATGGATCAATAGTCGCAATACAATAAGATGGCTTCGCAGGGAGCTATAATTGTTAAATAGGTCGGAAACCAATTAAAAGCTGTATGTACGTAGGTGTGTGTGTGCAAGCCCATATGCCTTGAGGGTAGATTGAGAGGAGAGGAAGTTTGGATTCAAGTGACTCACACACGCCTCATATATGTGGGCCAAACTTTTCTCCCCACAACAGCTACTGCCTGCTTCTAAGTGCTGGAATCTTTAAATGACAAATCCATCCCTGATAGCATCGTCACGAGGTAGGCAAAAAGGGACAACAAAATGCACCCATTGTCCAGGGAAGAGAGTGGAAGGGCATTAAATGTAAGGTTTAAGAGCTGTAACAGATATAGAATGATTCCATGCGACATTATAAGCTCCTTTAGGCTGTCATTCTGCATTTCCCTGGGAGCCATCCCAGTCCCCACTGGACACTTCTGAATAGAAATGCACTACTTTTGTGTGTGAAAATGGGGTCCCAGAGTCTGAAACCATTTGCCTTATTGCATGCTGCATGTTCAGGGCCCTAATCTCTCAAAACCGACAGGCTGTTGTTGCAACGTAGATCCAAACCACTGCTGTGAATCACATGCATGTTGTTCTCCGTATGTTGACAAGAAGGCACCCATCTCCACAGCCCTTGTGCAAATGATACCACCAGGTCTTTTTTCCTAGCATGCCGCCACCAAGGGTCTTAGAATGCAGAAAGACCTCCCTTTGTCGCTCTTCTTCACATGCTGTTGTTGCTGCTCCCACTATTACCCAGTAAAGAAGGGTGCTTTGGAGAGTTGGAGAGCTAGCAGGGCACATGGTTTGAGGTGGAGTTCAGGGAGAGCTGGCTCTGAAAATAACCAAGGCTGCAATCTTAAATCCAGTCACATGGGAGTTGATGTTGGCATCCATCTGTCTCGAGGGACAATGAAGCACATCTCCAGTGGTGAAATCAAACCACTGTATAAGAAGTACCAAAGTGCCCTCCCATGAGTACAAGCCTGGGCAGTGTCTGTGGGGGTCCTGGATTGCCCAGATGACAAGACACATATCCCACGGCCTCGCTGATGTGGTCCAAAGGAAAGCAGAGCTATATGTTTGTCATCAGCTGGGTGGCAGAAGTTGCTGGAAGGAAGGTATACAAGGCATCCGCCAACCACCTTAGGGACTCCACTCCAGATTAGTATAGGGTTTACTCCTTAGCTTTTCTCCTCCCAAAGCTGTCCCGCAAGGCAGTAGAAGTTCGGGATCAGAGTTTTCCTTCTCCTAGATGGGCTACTTCCTGGGCTGATGAGTCCCATCCGCCACTCACTTCCCTCTACAGGATGTGCAGAAACCAACTTCTCAACTGTTGGACCCAGTATTGGTCTTGTCTGCTCAATTCGCCAAAGCCTGTCTTTACATGTAGGTAAAAGGTAAAGGATCCCTGGACAGTTAAGTCCAGTCAAAGGAGACTATGGTGTTGTGGCTCTCATCTCTCTTTCAGGCCGATGGAGCCGGCGTTTGTCCAAAGACAGCTTTCCAGGTGTGATGGCCTGGGATTCCAATTCAGAGGCTGAACCAGAGGAATCCCAGCCTGCACAGGAGTCCCCGCCTCCAGGGCCGGCTGAACTGGGGCAGGGCCTTGATTCTGAAGCGCCTGCACCTGTGCCGGATCCTCAGGAGCAGGCACCAGGTGAATCCACTCTGGCTCCGGAGGTGGTTGAGGACTCAGTGCCTACAGGTGAGTCTCCCCCTGGGCCCAGTAACCCTTCAGCCTCTCCTGAACTGCAGAGGCTCAGGGCAGAGAGGTGGAGGGAACTGGTTTCTCCCAGGAGGAGTACTCGCCTTAAGGCCAGGAGAGGCGGGTCTCCTGGGGGCCGGGGCCGCCCCTGGCCTCAGAGAAGATAAAGGCCAGTCAGCCCGGTCCCAGGTTGCGGGAGCAACGTCGTTGAAGAGCTGTTTCGGCTAGCATCCAGTCCTGTTCCTCCAGTGTTCCTGTCCCCGCCCGGCTTCCTGCTTCGGACCTCACCCTGCTCCTTCGGAACTGTTTCCAGGCTATTGACCCAGGACCGGACTTTGACCACGCCAACGGTAACCTTCCCCCCGGGACCAGCACACCAGGTCATGTGGCCAGCATGAATAAACCGCTTCTGGAGCAATGGGACACCGTTACAGAAACCAGAATGCACAGAAACGTTATTTACCTTCCTGCCACAGTGGTACCTATTTATCTACTTGCACTGGCATGCTTTCGAACTGCTAGGATGTCAGGAGCTGGGACAGAGCAATCAGAGCTCACTCTATCCCGGGGATTCGAACTGCCGACCTTCTGATCAGCAAGCCCAAGAGTCTCAGTGGTTTAGACCACAGCGCCACCTGCATGGGAAGTTCCTGACTCACCGAGCGTTTGAGACTCATCGGCTGCCCTCAACTGGTTTAGCTGGCCAGTTGAAGCCATTTCCCAGGATGTAGCTGCTGTCACATGCTGACAGCTTCTAGGAACCACAGGTGAGAGCTGAGTGCCGGGTGGGGACCAAAGGTGGACAAAAAGGAGCACAATGTGTCCCCTAACAGAGGTGTTAAAAAGGTAAAGGGACCCCTGACTATTAGGTCCAGACTCTTGCAGCGCTCATCTCGCTTTATTGGCCAAGGAAGCCGGCGTACAGCTTCTGGGTCATGTGGCCAGCATGACTAAGTCGCTTCTGGTGAACCAGAACAGCACACGGAAACGCCGTTTACCTTCCCGCCAGAGCGGTACCTATTTATCTACTTGCACTTTGACGTGCTTTCGAACTGCTAGGTTGGCAGGAGCAGGGACCGAGCAATGGGAGCTCACCCTGTCGCGGGGATTTGAACCGCCGAACTTCTGATCGGCAAGTCCTAGGCTCTGTGGTTTAACCCAGAGCGCCACCCGCGTCCCTATAACAGAGGTGTTACCCCTCCCCTAACGCTCCAGTGAGACTTACTTCTGATTATAGCCAGGATTGCAGCCTCCAACTGTGTACACACTAAAATGTGCTTTCAGCGTGCTTTGAAGGTATATTGTGTATGAAAAGTCAGTGCACAGTGAGCAGGAGTATCCTCTCCCCCCTCTAGTGATCCCAGCTCATTATCAGCTTTCCACAAGTTTCTCAGGCCATTTAGCTCATTGCAGTTGAGAGACCATCCTCTTGAACTTTCCATCCCCGTGTCAGACTGCCTGTGAACAAGGATTAATCTTTCTTAATCCACTTTGCCTGCCCCGTTCCTGCCCTCTTTTTGTTTCAAATGTCTACATCTCCAGCTTCCCTAAGCAAGCATGGATTCAATTAAGTCTCGAAACTGTTGCTCTGAGATTTGCAACCACAGTCCCAGAGGACCCCCAGTGCAGTCCTGGAAAAGCCAAAGGCTGTGCCAGACCAATAACAGCAAAAGTCTCCTGGAGAGAGGAGCCTTTTCTTTCAACATCAAAGGGCAGCTGCCAGAAAAGGGAAAATGCAACACAACATCCCCTTTCATTTTGTGCCAAAGTGCAGAGAGAGAAACGACCAGGTAGAGAATCAGGGACAAACTGAAACCCTTATCCTAAGGGCAGAAATTTCAGCAGTACCTTTTAAACAGGTGTGCATTGCTTCCGCCTCCTCACTGACATGGTGCAACAAACATTGATGTGAATGAAATGTGTGCCTGTACCTTGTCTGTTATCTGAGGACCCAAGCTTGCGCATGGGAGAAAATGAATAGCAAATCCTCCATCGATTTTTCGCAAAGCAAGAATGCAGACTAAGCAGACCTTTTCAGCTGGCTTGAAATGGATTTAAGTATTTTGCTTGTGTTCCGCAAGTAAGACCTGGGAGAGTAAAATCTACAGCTATGTGTAATCAACCTTGTGAAAATGGGACGTCTAAGGTAAATTGTGAAAATATCCCCCTCCTTAAAAAAAAAAAAAGTTGGTGTATGCAATGCGCATGAGCTCAGGCATAGGCAAACTCCAGCCCTCCAGATGTTTGGGACTACAATTCCCATCATCCATAGCTAACAGGACCGGTGGTCAGGGATGATGGGAATTGTAGTCCCAAACATCTGGAGGGCCAGAGTTTGCCTATGCCTGCACTAGCTATCATAGTACAACTCATAGCTTTGGCTTGCTCATGTACCAAAATGCAGGCTTGCAAATAGTTACCCAGCTAGTCAACGTAAATGAGAATGGCCTTCAGACAATAAGGCAGGGTTTTAAAAAATAGGAAGGCAATTGAGTCTTCCCCCTTTTGTCCAGCAGTGTGTTACAAATAACTAACATGTGTTGCCCAATTTAAAATAAAATAAAATTGTGGTGAACTTATCCACATAATGTGAATGTACCGTTTCCTTTTATATAAAGCAAGTGGGCACAATCTAGTCAAAATTCACTTTTAAGCACCATTGATTTAAATGGAAGTGTTAAAACGTGTGCTTAAGAATCACCTGTGGATATACAAATTGCATTTAAAAGTGCTTAAATTTGGCTGGATTGCTCACTCTCTATATATATAACTGCACATTTAGATACTTATTATATAATGAAAGCTTTTAAGCTTTAATCTCATGCTTGCTTGGGAGTCATCTGCAATTTACTGGAGCCGACTTTCAAATAAGCATGTATTTGGGCTGCAGATTTTATCCTAGAAGGAAATATGCACATACACGAGCATCAGGACTCAAGCATGTCATCCACTTGCCCACAGGAGGATGTGGGCATTTGTTCTGGTTGTCCGGTCTGCAGGGCACACCATGTCCTGCCATATACAGATGTGCATTTAATCTTAAAGGTAAAGGTAAAGGTACCCCTGCCCGTACGGGCCAGTCTTGACAGACTCTGGGGTTGTGCGCCCATCTCACTTAAGAGGCCAGGGGCCAGCGCTGTCCGGAGACACTTCCGGGTCACGTGGCCAGCGTGACATCGCTGCTCTGGCCAGAGCCAGAGCCGCACACGGAAACGCCGTTTACCTTCCCGCTGGTAAGCGGTCCCTATTTATCTACTTGCACCCGGAGGTGCTTTCGAACTGCTAGGTTGGCAGGCGCTGGGACCGAGCAGCGGGAGCGCACCCCGCCGCAGGGATTCGAACCGCCGACCTTTCGATCGGCAAGCCCTAGGCGCTGAGGCTTTTAACCCACAGCGCCACCTGCGTCCAGCCTGCAATTCCATATGTTAAAATACAACGATGACCTGTTACTGGCATGACCTGCCTAGATAGTCACAACCTGCTATTGCCTTCAAGTTGGTAAAGAACAACAGCAACAGGTTTGATGGAAAAATCCAGGAACCAAGAATCTAGAGTTGTGATTGGCCCAAGTGGGCCCGTTAGGCGTAAGTTTGCCTCAGGCGAACCAATGTTACACATTTTATTACTCATGGATGATAAGGCTTTGCAACTTGAACAATGATTCATATTCCCAATCAAGCTGTACGCTGAAATGCATAAAAACCATCACTGTCGCAGAGCAATTGGGGATTCAGTCCACAGTTCCAAAAAGGAGCTGGTGGGCTGGTTCCATTTACTGTGATGCTATTGTTAATCTGGACTTCACACAGGGATTAGGACCCAGATGATGCCAGCCGTTACTACAGACTGGCGGGTAGGCTCAGAGCTACCTCATTCTGAGGTCACAAAGGAAACTTGGAGTAGCCAAGGGTATTTTCCTTTCTTCCTCCATCCTCCTTTAGAGGGCTTGCTAAAGCGAGAAGGGACATCACATCACAATTTCTAGCATATAGTGGTACCTCTGGTTATGAACTTAATTTGTTCCGGAGGTCTGTTCTTAACCCGAAGCTGTTCTTAACCTGAGGTACCACTTTAGCTAATGGGGCCTCCTGCTGCCGCACCACCACCACCAACATTTTTTGTTCTCATCCTGAGGTGAAGTTCTTAACCCAAGGTACTACTTCCAGGTTAGCGGAGTCTGTAACCCGAAGTGTTTGTAACCCAAGGTGTTTGTAACCCAAGGTACCACTGTATTCCACACAAAGGTGGGGGTCTAGGGGGAGAAGGTGTGGAATGCATCATCACTGAAGCAGTCAAGTACAACATTTTCCTGTTGCCTAGAGTGGACACACCGGGGAATGTGGCTCCAGAGAGGGAGGACTTCCTGTCATACCTGCTCTGGAGCATCCTCCCCTTGTGTGTGGCCAGGTAGATGGGTGTAACGTTAGCAGAGCCTGGAAAAGGGCTAGCCATGCAGCCATCTTCCCTTTTTTCCATTCTCACTTTTCGGACTCCACTTCTGGCTCTTAGCCAGCATCACATGGCTCATCCTTACAGAGGATGGAAGCCACAAAGAAGAAAGTCTGAGGCGTAGCCCTCTGTCTTTGAGCTCTTTACTCTCCTACTTTTAAGGCTCACCGGGTTCTGCGAGATGGAGGGTCTGGGATGCTTTCGAAAGACGACGTGTCAGCCGAGTGTTGTTCCGACTCTCCCAGCTTTCCCTCTCATCTGCCTCTGAGCTGCGACCTCCCTCAGACCCCTGTTGTAAATCTGTACTGTCTTCCTCTTCCTCCTCCCTGGAAAAGTCAGGATGGAGAGGCGATTTCCACCATTCCTCCTCTGCCCAGTCCCTGACACTTGCGTTCCTCTAGCCAGGATATGTCAGCACTCTGTGCATCTGAATGGTGAGAGCCCTTTTCACTGTTTACTGGTTTATTTAATGACTAGCACTCCAGAATCCTAATCCTGTGGATAAACAGGAAATTAGAAGAGGAACCATGCACTTGTCTGAGCTGTGGCAAACCTGGTCATTGTGATGGAATTGTGCCCGAAGTTAATGACTCAGTACCATTGTCTTTGACTGCCATTTCTCTCTCCTCTGATCTAGGTCACAAACAAGACATCTCCCCACCAACCACCAATCCTTTAACCAAAAACCTGGGCAACTTTCGTACACAAGCCACACAAATGAAAGTATCAAGAATCCATTCCGGATATTTCACATATTCAATTTTCTTTTGTGAAAGAAGAAAACATGGGGTTTTTTTTGTGTAAATTATTCCAGAATGCTAGCTGATTTCTCTCTCCTGCAACTTTTGCTTTTCCCAAACAAGAGAGTTTATTAATTGTGCATATAACATTGCACCATTCTGCTTGGTCTCTTTTCCACAACCTTGGATCTGCTCTAAGCGCCTTTGGGTACAAATCTGGTCTCTATTCTGTCTTTCTGCCTGAGCATGCATTTTAATTAGAATAACTTCTGCTCTCTCCGTGCTTGTTAGCATTCTCTTTGGGAAAGCAGGTGTCACTTGTTCTCTCTTTATGTATATCCCCTGACTCATGCCAAAGAGACAATGCTTCCAACAACCACCTTGCCTGGAACTGATCATCACTTTCATCACAAATGTATCTCTCTCTAGCTTAGGGGTTAGCAACTGGCAGCTCCTGGGCTGAATCTTGCCCTTGTGCTTGACCCCCACACTCTGTTGTCAACCCTCAAGTGAGCCAAGGACGTGGAAGCATGCAGTGATAGAAAATGGGCTCCTGACCTGCCAGCCCCTCAGCCTCCCTCATGACAACCTCTAGTATTTTGTGTTTTTTTGAAATGTATTTTTATTAAAGATTTCTTGGTTTACAAAAGTATGTGCAATGTCTCTTTTTCAAGTTAGATTTTTTACAGATCAGTTTCATTTGTTGAGACATTAGTGTTACATTAGGAAGAAAAGGGGGGAAGAGGTGGAGGGGGAATGGTGAGTGGGAGTGGGGTCGGGCAGCGATGTTTCTATTTTACTTAATGTATATTTTGTGACAGCGTCGTTTGTGCAGGTTCTCTTTGCTATTCGCTTGTGTTCCTTTGGTGTTGAGAAAGGTTGGGGGTTGGCCTAGGGTGTGGTTGTTCATTTCTGATTGGCTGTGGTGAACTTTGTTTTCATGTGTGAGTGGGATGGATGGATGTTTTGGATCAGGTTAGCCATATTGATTCGTATGCTCTTGGCAGACTCTTGTCGTTGTCTTGTTGGGCTGTGTATGTGATAAAGGGAAGCCATCCCGGGGTGAAGGTGTCTGCTTCTATTTGTCCCCGTGTCAGTTTCAGTTTATTGGTCAGTTTTTCTAATAAGGCTGTTTCCCATACTCTTTGACACCATTGGTCCATGCTTACTCCTGACAGGTCTCTCCAGTGTCTGGTTATGTTGTTTCTGGTTGCTGAGAGTAGGTGGGTTATGAGTTCTTTGTGATGTGAGTGGGCACTATTGTCCTGGAAGATGTTTAGTAGGGCCAGTTCTGGGGTTATTTCTAATACTTGCTTAGTTATTTTGCATATTTCTGTGGTCCAGAATTGTTGGATTTGGGGGTATTCCCACCACACGTGGAAGTATGTGCCTGTAGAGGTGCACCCTCTCCAGCGTTTTGGTGAGGTTCCTGGGTCTATTAGTGCTAATTACCACCTGTAGGTGAGTTTTAGAGTGAGTTCTTTCCTTTTTGTTGATATGGATTTAAAGGGGGGTTTAGACCACATTCTGGTCCACGGAGTGGGGTTAATCTCATAGCCTATGTCGTCCTCCCATTGTTTTTTGATTACATCTAGGAGGTTCATGGGGTTTTCGAGTAGTATTTTGTATACTGCAGATGACAACCTCTAGATGTTGACAACAACCTCTAGTTGCTGACCAAGGCTCCCCTGAGTTTGCATGCGAACATGTCCTGCTTCTTTTTTCTTTTAAAAAACATTCTATTTCTCAAACATTTGCTTTTTTATGTGAGCAATTATCCAAGTTTGTATAACAGCCATTGGCCTAACCCACTTGCAAACTTTTTGACAAAGGAATTGGAATTCAATGTTGCACTATGATCATAGAATCGTAGAACCTCTAGTTGCTGACCAAGGCTCTCCTGAGTTTGCATGCAAACGTGTTCTGCTTCTTTTTTCTTTTAAAAGAAACATTTGCTTTTTCATGTGAGCAATTACCTGAGTCTGTATAACAGCCATTGGCCTAACCCACTTGCAAACTTTTTGACAAAGGAATTGGAATTCAATATTGCACTATGATCATAGAATCGTAGAGTTGGTAGGGACCTTGAGAGTCATCTAGTCCAACCCCCTGCGATGCAGGAATCTCAGCTAAAGCATCCATGACAGATGGCCATCCAACCTCTGCTTAAAAATTTCCAAGGAAGAAGAGTCCACTACCTCCCAAGGGAGTCTGTTCCACTGTCAAACAGCATCATCTCTGGAAGCATTTCAGCTTGCCAGAGGGTCATTCCACATCTGTTCAACGCGGTCGTGTCACCCACCGTCTCAGATTTTGATGAAACTTGGTGTACACCCTTCCCTTATGGTTGAAAGAAACCCCCTTAAATTTCCATGCTCTATCTCAAACGGTTTTAATTTTATAGCACTTCAAAGTTTCGTGAAATCTGCATTTCTGTCCCTCTTGAGATCCTCGGCCTTGTGTACATTTTTTTTTGCCTCCATAGCCAATGATCAGATCTCTTTGAAATTTTACACAGAGCTCAGTAACATGATGAGGATTTCAGGAAAAAAATACACCAGCACTCAAAAGATTTTATAAATGCCTAAAAAAAATTATAAATGTAGTTTTTTGATGCAAAAACTAGGTTTAGAAAACCTCAATTTTCAGTGTGTGGGCATGATGGAATCAAAAGGTTTTGATGGTGAAAAGTATTGCAAAGACATGCGCTTTCTTGACAAAGAATGAAATTTATGGGGGTTTTTATGTCTTGTAACAAAATTGTACATTTTGGGGACATTGTGGGGGGGGGGGGAATGGTTACTGGGTACAACTTTCCTACAATCCATAGCTGTGATAGAAAGAATTAATGAAACCTTTGTTTTTTGCATTGATTTGATGTGGAATGACCCCAGAGAGAACAATCACTCCTTCATCTTTGCCTTCCACACACTCTTCTGGAGTTCTCTGCACTTCCCCAGAGCCAATTGCAAAGGTGGGGGGTGGGGATGGTGAAAGTACCATTGCTAGGGCTGCTATACGTCCGTGTTTTGCTCTGAGAATCGCTCAGCCAAATGGCGTCCAGGTGGATTTTTTTTGTTCCGCCAAAAAGCTCAACAACTATGTGCACATTTTCACTTTGGGGAATATGGCAACCCTACCCATTGCATAAGCTGATGAGGCTCCTTAGGTGAATCCTGCCCACATTATTGAAATGGAATGATCTGTGATCTACAGTAGCTACTAGACTGCAATGCGTTTCAAGGTGACAGTACACTTATGAGTGTTCATGCATAAAATGGCACTTTTCTTTATCTAATGAGATTTCATGGTTTCACTGGCAGATACTGTGGAATTTAGAAAGTGTACTAGATGCATGTGGGGGCCAGGATTTTGGTGACAATGAAAACAATGTGGTTATGATATCAAATAAAATGCATTTTCTAGGCTATAGGAAAAGGCAAATTTTGAAGCAAATGTTTCTAAAATCTTTGGGTGGGGAATGACACAAGACTCTCTTGCAGAGGTCAGTAACCTAAGGCCCATGGGCCAGAAGCAGCCCATGAGAATCGTTTAACCAGCCCACGAGCTGCTCCTGAACTGAGCTACCCACTCAGCAAGTCCCCGCAATCTGTGCTAAACCAGCGCAGCGTGGTGCAGGGACTTTCTTCCGCGGCTCCAGAAATAGCTTCTGCGCATGCCCAGATGCCAGAAATCACTTCTGCGCATGTCTGCCGTGCCGGAAATCGCTTCTGTGCATGCCCAGACTTCGAAAATCGCTTCTGCGCAGGTGTGATTTTCAGCGTCTGGGCATTCGCAGAAGTGATTTCCGGTGCCGCGGACATGCGCAGATGCAATTTCCAGCATCACGCTGCATTTTTCCAGCCCATGAAGGATCTCCGCAGGAGTGATCCAGCCCACGCCCGGTAAGCCTTGCCGACCCCTGCTCTCTCGCTACCAAGACCATCTCTGACTTCAGGCAAATGGGCCAACTGTCCCTCAGGCTACTGGTCTCGGGGTGCATTGTGTGAAAGACGCACAAAACCCCTCTGGAAAAACTTAACCAAGCTGAGTTAAATTATTTCAGATTTTCTCTAAAATTCCTATAGAAGTTTCACCTAATCCGGATCCTTCAGTTTTGTATAAAACAGTCACTTTGGGAGAAATTCAATGGCACCAAATAGACCATTCATAGGCAGCCAGGCAAGGGGCTGTTTCAAACGAAATGACTAGCTGGTGCATTTTTATTCCACAGTGCTCAGCCCACACAAGGCTCTTGCAGCGAGTTACAGTAACATGATTGAGTCTGCACGAGGACCATCAGACTCTGTGTGCATTTATTTACTTGGTCTGCTGAAGCCTTATGTGAACAGCACCAGATTGCAGAGAGATGCCATCACAGCAGAATAGCTCATTTGTCGATCAGAAACTGTAACCACAGTGAAATGCTGGGCTTCAGTTCAAGGAGTAGCACAGCCCTTTACTCTCTTGCCTTCTCCATCTTGCCAGCGGGCTGTTCTGAAAGTATGATTTGAGTTAAATTGTAATGGGAAACCACCCCCCTTGGAGATTCCCAGACTGAAAGGCTCTCCATATCTTATTATGTCTGTAATAAAGTCTAGGTCACTTTGATCCACACTGGACGTCCCAAAGTACTCTTAAAACCGTACAACAACTCAGTCATGTATAGAACCCAGATTTGCTTTTTGTATGTGGCAGTCATGAAGTTTAGCTTTCCTAGCAATGCACTCCATGCAGCTACAGATGGGCTGTGCAACTGTGTTGCCCTCCCATCAGATGTCAAAGCGATAAATAACTACCTGACATTCAGAAGACATCTTAAGGCAGCCCTGTTCAGGGAAGTTTTTAATCTGTGATATTTTAGTGTATTTTTGGTTTTTATGGAAGCCGCCCAGAGTGGCTGGGGAAACCCAGCCAGATGGGCGGGGTACAAATAATAAATTATTATTATTATTATTATTATTATTATTATGCAATATGCAATATGCAACATGCAAACAAGCTCTTGACATCACATTCCCATATGTTTGCTTCAGTCTTGAACACAAGCACACAAAAAGAAAAGTACAGTGGTACCTTGGATTACAGACGCTTCAGGTTACAGACTCCGCTAACCCAGAAATAGTACCTCGGGTTAAGAACTTTGCTTCAGGATGAGAACAGAAATTGTGCAGCGGGAGGCCCCATTAGCTAAAGTGGTACCTCAGGTTAAGAACAGTTTCAGGTTAGGAACGGACCTCCGGAACGAA
The DNA here is from genome assembly GCF_951804945.1 of Podarcis cretensis. Classification (NCBI taxonomy): domain Eukaryota; kingdom Metazoa; phylum Chordata; class Lepidosauria; order Squamata; family Lacertidae; genus Podarcis; species Podarcis cretensis. The sequence goes on from NC_137175.1 coordinate 94,262,196, forward strand.
TTAAGTTCTTAACCCGAGGTACCACTGTATCAGCTCACAACACATGGTATCCTATCAGGTGCCTAAGGACAGCCTGAACCATGGGTATGGCAAGCTATTCACTCAGAAAGAATCACTTGAGCAAGCAGTTAATTATGAGGCTGATTTACTTGATACTATAAAGCTCATCCATGATGAGAAGACAGAATGAAAGCAGGAGCAGGTCCCACAACCCACAACCCAAATCTAGTTCATAGGCTAATAAATTTGTTCATTAATTAAGGCATTTTAGGGTTCCTTTTAGGGCCAAGCCCTCATAAAGTGACTTACACCATATAAACACAGAATATAAAGTTACTAGCATACAAGCATTGTTACTTGCCTGCTATATACACAAACCAATCATATCACAGATGGGGCAGAAGCTTGCAGATAGAAACCAGGTGGGATGGAGAAGAATTTCAGAAATGAGAGATGGGGTGGGTTGATAACAAATGCTATCAGAAGCAGAAGACCCCAGATCACAATGAGCTGAGTTCAGCCCTCATCTGAATTTCCCCTTGAATCTTCATGACTTAGCAGCAAAGCAGAGCTGAAATGTTCTCAGCAAAGAACTTCCAGGTAAAATTTGGAGGAGAGCAAAAAGGCCTGGAGGCAATCCTTTAGAGGGTTCCTCCGTATAACTTGTCTTGAGAGTTAGTTCTCAGAATCAACCAGTGGATCACTTTGCGGGAGTTTGTGGCTCTGCTCGTGTGGCTATACAGTTCTCTGTGGAAGTGTGATAATGGGAAGCAATGCTCTGGTTTAACTGAACGTGGCAGGACTTCCAGGGCTCGTATTCTCCTCCTCAAAGTCACTGGGTTATAACATAGGAAGACAAGGTGGAGGTACTTGCTCATAACCAAACTACCATGCGAGTGCCAGTGAAACAGGCGCCATCATCTATCCATTTCTAGTATCGTTTTTTGCTTAATGCATTTAAACCAATTTTAAATTTATTTTAATTCCAAAATAAATTTATTACCACAGCTGTGAAAATAAAAACTAATTTGCCATGCTCCAATACATTTCCATGACCTTTTCAAATACCTTGATTCCCACCACTGCCCAATATTTTTTTAGAAACATGCAAACAAATACAAATGTGATGTTTCTCCACCCATAACCTGTAATTTGAACTGATGTGTTCCATTTTTATTTTGCCAAGTGGGAAATTTATTATCTCTACCCCCCCCCCCCGACTGACATTTTCCCTAGCTGTATTTTAGATAAAACAGAATACCTGTTCACTTGAGGTCAGCCATTGAAACCTCTAAACATTTGTTGCATATAAATGTTGTTTGATAGATGAATGACGTGCAGAAAGCAGCAAAACACACTTAAAAAAATAAAATAAAACTGCAACGTTGCTGTCTCCCTGTTCATTCTTCACTAAGCTTATACTGACAAAGCCACTCCCGAACTACGGAGGGGGGGGGTTGTGGGCTCACGCCCCCATCCACATTCTCGCAGGGCTGGCGCCAGCCCCGCAAGACCCACGTTCCCATTATTATTCATATACAGCAGCGCCAGCCAATGGGCTGGCGCTGGGGGCGGGGCTTCCCGGGGGCACTTAAGGTCAGGGCAGCCCGGGCTCGCCCCTTTCCTCCTCTGCAGCAGCCGCGGTTTACCACCCTCCCGCCCTTTAGGTATGCTTCGGTCTTTGCTATGGGCTTCGGCTGGTCGCCGCAAGGGGCCTGGTAGGAGTTTTTCCATTTGGCTAATTGGCTGATTTTGGAAGCCACTTGGTTTTTTCGCCTACCTCGTAGCAAACATCACAACTCCCTGGTTTTGGCGGTTAGGCATTGGCCGGGGTATTGTTATGCAAATGAGGTCGGAGGGGAAGGATCGCCATCACCTCCCCCAATGCTTGGAGGGTAGTTCGTTAAAGGACTCCGGGGAGCGATGCCTCGTCCGAAACCTACGGAGGCTAGGGCCTAAAGCGCGCTCCCGAGTGGTAACCCCTTGGGGAGTGCCTACGGATGTGCATCTCGGGGGCTCCCCCTGTTGGTGCTTAACCCTCCCCGGTTAGACCGGATAGACTGTTAGGGCCAATGCCTAGGGCCAATACCGCTCTTACCTGTAATCAATAAAGTTGTGGCCATTTTCGCCCATCAACCTAAATTTTGTGGTCCGGTGTCTTTATTTATTCCATCTGTGGGAGGGGGCGGGTATTGCCACGCAATGACTTTTTAAAAAAAACCATTACTTTCTTGACCTGTAACAAGAACACAAACTGGATCGTGCTTCACTGATGCCAACCGCTCTCTCAGAGTCCATCCTCGCTTTGACTCCATGGGGACTTTATGTGAAGAACAGGACTGGGGCTGTGCAGAAACCTTTCATGTTACTTTCATGTTACTGTTCTTCAGGCTGCATTTTTCATTTGAAATTGTGTTGATCAGAATTTGTTGTCCTTCATAATTGTTGCCAGCTGCCCTGAGGTTGCTTTTTTTGAAAAAAAGGAATTGCATTGAAAAATAAACAGATAAAATAGAAGCAAATGAATGAATTCATTTCTTGATATTCATTTCCCTCGCAGCTTTGAACTGAATGCATCAAATAACTTTAGACTCCTGAGAGAGTAGTCCAATCTCTCAATCTCTCAGAGACGAAACACTAATAATTATTCTCTACAGTAACCTTGCTGAGGCGCAAATGGTTGGTATTTGTAGTTATTTACAGCAGCACAGGCCACAGGAACCAAGAAACAAGTGCTTTGTTTCCCAGCAGAAAGGGGAAGGCACCAATCTGAGCACTTAGCTGCTCTGCTACTTCCCGGCTGGGGGAGCACAGCCACCACGCCTGCAGTTCGGCACCATCATTAAGAACTATGTTCTTTTTTGCTGCCTACCTAACCCAAGGGATTCTGCCAAGCCTTTAAGCACAGTTACATGATCAGATTCCTATAGGAGTTGTATTGCATACTTATAATGGAATTATTTCACTTCAATACACGTACTACTGCAGTTCATGGCGGGGGGGAGGAAGAGATGTGAAGGGACAGGAAGAGTCTGATGGGGGTTGCTGAGAAGCCTTATTTTAGATAATTACCGAATGTGTCTGCCCTCAGAAGACTTGCTTTGTCAGGAGCCTAATCGCTGTTTCTAACTTGTATACCTTGCTAGTTCCCCCATGGCTGATGTTATGACAGCCCCTGCATGGCTGTACAGATCATGCCATATGGCTAAGTCACAAAAGAAGGGGGAGCCTACCCAAATGCAGGTGTTCATCCGATTCTATTTTTATTCATCTTCAGCAGCAGCAACAAACCTAAAAGAACACTGGAACAGTGTCTTGCAGCTGAATATAGCTGTGGAGATTGACAGTGGTTTTCTAGCAGACCTGATGTCATGAAACTGCCCTGCAAGTTAAGAGGAGGTGACCAGGGCGCACCCAGGTTGCCAACAGAGAAGATGTGGTTTAGGAGGCACCACACAGACCTGATGATCCAGCAGCACACATCTGGAGAAGAGTTAACCAGGGAGCACAACCACAAATCAAGGGTCCAGCTGGAGCTCCCTCAGCAGTCAGCCCCATCACCTGCCATGACCCTACATTTACTCAGTCCTTTTTGCCTGAGCACCTGCAAAGAAACCAACAGAGCACTGAATGAGTGCCATGTTCTAAGCTAGATGTCAGGAGTCCAGTCCCCAGCTTGAGTGAGCGTAGTTAATTAAAAAGGATGATTTATTGTCAAAAGAAACAGATAGCTCTGGACGGCGTTAACACAGCCTCCACCATCATCAGTCAATATGACCCTTCTGAAGACTGCTTCCGGCGTGACCAGAAGCAACTGAACTTTTGCTTCATACACCTTTTGTTTTGCTTCCTATCTTGCAGCCCTCCCATTCGCCGAGACCTCGGACTGAGTGGGTTAGCTCCCTCCTCTTCCCCATTCTCTGAGAGGTTGTCTCTTAACTCTTTCCCCACTGTTTGTGCTTCCGGCGAGCTTTGACTGCGTTCTAGCTTGCTCCCCGCCATTCCCTTATCAGCCGACATTCCAAGGGGCGGGGGAATTGGCACTAGTCGATGCTCATCCTACGTGGCAGTTAACCCTCCCTGTTCTTGGCTGCTTTCTTCAGTTGGCAACAACCTTTCCCTGGGAGCTGGCTCATTCACGACACTAGAGCATATACAATTTAAAGAGGTGAACCTTACTAAAGGGAGACAGGGGTCACTTCATACATCAGAGCCAGCTCACCGTGGCTCTAGAAGTTGTCAAAGCACACTGTCAGTTGAAGATCTGGCAAACGTTCTGGAACTTATATCCTGCAAATGTTTCCCTTGAGGTTTTCTTTCTGCACCACCATCCCATTTTTATCCAGCTAAAATTTCCATTGCCTGAAACTTTCTCCCTGTCCTGTCCAACTCTGGTCTGTCCCACAGGTCCCCCCAAAACACAACAGATGTAAGAGGTTCGACAGAAGCATACCATCCCATGATGTATATAGTATTTCACTTTTCCCTCTGTTGCCTCTGGTGCAACAGGTTTTGGGAGGTTTTTTAAATCCAAAAGCACGTGAAATTTACCAGAATTAAAAGTAAGAGAAATGTATGTGATCCTTTCCTCAAGAAAGAAAAAGAAGAATCCTTAACTTTCCTAAAAAGAAAAAGTTATTAGTTTGCGAAACAAAACCAAAAAAAAGGGGGGGGGGGAGTTACCCTGCCCACTCACACATACAAAGAAACAGCAAGAAGAAAACAAATAAATTATTCCAATTTTCAAGTTTTTTCACCTAGCAATCTGGAGGTACTTCTTATTCACTGCAGGCAACCACGCACTGAGTCTATGCAAGCCTGCTGTCCACACTGACATCACTTGGGAAAAGGAGGCAGGTGTGGTTTAACATGATGCTACTGTACCAAAAACTAGGGGAGTCACAGGCAAGAAAACACTGCAGCTTCGGCTCACTTGTTAAAATAATGCCTGAGGATGTACCAAACCCCCACAATTCATGCACATCATACAATTTAATATAGAAGCACTGAAGGGAATAGATGTAATACTGTGAAAAAAAGTAGAAACAAGCTCACTTGTTCACTAAATTGAAACCCCACAGGTCTACTACCCTTAGTATCACAAGATTGCCATGACAGTGTTGGACTAAAACTGTCAACCAAAAGCTTTACTTTTCTGGTTTATTACCACAACAATTATTAACAGTGGGCTTCAGTAAAGCAAACAATTTAATTAGACAGTGCCTATACGATATCAAGTGACAGAACAATTTGGCCACAATAAGGAAATGTTGTCCATAGTTATGATTATTTTCCACCTAGTCATTTTGACACTTTGGCACTCTATTTGCAAAATATAAGAATTCCCAAATAGTGACAAGCTTTCACTTTTGCAAGACTGAGTATGCTGTACGTACTTGAGGGTTGATTTCAAAAAATTCCACTGGAAAAACGGTTATGTCCCTGTGGAGGTGGCAGTATTGAGTCAGTGGCTCATGTGCTTCTGGCTTGCAATCTTTATAAAGATTTGAGGAGTGAGACTATTACCCCTCTAGTATTGTCCATGTCGGCTGACTCAACCATTGCTACTGTGTCCTTTCTTTTAGCAGATCAAGATGACCAGGTGACAGCAAAAACTGCAAGGTTTTTAGTGGGGGCAATTAGAATAAGATCTATTATTGGATTATTGGTGTAAACCTTCAAAATGTACTTTGTATAGTTGACTTTTTACCTCTATCTTAAAAAGGTAAAGGTACCCCTGCCCGTACGGGCCAGTCTTGACAGACTCTGGGGTTGTGCGCCCATCTCACTTAAGAGGCCGGGGGCCAGCGCTGTCCGGAGACACTTCCGGGTCACGTGGCCAGCGTGACAAAGCTGCATCTGGCGAGCCAGAGCCACACACGGAAACGCCGTTTACCTTCCCGCTGGTAAGCGGTCCCTATTTATCTACTTGCACCCGGAGGTGCTTTCAAACTGCTAGGTTGGCAGGCGCTGGGACCGAGCAGCGGGGATTTGAACTGCCGACCTTTCAATCGGCAAGCCCTAGGCGCTTTAACCCACAGCGCCACCTGCGTCCCACCTCTATCTTAAGTACGTTTTATTTTATTTTATTGTTATGGCTAGTGGCTGATGCAAATAAAGATTCTTCTGATTCTGATTCTCACTTGCAGTGGGCATATGCTAAGCAAGGTGAACTGGGCAAGACCTATGCTATATAGGAAATGGAGAGAAAAGAAGTGAAAACACCGTAATAATGGCAAACCGAAGACATCATAATGTAGATTAAGTGGAAGATCTAATTTATCTTCAGAGTCGTTCACTTGCAGGTTTTACTCACATTGTACAGCACTGTAGTCCACCCTTCCATGGTGATACACTGGAAGACAGTCAACACAGCAAAGAGGATGTTGTCAAACTGAGTGATCCCGTCGTTGGGACCAATCCACTCTCTGCACTCATAACCTGCAGGGCATCCCTGCACCCCGCAGGGATGAGGCGGGTCCAACTCTTGCAATTCACCTGAAATCACACACAGGTTAAACCAATAGGACACAGGTGAATCAGCGGAAAGCAAAAGGAATGTCCCCAAGAGCAGGGAAGACCCACAGTATTGTATAACCTTTATTGCAACCAACCCAAATGAATGAATGAATTTTATTATTACGGTCACAGACCAGTTCCGGCTCACTTACAATATCAGGAAAACCATAAAACACAAGAGGAATACATTGAATTGCAATTGGGTATAACAGAGACAATACAGATACAGCGGCAGTTAAAAATATATATTAAATCTTGATCACTAAAATATAACCTAAAATTGTCATTTAAAAGCTTAATCATTTTGGTAGCACAGCTTGTTCCCTAAGTTTTATGGCAGTTGCACAGAATTTGGCCACCCTTAGCATGATCTCTAGATCCTTGTCCTCTACCAGGAGTTTTTGACATTGAAGTTCGGACCCATTTGGAGATTTTTGTATAACAGAAGTGATAAATACAGAGCGTATATCCCCATAGAAACGGCAGTGTAACAAGACATGAGAGACAGTTTCTACCTCCATCAAGTTGCAGGGGCAGACTCGTTCCACGTATGGTTTACCCTCGAATCTGCCCTGCAATAAGGCAGGTGGCAGCACGTTGAATCTAGCGAGAGTATTTGGGTATTTGTAATTTTGACAAATAATTTGCTGGGGTAAATCCTCTCCCATTATCTTTTATTGGTGGGTGTTTATTCATCTCGCTCACATGGCATTGCAGTTCCACTTCCAACCCAAATATTACAGTGCTGTGGGCAAACTTCTGAGTTCTCCAGAACTCTTCACCTGTCAAGATACGGAATGAAACAACAAAAAGGAGGCGGCCATCACACACACACACACACACACACACACACACACACACACACACCACCCCACACCTCTTGTTTCACTGGAAAACTGATGAAAAGTTATAGGGAATTCAAAAAAAACCTGCTCACTGCTCTGTGACATTTGGTTTGCCCCATAAAAATGTTGTGGCGTTGCAGCTTTCCTGCAGCAAGAATTTCCATGGGAGCACAGTGCATCTCTGTGTGGTTAGCACACATGGATACATACTGCATCTGCTCTCTGGAGGAGGCTGGGCCTCCCCAGCACCAGAATTTGGCTCTCATTGTGCATTATCCCCAACTGCAATGCACCCAGGAGGAAAACTGCCCAATTGCTCCTAGAGACTTCCAGTTCCTTATGGGAGGGACTTAGTATTGACCCTCCTCACATGGTCTCACCATTGTGTTCCAGTTACTTTCCCCCAAAAAACTCAGTGGGTGCAAATGAGAGCTGAGCCAACAACTATCCAACGAGCTTCACCCAACATCTCCTTGGGTTCAGGTTCTTTGCCACATTTGAGCGGGGCACTAGAGTGTTGCAAACTCTATATTACACACAAACACCTTGCTCAAAATGTGGGGGATTCTGCAAAGTAAGTGATTTATGCTTCTGAATCTATGCATTTAAAATATCCATTCTCATAACCCCCTTGCCTTAGAAACCCAAAACCTTACAACCACAGCTGCCATCTGGCAGTGATTTGGTTTTCAACAGTATTCTGGTTTCCACTGGGTGGTGCTGGGTGGGGAGGTGTTTCAACAACTCAGGATCTTTCCATTTCTCCCCTACCCTCTCATCACAAAATGATTCAGTTAGTGTTTGTGTCCTGAAGTTATCCGGGCTGCAAACACCCATGCACCTCGCTGCAAAACACCCACAACTCCCAAAGCAAAATCCTGTCCTGTGTAGTCATTTTGGGTGCTGGGAAATCTGGCATAAAACTCCAAACTGTGTGTGCATGCATATGTTTTAGGGTGAGGTTAACAAGGAGTAAGGATATTTCCGTGAGGATTTCAATTTGATGAACTTTTATTTGGTTTTGCTACAATTATCTTCCACTTGGACTACTGCAATGCGCTCTGCGTGGGGCTACCTTTGATGGTGACCCAGAAACTTCAACTAACACAGAATGCAGCAGTGAGACTGGAGTCTGGGAGCGGCCACTTAGACCACATACCACCGGTCTTGAAAGACCTACATTGGCTCCCAGTACGTTTCCGAGCACAATTCAAAGTGTTGGTGCTGGCCTTTAAAGCCCTAAATGGCCTCGGTCCAGTATACCTGAAGGAGCGTCTCCACCCCCATCATTCAGCTGAGGTCCAGCTCTGAGGGCCTTCTGGCAGTTTCCTCACTGTGAAAAGTGAGGTTACAGGGAACCAGGCAGAGGGCCTTTTTGGCAGTGGCGCCCACCCTGTGGAACACCCTCCCATCAGATGTCAAGGAAATAAACAACTATCTGACTTTTAGTAGACATTTGAAGGCAGCCCTGTTTAGGGAAGTTTTAAATGTTTAATCTTTTATCGTATATTTAATATTCTGTTGGGAGCCGTCCAGAGTGGCTAGGGAAACCGAGCCAGATGGGCGGGGTATAAATAATAAGTTATTATTTTTATTATTATTGCTGGCAATGTTTCTATTGTTATCTTCCTTGAGCCTTTTAGGGTGAGAGGTCTGGGGAAGGGGCACCAGCTCCTGGGGGCCAAGCCCTTTTGCCCCCCCCCAGCAACATTTTTGGGGTGGGGGTCCCATCCCCCCCAATGTCCAAAAAGCACAGAGACGAGCATGGTGCGACTCCAGTGGCCAACTCCTTCACCTCCTCCTCCTGTTGTGGTAGGAAAGGAAAATCGAAGCAGCCTCCCACCAGCAGTGGCACCAAGATGCAACGGAGGAGGAGCCACATCCCATGGGGCGAATCAGTGCCATGGTGGCCACCCTGGAAGCCCCTGATGGTTTCCTATGTTTGCTATGGCAGCACTTGAGAAGTCAAAGGCTAGAACTAAGCTGGAAAAGGAGAGGGGATATGGGACGTTCCTCACCTGAATTGTTTACGTAGCAAGCCCGGTGAAGCTTTCCGCTGTAGAACTCCAGGCCAATGATTGCAAACATCAGGATGGCGAAGAAGAGGAGGAGACCGATCTGCAAGAGAGGCACCATGGCCTTCATGATGGATTTGAGCACAATCTGTAAACCTTGGTGAAGAGAAAGGGGGAGAATGCAATTAAAAACAGAAGTACCATTGCAAGATGCGGTCGAAGAATTTTCCTCTCCTATAAGTAGGAGCTCTGGAGGGAGGGAGGGATGGAAGGAAGGAGAAGGAGAAGGAGAAGGAGAAGAGGGAAGAAGAGCCATTACAATATGAAGAAGTCAATATAAGGCTTATCTACACTTCCCCTTTGCCCTGCACTTTCCAGGCATAGTTCCATGCTTTAAAACTCCATGTCTTTTGCCCAGAGTTTTCCCCAAGTTCAGGTTTTCTGCATATTGCCATTTGCTTCAATCCAGCTTTAAGGAGTGTGGGATTTTTTTTTGCTGGAAAAGCTCCAGAGCAAAAATAAAGTATGCTCAGGGACAGAGCTTTAAAGTGCAGTGGAAAAGGTAAGTGTGGATAAGCCCAAAGACTGAAATGGTTATAAAAAATCTTATCTGGAAAGCTGGCTACCACAGTGCTAAAGCCCGAGGGAAGCAAAGTAAAGTAGGTGCTGGTCTGGAAACACATCACAGAATTGGTAGCAAAGCAATGGGACAATCATTAGCAGAAGGAAGGGCTGTCCACTGGAACCACCCTTAAGAGCATCTTATGGGATGCAGGAGGCAATGGATGTGCCATGCAACAAAGGTATTTGCACAAGAGAAAGATGCTTGTGCAAACAAGCCAGGCAGCGTCACAATCCTCAGGTTGTCTTGCAGACTGCTGACTCAGCGGTGGTTTTATAAACTATGGAATTCAAAGCACGCCCATGAAAACTCTGACCTGGCTGCTCAGCCCAGCCAAGCAGTGTTTTTTAAACAGAAGATGGAGAGTTCAGCAAACAACACCAGCCTGCTCATTCACTTGCTGGCTTCTGCAACTTCCTCCCCCATGTATTCCCCCAGCCCACTGGAGCTGGTAGCAATGTCTTGACCACTAAGGTGTGGCACTCCCCTGCTTTCCAAGATTTCTGAGGAAGTGGATCAAGGCGTGGTGAAGTTCTTGCCACTTGACAGGGTAATACACACCACCTGGCTCATGAGGTGATGATATGCACACTCCGGACAAACGAAGATAGCATTCTCAGCATGGTGTATCTCCAGAGCCAAGCCTGATAAAGTGTGTTTGCTGTATGCTCCACCCCCATGTCTCTCAGACTTCATCCCTGAACTAGTTGGCATAGCCAGTGTGGGAGCCCACCTAATCTTCAGCCAGGATTATTTTTCTGGTCCGCCAGGCGGCATTTCCAGCATAGCGTGTTCTCCCCTAAATGAGAGCACGGGTTAGGGTGGGGTCTACCAGGCCAAACCTCTGTTGCCAGGCAGGTTAAATGGTTAGTGCCTGAAGCAACGATTGGTTGACCGGGTTGCTGGGTCAAATTGTATGTTGCAAATTGGGTGGGTGGGACCAAAGGTTTTAAATATTGGAGCAATTAGCCTTTTCCTTTCTCTTTCGCTGAGTGCATTGGATCGCCCGCCCGCCCGCCCGCCCGCCCGCCCTGTGTTCCCGTTGACCTTGCTTTGCCTGTTATGGGGTCGTCTGCAGGGGCCTAGTAGGAATTTGGCAATTTGGCTGATTGGCTAGTGGCATCTGGTTTTTGCCTACTACTTAGCAATTCGTCACAACTTGTAAGGTTGCGGTTAGGCATTGGTTATAAAAATTGGTGGAGGAGGAGTCAGGATAGGCTGGGCCCCTGCCCCTCCAATGGTGGTGGAAGGGAATTCCGTTAAAGGAATCCTGGGGCTTGCCGTGATTTTGTCCAAACCCTGAAATGGGACCAGGGCCGGCAAGCCTTGGGGAGCAGATGGGGTGAGCGGTGAGGGACTGACGCTCAGCTCAACTGATCCCCAATATTATTATCCCTTCACTGGCTTCTGAGGGAGTTCGGAAAGTCAGTTCTGTCCCAGGCGGGGGGATAGATAGTCAATAAAGTTGCTTCAATAAAGTTGCTTCAATAAAGTTGTGTTTTTTTTATGCCAAAAACCTTAAACTAAAAAAATAAAGTTGTTTAATTTTTATGCCAAAAACCTTAAACTAAAATTATGTGTGATGTGTGAATTATTTTGAGGGGTGGCTTGGGGACCTCCACACGCAACCATTAAGCTCCTGCCCGCTAGGCTCCTCCGAGGGCCTCAGGTTCATGAGACCTGGCAACCCAGTTTTTAGCAATCACCCCATATGCAACATCCCAGAATGTGTGATCCCGGGACTTTCTTGCACAGCATCTCCTGCAGCAATTCCCCCTGGCTGCGTAAGGCACTTCTGCGAACAGCACAGCAGGAAATGAAGGATTCACGCTGTAAACACCAATGCTGCTCAGCTAGGAAGCAGGAGGGAAGGAGGGAGGGAGGGATGGGGAGAAACAAGACGCTTACTAGGAATGCCTGAGACAAGCTTCAAGGGTCTGAGCACTCGCACTGCCCGCAGCGTCCTCAGGTCCACATGGGTGTTGAAATGGGTCCCTGCTGTGGCGAGGATACTGGAGACAAACAAGAAGAAAAGTTACTAAACATAGATCTCGGGCAATGCACATATGCCTGCCTGCCTGCCTGCCTGCCTGCCTGCTTGCAGGAGGGGGCGTTCCGCACACCAGGCACCTGACAGCCAGAACTGGTGCACCTTACCCTCCGCTGTGAGTCAACAGCCATTTCTAAACTTAGCATCCTTAAGCTGAGCAGCAATTAAATGATGCACACTGGTGCTGAGACTCACATTTTCCAGCTCAGCCTGATCCAGCCAGCCTTGCATCCGTACCAGCACTCACGGGCTCAACCGGTTCCTCTGCACGAGGGGGGACTTGAACTGGGAGATGAGGGTGGGGGGCATGGACGGTGTGACCCCCCAGGCCTCAGAGCTCTCTCCAGGAAAAGAGAGAAACAGGGCTGTGCTCCCCCTGTTCCGCAAAGCCTCTGGCATTACCTGTCTTCATCCCGAGCCAAGGCAGAGCTTAAGTACCAATTGTAACTGCATCTGACCATAATGATGATTTTTAAAAAGATGTTTTAGGTTGGCCTATCTCTTCCCCTTCTCTCTGTATACTCCCTCTGCTGTCTCCCCAACTGTTAAAATGTAGGGTCACATGCACACCACATTCTTTGCACTCTTAAAAATACCAAAAAACCTGAAAAGCAGCCATGGGAAGTACAACTTTCAATTCTGTATTTTAACAAAAGGGGGGGGGGGGGGACAACAACTGCTGGCTGGGAAACTATGAGCCCCAGAGTTTTGTTTTATGTAGTTGTTTCATAAAGTCTCATCCTCCTTTCCAAGAAAAGCGAACAAACCCAGAGCAATTCGCGAGTCACGTGTCATAGAATGAAACACAATTTAGCACCTTATTAGAACACTCCAAAAGCCTCAAAATATTTCAAAACACTGCCAAAACCAAGATTTGACAAATATAAAATTATCAAAACCAGCCAGAGATATTGGTTTGGCACTCACAACTAATTAGCTGCTAAAGTTTGCTAAAGGCCTCTAAGATAGGGGATTCTAAGGTTAGCTTCAAACCTGAAAGTGATGGAGCTGTTCTGATGCCCAGAGAATCGCATCCTGCAATTGTGGGGCCACCACTGAAAAGGCCCTTGTGTCTGTGTTCTTGCTACTTTCACTTCCTTTATCAGGCAGGCATCTCGATAGAGTTTCTGAGGCAGGTCAAAAGGTACAGGCAGCCGTGCGCAAATAGCCTCAAAAAAAATCCCCATCTTATTTGTGGGCAGAGAAATTCCCAAATTTTCTCTAGGGAGAGAGAAATCACCCCACAGTTTCTCAGGGGTGGGGCTCATTAGCAGTGGCAAAAGTGCCATCTTTTTCATTTTTCCATTCTGTTCCTTTGCTTCCTTCCTGTTCTGGAAGGGACAGTAGCAGTAACTATGTTGTTATAGACAAACTCCCCATTCCATCCTCCCCATGGCTTTTGACCTAGCATCCTTCTGGACAGTGTTTTTTTTTTTCTAAAAAAAAATGTTTAGGGGTACTCTCATTTTCCTACTCATATTGAAATACTGCCCCTTGAGGAGGCCAAACTGAGATTCACAAAATGTTTAGGGGTATGCGTACCCCTGCGTGCCCCCAGGGGAAAAAACACTGCTTCTGGGGCATTGTGGGTGGAAAATGGCAGGTGCTGGGTGGTGGCAAGAAAAATAATAAAAGGTATCTGAGAAAAAAATGTTTAATAAATTGCAACTCAGTTCTAATACACACATATCATTTATATTGTTTAATTTCCTAAGGCTGGGGATTTGCTATTTTGCCTATACTACTCTAACACAGAATGTATACCACTGACACATTGTCAGCCCTAACCCTATTTATATACAGATAGGTAGCCGTGTTGGTCTGCCATAGTCAAAACAAAAAAAATTCCTTCCAGTAGCACCTTAAAGACCAACTAAGTTAGTTCTTGGTATGAGCTTTCGTGTGCATAGTGTGCATGCACACGAAAGCTCATACCAAGAACCTATTTATATAGTACACCTAATGACTGCATTAAGCAGGTGGCGCTGTGGGTTAAACCACAGAGCCTAGGACTTGCCAATCAGAAGGTCGCCAATTCGAATCCCCGCGACGGGGTGAGCTCCCGTTGCTCGGTCCCTGTTTCTGCCAACCTCGCAGTTTGAAAGCACCTCAAACTGCAAGTAGATAAATAGGTACCACTCTGGCGGGAAGGTAAACAGTGTTTCCATGCGCTGCTCTGGTTCGCCAGAAGCGGCTTAGTCATGCTGGCCACATGACCTGGAAGCTGTACACCGGCTCCCTTGGCCAATAAAGTGAGATGAACGCTGCAACCCCAGAGTCGGCCACGACTGGACCTAATGGTCAGGGGTCCCTTTACCTTTAATGACTCTCTTAGCCTTTGTAGGAATTTTATTGCAATTGCCGCTTACCATCCTTGTCCCTTTCCAGCTGCCTCCAGTTTGTGGCCATTATGGTTGCCCTGCGCTGCCGCAGAGGCACATGGGTACCCACCAAACCCAATGTCAGGGACCGAGCAGAGGAGGAATGGTGGAAAACGCCTCCCCTTCCTGACCCTTCCAGGGAGGAGGAAGAGGAAAACAGTTTAGATTTACAACAGGGGTTTGAGGGAGGTCACAGCTCAGAGGCGGATGTGGGGAAAAGCTGCGAAATCATGGGAGAACCCGGACAACACCCGGCTGACAAGTTGTTATTAGAGAGCATCCCAGACCCTTGAAAGTAGGAGAGCAAAGAGCTCAAAGACAGAGGACCCATAGCAGGACCCATAGGAGAGACGATGAGAATGACGAATGAGGAAGTGGGAGAGATGGGGGGGGTGGAGATTCATTTTGGACAACGCCATTATTCAAGAGGCTGGGTTCTATAGCCTCTCTGTGTAAGTACAGTGGTACCTCAGGTTACATACGTTTCAGGTTACATACGCTTCAGGTTACAGATTCTGCTAACCCAGAAATATTACCTCGGGTTAAGAACTTTGCTTCAGGATGAGAAAGAAATCGTGCAACTGCAGTGCGGTGGCAGCGGTAAGCCCCATTAGCTAAATTGGTGCTTCAGGTTAAAAACAGTTTCAGGTTAAGAACGGACCTCCGGAATGAATTAAGTACGTAACCAGAGGTACCACTGTACTGAATAAAAAGAGGAGAGTAAGAAACATTCCCTTGTCTTTGTACGTTCCTGGCAACCAGCCGGAAGCCACTGACAGCCACCTGACACCCATCCATTCAAATGGGCCAATTCGCGATGTCCCAGGGGGTGTAGTTTTGGTGAGCAGACCTGAGAGTCACTGGCTTCACTCAGGTCCGCTCACCAGCTGGCCGAAGCTCACTCTGCAGTCCAGTAGGCCGGGAGCGTCGCCCACCCAGAACTCTCCCTCCCTAATAGTTGATTATTGCATTAACCATTTCCTTTTCATCCTACAGGGATCTGCTGTGGTTTTCTGAATATTGCCGTATTCAGCGCTGAGAAGAAAGTTCCCCTAAACTGCAGATTTTGTCTTCCTCATACCACTAGTCACAACTTGGCGGTTTAGGCCTTGGGCGGAATCCTATGGTCTTTCATCCAGTCCGGGTGTGGGTGAAGTTGCATAGGGCTTTACCTACATCTGGAATCCATAAAGTTGTGGTCATTTTCAATCCCAGCCAGTTGTTGTGTCCATTCCTTTACCCCTCTTAGTTAATGCGCACCGGGCAGGGGGACTCTGCAGCTGGCAGATGGTAGGAATGTGCAGAAGCCACCTGGAAAATTTTGCAACTCTTAACGAGCCTCTTTCTTTCTTTCTTTCTATCTTCTTTTACTTCCCTTTGATTGTTCCCTCCAAAGAGGAGCTCCAAATTTGATTCAGAAATTCACTTATAATACAGAGAAGATGGAAATCTTTGTTGAATACTTGTTGATTGCTTTGTTGATCGTGGATTTCTCCAGTGTCAACGTTTATCTATTAGTTTTATATTTATTCTTCATTTTAGATCAAGGGAGAAATGCATACAAGAACAGATTGCTGATTAGACACATTTTCAGACGTTATTGATCGGGGAGAATTTGTAACATATGCAAAATTGCATGTAAAGCTAAGCAAAGAAAACTCATAAAATCTGCGAATGAGAATGTTCATCATGTTCACACACATTTTAACAAGGTAAAAAGGGACTTGATGAGGGTCCTTTTTGCACCTGTGTTTGGGCTGCAGGTGGGGGTTCGATTATGAACATACCTTTACATGCACAACAATCTCCACACAGTGTTATTGTCATTGTTTTTTATTATGTATTTTGTGTTTTTTATCTTTTTTGTGAACTGCCCTGAGATCTATGGGTGAAGGATTTAATCAATCAATCAATCATTATTATTAATAGGGAATAAATCCCACTGAACCCAACAGGTCTTACTCTGAGTAGACAATGTGTAGGATTGAGCTGTAATATATTATAAAGGTTGGATTTCAAAACTGTACAGGTGTTTATGGGTTTGTCAGTACATCAAAAGGGAGCAGGATTAAGAAACAGAACTAATGAAGGCGGACTCCATTATTGAGAGTGCTTCTCTCTGGGAAGTTAAAGATAAGATTATTGAATAAATGGTATATAAAGAATAAAGAATAAAAATAAAAAATAAATCAAAACAGGAATTAGTTTCGAAATGGGAGGTTTTCAAAGAATATCTGAAAAATAAATATAGTAGTTTAAATTCTGTTGCAGCATTCGAGGAACTTCAGTAATAGTTGCAAGGTAGATATACGAAATTAGATATATTAAGAATAAGTTTAATTATGATAAAAGTGTGTATTGGCAATAAGTATTATGAAATCGAAATATGGAATAGACGGGAGGTTGGGTCTTTAGTGTTAAGACCAATATATGTTATATTGTTTGCTAAGAGGAAAAAAAGAATAAATGGTATATAACCAGTGTAAATTAGATATATATGTAAAAAAAGGTAATGGGGTTTGTTGGAAATGATGTGGAGAAAGTCTATTTTATTCCAAAAATTAATGCTGAATGGTGGTTGGAAAGATATGTAATGTTGTGTTTGCAAAAAGTCTTTTCATTCATTTGCTAATAGCAACAAATTTGTGCGTAGCCAATTATATGACGAGACACTGTAGTTATGTAAAAGCTATAAAGATGTTATGCAGACAGTTCAAGCATGTGGGAAGAAAAGTATGTCTGAGTAACACACTTGAGTAAGGCCTTCTAAATCGCAGGGGAATTTATTTCTGAGTAAATATGCATAGGACTGTGCTGTAGGGCTCTGGAAAATTGGACTCCCTTTTTGAGTCATACAATGTTGATGAACAAGAATCGCCTAAGAGAAACTAGTGTTCCATATAGTGTCCAGATCAAGGGAAATAATAGCACTGCTCTGTTCTGCCTTGGCCAGATCCAACTTGGAGTCCTGTACAAAGAAGGGTGACCAAAGGTTTGGAAAGCAAACCTTATGAGGGAACTGGGTATGCTTAGCCTAGATAAGAGGAAACTGAGAGGAGATGTGACAGCCATCTTCAACTATCTCAAGGGCTGTCACATGGAAGATGGAGCACACTTGTTTTCTCCTGCTCTGGAAGGTAGGACCTGAACCAATGGCTTCAAGCTACAAGAAAGGAGATTCCAACTAAGCATCAGGAAGTATTTTCTGGCACTAAGAGCTGTTTGACAGTGGAACGGCTCCCTTGGAAGGTGGTGGAGGTTTTTAAGCAGGGGTTGAATGGCCATCTGTCCATGTCCGGCCAATTGGTGCGAAGGGAGGATAGAACTTTTTTTATGTATGCTACAACAGCAGCAAGAATACTCATCGCAAAGTATTGGAAGACACAAGAATTACCCACCCGAGAAGAATGGCAGACAAAAGTGATGGACTATATGGAATTGGCTGAGATGACTGGCAGAATCCGGGACCAAGGAGAAGAGTCGGTGGAAGAAGATTGGAAAAAATTTAAAGCATATCTTCAAAAATATTGTAAAATTAAGGACTGTTAGAAAGATGTTGGAAAAATAAAATTAGGTGGTTTTGGTAGAAATGACATAAAGGAATAAGCAAAAATGAGTTGATGAAATTGATGAAAGAGAAGACGTTAAATTACAATATATTATATTTACTTAAATGAAAATAAGGTTAGAAGGATTTGCTGAAATAACGATTTAAATTGGAATACAAAATTGGGAGGTGAGAGGAGGTCAAGGAAACAAGTAAAGGAAGAAAGTTATGTAAAGGTTTAATCAGTTCTTTTTATTTTTTAAATGAATGTATTTTTCTTTTTTTATCTTTTTTGTTTTTTCAGTTGTTGTTGTATTTTTCTATTTTTCTTTTTGTGTTTTGTATTGTTTTTTTCTCTTTGTAACTTTTAAAACTTTGAATAAATATTATTATATAAAAAAAAAAACTAAATCAACAGGTCCTTGCCAAATCATGCCTCTGGAATTGCTCCAGAACATCCCTATCTCATTCCTCTGCACTGAACAACATACAGATCCTCTGCTTCAAAGGTCAGAGTATTCAGGGGAGAGCAGAAGCAATGTGCAGACGACAATTTCGCTGAAGGTCATTAAGGGACACCAAGTGGAACAAGAGTAAGAAACCCAATTCTGTGGACCAGGTATACTCATTTACAGTAGCCTTCCACCACCAAGCCACTACAGAGTTGCGCCAGTCCATTTGCCGTCCTGTGTAATTATATGCTAGGCTCCCAAACCAGTCGAGACGTTGCTCTTCAAAATTACTACTTTTCTTTATGGCATCAATTTAATCTTCCCGCAGGGCACAATCAATCCAACATGGAGACAGCCCCGGGAAGGCAGAAGTCTCTCCCCAGGTAACAAGTGACAACTTCTCAAGACTAATATTCTTCAAATCAGAAGGTGCGTGCTCCTTTAAGACATCAACGTCGCAAGCCAGTAAAAAAGCTGCAGTGATCCGCCAGGAGGAGTTTAGCAAAAGGGAAGTGCGCAGAAGTCACAACAGCTGTGATGAGGACCATACTCTACCAGGTTGGCAAACAGATCCCAGAGACTGAAGCTCATTCAGAGGAGGGGAGCAGTGAAGATAAGCCACAAAAAAGGCCAGTAATATCTGTAGAAAAAGGGTAGGGTGTAAACACCCACCCACACACACACACACATACACACACAAAGTACAGGATGACATGGGAACAGGAGCATATATCATTTTTCATTTCTCCTCTAAAGCCACCACTATGTAAAGGTAAAGGGACCCCTGACCATTAGGTCCAGTCGAGGACGGCTCTGGGGGTGCAGCACTCATCTCGCTTTATTGGCCGAGGGAGCTGGCGTACATGTTGCCAGCATGACTAAGCCGCTTCTGGCGAACCAGAGCAGTGAACGGAAATGCCATTCACCTTCCCGCCAGAGTGGTACCTATTTTTCTACTTGCACTTTGATGTGCTTTCGAACTGCTAGGTTGGCAGGAGCAGGACCAAGCAACGGGAGCTCACCCCGTCGCGGGGATTCGAACCTCCGACCTTCTGATCGGCAAGACCTAGGCTCTGTGGTTTAACCCACAGCACCACCCACGCCCTATATGTATTGGTGTCCCATATGTATCCCATATGTATTCAATACACCACTATGTATTGAACCCTAAATGTGTCTGAGTGTCAGGACTCAAGCATCTTGAACTGTGCCTCCAAGCAGGGCCGGATTTAGGTTTGATGAGGCCCTGAGCTACTGAAGGTAATGGGGCCCTTTATATGTCCAGCTGTCTTTTGTCAACAACAAATTGTCGCTGGTTTTTGTGTTAAAAATATGCTACATGGTAATTTATGGACCTAATAGGTATCTAAATCCATTTGCAAATAACAAAATATGTATTTTTTCAAAGTAATTGTTTAACTGAAATACAATTAAGAAGAAGTATATTAATAGTGAAATACAATGTTTTGGGAGTTTTTAAAAGTCTGGAACCAATTAATCAGTTTTGCATTACTTTCTATGGGAAAGTGTGCCTTGGTTTTGGAACGCTTTGGTTTTGGAGCAGACTTCCGGAACGGATTATGTTTGAGAACCAAGGTATCACTGTATATAGAAATGAACAAACCAGTGATATTTTAGGGAGCAGGCAAGGCCCATTACTTACACCATAGGAGCCTACACAACACAAAACACTGCTGCTGAATGTAGGTTTTATTTTATTTGTTTTTTATCTTATATTTTGGAAATGTACATCCAGTGTGTTTTTTCCTTTAATTTTTCGGGGGGGCTCCCAAGAGAGTGGGGCCCTAAGCTATAGATTGTTTAGCTTATACGTAAATCCGGCACGGCCTCCAAGAGAACAGAGAGATAGCATGAATGCTGGATCACTCGCATAAAATGCTCTGGAGGGATGTGTATGCGGTCTTTTGCTGATGTTCTGCACCAGCAGAAGCTTCTGAACACTTTATAAAAGCAGGACTACCTACAGAGGCAGCTCATCTGGACAACCTTAGAAGTCAGCATTATCTCAGTTGGCTTGCACAAAGCTTACACGGATTTTAGACTACTTACTGTCTTTATTGAACATCTTGTTCTCATTTGCTTAGATATATGACAATGAGCATTCCTCCTGACTTGCTTGCTCACGATTCTTCCCACTAATCATTCACCCCACACTTTTCAATGCATTTTCTCATCACTTTCCAAACTGAAAAACAAACAAACTGCTATTTAAATAAGTGGATTTATTGTGCAGGGGCAGCAGAGCGTGTTGATTCCCTTTAATTGAAAAAACCTAAAATTCTAGTTCCTGCCAAACTAGCAGTTTGAAAGCACATCAAAGTGCAAGTAGATAAATAGGTACCGCTCCGGCGGGAAGATAAAGGGCGTTCCTGTGTGCTGCTCTGGTTCGCCAGAAGCGGCTTAGTCATGCTGGCCACATGACCCGGAAACTGTACACTGGCTCCCTCGGCCAATAAAGCTAGATGAGCACCGCAACCCCAGAGTCAGTCACGACTGGACCTAATGGTCAGGGGTCCCTTTACCTTTATTTAAATTCTAGTATGCACTTGAATTCCTTCCACAAAATACTGACTGGTCTGGATACACCCAGAGTGCAATGCAGTTGACCAAGAGCTGCACATTTTCCTGCCCTGGAAGACCTTCTAGACCACGGATGCAATGTAGGCTTCCAGGTGTCATCATATGACATGGTGACATTCTGCCAAACAGGGTGCTTATGAGAAATGTAGGGAAGTCAAATCTGCCAGATTCAAAAACAGAAGAGCGCAGACACCAGCAGAGTCAGGCAGAGATAGGAAGCAGCCTTTCTGAGTTTTGCGCAGCCGTCCAGAATCCAGAGAAAATTGGGTCATTGTTCTACTAATTCACCTAATTACAGGCCAGCACAGCTCTTGGCTATGTCTCCCTTGCTGGGCAATTAACCACCTTTATTTCTTCTTCTTCTTATTTCCCTCTCCGCAGTATACAGTTGGATAAAAATCTGGCTCCGTTCAGAAACAAGAGTTCCGTTTCCTTGGATACCAAGACAGGAGAAACTCTTTCACATCAACCGAAGAAGCTGTGGCAACAGATTTGTTCCCCCTCTTCTCCTCCTGTTTATTATGACAAATTTGAAAGGGGCAAATGGAAAGGTATAGTTAGTCCATCCATCATTAGGTTAACCAGAAAGTTGACTGTGGCTGAGGTTCTTGTCGGTTGGCCTTTGCTGAAAACGCTTGCCAAAAGCTCCATACAAGCAGGGCTCTGTGTGTGTGTGTGTGTTTGTGTGCAGTGTGCTCTAAGTCTATGGGAGTCCCAGACAGCCACAAACTGTGGCATTTGACTTGCAAATACAGCTTCCAAAAATTTGTTCAGCAAGTTTCTAACCTTCATGGTCATAAAGCTATGCTTGAAAGTGTGAAGCTGATAATATCAATAACCACAAATTAACACGGCTGCTCAAAATGAAACGTCAAAACAAGTGTATTTTTTAAAGTGTTCTTGTGGTTATTTCACAACAACCAGACACAAATGTGATTCTCACAAAAATCAATTGTACATGGTCATCCAGGTGGAAACAACTGCCCTACATTAAGGTTACCAGTTTTTTTTCAATGAATCCGGGGACACTTTTCAACTTCCTACTAAATAGATGGATTTTTGTAAATCCAGGGACTGTCCCCAGGAAACGGGGACGTCTGGTAACCTTACCCTACATCCCTCCCTAAATGATGTCCCTGAACCCACTTGCCACCTGTTGGCAACTTTATACTTTCTACCACAAATATACTTTCTACCACAAATAATGGGACGCAGGTGGCGCTGTGGGTTAAAGCCTCAGCGCCTAGGGCTTGCCGATCGAAAGGTCGGCGGTTCGAATCCCTGCGGCGGGGTGCGCTCCCGCTGCTCGGTCCCAGCGCCTGCCAACCTAGCAGTTCGAAAGCACCTCCAGGTGCAAGTAGATAAATAGGGACCGCTTACCAGCGGGAAGGTAAACGGCGTTTCCGTGTGCGGCTCTGGCTCGCCAGAGCAGCGATGTCACGCTGGCCACGTGACCCGGAAGTGTCTCCGGACAGCGCTGGCCCCTGGCCTCTTAAGTGAGATGGGCGCACAACCCCAGAGTCTGTCAAGACTGGCCCGTACGGGCAGGGGTACCTTTACCTTTACCTTTACCACAAATATTTCTGCCATGAAAATAAATTTACCAAGTTGTAATCCCTTTTCCTTGATGTTCAGAACTATAATGCAAATGATACATTTGCATATTCGTGGTTCACAATGCACACTAAACCAAGGTGTGGTTTAGCACAAACAGATGAGCAGGCAGGCTCACAGTCACTTTTGCTGTTGCACCATGCTAAACCAAGGTTTGACTTAAAAAGTCGGCTGAAAATGGGCTCCTGATTTAGCCCTCTCCAGACTAACCATAAGCTCTAACCAAGGTTTGCTCTTGGTTTTTGCCTCTTGGTTAGCTTGGGAGAGCTGAACTGTAAAGCTGGGTTTGGGCTAGGTGCTAAGCTACAACGCAGTAATGAAAAGGCTCAGGAAAGAGCGAAGTGCCCGCGAGCCCATTTCCAGGAGCTCGTGAGTTTATACTAAGCCAATGCCAGAGCCAGAATCAGAGCTGCCTGCGTGCACACACACAAAAATTTAAACCCCAAATCCAGGACATTTGCTTTAAAATGTAAAATACCCCCAGATGGGCATTAGGAGGATATTGAGGAATTCCTGGATGTATGGCAACCCTACATAGAATCATAGAATCATAGAGTTGAAAGAGACCACAAGGGCCATCAAGTCCAACTCCCTGCCAAGCAGGAAACACCATCAGAGCACTCCTGACATATGGTTGTCAAGCCTCTGCTTAAAGACCTCCAAAGAAGGAGACTCCACCACACTCCTTGGCAGCAAATTCCACTGTCAAACAGCTCTTACTGTCAGGAAGTTCTTCCTAATGTTTAGGTGGAATCTTCTTTCTTGTAGTTTGGATCCATTGCTCCGTGTCCGCTTCTCTGGAGCAGCAGAAAACAACCTTTCTCCCTCCTCTATGTGACATCCTTTTATATATTTGAACATGGCTATCATATCACCCCTTAACCTCCTCTTCTCCAGGCTAAACATGCCCAGCTCCCTTAGCCGTTCCTCATAAGGCATCGTTTCCAGGCCTTTGACCATTTTGGTTGCCCTCCTCTGGACACGTTCCAGTTTGTCAGTGTCCTTCTTGAACTGTGGTGCCCAGAACTGGACACAGTACTCCAGGTGAGGTCTGACCAGAGCAGAATACAGTGGCACTATTACTTCCCTTGATCTAGATGCTATACTCCTATTGATGCAGCCCAGAATTGCACTGGCTTTTTTAGCTGCCGCGTCACACTGTTGGCTCATGTCAAGTTTGTGGTCAACCAAGACTCCTAGATCCTTTTCACATGTACTGCTCTCAAGCCAGGTGTCACCCATCTTGTATTTGTGCCTCTCATTTTTTTTGCCCAAGTGCAATACTTTACATTTCTCCCTGTTAAAATTCATCTTGTTTGTTTTGGCCCAGTTCTCTAATCTGTCAAGGTCGTTTTGAAGTGTGATCCTGTCCTCTGGGATGTTAGCCACCCCTCCCAGTTTGGTGTCATCTGCAAATTTGATCAGGATGCCCTTGACATTTCCTTAACATGCAGAAAGCCAGGTCCTTGGCCAGGAGCTAAATAAGTTGCAGGGGGATTTGTCCTGTACCATTGCCAACCCCCAACAGTGGGCAAGGGAGGTGGGCAAGGGGCAGCACACCACTCCCCTCAACAGGCCACACATTCCAGACAGGGGTCCTATGGGTGCCTTTTTTCCAGAAAGAAAGGTGGCCAGTTTATGCACACTTCTATGAGAAGTGTCATGAAGTATCATGAAGAGAAGGATGCACAGGATGTATAACAAAAGCAACTTTATTACAAAATGTTTTGTTTGGTTTTGGAGAGGGAAACCATGCAGCAGACTGATGCTTGTAATGTAGAACAGAAACTGAGAGCACAGGACCTGAGAAACGTCTCAGGCATTTCCATGTATAGCCAGTCAGGAAGGCCAATACACTTTCATTTGAAAAAAAACATGAGCAATTTTAGATGTAGCTGGCTGAGAAACAATTGTTTTGTTGTCAGCATAGATGTCCCATAGTCCTTGGGAAAAGGTTCAAATCTGAAGCCTGCCCCACACAGTCCTTTCCCATTTACATAGAAACCAATTAAAGGCCCGGCCTTGGAACCTGTGTTTTGAGCCACACTTAAAAATACAGCTAAGAAGGATAGTTTCGAAACAATGTCAGAAGTCATTTTGTTCACAATCCAGCTACAGAATAGGATACAATTGAGCTAAGAGCAGATAAAAGCTGATGATGATTAATACAATAAAGTGTGACTCTTTGTGGTGGGTGGATTATGCATGTCACAAAATATGGAGAGGAGTGGGCTGGGGAAAAGATTATAGAGAAGCAATCCATGTAGATGCAGACCCAGAAGAAGTCCTCTTTCAAAGATGGATTGATGGAGTATGAGAAAATTGGTAAGGAATAAGAAACCTGGACGTTTGCAGGCAGCGCTGACCAAGGGCACCAGCATAGGTCAGCCAAGGGTGAACACCTGGGTAGCCGAAAAGCTGGAAACAGACTATGTTCACCACCCAGATGTCCCCCTGTACTCAGGCATGGGTACAACCCCTTCTCAGGGGTTGACCAAACCAGTTGAGTCCCTGGATTCCTTTAATGAAATACCCTTCACATAGGGATGACAAGTGCATTCACCCATCCCTATCACCTGAACCAGTGCCTATCCACAGCCTTACAAGTTTTGATGATTTGCTACACGACAGGCGAAACTCAAATGGCAACAGCCAATCAGCCAAGTGGGGAAAATTCCTGCCGTGCCCCTGTCCAAACGGCAGACGACACACAACGGCATAGCAAGGTCAAGCGCACAATGCCCTAAAATTTGGGAGAGGTGAGCGGGTGTTCCGAATGCACGAGCCGATAGAGGAAGCTCTGGGTCACGTGCATGGGCATAAATAGGTCCCTCGATCCATTTAGACTGTGCCCCATTGGCCAGATTGAACCCAACAACGAGGGACCTACCAATCGGGTTTTGTGGCTAACAAATCCAACCCACCCACAACACAGGAGGTCGGTCTCCAGGTCTCACCGCAACACGTGCCCTCTTTTAGGGAGGACCCGATTTACCATCTCAGCAAAACGAAGCCTGAGAAAACAACTTCAGTGAGTCTCGAGAGATAATTATGGGAGGAAGTTGTTTCTAAGGATATCTTCAACCCAAGTCATTTGGAAGATTCCTCCACTTCAAAAGAAAACATGTTTGACTTGGGAGATTTCCATGTGCAGGGAGTGGTTAGGTTTTCCCCAAACATCAAA
Source organism: Podarcis cretensis (assembly GCF_951804945.1). Taxonomy (NCBI): domain Eukaryota; kingdom Metazoa; phylum Chordata; class Lepidosauria; order Squamata; family Lacertidae; genus Podarcis; species Podarcis cretensis. The sequence continues at coordinate 94,288,026 of NC_137175.1, forward strand.
TGGGAACATCCAGTCATCATAACACACGACCCATATCCTGAGATGTTCCGTCCCATAATGATTCTTCCGCTGCATGACGGCTCCTAAAACTCTCATATCCGTGCCTATACCAGCCTGTTAGGATTTCTCCATTCCCCAACAAATCATTTCCACGTTCGGATTTTCAAAAACAAAACAAAACAAAAATGAAACCACCACCTGAGTAACAAAAAAAAATGAGAATAATCCTGAGAAGAGAAACACCAGGATCAGGCTACACAGGGAGGGGAACTGGATATCTGCCACCTCTGGCGTCAGTCCAAATAGCTTCCAAATAGGATTTTTGTATTCAAGGGCCTCTTTGGCTCTCGTTCCTACCTCCCACCATCTTTAATTATATGACACACCGGATTATAGAGAGAGCCTGTGTCAGATAGGTACACAGCCAAGACTGGCGGCCTGGTTCTATGTTGAGTTAGTGGCACTTAAGCCATTGTTTTCAGGGGAACTGGCACACCTAACTGTGCCTGGGATTGGGCTATTAGTGGTTATTATCATCAGTAGTTATCATGTCATGGATCACAGAATTTGCCTTTTACTTCTGAGATCGAGTACCAGGTGACGACTCCTGAGATCCCCACCTTTCCTTTCCGCCATCCCTAGAATGTCACTACTTGATGCAGCAGCCATCATTTGAACAGGCAACACAGGGGGGTGTGGTGATGTAATGGTTGTAAGGGGTTACTTGTGCGTAAGTTGCCTTCAGTTTTGGTTAGATTGCCTGGCCAACCGTGCCTTGGCTGACAGCCCACACTCCGTGGCCGGTCAATCACTTGCAGAATCCGTCAGTGGGCGTTTCTTGAACCTCTTCTAGCATAAAAGCTGTTTGACACCAAGTCTCCTCCTACTTTCCCTGCGCAGAACCCGTCTGCGCAAGTAAGGGGAATGCAGAGGCGTGTCCGTGCTCTCCCCACTAGTCTCGGGTGAAGGGTCCTGGAGACCTCTCTCCGAATCCTCCATCTCCCTCCCTTCTCTACCGGTGTTGCACTGAATTCCTTCCCCCCTGCTGGTCCCCTCTCCTGCATCGCTTTGGAGCCTTGCCTCCACCTCTCGCTCCGATGTCAGTTCCCTGACAGGTGACTCACAGGATTTGGAACTTTGGCACTGTTTGCCATGGTAGATCAACGTTTAAGAGAGAAAAACACAGCCACCGCTCCCAGCGAGCTCTTTGCTCCAAAATGCTAAGAGTTCCTCACAACTAGGCAGCGGTTTTCACTTCCCTCTTTCATCGCCACCTCATGAATTCAGAAAAATGTTGCTCTAAAGAATCTTTGGTTCATCTCTAAAATATTCTCCAGTTGTTCTCTGAATACTCATAATATTTGTTAGCCGCTTCCAGCATATTTGATACCTGTATTTCACATAATAATAATAATAATAATAATAATAATAATAATAATAATTTATTATTTATACCCCGCCCATCTGGCTGGGCCTCCCCAGCCACTCTGGGCGGCTTCCATAGAAACCAAAAATACAGTAAAATATCACACGTTAAAAACTTCCCCGAACAGGGCTGCCTTAAGATGTCTTCTGAATGTTAGGTAGTTGTTTATTGCTTTGACATCTGCTGGAAGGGCGTTCCACAGGGCGGGCGCCACTACCGAGAAGGCCCTCTGCCCATTGTATTTTATGTCACTATCTGATAGCTGATAAGCAATAGTATTAACAGCTAAAAGTATTTGAGAGTTGGCCTGCAATGTCATCTGACAACATTGGAAAGATGGTGTAGAGCGTATTTGGCAGCTGGAAGCTTATGAGAATCATGTTTGAAGCCGACAAATCCTGTTGGGAATAAAGCCTATGGAACTCAATGGGACCTACTTCCAATAAGACATATCGGACGGCACTAAAAAGGACTCATGTTTTGGAGGTAACATTTCAAGTTCAGAATATGAGTTTGAATTTAGAATTTGAGCTGGTGCAATGCAGTGCTGATGAACTCAACAAATCCCTGGATCAAATCTCACCTATGTAATCATGAACTCAAAAAAGTGGTTGTGCACATGCGACTCTCTCTCAGCAATATTGGGTTAATAATACTGACTTTCTTTGCTGGTCTGCCAGACGATTACAAAAGGATAATGTATGTGAAGCGCCTTCCATACTTACGAACGCTATCCGGATGAATGCTCAATAAACAGGTCATCTGCAAGAGGCCAGAGTAAATCTTGCTGACTGTATGTGAGCTAGCTGTAACTCAGCCTGCTCTATAATTAAGCATAACCAGATCCCCTGTGAGATTCAACATTCTGTAATTCTTAAATTTAAGAGAGGAAATTATTTACTCAGAATCCTTTCAGAAATGCACAACTTAGGGCAGTCTCTGCCAGCCTGACATACACCCCCTGCAGATGTTTTGGCCTGGCAGAGGGTGTTGGGAGTTGTAGCACCTGAAGGACACCAGGTTGCCACCAGCTGCTGTAACAGTGTGGTCTTGGGTGTGAGAACAGGAGTGCTAAGAGGAAGGCACGCTTGGCAAATCCACACCGTGATCAACTCCAACCCGGGAACCAATGTCCCCACTGTGGAAGGACGTGTGGATCCAGAATGGGCCTTCACAGTCACTTACAGACTCATTGTTAAAACCATGTTTATGGAAGACAATCTTACTTGGCTACGAGTGATCGAAGAAGAAGAAGAAGAAGAAGAAGAAGAAGAAGAAGAAGAAGAAGAAGAACAACAACAACAACAACAGCAGCAGCAGCAGCAGCAGCAGCAACAACAAGAAACTTTCTGTTCATCAATGTGTCTCCCTTTCCTTCTGTGAAATGTTGGTGGGGATGGTTGAATCTGGGGTGAAGGTAGATCCAGATGTCCTTTTTTTAAGACACTGGTAGTCATCATCAGCACTGATAGCTTCCCTCTGATGCCACAGCACAGTTGGTGTGCAAATGAGCAGCGCATGTGCCCTACTTAGGCACAAACGGAGTTCCATTGATCTCAACTGGGCACAAGCTTCAGTGCTTGCTGACCTGGGGGTCTAATTAAGTCAAAGATGCCCAGAGCTCTAAGAAGATGTGCTTTGCTTAATTGGTTCTAATGTCACCAACCACTGTCTCTAATTCTGCAAATCTCACCTCTTCCCTTGAATGGTAACTACAGCCTTAAAGCAAAGGCACGAGGGGGTGGAGGTGGGAATGAGAGAGTTGGCAGTTTTCTGATGCCATTCAAGGAAGCAGAGTGGGGTCCAAAAGTCAGGGCTACCAGGCCTATATAGAGCCTTGGGGCAAAGTCTGAGAGCTGAAAGGTGGCGCTCAGATCCTGATGGGACAGAATGAAATCCAGCAGGGGTGAGAAGGAAATGCCTGGCTGGTCCGTGCTGGTGGAATGAATGGCAAAAGCCCTCGAGTCAGAAAGGAAAATATACTCCCACGCCGTTCTAGCCCTCCACCTTAAGGTTTTCATGCTTTCCCTATTCATTGAGTCTGAGAAAAGGAAAGCTGACCCCATAAATCTTCAGCTTGAACAATGAACGATGGGGTACCATGAAAAGGTTGTGAAGAACAAAACCTAAGCCTCAGAGAGGGTGCTTAATCTGCAAACAGGTCGTCTGCAACAGGTCTTAAGTTTTCTGATCTTCCCCAGAACGAGAAAACCCAGACTAAATAGGTGTGGGGGTGGGGGTGGGGTGTGTGATGGGCTGGCATTTTGTGGAGACCACAAAAAAACTTGCATGTCTACAGGAGTGCAACCCTTCACCTGGCAGAAAGGCCTGCCAACTCCCATTCTGTAGACATAACCAAGCCAGTGTAGATGTCACTGAGACAGGAATGCAAACATGCTGTGGATCTGGGCTTGGGAGCAGGGCAATCTTAAGCATATCCGGCGCCATGGTGCAAAGCCCCCTTCCGGGGGGCCCCACCCCCTGTTTTCCAGAGTTTTTTAGGGAGGACGGCGCTGCCGGTGGGGCTGGAGGAGGCAGGCAGTGGCTGGAGGACAGCTTCTTCTGCGGGGAAGAGGCAGAGACTTTGTGCCACAGTGGCCACGGCAGACGGAGGCTCTGGGCGTGGTGCTGCCTTGCAGTGCATGGTGGAGGCGAGCGAGGGCAGCAAACTGATACTGGAAGGTGCCGCTTCCAGCCTCTGCCTCTTCTCTTTTTTCCCCATAGAATATTTATTAAAATTTTCAGAAATAATACAATATAAAAGAAAAAGAAAAAATAACAAAAATACAAAAATACAAAAATGAAAACAATTAAAAACACATAGAATTTCCGTTACTTATTTTCTTTTAACTTATTTCCCAGACCTCCTCATACCTCCTTTTTTTGTATTCCAATTCAGATTGTTAGTTCAGCAAATCCTCACCATTAGTTTTTGCTTATTTCAAAACCTTATTTTCCATATCTCTTAAGGCATTACAGCTGGAAACCGCTTAATTTCTGTCCAACATCATTCTAACATTCTTTAATTTTACAATATTTCTGTAAATAGTCTTTAAATTTCTTCCAGTCTTCTTCCACCGACTCTTTTCCCTGGTCTCGGATTCTGCCAGTCATTTCTGCCAGTCCCATATAGTCCATCACCTTCATCTGCCATTCCTCCAGAGTGGGTAGATCTTGTGTCTTCCAGTATTTTGCAATAAGTATTCTTGCTGCTGTTGTGGCACAGCCTCTGCCTCTTCCCAGGCACCCTCCAGAACTTGTTGCCCTGGCGCCCTGCGCTACTAGTCTCTATGGGTAAGACGCCCCTGCTTGGGAGAGCACATCATTGTTTGAGATTCTGCCCTGCCATGCGATGCCCCAAATCTCCCTGACACAGTGCACGTGGAAGGCATTGAGGCATCGCTCCTGGAGGGCGTAAGTTGCCCACGACTCACTTCCATAAAGTAGCGTGCTCAACACTTAGTCCAGTGACGAAGGCGGCATAAACACTTTACCTTTAAAGTCAATTGGGAGCTAACAAGAATTTTGGGGTACTGTGGCTTGTTAAGGTTGCTGGGAAATATAATTAGCACCTCAACAATCTGCCCACTATCAAGGCTGATTCGTGTCTTACTCACTGCACCTTTTAGTTACGTGTGGCATCATAATAAGTGCTCTTAAATTCTCCATAAAGAATGCTGGCACACACACACACACACACACACACACACACACACACATGTATGTATGTATGTATGTATGTAAAGGGACCCCTGACCATTAGGTCCAGCCGTGATCGACTCTGGGGTTGGGACGCTCATTTCGCTTTATTGGCCATGGGAGCTGGCGTATAGCTTCCGGATCATGTGGCCAGCATGACTAAGTGGCTTCTGGCGAACCAGAGCAGCACACGGAAACACCGTTTACCTTCCCGCCGGAGCGGTACCTATTTATCTACTTGCACTTTGACGTGCTTTCGAACTGCTAGGTTGGCAGCAGCAGGGACCGAGCAATGGGAGCTCACTCCGTCGCAGGGATTCGAACCGCTGACTTTCCGATCGGCAAGTCTTAGGCTCTGTGGTTTAACCCACAGCGCCTCCTGCATCCATATATGTGTTTGTGTGTACCTGAAGTTTAAATGCAGGTTTGTGCATACTCAGCACTAAAATGTTTAAATCTGCATCTATGTCTGGAAATCCATATTCTGCACCACCACCACCCCACAATTAAGTGCATAAATTATGCAAATCTGCCCAATTTCTTATTTTGCATAATCTTCCTCAGTTTTCACATTTTGCATATTTTGTTATGCTTGGAAGAAAGTGGTGCTGGTAATATTAGAAGCCACCAAATGAATATGTAGCCACCACCCTCTGAGATTTCAACAGCTTGTTTGAGCTAAAATAGGTTAGAAATAATAGCTTTAAAATAAAGGAAGGAGAATATAAGGAAGCTGAATGAAGCCTACACCAAACCCAGTACCAGAATCTGCACCTTTTCTGCACTCTCATCAAATTATAGCATACACAAGCCCTGTTTAAATATTTTCCCTAGATCAAAGCAGTTTGGTTAGCATAACAAGATGGCACTGGATCAGTGCCTGAACTTAGCATATTTATATGTCTACAGAACTGTAATTTATTGATGAAATATTTTTCTTTTCATTCAACTAGCATTTGGGTCTCTGTTTCCTACAATCTCAGTCTACTTCGAGAGGGGGGAAAATATGACACTGAAATCACAATCTCACAAGTTCTTCTGACTATTTTCATCTTTGCCATGTTAAAACATTTGCAGTGTGAAAAAGAGTGGTTTAAAAAAAAAAAAAAAAAACCTCCGCCAACTTGAGCAAAATACATCAAAATACGTCAAAATGAAATACGGGAGAGGGCAAGGAGGGGGAAAACACAGAGACAAATCTGAAATGATGCTGAGCAGAATGTTGGAATTTAGAGAGCATATCCTCTACAGCATATATGGATTCAAGATGCAAACCAACCATTAACAGGGTGGATTAAGGACTCTCAGAGCTTATGAAAAAGCATCCACACAACTGAAACTCTGGGCTGCTGCCAGACTCTTGCAGAAAGGCTGGGCTCATAGCATGAAACGGTGTTGTGAATCCATAACACCCCTATTTTGGTGAGTGGCAGAAGGAATTTCTTGCTCTACTGCCTTTATTTATTCAAGACATTTCTATACATTCCTAAGTGGTCACATAAAGCCACTTCCGAGATAAGGGGGAGCTGGGGTTGCGGGCTTCACACCCCGTCCCCACACTCACGGGGGCTGGCTCTAGCCCACGCAATAGCAGAGGGAATCATAGAATAGAATCATAGAATCATAGAATCTTAGAGTTGGAAGAGACCACAAGGGCCATCGAGTCCAACCCCCTGCCAAGCAGGGAACACCATCAGAGCACTCCTGACATATGGTTGTCAAGCCTCTGCTTAAAGACCTCCAAAGAAGGAGACTCCACCACACTCCTTGGCAGCAAATTCCACTGTCAAACAGCTCTTACTGTCAGGAAGTTCTTCCTAATGTTTAGGTGGAATCTTCTTTCTTGTAGTTTGGAACCATTGCTCCGTGTCCGCTTCTCTGGAGCAGCAGAAAACAACCTTTCTCCCTCCTCTATGTGACATCCTTTTATATATTTGAACATGGCTATCATATCACCCCTTAACCTCCTCTTCTCCAGGCTAAACATGCCCAGCTCCCTTAGCCGTTCCTCATAAGGCATCGTTTCCAGGCCTTTGACCATTTTGGTTGCCCTCCTCTGGACACGTTCCAGTTTGAATCCTCGGCCGCGTCATACCCAGGGCCAGCCAATCAGCTGGCTCTGGGGGCGTGGCCCTGCCTATTTAGGTTTGCCGCGGCCGAGGCTCCTCCTCTTTCCCTCACTGCAGCTGATCGGGTTTTCCCACCCTTCCCACCCTTTAGGCTAGTTTCTTTGATGTTGCTATGAACTTTGGTGGTCGCCGTCAATGGGCCTGGTAGGAATTTCTCCAAATGGCAGATTGGCACCGGCCATTTGGTTTTCAGCCACCTCGTAGCAAACCGTCACAACTCCTCGGTATTGGCGGTTAGGCATTGGTGAGGGTACTGTTATTGTCATGCAGATGAATGGGGGGGAAGGAGCGCCATCACCTTCTCCCAAATAAAGGGTAGTCCGGTAAAGGATTCCGGGGGTGTGGCCTTGTCCTAAGCCTAAGGAGGTGTGGGCCCATGGCACGCCCCCACACGGTGACACCGGGGGGAGGTCCTAGTTGACGTGCCTCAGCAGGACTCCTCCCACTGGTGGTTAACCCTTACCAGCCATCAAGACGGTTAGCTGTTAGAACCAATGCCTAAGCCAATACCGCTCAATTCCTGTAATAAATAAAGTTGTGGCCTAATTCGACCCATTAACCTGAATTCTTGTGTCCTGTGTCTTTATTTCCATGGGGGAGGCGGGAACTTGCCACGCCTAAGTGGTGCACATAACAACAATCCACAAAAAATGGGACAATAAATCGACAAAAATTATCATGAAAACAAAACCATTGCCAGAATCAAGATCATTAAGGTCTTGCAAGGCACCCTAACAAACCCAACCTAAAATATGTTTTGTTGTGGCAATACTGGGGTTGCCATATTTCAAAAAGTGAAGATCTAGAGGGGCTTTTGGGGGTGGGGCCTAATCCAGGACATATGGAAGTCCTAGGCAATACTGAATGTGATTCCTAAACCTTTGGATTTCGCCCTGGGTGACTGAAGATGGTGGCCAAAATTGACAGGACTCTAGATTAGAGTTAGCGCTAAATATTAGCCAAAACAAAATGTTGGGATTTAGATATCTTCGCTCTGGAGAAAAGTCTGAAAAGTTTGAAGAAAAACAAAACATTACAGAAAGACTTGCAAAATCTCTTAAGGGGGTACTGTGAATACTTAACCACTGTTCCATCCACCCACAATTTGGACAGTAATTCCACAGGAACCTAGCAGTTACAACCAACTCACTTTACACAGGCTGGTTCTATTAATAATGAAAAAATATTTCTTATTTTTAGATAAGAGGCCCACATTAAAATTACATCTCACCACCCGATTTAATTTGGAAATGCTGCTAGGTTTGATCTATAAAAAAATCTCAGTGATCTCATGCTTTTTCATCATACGTACTAAAAGAGAGAGTGGGGGGATTTTATTTTTATAGGTCAGGTAGGTAAAAGGATATATTGTAACTCCTTCAGGAAAAAAACGAGAGAGGAAGGAAATCAAAATAGAAAACAGCTACTAAGATCTATTTCAAAAATGCCAATTAAAACAGGAGCAGGAGGAGAGAAACATGATAAAAAGAAAGATGCAAAAGACCAAGGATTGAGGGAGGGGAGAGGATGAGGAACATGAAACTAGGCTGTGCTTTTATTCATGCACATTAAAAAAAACTACTACAAAACTTCCTTATTTGGCTATTTTATCTTGACGCATTGGGGAGAATTCACCTAACAAGCCCCAGATCTGCTGAATCCCGGTGCAAAGATTTCCACCTGTGGAATGGGTCTTCCCCACTTTGCCCCCCTCTCCCTGAAATTGGCTCTGGGGGTGGTCAGGAGAACTCACAAAACAATGTGCAAGGGGGGTTGTTCCACCTGGCAAACTGTTTTAAAGAGAGGACACCACAAATTCATGGAAGATAATTCAGTGAGCATTAGCCATGGGATGTCAAATAGGGCTTCTATAATTAGAAGAAGCATATCTGGGACTTGCTGATCAGAAGGTCGGCAGTTCAAATCCCCACGACAGGTTGAGCTCCTGTTGCTCGGTCCCTGCTCCTGCCAACCTAGCAGTTCGAAAGGACGTCAAAGTGCAAGTAGATAAATAGGTACCGCTCCAGCGGGAAGGTAAATGGCGTTTCCATGCGCTGCTCTGGTTCGCCAGAAATGGCTTAGTCATGCTGGCCCCATGACCCGGAAGCTGTACGCTGGCTCCCTCGGCCAATAAAGCAAGATGAGCGCCGCAACCCCAGAGTTGGCCACGACTGGACCTAATGGTCAGGGGTCCCTTTACCTTTACCTATCTCAGAATATGAGATGTTGCAAAACAAACAACAGGACACGGTAGCCTTTTCATGGACTAGAAGTGCCTCGATCCCATGGTGCCACAGTTCTATGCATTCTATAAATTAGGCAAGGCTGGTTTTTTAATGTTTATTGTGATGTTACATCCTTTTCCTATTTTTTTTACTAACACGCACCATATATTCTTCTTCAGCTACTCCTGGGGAGAAGCAAAGAGTAGAACTGACCACATAGAAGACATGTTGATCTCATTCTGTCAACTCTTTTGGAATTCTGGACTAGAAACTGTTTCAAAATAAGAACGGATTCTCATGAAGCGCCGGCTCGGTATCTTATTGCACATAGCACTTTCTCAATACTCCCATGGAGTTGTAGATTCCACACAGCCCTGTTTTAATGTCCACAAATGAACCTGACCAGTGAGTCAACCAGAGTCTAAACCAGATAAAACAATAGCAAAATGTGGCAGAAAATAGCTTAACCACAGATTAAGATCTATAATTAAAATGAAGTGGCTGTAACAACCCATATAGGGATTCTGTCCTGGGCAGGAGTCCTGTCGCCTTCCTCCAGTTACTGTATTTTTCCCTCTATAGGACGTACCGGACCATAGGACGCACCTTGTTTTAGAGGGGGAGAACAAGAAAAAAAATTCTCCCCCTCTCTGCTCAGCGCCCCTTCAGCGAAGCGGCAGGAGAAACGGAGCCCCTACGCTGAAGGGGTGCTGCGCAGCTCTCCCTCTCTGCTGAAGCCAGGAGAGTCTTGCTCCCCCAGCTTCAGCAAAAGGAACCTGAAGCCTACGGAGCACAGTGGGAACTCGTGCTGCACTCCGAAGGCTTCAGGCGGATATCCCTGAAGCCTGGAGAGCGAGAGGGGTCGGTGCGCACCAACCCCTCTCGCTATCCAGGCTTCAGAGAAAGCAACATGAAGCCTCCGGAGCATGGAGGGAGCACTCCTTCTGCACTTTGGAGGCTTTGCGTTGCTATCGCTGAAGCCAAGGAGCCTGCATTCGCTCCATAGGATGCACACACATTTCCCCTTAATTTTTGGAGGGGAAAAAGTGTGTCCTATAGAGCGAAAAATACATCAATACTGTTGGGAAAATGGCTAAAACAGCACCTGTAATGAATGTATGGGGGTTGCTCGTGCGTAAATTGCCACCATGCCTGGCTAGTTAGCCTGGTTAAACCTTTCCTGGCTGGACAGCCCTTCACTTTGTGGCTGTTCAGTCGCTAGCAGAATCCGTCAGTGGGCGTTTCTTAAACTTCTTCCAGCACAAAAGCTCTTTGACGCCAAGTCTAAGCCTACTTTCCCTGCACGGAAGTCTTCTGCGCATGGTGGGTGTGGGCAGAGGAGGACCTGTGCTCTCCCCACTGGTCTCCAGCAAAGAGTCCTGGAGACCCCTCTCCAATTCCCCCAACCGCCCCCCTTTATCCCTGGTGTTACGCTGATTTCCTTCCCCAGCCGATGAGTTCCCTCTCTCCCTGCTTGGCCCTTCTCTGGCATCGCTTGGGAGCTCTGCCTCCACTGCTGGCTCCGATGTCAGTTCCCTGACAGCACCTATCCAGAATTCTCCAAAATGTATTCATTTTAAACAAGTTGTCCCCCATAGTCTTCCGAATTCCAGCCCCGAGGCTCTTGCATAATGGTCACTTTCCCTCTTCATTTTATATCTTCCATCGGGCACTTAAAGCCTTATGTTATTCCACCACTCCATGGCAGCAGAGCTGAAACGTTTTAAGCCAAGAGAACAGGGAAATAATGCAAAGCAAAATGCACATTCCTCAAACTCCATTCTAAAAAAGCATGCCACTTGAGAATTATTATTATTATTGCAAAGAGTGACATATGAGTCAAGCATATGCCAAGAATTCCAGTGGGACTGAATGTTTATTAGAGCCAAGAGGACAAAATTTTTCAGAAGCTGCAATACATGGATACGGTTGCCATATCTGGAGAAAACTTATTTTATAATGTTTTGTTGCTGTCATCTCCCTCGCATGTGGTAGGAAGTTCCGGAAACAGAACTTTTAACAGCAGGGTCCCATCCCCCAAAAGTTCAATATTTTATGGGTCTAAATTCATTTTGACATGTATCTTCTCTATTTGTAATTTTTAGTTTTCATTTAGGAAAAGACGGAGTACAACAGTACATGATATTTCAGTTTCTGCTGCACCATCCAGCTGTATAAGGGAATTACAATACTAGAAGTTTTCCTTCCAGCCTCTTTTGCAGCTGCTATACACCCAGTTGATGTTTTCTGGGAGCTCTCCAGCACAACTCTCAATTAGATCGTGGGGTTGTGGTGGACAGCAAATGAAATTCTAAACCTTTCCCCCAGAAAATATACTTTTCGAACCTGGGGACAGGAGTGGGGAGAGAAATTTATATACACCCAGTGCTTTTTTTCCTAAAAAAAAATGTTTAGGGGTACTAAATAGATAAATAAATAATAGTTATTATTATTATTATTTATACCCCACCCATCTGGCTGGGTTTCCCCAGCTACGCTGGGTGGCTCCCAACCGAATATTAAAAACACAATACAGCATTAAACATTAAAAACTTCCCTAAACAGGGCTGCCTTCAGATGTCTTTTAAAAGTAAGATAGTTGTTTATCTCTTTTACATCTGATGGGAGGGTGTTCCACAGGGCAGGCACCACTACCAAGAAGGTCCTCTGCCTGGTTCCCTGTAACCTCACTTCTCACAGTGAGGGAACCGCCAGAAGGCCCTCAAAGCTGAACAATGGGGGTGGAGACATTCCTTCAGGTATACAGGACCGAGGCCGTTTAGGGCTTTAAAGGTCAGCACCAACACTTTGAATTGTGCTTGGAAACATACTAGAAGCCAATGCAGATCTCTCAGGACCAGTGTTATATGGTCTCGGTGGCCACTCCCAGTCTGCCACATTCTGTTGCAGTTTCCGAGTCACCTTCAAAGGTAGCCCCATGTAGAGCGCACTGCAGTAGTCCAAGCAGGAGATAACTAGAGTATGCACAACTCTGGAAAGACAGTCTGTGGGCAGATAGCGTCTCAGCCTGCATACCAGACGGAGCTGGTAGACAGCTGTCCTTAGACACAGAGCTGACCTGTGCCTCCATGGACAGCTGTGAGTCCAAAATGACTCCAATGCTGTGCACCTGGTCCTTCAGGTGCACAGTTACCCCATTCAGGACCAGGGAGTCCCCCCCACACACACCCCATTTCCCAAGAAATGAATTTCTGTCTTGTTGGGATTCAACCTCAATTTGTTAGTCACCATCCATCCTCCAACCACCTCCAGGCACTCACACAGGACCTTCACTGCCTTCACTGGTTCTGATTTAAAAGAGAGGTAGAGCTGGGTATCATCCGCATACTGGTGGACACCCAGCCCAACCCCCCGATGATCTTTCCAGCAACTTCATATAGATGTTAGAAAGCATGGAGGAGAGGATGGAACCCTGAGGCACCCCACAAGCAAGAGCCCAGGGGCCTGAACACTCATCCCCCAACACCACTTTCTGACCATGGCCAAGGAGGAAGAAGCAGAACCACTGTATAACAGTGCCCTCAGATCCCCTCTTCTCTAGACAGTCCAGAAGAATGTCATAATCTATGGTATCAAAGGCAGCTGAGATCCAGAAAGACCAGGAAACAACTTTCACCTCTGTCTCTAGCCCACCTGAGATCATCAACCAACGTGACCAAGGCAGCTTCAGTCCCATGATGAGGCCTGAATCCTGATTGGAAGGGATCCAAATGGTCCGCATCCTCCAGGTGTGCCTAGAGTTGTTCAGCAACCACCCGCTCAATAATCTTGCCCCAGAATGGAAGATTTGAGACTGGGTGGTCATTGGCCATGATGGCCGGGTCCAAATATGACTTTTTAAGAAGCGGTTTAATAAGTGCTTCTTTAAACAGGTCTGGGAAGACTCCCTCACAGAGGGAAGCATTCACCACCCCACAGAGCCCATCACCCAGTCCTGCCTGGCTCACTTTTATAACTCAGGATGGGCAAGGATACAAGAAGAAAGGTGGTCGGTTTCACTTGTCCAAGCAGCCTGTCCACATCTTCGAAGGTAACAGATTGATCCTACACAATTTGACTAGACAGGACTCTGGGAGCAGGGAAACTGGGACCAGGGCCAGTAACAAGGTGAAGAATAAAGATCTACATTGGGAACAAGGAAGAGAAGAGACCATCCTTCTTAGAAGTACGTAAAGCCAAGGGGGAGGGGAGCGCCGGTCCTTAATGGCACCCACCTGAGAGGTGCTGGAACTGTGCTCTGGTGCACTCCTGCTTTTTAAAAAAAACAAACCTCCTATCAGCTCCAGTCTGCACAAAACATCAAGTGGGGGCACCAGTTTAGTGAAAGCTGGGGTGGAACATCAAAGGAAACCAAAACAATTGCCCCAACACTAGAAAGAATTCCCAAGAATTCCACGCACCCTAGCATCACATATGAATACACCCCAAAAATATAAACACATTGTAGAAATACAGTCTGAAGACAAAAAGTATGGCAGGCAGAAATAATGAATGCTGTACCACAGAATACCACACAGAGGCCACACATATGGCAAGGCCAGCTTTCAACCGTGGGGTTTGGGAAGTTTGGATATGACCCAAGACAAAAGCCCCATAATAATATCAAACATTCTTTGCACCCTGAAAAGTTTGAATTCAGGTAACATCCTGCAACATTAAATCCCTTCCTACAGGAGAGTTTTCAACACTTCTATCCAAGACGTGTGATGCTGCAACTGTGTCAGCTGATCTCACCTTTTCTAGCAGTTTTTTTTTTTTGCTTTTTTTTTAAATAAGAAAAAGAATATTAACAGTTCTGTTTGAGCTGTGACTGGAGCTGTGAAAACGAAGAGAGATCCCTTCCCCCAATCCCGATCCTGATAACTCATTTTGCATCTTATTTAATGAGTTTTCACATTTGCTTTCTACCCTTCTACACGAGAGCCTCAAGGCCAGTTCACAAGTTGCCCAATTCCTACAAAAAGGGGCCCTTTTAGATGGGTATCAATATGGAAGCCGCATGTTACATTGGGTAATGCCCCCAACACACAAAGCAGTGGAGGTTGATCCATTAGAGCAGGGGTCAGCAAACTTTTTCAGCAGGGGGCCGGTCTACTGTCCCTCAGACCTTGTGGTGGGCCAGACTATAGTTTTTTGGGGGGAAATGAAAAAAATCCTACCCCAAATAACCCAGAGATGCATCTTAAATAAAAGCACACATTCTACTCATGTAAACATGCTGATTCCTGGATCGTCCGCGGGCTGGATTTAGCAGGCAATTGGGCCGGATCTGGCCCCCGGGCTTTAGTTTGCCTACCCATGCATTAGAGATACATTTTTAAACAGGTAAAGGACCCCTGATAGTTAAGTCCTGTCGCGAACGACTCTGGGGTTGCAGTGTTCATCTTGCTCATCTTGCCGACGTTTGTCCGTAGACAGTTTTTCCAGGTCATGTGGGCAGCATGACTAAGCTGCTTCTGGGGAACCAGAGCAGTGCATGGAAACACCTTCCCACTGGAGTGGTACCTATTTATCTACTTGCATTTTGACATGCTTTCAAACTGCTAGGTTGGCAGGAGCTGGGACTGAGCAACGGGAGCTCACCCTGTCGCGGGGATTCAAACTGCCAAACTTCCGATCAGCAAGCCCTAGGCTCTGTGGTTTAGACCACAGCACCACCCGCGTCCATTACATTACTTTAATGTACATTACATTACATTAATGCGATACATTAGTATCCCATAAACTTGGCTTTGGCTCCACCAACTGTTTGGACTCTCTGCATTCTGCCATGCCAACCTTGATGGGCACCAGCCACTAGAAGCGCCATGGTTGTACACAGATGTCATTCGCACACTTGAAGCCACAATTGTGCATGGCTGGCCTGGATCAGATATCCAGACTTCCGGGAACATACTTTGTGTGCATACAGTTCATTCAGTTCAGGTGACTCTTCTAGTCTTCCCCAATCCCCAGTTGTTACACACAATTGTTGTTACACACTTTTGCCTATTATAGGACACAAATTTCCGAGTTTTGGGGGTGGGGGCAAAAGCTTCCATCAATGTTGGCCTGATTGCCACCATTTTGGATCAAGATGGTAATCAAAAACATAACTTTGGTATGGCTGTGCCTGATTTTTGGTGTAACAGGCTAAGCTGCACTGCTTTGCATGCCTCTGAAGATATCGGTGCTCCATTTGGCAGAGAATCACCAAAGTTGGTGTGTGTCATGGGCCATGAGTTAGCTTCACCTGCTGAACAGCAGCCAGAATGGGGAGAAGGAGGAGTGAATGACTCTACCTGCAGTTTCCAAGGACAGGAGGAGAAGGCACTGGTGAGAACCAGCTGGCTTCGGTCATTTTAAACAGAGCTCTCAGCAACCATCAGATGCTGTGGTTCCTGGTCCGACGTTGCTGCTTCCTGCTCTCCATCTAGACACTTGACTGTGATCATCTGAATTCCTGACCTCTGGACTATTTAACTTTGTATGTGGATTCTGCTCTCAGGCCCTTGCTTGCTCAGCAACAGGACTCAGACGGGGCTACGACAGTGTGACAGGCCCAACTTGTGGCAGTTTGGACAGCTTTGAAGATACTATTGCAATATTTGGTGAGATGATACTCACCAATTTGGATGCCTCTGAAGTTATCGGCATGGGTCTCTCTGAGGGGGAGATGGTGGCCTTCTTCTACGTTTGAATGCCAGGCACTATTCTGAATCAAAATAGCGGACCAAAACGTGACTTTGGCACGAGTTTGCCCAGTTTGGTGCCAAGGGTCCAAAACTGCACTGATTGGAAGTTACTGTTGTCTAGTTTGACTTGACTTTGCTGAATATGGCATGACGGTTCCAACCAGCACCGATCTAGAGGGGCTCTGAAGGCATTTCTGCCCAACTTGGTGAAAGGGTTACCATGGTAGAGGAGGAGGTATCTGTGTTAGATGCCAGATGCCATAATTAAACATTAGCAACCCTCTCACCTACACAAAATAATTGGGGGCCAAACTAGATGTTCCCTGGGTCAGATTAGAGCCCTGGCTTGTGCACGTATGTGTGTACACACAGTCTACAAACTCACAAATTATGCTATCTGTTCAAACATCACTCTCTCTCTTTTTGTTTCTTTGAATTCCCAGGCAGTACAGGGCTGTCCCTTATAGTAAATAATAAAACAGAGAATTAAAAAATGAGTTGGAATGGGGAATTGTGGGTTCAGCTTGTCTATTCTAAGCACTTGAGGAGTGCAGACAAATTCACCTCGAGTGGATAGAAGGAGAGACCCGCCCAGAAACACACCACGGAGGCAAGTGGCAAGTTTACAAACAGAAGGAAAGCAACTGCAGCAGTTTGATCTGTGGGATTCAACAGGCAAAACTGCCCAAGGCATAGCAGATACCGGTAAGCATTATCACATCGTGCTAATGTCTGCTGATCAAGCTATTGTTAAAGATATTGGTGCAGGAGGAGGCAAAGATGTTGGCAACCCAAAGTACCATTGCTCTACTCTTCTTCCATTTGGTGGAAAGAGAACAATAGGGCTCTTGCGCTCTCTCTCTCTCTCTCTCTCTCTCTCACACACACACACACACACACACACACACACACACATACACACACACATCCTGCCACCCTAGCATATGGCCTATGAATCATTCACAAAGTGGGCAAATTAATTATTCATCCAAACCAGAAGACCAAACACTTTGCTAATTGTCTGGGAGAGGGAGAGGAATGGAAGGTTTCATGTAGGTAACTGCCAGGCATCATGATTCACAAAGAGAGAAGGAAGGGGTGGGCAGGGGGTATGGGAAGGAATGAAGGTCTTGCCTGAGCTGATCAGATAATTACTTTGTGCCCTCCACTGCTTGCCTTTTAAGACAGACCCCATTCATCAGCAAAAACGAGCTATTTGCACGTGGGCCACACTGCATGCTAAGCCAGGGCAAGCTGAAAACTGGCCTGATCCAGGGGATGCAGGCAGAGCTCGAGGAGTTGCTGGGTGCAAATCCCAGCTTGCAAACAGTGCCCTGGGCTGGCATTTTGAAAGGGATTGCCATTTGCTACCAAAAAAATAAGAAAAGAAGAGAGCTCCCTTCCTCTTGAAACAGTCTGAAATACAGGAATCAAAGGAGTGAACTATTCCCCAGCATCCAAATAACATGGTTTTAAAAAGTCTAAGCAATATTTTCAAGTTGCTCCTTTATTTAAAAAAAATACTTGGTTCGTAAAAAAGCTCCACCTGCAAATCTGTGTTACTCTGATGGTTGTTAAATAAGTAGGAGGAAGGGTGGGGTTGGGGGCAGGAGGTGGCAAGGCATTCTCAGCCGCACCTTCTCCATCTGTAAAACTGGAGTAGCAGCAACCCAACAATTTAGAGTTGTTGCCAGGATGTAGAAAGTTGTGATGCACACCCAAAACCTAAGTACGGTCAAACCTTGGTGCCTGAACGGCTTAGTTGCCAAATGAATCAGCTCCCAATCGCCGCAAACCCGGAAGTAAGTGTTCCAATTTGCGAACATTTGCAGCCAATCGGAAGCCGTGCCTTGGTTTTCGAATGGCTTCGGGAGTCGAACGGACACCCGGAATGGATTAAGATTGAGAACCAAGGTACCACTGTAATAGGATGGACTGTAAACCTCGACTAAGGAAGAGTTTCTTAGTCCTATCCATGGCAAGATTTGGCACATGCAGTTAGCATGTCCTTGGATGAAACAGATTATTTACATTCTTTTCAATTTGGTTTTAAGGCTGGTCTAAGAACTGGAAAGGTGTTGGTTGGCCTAGTGTATGAACAGGTATAGTACAACCCTACTGATTTCTCAGTGACTTGATACTACCCATGAACCATGATATCCTCATGGAATGCTTAGCTGAGACAGAATTGGAAGCATCACCTAACATCATAGTGACATCAGTTGACGGTCAGATTTGGCCGACCAGAGCTGGAGAGATGATGATCTTGCCTACTGAAGAAGTGTGTAATTTTTTATATATATTTCAACTGCGTCAGACCAACACGGCTACCTACCTGAATCTAGAACCATCGAGGGCACCACATTGAGCCGCATGAAGAAGAAGAAGAAGAAGAGTTTGGATTTGATATCCCGCCTTTCACTCCCTTTAAGGAGTCTCAAAGCGGCTAACATTCTCCTTTCCCTTCCTCCCCCACAACAAACACTCTGTGAGGTGAGTGGGGCTGAGAGACTTCAGAGAAGTGTGACTGGCCCAAGGTCACCCAGCAGCTGCATGTGGAGGAGCGGAGACGCGAACCCGGTTCCTCAGATTACGAGACTACCGCTCTTAACCACTACACCACACATGAAATGGAAGTCCCTCAACCTCACAAAGAAACTCGCACAGGTACAGACTGATATCTCCTTTCTGACTAAATGCAAGAACCTGGACATTATACCTAAGGGTCTTAGAATTAAGAACCCTCTGCAATCCACCTATCCTACTGAATATGCAAAGAAACTATGCCACACTTTCTCAAAGAAGCTGCTCAAACATCTTATCAGCATTCTATACTCTAAACAGAAGCAAATAAAGGAGGAACTCTCTACAAGGAATCACCCAGCTTGGCAAGAGTTCCACAAGGAAAGACAAACTATTTACCACTCTCAACTGGAGTTGCTGAAAAAACTGTGTATCTGAAGAAGTGTGCATGCACACGAAAGCTTATACCAAGAACAAACTTAGTTGGTCTCTAAGGTGCTACCGGACAATTTTTTTATTTTTTTATATATTTGATCTTGCCTACCGGGAGTGAAAGCTTCCTTAAGCCTGCCCTAAACTGTGAAATTCCATCCCAACAGAGGCGCATCCGACAAAAACACACTTCTTCACACTGGCCTTTGACACCTGAGGGATATTTTTCAGAACGCATGCTATTCTCTTGATGTCAATTGCTTTAGCTAATTCTGCTATTGTATTTTTATATCATTGTAGCCTGCCTTGGGACCTTACGGCGAAGGGTGGATAAAAAATCCTATGAATAAACAAATACCTTCACTGTCCAAGTTATGCATCTGATGAAGTAGGTTTTTGGCTAGGTAAAGGTAAAGGGACCCCTGACCATTAGGTCCAGTTGTGGCCGACTCTGGGGTTGCGGCACTCATCTCGCTTTATTGGCCGAGGGAGCCGGCGTACAGCTTCTGGGTCATGTGGCCAGCATGACTAAGCTGCTTCTGGCAAACCAGAGCAGTTCACAGAAATGCCATTTACCTTCCCGCCGGAGTGGTACCTATCTATCTACTTGCACTTTGACGTGCTTTCGAACTGCTAGGTTGGCAGGAGCAGGGACTGAGCAATGGGAGCTCACCCCGTCACAGGGATTCGAACCACCGACCTTCTGATCCGCAAGTCCTAGGCTCTGTGGTTTAACCCACAGCGCTACCCGCGTCCCTTTTAGGTTTTTTGGCTACTTACCCTAAGATATGTTACTGCTTCATTCACATATCTCCCTCGCCCTGTGGATATCATGCCACAGGTAAACTGGCTGTGTGTACAAATGTATATGAAAGGGGAAACACATGGGGCTTGTAAAAAGGATATTACCGGTACTAATTCATGGAGGGTAGCTTTTAGTTATAACAGTAAATGGAGACTCCATAACCACAACCGGTCCATTTGCCTCTTTTGTTTGCCCCCATCAGAGGCCTTTGCCATTATACCCAGTGGACTCAATGCTCCTGTGGCAACAGAATGGACAACTAGATGGGTCTTAAATCTGATTGCACCTATGAAAGCTTAGGTAAAAAGGTAAAGGACCCCTGACAGTTAAGTCCAGTCACGGACGACTCTGGGGTTGCGGTGCTCATCTCACTTTACAGGCTGAGGGAGCCAGCGTTTGTCTGCAGACAGTTTTTCTGGGTCACGTGGCCAGCATGACTAAGCCACTTCTGGCGCAATGGAACACCGAAACCAGAGCAGCACACGGAAATGTCGTTTACCTTCCTGCCAGAGTGGTACCTATTTATCTACTTGCACTTTGACGTGCTTTCAAACTGCTAGGTTGGCAGGAGCAGGGACTGAGCCACAGGAGCTCACCCCATCGCAGGGATTCAAACCTCTGACCTTCTGATCGGCAAGCCCAAGAGGCTCAGTAGTTTAGACCACAGCGCCTTCTTCAGAAGTTATGGTCCACACAACTACAGCCAGGTAGGCTGGTGGAGCAGGCCGACAGTCCCTGCTCCCACCACTGTGTTCCTAGTGGCCTTGCTCTGCCATTGCTACACACTTTGAGGCAGAACTGGGGAGCTTGCTGTATTCCTGTAAAGTCCCCACCTGATTTACACCCCTTCAGCCCCAATGCATGGGAGGTGGACGGGCCCTCTTCACGCAATTATGATCATGCAAAGGGGCTGAATGCCCAAACTGCTACAATCAACTGGGACACATGTCTGTTCTTGAACCACTTCTCCATCATTGGATTCTATCAAACATTTTGTTCCTCTGCTCATCCATCACCCTTTTCAGCCACAACCCACTCAGAAGCCACTTTATAGCAAAATAAGCAAATCTCTATAGCAAGGTGGATGGAAACAAGCAAGTGCATTCTGTAGAGACAAATCTAAACTCTTTTCTTGGACTAAAGGGGGGGGGAATCCAATACATGTGGATTCTAGAATTACTGCACCATTGACTCCTCCTGTAGGGTTAACTGTGCCTATGAACGAGCAAGGCGCCCTGTTGCAGACCATATTTGCAGGGCTCGGTTTGTAAAAAGAATATACGTGAAATATATATACCCTACCTTTAGTTCTGAAATATCCCTAATCCGGCTTAAAACCCTATCTTGGTGGAGCAACAACTAGGAGAGAAGCTGGGATAGCACACCCACAAATACACCCACACCCACATGTGATGTTAAAGCTCCCCCCCCCCCAGATCTCTGGTCCTCTGCTGTCCCAGCAACGGCTGACTTTATGGAGCCCAAGGGAAATAAGTCCACTTCAGAGAGGAGGGGTATAACCATTATTCAAGCCTGGAGCTTATTCTTATAAAGCCCCCCCCCCCCAGCTCATGTTTGGGTGGTGGAGCAACTGATAGCTGGCGAGGCTATGATGTTAGATCCTCTTCCAAGCCTGCTGGTTCTGCTGTTATCCTCAGAGAACTGAGATCAGAGGAAATACGCCGCCCCCCCCCCAGCAACTGGGTACATATTTTTAGGGAGGGTTCATGACCCAATCAGACATGCATTCTATGATAAATTCTGGAGAGGCAGCCAGGCTGATTTTTGCTTGCAAACTAACAGATTTACTGCGATATAAGCTCTCATGGAGCAGAATCCACTTTGTCAGATGGATGAGCAAGGCCGTCTCTAGCAGATGCAGCGCCGGGGTGCAAATATCCACCCAGCGCCCCCAAATTATCACAGATAGGGGTGACCGTAGCTGTGCACTGCCAGCCATCCGGGGGGGGCGCAACTCTCCCCCATGCCGCTGCAGGAGAGCGATCCTCACAGAGGTTTGGGGGTGAAGTTGCGCCCTTCCCAAGCCTCTGTGAGAGGAGAGCGCAGCTTCCCTCCCAAACCTCCTCGGGAGGAGAGCGATCCCTGCAGAGGTTTGGGAGGGAAGCTGCGTGCCCACCAGCCTTATGGTTGGCAGGGCGCAGCTGGCGGGTGTGCAGGGAAAGAGGAGGCCATCGGCAAAGCCGCGCAGCCACCCCACTTGCTGTGGCACCCCTGAGAGGCCGGCGCCCTGGTGTGATGCACCACTAAGCCCTATGGGAAAGACGGCTCTGTGGATGAAGGAGTTCTGTGAAACTTTTTCCTGAAACTGGCCAATGGACAAAAGAAACCAGGCAGTTCATGGCTCTGTTTTGTTCCTCTGTTGAGTTGGCAACCAGACAGCAGGTTTGGTATTCCCAGGGCTCAAGTCTCTAAACAGAAGATGAATGCTGAGCTCTGGGAAGCCCTGCATATCTTTATGGGGCTACCTCACTGGTAATTCCATACTCTAATAATCCCAGATGACTTCCTTGCTCCTCAGGACCATGGGTAATTTCCCATCTGTGTCCTTCTGGCCTGCTCCCACCCACCCTTTCAGAGGCTCCGTATCCTTTGTCTTCTGCTTTGCAGGGAGCCTAACATGAATCCCAGCCTGAGACAAAGAGCTGCAAATACCAAGGAACCGCCTGGGGGTTGATTGGTAGGTTAACTGAATTCCGGTCTGCAGAGGAAAGATCCCCCTAGAAGATCCAGTCTGTGCTAGTTAACATAACACTAAATATCTAATGCGAAGGGGTGACACACTGCAATAGCCACCTAAGAAGGTCAGCCAAAGGTGGCTTAAGGTGCCTGAGGAAGGAAGCTCAAATGGCACTGTCCATAATTGTAAAAACAATAAGCTAAAACCCAATTGACCGTTTTGCTGTCCCTTTATGGTGACTCAAAATCTGTCGCCAGAGACGGTCCACTTCTCCCTCAACTAATTCTGTAGCCCCAACTAATGTTTCAGTCTGCTGTATCTGTGGAACAGGGTGGGGCAGTCTGCTTGCCCATTCATTTCCAAAGAAATCAGAAGATACATTCAGCATACCATCAAACATTATTTGGATGAAAGCAGTGACACTTCTGCTGACATCATATATATATATTTATAGTGATGTTAAATTCTCAAGAATAATCTTTTGGAGAATATTCTCAAGAATATTCTCATTGTCGAGAATATTCTTACCTCATATCACTATATATATATATTAAAAATCAATATATCCCCCCAAGGGGATTTTTCCAGAACAGATACAAAAAAGGAACCATTTCTGGACAAGCTGATGTCATCACTGGTGCACAGGCAGCTGAGAATGCAAAGATCTGGAGGTGTGAACTTTAGCAGAAGGGGATTAGGAGAAAGGAAGAACTGCTGAGGCAGATCTTACTGGAGGCTTAGGTAATGCTGGAAAGACCTAAGATATTTTTATTGAGCATTCGTCCTGGTTTTTTATTTATTTATTATTATTATTATTATTATTATTATTATTATTATTATTGCAGGGAAATTAGCTAGTGCTGGCTGTTCATAATGAGTATTCATTCTGATTTGGTCATGATGTGCCAAGCAAATGCTGTCCCACACTTTCCATCACATTTCCCCACCACAAAAATTATTTTTGAGGAAGCAGCGTTGTTCAAGCAAGACCTCTCAATCAACTGCAATTGCACAACTTGAATTTGCTGGTCACACCCCAAAATAGCGACAGTCTGGAAGAGGACTGTAACGAAGAGGCCAGTAAGAGCTGTTTGACAGTGGAATTTGCTGCCAAGGAGTGTGGTGGAGTCTCCTTCTTTGGAGGTCTTTAAGCAGAGGCTTGACAACCATATGTCAGGAGTGCTCTGATGGTGTTTCCTGCTTGGCAGGGGGTTGGACTCGATGGCCCTTGTGGTCTCTTCCAACTCTATGATTCTATGATTCTATGATTCTTGTTCTCCATTCTGCTTTGGTAGAGCAGTCACATCTCTCCTGGAATCCACAATGCACGTTCTGTCTGGCAGGGAGACAATCCCATGGAAAATTAAGACACCAGTACAGTGGTGCCTCGCAAGACGAAATTAATCCGTTCTGCGATTCTCTTCGTCTAGCGGTTTTTTCGTCTTGCGAAGCAAGCCCATTGACAGCTTAGCGGATTAGCGCTATTAGCGGTCTAGCGGCTTTTAGCGATCAGCTGAGAGGCGGCTTATCAGCGGATCAGCTGATAAGCGGCTTAGCAGCTTAGGAAAGGGGGGGGAAAGCAAAAAAAAAAACGCGGGAACTCGCAAGATTTTTTCGTCTTGCGAAGCAACCCCATAGAGAAATTCGTTTAGCGAAGCGCCTCCAAAACGGAAAACCCTTTCGTCTAGCGGGTTTTCCACCTTGCGAGGCGTTCGTCTTGCGGGGCACCACTGTAGCCATCTCCCCTAACCATGGCCGGATTTAGGTTTGATGAGGCCCTAAACTACTGAAGGTAATGGGGCCCTTTATATGTCCAGCTGTCCTTTGTCAACAACAAATTGTCGCTGTTTTTTGTGTTGAATATACAGTGGTACCTCGGGTTACATACACTTCAGGTTACATACGCTTCAGGTTACACACTCCGCTAACCCAGAAATAGTGCTTCAGGTTAAGAACTTTGCTTCAGGATAAGAACAGAAATTGTGCTCCGGTGGCGCAGCAGCAGCAGGAGGCTGCTCCAGTGGCGTGGTGGCAGCAGTGGGAGGCCCCATTAGCTAAAGTGGTGCTTCAGGTTAAGAACAGCTTCAGGTTAAGAATGGACCTCCGGAACGAATTAAGTACTTAACCCGAGGTACCACTGTATGCTATATGGTAATTTATCGACTTAATAGGTATCTAAAGCCATTTGCACATGACAAAATACATGATATTTTAGGGAGCAGACTAGCAGGCGGGGCCCATGACTTACATCATAGGAGCCTACACAACACAAAACACTGTTGCTGCTTGCTGATCAGAAGGTTGGCGATTCAAATCCCCACGATGGGGTGAGCTCAGGTTTCTCGGTCCCAGCTCCTGACCACCTAGCAGTTCGAAAGCACATCAAAGTGCAAGTAGATAAATAGGTACCACTCCAGTGGGAAGGTAAACGGCATTTCCGTGCATTGCTCTGGTCCACCAGAAGCGGCTTAGTCATGCTGGCCACATGACCTGGAAGCTGTCTGCGGACAAACGCCAGCTCCCTCGGCCTATAGAGCAAGATGAGCGTGCAGCCCCAGAGTCGTCCGCAACTGGAGCTAACGGTCAGGGAGGTACCTTTACCTTTACCTTTTAAATGGATCTCAGTGTAATGGTTATAAGGGGTTACTTGTGCATAAGTTGCTGTTACTTTCGGCTAGATTGCCTGGCTAACCACGCCTCGGCTGACAGCCCTCATTCCGTGGCCGTTCAGTCGCTTGCAGAATCCGTCAGTGGGCGTTTCTTGAACCTCTTCCAGCATAGAAGCTGTTTGACGCCAAGTCTCCGCCTACTCTCCCTGCGCAGGACTCTTCTGCGCAAGGAAGGAGTGGGCAGAGGCGTGCCCGTGCTCTCTCCACTAGTCTCGGGTGAAGAGTCTTGGAGACCCCTCTCCAAATCCTCCATTTCCCTCCCTTCTCTACTGGTGTTGCGCTGAATTCCTTCCCCCCTGCTGGTCCCCTCTCCTGCATCGCTCGGGAGCCTTGCCTCCACCTCTTGCTCCGATGTCAGTTCCCTGACACTCAGTTATGGACCTTCTCAGTTTTGCACCCCCACAGCTCGGTGCCCTGTGTGGGGAACCGCATGCATTGCCCAAAATCCTGCGCTGTACCTGACTTTCAAAAGGTGTCCAACCTGGGTTCCCAAAAACCTTAGAAGTGACTGTTGCAAATGGTCCTTTATCATTCTTGAACCCCACAGCCTTCAACTGATGCCTGCAGCTGCTAACACCAGAGGTGACCATGGAGAATTAGAGCTAATCCACACTTACCTTTTCTCTGCTCTTCCCAGGGATGCATTTAAAGCTCTGTGTCCTAGAACAACCCCCCCTTTTTTTCTTAAGCTCTGAAGCTTTCCTTGAAAAACCCATTATTTAAAGCTCAATCAGAGCAAACATCAATCCATAGAAAACCCAAATTGATGTTGGCTCAGCTTTCAAGAGCGTGTTTTCATGGGAAAGCTTGGAGCAAAATAAAAATATAAGTACTCAGACACTGAGCATTAAACCCTGGACCTCTGCTGGAAAGAGTGGGGGGAAAGGTAAGTGTGGATAAGACCTAAGTTTTGCAAATGTAAATTTGGACTAGTGGAGGAACAGTTAGACCAATAGTCTGGTATAGTACTTTATTTCTAATATAAGCTTTACTAGTTGTTCAAGTGTCTGGGAGAGCAGGAGCGGAGACTGGCGAAAGTTGCCAAGCAGGAGAACTGGAATTCACAATCAGGCAGTTGGAACCTGTGCCCCTTGCCCTAGTCAGGGTCAGACCTTGGGGGGGGGGGACTATATTTTTTTGGGGGGGGGGGAATGAATGAATTCCTATGCCCCACAAATAACCCAGAGATGCATTTGAAATAAAAGGACACATTCTACTCATGTAAAAACACACTGATTCCTGGACCGTCCGTGGGCTGGATTTAGAAGGCGATGGGGCCAGATCTCGCCCCCAGGCCTTAGTTTGCCTACCCATACCCTAGGTGATGCTTGAGCAGGTGGGAGAAGCAGAGACAAAGAAAAAGATGGGACTCCCAGCCCTACAAAAAGCTGTAGCAGACCCATCCATGCACAAGAAAAGAGTATACTACAGAAAATATGGGTCTGGGGAGACATGAAAGGAGGAGAGCAATTTTACGCTTAAGAGTTAATTTTTTATGTTTGGGTCCAACCCTCCCTCCAAAATGCTTAAAATGGCATCAAGTATTCTCTCCACCAGGGACGCGGGTGGCACTGTGGTCTAAGCCACTGAGCCTAGGGCTTGGCAATCGGAAGGTCAGCAGTTCAAATCCCCGTGACAGGGTGAGCTCCCATTGCTCGGTCCCTGCTCCTGCCAACCTAGCAGTTCGAAAGCACGCCAGTGCAAGTAGATAAATAGGTACCACTCTGGCGGGAAGGTAAACAGTGTTTCCATGCACTGCTCTGGTTTAGCCAGAAGCGGCTTAGTCATGCTGGCCACATGACCTGGAAAACTGTCTGCGGACAAAGGCCGGCTCCCTCGGCCACTAAAGTGAGATGAGCACCACAACCCCAGAGACATTCGCGACTGGACTTAACTGTCAGGGGTCCCTTTACCTTTACTTTTATTCTCTCCACCACCTCCCAAATTATATCCTCACAGCAAGCTTTCATAGTGTGCGCACACACATGAACATGTCACAGGGAGGTGGTACTTGTATTTGCAATTCTGTGCACACACATACGTTGCGAATGCAGTGTGAAAGCATACTGCAGTTTGGAGATTTTAAACAAGAATCACACAAAGATGACTGGCACCAATCTGTAGGGTCGCATGTACTCTAGGGTGTGTATTGGGATGTGTGTATTTGGTGGTGGTGGGTGCCTCCCAGCTACTATTTACAGATGAAAGCCAGTCCAGAGCACAGAAAAAGCATAACTGTAGATATGTATTTTGACAACAGGAGCTGTAAGGGACTCATTTTCTGAGAGCAGATCTTCCCAGCATGTTTTCCCTACTCAAAGAAAGGGAAAGCAGTTATTAATCTATTAGAGAAAGAGCAGAATCAGAAGCAATGGGTTAAACAACTGAGAAGCATGTTTTTGGGCAATCATTAGGACAAACCTCCCACTGGAATGCCTACAAGAGATGTTTTAAAATAAGCTTAAGCTGGCAAATCTCTTTCATTAGAAAGAGATTTCTGATGATATCTCCCTAAAAGTTTCCGTGCCGTTGTTGCAGAAATCAAGAAAGCAGACATATTTAAACAAAGGTGTCCTCTAGACTAACACATGATGCCTAGAAAATGCTTGCTTTATGATGCGCATTGGTGGTGTCTGATTGCTGCTAGTTACGAGCTGCTAGACCAGGGGTTGGCAACCTAAGGCCCATGGGCCACAAGCAGCCCACGGGGGTCGTTTAACTGGCCCACGAGCCACCCCCAAACCAAGCCACCCACCCGGTGAGTCCCCACGCAGTGTGCTAAACCGGCGCAGGGCCTCGCTTTCACAGCGCTGGAATTCACGTCTGCACAAATGCAGACGTTGGAAATCACGTCTGCACAGATGCCAGAAATCACTACTGCACAGATGCAGATGCCAGAAATCATGGACGTGCATGCACTCTGGCCCACAGAGGGATCTCCGCTGGAGTGAACCAGCCCAGGCAAGATAAACCTTGCTGACCCCTGTGCTAGACAAACCCCACCTCCACAAGACTGGCTGGAGAGAAGCAGGTTGAAAACTGGAATGTGTCCACTGAAGGGGATAGCAGTCGGAGTTTTGCAACTGGCTGGCAAAAAGCACCGCGGGGAAGAAGAAGAAGAAGAGTTTGGATTTGATATCCTGCTTTATCACTACCCGAAGGAGTCTCAAAGCGGCTAACATTTTCCTTTCCCTTCCTCCCCCACAACAAACACTCTGTGAGGTGAGTGAGGCTGAGAGACTTCAAAGAAGTGTGACTGGCCCAAGGTCACCCAGCAGCTGCATGTGGAGGAGCGGGGAATCGAACACAGTTCCCCAGATTACGAGACTACCGCTCTTAACCACTACACCACACTGGCTCTCAGTGGGAGATATACTAATATATGATCCTTGCTTTTCGTGGCACTGAGAAGCACACAGTTCCACTGCCTGCTTGCCCCACGTCAGTGGTGTGCAGTCAGTGGACTAGGGGGACTAGGCTTGTCCCCTAAATGTCCGCTGGCGCCTCCGTCCCAAAGCCCAGAAAGCTTCTGCCCAGCTTAGGGAGGGAGGCATGATGCTCCAACAGGTCCAAGAGGCCTCCAGCATCCTTTCAGAGGCCTGACACCTCTTTCTCCCAACCCAGGAAGTTTCTGCCCAGCTTAGGGAGGTACGATGTTCATGCATGTGATGTCACACACACACCCCCAGAGGCAAAGGAAGGCGTCATGACACCCGGGGCGAGTGTCACGATGTCGGGCGCATGTGCGGCGTCGTTACGTACACTGCACATGTGCTGCATAGCGGTTTGCCACCGGTGCCACTCCAGCGCTGTACGGACAGTGACAGGATCCTTCCGTTGCCGCTGCAGCCACGTATGGCACTGGACTGGTGCCGGTGGCAAATCACTATACAGCGCATGTGCGGCATCGCTACATACAGCGCATGTGTGCAACGCTGCACATGCACTGTGCTTAGTGGATTGCTACTGGCACCGGGATCCTCTGCTCATGGCTGCAGTCGTGAACGAAGGATTCCCCCCAAGGCGGCTATGGCGGCGCAATAGCTGCTCACGCTGCCACGAGCCCTCGCGGAGTGACTTCTTGTCACCCCCGCAGACATGGAACCCAGGGCGTACCACCCCCCATGCCCCCCTTGCGATGCCACTGCCCCCCCATTGTCCTCGCAAGCTGGCACCTCTGGCCCCAACTATTCACCTGCAGAAAAATTCACCTTGCGCCATTGCCCACAATATTCATCTCTTTGTGTGTCTTGTCCAAAGGAGACCTAAAGGGTGGCAATACAATAATGGGCTTTTTCAGTGGTGACTCCCTGCTTGTGGAATGCTCTCCCCAGAGAGGCTCGCCTAGTGCCATTTTTATCTATTTTTCGGCAACAGGAAAAACTTTCCTTTTTGCTGGGGTTGTTAGCCTGTAATCTGAAGGGTTTCAAGTCCCTTTGGTCTCTTTTAGCAGAGCAGGTTTTGCAAGATGTGTGTTCTGTTTGTATAGATGTAGGGCTTTTGTGTTGTTGGGGGTTTTTTTGGGGGGGGGGGTTGCTTCAATTTTTTTAACTGGTTTTAGTGTTTATACTTTTGTAAGTCACTGGATGAGTCACTTTTGTTAAGTAAAGCAACTAAAAGCAACTTGTGTGTGCGTGTGCACGCACACATGTAGATATATATATGGCTTCCCAATTCTGAAATATATATATTTTTTGTTTTATACAGAAAACAAAAATAGCATGATTTTAAAACACCCCTTTCTGAAATAGCTTCACTTCTGTTGGCCCTGAAAATTCATATTTATTTCAGAACGGGGAAGCCATGAAATAGTACCGACATAGACCTCTACCTTTCATCAAGAGCGTTTGACTACATAACACCTCGGATCCCTTTCAACTTTAGAATTACTTATACTTGCCTATTCTGTACCACCCATCCCACGCCAATTCTGTAAATCGAGCGAAATATGTCTTCTCAAAAGAAATGCATTCGCACAGGAGCCAACATGCACAATTTATTTCCGAGCGCACAATGAGAGCTTTCTTTGGCATGGAGTAATAGAAGCTTGCAGGGACGCAGGTGGCGCTGTGTGTTAAACCACTGAGCTTGATGATCAGAAGGTCGGTGGTTCGAATCCCCACAACGAGGTGAGCTCCCGTTGCTCGGTCCCTGCTCCTGCCAACCTAGCAGTTCGAAAGTACATCAAAGTGGAAGTAGATAAATAGGTACCGCTCTGGTGGGAAGGTAAACGGCGTTTCCGTACGCTGCTCTGGTTCGCCAGAAGTGGCTTAGTCATTCTGGCCACATGACCCAGAAGCTGTACGCCGGCTCCCTCGGCCAATAAAGCGAGATGAGCGCCACAACCCCAGAGTTCGTCACGACTGGACCTAATGGTCAGGGGTCCCTTTACCTTTACCTTTAATGGAAGATCGCAGGCAAGGCAAACCCAAGGTAGAACAAAAAACTCAGCTGAAAATCCTTTATCACTCTAGGTGACCCTCTGCTCAGGGCAGGAGCAGATTCAGAAGGAGCACCCACAATGTTGCTCTCACACACACCTCTTTGCTTTCTCGGCAGCTCCAGAGAACACATCAAACTTTAATGGGCTCATTCCTCAGCAGCTTCACAAGCTGCTGAATATAGATGGACAGCCACAGAACATCTTGACAGCTTTTAATGGCAAGGAGGAATGTCAGAAATAAAATGCAGGGAGGGAGCGGAAATCAGTGGGAAGGTAGTTATGTCCCAAAAGAAGCAACACGAAGACTTTACTACTGCAAGATATGTGCAAATTGAATCTGACCTAAAATAACAGATACACCTTGACTGCAGAGTCCAAATGGGTGGCCCATCAGAAGGATAAATGGGGCATTCACCCCATGTGTCACCAGGAAAGGAGCACAAGCTGTCACTGGCTGCAAAAAAATAGGAAGATTGGAATCTAACCAACAGCTACATCTCTCTGAAGAAGGAAAAGACACATTGCGTGGACAGGCGGAGTCCCCAGATCCCGAGTGGTCCCCCCCGTCATGTGGAATAACGACTCTAGACAACGTGCTATGGGATTAAATTGGCCACAACTTTATTAAATTTCAAATGTGGGTAGACCTTGGCTCAGGCATTGGGCGTTCTCCCTCCCTAGTCCCCAGCCGGGGACCTAGGGAGCATCGGGGTTATCCAGTGTGTTTGGGGGGGATGGGCCGGCTCTGGAGAACATATGTTCAAGCAGAGATAGCCGCCCCCGTTACGCCGCCGCAGGGGAGAGCAATGACGACCTTTCGGCGTACGGCCAAAGCCTCCCTTCAAAAACCCCTTTAACGGGGAACCCTGGTATCACCGCCGCAAAGAGGAAGATGGACTAAAGGATTCCGCCCAAGGCCTGATACCGCCAAAGTTGTGACGTTTTGCTACGGGAAAGGCGAAACCTGCCAATGCAGGGAAATTCCTTTCCGGCCCTTCAACAGCGACCTTATCGTAGCAGCGCCCGCATACCTGTGGAGACAGGTTAACCTGCAAAACCTATGAAGAAAAGTTAACCTGCAAAAGAAGACATTAACTGAGGGTGGGTAGGGTGGGAGAAGCTCTGGAGCCAAGTGAGGATTAACAATTAAGATCCACCCTCTATTGTGTGGGCAGGTAATGCCTCCCCTTACCTGGCCTGGTTTCCCTGGCAACGCTTCCCCCAGGTGGGATTGGGCAACTCACTGGGGTAGGCGGGGACCTCCAGGTATCCCACCTGAGGGAAGGCAAAGCCTATGCTGATGGGGCCACTCCGGATCCAGGGCTGCACGCATCCACGCAAAAGGCGCCCCCCGTTTTAAGTGGGGAGCGGTCATTTCTGAGCCTCAAGTAACTTTGTTTTCTTCCAGCATGCACACCTAGAAACATCCCACCACAGTGAAATCCTACCAAAAAATGGTTTGCCCCACGTTCATGCCCAACAGGATATTGGCATATTGTTCCTGACCTACAATAGTTAACTGCATGGCAGAGGAAGGGGGGGTTCATGTCACTCCCCCCATGCCTGGAACCCATAAAAAAGGCAGTGCTTTTTTCCAGGCAAGTTCCCCAAGCTGGGCAAGCACTTCCTGGGCTTTGCTTCGGTTGAGCAGCAAGTTTCCCCAGGGGGAAGTGGCAGGACAAGCGGAAGTGTGGATGAGCCCTGTTTTGGCTTCAACTTCAAAATGAATTTTTTGGGTGGTGGCGTTTTACTGAATGTGCAGTTGCTATGGAAAAGGAGTACAACTGTTTTGTTTGATTTTTAAATAAGAAATTGAAGTTCATAAACAGGGTGGGTCTGTTACCCATTCATGCTATAGCCACTCACCAAGACCTTACCTAAATGGCCTCGGCCCAGTATACCTGAAGGAGCGTCTCCACCTCCATCGTTCTGCCCGGACACTGAGGTCCAGCTCCGAGAGCCTTCTGGCGGTTCCCTCACTGCGAGAAGTAAAGTTACAGGGAACAAGGCAGAGGGCCTTCTCAGTAGTGGCGCCCGCCCTGTGGAACGCCCTCCCATCCGATGTCAAGGAAATAAACAACTACCTGACTTTTAGGAAACATCTGAAGGCAGCCCTGTTTAGGGAAGTTTTTAATGTTTGATGTTTTATCGTGTTTTTAATATTCTGTTGAGAGCTTCCCAGTGTGGCTGAGGAGGCCCAGCCAGAAGGGCAGGGTATAAGTAATAAATTATTATTATTATTATTATTATTATTATTACTACTACTACTACTACTACTACTACTACTACTACTTTATGGATTGATTTGATAGCCTTCCCTCTCTCTCTCTCTCTCTCTCTCTCTCTCTCTTTCTCTTTTTCTCCCTCACTCCCCTCCCTAGACCATCATTTGAGAAGACACTTCCCTTGTTAAGTCTGAAAGGAATGAAATGTCAGTCAATGCCTCTGACACATAAACCAGAGACCTAACGTATCAGAAGAGTTTTGCTCAATAAGCACATACAGCAAAAAGGTTGACGTTTTGCAGCTGTCATATCAAAACCAGGATTCAGTCTCATTCTTGATTTTTGTAAATGTATTTCCCTTCAGATGAAAAGGAATGTCTTGCTTCTCACCTTCTGTTGTCAAATTATTATAATTATTACAAGGAGACTATACATGTTTGTGATACCCAAGGAGATCAACATTCTGAGCAAACACTTTGTTGCCTCGAAAGGATGTTTAATGTAAGAGGAATGGCTTCAAAAAGTAAACATTCATAGAATAGAAGCTTTCAACCTTCCAACTCTATGATTCTATGCCTAAAGGAGTTTTGGGGATGTGGATGGTGCTGTGGTCTAAACCATTGAGCCTAGGGCTTGCTGATCGGAAGGTCGGCGGTTCAAATCCCCGTGACAGGATGAG
Organism: Podarcis cretensis; assembly: GCF_951804945.1. Classification (NCBI taxonomy): domain Eukaryota; kingdom Metazoa; phylum Chordata; class Lepidosauria; order Squamata; family Lacertidae; genus Podarcis; species Podarcis cretensis. The sequence goes on from NC_137175.1 coordinate 94,321,674, forward strand.
CTCCCGTCGGGTTGTGAAGGTCCCTTAACTGAAACCTGGAAGCACAACTCCTAGCCAGTGCAGGCAATGCCAAGTGAGGTGGACCACAAATCGGATTCTGTGCAAGTCAGCTTCTTAAAAAACCCTAATTCAGGACCAGGTCATCTTTCTCCACCTGAGAGCCCCATTCCTTCCAGGGCTCACATGCCATTGATGGGAGAGAGGAGAGGCAAACCTGAGCAGATCAGCAAATGTGAATTTTGCCTTTTTACAGCAGGCTGGTTTGTCCTCACTGACACATGCCTCTCAATCTTTCATCCAGCACCAGATTTAGGAATGGTGCAGGAAGTTGTCCTGCACAGAGTGATGTGCCAAGGGAGTGCAAGGGACGCAGGTGGCACTGTGGTCTAAACCACAGAGCCTAGGGCTTGCCAATCGGAAGGTCGGCAGTTCGAATCCCCGTGACAGGGTGAGCTCCCGTTGCTCAGTCCCAGCTCCTGCTAACCTAGCAGTTCGAAAGCTTGTCAAACTTTCTGAAATAATGTATGAACTGAAATTCAGCTAGCCTTCAATATTCACAATTCTCTTAATTTTGCAATGCAGTGCTCCAGCCCAGTGTGTGAAAAAAAAGCATATGACAGGCTGAACCAGTGTGATCAAAAATGCATATGGTAGTGAAAATAACATACAAAAATGCATTGCAGTAGGAAAAAACTGCATTGCATTAATGTACGTATCAGCAAAAATTGCATTAAAAATGTGTATACTGGGAGATATTCACACCAAAATGCTGATGGATTTTCATGAGGACTTTTTCTTCATAATAATAATAATAATAATAATAATTTATTTATACCCTGCCCATCTGGCTGGGTTTCCCCAGCCACTTTGGGCGCCTTCCTACAAAATATTAAAATAAAATAGCCCGTCAAACATTAAAAGCTTCCCTAAACAGGGTTGCTTTCAGATGTCTTCTAAAAGTCTGGTAGTTGTTTTTCTCTTTGACACCTGGTGGGAGGGCGTTCCACAGGGCGGGTGCCACTACCGAGAGGCCCTCTACACAAATTGATGTGGCGATGTAGAGGATCATACTTACAAGATTGAAAAAGTGAAAAACTGAGAAAAACCGAAATGGAAGGATTAGCCCACCCCCTTCTAACCCAGTATGTTTCCGAGCAGAATTCAAAGTGTTGGTGCTGACCTTTAAAGCCCTAAACGGCCTCGGTCCAGTATACCTGAAGGAGCGTCTCCACCCCCATCATTCTGCCCGGACGCTGAGGTCCAGCGCCGAGGGCCTTCTGGCGGTTCCCTCATTGCGAGAAGCAAAGCTACAGGGAACCAGGCAGAGGGCCTTCTCGGTAGTGGCGCCCGCCCTGTGGAACGCCCTTCCAGCAGATGTCAAAGCGATAAACAACTACCTGACATTCAGAAGACATCTTAAGGCAGCCCTGTTCAGGGAAGTTTTTAACGTGTGATTTTACTGTATTTTTGGTTTTTATGGAAGCCGCCCAGAGTGGCTGGGAAGGCCCAGCCAGATGGGCGGGATATAAATAATAAATTATTATTATTATTATTATTATTATTATTATTATTATTATTATTATTATTCTTGGGGACTTAAGAAGGATCTGAGCAGACTGCAGCAGGAAACAGGCCAAAGTAGCATGGGCAAGTCTTACTACCTCTGCTACAAACCCCACATCACATTCGGGTGGCTGAGGTTGGAGCTCTGCAAAGGCTATCTGGTTAACCCCATCTCTGAGCTGAGCTTGGAGCCAGAGGTCTTCTCCTTTCATAGCTTGCTGTCTCAGCCACTCTACTGCAGATGCAACACAGTCACCCGCAGCTTCTCACACGGCCTGGTGGGTGAAATATCACAACCCCCATCCTACTCCTTGGGGAACATAAAGAGTCAGGTCCATTCATTCCTTAGATATTGCTCCTGCTGAGACTGAAAGTAAAATATAGTAATTAGAGTCACTATACAAGTAATTAGAATAGTGTCCTATTTCCCACAGATACTGAACGCTATGACTGCACGCATGCTTAATAGGCAACTTTCTATTGTTGATAATTATGCTAATTAGAAACTAATGTTTTTTCCCCATATTTGATCCCACTCAGTGATTGCTAATGGTTCAAGTTTCAAAGTTTTGGTCATTTTTGAGCTGCATACAAAATCAGTTGTTTTTTTTCCAAGTTACTACAAAGAAGAAATAAGAATCCTCCCCCTTTTCTCAAACTCTTTCTTTCACAAATGTAGTTCAAGACATCAAGGTGTTTTGTTTTTTTTAGTATGGTGACCAGCAGGGTACCGTTTAGAAAGGGAGGGGTGAACACCTATACTCTGTTTTAGAATAGTGTGTTTATTCCCCAGGAACACCTTTACATTTGATTATTATTCAAAATTAAGAAAATTAGGGTGCAATCATAACAGAATTTCTAAAGAGCAGGGAACTTTGGAACAATACACTAGGGAGGGGGAGGTTGTGCATATCAGTTCTGAACAGTGTTTTTAAAGGCGTTTTGTTCAGAACCTGGCAACGTGAATAAGGTCCATGGAAACAAAAAAAGCAGATTTTTGCATTTCAAAAATTGGTACCCAAACGGCAGCTGATAAGAGCTGGAAAGGGGTCACCTTGGAGCTCTGCTGCTATCTAAATGTCAGGTACTGAGGAGTGCCAGAAAAGAACAGCACCTGAATGTATTGGGGGCTTTCCTACTGCACAAACTTTTTAATCCATCCCCACCCCACTTGAAAAATCCCCTCTTGCTTTTTGATGCAGAAAATATTTGTAAAATGCACCCAACTCCTGGTTCAACTAAATCTTAATAGATCATAAAACAAGTTGGTAATTAGATGTTTTTGGAAACAAAGTCCTGGTAGAAATAGTTATACAGAAGCCTTGTATCTTCCAGAAATGTCTGTTCCTGAATCTAAAAAAAATGTAGTATATACACCGACAACTGGGAAACACTGGTCTGCGAGCGCCCCAACTGGAGAACAGCCTTTACCAAAGGTGTCGTGGACTTTGAAGATGCTTGAACTCAGGACAAAAGGGAGAAACGTGCTAAGAGGAAGGCATGCTTGGCAAACCCTCACCATGATCAACTCCTGCCCAGAAACCTATGTCCCCACTGTGGAAGGACGTGTGGATCCAGAATTGGCCTCCACAGTCACTTACAGACTCACTGTTAAGACCATGTTCATGGAAGACAATCTTAAGCGGCTATGCTATGAGGGATCGAAGGAGGAGGAGGAGGAGGAAGAAGAAGAAGAAGAAGAAGAAGAAGAAGAAGAAGAAGAAGAGAAGGAGAAGGGGAGAAGGAGAAGGAGAAGAAGGAGAAGGAGAAGAAGAGAAGAAGGAGGAGGAGGAGGAGGAGGAGAGAAGAAGAGAAGGAGGAGGAGGAGGAGGAGGAGGAGGAGGAGGAGGAGGAGGAGAAGAGGAGGAGGAGGAGAAGGAGAAGGAGAAGGAGAGAAGGAGAAGGAGAAGGGGAGAAGGAGAAGAAGGAGAAGAAGAAAAGGAGGGGGAGGAGGGAGGAGGAGGAGGAGGAGGAGGAGGAGGAGAAGAAGAAGAAGAAGAAGAAGAAGAAGAAGAAGAAGAGGAGGAGAGAAGGAGAAGGAGAAGAAGGAGAGAAGGAGAAGGAGAGAAGGAGAAGGGGAGAAGGAGAAGGGGAGAAGGAGAAGAAGGAGGAGGAGGAGGAGGAGGAGGAGGAGGAGGAGGAGGAGGAGGAGAGGTTTCTGCCTTCATTTACATAGCCTTATGTAAATGATTAGATTAGATTAAATTAGATTAAACACAAGTCTACTGTTACAGAAAGAAGAAACACCATGGTCCACCTGCAGCAGCACAACCAGACATCTTCATCTGCCTTCAAATGTGGTTTTATAAACATATAAAGCAGTGGGGAAATTCTCCACCAGCGAGCTCAAGTGCCATTTTCAGTTCACTCAGTTTCTTTCTTGGGTCCCTTTGCTCCTCTGTCCACCTGACCCATCATCTTGTGCCCCTTTTCGGTCAACTCAAAACTGCCCGTCCTCAAATGACCTATCCGCACTGCCCCCTCCAAATTGCATTGCTCAAAGCACAACAGAGGCGGGGGACGGGAGCAAAACAAATGTCTAGAAGGCCTGTGGAGAACAATGGGACCTTATTTGAAGGTCTGTTGTTGGAATAATGGTAGCTGTGAACATCAGAGGGATGACTGGACTCCATGGAAATAAATGCAGGGATTGATTGCAGCAGAGCCACCTGCACTGCTGCCGAGGAGGAGGGATGAGATGGCGACAAGGTACCACTCTTCCTCCTGATACACTATAGAAACACAGGTGGCAGGAGGTCAGGTGACCACAGCCACACGCCGCAACCACCATTGCTACTGGATGTGTTAATGGGATGAAAACCTGATGAGATATTGATTGCCCACTCAAATAGCTTTCTCTCTTGGCACAGCAAATGGACGGAAGGCCATCTGGAAATTTTCCTTACAGCTTATTGCACTGTACCTGTTGGTAGAAAGAGGGTGGTGCTGGGGAGAATCTCACCCTGTCTTGTTAAATCCTTAATAAATAAGAGAGGACTTTAGACATCAAGGGAGAAATGAGAAAGTTGGCTTGCTTTCACTTGCTTTGGGGATTCCCATATGCTGCATGTATTCGATGAATCTTTTGCTAATTCCTATTTCTTCTTGCCGGGACGCAGGTGGCGCTGTGGGTAAAAGCCTCAGCACCTAGGGCTTGCCGATCGAAAGGTCGGTGGTTCGAATCCCTGCGGCGGGGTGCGCTCCCATTGCTCGGTCCCAGCGCCTGCCAACCTAGCAGTTCGAAAGCACCCCCGGGTGCAAGTAGATAAATAGGGACCGCTTACTGGCGGGAAGGTAAACGGCGTTTCCGTGTGCTGCACTGGCTCACCAGAGCAGCTTCGTCACGCTGGCCACGTGACCCGGAAGTGTCTCCAGACAGCGCTGCCCCCCGGCCTCTTGAGTGAGATGGGCGCACAACCCCAGAGTCTGTCAAGACTGGCCTGTACGGGCAGGGGTACCTTTACCTATTTCTTCTTAGTCTACAATATATTATTGTTATTGTTGTTATTATTATTATTATTATTATTATTTATTATTATTATTATTATTATTATTATTATTATTATTTGAATTTAATTGAATTTATATACCACCCTATACCTGGAGGTCTCAAGGCAGTTCACAGAACAAGATCAACATAAAAACTGCAATATATAAAATCAAAATAAAAGCAACAACCCAATAGCACCCCTCCTCCCCACCAGAAAAGAGTCACATTTTAAAAGGGCATAGGCTGTCAATCAGATAAGCAAAGGCCTGGTTTAAAATGATCGTTTTTGCCTGGCGCCTAAAGGTGTATAATGAAGTTTTCTCTATGGTGAGACAGGAAGGCCCTAGGTTTCAATTCAAGTTGTGAGATTATGTCTGTACCCAAAGAGCTGAAGAATCATAGAATCATAGAATCCTAGAGTTGGAAGAGACCACAAGGGCCATCGAGTCCAACCCCCTGCCAAGCAGGAAACACCATCAGAGCACTCCTGACATATGGTTGTCAAGCCTCTGCTTAAAGACCTCCAAAGAAGGAGACTCCACCACACTCCTGGGCAGCAAATTCCACTGTCAAACAGCTCTTACTGTCAGGAAGTTCTTCCTAATGTTTAGGTGGAATCTTCTTTCTTGTAGTTTGGAGCCATTGCTCCGTGTCCGCTTCTCTGGAGCAGCAGAAAACAACCTTTCTCCCTCCTCTATGTGACACCCTTTTATATATTTGAACATGGCTATCATATCACCCCTTAACCTCCTCTTCTCCAGGCTAAACATGCCCAGAGATTTGGGGTGAGGAGTATGTGTGTGATGCCAAAGGCTAAAAGAAATGCACAAAGGCAGCTTAGAGAAAGGTGATGCTGATTTCTCCCACGTACACACAGTGAGGCTTTTGCTGTCTAATAGCAACAAGGAACAACCCCCAGTACCAACAACAACAAAAAAGGAAAATTCTACAAGGTGTCACAGTCAATCTCTTGTGCACAAGCACACAATTGCCACATACAGACCACAGGTGTGCACACACAATTCACATTCTCTTTGCACAAGTGTATCTTTCCCTCTCTCACAAACGGGAATTCACAGGATTATTTTTTTTGGGGGGGGGGGAGTCCAAGGAGGAGGAGAGTAAAACATTGGAAGGTCAGAGCAAGCTGTTTTCTCGCACAAAAAGAGAGAAGAATGGTAGAGAAGTTTACTTGGAAAAAAAGAAAGAAAGAAAACTGGGGAATCTGGCGCTTGTGGTTCAACCCAGAGGCACTAAAGAACGCCTCACAACCACCAACTGTCAACTGCAGGTCAGCCATTAAACACCTGGTGTCAGTTAAGTTAACGTCACTCAAAGAAACTAAAGCAGCTTGGGCAGAGTGATAATAGCGACTCTTCCCAGTAGCCTGCCTGATCTCTGCAGCCTCTGCTTCTGCCTCTGATATTGTAGTGCTCTCTGCCACAGGCTCTTCCTGCTCACTAACACTGATTACCTCTTCAGCTGCCGACACCTCCTCCTCCCTGGTTTCTCCCTCTGACCACTCATCGTCCACCCCCACCACCACTCTCCTGGCTCTGAGCTGTCTTTCCCTAGGGTGGTGCCTCCCAGCCAGTCCATGACACCAACCATGTCACCCATGGGCGCCAGGCTGGCAGCCAGTGGAGTCAGTTATTATCAAGGCCTTTTACCGATGGGATGCATTTATCCCCGTATTGCTTTTACAATGCAATTTGTATTTTTATGTATGTTTAAAAGTGATTTTTCTCATAGTTAAAAGCATCCTTCTGAATTCATTTCCCACCAGTGAAAATTCCTTTGAGAAAGCACTGGGACTGAAACAGGCTGTGCAAAAACAGCAGAGGAACAAACAAGCATGGCCAGATTAACCTGCATGCCAAAAATATTATAGATCAGGAAACAGTAGCAAAACAAGTATCGCTAAGATAGCTACATTGCAGCAGCAAATAGTACAGATTGCAACTGCTAGTACAAACTTAGGTTTGGCCCAAATGCTGCCACAATATCATACTCTTGATGTCTTGAAGTCTTCCAGAGCGCAAGCAGTTGCCCAGACTGATCCAAGCACCTTGTACACATTCTCGAACCTTACTAGCTGAAATTCATCCAACATAAAATAACTAGACAGTGCTCTGGATACCTTCTGAAATTCATCTGCAGGAACAATGCAGTCAAGGTCCTGGTGCATGCAAGAAATTGTATCCTCAAAATGCTTTGCAAACAAGTCACAGTGAGCTACCATCAGTTCTACTGCCTCTGTTGGGCCAGGCTGTATAAGGGCCTGTATTACCTTGAAAAAGGGATGCGGGTGGCACTGTGGGTTAAACCACAGAGCGCTGATCAGAAGGTCGGCGGTTCAAATCCCCATGACGGGGTGAGCTCCCGTTGCTCGGTCCCTGCTCCTGCCAACCTAGCAGTTCGAAAGCACGTCAAAGTGGAAGTAAATAAATAGGTACCGCTCCGGCGGGAAGGTAAACGGTGTTTCTGTGCGCTGCTCTGGTTCGCCAGAAGCGGCTTAGTCATGCTGGCCACATGACCCGGAAACTGTACACTGGCTCCCTTGGCCAATAAAGCGAGATGAGCACTGCAACCCCAGAGTCGGTCACGACTGGACCTAATGGTCAGGGGTCCCTTTACCTTTACCTTACTATCCTGAAAAGCTGTGCAGGCTGGCATAGTGAAGATGCAATGCAGGCAGCAAAGTATGCCTTCTTTGCTGCATTCACCACCATGAAGTAGACTTGATGATGAGCTCTCACCAGTGTTTGATGCATTTGACTGGTGTTTTTCCCCACCTGTGTTCAAGCTATCTTCTAGCTCAGTGATGGCCAAACTTGGCCCTCCAGCTGTTTTTCGACTACAACTCCCATCACCCCTAGCTAACAGGACCAGTGGTCAGGGATGATGGGGATTGTAGTCCCAAAACAGCTGTTCTAGCTTGTCTCATTGCCTTAACCTCTGGAGTACACCAAGGAGCCAAGCAGGTGCCACAAACTAGCAGAGGGCACTCGGGAGTGATCATATCAGTGGATCAGGCCATTCAGATGTTCCAGAGGTCAGCCAGGGCTTTAATAGGAGTGCCAGTCATAGCAGCCAGAAAATCCCCCAGAGTTGTCTGGAAACCCATCAGCCTCCACGGGCAGAGCATCCTAATCGGTCCAATGTCTCTTCAGAGGGGAAAGCCTAGATCTTAACAGAAAGCAATCTGTTCATTACAAGGGACTGATGTCAACAACCCCTACTTTCAGATCACCCTCTTCCTGCCCAGTTGAGAAAACAAGGTTCAGAGTGTGACCTGCCATATGCGTTGGGCCAATGACCTGTTGAGACAGTCTCATGGTCATCATGGCAGCCATGAAGTCTAGAGCCAGTCACCTCGGTATGAATGTTGAGGTCCCCTAGAACCAACAATCTGAGTCTTCAACACTGCCCTGAGACCAGCTCTGCAGGCAGGAAGACTGACGGCAACAAGGCAAGCAGTAAACCATCTGAATCAACCGTCCCCATTTCCCAGTGCTAGGAACACACATCTTTCATAATACAAGTGTTGGATTAGTGACCCAACCCACAGATGCGGATGCATACATCAGGGCATGGAGTGCCAGACATCTCAAAACAGGAACTCCAGCAGACAGCACGTTGGCACCAACAACACAGCACAGCATAGCATCTCTGCAGAAGGAGTTGCTGAGAGCACCGTGCTGTGCCTCTGGCTCATCGGTTCATCCACAGCAGTAGCAGCTGCTTCAAGACTCTGACCTTTAGTCTCTGCTATTTCCTTCTGGGCGTCACCTGATTGGTGACAGGTTGCATCTTGACCGTGAGACTCTGATTCTGTCACAGCTCAGGAAGGCAATTCTCAATAGATTCCGATGTCCTTGGCCGCAGGCATGCAACTGTATTAGAATTTTGTGTGCTGAAAAGATGGCCGTGGGTGGGTGGGTGCTGAGTTTGGGAAGTTTGACAGCAACTAATAAACAACACAGCACAGACTCTCTAATACAGAAAAGCTGCCATCTGGCCCTGAATGCATCCTCAATATTGAGCATTATTTCACCACAATCAAACTAGATAGGCACCTCTTAATGCAATTACATAAGCTTGGTAAAATTCAGCTTAGTTCCTTCCCTACCAAAGTGAAAGTTAAAACAAGCATTGTAATATGAGTCATCCCTCTAAATTGCAATTTCTTTGTTATGATATTCTTACATTTCTATTCCCCCTTTCTTGTACAACGGGACCCAAGATGGTGTTCATATGGTTCCTGGGTAGACGCCCTTCCAGACCCTGATCACACTCAGACCTGCTTAGCTTCAGTAAAGTGGTGTCCTCGTGTGCCTTCAGAACCATGCCCTGGAACTAGGACTGTCTATACTGGTGGTGGGATTCACCCACTCCCTTTCCCTTTCAACACAGTTAATTGCCTGCTGCTTCAGTCACTTTTCGTAATTCGAAGTTAGGGGGCTGGAGGAGTACGGCTTGGTTACCTTGGCTGACCTATCATGGGCAGTATCTCCATAGCAACATCCTGTTGTTTTCTGAAGGTACTGAAGCTAGAGGGACCAACAATACTCGCATACTGAAGCGAAGGACAAAACATCTCCTCCTCCTCCTCCAGATGCAGCCAGGCAGACAGGTGAGGAAAAGGGGAGCGGAGAGAACTGCCATCAGTAGTAGAAGAATATATACACACAAACATACTCATACGCACAATACAGTTAGAAGCCATCGATATATGATGAACATGTCAAAACATAATGCAGCCGTACAATGAGTCAGAACATTGGTCCTTCTACTCCAGTATTGTCTATTGTGACTAATAGCAGCTCTCAATTTCACAACCATGAGCTTTCGAATGAAGGCATGAGAATGCACAAACAGAACCCCTTTGTTTTTCTTGAAATAAAAACAGCTTGGGAAGGGGTCATTTTTGAAGCTGAGAAGCAGGGAAGGGAAGGGACCTCATATTTTGGAACCCTGTGGTGGTTAGTTGGCTTGAGGGTTGATTTATTTTTTATTATTATTTTAACTTATTTATTTCATCTATATCCCACCTTTCCTTCTCAAGTAGCTGAAATTGGTGTGCCTGGTTCTCCCACTCCTCACTTAACCCCCACAACAACCCGGTGAGGTAGGTTATGTTGAGAGGCAGTGACTGATCCGAGGTCCCCCAGTGAGTTTCATAGCTGAGTGGGGATTTGAACCCTGGCCTCTCAGGTCCTGGTCGGACCCTCTAGCCACTACAACACACTGGCACAGAAGAATGGTGGGCAGAGAAAACATGAAACACATCTCCTCCCTTCCCTATTCCAGATGTTCACCACCTGGAGCTGCTTTTACTTTAAGATGCTGTTTTCACACACACCCTGACATGCTCCCAAGCAAAATCCATCGGCTGAATTCAGATTGCCACCTTCAGAGCTGAGCAGCAGCAGCAGCTTTCACTAGAGAATGAGAACTGCACCAGGTTGGTAGTAGAGGACATTTTCTTCCTGTTTCCAGGGGGAGAAAGCAGAAGAGCTGCCCTCTACCCTACAAGTTCAAAATATATGTCACAAGACTCTATCCCATCCACCATCACACAGCCTCCAGGAATGTAGAGAAGAACTTACCCGCTCAGGACCACAATGAAATCCATGACATTCCATCCGTTCCGTAAGTAGGAGCCCTTGTGGAAAACGAACCCCAAAGCGACTATTTTAATGCCAGCTTCAAAGCAAAAGATCCCAATGAAATAAGGTTCTGTCTTCTCCTACAGGAAGGGAACAAATTAGCAGGTCAGAGAAGGGAATCGACAAATATTATACCCTGCCTACATGTTAGAAAATATCTGGTTGCTTCTTGATGCCAGACCCTCGGTAGGCTTATTCAGAAACAAGCCCCACTGAGCTTAGTACATCTTACTGCTCAATGCTTACTTCACAATCTCATGGACTTAATCCAGACAACGTTTGCTGTCCCCAAGTCCTGTTAAATCAAATCTAACTAGCCCCACTGATTTTGCAGGGCTTTCCTTGGAGCAGAGTCCACATTCCAGGTCCAGAGAACTGCACTCCAGTGCTAGGACCAAATGTTTCAAGCATTAAGCCTGACTCATTTCCCCCCAAAATGGAAGTTCTCCCAGTAGCCTGCCCTGTCTCCCCAAAGACAATAAGTTTGGGAAAGTGGGACTAGGCAATGGAGGTTCACCACACCTCTTTTTAACTAGGTCTAACTTCTGAGGGGGTCTGGGCCTAGTTCAAAAAGAGAGGGGGCTAGTGAACTGGAGGAGTTTGTTCCTTAGCAACCCTCCAATTCTAGCTGTTGCTGCTGTCACTGCTAATGACCCCTAAAGCTGCTTGAAAAGAACTCTTTTAAGTGGAAACTCTAAACAAGAGAAAAACCAGGCAAGCAGTCAAACTCAAATATGGGAATAGTTCTTTCTAAGCCACCTATGGGTCAGTTCTCAGTGAACTGGTTATTTACGTACATGCAATATGTTCTTCCAGGAAGAGATGTCCAACCAACAGCTCAGGGTTCATGAGTCTTTCATTATAAAGGCATGAATATTGACATGTGAGAAGATCCCACTGACCTGTGGACTTATGTGCTTTATCAGGGCTATGTCACCGAGTGCTTCCTCTGCATCCATCTCCATGAAAGGTTTCCCTTAAACATGCAGTTGGTACTACCAGTCTGGCATTGGAGCCAACTCCTAGGGGCTGAGGTCCCTTCAGACTCCCCAACAAAATATTAGCAGGGGTCAGGAGCCCCGAAGTTGGTGGGCATTGCTATCCAAATGGTGGGTGGGTGCTACATCTTGTGATTTATTATGTGGGGTGAGGCTTACTTGCCCTCCCCCTCTCCAATATTTTATTCAAGTTGGTACCCCTGCAGCCAGGGAACCAGGAGTGAAACTTTATTTCACAAGCTCCTGTGCTACTCTGATGGCATCTATGCATGCATATTAATAGATTTTGAAACATGGCATGCTCTACCACCTGCAGTATTATTTTATACCCCGGAACCCAATCTTTTTTTTCTTTTTTTTTTAGTTCTTTCTACGCTTCTAGGAATATATGGAAGTCCTTTCCCTGTCTTCTCATCTTCTCATTCTGACAACAATTTTTTTTTTCTAATTTATTGTTAGATTCACTCTAAATACTTTACCTGAGTAGAAACCTTCAAATTCACCTCAAATTTCTTTGAAAGTGGAGGTGTAATTCAAAAGCAACGCTACTCACCTCCACATTCCTCAACTCCTTGCACCCTCAAAGTTCCCGGGGTATTTAAATAAATGAAACACTGTTCTAGCGACCCAGAAGTTTCGCATGTGTGCTACCATTTTCCAGTGCCTCATAGCCAACAAAGTGGCAAGTTAGCCCTGGACTAAATCACAGCTGGGATAACAACTGTTTATCAAGTTTGCATCTCACCCAGAGAATGGCAGTCACTGGGTATCTGCTAAATCAAGCAAATAAATAAATATAATAAGAGTGCCTTTTGTTGATTAGGTGCCCTGGGCTAATGTTCTGTCCATTCAATGGACAGACTGGACCTGGAAACAACAAATGTCCTTGATCTATGGAAACACCAGTCCCAGCCCTTGTTGAAAAACCGAGGAGCTATTTCTGAACCATTTTAACACTGAAGCCCTGAGGTACATCCAATTAGGTTTTCCTGTATCAGAGTTTCCTTTGGCACTCACCCGCCACTCTTGAGACTGAAGGTTTACAGTGGGAAAACTTACTTGAATCTACATCCAAGAGATGAAGCAGTGGAATCCATAAGAACCAACCCCCACCCCCACCCCAAAGTCAACTTACTAATCTCCGAGACATAGGTGTCTTGTCGTCTTCAGGAAGGTGCTGTTCCAGGGCCAGAACGATGCAGTTTGCAATGATGGTTGCCAGAATCATGTATTCAAAAGGAGTGCATGAAAGGGTTAAGGAATACACAGAGAAAAACAGAAGCATGACAAGATTCTAGCTTCACTGCCTTCCTTTCTCAATCACTGGGCCAACCCTTTTGTCACTACATCCATGGCTGTTCAATGAACCTTCGCAAATCTCACATACAATAGGAAGTTAAGCCTTCAATTTTGGTGGGCAGTACCATGAAGCATCCTGATAAGGCTATTTGGAAGCGACAGGAGTGATGGAGGAAAGAGCCGAGTATATTGACAGTTGTCTCTCTCTCTACTGATACGAGTTCCTTGTTATTAACAAGCAACCTCAGCAGTTTCAAGTTCTGGGGGAAAGCCAGCGTCGTCCATCAGGAAAAAGTGGAAGCACCCAGGTTCAAATCCTTAAAGGTAAAGGTAAAGGGACCCTTGACCATTAGGTCCATTCGTGACCGACTCTGGGGTTGCGGCGCTCATCTCGCTTTATTGGCTGAGGGAGCCGGCGTATAGCTTCCGGGTCATGTGGCCAGCATGACCAGGCTGCTTCTGGCGAACCAGAGCAGCGCACGGAAACGCTGTTTACCTTCCCGCCTGAGCGGGATTTATTTACTTGCACTTTGACGTGCTTTCGAACTGCTAGGTTGACAGGAGCAGGGACCGAGCAATGGGAGCTCACCCCGTCGCGGGGATTCGAACCGCCGACCTTCTGATCGGCAAGTCCTAGGCTCTGTGGTTTAACCCAGAGCGCCACCCGTGTTCAAATCCTTACTCAGCCCCAAAGTTCACAGAATTGTTGTGAGGACAAAATAGGGTAATTCCAAGCATTCAGCCTAGAAATCCTAGGAGATAGGGTGGAATAAAACATCAGGGAATGAGTTTTAGCAAAGATCTAGACTGCATTTTAAAAAGATTTTTCTACAGAAAAGGTGTATAATAATCTCCTTTTGTGGTGGCCCCAGGGCAACTGCATCAATCTCTCTAAGCCATTCTGTGACATAAAAAGCAGCGAGTCAGACCTGGCTCATTGCCATCTGAAGAACAGCACAAGTCTGCAGTCACATTCATCCCATGCTGATGCCATGCAAGGGGTTTTTTTTTTTTTTTTGCATTAAACTAAGTGCTCCAACATGGGCAACTGAAAAGACTAATCTGTCACCTTCTGCTCTTGGCAGCTCAATTGTTGCTTGAGGGTGGGCAGGAAGGGAAGTTGTCTCTGTGAAAAGTGCTTTAGAAAGCTGCAAAATATGATTATTATTGTTGCTGTTATTAATATTACCTGCTGCAGAGTTCCACTCCTGACTGGCTGCGTAGGAGGAGATTGACTTTAAAGTGGCTTTAAAGAGTTGTCAAGGTCATTAACGCAAGGATGAACCAATTTCTCAAACAAGTAATGCTTCAAGTCCAAAGGGGCAGCTTCTGACCTTCTCCAACCCTTCCGCTCTTTCCGTAAGTCTGCATTAGGGCTCATTCCCTACCTACCCCAAGTCCAATCTTGCACATTTCCCCCCCCTCCTCTTGTTACATGGTAAACACAGCACTTTAACAACCTTCAAGACTATGCCAGTTCAGATTTGTTTCTTATACTGGGCATTCCCTGTTGGCACCCATTCAGTACAATGGCAGACATGTACAGCAGACAAGGCATATTCATGGCAGTACAGGTGTCTAGATACACACCAGCAAAACATTAGGAGAGAGAGAGAGAGAAAAGGCCCACTCAGCACCAAGGGGACCATCTGTGAGGTGCTCAGCACCATGACCATCTCTAAGGACCACACTGGAGCCCTCAGCAGCCATACTCACATCTCAAGCCTAGGGTCACCAAGAATAGAATAGAATTTATTATTTATACCCCGCCCATCTGGCTGGGTTTCCCCAGCCATTCGGGCTGCTTCCAACAAAGTATTAAAATACAGTGGTCTGTTAAACATTAAAAGCTTCCCTAAAGAGGGCTGCCTTCAGATGTCTTCTAAAAGTCTGGTAGTTGTTGTTCTCTTTGACATCTGGTGTGAGGGCATTCCACAGGGCGGGTGCCACTACCGAGAAGGCCCTCTGCCTGGTTCCCTGTAACCTCACTTCTTGCAAGGAAGGGAACCGCCAGAAGGCCCTCGACACTGGACCTCAGTGTCCGGGCAGAATGATAGGGGTGGAGACGCTCCTTCAGGTATACTGGACAGAGGCCATTTAGGGCTTTAAAGGTCAGCACCAACACTTTGAATTGTGCTCGGATACTGGGAGCCAATATAGGTCTTTCAAGACAGTTGTTATAAGGTCTCGGCGGCCACTCCCAGTCACCAATCTAGCTGCCGCATTCTGGATTAGTTGTAGTTTCTGGGTCACCTTCAAAGGTAGCCCCACATAGAGCGCATAGCACCAAGGTGATTTGCAAGAGCTGGAGAGGTCGAGGGCATTGGGAACTGAAGCGTAGCAGGCAGAAAGTACTGCTTTATCGACCAGGCAGCCAAAGACAGAAGGCAAAGCCACTGCTATTCATACAAATTCTGGTCAATCCAGAGGTCTCATGTGGCCATGGACTGGTTGGACACAGAGGAATAGTGGAAGGAACAGCTGGGGAAACACCAAGGGAAGAAGGCACAGAGCCTGGGGTGGTGATGGCACTGTTAGAATTCCTGCTCCATGACTGCAGTCATGGGATTTTTGTCTTTCACATGACGGTGTATGTTTTGACTCCACAGAGTGGGATGTGACGGAGAGAGGATGTTTGTGTTACTGTGTTCCGTGAAGTGGGACTATTGTCCTTTGTTCTTTTTCTCTTTGCTGTTTGATGCTCGAGAAAGAGGGAGCCATGTTGCAGTGCTCCATGTGTGTTTATATGTAAATAAAGTAGATTAGCCAAAATGCTGAGTTGGTGAGGTCTGTTACGCAACTGCACAAACTCTGCGGATCCCTAAGTGTGCCAGTGTTGGTTGGCATTTGTTGCTGTGATGTTTGGGCAGAAGAAAGCTTATGAAGCTCCCAAACGATCGACCAGGAGGGAGGGAACATGCCAGTCAGGCATGTGTCTCTGCCAGGGTCCTACTCGAGTTAGGCTGAACTCCTGACAGGCACAACAATGGAGAAGAGGGAGAAGACTGGGAAGAGAAGGTGTTGCAAGCTGAAGTGGTAACAGGGTTTTGTGAGTTGGGAGAGACTGTGGCAGAGAGAAGTCAAGAAGTAGAAGCAGGAGAATGGGACGAGGGAGATTGAGAGGCAGAGAAGGAGAGCAAGGTTGCAATCTACACCTTTCAGCCATATGGAAGAGAATCTGGCAATGCTGACCCATGATAGAAGTCCTGCCTCAACATTAATTGAGGCTTACCGAAAAAGGTCCGCCCCAATTACTGCTTTTAAAATCCTACCTTCCAAAACTGCTTTAAAAAAAGGCTGTTGGGGCTTCTGGTTACACCCCAGCCCCCCTGCTACTACGGGTGCAAATCACAGAAGGTAGATGGATTTGACAGTCAGTCTACTACAACCTTCTGACTTTGAACCGCGTAAAACTCATCATATAATTATTCTTTCAGTAAAGTTTTGGGAAGGGGAAACGTTGACTTCCTAATTATTAAAAGTGGATAGAAACGCAGGGCCCAGATCCCTTGATTCCTAGAACCAACATTTAACAAGTCCAACGTATGAAGGAATAATTCTCACTGGCTATGTCTGGCTGATTGCCCAGCAGAATGAATACAGGAAGCCTGCAACTTGTGTGCATTTAACTTGTGTGCATTCAATTCGAATAAGAAATAAAAAGGGAGCAGGAAAAATGGCTTTGGCAATCCCACCTACCATTGAACCCAGTGTCCTTTGACCATAAACGATTTTGGCTTTAGGCGTGATGCCTGGAACGTAATCCCCACGTAAATTGAGAGCATACTGTACTGCACACCCATAAATCAATCAAACCAGAAAAATCCCCCTAATCCTCCATTACCTTCAAAAACTCTTGGCAATCAAAACACTATTGTCATGAATTTATAAGTAACAATCGGACATAGCTAGATTAGGATTATTTCCTCCTGTGAAACAACCCCCTCCCCCCAAACAACCACACACCTGGTGATGGGAAGCAGAAGAATAGAATCTTAGTCACAATATAATTTGGGGGCAGAGAATCATGAGGCTTCAGAAACAATGGGAAACCAAGAAAGCTAAATCCCCTCTTCTTGCTAGAGAGGCACGTTCTCGATGCCTCTGTGCACCAGAAGCAAAATAAGTCTGTGACTCAATTGCTGAAGAGACAGGACTTATGAACCCTGCCAACAACCTCCAGCTGGTGACAAATAGGACCTGTTGCACTCGCTTGTTCCAATTGCATATATTTTTTGTGGCTTTCAAAACCATTGACTGTGAAGTGCTGGTGACACAAGGGGAAACTTGACAGGCTTTCATGGGACCACATCAAATCGCCTATTTGATGGCAGATGTTTGCCACCATCCTAAGATGCATGAATCTCTGGATGTAAAAATCAAAGTAATGTTTTATTTGACTGCCCCCCCCCAAACTACCATCTAAGGCAGGCATAGGCAAACTCGGCCCTCCAGATGTTTTGGGACTACAACTCCCATCATCCCTAGCTAACAGGACTAGTGGTGGGATGATGGGAATTGTAGTCTCAAAACATCTGGAGGGCTGAGTTTGCCTATGCCTGATCTAAGGCAGCTCCCACACACTCACACACAGTATATTTGTTCTTTTGCATAATAATAATATATATATATATATTCCACCTTCCCACCTTCCCTCCAAGGTTGTTAACATGGTTCCCTCTCCCCATATTAACCTTGCAACAACCCTTGGCCCAAGGTCGCCCAGTGAACTTCATGGCTGAGTGGGGATTTGAACCCTGGTCTCCTCAAGGTGGCTTACAGTAGATTGTAATAAAGCAAAACCCACACAAATACAGACAAACTGGCAGCCCTTGTTCTCTGGCTGATACATGGTACCAGAGCATAAACAAGACACCACAGTCTTTGAACTTGTCCTGCAGCAGGATTCCTCAACCTCGGCCCTCCAAATGTTTTGAGACTACAATTCCCATCATCCCTGACCACTGGTCCTGCTAGCTAGGGATCATGGGAGCTGTAGGCCAAAAGCATCTGGAGGGCCGAGGTTAAGGAAGGAAATCCCAGAAACTGGTGGTCTGGAATGGGGTTGGGGATCTCCCTGAGAAAACCCTTTGAACTCCACCAAACTACAATTCCCGGGATTCTCGGGGAAGACGCGCCAGTGAAAGTGAACGAAGCCAATATATGTTTGTGCAGAAGGTATGCCTGGAAGCAAAGCCAGAGGATTTGTTTAATTTAGTGATCAGAATCAAGAGGGTGTTGAATAGAAGGCTAGGAAAAGCAGCTCGAGAGCAGAGAAGGAATACATCATACCAATACAACATGTAAAGGTAAAGGGACCCCTGACCATTAGGTCCAATCGTGACTGACTCTGGGGTTGCGGCGCTCATCTCGCTTTGTTGGCCGAGGGAGCCGGCATACAGCTTCCGGATCATGTGGCCAGCATGACTAAGCTGCTTCTGGTGAACCAGAGCAGCACACAGAAATGCCGTTTACCTTCCCGCCAGAGTGGTACCTATTTATCTACTTGCCCTTTGACGTGCTTTTGAACTGCTAAGTTGGCAGGAGCAGGGACCGAGCAACGGGAGCTCACCCCATCGTGGGGATTCGAACCGCCGACCTTCTGATCGGCAAGTCCTAGGCTCTGTGGTTTAACCCACAGCGCCACCCGCGTCCCTCAATACAACATGTAGTCAGTTCATGATATTAACTGGGGGGAAATGCCATCACTCAAGCAGCCTGCTTTGCCTGTGCAAACCAGCATTTTTGCTTGTCATAATACAGGCTTGAAACAAAGATCAACCCGATTTCCGGCATCAGAGAAGATGACGGTCATTATGGGTGATTCAAGGCTGAACATTTTCTCGCTGCCCTGCATTACTTGCTAAGTAGCAGTGGCTGCAAGTCCACAGTGTGCTGTTTCCTCTCTCCCTCCCGCCCTCAATGAAAGCAATACGAACGTTGGCACATCACATTTCAGGGGGCCAGCGCTGACTGTTTATATTCCCACTGTGCAGCAGACGCATCTGTAATGACAGGGTCAAAACTGACCTTAGCCTTGCTATCCTGTTAATAGTGCATTGTCAAAGGTGTCTATGTGTCACAGAATTATTGAGTTGGAAGGGACCCCAAGGGTCATCTAGTCCAACCCCCTGCAAAGCAGAAATCTCAACTAGATCACACAAGACGGATGGCCATCCGTCTTGTGTGATCTAGTTACCACCCTGTTACCTATTATGTGGACGACCTGCAAGAACCAGCTATTTGCAGGAGTGAGCCTGCTGTAGTTCTAGGGGCACCCCAAGATCTGACCTGACTCAACTTTGCACTAAAGATAGTGCATTAGTTAAAGTCGTCCAGTTATCCAAGTATTTTCCCCAGAACAGTGGCGTAGCGGGGGGGTGTGCAGTGGGGGCCGGCCGCACCGGGTGCAACATCTGGGGGTTAGGGTTAGGGGGCGCAAATCCACGGGTTAGGGGGCGCAAATTACTTGCCTTGCCCCGGGTGCTGACAACCCACGCTACGCCACTGCCCCAGAAGACTTCTCTATCCCATGCAAGATGATCTAAACTAACTGCTGGCATTCTTGGTATACGTATTTCTTCTTCTTTCTTTGGTGATCACTCGTAGCCGAGTAATAATAATAATAATAATAATAATAATAATAATAATAATAAATTTTATTTATACCCCGCCCTCCCCAGCCAAGACCGGGCTCAGGGCGGCTAACACCAGATATAAAACAATTGATTGAAATACAACTTAAAAAACAAGATTAAAATGCAACATTAAAATGCAGCCTCATTTCAGCAGAAACTCAAAAAACTTTTTGGGGGATGAAAACATCAAGTCTTCACCAAGGCTAACTATCCAGACTGGTCCTACGTGGGCCAGAAAAAAGCCAGGGACGTCCCCAAGTAGGAGTTCCATCACAGAAGGAGAAAGGAAAGAGGGGGAGGGGATCAAGTTAATTCCAAGGCAAAAGCCAGGCGGAACAACTCTGTCTTACAGGCCCTGTGGAGTAAGATTGTCTTCCATAAACACGGTTTTAACAATGAGTCCGTAAGTGACTGTGGAGGCCAATTCTGGATCCACACGTCCTTCCACAGTGGGGACATTGGTGGGAGTTGATCACGGTGAGGGTTTGCCAAGTGTGCCTTCATCTTAGCATGTTTCTCCCTTGCATCCTGAGTTTGAGCGTCTTCAAAGTCCACAACACCTTTGGTAAAGGCTGTTCTCCAACTGGAGCCCTCGCAGGCCAGTGTTTCCCAGTTGTCGGTGTTTATACTACATTTTTTAAAACTTTGCCTTGAGACAGTATTTAAACCTCTTTTGTTGACCACCAGCATTACGCTTTCCATTTTTAAGTATTTAACCTGGTACCTAAACATAATCAGCAAAAATTTCAACTTCCCCCAAAGACATGGAAAACAAAATCATTTGAACTAGAGCCACTGGCCTATTTATATTTTTGTTTCATTTTCCTCTTCTCCATTTCCCAAAGAACCTGTAAGCAACTAACACTGGCTTAAAAGGAGAGAAACAAGGACTTCACTAGTGTTGCTGCTGTCAGATGAGCCCTCCGGGTAAGAGATGCACTTGCCTAACTTAGAAGTGAAGGCAGAGCAGGCAAAGAGGCACTCAGCGTTAATGTTTCTTCTTTGAAATTCAATTTTATTAACGTCCTTTATTTCCCCACTTTTAACACAACATCTAGCACCATCCATGTAGAAGAGGCAGGTAGAGAAGAATAGGAAACCTTCCGACTGAAGGAGGAGGAACCCAATAAGGACTAAGCATGCTCATTGATCACAGAATACTAGTGTCTATTGCAGGAAAGAAGGAATATTGCAGAAAAATGAGGCTGATTGAATGAACCCTGAGCAGAAGCACTTCACACTGCGGCAGTTTGTTGCCGTTCTTACTTGTACCTATTTTTGGAAGTGTGCTCTATTCTGTTTTCGTTTTTTCTTATTTTTTAAAATTTTGTTCCAATACTTACTTGCTGGTTTTAAATTGCATTTATATTTTATTTTATTTTATTTATTAGATCTGAGAATTAATTATATTCTCACTTTTGCACACTGCCTGGAATCTTTTAATGAAATGGTGGTTAATAAATAATCTAAACATTTTCTTTAACTCATTATATACCATAATGAGTTAATGTTTTAAAAATACTTTTGTTGAAAAACCGGAAGCCTTTTTATTGGGCATAGTGGGTGAAGAGATAGCAAGGGAAGATAAAAGACTGTTTATGTATGCAATGACTGCAGCAAGAATTCTTTTAGCCCCAAAATGGAAACAACAAGAAGTACAATGAAAGAAGAGTGGCAGATGAAGATGATGGACTTTGCGGAATTGGCGAAGCTGACAGGAAAAATCTGAAACCAGCATGATCAAGTATTCCAAAAGGAGTGGAGTAAATTTATACGATATCTGAAAGATTATTGTAAGCAATTAACATCACTAGCAGGGTTGTCTGAAGACTTGTAATGAGAAATTTTCTACCTTTCTATATTTATTGAAATTTTGAGTAATTTTGTAATGAGTCAAAACAAAAAAATTCCTTCCAGTAGCACCTTAAAGACCAACTAAGTCAGTTCTTGGTATGAGCTTTCGTGTGCATGCACACTTCTTCAGATACACTGAAACAGAAGTTTCCAGACCCTTCTATATAGTGAGAAGGTGGGGAGGGGTATTACTCAGAAGGGTGGTGGGAATGGGTGATTGGCAGATAGCTGTGATGAGCCTCTTAACGACTGCAATAGGTCTTACAGGAAAAAGCAAGGGGTGAAAAGGTGAAAAATGGCTTTGTCATGTATAATGAGATAAGAATCCAAGGTCTTTGTTCAGACCAGGTCTCTCCATGGTTTTAAGTTTGGTGATAAGTTGCAATTCAGCAGCTTCTCTTTCCAGTCTATTTCTGAAATTCCTTTGTAGTAAAACAGCTACTTTGAGATCTTGTATAGAATGTCCTGGGAGATTGAAGTGTTCTCCTACTGGTTTCTCTGTCTTGTGATTCCTGATGTCCGATTTATGTCCGTTTATTCTTTGGCGTAAGGTCTGGCCTGTTTGTCCAATATAGAGAGCTGAAGGACACTGTTGGTATTTGATGGCATACACAATGTTAGACGATGAGCAATTAAATAGTCCCGAGATGGTATGTGTGATGTTGTTGGGGCCAGTAATGGTGTTGTCCGGGTGTATGTGGCAGCAAAGTTGGCATCTGGGTTTATTGCAGGCTCTGGTGCCAGTGTCCGTGTTAGGTCTGGTTGTAGTATTATTGTGGGTTAGGAGTTGTTTAAGATTGGGTGGCTGTCTGTAGGCAATGAAAGGTCTTCCTCCCAGAGCTTGAGAAAGAGAACTGTCATTGTCCAGGAGAGGTTGTAGATCTCTGATGATGCGTTGTACTGTTTTAACTTGGGAGCTGTATGTGATGACTAGAGGTGTTCTGTTATTTTCTTTTTGGGGTCTGTCTTGCAGCAAGTTCACTCTGGGTATCAGTCTGGCTCTGTTGATCTGTTGTCTAACTTCATCTGCTGGGTATTTTAGTTCTAAAAGGGTTTGCTGTAGATCTCTTAGGTGAGAGTCTCTGTCTGTAGAATTGGAACAGATGCGGCTTTTGACTATGGCAGACCAACACGGCTACCTATTTGTAATGAGTGTAATTAGAATTGGAAAACGTACCAAATGCAATGATACAAAGGTTAATTTTGAAAGCCAGTGAGGAAAAGTGGATAATAATGATGTGAATGTATATTATTAAATGGAATATATATATATATATATATATATATATATATATATATATATATATATATTACAGACTCCGCTAACCCAGAAATAGTACCACGCGGCAGCAGCGAGAGGCTCCATTAGCTAAAGTGGTACTTCAGGTTAAGAACAGTTTCTTTTAAATATCTTGCTTTTATTTGCACTTATTATTATAAAAAGCAGAGACATCACCTTGCCAACAAAGGTCCGTATAGTGAAAGCCATGGTTTTCCCAGCAGTGATGTATGGAAGCAAGAGCTGGACCATAAAGAAGGCTGATCGCTGAAGAATTGATGCTTTTGAATTATGGTGCTGGAGGAGACTCTTGAGAGTCCCATGGACTGCAAGAAGATCAAACCTATCCATTCAGAAGGAAATCAGCCCCGAGTGCTCACTGGAAGGACAGAATCTGAAGCCGAGGCTCCAGTACTTTGGCCACCTCATGAGAAGAGCAGACTCCCTGGAAAAGACCCTGATGTTGGGAAAGATGGAGGGCACAAGGAGAAGGGGACGACAGAGGATGAGGTGGTTGGACAGTGTTCTCGAAGCTATGAACATGAGTTTGACCAAACTGCGGGAGGCAGTGGAAGACAGGAGTGCCTGGCGTGCTCTGGTCCATGGGGTCATGAAGAGTCGGACACGACTAAACGACTAGACAACAACACCACTATATATATATATATATATATATATATTCTAAACAAACAAGCAAACAAACAAACGATGTACACCTCTAATTTACACAAGGTTCCTAAACAGTAAGAAAATAGGGTGCCAGGTCTCTTGAGTTTATCCTTCAAGGTTTTAGTCATCTTCTCAGGGTCTCCAAGAGAAGGACTGAATTCTTCGGACAATGGGTCAGGCTATTTTCCTGCTTGGCTTGAGAGCTTCTGTCATCTGCTTCCTCCTTCCCCCAAGTCAATCCAGTGCCAGTCTTTAGAACTTCACAGAAGCAGGTTCTCCCCACCGAAGGTGCCATATTCTCTCCCCTCCCTCACCAGACACCATCATGCCCCACCCCTGCCACCAAGCTGCCAGCCACTCTTCCTTGCATACCTACTAGGCACCACTCCCTGAGCCTTAGAAAACCTGGCAATTTCTGGGTAAAATAGATTGCAACCAGGGCTGTCAACCAATTATAGTTTCAAATTCATAAGTGTATTGCTCTAGCCAAAGGCAATTACAAACTTGTATTAGGCAGTCATATTAATAAACTAATACTTAACATACATCCATAAAATAAAAATCCATCATATAAAAGAAGACTTTGCCAAGTTCCTTAGCATTAAAACACATTTTCCCTTGTGCATCACAGCTCCAATTCTAATATTATTTTGCCTTTTTAAAAATCAAATTTGCCAACATCCATGTCAACCAATTATGGACATTTTAGCTGATTCACTGCCTACCTTTTTTAAACCAAATACTCATTTGATGGCCACTTTCCCACAACCCAGTAAGCCGTAAACCACAGTTTATTGTCGAACAATCAGTCTGCTGGCGCACACTGCCAGATCACTCCTGCTGCACTTTCCCCCGAAGTCCAAGCAGAAGCAACAAACCACAACCCTTGCTGAAATTCTCTCTTTAACACAACTGTTAAATGAACAGTACAGTAGCTCGGTCCTCTTTTTTCCATCTGGCCAACCAAAGGATTAACAGGGTTGCCATCTCACAACCCCAGAGCCAGGCATGTGCCACAGAATCTCCTAGCAGAGAAGGAGAAAAGGGAGCTGTGACTCTTGTCACCTCCCTTCCCCTGCCTCCATCTCCCCTCCTGTCTGTCCGGCACAGGGGCGAAACTGGGCGTTATTTCACCCAGTTCAAAGACCTAGTTTGGCACACACACACCCCAGATGCATTTGCATACACACACACTCAGGCTGGGAGCCTCAAAGGGCCCCCTCTGGAGGCTTCACCTGGGGCAAAAAAAAAAAAAAAACCTGGCAAAAGTTTGTTTTTCTTGCACCCCTCACCTCAAAAAAAAAAAAAAAACATTTTCAGTATGTTTCCGAGCACAATTCAAAGTGTTGGTGTTGACCTTTAAAGCCCTAAACGACCTCAGCCCGGTATACCCGAAGGAGCACCTCCACCCCCATCGTTCTGCCCGGACACTGAGATCCAGCTCCAAGGGCCTTCTGGTGGTTCCCTCATTGCGAGAAGCAAAGCTACAGGGAACCAGGCAGAGGGCCTTTTCGGTAGTGGCGCCCGCCCTGTGGAACGCCCTCCCATCAGAGACCTAACATTCAGAAGACATCTGAAGGCAGCCCTGTTCAGGGAAGTTTTTAATGTGTGACATTTTAGTGTATTTTTTGTCTTTGTTGGAAGCCATCCAGAGTGGCTGGGGAAACCCAGCCAGATGGGCAGGGTACAAATAATAAAGTATTATTATTATTATTATTATTATTATTATTATTATGCCAAGTATTATCCACCATTTTTTTTCCAGATGGTTGCCATCTACCCACCCCAACTGACCCTGGAAAGACACTAGGCCTGGGCCACAATGGAGGATTCAAAATGGTGGCCAGTCTGCCAACACAACTGCCACTGCTGACAATTGCAGCAGCAGCAAAAAAAATAAAAACAAAAACGGCCCATTTCATGAAGAGAATATATATGAGTAAAAGAGCTGACTGAAGGAAAGTAGAACCTAAGAGCTGGGCCAGAGCCTGTTGCTAATACAATGAGATTGCTCAGAAGGATTTATGGTTCTGATAGCACCCATTTGCAATATGCCCAAGTAGCTGCAAGGAAGCTCTGGACAAGGGGCTGCTGTGGGCCCTGCCTGATACAATTCGACCATTTCAACATCTGTGTCTATATCACTTCGGTGATGTATAAGCAGCGAGATGCTGCGAGCTCCCTTCAGAACGGAGAGCTACTGATAAAAATATGTAATTGATTAGATTAAATCAGAACTGGAATCTAGCCAGATAATAATAATGAGTGGGATCAGGAACAAAATGTTGCAGTACTCAGTGCTACTGTTCACCCAGCCAGGCACACCTTCTTTTAGTGCACTCCACTCCTCCTCCACCCCCCACCTCCCCACAGACATCCAGCATACTCAGTCCTCTATGTGCTGTGGGGGGAGGGGGACCATCTTAGTTTCTCTCCCCACCCCCCACCCCCAGCCACTGCTTTTCTTCTAGAAAAAACAAGGTGCTGGTATTGTGTACCCTTGAGTGCCCCCAGACAAAAGCACTGGTCCTCATATATATATATTTCTTCTTTTGCAAGCCTTGGGGTTCCCACGGAGCATAATGATGCCTCCCTTTTTAGCCTCAATACAGTGGCACCCCGGGTTACATACGCTTCAGGTTACAGACTCTGCTAACCCAGAAATATTGCTTCAGGATAAGAACTTTGCTTCAGGATAAGAACAGAAATCATGCTCCGCCAGCGCAGCAGCAGCGGGAGGCCCCATTAGCTAAAGTTTCAGGTTAAGTACGGACCTCTGGAACTAATTAAGTACTTAACCCAAGATACCAGTGTACTCCCATTTTGGGGACGCGGGGGTGGCGCTGTGGGTTAAACCACAGAGCCAAGGACTTGCCGATCAGAAGGTCAGCGGTTCGAATCCCCGCGATGGGGTGAGCTCCCGTTGCTCAGTCCCTGCTCCTGCCAACCTAGCAGTTCGAAAGCACATCAAAGTGCAAGTAGATAAATAGGTACCACTCCGGCGGGAAGGTAAACAGTGTTTCCGTGCGCTGCTCTGGTTCGCCAGAAGCGGCTTAGTCATGCTGGCCACATGACCTGGAAGCTGTATGCCAGCTCCCTCGGCTAATAAAGCGAGATGAGCGCCACAAACCCAGAGTCGGCCATGACTGGACCTAATGGTCAGGGGTCCCTTTACCTTTACCTTACCCCCATTTTGAGTTCATGGGCTTTAAAATTTGGCACCAGAGCCACCTATTGAAATAGCAGGATTGCCAACTTTTCGACCACCCCTGATGCTATTCCTGTAACAGCGACTGGATCTGCAGTAATGAGCAGGCGGCGCATTTCATGGCACTGGGATGAATGCTTTCATTGCCTCTCGGCCACAGTTGGTCAAAGTGAGTGCAACTAGGGGAGAGCTTCGCCAAACTTCCAAGTTTGAGGATCTGCCAAGATAAGCCACGATAATGGCTCCAATGTACTGTTGCTCTCAGGATACTGTGGGAAATTAAAATGGTTTCCACTAAAGTGGAAGGATGTGGGTAATTAAATGATGGGCAGCTCATAGACCCAGCCACCTTGCACAGAAAGGACAAGGCCATTATCACTGGTTGGTTCTGGCGGTTTCCCAGAGAGGCTGGGGGAAAGGGCCGTTTGCATTTAGCATTGCAGCCTTCACTCTAATACAAGGCAGCAGAAGAACCAAAGCAAATATGTTCTGCTCTGGTTTATAGACCTCACCCCAATAGCCTTAAATTACCTTAGCTACCTGTAGGCTCACCAGCTGGGAGAAGTACTTTATAGATACTAATTTCAGTCACACCTTTGTTTTCTCAAAATCTATTTTTTATTTGCTTGCTGCTAGCAGTTACCCAGCAGTGATCCAGATTAGTGAATTAAGTGCATTTTGAGCCCACCTCTTGCCTCGTGCTCAGGGTCAGATCAGGAAACAGGACACTTCAAAAAAATGAAAGCAATTATTGGCATCTGTCTGTCCCAAGAAACAATGGAGTATGCCTCTGGAGGGTGAGGTCAAATTGCTGGAGAACCTGAGCAACTGCTGTGGTTGCAGAGATGGGATGGCCAGATGACAAGACACACCCCCCCCCAGCCCCACTGATGTGGTCCAAAAGAAAGCAGATAAATACATTTGGCACCAGTTTGGCTGCAGGAGTTGCTGGAAGGAGTCATACAAGACGCCAAGAGCACTTATTAGGCAAGAACCCCAACGAGGTTAAAGCCAAGCCTTCCATATCAGCTCAGGGTTAGACCATGCCTGGGATCCTCTCCTCCACGGCTGGCAGAGAAGGGCAGGTGAAAAGACAGCAGGCTGGGAGAGTCTGCTGCCGCCCTGTCTCTCTTTTCAGCTGTGCATGTAAAAGCCATGGAACAATTTCTGGATTGTGTAGCTTGGCAGCTCTTTATAACCTTTCTTCTGACTATCCAAAGCTAGTCTGACAAGGTCTCGCAACCCTACTGAAAAGCGCTCCAGATTCTTGTGGGAGGAGAGGATTTTCTACCTGCAGAGCAGCCATCAAAAACACCTCCCTCGTGTGAAATTAGCACTTTGAAGTGGTATGGACTGGAAGGCGCTGTTTTGTAAATGGCAGTGTGTGGCAAGGAACAGAGGGACACAGGCTCAAGCCCAGAACAGCTTTTAGGAAGCAGAGCAGCAGTGGTGCTGGATGTGCAGGGTTAGGGCAGCCTGCGGGTGGGGTGGCCAGGATGCTTTCCCAATCTCACCCCATTCCTGCTGTGATTAGTGCCATGCTGCAGCCTGCCACTACTGTGGCCCTCACTCCCAAGTGAAGCAAGGTAGGAGGCATATTTGGGGTGACAGGGGAGGAGTAGCACCTCTGTTTTTGTTTTTTTTTAATATAAATTTTTATTAAGATTTTAAAGGTTACAGAAAAAAAATAGGAAAAAGAGAAAAAAGAGAATATATATATATATATATATACACACACACACACACACACACACATATACAATCAACCATACATATAGAAAAACATCATCAAAAAACAGAAAAAAGAAAAAAGAAATAAAAAACAAGTCAAACCTTTAAATCACTTACTTACATTCACTCATTTCCTTGACCTCCTCACGCCTCCCATTTTTGTATTCTAATTCAATTAGATATTCCAGCAAATCCTTCCAACTTTGTTTTTATCCTAATAGTTTATCTTAATATACTATAATTTTACATTCTCTCTTTCACCAATTCATTTTTACTTAATCCTTTATATCTTTTCTGCTAAAACCACATAATTTTTTTTTCCAACATCTTTCTAACATTCCTTAATTTTGCAATATTTCTGAAGATAAACTTTAAATTTCTTCCACTCTTCTTCCACCGACTCTTCTCCTTGGTCTCGGATTCTGCCAGTCATCTCAGCCAATTCCATATAGTCCATCACCTTCATCTGCCATTCTTCCCAAGTGGGTAGATCTTGTGTTTTCCAATACTTTGCGATGAGTATTCTTGCTGCTGTTGTAGCGTACATAAAAAAAGTTCTATCCTCTTTTCGCACCAAATGGCCGACCATGCCCAAGAGAAAGGCCTCTGGTTTCTTCTGGAAGGTATATTTAAATATCTTTTTCATTTCATTATAGATCATCTCCCAAAAGGTCTTAATCTTTGGGCATGAAGAGTAGCACCTCTGTTGTGGGGTACATTGTGTTCCTTCTAGGGTAGTCCACCTTTGGTCCCCACCAGGGGTGCCAACTTGAATAGAATATGGGGGGGGGAGAGAGATAAGCCAAGCCCTGCATAGTCAATCATGAGATGCAGCACACTCACACCATTTGAATCGCAATGTCCATCAACTTTTTTGAGGGGGCTCAAATATTTTATTGATGGGGCCAAAGGGACCTCGCCTCCAGGAGATAGCTCCTATGCTTCCCTCCTGCACTCAGCTCTCACCAGCAGCTCCTAGAAGCTCTCAGCATGTGACAGCAGCCACACCCTGGGAAATGGCTTCGACTGGTCAACTAAAGGAGGTGATGGGTCTCAAGCCTTCAGTGAGTTAGGGACTTCCCCTGCATACAAAGACATGTTCTGGTGGGCTAAGCAGGCAAAACCAATAGTTGGTCCAACAGTCTGCTACAACAGCAGCAAGGATACTTATTGCAAAGTATTGGAAGACCCAAGATCTACCCACCCTGGAAGAGTGGCAGATGAAGGTGATGGATTACATGGAACTGGCGGAAATGACTGGCAGAATCTGAGACCAGGGAGAAGAGTCGGTAGAAGAAGATTGGAAGAAATTTAAAGTCTATCTACAGAAACATTGTAAAATTAAGGAATGTTAGAAGGATGCTGGAATGAAGCTATGTGGTTTTAGCAGTAATGTTATAAAGGATTAAGTAAAAATGGATTGTTAACAGGTCAGTTACAATATATTAAGATAAATTAGTAAGATAAAAACAAAGAAGGAAAGGATTTGCTGAAACAACTAATGAACTAGAATACAAAAAAGGGAGGTGTGAGGAGGTCAAGGAAACAAGCAAATGATAGATAAGATATGGAAAGATGGATTTGTTTTTAATTGTTTTTTTCTGTATTTTGTATTTTCTGTTTTCCTTTTTCTTTCTTTTTCATTCTTGTAATTTTTTGAAACACCAATAAATATGATTTAAAAAACAATAAAATAGTGGGTCCAACAGTCAAGAAGGGGGTTTCTGCACATGCCGTAGAAGGAAATGAGGAACAGATGGGGCTCGTCAACCTGGGAAGGTAGGAGAAGAAAAGCTCTGGTCCTGAAGCTCTACTACACTCATCCATTAGAAAAGCTTCGGGAGTAAACCCCAAAGAAAAATCCATACCCACTGCCTTGTGGGACAGCTTCAGGGGAAGAAAAGGCTAAGGAGTAAACAAATCTGGAGAGGACTACCTAAGACAGTTGGCTGGCACCTTGTACATCTCCTTCTGGCAATGCCTGCAACCAAGTTGGGGCCAGTCTGCATGGATGCATTCTGGGGTGGGTCAGTCCAAATTGTCATATCCTGCTGGCCTGGAGACTGCAGCCTGTATGACACAGATCATTCTCTCTTTGCTATTCCCTTGGAGGGCAGCAGAAAGAGCTCGACACCTTGAGTACGGGCTCCATTTAATCAAATTTTCTCATCACTTTGGACTCTGGATTGATTTGCCAGATGTTCATGCCTACACAGTTCATCCGTGATGAACACCCAAATAGAATGGCTCTATGGGCTCACTCTTCCATTGTCTCTTGAGACTGACAGATGTCAACCAAAATGTTGACTGGTTCTAACAAGGATTGGGAAGGCAATGTGGAACTGGACAGAGACAAACTGTAGCAGCATCCTCCTCAGCCAAGCATTTCAACAGCAGAGAAGAAAGCCCGCGTCCCTAGTTGCCAAGAAAACAAGTTGCCCCAGCAGAATATCAGCTTCTGCTACAAAGTGGAACTTCAGGCAGAGAAAGATTCTGGCTTCCTCTACAGCTACTTACAGCTTTAATGCACCAGGGATGAGAGTGAGAGACTCTTGGTATCTCTGTCCTTTTCATCATCCCCTCCTTATTTGAATAACAAGGTAAGAACCTTTGGGACAAGTTTAATGTGATGAGACCCCAAAGAAAATGTAAAGTCCCATGCTTGTATTCCTTTAAACAAGGATGGGAAGAATGTGGTCCTCCAGATGTTGTCAGACTTCAATGCTCATCCATCACAGCTGGCATAGCCAATGGTCAGAGGTGCAGTGGACCGATACAGGAGAGATACGGGATCCCCATCCCTGGCTTAAGTACATCACCTTCCTCATTCAGGTCCAGATCTAGTCCAGGAGTTTGCTTCCGATCGGAAGGTCGGCGGTTCGAATCCCTGCGATGGGGTGAGCTCCCATTGCTCAGTTCCAGCTCCTGCCAACCTAGCAGTTCGAAAGCACATCAAAGTGCTTCCAGTGGGAAAGTAAACAGCATTTCCATGCACTGCTCTGGTTTCGCCAGAAGCAGCTTAGTCATGCTGGCCACATGACCTGGAAAAACTGTCTGTGGACAAACGCCGGCTCCCTCGGCCAGTAAAGCGAGATGAGCGCCACAACCCCAGAATTATCTGCAACTGGACTTAACTGTCAGGGGTCGTTTACCTTTTTACCTGGTATTTAGAGACATACTGTTTCTCATCTATCATGGCAAATATTACTGATAGGAAGGTAGGTCATCTACATTCCACGTAGTCATCTAATCCTTTCTGAAATGTCATCTCAGCCTGTGGTCATTGCCGGATCTTGTAGCAGTGAATTCTGTGGCTTCATATTGCATGTCAGGCCTGAAACTATTGCCAATCAGCTTCACCATGGAGCCTCGAATTCTGGCATTATGAATCTAGGCAACTTTAGCAGTACGTTGTAGTTCATTCTTCTTCTGGGGCGAGGAAAGAATACTCTTTATACATTTTAGCTCCATTACTCTTATCTCAGAACAAGATGTTAAATAATGATCCAGCTGCTCTTAAACCTCTGATAACCATCTACCTATCAAGCCACAATCTGCCTTGATGCTTGAAAATCTTAGTCCCCTCTGGATTTCTCTCTCTCCAAAGGGTATCATCCTACACACTTGCATTTTGATTGGGCAATGAAGAACACCACTTGAAAACACTGTCATCAAAGCTCCCCCTAGGCAAATGCCATACAGAGTCCTTGATCTATTGTATATACATATGCATTTCATAGATACATTTGAATAAATGCATAATATCCCACACTCCAAAGGGACGCGGGTGGCGCTGTGGGT
This sequence comes from Podarcis cretensis, assembly GCF_951804945.1. Classification (NCBI taxonomy): domain Eukaryota; kingdom Metazoa; phylum Chordata; class Lepidosauria; order Squamata; family Lacertidae; genus Podarcis; species Podarcis cretensis. The sequence continues at coordinate 94,353,876 of NC_137175.1, forward strand.
AAAACCTCAGCGCCTAGCACTTGCTGATCGTATGGTCGGCGGTTCGAATCCCCGCGGCGGGGTGAGCTCCCATCGTTCGGTCCCAGCTCCTGCCCACCTAGCAGTTCGAAAGCACCCTTAAGTGCAAGTACATAAATAGGTACCGCTTTATAGCGGGAAGGTAAACAGCGTTTCCGTGTGCTGCTCTGGTGCTGGCTCGCCAGAGCAGCTTTGTCACGCTGGCCACATGACCCGGAAGTGTCTGCGGACAGCGCTGGCTCCCGGCCTCTAGAGTGAGACGAGCGCACAACCCTAGAGTCTGTCAAGACTGGCCCGTACGGGCAGGGGTACCTTTACCTTTACCTTTATCCCACACTCCAAGGCTTGTTGCAGTCCATTTGCCAAGGGGTCATGGTAAAAAAAACAACAACACCAGGTTTAAACCACCAAGAAATATCACGGTCAGACAGGAGCTCCCAAAAAGCATCGCTCTGCTGTCAAACGTTCTAGGTCAGGCCTGCACAACCTGCAACCAACCAAGCCAGATGCTGATACAAGGCTGAGAATATCCAAGCCCTCTTTATACAAAGCTCCAGGCTACCATCTATTCCTCCTTTATATGCTTCTAAAGCCCCATACAATGACCTTGCAGAAGACACTTGGCTAAGTTCATCCTTTTTGACTGTTCAGAGGAGACAGATGGAACCCACAACAAAAGGCTGCAGTCTATCCATCTCTGCCCCATGTTTCGTTTTTCATTCAGTGGTACCTCAGGTTAAGAACTTAATTCGTTCCGGAGGTCCGTTCTTAACCTGAAACTGTTCTTAACCTGAAGCACCACTTTAGCTAATGGGGCCTCCCGCTGCTGCCACCACACCACTGGAGCACGATTTCTGTTCTCATCCTGAAGCAAAGTTCTTAACCCGAGGTACTATTTCTGGGTTAGCGGAGTCTGTAACCTGAAGCGTCTGTAACCAGAGGTACCACTGTACCACTGTATTCTGCAGCCATGTTCCATCCTTGTCTGCCTGTTGTTTTCCTGCGAGTGGGGAGGTTGGAGGCTCTGTGATTTAAAATAAATAAATAAATAACGTGCTTCTGCAAACTGCAAGGTCCCCCCTGAGTGTGCCACCGCCTCCCTCTTTTTCCTGAGTTTTGTGTCCAATCCTGCACACCACCTGAGTTTGCTTTTTGTCGAATAAACTGGAATGGCATGAGCCTTACTGGGTTGCGCTGCTGAGTGTCTGGCAGGAAACACTTGGCCTGAGCTTTGATGCTGCTCTTTTTTAAAAAAAAATATGAAGCGGGATACAGTTGTTTTAAAGAATGAAAAATAAATAAGTAAAAGGCATTCTGCACCTCCCTAGTCAAAGCAGCAGCTGCCTTAAGGGACCACCAATGCAGGCATAGCTGTTTGGGACAGATAGGCATGTCCAGGCTGATCTAAAGGGATTTAAAAAATAATAATAATTAAAGGCTAGTTTTAAGCCTGGGATTGTTGGTGCTTGTTTATTTTATTTTATTAATCATGTTGTGATCTTTTAAGAGTCCGTTTGCACCTGAGGTTTTTAACTATAGTAAACTGCTTTTAACCTTTAAGATTGGGTGGGATAACAGATCTAAACAAACGCCAACACCAGCAGTTCTGCATAAATCATGGTTTGTGTTTGGTCATATTCCGTCATCTGTTTCTTAACTGTACAGGGAATTATAAATGGTTGGGGTTTTTTAAGATGAACCTGCCACAGATAAATAGCAGTACATTAATGTCCTTTTGGCCCAAAAGGTGTTCTGATTTCCAATTCCTCATTAAAACAAAAGTATACCATGTGGTTTTCTCCTTACTTGCCTTATCAGAATTAAAAAAAAAAAAAGAGCTTCGGTTGCCATAGCAATTGGATGCAACTTGGCATCTCCATGACAACTACTGCCTCTGTTTCAATTCACCATCTGACAAGGCGCCTCTCTTCCTCCCTCCGTTTGCTTCATCTGTCAAAAAGATGGACCGACCATCATACCTACTCCCAAACAAAGCTTAAAATCTAATGAAGGAAAGGCAAAAGAAACAGTACTGTGTAAGAACAACAAAAACATTCCAACAGGCTAGAGACAACTGGTCCCAGATGGTTTTCGTTGCCATATATTTCTGTTGCATGATCTTATCGCACCACGAGATGCATGCAAATATCAGCAAAGGATGGTTGTTGAATATGTTCAGCTATTCTGTATGAACATAACCCTCAAGATTCCAGGGCACTATCCATTAAGGTGTTTTCCTACACAACCCCATTGAAGAAATGAAACAGGAGAGCTGCTGTGGGGTAATGGATAGGATACAGGACTGGAGCCACTTTGGGGTCAGACATGAACTCTCAGTCTAACCAGTTTGACGTAAGGATGAAGGGGGATAAGATTTGCGTACACTCTCCCTAGCTGCTTAGTGATGGGATGCAAAACAAATGAAATCATTCTCAAAGAAAGCAGAAAATCTAATTACTGTATCCTGGTCATTGGCCAATGATATCCTGTTTCTTCCCCCGCCCCTCATGCAGCAAAATAAATGCTCATTAATTCAGTCAATCATTTATTTGCGTAAAACCAAGGGTCAACACAAACTAACCATTGATTTGTTTTAAGGCTTGAAGCATGATCCACCGGGAAGTCCTGCTCTACAAGTCTAATTTGAGAGCCAGTGTGGTGTAGTGGTTAAGAGCGGTAGTCACGTAATCTGGGGAACCGGGTTCGCATCTCCGCTCCTCCACATGCAGCTGCTGGGTGACCTTGGGCCAGTCACACTTCTTTGAAGTCTCTCAGCCCCACTCACCTCACAGAGTGTTTGTTGCGGGGGAGGAAGGGAAAGGAGAATGTTAGCCGCTTTGAGACTCCTGAAGGGGAGTGAAAGGCGGGATATCAAATCCAAACTCGTCTCTTCTTCTTCTTCTAATTCAAAGAATGTGAGCTGAACAAGAACACAAGAACACTGATTTGATCAGTGGCTCTGGGGGGCCACCCAGAGTGGCTGGAGAAACCCAGCCAGATGGGCAGGGTATAAATAAATTATTATTATTATTATTATTATTATTATTATTATTATTATTATTAATCAGTCATCTTTAGTTTTGGGGGAATGTATTTGCTCTTAGGCTGCATCAGCTCTAGAAATCAAAACTGCATTAATACCCATCCCTTCTTCACCTTGGGAATTTGAGTTTTGTGAACAGTGGTAGGGAACCTTTATGGAATTCACAGAACTTTACCAAACAACAATTCCCAGGATTTTTCGAAAGTAGGGGTGCAGAACCTGTGGCCTCCAAATGATGTCATACGTCCCAGACAGCATGATCAGTGACCAGGAATGACACCCTAGGGTTGCTAAGAGACTTGCATTTTGAACTTGGAAGGATAAACAACCACCAGCTATTACACAAAGGTTTTAGGACCTTACTGTCCTGGATACATTTGAATTTATTTCTTATAGAGTGGACATCTATTTTGACATCTGGACAGCTTATATTAATTCATATGCTTAGCCTAAGATGGTTGTAAAGGTAAAGGGACCCCTGACCATTAGGTCCAGTCTGGGATTGCGGTGCTCATCTCGCTTTACTGGCCGAGGGAGCCTGCGTACAGCTTCCAGGTCATGTGGCCAGCATGACTAAGCCACTTCTGGTGAACCAGAGCAGCGCACGGAAACACCATTTGCCTTCCCACCGGAGTGGTACCTATTTATCTACTTGCACTTTGACGTGCTTTTGAACTGCTAGGTTGGCAGGAGCAGGGACTGAGCAACGGGAGCTCACCCCATCGCGGGGATTCGAACCGCCGACCTTCTGATCTGCAAGCCGTACGCTCTGTGGTTTAACCCACAGCGCTACCCGTGTCCCGTACTGACTGTTACTCTTACTTTAATGTGAGCTGACAATGCTTGTTATTATCATCAATAACGTAGTAACTCTTTTACTTTCCTTCATTTTTATTTTATTTTCTCTTCTGGGTTACATTTGCAAATTAACAATTAATAATACCAAAAAAAAACAAAAAACTGGGATGGTCAGAGTTGTAGTACAACAACCTCTGGAGGGATACAGCTCCCATATCTCTGCTTGGAAGCAACTCAAGTAGTTAAAAGCCAACCTTGAAAATAACTCCACAAAAGTGACTAGCTCACATAGAATGCTAGATATTTATTGGCCTAAAAGAAAAGAAAAACCTGGTTTGAAAAATAAAACTTCCCTGCCTGCTAAACTACAGACATTTCTTATGCCAAATGATAGAATATGTCCAAGGGCAGTTAATATCTTATAAAACCAATTTAAGTCTCTAATCCTAAAACCAGTGTCTAGTGCGTAAGACTCTTTGGCCTAAGTGGTACTTACTTCTAAGTAAACCCTGTACAGGATTGTGTTGTAAATGGGTTAGGGAGTATATACTCTGCCTGTTGAGAATTAGGAAGGCTCCCCCACCAACAGGCAAGAAAGTTGGAAGGGACAGAAAACTTTCTCATTCCATTCTAATTTTCTCTTATTCCTCTCTTCCCTTGAACACACAGGGAAAATTATCTGTGCAGAGGAGAGAGAACAATAAATTCAGAAAGGAAGCCAGCGATTCCTCCTTTCCTCTCTGAATGTGCATTTTCTATCCCCTCCAACGTTCTCTGTCTGTTGTCAGGGGAACATTCCAGATTTGAATCAGGCAGGGCTTTTGCATGTGGGGTTGCTATCCTATGGCAAATGTCGTGTGTGGCTCTAAAGACCTTGAGCCTGTGGAACAACTGGAGACAGTCAGTGCTTCCTGTTATAGTTGATCAGGTGGTGAAAATTAGGCGGCACAATGTTGTTCCACAACAAGTTGTTTTCTCTTTCCTGGCCCTACTAGATTGGAAGTCTTCTCTAGGTCAAGTCATACAGGAACCCCACTTTATATATCCCTTGCCCTGCACTGTATTAACCCAAAGTCTACCCATATTGTGCAACTGTTGGACAGTCTAATGCTCTTATGTAAATTTGCTGCATCATGTGATACTCTCCTAAGTCACCAGCCAAGTTCCCACAACCTTGCATCACACACTGTTAAGAGTACTTGAATGGGCAACACAATGCTACCCATGCAGGCTATGTTTCTGAGCCCTAGAATTGCTGGGTGCACCTAGGCTCTGAGCAAATTTCAGTGCAACCTTTCCCACCCTTGAAGGAAACAGCAAAATTCCAATAGGGCATTATTGTGGAGCCCTTTCCCCTGCCTGCAACCAACCTTTGTCAAATGCATGTTACGATAGGCTCATAGCACTATATCTGACCATTGCTGTGAATGGGAGGCCCATCCAGTGGCCTCCTCTTTCCTAGGGTTCTGGTGCACAGGCTGCTAGCTTGCACACATGCACAAAGAGCCCTGAGGAGCACAGCCAATGGCAGATGTAGATGAGCCTCCCATTCTGGGTAGTGGTCAGACAGTGACTGGGTAGTGGCTGAGAATAAGGAGCGGGATGAAGGCACAGGAAGAGTAAGGGAGTGCGGTAGGTGCGGTCCGCCCCGGGTGTCATCCCCGAGGGGGGGTGATATTGCCACACCGCTTCCCTGGGATGCTCGCCCCGCCCCCACAGGTGGCTAGCCCCGCCCCTCAGGTGCACAGCACGTGCGCCACTCCGGGTGCCAGAGCAGCTAGCTCCGCCTCTGGATGAAAGAACTCCATAATGCCTTTGGGCATGGGTGGGCAATCTAAGGGCCGGGGGCCGAATCCGGCCCAATCGCCTTCTAAATCTGACCCACGGATGGTCCGGGAATCAGCGTGTTTTTACATGAGTAGAATGTGTGCTTTTATTTAAAATGGACCTTTGGGTTATTTGTGGGGCGTAAGAATTCATTCATATATTTTTTTCAAAATATAGTCCGGCCCCCCACAAGGTCTGAGGGACAGTGGACCGCCCCCCTGCTGCAGTGGCGTAGCGTGGGGGGCAGGGGGGGCAGCCGCACCGGGCGCAACATTTGGGGGGGGGGCGCTCGCACTCGCAGCTCTCTGCCCCTACCTGGCTCACTCACTCTCTCTCACTGCAGTGCTGGCTGTGCGAATCCGATCCGAACTGCCAGGTTGCCGCCCACTGTGGAGGGGGAGGGTGCCAGGCGTGCGTTGTGGTGCGGAGCGGAGAGAGAGCGAGGGAGGGACTATCTGGGGGAGGGACAGTGCAGCGGCCACCCAGCGCAGCGCTGAGCGCGGGAGAGAACCACATCCGACCAGCCCAGGCAGCAGCAAGAAGAAGCTGGCAGCGGCGGCAGATTAGGGGTTAGGGGCGCAAATTACTTGCCTTGCCCCGGGTTAGGGGGCGCAAACTACTTTCCTTGCCCCGGGTGCTGACAACCCACGCTACGCTGCTGCCCTGCTGAAAAAGTTTGCTGACCCCTGCCTTTGGGGATCCTCTGTTATGCATTTGGATGGATCATTCCCTTCTTATTTTTTCCCAATGAAAGCTGAGTTTCTCAGAATCTGAATTCTGCAACACAATGCCTTGTGGAACTGTAGAATCCATGTGGCCCAATGCCAGCAGTTCCCTCATAGTGTGCATCACATGTGGTCATTCCATTGGGTTAAGTGAAACTATTGCTCCAAAAGAAGTCCGCAACTCCAGCTGAAGGATCTGGCCTGTCAGCAATGTACACCATGTAATCTTGGCAGGTGCCTAGATTGTCAATGCGTAATTCTCCAAAGCATCCAGTGTTCCACGCTTAGCCTTTGTAAGGCCAGGACATTTGTTTTGGGCCTCTTGTTGTGGTCAAATATGATTAATAGAAGATGAATTGAGCAGATATTGATGGGTTGCGCTTTCTATCTCACACCCTAACCGAATTGTAACTTTCCAAGCAACCATGTAAATGAAATCAAGGCAGGAGGCCTGGCCACTGACTGCTGCTCAGCTGATAGACAAGAGGCTGACGGTCTCTGGGTTTGCATTAGATTTTCACCCAGGGTTCAGTCGATTCATCCTTTTCTATATCAAACTGCCCAAGATGCTTCCATACCACAGCAATTGCCGAAATAAATGCAGTTTGTCGCTACACACATTAACAGCAAAAAGAGCTGCTCCACTCGGATGTCACTAAATCTGGCTTGTAGGCTTGAAATGCCCAGGGACCCGCTTGCTTCCCAGGAAACAAAAAACCATTGTCTCATATTTCCAACCTATGCATCACCCTATATTTACATTGGAGAGCAAAACGGCACAGGCTGCTGGAATAATTACACATTTACCCAGCAGATATGCAGAACTGAATCACCACCTCCTAGTTATTTTTATCCTTATTACCTAGTCAACTGGATTTGGATGAGGAACCCAATCTTTCCTCCACCACTATGATCCCCAGTTGGTTTTCTTCTAAGTCATCCATGGAAGGGCAGATTTGTGGAATTAGCAAAATCAGGCAGCAAAGCTTTTCCCCAGACTATACCACATCAGGCTGCAAATGACAGGCTGCTTGGTAAGAGGTTTTCAGCCCCTTCCCCACAAAAAACCCTCCCTAAACACCAGGAAATGAACCTGTCAGGGAAAAGGGTTCAGCCTAGCATTCCTTTTGATCTGCTACCTGCCTGCATGCAGGGAGGTTTTTCTGCTAGAGGATAGCATTTACTCACACACCGTCCCATCCTCCCATCCGAAGTGGCACCATTTATGAAAAACCTCACTGTCCGATGCTGCTGATTGCAGAAAAACCATCATTGAAAAGAGAGCAGATTCCTTTCAGATTGATTAGATCCAAAAGATACCTCTCCAAAGCAAGTATGATTGAGGGAAAGTGACAAAGAAAGCCCAGGGGGCTCGAATTTGCAGTGCCTCAAAAGGCTGTTCAGACAGAAGCACGCAAGTTGTCAAGAGGTGGTTAAAAGCTACCAAAACTGATTCCCCCAGTGTACAATTACAAAAGAGAAAATAAGTAGGCATTGCTACATTATCTGATAATAGTATGCAATTACAGTGCCCCCTCATTAGAGGAATGTTGGTAAAGTTAGCTCTGTCCTAAGTCATTCCACTTTCTGCTTTGGTTCAAAGGAACTGACAGGCAGGCAATGCTGACATGTGCCTTCTAAACATCCCAGCGAAAACTAGTTTCAGAGACCCCAGGATTTGACCACACCCAGCTGCAACGTAGAGGAGAAAGAGGAGTGGCGTTCTCTTTGCCAGCCTCAAGCATGGCTGCAACCAGTGGTTTTCTTTCAGATGGCACTCAAGGGTACAAAGTACCAGCACTTTTATGCTGCTGTTGTTGTTGTTAAAAAGTGTGGCGCTTACAGTAGCAACTTCATGGTGAATACCGGCACCTATAAGCAGTGGCTGCAACACAAGATCTTACCTCACTGGCCTGGGCATAATTCTTTTTAGGTTAGCCTGGGCTTCTTGCTTGGGCAACAGCTAGCATGCCCTTGCCTGCCTGGTGCACACTTTATACAGCATCTGTTCCCAGCCCGTCTTTTTCTGGGAGCTGCTCCCCACTGTGCCGAATGTCAGCTCTGGTCACATTGAATCTCTCAGCTCCTTTGTCTCTGTATCACCAAGTCATCACATGTTGCTAATGACACAAACATGTTGCTTTACACATAAGACCAGAGAGATGTGACACTTGGAGATTTCTTTCATCCTGAACCAGTCGTCGTATGTCACAAGGAATACTGCAAAGTGCCCTGGTTGCTCAAATTACTGGTTATGTGATGATGTAACTGGGATGGAGTATACAGTCAACTAACCTCACCTTGCTGACAAAGGTCCGTATAGTTAAAACTATGGTTTTCCCAGTAGTGATGTATGGAAGTGAGAGCTGGACCGTAAAGAAGGCTGATCGCCGAAAAATTGATGCTTTTGAATTATGGTGCTGGAGGAGACTCTTGAGAGTCCCATGGACTGCAAGAAGATCAAACCTATCCATTCTGAAGGAAATCAGCCCTGAATGCTCACTGGAAGGACAGATCGTGAAGCTGAGGCTCCAGTACTTTGGCCACCTTATGAGAAGAGAAGACTCCCTGGAAAAGACCCTGATGTTGGGAAAGATGGAGGGCACAAGGAGAAGGGGACGACAGAGGATGAGATGGTGGGACAGTGTTCTCGAAGTGACTAACATGAGTTTGACCAAACTGCGGGAGGCAGTGGAAGACAGGAGTGCCTGGCGTGTTCTGGTCCATGGGGTCACGAAGAGTTGGGCATGACTAAGCGACTAAACAACAACAAACCTCAAGTGTCTGAACACCAACTTCAGCTAAATTATAAAAGCCCTGGCCTCAACACTTAGGCCTCAGTCTGAGGCATTCATCTCAGAAAAGAATGGCCTTGCCTAGCTAAGCTCCTGCTCCTACTCTGCTGTTTTTTGGAAGCTCAACTCCTACTTGCACCCCTTGACCTTTCATGCTATCTCTCTATAACTTCACCTCTTGCCCACCTGGGACAGCATAACCTGCCCCAGGACCCTTTGAGCCTTGACTCCCTCAGGACTCAGGTTCCCCTAAAAGCCTGGATCCTGCTGGGCCCTGCTTCTAAATAAATAGGATACAATCAGTATAAGAGAGATACCTGTATCATACAATAAGAGTTCGGGAATTTCTTTGAAAGCTTTCCGGTTCCTGAGCTCCCTGGAAATAAGGGGGTTGGTGCCTGCTCAGTGAGTTTGCATGAGGATGCAGAAAATTAGAGTTTCACCCTTTCTAATTAAGACACAGAATGGCATCTGAGCAGAGAATGGGGGCTTATGTTGACTGAAGAAATAAGGAGGTCAGATTCCCAGCTCATTATGAATAATTAGGCGATGATTAACCACTTTCATTCAATATTTAATTCACATTTATGAAGCATTAGCTGGAACTTTACATTTGGCTTTGGGAACAACGTATTTCAGGTGCTCTATTCCTTTCCTTGTGTGGTAGGCCGGGTGGTAGGCCGGGTGTGTTGGACATCAAGCAAGGAGATAATTGTTGACCTCTGCAATGCATCTTACTGGGTGACCTCCAACCAGTCCTTAGAGGGCTAGGTCAAAAGCAATAAATAGTCCTCTGGTTCTTTACAGATTTATTGTTGTGACATAAGCTTTTGTGGACAAGAGCCCATTTCATCAGCTGTCTGAAATCATACACGTGCACACGCATGGCAGGGCAAAGATTGAAGGTGAAGCTGAATGTCCATGAAAAACAAGGACAGAAGGTTTATAGGTTTTTAATCATTGTCTAGATTTCTTTCAAAAACTCTCTGCTTATTTTATCCCAACCAAGAATAACATTTCATGCATCAGATGATGTGGGCACTACTCCACAAAAGCTTATGCCACAGTAAGTCTGTTAAGGCTTTATGGTCCTACCAGACTTCTTTGCTGGCTTTTTGCTGCAAAAAAGTTTAGCATGGTTATCCCTCCAGGAAGATGTTCAGACCTCACAAACAATGAGGGGACTGCCATGAAAGCAAAATGGGACAACCTCATAGATGCTCCTCTGGTTGGTTGCAAATATGATTTCTAATGTTATAGACAAAGGTCTTGGAAATATTATGGTTTCTGCCCAGGTTAAAGCCACAGCACCTCTTCCACATACCCCCCCCCCCAAAAAAAAATCAGGGCCAAGCCATCAGTTCAGTATGTATTTTTGGACAAATTGCCATCCATGTTTTGCCACTAGACCTTTGATAAGATACATGAGCCACCATTACTGCCCCATAGGCCTGGAGAGAGCTCTGAGGTCAGGATAGCAAGGGTTGCATTAGACCACTGGTTCTGAAGTACCCCAACTCTGCCCTAACAACGGTTTATGTTCCTATAGTCTTGATGCCATCAGTGGAAATGCAACAAGACTGCCTTCCGCAAGGAGTGGTGGAATACCAGTGATCTGAAAACACACACTCCACTTTTCATCATTGTAGAGGACATGCTAATAATCAATATGAGGGAGGGGAGCTCATAGCTAGAGGTAGGGTGCATGTTCTTCGTGTGTAAGGGGCCACCTTCAACCCCCAGCCTCTCCAGGTCAAGGATCTCAGATAGCATGGGTGGAAATAGGCAGTAATTGCCTGGATGGCCCCAATGAGTGTAGGGTACCTGCTTATGTGCATGTGTTTAATGCAGTATGGGTGAGCCTGCCATGAGACAAGAGGTGGAGTAGTAGATTTTGAGTTCCATTAAGGGCAGCAAGCGAGGGACTAGGAAGCTCTGGTCCTCCTGTAAGCAGTGTTGAAATGTGCCACAGAACATTTAGAGGCATCATTTAATTTTCCTACATCAAGCAACAAAATGTATTCAGCTGACCCTGGTATGCATTGGAATTGGGAAGAATTAGAATAGCTTCCACTATAAGAATTAGAAGACTAGCTTCCACTTTAAAGACCATGGGTAGGCAACCTAAGGGCCGGGGGCCGAATCCGGCCCAATCGCCTTCTAAATCCGACCCACGGATAGTCTGGGAATCAGCGTGTTTTTACATGAGTAGAATGTGTCCTTTTATTTAAAATGCCTCTCTGGATTATTTGTGGGGCATAGGAATTCGTTCATTATTATTTTTCCAAAATATAGTCCGGCCCCCCACAAGGTCTGAGAGACAGTGGACCAGCCTACTGCTGAAAAAGTTTGCTGACCCCTGTTAAAGACACTCTCAAGACAAATCTTTTAAAAGGTAGTATAAACACCGACAACTGGGAAACACTGGCCTGCGAGCGCTCCAGTTGGAGAACAGCCTTTACCAAAGGTGTCATGGACTTTGAAGACGCTCGAACTCAGGACGAAAGGGGAAAATGTGCTAAGAGGAAAGCATGCTTGGCAAATCCACACCGTGATCAACTCCGGCCGTGGAAACCTATGTTCCCACTGTGGAAGGACGTGTGGATCCAGAATTGGTCTCCACAGTCATGTATGGACTCACTGTTAAAACCGTGTTCATGGTATGCAATCTTACATGGCTATGAGGGATCGCCAAAGAAAGAAGGAAGGAAATGGAAAGCTATTAATGACACAGGAAAGTAACAAACTCCTTCAGCAATGTACAAATTGAAGATGACTAATATCTTGGCTAATTCTTGGCAATGAAACACGTTACGCTAATAAATGGTAGACACCAAAAAAGATTTGCATGGGTGGTGCCTTTTTTTCTTCTTCTTTTGCAGGATAATATCCTGTGCATGTGTCTGCTTAGACACTTCATCAAGCCAGAACATAGGAGACTGAAACTGTCAGAGCTTCAGAAAGAAAAGCTGCTTACTTCTCAACTTCACCTACAGGCTTTAGGGGTGCAGGCTGGGCTACTACGTGCAGCCTTTGAAATTTCCCTTCACCAAATCAGGATGGATATATTTGGAAAATGCACACGGAAACATTTCCCCCTTGCCCACGCCTGCCAGCATGACTTTCTCGGTGTAAATGTACAACATGCTGTAGGAAAGAAAATGGAGCTGGTTTTCTTTTTATAAGCTTCATTCTGAAAACGTTCTGTTACAATGAATTTCCAAATACATAAGCGGAACTCATTCTGAGTACAGAAGTAAAGCCCTGCTGGATCAGACCGAGGGACCATTGAATCCTGCATCCTGTTTCCAACAGTGACCAACCAGATGCTTCCAAGAAGCAGGGCAGGAAAGCAATAGCATCCCCCCTGGGTTGTTCCAGCATCAAATATTCAATGGTAGGCTGCCTCTGAACACAAACTTTTCATTTAGTTGTAATGGCTAGAAGCATTGATCATCTCCCTTCCAGTGTGTTCCAGCATCATCAAAAAGCATATTAATTAGGAAGAATAGCTAGAAATGTTTGAAAGAAGTTTTTTTCTTCCTTTTATCAAGTTCACTTTATGGTGGGTGGGGGAATTCTTCTTCAATATTGTCTTCTTAATGGGCCTATGATTCACAGGACCTATTGTGTGCTCATGCACACCTATGAATAATTATTTGCATGAACATGTTTCCATTAAACATCATGCAAGCATTAAACAAAGGGCTCATCCACACCTCTGAAAACTGCTGAATCAAACCAAAAGGATTTCCCATGGAATGCTGTTTTTTTTCGATTCAGTGGTGAAGCGTGCATTTTTCAAGGGAAAGCTGCGGAGCAAAGGCAAAACTGCTTGGACGTATGCCTGGAAAGCAGGGAACAAGCGGAAAACCACTCAAACCCATGTTTTCTAGGCACAGGACAAGCAGAAGCATGGACAAGCCCTCATTTAAGAAGTTAAAGGTAAAGGTAAAGGTACCCCTGCCCGTACGGACCAGTTGTGTCCGACTCTAGGGTTGTGCGCCCATCTCACTTAAGAGGCCGGGGGCCAGCGCTGTCCGGAGACACTTCCGGGTCACGTGGCCAGCATGACGAAGCTGCTCTGGTGAGCCAGCACCAGCGCAGCACACAGAAACGCCGTTTACCTTCCCGCTATACAGCGGTACCTATTTATCTACTTGCACTCAGGGGTGCTTTCGAACTGCTAGGTGGGCAGGAGCTGCGACCGAAAGACGGGAGCTCACCCCGTCGCGGGAATTCGAATCGCCAACCATGCGATTGGCAAGCCCTAGGTGCTGAGGTTTTACCCACAGCGCCACCCGCCTCCCTCATTTAAGAAGTTAGGCAAGGATATATAACTCTTTTGCATAGTTAAGCCATTGCGCAAGATGCATGAACTGGAGGACCTACAGATACAATACGCAGCTAAATATTTTCAGCAGATTTGTAGCCAGCTAAATATGAAAGTGCCAGGAATATTGCATATCTGCTTCACGCACACTGGCAATGAACAACCCTCCCATACTGGGCACCATTTTCACCACAAGCTCCACTGATGTAAACGAAGACCTGTAAACAGAGTGCCAGCGGGGCACCTGCAGGAGAAAGAGCCAATGGATGGTGCCCAATTGCTGCAAGTCAGCAAAAGTAAGTACTTATTGAATTGCCTAGTGCACACATCCAGCCAGGTTTTCCAGGTGTTTTACAGAGACATTAAAAGCAAAATGGAATTCCCGAGAAAATGCTAAAACCAGGAAAAGATGCATCACAACAGGGAGAACCCCACCCAAATAATTTTATTTTATTTCTTAGAAACCAGCATAAAACACAGCAGCAACGCCATAGGGAGGTACTTAGCTTTTAAACTATTCAATATGGCAGAGCAAAGCCTATCTAACACAAAAGCAGGACAAGTGGAACTGCTTTGATGGGTTGCATCTCCTTTACCACCGGGCACAACACCTAGCAAGCAAAGACCAATTCTTCCATGGGAGGCTGAAAGTGTAGAGGGCCTCCAGACCAAATGGAGGCATGCACTGAGTGAGATTTAGTAAGCAAACACATTCACATAAGCCCATTGTGCCCCACGTTTCTCTGTCCGGGGAGCGTGCGTGCAATTCCCAGGTGGGGTGCACTTGTCAGTGGGCTGACTCAAGGAGCGAAAATCTCCTCACAGCTTCATGGTATGTTTTATGGCCCATGGGACCACCCCTTCGGTTCTCAGCCTCCTCACCTAGGTATAAAGGTCACCCTTGGCCAGGGCTATAACCAGGACAACAGTGCCAGTTCCTGGACCCACATTAGGAGCAGAGTTCTCCAAGCAAGGGCACCCCGAGGTAAATTGCTGGAGCAAGAGTGATATGTATGCAGCCAGCAGGAGGGAGTGCTCTGTTGTTTAGTTGGGAGCAGATGGCCAGGCTCCTAGCATTTATAACAGAACTGGACAACCCAGAGACTTTGGAACACCTGCCAGCTACGAAGGCTGATGTTGCACCCTCTTATTTATCTGCTGCGTCTGATGAGGCTCTGAGACACGAGCACACAGAGACATAGAGAAATGATCTGGATAAGCCCCGGCCAAAAGCCACCATCATGAAGGCCAAGCCCCAGTGTCCAGGCATGTATGAAGCATCTAAAGAAGATGGCAATTTCTGGCTGCAACATGGCTGCAACTCTTGGTAGCACCATATCGGCCTCTCTTGTGCTCCCCCTTACTTCCCTTGTTATCATGTACCGAGACAGAGGAGAGAATAAATGTTCTAGGACAGGGGTGCACAACCTGCGGTCCTCCAGATGTTTCTGGACTACAACTCCCATCATCCTTGATCACTGGCTATGCTGGCTGGAGCTGATGGGAGTTGTAGTCCAGAAACAACTGGAGCGCCACAGGTTGTGCACCCCTGCTCTAGGAACATTGTTTTGAAAAGCATGAGGAGGGAGGTCTCCACAAGGAAGCTCCAGCTGCTGCTACAACAGGTATGCCCTGGGCTTGTTTCCTCCTGCTAATGTTGCTTCCTAGGCTATGTGGTCATCTGCTTATTGTTACGTTGGCTGGTTAAGAACTTCTGGAACTGTCCCCTGCACCTGAAAATACTCTGTGGGCCAATGAAATCCTGCTCCTAGATTCTGCAGAATAAGGCATTCTGGGTATTTTGTTTTCTGGTCATGAAAAAGTGGCCGGTGTTGAAAAATGTGTGTTGGCAAAAATGAAGAGAAACATGCCATTGTGCTATAAAGAATGGCCATCTATCTTCCTATCATAGGTGCCAACTCCCTGGAGCCCTGGGTGCCCGAACACCCACAAAATTCCCCATGACAGGACCGGGCACCCACAAATATGGGTCCAAGAGCCAAGCTGGCACTCCTGCTTCCTATAAAAGTCAGTATCTGGATTTGACCACACACTAGAGTCACACTTGAGGATAAGCAAGAGACAAATGCCAGGGTGGGGCTATGAAGATGAAGGAGCAGACAGAAGCAGGATCAGTTCTCAGTGGTTCCCACTGAGTTCTATAGAGAGGAAACAGGGGGCGAGCTGAAACACTGTGGAGAGAGGACAAGCCTTGCTCCGAATGTTGCAGTTAGTCCCATCCCAGAAATGTCTCCAAATGCATTCCTTTTACTTTCTCCTCGATGTGGATGGCCTGTGAAGAAACACTTACACTTAGGAGAACAGTTACAGTGGAGGTAGAAACTGCCTTCCACTTTGGACGCTGGGTGGTTTAGTCTCTACGACCAGGAGAATGCAACATGTCTCTGTGAGCCTAGTGAACGGGGATGCTTATTCTATGCAGGCCCTCCTTCCACACAAACACACACCCTCGGCCAAACAGAGAGAGAAATCCAATGAACCAACCACTCTTGGAGAGGCACAGTTCTGGGCAAGGCTTCCGATGCAGTCCACACCAAGCTTATGCGAGATCGCACACCCCTTCGCTCTGAATATATGCCCATTTGGCAAAATCAGTAACTCGAAATAGAATTCTCGCTGCATATATCAACATTCTCTGAAATGGCGAGACCTAGCCATTGAATATTCTTTAACCAACCTCACAACAGCAGCAGCAAAGGTAGATAAAAGAGTGTTAAGTGTCACAACAGCCTTTGCCAACCTGGTGCCCAGCCCAGGCCTGTGGCCGATGGGAGTTGTAGTGCAAAACATCCGGAGGGCACTAGGTGGGCAAAGGCCGCATTAAGAAATCTAGAGTATGTGCGAGAGAGAGAGAGAGAGAGAGAGAGAGAGAGAGAGAGAGAGAGATCTGGGAGCTGTCCTTGGTACTGAATGGAGAGGGCTGGAGATCTCTGGGTTACCTTCTGCAGTGTTGATTGCGACCTCAGTATTGCTTAGGCTGCTCAGTTCAATGAGACAAAGGCACAACCCCCTCGACAGCGAGGGGCAGCCCCCTCAACTGCCAGCATGGGTGTGCCAAGTGCAGAGAAAAGAGCTGTTTGGCGGAATAGCTAGAACTGGAAATCAGCAATACAAAAGCCTGGCAGGGAGAAAGGGTGGGCGGCGGGTGGGCTTGAGGCAGTTAAGGCACTTATGCCATGCATCAGTGTCTTGTGCTTTGGAGTCCAAAAGGAGGGGGGGGGCAGAGGGCTCCAGCTCCAATTAGTTAATGGCAAACTATCAGTGAATGCTGCTGCTGTAAATAGCAAAGGTGTGTGTGCAGAGCTCAGTCCGATTTAACTCGCAGTCGGCTTACTCTGGTTCAGGTGCCCTAAGCTCAGCCTCCTAACTCTTTGGAGTCCATTCGGTGACAGAAGAGCACATGGCCTCTTCCACCTAGAATGATGTGGTGCTGCTGGCAAGCAGAGTGTGGGGCTGGCAATGCCTCACCTGAGCAGCACACCTGTTCCCACGGCCAGTTCTATAGGAGTGCTGTTACAAAAGAGTCAGGGTGCAAACAAAGAGAGTTTGGCAAGAACCGCATGGCATGTTGGTCATCAGTGTGCTGACTTATGGTGAATATGGTGTGTAAAGTGAATTGAGATTAAGGTTTGTTTGTTTGTTTGTTTTAAATCGATTATTTACTGCAGAGAAAGAAAAGGATAGGAATTTTGTTTGTTTGTTTATTTTCAAAATTTATAAATCACCCATTTAACCAGTGGGGTTCTACTCTGCTCAAGGGACTGTTTGTGTCAAAAAAGAGAGAGGTTGTTCTGCACATATCTCCATTTCAACCAATGGCAGGCAATTCTTACAACCAGGTCAACTTCCATTGGCGCAAAAAAAAAGGATGCATTTCCTTGCCTGGTGAAGAATTCTGTGCCATTTGAAAGCTTGCCTACTCTTGCACCACACCAGAATCAAAGGCACCGCAATGCCCACTTGGCATGTATTTGTTACGAAAAGGCCAAATGTTTTACTGAGGCAGGTAGTGAAGGACCCTGATTAAGTCCCAGGGAACCCTTCCATTTCTTGAGAAAATGAGAACCTTGGCTTTTGCATGTGGAACTAACGATTAAATATGAACTCAAGTTCCCCTTTGCTCAGCCATTATTTTGCCATCAGAACATGCCCCTAGATGTGCAAGAACTTGTAGTCTTTAGAGTTGGCTGGATCCTATTGCATTCTATTCCAGATCTCTTCAGCCAACAAGCTGGGCTGTGGCTGTCTCAAAAGAGCCAAGCCAGTGTGTCCTCTGCAGCCCAGCCCAGTGCAAACTGCTGGAGCAAGGTGAAGAGGAATACAGGTTCCCCAGGCAGCAAGGCTAGAATTGCAAGCATGCCTAGGTGGGTAGTGGGAATGGGAAGGAAGAGAGTTGGGACATACATGTGGTTTGGTCTCACTCTCTCTCGGTGTGGTCCTCCAGCTACATAATGGAATGGGAGACGGAAGCTTACCTTTGCCCACAGTTGCTGGCTCAGCAGGTACCAGTCACGGGAAGACATTGGGGAGGGGGGGAATCAGATGGAAAAGGGACACAGGGGAAAAGGATATGGCCAGTCGATCAGCTTCTTGGCATATTTCCTGACAATGTTGTCTTCCCCAAAAATGAAGAGAGATCTGTTGACTGTGAAGCAGTTCTGACGGACGGGTATAGGGTTGTACAGTGCCATAGTCCTGGCCCGTTGGGCTTTGGTTTGCTTGTACGCTACCGGGGTCCCCCCCGAAGGGGCAGGGGCTCCCTGGCGGTTCCTGTTCTGCTCGGTAGCTCCATCTCCGGATCCCAGCCTGCCAGCCATCGCCTCTCCAAAGCGAGCCATCCTGAAAGGAAAAGAGAGAGGTGATCCGATCAGGGCCCCCTCCTTTCCACAAAGTAGCAAGCAGCAGTAAAGGTGTGTGTGAGCGGGGGGGGGGGGTTGGCGTTCCCACCAGAGCACCTCCTTCCTTCTTTCTCTCTCTTTATCTCGGTGATGCTTTTAAAGCCCCGCGTTCAACGACTCCTCCATTCCTCTGGAAGCAACGTTTAGCAGAGAGGCATGCGATCCTTTTAACACGAAACACAAGGCGTTGCAAAAAGAACAATGACAAAAATCACCCCGACCCAAATCGGCCAACCCAGCAAGCAAAAAGAGCCATGGTGTAATTTGCAGGAAATGTTCAGGTTTCTCCTAAAAGGAAGCAGGTGGTTGCTGTTGCTTTTGCTGGGGAGGCGAGCTCAGATTCTGCCTCTTTTTCCGTGGAGCTCTCTGCACCGAGGCTTTAAATCAGAACCGTCCTCCTCCTCCTCTTCCTCCTCCTGGCTTTGTTTAGAGGCAACAAAAAAGAAAAGAAAAGAGGGGGGCTTTCCCCCCCCCTCCACCTCCTTGCTTGGACCTCCGCGAAGGATCCAGTCCAGAGGCACTCGGGGTGCTTGTCAAAATCAGACAGCAAAGGGGTTGCGATTCAGGCTCTCCCATCTGCCCATCAGGAAGGGGAGGGGGAACTGCAATTGGGCGAGAGCCTATGAGAAGAGGTGGAGAAACAGGTTGCAACCCACTCCAGCCTAGTTAGGGAGCGAAGTGTTTAACTTCCTCGCAATCGGCTCCATCTTTCTCCTCCTAAAGAGAAAGATCATCTCATTTTCTTTTTCCACGAAGAGAGAGAGAGAGTAGGAGGGGAGCCCGCATATCCCCTTCCTCCATATGTACCTCTCCCAAGAGAATTAATCACATTTGTGTTGCGGAGCTGGGGCGGTTAGAGGAGTGCTAACAATGGGTTTGACTAAGCTTTTCATGCCCGCAAGCTTTAGGAATGGTTGGTTCCCCCCCCCTCTCTCTCTCTGTGTGTGTGAGAGAGAGGGGGGGGGTTGCTTCTGTTGAGCAACCAAATTAGTTCTTCTAACGGAGGATGAGAAAGGAGGGGTCTACGACTGAACAAAGACATCACCTCGGAGTCCCTGGGTAGCAGCGGAAGATTGCTGAGCAGTAAGAAAACGCAGCCTGTCAAGAGTTTTTCTCCTCAGCTGGTCGCTTGAGGAGGCTGGAGTTTGCTCCCCTGTTCCTTATCTGAAAAATCCCAAGCTCCTTACCCAGCTCAAGAGGAAGGTGGGTTAAGAACTGGGATTCCAAGAGCAGCTCCCCTCCGCACCCACAAACTTTGAAATACTCCAGATCTTCCCTCCAAGGTTCCCTGGAGATTGTCCCTCATGGGCTGGTCTTCACCACTATCCCCTCCCAAGACAGGTTTGGTCACGCTGCTGCCCCCCTCCCCAATCTCTCACATGAGGAACAACATATGGATAAGGAACTTCGGGTTTTAACAGCTCTGTGCATCTCTGGTCAACTCTTCTATTGTATTTAGGGAAGTGGTGGCTGAAATGGAGGAACGAAACTGACATGGGATAGAGGCATTCCTTCTGAAAATGATAATTCAGTGTTTACACCCAAGATGCCCTTCTGGTCCCTAAACCATCCCTTCTCCAGAGATACTCCTGCTTCCTTCCAAAAGGGCACTTTGGTATTTTAACTTGGAGTGGAGTGAACTTTCATTTGGGCTATACTTGTGAATTTTAATGGTTGATTATTGCCTGGGCTTGTGCTTAGCATTTGAACTTTGGGGAAGTTCTTATCTGTTTGTAATTGCCTTTTGTGTTGTGCTTCTAAATGCTGAGTTCTTCCTTGAGCAAGGTGGAGAAGGTTGCCTATAAATGTCATAATACATCAAGAAGCACATACATATACCCAGAACTGGCAGAATGGAAAACCTGGATCTCTGTACAAAGAGGTCAGCCAAGAAACAGCCTCTGTTGGCATCTTAGAGCCTCTCACTGCAGCCGTCATTTGCTCACCAAAACACTCAGCCAGTCCCACAGATTCGAAGGATCTTGGGATAAGGCAGGATTGGGGAATGGAGGTGAATGTCATTTGACAGCTAACACAGGGCTGAACCCTGAGAGGTCATCTAACTCAACCCCCTTCCTGTCTTATAACAGTATTGTGACATGTGTTTCCATGCGTAATGCAAATCTTTGTGAGAATGCTGGTTGAAAGGTAAAGGTAAAGGGACCCCTGACCATTAGGTACAGTCGTGGCCGACTCTGGGGTTGTGGCACTCATCTCGCTTTATTGGCTGAGGGAGCCGGCGTACAGCTTCCAGGTCATGTGGCCAGCATGACTAAGCCACTTCTGGCGAACCAGAGCAGCGCACGGAAACGCCATTTACCTTCCAGCCAGAGTGGTACCTATTTGTCTACTTGCACTTTGACGTGCTTTCAAACTGCTAGGTTGGCAGAAGCAGGGACTGAGCAATGGGAGCTCACCCCGTCGCGGGGATTCAAACCGCCGACCTTCTGATCAGCAAGTCCTAGGCTCTGTGGTTTAACCCACAGGGCCAGCGGGTTATAAATCTGTAAGTAAACTATAATAATAAAATGAGAAAACTAGTGCTAAATCTCCAAGATGATGAAAGATGTGAGGGTTCAGAGTTAATGGGTGATTTTAGACCATAGTCTTAATGATCTTAAAAGCATGGTGGAGAGAAGTCTATGTGTTTTGAAGCACACAACAAACGTTTCTCACTTCCCTCCCACTGCCATTCCATGCATCCAAACTGCTCCTATGTATGGGGGGGGGGGAATCAATAACAGCTTGCCAATCTTGATTTATTTATTTTTTAAGAAAAGAAAGAATTCATGGAGTATTTGCATTCCCCCCCCCCAATTTTCTGCACAAACACAAGCTTCTGAATGTTTTAAGGATGGCCCCACGGGGAGCTCATTGCAGCAGCCAACCCACCAGTTGACTACAGCAATACAAAATATGTCACTTTGCCTGATACTCCCAAAAGGCACACTTTCACAACTTGCCACAGCGGAAAATAAGGGGACTGGGAGAAAAAGATGGTCTGCCATTTTGTTAATCTAGAACTGTGATCTACGGGCTCTCTTCTGCCCCCTTAAGTGACTCAGTTCCCTTTAAGTCTGTAACGCCTTCCGTCCCAGAACTCTTCCATAGAATCACCTCTCTCTCTTTTATCATGCTCACCCTAATCACCTTTTCCATGAAACCTTTGGCTCAGCCGATTAATACTCACTACTCTAATTTAATTAGAGTTAAGCCTGAAGGCTAGTTCACAGCCTGCAGCAAGGATCCCCATAATAGTTTGTTCTCTACATACAAATAAAACTCCACACATTTTTTAAAAAATAAAACTAGATGTCATGGAGAAGATCTGTAGTTGAGCCTTCTCCCTGACATGCTAGATTTCTACCTGCTGGGATTCTACCACCACCCCTCCTCTCCCCCTGTCCCAAGGATGTGTTGCCTCCTAGCTGCAGGCTGAAGTGGAGCAATTCTGGAACAGTTGTGCAATGGCATCTGGTGTGTGAGCTAGACACAAAGTTTGTATACTCATGCTTGTTCACTTTCATCCCTTTATACCCCGTGTCCCTGCACATTTCTATTGTAAGCTCCTGGGAGGCAGGGACCTCTGTGTTTAAATTATGTTGCACACACCATGACACGGATGACACTTAAAAAAAAAATGCTAAGCAAACCACCCTTCTTTGGCAGGAGTGTCAGATCCACTCGGAGTATTGTGGAATCTGCAATCCAAAGTGGAAATGGCTGTGCAGACCGTCATTTGGAGGAAGCAATGGGCTTTTCACCGCATCTTGTGTCTCTCAGGGTGCTTTCACACAGCGCAGTTTTAATTGGCACTCGTGATGAATGCAAAGGTCCTCTTGGTTCCCTGAAAATGCCTCATTTCTGCAGGCTACCTGCCTGCTTAATAGCCATTTCTCCTGAGCATAATTGGGGCGGGGGGAGTGGGGGGGGTTACAAGCAGCAATAATTTTACAGGTGACTGAATGAAGCCTGCAAGTTTAGTACACAGAAGTCCATTCTTTCTTCCTAAACATCCTCTAAAAGAACTCTTAGCAATGTTTTGACACTTTCAAAAAAGAAAAAAGAAAAACACCATCTCAACTGGAGTTGTATAAATATTTCAAAACTGAATCCAAGACCAAGGAGAAGAGTCGGCGGAAGAAGAGTGGAAGAAATGTAAAGTTTATCTTCAGAAATATTGTAAAATTAAGGAATGTTAGAAAGATGTTGGGGGGGAAATTATGTGGTCTTAGCAGAAAGGATATAAAGGATTAAGTAAAAATGAATTGGTGAAAGAGAGAATGTAAAATTACAGTATGTTAAGATAAATTACTAGGATAAAAACAAAGTTGGAAGGATTTGCTGGAATATTTAACTGAATTAGAATACAAAAATGGGAGGTGTGAGGAAGTCAAGGAAATAAGTGAATGTAAGTAAGTGATTTAAAGGTTTGACTTGTTTCTTATCTCTTTTTCTTTTTTCTGTTTTTTGATGATGTTTTTTTTCTATAGGTATTGGTTTTTCTTTTTCTTTTTTGATTGTTATATATATTTTTTCTTTTTTTCTTTTTCTTTTTTTTCTCTGTAACCTTCAAAATCTTAATAAAAATTTATTTTAAAAATAAAATAAAATAAATATTTCAAAACTGATTTCTCCTCCCGTTCCCCAGTGCAGCAGTGTGTGCAGTAGCACGGGTATCTTGTAAACCTGCAAACAAACTGTATGTGCATGCAATGCCAGCCTTAGCATTAGGGGGCTCTGGGAAGATGATTGAGCAGCAACAGCAAATGGAAGATGCCTTCCCTTCTGTGCAGGTTCTGCTGCTGCTGCCAAGAGGCTGAGGGGAGGGGATTGTAAACTAGGAGTGAGGGACAATGGTTAAGTCAATCAGGTATTGAGGGTTAAAAGGTAAAGGTAAAGGGACCCCTGATCATTGGGTCCAGTCATGGCCGACTCTGGGGTTGCGGCGCTCATCTCGCTTTATTGGCCGAGGGAGCCGGCGTACAGCTTCCGGGTCATGTGGCCAGCTAAGCCAGTGCATGGAAATGCTGTTTACCTTCCTGCCAGAGCGGTATCTATTTATCTACTTGCACTTTGCTTTTGAACTGCTAGGTTGACAGCAGCAGGGACCGAGCAACGGGAGCTCACCCCGTCGCGGGGATTCGAACCGCCGACCTTCTGATCAACAAGTCCTAGGCTCTGTGGTTTAACCCACAGCACCACCCGTGTCCCTTGAGGGTTAGGGCTCAGTAAAAAGCAAAGAGCGGTGGGAGTGGATACAATTGGCTTTGGAAAATGGGGTTCAAATCCATGCTCCTTCATGAAACTCACCAAGTGGTCTTGGGCAATTCATTCCGTTTCTATCTAACCTGCATCACAGGTTTGTTGTGGAGATAAAATGAAAGACCCTCCAAGTATGTCGTCCGCAGTGTCTTAGAGAAAAGGAGATGAAACAAGGAAGGGAGAAGGTGCAGAGTGCAGTAAGATCAGCACTAGCAACAGGAGGTTAAAAAAAGGCAAAGGACCCCTGGATGGTTAAGTCCAATCAAAGGCGACTATGGGGTGCGGTGCTCATCACACTTCAGGCCGAGGGAGCCGGCGTTTGTCCATAGACAGCTTTCCGGGTCATGTGGCCAGCATGACTAAACCACTTCTGGTGCAACGGAACACCGTGACGGAAGCCAGAGTGCATGGAAATGCCATTTACCTTCCCACCGGAGCAGTACCTATTTATCTACTTGCACTGGCATGCTTTTGAACTGCTAGGTTGGCAGGAGCTGGGTCAGAGCAACGGGAGCTCACCCCGTGGCAGGGATTTGACCCGCCAACCTTCTGATTGGCAAGCCAAGAGGCTCAGTGGTTTAGACCACAGCGCCACCCGCATCCCTTAGCAGCAGGAACATCTGGGTGACTGGAGAAGAGGATTTACCATCTTCGCCATTCCCCCAGCTATTTAACCTGGAGGAACCTCACCCATCCTCAAATGTGTTTAAGCCAATCTGCTGTGGCAAGACTGCCACTAGTAGTCTTGGTTAGCTTTATTTTAATTTTGGACAGATGCTTTTGAATTTTGCTCCGTATTATAAGTACGAAGTCTATGCTGTTTCATTGCAATATTGAAATTAGCATATGTGTATTCAATTGTCCTTATCTTATTTGAATCTACCGATGGGTTTTGCAACAAAGTATTTTCTTTTTTGACCAGTTAAGGTTCATTGTGAGCCATATTAGACACAGTTTACTGGGGGGGGCGGATGAGATGGCATATAAATAAAGTGTGAGGAGTATGAAAATGCTCAAGTGATAATCCAGTAAACAGGAGGATGGATGGGTGGGTTAGGTGGAGAAGGTGCAGCTGTACCTGTGTGAGAAGATTGGGTGGGATGCTAATTTAATGTCTGAAATAAGCCAACAGAATAAAATTCAGGCCCTTTCCTCCTCCTGCATATCTCACCCCTCTGCATATTAATTGAATAAGCACATGCTATTTATTATTTAAGTAGTGATATGCCTCTTCCCCACTTTGCAAAGCAGCTTAAGGTAAGGTAAAGGTACCCCTGCCCGTACGGGCCAGTCTTGACAGACTCTGGGGTTGTGCGCCCATCTCACTTAAGAGGCCAGGGGCCAGCGCTGTCCAGAGACACTTCCGGGTCACGTGGCCAGCGTGACATCGCTGCTCTGGCGAGCCAGAGCCGCACACGGAAACGCCGTTTACCTTCCCGCTGGTAAGCGGTCCCTATTTATCTACTTGCACCCGGAGGTGCTTTCGAACTGCTAGGTTGGCAGGCGCTGGGACCGAGCAGCGGGAGCGCACCCCGCCGCAGGGATTCAAACCGCCGACCTTTAGATCGGCAAGCCCTAGGCGCTGAGGCTTTAACCCACAGCGCCACCTGCGGTTGTAAGCAGCTTACAACCAAACAATTGCATCACAAAGCAGCCACAAAAACCAATCCATGCGCCCATAAAACAGAAACAGCAAAGAAGGGAGCTGAACCAGGAAAAGAATCTATTTCATAGAAAGCAATCAAAAGCAGCAATCATAAGCAGCAAAGTGCAAAATATAAGGCAACAGCAGATTATAGAGCAGATGCTAAAAGCTTTGCTGAATTAAAAACAAAACAAAAAAAAACTATTTTAACCTGCCAACTAACTTAAGCTACTCTAGAAGACTCCTTAATTTATCTAAGGAGAGCATTCCATAAGTGAGATGTCACCACAGAAAAGACCCTCTCCATGGTGGCTACTCAGCTGGTCCTGGAAGGCAAGGTACCCCAAAGGATCTCTCCTGCAGTACCTCTTAAAGTTTCACAACATATTGTGACATGTCACCCCATTCTCAGGGACGCGGGTGGCACTGTAGGTTAAACCACAGAGCCTAGGACTTGCCAATCAGAAGGTCGGTGGTTCGAATCCCCACAACGGGGTGAGCTCCCGATGCTTGGTCCCTGCTCCTGCCAACCTAGCAGTTCGAAAGCACGTCAAAGTGCAAGTAGATAAATAGGTACCGCTCCGGAGGGAAGGTAAACGGCATTTCCGTGTGCTGCTCTGGTTCGCCAGAAGCGGCTTACTCATGCTGGCCACATGACCTGGAAGCTGTACGCCGGCTCCCTCGGCCAATAAAGCGAGATGAGCACCGCAACCCCAGAGTCGTCCGTGACTGGACCTAATGGTCAGGGGTCCCTTTACCTTTTACCCCAGTCTCCCCAAGTGGTGCAACATTCCAGGGTTCCAGGCGTGCTCATCCAGGCTCCATGCATCCTTTTGGAAAAGGAGGCACAGCAAAGCCTGTGGTGCCTTTATAAACATGTGATTTCTTCAAACATATATGCAGCCTGAGCCTGCGATGATGGGGCTCACAGCATTCACACTCCAAGTGGGTCCTGCTTCTCCCATAGTCGCAATCTACAAAAATGCACACACAAGACGCTGGCTAATAACTTTTAGTGAATATATAATCGGTTATGATATCATTCAAAATATATGAATAAGCCACTTCAAAATGATGTACCGTATTTTTCGTCCTATAGGGCGCACCGGCCCATAGGACGCACCTCGGTTTTTTTTGGGGGGGGGGAAATGAATAAAAAAAAATTATTTGTCCCCCCAGCCGCGGCTGCCGCCCCAAGCCTTGCACACACCTGCCCGAAGCACGGGGCACCCTCCGGAGGGCTCCGCGTGCTTCGGGCTGCAGGCTGCCGCCTCAAGCCTCGCGTGCCCGGCGGGACCTCCCACCGGGCGCGCAAGGCTTGCGGACACTCGCTGGGGCTGCAGGCTGCTGCCTGCAAGCCTTGTGAGCCCGCGGGCTTGCAAGGCTTGCGGATAGCTTCTTGAAGCCTGGAGAGCGAGAGGGGTCAGTGCGCACCGATTCCTCTCGCTCTCCAGGCTTCAGCGAAAGCCTGCATTCGCCCCATAGGACACACACACATTTCCCCTTCATTTTTGGAGGGGAAAAAGTGCGTCCTATGGGGCGAAAAATACGGTATATATCATACTTATTTATATATTTAATTTATTTAATTTTATTTATACCCCACCCTCCCCGGCCAAGACTGGCCAAGATACATCTCACAAAATATAAGAAAAAGTACAAGTTGCATCAGAATCAAAGAAAGAATCAAACAAATCAATGAGTAGCGAGGAACGCCAAGCCTTCTCTCAAAGGAAGACGTCTCTCCGAAATTTCAAAAGGACAGTTCTATCCGGAATAGTTTAACTTTTTCAGAATAGTAAAGTCTTCATCAGTGGATAATTATCAGTGAAATATTCATACTCGAAGGAATCGTGCTAGTGGATCAGTGCTCACATATACATAGAACTTGTAGTTACTTGTATATTTTGTGAGATGTGTTGTATGATATATACATCAAATACAACGGTTATTAGCCAGCATGTTGCATTTGCATTTTTGTAGATTGCTACATTTTGCAACACAGGGGTTTGTGTTTCTTCTCCCATACTCACAGCAGCCTTGGATTCAAAGAGGCACCAGCCACAGGTCTCTTCCTTTGCCTCCATTCCTACCCTAGGTAGTGCCCAGAGTTGCTGGATTATAATGCCAATGCCAAGCATTGGGGACACGGGTGGTGCTGTGGGTTAAACCACAGAGCCTAGGACTTGCCGATCAGAAGGTCGCTGTTCGAATCCCCGCGACGGGGTGAGCTCCCGTTGCTCGGTCCCTGCTCCTGCCAACCTAGCAGTTCGAAAGCATGCCTGTGCAAGTAGATAAATAGGTGCCGCTCCAGCGGGAAGGTAAACGGCGTTTCCGTGCGCTGCTCTGGTTCGCCAGAAGCGGCTTAGTCATGCTGGCCACATGACCCGGAAGCTGTACGCCGGCTCCCTCGGCCAATAAAGCGAGATGAGCGCCGCAACCCCAGAGTGAGCCACGGACCTAACGGTCAGGGGTCCCTTTACCTTTACTTTACCACCAGCACTGAGGGAAACAAACATGGCAGTCAAGGCTGACTAAGGGTGTGGTTGCAGTCCACCCAGCTGTTGCTAGTTCTCTGCTACGTATATAGCTGGTTGGAAGTATCGACTGATGACTAAATAGAGTGATTTATTCCTTCTGGGCCCAGATGCTGCCGTAAACTAATCAAATGTGGTCTGTAGAGTCTCGGCCCCCCCTTCTCTCCCTCTCTGCCCAGCACATTAAGAATGATGGTGTAGATCGTGCCGCTGCAACTCCTAACATTTATGTTAATTAAGCTTGTAGCATGGCCAGGTGCCAAATAACGATCCCCACTCCCAGCCAAAGTCTCGTTTCAGCCTGATAGCGTCCCAGTCTCCCTGGCTTGATATGCCAACAGGCACCAGCGCTAGCGTTGCCTCATTCATTCGAAGTCAGCAAATCAGATTTCTGTGCACCGAGAGCGAACACAGCCTCCCCTGCAACAGACATTTTCTGTTTATTAATCGCAACGGCCTTTGGTCAAGGCGATAACCGACGGTTGCACATCCAAACACAAAAGTTCTTTCTAATAATGGACAATGAATAAAGGCATTCATTGCATCCCGCCGTGAAATCTTGCACGTTTTTTCCTTTCCTCCAGTATACGCAGCTACTGTGATTAATGTCGCCTTGTCATTCAACATGTCATTAAACAAGAAGGTTAATTGGGAAGGAGTAGGCACATAGGCTACAATATCCATAGCTGGCCTGAAATAAATGACTCTGACCTCAAGCTACTAGGAAGAAAACAACGTGTTTGGTTCCTATTCCTCAGTTCACCCAAACTCAATTCATGGGTCGTTGTCTGAAAAAATGATGTCATGCACACTCCCTACCTTCTCACCCCAATGTTTCTGCATCATTAGCTCCCTCCTCAGCCTTTTCGCATTGAGTGGGTCTGAAGGGGCCTTCTGATTTGTGTGACTGCACAGAGAATCCATCACATAACCTGGAGTCCCCAAGAGTGCCGTACTACTGTTTGTATGGAGGATCCTAGGTGGGTTTGCCCGAATGCATTTAGGTTGCTTCCAGGTGATCTGTTTCTTCAGCATTTATCCCAATTTGTGTGCTCAGAGTTTGTGAGGAGCTTAGGTATCAGCTGTTTATTGAGCATTCCTTCTGATTTGTTTGTAGGGGGGGGGTTATACAATTTCTTAAATGGGACGTGGGTGGCGCTGTGATCTAAACCACAGAGCCTAGGGGTTGCCAATCAGAAGGTTGGCAGTTCGAATCCCCGTGATGGGGTGAGCTCCCGTTGTTCGGTCCCAGCTCCTGCCCACCTAGCAGTTCGAAAGCACGTCAAAGTGCAAGTAGATAAATAGGTACCGCTCTAGTGGGAAGGTAAATGGTATTTCCATGAGCTGCTCTGGTTCGCCAGAAGCAGCTTAGTCATGCTGGCCGCATGACCCGGAAGCTGTCTGCAGACAAATGCTAGCATCCTCGGCCTATAGAGCGAGATGAGCATGCAACCACAGAATCGTTCGCAACTGGACCTAACGGTCCAATTTTTTACCTTACAATGTCTTGCCAAGCAATTGTTATCCCACACTTTTCAGTACAGCTTCCCATAACTTTCCTTATCATAAGAAGCCTGGCTTTTGCAGGGGGGGGGGGAGCATTTGTTGAGCCAAATCAACTTTAACTGCTGATCTGTGATTGAATCCCACCCCAAAATAGCAACTGTATGGACGCTTCCTTGGAAGCCCCCTTTGGACTTCCCCACTCAGTGCAAAAGGGTCAGGGTGGTCAGGGTGGGTCCAGTACGCACAGGAACACTGGTGGCAGGGCAGCGCATGTCACCCCATGCTTCCTACTGCTATCTTGGAAAACAACCAGATGGACAGAAGAACTCAAAAGCTTACTCACCATATTATGTGCTGTTTGTTTATTGTAATAAATGTATTGCCCTATGGTGGATTTTGGAACTTTCTCCTTTAATGATGCATATCAATAATGACATCATATTAATAACTAATGTCTAACTCTCTAAAATGAGATTCCAAATCTGATCAAGCATTAGGCTAATAAAAAAAGCATTCGACTAATAAAAAGTGAACATTAATATTAGTTATATCCATTACAGCCCCCAAATATGTCATTGAACAGGGTCATTCATTTCCTTTCATCTAAATTACCCATACACACACAATTACCCATACTAACATGCAACATAACCAACATATTAATCCAATCTCCTAAAATATTAAACATATTAGAGCAAAAAAACCTCCAGTGTTGCAATTTACTTAAACATATATTACACAATTAAAACTGCAAATCCTACATAATAAATGACATCAAATTTATTTTGCTCATAATTTAACTCAGTCTCATAAATACCATGATGCTTCAACTCACATATTTAATGAGTATTGACCCTATATGACTCATCCTATTAAAAGAAATGGTAAGCAGTGCTATTTCCCAAGCAGAACTTGACAAAGCATTTGAACATATATATCTTCATGGGAAAATATATCAAATTACATTGGGTACTTCTAAACGGAACTCTCCCCCATGCAAGCTTCATCTGAAAGTAGAATGGACTTTTCCCACTTCAGAGGGCATTTTGCACGTACAACCACACTAATAGATGTCCCATAGTCATGCAAGCAGGGAGGGAAGAATTCACTTGTCCATGCCAAGTGATGAGTTTGGATCAAGTTTTCATTTTTTTATATATAATAGATTTTATTAAAGTTTTAAAGGTTACAGAAAGAAAAATAGAAAAAGTTAAACAAAGCACAAAAAAGGAAAAAAACACACACAAATCCAACCTTTACATAACTTTCTTTCCTTTGCTTATTTCCTTGACCTCCTCACACCTCCCTTTTTGTATTCTAGTTCAATTAGATATTTCAGCAAATCCTTTCCATCTTTGTTTTTATCCTAAAAATTTATCTTGATATACTATAATTTTACATTCTCCTCTTTCACTAATTACCAATCCATTTATTACTTAATCCTTTATAACATTTCAAAGTCACTTTTTCAAATCTGTACACCACCGCAGCATTATTATAGATTATTTTAACATTTCATAGAGGAAATTGGGGATTTGAAATCTGCAATTTTATGCAGATGTTCTTGTTATTCAGTAATCCAGATCTGAAGCCCGCACAGTGACGTTTTCCCAACAGCACCGTGAAGGAAGAAGAGGCTCCACTGTAAATCCAAAATGTCTTGGTTCCTTCCTTCCTGCAACTAAGGTGCCATCTACTGGCTATTTTCAATAGCATCACTGAACGACAGCCTGCAATCAACCTGCAAAATCCAGTGGCTAGGAAATGTAAGGATCATGCTGGTCAATTGAGAGGTGTATAATAAGTGGTGTCTCTGCCCCAACAGTTTGTTGCTGAACTACAACCTCCATCAAATTGCTCCCAAGACCAAATTGCTGATGGTCCGGTATCTTAGGAGTCGACCACATCTGGATAGTAGCATGTTGCCTACTCCTGCTAAGGTCAGAACAAAAAGACTGAGTTTGCAGGCACACATTATCCAGCCCAATTTGCATAATGTGGGTTGAATAATATGCAACGATGTGAACAAAATCTAGAGAGTCGCAATTTTAGATTGTTCCCTGGATAATTCGCCCAGGCTAATGGAATAATGTTTCCAATTGCATTTAACATTTCAGGACCATTATTTTTACATTCTTTGTTCCTATCGGTCTCTCGCAGAGATGGCATTTTCTGACCTTGCTTGAAAAGATTCTCATGAAACTTGCAAGCATGAGATGGCCTTATTGTGGCCCAGCTGTAGCATCTCAGCAGGCCGATGAGGAAAGGCTTGCTTGAGAGTGGCACCACATCAAAATATTCCTGTGCCAAGGAAAAGGCAGGGTTGGAACAGTGCTGATGGGGAAAGTCTGGTTTGAATTTGTGCATGGCAAGACAACGCTTAGCACTGGGGGTGGGCGGAGATAATGAATGTGTGAAGCGAACATAGTTCAGGGCGCATGGATGGGTAAGCATCAAACTTCAAGAAATGGCCAATTGAGGAGAGACCAGAGAAAAGTCTGGTTTGAATTTGTGCATGGCAAGACAACGCTTAGCACTGGGGGTGGGCGGAGATAATGAATGTGTGAAGCGAACATAGTTCAGGGCGCATGGATAGGTAAGCATCAAACTTCAAGAAATGGCCAATTGAGGAGAGACCAGAGAAATCCAAAGCTTAGAAGAGAAATTTCGCCAGACAAATGAAAGCTAGCCATTACACAGATGAAGCATCTTATCAAAGTGATTATGGCCCTAGAGAGTAATAAGCACCTGTCAGATGCTGGTGGTGGTTGCTCATGAGTAACCAGGCAGGACTCCAACCTGTTACCTTTTACAGGTTTTATTGTGCAAATTATTTACAGTGCAGATCTACAAAGTTCATGTCCGTCTTAGGTAAAGGTAAAGGTACCCCTGCCTGTACGGGCCGGTCTTGACAGACTCTGGGGTTGTGCGCTCATCTCACTCTAGAGGCCGGGAGCTAGCGCTGTCCAGAGACACTTCCGGGTCACGTGGCCAGCGTGACGAAGCTGCTCTGGTGAGCCAGCGCAGCACACGGAACGCCGTTTACCTTCCCGCTAGTAAGCGGTACCTATTTATCTACTTGCACTTAAGGGTGCTTTGGAACTGCTAGGTGGACAGGAGCTGGGACCGAACGACGGGAGCTCACCCCGCCGCGGGGATTCGAACCGCTGACCATGCTATCGGCAAGTCCTAGGCGCTGAGGTTTTACCCACAGCGCCACCCGCGTACCATGTCCGTCTTAGTCACTTACAAAATCCAGTGGTGGCCCCTTCTGGCTTCTCCCCCAACATAATAACTTCAGCACCCCAAGCCTCCTCCTCCCCTCCTTGCGTTTCACCCCTCTGCACAAGCTGGGCGACGGAAGGGGCATGTGTCCCTCCTGGCCAGCCTGGCAAGGCGAGGCGCTGGGGCTCTCAGGAACATCCTTGAGCCCTTCCCTTGCTTGGCTGGCCCCTTCCCTCTCTTCTCCACTGGAGGTGTGGCTTTTCCCACCGCTGGAACTGCTCCTCGGGAGTTTCGGAGGCTTGTATTCCAACGGCCCCCTTGCCTCCCTCCCCTGTTCCAATGGCAGTCCCCTGACAGCACCCATATAAGCTGCAACAAAATGTTGCAGTGTGGTGTGCTGAGTGTCCCAGACAGACAGAAATTCCCTCTTCCAGAATACTTCATTTCCAGCTTGCACCCACAGCCACTCAGCATTCTGTGATCAATAAACCTACTCAGTTCACAATGGGCTGTTTGGGATTGTTTTGAAGGCAGGGGAGGGGTTGCCTCTTTAGGGGTGTCCCCCCCAACACACATATATTTTGTACTTCCACAAACCTTGTTGTTTCCCCAAAGCAGAATGGTACCTTCTTCTTGTTTCTCTGTGACTCTGTTTTGGTTCCAAGGCCATAGGCCCTCAGTAGCACCTGAATTTGCTATGAGAGGGAGTGACTATTTTCTAAGGAGCAGACAAAACCGATATGTAAGAAACCCAAGTTTGATTAGTTTTACACCAGGAGCGATTGGGTAATTTAGTAACTTTGCTGTAAAAGATTAATTCCGTAATGAAAATGGGAGGAGAACATCTTCTCCTTCCCACGATAAGATCTCAGCTAGACTGGACTAAAGCTTTCATCTAGTCCGGCTTTCTGGACTAGAAGGAAGGATAATCACTAAAAAACAGATCCCACAGCCTGGTATCTCTCAGGTTCAGAATCTGCTGCAAGTTTTAAGTCTTGACACTATAAAACTTTGGGAGCAGGTGAGTGGGGGAACAATGGCTTGACAACCCAAACTATCTCACTGATTTGAAAATAAGCTACAATGTCCTGAAGGCAACATTTCCCAGGCTGAGATTGCAACCAGCTTCCAGAATTAGAACCCAAAACTTGCTGGCATTGCAAACCCCAAGGCGTACTGGCATGCCTGGGCTGAGGAAACATCCTGCTAAGTGCAAAACAGAAGGGGGGTGCAAGCAGCCCAGCATGATGGGAAAACAGCCCCAAATCCTACCTTTTGTCACACGTTTTTTTAAAAGTAACTGTGGGAAAATGTTTCTTAAGATGCATAAGATGACGTCAAGCAACACAGCAGGCAAAATGTTACTTATTATTGGACCAACTAATTGTTTCAGAAGTGCAGCGAGCTTGATCTCCTTGAAATTGTCATCAGACATAGGTTTTCCGAGCAATTTAAACAACAGATTTTGTTACACATTCTATTTTTAAAAAGAAGAAGTAGAGAGCAGCAAAGCGCAGATGGCTAGCTGCCTGGGGGTCTGCAGAGGGAACAAAAAAGAAGCAAGAAAGTACACACTCGGTAGGTTTGACCATAGTTCAGCTTTCCTGAGACATAAACAACATTTTCCTGGCATTTGTAAATCACACATTTCAGCTGGAAAGGTGTGGGTCAGTTCTCTCTAATCCATCTGTTATGTACTGAGTTGAATAGGATCCAAAATGCAGCAGTCTGGTCCTAGAACAATAGGCTCCAGAATGCAGCAGTCTGATTGGTCCACAGGAGCCACCCAATCCAACTCTAGGTGGAAGTGAATCCGCAACCTGATTGGCCTACAGGAGAATCCCGGAATTAGCCAATCACGTGGGGCCCATTGTGTAAATAATGTATATAAAGCAGACATTCTGGGGGAACATCCATTCCTCCTCACCACTATGAGCTGAATAAAGAGCATGAAATCCACTCTCGACTCCGAGTATATTTCACCATCTATGCAAGAAACCTGCTGCATTCAGCCAACTAGCGGGTGGAGCTGAAGGGAGACTTAATACAATATGCCCCCTACCCCAATATATATATATTTAAAATAATATTTATTCAAATTTTAAAGATTACAAAGAGAAAAAGAATAAAAAAGAAAAAAAAGAAAGAAAAAAAGAAAAAAACAGATAAAATACAAACAATTAAAAAAGAACAAATCAAACCTTTACATCACTTGCTTTCATTCACTTACTTCCTTGACCTCCTCACACCTCCCATTTTTGTATTCTAATTCAATTAGATATTTCAGCAAATCCTTTCCAACTTTGTTTTTATCATAATAGTTTATCTTAATATTTTATCTTAATATATTGTAGTTTTACATTCCCTTCTTTCACCAAATTATTTTTACTTAATCCTTTA
The DNA here is from genome assembly GCF_951804945.1 of Podarcis cretensis. NCBI lineage: Eukaryota > Metazoa > Chordata > Lepidosauria > Squamata > Lacertidae > Podarcis > Podarcis cretensis. The sequence continues at coordinate 94,388,912 of NC_137175.1, forward strand.
TATCTTTTCTGCTAAAACCACATAATTCTATTCCAACATCTTTCTGACATTCCTTGATTTTACAATATTTCAGTAAATAAACTTTAAATTTTTTCCAATATTCTTCCACCGACTCTACTCCTTGGTCTCGGATTCTGCCAGTCATCTCAGCCAGTTCCATATAGTCCATCACCTTCGTCTGCCATTCTTCCCGGGTGGGTAGATATTGTGTTTTCCAATACTTTGCGATAAGAATTCTTGCTGCTGTTGTGGCATACATAAAGAAAGTTCTATCCTCTATTGGGGCACCCTACCCCAATATAAGGCGTTGGCACCATCTTGTTGGTCAGAGTCGTGCCCACGGGGCTGGTAACACACACAAGTCCTAAATTGAGCCTCCATGTGGTCAAAAGCCTCTGGGTGATTGTGGCAGTCTTCTGTTCCAAAAGCTGTCACAGCTGCCCAGAGAGAATCCTCTTCCAGCCTGCTCAACAGCACGTCTGCCAGCCTCTGGCACCACCCATCTTCTCCTGGCAGCACAAAGGAATGAGGAAGGTAGAATGGAAGGGGAATGGAAGAAGCTGGGCAATGCAGGAGGCCCAAAAGGCAGGCAACAGCAGTCCTAGCTGTGCTGAAGGCTGGAAGGGGTTTCCCATGGGAAGCGCTGCTGTCAGAACGGGGCTTCTGAACAGGTGGAGTTTCTGCTGAGGGCTCCTAAATGAAGGGCAAATAGTCCTTAATCCTACAAAAGCAGTCTGCGCACAGCCCCATAGAGCAGCCTTTGCCAACCTGATGCCCTCCAAATGATTTCAGAACACTGCTCCTGAAAGACCTACATTGGCTCCCAGTATGTTTCCGAGCACAGTTCAAAGTGTTGGTGCTGACCTTTAAAGCCCTAAACGGCCTCAGCTCAGTATAACTGAAGGAGCATCTCCACCCCCATCGTTCAGCCCAGACACCAAGGTCCAGCGCCGAGGGCTTTCTGGCGGCTCCCTCACTGTGAGAATGGCGGTTACAGGCAGAGGGCCTTCTCGGTAGTGGTGCCCGCCCTGTGGAATGCCCTCCCATCAGATGTCAAGGAGATGAGTGATGAAATATATTTTGGGATATATCTGTATAGGGAAGCTTTTTTAAGGTTTAAGGCTTTACTATGCTTTTACGCGGGTGGCGCTGTGGGTAAAAGCCTCAGCGCCTAGGGCTTGCCGATCGAAAGGTCGGCGGTTCGAATCCCTGTGGCGGGGTGCGCTCCCGCTGCTCGGTCCCAGCGCCTGCCAACCTAGCAGTTCGAAAGCACCCCCGGGTGCAAGTAGATAAATAGGGACCACTTACTGGTGGGAAGGTAAACGGCGTTTCCGTGTGCTGCGCTGGCTCGCCAGATGCAGCTTTGTCACGCTGGCCACGTGACCCGGAAGTGTCTCCGGACAGCGCTGGCCCCTGGCCTCTTAAGTGAGATGGGCGCACAACCCCAGAGTCTGTCAAGACTGGCCCATACGGGCAGGGGTACCTTTACCTTTTACCTTTATGCTTTTATATGTGCTGGAAGCTGCCCAGTATGGGTGATGCAAGCCAGTCAGATGGACGGGGGTACAAATAATAAATTATGATGATGACGGCAATGACTTTCTGACAGTAAGAGCTGTTTGACAGTGGAACGGACTCCCTTGGAAAGTGGTGGCCATTCTTTGGAGGTTTTAAAGCAGAGATTGGATGGCCATCTGTCATGAATGAGATTCCTGCATTGTAGGGTGTTGGACTAGACTCTATGATTTGATGATTCAAATTCAGTTTTCAACAGAGACCCTGTTTTAAAGAAAGAAATGCAACGGGCCCCAACTGGAATTGCAACCTGCCTCATTCCCACATGAGCCACAACCCAGGCAAAAGAGTTTGTTTGGCTCACTTTTTCTCAAAAGTAAAGGTGTTCAAGGCTTCGACGGAACCCTGTGCAAGAGCAGAAGCAGATACAGGGGGATGTGACTGGTGCAGAGCCTCAGGGGCGCCACAAGTATCATTAGGAATGGAGCATGAAAGGCGAAGGGAGGGGTGCTGAATTTTGGCGTCACACAGGGCACTGGCCAGGGATAGGGAACCTGAGGCCCTGTTGGGCTCCAACTCCCATCAGTCCCAGGCAGCATAGCCAAGGGTCAGAAAAGATGGGATCTGCAGCCCCAAAACATCTAAAATCCCCAGGACCCCATCCATGGATTAGACCAAATGTGTTAGTCAATGATGATGATGATGATGATGATGATGATGATGATGATGATTAATACCCCACCCATCTGGCTGGGTTTCCCCAGCCACTCTGGGTGGTTTCCAACAAAATATTAAAATACAATAGTCCTTCAGATATTAAAAGCTTCCCTAAACAGGGCTGCCTTCAGATGTCTTCTAAAAGCAATATACCGGTAGTTGTTTTTTCCTTTGATATCTGGTGGCAGGGCATTCCACAGGGCGGGTGCCACTACCAAGAAGGCCCTATGCCTGGTTACCTGTAAATTCGCTTCTCACAGTGAGGGAACCACCAGAAGGCCCTCGGCGCTGGACCTCAGTGTCTGGGTAGAACGATGGGGGTGGAGATGCTCTTTCAGGTATACTGGGCCGAGGCTGTTTAGGGCTTTTAAGATCAGCACCAACACTTTAAATTGTGCTGGGAGCCAATATAGGTCTTTCAAGACTGGTGTTATGTGGTCTCGGCGGCCACCCCCAGTCACCAGTCTAGCTGCCACATTCTGGATTAGTTGCAGTTTCTGGGTCACCTTCAAAGGGAGCCCCACGTAGAGCGCATTGCAGTAGTCCAAGCAGGAGATAACCAGAGCATGCACCACTCTGATGAGACAGTCCGTGGGCAGGTAGGATCTCAGCCTGTGTACCAGATGGAGCTGGTAGACAGCTGCCCTGGACACAGAATTAACCTGAGCCTCCATGGACAGCTGCGAGTCCAAAATGACTCCCAGGCTGTGCACCTGGTCCTTCAGGGGCACAGTTACCCCATTCAGGACCAGGGAGTCTGACTGTGCTATAGCAAGGGCCTCCTTGACCTATCTGGGCATGCCACGACTTCTCCTGCTTCTGTTGCTGTGCTGCTTGTGGCTCTCATGCCGCATTTCAATCACTCCTGTGATGGATTCAGCCAGCCTTGCCAACTGTAGGTGAAAAGAAAGTAATGTGATATTCTTTGGTGGACTGATTTCTTCTGTTGAAAGGGCGTATAAAAGCATTATGCTTATACTTAAACCGGCATATCGGAATCTAAAGGACTTCCATATGCCAGCCCCAGCATGTGGTATATACCTAACTCAACACAGCAGATGTCCCAATGGTAACTACGTGGGTGAAATCAAACAGGCCTGAAGTCCTGAGCAAACTCAAACCAGATTTTATTTTGTTGTTTTTTTAAAACACAACAGATTATAGAGATGAACTGCTTACTAGTCTGTGGGTGAATCTTTTTTTTTTCTCCCCATTTCCATTTTACTTTTCAAACCACAACTAACGCAGCCATTTTCTCCTATGGACGACACAGATATTGTTAAGTTGTGGGCAAACATATCAGATGACACAGCGATTATTCCAAAGCAGCTCTTTATTTGTAAGCTGGAACAGAACTGAACTGAGGAGCTCAGTCAGCCTGCTTATGTAAAGCTCCACTAGAATGCAACAGTAACCATTTTCTGTAACTAGCCAATCACTGAACGTCACTTTCGATCCTTCATTTGCATACAAACTATCCAATCACTGAACGTCACTTTCGATCCTTCATTTGCATAACTATCTACAGTATCCCCCTGCTGGCCCAGGGTGAGAACTTCAGTACATAACAGATATGTTTAGATTCCTATCGAGGTAACACATGAAAAACTGTGTTGGTCTCCCTAGCAAACAGGGTCCTGAAGGAATCACCAACAGTAACTGCCTCTTATGCAGAGCTCAAGGCATATTGCATGCACTCTCTCAGTGGCTCAGTCGCCCTGCAAGGCAGGCTGATGTTATCCCCTCATTACAGGCGGCAGTCTGCACAGAGGTTTGAGTCTCACAGGGCCTTCTCGGTAGTGGCGCCCGCCCTGTGGAACGCTCTCCCTTCAGATGTCAAGGAGATAAATAGTGATTTAGATAAGATACACTCAAGTTTCTTGAGATGTATCCCCGGGCTCCCAAATTCAATCACGTATGAGACGATGTGTGCAGAATTAGGTATACACATGAGGGAATAGCACTAAAAAATACTGGCTGCGTTGCCATTTTTGCTCCCAACCTTCGAGTCTGCTTTCCGATTTACTTAAGGACTCCTATAAATCCAGATGGCTCCAGCTCATACACAGCAAAATCTGATCTATTGGTATTGACTTGGAATTATTGTATTATTCTAGTGAGCAATATATGTATCGCAATATCCAAATTAGATTAAGGGATATTGAAAAAAACAAAACATTGTCAGCTGTAAATAAAATCTGCTCCCCCAAGTTCTATGGTTTGAATACAGCCGATAACAGGATCACTTATATCTCAAAGTTAATCATTGCAGCCCAAAGCAGGGCATTTATGTTCACCTAATTTAACGTTTCCCCCCTCAGCTTTTGTTAAGGGCAGATAAACATCCCTAGAAATGATAGACACTGCAGATGTTATTTGAATGTGCCAGACACTGTAAAACACATTCTTTTCTACTGTGCACTGTACAACCAGCTACACAAACATGTGTTATCCCTCTTTTTGGGCAGTTTAACATCATGGCACAATGCAAATATCAGATTCTACCTGTCTGATATGAACCCGGAGGTAACTGCAAGGATGGCTGAGTTTTTGTCAATAGTATCTCTTAGTGTGGTGAATGGTGCCATTTAGCAGGAAGATACTCCAATGAAAATTTCTGTTACTATATCTCTTTTATGGATGCTTCTTTGTATATATTTTAAAATTTTTGTATCTGGATGTTTTAAGATGGTCAATATCTGTAATGCCTAATAAAGGTTTGGAGAAAGAAGAAGAATTGCACAACTTTTAGAAGACATCTGAAGACAGCCCTGTATCGGGAGGTTTTTAATGCTTGATGTGTTTATTACATTTTTAGATATGCTATAAGCTTCCCAGAGAGGCTGGGGAAACCCAGCCACAGAGAACCTGCCAGTTCACCATTCTACTGGTTCTCAACGTCCTGGACCAAATTCCATGCAGATCTCAATTCAAGATTGCATTGATGTCAGGGAACTGACATTGGAGCCAGAAGTGGAGGCAGGCCTCCCAAGCGATGCCGGAGAAGGGCCAAGCAGGGAGAGAGGGAACTCATCGGCTGGGGAAGGAAATCAGCATAACACCAGGGATAAAGGGGGGGCGGTTGGGGGAATCGGAGAGGGGTCTCCAGGACTCTTCGCTGGAGACCAGTGGGGAGAGCACAGGTCCTCCTCTGCCCACACCCACCCTGCGCAGAAGACTTCCGCGCAGGCAAAGTAGGCGTAGACCTGGCGTCAAAGAGCTTTTGTGCTGGAAGAAGTTTAAGAAACGCCCACTGACGGATTCTGCCAGCGACTGAACAGCCACGGAGTGAATGGGCTGTCAGCCAAGACAGGTTTAACCAGGCAACCTAGCCAGTAGTGGTGGTAACTTACGCACGAGCAACCCCTTATAAGCATTACAATTGATGATGATGATGATGTTTGAGAAATCTGTTTTTGTGTGCTCTCAGGTCATTTATCCTAAGAGCAAACTTGAATATCTATGCACTCATAATACTGTGGACATTCATCTCTTTTCATCTCAGGGTCATACTGCTGCTCAGTGAATTCTTATCTATAGTCAAAGCATTAATGGTTATATAATTGTGTGACCAGACATTGACAGCCCCAGCCCCCAGGGGTTGTAAGGAAGGAATAAAGAATCTGACCACATTATATGGAATTAAAATTAGGCCACAACTTGATTAAACTTCTGAATGTAGGAAGACCTTGGCTTAGGCCTTGGGCTTGTATCCCCCCAGCCCCCCAGCCAGGGGGAACTGGGGCTCATCAGGGTAAATGGGATATGGGGGTGCTCTGTGAGACGTAAGTGTAGCAGACAGTCCAGCCCATATCCCTGCAGGCAGGGTAGTTCACTGATGACCTTTCAGTGTATGGTCAGTGACACCCATATACAGTCAAACCTCAGGTTAAAGACGCTTCGGGTTAAATCTTTTCAGGTTGCGTCCTGCGGCGACCCAGAAGTACCGGAAAGGGTTACTTCTGGGTTTTGTCACTCGTGCATGCGCAAAATGATGTCACACACATGCGCAGAAGCAGTAAATCGCGTCTGCGTATGCGTGGGTTGCGTTCTGCTCAGGTTGCGAACGGGGCTCCAGAACGGATCCCATTCGCAACCAGAGGTACCACTGTATATAACCCCTTTAAGAGGGGGATCCTGAAATCGCCACCACAAAGAACAAACACCAGGCAGGGGTAATGGGTTTGGTGGGTCTGTTGTCACCCTGGGCTCCCAAGCAGGAGGAGGAAAGGAGGCTCCCAATTATGAACATGCAGACAGGTGGCTCCCTGCATCCTTTTAATCATGCTTGTATCCAGAATCACAGCCTGTGTAGCTCACAGTGGCAAAGAGAGTGCCATAACACAGTACAAGGGTGAGCGGTGAAATGAAAGTCTTGCTGTTCTGAAAATGTCAAAATATTTGGGGACTGTGTTTCCATGAAGCTGTCAAGGGGCTAATTCCAGAAGCCATTCTCGCCATTTGACCTGAAAGCTCCGTAATTCAAATTTCACAGGGTGCTTAAAAAACAAAAAAACCCTCATACAGTCATACCTCGGGTTACAGACACTTTGGGTTGCGGGATTTCGGGTTGTGCACCGCACCAAGCCTGGAAGTACCGGAACGGGTTACTTCCGGGTTTTGGCACTTGCGCATGCTCAGAAGCGCTAAATCACGCTTTGCGAATGTGCAGACGTGCCTAATCACAACCTGAGCGTGTGCAGATTGTTAGGTTTCTGTTTGTGCCACTGGCAGTGCTTGGAGTCACAAGACTCTGTTTACATACCAGGGATTCCAGAGACTTGGAAGTCTCACGGGAGACAGGAGACGGATGTTGTTGTTACTGGTTTCCTGTTTTCTTTGTTCCAGTTGTGTGCTGATCCCGGGGGGAAGGTTACCGTTGGCGTAGTCAAAGTCCGGTCCTGGGTCACTAGCCTGGAATCAGTCCACAAGGAGTGGGGTGAGGTCCGAAGCAGGAAGCCGGGCAGGGACAGGAGCACTGGAGAGTCAGGTCTGGGTCCGGGCAGGAACAGATACTCAACAACGACGTTGCTCCCACAACCTGGGACCGGGCCGACTGGCCTTTATCTGTTCTGAGGCCAGGGGCGGTCCCGGCCCCTAGGAGACCCGCCTCTCTTGGCCTTAAGGCGAGCACTCCTCCTGGGAGAAACCAGTTCCCTTCGCCTCTCTGCCCTGAGCCTCTGCAGTTCAGGAGAGGCTAAAGGGTTACTGGGCCCAGGGGGAGACTCACCTGCAGGCACTGAGTCCTCAACCACCTCTGGAGCCAGAGTGGATTCACCTGGTTCCTGCTCCTGAGGATCCAGCACAGGTGCAGGCGCTTCAGAATCAAGGCCCTGCCCCAGTTCAGCCGGCCCTGGAGGCGGGGATTCCTGTGCAGGCTGGGATTCCTCTGGTTCATCCTCTGAATCGGAATCCCAGGCCATCACAAGTTGCCTCTCTGCTCTCACAGAGAAAGGATGTATTTTTCTTTTCAGTCTGCGTAGTTAGAAAATAAAACTCTTAGCATGTAGCTCATATTTCTCATCCTTCCCTGCTGCTGTATACTCTGCGTAATGGGGAAACGTGCCTGGAGCCTCATCAAAGGCTCAGGTCAGTAATCACGTTGGAGGACTCAACTGGAGGAGTAGTTCAGTTGAACACAAGTCCAACACAGATGCGGCGCTGCAGGTTGCGGACACTGCAGGTTGTGAACGTGCTTCTCGCATGGATCACGTTCGCAACCTGAGCGTCCAATGTATTACTGCTGAGCTATTCTTTTTTAAAAAACATCTGATTCTGGACTTGTCTCTGCCACAGACGCTCCCTTCTCACTAAGCCCTGTTACCTCTTTAGCTTCTGACACCTCCCAGTCTTCTCCCTCTGACCAGTCATCGTCATCCCACCACCAATCCCTGAGTTCTGAGCCTTCTTCCCTTGGGGGTTCCCCAGCCTCCCACCTTTCCTCTGTGTCCAACCAGCCCATGACACTTGGATTCATGCCTAGAAAGCATGGGGCAAGTGGGAAACTTCTCAGACCCAGGCTTTATATGCACAGGACAAGGGGAAGTGAGGGCGAGCCCATAATTCGAACAACCCAACATGCAGCACAAACAGCTAAAATAATAATAATAATAATAATAATAATAATAATAATAATAATAATAATTTATTATTTGTACCCCGCCCATCTGGCTGGGTTTCCCCAGCCACTCTGGGCGGCTTCCAACAGAGATGAAAAATACACTAAAATATCACATATTAAAAACTTCCCTGAACAGGGCTGCCTTCAGATGTTTTCTGAATGTCAGGTAGTTGTCCATCGCCTTGACATCCGATGGGAGGGCGTTCCACAGGGAGGGCGCCACCACCGAGAAGGCCCTCTGCCTGGTTCCCTGCAACTTGGCCTCTCGCAGTGAGGGAACCGCCAGAAGGCCCTCGGAGCTGGACCTCAGTGTCCGGGCAGACCGATGGGGGAGGAGACGCTCCTTCAGATATACTGGACCGAGGCCATTTAGGGCTTTAAAGGTCAGCACCAACACTTTGAATTGTGCTCGGAAACGTACTGGGAGCCAATGTAGGTCTTTCAAGACCGGTGTTATATGGTCTCGGCGGCCGCTCCCAGTCACCAGTCTAGCTGCCGCATTCTGGATTAGTTGTAGTTTCCGGGTCACCTTCAAAGGTAGCCCCACGTAGAGCGCATTGCAGTAGTCCAAAAAACATCATGATGCTAAAAAACATCATGATGCTAAATCCATTGTTACAAACCGGATGACATCTGGATCTAGCCTCTGTCAGACTTGGTATGGGCTGCAGTGTCTGACAATTTGTCAATGGCCACCATCTGGAACTAACAGAAGGCTGCTCTCACGCAGAGATGGCATATGGCTCCTCCGATCACCTAAAAATATTTGTCATTTCAGTTGATTGACACAATATTCTCAGCTCCGTCTCCTGGAAAACATGGCAATTTCCTGGACTAAGCCTTAGGCAAGTGTGTTTCAGCACCATATCCAAGGAGGCACAAAATAATCACCCATTATTTAATATATTGTCTGATGCCCCGTACTTCGCTTCAAAAGTGGAAACTGTCTTTACATAGAATTTCAGAAAAGCATCTGCTGTTGAGACTCACATGCATACACACTGAGCACGATAAATTCAGAAGGGGGGGATACAGTCTGCACAAATGAAATAGGTGTTGGTATTTTAGGAACATCCTGCTAACAGATACCCACAGCCCTACATACAACCCCCAAAACTATACAGACTATACAGTATCAGATCACTACAATTCCTGTACACTGAGGACAAGCAATCCCTGAGCTGTACACTTTGGCTCGGATTCAGTTTTTTCAGACTACCAGTGTTAAGGCGAGATTGAAATCCAACACAACAGTTGCACTAACGGAAGCTTGTTGTGCAACCAGTTGTGCAACAGCTGGCATTGGGGCTACAGCAATCTGTTGTGCAACCAGCTACAAGAACCGTGCTGGATTCTTGCCATTCTCTCGTGCAAGCCATTTCACTAGCACAACTAGTACACCGCTAAGGGACTTTACTACAATGTTGAATTCACCCCTGAGAGTGTGACTCTCAAATGATGCAAAAGAAAGATCCATTTTTGCCACCAGGGACACCACCGTTGTCACAAGATAGTTCCCTTCCTCCCCATTTTATCCTCACGGTGTGGTTTTGCTGAGACTGAGGCTGGATCTACACAGATCTGTAAAAACGCTATTACAGTGGTGCCTCGCAAGACGAAAAGAATCCGTTCCGCGATTCTCTTCGTCTAGCGGTTTTTTTGTCTTGCAAAGCAAGCCCATTGACAGCTTAGCGGATTAGCGCTATTAGCGGCTTAGCGGCTTTTAGCGGCTTTTAGTGGCTTATCAGCTTAGCGGATAAGCGGATAAACGGCTTAGTGGCTTAGAAAAAGGGGGGGAAGGGGGGGAAGTCGGAAAAACTCGCAAGACATTTCATCTTGCGAAGCAAGCCCATAGGGAAATTCGTTTTGCAAAGCGCCTCCAAAACGGAAAACCCTTTCGTCTAGCGGGTTTTTCGTCTTGCGAGGCATTCGTCTTGCGGGGCACCACTGTAAAGGCTATTTTTAAAAGTTATATGGCTCTCGATGCAATTCCCCACTGCTGATGGATCGCTGCTCTGCAGCACCCTCTGGTGCCACATTTTTATAACACATTCTTAACATTATAACTGAATAGTGTAGATTCGCCCTTAGTTGCCCAAGGCTCACCCACCACCGAGTTATATAACTGAGTAGGAAATGAACCCTGGTCTACCAGTTTCAACACTCTAACCACAGCACCACACTAGATTTGCAATCTGGTGCCAATCTTCTTTCCCTACACATGCAAATGTACCGGTAATCATGCTTTTTGCTTTTGGACTCTTCTTCTTTTCCACATTTAGTTTCAGATTCTGTTCATTACTTTTAAATGTGTCTGCTCTCTAACCCTATTGATCTTACTCCTCTAATTTTTCTGCATTCTCTTTCTTGGTTTTTGCACCCTTCTGACACTTCGTTGCTTATTAAACACCATACTTCTTCCTCTGTTTTTCACTGTTGTGCCTTTTCTCTTCTTGTTCCATGTGAACTCTTTACCAGCAGTTATCCTTGACTGATTCTGTTTTGAAACAAACGTCTAGACTTATTTATTTCAACTAGTGGATGTCTAATTACGTTTGGCCTTCCCCTCCTCCCCCAGTTTCTAGCTTTGAGATTTTATTTTTAGCATAGTGTTGACATTACTGTTGTCATATAAATCAAACAGGAGGGAGGGCCAGTATATATTTGTGCCTTTTCTACCACACCTATGGTTTTGTGTTGTTGTTTTAAACACCATGTAATGTATTGCAATTAGCAGCATGTGCATTTGTGTTGGTGGAGGCAAAATTGATTTCCTTGGAGACCACACATTGAGCATGCAGAAAGTCCCAGGCTTCAGCTCCTAGCATCTCCAACTAACTGGTTAGAGAACTGGGAAAGAAATCAGACCGAGACTCTAGAAGGGTGCTGGTCCTTGAAGCAGACAGTCCTGGCCTAGACAGACCAATCCTCTGACTTAGGAACAAGTTGGCTTCCTAAGTTAGCATACTAAGCATGCTCATCTAATTCCAAGACTGCAAGCAACCAAAGTCCACTGAGTGCATTTCATCATTGTTCACTCATTTGTTTCTTTCATATTCCATTAATGCAAACAATACGCACAAACAGAAAAGTAATATTGACAGACCCTCCAAGTGTCCCTATTTTCCAGAGACAGTCCTGGATTTACAGAACTGGTTTCTGATTTGATCCCGGAATGTCCCGCTTTTCCTTAAGATGTCCCTATTTTCATTGGAGAAATGTTGGGTGGTATGTATTAAGCATCAGTTGCTATAATTTTCTTATTGGTTAACAATAATAAAAATTTCTCAGATTTGATCAAGTTCTTGCTGGTCAAGAATTATAATATTGACCAAACAGGTGCTCGATATCAGTGTGGTGTAGTGGTTAAGAGCGGTGGACTCGTAATCTGGGGAACCGGGTTCGCGTCTCCACTCCTCCACATGCAGCTGCTGGGTGACCTTGGGCTAGTCACACTTCTCTGAAGTCTCTCAGCCCCACTCACCTCACAGAGTGTTTGTTGTGGGGGAGGAAGGGAAAGGAGAATGTTAGCCGCTTTGAGACTCCTTAGGGTAATGATAAAGCGCGATATCAAATCCAAACTCTTCTTCCTGGGAAGTTCACAAGCAGACTGGGGCTGGAGGAGGTCTTGCAATCCTTCCAAACCAGCCCCTGTTTGAGGTCCTCCAACAAGAGAGAACCTTCTCCTGCTTCTTGTTGGTCCCCAGTATCCGGTATTATTCAGAGCCAGTTTGCAACAGTGGGGAGAGTATGACCCCTATGGCAGAGCTTGCAGCATGTTATAGAAGATGCTCCTTACTAGAACCCAAGGAAGTCAATCAGCAGCAAAAATCAACGTTCTACCGCACACAACCACCCTTTTGTAGAACGGGGGTGCTTCCATTGATTTCAACTTATGACTTCTGCTTTGATGGCAGAAGTTACCTAAAACAGTAAGCCACCGACCAGTAGCAACTTAGGAGCATTTTTAATCATCCAAAGGGAGGGGACAGATGAAAGTGTGGACACATCAGGAGTTAAGCTGATCTGGCTTGTTCTTACTAGACCAGAGTGCACAGAACAAAGCTGATGTCATCTGTAAGATCTGATATCATAATCAGACAAGTAAAAAGCTCTTCTGAGAGATTTGGTACCTTTCCCCATGAATTTTCCAGCTCTGGGGGATTGCAGCTAAATGTTACTTTAGCACAGTATTTTGCTGATTAAATTCTGTCTTTGGAAACCACGGGCAGAGCATTAGTGACATGAATACAAAAATAGGGAGGATATAACAGCCATAACTCTTGGTAGCCGTGACCAAAAGGCACTTACTGTCTAAATAATGAAAGTGTGGTCTGCTCTATTAATTAGATCATTTATAATAGCCATGACCATTAAGAGTAGAGTACAAGCACATGACCTGGATACTGAACTTTGCATTGAAAGGGTTATTTTCCAACTATCTGATATACAGTCATACCTTGGTTTTCGAACAGCTTAGTTCTCTGAACGTTTTGGCTCCCGAACGCCACAAACCTGGAAGTGACTGTTCCTGTTTGTGAACTATTTTTGGAAGCCGAATGTCCAACAGCGCTTTGGCAGCTTCCTGCAGCTAATCAGAAGCTGCGCTTTGGTTTCCAAACGTTTTGGAAGTCAAACGGACTTCCAGAACGAATTCCGTTCGACTTCCAAGGTATGACTGTACTTTGAAGGCCTCTTTATATATCTCTTTGGATATAGCAAAGGCAATTTAAATGCAGGGCACCTAAAAGGGTAAAGTGTGACTGTATTTGAAAACATACTGGCTGTGAACTCCATTAGCAAAACTATGACAATTTTTTCAAAAAGATTGGCTGTGCTTTGTCATTTGTAGCAAAGGCAACAAAAAGTGTTTTTACAGTCTCACCCCTATAAACTAAGGATGACACTTCATACATCTGGTGAAATGGACTGCAGTCCATGAATGCTTTTGCCATAACAGAGTTATTAGTCTTTAAAGGTGTCACAAGACTCTTTGCTGTTTATGATGAAGATTTATGCATATTCTTCCCTCAGTGTCTTATCCCTCAAGGAATGATAGCAGAACATGTAAACTGTCCCCAAGAAAAGCATTTTATTTCACACATTACGGAATATGAAACTATCCTTGGTGGTGCTTGATCTACAGTGGCTGTTTCATGTGAAGAAACTGCCACTCAACAGTGCTGCAACCAACAAGTGATGAATTGTGTGGGTGCACTTTCAGAGGTGTGCGTTCTCATCGCTCCGGAGCAGAGGGCAAGCATGTTATAGAAGATGCTCCTTACTAGAACCCAAGGGCAAGTCTATAGTTCAGCAGTTGGGCAAGTCTATAGTTCACCAGAGGGCAAGTCTATAGTTCAGCAGTTGAACACATAATTCTGAATGTGAAAGATCCCATGTTCAATTCCTGGCAGCTCCACTCACTGGAGGAGGAAGGGGGGTGCAGTGGGGGCAGCTCTCCCTGTGTGTCATCCCTGAGGGGGGTGACATCACCGCATTGCCCGTCTGGGATGCTTGCCACAGGCGGCAATCCCTTGGGATGCTTGCCCCGCCCCCATGGGCAGCTAGCTCCACCCCCACGGGTGGATAGCCCCTGTCAGGAGCTCAGCCTACACTCAAGTAGGACCCTGGCAGAGACACATGTTCTTTCCCTCTTGGTCGATCATACGGGAGCTTCAAAACCTTTCTTCAGCCCGAACATCACAGCGACCGATGCCAACAGACATCAGCACACTTAGGGATCCGCAGAGTTTGTGCAGCTTGCATAACAGACCTCAGCAACTCAGCATTTTGGCTAATCTACTTTATTTACTTATAAACACACACGGAGCACTGCAACATGGCTCCCTCTCTCTCTAGCATCAGACAGCAAAGAGAAAAAGAACAAAGGACAATAGTCCCACTTCATGGAACACAGTAACACAAACATCCTGTCTCTGTCACTTTCCACACTGTGGAGTCAAAACATATACCGTCATGAGATAGACAACAATCCCATGACTGCAATCTTGGAGCAGGAATTCTAACATCCCACCCCCGGGTGCACAGCACGTGTGCTGCTCCGGGTGCCGGAGCAGCTTGCTCCGCCTGTGGCTCCACTTAAAAGGATCAGATAACAGGTGATGTGAAAGATGGCTCTGCTTAAGACACAGGAGTAGCTGCTGCAGGTGGAAGTGGGAAGCTCAGGACTAGATGGAGAAATATTCAATCTGTTATTAGGCAACTTCCTGTGTTTCTATGGGGATACATGCTTAAGAGTAAAATGGCAAAATAAAGGTGGGAGCAGGCACCAAGGTGCTCCGAGCCACTGAGCTCATTTGGGCTTGGAGTAACACATCACGGATGCAGGGGAACAGTGGAAGGAACAGGTTCGTACAGTGTGTGCAGAAACAGAGAAAAGATTATAAGCGAGAGTTCCCAGAATGCAAGAGAAAAGAAGCAATGCTTCCCCATAATGCAACAGTTATGTGCAGAGGGAAAACATATGTGCAGAAGGAAAACTTCCCTTTGGGAACCAGCTGGGGAAGCCCCAAAGGAAGAAGGCTCGGAGACCAGGGGGAGAAGAGGGAGAATACTGGGAGGAGGAGGTGTTGGAATCTGAAGAGGGCTGAGTGATATGGGAGAGAGAAGTCGAAAATCAGAGGCACAAGTTGAAGCAGGAGAGGAGGGGGGGCCAAGATGAGAAATGACTCCAGCTGGCGAAGAGACACAGGTGTCTCCCCCTTCCTCCTGGTCTCCCAGAACTAAGAGAGTCATGAAAAAGGCAGAGGAGAAGTTAGTTTCATGCAGATGCAAGTTGCTGTGGGAAACACTGGAGAGGATAGGACTTAGGCAGCTGTGGAGAGGCAGGTACCTTCAGTCTCAGCAATTACAGTATTGTTCCGTGTATAAGACAATGTTTTTTTATTGTTTAAAAATGTTAAACATCGGGGGTCGTCTTCTACACAGATAGTGCAGAGGGGGGGGACGGGTGATTGGTGGCAGCTGCAAGCAGGAGATTTTCAGCGGGTGGCTGTGGCAAGGCCTGATGGTGATTGGCTGCTGCGGCAGCAATTGGGCGGGCGTTTGGCAGCAGCTGGCAGATGATTTGCGGTTTCGTCAAGGTGTGTGATTGGCAGCGGTGGTCAGGCGGGTGAGCGATTGTCGGCAATCCCCTCCCCTCAAAAAAGCTCAACAACTATGGGAAATCTTCCCCCATTTCCTTAATTTGGAGTCTCAAAAATTAGTGGTCGTCTTATACACGAAAAAATCCAGTACTTTATGGGTACAAGACTTACTGGAGATGAGTTGCTGTGCTCATGAGGCCTGACATTCCTGTGCAGACCCTGGTTTTGCTAATAAAGAGTTAACTCCACTTTCTTGGTGTGATTTACTGCTGGTGAGGCATCTAATCATAAGCTTGCATTTTTATTAAAGCTTATATGTTTAATCAGGGCTTGTATTTTAAAAATGAGCTTAAAATGTTTTATGCCAGGCAGAAGACCAGTTGCCTAAAAACCTTGGCAAGATGTTTTTCTCCTAGACAAGGGGCCCCCCTGATTTATAGCAGAAAACAATTCTCAAAGTCGTAAAAAGGGAATTACAGGCTGACAGCCAAGGTTACACTGACCCTACAAATTAAGGGTTGATAAATAGTAAAATGAGCCATATCTTCTTCCTAAGGTTAAAAAGGTCAAGAGCAGTGAAAAAGCAACTGGTCTAGTTGGCAGAAAGAGAACATTTTTGGGAAGTCTTTTCTAAAGCTGTTTCTTTCTTAAACTAAGACCCTTTTAAGATTTCTTTTCCTTTTAAAAGGTTGTTTATGTATTAAATATATTAGTTTAAATATAATTATGCAAAGGATTTAAGAAATGCTAGATTCTTATTTCATATAGTTGTAAGAGTTGTAACTATCCTGAAATTAAGTCAGCCACCAGCCCCCCTTGCCAGACAGAAGACGCCAATCGAGCACTCCTGATATATGGTTGTCAGGCCTTTTGTTTAGAAACCTTCAAATGAAGGAGATCTCTCAATGTTGATGTGAACTCAATCCTTGACATGCATAAGATAAAAATTCAAGATTAACCATCTGTTTTGGAAGGCAATAGGGCAAGGAGGGCAAGAGGTGAGCTGGTAATTAAGATTCCTTGTTGAGACACATGTAAGATATATTACTACTTATTTGTCATTTATAGATAGAAGAATATATAGCTTTTTGATTTCCATAAAAGGCAAGAGGAAATGGGTGTATCTTTTGTGATTGGTTCTAGCAAACAGCCAATAGGAATTTTAACCAGGCTGATTGGACAGAGGCAGCCACAGGAGGAGCAAGGGGGCTGGATTAAGGAAATATAAGTGCTGGCCAGAATGGCAAGAGGCCAGGCCAGAGCTTGGTAACCATATACCACTGTGCCTCATATTTATTTGTCTGACAAATAAATTACTATTTTAATTTCTCTATTGCTGCGTTGAATATTTCATTCCAGCTAAGCGTTAACCACAAGCAGGGTGCTACACTGGCTCACTTCTGTCATGACAGTGATAGATCTATGAACACCCCCAAATTATGCAATTATTCCTTCCAAGGGAGTACAGCCCAGTTTGATCTTGCACACAATGAAATTCCTGGACCTGGGAACTGCCCTTCCAAAGGGTCTCAGTCTGGTCACAATTTTGCTGAAGTTTATTAGCCCTTATCCAGAACATGACTGCACCAGTTTAGGAAACGCACAGCTTCTCCTGTTTCAGGTGTTAAAGAGAAATAGAGCTGGGTGTCTGCAGCATATGGGCGACACATTGCCCCAGATCTCCTAATGACTGCCCACAGGGGCTTTATATAGATATTAAATAGCACTGGGGACAAAATTGTACTCTGTGGCACCCTGTAGATCAACTGCCAGGGGATCAAGATACATTCACTCAATATTACAATCTGGAACCTATAGATAGGAGCGAACCTGCCATAAATTGATGGCCCCAACTCCATTAGGATACTTTGGGGTCAATGGTATCTAAAGCCACTGAGAGATTCAGGAGAATCGACAGGACTGAACACGATAATCCAATGCTGCAAAAACACAACATTGTGTGGGTTTACACTGATGTAGAGAGTGTGATGTGTGTAAGCAAGCTGAATGTGTGTACACATGTGAATCTATTTTTAAATATTATTCCTTTTAAGCCAATCGCTTGCTTTTTGGAACAGATGGAGCTACTTGAAGTTGAGAGGTATCTAGGCTAATACTTCAGAAAAGCTAATTGCTCACAATTAATGTATATATATATATTTTTTTAAAAAAAAAAACATGTTTATACATGGCGTGGGAAGCATTTTCAGCCTCAAAGGCCAGGCAAATAAACTTATCACCGGTGGAAGAGCCACAGCTAGCCTTTACATTCTTTCTGCATGCAGTTAGTATAAACAGGCATGTTGCTGTCATGAACAGGTAGCATCCTTGTCACAAATGGTACAGCTTTTCGCAGAACTGATCTTGAAAGTTACAAAATGGCCGTCCTTATGGCAGATGAAGCACTGATTCTGTAGGGATGCAGAGAAAAACCTGACCCATGCTATGCAGGCTACAGCCTGTCTAGAGCCCTATAAGCCCTGGCAACAGATTTTTATGACTCTGGGAAGGCCTAGTGAGACCTCTAGGCATTTGGTGAACTTCCATTCCCACCTGAATGCAACCTCCATAATGTGTCTGGAGAGCTAGAAATTCTAGGCAACCCTGGCTCAGACGGGCCATTTCCTTTGTGGAATTTATCTTCTAAGTTTCACATAGGTAAAGGTAAAGGGACCCCTGACTATTAGGTCCAGTCATGACTGACTCTGGGGTTGTGGTGCTCATCTCGCTTTATTGGCCGAGGAAGCCGGCATACAGCTTCCGGGTCATGTGGCCAGCATGACTAAGCTGCTTCTGGCGATCCAGAGCAGCGCACGGAAATGCCGTTTACCTTCCCACTGGAGCGGTACCTATTCATCTACTTGCACTTGACGTGCTTTCGAACTGCTAGGTGGGCAGGAGCTGGACCCGGGCAACGGGATCTCACCCCGTCATGGGGATTCGAACCGCCGACCTTCTGATCGGCAAGCCCTAGGCTCTGTGGTTTAACCCACAGCGCCACCCGCGTCCCTAAGTTTCACATACATCTAGAAAATAAAATCCATTTTAACTGAGGCAGAGATGGTTTTTCAAGCAGAGTGTTCCATTATCAGGTATCTGTTGCTTCACCTTCACTGCTGCCAACTGCTTAACCCCCAGCCCCTCAAAATCAAGCCTTATTTCCTCCACAGTGCATTGGTTCTATTTAATTCCCTTTGCTCCTCCTCCATCCCCTACAAAACCTGAAAGGGCCTTTGCTCAGTGGCAGGGAATTAAATTCCTGCTTTGCATACAAATGGTCCCCAGTTCATTCCCTGGCACCTCCATGTCGGATTGGGAGAGACCCATGTCTGAAATCAGCTCTCCAGGGTTTCCCAAACTTGGGTCTCCAGCTGTTTTTGGACAATTCCCATCATCTCTGGCCACTGGTCCTGCTAGCTAGGGGTGATGGGAGTTGTAGTCCAAAACAAACTGGAGACCCAAGTTTGCAAAATCCTGGTGTAGGGCTTTGATGACCTGACAAGACAGCTTCCTATGCAACAAACCCCAAACTCAGCTCAGTAACAAAACAAGTCATTCCATGGCATTGGAGACAGCGGGTGGCCTGTGAAGCACCACAGTGATTAAGCTTCTCCTCTGCCCTTTCTGCATTTTCCATGCCATAGAGATGCGCAGATGGATCTCACATCCAACCAAAACCGATGGCCCTGATCAGGCAGCAAAGACAGTTGATAGATCTCATTAGTATCAAACAGGACGACAGGGTGTTAATTAGAGAAACAGCCACTGTAGGTATTAAGCTGCATATCAATGAGTGACCCCCTTTCCTCTGTCTTCTGCCTGCCAATTATTTATTAATTTGAGACGTGGACACACACACACACACACACACACACACACACACACACACACACCCCTGGCTCACTGCCAGTAATAAGGCACTGATCTTGCTCGTGAAGCTTGCTCAATTCCATTTCATATCTATCTTGTGCCCAAAGTCACATTGCACTTTTTCGTGCCAAAGGGTAAGGAGAGGCTTAAACTTGGGAAGTAAAACCATTCCAATTACGTATATAAATATAATGAGCTTGAAAGAGGAAGACGAGCAACTCAGTTTGCTTTTCACTGAGGTCCACTTCACATATTAAAGGAAAAAGGTAAAGGTAGCCCTGACTGTTAAGTCCAGTCGCGGACGACTCTGGAGTTGCGGCGCTCATCTTGCTCTATAGGCCAAGGGAGCCGGCCTTTGTCTGCAGGCAGCTTCCAGGTCATGTGGCCAGCATGACTAATGGCGAACTAGAGCGGGGAACGGAAACACAGTTTACCTTCCCACCGGAGCGCTACCTATTTATCTACTTGCACTTTGATGTGCTTTTGAACTGCTAGGTGGGCAGGAGCAGGGACCAAGCAACGGGAGCTCACCCCGTTGCAGGGATTCGAACCGCCGACCTTCTGATCGGCAAGCCCTAGGCTCTGCGGTTTAGACCAAAGCACCACCCACATCCCAGAGGCAAACCTGAATTTGCCCCAAGTACTGTATATGGTATTTATGTTACAGATAGTGTGGAGCTACAGCCAGTTCTTGCCTATGTCTGCAAACCTGTATCTGGTGCACTTTTTCTATTTAGCTATACACCTAAAACCTATAATGTTTTAAGAGGCCCTCGAGGCTTTATGAAGAAAAAGACCCCAAAAAAACAATGCGTTACAGAAGCACCACCACGGCTATGGGATCAGTCTTGATTTGTGAGCAGCCCCACAACCAGACGCCAAACCAGGTGGAAGGAAGAAGTGAGATTTCCACTATAGCCGGAGTGGGGTAAACTGCTACTCCCCAACCCCCAGCTCCTTGATGTATTTTTGCCATTGAATCTTGATTCAAAGCAAGATCTCCAGGATTTGATATGGGGCAACTGGGACCTTCTGTGTGCAGAGAGCTCTATCACAGAGCAGTAGCCCTTTCCCATTGGCCAAGAGCACAGTTATCAGTATGTGAATTGCAGGTCTCCAATGCAAAGATAAAGCCAGCGTGGCAGGAACTTTTCCCAGCTCTTCCTGAAGCCCAATCCTGGCTGGGCTAAGAGGCACAGTGCCAATTCACCTCCTAGTACAATAATTACAATATAAGGAGCTGCTACTATCACATAGTAACATCCAAATATTAAGGTATTCAGAAACTGAATGATTCAATCCACACTCAAAAAGTACTGGTTTAAACATTTTTGGTACAATAACTAGAATTATGGAGATTTTTGTACTTTGATCCTCCCAAAGTCTTCATGGAGGCTCTGTACATGACTTAACAGCCCTCAAATAACGGATGACACCAGGACAAGGAGGGATATTAAAAACATTTAGCCCTTCTATCACTGCAGATGTTGACAGCAGTCAAAAAATCAAAAGACACCTAATTCTTGGGAGGAAGGCGATGACAAACCTAGACAGCATCTTAAAAAGCAGAGACATCACCTTGCCAACAAAGGTCCGTATAGTTAAAGCCATGGTTTTCCCAGTAGTGATGTATGGAATTGAGAGCTCGACCACAAAGAAGGCTGGTTGCCGAAGAATTGATGCTTTTGAATTATGGTGCTGGAGGAGACTCGTGAGAGTCCTATGGACTGCAAGAAAATCAAACCTACCCATTCTTAAGGAAATCAGGTCTGAGTGCTCACTGGAAGGACAGATCGTGAAGCTGAGGCTCCAATACTTTGGCCACCTCATGAGAAGAGAAGACTCGCTGTAAAAGACCCTGATGTTGGGAAATATTGAGGGCACAAGGAGAAGGGGATGACAGAGGACAAGATGGTTGGACAGTGTTCTTGAAGCTACCAGCATGAGTTTGACCAAACTGCGGAAGGCAGTGGAAGACAGGAGTGCCTGGCGTGCTCTGGTCCATGGGGTCACAAAGAGTCAGACACGACTAAATGACAACAACAACTCTTAGAAAACAGGACTTTACTAACCTGGTCAGGAAGGCCCCAGTTAAACAATTTTTGTTGGGGAGGGGATAAAACAACCTGCAGCAATTAAGTAAAACGTGAATTCCAAAAAAAACTAGAGATGGGAATATGATGATGAGAATTACACGCCCTCCAGCCACGTCCTTTGCAAAGTGCAGCCACAGAAGAATTTCAGGGGAGGAGTGTCCCAGGTTACCTTCTTGGCAAAGCCCAACCCTGCACCCTGTGTGAACTGACTGCGCATTCCATCATGCCACTAGATTTCTTTGCAATCTGCAAGGAATTCAAGGCAGGCGCAGGGAGGCATCTTGGCAGGCACTGATATGTGAAAAGTGTTCCTCCCCAACCTCTGCCTTACACCCTCAGTTGCTAGTTCTGTCAAATGCTAATCAACATTGCAGGCCAACCAGCCAATGAAGTAGCACCAGTCAAAATATTGACATAGTGAAATCAAACATCGGTGGGCATTTTAAAAAAACAGAGATCCAGTGTTTGGATAATATTTGAGCCTCCAGAAAATGGCTGGAGAACACCCGACTTCAAAACGTGCAGTGAAAAATTTCCAGACCTTTTGTTTTGCAGGGAGGAATTAAGTCAGCTCTACAATTGACACTTGGGCCAAGCCCTTTCCCTGACAGCTGATCTCTATCATTTGATGGTGTCTTGAATCCGGCACAAGACCAAGCAGCTGAGGTGCCACTTGAAAAGGAAGCCTTGGGGGGCTGTTCTCATTTACTCCAAAATGAAGCAAGACCTTGACAACTTCAGTCTTCCCTTACCTGCCTGCCTGCCTGCCTTGTTATATCCAGTTGGGGCAGCTCCGCCTGGCATGAAGGCCCACGGAGTCATTTTGGACTCACAGCTGTCCATGAAAGCGCAGGTCAATTCTGTGTCCAGGGCAGTTGTACCAGCTGCATCTGGTACGCAGGCTGAGACCCAACCTGCCCGTAGACTGTCTCGTCAGAGTGGTGCATGCTCTAGTTATCTCTCGCTTGGACTACTGCAATGCGCTCTATGTGGGGCTACCTTTGAAGGGGACCCTGAAACCTGAACTAATCCAGAATGTGGCAGCTAGACTGGTGATTGGGAGTGGCCGCCAAGACCATGTAACACCGGTCCTGAAAGACCTGCATTGGCTCCCAGTATGTTTCCGAGCACAATTCAAAGTGTTGGTGCTCACTTTAAAGCCCTAAACGGCCTCAGTCCTGTATACCTGAAGGAGCATCTCTACCCCCCATTGTTCAGCACTGAGGTCCAACACCAAGGGCCTTCTGGTGATTCCCTCACTGCAAGAAGCAAAGTTACAGGGAACCAGGCAGAGGGCCTTCTGGGCAGTGGCGCCCACCCCGTGGAACACCCTCCCATCAGATGTCAAGGAAATAAACAACTATGTGACTTTTAGAAGACTTCTGAAGGCAACCCTATATCGGGAAATTTTTAATGCCTAATGTTTTACCATTCTGTGTATGTTGTAAGCCGCCCAGAGTGGCATGGGGAACCCAGCCAGCTGGGTGGGGTATAAATAATAAGGTGCTGCTGCTGCTGCTGCTGCTGCTGCTGCTGTTGTTGTTATGTCACTGGCTCTAGCTTCACTGAGTGCCTTGTTAGAATTCCTGCTCCATGACTGCAGTCATGGGATTGTTGTCTTTCACATGACGGTATATGTTTTGTCTCCACAGAGTGGGAAGTGATGGAGACAGGATGTTTGTGTTACTGTGTTCCGCGAAGTAGGACTATTGTCCTTTGTTCTTTCTCTCTTTGCTAGAGAGAGAGGGAGCCATGTTGCAGTGCTCCGTGTGTGTTTATATGTAAATAAAGTAGTTTAGCCAAAATGCTGAGATGCTGAGGTCTGTCACGCATGATGCGCAAACTCTGCGGATCCCTAAGTGTGCCGGCGTTGGCTGGCGTCGCTGTGATGTTTGGGCTGAAGCTCCTGAACGAAAGACCAGGAGAGAGAGAACATGCCAATCGGGCATGTGTCTCTACCAGGGTCCTACTCGAGTGTAGGCTGAGCTCCCAGCATTCTGTCCTACCATTCCCAAGGTACATCAGCTGCCAGTGGGAGGAAATGCCCAAAGAGAATTTTTGCCTGTGTCTTGCCTGGGAGAAGCAGCTGAGCTGCCCCATGAAAGGGGAGTCCTTTGGGGTTGAGGGCTGTGCTGAGGTCAACTGCAAAGCCCTGGAGGCCACGCGAAGCCACAAGGCTTCTGTCTAATATTAATGTGTGTGTATATGTATATATTCACAACCCCTGTTTAAAAGAGTCGCCACGGTCTCCAGGGGTTGAGGAATGCAAGTTCCCAGTTGCCTAGCAATGCTTGACAACGGGTGGGATGGGGTGGGGGGGTGTTCAGGAGCAACTCTCTGTATTTGTTCTCCGGCGCAATTAGGGAGAGGGGGCTCTTTCCCCCCTTCTGCTCAAGGCTTGACTTATTCCAGGCAAAGCTGCCATGGAGACTGTCTCTTGCTTGGCAGCTAACGTCAACGCAAGTAGACAGATTCCATGGCATCCTCAGAAAGGTTTCTCGAAGGGGGGAATCAATCCCACCAGAGCGTTTAGACCACACCAATCCCACCTCCCAGAAAGCTGCCAAGTTGAGAATGGCACCCAACCCAACCCCGCCACCCACTTCGGGTTATGGGATGTCTGTGACCAGGATCCCTTGCGTGCCTTTTTACGATCAAAGACAATGCCAGGAGGGCAGCTATGAATCAGGATTGTGGCACTGAGAGAGAAGGGCACTTACCCTTTTTCTACACACACCATTTTCCCAACTGAACTCCCTTCTACTAAAGCTGCCATTTGCCCTGCAGGGGAAAACAAAACAGGGTTCATGGGTACTTGTATGTTTCCCCCTGCAGATCAAACACAACTTTATTGAAGCGTAAACTTTCAGAAATCATTGTATAGGGTGGAATTCAATGTCATGCTATTAGAAACTGTCAGGGAACTGCCATCGGAGCCAGAGGGATGCCGGAGAGGGTCCCAGTAGGGAGAGAGGCAGCCCATCCGCTGGGGAAGGAAATCAGCGTAGCACCAGTGGAGGAGGGGGGCAGATGGGGGAATCGGAGAGAAGGCTCCAGGACTCCTCGCCGGAGACCAGCGGGGAGAGCACGGGTCCTCCGCTGCCCACACCCTCCCTGCGCAGAAGACTTCCACGCAGGGAGAATAGGAGGAGACTGGGTGTCAAATAACATCTTTGCTGGAAGAAGTTCAAGAAACGCCCACTGACGGATTCTGCCAGTGATTGAGACAGCCATGGATGGATGGCTGTCCGGACAGAAAGGGTTCACCCAGGTAACCCAGCCAGGTGTGGCGCCAACTTACGCACGAGCAACCCCTAGAACCATTACAGAAACATTTCAGCCTACCAGACAGTATGACCCACCCACCCCTCTGCCCACCTGTATGCTGTTCTGGGGTTTCTCTTGAACCCCTCCTTGAGCCAAATTGGAAGGGCGGGGGAGAGATGGATTGAATAAGTGCAAGTCCTTGCACAGGCTTCTGCTGACAGAGCTTCTTAGGTCAATCCCAACTATAGCATATTAATTATCAATATATTAGTATGTAATATATCCTATGTATATTATAGAATTATAGCAAACATCCTATATACGAATGGCAAACACAATTCTCTGAATATGGATCCTTATAGAAGCAAAATGGAACGCCACCCCCCACAGACAGGATATATTAATAGGCTTGGGCATGCCAAAATGCTTGAGGTGCAACAATATTTAGGAAAGCAAGTCCTAAGTTTGTGTAAACACTAAAGCAACTCAATAAGGACTGTCCATGCTGACTGACCAATGGAGGACAGGCAAAGGAGAAATGAGGGGACTGAAGAACTGTGGCTGACTGGACTCCTGATCAGGAACATTGGGGGGGGGGGGTATAATACTCCTTCCCTCCCTTATGAAGCTGGCTGTGATGTCTCCAAAGCCTTCCAAGAGTTGAGTGCATTAGATTAAGGTTACCAGATTTTTTCCAGTGAATCCGGGGACACTTTTCAACTTCCTACTAAATAGATGGATTTTGTCAGGGAACTGATTTGTAAACCCGGGACTGTCCCCAGGAAATGGGGACGTCTGGTAACCTTACTTAAGATCAGACCAGAACTCAAATCCATCCAGCCTGGGAAACGTTTTGCATTTTTTTGTTTGTTTGTTTGTTTGTTTGTTTGTTTCAAAATGGAAGCATATGGCACCAAAACATTCTATGCCCTGCCCTCGCAATGCAAAAAGTGGCAGATTCAATCCTTGGCATCTCCAGGTAGGGCTAAGAAATCCCTGGCAGTCTGTGCAGACAACATATACCAAGCTAGCTGGCCCAATGGTCGGATTCAGTAGAAGGCAACTTCTGGCGCTCTTAGAAAGCTGTGGATGGAGCTTCAACTTCACCCTGAAGATGTTGTCCAGCTGCCATATTTTTGGCACAGCTTTCTTCGAGATCACTGACCCCAAGTTGAGTGCAGACAGAGAAGACTGGGTGGGGAGATGTGAACAAGAGTTGCATTTTGATGTGATGTCCACATTGGTCAGGCACTGCAACGAAGAAGTTCATAGAAGACTCCAAACGGTTAAACCTCCTGCGATGTTGCAGGTTATCATCTGAAAACAAGGAGTTGTCCTCCAGTGACTTCCTGCTCCCTCCAGCTTTGCTATCACCATTATTAAAATTTATTGCATGCTTTTCTACTCAAAATGCAAGGCATCACACAATAAATCCAGGTAAGTACACAGGAAGCTGCCTTAAACCAAGTCAGACCATTGGTTCATCCAGGTCACTTATTATCAACACTGACTGCCACAGTCACTCCAGGTTTTGGGGCAGCCCTGCCTGAATTTGACCAGGAACGAACAGGGGATAATTTGCATGTAAGGCATGTGCTGTACAAAAAGTAAAACTTAACATTCCAAATACTAAATAAACATATTGTGACTCCGTAGCATCAGTAATATCAAGCAAAGCCAGATGGCTCACGCTGGTGAAAGAACTCTCTCCCATACAAACAGTCAAGTTGGAATTACTGTATTTTTTGCTCCATAAGACGCACTTTTTTCTTCCTAAAAAGTAAGGGGAAATGTCTGTTCGTCTTATGGAGTGAATGCGTGGTCCCTGGAGCCGAATTGCCCAGGGGCAAAAAGCAGATCATGCTTTTGTTTGTTTGTTTGGTTTTTGGAAAGAGGGAAGTGGGTGTTGGAACAAAGCTGCTGATCGTTTGCTGATCAGGGAGAGAGATAAGGGATGCTAGAGATAAAGGAAGCTGCCTGGGAGGGGAGAGGTAAAGACAGCAAACTTGCAAAGGGGGAAAACAGGAAGACTAAAGCAATAAGGAGTGAAATTAGAAGAAAAGGAGGAGCAAAAAACTGCTCCAGCTAAGGAAAAGACACTAAGGCAAACAAGAGGGAAGAGAGTGTTAAAAGAAAACAGCTGATCGGTAGGATCGGAAGAGAGATAAGGGACTTAGCAGAGGCTGCCTGGGAGCGGGGAGGTAAAAGCCCATGGATCCTCAGGATTTTTACATTGGGTCACCCCAAATTCACCATCAGATCACATAGCATGTCCATAGCTACAGCCTGCACCAAAAAAATCGCGCTTCCACTGTTTCCTGGGGCTGCAATGGTGCAAAAATGTGGTTACAAAATATGGATCCACATGGATCCTCAGGATTTTTGCATTGGGTCACCCCAAATTCACCATCAGATCACATGTCTGTGGCCACAGCATGAACCACAAAAATCATACATCCACTGTTTCGTTAAGAATATTTTTTCTCTTGTTTTCCTCCTCTAAAAACTAGGTGCATCTTATGGTCAGGTGCATCTTATGGAGCAAAAAATACAGTAAATGGTGACATGGCCTCTTCCCCACACTCCCAGGCAGCACCAGTTCAGGTACTGGGAAGGGCTGGTCAAGTTACCATCCAAAACCGGTTTGAAATCTGTATCATGATATCAGTTTCATAGTTTTTAACCTGGCAATATATTGTGAATCATGATGCGTGTATGTACGTGCTATGCAAAAATCACAATGTGGGGAAAACCATGAAACCAGCCAATGTTTCTACATAGCTCCATCCTCAGTTCAGACATTGTGATATACAGTACTTTTTTTTCTAGAAAAAGAGGTGCCAGAACTCAACATGAACACCTCCCTTGTTCTCTTATAACGGCAATGATGCCCACCTGAGAAGTGCCAGAACTGAGTTCCAACGAGTTCAGGATGAAAAAAAAGCTCTGGTGAGATATTAAAATATATATACAGCTGATATATCACGATGTAGAAAACCAGGTATCACCCAGCTCTAATGTAGTCATACCTTGGAAGCCAAACACCTTGGCACCCATAAGTTTTGGCTCCCAAACACCGCAAACCTGGAAGTGAGTGTTCTGGTTTGCAAATGTTCTTTGGAACCTGAACGTCTGGCGTGGTTTCCGCGGCTTCCGATTGGCTGCAGGAGCTTCCTTCAGCCAATCAGAAGCCACGCCTTGGTTTCCAAACATTTTGGAAGTCGAAGGGACTTCCAGAACGGATTCCATTTGACTTCTGAGGTACGACTGTACTGAGAAGGCCCTGCTCCAAGCCACCACCAAATCTCACCTCTGGAAAGGAGGGGACTAAGAGCCCATTTCCCTGCCAATCTCAGAGGATGGGGAGGAAGTCTGTGACCTCGGCCATGTACTTACTCCCACTCCTTCCGCCTCGCCTGCGGCGTGCTCTGCATCTTGTGGGCTTCGTGTGCCTTGATGATATCCCGCTGTTCAATCAGGCCCCCTCGCCGGCGCTTGATGACTTCTGGGCTCACGGGGATGAGCTGACTCTGCCCCACATCCAACGTGCTGCCACCCTCCAACCCCAAGCTGGATTCCCTCTCCTGGGAGTGCAGTTCGTAGAGGCCATCGAAGCTGGTGGTGCGCGAGACGAGTGTGTCTGTCAAGGTCTCTGGCTCCAGCAGGCTGCAGGACTGAGCGGGCTGCATCAAACCCAGCCGGTGCTTCCGCCATGCTTCTTCCTCCGGCAGGGCCAACATGCACCTCTGAGAGTCGCTGTCCAGTTCAGGGCTGCCGCCGGGAGGGTAAGAGCCTGATTCGGGGAGCATGTGAGCGCTGAGAGAGCATGTGCCAAGGCTGAACATCATGGACGCCGCTGCAGAACATCACTCTAGGAACAAGGAACAGAAGGACAAGAAAAGTTACCAGCAGGATCCTTTCTGGGACCTGAGCGGGGGGTGATTCAGGTTGCAGAACTGGAAGTGGACGCTGCCCTCTTTATAAATTGTGTCCCACAAAAAATATCAACACAAAGCAGAAAAATAACCATGGATCAAGGCCCTGTTGGGTTGAAATGCCACAGTCATTACCCAGCAGCTCCAGTAGGGTCATATGAAATGTTCTCTAGCCTGCAAGGGTTAGGAGACGACATACATAGGTTAAGGCACACACACACTACAAATGTAGTTGGGCACAGAATTTGTATCCCACGTACCATGTTTTACATGCAAAAGAGCTCAAGTTCAACCCCCTGGCATCTCGCCAGAGTAGTGGATGCTCTAGTTATCTCCCGTTTGGACTACTGCAATGTGCTCTACGTGGGGCTACCTTTGAAGGTGACTAGGAAACTACAATTAATCCAGAAGGCAGCAGCTAGACTGATGACTGGAAGTGGCTGCCGAGACCATATAACACCATTCCTGAAAGACCTACATTGGCTCCCAGTACATTTCTGCAAGTTTCAACTCAGAAAGCAGTATTCAGTCATCAGTAACATGCGTACCAAAATGAATGATTGTGAAAATAAGAAATAGGGGCACAGGGCAGATTTTGTCCTCACTCAGCAAAATCTTCCCCTGCACCCATTGGGGCAAGCAAGAAGCATTATCAATGGAAATGTTGTATATTATCATTTATAGAGCAAGTTGCTTCCTCGTGGGACTATGTATGGCTCCTTCAAGTCAACAGCACCTGCAGCTTTTACTCCTCCAATTAAGTTATCTGGAGGAACGCTGTCTACCAAGAGGGAGGAAGAAACAGATTATGGCACACCAACCTCTTATCAGGGTTCAGTGAATTTGTGAAGGGACTATGTGGCCTGGATCA
Organism: Podarcis cretensis; assembly: GCF_951804945.1. Classification (NCBI taxonomy): domain Eukaryota; kingdom Metazoa; phylum Chordata; class Lepidosauria; order Squamata; family Lacertidae; genus Podarcis; species Podarcis cretensis. The sequence goes on from NC_137175.1 coordinate 94,418,410, forward strand.
CACCATCTCCCCACCAGAACCACAAAAAAACACCTCTGTACATCCCACTGTATGTTTTCTGTGCCTGATGAACGGCAGGATTTTCCAACTCTCAGAGAGAGGTGACCCAGGGAGTTCAATAGCCTTTTCTAATGTGGATTTGGGGGGGAGGAGAGAAAATGGATCTGTGGGAGCTGAACTGAATCTTATCAGATGTGTTTTTGTGCTTAAGTGAGCTTCAATTCAGTGGGTGAGATACGAGTTTCCCAAGGCAGAGCCACAGAAAGACAATAGGCAGGGGAATTAATCTGTTCACAATACAATCCAAGTATGGGTCAAGCAAAAGTGTGGATAAGCCCTAGTTTGGGTCCATTTAACATAGCTGGATACAGCATATCATCATTATCACCACCATTAATAAGTCATAAGGTGATTAGCATGTCACCTTTTGATTATCAGAAATGACAAAAATTTAGTTGGGGGAGGCAAAGGATGGGGCCACAGACCCCCGGGTGTGTTCCACAGACCCCTAATTGTCAACCAATGATCTAGTCCAACCCCTTGCAGTGCAGGAATATGCAGCTGCCCCATATGGGTATTGAACCTGCAACCAACAATCTAAGTAGTTGAGCTACCATTTTCCCCATGCTTCCATAGACAGCCCCACCACTGATGGGGTCCTCTGTTGATGCAAAACCTTTATAAAAAATTAAAAAATAAGCACCCTACAATAAAGAGTTCCAGCACTGAACTAATAATAATAATAATAATAATAATAATAATAATAATAATTTATTTATACCCCACCCATCTGGCTGGGCCTCCCCAGCCACTCTGGGCGGCTTCCATAGAAAGCAAAAATACAATAAAATATCACACGTTAAAAACTTCCCTGAACAGGGCTGCCTTAAGATGTCTTCTGAATGTCAGGTAGTTGTTTATCGCTTTGACATCTGCTGGAAGGGCGTTCCACAGGGCGGGTGCCACTACCGAGAAGGCCCTCTGCCTGGTTCCCTGTAGCTTTACTTCTTGCAATGAGGGAACCGCCAGAAGGCCCTCGGCGCTGGACCTCAGCGTCCGGGCAGAATGATGGGGGTGGAGACGCTCTTTCAGGTATACTGGACCGAGGCCGTTTAGGGCTTTAAAGGTCAGCACCAACACTTTGAATTGTGCTCGGAAACGTACTGGGAGCCAATGTAGGTCTTTCAAGACCGGTGTTATGTGGTCTCGGCGGCCACCCCCAGTCACCAGTCTAGCTGCCGCATTCTGGATTAGTTGTAGTTTCCGGGTCACCTTCAAAGGTAGCCCCACGTAGAGCGCATTGCAGTAGTCCAAGCGGGAGATAACCAGAGCATGCACCACTCTGGCGAGACAGTCCGCAGGCAGATAGGGTCTCAGCCTACGTACCAGATGAAGCTGGTAAACAGCTGCCCTGGACACAGATTTGACTTGTGCCTCCATGGACAGCTGTGAGTCCAAAATGACTCCCAGGCTGCGCACCTGGTCCTTCAGGGGCACAGTTACCCCATTCAGGACCAGGGAATCCTCCACACCTGCCCGCCTCCTGTCCCCCCAAAACAGCACTTCTGTCTTGTCAGGATTCAACCTCAATCTGTTAGCCGCCATCCATCCTCCAACCGCCTCCAGACACTCACACAGGACCTTCACCGCCTTCACTGATTCTGATTTGAGAGGTAGAGCTATAAATTCAGTTTGATGAAGTGATCAGTTAAATCAGGTGACCTGGAACAAAACTTTCCTAACGTTTCCCAGCGATAGTTGCTTACTCCCTTACTGGTGCCTCTCTGCTCACTGACACAAACTCTTTCCGAAGTAGCAAAGTTACCTTAAACGTTGAAAGGTGCAAGATGGTATCTCAAGCAGTAGGTGGTGCTGTACCTCAAGATACAAAACTCTCCCCTGTTACCTGCAACGTTTGTTTTGGTTCTTGTGTACTGTGGGATCTCATTCCCCCACCTGAGCACATTTGCAAGGACAACACTGTTAATGAGTCAGCAAGTTTTGGAATGAAGTGGGACAGAATGACTCTTTGTGGCATTTGAGCAGATTTGTAATGCAATGGAGTAAGGAGCAAGGAGCATGAATCTAGCAGGACTCCTCTGAGCAATAAGGCAGCTTTCCACCAAAGGAAGCCATGGAACTAAACCAGATCAGCCATAGGGTCCAACTAGCTCCTCTGCATGAAGACCAGAAGGCTCCTGGTTCAAGTCCCAGGTTCTGTCTGCAGGTGGGTGAAATGCAGTCCAGGAATTCCTTGGCAGACAACACAATACAGGAAAGGTTACTTAGAAGTTTGAGGGTGGCGGGTGCTGCCATAATCTGTTTCCCAAAGTGTAGCGATCGGCCGTACAGCCCCAAAGGCCTCACAACCTTTTTGGAAGAATGAAATATCACCACTCTCAGGAGCCTCATCAGCTAACTTGACATCCCTCCCCTGTTCATCTTTCAGACATCCAGTCTGCACATTTTAGCATGTGGAATCAGGGATCATTGTAAACAAGGGTGGCTCCTAACTTAACTCAAAAGCACAAGTGGAACAAGACCCAAAGGATAATGCTGATATGCCAGTCTCACTGTCACCACTTTTACTGTCTATTAGGTAATGTCTAGGGATGCTCCAGTGGTGAGGAAGGAATCTTATCGTACTGATGTCCCTTTGCTGCATCTTCATCATGAAAAAGCTCATTCAGAGGCCTCACCCTCCCTTCTTCCCCAAAGCAACCATTGGGAGGACAGGGAGGAATGAGGGAGCTGGTCAACCCACAACTTGAGCAGTGCAGTTTTTAACTCCCCCTTAATCCTGCTGCATCAGCAGCCACAAAACAGTACACTTCAGCACTGTGGTGGTGGGGTGTTGTGGTTTCAAGCATGGTTCCACAGGGCTAGCCAGGTCCCTCGTTCCATCTCTACAGAAAAGAATCAACAGACACAAAGATGACACCATAAATTGCAATATTCAAAAAACTGCGGGGAGAGGGTGGCACAACACTTTGACCACCCAGGACACTCCGAAGAATGACCACCTTCAGATCAGTTGCAAAGAAACTGCAATATGGAACTGCTGAATTTCAACAGATCAAGAAATTTGGAGCTATCACTTGTCGATTGAACCGGCACAACTGTTTATGTCAATTGACTTGCCTACGCCAGGATGTCTGCGTTATCAACAAGTGTTTTGCGAATTGCCCTTGTTAGCTCTATAATTCCTACTCCCTCTGTAATTTCTGCAATTAATTTCTCTTTGACCTCACCGTTTACAATTCCCATGCCAAAAAATAGCCACCATGCTTGTAACCCATGCATTTAAAGCTTTACTCCATAGAAACTTATGCTGTAATAGGTTAGTTAGACTTTAAGGAGACACAAGTCTACTTTGTCATATTTGTTGTGGTGGTTGTTGGGTGGGGGCAGATGGGCCATCATATTCACCACGATCAGAACTTTATATTGCTTCTTGTGTTGATATGGGTTTGTTATTTTTGTAGAAGTCTGCTAGGCGGTATAAGCCTTTGGCTTGCCAGGTTTTTATCTGGAGGTTTTGTGTGTCAGCATCGCCCTTGAGCCAGTGTCACCAACTGGACTCATGCACTTCAAACCCGACTGGGCTAGGCGAGCTGAGTAGCACTTCCAGAGACCACCTTTAGACAGGAACAGGTCAAAGTGCTGTGGACTCACAGCTTAGAGTTGTGAGCACCGGATTCACTTCCACAATATAGTCGTCGCACACCCAGAGTATAGCAGAGTCTGGCAGTGTATACACGACTCGGAGAGCAGCTCTGTAGAATATCTTCTTTTATTCTATAACTACAACTATAATACAAAACTATATACAGAGCTAAATAGGTCTAAGCATAAATGAATGCTGCACTGAGTGTCTGCAGCTGCTCTTAGCAGCAACCTTATCTCTACACACAATCTCTAACACTCAGTCTCTCTCTCTCCGACACACTGACTGACTGACTGACTGACTGACTGACTGACTGACTCGGTGCAGGAGCTGAATAAGTAGAAAGCAGAACTGCTCCTCCTCTCTGGAGAATCAGCAGACTCATCAGGAGATTCTTGGATATGGGAGGGGTGAAATCTCCTCATTGTGCTACATTGTGGAATAGTGGGTGGTGTGCCAGGGGTTTAGTGGGGGTGGGGACAGTCTACCTGCGTCTTCCTTCCATGCTTTAAGCATGGCCTGTGTGAACCTGTTTAGTGTTGTGGGGATTTTCCTTAGCTTGTTTGGGAGGAATGGGCATGCTGTGGTGGAGGTATTTTCAATTATGTCTCTCTGCAGGTGTACCCATCGTTTAGTCTTGCCTTCTAGAATGCATAGGGACACGGGTGGTGTTGTGGTCTAAACCGCTGAACCTCTTGGGCTTGCCAATCAGAAGGTCAGCAGTTTGAATCCCCACGACAGGGTGAGCTCCTGTTGCTCGGTCCCTGCTCCTGACAACCTTGCAGTTCGAAAGTATGCCAAAAAAGTGCAAGTAGATAAATAGGTACCGCTCCGGCGGGAAGGTAAACGGCGTTTCCATGCACTGCTTTGGTTCGCCAGAAGCAGCTTAGTCATGCCGGCCACATGACCAGGAAAAACTGTCTGTGGACAAACGCCGGCTCCCTCGGCCTGTAAAGTGAGATGAGCGCTGCAACCCCAGAGTCGTCTGCAACTGGACTTAACTGTCAGGGGTCCTTTACCTTTTACCTTTTTCTAGGATGTATGGGATTATGTGGCACACTTGGTTGGCAATGTAGCATAGTTCTATGTTGGGGATTCTCCACCCTCCTACTGTGGAGGGTAGGTGTAGGTATTTGGGGTTTATTCCTGGGGGTTTTGTGTGAGAAGATTAACGAGTGTAGTTTTTTCTGCCATTTATGGGGGGATCCAGACTGGGGAGGGGGTTGGAATAGGTAGGTTAATTGTGGGTGAGCACTAATGGTGGGCTAAAATTGCCTCCCCATGTTCACACTGCTATCACACACACACACACACACCCCAATATGCCAGAGACTTCCCCAACCCTGCCATAGGCAAAAGTTGTGAATCATTCTTTCCCAGAACACAGCTGAAAGAGGGAGTTGCAGCAGCAACAAGAAAGGACAGGACAATATAATTGCACCCGCTGCTTACCCAGTGTGGCCGAGGGGGTAATAAAGAGCTGGAGATGGAAACCCACAATCTAGCACAGCAGTAGCTCCTCTTTAAAGCAGGCAGAGCCCTGCTACGTTCTCTCCTCCGTGCTAGAATTCTGGGGCATGCCAGGAAGCAGTTAAAGAACAGCTGCATCGCCTGCCAAAAGGAACACCCTGAGCATCTTCAGGCTTAGCTGCCAAAGCCCATAAAGGATTAATGATGCTGTCTTGCTATCTACAGGAGACAATTGGCAGAGGGTCTGAGAGAGGCACCAACACCTTTCTTGTGTAAGAGACGCCCTGCGTGGTGGCAGAAGTTAAAACAGTTTCAGCACCATCTGCATTTCTTAGCCAGATGCCGGAAGGGGAGAGAAACATCGCGCACATCAAGAAAGGCAGCCTGGTGTATCTCTGAACCACTTCAAATTGACTGGAGCAATGACAGTGGTTCGGAGCTGGCTGATGCAACAAAACTGCAAAGGTCAAGTGGGCCACGGCCAAATTTGAAACAGGGCCATGCGGCTTTGTGAAATTGCACCTACTTGCGTTGGCACAGAGAATGCAGCTGGAGCTGCAAACTGGGCATGTGATGAAGCAACAACAGCCAAGATAAAATGGACTTGGGAGAGCGCCACTCCACAATATCCCCTTGTGCTTGTTTGTGTGTGTTGGCCATGAAAGGCAGGTTTTTTTCAATCTGTGCACAGAATTTTCACTTTTTGTGCTGTGGGGGTCTGGGGACAGCAACTAGATTATCTGAAGGAACCTAAAAGGTTTTGTGGCAATCTATCCCTTTGGTGATCACTGCAGATGGTGACAGCAGTCACGGAATTAAAAGACGCCTGCTCCTTGGGAGAAAGGCGATGGCAAACCTAGACAGCATCTTAAAAAACAGAGACCTCACCTTACCAACAAAGGTCCATATAGTTAAAGCCATGGTTTTCCCAGTAGTGATGTATGGAAGTGAGAAGAAGGCTGGTTGCTGAAGAATTGATGCTTTTGAATTATGGTGCTGGAGGAGACTCTTGAGAGTCCCATGGACTGCAAGAAGATCAAACGTATCCATTCTTAAGATCAGCCCTGAGTGCTCACTGGAAGGACAGATCCTGAAGCTGAGGCTCCAATACTTTGGCCACCTCATGAGAAGAGAAGACTCCCTGGAAAAGACCCTGATGTTGGGAAAGATGGAGGGCACAAGGAGAAGGGGACGACAGAGGACGAGATGGTTGGACAGTGTTCTCGAAGCTACCAGCATGAGTCTGACCAAACTGCAGGAGGCAGTGGAAGACAGGAGTGCCTGGCGTGCTCTGGTCCATGGGGTCACGAAGAGTTGGACACGACTAAACGACTAAACAACAACATCCCTTTGGTGGCAAATCTCAATGTGGCGACTAAGGGGTCCATTGCAAAGAGGGCCTCTTAACACTCATTATGCCATGGGCTAGTTGCAAGTGTCCATGGTGGACATTAGTCAGCTGACTTGATACTTAAAGGCAGTTGGCTCCCTCAGTCAGTATTGTGGGGCAGCCTAGCACGGGCTGCAAAATGGATGTCAAATATCATGAAATACATTGAAAATTAAAATAGCTTTACATTCCGTCAGGTTTTCTCTTCCATTTGGAATAAACAGAGTTTCAATGTGGGTAATGGAGGGACGCAGGTGGCGCTGTGGGTAAAAGCCTCAGTGCCTAGGGCTTGCCGATCGAAAGGTCGGCGGTTCGAATCCCTGCGGCGGGGTGCGCTCCCGTCGTTCGGTCCCAGCGCCTGCCAACCTAGCAGTTCGAAAGCACCCCCGGGTGCAAGTAGATAAATAGGGACCGCTTACCAGCGGGAAGGTAAACGGCGTTTCCGTGTGCGGCTCTGGCTCGCCAGAGCAGCGATGTCACGCTGGCCACGTGACCCGGAAGTGTCTCCGGACAGCGCTGGCCCCCGGCCTCTTGAGTGAGATGGGCGCACCAACCCCAGAGTCTGGCAAGACTGGCCCGTACGGGCAGGGGTACCTTTACCTTTAATGTGGGTAATGAAACACTTAGAGGCCAAGTGTCAGGGACTGGGCAGAGGAGGAATGGTGGAAATCGCCTCTCCATGCTGACCTTTCCAGGGAGGAGGAAGAGGAAGACAGTACAGATTTACAACAGGGGTCTGAGGGAGGTCGCGGCACAGAGGCAGATGAGAGGGAAAGCTGGGAAATCGTGGGAGAGTCGGAACAACACCCAGCTGACAGGTTGTAATTAGAAAGCATCCCAGACCCTCCATCTCCCAGAACTGGCGAGCCTTGAAAGTAGGAGAGCAAAGAGCTCAAAGACAGAGGCATGTAGCAGCACCTGTAGGAGAGACGAATGAGGAAGTGGGAGAGACGGGGAGGGGTGGAGATTCACTCAGGACAACGCCATTATCCAAGAGGCTGGGTCCTATAGCCTCCCTCTGTAAAGATTGAAATAAAAAAGGACAGTAAGAAACTTTTCCTTGTCTTTATACTTTCCTGGGCAACCAGCCGGGAGCCCCTGACACATGGTGGGAGCAGCAGGTCATGCAGAGCAAAAAGAGTACAGCAGTTGTCTAATAGCAGGTCTAGACACCCAATGGGTCCCCAGAATATTGTCTTACATTGTAATACCATCAGTGGTGGAATAGTGCAACAGACCTTTAAGGCCATGGGTGGTTCCAAGCACAAAAATCTGCCAGAGGGTTTCCTTGGTAATTAGAACAAAACGAATTTGGAATTAGCAATATGGGATAATCTGCTTTGGAAAGGAGAAAGGAATTATCAGAAGCTTAACACACACGTTCACTTTCTGGTCTTTCTCTTTTCTCGCATTCATGTGGCACAGAGCATGTAGAATGGAGCAAGAGTGCTTTAAAGCATAGCCATTTCAATAAGGTTGCAACCCTAAACACACTTACCAGGGTAAAAGATCCCTTAAAGTCTGAAATATGCGGCACATGTTTCTGAACTGCAGTCTGAAGTACCGAGGGTATAAGAATAAAAATTACCAGTCTTCAGAGGAGGCCACTCTCTGAATTTCATCGTACAATGTGACTCCTCCTCAGAAGGAGGCCATCCCAGGGCAGGGAGATTCAGGCTGATACAGAATGTACAGGTTCCTCAGAGGAACCTCTGTCTCCCCCGTTGCAGCAGAATCACCCTCCATCATGCATAGATGCAACAGGCTGTAGGGTTGCTGCTTATGCATTGTCTAAACTGAGAAATTGCATCAGCACCAAAGGGGGGGGGGGTCCAAAGAAGACACAGAACTGCACAACAGTCGTATATGCCAATTTATACATAGAGGTGCAGATTTGAAAATTATTACTGTGCTTTAACGGGAAATACATCTCAGCCTTGCGGGAAAGACTGGGATCAGGATTGAGCCTGCTCAGCTTGCTATCAGTTGCTCACTTCTGGGGGCTCCTGAGCTCCCTGCTCTCCCCTCTTAATCGTCACCATTTTTCAGCTGGACTGTCCTCTGATTGTGCTTCGAACAGAGGACACGTGGCTACTGTTATAAGAATTTTAAGGTCTCAAATATAGAATAGATATTCATAAATGCACACATATCTAAATATATAAACTATGTGTCTTAAATAGTACAGGAAAGCAATCCTGAAGCCCTTTTGACTCTCCCAATGACCACAAATATTCCTCTGCAGTAAGGGAGGCAAATAGGGAAAGCCTTCCCATTGTCTTTTCACTTACAAGTCCTGTCTTAAGGGCGTATTTGTGTAGGAATAGGGTGAGCCTGTGACTTGAGTTCAGGGACAAAAATATTAACCATCACCAAAGAATGGCCAGGCTGCCCAGGTAATGTAATCAGTGACCATTATCAGGTATCCTGGCAAACCGGATTTCTGCTGTAGACTGCCTCCTTCTGTGATGTATGTATGATGATTTTGGGGTGGTCTTTGGCTAAGGGGGTTGAGCAATGTCCAAAGTCTTTAAAGGTTCCTGCACACTTTTGTTCAGGGTCTCCACCCTCCTCGGAAGAAAGGAAGGGAACTCTGTTGCAGCAGAAAAATAAATACAGTCATACCTCGTGTTGCGTTCTGCTCTTGTTACGGACTTACAGCTTATGAACGTGGCAAACCCGGAAGTGTTTACTTCCGGGTTCACCACCCACACATGGGCAGAAGCAATCTGCATGCTTCTCGCACACGCAGAAATGCTTGATAGCACTGCGCACATGTGCAGAAGAGGCACTCTAGTTGCTGACTTTTCAGGGTGCGAACGGCACCCCAAAACGGATTAAGTCCACAACTAGAGGTACCGCTGTATCTGCCTTGCTTTCCGCCGGATCCTGCCTCCATCCATTCTTCTCTGACCGAGCATAGACTATGGGGACTCAGTCTCATGGGGAGTTGGGCAGCAAAAGCCAAACCCCAATTTTTACATCACTACCTTAAACTGGGCTGCGTCCCCCTCGAGGAGGGTTCACTCCTTCGGTCTGAAAAGAACCGTTAAATTGCTTAATGGATTTCCTTCATGCAGCAGCGCATTGGCAGCCCTCCTCAGTCATGCAGTCTGAAGAAGTTTTGAATGTTTATGATTACAGCCGAACAGCCAGAATATAATGAAGAAGGGGTATCCACCTTCGCCGTTCTGGCTTTCTTAAGTGGCTTTGGAGCAAACATCATTAGCTGCCCAAGCAGTAGCAGAACAGATCTGCTTAATCTTGCTTGGATTTTTCACAGACAGATGAATACACAGTCATTTCCATCCTCAAAGATGCAAATCCAGCCTCTTGGGTGATATTTCTCACATCAAAAGAAGCAACCCTAGGGTAAGATCTAACAGCGTTGGGAAAACAGTGTGCACCCAAAGGCTCATGACAGAGACAGAGAACCTTTTCCAACCACATTCCCTTCTGGGCTACTTTCTGAAGGCAACATGCCAAAGGTGGGGGAATGCAGAGGCAACTAAAGTGGCCACAACAACGAATAGTTCTGGTGGAACTAATGTGGCAGGGAGGGAGAGAACTGTAGTTCAGTCAAAGAGCTTCTGAAGGAGCGTATCCACCCCCATGGTCCAGCCCAGACACTGAGGTCCAGCAGAGGGCCTTCTCAGTGGTGGCGCCCACCCTGTGGAATGCCCTCCCATCAGATGTCAAGGAAATAAGCAACGATCTGACTTTTAGAAGACATCTGAAGGCAGCCCTGTTTAGGGAAGTTTTTAATGTTTGATCTTTTATTGTGTTTTTGGGATCCTGTTGGAAGCTGCCCAGAGTGGCTGGGGAAGCCCGGCCAGATGGGAGGGGTATAAGTAATAAATTCTTATTATCTGTGATGGACTATATGGAATTAGCGGAAATGACTGGCAGGATCCGAGATCAGGGAGAAGAGTCAGTGGAAGAAGACTGGAAGAAATTTAAAGACTATTTACAGAGACATTGCAAAATTAAGGAATTTTAGAATAATGTTGGATTGGAACTAAGTGGTTTCTAGCTGTAATGGGTTAAAAGAATATGAAAAAATGGGTTTATATAAGTAAAAATTCAAGATTGCAATAACTTAAAAATAAGATTTGGGTAGCGTAAAGAGGGAAAGAAATTGTTGAATTAATAATTTGATTTGGAATACAAAAAAGGGAGGTATGAGGAGGTCCGAGAAACAAGTAAATGAAAAATAATGTGATGGAAAGATTGATTGTTTTTAACAATTTTTATTTTGTATTTTTTTCTCTTTTCTTTTTCTTCATTTTTTGTAATGTAAAAACCTTAATTAAATTTTTTTATTAAAAATAAATAAATAAATAAATAAATTCTTATTATCTGTGATGCATGCATCCCAGATTCAACCCCCTGGAATTTCCACGTAGGGCTGGGAGAGGCTCACGACTGAAACCTTGGAGAGCTCCTGCCAGTCCGTGTAGATCAGGCATGTCCAAAGTCCGTTTCAAGGGCCTAATCCGGCCCGCCGGTCAGTTTAATCTGGCCCCTGTGGCAGTTTATTTCCTGGGGTAAAATCCTAAAAAAAAACAAAAACACCTTAACAACTTCAATCCTAAAAGAAGCCCAACAACTTCAGTTCTTAAAAAAGTTTGGTTTGGTTGGCCCTTTAGTTGGTGCCCACGGCCCTTCACTTCATCAAGTCTGGCCCTCTTTGAAAAAAGTTTGGACACTACTGGTGTAGATAATATTGAGCGGTGTTATGTGCTGAGTTGAATAGGATTCAGAATGCAGCAGTCTGATTAGTCCACAGGAGCCACCCAGTCCAGCTCCAGGTGGAAGTGAATCCGCAACCTGATTGGCCTACAGGAGAATCCCGGAATTAGCCAATCACGTGGGGCCCATTGTGTAAATAATGTATATAAAGCAGACATTCTGGGGGAACTTCCATTCCTCCTCACCACTATGAGCTGAATAAAGAGCATGAAATCCACTCTCGACTCCAAGTATATTTCAAGTGAGGTGGACCAAAGGCCGGACTCGGTATAAGCTGGCTTCAGATGTTCCTATGGATTTTGCCTTTGCACAGTAGGCTAGTTCCTACACAGACTCACACACTCTTTTTTATCCTCCACCCAGGCAAGGAAGAAGCAGAGTTCCAGGAGACATTCCAGCCAGGCAAAAACTCCCAAGAAGGGTGTGAAGAAGGCCTAGTGAGGGGCGATGCCGAGAGAGAGGTGGGTGGCTGAGGAGAAGTCCTGAGAGCCAGAGAGAGAGGACTGGGCCTGAAAATCCCCATCCTTGGCTTAGGAGCTCCCTGCAATATCTGCTTATTTACAAATGCAGGTGCTAGAGAAAAATTAAAAAGAGGTAAAGGATCCCTGGACAGTTAAGTCCAGTCAAAGGCAACTATGAGGTTGCAGCGCTCATCTTGCTTTCAGGCTGAGGGAGTCAGCGTTTGTCCACAGACAGCTTTCTGGGTCATGTGGCCAGAATGACTAAACTGCTTCTGGCACTACAGAACACTGCGACGAGTGCCAGAGTGCACAGAAATGCTGTTTACCTTCCTGCTGCAGTGGTACCTATTTATCTACTTGCACTGGCGTGTTTTCAAACTGCTAGGTTGGCAGGAGCTGGGACAGAGCAACGGGAGCTCGCTCCGCCATGGGGATTTGAACCACTGACCTTCCGATTGGCAAGCTCAAGAGGCTTGGTGGTTTGGACAACAGCGCTGCCAGTGTCCCAGTTGCTATAGAGAGGCAGCTAGGCAGACAATGCTAGACATAAAATCACCCTCAGTTCTCCCCAAAGCAAAAGCAAGACTGCCTTCTCCGGCTTCCTGCACCGCTCCAGAAACTCAACCTTTGTCTGCTTTGCTGACTAATCCAAACTGCCAAATAGTTGCTCTCCAACCCTACCCAAGCAGCTGAAGGGTGTGCAGCAGCTGGTAGCCACCAGCCACAAGTGTTCATCAGAGCAAACATCTTTCTAGCCACTGAGGCTTATTAAATAAAATATCCAGCTATTAACCGTACAAAGAGGCCAGAGCAAAAGGCCATTCCCTTGGTTTGCCTGGCCACAAACTACGTACCGTGTTTTTCGCTCCATAAGATGCACTCTTCCCCTCCTAAAGAGTAAGGGGAAATGTGTGTGCGTCTTATGGAGCGAATGCAGGAGGGAGGCAGGCAGGAAAAGCCCCCGTGCGGCTCTTGTGGGCTTTTCCCCAGGAGGGAGAAGGGACTGATGCGGCCGGTCAGTCCCTTCTCCCTCCTTGTAGAAAAGCCCGCAGGAGTCGCACGCTCCTTAAAGGGTGCGCGGCTCCTGTGGGCTTTTGCAGGAGGTGGGGGTATTGCCATAGCTGTCCGCAGCCTCTCCCGGCTGGAGAGGTTGCGCTGCTAAAGAGGAAGCCAAGACAGCGAGTGGGTCTTGGCTTCTTTGCTCTTTGGGGCTGGGGGGGGGACGACGACCCAGACTTCCCCCAGCAGCCCCAGAAGCTCTGGGAGAAGCGGACAGGATGTGTGCAGATTTTTTTTTCTTGATTTCCCCCTCTAAAAAGTAGCTGCGCCTTATGGAGTGAAAAATACGGTATATACAGGTTGCGTCAATCTCTACCTCCAGCCACCTAGGAGTGGTGGCCTACTATGTTGTGGAATCACTGGTCAGGACTTTATTGGCACCTCCTGACGAACCATTTATTCAGCAGTCACGCTGAATGGCTTGCACAAAGCTTACGCAAAGGTTAAACTACCGTATTTTTCGCCCCATAGGACGCACCGGCCCATAGGACGCACCAAGTTTTTTTTGGGGGGGAAATAAAGGAAAAAAATTTTATTCCCCCCCCCCAGGCGCTTGTGGGGCCAGCAGCGGGGAGAAGCACTCTTCTCCCCGCCGCCCGCCTTCAGACCAGGTCCGGGGACAGCAGGAAGATGCGCTGCGCCTCCCAGCTGTCCCCGGAGCTTGCGGTTTTTTGGGGGGAAATGAATAAAAAAAAATTATTCCCCCCATCCGTGGCTGCCGCCCCAAGCCTTGCGCACACCTGCCCGAAGCACGGGGCACCCTCCAGAGGGCTCCACGTGCTTCAGGTTGCAGGCTGCCGCCCCAAGCCTCGCGCGCCCGGCAGGACCTCCCGCCGGGCGCGCAAGGCTTGCGGACACTCGCCCGAAGCACGGGGAGCCCTCCGGAGGGCTCCGCGTGCTTCGGGCGGCAGGCTGCCGCCCCAAGCCTCGCGCGCCCGGCAGGACCTCCCACCGGGCGCGCAAGGCTTGTGGACACTCGCCGGGGCTGCAGGCTGCTGCCCGCAAGCCGTGTGAGCCCGCGGCAACTCCCGCCGGGCTTGCAAGGCTTGCGGATAGCTTCCTGAAGCCTGGAGAGCGAGAGGGGTTGGTGCGCACCAATGCCTCTCGCTCTCCAGGCTTCAGCGAAAGCCTGCGTTCGCCCCATAGGACGCACACACATTTCCCCTTCATTTTTGGAGAGGAAAAAGTGCGTCCTATGGGGCGAAAAATACGGTATATCTAGTCTTTATTAGGTATTCCTTCTGATTTGTTTTCAAGGTGGTTATATGACAATGAAAAATTCATCCTCATTTGCTTCATATATCTCCCCATTAGTCATTTGTGCAACCCATAATTTCCAGTCCTTTCCCCATCACTTTCCAAACCTCAAAAAGTCCCATTCTTTTTAAAAGCAGATTTGTTGTGCTTGGGCGACAGAGCCCTTTAATCCACTTTCACTGCACAAACCACAAGTTCCGAACTGTGCCTGAATTTCTCCTGCAAAATGGTGACAACTTGGAGGCACCCTGTGTCAGGAAAGAAGGGATTGGCATTAAAACTGTGAAGGAGGAAAAAAAAGAAAGGAAGAAATAGAAGATTGCTGGAACGGATTGATTAAGAAGATAGCAAAGCAGAGAGAATATGTCATCAGTCAAATTACCCAGCCTTGCTAACCAAAATGGTACCAGTTCCATCACCTCTAATGGAGAAAATGGAGCGAACAGTGCAGCTTTCGTTTACTGCAATTCAAAAGAAAAATGCCACAATTTGGAAAATCAGGTTTCTGGAACTTCAAGCAGAATAAACAGACACATTTGCTGAACGGCTTCTCTTTCAATCTAATAATTCAGTTAAACAGCTTACTCAAAACTGTCTTGTTTATGCTAGATTAGGCGTTCTAATTCCAAAACAGGTAAATGCATTGTAGGGAGAGAATTGGTAGTGGACTGCCCCCCTCCTTTGCCTGGAGTTGCTGGATTGCAACCCAATAATTTACTCTCCCACCAAAGCAGCAGCTTCTGCTCTTTTCTCTCTAGATCAGGGGTCAGCAAACTTTTCAGCAGGAGGGCGTTCCAGTGTCCCACAGACACTGTCAATTTCCTGAAGTGGTTGACAGTCACCCCTGAGGTCGCTGGGATCGTACAAGGGATGGAAAAAGATCTGGGGGGTCAGAATAGGGTTGAAAAGGACCTAGGGATGGAAAATAAGTTTATGAGATATAGTGACGAAAATTTAGTTAGTTGTTTTTATACAATTATTTTTGCAGTGTCAAAAAAATTTTTTTTTAAAATCCCTTGCATGTGATTGTAATGCCTGGAGACAGACAGACAGACAGGTCAGGGATTCACAACAGTGACCAGAGGAGGAATGACCTCTGGAAGGAGTGCAGAGAGAAGAAAAGTCATGGTGCACCTGCAGCAGACAAACCGGACACGTTTATTTGCCCCAGCTGCAATAAAACATCTCTTCCATATCGGTCTCTACAGCCATAACAGGCTCTGCAACCTTCCACCTGTTTGATGTCACCCTGAAAGGCACACTCCTCCATTGTCTCCAATCAAAGGAATACCGTACTTTTCCGTGTATAAGACTACGTTTCCCCTCTTCAAAACCATGCTAAAAAAGTGGGGGTCGTCTTATACGTGAGTAGTGCATAGGGTGGATGTTTGATTGGTTGCTGCTGTGGCTGTCAGTGGCTGTTGTGCGTGTCATTGGTTGCTGCGTCAATGGGTGGTGTTGATTGGCTGACGCTGCAGCAGTTGGGCAGGTGATTGGCAGCTTCCGTCGGCGAGCAGACTGTCTTGAGGCATTGTTTGCATAATCCCTGCCCCCCCCCAAAAAAAGCTCAAGAACTCTGGGCAATCTCCCCCCCACCAAAAAAAAAAAGCTCAACAGCTTTTTGCCACCCCCCCCCCCCATTTTCTGAAATTTCAGTCCCCAAAAATAGTGAGTGTCATATACATGGGGGAGTCTTATAGATGGAAAATTATGGTAATTCCAAGCGCCCTCTTATATTGATGTTTCTTGACTTTTTTCAGGACATTTTAAATGATTTGGGTTGGAGTCGATGCTGCTTAGTAAGCTCATTGATGGGGTCATTGAACTCAGGGTTTGGGAACCCCTGATTTAGACTGATGGTCGCTCTCCAATGCCTCAAGGCAGAAATCTTCCCCTGATTTGTTTAAGGTGCATTAATTGGGGATGTCACGAACTTCTGTGTGTAAAGCCCTAGGTCTCGACTCCATCCCTGTACTTTACTAGACTACACTTTGCCTCTGCCTTTGCCAACTTTGTACCCTCCAGATGTTTCGGACCACAACGCCCATCAGTGCCAGCCAGCCACATGCGTATGTGTTTGAGGCTGGCGATGTCACTCTCAAACCATGTCACTGCTCTTAAAACGCTACATCTGCCTTCACCCTCCGAATGCCTGGACCTGTCTCCTGCCACTCCAGAATTTCTGCTTGTCTCTCAGCTGTCTAAATCACTTCACTTCTCCACTATATCTTGGGCCAGGTAATTATCAAGGCAGCTAATCTATTTTTCTGCTGCCCTCACATTCTATTTGAGCATACAGCACATTAGTCACTGGTCACAGGCAGGTGAGAGGAAAGGGAAGAACTCATTTAATGAGGCAGAGTGAGAGGGGAAAGTGTGCAAAAGGGTGAGACGGATAAGAATGAATTAAGTCCAACAAGCCCTTACAAAAGAACTGGGCCACTCAGGGCCTCTTAGGCGGCTGAATGACTAAGAACTGTTCTGCTAGACTTCTTATCTTAATTTTCCAAGTTGTAAATTGCCCTGTCGTGCCTGTGCTTCCTAGGGAGGCTCCAGCAGCAGGGAAGCTGCTCAGAGCACAAGGCACACAGCTACTTGGAAATGCAAAGCTGTTATTTGCATTGCACAACCAACCCAGAAGCGGAGAGCCTGTGGCATGCAGCCGCTGAGCCCGGAGGTAAGAGTTCAGAACCTGACAAGTGCTTTCAGCCAGAAAAGCAAAACAAAGACAAAGCAGATGAAAACAGGGACATCCTACCCAACAAGTGTCCCTATTTCCCATGGACAGTCCTGGAATTACGAAAGCCAGCCGGGCTTCTGATTGATCCAAGAATGTCCTTGTTTTCCCCACCAATGCCACTGCCACCAAGCTCAGGGAGGAGAAGAGACTGCTGGCGCTTGTCCTCTGCATGGCCGCTGCTGCCGGCCTCCTCCCTTGGGCAGTTTGTAGCAGCTGCTAGAGAGTGGGTCAGGATGGGAAGAGGCCACCACCACCGAGGCCCAGCCCCCATGATGTGCCAACATGGGTGTCAGGATTTACGATGTCCCTCTCACACCAAAGACACGGCAAGCTGGCGGGTTTATTATGCTTAGGGTGGTGCTGTGGTCTAAACCACAGAGCCTAGGGCTTGTGGATCGGAAGGCCGGCGGTTCAAATCCCCACGACGGAGTGAGCTCCCGTTGCTCGGTCCCAGCTCCTGCCAACCTAGCAGTTCAAAAGCATGTCAAAGTGCAAGTAGATAAATAGCTACCGCTCCAGTGGGAAGGTAAACGGCGTTTCCGTGCGCTGCTCTGGTTTCGCCAGAAGCAGCTTAGTCATGCTGGTTACATGACCTAGAAAAATTGTCGGCTCCCTCAGCCAGTAAAGCGAGATGAGGGCCATAACCCCAGAGTCGTTCACCACTGGACTTAACTGTCCGGGGCCCTTTACCTTTACCTTTTTACACAGTAGTTTTAGTCCGAGCTCACAGCTCAATAATCTTCTGATGAGGGCGTTGGACTCACTAAAGGCAGGTTCTTCTCCTCCTCCTGTTGAACTGATGCCAAGCCTGGACTCTACTCCTCCGCCATGTCCATAGGGACAGTCTGCCCATCTCCCTCCTGAGCCAACCTTCCTCTGAAGCAGCCTCTGTCTGCCCTATGCTGTCTTTGGAATTTACAACTGGCATTACAGTACGCGAGGGGCTTTCATCACTTTCAGTATGGGAAGGAATCAAGCCTCTGCTTTCCCCAGCCGGCCTCCCTTCCTCTCCGGAGTCTTCGCTGTCGCTCTGGGAAGGGATGTCCCTCACAATGGGCGTAGCGAGGATTTTTGTTAGGGGGTGTCGCTCCCGAGGCACCTCCCACCCCCACCGCTGCAACTGCCCTTCCTGAAGTCAGTCTCCAGCAGCTCCATGGTGGAAATCCGAACTGTGGCTCCTTTTCCTGCTTCCCCACCCTGGAAGAAAATATTGCTATGCGCGACGGACAGAGAAGGGGCTTGTCTCGAGCATCCGCCCGCCTCACTTTTGACCCCGAAGCCTGGCTGAGTCACAAAAACCATCGCCCCCGCATGCACTATGCCAGCTGCCTGGATTCCCGGAGCGTTCGCAGGCCGGATCTAGAAGGCAATTGGACCTGATCCGGTCCGTGAACCTTAGTGTGCCAACCCATGCTCTTAACCCATGAGGAGGATGTCAGAGTCATGACAGAGCACAACATTGTAGAGGAAGATCATTAGTGGTAGATTAGCAATCTTTCAGCTATTCCTTTCTTTGAGGTATACTTTCCAGGCTTCCAAACATCCCAGATTCCTTAAAAGACTTCTGCCAGTAGCATATAATATATGGCAATACCTGATGGTTGGCATGCAATAACATTTGCCCATATTTGAAGCTGACATTCTGTAGCATTTACTGTTTGACAACATTTGATAGATACCACGCAGCGATAATTCAGTTCACATTTATTTGTCTTGGACACAAACCACAACACAGTGGTAATTAACATTTGACAGTTGGCAGCTTATGAGATGTCATATTTGAAACCTGCCAGTGTAAAAAACAGTCAAGAGAAACAGCAAGTCTAACACATTCAAAATTTAAATTCCGAGGTATCAAGTTGCAAATTTGCCTTGACATTTCTCAGTCAAAAAATGCTGCACAAACAAAATTAGGAAATTGTCCAGTCCTTGAATATTTACAATTTTTTGTTTCAGCTATGAACAGGGGCCAGCAAACTTTTTCAGCAGGGGGCCAGTCCACTGTCCCTCAGACCTTGTGGGGGGCCAGATTATATTTTGGAAAAGAAATTGAATGAATTCCTATGCCGCACAAATAACCCAGAGATGTATTTTACATAAAAGCACACATTCTACTCATGTAAAAACACGCTGATTCCCGGACCATCCGCAGGCCAGATTTAGAAGGCGATTGGGCCGGATCTAGCCCCCAGCTCATGAGCTATGAACTGACTAAGGCTACAAGTAGGCTCAAATACCAGCAAGGGGCCTTTGGAATTCAATGGGATTAACTTCTGAGTAGGCATGCACAGCATTGTACAGTGAAACCATTACAGTATAATAGAATCTTACAGCTCACACTGGAGAATCTTTGAATTCACATTGTTTATGCTCTATGAATTTTTAGCTGCAACTCAAAAACCATACAGGACAACTTAGGGCATGCACATTAGTGGCACTAAACACTAAGTTTCTTCCCCCCTCCCTTCCTCCACACTGTGTTTCAAGCCATGGTTTACATTGCTGTACACATCATTACCTGACCTGTTTTCCTGCACTTGAAATAATGCCAAACAGCGGCGTAGCGTGGGTTGTCAGCACCCGGGGCAAGGCAAGTAATTTGCGCCCCCTAACCCGGGGCAAGGCAAGTAATTTGCGCCCCTAACCCCTAACCTGCTGCCGCTGCCAGCTTCTTCTTGCTGCTGCCTGGGCTGGGGTATTTACGGTAAGGTAGCCACGGCGGTGGCGGCAGGTCCGTGTCAGGTGATCTGAGGCGAGTTGCCGCCGGCGCTGCTGCCCAAACGACGCCACTTGCCCGGAGGAGGAGGGCAGAGAGGTGAGGAAAATGCAACATGGCCCAGCAGCTGCCGTGGTGGCGGCGGGGCTGTGAGGAGCCGCTGCCTGCCAGACGCCTTCAGACCGAACGCGCGCACAGCTCGTCGGTTCCATGAGACATGGGGCTCTGCTACAGCCTGCGCCCGAGGCTCTTCGGCGACTCCGGAGGTGGCGAGCGCCCCCCCCCCGATGTTGCGCCTGGTGCAGCCGGCCCCCCCTGCACCCCCCACGCTACGCCACTGACGCCAAATGCCTATTCCATGCGTACTCAACTTTGAACACCAGTAGTGAGAGTGCACTGGAAAAGGAGTAAATGCACAGCCTTACAAGAATAGGCAGTTATTGGGGAAATGGTAGCACATGCATTTTGGTAGCACATGCATTTTGTTTTTTGACAATATACAGTACAACCCAATGCATGCTTATGCAGAAACACCCTACAGGTAAGTGTTGTTAGGTCTGTAGCTTGTAAAACGACCAAATTAAGAGCAAGCTGTCGTGAATAACATAATTTAAAAGCAAAGAGCATATTTGTTCTTTTGATTAAATAAAATATATGCTAGAAAAATACAGATTGTCCCACAATATGCTGCCCTACTTATGAATTCAAAAGAACAAACCAGATGCACTCTATGAAACACTGCCTTGTTGTTCATGGCACTTGCATTTAGATGATCTAAAGTCAGGCTAAATCCAGGCCGTACTCAGAGACCTGGAGGATGGGGCTGGAAACTGAAGCTCTTGTCTATGTACATGAAATGTGTGAAGCAATGTACAAAATCTCCCCTAACATACAGTAAGGACCAAAACACAAAACGCTATTAGTCAAGGGAAGATCTCAGAAGACGGGAGCCTGGCCTTGGTAACATGAGGGACATTGGTACACATGCTTGCTGTTTTCTTGCATTTGGGCACCTGCCAAACCTCAGAAAGAATCCACACACAAAAATTAAGCTCCTTCCTCTAGTTCTGAAGACCCCACAGTGGGAGATTGCAGTCAAATACAACTAACAAGCATAGGGCTAGTTAGTACATGAAGGGGTTAAGAAAGTAGAGCTGTGTTCCTAGACTCCCAGTAAGGGAGGAAGTGAAGTCTTATCTTCCTGTTCCCTCTCTCTCCCTGCCATGTAACTGACCAATGAAAATGTCCCTAAGTAAGCTCCAAGCTTATTTACCACGTTTGACGCTATCTCTCTGCCTCTTCTATCCAAACAGTAATCTGCCTGTGTTCTCCTTGCTGCAACTTGGATAAATGCATGAATCAGACCTTTGAAATGTTTTGTAAGTAAAACATTTTAAACTTACTTAACAGTGAGTGGTCTGTTCAGTGCTAACAGGAGTAGAAAGCAAAGCCCAATTTGCAAGTGGGCTAAAGGGGAAATGTAAGAGGTTTAATAGTTTACATTCCTAATGCTTCACTGTGCTGCTTAACTTTGTGAGTTTAAACTTTGCTACTGAGGGGCTCTCTTCTACTGGAGAGTCAGTTTAGCATATAGCCGATGTGGGTCATGGGAATTCATACTTTCCTCCCACATCCACTACCTAGCATGACTAAAGCAAAGCCAAGGAAAGGAAAGAAGGTGTTTTAATTTATTACATTATATTAAAATTGAAACCACTGAAATCTTCACATTGTCCATCTACAACCCACTTTGCACAAGTAATCTTTGTGGGAAAACATTGGGTTTTTTATATGAAGAAGAAAATGAGTGAGGGGTCTTAGTGCTGGTTGGTTGTCTCTAAATATAATGCCAGGATTCTTTCCAAGTAATGGCAGATTCAGTTTTAAAAGCAGGACTATCTTTCAGACAGAGCATAAGATTCTTTGAAATTTTCCACTGTGTAAAGAGAAGTGTTTTGTTGAAACTGTGGGTAAAGTGAAACAAGGGTGAAAGAAGGGTGAAGTAAAAAGGCAAGGGGTGGGTGTGTGGGTGCTTTTTTCTGGAGGGGGGACGCAGGAGGATGCATAGCCCTAAACATTTCGTGAACCTAAGTTTGGCCTTATTGAGGCACAGTATTTCAATATGGACCATAAATTTCAAGCTGGACCATAAAGAAGGCTGAGTGCCGAAGAATGGATGCTTTGGAATTATGGTGCTGGAGGAGACTCTTGAGAGTCCCATGGACTGCAAGAAGATCAAGCCTATCCATTCTGAAGGAAATCAGCCCTGAGTGCTCACTGGAAGGACAGATCCTGAAGCTGAGGCTCCAATATTCTGGCCACCTCATGAGAAAAGAAGACTCCCTGGAAAAGACCCTGATGTTGGGAAAGATGGAGGGCACAAGGAGAAGGGGACGACAGAGGACAAGATGGTTGGACAATGTTCTCGAAGCTACAAACATGAGTTTGACCAAACTGCGGGAGGCAGTGGAAGACAGGAGTGCCTGGCGTGCTCTGGTCCATGGGGTCATGAAGAGTCGGACACGACTAAACGACTAAACAACAACAACAATTTCAATATGAGTAGGAAAATGAGAGTACCCCTAACCATTTTTGAGGGGGGGGGCACTTATATATAATAAAAGCAAGTCCTGCTAAGCTCTTTAAAAAACATTTTAAAGAAGGGGGGGCACTTATATATAATAAAAGCAAGTCCTGCTAAGCTCTTTAAAAAACATTTGTGGGGGGGGAAATCCTTCAAGGTTTGTCTCTTACTATTGCTTTTTTATCGGAAATAATATTGTTAGGAGTTCGGGATGCCAGACTCCCCCTCCCCGCAAAGTCCTGGGTCCATTGGGGATTAGAATTTAATCAATGCTTGGAGTCTTAACCTGAGTGCCAGACATAGGATCTAGGGAGTGTTG
This sequence comes from Podarcis cretensis, assembly GCF_951804945.1. Classification (NCBI taxonomy): domain Eukaryota; kingdom Metazoa; phylum Chordata; class Lepidosauria; order Squamata; family Lacertidae; genus Podarcis; species Podarcis cretensis. Next base: position 94,440,825 of record NC_137175.1, read on the forward strand.
ACAAATAAAACAGGCCAGCTTCCTGCGTTCAAGAAATCACCCAGGAAAAGAGCCATTAAGGAGAACAAAAGGAAGGTAATGGGCCATTAGCAAAGAAAAGCAGCGCTGGATGGCAGAGGAGTGAAGCCCTGCCCTGAGCTCTGAGTTTGTTATCTTTTTTTAAAAAAAATGATATTTTATTAAGTTTTACAGAAAATTAACAGTCAACAAAAATCACAAAAACAACAAACAACAAACATCAAAAATGCAAACAAGACAGGGAATAAAAAAGAAAACATAAAAAAGATTTAACATAAAAAATGGAAAGAAAATAAAAAAACTCTTTTTCAATTTAATAACCTTCAAAACCTTATTTTCTTTACTTCCACCCGCCTTCCTTTCTTGTATTCCACTTTAAAAATTATTTCAGCAAGCTCATGCATTATTCATTTTCATCCTTTATCCCTCCCTTTGTACTCTTATTTATCTTAATCACTAGAACCCCTTCCTTTCATTTTCAATGCCTTCAGCCTTCATAAATTTTACAATGCTTTTGTAAATACGCTTTAAACTTCTTCCAGTCCTCTTCCACCTGCTCTTCTCCTTGATCTCGGATTCTGCCGGTCATTTCTGCCAGTTCCATATAATCTATTAGTTGCATCTGCCATTCTTCCAAGGTGGGTAGATCTTGCGTCTTCCAGTGCTTTGCAATAAGTATTCTTGCTGCTGCTGTGGCATACATAAAAAATGTTCTGTCCTTCTTTGGCACCAATTGGCCGACCATACCCAGGAGAAAGGCCTCTGGTTTCTTCGAGCTCTGAGTTTGTTATCAGAGACAAAGCAGAGCAGAGACTAGGATGGCCATTGGGGATGTTGTGCACTGGAGGAAAATACCGTATTTTTCGCTCTATAACACGCATCTGACCATAACACGCACATAGTTTTTAGAGGAGGAAAACAAGAAAAAAATATTCTGAACGAAACAGTGGGTGCATGATTTTTATGGTTCATGCTGTGGCCACAGACATGTGATCTGATGGTGAGTTTGGGGTAGCCCAATGCAAAAATCCTGAGGATCCATGTGGATCCGTGCTTTGTAACCACGTTTTAAGTGGGGAGGGAAGGAAAAGCACTCAAGGGACAAGGAGCACGCATGGAGAAGGAGCTTTTCGGCGAGCTGAGCGGGGAGGAGGGAGGGAAAGAGCACTGTTGCTTTAAAGGTATACTTAAGGTACTTGCCCTGTGCCTGGGTTTTTTTCAATTAAACAGTTTGCAGCCTTTTCCTTCCGCTCCTTGTTTTGAGGCAGAATAGATTTGAGCAAGTGAGGAGGACTTGGATGGCAGGGGATTCACCATTAGCTGTGTAAAAGCGCTCCTCCTTGTAGCCTGAGTGATAAGCAGCCACCAGCAGCAATAGAATGGAGCACAAAAAAGTGGTAGGGGCACTAGGACCCAGACAATGCTCGAATCTATCCTGCCTGAAAACAAGCTGCTCCCTCCCAGCGGATCAGCTGAGACGCGGGATTTGCGAAGTTTTCCCCTCTCCCTCATCCCCAGCCTTTTCTTTTAACTTCCTGGTTTTCACTGTGTGGCTCAGAGCTCGAGGTTCGTTTTATTTTGCTGCTGGTTGCTTAAATTTTATCTTTCCTGCCGTCCCTCTGCAGCCTCATTGCTCTGTTTAGAGAGCGTACGGACCTTTGCTAGCGCCTGTCCCTCCTCCCGTGTAAGCGGCTGCTGCCCGCTTTGCTGCCATGGCTCTCCTTCCCTCCCTCCGCTCCAGGTCACTTTAAAGCAAGCAAAGTGAGAGCCTCGTAGAGTGTGTAAGCGGCTCCCGCTTTGCTTGACTGACGGCAGCCATGGCTCCGATCCATGCATTCGCTCCTTAACACGCACAGGCATTTTCCCTTACTTTCTAGGAGCAAAAAAGTGCGTGTTTTGGAGCGAAAACTACGGGGGGTAGTTGCAGGCTGCAAGTCTGGAGGCAGGGGGGAGAGCATGTTTGTTTTCTGTTTGAATCTAATGCTGCTGTGGCTATGGGAGAAGACTTTTGGGGTGTTACTCCTGTGAGCCCCTCTATCAGAGGCTCAAGTTATATATACAGTACAGTGGTACCTCGGGTTACAGATGCTTCAGGTTACAGCAGTAGCGTAGCGTGGGTTGTCAGCACCCGGGGCAAGGCAAGTAATTTGTGCCCCCTAACCCGTGGATTTGCGCCCCCTAACCCATGGATTTGCGTCCCCTAACCCTAACCCCCAGATGTTGCGCCCGGTGCGGCCAGCCCCCCCCCCTGCACCCCCACGCTACGCCACTGGGTTACAGACTCTGCTAACCCAGAAATAGTACCTCAGATTAAGAACTTTGCTTCAGAATGAGAACAGAAATCGTGTAGCAGCGGCACGGCGACAGTGGGAGGCCCCATTAGCTAAAGTGGTACCTCAGGTTAAGAACAGTTTCAGGTTAAGAACAGACCTCTGGAATGAATTAAGTTCTTAACCCGAGGTACCACTGTATGTGTAAGTGAACCATCTATAAAGGTAAAGGGAACCCTGACTGTTAGGTCCAGTCGTGGCCGACTCTGGGGTTGCGGCGCTCATCTCGCTTTATTGGAGGAGGGAGCCGGCATTTGTCCACAGACAGCTTCCAGGTCATGTGGCCAGTATGACTAAGCCGCTTCTGGCGAACCAGAGCAGTGCATGGAAACACTGTTTACCTTCCCACCGGAGTTGTACCTATTTATCTACTTGCACTTTGACATGCTTTTGAACTACTAGGTTGGCAGGAGCAGGGACCGAGCAACGGGAGCTCACCCCGTTGTGGGGATTCAAACTGCCGACCTTCTGATCAGCAAGTCCTAGGCTCTGTGGTTTAACCCACAGTACCACCCGTGTCCCTCTAGAACCATCTATACTGAACCATCAATCCAAAAGACCTCCTTCTTTGGAGGTCTTTAAGCAGAGGCTTGACAACCATATGTCAGGAGTGCTCTGATGGTGTTTCCTGCTTGGCAGGGGGTTGGACTCGATGGCCCTTGTGGTCTCTTCCAACTCTATGTATGATTCTATGATTCTGCAGGCGTCTGGAACTCCTGGAATCTCGCACCGCTGGGAGACTGGGGTGGCACATAAAAATATTATTCTCTCGCTCTGCACCCAACCCCCCACAGTGCAATAATTCGGGTCTTCTTACATATTCATTTAAAACATTTTTTAAAATATTGTTCTCCAACCAAAAACTTTTTCCAGTGCTTTTTCCAAGCCTACAAATGCCAGGGACAGAGTCCCTCCCTGCAGGTTACTACTGAAAAGGCAGGACAGAAAGAAAAGGAGAGCCTGGGAGGAAGAACAAAGCAATCCAAATATAGTTTTACCACCTTCTGTTGGCTTTTTTTGTTTTTTTCTGTTACTACTGGTTTTGTTTTTAATTAACTTATTGTTCAGTTTTGACTGTATACCACTTTAGAAGTTGGAAGCTGAGTAAGAATATTAATATATTAACTTCCTAATTGCTTTGTCAATAAGGCGAATTTGTTTTCTATCTTATTAGCTGTCTGCTTGGATATCTTAGGCTGAATTAATATTTTTTATTTTGGCTTCAATGTGCGACATGGGAAGTTATTTAATACAGAGATAACATCAGAGGCCATAAAATTTGTAATAAGACTCAAGGAACAAAAGAATGTATTTAAATCAAGAAGATCATTAAAAGTAACTTCTCATCCATTTCTAAGAGACTTCCATGATACCAGTACACACTTTTTACATCAACAATTTTACGGGTAATTTGTATTTTGGAAATTAATAACCTTTTGAAGGGATTTCAGAATTAGAACAGAAAGGAATCTATCATTTAATATTGTTACAAGGTTAAATGTAACAATAATTTGCTGTGCTTGGCTGTATGTGTTTCACAACCGCAAAGTACTTCCTGCTCAATGGCAAAAACTTTTTTATAGAATCCATGGGTTGTCTTCAACTAAGTCCTACACATAGTAGACCCCCTGAAATTAATGGACTTATCAGAGCAAGTGAGAAAGAGCCATTCGTTTCCAGAAACTGTGAGAAGATTCTTGAAGATTCTCGAAGCATCAAGGTGCAAGACTGTTTAGTCTACAGCAGTTATGAATAGCTGTGGAGCACTTATGCGGGGACATGCACGATTCCTACAAGGGAGAAACTGCTGAGTTGTGTGCATGAAGGACTGAAGTGTGTCTTACTATCTGTGTGGTAGTAAAGTTGTAAATAGTCTCCTACTGACAAGAATAGCAATTGCCTTTCAAGTAAACAATGCTTCACTGAGCTTTACCGCTGCCATAAGTGTTTCATTGGCATTGGCCATGCTCAACTTGATCCTTCAACATGAAGCTGTGCGATTATTCTGTAAGCTAGGAAGTGTTGCTGTTGTTGTTGTTTAGTCGTTTAGTCGTGTCCGACTCTTCGTGACCCCATGGACCAGAGCACACCAGGCCCTCCTGTCTTCCACTGCATCCCACAGTTTGGTCTAACTCATGCTGGTAGCTTCGAGAACCCTATCCATCCATCTCGTCCTCTGTCGTCCCCTTCTCCTTGTGCCCTCAATCTTTCCCAGCATCAGGGTCTTTTCCAGGGAGTCTTCTCTTCTCATGAGGTGGCCAAAGTATTGGAGCCTCAGCTTCAGGATCTGTCCTTCCAGGGAGCACTCAAGGCTGATTTCCTTAAGAATGGATACATTTGATCTTCTTGCAGTCCATGGGACTCTCAAGAGTCTCCTCCAGCACCATAATTCAAAAGCATCAATTCTTCGGCGATCAGCCTTCTTTATGGTCCAGCTCTCACTTCCATACATCACTGCTGGGAAAACCATGGCTTTAACTACAGGACCTTTGTTGGTAAGGTGATGTCTCTGCTTTTAATGATCCTGTCTAGGTTTGCCATCGCCTTTCTCCCAAGGAGCAGGCGTCTTTTTAATTCCGTGACTGCTGTCACCATCTGCAGTGATCATGGAGCCCAAGAAAGTAAAATCTCTCACTACCTCCATTTCTTCCCCTTCTATTTGCCAGGAGGTGATGGGACCAGTGGCCATGATCTTCGTTTTTTTGATGTTGAGCTTCAGACCATATTTTGCGCTCTCCTCTTTCACCCTCATTAAAAGGTTCTTTAATTCCTCCTCACTTTCTGCCATCAAGGTTCTGCCATCAAGGAAGTGTTGCTAGACTACCTTCAAGATTTACGGTTGGAGATCGTGAAATCTTCTTCAAGTTAGTCATGTGTCCATTAACTTCAATGGGTCTGCTCTGTGCAGGGCTAGTAAGGAACACCACTCTGTCAGTGCAATAAAATCTGTTTCTGGCCCTGGGACCACCATCAGAACATTTGTGTTCCTGAGAAGAGAGCCATTGGCCACCCACAGTTTAAAACAGAAATACAGCGCCAATAAAACTCACTGAGCTAAGTCTTTTTGAGTTAGTCATTTAGACGCTTGAGGCAAGGTCTCCATCCAAGACAGAATATTTCCCCTTGGATTTTTTTCGTTCACTTTGGTTTATGAACACTTCTGGCCTGAGACGTAAAGAACAAATTAATCAAGTTCAATTTCCTCCTTTGTTACTCTCTATGGAGCGCTTTCTGGCCGAAGCAGACATTTCAAGACTTTAAAAGGTGCCAGAAAAGAGTAGAGACATCACAAACATACCTGCACTATTCACCAAGGGAAAGCATATTATTTCCAATTACAGTGGTGCCTCGCAAGACGAAAAGAATCCGTTCCGCGATTCTCTTCGTCTAGCGGTTTTTTCGTCTTGCGAAGCAAGCCCATTGACGGCTTAGCGGATTAGCGCTATTAGCGGCTTAGCGGCTTTTAGTGGCTTTTAGCGGCTTATCAGCTTAGCGGATAAGCAGATAAGCGGCTTAGAAAAAAGGGGGGAAGGGGAAAAAAGTCGGAAAAACTCACAAGACATTTCATCTTGCAAAGCAAGCCCATAGGGAAATTCGTTTTGCGAAGCGCCTCCAAAACGGAAAACCCTTTCATCTAGCGGGTTTTCCGTCTTGCGAGGCATTCGTCTTGCACGGCACCACTGTACCTGTAAACTTACTAACAACATACAGTCCACATTTATTACAATTTGTTCCTAGTAAGATGATAGAGGGAGCAGTCTCAGCCAACGACGAAACCACTTGGCAACCACTCCAGAATCACCCAGCCACATTCCTGCCTTCAGTCGTGAGAGCACCTGTCTCCTAAGATGGCCACATGTCCTAATTTACAGAGGACACATGTTTGAGGATGTCCTCTGATGTAAATAAAACACTGGTCCCAAGACTCAGGGTCCTGGGATCCTTAAAATAAAATCTGAGCAAAGTTGCTGAGGCAGCAAAGAGTTTATTGATTTTACATTCTTGCAAGGATGGGTGCCTGTCTGAAAGTAGGCACACCCAAATCCAGTAAAACACAAGTTTATATCACCTTCCCCCGAGCACAAAATCCCCTCCCTTGCCCCCCTACTAGTTGGGGATGTGCAAGGTTCACAGCCTATCACAACCACCTAATTAAAATATTTAACTCGCCGCTCCTGTTTACATCTCCCATTCCCCTGAATTTAGGGACCATCACCCTCAATTAAAAGGTAAAGGGATCCCTGATCATTAGGTCCAGTCATGACCGACTCTGGGGTTGCAGTGATCATCTCGCTTTATTGGCCGAGGGAGCCAGCGTACAGCTTCTGAGTCATGTGGCCAGCAAGACTAAACCGCTTCTGGTGAACCAGAGCAGCGCACAGAAACGCCGTTTACCTTCCCACCAGAGCAGTACCTATTTATCTACTTGCACTCTGATGTGCTTTCAAACTGCTAGATTGGCACGAGCAGGGACCGAGCAACGGGAGCTCACCCTGTCACAAGGAATCAAATCACCGACCTTCTGATTGGCAAGCCCTAAGCTCTGTAGTTTAAACCACAGCGCCACCCGTGTCCTCACCCTCAATTAAGGTAAAGGTAAAGGTACCCCTGCCCGTATGGGCCAGTCTTGACAGACTCTGGGGTTGTGCGCCCATCTCACTTAAGAGGCCAGGGGCCAGCGCTGTCCGGAGACACTTCCGGGTCACGTGGCCAGCGTGACATCGCTGCTCTGGCCAGAGCCAGAGCCAGAGCCGCACACGGAAACGCCGTTTACCTTCCCGCTGGTAAGCGGTCCCTCTTTATCTACTTGCACCCGGAGGTGCTTTCGAACTGCTAGGTTGGCAGGCGCTGGGACCGAGCAGCGGGAGCGCACCCCGCCGCAGGGATTCGAACCGCCGACCTTTCGATCGGCAAGTCCTAGGCGCTGAGGCTTTAACCCACAGCGCCACCTGCGTCCCTTCACCCTCAATTACTTTTGCCCAAATAAGGAAGCATGTTCCTATGCTCTCACTCATTTACCCCAGCAATAAAGCCACACATACCTGAGTTCTACCCTGCTAAAGCATCTAGATAAACCACATTCTAGAAGCAAACTGCCCTGTTTTTCTGAGTCCTTAACGACAAGCCATCCTAAAAAGAAGCTCTGCGGTTTTACTTCTGTTGCAACCTTTTAACCTCTCATGAAAAAGCAACAATTTCATTCCTTGCAGCCTCCATTTGAAGGGCTGTCTGGTCGAAGTCTGGCTTAAAGATAAAGAACTATTTTAAAAAATTGTGAAGCATAACTTCAGGGGCCTTGAAACTACCCATAGTTATCATGAAGCATGAACCCTTCCCTTCCTCCGAAATACAGTCATGTTCTGCCCATTTAGTTGCAGAAGCAATCCAATATCTTTTTTATTTTTATTTTCAGTGCTTTGGTTATTATACTTCCACCTACAATCAAAAACAGTGCCAGTCTAACACCACAGACCCAGAAGTACTAAGAACCAGCAAGATAGAGTTGTGTGTTGTGTCCAGTGGTCTATACCCTATGCAACAGGTTTTCAACCTTTTTGAGTCCACGGCTCACTTGACCAACCACATTCTTTCTGCAGCTCTCCTAAGCACACGACTAGCAGAGTCCAAGCAGCAGAAGCTGAGCCTTGAGGTGTAACTTCTAACCCTAATTTATTGCGCGCAAAATCAAACGTAACAGAACAAAGAAAACATGGCTTCTCTCTCTGTCTTTCTTTCTCGGAAAGAGAACTGCAAAAGCTATACAGAACGGAACAGCGTGTCTCAGTTTCCGCTCACAAGACTCCAACAATCGGTGCTGTAATGTAAACACAGACATGTGACATGTAACAATCCCACACATCTGCAGCGCGGGAGGAATGGAATTCCCAACATAGGGGGGAAATTAATGAGCAGACGCTTAGACTTTATTTCATCGGAACTGTCGAAATGGCGCCTGCCGCTCAAATAGGATTTTTGGATCAGCGTGAAAGTTCACACAGAAACATAATAATGCGTGCTTCAACTTGCCTGTGGAAACAGCTCAGAGGTTATTAAGAAGAAAAGCGATAACAACAAGAAAATTGGAAGATGGGACTTGTGAACATTAAAGCAGCAGAAATATGAGATGATTGGACCCTTACTGAACTCGAAGCATGGGTACCCCCAACAAAAATTTTAAAAATTCGGCAAAATATTTGGATTTTATTATATGTATTGGTATACTTCGGATTAACTAATGTGATATGATTGGATTGTTAAATGGAAAACTTAATAAAAATTATTTAATGAAAAAAAAAGGAATTCCCAACATAGGATACAAGGGAATCCCTGCTTATGTAGGGGTTCTGTTCCGGGCCACTGCATGAGCACAGCTGGGAACTCCCCAGTGTCATAGTGGGGGTAGTTTTGCCATGGAGGGGCACCATTGAGGCTCCCAGCCTGCCAGCCATTTACTGTCTGGGCTTCAGGCATTGGTTTACATGCCCAGCCTTTGCCATTCCTTTCCCCGTGAAGCAGAAGAAGGGATGTCCCATTGGAGACATTGGAAAACCCACAATCTCTGACTAGTAACCATGCTGGCTGGGATTGATGGGAGTTGTAGTCTGGAGGGCACCATGTTGGCTGCCCCAGAAATATAGTATGGAAAGCTACACTTGCTGAGGTTCTTTCTCCCACACAAGTATGAGAAGGTGCAGGAGCCCTGACTTCTTTTGCATGGTGCAGACAATGCCAACGTCGCAGGTTTGATCCCCTTTTGGGACAGCTACATATTGCGGCATTGCAGGGGGTTAGACAAGACCATGGGTAGGCAAACCAAGGCCCAGGGGCCAGATCCAGCCCAATCGCCTTCTAAATCCAGCCTGCAGACGGTCTGGGAATCAGCATGTTTTTACATGAGTAGAAGGTGTGCTTTTACAGTGGCAAGTAAAGGTAAAGGGACCCCTGATTATTAGGTCCAGTTGTGACCGACTCTGGGGTTGTGGCACTTATCTCGCTTTATTGGCCAAAGGAGCCGGCGTACAGCTTCTGGGTCATGTGGCCAGCATGACTAAGCCGCTTCTGGCGAACCAGAGCAGCGCACGGAAACGCCGTTTACCTTCCCACCGGAGCGGTACCTATTCATCTACTTGCACTTTGACGCACTTTCGAACTGCTAGGTTGGCTGGAGCAGGGACCGAGCAATGGGAGCTCACCCCATCACAGGGATTCGAACCACCGACCTTCGGATCAGCAAGTCCTAGGCTCTGTGGTTTAACCCACAGCGCCACCCGGGTTAAGTACTTAATTTGTTCCGGAGGTCCGTTCTTAACCTGAAACTGTTCTTAACCTGAAGACCACTTTAGCTAATGGGGCCTCCCGCTGCTGCTGCGCTGCGGCTGCATGATTTCTGTTCTCATCCTGAAGCAAAGTTCTTAACCTGAGGTACTATTTCGGGGTTAGGGGAATCTGTAACCTGAAGCGTATCTAACCTGAAGCGTCTGTATCTTAAGCTACCACTGTATTTAAAATGCATCCCTGGGTTATTTGTGGAGCATAAAAATTTGTTCTATTTTTTTTTCTTCCCAAAATATAGTCCGGCACCCCACAAGGTCTGAGGGACAGTGGACCAGCTCCCTGCTGATAAAGTTTGCTGACCCCTGGACTAGATGGTCCTCAAGATTTGCTTCCAGCTCTACAATTCCATGATTCTATGATTCGTTATCATACAAGCATCCATGAAACATTTCATTAACTGCTACTGTGAGAATAATCTGATGTTACTTGCTTAGTAGAATAGATGCTGTCTCCCTTCCTTCCAGGAGATAGTCCTCTACGACTGCAAAGCTCTCATCTTTTCTCACCAGATACACCGCACTCCACCCCCTAAAGATGCCAACAAAAATCTAAACAGTTTGAGTGTAACAGGGGAGGGTGGGGTAAAGAACTCAGAATCTCAGAATATATATATATATATATTCTTTTTTTAATTCAGTCTAAGGCTCTAATTAAACACGCAACACTCTGGGAGTGTAGAGCGCCCGTGTCCTTGGCATGAACAAAAGCTCTCTGAAAAACCAACCACCGCTTCAGGCTTCGTTCTGCACTTCTTCCTTGCAGGCCTCATAATCCGCCGGGATTTCTTGCTGCTCTTTTCATGTCTGCCTCCTTCCCCAGTAGACTCCCATACTGTTCGCACAATTAATAATCACCATCATCATAACGAAGTTCTTATTTAACTGTGCGGAGCCGTCTAGGACACGTTCTCATTGCAATTGTTGCCGTTTGCCACAGTGACTCACAAGCCACAATATATGTCATTACTTAAATCGACCTACTAAGGCAATTATGAGATCATGCAAACATCATATTCAGCAGCACGCAAGAGTCAGGAGAACACTTTGGAGAGAGGCTAGAACAATAGGATCCCATAGAAACGGAAGCTCAGAGGGGTTTGTGCGGGGAGGAGCACATCTTTCTCTCAAACAAGGCTTTTATTGTGCGGGAAGACATCTGTGAAAAGGCTCACCCTACTCCAAAGTCCCCTGCGCTTTTCATAAAAGGCTCACTAAAGGCCCATGCCTATCAAGTTCCAAGGAGCAGCGGGAGAGGCATTCACTTATAGGGAACAAAAGTTCCATAAAAAGATAGCAGACTTTGTTCCATGTATCTCAGCGAGGGAGCACTGGAAACGAAGGCAGAACCTCCCTTGAGAGTTAGGTTCACTAGCCTTTGGAGGCAGGTAAGCACTGTCAGGAGTTCAGCCTACACTCGAGTAGGACCCTGGCAGAGACGCATGCCCGACTGGCATGTTCCCTCCCTCCTGGTCAATCGTTCGGGAGCTTCGTAAGCTTTCTTCAGCCCGAACATCACAGCGACCGATTCCAACTAACACCGGCACACTTAGGGATCCGCAGAGTTTGCGCAGTTGTGTAACAGACCTCAGCAACTCAGCATTTTGGCTAATCTACTTTATTTACACACGGAGCACTGCAACATGACTCCCTCTCTCTCTAGCATTAAACAGCAAAGAGAAAAAACAAAGGACAATAGTCCCACTTCACGGAACACAGGAACACAAACATCCTGTCTCCGTCACTTCCCACACCATCACTTCCCATATACTGTCATGTGATAGACAACAATCCCATAACTACAATCATGGAGCAGGAATTCTAACAGGCACATGCTTGTCTTTATGATGGACAGAGAGTGGTCGTAGCAGAGGTAGGGTCTGTATCAGAGCCAACCCAATACATTTTGTCACCCGAGGTGAACCACAACATGGCACACCACCTCTCCACCAGGGAAGAACGGGTGAGCAAAGATCTCTATCAGGAACAAGTGGGGAGTACATAGCTACATTGGGGACTGCTGCCTCTCTGGATACTGGGGCCTGAGGTGCCTGCCCTTGCTTCATGGGTGGGCCGACTCTGGTCTGTATACTGTACATCCCTGAGGGAGAATAAGAAGAGTTTGGATTTGATATCCCACTTTATCACTACCCGAAGGAGTCTCTAAGTGGCTAACATTCTCCTTTCTCTTCCTCCCCCACAACACTCTGTGAGGTGAGTGGGGCTGAGAGACTTCAGAGAAGTGTGACTAGCCCAAGGTCACCCAGCAGCTGCATGTGGAGGAGCGGAGATGTGAACCCAGTTCCCCAGATTACGAGTCTACTGCTCTTAACCACTACACCACACTGGCTGTGGTGGTACGTGCACCCAAGGGTGGACAAAGACAGATTTTGCTCTCACTGCAAAAGGGTTCTCAAAGTACACGACTTTATCTCTTACCATAGGAGTGACTGGCAGATGGGTGTGAGGGAATTAATAAACAGGGATGTATACACAGGGATTCAGTTGGGGTGGGAGGCAAGTCTACTTTATTCTCCTGCTGAGTCCTGAAAAGACAGAGGGGAGGGCATTCTTTGTGGCAGCCCTTAAAGATAAAGGTAAAGGACCCCTGACAGTTAAGTCCAGTCACTAACGACTCTGGGGTCACGGCACTCATCTCGCTTTACTGGCCGAGGGAGCTGACGTTTACCCTCAGTTTTTCTGGGTCATGTGGCCAGCATGATTAAGCCACTTCTGGCAAACCAGAGCAGCGCAAGGAAACGCCATTTACCTTCCCGCCAGAGCGGTACCTATTTATCTACTTGCACTTTGACGTGCCTTCAAACTGTTAGGTTGGCAGGAGCAGGGACCGAGCAACGGGAGCTCACCCCATCACGGGGATTCGAACCGCCAACCTTCCGATCGGCAAGCCCTAGGCTCAGTGGTTTAGATCACAACGCCACCCGCAACCCATGGCAGCCCTTAAGCTGTGGAATTCCCTTCCCACAGTTTGTCTCGTCTGGCTCTGGCAACTTTATTATACAACTTCCAGTGAATGCTGAAGATGCATCTCTATACAGTGGTACCTCGGGTTACATACGCTTCAGGTTACATATGCTTCAGGTTACACACTCCGCTAACCCAGAAATAGTGCTTCAGGTTAATAACTTTGTTTCAGGATAAGAACAGAAATTGCACTCTGGTGGCGCGGCAGCAGCAGGAGGCCCCATTAGCTAAAGTGGTGCTTCAGGTTAAGAACAATTTCAGGTTAAGAACGGACCTCCGGAACGAATTAAGTACTTAACCCGAGGTACCACTGTACTCTGGCTTTTGACACTAGAGATTTAGAGCTATAAGACTTGCTTTATTTTTGTGATTCATCCTGGGACCTTTGGGCGAAGGCTGGGTAAAATAATACTAATTACTATGAGTTATGACACCTTACTATTAGTTTTTCCAACAGAGAACGCACAAGCTCTGCTTTCCTATGCACAAATTATCTTGCTGTCTCCTTCCCTCACCCTGATTATATTTGTTAATTTTACCATACATGCCATGTCTCAAATTCTAACCAGCCACTTATCAATTAGAGACAGGAATGGGCATTAACAGTTTTGGCACCTTGCCATTTTAGAAGCGATCAACAGATGAGCTGTCATTTTACAGTCCTAATTTGATATCATGTGGGGTTTTTTAGATACCTGCATAATATTACAAGGGGATCTCTAGGAAGAATTTTCATTTATTTATTTCTAGGCTTACAAAGATTCACAGCATTTGCTGACCCCTGGACCAGCCCATAAAATACTGAAAAATAGCTCTGGGTGCCTGGTATTGCCAACATTGATCACTTATCCTCAACGAGATCTTTCTCCAACTGGTGTTAAATGCTACCTAGCTAATACGTTATTTTTTAAAATCTGTAAAATTAATACAAGGAGTAGAATGGGAAAACTTTGTTGCTGTTGTTGTGAGGGAACATAAAAAGCTTTGTCTTAGAAGTCCAACTGGAACTGAAAACCAAAGTTATCTAGGGGACAACAGACAGTGCTATTTTTCCAGGATGAGGTTCAGGAACTGAGTTCCGGCAAGTTCTGGCTGGGGAAAAACCCCTGATGATAGTTAAATGAAAAGAGAGTATAAAGGGAAAGGCAGAGAAACAGAGAAGCAAGGAAGGGATGGACTGATGAACAAGAAAGGGGTAGAGACAAAATAATGGCTGCTTGCATATGGCTGCTTGCATAATGGCTAGCTTGCATATCAAGAGAAATTCAGCTGGTAAGTCTGGAATATGCAGAAATGGAGATATTACCAGAAAAATAAGAAATCAAGATAAAAAGCATTTTTTAAAAGAATGGAAATAGTTTATTGGATATTTGCAGACAAAGTGTAAACAGGTAAGAACATCAGTGTGACGTTAACATATATGAGAGAGTGCTGGAGGGGAAATAGTTAAATAGGTTGCACAGACAGGACCCAGGGGGGTGGAGTCAGTGGGTCTATAAAACTAGTTCTAAGAGGAGTTCTGGGGGAGTTTGTTGGGGGAGTTGTGGGTGGGTAGTTAGTTGGATTTCATGGGTTGGCTGGTTGGGAAAGGCAGTTGGTAATAGAGAGGCAGTTAGGGCAGTTGGTCCTTGAGTGTGGGGAAGATAGCAGAGATAGAGAGAGGAACACAGAACTAAGAAAGTAAAGAGGAACACCGTTTGGAATGCTGTACAAGTTTTGTTTTATATCTGAAATAAAATACACTCTTCTTTATTAATTGAAAAGCTGACTGAGACTGAAGTGATTTTACCAGGGAGGACCTGGTTGGCGTCAGCGGATTAGTGGTGTACGGGTCAATAGTCCGTGAGACGACCGGGGGCTCCATATAAACACCACAATCAGCTTCACAATCTGCTCACAGGAAGGACAGATTGTGAAGCTGAGGCTCCAGTACTTTGGCCACCTCATGAGAAGAGAAGACTCCCTGGAAAAGAGCCTGATGTTAGGAAAGATTGAGGGCACAAGAAGAAGGGGACGGCAGAGGACGAGATGGTTGGACAGTGTTTTTGAAGCTACGAACATGAGTTTGACCAAACTGCGGGAAGCAGTGGAAGACAGGAGAGCCTGGCGTGCTCTGGTCCATGGGGTCACAAAGAGTCGGACACGACTAAACGACTAAACAACAACAACAAGAACATCATCGGGATTATTGTAATAAACTGCAGAGTCATAGGAGTATGTATTTAAAGTAGATGAGTAAATAAACAAATTACGTCAATTTGGATATGAAGAAGATGTTAAAAATAAATTTAAGGTAGTGCAGAAAGAGGGGGAAGGAAATCGAGTTTTGAAATGTTAAAATGATTGTAAAATTATTGAAATGTATAAACCTGAAAATTGTAAATAACTTTTATTTTATTTCTTTTTTAAAAGGGGGAATTCAGCCATTTGTGACTTCTTTGGAAACTGGAGTACTGGGAGCTAGCGACTGCATAAGAAGGCAAGGAACACCCTGCTGGATGTGACCAAAGACCAATGTCATCCAGCATCCTGTTTTCCCACAGTCGGAAGCCCACAGACAGGACCTGAGTGCAGCAGCGCTCTCCAGTGACTCAGAGGCGTACTGCTGCCAGCAGTTGCAGTAGAACACAGCCATCATGATGGCAAGGTGGTCTAAGACGTAGAGAAGGTCTGGCAAGACTTTGGGAAGCTGCAGAGGTACTGGAACTAGCTGGCCCACTCCCTGGTTGGAGGCTTCAATTATTGTCCAAAGTCAGCTTGACCAGCCTGAATGCTGCTGAACATACAGTTCCAGAATTGCAACCATGAAAACTGCTGCGTTCCCCTAATTCTTTTTTTAAAAAATAATATTTATTAAGTTTTTAACAGAAAAAAGGGTTACAAAACAGTAAACAATATACAAAAAACACACACACAAAAAAAGAAATTTAACATAAAAAGAAAAAAGAAAAAGTAAAAATCCCTCTTTATAATATCTTACAATCGTTTACTTATTTTCATGAATTCCTCACACCTCCCTTTTTTGTATTCCATTTAAAAATTTGTTCAGCAAATTCATACCCTCTTAATTTACCCTTAATTGTTTATCCTCACATATTCTAACTTCAAACTTTCATCTGATATCAATCCCTTCTTGCATATTCTTATTTTGCCTTATTGCTAGAACCACTTCATTTCATTCCGACGTCATTAACATTCAATAATTTTACAGTGTTTCTGTAGATAAATTTTAAATTTCTTCCAATCTTCTTCCACCAACTCTTCTCCCTGGTCTCGGATTCTGCCGGTCACTTCCGCCAATTCCATGTAATCCATTACTTGCATCTGCCATTCTTCCAAGGTGGGTAGGTCTTGTGTCTTCCAATGCTTTGCAATGAGTATTCTTGCTGCTGCTGTAAAGGTAAAGGTAAAGGTACCCCTGCCCGTACGGGCCAGTCTTGACAGACTCTGGGGTTGTGCGCCCATCTCACTTAAGAGGCCAGGGGCCAGCGCTGTCCGGAGACACTTCCGGGTCACATGGCCAGCGTGACATCGCTGCTCTGGCGAGCCAGAGCCGCACACGGAAACGCCGTTTACCTTCCCGCTGGTAAGCGGTCCCTATTTATCTACTTGCACCCGGAGGTGCTTTCGAACTGCTAGGTTGGCAGGCGCTGGGACCGAGCAGCGGGAGCGCACCCCGCCGCAGGGATTCGAACCGCCGACCTTTCGATCGGCAAGTCCTAAGCGCTGAGGCTTTAACCCACAGCGCCACCTGCGTCCCTGCTGCTGCTGTACGTTCCCCTAATTCTTGCCCTGGCCCTTCAAGGGACGGCTCCTGCTCTTGCCAGTCAGCTCTTCCATCTCTCACCATGGAGCCTCATGCCCACAATAAGGCAACTCTGCTTCTCAAGTTTGCAGCTTTTATTTCCCTTCTCGCTCTCTTTGTTCCACCTCCTGTTGTGCTCCCTCCTGTCTCGGTGCAATTTGCCACTGATGAATAGGGGATTCTGTTCTTTCTGCTGACGCAGATACAAAAAGAGCTCGGGCTTTTGAAAAAGAAAAGAATCTTCAATCCCAGTTTTATCACATCCTCAGCTTTCTTCACTATGAAAATGGGGGGGCGGAGAGATAAATATGCATGAGAAGACAACATTTCAGCAATAATAATTCCATTTAAACCAAAGCGTTTGTAGCTGCAGCAAAGGTAAAAAGCTAATGCCAATATCCAGAGTCCATCTTCAGCACCTTCCGCTGCATCATGAATAATGAGACAATGCTGAGGTTCTTCTGAGGTAGCCACTCAATGATACACAATGTACTTAAGTGGAAGCTTCTTTGGTGCTGCCAGAATGGTTTGGAAGCTTCTGACTATGGATTCATGATAGCCAACGAGGTGCCCTCTAGAATTGTTGAACTACAATTCCCATCAGCCCCAGTCAGTGTTGCTAATGGTCAGGTATGACAGGAGTTGTAGTCTAACATGTTGGCTACCGCTGCTTAAAGGTATATATTGCCCAGATTGAGAGACTGTTAATCCAAAACATATTCCATTATATCTCTCTCACCCCTGCAATAATCCTTTGCCAAGGCCTTTAGCGCCTCAGCAACTGATTATGTCAGAAGTCTGCATGTGGCCTGGAGCAGCAGGCAGTGTACAAGCCATGTTTATCCACACACAGTCCTTGAATGTGCATGTATTTTATGTACTGAGTTGAATAGGATCCAAAAGGCAGCAGTCTGATTGGTCCTAGAACAATAGGATTCAGAATGCAGCAGTCTGATTGGTCCTAGAACAATAGGATTCAGAATGCAGCGGTCTGATTGGTCCTAGAACAACAGGATTCAGAATGCAGCAGTCTGATTGGAGCCACCCAATCCAGCTCCAGGTGGAAGTGAATCCGCAACCTGATTGGCCTACAGGTGAACCCTGGAAATAGCCAATCATGTGGGGCCCTTGTGTAAATAATGTATATAAAGCAGACATTCTGGAGGAACTTCCATTCAACCTCACCACTCTGAGCTGAATAAAGAGCATGAAATCCACCCTCGACTCTGAGTATATTTCAATGCACTTTGATGGATTATGAGCATCAGGGAACTTTAGCCAGAACAAGCCCAAATACTCTAGACATCGTATCAATTCCCACTGTGCAGGACATAGCCACTGCAAAGGCCAACAAGACTCCATGTGTCAGGGAACGGCAAGATACTGATGGGTGTGCACCGGGAAAAGGGGAGCTGGAATCTGCCTCAGAAGACATAGGCAGCAATTTGTGGGGACTTATACCAGCTGAAGGGGACACAGGTGGCGCTGTGAGTTAAACCACAGAGCCTAGGGCTTGCCGATCAGAAGGTCGGCGGTTCGAATCCCCGCGACGGGGTGAGCTCCTGTTGCTCAGTCCCTGCTCCTGCCAACCTAGCAGTTCAAAAGCACATCAGAGTGCAAGTAGAAAAATAGGCACCACTCTGGCGGGAAGGTAAACAGCATTTCCGTGTGCTGCTCTGGTTTGCCAGAAGCGGCTTATTCATGCCGGCCTCATGACCCGAAAGCTGTACGCCGGCTCCCTCAGCCAATAAAGCGAGATGAGCGCTACAACCCCCAGAGTCGTCTGCTACTGGACCTAATGGTCAGGGGTCCCTTTACCTTTATACCAGCCGAGAGACAAGATTTAGAGGCAGGGGAAGCTTCAGAGCTGGAGCACAGGGTGGGCTGGAGGAAGAGGAAGGTCAGGTAAATGAAGGGCATCCTGCACCACTGTTTCCCAGAACCAGGGGTGGAGTGAAGCGGAGGCTTGGGTGCCCGCAGGCTCCACGCTGCCCCAACTGGTCCGCCCACTGCCTCCCCCTCAGCTGTAGGGCGGCTGAGTGGGAGGAGGCAGGCAGACTCCTCAGAGGCCCCACGGAGCATCCTGCCCCAGCTGGCCCCACCCCTGGGCGTAGGGCACACACGCCGCCCCAAGCACCCAATTGGCTTTCTCTGCCGCTGCCCAGAACCAGGAGGGGACTGAAGAGGGGTGAGCAGAGGATGCTTCCATGCAGGCATAGTCTCCAGTTGCAAGTGCACAGCCCACCAGTGGAAGGTGCATGAACTGGTGGAGGGGAAGTGGTTCTTTGTTGCTGCAACTGCTCCATAGAGCGCAAACCTAGGAATAGCTGCCTAGATGCTAGATTGCTGAGTGTAGGTATTCAGAGCTGTAGAAGCAATTGCAATCTTTGACAATAGGTTAACTATCTGCCATGTGCATTTATTTGGCCAGGAAGCACACATGACATAGTGAGACCATGATATTGGTGCATGCCAACAATGCCCTGCACATGACAAGTCACCCACAAACCACCTGAGTTTCTTCTAGTTACTTTAGCTACATTATCCATTTAAACTTATTTGGCATCAAACAGACCGTACATTTAAGGCACATTCCCCCAACCACAAGATTCAAGTAGCAAAATATAGGAACCGTGATTCACCAGGGAGAGGCACCAGAAAACTTGTCCTAAGCAAAATAGAGACAACTGGAGAATATGCTACAACAGATTATCTATCCTTGGTTTCCCCATTTATTCAGCTCTGTGAAAAGATAAACGGCCACCATATCTTAAAACATGCACAGTATTAATCTTTGGCCTGCCCTACTATTTTGCAAGGAGGTTATTCTCCTCAAAATTTACAGAATTCAATCTTCAAGCAGTCAGTCGCTGATCCCAGGGGAATGTGCCATTGTGCACTCACAGGATAACAAAGAAGCAAGATATTTAGCTGGTATTTGTTTTAGCATAGAGACATTCCCTATCGTTTCAAACACTTGGCAACCATCCCGCCAAAGCTCAGCTAGTTCTGTTACAGCAGGAGTTTGCAACAAATAAGATTGCTCAGCACTGCAGAACTTTAAAGGGTATTTTTTTGCTTTGTTGTACCACCATAAGCGGTGGTTTTTATCCATGTACTTTTATTTTGTTTTGATTTATTGTGGGTTGGGGTGGGGTGGTTGGGGAGTGGGGTGGGGATTGGTTTTGTTTTCGTGTAATTGTTTTTGTTTGTTTGCTTTTATATTCTGTAAATGGAGGCGAGTATGAGGCTTGGGATTCCTACTGTGGAGGGGCGAGGGAGGTATGGCGGTGGGGGCAGATGTCATAGGCGAAGGGGATCGAGATACGGATATGCTCGTACCCCTTCCAATCTGCGCCCCATCCCGAGAGACGAGGGTAGGGTGAGCAAGGATTACTCACCTCCGTCACTGGTGTTGTGCAATGCCAGGTCTATAGGCAACAAAACCGCCACCCTGCGAGATTTCTTTACCTCGCAGGGGGTTGACCTGGCATGTGTGACTGAGACCTGGGTGCGCGAAGGGGATACTGTTACCCTACGAGAGATGGCGCCTCCGGGTTTCTCCGTCCTTCACCAGTCGCGGACTGTGGGCCGGGGGGAGGGGTGGCGTTATTAATCCGGGAAGATTGTTCTTTCAGGGCTCTACCATCGCCATCGATCCCCGGCATTGAATGTGTTGGCCTAGTGTGGGGCTCCGAGGTGAGCTTGGCTGTCTGGCTGGTGTACCGGCCACCTAGCGCACCAGCAGCCACCCTGTCAGGCCTGCTGGAGGCGGTGGCCGGCTGGGCCTTGGAGTTCCCTAACCTATTGGTATTGGGGGACTTCAACATCCATGCTGATGCCACTCCCTCCTCACAGGCTCTGGACCTGGTGTCTTCCATGGCGACACTAGGGCTCTCCCAGTTTGTTTCGGGCCCCACACATCAAGCAGGCCACACGCTGGATTTGATCTTTGGCGTCGGTATAGATGTGATCATGTTTCCTTCGATGAAGGTGCCATGGTCTGATCACTATGCTCTGAAAGCCAGGATTGACGTTCCACCCCCACCCTGCTTGGGTGGCGAGCCAATTTGGGCTCGCCCGCAGAGGCTGATGGACCCTGATAGATTCCGTCAAGCCTTGCGGGACCTTTCTCCCCCTGGCGACTCATTGACTGAGCTTGTTGAGGCCTGGAATACCCAGCTCCTGGCAGCCATCAATGAGATCGCACCTAAGCGCCCTCTGCGACCCCGCAGAAACCGGGCTCCCTGGTTTACCGAGGAGCTCCGGAAAATGAAGCGGGACCTCAGACGGCTAGAGCGAGTATGGCGGGGTGCCCGTGACGGAGCCTCAAGAACATCTTATAGGGTTTTTATGAAAACCTATGAGATGGCAGTGAAGGCCGCTAAAAAGTCCTACTTCTCGGCCTCCATTGCATCCGCTAGCTCTCGCCCGGCACAATTATTTAGTATAATTCGGTCTTTAACGTCCCTCGAAGGACAGCCAAATTTAAATAACAATTTGACACACAGCTGTGAGGCATTTGCGAGCTTTTTTGCGGAGAAGGTCTTGTTGCTCCGCCATGACCTCCCTGCCAATTTGGATACAATAAAGGAACTGGAGGCCCCTCGACTGTCCTCGGGTTCAGTATTGGACCACTTTGACTGGATATCCCCAGCTGATGTAGACAGATTCCTCCGAGCTGGGAAGCCCACCACCTGTCCTCTCGACCCGTGCCCGTCCTGGCTGATTAGAGCGTGTCCAGAAGAGGTGCGGGCCCCCCTGGGGGATATCATCAATCTGTCCCTTGGCACCGGGACATTCCCAGGGGAACTGAAGGAGGCAGTGGTGCGCCCGCTCTTAAAGAAAACATCATTAGATCCCTTAGATCTATCCAATTACCGCCCGGTTTCGAATCTTCCATTCCTGGGTAAGGTGATTGAGAGAGCGGTTGCTGAACAGCTTGGTAGGTTTCTGGATGAAACATCAGCTCTGGATCCATTCCAGTCCGGCTTCCGCGCTGGTCACGGGACCGAGACGGCTCTGGTCGCCCTAACAGATGATCTCCGCAGGCAGCTGGATCAAGGCGGGTCGGGGCTGCTGATTCTTCTAGACCTGTCAGCAGCCTTCGACATGGTCGATCACGAACTCCTGGACCACCGCCTTGCCGACGTGGGGATCCAGGGCACAGTCCTTCAATGGCTGCGCTCGTTTCTCTCTGGTCGGGGACAGAGGGTGGCGCTTGGGGGGGAATTGTCATCCCGCCACTCCTTGGTGTGTGGTGTGCCTCAGGGTGCAATACTCTCCCCGATGCTTTTTAACATCTTTATGCGCCCCCTCGCCCAGCTTGTCCGGAGTTTTGGGCTGGGCTGCCATCAGTATGCTGATGACACCCAACTCTATTTGTTGATGGACGGTCACCCGGACTCGGCCCCAGACACACTGATCAGATGCTTGGAGGCTGCGGCTGGATGGTTACGTGGGAGCCGGCTGAAGTTAAATCCTTCGAAGACAGAGGTCCTCTGGCTGGGACGGGACGACATGGGACTGAGGGGGCAACTCCCATCTCTTGCGGGGGTGCAATTAGTGCCAGCACCGTCCGTTAAGAGTTTGGGTGTAATCTTCGATACCTCCCTCTCCATGGAGGCGCAGATTGCAGCTACAACAAAGGCGGCATTTTTTCATCTCCGCCAAGCTAAGCAGTTGGCTCCTTACCTCTCTCGCCCTGACCTAGCCACTGTGATCCACGCGACGGTCACCTCCAGACTGGATTATTGTAACTCGCTCTACGTGGGGCTGCCCTTGAGACTGACCCAGAAACTCCAGCGGGTGCAGAATGCCGCAGCGAGACTCCTTACGGGGTCCTCGCTTAGAGATCACATTCATCCGGTGCTATACCAGCTGCACTGGCTCCCGGTGGAGTACAGGATCAGGTTTAAGGTGCTTGTTTTAACCTTCAAAGCCCTATACGGCCTAGGGCCCTCGTACCTACGGGACCGCCTCTCCTGGTATGCCCCACAGAGGAACTTACGATCTTCAAATAAAAACACCTTGAGGGTCCCAGGCCTCAGAGAGGTTAGGCTGGCCTCAACTAGAGCCAGGGCTTTTTCGGCTGCGGCTCCAACCTGGTGGAACGCTCTGTCACAAGAGACAAGGGCCCTGCAGGACTTGACATCTTTCCGCAGGGCCTGCAAGACAGAGCTGTTCCACCTGGCATTTGGTCAGGGTGCAGCCTGACCCCCTCCTCTGGCAATCTTTACAAAGCTTTAGTTTATGGTTGCCATCAATTTTGATTTTAATTCATTTTTATAATGTTTTATAATGTCACACTGTTTTAATGTTGTTAGCCGCCCTGAGCCCGGCTTCGGCTGGGGAGGGCGGGATATAAATAAAATTTATTATTATTATTATTATTATTATTTTTGTTTTGCCCTTCCTAAAATCAGGTCCACACAACTTGCAACTCTAAAAGTCAAACACACCTCACTGGCCATATATAATGTGCCACAGAGGGTTTAAATAACCGCCTGCCCAACACTGGAAAGGATTGTGTGCGTGTGTGTGTGTGTGTGTGTGTGAGAGAGAGAGAGAGAGAGAGAGAGAGTAGCCTTATTGGAGTTCACCGATTGGGTCTGCGTTGCTCCGGGACAGGAGGAAGGAAGTCAAAATGACACCGAGGTTGGTTCAAAGAAAGAGTTTATTCTGCTCTCCAGATAGCAGAAGGCACCTGCGTGGTGAGTCCACAGCAAGTACAAAGAAATGACAGGTTTCATGCAGTTTATATATCCTCCAGGCACCCTCTCACTCCTCCCCTAGGAGCCCAACCACGTCGGCGTACGTACGCAGGTTGACATCACATATGTTCCTGCTCTGGTACTCTCAACCATAAAAGGATCTTCCTTCCTGTACTTCTGACCATAAAAGGATATTCCTGTTCCTACTCCTATCTTGGAGCAAAAGGTCACTACTTCCAAGAACATGCTCTGGCGTTAGTCCCAGACTTGGGTCTCTGCGTCATTTGTGGTCAGGACATAAGATATGTCTGTGTCTGTTCTACTGGTAAAGTCAAGGCCAGTCTTGCCGTCAAACTGATAAGGGAGAGAGCTGTGTTCTTGTTTTGCATTTGCTCAACGGCTAAAGTTTATGCATTTTAGCTAAGGAGAAATGGGGATTTTGGTGCAGTTTAAAATCTGCCTGCACAGTCAGTTTTGAGGTTTGGGAAACCCATTCCTTCAAGAGAGGGGGGGGGAGGAGAGGGAGAGAGAGGGAGGGAGGGAGCTGCCTTACATGGCTCAGGAGACCACAAGTTGTGTTGGTCTGCTCTCAAACTCAGCACTACCAATGGGCAACTCTGAGGCTTCAACTTGCAGCTTCGTGGCCTGAGGCTGGGACAGACCGAGAAACGTACCTGGAACTCTGTGTGCTCATAGCTTGATAGCATGACAGCTCTCTTCTCTATTTTGTTTCCCTTCAGCCAATAGGGGCTTTGGGCTCACTGCAAAGGATCAGCTGCCCCGTTTGACATTAGCAGCCCAACATATGACATTAGCAAAGGGTGAGAGAGAGAAGGAGCAGGTGGATTGTTTGTGTAAAGAGGGCAGGAGCCTGGAGTAGCAGCATCCGTCCGTGTGCGTGTGTGTACTCAAATGCCTGATTTCTGCATTTATCATCAGTAGGACATACAGTGGTTGTTGTCTTGTTGTTTAGTCATTTAGTCGTGTTCGACTCTTTGTGACCCCATGGACCAGAGCACGCCAGGCACTCCTGTCTTCCACTGCCTCCCGCAGTTTGGTCAAACTCATGTTCATAGCTTCAAGAACACTATCCAACCAACTCATCCTCTGCCGTCCCCTTCTCCTTGTGCCCTCCATCTTTCCCAACATCAGGGTCTTTTCCAGGGAGTCTTCTCTTCTCATGAGGTGGCCAAAGTATTGGAGCCTCAGCTTCACAATCTGTCCTTCCAGTGAGCACTCACGGCTGATTTCCTTCATAATGGACAGGTTTGATCTTCTTGCAGTCCATGGGACTCTCAAGAGTCTCCTCCAGCACCATAATTCAAAAGCATCAATTCTTCGGCGATCAGCCATCTTTATGGTCCAGCTCTCACTGCCATACATCACTACTGGGAAAACCATAGCTTTAACTATACGGGCCTTTGTTGGCAAGGTGATGTCTCTGCATTTTAAGATGCATACAGTGGTACCTTGGGTTAAAAACTTAATTCGTTCTGGAGGACTGTTCTTAACCTGAAGTACCACTTTGGAGGCTAATGGGGCCTCTCGCCACCGCCCCACCACCCCACGATTTCTGTTCTCATCCTGAAGCAAAGTTCTTAACCTGAAGTACTATTTCTGGGTTGGCGGAGTCTGTAACTTGAAGCGCCTGTAACCTGAAGTGTCTGTAACCCAAGGTACCACTGTACCTGTCTTCCTTAGTAGCATGAAATGGGAAAGGGTGCACTGTGAGGCCTAGAATTTAAGAGACATACTTTTCTGCATGTTTCATTTAGTGGAGACAAGAGGGAGAGAGCTCCGAGGAGGAAAGGGACCTCTACTCATAGGCAAACTGCAAGCTCAGCCATCCCACTAATGCTTGCCAAAATGGATTAAACTAATAGAAATGTTCATGGATTTTATATCTAACACTGCCTGTGTAGCCTAAGCCATCCTGTAACCATAGCCATCCTTTCACACAATGCAAACTGATGCCTGTGCCCCATAGGCCTGTAATGTACAAGGCTAAAAATGCTAATTTTGCCTCTTAAAGTCTCCCTGATTAAAGGATCCCTTTCTGTGGCCCCAAAGCTTGAATCCAAACACTTTGAACATCATCAGGCACAGCCTGGCAGCAGTTGTTACCCCATTTCAAGATACTTCTGTTAGTGACTTCTCGGATTCTGACACCAAGCCAAAGTTGTCTGCTTAGAAATTTGCATTGTTCTTGAATCTGTTCAGCCCAGAGTCTGAACTGGTACTCATTAAACCTCTGGCCAATTCTGGGTGGGGAAACATTTCCCTTGAAGCAACAAGTTTATAGCTTGGCAGTACTCCTGCACCCTGCTCAAAGGTTGCAGCTGTGGCTAAGAGTGTTTTTCTCCAGCTTTGCTCAATGTGCTACCCAGGGCTATAAAGTACCAGCCAAGGTCATATGCGTCCTGCTAACCTCTCTAAATGTTGGGCTGATATAATGTGTTTTATGTGGAGTTGCCATGGAGACAAGTTCAGCTGCTGCAACCAGTGATGTTTGGGGAAGAACATGTCCACTATGCGTTTCTATAGAAAGTTTTCAATAGATAAAAATGCATTGCCGCATAAAATTCATCGGCAATGTAACAAATGGATACAACACTAGTTAAACCAGGCAGGTTCAAAGTTGTGATTAACTTTTTCAGATGACTGTCCCTAAATCACAAAACAGTATCTTTTCTCATTTATATAAAGATCTGAACATGATAGTGCAGTCAAACCTCCATCCATTTAGGATGCTGGAAAAAATCATCAGCAACCCAAGTGGCTGAAACTGGTCCAGAATGCAATAACCCGGTTTCAGAGTAGAATACGGCTGGGCTGACCATATGAAACCCACCTTAAAACCTGGACTAGTTGCCAGATGCTTCATGGCCCCATTTCAAAGTGCTGCTTTTGTCCTTTAAAGCTTTAAAAAACCAGCTTGGGTCCTGAATAGCAAGTCCTCTACGGTCATCTGTGGAGGTTGTATTTCAAGGGTTCCCCACTGTTATGTATTCAGTGGTCTGTGTTTGCCTGAGCTTGGGTCTGGACTAAAGATTCTGAGCCCCTGTGTTCTGATTCGATACATGATATCCAATCACAGAACACTTCAGGATTTGGGCCTCTGCCATTGGCCCTTAAACTCTGAGTCATGATTCGCAGCTTGGAAGTTTAGACAGCCAGTCACGTTGGGAGTGGGAACGGCCCAGGCCTTCAGAAATGTATAAAAGCAGTTCCCTTCCCCCTGTTGTCCAGTTCTGTTAGTTCAATAAAGGTTCTTGCTGTGATGACTGTGTGTTGCCTCGTGGGAACCCACCTACATTTCACCCACCATCTGAGGTACAACCACAAAAACAAGGTCGAAGACCTTCTGGGTGCTGGTACCTGCCTTGCTGAGGAAGAACTCATTTCTAAGGGAAGCACATCGGAACAGCACACACCTCTGTCCCACCAATCTTTTTTTTTTTTTTTAAATAATTTTTATTCGTTTTTCAGACAGATAATAAAAAACAAAACAAGATAAACAAAAGAGAAACAAAAAAATCAAATCACACAAAACAATTAGAACAATATAGCTTCAAAATCATCATTTCATACCCTTCTTTCTTTTGACTTCCCCATACCTCCCCATCCCTGCATCCTTGTTTAATGGTTCTTTAGCAACCCTTAGGTCCATTGTCTTAATTCCCTTTCATAAAGTTTCCTTTAGTTTTTTAATTACTGCTGCAATTCTTTACCTCTTACCCCCTGACATCTTAACATTCCTCAATTTTACAATTGTTTTTAAGATATATTTTAAATTTCTTCCAGTCCTCTTCCACTGTCTCTTTCCCCTGGTCACGGATTCTGCCCGTCATCTCGGCCAGTCCCATAAAGTCGATCACCTTTGTCCCACCAATCTTCAGAAACCTAGTACAAATTTACCTCTTCAGTAAAGCATTTTCTGGACCAGGGAAGGTTTTGGCTGACCACCTGCTACTTAGCAAAATTGATGTTTTGTCGAGTAATTCTTGTTACTTTAATTAAAAAGCTTTATAATCTCTAATTAGACGGTTCAGCTGGGCTGCATTTGTTATTGCGTGTTAAAACCCTTGCAGGATGCTTAGAGGGCTTCAGCTGTAAAACCATGTAGGAATTAAATAATAAATGCAGGCAGTGATGCCACATCGTGTGAGGCAGGCATGGACTACAATACCCATCACCCCTGACCACTGGTCCTGTTAGCTAGGGATCATGGGAGTTGTAGGCCAAAACATCTGGAGGGTCAAAGGTTGCCTATGCCTGGTGTGAGGTTTTGTTCAGGCCCTGTTAAGGAACATAAAGGGCTTAGCTAGCTCAACATCTGACTTCCCTGGAAAGTCCTACTTGAAATCTTCCCACACTCAGCATACAGTCTGATTCTGCTTCTATAAGCCAAAATTTGTTCCCCCTATACAGGTGGAACAAATACAGCGCAGGTGGCACTGTGGGTTAAACCACAGAGCCTAGGACTTGCCGATCAGAAGGCCGGCGGTTCAAATCCCTGTGACAGGGTGAGCTCCCGTTGCTCAGTCCCTGCTCCTGCCAACCTAGCAGTTCGAAAGCACGTCAGAGTACAAGTAGATAAATAGGTACCACTCCAGCGGGAAGGTAAACGGCGTGTCCGTGTGCTGCTCTGGTTCGCCAGAAGTGGCTTAGTCATGCTGGCCACATGACCCGGAAGCTGTACGCCGGCTCCCTCGGCCAATAAAGCGAGATGAGCGCCGCAACCCCAGAGTCGGCCACGACAGGACCTAATGGTCAGGGGTCCCTTTACCTTTACCTTTTTACCTTTACATTACCTTTACATTAAATGGAAACAGTTCCCTGTAAAGTGACTCCAGATGAGGCTCACTACTGGGTTTGTCTTGGCATCCCATAGCCTCATAGGACAACAGGAGGTCAAATATTACTTGCTGTGTACCTGTCACATAGAATCATAGAATCATAGAGTTGGAAGAGACCACAAGACCCATCGAGTCCAACCCCCTGCCAAGCAGGAAACACCATCAGAGCACTCCTGACATATGGTTGTCAAGCCTCTGCTTAAAGATCTCCAAAGAAGGAGACTCCACCACACTCCTTGGCAGCAAATTCCACTGTCAAGCAGCTCTTACTGTCAGGAAGTTCTTCCTAATGTTTAGGTGGAATCTTCTTTCTTGTTGTGAATTGGCAGACTTCAAATGAGCCATAGGTGTTGGTATTGGGGGCCAAGGAGGTCAGCTTGCTTCCTCTTCGTCAATATGCCCCACTGCAAAATAGCCTCAACCGACACACCAACCTCCCACAGGTTAGAGTGGGAAAAGATTTCTACACAGTCACACGCCTCTGTTTTAATTGTAGCCTGGCAACCTGACTTTATAATAAGGTAGGAACAAGACCTAACAATGTAAACACCTGAATGAAAAGCTATGCCCTTTCAACAACTTGACAGCTGAAGGGCCATGAAATCATCCCAACCACCACCACCACCCCCCAAACGAAGCAAGCTCAGAACACATTTGCCGCACCAGTTGCTAACCTAGTATCAGCCCCATTACGGAGCCAAGGGAACATGGATCCACCTGCCACACAAAGATCCATTCTCAGCAAGCCCTTTTAGGAATGCTAGAAGCTGTCTAGATGCCTGCACTGACTGGCAGTGTCTCAGCAGGGTTCATGGTAGGTGTCTCTCACAGCCCAACAAACAGAGGATGCAGAAAAGGAATGGTATTATTATTATTATTATTATTATTATTATTATTATTATTTATTTGTACCCCACCCATCTGGTTTCCCCAGCCACTCTGGGCGGCTTCCAACAAAGATTAAAAATACATTAAAATGTCACACATTAAAAACTTCCCTGAACAGGGCTACCTTCAGATGTCTTCTAAATGTCAGACAGTTGTTGTTCTCTTTGACATCTGGTGGGAGGGCGTTCCACAGGGCGGGTGCCACTACTGAGAAGGCCTCTGCCTGGTTCCCTGTAGCTTTGCTTCTTGCAGTGAGGGAACCACCAGAAGGCACTCTGCGCTGGACCTCAGTGTCCAGGCGGAACGACGGAGGTCAAGACGCTCCTTCAGATATACTGGACCAAGGCCGTTTAGGGTTTTAAAGGTCAGCACCAACACTTTGAATTGTGCTCAGAAACGTACTGGGAGCCAATGTAGGTCTTTCAAGACCGGTGTTATATGGTCTCGGCGGCCGCCCCCAGTCACCAGTCTAGCTGCCACATTATGGAATAGTTGTAGTTTTCGGGTCACCTTCATAGGTAACCCCCCGTGGAGTGCATTGCAGTAGTCCAAGGGAGATATAACCAGAGCATGCACCACTCTGGCAAGACAGTCCGCGGGCAGGTAGGGTCTCAGCCTGTGTACCAGATGGAGCTGGTAGACAGCTGCCCTGGACACAGAATTGACCTGCGCCTCCATGGACAGCTGTGAGTCCAAAATGACTCCCAGGATGCGTACCTGGTCCTTCAGGGGCACATTTACCCCATTCAGGACCAGGGAGGCCTCCACACCAGCCCGCCCCCTGTCCCCCAAGAACAGTACTTCTGTCTTGTCAGGATTCAGCCTCAATTTTGGTACACCAGAATGTACTTAGTCTTCATTCCACATGCATCTTTCCCTCAGCAAAAGTGACTTCTGCTCAAAAACGGATCCCGTTTCTCTCCCTCAGCTTTTCGACAACCGTTTTCCAGCACAATGGGCTGTCAACCAATTAAAGAATGTTCAGTTAATCTCTAATCACTGCCTTTCAGTGATATTAATTTTAATTTGCTTATCACCACAACCTAAATATAGGCACTTTGAGATATCGGAGATCAGCATTAAGCTGGCTTCCATTTATTAATTTTCAAGTTGCCAATCATCAGAAGGGAAATAATCAGAAATATTTTCTTTTTCATTCTCTCTTACGTTTTGCAGCAGCACTCGAGAACAGAAACAGACTCAGAAAACCACCTGTAGTCGACTCATCATCACAGCCCCACCAATTAAAATTGGGTCCATTAATCATCTGAATACTACATTAAGGCAGTTTAGGGGCGTTAACTCATTGAACTAAGTGAGATTTACTTATGATTACACACATGTAGGATCAGGATGCAGAATAAACAATAGTATACCAAAGGGAGTAGGAGAGACGTTTAAGTCATTTGGGGATAGGGTGGGGTCTTTCGATCTCCTGCACCCAAGGCCTCACCCATCATACCCCAGAGCACCCCATTTTCAGACCCACCACTCACAGCTCAGCTTGGTAGTACAGGAGTCTCTTAGGCTGGATCTAGACACATCAAAAGAGCGTTTCAGGAAAACACGTTCAAAATTTCATGAAGGGAAATCACGTTGGCAAAAGACAGAACCCATCTGGTGTCACAGTATTAATAACGCAGATGAAGCGCTTTATCTTTGCCAGTGTAGCTGAGTCTGAGGGTTATGGGTTCGAGCCCCACGGTGGGCAAAAGATTAATGCATAGCAGAGGGTTGGACTTGATGTCTCTCATGGTCCGTTCCAACTCTACAATTCCGTGATTCTATGATTCTGAGAAAGGAAAGAGAGCTCACTCCAAACAACATCAGTTTCTGTATGAAGAGATGAGGATTCCCATTGTTTAGAAGTCTATATTGTATGCTACTCTGAAAAGGTAAGCTGTGGAGATGAAAATGTCAGGGACACCGTTTGTTTTTCTGCCATGTTGCTTGGTGCTTTGCTTGGTCTCTATTCATTCTGTACTGTCTGCTTCTCTTCTCCAGACCTACCCACCTCACAATTTTCCCATTTTCTTTCTGCTACTCAAGCTTTCTCAAGCTTCCCAAAGAGATGGATCCATGGGGCAGAACCAAAAAGGTTAGCAGAGGCGTGTTCCACCCTTTGACATCATACACAGTGCCGGATTTACATACAGTGGTACCTCGGGTTACAGACACTTCAGGTTACAAACTCTGCTAACTCAGAAATAGTACCGCGGGTTAAGAACTTTGCTTCAGGATGAGAACAGAAATCGCACGACGGCAGCAACGCGAGGCCCCATTAGCTAAATTGGTACCTCAGGTTAAGAACAGTTTCAGGTTAAAAACAGACCTCTGGAATGAATTAAGTTCTCAACCCGAGGTACCACTGTATAAGCTAAACAAACTATAGCTTAGGACCCCACTCTCTTGCCCCCCCCCCAATATACTTCTTCTTAATTGTATTTCACTATTAATATACTTAGGGACGCAGGTGGCACTGTGGGTTAAACCACAGAGCCTAGGACTTGCCGATCAGAAGGTCAGCGGTTCGAATCCTCACAACAGGGGGAGCTCCTGTTGCTTGGTCCCTGCTCCTGCCAACCTAGCAGTTTGAAAGCACATCAAAGTGCAAGTAGATAAATAGGTACCGCTCCGGCGGGAAGGTAAACGGCGTTTCCGTGGGCTGCTATGGTTCGCCAGAAGCGGCTTAGTCATGCTGGCCACATGACTCGGAAGCTGTACGCTGGTTCCCTAGGTCAATAAAGCGAGATGAGCGCCTCAACCCCAGAGTCAGTCACGACTGGACCTAATGGTCAGGGGTCCCTTTACCTTTACCTTTATTAATATACTTCTTCTTAATTGTATTTCAGTTCAACAATAACTTTGATAAAATACATATTTTGTTATGTGCAAGTGGCTTTGGATACCTATTAGGTCCATAAATTACCATATAGCATATATTCAACACAAAAAACAGCGGCAATTTGTTGTTGACAAAAGGCAGCTGGACACATAAAGGGCCCCATTACCTTCAACAGTTTAGGGCCTCAGCAAACCTAAATTTGGCCCTGCATACACCCCAACTCAAAGACTTCCTGATGCGGAGTTACCTCCATCACATCCTCCTGTCATTGTGGAATAAACCAGATGCTGGGTTGACACCAAGGGTGCAGAGACCCCATTGTCAGAGTGAAGAGACATAGCAAGCCCCTCCAATTCGGAATAGGGTCTACTTGTTTGCCCAGTTCTGTGGCTAAGACTGCTTGCCCCACCAAGTGCAATGCCCACCCCATCCTTCAAACAGGTGGCACACAGGGAATGCCACTTGCTGGATCAATCCCTTCACTTGGACCTAGCCATGCATCGATTCCTCTTGCACACCTGCTGAACCTTGCGCCCTACCTATGTACTTCTCTGATTTTGCACATTAAAAACTTTGGCAGAAACCAAGCTGAGAGTTTGAGTTCTTCATCCAGCAGTGAGGGCTGGGCAACATGTAGCAAAGGCAGCCCCATTTGAGCCCTCCACATGCTTTCAGGAGGGACTGTGTCCCTGGGGTTTTTATTTTGTTTTCTCCACTAAAATAATATTTGTTGTTGTTGTTGTTTAGTCGTTTAGTCGTGTCCGACTCTTCGTGACCCCATGGACCAGAGAACGCCAGGCACTCCTGTCCTCCACTGCCCCCCGCAGCTTGGTCAGACTCATGCTGGTAACCTCGAAAACACTATCCAACCATCTCGTCCTCTGTCTCCCCCTTCTCCTTGTGCCCTCCATCTTTCCCAACATCAGGGTCTTCTCCAGGGAGTCTTCTCTTCTCATGAGGTGGCCAAAGTACTGGAGCCTCAGCTTCACAATCTGTCCTTCCAGTGAGCAATCTGTCCTTCCAGTGCTTAATTTAAGTTCCCTTCAAGGCAGGGTCTTACTCACCAGCCATCAATATTGATGCACCCGGACATTTCCACCCGTGATTTATTTCTGTTTCCCAATAAGAATCAGAATTCAATATTGCTTGGGAATAAGAGCTATAAAACTTCCATATGCTGCCTGTGGTTTCAGGAGACAAACATCCCCCTTATCTACTTAATCTTGTCTGCGGTAATAAAGGAGACAATGAATTATTAAAAGTAATGAATGGATAAGAGAGTTCAGATGACAACAGCTACAAGTTGCTGCTTATGCTATCAGTAAAGCTAAAAATGAAGACCTCGTGACAGCCCGTCTCAGCTTGTGACCCACCTAGGCTACTGTCCAACTGTAGCCACAATGGACAGTGCACATCCACACACCTTCCTGGCTGCTTACGGCCACATTCATACATTTAAAGCACTATGATACCACTTTACCATAGCCATGCCTTCCTCACAAGAATTCTGGGAGCTGTAGTTTGCAAAGAGAGCCGAAAGTTGTTTGGAGACCACTATTCCCTCGCAGAGCTGCTATTCGGAGACTTCCCTGTGAAGACTGTTAAACCACTCCGGGAATTCAAGCTCTGGACAGGTCTCTGAATGACTCTTGGCAAGCTTATCAAACAACAGCTGAGAAAGGGTTGTTTTCGGAGGTCCTATCACCTGTCCTTCCCTCATCAGAGGCTGGATTCATGGCTTTTGGGGAGGAGGTATTCTCAACCGCTAGGTCAGAACTTTCATCCCAGGGAAAGTTCCATTCCACCTTAAGGAGCAGACGTGTGGAATTGTTGCATGTCACATGTCTGTTTACATTCCAGCACAGCTTGCTGGGAGCTTCCATTGTGTATAGCTTTTGCTTTTGCTGTTCTCTCTGAGAGGACGAGAGAGAGAGAGATGACATGTTTCTTTGTCCTGATTTATGATTAATAAATCTGTAGTTGTAGTATGCTTCCACAAGCCTCACGCCTATTCTGTGGGCACAGTTCGATCTGCTGATAGTGTGCCCTGGCTCAGAAGCCCAGGTTGCTGATATATGTGGGAGCAGAGGCGATGGTCTTCGCAGCGGGAAGGAGACGGCCCAACCAGGGCTAGCCAGCTGGCCTCCCGGCCCTCTGCATGCCAACAAAGTGTGGGTGGCACCTTCACTTCTTCCTGTCTTTCAGGAAACAATGTGCAATGGTTCAGTTTCAGAATGCTTTTGAGGGATGAGTATTTTATATTGCTGTGTCCCATCCCTCCCAGCCTGCTTTTTCTCTCTGTGTATGTACACATTTCCATTTACTTCAGCTCCACTTTGCTCATGCTGGTATTTGAAGCTGTGTGCACATGACATTAGCTACAGTCCACATACATCCTGTGGTTTCTTGAGAAACACTCGTGCTTGATGTTTCCTCCCTTCAAACCAGTTCTCACTGAATTTGAAAATGTAAGCTGCTGTTAATAATTATTATTATTATTATTTATACCCTGCCCATCTGGCTGGGTTTCCCCAGCCACTCTGGTCAGCTTCCAATAAAATATTAAAAATACATCAAACATTAAAAACTTCCCTAAACAGGGCTGCCTTCAGACGTCTTCTAAAAGTCAGATAGTTGTTTATTTTCTTGGCATCTGATAGGAGGGCAGTAATAATAATATCTTTAATACGGTCAATGACCAGAAAGCAATTTATAAAAGAAATACGACATTATAAGCAGTATTGTGCTACAAATAACAGTGGAAATATGGCCAATTCACAGTATTGGTGCTTATATTTATGACCAGGTTTCGTCTGTTAAGGTTTTAAGAATTAAATTCAAATGTTGCTACTGTTTGTTATCGTTCCTTCGATGTTTACAATTTGAACTCCATTGCTGACATCATTGCTCGTCTTATTCTTGTTGCAGTGTAACAATACTTTGCCACAGGCCTGTTGATTTCGGGCTCTTTATCAGCTAGGGCTTTCCACAGGGCGGGTGCCACTACCGAGAAGGCCCTCTACCTGGTTCCCTGTAACTTTGCTTCTCGCAGTGAGGGAACTGCCAGAAGGCACTCGGCGCTAGACCTCGGAGTCCGGGCTGAACGATGGGAGTAGAGACGCTCCTTCAGATATACTGGACCAAGGCCGTTTAGGGTTTTAAAGGTCAGCACCAACACTTTGAATTGTGCTTGGAAACGTACTGGGAGCCAATGTAGGTCTTTCAAGACCGGTGTTATGTATGTGGTCTCCCAGTTACCAGTTTAGCCACCGCATTCTGGATTAGTTGTAGTTTCCAGGTCACCTTCAAAGGTAGCCCCATGTAGAGCACATTGCAGTAGTCCAAGCAGAAGATAACTAGAGCATGTACCACTCTGACGACACAGTCCGCAGGCAGGTAGGGTCTCAGCTGGCATACTAGATGGAGCTGGTAGACAGCTGCCCTGGATACAGAATTTTTTTAAAAAATAATATTTATTCCAAATTTTGAGGATTACAAAAAAGACAAACAATCCAAGAGGGAAAAAAAGAAAAAAGAAAAAGAAAAAACACACAAATCCAACCTTTACATAACTTTCTTTCCTTTGCTTATTTCCTGGACCTCCTCACACCTCCCTTTTTTGTATTCTAGTTCAATTAGATATTTCAGCAAATCCTTTCCATCCTTGTTATTATCCTAAGAAAATTTAACTTGATATACTATATTTTTACATTCTCCTCTTTCACTAATTACCAATCCATTTTTACTTAATCCTTAATATCATTTCTGCTAAAACCACAAAACTTCATTCCAACATCCTTCTAACATTCCTTAATTTTACAAGATTTCTGTAAGTAAACTTTAAATTTCTTCCAATCTTCTTCCACCAACTCTTCTCCTTGGTCTCGGATTCTGCCAGTCATTTCCGCCAGTTCCATATAGTCCATCACCTTCATCTGCCATTCTTCCCGGGTGGGTAGATCTTGTGTCTTCCATGCCCTGGATACAGAATTGACCTGTTCCTCCATGGGCAGCTGTGAGTCCAAAATGACTCCCAGGCAGCGCACCTGGTCCTTCAGAGGCACAGTTACCCCATTCAGGACCAGGGAGGCCTCCACACCCGCCAGCCCCCTGTCCCGCCAAAACAGTACTTCTGTCTTGTCAGGATTCAACCAATTGGAATCGTTGATTAGATTTTAACTCTTGCTGGAGCTAGGGATTAGAAGGGTCCCGGCATACAGCCTACGCCCCCCCCACCACCACCACCAAAAAAACAAACCCTCATAACAAGTGAATTGGAGTTCAGCAGCAGGAAACAAATCTGGTAGTGCACATCTGGTGAAGACAGCTCTGTGCCTACAGCAACTTTAAAAAAGCAACTTTAAATGCAGCAAGTGGAAACTGCCTTGCTGCATTTTAAGCCACTGAACTGTACATAACCTATCTTTATACTTCTTCTTCAGTTTTTTAAAATGTTGGGTTGGATTTATATTTTCCTAATGCCTATGGTTTTCGTGGTTGCTAGATGCCTTGTGTACCTTTTTTAAAGAAGAAGTGAAACCTAAATGATGATAATAATAATAATAATAATAATAATAATAATTTATTATTTATACCCCGCCCATCTGGCTGAGTTTCCCCAGCCACTCTGGGCGGCTCCCAATCAGTGTTAAAAACAATACAGCATTACATATTAAAAACTTCCCTGAACAGGGCTGCCTTAAGATGTCTTCTGAATGTCAGATAATTCTTTATCTCTTTGACATCTGATGGGAGGGCGTTCCACAGGTCGGGCGCCACTACCGAGAAGGCCCTCTGCCTGGTTCCCTGTAGCCTCACTTCTCGCAATGAGGGAACCGCCAGAAGGCCCTCGGCGCTGGATCTCAGTGTCCGGGCTGAACGATGGGGGTGGAGATGCTCCTTCAGGTATACAGGACCGAGGCCGTTTAGGGCTTTAAAGGTCAGCACCAACACTTTGAATTGTGCTCGGAAACGTACTGGGAGCCAGTGCAGATCTCTTAGAACCGGTGTTATGTGGTCCCGGCGGCCACTCCCAGTCACCAGTCTAGCTGCCGCATTCTGGATTAATTGCAGTTTCCGGGTCACCTTCAAAGGTAGCCCCACGTAGAGCGCGTTGCAGTAGTCCAAGCGTGAGATAACCAGAGCATGCACCACTCTGGCGAGACAGTCCGCGGGAAGGTAGGGTCTTAGCCTGCGTACCAGGTGGAGCTGGTAGACAGCTGCCCTGGACACAGAGTTAACCTGCGCCTCCATGGACAGCTGTGAGTCCAAAATGACTCCCAGGCTGCGCACCTGGTCCTTCAGGGGCACAGTTACCCCATTCAGGACCAGGGAATCCTCCACACCTGCCCGCCTCCTGTCCCCCAAAAACAGTACTTCTGTCTTGTCAGGATTCAACCTCAATCTGTTAGCCGCCATCCAACCTCCAACCGCCTCCAGGCACTCACACAGGACCTTCACCGCCTTCACTGGTTCTGATTTAAAGGAGAGGTAGAGCTGGGTGTCATCTGCATACTGATGAACACCCAGTCCAAACCCCCTGATGATCTCTCCCAGCGGCTTCATATAGATGTTAAAAAGCATGGGGGAGAGGACGGAACCCTGAGGTACCCCACAAGTGAGGGCCCAAGGGTCTGAACACTCATCCCCCACCACCACTTTCTGAACACGGCCCAGGAGGAAGGAGCGGAACCACTGTATAACAGTGCCCCCAGCTCCCAGCCCCTCTAGACGGTCCAGAAGGATGTTATGGTCGATGGTGTCAAAGGCCGCTGAGAGATCCAGCAGAACTAGGAAACAGCTCTCACCTTTGTCCCTAGCCCGCCGGAGATCATCAACCAGCGCGACCAAGGCAGTTTCAGTCCCATGGTGAGGCCTGAATCCCGATTGGAAGGGATCCAAATGGTCCGTTTCCTCCAGGCGTGCTTGGAGTTGTTCAGCAACCACCCGCTCAATCACCTTGCCCAAGAATGGAAGATTTGAGACTGGGCGATAGTTGGCCAAATTGGCCGGGTCTAAAGATGTTTTTTTAAGAAGCGGTTTAATGACCGCCTCTTTCAGCGGGTCTGGGAAGGCTCCCTCACAGAGGGAAGCATTCACCACCCCGCAAAGCCCATCGCCCAGCCCTTCCCGGCTCGCTTTTATCAGCCAGGATGGGCAAGGATCAAGAAGACAGGTGGTCGGTTTCACTCGTCCAAGCAGCCTGTCCACATCCTCGGAGGTAACAGATTGGAATTGATCCCATATAACAGGACCAGACAGAACTCTAGCACTCTCCCGCCCTGGCCCTGCTCCCACTGTGGAGTCTACTTCCTTCTGAATCTGAGCGATTTTATCTGCAAAAAACTTTGCAAAAGCATTGCAGGAGATCTTGGGGTCCCTACCAGGCCCCGGTGGTACAGGTGGTTCCGATAAACTGCGAACCACCTGAAAAAGTCTCCTGCTGCTGTTTTCTGCAGATGCAATGGAGGCGGCGAAGAAGGCCCTCTTCGCCGTCGCCATTGCCACTTGGTAGGCTCGACGTTGAGCTCTAACCCGTGTCCGGTCTGATTCAGAATGAGTTTTCCGCCACCGGCGCTCTAGCCGTCTCAACGATTGTTTCATCACCCTCAGCTCCGGGGAGAACCACGGGGCTGTCCGGGCTCCATGCAATCGGAGAGGGCGCTTCGGAGCCAGACAGTCAATAGCCCTGGTTAACTCCGCATTCCAGCGTGCCACCAGGGAATCAGCTGAAAGGCCATCAACTTGGGATAAAGCATCCCCTACCACTCTCTGGAAGCCAATTGGATCCATTAAATGGCGGGGGCGGACCATCCGAATCGGTCCCACCTCCCTGCGGAGGGGAAGGGTTGCGGAGAAGTCCAGCTGCACCAGGAAGTGATCTGACCATGGCACTTCTTTTGTTTCGCTTTTAGTTAATGTCAGATCACCAACATCCGTAGAGGTAAACACCAAGTCTAAGGCATGTCCGTGGCTATGAGTTGGGCCAGACTTATTCAGGGACAGCCCCATGGAGGCCATGCTTTCCACGAAGTCCCGAGCTGCCCCTTGTAAGGTCGTGTCGGCATGGATGTTAAAATCCCCCAGGACAACCAAGCTAGGTGTCTCCAGGAGTATATCCGCCACGACCTGAAGCAGCTCGGGCAGGGAATCCTTGGTGCAGCGGGGAGGTCGGTACACCAGTAGGAATCCTGTACTGCCCCTATTGCCCAACTTCCAGAACATGCACTCAGAAAACTGGGTCTTCCCAATAGGACGCCTGGTGCAGACTAATGACTTCCTAAAAATCGCTGCAACCCCCCCTCCCCGCCCACATGACCTGGGTTGCTGTGCGTAAGAGAAACCTGGTGGGCAAGCAGCGGCAAGGACAGGTCCATCTGCCTCATCCAACCAGGTCTCTGTCACACATGCCAGGTCAAATCCTCCATCCACAATCAGGTCGTGGATGGCAGTGGTTTTATTCATCATTGACCTGGCATTGCACAGCAACACTTTCAGGTCATGTGGGTTTCCCTTGCTGATTACTGTATCCTTCCGGTCAGGACCAGACCTGGAGGCAGGGATAGTCCTCAAACAACGACTAAACCTGCCTCCTCGGTAATGACATGGTCTGGTCTTAGCATAACTCCTCCTCCTGCCCGTGATCACTGAGATCGGGTGTCCCAATACATCTCCCCCTGTGGAACCTGCCCCACCCAATCTATTGGCTGAGGCCCACTCCCAGGCAGCCATGACCCTCCCCCTTAAAAGGCAAAATACAAACTATATAATAATTTAACAGAATAATAATAATAATAAAACAAAACAGAACAAAACAAAACAAAACAAAGCAAAACAAGGAACAATAGTGCTGACTCAGTGCTTATCCCACCCCAAGCAAAAATAAAATAATGAAATAATATAATATTATAAAAAACAACAACCACCATTTAAAGTGCTGCAAATTAAAAGCGATTAAAACATTTAAAACCATTTTGTCCATTGCTGCCGGTAGCTACTCAGGCCTCTTATGCTGTGGCAGTGAGTGCAGGCCCCGCCCCCTAGGCCGGATGGAGTTGGCAGGAGAGGGAGCGGTCCTCCCAACACTCACGCAAGCAGCAGCAGCAGCAGTCGTGTCCCGGAGGCCTCTCTCACGCCTCTTATGCTGTGGGTGCGAGTGCAGGCCCCGCCCCCTAGGCCGGATGGAGTTGGCAGGAGAGGGAGCGGTCCTCCCAACACTCACGCAAGCAGCAGCAGCAGCAGTCGTGTCCCGGAGGCCTCTCTCACGCCTCTTATGCTGTGGGTGCGAGTGCAGGCCCCGCCCCCTAGGCCGGATGGAGTTGGCAGGAGAGGGAGCGGTCCTCCCAACACTCACGCAAGCAGCAGCAGCAGCAGTCGTGTCCCGGAGGCCTCTCTCAGGCCTCTTATGCTGTGGCAGTGAGTGCAGGCCCCGCCCCCTAGGCCGGATGGAGTTGGCAGGAGAGGGAGCGGTCCTCCCAACACTCACGCAAGCAGCAGCAGCAGCAGCAGCAGCAGTCGTGTCCCGGAGGCCTCTCTCAGGCCTCTTATGCTGTGGCAGTGAGTGCAGGCCCCGCCCCCTAGGCCGGATGGAGTGATGATGATGATGATGATGATTATAATATTAGGATATTTGCCACATTTGCTCTTCCTTCAGAGAGCTCAGAGCAGTGTGTCCTAGCAACCCCACGGTACAGCTTTAACGTTCTTATCCCACCTTTCCAAAATATCAAGGTGAGATACCACCCAATATTCAAATAGGGTGTCCAAGTGTCCTGCTTTACCCAAGACAGTCCTCTATTTGAAGGGAGGTCTGGTCCACCACCAGTATAAAAAACCATACAACATCAACAGTGAGCACCTAGGCAACAGACTGAGCAGCCAGCACAGGTCATCTGGCCACAGCTTTCCTGACTATGGTGAAACACATTGCAGTGCTACTTAAATTACATCGATAGTCTAAATTAAGAACCACGTATCTTTTGCTGATATCTAAGCAGCCACCCTATATTCAAACCAAAATAAAAACACAGAATTGTGCTCTATCACAGTAGTCCCTATCACAAGGGACGCAGGTGGCGCTGTGGGTTAAAGCCTCAGCGCCTAGGGCTTGCCGATCGAAAGGTCGGCGGTTCGAATCCCTGCGGCGGGGTGCGCTCCCACTGCTCGGTCCCAGCGCCTGCCAACCTAGCAGTTCGAAAGCACCTCCGGGTGCAAGTAGATAAATAGGGACCGCTTACCAGTGGGAAGATAAACGGCGTTTCCGTGTGCGGCTCTGGCTCTGGCTCTGGCTCTGGCCAGAGCAGCGATGTCACGCTGGCCACGTGACCCGGAAGTGTCTCCGGACAGCGCTGGCCCCTGGCCTCTTAAGTGAGATGGGCGCAGAACCCCAGAGTCTGTCAAGACTGGCCCGTACGGGCAGGGGTACCTTTACCTTTACCTTTACCTTTAAGCAGCCACCCTATATTCAAACCAAAATAAAAACACAGAATTGTGCTCTATCACAGTATCAATAATAAAACCATTTCCAATTACCCTATCAACTATGACTCAAGGCAGACCAACTAAAAAAAGTGGTGCTTTTTTTCCATAATCACCTACAAATCCAAAGGGGGTAGTATTCACAGTAATAGCCCATATGGTGGGGTGGAACTGCTCTCCCCACACCAGCATCATTGCAACGTACCTGGAAAAGGTGAATTTTGGCAGCGGCAAAGTCAATTCTGTATAGGCTTGCTGGAAGGAGTGCCAGAGGAGTGTGGGTGGTACACAGCCATGTTTCGAAGCCCTAGAGATAACCTTTGCTGGAACCATCATGCCAAATAAGGACTTAACCCAGGCGATTCTGGTCCAACGCCCTGTCCATGACATGGCATTGGCGAAGAAGAAAAAGAAGAAGAGGAGGAGGAGGAGGAGGAGGAGTTTGGACTTAATATCCCACCTTTCACTCCCCTTAAGGAGTCTCAAAGCGGCTAACAATCTCCTTTCCCTTCCTCCCCCACAACAAACACTCTATGAGGCAAATGAGGCTGAGAGACTTCAGAGAAGTGTAACTAGCCCAAAGTCACCCAGCAGCTGCATGTAGAAGAGTGGGGAAGCGAACCCGATTCACCAGATCACGAGCCCACCGCTCTTAACCACTACACCACACTGGCTGAAGACCACTAAGACTGAATTTGGCAAATTAGTACACATTACATAGCTATATGTGCAGCAGTGCCCTAAACAAGTTCTTAATCATTTCCCAGCCTGGAAGTTCTCCACTACAAATTGTGGCTTGATGCCTCCCCTCCACACCACAGGGTTTCAAACGCTTGTCTTCAGACTAAAGTCAGGTGGGGAGGTCTCTAAGCACTCTTCCAACACCCTGCTGTTTCTCTGCTCTGTATTCTGTCCTCCCCAAGTTGCTTTGCTTTTTAATCATAGGTGTCAGGACACGGTTGCACACATCAGTGTGGAGCATGAAGTTAAGCTCCTTGGAAAGTCATTTTTTGAGGCGCTTACAGTGAAGAGTCCGCTGAGGCCTGCCGGTCAAGCAGCTGCATTGCAAGTTTAAAGAGGCTGAAACGTTCAAAACTATAAGCAGCAGCTGAAAGACATGCCCAGTTTGCTCTCTCAAGTAGCCAACTGGACAAAGATGATGTCCGAGAAGGCTGTTGCATAAATGATGTGCCAGCACCAAGAGGATGCTACTGCAAACTGCACCAACCCATCTCCAGGAACAGGGAGACATGTATCAAAGCTGTTCCTCCTAAACGCAGGATGAAGGCCACCTATT
The DNA here is from genome assembly GCF_951804945.1 of Podarcis cretensis. Classification (NCBI taxonomy): domain Eukaryota; kingdom Metazoa; phylum Chordata; class Lepidosauria; order Squamata; family Lacertidae; genus Podarcis; species Podarcis cretensis. The sequence continues at coordinate 94,483,373 of NC_137175.1, forward strand.
GTTTTAAAGGCCATAGCCACCAGGGAGATCTTTCAAAGGCAGGCTTAAATTTGAAGCTATCGCTTAATATGGAGGTAGGATCGCAAGTGCAGCATGCAGCCTACAACCAGATTTAGGTTGGATGAGGCCCTGAGCTACTGAAGGCAATGGGGCCCTTTATATGTCCAGATGTCCTTTGTCAACAACAAATTGCCCCTGTTTTTTGTGTTGACTATATGTTATATGGTGATTTATGGACCTAATAGGTATATAAAGCCATTTGCTGATGACAAAATATGTATTTTATCACAGTAATTGTTGAACTGAAATACAAATAAGAAGTAGTATATTAATAGTAAAATACAATTAAAAAGAAGTATACTTGGGGGGGCAAGAGAGTGGGGCCCTAAGCTATAGCTTGTTTAGCTTATACATACGGTAAATCCGGCACTGATGCAGCCAAGGGCATGGGACATGCCCAATGACATTTTTTTACTTGTTTCCTTTAATTGCAGGCCCCCGTGCTGTTTTTAAAACTTGTCTCCAATTTCAAAAGAGGTTTTCTAGGTTGTGTGCTATTAGAGCAATTCAAACCCAAACCTCCCTTGAGCATAATTTCCATAATAGCCGTTCAGGGTTTGCCATTGCCCTAGTACCATGATGTTGATTGAAGGAGATCACCATTGTTGAAGCAATGGTTCTTCAACATCAACTTCGTTGGACTGGTCATGTTGTGCGGATGCCTGATGATCGTCTTCCAAAGCAACTACACTAATCCAAACTTAAAAATGGAAAGCATAATGCTCATGGTCAACAAAGGAGGTTTAAAGACTATATCAAGGCAAATCTAAAAAAAATGTAGTATAAACACCAGCAATTGGGAAACACTGGCCTGCAAGTGCTCCAGTTGGAGAACAGCCTTTACCAAAGGTGTCATGGGCTTTGAAGACACCCGAACTCAGGACTCAAGGGAGAAATGTGCTAGGAAGAAGGCACGCTTGGCAAATCCACACCATGATCAGCTCCTGCCCGGAAACTAATGTCCCCACTGTGGAAGGACGTGTGGATCCAGAATTGGCCTCCACAGTCACTTACGGACTCATTGTTAAAACCGTGTTTATGGAAGACAGTCTTACTTGGCTACAAGGGATCATCAAAGAAGAGTGAAGGAGTGGGTAGCTCATGAAAGCTTTTGGCAATGCAAAACTGCAAGCAACTGAATCATTATATCAAACCAGGAGGCTTGTGTGTAAGACTGATGTAGTTGGGTGGGGTATAATAATAATCATTTATTATTTCTAATCTGCCCATCTGGCTCGATTTCCTCAGCCACTCTGGGCGGCTCCCAGCAGAATATTAAAAACAAAACAAAACATCAAACATTCAAAACTTCCCTAAACAGGGCTGCCTTCAGATGTCTTCTAAAAGTCAGATAGTTGTTTATTTCCTTGACATCAGACGGGAGGACGTTCCACAGGATGGGGGCCACTACCAAGAAGGCCCTCTGCATGGTCCCCTGTAACCTCACTTCTCTTAGTGAGGGAACCGCCAGAAGGCCCTCGGAGCTGGACCTCAGTGTCCTGGCTGAACGATGGAGGTGGAGACGCTCCTTCAGGTATACTGGGCCGAGGCCGTTTAGGGCTTTAAAGGTCAGCAAAATGTAGGAAACGGAAAGATGATCTGGATGTTGCAGCAGCAGGAGAGAATCTGCAATTGTTGGTATATTTTGATGTGGCAGCAGAAGAATGAGGTGGCCTGGCCAATAAACACCACCACACATTGTGGGGCAAAGGAGAGACCTGTCTTTCAGTGACCCAAGTGCCAGTTGTCATTAGGCCTGGTTATTTTAGGCATCAATATCTATTATATCTATCTATCTATCTATCTATCTATCATCTATCTATCTATCTATTTATTTATTTATTATCTACTGGGTACTTGCCTGGATTTGGGGAAGTAATTGGCTGGGCAGTAACACCATAGGAAAGGATTTACTTACTGTCTAGGAAGCAACATTTTGAAGCTATAGCACAAAAAGCTAACACCATTTTAAGAACTTTCCGTCCAAGATGAAGGAAATAATCATTTGGCCTAATTTTGATCTTTGAAACAAAATAATGGTTTGTTTGTCTTTTTGGGGTTCTTTAAGCATGACTACCTGGAGTGATTTTTTAATTTATTTTTAAGAACCAAAGTATTTTTACTGGCCATCCCAATCTCTGCCAAGAGGTTCATGAGATCCCAAGGGGTCTGGCACTCAACTAGGGTCTGTTTTCCTTTGGGGAAAATGAGGCACGGCAGAACCTAAAGTCTTTGAAATACGATTTCTCTGCACATGTTTACACCAGAAGCTTTCAGTGGAGAGAGATTTTGCCGCATTCCCATCTCAGGAGGAGTCTGTCCTTCGTAGCAGACCAGCACTGGATTCCCAGATGTCTCCCAGCTTTGCCTTCAGCCATCCTGCCAAGATGGCCTCTGCCTGGAGTTCTGGGTCTACTTTTCTCGCTCCAAGCAATTCCTCCCCATCTGTCTGCTCACCCTGCTTATCCAGACCTCTGTTTTTCAAACGGAGCACGTTTTTCCTGTGTGACATCCCGCCTCCTGTAATCTCCCCCTCCCAATTCTGCTATTGATCTACCCAACACACGCATTGCTATTTTTCTAGAAAAAGAAGTGCTGCAACTGAACATGAGCCATCTCCCTTGTTCTCTTATAATGCCAATGGCGCTCACCTGAGAGGTGCCGGAACTAAGTTCCAGTGAGTTCCAGCTGGGGAAAAAGCTCTGAACACACAGCACCGGCATGGTCAATTGTTCTTTAATGTCCAGCACTTAGTTCTCCTTGTATTCTTAATGGCATTGCCATCAGTGATCTCCTGAACAGTAGAACTGCTTCGGCACATATTTTAAATCAGGGGTCAGCAACATTTTTCAGCCATGGGCCGGTCCACCGTCCCTCAGACCATGTGGTGGACCAGACAATTGGGGGGGGGGACGAACAAATTTGTGCCCCACAAATAACCCAGAGATGCATTTTAAATAAAAGCACACATTCTACTCCTGTAAAAACATGCTGATTCCCAGACCATCCGCAGGCCGGATTTAGAAGGCAATTGGGCCCCATCCGGCCCCTGGGTTGCCTACCCCTGTTTAAAATCTAACGTCTGGCATCTTTGCACAGTATCTAGAGTCTATTATTTATGTTGCGGAAAAATCTAGGTGTGAGGCTGCTCAGTCACCCAGCTCGTCAGGCAGAGCCTGTGGGTCCCTGCGGAATAAAGGAGGAATCCAGCCACCAACTGGAGCAAATAGCTGTAGATCAGTTTATTGCGCATCAGGTTCAAAGAGGAATTTTTGAACCCCAAGGATGGGGTGACAAAGACTTTTAAAACTTTCCCACCATGTCCCAGAATACAGTTTGTACAGCATCATGGCTACATCACTGCTACATCACTGACGTGTCACGAAAGGGGAGGGGTTAACCTTGGCAGACATGTCCAGACAAGTCCTTGGTACAAGGTTAGCATAAGCAGACATGGCAGGGCAAGAGTCAGGTATAAGATTAGCATAGACAAATATGTCTTAAGTACCCACCACCCAAAAGTACAATAGAAGTTCCTTTGCATGTCTGGAGCCTGAGGCGAGTCAGGTGATGAGATTTGGCTTCCCTTGGCTAACAATGAGCCCAGCAATTGTCACCTCTGGGAACTTCCTGGAGTCCTTTTTCAAGGGGAAAATAGCTTTGGAATGGAGGAAACTGGCAAAGGAGTTGATTTTATATTATTTTTAAAGCTAGGTAACTTCCCTGAGCTGTCAAGTTGAAAGGATACATTCAGGCATAATATTTGTAACATTTAACTTTAAACATGTGCCCCCCCCCGCCATAATTTCCATAACATTTATTAATTTCTAACATTCACTGACTCTTAGCTGTTATGGGTTCCCTTGCCCCCCCCCCCAAACTCTGTTGCCCCAGATCTGTAACAGTATTTAACGCTCAGGATTTTTCTTCACCATCTGTATGTGTTACAGATAGGTAGCCGTGTTGGTCTGCCATAGTCAAAACAAAATAGTCAAAAATTCCTTCCAGTAGCACCTTAAAGACCAACTAAGTTAGTTCTTGGTATGAGCTTTCGTGTGCATGCACACTTCTTCGGATACACTGAAACAGAAGTCACCAGACCCTTCTATATAGTGAGAAGGTGGGGAGGGGTATTACTCAGAAGGGTGGTGGGATTGGGTGATTGGCAGATAGCTGTGATGAGCCTGTTGACGACTCTTAACGACTGCAATAGGTCTTACAGGAAAAAGCAAGGGGTGAGAAGGTGAAAAATGGCTTTGTCATGTATAATGAGATAAGAATCCAATGTCTTTGTTCAGACCAGGTCTCTCCATGGTTTTAAGTTTGGTGATAAGTTGCAATTCAGCAGCTTCTCTTTCCAGTCTATTTCTGAAATTCCTTTGTAATAGAACAGCTACTTTGAGATCTTGTATAGAATGTCCTGGGAGACTGAAGTGTTCTCCTACTGGTTTCTCTGTCTTGTGGTTCCTGATGTCGGATTTATGTCCGTTTATTCTTTGGCGTAAGGTTTGGCCTGTTTGTCCAATATAGAGAGCTGAAGGACACTGTTGGCATTTGATGGCATCACATCTGTATGTGATGAGGGATACTAACAATTCCTGATAATTATATTGCGCCAAGTACAAAGTGAGAGGCTGCACTGAAAATCACAGATTTCATTGGGGGAATTTTGTGGCTGTCTGCAGCACTGGCCTGCTCCAAGCAAGGCTGGGGTGTGAATTAATGCTTTAATTATCTAAGAATCTTCCCCAAAGGCCACATTCTCCATTTTAATTTGGACTGCGGTGGAATACACCAGCTCTTTCCTCCTCTTGATCTTGTCATCTGTAACGCTGGAAACATCCCTGAGGGAGGAAGAGCAGGACACAAACGAATGAAGCCCTTTTATAAATGCTGAGAAATGTTGCAAAATGCGAGAGAGAGAGAATGGGGAGGAAGGAGCGATTTCTGATGTGACATGTCCACATAGTGGTGTCATTTGGTAATTTTAGCCTCTGGACTTGATGGTCTTATGCAGCTCTCACTTCCCACACCTCTGGGGCATCAAGCGCCAGGATGACTTGGGCTGACAAAATTTAGGGTGAGAGGGTGCTAATGGGTATTATGGGATTAGACTTCCGGGTTAGCGCCTCTGGCAATGGCGGAATTCCTCTGATCAGGAGGAATTTACTCCATGGAAACAGGGTCCGGCCACCACGGCGAAGGCAGAGACCCACTAAAAATCATAGGCGGGAGAAGCCTGTGAACCTGGGATTTGGCTGGCACCTTTTGCGCCTCCCCTACTCGCGGGGAGACCCAGTTTCGGGGATCCAGAGCGACGTGGGGTGAGCGGTGTGGTGCTTCGAATTGATTGCTTCTTTCACAGAGTGAAGCCGCATTGTGGCTGTCTGCAGCACTGGCCTGCTCCAAGCAAGAGCGCTGACTTTTTCCTGTGGACAATTCGATTTTAAACAACTACCCGTGAGTAGAACGGAAAATTGGATCTATAAATGTCTTAATTTGGCACCGAAACAGGAAGGTTTTAAACAGGAAGTCCACCTTCCCCTTTTGTAAATAGATTGAAGCAAAGACGCTGCAAGCTAAGGTCTTGGAAAGTCTTCCGCAAAGGATTAAACTTCCATCGATTAAAACTATTAAACCCCCCTTGGAAGCAGGAGAAGAGGGGGAAAAATTTGGATCGTGCAAGCCTGCAGGAGAGAGTGTTGAAAATTAAATCACCACTGCTCCGAACCTGGAAAGGGGCTGCCAGTAAGATTGACGTTTTGAAGTTCATTGGCTGTGAATAGAACGTATCTTGACAGTTAGCTAAATAAGAGAAATATATTGTTTCCATTGTCCTCTTCTGCATTTAAAAAGGAGGAAAAGTAACTGAAAATTGAAACTATATTTACTGTTTGAACTGTGCTTAAAAGGATTGACACAAATAGAAACTGTTTCCCTCTAGAGGGAGCCTTTGAAACTGTTATAAGAGCTGAGCTGGGGGAACCAGCTGCAAGATAAGAGACTGTGAGAATCAGGGATTGACCTTGGACTATTTGAGAATGTCGACAGAAGAAGCTTTAGTGATTGCATTATGCAAGATAAGTCACTCGTTGGAACAACTCCACAAGAAGACAGATGTCATGACTACTAAAATTGATAACTTGGGACAAAAAGTGACTAACTTGGGACAAAAAGTGAACATCAATACAGAAATTATTCAGGATCTGATACAGGAATCTACTTTGACAGGGCAAATTGTAGAGAAGGCGAAGGAGAAAGTTGCTGTTGTTGAACCTAAAGTAATACAAGTGGGAGCCCCAGCCTTACAGAGGCAAATTGAGGACTATAAGTTGAGGCCTTTTATGATTGAATTTAGAAAAAGTCAGATTTTGAGGATCGGAGCCCTGCCTGGACTGGAGAAGGAAAGATGGATAGATCCCTTCATGCAGGGATTTACTGACTTTTGGGATTTGGACTTGGGTTGTGAGGAGATTGGAGCTATGGGGGCCTTTGGATTTGGAAGAATTTTGAAACATGTCCTGAAATACCTTATGGATTTTAGATTTAACCATGGAGATTTGGTTGACCTGTCGAGAAGGAATAAAAGCATTGCTAGGTTGGAGCTTCCCCGAGATCTGCTCTTCAGTATCAAAGGAAGGAAAATAAGAACAAGATCAGTAGAAGACAAAGTAAAGTGCATGTATAAATATGAAGAAGACCTGCAGAAGGGACTTGGAAAAGAGTTAAGAGCCTCGGACAGAAGATCACCAGGTTGATGGACTATTTGGAATTGACGAATGACTGGCAGTATCCGAGACCAGGGAGAAGAGATGGTGGAAGAAGATTGGAAAAAGTTTAAAGTTTATTTTCAGAAATAGAAATATTGTAAAATTACTGAGTGTTAGAAAAATGTTGGAATGAAATCTTATGGCTTTAGTAGAAATGATATAAGGAGTTAAGCATGAATAAGCATTATAATATTAATGGAAAATAAGGGTAAAAATAAGTTAAGATATTTATATGACAGAAAATAGATAAAGATGGAAAGGAATTGCTGAAACAATTAATAGAAGTGGAATACAAAAAGGGAGGTGAGAGGAGGTCGATGAAACAAGGGTATGAAAGATAGACTACTGAAATGGTATGATGTATGTTTTTAAATTGTTTTTGTTTTGTTTTGTTTAGGTTAATGTTGTGTTTTGTATTGTTTATATATTGGGTATTATGGGATTGGGCAGATGGAAGGGCTTGGGGCATGGGCGTAGCCAGGGTTTTTGTTACGGTGGAGCAGGCCTTTTGCTAGGAGGGCAAAATCACAGTTTGCTATGTATTTTGATTGAATTTCATCGATTATGGGGGGCAGCTGCCCACCCCACCCCCATCCCTTAGCTAGGTGCATGGCTTGGGGTACTGAGCCTCCTCAGACCTTTGTGTTGATGTCTGCCATCTGAAGTAGTGAAGTGTGTGTTATTCTCTCAGACTGTATTGATGGATATGTTGGGAGGCAATGTAAGTTGAATGGCTAACGTGCATAACAACCATTGTAAACGTTCTTCAGGTCTCATTGGGAATTAATTAATTTTTTTATTGATTGATTGAATTTATATACCACCCTATACCCGGAGGTCTCAGGGCGGTTCAGAGAACAAAATCAGAAAAAAATGTAATTATTATTATAATTATTATATTTATATACCAGCTTTCCTCCAATGAGCTCTAGACGGTATTCATAGTTCTGCCCCCTCCATTTTATCCTCATTACATTATAACTTTATCATTTACATCCCATTATGAAAAACTGTTAAGACAGTAATATTCTGAAGCCCACCTCCCAAAATTCCACATGCCTGAGGAGCTACTGGGCTACACCTGGCTCACAAAGCCCCAGCTACCATTTGCCAAAAAGATATGCATTAAACATACACCATACTTCAAGACAATAAACTTCACTAGAAGTAAGCCCAGCTAATAACATGCTTACCCAAACTGGGGGCAGGGAGGGGGGGAACGGTGACCATCTAAGGTTGCACACAGATAATATTTACTTTTTGAAGCCACCGATAGATGGGCTGCCAAGAAGGAGGAAATGCATCACCAGGAAAGAGGGCCAAGGGTGGTACAAATTTGCATATGCAAATTTAGATGTCTAGAAGCAAATTTAGAAATTCTTAAAATACATCTCATAGTGGGGATGACCACTAGTGTGTCTGCTTTAGTTGCACTGTACCCTGAAAGCACATTTGAAGTACATTTCTCCTATAGTTTGTTAAGTGTTTTGGGGAACTGTAATTTTGTGAGAGGAAGTGAGAGCTGGACCATAAAGAAGGCTGATCACTGAAGAATTGATGCTTTGGAATTATGGTGCTGGAGGAGACTCTTGAGAGTCCCATGGACTTCAAGAAGATCAAACCTCTCCATTCTGAAGGAAATCAGCCCTGGGTGCTCACTGGAAGGACAGATCCTGAAGGTGAGGCTCCAGTGCTTTGGCCACCTCATGAGAAGTGAAGATTCCCTGGAAAAGACCCTGATGTTGGGAAAGATGGAGGGCACAAGGAGAAGGGGACAACAGAGGACGAGAAGGTTGGACAGTGTTCTCGAAGCTACCAGCATGAGTTTGACCAAACTGCGGGAGGCAGTGGAAGACAGGAATGCCTGGCGTGCTCTGATCCATGGGGTGACGAAGAGTCGGACACGACTAAACGACTAAACAACAACAACAATTTTGTGAGTGGGAAACTACAGTGGCCAGCATACTTTGAGGGTGTGTGTGTGCTTCAAATGTGCTTTAATGGTATTGTACAAACACGGCCTCAGGGTGCTGTCCGGGTGCTAAGTATTAACCGGCCACTTCAAGGCCCCTGTTTTCTCTTCTTACACTTCTTCATCCTGAATAGCTTTGACAGCACTTTGAACAGAAGACTGTCCTGTGTAGTAAAGTAGGGGACATGATGGCTGCCCTACCTGCATTCTTTTCAAAAGGTCAGCAAAGAGGAAAACTGATTAACCTCCTCTGCAAGACTGTGGAAAACTTTGGGGCCACCACCAAAAAGGTTCCTTCCTTTCCCACAGAGATTCTCATCACTGTAGAAAACTGTATGCAGAGCAGCGCCTTTCCTGATGTTCTGAACAGGTGAGGAGGTTACATATCTGACACACAGAATATGCTTTATATAAATTTGCCTGTTTCTACATGCACAAAAATTAAGTGCTTAAAAGGTTGGGCATCCATTTTATACATTTATTTTCTCCGCAACAGTAATCTCTGCATTTTTTCACCACTTTCCACGATCTCAGACAAAACAGCTCTTCCGTTATCTAATCAACAAACAGCATTAAGTGATTCATCTTCTATTTAATTGTATTCATCAAACAATATACAAAACTGCCTACATAATAAATCAGTCCTCCCCATTCCCCAAAATTAGATATTAACCAGTTTTATGTTGTGCTTATTTAATATTTGGCCAATGGGACTGTCTGCTTTATTGGTAATGTTCCTAAGATGTTCAATTAGTAGCATTTTTGCTTCCTGGCTTCTGTGATATATAATTACACAATACACAAAAAGTTGCCAGGCATGTCATGTAGCAAATTTTCCGTAACAGTATTTATACCCATCTGGTGATGGATTCAGACGGGAAGTTGGATTTTGGTGCACAGGCAATTCCATTGCTACATGATCATTTTTCTCTCTTTGCAATTGTGTGGAGCATAGCACAAGCTTGCATTTTATACAGGTTTTATTTAGGCTTACCCAGATTTCCCAGGCTGTACAGTACTGCCAGTCACTGATCCCTGAAAAGCACAGGTGGTTTAAACCACTGTGCTGCTTGCAGTTGCCGGTCGGAAGGTCGGCGGTTTGAATCCCCACGACATGGTGAGCTCCTGTTGTTCGGTCCCTGCTCCTGCCAACCTAGCAGTTCGAAAGCACGCCAATGCAAGTAGATAAATAGGTACCGCTCCGGCGGGAAGGTAAACGGCATTTCTGTGCACTACTCTGGTTCGCCAGAAGCAGCTTAGTCATGCTGACCACATGACCTGGAAGCTGTATGCCGGCTCCTTTGGCCAATAAAGCGAGATGAGCACCGCAACCCCAGAGTCGTTCGCGACTGGACTTAACTGTCTGGGATCCTTTACCTTTTTACCTAGATTTCCCAAACTGCACAGTACTGCCAGTCACTGCTCCCTGAAAAGTATACCTGTAAGATACACATGCCTGCAAAGTTGTCCTTTCAAACACTATAACCAATATCCATAAGGGGCCAAGCTTATAGCAGGCTCTGTTCTCGACCTATGCACACTTGTGTATTTTATAAATGTATATACTGCATATCGGGACGCGGGTGGTGCTGTGGGTTAAACCACAGAGCCTAGGACCTGCCGATCAGAAGCTCGGCAGTTTGAATCCCTGCGACTGGGTGAGCTCCCGTTGCTCGGTCCCTGCTCCTGCCAACCTAGCAGTTCGAAAGCACGTCAGAGTACAAGTAGATAAATAGGTACTGCTCTGGTGGGAAGGTAAACAGCGTTTCCGTGCGCTGCTCTGGTTCGCCAGAAGCGGCTTAGTCATGCTGGCCACATGACCCGGAAGCTGTACGCCGGCTCCCTTGGCCAATAAAGCGAGATGAGCGCCGGAACCCCAGAGTCGGTCACGACTGGACCTAATGGTCAGGGGTCCCTTTACCTTTACCTTTTACTGCATATCAAGGGAGAACTCTTTTTTATATAAATTTTGTTTATCATTTTCAATTTTACAACATTTGTACACACACACACACACATTTTAAAATCCCTACATTTAACATTGACTTCCCTTCCCCACCTTCCATAGTTCGTTTCAGTTTTCCTTTGCTGCTGCATATTCTAATTGTTCCTTATTCTTTCTCTTCCCATTCTTTCTCAGTTTATTTTTACTGCTAAATTTATTCCGATCCTATGGATGTTTTGAGTTATTTACAATAATTTTTCAAATATTCCATACTTTCCCCCCCAGCCTTCTTTAAAGAAGGGGGGGGGGTAAAAAAAAAAGGTAAAGGACCCCTGGATGGTTAAATCCAGTGAAAGGCAAATATGGGGTTGCAGCACTCATCTCACTTTCAGGCCGAGGGAGCCGGTGTTTGTCCACAGACAGCTTTCCAGGTTATGTGGCCAGCATGACTAAATGCTGCTTGCCTTCCCACCACAGCGGTACCTATTTGTCTACTTACACTGGTGTGCTTTCGAACTGCTAGGTTGGCAGGAGCTGGGACAGAGCAACAGGAGCTCACCCTGTCGTGGGGATTCGAACTGCCAACCTTCTGATCGGGGGTTTAGACCGCAGCACCAAACCTTATCTAAGTGGTGTCATTAATAAAATCAGTGTAATATTATAAGATGAAAAATAAGAACTTCTGAAAGGGGCACTGTGCATACAGGCATATGCATAGGATTCTCTCTCCGTATAAAAGTCAAGGTCGCATCTATCTGGAAAGAGATCTCAACTTTGTGTGTACAATTGTACACACAATTGGGGTTCTCTACAGTTCTGACAAATATATTTAGGCTGGGGTAGTGCCTGCCACCACCGTATTATGCCCACCCCTTCCACCCTACACACATATTCACTATGATAATGGGTCATCTGAAAGAGGACACCTTCCATTTTTTATGTAAACACCTAACGTAGAAAGTGGTCTGATACCTGTGGTAATTTGCTGACAGCACTTTGCTGGATAGAGTGTGAAAACACTCATTGTGTGGATTCCAACATCATCCCTGTATGCCTTCAAAAACAGGAGAAAGATTGAATACAGTCCTACGTTGGTTTTCGAACGGCTTAGTTCACGGACAACTTGGAACTCGGAAGGCGTAAACTCGGAAGTAGGTGTTCCGGTTTGTGAACTTTGCCTCGGAAGCTGAACGTCCAGTGTGGCAGAGGCAGAGGCGGCGGACATGCTGTGCACGTGGGGGCAGGCCAAGCGTCCCAGGGGCACAGCTTCTGTGACGAGCATCCCAGGGGGGCACCACAGCAATGTCACACACACACACCCTCAGGGATGACACCCGGGGCGGGCTGCACACACCCCTTCCTCCACCAGTGTCCGCAGCTTCCTTTTATATATATGAGGTAAAGGTAAAGGGACCCCTGGCCATTAGGTCCAGTCACGGACAACTCTGGGGTTGCGGCGCTCATCTTGCTTTGCTGGCTGAGGGAGCCGGTGTACAGCTTCCGGGTCATGTGGCCAGCATGACTAAGCTGCTTCTGGCTTACCAGAGCAGTGCACGGAAACACCGTTTATCTTCCCGCCAGAGCGGTACATATTTATCTACTTGCACTTTGCACTTTGCACTTTGCACTTTGCTTTTGAACTGCTAGGTTGGCAGGAGCAGGGACCAAGCAACGGGAGCTCACCCCGTAGCAGGGATTCGAACCGCCGACCTTCTGATCGGCAAGTCCTAGGCTCTGTGGTTTAACACACAGTGCCACCCATGTCCATATATATATATATAACATTCAACACATATTTACACAATAATTTGTCATATTACCGTTTATGCACAAACACTACACAAGAAAAATAAATATACAACAAAAAATAAATAAAAAGGAAAAGGAAATAAAAAATGAAAGTAAGAAGGATTGTTCTCAAAAAAGTAAATCTCATTTGTTATTTTTTACACAATATCATAGTATTATACTTTGTTTCCTTAATTTCCTTCAGAAAAATATTCTTTAGTTTGTTGTCTATGCATTACCAGAATCATTTAAGGTCTGCCAGGAGGTTTTTGCTATCATAATAGGTTTTCATATATTCTTTAAATACTGCCACACATCCCTTCCATCCACCAGTGTTCACAGCTTCCAATTGGCTGCAGGAAGCTCCTGCAGCCAATCAGAAGCCGTGCCTTGGTTTCCGAACATTTCGGAAGTGGAACGGACTTCCAGAATGCATTCTGTTAGAAAACCAAGGTACGACTGTACAGGGAATAGAGAAGAAATCAGAATTTGGCTAAGCATTGAGATAAGTGATAAAAACACACATACAACTTATGTGTTCCACTGCTTAATCTGCCAATTGATCTTGATATAAGTGTTGCCTCACTGGGTGATGACATTATTCTAACGAACCAGCATGGCTTCCTACACTTTGTGTAGATCTAAGCCATTGCTAACCAATTAATTTAACACATGCAAAACACACACACACACACACACACACACAAAGACTAATAATAATAATAATAATTTTTTATTTATACCCCGCCTTCCCCAGCCAAGGCCGGGCTCAGAGCGGCTTACAAGCAATAATAAAAACAAGATGAATGATTACAAACTTAAAAACAAAAATAAAATATAACATTAAAATAATGGAACATTAAAATATTAAAATGTAGCGTCATCGCAGGAGAAGGAAAAGAAAAAAAAAGAGAGGGAGGGAGGGAATCAAATTGGCTCCAAGCCAAAGGGCAGGCGGAACAACTCTGTCTTACAGGCCCTGCGGAAAGAAATCAGATCCTGCAGGGCCCTGGTCTCATGAGGCAGAGCGTTCCACCAGACCGGAGCCAGAGTTGAAAAGGCCCTGGCTCTGGTTGAAGCCAATCTAACTTCCTTAGGGCCCGGGACCACTAGGGTGTTGTTATTTATGGACCTTGAGGCTCTCCGTGGGGCATAACAGGAGAGGCGGTCCCGTAGGTACGAGGGTCCTAGGTCGTGAAGGGCTTTAAAGGTCAAAAGCAGCACCTTAAATCTGACCCTGTACTCCACCGGGAGCCAGTGCAGCTGGAAAAGCACTGGGTGAATATGCTCCCATGGCAAAGACCCCGTGAGGAGCCTCGCTGCAGCATTCTGCACCCGCTGGAGTTTCTGGGACAGCTTCAAGGGCAGCCCCGCGTAGAGCGAATTACAGTAGTCAAGCCTGGAGATGACCGTCGCATGAATCACTGTGGCCAAGTCAGGGCGGGAAAGGTAAGGGACCAACTGCTTGATGCGGCGAAGGTGGAAAAATGTCGCCTTGGCTGTTGCTGTAACCTGCGCCTCCATGGAAAGGGAGGCGTCAAGGATTACACCCAAACTCTTAACGGAAGTCAAGACTAGGCACTCCAGCCCCACTGCTTCCCACAATTCCTTCCCAGATTTATCTCTCCCTAGCCATCCTCACAGCTGACTGACAGCCGTGATGACTCTTGTTGCAGGCAGCTTCTCTAGGTTCAGAGGGAAAGGTCTTGCTTCACACTGTATGTGCTGGGCTTTCGGGCTCTCTTCCTGGCCTCCATTTCCCTGCAGGTTCAGCAGACAAGAGATCTCCTTCCAGGTAGGGTCTTCTGTCACAGAGCTTTTGCAGGTTTCAGACAGAGCCCTCGCCAGCTGACTGTTTTCAACCATCACTTTACACTTTCCCTGCTCAGGGGTCTCTCTCCCAGTTGACCTCTCCTCCTCCGATTTCTTCTGTTCCCGTGGCAACCAGAACCTAGCCAGCAGCCTGCCTTTCATCCTGGATTAATTCGTAGCCAGCCAATCCTTGCACAAGGTTCACCACAGCCCTAAACATTCGTAATTAGAAGTCTGGCTCCCTAGACGCAATACTTGGGACCTCAAACTTGTCTCTTCCCTAAAATGCCCCACCTACCCACACTGGTACACAGGCACAAAATTCCATTGCAGGCAAAGAGATTTGGATGGGTTCCCAGCAACAATGATAGCAATTATTACGATCATCTTTGCCCTGCTCTTAGAGCACCCAAGCCGGTTATATTAAAAGGAACGCAATACATTTAAAATCAAAACTCATAATTTCAAAACAATACAAATCTGAAGGCAACAATCAAATTAAAAAACAGTTTAAGACAGGGGTCAGCAAACTTTTTCAGCAGGGGGCCAGTCCACTATCCCTCAGACCTTGTGGGGGGGTGGACTATATTTGGGGGGTGGGTGGAATAATGAACGAATTCCTATGACCGACAAATAACCCAGAGATGCATTTTAAATAAAAGCACACATTCTACTCATGTAAAAACATGCTGATTCCTGGACCATTCGTGGGCTGGATTTAGAAGACAATTGGGCCAGATCCAGCCCCCGGGTGTTAGTTTGCCTACCCATGGTTTAAAACAACAGCAGAAATTGCCCGTCAAAAGCTTGTCAAAAATAAACATGTTTTCGGTTTCAGTCTTAAAAAGACCAGGAACCCAGCAAACCTCCTCTGGGAAGCTACGGGACCGCCTCTCCTGGTATGCCCCACAGAGAAACTTACGGTCTTCAAATAAAAACATCTTGAAGGTCCCAGGCCACAGAGAAGTTAGGCTGGCCTCAACTAGAGCCAGGGCTTTTTCGGCTGTGGCTCCAATCTGGTGGAACACTCTGTCACAAGAGACTAGGGCCCTGCAGGACTTGACATCTTTCCGCAGGGCCTGCAAGACAGAGCTGTTCCGCCAGGCCTTTGGCCAGGGCACAGCCTGACTCCCTCCCTCGGCAATCTTCGCGGAGCTCTGGCCCAATGGTGACCAGTGGCTTGAATTTAATTAATTTTATAATGAATGATTTTAGAGAGTTGTTTGTGCTGTACTTTTGTACTGTTTTATTGTTGTTAGCTGCCCTGAGCCCGGCTTCGGCTGGGGAGGGTGGGATATAAATAAAATTTATTATTATTATTTATTACTATTCTAGAGTCACCAGTAAAAAGGCCCTGTATCTTTCTCACTTGCCTAGCAGTCTGAAATAATTACACCATGAGCAGGCTCTCTGAGCCATATCTTGAAGTTGGTCTGTGTGGAAGCAGACAACCTTTCAGATGCCCACATCCAAGGCGGGTCTTTAGAGTTGAAAACCAGCACTTTTAAATTGAGCCTAGAAATGAATAACAGCCAATGGAGATGAAATAAAATTGGAGCTTTATGCTCCAGTTGGTCAGGCACCCAACAAAAATCTAACCACCACATCTCAGAACAAATGATTTTTTTCTGAGCCGTTTGCAAGGGCAGTGCCCCATAGCGAACATTGTAGCAGCCCAATCTGGAAGTAACTTAAGCACTCGATACGATACGATACGATAATCTTTATTCTCACCGTCTCATACAGAACAACGAAATTGAAAAAATCTACATCAGACATTCAAAAACCAACAAGCCTGCTATCCCAGCTATCCCAGCCTGGTTAGCCCCCTAAAAACTCTGATATCCCATAATTAAACACAATATACTCCCATAGAGACTACCTTGCACTGTGTTTAAAACCAAAATCACATTTGAATAGAAACTGTTTCTCAGGCAGCTAGTCCTAGTCTTTATAACCCTGTACCTTCTTCCAGAAGGCAGAAGCTGAAAGAGATCATTTCCGGGGTGCGCACTGTCCTGCAATATCTCTGCAGCTTTCTTATGGCACCTGGAAGCATAGATTTGATCCAAGGTGGGAAGAGTGCACCCAATTATTCTCTCCACAGTCTTTACAACCCTGGACAGCATTGTTTTTTTTCCTGACCGTGCAGCTCCCAAACCACACACAGGCCATATGTGGCGCTGGGGTGCAAACATCCACCCGGTGCCCCCCCCAGGTTGCCCAGAATTGTCAACCTTTTTTGGGGGGGTGCGCAGGCAGGGCAGAGCAGGGCACAGAGGAGCGCGAGGAGGTGGTGCTAGGCCGGGCGCCTTGTCAGGTGGGCCCTACGCCAATCCCAGGTGCACAGAAGGGCGGAGTCGGCCGGCCACCTCAGCGCCTCGCTGGCTCGCTCACCCCTGACCTTGCTGCGTAGAGCTGCCCATAGCAGAAGAGCCTGCCACGGTGCTCCAATGGGCGGGCTCTTCCCCAGACTCCAACTCTCGGGCCTCGGACTCTCAGCCTGGCGCCCCTGAGAGCCCGGCGCCCGGATGCCCAGCACCCCTAACACCTATGGTTAAGACGGCCCTGTAAGCACCAATAGTTTACACCAGGCCCATCTTCTCTGAGAAAGGTCACAACTAATGAATCAGCTGAGCAGCCAAGGGAAAAGTCAGACCCCAAGAAGCTTACACAGTTGAGCCTTCAGAGAGAGTGCAACTGAATCCAAAAGAGGCTGTCAGAACACAAGAACCATCAACAGTGCCTCTGTTTTGCTTGATTTAAGTTCCACCTTGTTCACACTCATCCACTCCACATTAAAGGTAAAGGTAAAGGTACCCCTGCCCGTACGGGCCAGTCTTGACAGACTCTGGGGTTGTGCGCCCATCTCACTTAAGAGGCCAGGGGCCAGCGCTGTCCGGAGACACTTCCGGGTCACGTGGCCAGCATGACATTGCTGCTCTGGCGAGCCAGAGCCGCACACGGAAACGCCGTTTACCTTCCCGCTGGTAAGCGGTCCCTATTTATCTACTTGCACCCGGAGGTGCTTTCGAACTGCTAGGTTGGCAGGCGCTGGGACCGAGCAGCAGGAGCGCACCCCGCCGCAGGGATTCGAACCGCCGGCAAGCCCTAGGCGCTGAGGCTTTAACCCACAGCGCCACCTGCGTCCCACTCCACTCCACATTACCGACACTGATTTATCACTTCCATTACCTCCATGGAATCAAATGATGAACATGAGACACAAAACTGTACACGTCATGGGCTGGGACCTCCTAGCAGGGTGCTGACTCTTTTCTTGAGACCCACCCAATGAGTCCTTGCACAGTCATCCTCCACCCACATGGATGAGTTATTTAAAACAATATTCCAGCCACGTCATGTCACTGCAGCTCTTGGGCAAGGGCTGGGGACTCGAATACAGCTAGGAAAATATTTTGAGGGTCCCACAGGTGGGTCGGCTAATGAAGCTTGATACATCATCCTCTTCCTCTTAGCCAGATTTGGTTAAAAGGCTGAGGGCAAAGGGTGTCTCAGCATTGGCAGGAAGGCATACATGCATGCCTAGCAGTGAGCCCAGAGAATGGGAACAGGGGCAGGAATTCTGAATGTATGTTCATCTCTGAAGCAGCCAGGCCAGTCTGGGCTTAAGATCAAAGTTAGACCTGGCACTTGCACTGAAAACTCAGTTTTGGAAAATGCAAATAGCTGCTGTTGGGGGTGGAGTAATTAGCCAGATTGCAGCTGGCAGGGAGAAGGAGTTTAACCCTTCCCCTTCCCTGCTGTGTTAACTGGTTAGAATTGCTTCTTCAAGTATGCTTTTAGAATTGGGAGGAGCGCTTCAACTGATGTTAGTGAGACCTTTCCTTCCAGTAGATAGAGCAGCTTTGGTGGAGCTATTTTAGTCAGTTACACAGCAGGAGAAGGAAGGGGTTAAACCCTGCCTGCCTGCCTGCCTGCCTGCCTGCCTGCCTTACATGCGAGGAAGGAAACATTAAACTGTCAGATGTCGCTTGGCCTTTAGCCAGCACCTGGATGGGAACCCTCTGCTCCTTGAGGAAAGGGTGAGATATAAATGCAACAAAAATTAACAGCTCCCTCCATGCTGAGATTGTCAATGGAAGGAAATTTAGTTAGGACAACTGTGAGCAGGGAATTGAAAGAAGGAAATGTCTTAGGAAACAACAAGGTAGGATGCCTGCTTTTGCCAGTTTCACAGCGGCTAGGCTTCCTGCTTCGATATCTTGTCTGCATTGCTTCTTTGTCCAAGTATCCTTTGGTGGCAGCACCTGGAGCACTGGGCACAAACTGGAGAAGTCCTCAAAGGGCTTCCTTAATCTTCCTCTGAGACCTTTCTGCCTCTTGCAGCAAAACCAACTGAGAGCATTGTGGCACCTTAAAAGGCATTTTATTTTTATTTTTATTTTAATAATATTTATTCAAAATTTTAAAGGTTACAAAAAAGTAAAAAAAAGGAAGAAGAAAAATAAAAAAGACAAGAGAAAAAATACAATCATTTTAAAAAAGATAAAAGAAAAAACAAATCCAACCTTTACATATTTTCCTTTCTTTAACTTATTTCCTTGACCTCCTCACACCTCCCGTTTTTGTATTCTAATTCAAATTGTTAATTCAGCAAATCCTTGCACATTCTCTCTTTCCTAACAGAATCCTTAAATTTACCATATTTTTTAAAAACCGCTTTTACTTTATCCAATCTTAACTCTCATCCAAGGCTATATATCTATACTTATTCTTAATACATTTCCCTAAGGTCAGAAAAGATTCCATTCCACAAATTTCCCAACTCTCATTAAAAAAACAAAAAACAAATTATATTATATGCATATTGAGTTCCCAATTTCCATTCCACCCAAACCCCTTCCCGGTTTCAGTCCCCAGCATAAGTCCATCAATCTCAAAAAGCCATCAACCCGGAGATCTTAAATCCGAGGCTCTTAAATCTCTTTCATGTCCCCTCTGCCAGTCTTTTTGATAGTCTTTAGTATTAAAAGCCAAATCTCGGGAAAGCTCCAACCCAACAGCATCCACATTCCTTCCAGCCAAACCTCCATAATTGAGAGTAGGGCCTATAAGATATTCCAAATCTTGTTTCACTCTCCTTTCAAATCAAAAGGTCCCCAAAACTCCAACTTCCACCTGAATCAGATTTGTAATCCAAAGATCATCTGATCTCCACATAAGGAGATCTCTCCATCTTTCATTTTCCAATTCAGGCCAGGCTTCCATCTTCAAAAGTTTATTTCTCCTTGTTGCCATCATGTCGGGCCTCCCATTGTAACTCGCCTTTTGCATCTGTAGGGTTACGGCTCCCCCTTCCTTCGCTTCAGAGACAACATAATTCTCCTTCTCAAATTTTCCTGTTTGTTCAGTTGAATAAAGTTCCTGTGCCAAGTTCTTATCAAATTCTTTGCTAGTACTCACTCTTGTGCCCAAAGTTGTAACATTTGTAGTCAAAACATTTATCTGACCTTGCAACTTTCCCAAGAGAAAGAATGTCCTATTCAATTCAAACTGAATTTCCTTCCCGACCGCCATTCTTAAACAGTCCAAGCTAGCTTGACAGCTGTCAAATTGTTCTATTCCTCATCAACGGGCTCTCACGGACCACTCCCAGGTCCAGGGGGGTGGCACATCAAATCCCAAATTTTGTTCTTCTCCTGCAGGCTCCCCTGCTTCCAAAAAAAATTTCTAATAGTCTCAATCAGTAGAATTAAAGTCCTTTACAAAAAACTCTCCATGACCTTAGTTGACAGGTTCTTTGCTTTAGTATATTTACAGAAAGGGGAGGCGGACTTCCTGTTTGGACCTTCCCTGATCGGTGCCAAATTTAAAAATATTTTAAGAGTCCAATTTCCGTTCTACTCACGGGTTGTTGTTTGAAATCCAAATGTCCACAGGAAAAAGTCAGCGGTCTCCGGCAACGGCTGTGCGGCCTCACTCCGCGAAAATAGCAGTCGATTCGAAACACTCACCCCGCGTCACTTCGGAACCCCCGAAAAGGGGTTTCCCTGTGAGTAGAGGGGGCGCTCCTGGTGTCAGCCGAATCCCACGTTCCCAGGCTTCCTCCGCCTGGGATTTTTAAAGGGTCTCCGCCTTCGCCGCGGCAGCAAGACCCGATTTTTGCGGAGCGGGTTCCTCTGAGTCAGAGGAATTCCGCCATTGCCGATGGCACTAACCCGGAAGTCTCTTAAAAGGCATTTTAATGTGGCATAATACCTTTTGTTAGTCTGGAAGGACGCGGGTGGCGCTGTGGGTTAAACCACTGTGCCTCTTGGGCTTGCCGATCAGAAGGTTGGCGGTTCGAATCTCCATGACGGGGTGAGCTCCCATTGCTCGGTCCCTGCTCCTGCCAACCTAGCAGTTCAAAAGCACGTCAAAGTGCAAGTAGATAAATAGGTACCACTCCGGCGGGAAGCTAAGCGGCGTTTCCGTGCACTGCTCTGGTTTCGCCAGAAGCGGCTCAGTCATGCTGCCCACTTGACCCAGAATGCTGTCCGTGGATGCAGACAAACGCCCGCTCCCTCAGCCTGTAAAGCGAGATGAGTGCCGCAACCCCAGAGTCGTTCGCAACTGGATTTAATTGCCAGGCGTCCCTTTACCTTTAAGGTGCCACAAGACTTCTGTTGTTCTTCCCCCTTAAGATTGTCCCCTGCTGCAGTCAAGCGAGTGTCTGGTCCTTTAGCAAAGATACCTCTCTTTCTCTTCTCCCCATGCCCCCTTTTCTTTTGTTTAATGCTGAAAAAGAGTTCTGTGAAAGCAAACTCACTACTAGGGAGGTTTCAGTTAGCCCTGGTTAATGCTAGTGCTGCTGTTTGAGTGTATCCATAGTATAGCTCAATTTGTAGAGCATCAGACTCTTAAAACTCAGGGTTGTGTTTTTTGCCCTTCGTTGGGCAAGAGATTCCTGCAGGGCAGAGGGTTGGACTCGATAACTCTTGGGGTCTCTTCCAACTTTACAATTCTGTGATTCATATGATGGATTCAAAAAATAATAATTCACATTGTTATTATATGCTATATCTCACTTTTCCTCCCAAAAGCTGTTGCCAAGCTTCTCCAAGGAGGATATTGATGAGCTGGAACATGTGCAGAGGAGGGTGACCAAGATGATCAAGGGTATGGAAATTAAGCCTAATGAAGAACAGTTGAAGGAGCTGGGTGTGTTTAGATTTAGATTTTAGATAATTTATTACGGTCAAAGACCAGCTCGCATAACACAATCAAAATATACAATCAGAGCAGATTGCAGCAATAGCTCAAGAGTTAAAATTGAGATATATACATACACCCGTACAACTGAGATTTGGGATACCATAAAAATTGACCCTGAGGCACCCTAAAGAAATGTGGAGGAAGTGATCAAAACGGAGAATTATCAGACATGCTGATGAAAGTCCAAAAAGAGGATGTTGGTGATAAATTGGATATATTGTTTTGTATAATTTTATATTGGAAATTAATAAAAATATATTTTTTAAAAAGAGAGAGAAAACACCCAACCACTTGGAATCTTGTGATCACATCAATCCCAGTGTTTTGTGAGCAAGGCTGTATTAGGTGCTGCTGTGTTCCCATTTGCTCTGTAAGCAGAATTTGAACCCCTAGAGGGTGAGATCACACAAGCTGAGACTCAAAATAAAATGACATTTCATACACACACAGGATGAGGAGGAGGAGGAAGAAGGAAGTTAAGTGCCTTCCTTCAGGACTGCCATGGAAAGTTTCCTATCCCATAAACCCAGAAAAAAGTCAGATCATCATAATGATGCTTTGTTTCTTCGTGACTTTACGAACAGACAGAGATAATAGCAGTGGCATTTGAGTCTTTGCTACATCATCTTTACAAGCTATTTCACATACGCAAGCCTTCCAGCCCCCACTTCCCTTTCACTCAAGTCACATTTCAGTATGTACGCAAGGTTTCAGAGCAGAAACACTTTCCTTCTTCCCACGGCCTGTAATGATTGTTATTGCACAATGACAGCAAACAAAGAAATCTGGCTGCGTCTTCTCCTGAAAAGGCTGGAGGGCAGCACCATGAAGAACATGCAGCACAAACACAGCCCCCTCAGACATGCTCAAAGGGAGCAAACCTAGGCTTTTAATTCCACAAGTACGTGTGTGGCAGGTGAGACGTGAAGTTTGGCTTATCCATATAGCAGAATCAGAAGTTATCTACGCTTTCCCTAAGCTGTACCACTTCAGTCATCAGAGGGAAGTCGGCATGTTTGAATAATAATAATAATAATTGTCAGAGCTGCCCCTAGGTCCCAGCTCACAGAGGACCAACGCCAGGCTGTCGTTATGTACAAAAGTCTTTATTGAGGTTCAGTTTCCATTTCCAAGCCGCAGCGCGCAGCTCTACGTCTTAAACCCTAGACCGCCGAAGCTCCGTCTGAGTCTCCTCCCCTATGACACCAGTTTAAGATCCTAGCCCTGCTCCATCTTTTATGCTGCTCTCTCCTCCTCTGGGTCCTCCTGCCCGCTGGGGCATTGCCCTTTCTGGACTCCTCAGACGCTGAGTCGCTTAGCTCCTCCCCCTGCCTCCGGCGGGCTTTAGGACCCGGTTCCCAATCCTCATTCTCTGCTGTCCCACGCTCCTGTACATTTGAACTTGCCTCTCGCGCCAACCCAGTGACCTTCCTCCTGACCGTTACACTACTTCTGTCACTGCTTCCCTCTTCTGGAATACTGGCCGGATCTGACCTCCCCTCCGTTGCCTGACTCTCCGATGGAGGCGTGGTCAGCCCTGACTCCTCTCCTCTCCCTGCTGGGGGAGACGCTATTCCCGATACCTGTGACTCTTCCCCCCCACTATGCTCCGGTGGGGAAGCTGGTCCTGATTTCCAACTGCTGCTCTGGGAGTCCCCGCTGGCCCCTTGCTTCTGGGGTGTCCCCCTTGGGACCCCCCTTGCCCTGGCCACCGGCGCCCCCTTCTGTGAATCTTCCGATTCGCTGGAGAGGCTCATGGAATCCCTCAGTCCACTGTCCTCTTCTCCTACGCTCCCCTCGGATTCTTCCCCTTCGCTCTCCATCTCCTCTCTTCCCTGTGCCTCTGCTCCTGAACCCCTGACAATAATAATAATAATAATAGTAATAGTAATAGTAATAATAATAATAATAATAATAATAATAATAATAATAATTACTTTTATTATTTATTCCCCAGCCACTCTGGGCAGCTTACAACATATATAAAGGTAAAGGGACCCCTGACCGTTAAGTCCAGTCACAGACGACTCTGGGGTTGCGGCGGTCATCTCGCTTTACTGGTCGAGGGAGCCAGCGTTTGTCTGCAGACAGCTTCTGGGTCATGTGACCAGCATGATGAAGCCGCTTCTGGCGAAACCAGAGCCACACACGGAAACGCCATTTACCTTCCCGCCGGAGGGTATCTATTTATCTACTTGCACTTTGACGCGCTTTCAAACTGCTAGGTTGGCAGGAGCAGGGACCGAGCAACGGGAGCTCACCCCGTGGCGGGGATTCGAACTGCCAACCTTTTGATCGGCAAGTCCTGGGCTCTGTGGCTTAACCCACAGCACCACCTGCATCCCTATGGCAAATGCAGCCACCAAAAATATAAACGTATCAACCATCACAGGCGTTGAGCTTTTTGAGGAAGGTATGTAAACCCTGTCTCCAGTCTATTTCAGAATTTCTTTCTAACCTCGGAAAAGCAAAAGAAAAGAAAGAAAGCTTTTCTTGACTGGAGTGACAGCTATACAGATGACTGCCAAGGCCAGGTTAACTCCAAAGTGATGTCACCAGCCCACACACACAGCCAGAGCAAGTGAGAACATGTTCCGGCCCCTGGGGGCAGGGAGAGAGAGAGGTGGCCTTCAGCCACTCTATTTTAAGGAACAGGAATCAATTTGCACTCATTAAAAGGAATAAAGCTAAAAAGTCTCTTCTGTTTACCTACTTAGTAATCCCCTGGGCAAGCAAGGAAATGCCATTTAATCGCCTCAGTTCAAGGGCTGTTCAGTATTATACGCACATCCCTTGGTTGGCAGGGCATCCGCTTTCGCTCTGATTCTGTCATTCCTTTTCCCCCTCCTTGTTACCTGCCTGAAATTAGGCTGAGTCAATGGTTTCAGGCAGGGGCACAGCTAACTGCTCCGGCACCCACAGCAGCGGGGGCAAGGCAATCTATGCATGGGGGCACAGGGGATGGCACGGTGAGCTGCCCATGGAGTCCGCCTGGTGGACACAAGCCCCACGCTGCTGTTTCAGGCAGCGCCAGGCCCCGAGCCACCACGTCACTCCCAGGAGAGATGCGTGGCTCGGGCAAGCTGCAGGCCAGGCCCACCACGGTAAGTGCCACCTCCACCCCCCGTGGTGTGCTATTTTGTCACTCCCCCCCCCTCAAGGATGACACCCAGGAGGCTGCACCCACAGCACTCCCCTTCCTATGCCCTGGTCTCAGGTTGCCTTCCACAGCCAACATCCATGCAGGAACAGCTGGCAGGTGACAAAGAGGGAGATCCCCGGCCGCGTCCTGGTTTAAATAAGGAGGGCCACACCCCCAGAGCCAGCTGATTGGCCGGCCCGGAGGTGACGCAGCCAGGAATCCCCCCAATCGTGCGGGGGCTGGGTTCCAGCCGCTGTGCGCATGGTGGGGCCGTGAAGCCTGCGACTCCACCTCCTCTGAATGGCGGAAGTGGCTTTTTCAAAATGTCTTTGGGGGCATCTATGGGCTCTTTGACACAGTACATCACACACAAAGGCACGTAATGGTAACCCATTGGTAACCAAATTGAAAAGAAGCCATTTGGGGAGAGGAGGAATTGGACTGGAGAAGAGACAGGGGGAAAGTGCCTGACCCTTTTTCCTGCTCACCATTTTCGTGCCCCAAACAACCTCCCAGGTCCTCTCCCCCCCCCCCACACACAAAAAGGTTCCAAACACACATGAGGTGAGTGGTGGGTGGCAAAGGATTAAGGACCCCATCTCCCCCAATTCTTCCCCACTTTCAATCCCTCCCAAACGGAGTTGTTCCAGTTTCAAAGGGGCACTGGGTTATATGGCAATTGGCCCTCAAACTCTGTGGTTCTCTGTTCAGTCCACCAGCAGCCCTTTCAGGGAACTGTCATCTCCTTGGAGCGTTCTAGTCCTGAAGTTTGGGGAGATGGCTTTCCATTCCATGTGAACGTATGAAAAGTGTATTGTCCTCCGATTGTGGGTCCGCCTATTTTTTTTATTAAAATATATATATATATGCACCACAATAGCCTACACCCTTGAAGCAGCTATCCAATCCCAATTTTGTCTAACCTGAGATCTCAGCTCAGTATTGCAAGATCCTTTCGATGAGAAACGCAGGGGCCTGGACTTGATGGTTCTTGTATATGAACATGAACATGAAATTTATTACGGTCAGTGACCACCTTGAGAAACACAAATGGAACTACAATCCCAATAGCAAAACAAGCATTTAAAACAATATACAACAATGGATTTTAAGTTTAAAAGTGTGATAGGCATATAAGTTCTTGTATATGGCTTTCTCCATTTATATACAGTATAGACATGCTCCTAGCTCCCCTCCTTTTAAACATATTAGCTTTATTAAATTGTTATAAATAGTTTAATCAAGCTATCTTATGAGTCATCTTGACATTACGGACAAAAATCAAATAACACACATCAGCCACTTAGAGAACATCAAATAAAGAATATTGGTTCTCTTCAGTTCTATATTAGCTGCCTATTATTTCAGTACAGAAGAAAAGACAAAGAGAAAAAGAGGGTTTAGGGGGTGGGAAACAGCCAAGCAGAGCTATCCTTGCAGTGCGAAGCAAGCCAAAAAGGGCTGTTCGATTTCCACATACCGTATTTTTCGCTCTATAAGACGCACCAGAACACAAGACGCACCTAGTTTTCAGAGGAGGAAAACAAGAAAAAAAATATTCTGAATCTCAGAAGCCAGAACAGCAAGAGGGATCGCTGCGCAGTGAAAGCAGCAGTCCCTCTTGCTGTTCTGGCTTCTGGAATAGCTGCGCAGCCTGCATTCGCTCCATAAGACGCACACACATTTCCCCTTACTTTTTAGGAGGGAAAAAGTGAGTCTTATAGAGCAAAAAATACGGTAATTGCTTTCCCTCTGAATAATCTCCCCACCACCACCACCACTACCACCCTCATTGGCAGCTAGAAGACTGACAACTCCAGGAGCCAAGTTTTATAACTCAGGAGAGTCCTAGATTTCCAAGCCCTTAAAATAATTTGCTTAGCAATTAAGGAAGACCTGATCAGCTTTCTGATTAATACCAGCGACCCAAATGGCTAGGAAACATCATAATATAAGATGCAGTGGCATAAACGTACATGGAGCGCAGAACGCATAATTTATCCATCTAATCATGCCTTCTCACAATGAGTAAAAATGATTTTACAAGTCGACAGACAGCATATGCAACAAATCTGCCTCTGGGGCATTGGAGTGTGAAACAGGAAGCAGATTCAGTTACTGGAGTCCTAACCAGTAGGAATGGTTTAAGAAGTAAAAATAAAATTTGCTGTATGAAGCATAACCAATGATATCTAACCGAAAGAAGATGTCCACAGGTGTCCACCAAACCCTTCACTCCACACCTGTTGCAAAGATTCAAAGCTGAAGAAGCATTCTTTTGGCATCCAGCTATATTAAAAGATGCAGTGGATCCCAATGGATGAAATACTTCTTAGCGTGTTCAGACCCAGAAACCTCCCCCCTAAATAAATTCACACATGACTCAAAATTTTGGTTTTGGTTTTTGGCAGAATTTAGGCCACAACTTCATTGATTACAGAACGTGACTGGTGGCATAGGCTCTGGTTCGACTAGCTCCCTGTCATGCAGGTAGCACTGACCCAGGACACCAGCATAGGTCAGCCAAGGGTGAACACCTGGATAAGCGGAAAGCCAGGAACAGGCTAACTTCACCCCCCAAATGTCCCCCTGGACTCAGGCATGGGCACAACCCCCTCTCAGGGGCTGACCAAACCATCGAGTCCCTGGATTCCTTTAATGGAATACCCTTCACATAGGGATGGCGAGAGCGTTCTCCCATCCCTATCACCTGAACCAGAGCCTATCCACAACCTTACAAGTTGTGATGATTTGCTACACAGCAGACGAAACCCAAATGGCAACAGCCAATCAGCCAAGTGGGGGAAATTCCTGCCTTGTCCCTGTCCCAACGACAGACGACACACGACGGCATAGGAAGGTCAAGCACAAAGCCCTAAAAGTAGGGAGAGGTGGGCGGGTGTTCCAAATGCACACACCGAAAGAGGACGCTCTGGGTCACGTGCATGGGCATAAACAGGTCCCTTGAACCATTTGAAGTGCATCCCATTGGCCAGATTAAACCCAGCTTCGAGGGACCTACCAATCGGGTTTTGTGGCTGACCAATCGTACCCACCCACAGCACAGGGTGGCGGTTTTCCGGGTCTCACCACAATATGTGCCCTCTTTAAGAGAGGACCCAGAACAAAGCAGAAGGAAGATCAGAAATTTATCAAGGCAGATGAAAAATTTGAATAAATAGTGTACTCCTATTAAAAGGTAAAGGTAAAGGTACCCCTGCCCGTACGGGCCAGTCTTGACAGACTCTGGGGTTGTGCGCCCATCTCACTTAAGAGGCCAGGGGCCAGCGCTGTCCGGAGACACTTCCGGGTCACGTGGCCAGCGTGACATCGCTGCTCTGGCAAGCCAGAGCCGCACACGGAAACGCCGTTTACCTTCCCGCTGGTAAGCGGTCCCTATTTATCTACTTGCACCCGGAGGTGCTTTCGAACTGCTAGGTTGGCAGGCGCTGGGACCGAGCAGCGGGAGCGCTCCCCGCCGCAGGGATTCGAACCGCCGACCTTTCGATCGGCAAGTCCTAGGCGCTGAGGCTTTAACCCACAGCGCCACCTGCGTCCCTATTATGCACCGTCAAAGAAAGCTGCACGGGCAGCTATCTCATGTAGATCCCGCCTTCTCCCTTTTCCTCTCTCCACCCCTCCCCACTCGTTAAAGGAAGCCACACAGGCAGCTATCCAATATATATCCCTCCTTCTCCCCTCAGGGATGACACCCGGGGCGGACCACCCCCACTGCACCCTTCCTCCACCGCTGTCTCCTTCACCTCGCTTACTGAAGAAGCATGAAAAGGGAGCACTGCTATACCTTCCTTGCGGGGGGGGGGGGACAAAATTCATCTCCAAATAGCTCAGGTACTTCCACACCAACTAAGAAATGGACATTTGCTAACACACACAGCTGAGGATAAACAGTGTACTAAAGGACACGGCAAGCCTTCAAAATGCAGAGGCCTGTGCACTTGTGCAGAGAGTGTGCTAGAGTCAAGCGCAGCCAGGCGAGGACTAGAGAGTTTTGTTTTCCCTTTCCACATTTTAATCAAGCCTCATATTTGAAATGTCATTCCTGGAGCATCTAGGAACTTGCAGAATGGAGGCTGTATTTACAGCTAAACCTAAAGATCCCTGGGCTTCCTTGTTTGCTTGTCTGATTCACTGATGGGGATGTCAACATGGTTGAAATGCTTCCATGACTGGAAGTTAAGATTTGGTGCATGGGAAGTTGGCTCAACAGACCTCAAATGCTAGAAAGGTGTGAAAACAGGGTATTATTTGCCCCGGCTGTTATGTACTGAAGTTCTCACCCTGGGCCAGCAGGGGGATACTGTATAGTTTTCACTCAGGTCTGCATATGCAAATAAGGAATTGAAAGTGACGTTCAGTGATTGGATAGTTACAGAAAGTTGTTACTGTTGCGTTGTAGTTGAGCTCTATATAAGCAGGCTGGCTGAACCCTTCAGTTCAGTTCTGTTCTGGCCTGTGAATAAACAAGAGCTGTCTGAAGAATCGCTGTGTTGTCTGATATGTTCACCCACAACCTAACACCGGCCTCCTTTGGAACTCAACACAGAGCATACCCTCCAGGTGTCCTGATTTTCTGGGGACAGTCCTGGATATAAAAGCCATCCCAGCTTATGATTTGATCCCAGAATGTTCCACTGTACCAGAGAGGAAGATGAGCCAACACTCATTCCAAGCACAAGCGGCGGCAGCAGTGGCAGCTGCAAGGCAGCACCCTGTTGCCTCTCCACGGCTGCCACTGCTGCCCCCCTCCCTTGGGCAGCTTGTAGCAGCTGCTGGAGAGCAAGCGAGGAGGATGAGGCCACCAATACTGAGGCCCTGCCTCGCATGATGCGTCAGCTCTGAGGGGCAGGACCGTCCTGGGTGGGAAGAAAGGAGGAGCGGAGCGGGGCCCAAGAGGTCTTAATTTTCTTAAGGAAATGCTTTGCATGCCCACATCTACTCTTGCCCCTTTCTAAAATTTATTTATTGGTGTGTGTTTTCCTTTTTGTAAATCTACCAAAGAATAAAATAAAATAGAATCGGGATAAAGGGGTTTTCTCAGGACAAGGGGTGGGGTGCATGTGCTGTGTCCTGTTGGTTTCATGGTGGGGGCACATTCCCTTCTTCAGACAGGAAATGCTCTGCAGGGGGAGGACACATATAAGATGGGGGGGTCGAAGAAGGTCAGCTGGGAGGGGAGTAAGAAATATTGGCAGTATGCAAGGGCTTGTCTCATAACAATGGCCAGCACCGCCAACACAGAGCAAACCACAGTAGCTCCAGATGAGAGCTCCTGGTCCTCTGCTTTTTGCCTTCCTTACATGCCAGCTGCCTGGCAGTTTCTGCATCCACAGTACCATTCTATTTCTTTTTTTAATAATATTTTGTATTGAGTTTCCTTTTCATAACACTTAAGCACAGCCTCATTTTCCACTTAAATTCTTTTGCTCTTACGAGCTTATCGACTTCCCTCCCTCCCGCCTCTTGGTTTTCAGAGTTAATCTTTATATCATGGCATTTATACATTCTGTTTCGCTCCTTCAAAATATCCCAATTATTAAATAAATATAAAAAGGTAAGAACACACTACATGTCTTCTTACAACCCTGCTAGTGTTGTTAGTTGTTTACAATGGTCCTTCAAGTATTGTATAAATTTACTCCAGTCTTTTTGGAAAGCTTGATCACGTTGGTTTCAAATTTTTCCGGTCAGCTTCGCCAGTTCCACAGAGTACATCATCTTCACCTGCCACTCTTCTTTCATTGGTATTTCTTGTTGTTTCCAATTTTGGGCTAAAAGGATTCTTGCTGCAGTTGCTGCATACATAAATAATTTTTTATCTCCCTTTGGTATCTCTTCCCCCACTATTCCCAGTAAAAATGCTCCCGGTTTTTTAACAAAAGTATTTTTATACATTTTCTTCAACTCATTATATATCATTTCCCAGTACGCTTTTGCCTCTTTACAAGTCCACCACATCACAGTACCATTCTAGGTGGTTATCTTCAGAACAGGTTGCAGAATCCTTGTATTTGGAGCATGCATCCACTTTCTTAATGCCACGCTTATAATTTCATAAACATCTATCATATCTCCTCTTGCTTGCCTTTTCTCTAAGCTGAAAAGTCCCAAACACTGCAACCTCTCTTCATAGGCGAGTCACTCCACGAATACTTCAAAACACATCTGAACCACACTTATCCCCCTCAAAGGATTCTGGGCACTCCAGCTGAACCCTTTGCAGAGATCCACATTTACCTTTCCTCTGCTCTTTCCATTATCTGAGGGCCAAAAAAATAAATAAATTAGTGCTTGGACACAGAGCTTTAAAGTCCAGACTGTGCCTGGATAGGTGGAAGAAAAGTAAGGGTAGATATACCCTAAATCCCCAGCAACCCTTAAGAAATCACAGTGCTCAGAATTCTTTGAGGAGGGAAATGTGCTTCAAATGTGCTTTAAAGGTTTAGTGCATGGGTAGGCAAACTAAGGCCCAGGGGCCAGATCCGGCCCAATTGCCTTCTAGATCCGGCCCACAGACGGTCTGGGAATCAGCATGTTTTTACATGAGTAGAATGTGTCCTTTTATTTAAAATGCATCTCTGGGTTATTTGTGGGGCCTGCCTGGTGTTTTTACATGAGTAGAATGTGTGATTTTATTTAAAATGCATCTCTGGGTTATTTGTGGGGCAAAGAAATTCGTTCATTATTTCTTTTCAAAATATAGTCTGGCCCCCCACAAGGTCTGAGGGACAGTGGACCAGCTCCCTGCCGAAAAAGTTTGCTGACCCCTGGGTTTAGTGCATGCACAGCCAGCTAAAGTAATCTAGGCCTTTTCTCTCTCTCTTTTTTTTGCTCAGGATGTCAACTACCTAGCACAAAGGTAAAAAATGGGGATAGGGATAAACGGGAGCTCAGTATCAGACTTGCAGTTTGACACACATTCCTCTGCAGCGCACGTGCCTCTCTTTCCCCCTGCAAACCAAGCTTGTTTCTCAGCCTGACGCACACACCTCCATGGCAGTTCCCTGGGCAGGAGGCCTCGCAGCTGTGACTAATGGAATGTTTTGACACCTCCGAATTATTCTAGCGGTTCTTTTCAGCTATAGGGAAAAGGAACGGAAGAGGGGGAGATGCAGCGATGGAAGCCCTAAGGAGCCACCCCAGTGCTAGGAACGGTCTTGCTTGAGAAGACCCACACACAGCAGGGGCATGCACACACAACAACAAAACAACAGCATTATTATTATTATTATTATTATTATTATTATTAAAAAGACAAAATGCTGAGGGACAGAATCTCTATCTCCCCTGCTCTTTTCTTCCAAAATTAGAACAACTAGGACAGGCCAGTTCATGGGTAGGCAAACTAAGGCCCAGGGTCTGGATCTGGCCCAATCGCCTTCTAAATACAGCCAGCGGATGGTCCAGGAATCAGTGTGTTTCTACATGAGTAGAATGTGTGCTTTTATTTAAAATGCATCTCTGGGTTATTTGTGGGACATAGGAATTTGTTCATTTTTTCCCCAAAAAAATATAGTCCGCCTCCCCCCACAAGGTCTGAGAGACAGTGGACCGGCCCCTTGCTGAAAAAGTTTGCTGACCCCTGGGTCCAGTTCCTTCAGCTTTCCGGCATTGGGTATTTCAGGAGACAAGCTATACCTACCCCAAATCCCTTTTCCACAAGAGTGTGGTTATGTATCAGCTATTCCCTCACAGTCTTCACCATGCACATGCAACATACATGTGCGCGCACACATTGCAGAGCAGGCAAAATTTCACAAGAGTTGATACAGGAGGTACCAAGATTTAAGAGTCACCAGTCTACAGTGGTACCTTAAGAACTTAATTTGTTCCGGAGGTCTGTTCTTAACCTGAAACTGTTCTTAACCTGAAACACCACTTTAGCTAATGGAGCGTCCCGTTGTTGCCGCCGCACGATTTCTGTTCCCATCCTGAAGTAAAGTTCTTAACCTGAGGTACTCTTTCTGGGTTAGCGGAGTCTGTAACCTGAGGTACCACTGTACTTTCAAAAAAACGCAAGCTGCTGGAGGCACACACTCTCTGCTCCAGGATCTCTTCCCTTTTTCGTTATCCCTTCTACAACTCCTCCCTCCTCCTCTGTCCTTCACTCACCAAGGGTGGGGGGAGAGGGAGGGCTGCAATCGTGGGGGGGACCTTGAACAGAGAACACAAACCACTTTTCCAGCGTACAGAAGATTGTGGTGGGGGCAGCAACAATAATTTTTGCTGAAGACAGCATCATAAAATAGTCTCCTCACGCCCACTTAGTATCATGGAGGGGTGGGTGGTCGAAGCTAATGACCTACGTTGCAGAGTTGTAAAAACTACCGAAGGAATGCGTGCGAGAAGTATTATATAAACCCTGACAATGACGGGGATGATCGTTGTTCTTGTTGAGGCAGGGACTCCATCCTACTCTGCATCTGTTTACACGATCCATAACGCTGTTCAATGAACTCTTTCATATCCCCTCTCTGTTTTCTTAGTAATTCTCCTCATATGCTTTCCTCAGGGAGCATTTAGCAAGAAGGACGCGGGTGGCGCTGTGGGTTAAACCACAGAGCCTAGGACTTGCCGATCAGAAGGTCGGCGGTTCTAATCCCCGTGACGGAGTGAGCTCCCGTTGCTCGGTCCCAGCTCCTGCCAACCTAGTAGTTCGAAAGCACGTCAAAGTGCAAGTAGATGAATAGGTACCGCTCCGGTGGGAAGGTAAATGGCGTTTTTGTGTGCTGCTCTGGTTCGCCAGAAGCGGCTTAGTCATGCTGGCTACATGACCTGGAAGCTGTACGCTGGCTCCCTCGGCCAATAAAGCGAGATGAGTGTCATAACCCCAGAGTCGGTCATGACTGGACCTAATGGTCAGGGGTCTCTTTATCTTTACCCTGGAAAAACCACCCAGGAAAACGTCTTGACCCTGCTCCTCTTCTCTAAGTTGTATTTGTGATCTATATTTCAACCTGCTTTGTATTGTATGATGTGCATCGCCTAGTTTGACTACTCCCGCTATTGAAACTTACATTGGCCTGAGTTCTTGGTGTGCTTTTTTCTTGGTATATTTAATAACAAGAACTCCAACTTATTTATCGCCTAGTTTGAGGCCTCTATATCGCACATGTGTTTCCACAAACAAACATATTATGCCTAGCAGCTCCATGACCGCTGATGTAAAAATTGGGGTTTGGCTTTTGCTGCCCAACTCCCCATGGGGCTCAGAGTCCCCTAAGTCCATGTTTGGTCAGAGAAGAATGGATGGAGGCAGGATCCAGTGGAAAGCAAGGCACATCTTTCTTTTTCTGTCGCAACAGAGTTCTCTCCCCTCCTTTCAAGGAGGCAGAGACCCTGAACAAATGTGTGCAAGAACCTTTAAAGACTTTGGACATTGCCCAACCCCCTTAGCCAAAGACCACCACCCCCAATACATCCATGCATCATAGGAGGCGGGTCTAGAGCAGAAATTCTATCTGCCAGGATACCTGAAAATGGTCACTGATTGCATTACCTGGGCAGCCTGGCCATTCTTTTGTGCTGTTAGTATTGCTTGAATCCAGGTCACAGGCTCACCCTATTCATACACAAATACGCCCTGAAGACAGGATTTGTAAGCGAAAAGACAGCGGGAAGGCTTTCCCCATTTACCTCCCGCACTGCAGAGGAATATTTGAGGTCATTGGGAGAGTCAAAATGGCTTCAGGATCGTTCTCCTGCACTATTTCAGGCACATGGTTTATATATATTTAGATATGTGTGCTTTTATGAATATTCATTCTGTATTTGAGACCTTAAAATTCTCCTAACACCGCAGTGCAGAGTGTCTTCTCTTTGCACTAGATTGTGAGCAGGGGCCTTGGAAACCGGAGCCGCGTGGGTTCATCTGGCTTAATTGCCAGAGTGACTCCTCTTCCCAACAGAGAGAAAACAGCGTGATTGGAAGGCAAGAGGCCAGCCCTAGCGCAGCCCAGAGCCTCATCCTGCAATCCAACCCAACCTGACAGGGGCACAGCTGGGGGTGCAATCAGCACAGCATCGAGCCAGCGCACCCCCTCCAAGCTCGCTTGCTCCCTCCCCTCCTGCCACTGGAGTCTCTGGAATCAAGCACAGTACGAAGGAGTGGGGTGGGGAGATAGGCAGTTAATTAACAAGCCTCTTCTCCTTGTGAAACCCACTTACGTCCGGTCCCAGGAGGCAGGCTCAGAGCACAGGAGAACAGAGTGCTCCAGCCACCAGCTGAGCAGCTGACTGTCACCATCTGGTGTGGCAGCAAACCTGAAGGGAGGGGGGTTAAAAAGAGCAATCAAGAGCATTTTGGCAGCCCTGGACTGGCAGGAGGGGAGCGTTCCACTTGATCAGCAAGATGGCTTTTGTCTGGGGACATTGTCTCTTGTGCAGGGATGCTCTTTCCAGGGCGCTTTGCAAGAGACAAGACCTTTTCCTGCTCTTTGCTGCAGATAGTGGGTTGTTGGTGTTGTTGTTTAGTTGTTTAGTCAGTGTGGTGTCGTGGTTAAGGGCGGTGGACTCTTAATCTGGGGAAGCGCGTTCGTGTCTCCGCTCCTGCACATGCAGCTGCTGGGTGACTTTGGGCCAGTCACACTTCTCTGAAGTCTCTCAGCCTCACTCACCTCACAGAGTGTTTGTTGTGGGGGAGGAAGGGAAAGGAGAATGTTAGCCGCTCTGAGACTCCTTCGGCTAGTGATAAAGCGGGATATCAAATCCAAACTCTTCTTCTTCTCTTCTTAGTCGTGTCTGACTCTTCGTGACCCCATGGACCAGAGCACGCCAGGCATTCCTGTCTTCCACTGCCTCCCTGCAGTTTGGTCAAACTCATGCTAGTAGCTTCGAGAACACTGTCCAACCATCTCGTCCTCTGTCGTCCCCTTCTCCTTGTGCCCTTAATCTTTCCCAACATCAGGGTCTTTTCCAGGGAGTCTTCTCTTCTCATGAGGTGCCCCAAGTATTGGAGCCTCAGCTTCAGGATCTGTCCTTCCAGTGAGCACTCAGGGCTGATTTCCTTCAGAATGGAGAGGTTTGATCTTCTTGCAGTCCATGGGACTCTCAAGAGTCTCCTCCAGCACCATACAGTCATACCTCGGAAGAAATATGCTTCAGGATAAGTATTTTCGGGTTGTGCTCCGCAGTGACCCGGAAGTAATGGAGCGTGTTACTTCTGGGTTTCGCCACTCGCGCGTGTGCGGAAGCGGTGAAACGTGACCTGCACAGATGCGCTGTCACGTCTTACGTTCTGTTCAGGATGCAAATGGGGTTTGGAACGGATCCCGTTCGCATCCCGAGGTACCACTGTAATTCAAAAGCATTAATTCTTTGGAGGTCAGCCTTCCTTATGGTCCAGCTCTCACTTCCATTCATCAATACTGGGAAAACCATAGCTTTAACTATACGGACAATTGTCAGCAAGGTTATGTCTTTGCTTCTTAAGATGCTGTCTAGGTTTGTACCAATATTCATTATGCGCACATGCTACCTCTCCAACCACAATGCCAAGCAGGTTGTGACAAGCGTTAAAAGGATCCTTCCAAAGCGGATCAACTTGGTGAGGGAAGAGCCGATGAGATTCAGCAGAAGGAAATGCAAGCAACAAAAATAACAATCCGAATT
Organism: Podarcis cretensis; assembly: GCF_951804945.1. NCBI lineage: Eukaryota > Metazoa > Chordata > Lepidosauria > Squamata > Lacertidae > Podarcis > Podarcis cretensis. Next base: position 94,519,711 of record NC_137175.1, read on the forward strand.
TCACATTCATGCTTCTTAGATATAATTTCCCTCTAAAATATGAACAGTGTGCACAGGAAAAATTCAACTCTCTCTCTCTCTCTCTCTCTCTCTCTCTCTCTCTCTCTCTGCTAGACCTCCAAGTCGTCTAATGAATGTGATTGGCAAGTGGGCTCCAGAGAAACAAAAGGAAGTACTTATTCATGCAATGCATAATTTGATTATGGAAGTCATTGCTAGAGAATGCAATAATGGCTACTAGCATAGATGGACTCAAAATAAGGACTCTTTGGTTAGCCATCTAGATTAGTCATGGATAAGTAATAATGGAAGCTGCACACTTAGAAACTGTCAGCTTCTGAGCAGCAGATTTAGTGCTTGAACTAAAAGCGCAGGAAACAGTCTGGCCTGTTCTTCTGCTTTCAAGAGTGGCTTGATATGTGCAGAACTCTGCAGGTGAAGCTTTCAACGGCACAGAGACTAAGCATTTGTCACCTGCTGGTGTCTGCCGTTAAAGGCACAGCAACAGAGGCCAGATGAATATGTGCCAATCCCAGAATTAATGCCACAAAAAGTAGCTTGGGGTTACCTGAAATTTTGCATTTACATGGTACTTTAGAGTGCTCAAAGCACTTCAAAATCGCTCATTAACTCTTACAACAGCCCTGTACAATAAGCTACTGCCATCACCTCCATATTGTTGAGAAAGGGTGGCTTGCTTAAGACTAAGGTTCAAGGTTGAGATTTGAAATCAGTCATTTTCCCAGTTCACATTCTTACCACACTATCCTAACCATGTCTACTCAGAAGTAAGTCCCATTGAAATTACTGGCCAAGGTCCACAAAAGACGAATGTATTTCACTTTAAGTCATTAACTGGATATTTTGGAAGGGATTGGAAGGGGCAACTTTTATGATATGGTACCAAAAGGTGCAGCAGACTGCTTTAAATGAAAACTTACAAATAAGCAAAAAATGGCAAGAAGATATATAACATGGATAAACTTACGGACGAATGGTGCATTACACACATGAACAAGCCATGCAACAGTGGGCTTCCTACGGCATAAAATATTTTGCCTGGTTTGGCTTCTGATACGGAGCTATTTTTCTTTTCTTTTATCGGGTAACCTGGATTTTGTACTTTCTTTAGTTATGTTCTATAACATGGCTATATTCTGCATTGCATCATAGTTATTGAGGAGTGGAGGATTTGTGTGTTGCTGTTTAAGCTTTACAAAGAAAAGCAGTATGTGTCTTTTTAATAAAAGTAAGTCCCATTGAATTCAGTGGGGCTTACTGCCAGGCAAGTGGGGTTCGGACTGCAGCCTAAGCCACTATATTGTGCTAGCTCTCGGTTCATAAGAAAAGTCCAGCTTCTCAGCCTGTTGTTTGAACTTGTGGTGATCAGTGCCAGTCCTTACGTGGCTTGTGGCTACAGCTTGTGCCAAGTCAGAGAAACCCTGCATCTGAAAATGTTCTTCCCACACACTTTGGCGATGCTCAGAGATCTTCTCCTCATGCCAAGAAAGCATCTTTTTGAATGGAACCAAATTTAGTATGTAAACTGAAATCTCTCGGGTACAATGAACATCCTTCCAGGTGCAAGGTCTTTTAAAGAAATAAAAATTGGCAAAATAAAAATTGTGCCTTTGCAGGGATGGGAAGGCAAGAGTTCACCAGCGCAAAGCAATCACAACATTAGACAGTAAAAACGGTGTGGGGGTGGCTTCTCCTGCCAGTGCAAGAAACACTACAATGAGAGGACTTGCTCCCAGTTTATTTGCTGCATATATTCGCTTCCTCTCTCCAAATGTCTGAACTTATGTACTACCAGATGCATATCTGTAAACTTGTAAAGAATAAAATTCACCTATGGAATTCACTGCCAAAAGGCAGGTTGGAGGCCACTCATTTATACGGCCTTTAAAAGGGGGGGGGGGGACAATTCCCTGGAGGGCGGACCTCACAGCTCAGTGGATTCTCCATATTTAGAGGATTGGATACTTGGATGCTGGGGGTGTGGAGAAAGGGGTTTTCCCTTTGTATGCTGCTCAAAAGCTTTCCAGACCAACCTGGCCCAAAACATTTTGCCGCCTGAGGCAAGGGCAAAGATGGTGCCACCCAACATCACCAATTCCACAAAGAAAAGCCAATTGGATTGGCAGAAGACCATGGCAACAGGACAACATAGTCCACTGCAGTTGAGGGCAGCAGGATATTTTAGAGGGACGCCAAACAGGCAGATAGCTCTGTCCTTCAGCAGCTCACCAAGGCTCCTTGCTCCTCAGCATTTTCTGTCTCTGTCTGCCGAATGGTAGGGCCTGCCCTGTTAGATCAGATCACCTTTGGTTTGATAAAACAAGACCTATCTTATGTCTGTTTCTCCCTTTTCCTGCTACATCCTGTCCAGAATTGAATCTAACAACTACTACCCTTACCCCAAGGTGATCCTTAGCAGCCATTCTGTTATGTCACTTAGCATAAACCAGCTCTACTTCCCAATTTCTTTTCTTCCCTGCAGAGTAAAAGGTTTGCCATAATGTAACCAGCTAACATCAAATTTACCCTTACGACACTCAAGCCCAAGAGAAGAAGCTCTTGACGTTATGAGCACAAGACAGCATTCATTACAGCACTGCTCTCATGTTATGCTCCTTGGGGAGATGCTGCCCCCCCCTTCCCCAAGTTTTCTGTTTGCTTTAAGTACAAAACAGAGATAGGGCTCTGAGAGAAAGGGGAAGGGTAGCTTTAAAAAAAATTGTGTGGCTTTAAAAAAAATAACATTTCAGCTGTCACTAAAAAGTTATCAGTGTCTCTTTGAGTGAGTGAGTGATTCACACCCCTGTATGAAAAGTTTCTGAGTCATTGTATGGGATTTAAGTGGGTGGGCTGCATTGACTCAACCTTCAAGCAGGGGTGTGGGGTGTTGAGAGACGTTGCAAGTCAATATCAATATAAGAGTTATATTTATATTGAATAAGATATTGATGCCCTCCCACTGGGCAGTATTCAGTTCAGGTCCTGGGCTCCAATTTTTTTCCACCACAAAGCTCTGCAAGGTGAGCAAGACTGAAAACGGAAGGGCAAATCAATCCAGACATTGGCAAGGGGGTGTCATTATTCTGTTACAGGCTATCTGGACCTCCTCTACTCTCAGCCTTCTGTCAGAATTCTCCATCCATGTATCCCAGACTTATGTTTCATTTCTCTCACTGCCAATCCAGAGTGCTGGTTTTGACCAATACAGAGTTTTATTTGACTCTGGGCTATGATACCTTTCAGACCACCTTTCAGCTGGCCTGACCCTCATCATTGGAGGCCCTTCTGTGGGTGCTTCTTCCAAGAGAAGTAAAGAAGGGTGGTGACAAGAGAAGGGGTCTTTCCATTGGAAAGCCCCACACCTCCAATTTGTAGATCATTCTCCCCTGGGAGGCTCATGACATTGTCATCTATTTAGCACCAAGTGAAGAAGGCTTTATTCTCCCAGTTGTTCGGAACTGGAAATTGTTCTGGTTGTCATCTTATCTGGCATCAGCTTGTGTTCACCCTGTTGTTGGGTGGGAGGTTTTTTTTCCTGCCTTGAGACTGATTTTTGTGGCAATTTTTAAAGTATTGTTTTTCAACAGGTATATTTTATGCCTTGTTATTAGTAGTTTTGCTACTTCTTTTAGCTGTTTCATTCATTCCTTCATATACGTGCATGCATACATCCATGTTTTTCTTTCAGAAGTCTAATATGTGGGACAAAGCTCCCTCTGAAATTCACTGCTTCTTCTACCCCTTAGGTCAAGGAGATTTTTTATATATATATAGAAGCAATGAACACAGAAATGACTGCTAAACTTCCGCTATATTTCCAGAATTGCATTTTACATCATGTGAAAGATAAGATGAAATGAGGATTATCTGGTAAGGAAACACCAGGAAAACTGAATAAAATGCTGTCTGGATGCAGCCAGTGGCGGAGCAAGCTGATTGGACGTCTGGGGCAGCACGCGTGCCCTGTGCCCAGGCGAAGGGCCAGCCCCCCATGGGGCGGGGTGAGCCAAGGCAGGATGCTCCATGGGGCCTCCGAGGAGTCTGCCCTACAGCTGGGAGGGAGGTGGTGGGTGGACCGTTTGGGGCAGCATGGAGCCTGTGGGTGCCCAAGCCACTGTGTCACTCCCAGGAGCGTGGCTCAGGCATGCTGCAGGCCCCACAGTGAGTGCCTCCTGGCATTTTGTAACCCCCCTCAGTGGTGACACCCGGGGCAGCCCGCCCCCACCGCACCCCCTTCCTCCGCCCCCTGGATGCAGCCTAAGTGTACAAAGTGCAGACCTGCCTGAATGGAACATCCTTAGAAGGCATGGCAAAACATTCACCTCTCATGAAACCACTTAGTAAAATTCTTTGAGGAACGTTTAGCTCTGCAGACTGAGCAACTGCTCTTTGGTCTAGGAAAGAAACACTAGCCACAGGAGGAAGCACTACACTGGAAGCTGTACCTGGGATCTGAAATGGATGCCAGGTAAGAGCCGCCCTTGCAAACATAAGCCACAGAAACTCTTCAGCAACCATCACACAGATATTTTCAGCAGTAGGTAGAAACTTCCTCTCTCTTGCCAGACAACGCCACTGCAAAATACAGGGGTATTTGCTGAAGGAATAGTGTAATTATTCAAGCTGGCCCAGTTCCTAGATTACAAGCTGCTATTTCACATACCACTGAACAGCATGTGGCACTTTAGCACATGCTAGAACAACTGACGAGTTACTAGAAAAGTGGTCCTTTCCAATAGCGGAATACCATATCCACTGACAGGATATCCATGTCTCCCTGTACCCGGCTTGCTCCAGCTTCTAGCTCACACATAGACATCTAATTTTGGAGTCCTTATTTAAAGTGTCCAGTTCTACTTTTAAAATCTTTTCAGTTTATCTTACACCCTGCAAAATGAGCATTCTTTTGGCAATTGGTCTCCTTTAACAGATGCAACTGGACTGTTTTGAGGTATTTATTTTAAAATAAATAATAGTAATAATAATGACTAACACCGTAACACATGCGCAGTTTTGGAATGCTTGAAAATAAACAGCTCAGTTACACTGCAAAATGTAGCACACTGCATCTAAGATGGGCCTGGTTCTCACAAAGTCAGTAAACCAATGCCAGGGCTGTGGGTGCATTTCTCTTATGAATAAAGGCCTGAACTCAGTGATAGAACACCTGCTTATCATGCAAACAGTCCCATGTTCAAACCCCAGCATCTCCAGGTAGAACTGCGGGAGCCCCCCGTCTGAAATCCTGCTGAACTGCTGCAAGTCAACATTGGCAATGCTTTTGTAGATGGACCAACATTTTGTTTCAGTATATGGCAGATTCCTGTCATCCTTCCATTTGAGGAAAACAACATTACAGTACAGGTGTCAGGGTGAAAGGATTGTCTTCTTCCTAACTTGTCAATTTTCTTTGTACTATTGGGCTTTGTGTGAGCTCCCACCTGCACTCTGACACAAGTTGACCATGACAGAGAAATCTGGACCACAGAATCTGGTAGCATCCCTTGGAGACTAGGAATGAAGCACACTGTATGTTTAATGCACATTCAAAGCACATTCCTCCAGCCTCAAAGAATTGTGGGCAATGCAGTCCACCCCTCACAGAGCCAAAATTCCCAGCCACCCTTAATGAACTATGGTACCCATAATTCTTTGAGGGGGAAATGTGCTTTGAATGTGCTGTAATGTATAATTCTATCTCTCTCCCCCCCCCAAACTTCTGTCAAATGTTATTACCAAGAAAATGTGTGCAATATCTTTAAGAGGGGGCAGTGAGAGAACATCACTAGAAGCGCAAAGGTGTTGCAGAAACAACTTTTTGTCTTGGCAGGCACAAATGGCAGAGGGCCACGCAATGGTGAGAGGTAGAGTTCCACCCCAGAACTCATGTCACAAACTGCAACGACAACTATTAAGTCAGAGGGTGTAGCACAGCACCACACTCCACAGTTCAATTCATGGTGCAACAATTGTGACAGGGGCGTGCATCATCCTTTGCCCCAAACTACCCCAGTATTGGAGAGACCCCCATCCCTGTTGTATTTTGTGAAGACTTTTGAAATTTCAGCAGTAAGCTTTTCTGATTTTATGGTTAATTTTAACTGATTTATCTTTCGTAAGCTTGTTGAATGCTCCATAAAAGCTACACTGTTGTGAGTATATAAATGGTTTAGATAAATAAATGAAAATAGAAAGCTTTTTTAAAAAATAAATAAATAAAATAAGCAATATGAGAACTTTGGTACTGTTTTTGAAGATAACATTGTCTGGACCACTGATAACAAATGAGTGAGCTAACACGATTTGCATTTGGGGAAAGCCTTCCTTAGAAAATAAGAGAAGCTGGAAACGTTTGAACATACAACACTAGAATATCTTTTAGACTCCCCACAGGCCTTGTCTGCATGTGAGCATTGTTAATGTGGGATAGAAAGTGCATGATCATGCTGTTTGAAATTTCTGGCAAGTATACAGTGGACATTCAAATTTCAGACATGGGCAATGCACCCTACACTATCTGGCGTGAATGTGCCTCTAGCTCCTTAAAAAATAATAATAAGTGACTTGGATACACAGCCTTGGCTGCTCTCCATGGTGCTGAAATTCTGCCTCTCTGTCCCACATACCAACTCACCCTTAGCAAAGAATGAACTCTTCTTCCCTAATTCATTGGTTTTTAAAATAAAGAAATATAAACTCCACACACACACCGTCGCTGCCACCAAAAAAAGCCAAAAGAAATTGACCAAAGTTAGAACCCATTCAAAAACACTTGGGACTGAGCCTCAAGGATTCTTGTGAAAATCATTTCCAAGTAAACATACACAGTTTTTGGGCTGCATATCATGGAATTAACCAATATACCCAATTTACATAATTATTTCAGCTGCTGCATTTTATAGCATAGTCTGAGAATTTTGGTTACTTTAGTACAGCATTCTGGAACTCCCTAAATGTGCCTCAGTACCCCAAGCCAAATTAGCCTACATAATGCATATTGTAATGGGGGCATAAGCGGAGAGGTTGTGTGAGCAAGATAAGCTAAACCCTTGGTGCCCCCAGGGCAAAGCTACATTTTACATGGATCTCCATATTCCAATAAGTCAAGAGAAAGAGGGGCAATGTGCTGCAGCAGGGAGAAGGAAGAAAAGGAAAGCGATGGCCAGTGTTTCCCATCAAACACTGCTTTGTAATGGAAGATACAGAAGCCAGGAAAGTTACAGAATCAGAATAAACATATCAAGATCCCAGATCTTGGGATCAGTTATTCACACCAGGATAATTCAAGACATCCTAATTAAGGACTCTTCTCTGAGTTAGTCTTGCAGAAGCAAATAGGAAATGAAGAGAGACGTCAAATAAGAAGCTAACTTTAAAATTAAAAAAGTCTAGGAAAACAATATCACTTTGGATATAGAAGGCTGCTGTATTGACACATGGTAACACGGTCAGATTCTTCAATGAGGATCAGAATCTCTAAATTGATGGAGACAGAACAGATTACAGGAGAAGAAGATGTCAGCCTAAAGGTTTCCACAGCAGCATATTCCTGAGACGTAGCCAGTGAGCTGGTTGCAGTGAACACCAAGCATTTTTGTGTTATGATCCACAACCCACTTTTGCCAGGTCTAAGAAGTTGGCACTAAAGTAGATTCACTATATATCTATATCTATCTAATCTATATCTATCTATCTATAAGGTAAAGGTAAAGGGACCCCTGACCATTAGGTCCAGTCGTGGCCGACTCTGGGGTTGCGGCGCTCATCTCGCTTTATTGGCCAAGGGAGCTGGCATACAGCTTCCGGGTCATGTGGCCAGCATGACTAAGCCGCTTCTGGCAAACCAGAGCAGTACATAAGATGCTATTGAATTTGACTGTCTATCCCATGGGCAGGCAAACTAAGGCCCGGGGGCCAGATCCAGCCCAAACGCCTTCTAAATCCGGCCCATGGACAGTCCGGGAATCAGCGTGTTTTTACATGAGTAGACTGTGTGCTTTTATTTCAAATGCATCTCTGGGTTATTTGTGGGGCATAGGAATTTGTTCTTATATTTTTTTCAAAATATAGTCTGGCCCCACACAAGGTCTGAGGGACAGTGGACCGGCCCCCTGCTAAAAAAGTTTGCTGACCTGACCCCTGGCCTATCCCATGAGTGGGGAAACTGTGGCTCTCTAGGTGTTGCTGCACTACATACAACTTCCATCATCCTAACCATTGGCCCTGTTGGTCGGTGCTAAGGACAACTGGAGCCAACAACATCTGGATGCCAAAAGCTTTGGCATTCGTTATCTCTAGCCCATTATTATCTGCATTGTGTGGCAGAGTAGCTCTCAGGTAGAGTCCCAACCTTGCACCCAGAGGTTTTTTAAAAAACAAAAATGCCAAGGATTGGACCTATGACCATCACATGCAAAGGAGATTCCCTGTCATTCAGTTATGGGCTCCCTATGATCAGCCATGGCCATTAGACACTGCTGGGCTGTCCACCTTAGACCCCCAAATGTCTCTGGTCATCTCTGAGGTCCTCTACAGGACTAGCTGCTCTCACTGGAATAGAAAGGATGAGGAATTTGCCAATTCCAACTAGAATTTGCCATAACTATTACTCTTGAACAGCCCTGCTGAAAATCAGCAAGACCTTTTGTGTGGCAGTAGTTAAACCACAGAGCCTAGGGCTTGCCGATCAGAAGGTTGGTGGTTCAAATCCCTGCAACGGGGTGAGCTCCCGTTGCTCGGTCCCTGCTCCTGCCAACCTAGCAGTTTGAAAGCACACCAGTGCAAGTAGATAAATAGGTACCGCTCTGGCGGGAAGGTAAACGCCATTTCCATGCACTGCTCTGGTTCGCCAGAAGCGGCTTAGTCAGGCTGGCCACATGACCCGGAAGCTGTACGCTGGCTCCCTCGGCCAGTAAAGCGAGATGAGTGCCGCAACCCCAGAGTTGGTCACGACTGGACCTAATGGTCACGGGTCCCTTTACCTTTACCTATCAGCAAGGCCTTAAGGAGCTACCCGGGTGCATCATTCTCAAAAGAATTTTCCCGATTTTGTTGGGGCGCCTAGGTTCCCCACTCCTGCTCAAAAGCGCTTGATGCTTTGATTTTAAAAAGGGTTAAACACAGGTCAAAAGGTTTTAGAACAAGGCTGGACATCTCTTTTGGGAGGAGAGCATTATAGATTGTGGTCTATCAGTTGTCATTTTGCTGTGCAACCTGACTCCTCAGAAGTGGTCTGGCTCCAAAATAAAGATTGTGCCATCTGCCCATTTGGAATTCACAATTATGAAGAACATGTGTTCAGGCATAGCATTAGAATAAAAAAATAAGTGAAGAGATTCAAGACTAAAACATACAAGATCTGTGTTCCTTTAAAAAGTTTGCCTGTTGCTGCTGCTGCTGCTGCTGTTGTTGTTGTGGGGGGGGTTGTGGGGGGGACTTGCAACCGTTCCTTGATTAAAATTTGATGGAGTTGCTAGGGGCCAGATAAAAACTGCCCCATGTATTATGGGTAACCAATTTGCCAATCCCAGTTTATTTAAATGATAATGGTCCAATATCCAATATTAATTGGTTATTGGGTCAATTGTAGGGACTTTGCAAGTCTTCTGAGGTTACTGGTGAGACCAGCATGACTAGCCAGGGGTCCAGCATAAACTTCTTGAATTTTCTGCTACTGAGGAAGACCAGAGTGAGTCATTTTTTTCCAATGAAAAACATTTCATGACTGTGCTACTGTGACTACAGAATATTGCAGTAGTCAAAGCTTTTTATACTTTTGTCCCAAAGAACGGTGCTCTCAAATCTATCCCTAATTGTACTGAGAAGAGGATGAGATCAAGAAAAAAAGCTTTCAGAAAACTGATTCACCCAACGAAAGGAGAAATGATTCATGTATGGTGTGATGGGAACACTTTTACAAAGCACATGGCTGGAATGTGACATGAGTTGGCTAAGAAGCCCTCTCCAGGAGCCCCAATGAATGGAGGTCCCAAAAAATTGTGAATGAAAGCAGATGATGACAACTCCAACACTAACGAGGCAGCAATTAAACAACTAAATTGCTGTGTGATGAAATATGCAAATCAATATGAGGCTAACTTAATTGTGGGGTAGGAGGGGGGAGAAGAAAAACTAAGGCATAAGAATTCAAGAAATTAAGGAACCATTTCCCTTACATCCTGCAAGTTCTGAAAAGGCTTAACCGTCCGTTCGTCCACCTGTGACTCTGGTGGATTTCTTAGCTGCAGTTCACCTTAAAAGGATCCGCCTTAAATGAATGAGTAACCTCCAAATGTAGGAAGGCTACCTTAATAAAAACTTTCTCCAGCCAGAGCAAAAGCATCTTCCTTTTAAAAGTTCCACTTACAAACTTTGGGTGGGGGATGAAAGTACAAGAAAAATCCACCTGTAAACGAAGCCAGGGTCAAGTAAAGCAGTATAAAGCAGAAGACGATACTCCTAAGGATTGCAAAGAACCTGTTCTGACCAGGTTGCTGTACCTCTACATCAATATTAGTAGAAAGCACCTATGCATAATTCCAAAGTTCCTAGCATTGCCATAAAGAAATGATAACACGAAAGCCAAAAGGGATAGGAGATGGAATTCTGCAATGATTAAAATCTATTCTTTAGATCAAAGGCAAAATGTAGCCACAGTTCACTCAAAGGGAAATTGGGGGGAACTGGAAGCCAGCCAGCCATTCCTCTCCAACAGGTAGCAGCAGCATTACACTGAGATTAGCTACTACTCTAGGATTCCTTCTTCTGCAAGGTATAAAACACAGAACGCCAAACAAGGGGGGGGGGAATTAAAGAGGCATTACCTACTTTTAGTAAGCTAGCAATCTACCCCAGACAGCCATTATTGCAAACAGAGGATCTAAAATAAGCTCTTACCTTGAATAACATGCATAGCTCCTGGAACTAGGCTGTGATATTATCCCAGAGACATTATTTGTAATAGAAAGATAAAATAAGACTAAAGGAAGGAGGAGAGACGGAGGGGAAGAGAAGAGGTGGAGGGAAATAAATAATGAGAAGAGGACTGGGGAAGGAGTGGAAAAGGGAAAGAAGGAGAGGTGGGAAGGGGCAAAAAGAATAGGAGGAGAGGGGAGGAAATGAAAATAGAGACAGTAAAAAATCTGTCTCCTGCCCACACGGTGGAAAAGAAAATTCTGACAAGCAAAAAGAGAGAGAGAGAGAGAGAGAGAGAGAGAGAGAGAGAACTCACACACATACCAGAAGGGGCAGACAGGCGAATAACAAAGCAGAACAAGGGAATCAAGAGGAATAAAAAATGGTAAGACAAATGTCTAGACCTAAAGCATACAGAGGAGATGGGGAGGTGGAGAGTGAAATTGAGGGTTTGCCGGGAGTGCCATGCTATTTTGCATAATTGGAGTAGCAAACAGCCATGTGTCTGGCAATTTAGGTCAGCTGAGTTGTTAAGAATGTGGGTGAATTTGACAGGGAGCAAGGGGGAGCGTGGACCAATCCAATATCACACCCGACTTCTCAAGAATATAAAGAAGAGAGGTCATGTTGAGCCTCTGTTATTTGGCTGCAAGTTGCAAAAAGGATGTTCGAGGCAGAAAAAGTGCTGTCTCTGGGAGAGCTCTCCATAATGGGCATGCACAGGTATAAGTTGCTGTGCAAAATCTGATATTGCTAAAATGCAAAACTGTGTGGCTAACCAAACGCTCTTTCAACCTAAATCTAACCTTTTGTTGCTCACGTTGTGTCCAGCCGTAACACATCTATGGCTCAGTTTGTCAGAGAGAACACACACTTGTTGCTTCCACAAATTTCCATGGACATTTTCTGAGAGCAATGTTCATTTCCTCTGGATCTTTTTATTTTTATTTTGGAAGCTCCTAAATATACTAAGTATTTGATCAAAATGAAGCAACCATGCTAGCCCCAGGATACTTAAAGAGTTTTATGGGTCATTAGCAGTGGCAACAGCAGCTTGAGATGAACCCAGAAGCCACAAGGGACCATTGCATTATCTTGCAGCTTTCTTCCTTAACAATAAGATTCAGCCAGCCTGCTGGAGTGATAAAGCAAGCAGGAACATCATATTACCTCCCCATGGCCATCTGATTCTCAGGACCAGGATTCTGATCTCTGGCATGATCTATTCCAGTTTGAACTCAATGCAACACAGAGCAGTTGTGTTCTTCAGAAGGTGGAAGGGTTGAAGGCATGATATGCCCCAACTTCTCCTATTTACCAAGACAGCCCCCATTGTCTGGCAACTCCTGCTGTAAATTACTGCCCTTCTTTTTGCAGATGCCTTGTTCAAAAATGTCTGATGTTGTCCTTCAGCTCCCTCCCCAGGGTCTCGATAAGTTAAAATCCTAACCCTAACCCTAAACCTAAACCTATGACTGCTTAGCACTGGGCTTCTGAGTTGGAGATTTTTCTCCAACACTCTCTGCGGGGTGACCAGAGCGAAAACATTTTGATTAATGGCACCCTGTTTATGGAATTCCCACCCCAGAGAGACTTGCCTGGCATCAACGTTGCTTTTGTTTCAGTGCCAGGAAAAGAAGTCTGTATTTCCCCAGGTTTTTAAATGTATTAATACATTTTTAATGCTGCTAAGGGTTGCTGTTTTTTGGGGGGTGGCATATTTATCTTGCTTTTCTCAACTGCTCTGGAAACACACCTACTTTTCTATATTCTGGTTAATCTTGGCTGCTTGTTAACAATGGAAGAGTTTTTATTCCTTAACCCACAATCTGAAGTTGGACAGTGAAGGAAAGAAAGTTCAACCTCCTCTTTGTGGAGGAGATTTGTCAGGTAAGTGCAATATTAACTGAAATGCACTAGCATCTCATTATTCTCCTCTCCATATCTTCTACATTTTATTTTCTTTTTAATTTATTTTTGATTTTGACATTATTAGCAACCCAAAAGTGCACTAGCAGGGTGTTGCATCGTACCATAGAGCAAGCAAAATAAGCAATAAATATTAAGAAAAGGAAATGGTAACAAACTAATGTAAATCAAGATACCAATATGCCCCCAGTTGATATGGATGGTGAATACTGAGCCATCTATATGAGAAGCCTTTCCTAGACAGTTGACTGTTGGCTCTGGTGCAAGAAATGAGCAGCAGAGGAATTGGGTGTGTTCAAGGCTCTGGAGTGGCTCTGGATATTATGGAGTAGAGGGGCCTACTTCCTGTTTTCTCCAATAATAATAATAATAATAATAATAATAATTTAATATTTATTCCCCAGCCACTCTGGGCGGCTTCCAACAAAACACTAAAATACAGTAACCTATTAAACATTAAAAGCTTCCCTAAACAGGGCTGCCTTTAGATGTCTTCTAAAAGTTTGGTAGTTATTTTTCTCTTTGACTCGTAATCTGGGGAACCGGGTTCGCTTCCCCGCTCCTCCACATGCAGCTGCTGGGTGACCTTGAGCTAGTCACACTTCTCTGAAGTCTCTCAGCCTCACTCTGTTAGCTGCTTTGAGACTCCTTAAGAGGAGTAAAAGGTGGGATATCAAATCCAAACTCTTCTTCTTCTTCTTCTTCTTCTTCTTCTTCTTCTTCTTCTTCTTGTTTTTAGGTGCCAGCTCAACCAAATTGCTGTTCAAGCAGGGGTTCGGCCTGGCCAATGGTTGGCAATTTTAGAGCCCTCCGGATTATTATTCAGTGTTCATCTGATTTGCATTCATGTTATCAAGAGGCTTATACACAAGTGTGCTTTGAATACCATTTGTGCCTGCCCCAAAGAGGCAGACATGCTTCTTTGTTTCAATAGGTGCACGTCTCATACTTTCCTGCTAAACTCTTCCAACTTATTGATCCATAAATATTCCAGGGGGGAGGGGTGTTGTTTTTGTTTGTGTCCACTGGGGAAGAATTGTAAACAACAAATAAAGGAGAATGACGTGTGAATGATCCAGTATAAATCTACCACAAGTGCACTATCATTGTGTAAATGACATATTGCAGAATATACCCACAAAGAAAACTCCAGTCTGCTTTTTATTTCTGTCTCTGCTGACATTAGATTCTTACTTTGCTTTTCATTGTGTTTTGAGTGCTGTAATGGTTCTAGGGGGTTGCTCATGCGTAAGTTGCTGCCACTCTTGGCTTGGTTGCCTGGTTGAACCCTTTCTGTCTGGACAGCCCTTCACTTCGTGGCTGTCTCAGTCGCTGGCAGAATCCGTCAGTGGGCGTTTCTTAAACTTCTTCCAGCAAAGAAGTTCTTTGACGCCGGAGATTACCTAAGACTTTCTTTGAAATGACTGACAACTTGGACCTGATTGACATTTGGAGAACAAGAAATCCTCTCGAGAGGGAGGGAACATTCTTTTCAGAATCACAGATGACCTGGACAAGAATAGATCAAATATGGATTACTAGTGGAATGGCTCCAAAAATAAAGAAAGTGGAAATCTGCCCAAAGACATGCTCCGACCATAATGTGATAAAGATGGAAATGAAAATGACAACAGCTGGTTCCTTCAGATGGAGAATGAATGACATCTTATTCAGAGATCCAGAGGTGCATCAAAAGGCCCAAAAGACTTTGAAGGACTATTTTGAGATAAATCTGAGGACAGAAGTGGAGAAACGAGTGATCTGGGACGCAAGCAAGGCCGTGATGAGGGGTTTCCTGATACAGCAGAATTCCTTGAAAAGGAGGAAACAGCAGGAGAAGAAAGACAAAATTTTGGAAAAGATAAAAGATAGTGAAAAGAAATTGAGATCTAACCCAAAGTCCCATGAGATCCTGAGAGAAATTAAACTGTATCAGAAGCAATATATGGAACTGATGAACCAGGAGATTGAATGGAAAATTAAACGAATGAGACAAAAGACATTCGAATCGGCAGACAAATGTGGAAAACTCCTTTCATGGCAATTGAAGAAGAGACAGAAATTGAACACAGTCACGAGTTTGGAGGTAGATGGAAAGAACATTTCTAAACCAAATGAGATCAGTAATGGCTTTCAGAGTTATTTCAGAAGACTGTATGCACAAGGGCCGGAAAACGAAAGAGAAATGGAAGAATTTCTCAAGAAACATGGATTACAAAAAATTTCGCAACAAAGTAGGTTGCTTTTAAATGAGAAAATAACTGAACAAGAAATTGAGGGTGCCATTCAAAATATGCAACTGGGGAAATCTCCAGGGCCAGATGGATTAACCTCCAGATACTACAAAGCTTTGAAAGACTGGATAATACAGCCGCTTAAGGAGGTTTGTAACGAGATATTAGAGGGGAAAAGGGCACCTGAGACGTGGAAAGAAGCCTTCATCACACTTATACCAAAGACTGAGGTTGATAAAAAACAGATCAAGAACTACCGCCCTATATCATTACTCAATGTGGATTATAAAATTTTTGCAGACATTTTGGCAAAAAGATTAAAGAAGGTCCTGGTGGAGGAGATTCATAAAGATCAGGCAGGCTTTCTCCCGGGTAGGCATATATCTACCAATGTAAGGAATATAATTGACATTATAGAAATGTTGACAGTGAACATTAATACAAAGGCAGTTTTAATTTTTGTGGACGCGGAGAAAGCCTTTGACAATATATCTTGGAAATTTATGAAAAAGAATCTCCACGGGATGGGGGTAGGCCAAAGGTTTGAAAATGGTATAAGTGCAATTTATTCTGAGCAAAAGGCAAAGTTAATTGTAAATAATGTGGTCATGGATGAATTACCTATAGAAAAAGGGACACGTCAGGGGTGCCCAATATCCCCACTACTTTTTATATCGGTCCTGGAGGTTCTGCTAAACATGATTAGGGGGGATCAGCTGGTAAAAGGGATTCAGGTCGGAGCCAGACACTACAAATTGAAGGCCTTTGCAGATGACTTAGTATTGACCTTGCAAGAGCCAGACACTAGTACCAAAAGAGCTCTAGAATTAATTCAAGTATTTGGCCAGGTCGCAGGATTTAAGTTGAACAAACAAAAAACTAAGGTACTGGAAAAAAACTTAACAAATGCTGAAAGAGAAAGATTCCAAGAGGAAACTGGGTTAGTGGTGGTAAAGAGTGTAAAATACCTGGGGATTAACATGACATCAAAGAATGTAAACTTATTTAAGGATAACTATGATAAGTGCTGGACTGAGATAAAGAAAGATTTAGAAATATGGTCAAACCTGAAGCTTTCCTTGTTAGGTCGAATTGCAGTAATCAAAATGAATGTATTGCCTAGAATGTTGTTTCTGTTTCAGACATTACAAATTGTTGATAAACTGGACTGTTTCAAGAAGTGGCAGAAAGATATATCTAAATTTGTCTGGCAGGGCAAAAAGCCCAGAATTAAGTTTAAGATACTTACCGATTCTAAAGAAAGAGGGGGGTTTGCCCTGCCGGACTTAAGACTCTACTATGAAGCGGCAGCTTTCTGCTGGTTAAAAGATTGGCTACTTCTTGAAAACGCAGACATTCTAGATTTGGAAGGATTTGATAATAACTTTGGTTGGCATGCATATATCTGGTATGACAAGGTTAAAGTGTATAAGGGGTTTAAAAATCACATTGTCAGGAAAGCACTATATAATGTTTGGATACGATACAAAGATTTATTGGAAAGTAAAACTCCCAGGTGGCTCTCACCCATGGAGGCCAAGGAGGTAAAGAAACTTAATATGAGAACTAATTGGCCGAAATATTCTGAAATTTTAGAACAAGAAGGTGGTGAATTTAAATTACAAAGTTATGAGAAAATAAAGTCCAAGGTACGAGATTGGCTCCATTATTTTCAAATAATGGAGGCCTACAAACAAGACAGGAAAATAGGTTTCCAGGTGGAGAAATCGAAATTAGAAACAGAACTGTTAGAACCCAATACTAAGAATTTATCAAGAATGTATAACTTGCTGTTGAAGTGGAATACATTAGATGAGACAGTGAAGTCTGCTATGGTTAAATGGGCACAGGACATAGGTCATGACATTATGTTTGCTGACTGGGAGCAGTTATGGACCACAGGTATTAAATTTACGGCATGTAATGCCTTACGAGAAAACATTATGAAAATGATTTACAGGTGGTACATGACCCCAGTCAAGCTTGCGAAGATTTATCATTTGCCCAATAACAAATGTTGGAAATGTAAAGAGACTGAAGGTACCTTTTTCCACCTTTGGTGGACCTGCCCAAAGATTAAGGCCTTCTGGGAAATGATTTTTAATGAAATTAAGAAAGTGCTTAAGTGCACCTTTAACAAGAAACCAGAGGCATTTCTCTTGGGTATGGTTGGCCAGCTGGTGTCGAAGAAGGATAAGAACTTCTTTTTGTATGCTACTACGGCAGCAAGGATTCTTCTAGCAAAGTATTGGAAGACACAAGAGCTACCCACGCTGGAGGAATGGCAGGCGAAAGTGATTGACTTTATGGGATTGGCAGAAATGACCGGCAGAATCCGCGACCAAGAGAAAGAGACTGTGGAAGAAGATTGGAAGAAATTTAAGATGTATCTTAAGAACTATTATAAAATTGAGGAGTGCTAAAATGCTGAGGGAAAAGAAGACGTAGAATTGCAGCGGAAAATTGTGTTTAATTTTAGGATGGAATTGAAAAAGAGAATCAATTTTCATTTAAATTGGTTAAGAAGGGTTGCTGAATAATGGTTTAAAATCAAGGATGCATAAAGGGAAATGTATGGGGAAGTCCGGGAAAAGAGGGTTATGGAAATAAGGTTAAGAAAAAAATGATTTTTTGTATTTGTTTTTATGTTGCTTTTGTTTATGTTAAAAATTTGGAAATTAATAAAAATTTTATTTTAAAAAAAAAGAAGTTCTTTGACGCCAAGTCTCCTCCTACCCTCCCTGCGCGGAAGTCTTCTGTGCAGGGAGGGTGTGGGCAGCGGAGGACCCGTGCTCTCCCCACTAGTCTCCGGTGAAGAGTCCTGGAGCCTTTTCTCCGATTCCCCCATCTGCCCCCCTTCTCTCCTGGTGTTACGTTGATTTCCTTCCCCAGCAGATGGGCTGCCTCTCTCCCTGCTGGGACCCTCTCCGGCATTGCTCTGGAGCCTTCCCTCCGCCTCTGGCTCTGATGGCAGTTCCCTGACAAGTGCTCTTCACAAACAAAAAAGGGTGATAACTGCACACACACACAAAACTTTGGAGGCTGACAATTCTCCCTCGTGAACTGAAGTTTCATCTGGCTCTGGTTGATGAATCTTGGGGTTCTTGCGGGGGTTGGATGGCAAACGGATCCAGCAAAGTTGAAATCTGTCCACTCTGATGTGCACCAGCCAATCAGGTGTGCAAACTCTTGTCCTCTGAGGATCAGTGCCCTTTTAGGGATGCCAGATCCACCCAACTGTGTTAACTGCTGCACACATACGATTGGTCCATAATTTTTAGTCATGTTTTAAAGTATTCCACAGACTCAGGGCAGATTGCAGCCATTTCATCAATAGTTATCCCCATCTCCAAAGGGATCTCAATTTAGATTTTAGATTTAGATGGCTTAATAATAATAATAATAATAATAATAATAATAATAATTGTACACCACCCCTCTGACTGGGTTGTCCCAGCCACTCTGGGAGGCTTCCAGCATATACAAAAACATAATAAAACATTAAACATTTTTAAAAACCTCCCTATACAGGGCTGCCTTCAGATGTCTTCCAAAGGTTGTATTGTTACGTATCTCCTTGACATCTGATAGGAGGTCATTCCACAGGGAGGGTGCCACTACCAAGAATGCCCTCTACCTGGTTCCCTGTAACCTCACTTCTTGCAGTTAGCAGTGGCGTAGCGTGGGGGGTGCAGGGGGGCCGGCCGCACCGGGCGCAACATCGGGGGGGGGCGCTCGCCGCCTCCAGAGTCGCCGAAGAGCCTCAGGCGCAGGCTGTAGCAGAGCCCCATGTCTCGCGGAACCGACGAGCTGTGCGCGCGTCCAGGCTGAAGGCGTCCGGCAGGCAGTGGCTCTCAGCGCTTGCCGTGGTCCCCGCGCATCAGGGCCGCGGAGGGCGCACCAGGCAGCCCCTCCTCACAGCCCCGCCGCCACTGCTGCTGCAGCTGCTGGGCCATGTTGCATTTTCCTCGCCTCTCTGCCCTCCTCCTCCTCCCGGCAAGCGGCGTCGTTTGGGTGGTAGCGCCAGCGGCAACTCGCCTCAGATCACCTGACACGGACCCGCCGCCGCCGCTGTGGCTACCTTACCGTAAATACCCCAGCCCAGGCAGCAGCAAGAAGAAGCTGGCAGCGGCGGCAGGTTAGGGGTTAGGGGCACAAATTACTTGCCTTGCCCCGGGTTAGGGGGCGCAAATTACTTGCCTTGCCCCGGGTGCTGACAACCCACGCTACGCCGCTGGCAGTTAGGGAACCACCAGAAGGCCCTCAGAGCTGGACCTCAGATAATAATAATTTATTATTTATACCCCACCTATATGGCTGAGTTTCCCCAGCCACGCTAGGTGGCTCCCAACAGAATATTAAAAACATGATACAGCATTAAACATTAAAAACTTCCCTAAACAGGGCTGCCTTCAGATGTCTTCTAAAAGTCGGATAGTTGTTTATTTCCTTGACATCTGGTGGGAGGGCGTTCCACAGGGCAGGTGCCACTACCTAGAAGGCCCTCAGCCTGGTTCCCTGTAGCCTCACTTCTTGCAGCGAGGGAACCGCCAGAAGGCCCTCGGTGCTGGACCTCAGTGTCCGGGCTGGATGATGGGGGTGGAGATGCTCCTTCAGGAATACAGGACCGAGGCCGTTTAGGGCTTTAAAGGTCAGCACCAACACTTTGAATTGTGCTCAGAAATGTACTGGGAGCCAATGTAGGTTTTTCAGAACCAGTGTTATAGGGTCTGGGTGGCCGCTCCCAGTCACCAGTCTAGCTGCCACATTTTGAATTAGGAGACAAAGGACAGCAAATAACCATTCCTTTCCATTCACAATTTTCTTGTACCATACCCCTCCTTTTCTCCCCGAAATCAGCCCTTGCACAACATACACTTTGTTCTAATTCCATTCACCGCTACCAGCTTTGCTTCTACGGAGCTAGAGGAGAAACATTTGGAAATGAGAGAGATGGCATCAAGATGTTCTGTGAGAGAGATGTGATATCGGGGGAGGAGGAAGAAGGCAGCCCTTTGAAATAAGGAAACACTTTTAAAAATAAAATACTTCCGACTCCTTTCCTGGTTACATTACCAAACACATTTGACTCTTTTATCCAAGGATCTTGAGGCAGTTATTCCATTTTATCCTTGCAATAGCAATGACAAACCTAGACAGCTTCCTAAAAAGCAGAGACCTCACCTTGCCAACAAAGGTCCATATAGTTAAAGCTATGGTTTTCCCAGTAGTGATGTATGGAAGTGAGAGCTGGACCATAAAGATGGCTGATCGCCGAAGAATTGATGCTTTTGAATTATGCTGCTGGAGGAGACTCTTGAGAGTCCCATGGACTGCAAGAAGATCAAACATCTCCATTCTTAAGGAAGTCAGCCCTGAGTGCTCACTGGAAGGACAGATCCTGAATCTGAGGCTCCAATACTTTGGCCACCTCATGAGAAGAGAAGACTCCCTGGAAAAGACCCTGATGTTGGGGAAGATGGAGGGCACAAGGAGAAGGGGATGACAGAGGATGAGATGGTTGGACAGTGTTCTCGAAGCTACCAGCATGAGTTTGACCAAATTGTGGGAGGCAGTGGAAAACAGGAGTGCCTGGTGTGCTTTGGTCCAGGGGGTCACAAAGAGTCAGACACAACTAAATGACTAAACAACAACAACATCCTTGCAATAACTTAGTGGTGCGGTGCCCAAGACAACCTCAGCAAGACTCATGTCCGAATTGGAGTTTGAACCTGGGTTTTCCTTGTCCAACTTCAAGACTACTAGCCCATGCTAGGCTGACTAGGGGGGAAGATATAATATTGGTCCCCAACAGTACCTGTGCACCTTCTGCGTTTTTCAGTGGTCCTGATAAAAAGCACAGTCTGCTCTTGCAACTGGGCACAAAACAACCGCTCTAACCTCCCATGCTGTGAGACAGGTCAGAAGCCTCAGCAGATCTTAACAACCGTTATCTGTGTCCTGTGACTCAAAACAAACAGAGAGAAGAATAAATAAGGCTCACAACTGTTCATACAGAATCTCCCCCGTAGATTTATTCACTCTTGCCCACATGCAGAAAGTCAGGCCTCCTTATTAGCTTGGGAAGAAACTGCATTTGTCCGGGTGGCTGAGAAGTCTGTGTATGCCAAGTCCATGTTTTTTCCTAGAATAGGGGTGGAAAGGAGACCGGTGGCTCTCCAAACAGGGTTGCCACCATTGTTCTGGCAAAATACAGGACAGGACAGCAGTGGTGGAGGAAGGGGGTGTGGGGGGTGCCGTCCACCTGGGGTGTCATCACTGTAGGGGGTGACAAAATGAGTTTTTTTAAAAAAATTGGACTCACAATTTTTTTTAGGAGTGACATGGTGGCTTAGGCGCCTGCAGGTTCCGCACTGCCTAAAACAGCAGTGTGGGACTTGCGTCTGTCTACTGCCTCTTCCTCAGCCGCCCTACGGCTGAGGGGGAAGCGGTGGTGAGGCTCCAAGCATCAGAGAGGCTCGCCCCGCCTCATGGGTGCATCGCTCCACTCCCACGGATGTGGATCGCCCCACCCCCGGCTGCAGAACACGCCCCCCCACCAGGCACCTGAGCGGCTAGCTATGCCACTGCAGACAGTGCGGTAAAAAGGGTAAAGGTAAAGGACCCCTGGATGGTTAAGTCCAGTCAAAGGCGACTCTGGGGTTGTGGCGCTCATCTCGCTTTCAAGCCAAGGGA
Source organism: Podarcis cretensis (assembly GCF_951804945.1). Taxonomy (NCBI): domain Eukaryota; kingdom Metazoa; phylum Chordata; class Lepidosauria; order Squamata; family Lacertidae; genus Podarcis; species Podarcis cretensis. Next base: position 94,541,505 of record NC_137175.1, read on the forward strand.
GCTGGCCTTTGTCCGCAGACAGCTTTCTGGGTCATGTGGCCAGCGTGACTAAACCAATTCTGGCACAACGGGACACCATGACGGAAACCAGAGTGCACGGAAATGCCATTTACATTCCCGCCGGAGAGGTTCCTATTTATCTACTTGCACTGGTGTGCTTTCGAACTGCTAGGTTGGCAGGAGCTGGGACAGAGCAAGGGGAGCTCACCCCGTCATGGGGATTCGAACTGCCGACCTTCCGATTGGCAAGTCCTAGGCTCAGTGGTTTAGACCACAGGGCCACCCGTGTCCCAGGACAGTACAGTGCAGTGCGGGGGGGGGGTGACATTATTATTATTTTTTTCCATCTGGTGCTGAAGTGACTTCAAAGCAATCCATGACAACTATTGGAGCCTAACAGGATGGCCCCTCTGGAATTTGTCTCACACGTGCACGCACACACATACATGGATTTGTAAATCTGTCTGTGCTTGGCTACCCAGAGCTTAAAGACATGACCTTTCACACACCTTTTCGAACACATGCATTTGGAGAGGATCCCCAACATGGCAGACACAGAGACACACACACACACACACACAGAGAGAGAGAGAGAGAGAGAGAGAGAGAGCACTGAAATACAGGACAAAACTGTTATAATACAGGACGTAGCATTTTGCATCGAAATATGGGACATACGGGACAGGTGGCAATCCTATCTCCAGAAATTGTTGGACTCCAACTCCCATCATCCCTGACCATTGGCCAAGCTGGCTGGGGCTTAGGGTGGGTGTCCGATGACATCTAGAGAGCACCACACTGACATCTGTGTACCAGAGGCATTGAGTGCATACGAACACCATATGTGCTTCATTTTAAAGAGGAGCCTGGAGCACTCTTGAGTAAACCACCTGTTACCTGTTTGCCTACTCAGGATCATGAGGGGATACAGAAAAGGATCTGAAAGCTGCCCCTTAACTTGGAATTAAAGATCTCTTTCCTCATTTTAATTGGGAAGAAACCGTCATGGCGGGGGGGGGGGACGACTCTGGTTGAAATGTGTGACGTTCGCCATGCCCTAATTCTCCTCCTGAAGTTGTTTTGTTCAGGACTTCAGAACACATCGGAGTGAAAGCATCGTCTAGGGGCAAATGATTTTTTCCTGAAACTTCAAGAAGGAATTGGAGTAAAGAAGGGTTCAAGTCACCCTTCTGCCATGAACGTCTTCTAAAGCGCTGACTCCCCGGTTGAATAATAATAATAATAAACAGGCATCAGAGCTATCAACATCCAGAGGTGATTTTCTTCCTGTTGTCTTTGTGCATTTCAGATTTCCCAAAAATAAGATGCATACATGGATTTTAAGATATTTGGAAAATTAACATTTCCTTTAAAAAAGTAAGTTTCCAGTCCCTATGAAACACCAGTAGTAGAGAGTATCTCCAAAAGAAATATTTGGTGCCCTATATAATCATCTTGTCACAGCTCTATCTGTACTACTATTACTAAGCACCTGATGTTGAGCCACACACTCTAAAAGAAATTAGGAACCCAGTCAACAGCTAACAATCCAAAAACTGAGAGAAAAACAGCAGAACTTGCCTGCTTTCCTTCTGATGGCTTTCCCTACTTTCTAACAGCTCCAGGTTCATTGGCTGTTAGGCAAAGCTCTTTAACGTCAGCTGACAGCAGGTTATGGCATTTCTCAGGTGAAGCAAGATAAACAGGAGATGGAGAGACAGGAAATTGACATCTCACCCCCCTCCCCCAGCACTGGAGAAAGAACTGGAAACTCCACTTCTGTTCCATCAAAGAAAATTGGGGGCAGAGGGACTAGAATAACGCCTTGCTCAAATCCAGATCATAATAAGAGCAGAACAACGCATTGCCTCAGTAACTGTGTCTGTACTCAACCTAATACTTGAGGAGACTGCACAAGATCAGCAAGGAGGAGGGTGAAAATCAGCAAGGAAGAGGATGAAATGTTCAGCCTTACCTGTGCCTGAAGGTTGTTTCCTACAAATGCTTCTCCTGACTCTCTCTCCCCCAAATGACTTTTTTCCATTCCTGGAGATGGGATGATTTGGGGGGGGGGGGGGTTATTAGCTAAACACACAGGGGAGAAGAAGTGGGTGATGAAAACGTTAGGCAAACCCCTGGTCTGTCCTACAAATTCCACCATACCTGTATAAGACAAGCATAAAGGTAAAGGGACCCCTGACCATTAGGTCCAGTCGTGACCAACTCTGGGGTTGTGGATTTAGGTTTGATGAGGCCCTAAGCTACTGAACGTAATGGGGCCCTTTATATGTGATATTTTAGGGAGCAGGCTAGCAGGCGGGGCCCATTACTTACATCATAGGACTCTACACAACACAAAACGCTGTTGCTGTGTGTAGGTTTTATTTTATTTGTTTCTTATCTTATACTTTAGAAATGTACATCCAGGTTTTTTTCCTTTAATTTTTTTGAGGGACACCAAGTGGCGCCCTAAGCTATAGCTTGTTTAGCTTATATGTAAATCTAGCACTGAACATGGGACGCAGGTGGCGCTGTGGGTTAAAGCCTCAGCACCTAGGACTTGCCGATCGAAAGGTCGGCGGTTCGAATCCCTGCGGCGGGGTGCGCTCCCGCTGCTCGGTCCCAGCGCCTGCCAACCTAGCAGTTCGAAAGCACCTCCGGGTGCAAGTAGATAAATAGGGACCGCTTACCAGCAGGAAGGTAAACGGCGTTTCCGTGTGCGGCTCTGGCTCGCCAGAGCAGCGATGTCACGCTGGCCACGTGACCCGGAAGTGTCTCCGGACAGCGCTGGCCCCTGGCCTCTTAAGTGAGATGGGCGCACAACCCCAGAGTCTGTCAAGACTGGCCCGTACGGGCAGGGGTACCTTTACCTTTACCTTAGTCTGGGGGGAAGAGTTCACCCACTGTCTCGCCAAACCAGAAGAACTGAAAGGGTTAAAATGCAACAGAAGTACAAGAGAGGAAGGACTGGACTTTGGAACCCTTCGTGCTGTGAAAGGGGTGGAGGCTCAGAGTGACCAAGTTGTAGCTAAGAGCGGCAGGCTCAGCGTCGCGCTCTGGATGTTAATTGTAAATAAACGTACCATAAAACTGCCATTAATACCCCAGTAATAAGATCATTAAGTTTGCAGATGATACAACGGTGGTTGGTTTAATCACGGGTGGAGAGGGGAAGGTGGCCTATGGGAAGGAAGTTGAGCAGTTGGGGGAGTGGTGCAGGAAAAACAACTTACTCCTTAACTTAAAGAAAACAAAAGAGATTATTGTGGAATTTAGGAAATGTAAATTGAATATTCAGCCACATATTGAGGGGAAGTGCGTGGGACAGGTCTCGGTGTTTCGATTTCTGGGAATGGAGTTGAGAGATGACCTAAAATGGGGAGAAAACAGCAAGGACCTGATGAAGAGAGCACAGCAGAGGTTATATTTTCTGAGAATCCTCCAGAAAAACAATCTCTCAAAGGACCTGTTGATGGCATTTTACGATTGTACTGTTGAGAGTGTATTGACTTATGGTCTGTGTGTGTGGTTTGGGAGCTGCACAGCCAGGGGAAAAACAATGCTGTCTAGGGTTGTAAAGACTGTGGAGAGAATAATTGGGGGCACTCTTCCCACCTTGGATCAAATCTATGCTTCCAGGTGCCATAAGAAAGCTGCAGAGATAGCGCAGGATAATATGCACCCCGGAAATGATCTCTTCCAGCTTCTGCTTTCTGGAAGAAGGTACAAGGTTATAAAGACTTGGACTAGCTGCCTGAGAAACAGTTTCTATCCAAATGCAATTTTGGTTTTAAATGCAGTATAAGGAGTCTTTATGGGAGTATATCGTATTTAAAAATGGGGTATCAGAGTTTTTAGGGGGCTAACCAGGTTGGGATAGCTGGGATAGCAGGCTTGTTGGTTTTTGAATGTCCTATGTAGATTTTTTCAATTTTGTTGTTCTATATGGGACAATGACAATAAAGATTTTTGTATCGTATCATATTGTAATTCTTATCAGAGCTTGCTTGCCTGCCTGAGATCATTACATCATGGTGGTTGTGGTCAGTGCTATACAGTGGTACCTCGGGTTACATATGCTTCAGGTTACATACGCTTCAGGTTACTCCGCTAACCCAGAATTAGTATTTCAGGTTAAGAACTTTGCTTCAGGATGAGAACAGAAATTGTGCTCTGGTGGCGTGGCGTGGCGGCGCGGCGCGGCGGCAGCAGGAAGCCCCATTAGCTAAAGTGGTCTTCAGGTTAAGAACAGTTTCAGGTTAAGAACAGACGGACGAACGAATTAAGTACTTAACCCGAGGTACCACTGTATTTCTAGAAAAAGTGGTGCCAGAATTCATCATGAATGACTCCCTTTGTTATGTACTGAAGTTCTCACCCTGGGCCAGCAGGGGGATACTGTAGATAGTTATGCAAATGAAGGATTGAAAGTGACGTTCAGTGATTGGATAGTTTGTATGCAAATGAAGGATCGAAAGTGATGTTTAGTGATTGGATAGTTTTAGAAAGTTGCAACAGTTACCTTGTTCTGGAGCTCAATATAAGCAGGCTGACTGAGCTCCTCAGTTCAGTTCTGTTCTGGCCTTTGAATAAACAAAAGCTGTTTGAAGAATCGCTGTGTCGTCTGATATGTTTGCCCACAACTTAACACCCTTGTTCTCTTATAATGGCAATGATGTCCTCCTGAGAGGTGCCGGAACTGAGTTCAGGTGAGAAGAAAGCCCTAGCTTTGTTTCAGCTGCACTGTAAACCAATCACTGAGATTTACAAGTGGGGTGAATGCTGCTGCACTCTGGTCCTGCTTAGAATAATAGAATCATAGAATTGTAGTGTTGGAAGGGACCCTGCGGGTCATCTAGTACAACCCCCTGCAATGCAAAATGCACTTGACTATAACACAAACAATGTTTAGTACAATATTCTCCTTGGCCATAGTAGAAATCATGGTTCAGTTAAAAAACAAAAGATATGCCAATTGGATCAGAACAGGAAAAAGGCAAAGGAGCGAAGAGACAATTACCGGTATGTATTAACACACAAGAGGGACGCAGGTGGCGCTGTGGGTTAAAGCCTCAGCGCCTAGGACTTGCCGATCGAAAGGTCGGCGGTTCGAATCCCTGCGGCGGGGTGCGCTCCCGCTGCTCGGTCCCAGCGCCTGCCAACCTAGCAGTTCAAAAGCACCTCCGGGTGCAAGTAGATAAATAGGGACCGCTTACCAGCGGGAAGGTAAACGGCGTTTCCGTGTGCGGCTCTGGCTCGCCAGAGCAGCGATGTCACGCTGGCCACGTGACCCGGAAGTGTCTCCGGACAGCGCTGGCCCCTGGCCTCTTAAGTGAGATGGGCGCACAACCCCAGAGTCTGTCAAGACTGGCCCGTACGGGCAGGGGTACCTTTACCTTTACCTTATTAACACACAAAAGCACTCATAAAAGAAGTACAAAGCCCACACCATAGACCTGAGGGGCAGGGGGGGGGGTAAGTGAAGGAAAGAGAAAAATTATAGGTGCAGCTGCTGTGTTGACCTAATGGGCACACAGTGTCCGAAACTGCACCACGCTTGAGCGAGGCCTAAGATTATAGCAGTATCTCTGCCATTTGGTTGTTTGTAACTCTACCCAACTTAATAAAGCAAGTTCAACCATCTAACTAGTACAGTGCTACCTCGGGTTAAGAACTTAATTCGTTCCGGAGGTCCATTCTTAACCTGAAACTGTTCTTAATCTGAAGCACCACTTTAGCTAATGGGGCATCCTGCCGCTGCTGCGCCGCCGGAGCACAATTTCTGTTCTCATCCTGAAGCAAAGTTCTTAACCCAAGGTACTATTTCTGGGTTAGAGGAGTATGTAACCTTAAGCGTCTGTAACCTGAAGTGTATGTAACCCAAGGTGCCACTGTACTAGTACTAACTAGTATGCGAGTGGCGCTGTGGTCTAAACCACAGAGCCTAGGGCTTGCCGATCAGAAGGTTGGCAGTTCGAATCCCCACAACGGGGTGAGCTCCTGTTGCTTGGTCCCTGCTCCTGCCAACCTAGCAGTTCAAAAGCACGTCAAAGTGCAAGTCGATAAATAGGTACCGCTCCGGCGGGAAGGTAAACGGCATTTCTGTGCGCTGCTCTGGTTCGCCAGAAGCGGCTTATTCATGCTGACCACATGACCCGGAAGCTGTACGCTGGCTCCCTCGGTCAGTAAAGCGAGATGAGCACTGCAACCCCTGAGTCGTCCACGACTGGACTTAACGGTCACAGGTCCCTTTAACTTTACCTAACTCTACCCAGACAAGGCTGGATAGCTCAGCTGGTTAGAGTGTGGTGCTGATAATGCCAAGGTTGCAGGTTCAACCCCTGTATGGGACAGCTGTGTATTCTTGCATTGCAGGGCGTTGCACCTCAGGGTCCCCTCCAACTCTACAATGATTCTTAGGGACGCAGGTGGCGCTGTGGGTTAAAGCCTCAGCGCCTAGGACTTGCCGATCAAAAGGTCGGCGGTTCGAATCCCTGCGGCGGGGTGCGCTCCCGCTGCTCGGTCCCAGCGTCTGCCAACCTAGCAGTTCGAAAGCACCTCCGGGTGCAAGTAGATAAATAGGGACCGCTTACCAGCGGGAAGGTAAACGGCGTTTCCGTGTGCGGCTCTGGCTCGCCAGAGCAGCGATGTCACGCTGGCCACGTGACCCGGAAGTGTCTCCGGACAGCGCTGGCCCCTGGCCTCTTAAGTGAGATGGGCGCACAACCCCAGAGTCTGTCAAGACTGGCCCATACGGGCAGGGGTACCTTTACCTTTACCTTTAACTCTACCCAACTTAATAATGCGAGTTCAGCCATCTAACGAGCACTTTCTCTCTTTTTTTGCATTCAGCCTTCCCACAAGTAAAACAAAACACTGCAAGTTGTGGGACCAGGATGCTGAACTAGATGGGCTTAGGCGGAGGGAACGTTCTTTCATACATAAAAGGTAAAGGTAAAGGTACCCCTGCCCGTACGGGCCAGTCTTGACAGACTCTGGGGTTGTGCGCCCATCTCACTCAAGAGGCCGGGGGCCAGCGCTGTCCGGAGACACTTCCGGGTCACGTGGCCAGCGTGACATCGCTGCTCTGGCGAGCCAGAGCCGCACACGGAAACGCCGTTTACCTTCCCGCTGGTAAGCGGTCCCTATTTATCTACTTGCACCCGGGGGTGCTTTCGAACTGCTAGGTTGGCAGGCGCTGGGACCGAGCAGCGGGAGCGCACCCCGCCGCAGGGATTCGAACCGCCGACCTTTCGATCGGCAAGTCCTAGGCGCTGAGGCTTTAACCCACAGCGCCACCTGCGTCCCATTCTTTCATACATAGTGGACATGTAAAAGGGTAAAAGAGTACTGGGAAATTATCTATCATGAATTGGGGGGGAAATGCTTAAAAGTAGTTTCCATAAAAACACAGAGATAATTCAGACTGCAATCCCCAGGTGTCAGAAAAGGCTATTTATGTCTGCAACAACTGCAGCCCATGTTTTGTTAGCCCCAAAATGGAATACAAGCGAGGTCCCAACTAAAGAAGAATGGCAACTTAAGCTGACAGAATATGCCCAACTTGCAGACTTAACATATAGAATAAGAGAACAAGAACATACGTTTAAAGAAGATTAGAAAACGTTTACTGAATATAGGGGAAATAATTGTGTACAGCTGTAAAAGCTGGCAGCATTAAGATAAATTGCAAAGTGTAAATAAGTTTCAATGGATGCAGTAATGGAATACTGAATGGTATAGTTTTTGTAAAATATGCAGGGAGTTATGATATGTAAAATGAACCATGGAAAGAGAAGAAGGGAAGTTATTGATATCTGTCAGGGAACTGCCATCGGAAGGACAGGTGGTGAGAAGGCTTCAGCAGAATAGGAGAGCCTCTTCTTCAGGAGAAGAGGGAACCAGTAGGGGGAGTGCGGGAGCTCCAAAGGAAAGGGAGTCGGAGGGGAGGCTCTGGGATACTTCCAGTGAGAACAGCGAGGAGGTATCAGAACAGCCCATAAGGACTCCCACCCCCCGCCGGAAGCTGTCACGCAGGGAATCCAGGAGGCGCATGTCTGTGAAACAGCTCTTATGTTGGAAACGTTTCCGCAAACGCCCACTGTCAGATTCTACCAGCGACTGAGGGAGCCATGCTCAAGGGCTCTTCTCAAAGCAGGGTTTCACTACACAGAGTGAGCTCTGAGGGATCCAGCTTTAACGCACAAGCTGCTCATTATCCCACCACAGCAATCTGACAGTCCCTGAAAGCAGCTTGTGCAAAGAGAGGCATCATGAGCAACCCAGCCGGAGGCGGAGATGGGGGAGCAGCTGCAGCCGGTCCTAGCCTGGAAGAAAGGTACAGGATGTTGGAGGTACAGTTAGCTCTGCAAACGGCGAGGCTGGAGGAGAGGAGGGCTCATGATGCAGAAAAGGGGAAAGCCGCCCAGCTCTCGAGGAAAGTGCCAGGACTGGTGCAGAAGTTTGGGGGTGATCCCAGGAATTATCAAGCCTTCAGGACAGAGATGCAATATGCCCTCAATCTGCAGTTTGATGATTTTCCTGATGAGGATTCGAGGGTTGGTTTTGTGATTGGGCATCTCGAAGGCACAGCCCGAGATTGGGTGAGACCACTAATGGCAGCCAATAATGAAGCCCTAAGGGACACAAGGAAGTTTTTTCGCGCCATGGATCTGATGTTTTCCAGCGAGATTGAGCAGGGAGTGGCGCGCAGGCAGTTAATGGCGTGTAAACAAGGGAACCGATCTGTCCGTGAGTACTGGACTGAGTTCACCATGTTGATCCATAAATTAGGATGGGATTTGTCAGCGGAACCGATACAAATGCTGTTCGAAGAAGGACTATCTTCGGCAGTGAAAGACGAACTTTCCCGGGGGCCCAGGGCGGAGTCTATGGACCTTCTGACTAAATCAGCGCTGGCCATAGGCTCACGCCAGGAGGCCAGAGCCTTGGAGAAGCGGGAAGGGAAAGGGGAGCGTTGGAGGGATTTCCGCATTCCAGAGATGCCAGAGCAGCCTTCTCTGCCAGCAGAGCCGATGGAAATCGGAACAGCGCGCGCGCGCGCAATTTCAAACCCCAGTGAAGGGAGGAAGAAGGAGGGGAAAGGCGCCAAGAAATGTTTTCTCTGCCAACAGCCAGGTCATTTTGCCAGAGTTTGTCCGCAAAGAAAGGAATGGCAAGGAATGGCGGGAGCTGTTGGGGAGGAGGGAGAAGGAGCTAAGGAGCAAGTAAAAGCCAACGCCTGGCTGCCACCGACGGGGCACAGCAGCCAGGCCAAGGAACAGTAAATGTGCCCACGCCAGAACCCCCAAGACCAGCTCTTGTAATAGAGGTATTGCTGGAGCTGGCAAACGGACACCCACTAAAAGTGAAGGCGCTATTAGACTCAGGCAGCTCCTGCAACTTTATGCGTAAGGAGTTTGCAGCCGCCCATCAGATACAAACCATTCCTTTAAAAAATCCCCTGCAGGTGACCACGATTGATGGGAGGGCGCTGTTGGGGGGAGAAGTAGACCAGCAGACGGTCCCCATGACAATGAGGGTGGCAAGACACACGGAACGGATAGCGTTTAATATAGCCACGTTGGGAGGAGCGCCCATCATTTTGGGGATGAGCTGGCTAGCGCTGCATGATCCGCTTGTGGGATGGCATCAGAGAGTGGTTTCCTTTGGGTCAGCACATTGTATGGGACACTGCACAGAAAAAGGGGGCCAAGCAGGCACTCAGGCCACGTTAGCAAAGATAGAAGCAATGGAACAAGGTAGGGTACCACGACAATATGCAGATTTTGCTGACGTCTTCAGCGAAAGGGAAGCAGATAAACTACCCCCGCACAGAGCCTTTGACTGCCAAATCAACTTACTTCCAGGAGCGCAATTGCCAGTGGGCAAGGTGTATGCAATGTCTGACAGAGAGATGCAGGAGCTAAGGGAGTTTATTGACAAAAACCTCAAGCGTGGGTTCATCAGGGAGTCACGAGCGGTGGGGGGTAGCCCAGTGTTCTTTGTAGACAAAAAAAACTCGGACAAACCGAGATTAATTGTGGATTTCAGGGCCCTAAACGCAGTGTCCGAACCCGTGACCTTCCCTATGCCCAGAATCGATGACATTTTGACCCGGGTGAGAAAAGGGAAGATTTTTACCAAGCTGGACCTGAGGGGGGCGTATAACTTGATACGTATGAGAAAGGGAGATGAGTGGAAAACCACTATGTTCACCCCCTTGGGGGCATTTGAGTACTGCGTTATGCCTTTCGGCCTCCAGGCGGGTTCCGCAGTATTTCAATCATTTATTAATCACGTACTAGGACCATTGCTGTACAAGAACTGCGCTGCGTTCTTGGGCGATGTGCTGGTGTACTCAGAGGATGAAGAGCAGCATGTGCGAGATGTAAGAGAAGTACTGAGCAAACTGCAAGAAAACCAGCTGTGGGTGAAACTGGAGAAGTGTCAGTTTCACGCCAGGGAGGTGGAATTCCTTGGGTACCGGTTGTCGGACAAGGGGCTGGCCATGGATCCTAGCAAGGTGCAAGCAGTGCTGGAATGGAGGCCACCGAAAACTAAGAAAGATGTGCAGAGGTTTTTGGGGTTCGGAAACTTCTATCGGAAGTTCATCAAGAACTTCGCCCATTTAACAGCCCCCATCACGGATTGTCTCAGCAGTAAGAAGAAATTTGTCTGGACGGAAGAAGCGCAGCGAGCTTTCGAAAGTTTAAAGAGGGCGTTTGCTTCGGAAGAACAACTTTTACACGTGGATCTGCAGCAGCCGATGAGGGTGGAAACCGACGCGTCTGACAGAGCGGTGGGGGCCGTGCTTCTGCAGCCAGGAGCGAATACGTCGGAATGGAAGCCGTGTGCCTTCTTCTCGAGGAAATTGAACAAGTCTGAGAGGAATTATACAGTGTACGACAGAGAATTACTCGCTGTCCACGAAGCGTTCAAGAGATGGAGACACCTGTTGATTGGAGCGCAACACAAGGTTCAAGTACGGACAGACCACAAAAATCTAGAATACTGGAGAACAGCCCGAGTGTTGAACCAGAGACAAGTAAGATGGGCGCAAGAGTTCTCCAAGTTCAATTTTGAGATTCGCTACGTGCCAGGGGCTGAGAATGTCAGGGCGGACGCTCTCTCCAGAAAACCTGAGTACTTGGAGGGGGAAGGAGGGGCGGAAGAAAGACATATCATCTCAGAGGACCACTGGGTTTGTGGGGCGGCATTGGTGGGGCAAAGAGAACTGGCAGAGGGTATTGAAAACGATGAATATGCCCAAGAGAAACTTAGGGAACTCAGGGAGACAGGTGAAAACGCAGGGGGGTTTGAGGAAAAGAACGGTAAACTATATTACAAAGGGGCGCTCTACATACCAGGTGGGGAACTAAGAGGGCGAGTGCTTAAGCAGTTGCATGACAGCCCCACGGCCGGGCACTTCGGGCAGCACAAAACCATGTGGTTGGTTACCAGGGAGTTTTGGTGGCCCAAGGTGCGGGAGGACGTGCGGGAGTATGTCAGGGGATGCGACAGGTGCCAAAGAGCAAAGGGAGAGAGGTTGGCGCCAGCGGGGTTATTGGAACCCTTACCCACCCCAGAAAGGCCATGGGAGATGGTATCCATAGACTTCATGACCGATCTACCGAGATCCAAAGGGAAAACCGCGGTCATGGTGGTGGTAGATCTACTAACTAAGATGTGCCACTTTATAGCTTGTTCACATGCAGTGACAGCGGAAGAAACCGCAAGGTTGTTTGTGGAGCACATTTTTAGGTTGCATGGCGCCCCCTTGAGGGTTTTGAGCGACAGAGGAAAACAATTTACTTCTAGGTTCTGGAGGAAACTAATGAGCATGTTGCATGTGGAGGTAAGTTTTTCCACCGCCAGGCACCCAGAAACAAATGGGCAAGCAGAAAGGGCAAACGGGGTTTTGCAACAATATCTGAGGTGTTATGTAAAGGACAGAGAAACTGATTGGGTGGACTGGTTACCTCTGGCAGAATTTGCCTACAACAACGCGGAGAACGCGTCCACAGGGATGAGTCCCTTTTTAGCCAATTATGGGTGTCATCCTCGGGCGTTTCCAGGAGAGGGCGGGGGAAGGTGGAGTGTACCTGCAGCGGAAAATTTTGTTGAAGAGATGGAAGCGATCCACCGTCAGCTCCAACTCAACTTAGAGAAAGCCAAAGAAGAATATAAGAAGCAAGCTGACAGAAATAGGAGGGAAGGCGAAACCATAAGGGTGGGTAACCGGGTGTGGCTATCCACCCAAGGACTGCCGTTCAAGGGAGGGTGTAAGAAATTGAGACCCAAACGGTTGGGACCCTTTGAGGTCATACAGCAGGTCAACCCAGTAGCATTCAAACTCCGATTGCCCAGTCACATGAAATTGCACCCAGTATTTCACAGGTCATTACTGTCGCCCTACAGAGAGGGGTGTGAGTGGGGGGAACGTGAGAGGGAGGTCACCCGAACACCCGTCATAGAAGAGAGAGAACGCAACATGGATGTGGCAGGGATCATTGATTCCAGGTGGAAGGGGAATCAGGTGGAATACTTGGTAGAATGGGAGGGGGAGGAAGAGTCAGAAAACGCATGGGTACCGGCAGAGGAAGTCAAGGACGAGATTTTAATAGAAACGTTTCATCGGCGTTTCCCAAGTAAACCACAACCAGTGGCAAGGTTTAGGAGGGAACACTTCGGGACTACAGATGAGGAAGGGGAATTTGAAGGGTTCCCAGAGTCGGAAGTGGAGGTGGAAACAGATTCCGACGAAGGGGAGGAAGAGGGGGAAAGAGGCGGTAGGCCGTGGTTAGAAGTGTTTGAATCCTCGGAGGATGAGGGGAGTTCCTTCCAGGGATTTCCGTCCTCGCCGCCAGTAGGAGAAGAGGCGGGAGGGGGTGAAGGGGGCCCTGGGGGGGAGGTGGATGTCAGGGAACTGCCATCGGAAGGACAGGTGGTGAGAAGGCTTCAGCAGAATAGGAGAGCCTCTTCTTCAGGAGAAGAGGGAACCAGTAGGGGGAGTGCGGGAGCTCCAAAGGAAAGGGAGTCGGAGGGGAGGCTCTGGGATACTTCCAGTGAGAACAGCGAGGAGGTATCAGAACAGCCCATAAGGACTCCCACCCCCCGCCGGAAGCTGTCACGCAGGGAATCCAGGAGGCGCATGTCTGTGAAACAGCTCTTATGTTGGAAACGTTTCCGCAAACGCCCACTGTCAGATTCTACCAGCGACTGAGGGAGCCATGCTCAAGGGCTCTTCTCAAAGCAGGGTTTCACTACACAGAGTGAGCTCTGAGGGATCCAGCTTTAACGCACAAGCTGCTCATTATCCCACCACAATATCTTAAGGGTGTTAAATGAGTATTTTAAATTGTAAAACAGAAAAATTAATAAAAATTATATTTTTAAAAAATTGATGGCCCTTTTGCCTGATCCTGCAGGGCTCTGCTTATGATCTTATTAACAGCATAATCCTATGCATGTCAGCTCAGAAGGCTAAAATCGTGTGCGCCCTTGCCTGGCTGATAAGTTGAACTCAGTGGGGCTTTCTTGTGAGCAAACACGCAGAGGATTCCACAACCAGAATTCCTTCTTATGTTACAGCGATATCAATGGATGTGGTGGGACTCCTTCCCACAATGCACAGTTAATCTGAAAAAGTTTGGGCACCGAGGAAATGCTGGCATGTGAAGAAATGAAGTTTTCTTATACCGAGTCAAATCATTGGTCCCCCTATCTCAGTATTGCCCACACAGGCCGGCAGTTGGTTTCCAGCATTTCAGAAAAGGATTCCCTGCCAGCCCTACCTGGAGATGTGAGCAACTGAGACTGGGGTTTCCTGCATGCAGAGCAGATGCTCTACCACTGAACTCCAGCCCTTTCCCATAAGAGGAACAAACTTTTCCCACACAGCCTGAGATTTCTCGCGTTACTCCAACAGCTCTTCTTCTTTGGTGATCCCTCGTAACCAAGATTGTTTTCCATAAACACGGTCTTAACAGCGAGTCCATAAGTGACTGTGGAGGCCAATTCTGGATCCACACGTCCTTCCACAGTGGGGACATTGGTTTCCGGGCAGGAGTTGATCACGGTGTTGATTTGCCAATCGTGCCTTCCTCTTAACATGTTTCTCACTTTCATCTTGAGTTCGAGCGTCTTCAAAGTCCATGACACCTTTGGTAAAGGCTGTTCTCCAATTGGACTGCTCACAGGCCAGTATTTCCCAGTTGTTGGTGTTTTTACTACATTTTTAATATTTGCCTTGAGACAGTCTTAAAGCCTCTTTTGTTGACCACCAGCATTACGCTTTCCATTTTTAAGTTCGGAATAGAGTAATTGCTTTAGAAGACGATAATCAGGCATCCGCACAACATGACCAGTCCAACGAAGTCGGTGTTGAAGAATCATTGCTTCGACACTGATGATCTTTGCTTCTTCCAGTACACTGGCATTAGTTCCCCTGTCTTCCCAAGTGATGTGTAAAAATTTTGATGGAATCTTTAGAGGAGTTGGACATGGTGTTTATAAGTGGTCCATGTTTCACAAGCATAAAGTAAGGTTGGTAGTGAAATAGCTTTGTAAACAAGCATTTTAGTTTCCCTGCGAATGCCCTGGTCCTCAAATTCATTTTTTTAACATACCATTTTCAACAGTAATTAAACATATCTTTACATCTTATTAATTTTTTTGACTTCCATCAGTCCTGTCTGAAATTTTTCCAATCTAATCTCTTAGTATACAGTTGTTATTTTCCCTGTTACATTCAAAACTCATAACCAATATCTCTAGTCTTTATCTACTTTGTAGCACTTCATATGCTTCTCCTTACAAAACTTCTTGTAGGGAAACAGCTTGTTTTTACATGAGTAGAATGTGCCCTTTTATTTAAAACGCATCTCTGGGTTATTTGTGGGGCATAGGAATTTGTTCATTTTATTTTTTCAAAATATTTTTTTAAAAAAATAATATTTATTAAAGTTTTGAAAGTTACAAAAAGGAAAAAGGAAAAAAAGTTAAACATAACAAAACCATACAATACAATATAGAAACGAAAATATTACATATGCATAACAAAAATAAAACAAAAACAATAAAAAGAAAAAAAGAAAGACAACCTATACTTTCAATTATTAACTTTCTTTTACTTGTTTCAGCGACCTCCTCACACCTCCCTTTTTTTGTATTCCACTTTGATTAAATGTTTCAGCAAATCCTTTTAACTTAACCAATTCTAACTTTATTTTTTCCTTTAATCCAATTACAATCTATTGTACTTAATTCTTTATAACATTTCTGCTAAGGCCATGTAACTTCATTCCAACATCCTTCTAACATTCATTAATTTTACAATGTTTCTGTAAGTAGTCTTTTATTTTTTCAAAATATCGTCCAGCCCCTCACAAGGTCAGAGGGACTGTGGACCGGCCCCCTGCGGAAAAAGTTTGCTGACCCCTGGATTGGACCAATAAAATACTAACTCTGTGGCAACCATAAGTAAAGGTAAAGGTAAAGGTACCCCTGCCCGTACGGGCCAGTCTTGCCAGACTCTGGGGTTGTGCGCCCATCTCACTTAAGAGGCCAGGGGCCAGCGCTGTCCAGAGACACTTCCGGGTCACGTGGCCAGCGTGACATCGCTGCTCTGGCCAGAGCCAGAGCCAGAGCCAGAGCCAGAGCCAGAGCCAGAGCCAGAGCCAGAGCCAGAGCCAGAGCCGCACACGGAAACGCCGTTTACCTTCCCGCTGGTAAGCGGTCCCTATTTATCTACTTGCACCCGAGGGTGCTTTCGAATTGCTAGGTTGGCAGGCGCTGGGACCGAACGACGGGAGCGCACCCCGCCGCAGGGATTCGAACCGCCGACCTTTCGATCGGTAAGCCCTAGGCGCTGAGACTTTTACCCACAGCGCCACCTGCGTCCCGGCAACCATAAGTAGCAGGGAACAAACAGGCTGCAAAAGGGGACTTGGACCTGGACCTGTCAAGCCAGCACACGATGGAGGAAGGAGGGAATGCATCAGAGAAAGAGCAAACGCTTCTCTCGGCAGTCCGGCGAAGGCGTTTCCTACACAAGCAGCACCACCTATCTTGACTTTCTTACAATGGCTCTGAAGGGCAGGCCCGGTTTAATAATTCAGCACATGGATTCCATTTCAGTAGTCATGGAAACCTAGCTCTCTGACATCCAGTTGTGGGGAAAGGGAAAGGGGGGGATAGCAGCAGAGAAGACACACGTACATGTGATGATAAGCGACGCTTCTCTGCTAACCTAGACGGCCTGATTATTCATAGAATTGTAGAGTCGGAAGGGACCACCAGAGTCATCTAGTCCAGTGTTTCCCAACCTTGTGCCTCCAGCTGTTTTTGAACTACAACTCCCATCATCCCTGACTAGCAAGACCAGTGGCAAGGGATGATGGGAATTGTAGTCCAAAAACAGCTGGAGGCACAAGGTTGGGAAACACTGAAGAACCTTTGGCCCAACATGGGGCTCAAACGCACAGCTCCGAGATTAAGAGCCTCATGCTCTGCCCACTGAGCTATCTCACATCTATCTTCCTCATTATTAGCACTCAACGGGGTCTCTGCCACGGGATCACATTCATCCAGTGCTTTTCAAGCTGCACTGGCTCCCGGTGGAGTACAGGGTCCGATTTAAGGTGCTGCTTTTGACTTTTAAAGCCCTTCACAGCCTAGGATCTTCGTACCTACGGGACTGCCTCTCCCAATATACCCTATGGAGGACCTTAAGGTCCACAAATAGCAACACCCTAGAGGTCCTGGGCCCTAAGGAAGTCAGATTAGCTTCAACCAGAGCCAGGGCCTTTTCAACACTGGCTCCAGCCTGGTGGAACGCTCTGCCTCATGAGACCAGGGCCCTGCAGGATCTGATTTCTTTCCGCAGGGCCTGTAAGACAGAGTTGTTCCACCTGGCCTTTGGCTTGGAATCAATTTGATTCCCTCCCCCTCTTTCTTTTTTCCTTTCTCCTCCTGTGATGAGGCTGCATTTTAATGTTTTAATGTTGTATTTTAATCTTATTTTTTAAGTTGTATTTCAATCAACTTGTTTTTATTATTGGTTCTTAGCCGCCCTGAGCCCAGTCTTGGCTAGGGAAGGTGGGTTATAAATAAAATTTATTATTATTATTATTAGATTAGTCACAACTCTGTTCCCTCCAACATTTCTCTGATAAAATAGGGACGTGCTATTCTATTATTATTATTATAATTAATTAATTAATTTTATTTATACCCCACCATCTGACTGGGTTGCCCCAACCACTCTGGGCCACTTCCAGTATATATAAAAACATAAGAAACAATTAAAAAACTTCCCTACTATACAGGGCTGCCTTCAGATGTTTTCTAAAGGTTGTATAGTTACTTATCTCCTCGGCTTGGGGGGAGGTCGCAAACCCTCCAACGTTTCTCTGATGAAAATACAGACGTCCTAAGAAAAAGCAGGACATTCCGGGTTCAAATCAGAAACTGGGAAGGCTGGAAAGTATCACCAAAGAATATCCTCCACAAGCTTCAATCCTATACCAATATGTTGCTTTTCTCTGTCATTTAAAATCTTAAATATATTCTATAGTAGGCCAATGGTATCTCTCTCCTTCTCCCCCCCCCCCCCAGTGCCGGTTCCCTCACCCATACTGTCATATATCGTGTCCTCCATCATGGAGGGCACGTGTTGTGGTGAGATCACTATAAACTGCCTCCCTGTTGTGGGGGGGCGGGACCGTTTGGATAGCCACAACACCCCATTGGTTGCCCCTCGGTTGCTGGGGCTGAAATTTGGCTGGTTAGGATGCCTATTGGCTGCCGAGGGGCTATTTAAGAGGCTGCACATCGCTGGAGAGCTTTTCTTGCAACGTGCATCAGATAACCCACCAACCCTCCCTATAGTTAGGGCTGTTCTTTGGCCTTGCTATGCCTGTCTAGGGGTCGTCTGTTTTTGGAGCAGGGGCCCAGTAGGAATTTTGCCATTTGGCAGATTGGCTGCTGCCACTTGGTTTTTGCCTAAGGTAAAAGGACCCCTGACCATTAGGTCCAGTCGTAGCCGACTCTGGGGTTGCAGCGATCATCTCGCTTTACTGGCCAAGGGAGCCAGCATTTGTCCACAGACAGCTTCCGGGTCATGTGGCCAGCATGACTAAGCCACTTCTGGTGAACCAGAGCAGCGCACGGAAACGCCATTTACCTTCCCGCCGGATACCTATTTATCTACTTGCACTTTGATGTGCTTTCAAACTGCGAGGTTGGCAGGAGCAGGGACCGAGCAACGGGAGCTCACCCTGTCATGGGGATTTGAACCGCCAACCTTCTGATCGGCAAGCCCTAGGCTCTGTGGTTTAAACCACAGCACCTCCTGCGTCCCTGGTTTTTGCCTACCGTGTAGCAAATCATCGCAACTTTGTAAGGTTGGTGGTTAGGCATTGGTTCAATGTTCTGGGGAGGGGACGTGGTTGGCTGTGCCTTCCCCTCCATTGCTGCTGCTAGGGAATTCTGTTAAAGGAATCCGGGGGCTCACCTTGCTTTTGTCTGAACCCTGTCAAGGGGCTAGGGCCACGCCAGAACCCCTGGGCGTATCTGGGGTGAGCTGTGAGATCGAGCCCAGCTTCTCGCTCCCCCAGGATGCTTTCCCTTAATGAGATATGGTGGGGAAGTGAAATTACTGAAGCATACTATTAGAATGGGAGACAAAAGATGAAGAGGTAAAATCAGTCATGATTAAATGGGCACAAGATGTAGGTCACAACATTATGATGGAAGATTGGGGAAAAATATGGAAAACTGATTTAAAATTTACAGACTGTTCCCTGCTGAAGGAGAATTATATGAAGATGATGTACAGATGGTACATGACACCAGTGCAGTTAGCGGAAATGTCCAAATCTAGTTCAAATATATGTTGGAAGTGTAAGGAAAAGGAAGGGACATTTTATCCTATGTGGTGGGACTGTAATGTAATTAAGAAATTTTGGGAAATGATATATAATGAATTGAAGAAAATGTTCCATCTAACATTTGTCAAAAAACCCTGAAGCATTTTTGTTTAGGATTGTAGGGAAAGACCTGCCAAAAAAGCTGAAAAACATCTTCATGTATGCGACAACGGCCATGAGAGTCCTAATACACAAGGATGGAATACTGAAGAATCATGGCAAGAAAAACTGATGGACTATGCAGAACTGGCAAAATTGACACATAAGCTATGGGACAAGGATAACTGTGACTTTAAAGATGAATGGGAACCCTTTACAAAGTATTTGAAGAGGCAACAAAGTGAACTGGACTCCTTGGCAGCTTTTGAATAAACTTTCACAAACTTTTTATTGACAATAATAAGTCATATAATTTAAGGATCTAGACAACTTTGAAACATGCAGAGAACAGCATTTACAGAGAAACCAAAGACTGGAACTGAGGGAAGTCAGGGGGTGGGAGGGAGGGAGGGAGGGAAAATGGGGGGGGGGAATTAAGGATGATATTTTTTGGATAGTATGTTTTGGTTAAATTTTCAAAAATATTTTTTTTAAAAAAAGACATACGGTGGTGCCCAGTGTCAGTCCTGTTCCTGCCATGGTGTAGGTTCAGGTATTCTGGAACCAATGCCTAAGCAACCACTCACATGCTGTAATCAATAAAGTTGTGGCCAAAATTAATGCCAAAAACCTGAAACTAAATTCTGTGCCTATTGTGTCTTTATTTTGGGGGTGGTTTTGGGGGTCTTCACACGCAAATGGCCAGCCCAAACAACCTTGTATGTCATCCCACAAAACATCTAGGTACAGCAAGCCACCCTCTCATCATCATCATGGCCTTGGCCCCTGGATTCTTTGAAAATTATGTTTACTATTGTTTCTTTTAGAGTTGCTCAGGGACTAAGCAATGCTTTGGAGAATGAGGTTTCCATGGTTACTTGGTGTAGCAAGAGCAAGGGGTAATTGAACTCTTGGGGTTCAATGCTGAGCAGGTGTCTTTGCATATTGCCCCCTATAATAACTTTGTGCTTTTGTAAATAAACCAATATGAATTCTCTGCTCTATAAGAATGACCCAGAATGTTTAGCCTTTTCTCCCAGAGCCAAGCCAATCCCCAAAATGTTTGTTTTCTTCCCAAAATTCATCTACAGCTGCAAGCCTATGCATAAAACTGGGAGAAATTCACATTGAACTCAATGTGGCTGGCCAAGTAAAAAAGGTAAAGGTAAAGGTACCCCTGCCCGTACGGCCCAGTCTTGCCAGACTCTAGCGCTGTGCGCTCATCTCACTCTATAGGCCGGGAGCCAGCGCTGTCCGCAGACACTTCCGGGCCACGTGGCCAGCGTGACAAGCTGCATCTGGCGAGCCAGCGCAGCACACGGAACGCCGTTTACCTTCCCGCTGGTAAGCGGTCCCTATTTATCTACTTGCACCTGAAGGTGCTTTCGAACTGCTAGGTTGGCAGGCGCTGGGACTGAACGACGTGAGCGCACCCCGCCGCGGGGATTCGAACCGCTGACCTTTCGATCCTAGGTGCTGAAGCTTTCACCCACAGCGCCACCCGCGTCCCAAGTAGCACACAGCAAACAAGCATAGGATTGCACTGTGGCACATGGGAGAGAATGCAATTTCTCACCCATCCAACAGGTGGGCTAGCCGAAGTATTGGTCCTACTTAGAGCACTGTAACTTGAAAAGCGATGACAAACCTAGACAGCATTTTAAAAAGCAGAGACATCACCTTGTCAACAAAGGTCTGTATAGTTAAAGCTATGGTTTTCCCAGTAGTGATGTATGGAAGTGAGAGCAGGACCATAAAGAAGGCTGATCACTGAAGAATTGATGCTTTTGAATTATGGTGCTGGAAGAGACTCTTGAGAGTCCCATAGACTGCAAGAAGATCAAACCTATCCATTCTTAAGGAAATCAGCCCTGAATGCTCACTGGAAGGGCAGATCCTGAAGCTGAGGCTCCAGTAATTTGGCCACCTCATGAGAAGAGAAGACTCCCTGGAAAAGACCCTGATGTTGGGAAAGATTGAGGGCACAAGGAGAAGGGGACAACAGAGTATGAGATGGTGGGACAGTGTTCTCGAAGCTACGAACATGAGTTTGACCAAACTGCAGGAGGCAGTGGAAGACAGGAGTGCCTGGCGTGCTCTGGTCCATGGAGTCACGAAGAGTTGGACACAACTAAATGACTAAACAACAACAACAAGAACACTGTAACTTACTTGCATGTCAGTCGCTAGCAGGCATTAACAGTGCTGAAATCTCTGCCCTGACCTTACGTAGACCTGTCAAAAAAGTTCACAGGTGCACACAAATTTGGAGTACCTTTGGGAGAGTCTGTCTAGTTTGCTCTCCTAGACTCTATTACAACAGCAGAGTTAAAACCAAGCTCTTGTCTAAATCTACAATACATTGAACTTCAAAGCTGGGAGCAGAGGCTTCATGTCAGATTTCACTGGCGACGGGAGGTTTAAAAATGAGGTTTGCTCTTGAAAGGACTGAAGATCAGATATTGAAAAAGCAACATATTTTAAGAGTGTTTATTGGTGGTTTCTTTTTATACCTTACAATAAGCTACTGCACTGCTATCAAGCTAGGGAAAGGAGTTGTAGCTTGGCATGTGCGGGCCCATCTAACAATTTCTAAGAGCAATCCAGTTTTGTGACACCTTAAAGACTTAACAATTTTATTATAGCATACACTTTCATGTATCGTTTGGCTGTTTGGTGGCAGCATCAATTCAAAAGGAAAACACAAACCCTGTTAAGTTGATATGTGTACATTTAAGACGGCTCTTGCACAGCACATGTGCCAATAACAGTGCATGCACAGATGACTAAGAGTCCAAGCGGCTGCAGGGACACAGAAACAAAACATCAGCTGTTTTGTGCATCAGCTGAAAACATCATCACTCCCTCTTTGGTAGGTACAGCAATGTGTGGTTTGATGACCTCACTGCATTTTTAAACCGCTAATGCACACATCACCTTAGATTGCAGAAATGGGTCCAAAGTTCATGTGCCTGTTAAAACATTTAAAAATGTTGGGTGCAGGGCCGGATTTAGGTTTGATGAGGCCCTAAGCTACAGAAGGTAATGGAGCCCTTTATATGTCCAGCTGTCCTTTGTCAACAACAAATTGTCACTGTTTTTTTCATTGACTATATGCTATATGGTAATTTATGGACCTAATAGGTATCTAAAGCCATTTGCAAATAACAAAATATGTATTTTATCAAAGTAATTGATGAACTGAAATACAATTAAGAAGAAGTATATTAATAGTGAAATCCAATTAAGAAGTATATGGGGGGGGGGCAAGAGAGTGGGGCCCTAAGCTATAGCTTGTTTAGCTTATATGTAAATCCGGCACTGGTTGGGTGAAGCCTATCACAGATCTCTTGCATCACATCTTATTTGGCCCTTTAATACTCATTTCCCATTGCCATTTGTTTGGTCACATATTACTCCATATTCATAGGAGGCCCACTGAGTGTGTGACAGCCCTGTAGAAAACCTCCCCTCACTGAGGGCTATAGACAATAGATGAGCCCAAGTTTTCTCATTCCATAGGTGAGGCATCTAATCATAAGCTTGCATTTTTATTAAAGCTTATATGTTTAATCAGGGCTTGTATTTTAAGAATGAGCTTAAAGATCTTCAACTGTTTCATGCCAGGCAGAAGACCAGCTGCCTAAAAACCTTGGCAAGATGTTTTTCTCCTAGACAAGGGGCCCCCCTGATTTATAGCAGAAAACAATTCTCAAAGTCGTAAAAAGGGAATTACAGGCTGACAGCCAAGGTTACACTGACCCTACAAATTAAGGGTGGATAAATAGTAAAATGAGCCATATCTTCTTCCTAAGGTTAAAAAGGTCAAGAGCAGTGAAAAAGCAACTGGTCTGGCTGGCAGAAACAGAACATTTTTGGGAAGTCTTTTCTAAAGCTGTTTCTTTCTTAAACTAAGATCCTTTTAAGATTTCTTTTCCTTTTAAAAGGTTATTTATGTATTAAATATATTAGTTTAAATATAATTATGCAAAGGATTTAAGAAATGCTAGATTCTTATTTCATATAGTTGGAAGAGATCACAGGGGCCATCAGCCACCAGCCCCCCCTTGCCAGACAGGAGACGCCATCGAGCACTCCTGATATATGGTTGTCAGGCCTTTTGTTTAGAAACCTTCAAATGAAGGAGATCTCTCAATGTTGATGTGAACTCAAAATCCTTGACATATGTTTAAGATAAAAATTCAAGATTAATCATCTGTTTTGGAAGGCAATAGGGCAAGGAGGGCAAGAGGTGAGCTGGTAATTAAGATTCCTTGTTGAGACACATGTAAGATATATTACTACTTATTTGTCATTTATAGATAGAAGAATATATAGCTTTTTGATTTCCATAAAAGGGCAAGAGGAAATGGGTGTATCTTTTGTGATTGGTTCTAGCAAACAGCCAATAGGAATTTTAACCAGGCTGATTGGACAGAGGCAGCCACAGGAGGAGCAAGGGGGCTGGATTAAGGAAATATAAGTGCTGGCCAGAATGGCAAGAGGCCAGGCCAGAGCTTGGTAACCATATACCACTGTGCCTCATATTTATTTGTCTGACAAATAAATTACTATTTTAATTTCTCTATTGCTGCGTTGAATATTTCATTCCAGCTAAGCGTTAACCACAAGCAGGGTGCTACATAGGAAGAGCAATTTCGCATGCCTCTTGCGTACTGGGAGAAATTGACATACCTGGGGCACTGATAGGATATTGGCAATGAGGGCTGCTCCTTTCTTGCAGGAGCCCACCACAAATGGTTTCCACAGGACAGCTCACACTCCTGTGACCTAGGGCAGGAACGTCCAGCTCCCAAGAGACTGCAATCTACTCCCAGTATAACAAAACTAGCTGTGATCTACTCATTGTCATTACCAACAGTTGTTAAGCTTTTTGGGGGGAGCATTGCCCAGAGTAGTTGAGCTTTGTTTGATTGATTGATTGATTGATTGATTGATTGATTGATTGTTGTTTGTTTTGTTTTTTTACTAACTCAATATTTATTTCATCCCACGATCAGTTGGACATGCCTGATCTAGGGACATTAAGATGAAATCCAAAATGGCTGAATGGCGCAACCTTCCATTGGAATGGCACAAGAATGATCACTTTTTGGCTCCTGTGATAACCAAAGCATGTGCACTTTGGAAAACTGGTGATGTTATTTAGATGATTACGTATATGTTATTGCTTTCTATATATCTGATATATTTGCGTGTCAGCAGGTGGTGCTATGGTCTAAACCACTGAGCCTCTTAGGCTTGCTGATCAGAAGGTCGGTGGTTCGAATCCCCGCGATGGAGTGAGCTCCCGTTGCTCTGTCCCAGCTCCTGCCAACCTAGCAGTTCAAAAACACAACAGTGCAAGTAGGTAAATAGGTACCACTGCAGCGGGAAGGTAAACGGTGTTTCCATGTGCTCTGGCTTCCGTCATGGTGTTCCGTTGCGCCAGAAGCAGTTTAGTCATGCTGCCTACATGACCTTGAAAGCTGTCTGTGGACAAACACCAGCTCCCTCAGCCTAAAAGCAAGATGAGCGCCGCAGCCCCAGAGTCACCTTTGACTGGACTTAACCGTCCAGGGGTCCTTTACCTTTTACCTTGATATTGGTATGTCTACTCAGATGCAAATTGTGTCCTAATGAAAACTCTAATTGTTGCTATAAATCATTATAAAGATAACAGTATACACATCCTATTTTTCTCCCTCTCTCAAGCAGGATATCTTAAGCAAGGCACAGAGAGCTGAAACCTCACATGGCAGTAAATGCTAGAACTAAATTAATGAGGATGGGCAATGTTTTGCTCAGAAGCAATGAAATGAGACTGCTTGTTCCAGAACCAAGATGGGGGGGAGGGGGGAAGAGAATGCTCAATAAAATACATATATAGCAGGCATTTGTGTGATGAAAAAGCTAAGCAAAGGGTAAAAGCTATTTTGTTCTTTTCCTGGGAGATGGATGGCTAGAGCAGATTAGTAGCTGATTGTGATCACTGTGACTACAGAGTGCAAACAGAAAGCAGAGAGAAGATGCTAAACAGAGGAGAAATTAGCCTTTTAGATAACAAAATAAAAGCCACAGTCTCTGAGAAACCAACAGAGCTATCTGCATTCAGGCAAGAGTTCTGAAGTCAAAGTCCACAAACAGAAAATACTGTACAGAAAATCTGCAGGGAGGAATAGATCTACACACTAGGCACGTGTTTCTGTTAATGTGTCACCAAGTTTGTGCTGACAATATCCTTCTATAATAGTAAGCTGATCTCTTGATTTTAAAATTTTATTTTTTTCATTGCATGGTTTTATGTATTATTGTATTTTGAATTTTTTTAATGAATAGGAGTACATAAATATTTTTATAAACAAATAATGAGGAACACTCAGGAAGGTGCAATGTCCTCTATAGTAACAACAGTAAGGAAGTCCTTTGTTAATAAAACAGGGGTGGCAAACTTTTTTTATCCTGAGGGCTAGATAGCCTTTTTCCCCAGTTTCTGATTTGATCCTGGAATGTCCCACTTTTCCTTAAGACGTCCCTGTTTTCATTGGAGAAATATTGGAGGGTATGGAGTTAACCAACCCCCAAGCCGTCTGGAGGCAATCCTGAATAGGGAAGGTTTTTTAATGTTTAATTATTATTTTGTATATGTTGGAAGCTGTGCAGAGTGCTGGGGCAACCCAAAAAGATGTCTGGGGTATATAATAATAATAATTTATTATTCATACCCCGCCCATCTGGCTGGGTTTTCCCAGCCACTCTGGGCAGCTTCCAACAAAGTATTAAAATACAGTGGTCTGTTAAACATTAAAAGCTTCCCTAAACAGGGCTGCCTTCAGATGTCTCCTATTTTCATCGTAGAAATGTTGGAGGATATGCACTCGCCATGCCTAGTTCAACACCTCCCCCATTTAAGTTTTGATTACTTTTATCACCTTCATCCCAGTGGGGAGGGGAGATTCATTCCAAACTGGTCCCTGGCTCAGGTCCTGTCAGCTTCCCATTCAGTTTAAAAGCTGCTCTGCCATCTTCTTAATTTTAAGCACCAATAGGCTGGGTTCTATCTCGGTTCAAGTGAAGCTTGTCCCTTTTTATCAAGCACAAACTTGGAATTGTTTCTCCTTGATTGCTAGCTGCCCAGAGAATTTTTTGTTACTGGGGAATGTAAAACCCTTCAAATAAAAATAAATAAATATACTTTTATGCACTTCCACTTCAGAACAGTAAGAATTTCCAGGGGCACCCCTACAGTTAGCTTCCTTCGGATGAGAGAGAACATGCTATTTGGGAAGTATCTGCTTGATTTGAATGCTGAAATGGCAAAACTGACCGGGAAGCTCAGGAACCACGACGACCAAAACTTTAATAAAGAATGGGGGAAGTTTATAATTTACTTGGGAGAGTACTGTAGCAGATGAAAACATTAGCAGGACTGCAATAACACTTGTAATGTAGCAAATATTATGAACAAAATGGAGAGATATAAGGACTCTCCTCCCTGGAAGAGAGGGGAGTGGTTGTGGGCGGGAGCCCGAGCACCGCCCCTAGCAGGGGGTGTTAGCCCCCTGCCTCCAGCTCACCTGGCTGGCGCCCACGCCCCTCGACAGGCACCCAACCAGGTGCCTCAGAGGGGGCGTGTTCAGCAGCCTTTTGCTGCAGCGCCAGCCTCTCCCTGGCCTCATTCTTCGCCGTCTTCTCGTCGCGAGTCACCCACCCTCCACTCCCTTTGAGTTAGGGCTTAGGTCATTGGCCTTGCTATGGACCTTAGGTTGGTCGCCCTAGTTGCCCAGGGGGCCTGGTAGGAGTTTTTCCATTTGGCATTAGGCTTTTTGTTTTTTTCGCCTACCTCGTAGCAATCGTCACAACTTTTGTGGTATTGGTGGGTAGGTTAGGCATTGGAATAATGTGTTGTGGTGTGTCGAAGTGCTAGGTGTGGCCATCGCCTATGCCTTCAATTTTTGGGTATTCCGTTAAAGGAATCTGGCGGTCGTGTATTCCGTCCGATGCCTGCTTGGCGGGAGGCCATGGCACGACCCTCGGTGACAGCAGGAGGTGAGCCTATAGTTGGATCAGCATCAACAGGCTCCACCTACTGGTGAATAAACCCACTTGTTTCGATCCAATGCCTAAGCCAATACCTTTTCTCTGCTGTAATCAATAAAGTTGTGGCCTTTCCTTGCCCATTAACCTTATATCACGTGTCCTTGTGTATTCATTTCACATTGTGTCCTCGAACCACAAAATATGGATTATGAAATAATATGCAGTTGAAAAGGTTGACAATAGGACCCACAAAGGGGAAGGTGGGAAGTCCAGAGATTCAGAGAAATGTCTAAATGTGGATATGTATTTTGTATTGTTATAATTCTATACCTGTAAAATCAAATAAAAATTATTTCGAAAAAACAGGAAGTATCTGCTTGATTTTCCAAAAAAGGAAGGGAAATTCAGCCAACTCTCACCCCATCTCTCTCTATAAATTCACGCTGCAAACTCTGCCTGTCTGTCTGTCTCACTTTCTCTTTCTCACCCTGCCCCACCCCACCCCCAAGGAGCAATGGTCCGTAGATCTCACCCTAGAGGCAAGCTCCTAATTGAAGAAAAACTACCCAGTGTGTCACTGTACACAATTACATTCTTTTGTCAAATCCCTAACTCTCACTAGGCAACACTGTAGGCAAAACTGCAGTGACAGACACATTCAATGTCGTAATAATCCAGAGCGATGGACGCATTCAAAAGAGCCCTGCATGGGGAGGTAGAACCAAAGGAGATGGGGAGAGGCCCCCTCGCCTTCACAGCTTAAGAAATTCGCCTCCATTTTCAACTTTAGCTGATAGAGCAGGTGCTCTATATAATACTAGCCATAAATTACCTCTGGCCTTGTTACTATCTGAGCTGCTTCCTTCGAGCAAGAGCACATTGCCTTGTTCAGATACATTGTGTTACCATTAAACACTTGAAAAGCAACATCTCTGCAATTAACAATCAATTCACTCTGCACCAACAAAGCGCCCAAGATCTGGGTCACTGCCTGCTGATCTTCAAGGCGTGGGGAGAATTGTCTTCACGCGCATATAACACACCAGGGGGAGGGTTTTGCTCTTGCTCAGTATGGCAAATTTGACCATGTGCATCTTAAGCTTTCTTTTCTTTTCTCTTTTTGATGCTGGGGAGGAAATTTTGCCTGGCAGAAGAGTTTTAATGATATTCTAAAAAAATTCCTTGTGGAAGAAAGGGGTTAAGTTTACTGCATGTACTGTATTAAAAGAAAACATCATGAAAATGATGTATAGATGGTACTTAACCCCAGTAAAACTGGCAAAGATCTACCACACAAATGACAATATATGTTGGAAAGGTAGAGAAAAAGAAGGTACTTTTTTTCACATGTGGTGGACATGTCCCAAGGTGAAAGACTTCTGGGAAAAGATTTATAATGAATTGAAAAAAATGTTGAAAAATACATTTACTAAGAAACCAGAGGCCTTTCTACTTGGAATAATAGGATTGGATTGGAATTGCCCAGAAAAGAAGTTAGACTATTTTTGTATGTCACTACAGTGGCAAGACTGCTATTAGCTAAAAATTGGAGGGGGAGACACGAAGTCATGGGAAGAAGACACTAAGTTGTTCAGATTTTGTGGAGAAGGAAGACCCAAATTTTTGGATTGATCAGGGTCACGCAATCGAGCAGGGACACCCCATGATCGACTGGTAGGTTGCTATCGACCAGTTGGATATGCCTGGTCTAGGGCAACAACCAAATTTTAAAAATGTAAGAGACAAGGCCTTAGACAGGGCTCCATATATTCCAACATGGAAATTTTGATAGGCAAACTAACCCAAATTCTGTAATTATGTAAATCAAGCATCCTTGCATATATTGTCTTATTTTCAGTCTCACTGAAAGGGGAAACAAGTTATGTAGAACACCCTCTGAATCTGTCCCCTGCTTCTTCGCACCCCAGATTTTTGAGATTTTACCACCATGTTCTCATGTTCTCAAACATACTTTCACAGTCTTGTGGACTAGAAACTTGACTTTGCTTGAGTTTTTAAAAAAATATTCTGAGGATGTCGAATTCCGCAGCTCGTGCCAAGTTCTGCATAAGTACAATACAGTCAGAATCTGTAACGTAATACAGATTTATCATAGCCCTACTCTTAAGATTATTTTCATTTTTCAAGGAATAATAGGGCATTGTTTTAAATGAGTTTTGTGGGGAAATGGTTACCTCACCCTTTGAACATTATGGCACAGCTGGGGAAGGCAAATTGTTCTGAGCAGAACACCATATTGGGTAAGAACATGAGCTTGGAGACCTCAGCTCATCTGCATAGGTTGGCTGAAAGTGGCACTTTGCATAATTTGTAGATGTGTTACAGGAACACTTCAGATGCTACAATGAGTAGGCATAAAGCACTCAGTTCTTAAAAAAATAAAATAAAATAACTAACAATTCTTAAGATACATACATGACCGAACGTTAGAATTGCCCTGCTGCTGATGCCAGAGACCCAGTTTATTCAGTGTGGTTTTCCCCACAGTAACTCCACCTGCTTTCCACCAAAATTATCACCTGAGGAATTATTGAAGTTAAATCCTTCTAAGACAGAGGTCCTTTGGCTGGGTCGGGACAATATGGGATTGGGGGGGCAACTCCCATCTCTTGCGGGGGTGCAATTAGTGCCAGCACCGTCTGTTAAGAGTTTGGGTGTAATCTTTGACACCTCCCTTTCCATGGAGGCGCAGATTGCAGCTATAACAAAGGCGGCATTTTTTCATCTCCGCCAAGCTAAGCAGTTGGCTCCTTACCTCTCTCACCCTGACCTAGCCACTGTGATCCACGCGACGGTCACCTATTGTAAATTGGTACAGTGGTACCTCGGGTTAAGTACTTAATTTGTTCCAGAGGTCCGTTCTTAACTTGAAGCTGTTCTTAACCTGAAGCACCACTTTAGCTAATGGGGCCTCCTGCTGCCGCCGCGCCATCGGAGCCTGATTTCTGTTCTTATCCTGAAGCAAAGTTCTTAACCTGAAGCACTATTTCTGAGTTAGCGGAGTGTGTAACCTGAAGCGTATGTAATCTGAAGCGTATGTAACCCGAGGTACCACTGTATTGTTGTAATGAGGCTATTATTGGATGTAATTGAAAGCTAATAAAAAATATTATAAAAACAGGATGTGAACCTGCCTTGAACCATTAGGATATGAATCCTGCTTGAACCATCGGTCGGCCTAGTGTAGCTGGCACGACAAGAGCCAGAACTCTGGCTTAACAGGAAAGGTAGGAATGGTCATTCTGCGGCGGAGAGAGAAACAGAAGCCTTTTCATTCTGTTTTGCTTTCAGACCAGTGCAGGCTATGCACTAACATTATAAAGCAATTTGTGTAAAAGCGGCCTGAAGCCTTAAACATGAAACACCCATGGATTCCCCCTTGCAAGCTTTTCTTTGAGGGGGAGAGGGGGCAAAAACTACCATATTTTTCGCTCTATAACACGCACCTGACCATAACACGCATGTAGTTTTTAGAGGAGGAAAACAAGAAAAAAGATATTCTAAACGAAACAGTGGATGTATGATTTTTGTGGTTCATGCTGTGGCCACAGACATGTGATCTGACAGTGAGTTTGGAGTAGCCCAATGCAAAAATCCTGAGGATCCATGTGGATCCATGCTTTGTAACCACGTTTTAAGTGGCGAGGGAAGGAAAAGCACTCAAGGGGCAAGGAGCACGCGTGGGGTGGGTGGAGAAGGATGCTGCTAATAATGCAGAAGAGGGGTTTAAGGGGAGAAGGAACACGCGTGGGGTGGGTGGAGAAGGATGCTGCTAATAATGCAGAAGAGGGGTTTAAGGGGAGAAGGAGCAAGCGTGGGGTGTGTGGAGAAGGATGCTGCTAATAATGAAGAGGGGTATAAGGGGAGAAGGCTCCTCGCCTCTCCCACTTTGCTCCTTTAAAGCAAGCCGGCTCTACTTTTCTCCCTCTTCCCCGCTCATCCCCGGCTTAGCGAGCTAAAAAACTTTGCTGCTATTTAGCGAGCTGAGTGGGGAGGAGAGAGGGACAGAGAGCCTGCTTGCTTTAAAGGAACCAACCGGACAGGAGCCGCTTACACTCATGTAAGTGGCTCCTCTCCTCTCCCGCTTTGCTCCTTTAAAGAAGCAGGCTCTCTGTCCCTCTCTCCTCCCCACTCAGCGGCTCTTCTCCCGCTTTGCTGTTTCAAAGCGAGCCACAGAGGAGGGAAGGAAGGGGAACCATGGATCCTCTGCTTACGACTGCAGCAGATCCCCCCGCCACCCGTAGGCATTCCCCTCCATAACATGCACAGACATTTCCCCTTACTTTCTAGGAGGAAAAAAGTGAGTGTTATGGTGCGAAAAATACGGTAAATTCTCAGAGAGGCTGCCTACAGAGGAAACCATCATGTCAGAAGAAATTGTTCTGTGACAGCCTGTCGGGCCGAATGCCAGCACAGACTTAAACATGGTAATTGTCTCTCCCAAAGGATACCTGGAACACAGTTTCGTGGGAAGCAAGGCATCTCTGACGGAGAATTCTCAGAGAGTGGAGGAAGCCACAACAGTTAGAGCAGGTAGAAAAGAATAAAACACCACACACCACATAAGAGGAGCGCTTCTGGATCTGACCCAAGAAGCTATGTAGTCCAACCACATGCAATGGGCGAAAGATGTGGGACATAATAATGGATTGGGAGAGATTATGGGGAAGAGATCTTAAATTTACAGCATGTTCTTCACTGAAAGAAAATTATATGAAAATGATGTGTCGGTGGTACTTAACTCCAGTAAAACTAGCAAAGGTGTACAGAACAAGTACCAATATATGCTAGAAATGCAAAGAAAAAGAGAGTACCTTTTATCATATGTGGTGGGATTGTACTGTAATTTTAAAATTCTGGGAAATGATATATAATGAAATGGGGGGAAATGTTTAAATTAACATTTGTTAAAAGACCAGAAGCCTTTTCATTAGGAATTATAGGTACCGAGATCCCAAAAGATCAGAAGAAACTGCTCAGATGTTGCTGGAAGGGACAACCCCGACTAAAGAGGAATGGCAAATCAAGCTGATGGACTGTGCCGAAATGGCAAAGTTAACTGGAAAGCTCAGGGACCAAGATGACAAGAAATTTATAAAAGAATGAGAAATGTTTATAATGTACAGTGGTATCTCGGGTTACATACGCTTCAGGTTACAGACTCCGGTAACACAGAAATATTACCTCAGGTAGTCAGATAGATAATACTTTATTCGGCTATAAGCCCACAAGGTAAAACAAATCAATAGATAAAATAGCATTTTACAATCTAAAATATCAACTAAAATATTTCAACACATAATCTCTTTCACATTATTTACAATCTCTAGATGTACCGTGTTATGGCCTTGAAGATCAAGATGGTGCATAGAGTTTACTGGATTTTTAATAGTCATGCAGCATTCCATGAAGTCTTTTATATGAAAGAACTGAAATCAGGAATCTAGCAACCTGTAATGTTCTATAAGAGTCAATGTCCTGGAGTAGATAAGCTAGATGTAATTCAGGTGGTTTAGCAGCAATTTCCAGAATGATTGAACTCAGGATCCTTGATCGGGGAACAATGTATAAGGGGCAATTAAACAAGATATGATAGAGGGATTCTATTGATTTGTTGTCACATGCGCATAAAACAGAGGTTTTACCGTTAGAAAATCTATTGCTCAGAACATTTGAGGGGAACACATTAAATCTGGCTCTAACAAATGCGAATCTATGCGACGCAGCCGATAAAGTAGACAGATATCGAGGTATCTGGGACATAGATGTAATGCCCTGATTTATCGGGGAACATGTACCTCCACCTATAGTAAGATTTTGTTGCAAATCTACCTCCTCCAATCTTTGTTTGATGACCTTTTTAGCTGTAATTAGATCTAAATTAAGTATATCGGAAGGAGAGATTCCATAAGACAACAGTTTGGAATGGATTTTTACCTCAGGGTAAGAACTTTGTTTCAGGATGAGAACAGAAATCGTGCTCCAGCGGCGCGGCGGCAGCAGGAGGCCCCATTAGCTAAAGTGGTGCTTCAAGTTAAGAACAGTTTCAGGTTAAGAACGGACCTCCGGAACGAATTAATATATACAGAGGTACGACTGTATATACAAAAATATTGTAAACAGGTCAAAACATAAGCAGGCTTCTAAATACACTTGTAATGAAATAGGAAGTATGGATAACTTTGGAAGATGACATAATCAGAGAAATATTGATATGCAAATAACTAGAATTAAGAGGATCCATTGATGGGGTGGGGGGGAGTCAATGAGATTCAGGGTAATCTCATGTGGAATTGTAAGATTTTTAATGTAAATTTATCTTTTTCTTATGTTCCTTTCTTCTTCTTTTGTTTATTTTTGGAAATTCGATTTATAAAATTAATTTTAAAAACCCACATACCTCTGAACTGATGAACAAAGCATGTTGGAAATAATCGTCTCCCTTGTCCTTCCCCAGGGTGACAAATATGTAGTGCCATCTTGCCTCTCAAACTCAGTACAAATTTGTAGCGCAGTAGATCATTAAACGGGACGCAGGTAGCGCTGTGGGTTAAACCACAGAGCCTTGGGCTTGCCGATCAGAAGGTCGGCGGTTCGAATCCCCGTGACGGGTTGAGCTCCCGTTGCTTGGTCCCTGCTCCTGCCAACCTAGCAGTTCGAAAGCATGCCAATGCAAATAGATAAATAGGTACCGCTCCGGTGGGAAGGTAAACGGTGTTTCTGTGCACGGCTCTGTTTTGCCAGAAGCGGCTTAGTCATGATGGCCACATGACCCAGAAGCTGTACGTCGGCTCCCTCAGCCAGTAAAGCGAGATGAGCGCCACCACAACCCCAGAGTCGTCTGCGACTGGACCTAATGGTCAGGGGTCCCTTTATCTTTAGATCATTAAACTCTTACATCTCAAAATGGTTACCAATCTCAGCTGGGCAATATGTTGCCAGTTAGGCTGTAGTCTTGTTTCAAGCGATGAAAATATTCACCTCTGTGGAGAACCTTGTTCTGTCAGACCTATATCAGAGGCGTGACAGGCTGCTTATCCAGCTGAAATCCTATCTCCGCTCACCTGGGTAGAAACCCTGTTGAACTCACTGGGACTTCTAAGGAGAGCCAGACCAGAGTCTGGCATTGCAGTCCCTCAGAACTCCACCAGATGGCTGGAGCTTCTCTCTGGTTGGCTACCAAGACAGCTGATCAGAGGGGGGTGGAGCCAGCACTTTGGGCAGGAGAATAAAAGGAGCCGTTTCTGAGGGAGGGAGTTGCATAAAGCTGGAATTGAGATGAGGGACTAGGAGGGGGGTTGTCTGAGAGTCTGTTCAAATTTCAGTTGAACATCTCTGGGCTCCTCCAGATGATCTGTTTATTGAGCATTTATCGTGGCTTGTTTGCACAAAGCTTGTGTGAAGGCATTCTTTTGTATTTGTTTCAACAGAATGAATGAATGAAACTTTATTTGTGTCAGCCATCGGCCATAGCAACCAAAGAACATTGGGATGTACATAGAACAAAATAAAAAGTCGATTATATAAAACAGTTTAGGGTCATGAATCGGCAAACAAATAGTGGACCTTATTGCTATTGCCTCAGAGGTTTTCCCGCCAATTGATTTCTATCCCACGGTTTTTACTGTATTCTATTGCCTAATGGTAAAATTGAGGAGATTTCACCCCTCCCATATCCAAGAATCTCCTGAGGAGCCTGCTGACTCTCCAGAGAGGAGAAGGCGTGTCCTGCTATCTACTTATTCTGCCCAGCACCACATGTGTGTGTGAGAGAGAGTCAGTCAGTGTGTCGGAGAGAGAGAGAGTGCTAGAGATCATGTTTAGAGATAAGGTTGCTGCTAAGAGCAGCTGCAGGCACTCAAAGTAGCATTGATTTATGGTCAGAATATTTAGCTCTGTATATAGTTTTGTATTATAGCTGTAGTTACAGAATAAAAGGAAGATATTCTACAGAGCTGCTCTCCGAGTGGTTTATACTCTGCAAGACTCTGCAAAATGCTGCTGCGCAACGACTGTATTATTGTGCAAGTGAATCCGGTGCTCTCAGCTCCAAGCTGTGAGTCCACAGCACTGTGACCTGTTCCTGTGAGAAAGGTGGTCTCTGGCAGTGCTACCCAGCTCGCCTAGCCCAGTCGGGGTTGAGGTGCATGAGTCCAGTTGGTGCACTGGCTCAAGGGCGATGCTGACAAAAATGTCTGTTGTTGCTACTGTAAGTAGATTTGTGGTGCCAGAGCACTTTAATCTGCTTTAATTACGCAAACCTAAGTTTACAGTGGGATGCAGGTGGCATTGTGGGTTAAACCACAGAGCCTAGGACTTGCCAATCAGAAGGTCAGCGGTTCGAATCCCCACGACAGGGTGAGCTCCTGTTGCTCGGTCCCTCTCCTGCCAACCTAGCAGTTTGAAAGCATGTCAAAGTGCAAGTAGATAAATAGGTACCGCTCCAGTGGGAAGGTAAACGGCATTTTCATGCGCTGCTCTGTTTCGCCAGAATCGGCTTCGTCATGCTGGCCACATGACCCGGAAGCTGTACGCTGGCTCCCTCGGCCAATAAAGCGAGATGAGCGCCGCAACCCCAGAGTCGGTCACGACTGGACCTAATGGTCAGGGGTCCCTTTACCTTTACAAGTTTACAGTATGCAATTGAATGACTTCCACAAAATACCAACAGCCTGGATAATGTTCAAATGGGGTCGTTTTATCTATTATAGTGTATTAAATTTGTTTGATTTCCTTTTAAACTGCTTAGCTTTTTTAAAAAAAAGTGTGTGTGTGTGTGTGTGTGTGTGTGTGTGTGTGTGTGTGTAAATAAAATACTACTACTGGAAATCATAATAGACATGCTAACTCTTTAACACTGGTTTACTACTGTTTCTATATCTATGGTTAGCATGTCACCAATGGTAGTTTGGTGTTATAATTGGCAAATTCAGCAGTAGCTCCACTCATCTTTTTCACTGGGCTAAGAGAATATCAGAGAGAGAGAGACAGAGAGAGAGAGAACGAACAAATGGTTCAGGAATAGAATGTAAGAACTTCTGATTCCCAAGTATAAATAGCTGAGCAGAGAGTTTCCTTTCCAAGTGTCATCCAAGCACACTTATTCAACAAAAAGAAAATATAGAATACACACTACTTTCCATCCGGTGGGGGCGGCAGACAGAGAAAGTTTTCACTCACCGATAAAAGGTTTATCCACCAATGAGGTGGCACTGTAAACTGCATAGAAAATAAGCACTTTAACGCTCAAGTGAATGTGAAAATAATTTGGTGCTGTTTAGAAATCTAGAGGTGAACACATCTAGCTCACCTATTGTGTGTATCTGTATCTAAACAGCTCGAGCAGCAGATGGGACCTCAAGGTCTCTGTGTTCAACATTATAATTAAGCTATTTCAAGGCAACACTCAGCTTTTTACTCTTTAACCACCAATACAGTATGTTATCTTTCGCCAAAAACAAAGAGAACAATGCCATTCTTCAGCTGCTCCCTGGCCATCTGTATGAGGCTGGGGGATGTTTCAGCTACTAATAACTCTGGTCCTGAAGTATTGGCAAACTGTAGCTCACCCTGACTGGGACAGCTGGACAACAGTCCCCCTCCAAGTTCTCACCACTGTTCATTGCCAAGTCTGAAAGAGATGTGGCTGGTTTATTCGAGGTCAAGGGAAAGACCTGTTGTGTTCTAGACAATTCTTTTGCTCTCCACCCATCACTCTTTAGTCCTTGTCTCTGTTTCACCCCTCCCTCCCTCCCTCCCTCCCTTCCCTGTGAACTTCCAGGAGTTCTTCAAATCTAGATGAAGTGTGATGGCCTTGTGCAATCCTGAGGTGGCCTTTGCCTCCCATCTGAAGTGCAGCAGTCCGGTTCCAGTCCAGGGGCGGCCCGTTCTCTGCTCTCCACTTCTTCCCTTGCACCAACAGGTCTTTCCCTCTTCTGACCCAAGAGGAGATGGCAGAGACTCTGGATGGCAGCCCCTATGACCTGAGCAACAGCCTCGTTCTGGACCTGTTTGAGAGCAGCCACTGCTCCACACCCGACTTGCAGCTGATCAGGAGAACTTGCCTAAGGACACCTTCCTCCTGAAGCACTTGCAGAAGAACAGGATGAACTTGCCAGCATTAAGCTCCTGATGTCTTTCAAAAAGGTAAAATATTTAACCAGAGATTGGCAGGTGTCCTTTTATGCACTTCAGTTTTCAGAGCTGCTGGAGGTCAACGAGGAAGGACAAAGGTGTGAAGGAAGTCCCCCGTTCCCAAACATCTGGTGAACATCGCTTCAAGTAAGATGCTCCTGGCCTGGAACATCCTTTCCCATGAGCAGGCCACTCACAGCTCTCTCCAGTTCCAGATGACCTTCCTCAACAACATTGCGAAGCTGCTCAGCCCCATTGGTGACATCGCCTCCATCCGAATCCTCCGGCCTGGCAAGACGCTCCCTTCAGATGGGACTTCCGGGTTGGTGCCTCTGGCTACAACAGCAGCAATAATACTACAACAGCAGCAAGAATACTGATTGCAAAATACTGGAAGATACAAGATCTACCCACTCTGGAAGAATGGCAGATGAAGATGATCGACTATATGGGACTGGCAGAAATGACCGGCAGAATCCGAGACCAGGGAAAAGAGTCGGCGGAAGAAGATTGGAAGAAATTTAAAGACTATCTGCAGAAATATTGTAAAATTAATGAATGTTAGATTGATGTTGGACAGAAACTAAGTGGTTACCAGCTGTAATCTAAAGGTTGAGTAATAAGTTAAAATAAGTTATAACAAGTTACAATAAGGATTTGCTGAGTTAAGAATTCGAACTGGAAGACAAAAGGGGGAGGTGAGAGGAGGTCCGGGAAATAAGTTAATGGAAATAAGTAATGGAAACTACATTTGTGGGGGTTTTTTTGTATTTTTGTTACTTTTTGTTACTTTTTGTTTTTTTGTTTGTTTTTTTGTATTAATTTGGAAAAATCTAATAAATATTTATTAAAAAAAGAAGCTCCCTTCAGATGTAAGAAAGTGCTCATCACAGTACCCTGAGTGTTGTGACCAGGGGTGTAGCTAACTGCTCCAGCAACCGGAGAGGCAGGGGTGGGACAAGCCGCTCACGGGGGCAGGGCGGCAATCTGCGCACGGGGTGGGGTGGCGATCCGTACACAGTGGCGCTGCACGGGGGTGCCACAGTGATCCACGCATGGGTGTGCTGTGGCGAGCTGCCCACGGAGTTTCTGGCAGCGCGGGGCCCTGAGCCACTGCGTCACTCACAGGAGATAGGCATGGCTTGGGCGCACTGCAAACCAGGCCCCGTGGTCAGTACTGACCCCCGTGATGTGCCATTTTGTCACCCCTCTCAAGGATGACACCTGGGGCGGGCCGCACACCCCCCCTTCCTATGCCCCTGGTTGCGATGGGTGGATACCTAAAGGAGAGAACATCACATGTATGTGATGATCTGGCTGAGATAGTAGCGAATGACATTTGTATGACAATCCTTCAGGAGATTAAGCAAAGTACCGTATTTTTCACTCTATAAGACACACTTTTTCCCTTCTAAAAAGTAAGGGGAAATGTGTGTGCGTCTTATGGAGCGAATGCAGGCTGCGCAGCTATTCAAGAAGCCAGAACAGCAAGAGGGATCGCTGCGCAGCGATCCCTCTTGCTGTTCTGGCTTCTGGGATTCAGAATATTTTTTTTCTTGTTTTCCTCCTCCAAAAACTAGGTGCATGTTATGGTCTGTCTTCTAGAGTGAAAAATACAGTACTTTTCTCTTATTGTTGACTCTACCCCAGACATTTCTCATACAGGTCAGTATGCATGGGGGAGGCGGTTATTTTTGTGTTTTGTGCCAATTGACAGCCACACTGTATAAAACTTACCTGAAACTGTCATCAGCAGGCTTCAGAAGTATGGTATTGCCATCAGTAATTGCAAGGAGCAAACATATGATAAACAAGGAATACAAGTGATTAATAACAGGGTCTGCATGTGTGCACAGTATGAAGTTTGAAGAATTATGCTAGGTGCTTGCCATTTCCTGAGCCTAGTTGGCCAAAACAGCATGGATGATGATCTTTATACAGTGAAGCTCTTCATGTTTCTTGATGCCTTATATGGGTCACACACACCCCCAGTATCTATGTACAGATGGCAATTACCGTATTTTAAGATGACCCCATGTATAAGGTGACCCCTATTTTTTTAGCCCAAGATTAAGAAATAAATAATTGCAACATTTCGTGTATAAGACGACCCCCAATTTTAAATTTAAAAAATTGGGGGGGGGATATAGTCTTATGCATGGAAAAATACAGTACTTCAAGACAATACTGACAACTGGTCCAACTCCTCACTCTGCCAGAAATTCCCCCGCCTCCTGTCACAAGCAAGCAGTCCTGCAGTGAAGATGTCTCTTTATCTGAACGTATTTCAGAAGCCTTAATAAAGATAACCAATGATTCCAAAGAGAAAGCAGTGGTTAAAGTTAGGAGTAAACTCTTTGGTAAAGAAAACGAAAACATTTGGAAATTTCTTTATGGCATTCTTTTGGCAAAAGGTCCTTCACAGATTTGACTATGTCGACAAAATCTTACAAAAACCAGACCTTGATGCTGTGTCAGAGAAAAATCCTTTCTCCCATTATCACCTTTATCCATGGCATGGGGAACAACTTCAAAGAACTTGAGGAAGATGCAAAGGAACTAACTAAGTAATCAAGTGGAACCCACATATTGAAATCAGTTTCTGCAGAAAACTGAATGCAGACTAACAGGCTGAGACAAATTCAGGGCTGAAACATACAACAGTGCCTTAGATACAGTAAACTTCAGGTGGAAATGGAGAGCCACCCCTGTGCTTACGCAGAAATTGTGAATCCATTTGGATTTATGGCAAGACTGGGCCATTCTTCCTGAAATCATGCTACGCTGGCAAAGGACACAGAAGCTTTAATGAGAGCTCACCCAAATGATCTGCACATTTTTCTGCTCTCCAAACTCAAATATTTTATTCATTTCTTAGATACTGCAAAGGTATGTGATGGATCTGAGACTACAGCACATAGATAATTTACAGTAAGGTTGAAGCCTTTCCAAATATTACCACAGCTCCCCGCCTTTATCGAAGCCTGCTAGTTTTGAATTGTGAAGGAAAAGAGCATCTCCAATGTAGACTTTGTTAAAAAAAATAAGTTATGTTCCACAATACTACAGTCAAGACTGTCATTATCTGTTCTAGCCATAATAATGATGATAATCTCATCTCTGAATGTGCAGCAAGAAAAGCAAAAAAAAAAGAGACAACTTTTAAAATATTCTGAATATAGTTTGTCTTTGAGTATAAATATTTTCTATAAAATTAGTCATAAAATCTTTCATAAATCTTAACATCCTGCTGTCAAATATAGCTGTTTTTTGAAAGTGTTATATGCACACTTTTTTTCAGCTGAGGGGAAAAAATTCCACTGACACAAGGTGCTGTTAGGAGGAGGAGCTTGACTGGATCTTGGCCTTTGAGCCTCTTTCTCCATGTTGTTCCCCAACCCTCCTTTCCTCAGTTTAGGGTTGTTTGTGAATGGTATGACCTTGCTATGGATAATGTGGGTCGCCATATTTTGGGGCCGGGCAGGAATTTCCCCAGCTGGCAAATTGGCACCAGCCATTTGGTTTTTGCCTACTTCATAGCAATCGTCACAACTTTGTAAGGTGCATAGGCATTGGGTGAACTTAGATCTTGGTTGGAGGGGAGGTTGTAGCCTCTGCCTGCCCGTCCACAGGTAAAGGTATCCTGTTAAAAGGATCCGAGAGGAGTGGTTCCTGTCCGACGCGCAGACGAGGGCTAGGGCCATACCACTCCTCCAACGAGGACCATGTGGAGGATGCCCCAATTTGATATAGGTCATAGGGCATCCCTTCTGGTTGGCCTTACCCTTAGTGACACTGCCAGCAGATGGGCTTGAGTGGTATAAACCAGGAGTCCTCAAACTAAGGCCCGGGGGCCAGATATGGCGCTATCGCCTTCTCAATCTGGCCCACGGACGGTCTGGGAATCAGCGTGCTTTTACATGAGTAGAATGTGTCCTTTTATTCAAAATGCATCTCTGGGTTATTTGTAGGGCATAGGAACTCATTCATTCCCCCCCCCAAAAAAAAATAGTCCGGGCCCCCCACAAGGTCTGAGGGACAGTGGACAGGCCCCCTGCTGAAAAGTTTGCTGACCCCTGGTATAAACAGTTGCTTATCCCAATGGTTATGCCCAAAACCTTCACATCTGTAACCAATAAAGTTATGGCTTACTGCATTTGATTCCATAAAACCAATATTCTGTGTGCTGCCTAGTTAATCCTTACAGGGTAAGGTCACGGGGTCCTGACACGCAATTATCAATGAGAAAACCATGAAGTCAACATAAGTGCATAACCAAAGTAGCTGAAGGTGAGCAACTGAGAGCTCTTCAACACAATGCCTGCTGTTCTTCTTAATTAGATCTGGTGGTGTGTGTCGTGGCCCCGTGCGGCAGAGCTGTGGCGGGAGAGGCCAGCCAACCTGCCAAGTTTTGGGGGGGTACTTACCTGGAGGCAGAGTCCGTATGCCAGGTTCAGTCCAGTTCTAAGGTCAGGAGTATCTCAGTTCACGTAATCAGACGGTCCAGGGGTCAAGAAAGCCGAAGGTCCAGGGTCATGAAAAGCAAGAAGGAGCAAGGTCTGGCCAGGAACAACAAATGTTGTTTCCAGCAACTGACTGAGGCTGAAAACCCTGCTTGAGAAGCTGGAGCCAGCTGGTTCTCATCAGGAGCAAGAAAGCTGATCAGCAGCAGGTGGAGTTGCTCTGCTTTCTGCTCCTTCAGGCTGCTGCCCAACAGGTGAAACTGATTCCTGGCTCACGACAGTGCGACAGCAAACTCTCCATTAAGGTGTGTCCCTTTTTGTAGACATTGCATTTCCCCAAACTGAGATGTTGCTGGACTACAACTCCCACAATCCCTGGCTATTTGCCTTGTTGATTAGGTCTGATGGAAGATAAGAGTCCAAAAATATCTAGAGAGCCGCAGATTTCCCACCTCTGCTTTATACTGTCTGAAATCCCAGATCGGAATTAGAATTCTAAACTATCACCAGAATGATAACAGCATACAGATACAGAAATAAAGAAGGAAAGAAGGCAATGTAAAAGACCAAAAGAATCCAATGTGATTCAAATAACATGTTTTACTGGAATCACATGGACAATGGATAGCAGGTTTTTGGGTTGCACAGAGCACTTCTTTCCCTCTGAGGAATTCTGTGAAAATCTAAAGATTGTCAGACTGCTCTGTCAAATGTTTGGTCTAATAAAAGCTAACATCCGAACCATTTCTTACTCAGTGTGAAAAGCGTTATTGGCAATGTTCAATTTTCACTCTACTGCTTGTATCTACAGGGTGGCAGATTAGCATTTTTCTTTTTTCAGTTGACAATCTAAATTTCCATTAAGGCCCACACATTGCACAAGCCCTCTTGAAGAACTCCATAACGTTCTTGTCAAAAGCTGTAAAAACTTCATCGGTTCTTGCCACTCCTCCAGTTAATGGCATTTGTCATAGAGTGGAGCAGCCTGACAAGAGAAGTAAAAATCGCCCAGCTGCAGCTATAAACCTGCTCCTC
The DNA here is from genome assembly GCF_951804945.1 of Podarcis cretensis. Lineage (NCBI taxonomy): Eukaryota > Metazoa > Chordata > Lepidosauria > Squamata > Lacertidae > Podarcis > Podarcis cretensis. Next base: position 94,584,229 of record NC_137175.1, read on the forward strand.
ACAGCCAAGCACATCTGACCGTTGTTGAATAACATCCCACCATTTGTCTTGCATTTACCAGAACAGAAGGGAAATCTTCTCAGGTTTCATAGGTGCCCTGAACTTGGAAGAGGGCAAATGTAATGTGCCTGTTAACAGACAATGGAAACAAGCCAGCAAAAATTAATCACTCCTAAAGGGCTAACTAATGTGGAACTGTGCTCCCACATCTTTCCCCCTTTTTTAAGCAAACGGTCTTTGGGAGAGAGAATTTAAAGCAGAGAAGTGGTAGGAGGCGGACGCTGTGCTTTGCAGTCTCCTTCCCCACTCTTTCACCATTCAGAATATAAGAACTGTTGCCTCAGTGCTATGCACTATTATTAATATTGCTGTTCTTGATCTTCCTTCCTTGAGATATATTATAGCCAAAGGGCTGGCCGCCACTGATGGATTCAATTCATCTTTGTATGGGCTCCAGCAATTTAAAAATGCAATAGTTAAATCAGTTTGCAACAAAACATTAGGGTGGGTCCTGAAACCATGCATCTCGGGTGTCAAATGTGTATCTTCCGCATGGAGTAAACCTCTCTTTCCGGGGTGCAAGCAGTCCAACAGTCCAGCAGTCAAGAAGGCAGTTTCTGCACATGTTGTAGAGGGAAGTGATAGGGCAGATGGGGCTCATCCACTTGGAAAGGAGAAGGACAACTCTGATCGTAAACCTCTGCTGCCTTGAAGATTATCTTTGGAAGAAGAAAAGACTTAGGAGTAAACCCTACACAAATCCAGAGTGGAATCCCTAAAGCAGTTGGGTGGTGCCTTGTGTGCCTCCTTCCAGCAACTCCTGCAGCCAAGCTGGTGCCAAACATACTGCTCTGCTTTCCTTTGGACCATGTCAGCCAGGCCGAGAGGGGGGTCATCTTCTGGGCAGCCCAGGCCCTCCATGCAGGGCCGCCTTAAGCAGATCCGGCACCGTGGTGCATAGATCCCTCCGGCGCCCCCCCCCCCCCGGAGTTGTCAACCTTTTTCTAGGGCTGGAGGAGGCGGGCAGCAGCTGGAGGGTGGCTCCTCCAACGGGGAAGAGGCTGAGACCTTCCGGCTCAACTGGCCACTTAGTGCCGCGGTGGTGGCCACAGCAGGCAGCACACCGAGCGAGCGGGCCTGCGCCAAGCAAGTGAGGGCACATGTGCCACTCCCACTGAGCATCGGCTCAGTTGTTTCCCTTTTAGCCTTCTGGCGCCCCACAGAATTCGGCACCTGCAGGCTAAAAGGGAAAATACTGAGCCGATGCTTGGCGGGAGTGGTGCACGCACCCTCGCAGGAGTGGCACACTCAGTGCTCTCATTCGTGTTCCCCGGATTCTTGCCTGGCGCCCTCCAGAACTTGGTGCCCTGGCGCTCCGCGCCACTAGCCTTATGGGTAAGACGGGCCTGCCTCCATGCACACTGGCCAGGCTTGAGCCCTGGGGAGGTTATTTTGGTGCAGTTAACACAGCGGTTTGACTTCATCCATTATCTCTCAAGACAGAAAGGTGCCCACTAGACCCAGCCTGTTACTGAACAGAGCTAGTTCAGTTATATGACATAAATTAAAACACAGTTCCGGAGGACGTTGCTTAGATGGCAGCACCAGAGGCTACTGCTTTAAGGGGAGGGGGGACAGATTTTGTATCCCCTCACAACTGTACTCCTGGATGCAGCACTGCTCCACCAACTTCAGGTCTGTCCTCAGCAAGCCCCTACCTGCCTTCCTTCTTAGAACCAGCAATGGGTTGGTTCTGCCTGTCATTGGCTCTGGCTGAATGGACAGTTGCTTTCCTTGCCTTCCAGTCGCTACCGGTCTCAATAGGCACCAGCCAGCACTGCTTCTGCACGCTGCATTTTTCATATGTTTCACTGGGAGATCTGTAGGGAAAGAAAACCACTCAAGTTAGAACTGCTCCTAAGTTTAAAAAACAACAACAAAAAAACCAACACCACCCTCATTGATATTCTAGGATACACACTGTATTGAGTGTTGAAAAAATGTTGGCAAGTGACAGCAGTTCAAATGACAGTGGTTCTCTTTCACCATAGACCAGTAAAACGACGAGTGCTCAAAATAAAATTTAAAAATTATTTCCACTTGAGGTGGAAAGTCCAGATTACTTTGCTTCTCATTAATAAGAAGCCAGTTCTTGCTTTCTGAAGCAAACACTCAGCTCAAACCAATCCATGAATGACAGGAGAGGAAAACAATATTTGTTGAGCTGTCGTAGGATATTTTGTCACTACTTGTCATAGCTTAAACTGCTCTTCTGAAACTTGCACAGGTCCTGGAGAATGGGAAGAAGCAGCCACTGTCTGTGGTCTGTTGAACTAAGTGTACCTGTCTCGCTCTCCTCCAAAGTGTATCGAGAGCTGAAGCTTTATTTATTCTGCAGTGTTTTACAGCTACTGTGACTTTCCTTGGAGCTGTCTACATTTCAAGAAAATATCCTCTTTATACAGGCCGCCTGCCAGTTTAAGAGATGTTGCTCCCATGGACACTGCTTCTTACAGGGGCATATTTATTGCTAGGTTGTTGTTGTTTTTAATTTTCCCAGGTTAAAAAAGTTGTATGCAGGAGAATCCTTATGACAACCAAAGGTGGGGAGTTTAGCAAATTGTGTGTGTGTGTGTGTGTGTGTGTGTGTGTGTGTGCCTTTTAGCTGAATTGTAAGAAAAGGAAACATTTAAAAAATTGGTGGAGTTTTAATGAAGATTCCAAAAGGGTCTTGGCTGGTCTGTTATGGCAAATGGGATGGCTCTGGTTTGTTCTCAGCCAGCCCTCATCTGCCTGCCCTCCCACATTAATAATAATAATAATAATAGTAATAATAGTAATAATAGTAATAATAGTAATAATAATAATTTATTCATACCCTGTCCATCTGGCTGGGTTTCCCCAGCCACTCTGGGCGGCTTCCAACACAACATTAAAATGCAGTAATGCATCAAACATTAAAAGCTTCCCTAAAAAGGGCTGCCTTCAGATGTCTTCTAAATGTCAGGTAGCTGTTTATCTCTTTGACATCTGATGGGAGGGCGTTCCACAGGGTGGGCGCCACTACCGAGAATGCCCTCTGCCTGGGTCCCTGTAGTTTTGCTTCTCGCAATGAGGGAACCATCAGAAGGCCCTCGGCGCTGGACCTCAGCATCCGGGCAGAATGATGGGAGTGGAGACGCTCCTTCAGGTATTCTGGTCCGAGGCCATTTAGGGCTTTAAAGGTCAACACTTTGAATTGTGCTCAGAAACATACTGGGAGCCAGTGTAGGTCTTTCAAGACTGGTGTTATGTGGTCTCGGCGGCCACCCCCAGTCACCAGTCTAGCTGCCACATTCTGGATTAGTTGTAGTTTCCAGGTCACCTTCAAAGGTAGCTCCACATAGAGCACTTTGCAGTAGTCCAAGCGGGAGATAACCAGAGCATGCACCACTCTGGTGAGACAGTCCATAGAGAGATAGGGTCTCAGCCTGCGTACCAGATGGAGCTGATAAACAGCTGCCCTGGACACAGAATTGACCTGCGCCTCCATGGACAACTGTGAGTCCAAAATGACTCCCAGGCTGCGCACCTGGTCCTTCAGGGGCACAGTTAGCCCATTCAGGACCAGGGAGTCCTCCACACACGCCCTCCTCCTGTCCTCCAAAAACAGTACTTCTGTCTTGTCAGGATTCAACCTCAATCTGTTAGCTGCCATCCATCCTCCAACCGCCTCCAGACACTCACACAGGACCTTCACCGCCTTCACTGGTTCTGATTTGAAAGAGAGGTAGAGCTGGGTATCATCCGCATACTGATGAACACCCAGCCCAAACCTCCTGATGATCTCTCCCAGCAGCTGCAAGTATATGTTGAAAAGCATGGGGGAGAGGACGGAACCCTGAGGCACCCCACAAGTGAGAGCCCAGGGGTCTGAACACTCATCCCCCCACCACCACTTTCTGAACACGGCCCAGGAGGAAGGAGCGGAACCACTGTATGACAGTGCCCCCAGCTCCCAGCCCCTCTAGACGGTCCAGAAGGATGTTATGGTCGATTGTATCAAAGGCCTCTGAGAGTTCCGGCAGAACTAGGAAACAACTCTCACCTTTGTCCCTAGCCCGCCGGAGATCATCAACCAGCGCGACCAAGGCAGCTTCAGTCCCAGGATGAGGCCTGAATCCCGACTGGAAGGGATCCAAATACAGTCCATGAGGTGGCTCTGGCTGTCAGCTTCCTCTTCAGAGTTGCCATTATAGCAATCAGCTGGGACAAGTATGGAAGCAAAACTGGAATTAGTTGGTTCTGCTCTATATACTGTTGGCTTTGCTGCATTTTGCCCTAACAGAAACTATGGGCACCAGCCTCTGCTGGTCAGAAGTGTACGCAGGGCCGTCTTTACCCAGGGATACAAGGGGTGCAGGGCATCTGGGCGTCAAATTCTGGGGGGCGCCAGGCACCTGCCGCTGAAGCCGCCTAAGATTATGTTATGTATTGTATTGAGCTGCAGTGGAGTCAGCTGCACCTTTGACACAATTGATCTCATGCTGGCGGCAGGCAGGCGGCCCGAGATCAGTCGTGTCAAAGGTGCCACGAGTGAAACACTGCAAATTGTGTTTTAATTTCAACACTTAACAGTTCAAATTCGTTTAGAGAAATAGTTAAAAAAAATAGTGTTTATTTTTGCTAATTGTCGGCAATTTCTTTGACTAACTACCTAGTACTTAGGGCTCTGCTACACATGTGATTCAGCACGACACGGTTTTAGTTTTCCATTTCCGCAAAAACACGCCTAGAGCACACACTATGAATTCAGCGAGCTGCATTTTTTCTTCATTTTATGATGAATCCCAAGCGAGAAACTCATTTTGGAGTAATTAGAAATACATTCCAGATTTTAAGCGTGGTGTCTGACATACGCATAATAAAAGTTAATTTGGAGGCTAAACTAAATTTGGGGGTGCTGGGAGGATCTTTGCACAACGGACACACATACGCTAAAGATGGCCCTGAGTGTAGGGATAGCTGGACTGGCATAGGTTGAGATGTCTACAGAGAACAACAGATCAGGGATTCGTGTGAATGGGGCTGAGGTCCCAGGAGGACATTTAAGAGGACTTCTAAATTATAATCCTGCAATTATAGTCTTGATGACACAGAGGCAAAAGAAGCTATTATGCATTGTATGGGAAGGCTATGTTCTGCTCCAGCTCCAGCTCTCTTAAAAACGATGGTCTTTCACAAGACTCACATAACCACTGATTATTATTTTTTCTGCAATCCAGCGGCATATAATATTTTTATGAAATGAAATAAATGGATAAATTGCTGCTGGTCCCCCTTGCTTCTTTCACTTACTCTTGTTGTTATTACCATGGTGCTACCTTTGAAAGGTGGCTCGGAAACTGCAACTAATCCAGAATGCAGCAGCTAAACTGGTGACTGGGAGTGACTGCCGAGACCACATAACGTGTTTAAGTTTTTACTCTGCTAACTACGGTATACGTTGGAGTTCTGCTCTGGATCAACATTGAGTTGAATTTCAATGACCATATTTCCTTAACGGCCACAAGATTTCCATATAACAGTGATCCAGATGTTTACAGCTGGCTGACTACAGTGCCTTTGGCAGCAATTATTTTCCTCTTTCCCTGGCCACAAATCCCTTATTTATACATACATACATACATACATACATACATACATACATGTAGACCTGGTCATCTTAGTTAGCTCCCCATGAAGATGAGAGGTTCCTGCTGAACAACTCAACAGAGAAAGTTGCAGATTTCCATAGAGGCACTGTGTGAAGTAAATCTTTCTCCGCAAGAGGCATCATCCCAGCTATTTGCCCATTATAGGTTTACTTTATCCCCCTCCCACCGTCATTCACATTTCACTTCCTTTGACAGAAAACTAAATCTGCAAGCGGATCAAAGCAAAGAGTTGCTATATTTATCCAATGAATATGTGTGTGTGTGTGTGTGTGTGTGTGTGTGTGTGTTTATTTCTAAAAGGCACATGTTGCCAAAGCAACTGATGTCTTAAAAGTCCTCTCCTCCAACTCCTGGCCCAAGGAGATTTGTTTGCTTATGAGAACAATATGAAATGCATGTCTTGGCTGAATACGGTGATTGTGATGAACTGTGGCAGGTATATTAAAGGTAAAGGTAAAGGTACCCCTGCCTGTACGGGCCAGTCTTGACAGACTCTGGGGTTGTGCGCCCATCTCACTTAAGAGGCCAGGGGCCAGCGCTGTCCGGAGACACTTCCGGGTCACGTGGCCAGCGTGACATCGCTGCTCTGGCGAGCCAGAGCCGCACACGGAAACGCCGTTTACCTTCCCGCTGGTAAGCGGTCCCTATTTATCTACTTGCACCCGGAGGTGCTTTCGAACTGCTAGGTTGGCAGGCGCTGGGACCGAGCAGCGGGAGCGCACCCCGCCGCAGGGATTCGAACCGCCGACCTTTCGATCGGCAAGTCCTAGGCGCTGAGGCTTTAACCCACAGCGCCACCTGCGTCCCGGCAGGTATATTATGTGTATGCATTCACACATGTATAGTGTTTAGGGCAGACATGTTGTAGTTTGGGACTACAACTCCCATCATCCCCAGCCAGCATAGCTGTACGATGCTGGAACCGGTGGAAGTTGTAGACGGAAACATCTGGGAAGGTACCAGCTTGGTAAAAGCTGTTTTAAGGGTTTCTTGGTTTTAAGGTTTGCTTGGGGGAGAAGATCTTTATTACCCTCTCCCTCCCCCCACCCCACCCACAATCAATGTCACATCTAGAAAAGGGCCCAACAACTGACAGAGGATGTGTAACTTAAAGCACCTAGTCCTAGACAAAAATGCCACAGAAAGCATGTCAACCACCCAACCAAGCCATAGAATGGCTCTCCCAGTGGCCTATCTACCTGGATTCACTTATTGCCTCACCTAGGACCAGTTTCAGTGATGAGAACGGACGACATCCATCTCAGATATACCACACTGAAGAAAATAGACTTTCAAGCCCGTATCACTTCCATTCAGGAACTTGACAGACTGAAAACTTTGGAGATGAATCTGTTACTTGGTATGAATTGTGGGGAGAGGGACATTCTATCAAGGTGAGCCTTACTGAACTAGTGGACCACAGCAAACCGTTTGATGACCATCCTTACAGTACTTTCCCTCCCAGTTACAACATGCACACGAAAAACGATCCTTTAGCCCTTTGCGCAGGGTGAAGACATGACTATGCTTGACAATGAGTGAAGATCAATTGTCTGGCTTGAGTTCGCTGAGTGTCCATAGTGAAAATCTGGAGATCTATCCCAAGGATAAAATTACCGTACATCCTTCTAGTGCCTTACTCGGTTACTGCTAAATGGGGAAATAAAGCAATTTGTTAGCCATTAGTTCTGAAATGCATAATCCCATACAATGCAATAGATGACCATTGCTTCTCTTCAGCACCACGCAGTGGTGGGTGGGGTTCGGTCGCAAGTCAACAACCTGTAGTTATAAGTTATAGACCTCCCACCCCACCCCAAATTATTTCTGCAGACAACCATGGCTGTGGTTGCAAAAATTGCTTCTAAGTCCAAGCTGTGACAGAGTGTTTGCTTGGTGGAAGAACTGCCCCCAAGTCATAATGCAACTTGGTAAGAAAATTCTTGGCAGCGAGAGACACTTTTTCCTCCCAGCACCAGCTATGCAAAATAAATGACATTTTTCTTGGGCAGGCAGCAAACGAAGGTAAGGGCAGATGGAATGGCTAAATTAATGCCTGCCTGCAGGAGGGTGAACATTTGTACACTTTGGCCATTTTAGTTTGTTGTTCTTACGTTGATGTTCAGAGAAGAACAATTATTGATTAATTGCAACACTGGGCATAAGATTACCTTTCACAGGCATGCTGTCTTAGTGCAGTGGACGCTCCGGTTGCGAATGTGATCCGTGCGGTATGCACATTCGCAACCTGCAGCGGTGCGTCTGCACACACGCGGGTTGCGATTCGGCGCTTCTGTGCATGCACAAAGCGCAATTTAGCGCTTCTGGGCATGCGCGACCGCTGAAACCCAGAAGTAACCCGTCCCGGTACTTCCGGGTTTCGCCGGTCCGTAACCCGAAAAAACACAACCTGAAGTGTTTTAACCTAAGTTTTGACTGTATTTGCAAACAGGGGTGTGGGCAGGGAAGCAATGTTCTTTAGCAAGAGAAAAAGGAGAAGAAGAAAATGACATAGATTTGCAGAATATCAGCCTTCTGACTCCTAACAGTTTAATAATGGTAATAGCAGAGGAGGCCAACCAAGATTATGAAGGGTCTGGAAACCAAGCCTTACAAGGAACAGTTGTGAGGGCATTAGGTACGTTGACCCTGGAAAAGAGGGGACTGAGAGGAGTTGAGATAGTCATCTTCAGATATCTAGAGGGCTGTCCCATGGAGGATGGAACAAGCTTGTTTTCTCCTGCTCTGGAGAGAAGGACCGGAACCAATGGATTCAAGTTACAAAAAGGAGATTCTGCCTATTATTATTATTATTAGATTTTATTTATACCCTGCCCTCCCCAGCCAAGACCGGGCTCAGGGCAGCTAACAGCGGTATAAAAACAATGGATTGAAATACAACTTAAAAACAAGATTAAAATACAACATTAAAATGCAGCCTCATTTCAGTAGGAACTCAAATCAAAAAATTTTGGGGGGATGAAAACATCAAGCCTTCACCAAGGCCAACTATCCAGACTGGTCCTACGTGGGCCAGAAAAAAGCCAGGGAAGTCCCCAAATAGGAGTTCCATCACAGAAGGAGAAAGGAAAAAGGAAAGAGGGGGAGGGGATCAAGTTGATTCCAAGCCAAAGGCCAGGCGGAACAACTCTCTCTTACAGGCCCTGCGGAAAGAAATCAGATCCCGCAGGGCTCTGGTCTCATGAGACAGAGCGTTCCACCAGGCTGGAGCCAATGTTGAAAAGGCCCTGGCTCTAGTTGAGGCTAATGTGACTTCCTTAGGGCCTGGGACCTCTAGGGTGTTACTATTTGTGGAAGAACCTTCTAACAGTAAGAGCTGCTTGACAGTGGAACAGACCAGAGGGGGGTTAAGGGGAGCACAACTGGTTCAGTAACACTGGGTGTAGACTCTGTCACTATGATTTAGAATGGAGAGGTGGAGGGGTGCTGAATTTGGGTGTCCTACAGGGTGCCACAGAAATTTGAGACCCCAAGATACACCACTGAACAGACTCCCATGAGTGGTGATGAATTCTCCTTCCTTGGTGGTTTTTAAGCAGAGGTTGGGTGGCAAATTCAGGGTTCAAGCACCAAGAACAAGTCCTGACTCCATCAGGCAAGGCCTCCTTCCACCTGCCTTGCCCCACCCTCCAGTCTCTGCTTCTTATTTTGTATTGTATTATGTTGTGCACTGTGGTTTGCTGTTGTTTTATTGACTGGAGTTTAGAAATTACTTATTGTAATTGTTGAGTGGATTTCTGTTTAATTTTGAAATGCTGATATTTAATATTATTCTATATTATTTTAATGGATGTTGAATGTTATTTTATTTGCATATTGTATATTGTATTATGCATATTGTCTTATTTATATGATGTTAGCCGCTCTGAGCCTGGCTTTGGCTGGGGAGAGCGGGATACAAATAAAATTTATTATTATTATTATTATTATTATTATTATTATTATTATTCCCGCTGCTGTGCCTTAGCATCACCACCGTGGCTGCCCAGAGAGCAATATTTGCTCTCTGCCTATCTCTCTTCTGACCAACTTCCCTTCGCTTCTTCCTGTCCTGGAACGGGATCTCTCCAGGAACAGCCTGAAAACTGGCCGGTTCCTCAGAGCACTTTAGAAAGCCAAAATTAATTGCCAAGACTGGGGTTCTGGCAGCAGCAACCCAGGGGCTTCAACCTTCTAGGTCTGCTGACGCTCACTATCTGCACCCTGAAGGCTTCTTCCTCTCCTGGCCTCCAGCTTAGCACAGCTCCCCTGGCAGAGCTCTGCAGCATTCAAGCAGGTGTGAAACAACACGTCACTAAGCCACTTGCACATTAGAGCTAGACCAATCGCCTCCCACTCCACCCCCAAAAATATTCAGACTCGGCAACTCTGTGTATGTGTATATGTATCAGACTGTGTTGCTAGAAAAAGGGATTTAGGTCCAAAGGTTCAAAACAGCAAACCATTAATCTCAGTCGAGAGGGAGAGAATCATGTTTATTGCCTAAACCAGTGTTTCTCAACCTTGGGCCTCCAGCTGTTTTTGAACTACAACTCCCATCATCCCTGACTAGCAAGACCAGTGGCAAGGGATGGTGGGAATTGTAGTCCAAAAACAGCTGGAGGCCCAAGGTTGGGAAACACTGGCCTAAACCATGGGTTGGCAAAGTAAGGCCCACGGGCCAGATCAGGCCCAATAGCCTTCTGGATCCGGCCAGCGGATGGTCCGGGAATTGCGGTGTGGATCGCCAGCGCGCACGTTCTTTCCCTCTCCCTCCCTCTCCCTCACACAGCAGTGCCGGCGGCACCTCCTCCCTCCCTCCTCCTGGATTCTCCCCGCCCTGCCTAGAGGAGGAAGGGGGCTGGGCCTTGTTGGTGCCAGCAGCAGCAGCGTTTGAGCAACCGCCATTTTAAGCAGCCCCTCTCCAGAGCCCTTTTGCTCGCCGCTCATCGTCCCTCCACCACCGCTGTCACTGCCAACCCCTGCCACTCGCAAGACACTGGGGCTCATGGGGCTCTCGCATCATTTCCCCCCCAAAAAAAAAAAATATAGTCCGGCCCCCCACAAAGTCTGAGGGGCAGTGGACCAGCCCCCTGCGGGAAAAGTTTGCTGACCCCTGACCTAAACATCCACTGTGAGATGCATGCTTTCGTGAAGGATACAGCTTTCTTCCACAATTAGTCGTAGCGGACAAACCTCTGAATGGGGGGAATAAAGCAGGAAATATTCCCAAAGGTCTGTGTCACTTCACCAGTTTCCTTTAATACAGCAATAACAGCACTGGTACTTGCAGGGTTGTCGTATAAATGATGGAGTTGATTATATACATGGAGTATTTTGAATACAGCAGCTATTCCATCTGGCTGCTGCAGGTGGGGAGAAAAGCCCACCCCATCAGCTGTGCTGAAAGGAAAAATGCCTCGGCACTGTGGGTTGAACCGCTGAGCCTAGGACTTGCTGATCAGAAGGTCAGCGGTTCGAATCCCCGTGACAGAGTGAGCTCCCGTTGCTCGGTCCCTGCTCCTGCCAACCTAGCAGTTCGAAAGCACGTCAAAGTGCAAGTAGATAAATAGGTACCGCTCCGGCAGTAAGGTAAATGGTGTTTCTGTGCGCTGTTCTGGTTCGCCAGAAGCGGCTTAGGCATGCTGGCCACATGACCCAGAAGCTGTCTGCAGACAAATGCCTGCTCCCTCGGCCTATAGAGCAAGATGAGCGCCACAACCCCAGAGTCGTCAGCGACTGGACCTAACGGTCAGGGGTCCCTTTACCTTTTATCCCTGAACTGGCTCCATTCAAGCTGGTAATTATAAAAACTTTGAAACTCTGGGCACTGATGCCTGGGTTTTATTTTTCCTTCTCCACTGGCCTCTCATCTCTGCCCTCTTTCCACCTAGGAGAGCAGAAGCCCCACCAATCTGTAGGGAGGTCCATGCTGGGCAAAACATAATTATGATTATTTGCTCTCTTCCCAGGGGACTCTTATGCCATCCACCTGCACACGGCCACCAATTCCTTCTCTCCTCTCCCCCTCTAAATTTGCCTTGGCTACGGTATTGACTGATCATCGAGCCCAGGCGCTAATTACTTCCGACATGAAGGAGTGGCGCAGGATACAAACCAAGTGGGACACAGCGAGGCAGGGGGAAAACTTGCATAAACCACCGAATGGATATGCACCAGAGCAGCTAGAAACAAGGAAACAAGCGGCTGTAATTTCCACGGAGAGTCATAAAAGCAGACTTCCAGCACAATAGCCAATTAGTTCATCAGAGTCAAAAGAGTTCCACTTTCAACGAGAGCAAGTATCTTGTTATGTACTGAAGTTCTCACCCTGGGCCAGCAGGGGGATACTGTAGATAGTTATGCAAATAAGGGATCGGAAGTGACATTCAGTGATTGGATAGTTTTAGAAAGTTGTTACAGTAACATTGTACTGGAGCTCTATATATACAGGCTGACTGAACCCTTCAGTTCAGTTCTGTTCTGTCCAAGAGCTGTTTGAAGAATCGCTGTGTCGTCTGATATGTTCACCCACAACTTAACATATCTATCCCTCAAAGTGGCAGAACAGCTTTGAGCTGCCTTCTAAAAGCTCCGAGACCAGAAGATATTTCTGGGAGACTGCAGCCTTAGTGCAATCATCCCTTCTTACAAACTTCAGCTCCTTTACCGATCAATGGGACTTTATTTCTTTTTCTTCCCACCCCCAATGCTGTATTATTTCAACATGTTTCCTGCATGCTTTTTTTCAATTTTATTTTATTTTCAAAGTTTCAAAAAGAAAAAAACAATTTTTACACACACAGACACACACATTTACATTAAACCATAGTCCATATCAGTACCTTTATGGGGTTCCCTGAACCCCCAGACCTCCCTCCCCCCCCCCCTTGGCTTCCGAAATTTATCTTCCTTTTTTTAACTGCATCTAATTGTATTTATCCAAATTATTGTACTTTGTTTTTATCCTTTGTTGTTTTAAATTACAAGTGCTGTGTGAATCCTGCTAACGTTTTTAAATTTTTACAGTTCTTTAATATATTCTATAAAGTTATGCCATTCTTTATTAAATTTTTTGTCCTCTTTGTGCCTGATTTTCCCGTCAGCCTTGCCATCTCTGCATAGTCCAACATCTTTATTATCCATTCTTCTCACGATGGGGCTCTTTTTTTTTCTTTCCATCCCTGGGCAAATGGTATTCTTGCCGCTGTCGTTGCATACATAAACAGTACTCTCTTATTCTTCGGTAATTCTTCTCCTATTATACCTAATAAGAAGGCCTCTGGTTTTTTTAACAAAAGTTATTTTAAACATTTTTTTCAGCTCATAAATCATTTCCCAGAAGGCCTTAGCTATTTTACAGGTCCACCACATATGATGAAATGTACCCTCTTTAACTTTACACTTCCAACATATGTTGGTCGTGTTCTTATACATTTCCGCTAGTCTTGCAGGAGTCAAATACCATCTATACATCATTCTCATATAATTCTCTTTTAATATACAGCAGGTGCATGCTCTTTTCACTAGGCAGCCTACAAGGGTGGCAAAAATTTTTGGCTCCATAGGCACTGGCGGAGGAAGAGGAATGCGGGGGGAGCGCACCACCCCCAGCAGCGTGATCCCGGTAGGGTACCATCACGGCTGCCCCTCCGCCCACGCTGGGCACCACGCCCCTGCAGGTGATGTGCCCTGCCCCCAGGATGCACGCCACACCCCTGTGGGCGGCACACCCCCAGGACACGGACCACACCCCTGCAGGGGGTGTGCCCCACCCCGGGACGCACACCAGACCCATCTCCGCCTGCTCTCCGCCCCCCGGTGCTGGAGCATGAAGCTCCGCCACTGTCCATAGGTCAGGTCCTTTTCTGTTCACAGTTTCATGAGCCAAATCTGTCAGGTGGGTAGAGACAGCCACCTGTCAATCATCTGATGTCACAGTGACAGGGCGCTTTGAAGTCTCAGAGTCAGGACTTCAAAGCACCATGTGGGAGTTACAATGGACCTTGTGAATGCTTCTACCTGCCCGACACCTGACATCACATATGACCAGCAGGTGTAGATTGGGGGAAATGACTTTGTGGGCCAACTAGCCAAGTTGTCCCCCTGCCCTCACAAGCCCCATCGTAAGAGACTGAAACCTCCTACTGGTAGCAGATGCCGAGAACAACCCAGAAGTAACAGGGAGCTGGGCGCTCCCTACCGCCCTCCCCATATTCTCCATTCACAGCCTCCCAAAATGGCTCCAGAACCTGCACAGTCTGGGCTCTGATCTGTGTCTTTTTGCAAATCCCAAGTTTCCTTTTCATTTGCGTGTTCAGACCCAGAAACCTCCTCCCTAAATAAATTCACACATGACTCAATTTTTTGGTTTTGGTTTTTGGCATAATTTAGGCCACAACTTCATTGATTACAGAAAGTGACTGGTTGCATAGGCTCTGGTTCGACTAGCTCCCTGCCATGCTGATAGCGCTGACCCAGGGCACCAGCATAGGTCAGCCAAGGGGGAACACCTGGATAAGCGGAAACTCCACCACCCAGATGATCCCCTGGACTCAGGCACGGGCACAGCCCCCTCTCAGGGTTGACCAAACCATCGAGTCCCTGGATTCCTTTAATGGAATATGCTTCACATAGGGATGGCGAGAGCATTCTCCCATCCCTATCACCTGAACCATCTGCAACCTTACAAGTTGTGATGATTTGCTACGCAGCAGGCAAAACCCAAATGGCAACAGCCAATCAGCCAAATGGGGAGAATTCCTGCTGTGCCCCTGTCCCAATGACAGATGGCACCACAGTTCAAGAAGGACACTGACAAACTGGAACGTGTCCAGAGGAGGGCAACCAAAATGGTCAAAGGCCTGGAAACGATGCCTTATGAGGAACGGCTAAGGGAGCTAGGCATGTTTAGCCTGGAGAAGAGGAGGTTAAGGGGTGATATGATAGCCATGTTCAAATATATAAAAGGATGTCACATAGAGGAGGGAGAATGGTTGTTTTCTGCTGCTCCAGAGAAGCGGACACGGAGCAATGGTTCCAAACTTCAAGAAAGAAGATTCCACCTAAACATTAGGAAGAACTTTCTGACAGTAAGAGCTGTTCGACAGTGGAATTTGCTGCCAAGGAGTGTGGTGGAGTCTCCTTCTTTGGAGGTCTTTAAGCAGAGGCTTGACAACCATATGTCAGGAGTGCTCTGGTGGTGTTTCCTGCTTGGCAGGGGGTTGGACTCGATGGCCCTTGTGGTCTCTTCCTACTCTATGATTCTATGATTCTATGACACACGATGGCATAGCAAGGTCAAGTGCAAAGCCCTAAAAGTAGGGAGAGGTGGGCGGGTGTTCCAAATGCACAAGCCGAAAGAGGAAGCTCTGGGTTACGTGCATGGGCATAAATAGGTCCCTCAAATAGTTTGGATTGCGTCCCATTGGCCAGATTGCACCCAGCTTCGAGGGACCTACCAATCGGGTGTTGTGGCTGACCAATCGTACCCACCCACAACACAGGGTGTCGGTTGTCCAGGTCTCACCGCAATATGTGCCCTTTTTAAGGGAGGATCCGATTTGCTGAGCTTCGCCGAAGCAAAGGCAGCTCCCTTCTCCCGCCTTTGTATTGGAAGGTCTGGGGCAAGACAACGGAGGCTCTCGGTTTGGTCTCTCTGGTCTCTCACAGCAGGCTGCCTTCAACACACTGACATTAAAGGTCACTTGTTGGACCTTATTATACACGACTGGCAGAGAAAAGATCTGGAGCTCAGCTTATTCCCCCTTTCTTTCGAACTGCTGGCCACTCTCCTGGGGGCTACCTCTATTTCTGAAACGTCTATGGTCCCCCGTAGCCTCAGAAAATGCCTTTAAGAAAGGCAAACCTGGCTGGCCGCATTGATTTTCTCCCTTGTTACTAACCTTTAGAAGTCAGGAATTTAACTCTTAAGTCAATGTGGTTGTATTACCAAGACTGCTACCAACGAGCAAGCAGAGAGTTGGATCTAAGGCAGGGGTCAGCAAACTTTTTCAGCAGGGGGCCAGTCCACTGTCCCTCAGGCCTTGTGGGGGGCCGGACTATATTTCTGGGGGAAAATAATGAACGAACTCCTATGCCCCACAAATAACCCAGAGATGCATTTTAAATAAAAGCACACATTCAACTCTTGTAAAAACATGCTGATTCCCGGACCATCCACGGGCTGGATTTAGAAGGCGATTGGGCCGGATCCCACCCCTGGGCCTTAGTTTACCTACCCATGGTCTAAGGCAGCGGTTCTCAACCTATGAGTCCCCAGATGTCGTTGGACTACAACTCCCATCATCCCTGAGCTCTGGCCTTGCTAGCTAGGGGTGATGGGAGTTGTAGTTCAACATCTGGGGACCCACAGGTTGAGAAAGGCTGGTCTAAGGCATACCAGGTTGGAGCCCAGTCTTCCCACAACCTGGCCCCCCTCGAGATGTCTGAGGACTCCAATTCCCATCAGGCCCAGCCAGCACAGGATTGGCTCATGGCCTGGAGGTGTCTTACCCCTGCTTTATGATTTTAGAACACTTTTTTTAAAAAAAAAAAAATTTTGACAAAGTGATAATAAAAAATAAATAAATAAGAATAGAATGTGCACCCCCACCCCTGAGACCATTCCATTGCAACTATCCAGCTTTCAGCACCTCTTGAGATGGTTTGACCCCTTTCCTTTTAGCAGTACAAATTCTACAAAAACCCTCCGTATCTCCTCAAAATCATTTCTCCTGCGTATTCCCTGTCTTACCTTAATAATACATGTTAATTTATCATTAATAGCTATATCCCACACATCTTTATTGAAATACTTCCTTGTCACTTGTACAACTTGTATACAGTGAGATTACACGAGCACCCCCCCCCCCACTCAGTTCTCTTAGTCTTAATCCCCCTCGTTTACTGACGCACACCCACCAGTCC
This sequence comes from Podarcis cretensis, assembly GCF_951804945.1. Classification (NCBI taxonomy): domain Eukaryota; kingdom Metazoa; phylum Chordata; class Lepidosauria; order Squamata; family Lacertidae; genus Podarcis; species Podarcis cretensis. The sequence continues at coordinate 94,600,854 of NC_137175.1, forward strand.
CCAAAATCAGTTGCCCTGTTGTTATCTTTTCATTCAGCAGCCTAACAGCCCATGGATAGAAGCTGTTCTTTACCTTGTTGGTGCGACTAATCACACTTCTATATCTTCTGCCTGAGGGCAGGAGATCAAGAAAGTGCCGGCCAGGGTGCGAATCATCCCTGGGAATTTTCCTCACTCTCCTGAGGCAACGTTCTTCCACTGTTTCATCCAGTGGATTCACGGGACAGTCCATAATATCTTGTGCTGTATTCACCACCCTCTGTAGGCACTTCCTACCAGATGATGTCAAACCAGCGTACCACACCGTGATGCAGACACTTTCTATTGTGGACCGGTAGAAGGAGATCATCAAATGTTGATTGACATTGTTCTTCCGCAATACTCTGAGGAGGTGGAGTCTCTGTTGGGCTTTCTTAACCACCTGCATTGTATTTATTTTCCAAGTAAGGTCTTCACTGAGATAAAACCCTTTATACCATTTATACCATTTTTATACCATTCTTCCGTTTTATATTCACCTTGTCCTTTCCACTTCCTAGCTATAAAAACTCGTGCAGCTGTCAATAAATTTCTGAGCAAGTCCTTCATAGACTGCGAACTTTCCACCCCATCATAAATTGATGATGATGCTACCTCTGGACTTACGGTCAGCTTTAACCCAGTGATTTCTGTTATCTCCTTAAACACCCTTTGCCAAAAAAATGTACATACCGGTATTTACACCCCCACCACATGTGAACGTAAGTCCCGGTTTCCTGGCATCCCCTCCAACATAACACAGAACATAATTTTAGGACACATTATTCACAGCACAGTCCTATATATGTTTACTCGGGAGTAAGCATCACTGTGTTCTATGGCTTCTGCTACCATGCAAAAGTGTACTGGGTTGCAGCTGCAATTCTATACACACTTTCTTGGAAAGAAGCCCCACTGAGCTCAATAAAAGTTACTTCTGAGTAGACGTGTATAGGATTGTGCTGTAAGACTGCTCCCTTTTGCCAAGCATTTGGTCCTCCTGCTGGGTTGCTTCCTGCTTAATATGGGCTCCTTTTAAATGGGTTTTACCAATATTTTTCCTTGGCAGTGTTGCTCAGTTTGTAAATTTTAAGTTTTAGCCCCCTCGGGAGCCCTTTTAAGGTCTAGAGAGCAGGGTATAATTCAGGAATGTGCAACCTGCAGCTCTCCAGATGTCGCAGAACTACATCTCCCATCAACCCCAGCCACTGACCACAGGTTAGCCTCTGAAATATACTCGGAGTCGAGAGTGGATTTCATGCTCTTTATTCAGCTTATAGTGTTGAGGAGGAATGGAAGTTCCCCCAGAATGTCTGCCTTATATGCATTATTTACACAACGGGCCCCACGTGATTGGCTAATTCCGGGATTCTCCTGTAGGCCAATCAGGTTGCGGATTCCCTTCCACCTGGAGCTGGATTGGGTGGCTGCTATGGACCAATCAGACTGCTGCATTCTGCATCCTATTGTTCTAAGACCAATCAAACTGCTGCATTCTGAATCCTATTGTTCTAGGACCAATCAGACTGCTGCCTTTTGGATCCTGTTCAGCTCAGTACATAACAGCTACTGTAAACCTTTCAAATAAATTGGAAAGGTGTGGTGAGCTGCTTAAATAAACACACACCTGTTGCATTGAGCTTTGACTCAAAATCCAAGTATTACAGTCCAAAGAAAATTACTGCTGTTGACTAAGCCATAGATTACAGTTGTAGAAGTGACCTGGAAGTGAAAGGCCGCCCCTGTCTTATCTCTTAGACTAGCATGAAGCATCCTTTAGGGCTTTCACAGGTAGAAAGGGAAAAGGCCCGCCGTGGTACCAGGGAGTGGAAGCAGCTCAAGCCATTCGCCCAGCCTGCAGGCTTTTATTTTATTATTACTCCGGTGATGGCAAAGGTTAATTCATTGATCAGAGGAGGCTATGTTGTTCCAACAATTAAAATTAATTCTTGCCTCTGTGTACAGGAAAGAGACAGATGGCAAAGATGTAGGAGGGAAGACGGAGAAAATGCAGACAGGAGAGAGGAGGGGGAGGAAACAGCAAGCAATTTGTTTTATTTTTGAGAAAGAAATATTCCTCAGACTTGAACTAGAGGTGGCTGGATTAAAGATCATTTCTCTCAAACCGCTGAGGATAAGATTTGAAGGGCACCAGATTCCAGATCGCACAGTCTCTATGCAAACGCATGTTCTGGCTGCCCAGATTGCTATTTGGAAATCAATTCCTTCCTTCTGTAGCACCTCCCATGTGATGCTGCCTGAAGCAGGTGGCTTCAGGGGGCCTTGAATATAGGCACATAAAACATACTCTCAGATTACAGAGTTACACATCTGGAACATCTGGGGGAGGGAAAGATGGGGGGGAAACCAACCAACCCACCAGGCAATACTATTGCCCAACACTTTTCTATCAAGAGGTAATATGTGGAAGGCAGAGCAAGAGAGAAAAGTGTGCAGGGTTAACTAATCCGGAATAAAAAAACTAATCGAGAATAAAAGTAATCTGCAATGTGGTTTGTTTGGGGTTTTTTACAATTTTTTTAAATCAATGCTGCATTTGGTTGTTCCGAAACGACATAGAAAGGGGGGAGCACTTTAAAAAGCCAGAAAAAATAAGGAGGAAATGAAAATGAAGGAACTCTGATGGGATGTGTTATAAGAATTTTAAGGTCACAAACATAGAATAAATATTATTCAACATCAAATTCGTTGGACTGGTTATGTTGTGCCTGATTATCGTCTTCCAAAGCAGCTACTTTATTCCAATCTTAAAAATGGAAAGCAATATGCTGGTGGCTAACAAAAGAGGTTTAAAGACACTCTCAAGGCAAATCTTTTAAAAAAAATGTAGTATAAACACCGGCAACTGGGAAACACTCGCCTGCGAGTGGCCCAATTGGAGAACAGCTTTTACCAAAGGTGTCATGTGCTTTGAAGACGCTCGAACTCAGGACAAAAGGAAAATATGTGCTAAGAGGAAGGCACGCTTGGCAAACCCTCACAGTGATCAACTCCCACCCGGAATCCAATGTCCCCACTGTGGAAGGACATGTGGATCCAGAATTGGCCTCCACAGTCACTTACGGACTCACTGTTAAGACCGGGTTCGCAGAAGACAGTATTACTCGGCTACAAATGATCACCAAAGAAGAACAGTATTTGAAAGAATGGATTCCATATACAGTGGTACCTCAGGTTAAGAACTGAATTCGTTCTGGAGGTCTGTTCTTAACCTGAAACTGTTCTTAACCTGAAGCCCCACTTTAGCAAATGAGGCCTCCCGCTGCTGCCACGCCGCCGGAGCACAATTTCTGTTCTCATCCTGAAGCAACGTTCTTAGCCCGAGGTATTATTTCTGGGTGAGCAGAGTCTGTAACCTGAAGCGTATGTTAACCCGAGGTACCACTGTACCATTGAATTTGTCCATGGCAAGTCTGTGTTTATCTGCAGGTTGTTCATATGTTGTGAGTTTGTATAAGTCTTCAATCCAATCATAGAAGGGAGACGCATTTTTATTTTTCCAACTCACCAGTATCCGTCTTTTTGCTGTGGTAAGGGCACAGAGAGTCCACTCATATTGCCCCTTTGTCAGGTTCCGTGTGCTGGGTGTATAATTCAAAAGGATATTTTGCTCGGTAAAGGTACATTTGGCCTCAGCGATGGGAGTCCAGCAATGAATCATTTAGCCAGTGCAATGGAGGAGGAAGAGGTTGGAAATGCGAGACTTACTGGCACCTGTAGCAGCAGCAGCAGCAGCAGCAGCTGGAGTGTGGCCTGCAGTGCCACCTGGTGGCCCACCTCGGAACTTCCATGCCCATCCCTGATTTAAAGCTTTAGGCATGTGTTTTACACACACACACACACACCCCAATAATTCACAAGCAGGAAATATCCCAAACAGCTCTTCCCCTGAAATATACTCAGAGTCGAGAGTGGATTTCATGCTCTATATTCAGCTCATAGTAGCGAGGAATGAAAGTTCCCCCACAATATCTGCTTTATATACATTATTTACACAATGGGCTGCACGTGATTGGCTAAATTCTGGGATTCTCCTGTAGGCCAATCAGGTTGTGGATTCACTTCCACCTGGAGCTGGATTGGGTGGCTCCTGCGGACCAATCAGACTACTGCATGTTGGATCCTATTGTTCTAGGACCAATCAGACTGTTGCATTTTGGATCCTATTCAACTCAGTACATAACATCCCCACAAACCACCCCCAAATTTCCCAACATAGGAATAGTGTGATTGGAGGCTGGGTGCACCACATTGGAGACCCCATGCGGAGTAGTAGGGGAATCTCATCCTTTACTTCCACACAAGGGTGACAGGCCAAATCATCTGTCAGGATAGCTATGGTGATTCACAAGATTCACAACAAAGCAACGGCAAACACCTGCTAAAGACCCCCTGAAATGTTTGGCAGTGAAAACCCCACATTTCATGGCACCCCAAAAATGAGCCTTTGGCACCCTAACTCATGGGATCCCAATTTCTCCAAAAGTCAGACGTTGTCCGATTCACTCCAAAGTGGCGCCAAACACCCAGAGAATGCCCCCTGCAAGGTTTGGGGGTGAAAACACTACATTTCACATCGCCCCACAAAATGAGCCCTCGACGCCGTAACCCACATGGTTGTCAGGGGCTGAACTGAGCAGCCCCCACCCCACTCTCAAGGAACTGCTCCACAACTCCAATTTATAAAGATTATAATCCAAGTTAACGAGATCTTCTTGCAATTAGAGGTCAAGAGATATATAAAAGTCAGTGCTTTATATGATTCAGCCACATGGTGGAGCAATACACAAAGATTAAAGAAGCCATGATAGCCAGCTCTGAAAAGCTGGGATGGTTTGTGTCTTCAAAGGCATGGCAGTGTTGCTTGAAGTTAATGACTTGTAACACCTCAGAGTCATCATCATAATATAATAATAATAATTTATTATTTATACCCAGCCACTCTGGGCGGCTTCCAACAAAATATTAAAATAAAATAGTTTGTCGAACATTAAAAGCTTCTCAGAACAGGGCTGCCTTCAGATGTCTTCTAAATGTCAGGTAGCTGTTTATCTCTTTCACATCTGGTGGCAGGGGGTTCCACAGGGCAGGCACCACTACCCTGTAACTTGGCTTCTCGCAGGGAGGGAACCGCCAAAAGGCCCTCAGAGCTGGACCTCAGTGTCCAGGCAGAACGATGGGGGTGGAGGCGCTCCTTCAGGTATACTGGGCCGAGGCCGTTTAGGGCTTTAAAGGTCAACACCAGCACTTTGAATTGTGCCCGGAAACATACTGGGAGCCAATGTAGGTCTCGGGGGCCACTCCCAGTCACCAGTCTAGCTGCCGCATTCTGAATTAGTTGTAGTTTCTGGGTCACCTTCAAAGGTAGCCCCACATAGAGCGCATTGCAGTAGTCCAAGCAAGAGATAACTAGAGCATGCACCACTCCAGTGAGACAGTCTGTGGGTAGGTAGGGTCTCAGCCTGCATACTAGATGAAGCTGGTAAACAGCTGCCCTGGACACAGAATTGACCTGCGCCTCCATGGACACCATGAACTGAAAGGTCCCGGCGATACCCTGAGACTCAGCCACAAGGAATGGGCAGCAGCAGAAAATGGTAACGCTGTTCTAGGTTGCATCTATGGAAGTCCAGGGTCCTGATGAAACAAAGTCAAAGTCCTACTCTCTCCTACCTTGCTCAGGCCACACCTGGAGTCCTGTGTCCAGTTCTGGGCACCATCATTTAAGAAGGGTGTTGACAAGCTGGAATGTGTGCAGAGGAGGGCAACCAAGATCATCAAGGGTCTGGAAACTAAGATTTAAGAGAAACACTTGAAGGAGCTGGGTAGGTGTGGCCTGGAAAAGAGGAAACTGAGAGGAGATCTGACAGCCATCTTCAAATATCTTAAGGGCTGTCACATGGAAGAGGGAACAAGCTTGTTTTCTCCTGAAAGCAATGACAAACCTAGACAGCATCTTAAAAAGTAGAGGCATCACCTTGCCAACAAAGGTCCGTATAGTAAAAGCTCTGGTTTTCCCAGTAGTGATGCATGGAAGTGAGAGCTGGACCATAAAGAAGGCTGATTGCCGAAGAATTGATGCTTTGGAATTATGGTGCTGGAGGAGACTCTTGAGAGTCCCATGGACTGCAAGACGATCAAACCTCTCCATTCTGAAGGAAATCAGCCCCGAGTGCTCACTGGAAGGACAGATCCTGAAGTTGAGGCTCCAAGACTTTGGCCACCTCCTGAGAAGAGAAGACTCCCTGGAAAAGAACCTGATGTTGGGAAAGATGGAGGGCGCAAGGAGAAGGGGACGACAGAGGACGCGATGGTTGGACAGTGTTCTCGAAGCTACCAACATGAGTTTGACCAAACTGCGGGAGGCAGTGGAAGACAGGAGTGCCTGGCGTGCTCTGGACCGTGCACTCTACGTAGCCAGAGATTAGGGAATTTTTCAAAAAAATCTTTTTCTGCCGGTTAAGTTTTCGAGGGCTGATTTCTTGTCCTATGATAAAAAGACTTCTGTTTCGACCGCCAAAACTCTCAGGGGAGCATTGGCAACCGTTTGGCACCATTTTTGAGTGAATTGCCGAAAGTCAGATTTTTGATGAAATTGTGAGCCTGGGGCTTAGGGATTTTTTAAAAAAAAATCTTTTTCAGCCAGTGAAGTTTTTGAGGGCTGATTTCTTGTCCTGTGATAAAAAGACTTCTGTTTCGACCGCCAAAAATCTAAGGGGAGCATTGGAAACCGTTTGCAACCATATTTGTGTGAATTGCCGAAAGTCAGATTTTTGATGAAATTGTGACCCCGGGGCTTAGGGATTTTTTCAAAAAAATCTTTTTCTGCCGACTAAGTTGTCGAGGGCTGATTTCATGTCCTATGATAAAAAGCCTTCTGTTTTGACAGCCAAACCTTTCGGGGAAGCATTTGCAACCGTTTAGCACCATTTTGGAGTGAATTGCCGAAAGTCAGATTTTTGATGAAACTGTGACCCCGGGGCTTAGGGATTTTTTCAAAAAAATCTTTTTCTGCCGATTAAGTTGTCGAGGGCTGATTTCATGTCCTATGATAAAAAGCCTTCTTTTTCGACCGCCAAACCTTTCAGGGGAGCATTTGCAATCGTTTTGCACCATTTTTGAGTGAATTGCTGAACGTCAGATTTTTTATGAAATTGTGACCCCGGGGCTTAGGGATATTTTTCAAAAAAAAAAAAAATTCTGCCGGTTAACTTATCGAGGGCTGATTTCTTTTCCTGTGATAAAAAGCCTTCTTTTTCGACCGCCAAACCTTTCAGGGGGGCATTTCCAACTGTTTAGCACCATTTTTTGAGGGAATTGCCAGAAGTCAGATTTTTGATGAAACTGTGACCCCGGGGCTTAGGGATTTTTTCAAAAAAATCTTTTTCTGCCGATTAAGTTGTCGAGGGCTGATTTCATGTCCTATGATAAAAAGCCTTCTGTTTCGACCGCCAAACCTTTCAGGGGAGCATTTGCAATCGTTTTGCACCATTTTTGAGTGAATTGCTGAACGTCAGATTTTTTATGAAATTTTATGAAATTTTATGAAATTTTATGAAATTCTATGAAATTTTATGAAATTGTGACCTTTCAGGGGGGCAAAAAAATCTTTTTCTGCCAGTTAACTTATTGAGGGCTGATTTCTTTTCCTGTGATAAAAAGCCTTCTGTTTCGACCGCCAAACCTTTCAGGGGGGCATTACCAACCGTTTGGCACAATTTTTGAGTGAATTGCCGAAAGTCGGATTTTTGATGAAATTGTGACACCGGGGCTTAGGAATTTTTCAAAAAAATCTTTTTCTGACAGTTAGTTTATCGAGGGCTGATTTCTTTTCCTGTGATAAAAAGTCTTCTGTTTCGACCGTCAAACCGTTCAGGGGAGCATTTGCAACAGTTTCGCACCATTTTTGAGTGAATTGCCGAACGTCAGATTTTTTATGAAATTGTGACCCCGGGGCTTAGGGATTTTTTTCAAAGAAAACTTTTTCTGCCGGTTAAGTTGTCGAGGGCTGATTTCTTGTCCTGTGAGAAAAAGCCTTCTGTTTCGATTGCCAAACCTTTCAGGGGAGCATTTGCAACCATTTGGCACCATTTTTGAGTGAATTGCTGAAAGTCAGATTTTTGATGAAATTGTGACCCCGGGGCTTAGGGATTTTTTCAAAAAAAATCTTTTTCTGCCAGTTAACCTATCGAGGGCTGATTTCTTTTCCTGTGATAAAAAGCCTTCTGTTTCGACCGCCAAACCTTTCAGGGGAGCATTTGCAACCGTTTGGCACTATTTTTGAGTGAATTGCCGAAAGTCAGATTTTTGATGAAATTGTGACCCCGTGGCTTAGGGATTTTTTTCAAAAAAATCTTTTTCTTCTAGTTAACTTATTGAGGGCTGATTACTTTTCCTGTGATAAAAAGCCTTCTTTTTCGACCGCCAAACCTTTCAGGGGAGCATTTCCAACCGTTTGGCACCATTTTCGTGTGAATTGCCGAAATTCAGATTTTTGATGAAATTGTGACCCCGGGGCTTAGGGATTTTTCCAAAAAAATCTTTTTCTGCCAGTTAGTTTATCGAGGGCTGATTTCTTGTCCTGTGAGAAAAAGCCTTCTGTTTCGACCGCCAAACCTTTCAGGGGAGCATTTACAACCGTTTGGCACCATTTTTGAGTGAATTGCTGAAAGTCAGATTTTTTATGAAATTGTGACCCCGGGGCTTAGGGATTTTTTCAAAAAAATCTTTTTCTGCCAGTTAACCTATCGAGGGCTGATTTCTTTTCCTGTGATAAAAAGCCTTCTGTTTCGACCGCCAAACCTTTCAGGGGAGCATTTGCAACCGTTTGGCACTATTTTTGAGTGAATTGCCGAAAGTCAGATTTTTGATGAAATTGTGACCCCGTGGCTTACGGATTTTTTTCAAAAAAATCTTTTTCTTCTAGTTAACTTATTGAGGGCTGATTACTTTTCCTGTGATAAAAAGCCTTCTTTTTCGACCGCCAAACCTTTCAGGGGAGCATTTCCAACCGTTTGGCACCATTTTTGTGTGAATTGCCGAAAGTCAGATTTTTGATGAAATTGTGACCCTGGGGCTTAGGGATTTTTCCAAAAAAATATTTTTCTGCCGGTTAATTTGTCGAGAGCTGATTTCTTTTCCTGTGATAAAAAGCCTTCTGTTTCGATCGCCAAACATTTCAGGGGAGTATTTGCAACCGTTTGGCACTATTTTCGAGTGAACTGCCGAAAGTCAGATTTTTTATGAAATTGTGACCCCGGGGATTAGGAATTTTTCCAAAAAAATATTTTTCTGCCGGTTAATTTGTCGAGAGCTGATTTCTTTTCCTGTGATAAAAAGCCTTCTGTTTCGATCGCCAAACATTTCTGGGGAGCATTTGCAACCGTTTTGCACCATTTTTGAGTGAATTGCCGAAAGTCAGATTTTTTATGAAATTGTGACGCCGGGGCTTAGGGATTTTTCCAAAAAAAATCTTTTTCTGCCAGTTAGTTTATCGAGGGCTGATTTCTTTTCCTGTGATAAAAAGCCTTCTTTTCGACCGTCAAACCTTTCAGAGGAGCATTTCCAACCGTTTGGCAACATTTTTGAGTGAATTGCCGAAAGTCAGATTTTTTATGAAATTGTGACCCCGGGGCTTAGGGATTTTTAAAAAAAAAATCTTTTTCTGCCTATTAAGTTGTCGTGAGCTGATTTCTTGTCCTGTGAGAAAAAGCCTTCTGTTTCGATTGCCAAACCTTTCAGGGGAGCATTTACAACCGTTTGGCACCATTTTTGAGTGAATTGCTGAAAGTCAGATTTTTTATGAAATTGTGACCCCGGGGCTTAGGGATTTTTTCAAAAAAATCTTTTTCTGCCAGTTAACCTATCGAGGGCTGATTTCTTTTCCTGTGATAAAAAGCCTTCTGTTTCGACCGCCAAACCTTTCAGGGGAGCATTTGCAACCGTTTGGCACTATTTTTGAGTGAATTGCGGAAATTCAGATTTTTGATGAAATTGTGACCCCGTGGCTTAGGGATTTTTTTCAAAAAAATCTTTTTCTTCTAGTTAACTTATTGAGGGCTGATTACTTTTCCTGTGATAAAAAGCCTTCTGTTTCGATCGCCAAACATTTCTGGGGAGCATTTGCAACCGTTTGGCACTATTTTCGAGTGAATTGCCGAAAGTCAGATTTTTTATGAAATTGTGACCCCGGGGATTAGGAATTTTTCCCAAAAAATATTTTTCTGCCGGTTAATTTGTCGAGAGCTGATTTCTTTTCCTGTGATAAAAAGCCTTCTGTTTCAACCGCCAAACCTTGCAGGGGAGCATTTGCAACCGTTTGGCACCATTTCAGAGGAAACTGGGCTAGTGGTGGCAAAGAGTGTAAAATACCTGGGGATTAACATGACATCTAAGAATGTGAACTTATTTAAGGACAACTATGATAAGTGCTGGACTGAGATAAAGAAAGATTTAGAAATATGGTCAAACCTGAAGCTTTCCTTGTTAGGTCGAATTGCAGTGATCAAAATGAATGTATTGCCTGGAATGTTATTTTTGTTTCAGACATTACAAATTGTTGATAAACTGGACTGTTTCAAGAAGTGGCAGAAAGACATATCTAAATTTGTCTGGCAGGGCAAAAAGCCCAGAATTAAGTTTAAGATACTTACTGACTCTAAAGAAAGAGGGGGGTTTGCCCTGCCGGACTTAAGACTTTACTATGAATCGGCAGCTTTCTGCTGGTTAAAAGATTGGCTACTTCTTGAGAATCCAGACATTCTAGATTTGGAAGGATTTGATAATAATTTTGGTTGGCATGCGTATATCTGGTATGACAAGGTTAAAGTGTATAAGGGTTTTAAAAATCACATTGTCAGGAAAGCACTATATAATGTTTGGATACGGTACAAAGATTTATTGGAAAATAAAACTCCCATGTGGCTTTCACCAATGGAGGCCAAGGAGGTAAAGAAACTCAATATGAGAACTAATTGGCCGAAATATTCTGAAATTTTAGAACAAGAAGGTGGTGAACTTAAACTACAAAGCTATGAGAAAATAAAGTCCAAGGTACGGGATTGGCTCCATTATTTTCAAATAATGGAGGCCTATAAACAAGACAGGAAAATTGGTTTCCAGGTGGAGAAATCGAAACTAGAAACAGAACTGTTAGAACCCAATACTAAGAATTTATCAAGAATGTATAACTTGCTGTTGAAGTGGAGTACAATAGATGAGACAGTGAAGTCAGCTATGGTTAAATGGGCACAGGACATAGGTCATGACATTATGTTTGCTGACTGGGAGCAGTTATGGACCACAGGTATTAAATTTACGGCATGTAATGCCTTACGAGAAAACATTATGAAAATGATTTATAGGTGGTACATGACCCCAGTCAAGCTTGCGAAGATTTATCATCTGCCCAATAACAAATGTTGGAAATGCAAAGAGACTGAAGGTACCTTCTTCCATCTTTGGTGGACCTGCCCAAAGATTAAAGCCTTCTGGGAAATGATTTATAATGAAATTAAGAAAGTGCTTAAGTGCACCTTTAACAAGAAACCAGAGGCATTTCTCTTGGGTATGGTCGGCCAGCTGGTGCCGAAGAAGGATAAGAATTTCTTTCTGTACGCTACTACGGCAGCAAGGATTCTTCTAGCAAAGTATTGGAAGACACAAGAGTTACCCACGCTGGAGGAATGGCAGGCGAAAGTGATTGACTTTATGGGACTGGCGGAAATGACCGGCAGAATCCGCGACCAAGAGAAAGAGACTGTGGAAGAAGATTGGAAGAAATTTAAGATGTATCTTAAGAACTATTATAAAACTGAGGAGTGTTAAAATGCTGAGGGAAAAGAAGACGTAGAATTGCAGCGATAATTGGGTTTAAATTTTAGGGTGGAGTAGAAAAAGAGGATGAATTTATATTTAATTGGGCAAGAAAGGTTGCTGAATAATGGTACTAAATTAAGGATGCAAAAAGGGAAAGGTATGGGGAAGTCCGGGAAAAGAGGGTTATGAAAATAAGGTTAAGAAAATATGAGTTTTTTGTTTGTTTGTTTTTATGTTGTCTTTTTGTTTGTGATAAAAAATTGGAAATTAATAAAAATCTTTATAAAAAAAAAAAAACCTTTCAGGGGAGCATTTCCAACCATTTGGCACCATTTTTGAGTGAATTGCCGAAAGTCAGATTTTTGATGAAATTGTGACCCCGGGGCTTAGGGATTTTTTCAAAAAAATCTTTTTCTGCCGATTAAGTTGTCGAGGGCTGATTTCATGTCCTATGATAAAAAGCCTTCTGTTTCGACCGCCAAACCTTTCAGGGGAGCATTTCCAACTGTTTGGCACCATTTTTGAGTGAATTGCCGAAAGGCAGATTTTTGATGAAATTGTGACCCCGGGGCTTAGGGATTTTTTAAAAAAAATCTTTTTCTGCCGATTAAGTTGTCGAGGGCTGATTTCATGTCCTATGATAAAAAGCCTTCTTTTTCGACCGTCAAACCTTTCAGGGGAGCATTTCCAACTGTTTGGCACCATTTTTGAGTGAATTGCCGAACGTCAGATTTTTTATGAAATTGTGACCCCGGGGCTTAGGGATATTTTTCAAAAAAAAAAAAAATTCTGCCGGTTAACTTATCGAGGGCTGATTTCTTTTCCTGTGATAAAAAGCCTTCTTTTTCGACCGCCAAACCTTTCAGGGGAGCATTTCCAACCATTTGGCACCATTTTTGAGTGAATTGCCGAAAGTCAGATTTTTGATGAAATTGTGACCCCGGGGCTTAGGGATTTTTTCAAAAAAATCTTTTTCTGCCGATTAAGTTGTCGAGGGCTGATTTCATGTCCTATGATAAAAAGCCTTCTGTTTCGACCGCCAAACCTTTCAGGGGAGCATTTCCAACTGTTTGGCACCATTTTTGAGTGAATTGCCGAAAGGCAGATTTTTGATGAAATTGTGACCCCGGGGCTTAGGGATTTTTTTAAAAAAATCTTTTTCTGCCGATTAAGTTGTCGAGGGCTGATTTCATGTCCTATGATAAAAAGCCTTCTTTTTCGACCGTCAAACCTTTCAGGGGAGCATTTCCAACTGTTTGGCACCATTTTTGAGTGAATTGCCGAACGTCAGATTTTTTATGAAATTGTGACCCCGGGGCTTAGGGATATTTTTCAAAAAAAAAAAAAATTCTGCCGGTTAACTTATCGAGGGCTGATTTCTTTTCCTGTGATAAAAAGCCTTCTTTTTCGACCGCCAAACCTTTCAGGGGGGCATTTCCAACTGTTTGGCACCATTTTTTGAGGGAATTGCCAGAAGTCAGATTTTTGATGAAACTGTGACCCCGGGGCTTAGGGATTTTTTCAAAAAAATCTTTTTCTGCCGATTAAGTTGTCGAGGGCTGATTTCATGTCCTATGATAAAAAGCCTTCTGTTTCGACCGCCAAACCTTTCAGGGGAGCATTTGCAATCGTTTTGCACCATTTTTGAGTGAATTGCTGAACGTCAGATTTTTTATGAAATTTTATGAAATTCTATGAAATTTTATGAAATTGTGACCTTTCAGGGGGGCAAAAAAATCTTTTTCTGCCAGTTAACTTATTGAGGGCTGATTTCTTTTCCTGTGATAAAAAGCCTTCTGTTTCGACCGCCAAACCTTTCAGGGGGGCATTACCAACCGTTTGGCACCATTTTTGAGTGAATTGCCGAAAGTCGGATTTTTGATGAAATTGTGACACCGGGGCTTAGGAATTTTTCAAAAAAATCTTTTTCTGACAGTTAGTTTATCGAGGGCTGATTTCTTTTCCTGTGATAAAAAGTCTTCTGTTTCGACCGTCAAACCGTTCAGGGGAGCATTTGCAACAGTTTCGCACCATTTTTGAGTGAATTGCCGAACGTCAGATTTTTTATGAAATTGTGACCCCGGGGCTTAGGGATTTTTTTCAAAGAAAACTTTTTCTGCCGGTTAAGTTGTCGAGGGCTGATTTCTTGTCCTGTGAGAAAAAGCCTTCTGTTTCGATTGCCAAACCTTTCAGGGGAGCATTTGCAACCATTTGGCACCATTTTTGAGTGAATTGCTGAAAGTCAGATTTTTGATGAAATTGTGACCCCGGGGCTTAGGGATTTTTTCAAAAAAAATCTTTTTCTGCCAGTTAACCTATCGAGGGCTGATTTCTTTTCCTGTGATAAAAAGCCTTCTGTTTCGACCGCCAAACCTTTCAGGGGAGCATTTGCAACCGTTTGGCACTATTTTTGAGTGAATTGCCGAAAGTCAGATTTTTGATGAAATTGTGACCCCGTGGCTTACGGATTTTTTTCAAAAAAATCTTTTTCTTCTAGTTAACTTATTGAGGGCTGATTACTTTTCCTGTGATAAAAAGCCTTCTTTTTCGACCGCCAAACCTTTCAGGGGAGCATTTCCAACCGTTTGGCACCATTTTCGTGTGAATTGCCGAAATTCAGATTTTTGATGAAATTGTGACCCCGGGGCTTAGGGATTTTTCCAAAAAAATCTTTTTCTGCCAGTTAGTTTATCGAGGGCTGATTTCTTGTCCTGTGAGAAAAAGCCTTCTGTTTCGACCGCCAAACCTTTCAGGGGAGCATTTACAACCGTTTGGCACCATTTTTGAGTGAATTGCTGAAAGTCAGATTTTTTATGAAATTGTGACCCCGGGGCTTAGGGATTTTTTCAAAAAAATCTTTTTCTGCCAGTTAACCTATCGAGGGCTGATTTCTTTTCCTGTGATAAAAAGCCTTCTGTTTCGACCGCCAAACCTTTCAGGGGAGCATTTGCAACCGTTTGGCACTATTTTTGAGTGAATTGCCGAAAGTCAGATTTTTGATGAAATTGTGACCCCGTGGCTTACGGATTTTTTTCAAAAAAATCTTTTTCTTCTAGTTAACTTATTGAGGGCTGATTACTTTTCCTGTGATAAAAAGCCTTCTTTTTCGACCACCAAACCTTTCAGGGGAGCATTTCCAACCGTTTGGCACCATTTTTGTGTGAATTGCCGAAAGTCAGATTTTTGATGAAATTGTGACCCCAGGGATTAGGGATTTCTTCAAAATAACTTTTTCTGCCAGTTAAGTTGTCGAGGGCTGATTTCTTGTCCTGTGATAAAAAGCTTCTGTTTCGACCGTCAAACCTTTCAGGGGAGCATTTGCAACTGTTTGGCACCATTTTTGAGTGAATTGCCGAAAGTCAATTTTTTTATGAAATTGTGACCCCGGGGCTTAGGGATTTTTTTCAAAAAAACTTTTTCTGACAGTTAAGTTGTCGAGGGCTGATTTCTTGTCCTGTGATAAAAAGACTTCTGTTTAGACCGTCAAACCTTTCAGGGGAGCATTTGCCACCGTTTGGCACCATTTTTGAGTGAATTGCCGAAAGTCAGATTTTTTATGAAATTTTGACCCCGGGGCTTAGGGATTTTTTCAAAAAAATCTTTTTCTGCCGCTTAAGTTATCGAGGGCTGATTTCTTTTCCTGTAATAAAAAGACTTCTGTTTCGACCGCCAAACCTTTCAGGGGAGCATTTGCAACCGTTTGGCACCATTTTTGAGTGAATTGCCGGCTACCTTTGAAGGTGACCCGGAAACTACAACTAATCCAGAATGTGGCAGCTAGACTGGTGACTGGGAGCGGCTGCCGAGACCACATAACACCGGTCTTGAAAGACCTACATTGGCTATATGTTTCCGAGCACAATTCAAAGTGTTGGTGTTGACCTTTAAAGCGCTAAACGGCCTCGGTCCAGTATACCTGAAGGAGCGTCTCCACCCCCATCATTCTGCCCGGACGCTGAGGTCCAGCGCCGAGGGCCTTCTGGCAGTTCCCTCATTGCGAGAAGCAAAGCTACAGGGAACCAGGCAGAGGGCCTTCTCAGTAGTGGCGCCCGCCCTGTGGAACACCCTCCCATCAGATAAACAACTACCTGACATTCAGAAGACATCTTAAGACAGCCCTGTTCAGGGAAATTTTTAATGTGTGACATCTTAGTGTGTTTTTGGTATTTGCGGAAGCCGCCAAGAGTGGCTGGGGAATCCCAGCCAGATCGGCTGGGTACAAATAAATTATTATTATTATTATTATTATTATTATTATTACTATAGAGCGAGATGAGTGCCACAACGCCAGAGTCCTCCGCGACTGGACCTAACGGTCAGGGGTACCTTTACCTTTACCTAATCCACCATGCACTTACGTTTCAGTCAAATACCGCCACCTAATGGCACCTTGCAGAAAACTATATGTATACTTGAGAGATAATGACACATGTGGCCAATGAGCAACCAGTGCAGATGTTTTAACAGGGGTGTCCTAGGCTGTTGGCTACCTAGCTGCAGGCTTTGTTGCTCTAAATGTAGTGGTAGTAGGTTCAGTTTTTGCTCAAATAGTGGAAAAGAGTGCAACAGCAGTGCAAGGAGATTGGGGCAAGAATGCCATAGTTCAGATGTTTTCATCTATGGCAACAGATGGCAAGCCAATATATCAGGGCAGGGTTTCCCCCCACTAAACCCCCTTTGTTTCTGCTGCTCTGTGTAGAGACCAAATGCTTTGGGAAGACAAATGTGTAGTGGCAGTATGAGATCATTGGCCTGGGGTGGAGGCAAGCTCTGTGAAAGAGCTCCACTGCCCCCTTCTTGAGATATGTAGAGTTGCCATCTCCTTGTTCTTTTCTTTCCCTTTTTTTACTGCAATGATTCCTCTTGCTACCAACCTATCATGCAATTGCAGAGCAATGTGGAAAGCTTCTTATGCTTGATTCCTACATGCCATGTTACAGTTAAAGGAATAGGAACCAAAACATGGGGGTGGGGTTGTCAACCTGTGGGTCTACCAAAGACTCTGTGCTGGCAAGGTACAAAACAAGCCTGGAAAATTGTGTTTTGCTTTAAAGAGACACAATATGTGCAGACATACACTGTATATGCAAAATGTCTTGTGCTTGGCCTGTCATGATGGGCACCAATCTGAACTTATTCTGTGGTTTCTTTCTGTAGACTGTGGCATCATTAGAGTTGGCATAAGTTTCGGTATTGTTGTGGCTTTAAAATTCAGCTCTCTTCTACTGAGTATTATGCAAGATTTTCCTCATCCTGATGCCACCCATTTTTGGCTGAAGCAGGGTTCACTCTGCAGCTTGTTTCCTATATGCGGGTTGTATATGCGGGATGCGGGTGGCGCTGTGGGTTAAACCACAGAGCCTAGGACTTGCCGATCAGAAGGTCAGCGGTTCAAATCCCCGCGATGGGGTGAGCTCCCGTTGCTCGGTCCCTGCTCCTGCCAACCTAGCAGTTCGAAAGCACGTCAAAGTGCAAGTAGATAAATAGGTACCGCTCCAGCAGGAAGGTAAACGGCGTTTCCGTGCGCTGCTCTAGTTCGCCAGAAGCGGCTTAGTCATGCTGGCCACATGACCCGGAAGCTGTACACCGGCTCCCTCGGCCAATAAAGCGAGATGAGCGGCGCAACCCCAGAGCCGGTCACGACTGGACCTAATGGTCAGGGGCCCCTTTACCTTTATACTTACTGAAGGAAGGCAATGTGGAGTTTCATGGTGTTTACAAAGTTAGCATAACTTGATATGTAATGTATTCCCCAATGAACTCTCTTGACCCTGGTGCTAGTCTTTATCTTAAATGTGACCTGGAAGGCATGTATGACATTCCTGACTTCTTAAGACCTAAAGCACAGGGCTTTTGTGTTACCAGCAAACTTTAATTATCACCTCCTGTAAAAAGAATGGCTTCCATGCAATACACAGAAGGCAGGATTCAGGAGACATACAAGATAACCAGTTAAGTCATTCCCTACATATGGTGTGTGTGGAGCCTGTATTTACTATTTAAAACACTTCATCCAGTAGATTCCAGGGTGGTTTACAATAAGCCTATTTCTTAATCAAAAATAGAAAGAAAAACTGCTTGCACAAGTTACTGCCCTTGTGCCCATGTTACAGACTAGCAATGGGTCTGCTGTTTTCTACCATTAAAACTGCCCTCTTTGGCTGCCCTGTGTGACAAGGTGCTTGCCATATCCTGGTTCCAAAATGGGGTTGCCATATTCTAGTTCCACAAAAAATCTCATGAGGCTGGCTGCCATACTACGAACACTTCCCTTGGCACAAGCTGTATTAAACGCCGTGGAACAGTTTCCTGCGTCAGCTTGCCTTGAATCATTACCGTTATCTCCCAACTGTACAGTTTTCTGCAAGGTGCCTTTAGGTGGCACTGTTCGACTGAAACATAAGCACTGCTGGATTAGCTAACTAGCCCAGGTGTGCTGAACCATTGTCCCTCCAGATGTTGCTGAACAACCTCCCATCCTCAAAGCTCCCAACCTCCCATCAGCTCTAGCAAGCATAGCCAATGTCCAAGGATGCTAGGAGTTGTCCTTTGGCAACATCTGGAGGACCAAAGGTCCCCCCCCCCGCGTGATTTAGTCCCCCATTCTGTTTCCAAAGGGGGCAGCGACGTATCTTGTTCCCATCTCCTCCTCCGGCTTCGCCTCCTCTTTCGCCTACATGCCCTGACGAAGGCAGAGGAGGAGCCAAGCCATATAGCGCTCCCCTCCGCTTGCGGAGCTGCAAAAGACGCAAGGAGGAGAGAGAGACGGAGACTCAGGTGGGCGCTCCGGGGACGGTGGTGATGAGACTCGGACTGGGGCGAAGGGCGAGGGGCGAGGGGCGGCGAAGGGCCGGGAGAGGGGGCGCAGGTAGCCCTCCTGAATCTCCCCGGTGGCCGTCGAGAGGGAGCGATGGTGTGCGGGGAGAGGAGATGGAGCGAAGGAAGCCTGTCGGCCCCCTCTTCCTCCTCTCCTTCCCGTGCGTAAAGGCTGAGCCCACCGGGTTCCAAGCTGGGAAGTGGGAAGCATAGTTTTCTAACTTGGATGAAATGGAAAACTTTGGTTATTTGTACGATTTCTGGTTTAATTACAGCTTGGGGAAAGGGCTGTGTAGTTGGGCAAAAGGTTTGTTAAGGATCATCAGAACTGGCGGCAAAAAAGTGCTGTGTATGTGTGATTTATCCCACCAAACTGAGATGTCACCTTAAACACAAGGGCTGCAAATGGCGAAATCTTATCCTTATGGAAGATTTTAAAGGAACAAAGATCGGGTCAGATAACATTTCCTGCAATTTTAACTTCCATTAATAACACTGGGCAACAATTTTTTACTTTTTGAATGTTGTCTAGATTTCTACAACTGATTTAGGGTATTTTTGCACTGCTGAATCAGGAAATGGCATCCGTTTCTCTCCATCAGGTCAGGTTTTCTGTAAACTGAATGGTGGGCATTGATAAAGGTAAGTACACGTAAATTGTATGTTGCTTCACCATTTTTCAAACTTTGTGGCTTGAACGTCTGTTTCTTGGAACTCCAGGAATGCTCAGCGGCAAGGAGGTCTCTCTTCAGAGTCCAACCGTAGTCAGCCATCATGACTGCGTCCCAGCGACCCTGATACCTGGTCTCCATCTCTTTCATGTCCTGATGGAATCTCTCCCCCTGCTCGTCACTCATTGAACCCAGGTTCTCAGGAAACCGGTCCATATGTGAAAATAGGTAGTGCATCTTGACGCTCATGTTGCAGCCCAGGTTTCTGAAAGCAGTCAGCATGTTGTTGACAAGTTCTGCGTAGTTTCTGGCCTTATTGTTGCCAAGAAAGTTCTTCACTACCAGAACAAATGCCTTCCACGCTTCCAGTTCCACTTCGTTCATTGAGTTTCTGAACTCTGGATCTCTGATGAGCTGACGGATCTGAGGACCGTCAAAGATGCCAGCTTTCAACTTCTCCATGGTCAATCCTGGAAAAGCCTGGCACAAGTAAGTGAAGCAGTAACCATCCTTGTTCAGAGCCTTGGTGAACTGCTTGATTAAGCTGAGCTTGATGTGCAGCAGTGGGAAGAGTATTTTGTCTCTGTCTACCAAAGGGTCGTTGATGACGTTCCTTTCTTTGCAAGGCACCAATTCCTCCCGCACAGGCCAGTCCTTCTTCGTGTAATGCTGAGCACGGTCCCTACTATCCCACATGCACAGAAAACATGGGTACATGGTGAAGCCAGACTGTTGTCCCAACAATAAGTTCACCATCTTCAGGTCAACACAAATAAACCACTTATGCTGATCATAACTGTCAGGGACTCAGCGGGAGCGCAGGGAGGAGAGGAGATGGAGAGCGAGGGGGAGCAATCCGAGGGCAGCGTAGGAGAAGATGACAGCAGCCCGAGAGATTCCATGAACCTCTCCAGCGAATCGGAAGATTCACAGAAGGGGGCGCCGATGGGCAGGGCAAGGGGGGACCCAAGGGGGACACCCCAGAAGCAAGGGGCCAGCGGGGACTCCCAGAGCAGCAGTTGGAAATCAGGACCAGCTTCCCCACCAGAGCGTAGTGGGGGGGAGGAGTCCCAGGTATCAGAGCCCACATATTCACCACCAGCGAGAGAAGATGAGTCAGGGTTGGCCACGCCTCCATCGGAGAGCGAGGGAACGGTCAA
The DNA here is from genome assembly GCF_951804945.1 of Podarcis cretensis. NCBI lineage: Eukaryota > Metazoa > Chordata > Lepidosauria > Squamata > Lacertidae > Podarcis > Podarcis cretensis. The sequence goes on from NC_137175.1 coordinate 94,621,357, forward strand.
GAGGAAAGTTGCCGGCTGGGCGCGCGCGCCAAGTTCAAATGTACAGGCGAGCGGCACAGAAGGTAGCCCGGATAGGGAACCAGGTCCTAAAGCCCGCCGGAAGGAGGGGGAAGAATCATCAGGGTCAGCGTCAGAGGAGTCCAGAAAGGATGAAACCCTAGCGGGCAGGAGGGCCCAGAGGAGAAAGGAACTTAGGAAGAGGTGGAGCAAAGCGAGAGTCTTAAACTGGTGTGGAAGGGGCGGAGACTCAGACGGGACTTCGTCGGTCTAGGCTTTAAGACGTAGAGCTGCGCGCTGCGGCTTTGAAATGGAAACTAAACCTCAATAAAGACTTTTGTACATAGCGACAGCCTGGCGTTGGTCCTCTGTGAGCTGGGACCTAGAGGCAGCTCTGACAATAACCAATTTTCTCCAGCACATACTTCACCGCTTCATAGTTCTCCTTCAGTGTACTCGAGTGAACGAGGGGTATAGAGGCAAACTGGTTGCCGTTGTGTAGCAGAACACATTTCAGTGATCGCTTGCTGCTGTCAATGAACAGTCTCCAATCTTTGGGTTCGTACTGTGGCACTCCAAGCTTGAGCAGAAGCTGCACAATATCTGCACAGTACACCAAGTCCGTCTCTTCCGAGAAAAAACGGAGGTACTCTTGATGCCTGTTGAGCAAGAAGCTGATGTGAGCACTGTCAGAGAGGAGGTTTTTTCCCTTCAATCTGGATGCCAACAGTTCGGCAGAGTCCTTTGACAAGCTGAGGTCACGAACTAGATCATTCAACTCCTTTTGGGAAAATGGATGTGGAGCATCATCTTCAAGAACCACTTCTTCTTCTTCATGTCCTTCAACACTGGAGGCATCTTCGTCACTAATGTCAGGAAGTTCTCCGAACATAGGCACTGGAATTTCATCACAATGAGCTACAGGACGACGTGCTGATTGAAGATCAGGATACTTCGTGGGGTGGCTGCCCCATTAACTTAGTTTTGATCCCCCAACTTTATGCTTTGCTGGACCAATTTATGGAAGATTTCGAGGTTTTATGACTTCAAACTGATCCCTTTTCGACATAATCACCCAGAATTATCGGACCTGAATACTTCTTGTCATTAAAATAATCATTTCCAATCAAAACAATTATTTGACAAGGCATTTTACCCCCACCAACTTCTTCTAAAATGCTCCACACAAGCGTACATGTGAACAAAAACGTAAAAAAGACATGTGGCCATAGCTCAAAAACTTGACCTGATTGAGCAAAACCAATGTGATTTTTGGATTCAGCGCATCAGATTCATCCTAAATCAGCTGAAAAAACGCAGACAACAAATTTGTTGTTGACCAGTGTAATCAACCAAAACAAATCTTTTGAAAGATACAAGTTTAAGGCAGCTTTTTAACCATACATCCTGAGATGTATACAAGTCCCATCATTCCTAGCTAGGAAGACCTGTGGTCAAAGATGATGGGAATTGTAGTTCAACAACATCTGGGGACCCAACCAAGATTGAAAGAGGCTGATTCAGAGAGTGAAGGGAATAGTTTGTGGTTTTGAACAAACCCTATCCTCTACTTTCACAACTTTCATCAGTCTGAAGTGGTGTATTTAGAAATGTTTTCTGGCAGCCAGGAGGCCTAGGGACTTGTTTTGTAAAAGAAAGATTGAGAGAGCACTGAAGTTCTTAGAATGATTGTAATTATACATCATATAATAAAGAATGATAAATGCATGGTCATAAAAAGCTGAGGTACTTCATAAGAGTAAGTTTTCTCCTCTACAGTGTGTTAGCCTGACACCATGGTGGGTGAAGAAAATATCTCCGTAAGGAATCGCCGATCAACTTATGAGACTGCAGAAGAGAAAGGAGACTTGTCAAAGAGGCATGAAGCAGACGGGTCTTTCCCACAATCAAGCAATGGTGAGATTTCTTCATCAGTAACTGCAGAGATCTTACCTGATTTAGCAGATGAAATGATAAGCAGTGAAATGATTTTAAATCTGCATGTGAGCAAAAGATCTGAAGTAAATATGAATCCAATTGTTTCCAGCGTTCACCATGTTCAGTGGGTTTACTCTGAATCAAACTTTGTTGACTACAACCCAGTGCATGTATCTTTGGTGGTGTAGTTCAACGTGGTGCTCAGCCAGTTCTGAGCGTGTTTGCCTTGTGCTAATAACTTGACCTTAGCACTGTATTTATTCCCTGACTAGTTTTCTTTTAGCTGTGTGCCAAATTTGTGAAGCCAGCGGAGGGGATTCTTCTAGAGAACTAGTATGACCTGACTAGGAAAAGTATCTATACCTAAATTATCCGTGTTGTAGTTTTTGTTTCAACAGCTACCAGATATTTGCCTAAAAATATGAATACTGGCATTCATTGCTAAGCTTGTTTATTCACATTCAAGCTGGGTGTGAAACTGCCTTCTACTGAGTTACCAATAATAAATTTGTGTATGTTTATTCAAAACCTGCCAAGGAGTCCAATTCAGTTTGTTGTTTCTTTAAGTACTTTGTAAAAGGTTCCCATTCTTCTTTAAAGTCACAGTTGTCCTTATCATGCAGTTTGTGCGGCAATTCCGCCAGTTCCACATAGTCTATCAATTTCCCTTGCCCCAGTTCTTTTGTCGGGATTTCTTCATTCTTCCATCCTTGTGTTATTAACACTCTTGCCGCCACTGTCGCATACATGAATATGTTCTTCAATTTCCTTGGCAGGTTTTTTCCTACAGTCCCTAACAAAAATGCTTCAGGCTTTTTTACAAATGTTAATTGGAACATTTTCTTCAATTCATTGTATATCATTTCCCAAATTTTTAAAAAAATTCGCTACAATCCCACCACACATGATAAAAAGTCCCTTCTTTTTTCCTACATTTCCAACATATATTTGAGCCAGTTTTGTACATTCTTGCTATCTGTACTGGTGGTATATACCATCTATACATCATTTTCATATACAGTGGTATCTCGGGTTAAGTACCTAATTCGTACTGGAGGACTGTTCTTAACTTGAAACTGTTCTTAACCTGAAGCACTACTTTAACTAATGGGGCCTCCTGCTGCTGCTGCGCCGCCGGAGCACGCTTTCTGTTCTCATCCTGAAGCAAAGTTCTTAACCCGAGGTATTATTTCTGGGTTAGCAGAGTCTGTAACCTGAAGTGTATGTAACCTGAAGCGTATGTAACCCGGGGTACCACTGTAGCTTTCTTTCAGTAAAGAACAGTCTGTAAATTTTAAATCAATTTTCCACAATCTTTCCCAATCTTCAAACATTATGTTATGGCCTATATCTTGTGCCCATTTAATCATGACTGATTTCACCTCCTCATCTTTTGTTTCCCATTCTAGCAGAATCCTATATGTGCCTTTCAGCAACTTTACTTTCCCTTCCACAACTTCCTTCTGAAATCTAGATGTCGTATAACTGAATCCTTTCTTGTTATCTTCTCTGTATATCTCGTGTAGTTGCCAATAATGTAACCAACTCTGAAAATGATCTCTTAATTTCCATTTTCCTTCTTGACCCTTTAACAAGTCAGCATACGTAAGCCGCTTTCCTTTCTTTCCAAGTGGTTTAAGCTGTAAAGCTTCATGTGGTGAAAGCCACCAAGGAGTCTTCTGTTCTAATAAATATTTATATCTCTCCCATACTCTCATTAGTGATTTCCTAATTATGTGCTTGTAAAAACTTTTATGTACTTTCCCTTTCCCATACCAAAGATATGCATGCCAACCAACTCTATTGTCATGTCCTTCCAGTTCTAATGCTTCTTGCTTTTCCAACTTCATCCAGTCCCTAATCCATACCAAACATGCAGCTTCATAATATAATTTAAAGTCTGGGAGGGCAAAGCCGCCTCTATCTTAGAATCATAGAATCATAGAGTTGGAAGAGACCACAAGAGCCATCGAGTCCAACCCCCTGCCAAGCAGGAAACACCATCAGAGCACTCCTGACATATGGTTGTCAAGCCTCTGCTTAAAGACCTCCAAAGAAGGAGACTCCACCACACTCCTTGGCAGCAAATTCCACTGTCGAACAGCTCTTACTGTCATGAAGTTCTTCCTAATGTTTAGGTGGAATCTTCTTTCTTGTAGTTTGGAACCATTGCTCCGTGTCCGCTTCTCTGGAGCAGCAGAAAACAACCTTTCTCCCTCCTCTATGTGACATCCTTTTATATATTTGAACATGGCTATCATATCACCCCTTAACCTCCTCTTCTCCAGGCTAAACATGCCCAGCTCCCTTAGCCGTTCCTCATAAGGCATCGTTTCCAGGCCTTTGACCATTTTGGTTGCCCTCCTCTGGACACGTTCCAGTTTGTCAGTGTCCTTCTTGAACTGTGGTGCCCAGAACTGGACACAGTACTCCAGGTGAGGTCTGACCAGAGCAGAATACAGTGGCACTATGACTTCCCTTGATCTAGATGCTATACTCCTATTGATGCAGCCCAGAATTGCATTGGCTTTTTTAGCTGCCGCGTCACACTGTTGGCTCATGTCAAGTTTGTGGTCAACCACATCTTTTCAGCCAGTAGAATAAGATTTGCCTATTAGGGGTCCAATGTGGCTTGCAAGGCCATTTCTGGATTCAGGAAAGGCTTTGCATGAAAACTCCCTGCTTTGTTTTAGCAAGGGATTCCAATGCGAACCCCTTCCTGATTTAGGAGATGTTTGGCATTGGCATTGGATGGTTGGCATTGGAACCTTACTGAAAGGAAGGGCATTCAAACAACTCAGTGCTACCCTTGAATCTGGAAGTTTTTGAAAGAAATGAAACAGTTTTCAAACAGTTTTCAATTAACTATGGTTTTAATACACTCTCAGAAGCGAAGCCTTGGAAATTGGAATAGGTTGTTTTTCCTTTTGGTCAGTAGTGGACAACTAATACAGGTACCTCTGGGTAGGGGAATAAGTGAAATTTTGAGGGCTAGTAACATTTGTGGACTTATTTGCAGCACTGATATTAAAATACTTTAAATTTCCAGTTTGCATGCTTTTCCTGTTTTGCCTTTCATACTTGCGGACAACTTATATTTATTTATTTATTGTATTTCTCAGTGAAAATACAGCAACGGTTTGTTTTTTCCCTCTTAGGTCATGTTGACGTTGACCATTCGGTCACTCGAAAGATGCAGCTTTTGGTGGAGGCTGAGGTAAACTTATCTGAATTGAAGTTAATATGAGTTGACAAGGAGGAATCCCTAGACAGCCAAAGAAACCTCCCATTTGTGACAGATCTATGCATAGAATGGGCCTGTTAGAAATCCTAAATCCTGTAAATTGGGAGTCACTGAAACTGGGGCTGCTGAAAGATTTCCTCAAATGCAAAAATTATAAACAATGCTCACTTTCCTGTGAGCTCTTATAAACTGGAGAACTATCTAATCATGCTTCCTCAGAAAATCAAAACTAGGGCTTCTGACATTTTATTTTATTTGAACCATTACAGTCCTTTGTACTTTTATTATCCCCAACCCTTCAAATGTTCATGCTTTTCTCTGATGCCGTAGAAACCTTTAGCTGCTGTTGTAGGGCACAGGTGGCGGCTAGGCTGCTTTCCTCCTCTAGTCTGTTAGCAAGTGGGATGCTTAAAGAATTCATTCTTTGTGAATTCCAGTATGAATAACCTGATTTGGTTTGATCCCCGGAGGCACACCCCATTGTCTCTTGAGACAGATGGATGCCAACAATAACAACCTGATCTGCACCTCCTGGCCAGATTGAAACTTAAACCATTTACCCACTTCCACCTTTCTCAAATATTCCAGTTCTTCGCTAAGAAAGCATATCAAAATGCATTTAGAAATCTTGAGAGAGAAATGTGTGTTTAATTGCATTAAAAGAAAAAGCAGGACAAAAGAGAATTGTGAGTGCATGAGAAAGCAGATAAGTTCTCAGATATTTGCTGTTGTATGTGAAAAATAAAAGTCTTTTATTTTAAGAAGAAGAAAGTCTCACAGACTGGCTATCCACCACTAGCCAAAGCATTGCTGCTCATATTTAGTGCAGCTAGAGCCACAAGAGCTGCATATCCATGTTTTGGTAAAGTGGGACTGGAAGGCTGTGGGGTTAGGCTGTTCCTGCATGCTACTGCTTTGGACTGTAGGGAGGATTCACATGTGGCTCTGGAACTATTGCTGGGTACCCTTTTGAGTCTTTGAACTTAGCAGGAATTAAATAGTGGGAAGGTGGTGGAGAAGCTTCCCTGGGAATCGGCTTATCCACCTACCGGCTTTTTCCTGGTAGTGAGCAGATAGAGGAGAGCAGGATACATCTTCCTAGTTTCAGGTGGGGCAGCAGTGAAGCCCAACAGGTCTTGCCAGCATGTCAACTGCCTCAGGGAAAAAGAGCCCCAAAGTCCTTTCCTTTTGGGGCTGTGTCTGCAATATGTGAATGGATAACAGAAGGTGACCTCTTTCCCCAGGCAAATTCCCAGGGCTACATGGAAAGCAAGAACTCTGTTGTTGCTCAGGTGCTGTTTGCCCTGTGCAGCAGAAACCCTGTAGCTTGCTTTCCCTTCTCTTGGTTCTTTCTCTTTGTTTATTTTTCACTCTCTCTTGGCATCATTCTTTGTTGACTGTGTGGAGCGGCAATGGCAGATCAATCAAACAAACAAAACACCCTGCGCTGAGCAAAGCAGCCCGGAAACTTCCTATCACACTTGTTTGCTCTTCTTGCTTAATGTCAGCCATCACAGCTTCTATTTTTTAATAACTCTGGAAGTACAAGAGTATTCCTCTCTGCTGTTGCTGCCCTTGCCCCTGCCGCCCAAATAAAATGCCACATCAAAGCAATCTTAGTGCTAAACTTCTAAAAATGCGTGGGAAATCCTAAGTGAAATGTGTTTCCCTGTTTAATTTCTTTAGACATTCTTCCCTCCAATGGGAAGAGTTGTGAGAGACCTTTTTCTTGGGTTCTGCTAGCCAGGGCTCCACCTCTGAAGCAACTTCATTAAACTGTTAGCTGTTCATTTTTAAAGAATCTGTGTGTGTATGGTGGGGAGTTAACCAGAACTGAGCATTTTGTGGGTGACCATGGTGCCTTCTTATATCCTGTTCTTAGACTTCTCAGCTTTCCTTAAATTTAATAGACTAATAGAATGTGTTTTGCATATGGTTGGTATTTGACTAGTAAAACAAAAACAAAACAAAAAGCTCTTGCAGAACAAGTCAGTTTTCTGGTCAGATTTCTGTCAGATATGTTGAGTGTAAGCAAGATGGGAGGCAGCTAGGCTAACTATGATTTTCTTAGAAAGGCTCTGCAGTTGGTGACTTTGCTTCCTCATTCTTGGGGAGCTGCTGATAGGTGGCTTAAACCAGGAATGGGGAACCAGATGTTGCTGGACTAGGAAGTCCTATCAGCGCTGACCATTGTCCCCACTGGCCGTGACTTTGACTGGGGTCCAAGAACATGTGGTCAGTTGTCAGGAAATGAGACACGTTCATGATTTGTTGTTAGCATGGTGTTAGGAAGTCAGCCTTGCATTTGAAGGTAAAGAGTAACATGCCATTTTAGCAGGCAAATTCCAGGCAATACTTATCAATTACAGTGTTACCTCAGGTTAAGTACTTAATTCGTTCCGGAGGTCTGTTCTTAACCTGAAACTGTTGTTAACCCGAGGCACCACTTTAGCTAATGGGGCCTCCTGCTGCTGCTGTGCTGCTGGAGCCCGATTTCTGTTCTTATCCTGAAGCAAAGTTCTTAACCTGAAGCACTATTTCTGGGTTAGCGGAGTGTGTAACCTGAAGCGTATATAACCTGAAGCGTATGTAACCCGAGGTCCCACTGTATACTTAAGGTGTTCTCTTTTTTATTCCTTCCTCCCTCCAAATTTTATCAGCAAATGAAGCCAGCTTTCATGCAGCGAATCGACAGCCACTTTACAGAATTCGTGAATGGCTTGATTGCAAAGTCCGTGCAGCTTGAGTCTTCGCCCCCTGCCTTCCCAGCCGTGTGCTCAGAGAAAGACGGTGGCTTCAAAAGCAAGTAAGTTGGTTCTTGGCTGAGCCTGAAGCAGAGTTGATATGTTGATTTGTTGCTGAATATTTATTCTTTTCACAGGGAATTAAGAGCACCTCCAGAACACGGAAAAGTTTTTGTTGCTAGAAAGTCTGTCTTTGAGTGAGTATATTAATTAAATTTTAAATTTTACTAGAGCCCTTGCTAAAGTTAAAGTTGCCTTGATCCAGTGGGTGGCTTATCTTCACATCTCGCTTCTCCCTCCCAGTAGATCCCATTCATTTTTATACTGTGTAGACTGAAAGTAGGTATTCCTAACCTTTATAAGTGTTCTAGCCCATGCTTCCTCAACCTCAGCCCTTCAGGTGTTTTTGGCCTACAACTCCCATGATCCCTAGCTAGCAGGACCAGTGGTCAGGGATGATGGGAATTGTAGTCTCAAAACATCAGGAGGACCGAGGTTGAGGAAGCCTGTTCTAGCCAATTGGCTATTGCACATCCCAAATTCTAACTTGGATGTGGCTGGATTCTGGATTCACAGAGGCTGTTCTGTTCTGTAGAAACTGGTCAACAGAATAGAATAGGCATCCCCAAACTTGGCTCTCCAACTATTTGGGGACTACAACTCCCATCATCCCTAGCTAACAGGACCAGTGGTCAGAGATGATGGGAATTGTAGTCCCAAAACATCTGGAGGGCCGAGTTTGGGGATGCCTGGAATAGAATGTCTATTGCTGGGTAATCCAAACTCCTCATGGGTGGTCTGGTTCTCCAATAAAGTTTGTCCCTAACTTCTTTTATATACTGCCTAGGAGAACCCATAACGGAATGGTACCTTGGCCAATGTAGGTTCAGACTTGGATATGATACAGTCCTGTGTTCTCCAGGGCTCCTTTGGAGGCCAGGTGGGATTATCAATTTAATAATAAATGAATAATAAGCACTCTAAGCCTGTGAGACCCAAATATTTACATAGCATGGAGTGGGGATTACAAAAGGCTTCAGTTGATGCAAAATGCGAGAGTGTCCAAGTGAAATGTGGTCTACAGCAGCTCTGTGGAGTTTCTAGCCTGTTCGGCATCCTAATTTGACCCACAAGGCCACCTTCCTCAAACTGGGTACACCTGTGGGACAGGTGAAGATGTAGTTCCCTACTGAAAGCAGGTTTGCTGGCACCACCAGTCAGCTGACTGGCAGTGCCTACGAAGCCCTGTGCCTTTGCTTACGTGGTTTGATTTCAAACCACGCAGGCACAGGAAACTGGGTTTGCTGGCACAGTTGACCATTGGTGCCTGCAATGCCTTGTCCCAGTTTTGATTTCAAACTGCATGGGCAAAGGACTTGCCCCGATGTCATTATTACAGCAATAAGGGTTGCTCAGGCTAGCATGAAAATTAGGAATCAGGGGTCTGGGTTAAGTTGAGGCACGTCACTAAGGGAAGCAGATTTCCCTCTCTAGCTTAAAAGGCTAGTGCTGTAAGTTTGCTTCTTAGTGATGAGGAGATTGTAATTTTAGATCATGCTTCGAAGTATTTGAGGGGTGTTGATTCTACTACAATAGGTATAAAGCTGTGGTTTGATCTGCAAATTTCTGAACATTGGCCATAAAATAGGCCCGGGTGAGATGTAATTAAGGTTGTTTGATTTAATTGACCTGGGACTGCATCTGTTTTAATGCCGAGTGCTAGAATTGCCCATGAGTGCAGGATATCTTCTGCTGAGATTAAAACTCAGATGGGGGATTCTCTTGGGACTACAACTCGATGATCAACTTCTAGTAGGCGGAAATTTCCGGGATGTAGGTCGCATGTTGGGACTATGTAGGAGTCAAACAGCAGATTTTCATAGTCTGTATAGTCGTAGCTTCAGTATCACTGGTGGTCAATGGCTTTAATAGTTAAAAGAGGGTTGTTAATTTCATCTATTAAATAAAGGATTTGGAGGGAGGGGAGTGCAATTAGGATTAAAATTATTGCGGGGAGGATAATTCAGATTATTTCCACTTCTTGGGCATCTATAGTATTAGTGTGAGTTTTGTTGATAATATAAGACTAATAATATATAGTACCAAGGCACTGATTAAAACAACAATTATTAATGCATGGTCATGGAAGTGAAGAAGTTCTTATACAGTGGTACCTCGCAAGACGAAATTAATTCGTTCTGCGAGTTTTTTCGTCTTGCGAATTTTTTGTCTTGCGAAGCACAGATTTTGGAAAAGCTTCAAAAATCACCAAAGTCTTCAAAAACCTCAAAAAAGGCTACCACACCGCGTGCTATGAGTTGCTCCTCGAAATCAAGTCGCAACTGCACCCCCTGAATGCACCCTGGGTATTAACGGTTTTTAAAAAAAGGAAACAAACTTGCAAGACGTTTTCGTCTTGCGAAGCAAGCCCATAGGGAAATTCGTCTTGCGAAGCAACTCAAAAAACGAAAAACTCTTTTGTCTTGCGAGTTTTTCGTCTTACGAGGCATTCGTCTTGTGAGGTACCACTGTATAATGGGGGAGGCTGCATTTTGGAAGCCTAGTTGTGCTGGGTGTGCCACATAGGCTTAATTGACCTATAATTTAGCGCTGACAGAGCTATGTAATTTATTTACTAGGACCTCATAAGGAGAGAAACTTAAGAGGCTGTGTGACTGGCTTGAAAGTGGTTAGAGGTGGTTCAAGTCCCCACTCCCTTGAGGTTTGTACATAGGCTGATTCTTCGTAGGTATGATATGGGGGCGGGCAGCCGAGAAGTCATTCCAAGTTTGTGTTTGTTAATTCGAGGGTAAGTACTTAATGTTTAGCTCCCAGAGCTTCTCAGATAATAAATATTATTATAATTACTGCTGTCAGTGAAATTAAGGAGCCAACTGATGAAATAGTATCGCAGAAGGTGTATGCCTCTGGAGAGTCGGAGTAACGTCGGGGCATGCCCGCTAATCCGAGGAAATGTTGTGGAAAGAATGTTATGTTGACTTTGGTAAATATTACGCCAAATTGAATTTTTGTTCATGAGGAATGCAAAGTATAACTTGTAAAGAGCAGAAATCAGTGGACCAATCCACCTATAATTGCAAATGCAGCTCCTATTGATAGGACATATTGGAAATGGGCAACTACATAGTAGGCATCATGAAGAATAACATCTAATGAGGGGTTGGCTAAAATAATACCTGTAAGGCCGCCTACCGTAAATAAAAAAATGAATCCCAGGGCCCAAAGTATAGCGGCATCCCATTTAATTGTTCCGCCATGAAGGGTTGCGAGTCAACTAAAAACTTTTACTCCAGTAGGAATGGCGATAATTATTGTGGCTGAGGTAAAATAGGCTCGGGTGTCAATGTCCATACCTACGGGAAATATGTGGTGGGCCCATACAATGAAGCCTAGAAAGCCAATTGATATTATGGCTCACACTATACCTATGTAGCCGAATGGTTCTTTTTCCCTGCATAGTATGTGGCGATATGGAAAATTATGCCAAAGCCAGGGAGAATGTATACTTCTGGAGGACCAAAAGGTCAAAATAGGTGTTGGTAGAGAATTGGGTATCCTCCTCCTGCTGGGTCAAAAAATGATGTGTTTAGGTTTCAATCTGTTAGTAGCATTGTAATTCCTGTGGCCAAGACGGGAAGCTTAGTATAAGTTAAGCGCATGTAAAATTTTAGGCTTAGTAAAGTGGTTAAGGCGAGGGCAGTTGCTAGTGGGATGAGGTGGTTGGTAGTTAATTCTTCAAGAATTAATCATTTAGGTAAGAAGCCAGTTAATGGGGGGAGTCCCCCTAATGCTATAAGGGTAATTATTGTGATGGTGGAGAGTGCTGGAGAGATTACTCATATTGTTCCAAAATCTTTGGCGGTTTTTGCAGTTGAAGTGATGAAAATTAGGAACATGGAGGTAGTTATTAATGGATAAATTATTAAGGTTAGAAGAAGTAGTTTCTGGCAGATAGGGGAGATGGCAGCTATTCAGCCTAGGTGTCCGGTTGACGAAAATGCTATGATTTTTCATAGTTGGGTTTGATTTAGTTCAGATCATCCTCCAGTTAAGGTAGAGGAAATAGCTAGTAGTAATAAAATTGTTGTTGTGAGTTGATTAGAAGTTATATATAGTAGAGATATTGGTGGTAATTTTTGTCATGTTGCAATAATTAGAGCAGTTGTTATGCCTTGTATGACTTTGGGGAGTCAGAAGTGTATGGGAACCAGTCCCAATTTTATGGCTAGGGCAATTGTTAGTATAGTGGGGGTTGGTTGCGTGGTGAGTTGAGTAATATCTCAAATTCCAGTGTGTCACATTAAGAATGCTTGAAAATAAAATGATGGATGAGGCCACTGCTTGAATGATAAAATATTTTGTTGCGACTACAGTGGCTCGTGGATGATGTTGTTTGGCCAGGATTGGGATAATGGCTAGGGTGTTTAATTCTAGTCCAATTCAGGCTAGAAATCAATGGTAGCTCCGAGGGCCAAGCTGGAAATTAAAATGGATAAGATGTAGGGGCTCATTAGTAAAGGAAGGGTTTAACCAACATTTTTGGGGTATGGGCCCAAGAGCTTTATTAGCTGACTTTACTAGAAGGTAGTATAGTGGGAGCAGGGGGTTTTGGAGTCTCAGGTGTGGGTTCGAATCCCATTCTCCTAGACAAGGTGAGGGATTATAAATCCCTGTGATTTACTCTACCAAAGTAATCCCTAATTTCTCAGGCACACATCTTGGTAATAGTTATTAATTTAGTGGCGGGAACCCTGATAGTGAGATTGGAAGTGAAATATACCACAAGAACAGTGCTAGTGTGGCAGGGAGAAATTGTTTTCATAGGAGGTGTATTAACTGATCATAACGAAATCGTGGGTAAGAGGCTCGAGCCCATAAGAATCCAGCGGTAGTTTTTGCTGTTAGGTTAATTGTAAATAATTCTATTTGTGTGGTTATGGTAGGGCTAAATAATAAAATACATGAGTGTGTGTTTATCATCAAAATGTTTATGTATTCGGCTAGGGAGAACAGTGCAAACGGTCCTGCTGCATATTTGGCATTAAACCCTGAGACAAGTTCAGATTCCCCCTCAGTTAAATCAAATGGTGCACGATTTGTTTCTGCTAGGGTTGATACAAATCATATTATTGCGAGGGGTCATGTGGGTAGGATTAGTCAAATGTGTTCTTGCGTAATGATAAGGGTGTGTAGTGTGAAGGTGCCAGTCAGTCTAATAATTGAAAGTGGAATAATGCCCAGGGTAACTTCATATGAGATTGTTTGTGCAATGGCTCGTAGGGCCCCTATTGGGGCGTATTTCGAGTTAGATGCTCATCTGGACCATAAGATTGTGTAGACTATTATGCTTAAGAGGGCAAGAAGAAATAGAAGGCCTAAGTTTATGTCTGCTAGGGGGTGTGGTATTGGTATTGGAGTTCATGTTATGAGGGCTAGTAAAAGGGCTAAAGTTGGTGCCAGGATAAATAATATAGAGGATGTGTATGTTGGGCGAATGGGCTCTTTAATAAATAGTTTTACTCCATCAGCAATTGGTTGTAAAATGCGAAAGGCCTACTATGTTTGGACCTTTTCAGAGTTGTATATAGCCTAAAATTTTGCGTTCAAGTAGCATTAGAAATGCTACGGCAATGAGAATGGGAATGATGTATGTAACAGGATTAATAATATAGGATATAAATTTATGCATTATTAAGAAGGGAATTTGCTTCCCTGTAGAAAGATTTTAGGTCTTTTGCATTACTTGACTCTGCCACCTTTGTTGTTGTTTAGTCGTTTAGTCATGTCCGACTCTTCGTGACCCCATGGACCAGAGCACACCAGGCACTCCTGTCTTCCACTGCCTCCCGCAGTTTGGTCAAACTCATGCTGGTAGCTTCGAGAACACTGTCCAACCATCTTGTCCTCTGTAGTCCCCTTCTCCTTGTGCCCTCCATCTTTCCCAACATCAGGGTCTTTTCCAGGGAGTCTTCTCTTCTCATGAGGTGGCCAAAGTATTGGAGCCTCAGCTTCACGATCTGTCCTTCCAGTGAGCACTCAGGGCTGATTTCCTTAAGAATGGATACGTTTGATCTTCTTGCAGTCCATGGGACTCTTGAGTCTCCTCCAGCATCTGCCACCTTAATAAACCCTAATTTTGGGGTGGAGGGGTGGCATGTTTATTACTTCAGCGGTGGTCAGTAGTTTTAATTGGGACGTTCTTTTGGTATAGGTCCTACTATCTTGGTCCTTTTGTACTGAGGACAGTGCCGCATAGATAGAAACCGACTTAGATTTCTCCAGTCTGAACTCAGATCACGTATGACTTTAATCGTTGAACAAACAAACCTTTTATGGCGCCTGCACCATTGGGGTGTCCTGATTCAACATCGAGGTCATAAACCCCCTTGTCGATATGGACTCTAGAAGGGGATGGCGCTGTTATCCCTGGGGTAACTTGGTTCATTGATCAGACAATATGCGGGTTATTGCTGGATCTTAGGGTTATTTTTGGTGTGTTAATCTTGATGAAATTAGTTTCATATTTTGGAGGTTTTTTAATGCTCCGAAGTCGCTCCAACTAAAAACCTAAGGAAGCATGATTTAATGGTCTTGGTTTTGAAGCTCCACAGGGTCTTCTTGTCTTATGGGTTTATTCCAGCTTTTGTATTGTAGGATCAATTTCATTGGCTAGTCTGTAAGACTTTTAGAAGACATCTGAAGGCAGCCCTGTTTAGGGATGCTTTTAATGTTTGATGTATCATAGTATTTTAATATTCTTTTGGAAGCCGCCCAGAGTGGCTGGGGAGGCCCAGCCAGATGGGCAGGGTATAAATAATAAATTATTATTATTATTATTATTATTATTATTATTATTATTATTATTATTATTATATTATAAGAGACTGTTTAGTCCTCATTTAGCCATTCATTCCAGTCCCTATTTAAGGGACAAGTGATTATGCTACCTTTGCATGGTTAGGATATCTTGGCCATTTAAAGAGTCACTGGGCAGGCGGGACTGGAATGAATGGCTCTATAGGATAATGTATATTTAATTTTTCATGGGGTAAATCAGTTAATGCACTATATACATAATAGTAAATAGATAATCACATGTAGTACGGTAAGTACAAGTAAAGCGGCAGGTGTAGAAGGAGGCAAAAAAGCTGCATAAAGCAGCATGATGGCAATGATGGCGGATAATTTTATAGAGATTAGCATAGTAGTTGGAGTTGGTTTTGTTGGTAAAACAGTGGCTATGAGGATTAGGCCTGTTAGACGGCTTACAATGGCAAGACGAATAAGGGGGTTAGTAAGGGTCGGGGTGTTTCATTTATAATGGATGTTGTTGTTCGTGGTGTATTTAATTGGATGTAAAAAGTTATTCGTAAGGTGTAGGTTGCGGTTAGTATTGTTGCAAAAAGTGAAAGTATAAGGGCTCAGGTGTTCAGGTGGGATTATTTATGGTTTCAATAATTGTATCTTTTGAATAGAAGCCCGAGAAAAAGGGAGTTCCTGTAAGGGCAAGATTTCCGATGGTTAAACAGGTAGCTGTCGTTGGTAATATTTTTTGTACGCCCCCCTATTTTTCAGATGTCTTTAAGTTGTGAATAATTGCGCCGGAGCATAATAGTATAGCCTTGAAGAAGGCATGGATTGAGATGTGAAGGAAGGTGAGTTGAGGTTGGTTTAGGCCAATAGTTACTATTATCAGGCCTAGTTGGCTAGAGGTTGAAAAAGCAATAATTTTTTGTTGTTGTTTTGTGTTAGGGCACATAGGGCTGTGAATTGTATGGCGAGTGCTCCTAGGCAGAGGCAAATAGTTAAGGCTGTCTTGTTGTTTTGTAAGATTGGGTGAAGTCGGATTAAAAGGAACACGCCAGCTAAAACCATAGTGCTGGTCCAAATTGGGCAGATTTGCCAGCGGAGGCGAGAATTAGGGCGAAGAGGGGTAGGAGAAGCAGGTTTTTTGTTTGAATGGTTATTTCTTGAATATTTCAAGTTGCTGGGTGTGTAGCAAGTCAGGCGAGGGCTAATATAAGTCCAATATCTCCTACGTGGTTGAAGATAATAGCCTAAAGGGCTGCTGTATTAGCATCAGGGCGGGCAAATCATAATTCCCACACTTTCTCAACCAACGAAAAGTTGAAATATTTTATTGGCTGTGACAAGCATTGATATGGCGAGTAAAAATACTAAGAGGTATTTGAAGTATCGGGATATGTGGGGGTCTGGTGATATATATCAGCGAATTCAAGGATAGATCATGTAACGAATAAACTAATTGGGATAAATGTGAGGGAGTACATGTGTAAGACAAGGTTAATATTAATATCTCTATCGGCAATGTTAGTTCATGTAAAATTGGTTGTTGAGGCTTCTGTGCCATAGTTTATGAAAATAGCTAGGGGGATTAGGCTGACTTTGAATGCCAATTCTACAGTGGTTTTTGCGTAAAGCATGCCTCATCCTATTATGAAAGGAATTGGGTTTATAGTTGTGAGAACAAAGTGTGTTAGGATAAATAGAACTGTTAGCATGGTTGAGTGTAGGAGGAGGTCATGCATTTTTATTTTTACTTGGAGTTGCACCAAGATTTTTGGTACCTAAAACCAATGGATTACTACTTTCCTATAGAAGTAAGAGGTCTAAGGATTTCATCCTTAGTTATTTGAGTTACAGGTAGGTAGCCGTGTTGGTCTGCCATAGTCAAAACAAAATAAAAGAAAAAAAATTCCTTCCAGTAGCACCTTAAAGACCAACTAAGTTAGTTCTAGGTATGAGCTTTCGTGCATGCACACGAAAGCTCATACCTAGAACTAACTTAGTTGGTCTTTAAGGTGCTACTGGAAGGAATTTTTTTTCTTTTATTTTGTTTTAGTTATTTGAGTTAGCAGTTCTAATTGTTTATACAGCTCTTGGGAAACAAGAAGGTAGAACCTTCTATCTCAGTCACAGTCTAGTGTTTTTGGTAAGCTATATTTACAAGTGAATAATCCTGAAATTAGGGTGGGTTTTAGAATTAGAAGTCCTAGGGGTAGCAAATGTAGGACAAGGATAAGATGTTCTCGAGCATGGGTGGGAGGGAGAAGGCGAAATTGATTTGAAATGGCTCCACGCTGGGTTATTAAGAATATGTATCGGGAATAAGTGGCAGTAATGAGGGTTTCAACCCCGGTGATGATGATGGTGGGGGATGATCAGTTAAATAGGGCAGTAATAATTAATAACTCGCCAAGTAGGTTGATTGAGGGGGGCATGGCTGTATTGGTTAAGTTAATGAATAATCATCAAGTTGATATTAATGGGAAGGCAAGTTGTAGACCTCGTACAAGAAGTAACGTTTGGGTGTGCACGCGCTCATAATTAGTGTTTGCTAGAGCAAAGAGGGCTGAGGAAGTTAGGCCATTAGGGTTATGGCTCCGGTCAAGCCTCATGGTGTTTGTATAATAATAGCAGAGGTTACTAGGCCCATATGACTTAGGGATCAGTAGACGATGAGAGCCTTCAGGTCTGCTTGTCGTAGGCAAACTGAGCTAGTTATTACAATACCTCATAGGGCTAAAATTATGATCAGGAATATGAGGGTAGGTGGGTAGGGGTTTAATATGGATGAAATACGAATCAGGCCATATCCTCCTAATTTTAATAAAATTGCGGCTAATACTATTGAACCAGCGACTGGGGCTTTTGTAAGTCAAAGATGTAAACCATATACGGGTAATTTGACTGAAAGGCAGAGTGATCCCGGTGGGGTGCCATCGCAGCTGCGCCCCCGCAAATGGTGTGCCATGCCCCCAGGACATGCACCACGCCCCTGCGGGCAGCGCATCACATCCCTGGGATGCGTGCCACCCCCACCCCCCCAGGACACTGCCACTGCCTGCTGGTTCGGGAATCTCTTTCTCTTGTACAGCGGCACTTCTTTCCATACTACCCCCTCTAAAAAGTGGTGAAGGTCTTATATTTGTTGACAGATGAATTTTGCAGAACATATGCAGCGAAATTGCACTGAAAAAGAGTGATCACATGTTACATTTGAAGGGGGAAAAGCAAATGGCCCAGGGAAGCCATGGCCATATCCTCCGAATCTTCTGACCATATCCCTGTTGCTTTCAGCTCTTAAGTTTAATGACTGGAAGTCCTGGAGTTTGTCCCCACCCCCCAAAATGTTCTAATGTACTTCTTATAATTATTTTCCTCAGTGAGCTATTTGAAGTGAAAGACATCCGGACCATACATCATGTGTTCATTGCTTTCTTCATCATGATCATTCTCAGCAACCTCATAGTAGACTCCATTGATGAAGGAAGGTAGGAAAATATTGAAGGGATCAGCTGGAGGTTTGTTTGTTTTTGTTTTGTTTTAGTGTTGGACTTGAGTCATTTCATACCTGAACCAATGAAAATGTATCTGCATGCAAAGTCTTGGAAGATGTGGAGCCCTCCCAGTACTAACTGAAGGGCTGCAGGCTATGCCACAATAACTACAAGTTTTCCCACATGCGTGTGCTTATCCAAGGGGTCCTGGATCTCTGTAGGGGTTGTATCTGTCTGTATCTCTGTGTTTGCTTTCTTGCTTTAGGGTGTTCTGTGCAGTATAAAACCTTAGGGTGTATACCTAAGTTCAGTATTCGTTTCATAAGATTTATACACTGCCTGATTCTAAAAGGAACCTCAAAGCGGTTTACGAAAGATAAAACAAGAAAATCATGAAAAAAATCACAACCATACTCTAAAACATACAAAACTTAGAATACTAAAAAAGATTAAAAGTACCTCAACTTTCATTATAGAATTCCTTAGCTGTTACTGATTTAACCTGATGGAATATATATTTTAACCCAAGTATATGATTTTAACTTTCTGTGTTGTTTGAATCTCTTTTGAAGGTTGGTGCTGAAGTTTGATCTCCTGGTCTACGCTTTTGGCAAATCTTCTGTCGTTTTTTCCACTTGGCTTTACATGTTCCTGTCCACCCTGACTGTGCCCTATGGGCTCTTCCTGCTGTGGGCCCAGGGCTACCAGGGTTCCTCCCACAAGACAATCCGCTCCGCTTTCTTTGGGGGTCTCCTCATGATCCAAATATTTGCGCTTGGAGTGGTTCCAATTTACATTGTCATTGCCTACCATTTACCACCAGCCTCTGCTGCCATAGTGATCTTTGAGCAGGTGAGTTTCATGTGGAGAGCTAGTTTCTTCTGGATGTAGCTAAAGGTCATTTCACAAAGCTTGAATTAGCAAAATGCTGCTTTATGCCAGGATCTGAGTCCTGTAATTTTGTGTACACATTCTACTTTTGCTTCTGCCTGACTTGGGGCAATATTAATGGTGACAAGTTTTCATTTTTTCCAAGAGATTGAACCTAAGGGTGTTAGAAATGGTCAGATGCAAAAAGAAAAGCACCATAATTCTTAAAGTCTAGTAGGTACTTCTGTTTTCAGATACGCTGATGGTTTAAACCACTAATAACTTGCTGCAAACACCCTCTTTTTGAGCACGGTGATGGAGAGAGAATGGAAGCATTCTTGGAGGATACTGATTCTCTCAACTTCTGCATTCTGGGAGCTGACCTGGCTTGAGACTGAATCTGCTTTGGTCTCACCTTCATCAAAAGAGGGGCAGAGGAGCTTTTGATGCTATTGACCATGGTATCCTGCTGGACCATCTCTCACTTAATTGTAAGACGTCAAATACATTTTATCTGTTATTCCACTCCTTTAGGTGCGCCTGCTGATGAAAGGCTACTCTTTCATTAGGGAAAATACTTCTCGAATACTTTCCTTTACGCCACAGAAGACAAGTGAGTGACTGTTTCCTACAATAATTGTACAGCTGTGGGGATGAAGGCACCCTCCCTTCTTCCTGTTCTGAGAGTTGGGTTCTGTGACATGGAGACAATTCAAAGACCTGTTCTAGTTCAGAAGAATGTGTGTATGGGCTTCCCCATGTTTTGCAAGATTACCAATACCATGCAACTTGTCAGTCTTCTAATGCTTATTGGAATAGGAGTACACATCTTGCAAAGGAAATAAGAGAATCCTGGGTTTAGTGGAACAGGGGAAAGTGCTCTGACAGTAGGGGGAGGGAAGGTGCTAAACCTGGGGTGGACTAGAGATGAGGGGCTTGTCACAGACTTGCCTTACTCATTGTAAAAAAAAAAAAGTAGAATAATAATGACATACAAACCATCTCATTGGACTGAGAAATTGTATAAATTTATTACTGCTAAACTCAAGCATTAATGAACAGTTTGAGACCCATAGAAAATAGAATGGAACCCTGTGGGTTTATTTTTTAGTGTGTGGCATTATCTGGTACTGAACGACTCTCTCCCTTCTGCTTTTTCAGACACCGTCCAAGTTCCTAAAGTTTCCCAGTACTTGTATTTCCTCTTTGCTCCCACCCTTATTTACAGAGACGCCTATCCCCGGTAATGTCTATGTAGTTGCTCCATTGTGACTTGGCAATTCTTATAGCCATTGTGATGGTGAGGTTGGACTGGATGCATGCTTCATAATGGAGGGCATAACACACAGGTTGGGAACCTCAGGCCCAGGGGGCAGGTGCAGTCCTCTGCAGTGGCGTAGCATGGTGGGGTCACAGGCACAGTTGCCCTGAGCACAAAATTGTTATGGATGCAAAAGTTTAACACTTGGGGCAGCCTCAATATAACTGCACATTCTGTCGCTGGGCTCCATTGAAAACAGCTTCTCCATGCGAACCAGGAGTGACCTCTCCAGACCATAGAATGACTCTTCTTATGTCTCCTGGGAGATACGGATAGTATTAGGCAGTTGAATGTGTTTCCCTCCCTCCCACCCAACCTCTCCGCACAGCCCCAGGCAACCCACACTACACCACTGGCCTCTGAGCCTCTCTATCTATTGCACTACCCACTTTTGCCTCTGACGCTACCCACTGCTGGGTCTCTAACTTAATTCATGGTCCTGAATTTCAGTGAGTCTTCTCTGAGTAAAGGTTAGTTGAAGACAACCATTTGTTTCTCTGAATTTTCCTGGAGCAGGCCTAGTAGGATCCAAAATGCATTGGTTCAATGCATATCTCTTTTGAGCACACCAGAGCTTTTTGCTTCTGGTTCCAATGACAGGTGCTGAGTCTGACCATTTTGGCTTTAAGACATTCTACACGTCATGGGTTTTGATGGGTTTTTTATATATAAGGTTCTAGAGTTCCTTTGTAGAAGTTGCTATGTTATACAGGGTTATCTTTCTATTTTTCATGGTATTCCACATTCTGCAGTCTGTATATCCTACTGCCCTCAGCTACTCCTTTCCTTCTTTATGCAAAATAATGAAATGTTAAAAAAATAATAGTGCAGCTGCACATTTAGTAAAGCATGCCATTTGAGCAAAATCATAACTAGCAAACAGACTTTCTTACTTTAAATATTTGCTGTTCTGGAATAGAAATTGGATTGTGTTTACTGCAGACTACATCAGCTTTGCTGTTATTTTTTTATTGCACTTATTAGTTGCTTTTATCATGGAAAGTAACTCAAAGTGATTTGCTGTCTAGCAGTTGTTTGTAAAATTATCGCAAATTGGGTTTCAGTTGATGCCAAGCAAATTCTTATCTTGATTTAGGTGTAATGACTGTGATTTCCTTTTCTTTTCAGAACTCCTACAATAAGATGGAGCTATGTAGCTGCCAAGTTTGCACAGGTTAGATATTTCTGTTCCTTTGGGGATTTCTGTGTTTCAGCAGATAATTATACAGCCTTGAAAGCTGATAAGAGTTACTGGTTCATAAAAATATGTACTAGCCTACCGGAGTGCACAAGTCTGTATTAGTTATTTTTATTTTGGCATTAAAAAAATAGAGACAATGCTTTCTGAAGCTTTCATGCCTGTTCACCTGGAATTGCACCCTATTCCCTCAGATTTGGATCACTGAATGAATAATTACCCCTAAACTAATGACAAACACACCTTCCCATTGTAAGATAAATAAAACAGTTTCACTTCTCAGGATACAATAGTACTAAACGACAAGCCTTCCTAAACCGACTTTTAACCAATGCCTGTGTGCTAGTCCTCTTATCATCTGTAAACATTTTCCAGAGTTTAGGAAATTATGAACAGTGCAGCAATCTGTATAAGTGTATTTTTATTTTGCCGAGTGGAGCAGATCAGCTAATTTCAAGCACAGCCGTATTTCTCAAATGGAGATGTAGTCCTTCCCTGGGCTGGGCTAGCCGTGCAGTGTCACAGATCCTAAAAGTTCAAAGGACAGTCTTGGATAAAAAGACTACACTACTCTACTCTACTCGTGGGACCTGCTCCTTGCAGGACAATGAAACCGCTACCATGGCAGCTGCTGTCGGTAAAGCAGATGTTCCACCTGGGCCCCTCCACATATACACATGCCAGCAGCGCACCTACCCAGGCCTCCCAACTGCTGGCATAGTAATTCTGCACATGGTGGAGCCCACGTGGAATGCCGTTTATCTGAAAGAAGCACGGACTATCGTAGTGGCACTGAAACCTTTGGTCAGCTGTTGCCTATGGCTGCATACACACCGGACATTCAAAGCACCTGGCTCCTCCCACAAAGAATCTTGGGAACTGCAGTTTATTAAGGGTGCTGGGAATTAGAGCTCGGGGGGGGGGGTTAAAGTGCATGTCTAAGGATTCTTTGGGGAATGTCATGTGCGTTAAATGTATGATCTTTACTCAGCTTAGATCTGTGCATATTGGTAACTGAGATCAGCTTTCTCTTTTACGGATTCCTCCTGTGCTATTATAATTAGGGGCTTTTGTTTTTACTCCTCTCTAGGCCCTTGCGTCACTCTTCTATTTGCACTATATACGTGAACTATACATCCTTCCTGCATATCAGAAATATGACCGAGAGCACTTCAATGTACGAGGGCTGGCCCTTTGCATCTTGCACACCATGCTTCCAAGTGAGTGCTCTTGGGTATCACCCTGGCCCCTTTTAATTCTGGGATTTTTCTAGGCAACAAATAAATAACCAGATACAGTGATGATACTGGCAACAACTGGCAGTGTATGGCCTGTTGGATATATGATCTTAGCTTTGTGGTTCCCTGACTTGTAGGGTTCCTGAAAACCTTTTACTGGGGCAACAGCTTAAGCTGAGCGTGAATCTCACTGTTCTGAGAGAGAACATGGGAAGTTGCCTTACCCTGATCAGACCACTGGCCCTTCTAGCTCGGGGTCGTCCACACTGACCAGGAGTGATCTCCAGGGTTTCCAGACAGGGAACTTTTCCTGGCTCTACCTGGAGAGGCTGCAGATTGACCTTTTGCATGCGCTCACTACCACTGAGCTACTGCTCTTCTCTCTGAACACCTTTTGCAGTATGTTCCTTAGTAACATCAGTCCTGGTAGACTGGAGAAGGTGCGATCCTGCTTCACCCAACTCTGCTTTTTAGTCTTGTGTTGGGGATGCAAGCAGTTGTTAGTTTCTGGACTCAGTTCAAAGTGCTGGTTTTGA
Source organism: Podarcis cretensis (assembly GCF_951804945.1). NCBI lineage: Eukaryota > Metazoa > Chordata > Lepidosauria > Squamata > Lacertidae > Podarcis > Podarcis cretensis. The sequence goes on from NC_137175.1 coordinate 94,644,765, forward strand.
CCTATAAATCCTCATGCGGCTCAGGACCCCAACACCAGAAGGGCTTCCTCTCTCCTGGTGAACCAGCCTGGTCACTGCATAAATATCTTAGGGAGGAGTGGAGGGTGGAACATGGAAACGGACTCTTTTAGCGGTGGCTCCCTGCTTGTAGAATGCGGTCCCCAGGGAAGAGTGCCTGGCTCCATCATTGTCTGTTTTAGATGCCAGTCAAAAAAAAAACAATGGTTCCTAATGGGAGAGTAATCAGTTATTTACATGGTCATTGTCAAGGGAGGGGCCAAAATCACTCCCCAGGTTCGTCCCATGAAGGGCATTCAATAAGAAATTCAACCAAGGATTCCAGCAAGACAGTACCCTTTTATTAACTTTACTGCAGTCAAGGACAGTCCCCTAAAATGGTGGGTACTGTACTGATCACAGGTTTCAATACACTTTTATATTCTTTCACATACAGTTTACATCATGCTAAATATATAACGAGTTCTACGTTGACCATTATGCATTAGCGATGACATGACATCCTCATGCTCTGGTCATGACCTCCATGCTGTGGTCAATACCCCCTTACAAGTCATCACTTAGTACAACAAACTAACCTCAGACCAGAACAGCCAAGTCAAACAATAAACAGATGACACAAAAGTAAATCTTTAACTCAAACAGCAGATTCTTTACGCTTGGTTCTAGTCTATATAGTCTGATATTAGTAAAGGACTTTATATACCTTCTATTTATATATGCAGGTATATAAAGGTTCAAGCTAACTAATACTTTACCAAGTATGACTAAAGCAACAGAATTATCTAAAACATTAACAATTTTTTAAATAATACTTTTATTAAATTTCTGAACATTTTACACATAACATTCCAACCCATTTTCTGTGATGTTTTCCTTATCCCCCCTCCCTTTGCTGCAGCCTATTGTCACTCATTTATCATAATCATAACACAATAGTCTCTAATTTTTTCTGTTGCTCTTAGCTGAAAACCTAGCTGTAGTTGCATACATAAACAACTTAACCATCCTTTTTGGGAATTTCTAACCATATAATCCCTGACAGAAAGGCTCCAGTGTTTGTTTGCTTGTTTGTTTTTGGTAAACTCCTTTTTTATCTTTTAAATTCCTCATGGAGTCCCCCCCACCCCGAGAGATGGGAAAGTCTGCTTGCTCAGTTCGTGGCCTGAAAAGAGAAGCACAACATTATACGTCTTCTATTTATATATATAAAGGTTCAAGCTAACTAATACTTTAGCAAATATGACCAAAGCAACTAAAATACATAGCTTTACATTTACACATTAACAATCTTTAATGATCTTTATTGCTAGGCCTATTTCTTATCCTTGCTAGCTTATCTGCTACCATTTGTCCCTCACAGAGATTTTGCAGTACAGTATATGTGGCATAAGATCAACAAACCTTTGCCCAACACTGTACAGTGGTGCCCCGCAAGACGAACGCCTCGCAAGACGGAAAACCCGCTAGACAAAGAGCCTCACGGAACGGATTAATTTCGTCTTGCGAGGCACCACTGTATTAGCAAATGGTCAAGAGCAAACATCCTCAGATATTGTCCTAAGCAAGGTCAATCAATACTTTCATTGCTTCTATTTCAAGTGTTTGCTATTCTAGAGCCTTTATGGAAACTTGGGGAGCAATACAGAGGGGGGAGGGCAAGCCATTTCCCCCTCCACATGAATGAAATGAATTAGCCTGAAATACATGTTTTCTTCATTGCTCCACAGATGTATTGTCGACATTAATCTTTTATTATTTACTCTTTCACTGCTGGCTGAATGCTTTTGCTGAGATGCTGCGCTTTGGTGACAGAATGTTCTACAAGGTAACTGATGTGCAAGGCTCATGATATCTCTCTCTCACACACACGCACAAAACACAACATGCAAAGAAGTATTTGCTATCAGTTTTAGAGTGTACCTTGGTTCGTGGAACGCTCCATTTGATAGAAATGTTGTGTGTGTGTGTGTGTGTGTGTGTGTGTGTGTCATTTTGCCATTGATGAGGTTCCTCCTGCCTAGAGAGGCCGATCAGATACCATCAGTTTTCTGGACAACCTGTTAATACATTCCTTTACCTCTGGTGAAAAAGGGAACCTGTGCCTTTTTTCTGTTGACATTCCTGATTCAAAAGCATTTGTTGCTATGTGTTGTGTTACTGGGCTTTTTGGATAGAATTTTAACCTTGTTGTGACTTTTAAACAAATGTAAATAGATTTGGGTATGGCGTCATGGAAGAAAAGTATGTCCACCCTATAAATTATTTAGCAGAACTCACCTGCAGCCTTCCTTTAGTGTTGGCATATACTGGCACCTTTATTTTATTTTTTATATAAAAAAATTATTGATTTTCACAAAATTATAAACAAAACAAATAAACAAATAAACATGGATCATAATCTTATTAAAATTACACTTATTAACATTGTTTTAAAATTAAACATATTGATTCATCACTTAACTTATATGAAATCCTAAGCCAATTAAATATCTGCAAGCTATTTCTAATGAATTTAATTTTATATATTTAACTAAATAATCATTAAATTTTGTCCATTCTTCCTGATACACCTCCTCCTTCTAGTCACGGACTCTTCCAGTTAGGTCGGCTAGCTCCGAAAACTCCTCATCTGCCATTCTTCCACCGTAGGTAATTCTTGCGTTTTCACTTTTTCACTAATAAAATTCGAGTGGCAGTTGTGGCATACAAAAATAATTTAACATCTTTCTTGGGCAATTCCAAACCTGTTATTCCAAGAAGAAAGGCCTCTGGTTTCTTTATAAATGTATATTTCAACATTTTTTTCCAATTCATTATAAATCTTTTCCCAGAAGTCTTTCACCTTGGGGCAGGTCCACCACATGTGATAAAAACTTCCTTCTTTTTCTTTGCATTTCCAACATAAATTATCACAATTATGATATATCTTTGCTAATTTAACAGGGGTCAATTACCATCTACACATCATTTTCATTATATTCTCCTTTAACATTGTACATGCAGTGAACTTAACCCCTTTCTTCCACAATCTTTCCCAATCCTCAAACATTATGTTATGTCCTACACCTCTTGCCCAATCTATCATTACTGATTTAACTTGTTCATCCTTTGTATGCCACTCCAACAGTAACTTATACATTTTAGACAGATTTTTTTTCAGATAAATTTTTATTATTTTCTTCATATAATCTTTTCCCAAAAATTCTAATTATCACAATATAGTACCTTTGACAAAGTGGTAAGGACCTAACAGAAGCAGAAGACATCAAGAAGAGGTGGCAAGAATACACAGGAATTATACCAGAAAGATATGGATGGCTCGTACACCCCAGATAGTGTGGTTGCTGACCTTGAGCCAGACATCCTGGAGAGTGAAGTCAAATGGGCCTTAGAAAGCACTGCAAATAACAAGGCCAGTGGAAGTGATGGTATTTGATGGTATTCCAGCTGAACTATTTAAAATTTTAAAAGATGACGCTGTTAAGGTGCTACACTCAATATGCCAGCAAGTTTGGAAAACTCAGCAGTGGCCAGAGGATCGGAGAAGATCAGTCTACATCCCAATCCCAAAGGAGGGCAGTGCCAAAGAATGCTCCAAGTACCGCACAATTGCACTCATTTCACACGCTAGCAAGGTTATGCTTAAAATTCTACAAGGAAGACTCAAGCAGTATGTGGACCGAGAACTCCCAGAAGTGCAAGCTGGATTTAGAAGAGGCAGAGGAACCAGAGACCAAATTGCAAATATGCGCTGGATTATGGAGAAAGCTAAAGAGTTCCAGAAAAACATCTACTTCTGCTTCATTGACTATGCAAAAGCCTTTGACTGTGTCGACCACAGCAAACTATGGCAAGTTCTTAAAGAAATGGGAGTGCCTGATCACCTCATCTGTCTCCTGAGAAATCTCTATGTGGGACAAGAAGCTACAGTTAGAACTGGATATGGAACAACTGATTGGTTCAAAATTGGGAAAGGAGTACAGCAAGGCTGTATATTGTCCCCCTGCTTATTTAACTTATATGCAGAATTTATCATGCGAAAGGCTGGGCTGGATGAATCCCAAGCCGGAATTAAGATCGCCAGAAGAAATATCAACAACCTCAGATATGCAGATGACACAACCTTGATGGCAGAAAGTGAGGAGGAATTAAAGAGCCTTTTAATGAGGGTGAAAGAGGAGAGCGCAAAATATGGTCTGAAGCTCAGCATCAAAAAAACGAAGATCATGGCCACTGGTCCCATCACCTCCTGGCAAATAGAAGGGGAAGAAATGGAGGCAGTGAGAGATTTTACTTTCTTGGGCTCCATGATCACTGCAGATGGTGACAGCAGCCGCAAAATTAAAAGACGCCTGTTTCTTGGGAGAAAAGCAATGACAAACCTAGACAGCATCTTAAAAAGTAGAGACATCACCTTGCCAACAAAGGTCCATATAGTAAAAGCTATGGTTTTCCCAGTAGTGATGTATGGAAGTGAAAGCTGGACCATAAAGAAGGCTGATCGCCAAAGAATTCATGCTTTTGAATTATGGCACTGAAGAAGACTCTTGAGAGTCCCATGGACTGCAAGACGATCAACCCTCTCCATTCTGAAGGAAATCAGCCCTGAGTGCTCACTGGAAGGACAGATTGTGAAGCTGAGGCTCCAATACTCTGGCCACCTCATGAGAAGAGAAGACTCCCTGGAAAAGACCCGGATGCTGGGAAAGATGGAGGGCACAAGGAGAAGGGGACGACAGAGGATGTGATAGTTGGATAGTGTTATTGAAGCTACCAGCATGAGTTTGACCGAACTGCGGGAGGCAGTGGAAGACAGAAGTGCCTGGCGTGCTCTGGTCCATGGGGTCATGATGAGTCGGACACGACTAAACGACTAAACAACAAAGTCCCTTTGACTCCGCCGAGTCTTGACTTCCCTCTCTCCTGGTAGCTGGTATATACATCACATTCTTATCGCGTATATTATTCTCGTATCTCTGCTATTTTACATTGAAGGTATTATTCCAGCATTTTAGACAGATTTTTTAACTTTAGATTCCAGCAACTCCATCTCCAACTTGGATTTTTCAGAAGCAAAACCATTTTTCTTATCTAGTTTATACAATTCATTAATCTGGAGGTAGTGTAGCCAATTTAACTTATCTTTAACTTGATCAAATGGTTTTAGTTTGTATCCTTCATTATCCTCCAATAATAAATATGAGTATCTCAACCATTTGATTTCCATGTTTAACTTTTTCTGGGCCTTCGCCTCCATTGGTGAAAGCCATCTGGGCGTCTTCCTTTCTAAAAGATCTTTGTATTTTATCCAAACATTGTACAAGGATCTATACATCATTTTCATTATATTTTCCTTTATACTGGCACCTTTAAACGTCCGCAATAGTGTTGCTATATTCCTTTTGGCACCTGCTAAAAACATTTTGCATATCCGGACATGTAGAAATTGAAATGTGTCTTAATATGTTTTAGCTTATCTGCTGATTTTATCTGATGTTTTAAACTTTTATTGGCAATTTTAATGCCTTATGTATAATGCTCAGAGGTTCTGCTGATTTTATCTGATGTTTTAAACTTTTATTGGCAATTTTAATGCCTTATGTATAATGCTCAGAGGTTCTGCTGATTTTATCTGATGTTTTAAACTGTTATTCGAATTTTAATGCCTTATGTATAGTGCTCAGAGGTTCTATTTGTAGTCAAGCAGTATATATATACATGTTGTTAAATAAATGAATAATTCCAAGGGATCATACAAATGTATGTTCTGATCCTGCTCCTGCTTCCACTTGGGGCCATTAATGATTAGTTTGAGCAGTTTAGAGGACAGTGATAGAAAAGGCCTCTGAATTTCAACTACCTTCTATATCTCTCTTTTCTGAATGTGGTTTGCAGGTTGCCCCCCCCCCACATTGAATTACTGTTCATGTAGAGAAAATGTCACATTTGATTTAGCTCTGATCATTTTGGATCTGAGCCTTGGAGACCTAGTATAGCTACAAATACTGGGACACCAGTGACTTATTCTCAGGGTGGCTGTTTGGGAAGGAGGAGGTTAGGATTTAATGCCTGCAAATGAGCTCGTGGGGAATTTCAGTTATACATTGCAACAGTACACCAGATGTTCATAGAGATTGTATTGCCAATTGCTCTGTCACGGCTAAAAATTGGCCGCTGTTTCTTTAATGCTTAAAAAAGCTGGGTCAGCATGAGTCAGCGGCCTGCACCGAGTTGTATATAGAGAGTGAGAAATGTTAGTTTGGTGTTGGGTTGGTTGGTTGGTTAGTGAAAGCTGGTAGTGTTGATGTGTGTACAGTTGGTCAGTCGCTTACTGTCTGTAAGCTGTTTGATTAAAGCAGGGTATAGTGTTAAGTTCACGCAGGATGGTTGTCTGATAAAGAATGGAACTCAGGTATGTGGCCACGCAAAGATGGAAAATGGGTTATATGTAATGCAGGACAAGCCTGTTAAAGCAGCCCAGGTGGTTCAGGATAATTTGCCAGTTCATAAGGGGTGTGTACATGAACTGCACTGGAAACTGGGTCACACAAATTTCCGTGTGCTTTCAGAGATGCAAAAGGTGTGCAAGAACCTAAAAGTAAATAACTGTAACTGTTTCCTAGATTGCAATGTATGTAAAATGGCCAAATCTAAGAGGAAGCCTGTGGCTTCTAAAAGTGACAGAGTATCTAAAGAGGTTTTAGAACTTGTCCATTGTGACGTGATAGGTCCTTTTCCACAGAAGACTGAAGGGTTCATAAATCCAGAAGCTCACATGTCAACTGGAAAAGAGGTTTAAGCTAAAAGCCTTAGGGCCTGTAAGCAATTACTTGGGAGTAGAAGTTACAGATAGGTAGCCGTGTTGGTCTGCCATAGTCAAAACAAAAAAAATTCCTTCCAGTAGCACCTTAAAGACCAACTAAGTTAGTTCTTGGTATGAGCTTTCGTGTGCATGCACACTTCTTCAGATACACTTCTTCACTTCTTCAGATACTTCTTCAGATACACTTCTTCAGATACTTCTTCAGTGTATCTGAAGAAGTGTGCATGCACACGAAAGCTCATACCAAGAACTAACTTAGTTGGTCTTTAAGGTGCTACTGGAAGGAATTTTTTTTGTTGGGAGTAGAAGTAAGGCAGGAAGCTGATGGAAGCTTTCTATTGAGCCAGAAAGAGAAAATTCTTCATTTGATAGAGCAGTTTGGCATGGAAAACTGCAAGCCAGTTCAGACTCCCATGACACCAGATTTCCCAAAGACAGTGTGTGATGATGAATTTGATCAGCCTGAGTTGTATCACTCAAAAATAGGATCACTGTTGTATTTAAGCCAGTGGTCAAGGCCAGACATTGCATGTGCTACAAATGTTCTGAGCCAGCATGTATCTAAACCCAGTACTGCCGATTGGTGTGCTTTGAAAAGGCTTATCAGATATCTAAAGGGGACATTAAATGTATGTTTGAAGATATCTAGTACACAAGACGAAAAACTAGAAGTATCTGTTGATGCGGACTGGGGAAGCTGTGTAGCTATTAGAAAATCTACAAGTGGGATGGTTGTGATGTTTGCCAATTCCATAATTGGATGGAGGTCAAAGAAACAAGGATTTGTTGCGACCTCATCCTGTGAGGCAGAATATGGGAGCCTGTTGCTAGCATGCAATGAAATCATGTGGTTTATAGAGATACTAAAAGATCTAGATTGTAAAGTAGATTTGCCTATCCAAGTGTATGAAGATAGCCAATCGTGCATTGCATTAGTGGGCTCAGAAATAATGAAATCCACATCAAAACATATTGTGTGTACAGTTGGTCAGTCGCTTTTGCAGAAAGACTTTTAAGAATAAAAGCAGAAAGTACTCTGCAAGGATACTTTTCTCGTGGACTCTTTTATGCCGACAGGGGTCCGAGGACCAGGCTGAGGCAACAAAGGGAGGTCAGAACCTTTTTTTGCTTTTTACAAACACTGAAATGCTCTAAAACACTTGAATAGCAGGAATGCACTTGGCACTTTGATCCTGCAGTTTTAAACACTGTCTCTAAGGTCTCTGCTCTTTTTACTTCCCTGACCCTCTCTTGCAGGACTGGTGGAATTCTACATCTTATGCAAGGTATTACCGAACCTGGAATGGGGTGGTGCATGACTGGCTATATTACTATGCATACAGAGATGTCCTTTGGGTAAGCAACCATCTTTTAATGCACCCCCTTGCCTCAGCTCTAAAAGAAAGCCATTTTTTAAATGGAATGGCAGAGATCTTTACATTTCCCCCACAAAATGATTATATTAAAGTTCTAATGTAAATGTGAATTACACAACATGTAAAATACTTAGTCACTTTACCCATACAGAGATCTGACAGAAGGTGGAAAGAGAGAAGCTTGTACTTATGCAGTCTGGTTTGTATCCACTATTTGGGAAGTCACTTTTTTTTTTTTACCAGTCTACCACCAATTTCACCTCTCTATGCCATATCCCACACTGTTCCAGCTCTCACGCTAAGTGTTTGTGGGGCTCCATTGAGTAGGAGGGATCAGCAAAAATGAGCTGCCCTGTCTTGTGCAAGTAGAAGTCCTTTTGACAGAGCAAGGCCACCACTGGAGACAACCCTCCCTGTGCAATAAATGTGAATGGGCAATTTAAGGGTGGTTATCACAAGCTGTTCACTGTTGTTTTTGAAAATTGGATCTCCTCTGATACATTCACCTATCAGAGAGTCACCCTTCCCCTTGTTTGTCTGTGTCTCTCTCTCACCACCAGTTATTTGGGAAGAAATTCAAAGCAGTCGCTATGCTGTCGGTCTTCACTCTTTCTGCTGTTGTGCATGAATACATCCTGGCAATGAGCCTTGGTTTCTTCTATCCAGTATTGTTGTTCTTCTACATGGGTTTTGGAAGTAAGTACCAAATATAACAGGGGATGCGGGTGGCGCTGTGGTCTAAATCACACGGCCTAGGGCTTGCTGATCAGAAGGTCGGCAGTTCAAATCCCCGCGACGGGGTGAGCTCCCATTGCTCGGTCCCTGCTCCTGCCAACCTAGCCGTTCGAAAGCACATCAAAGTGCAAGTAGATAAATAGGTAAGGTAAACGGCGTTTCCGTGCGCTGCTCTGGTTCGCCAGAAGCGGCTTAGTCAAGCTGGCCACATGACCCGGAAGCTGTATGCCGGCTCCCTCGGCCTATAGAGCAGGATGAGCGCGCAACCCCAGAGTCGTCCGTGACTGGACCTAATGGTCAGGGGTCCCTTTAGTTTACCTTACCAAATATACCTTCCGGCAGCAGCAGTTTATGTAAATTCTGAGGATTAGCTTTTAGTTGCCATCTGTACTTAATGTTCTAAGATGCAAGGGGCTTGTGTTGCAGCCTGCTTTACCATTTGCTCCCTCTAAACCTAGAAGCCTCTCCTGACCCTAGTTAAATCTCCATTCTCTGAGACTGATCATGGCCAGAGTAGGAGGGAGGACTTCCTTGGCTTGGCTGAGGAATAAGTTCTGATAATGCTCCAAACTCTAATATGCGGCTTTCTCAAAGACTTGGGAGATGATCCTTGCTTTGGAGGTCTTCAGCTTGCGACCTGAAAAGAGGTGCCCTTTCCCCCTGCTTGACACTGGCAGTATCAACCATCTGTCATGGTGGACAAGTATCTCTCCTATCATATAGCCAACTTTGTTTCATATGAGTAGGTGGCCCACTGATTTTTCTGTGTGATTTAAAGGGAAAGCCCTTTCTCTTTTCCACTGTAACTCCAAAAAACCGTTGAGAGCCATTTATTTCTATGGAAAGAGGTACAACGTGTCATACTGATACGGACACTTTGCTAACTGGGGATCAAGGAAAGAATGCGGCTGGTGTCCTTAACATGAATTTTGAGTGCATTTTAATTTTCTTTCGTCAGCGTTTTTCAACTTCATTCTCAGCGATCGTCGGAAAGGCCCCATTTGGAATGTGCTCCTGTGGCTTACGCTTGGGCTTGGTATGACTATCATACATTACCTCTACAGCCTGGAATGGAATGCCCATAAGCACTGCCCTTTGAAAAATGTGAGTATCCCACTTGTCATTGGAAATAAGAGGAACAGAGCTGAGCTGCTATTCTGGACTATTCATTCAAGCCCTAAGATGTGAATGTAAAATTCGAAAACCAGATTCTTAGAAGGTTGCATTCTGCCCAGAATAGCTACGGTAGAGGTTTCTTTCTAACAAGAATAACAAGCAGCAGGGTCAGGAAAAAAACCTTTGAAACTTCCTCCATGTCTTTTTATATGAATACTGTAAATTTCTGAGCTAGTTTCTGCCCTTCTGGAGAGGTGAAAGCCAAAGGTTCTCAGAGGATGGAAGGGGGCAGTAAAGAAGGGAGGGAGAGGAAGGTAATGGAAAAGAGTGAAAGGCCTTAGTGGAGCACAGTGGTTTCTTTATTCTACTTGCTGTGTTCTCTGATTCAACTGCCACCTTTGGATCTCCTGGGTTCAAACAGAGAGAATTCACTACATCTTTGCCGCATTTAATATGTAGTGCTAGATCAGCCCATATGCATATGCATAACCCCCTGGGGCTGGTTCTTGGACTGTTGAGGCCTCATAGAAGCTGGAGCCAAGGAGGATTTTAGTTTCAGGATTGCAGACACCTTAGCAATTCTGCTTGACCTGGAAGACCTGCCATTCAGAGAGTTAAAGCGTCTGGGTGAAGCTGACCCAAAGAAAAGCCAATTTGGGGGTCTTACAGGGAAAGGCAAGCCTTTTCCCACCCCCACCCCACTTCTAATTGCCTAGATTGGCTGTTGCAAGTTGGGTGGCCGCCCAGGCTTGAGAGACAGCAAAGGAAAACACTTGGGTTTCATCACTGGCATTTGTTCACATGGCTAACGGATAACTCTACAGAAGTGAAAGTGCCCAGCATTTCCTGACTAACATTACTGTTCCTCTTGTGTTTTATAGCCCACTTTCCTTGACTATGTGAAACCGCGTTCCTGGACTTGCAATCTTAAGGTCTGACACCCTTTGGGATATCCCTCCGCGTCAAGGCCAGAAGATGCTTGTCTTTTAAACAATGGCAACAAGTTGGGCTAGTGTGTTAAAATGACTGCAGACTTTTTAAAGGGAAGCTGTCTTTAGCTATGGCAAAAGTGGGTGGTGTCTGCTACTAAGGGCTGTATCATTCCCATTTTAGTGGCCCATGGTCCAGAAGCCTTGGTGCACACGTGGGACTGTTTTCTATACCAAAAGTGGGTGGTGTCTGCTACTAAGGGCTGTATCATTCCCATTTTAACCAGAACCAGTGTCTTCAGGTGTTCCTGCTCTCTAGCTAAGGACCCAAGCGGACCTGATGCTGTTTATGCAATTAGTTCTTTTGAAAATAAATAGCATCTGTCGAGCCCCAATGTGGATTGGAATTGAGGCATAGGGCTGAGGAGCTTTAACAATAGTCTCCCAGTTTTGATCAGGGGGATCCCCACAGTGCTATGTGGATTAAATTTTTATAAGCAGAGAAATGCTGCCTTTTGCTACATGTCCAGTTTTAAGTTTCTTGCATTCCTCACTGATGATTACTGCAGCGATTTGGAGGGCAAATGCAGTTTGTGTTGAAGAACCTAGAGAGTGTGTTGGCTTGAAATGATCATGCTGCTCCACTGAAAACGCTGGTTTACTTTGTGAGACAGCCTTGGGTGGTGTGCTTAGAGCTACAGAAGAAGGGGCTGTGTCATTGTGAAAAACAATACCCCTATATTGCTGACTGCTCACTGTGTAGTCTATAAACTGGAGCTTTTCTCTCAGCCGCCCTAAAGTGCATTTCTGACATGTTCTAAGAGTGCCGGGGGGGGGGCCTATGTACTAGCGTAGGCACATAGGGGAAATGCAAGGTTTTTTTTGTGTTCTTGAGCTGCTGTCCTTTGTATTGTCCTAAATTTGGTGCCCTAGTAAATTCTAGGTGCTGGCAGCTTTTCTCATGTCATCTAACTGCAGCAAAAAATAAAAAGAAACTTAATTCTGATTTATACTGCAGAAAACAGCTTAATCAGTATTTTGATATGACCCAAGTGTATTGCCATTTAGCTAAGCCATGTGTTCCAGGTTTATTTGACTAAGGTGGGTGTGTCATTGATAATTTTTGTGGATTTTGGGGGAAGTGCCACCTGGACTGAATATTATGAACAGTAGTTTCAAGATGCCAAACGTCAAGTACAATATTTAATCTAGTTCAAAACTTTAAAAATTCACTGAAACAGTATACACTTTTGGAGAAAGATGAGGAAATATGAGCATCTGAATTTGGATCAACACCCTGTGTAAGCTCTGAAGGAGTCTGATAAGTACCCTTAACAAACACACTGCATTTAGAGGCTACTCACTTGCAGGTTCTAGATAGAGGTGTGAGGGAGATTTCTGTTCCTAGAACATTACAAACTATATGTGCAGATTGTAGTATCGCTAAATCAGTGTTAACATGGTAGACTCATCCATTCCAAAAAGCTTTTTGCTTTTGTTTTTAAATTGTCTATGATGGCACTGTAATTGTCATTATAAGATGGCCGGGGGATCCACCGAAATAATTTTCATCACATTGTGTCCTTTTCTGCTGCTTGTTTAAAGAGAACGACCACCACCACCCCCAAAAAAAAAAACCTCCATCTTCAGAATCTAATTTGAGAATTTTATCAAATAAATCCTGTTGTCTTTGGGAAATACATGTACTTTTTTCTAAGGGGGACGTGTGGGAAGATCAGTATACTAATTGTAATCAACCTCATGCTTTGGGACTGAATCTGTGAATGTAAACTGGATGGGCACAACATGGTTGCAAATCTCTTGCAAATGATCTACACAACTGATTGTAACCTCTGCAAAGAGGCATCCTGTTAATCTGGAAGGTGCTGGATTGCAAGGCTGTAGTTGGTGTTGAAGCCAGGAATGGTGAGCGCTACTCATGTTTAACACTTTTAAAAATAATTTTTTAAAAAACCAATTCTTCATTAGTGGCAGGGTGCTCATTTGTTAAAGAATTAAAAAACACTTGGAATGAAACACACGGTCACAAAATGTTGCGGGCATCGGGGAGGCCAATCTGTTGCTTGCTGTTAGTGTGGGTAAAAGTGCTATGTAATAAGTGACCTTTAGAGTCTGGTAACCATGTTCCACATATCACTATTTCTTTATAACAAAAATTATATACCACGCTGTCATCTAAAAATATTGAAGCAGTTTACAGAAATAAAACAAAACTGCAGGTGGATGCAGTGCTTGAGGTGGAGTCACAAAGCAATGAGTGCTGAGGAAATACAGAGTTTCTAGAATAAAATTGCTTCCTTGAGAAAAACCACACAAATTTTGCAGATTAAAAACTGATATAATTTGGGGAAGGGCTGTAGCTAGGTAGAGCATCTGCCCTGCATGCAGAAGAACCCAGGCTCACTCCCTCCATCTCCCTGGCAATGCCACCTTCCTGAAATCCTGGAGAGCTGCTGCCAGTCCGAGAAAACAGTATCAGCTAGATGGGCCACTGGATCTGACTTAGTATAAGGCACCTTCCTATGTCCCTATGATAAGCTTGAAAAACTCTCAGTCTCCACTGGTCCCATATCAAATTATTTTCCTCTAAATCTTGAGTGATTTTTCTCTCCCCCTGTTTCATTTGATAGTCTGGGATTTTATAAGGGTCTGCCTTACTCGCACCTTAGCATTTCTAGGTAGGAATGAGCAAAAAGGTAAAAAATGTTGAGAAGAGTGATGTACTTTCAGGGTGTGTTTGCGTGTGATGGTTTAACTAAAACCATGATTGCGTGGTTACTAGCTAAACAAGCCAACCTTGTGTGAATTAATATTTGTGCTATGGATTTGTTGTTATTGTTCTGTCTCTGCATGTAGATCCATCGTTTCACAAAGACTTGGATGGGTTGTAAGTTACAGGCACACACAGAGAAGATTGGTCAACAGGGAGAGAGGAGTAATGGGAAGAGCAGGTGGTGCTCAAAATAAATAAAATAAAATCCCCATTTGCTTCCATCATTCTTGCTCTCTGCTTCCCTGTCAACCTCTCACCCATCCTTCTCCCGTTTAGCTAGGAGTCAGTGTGCCTTCTGAGCCAGCTGCAGTTACACCTGCTGCCATGTTGGTTTCCAGAGTTTCCTCAGAATTTCTTCTGTGGAATCCAAGAGGGCAGCGGGCAGCCCTGGCATTTGCTCCACCATTCCCTGCCAGCTTATCAGGCAGGGTTGGGAAGCGTGCCTTTCTTCTTATCTAAAAAGCACAGACAGTTTGGCAGCAGGTGTGCTACTGTGCATGCTTGGCTGGAGCCAGTTCGGGTGATGCTTAGCTGAACGGAGAATCTATTGCTGCACAACATTTTGAAATGGGGAAAATAAACAAAAAGGAATCCTTTCCTCAGAACATCTGGCAACTTGTGGTGGTGTTGGGAGAGTGCAGAATGATGACAGTGGCAAAGAAGAGGGGACAGTTGTGCACTGCCAGTGGAGCATGGGCGGCACTTTGCCCGGGTCCTCTCAGTCCTGCCACATGGCTCTTTTCAGTGCGTAGATGTTGCAGTTTGATCAAAGAACAGAAATTAAACGCATATCACAATGTATCTCTCATGTGAGTCTTTGAGTGCTCCAAGCACCTTTTTAAAATTCTGAGTATCGTGTACCTGTAAAGCAGAGCTTTCCAAACTTTTCATGTTGGTGACACATTTTTTTTTAGACGTGCACCATTTCACGACACAGTAATTCAGAGCAAACCAGAGGTTAAACTGACCCCTTTCCAGCCCCGGGAGGAGCGCGGGGACTGTTCACATGACACACTTCAACTGACACACTAACATGTTGCGACACACAGTTTGGGAAGCTCTGTGGTAAAGTAAGAACTCTGTGAATGTAACATGGCCGTAGGCAGGATTTATTTTAGGGTGGCAGTCTTTATGTGGGGGGCAGGTAGAACTGAGTTATCTGTGATGCCATTGTTCAGTTAGTTAAGTATATTTATTTATTTACTTGATTGGGGGGGGGGGGCAGCTGCATTCCCCTGCGCCCCCTGGCTACGTCCATGGTATGTAAGTGGATATTTTTCTCTGTTGCTGTTGCTTCTTTCCTCCTTTAGCAATGCTCCTACTAAACAGTTACAGCAGGCGCTTCTGTAACTTTACTCGAAGGCCAGTTTATATTAGGGATTAATACGGATTTTTAATGTTATTCTTGAGCACCAACATGAAATGTGTGTGACAGAATTGTCAGCTTTAATGGGGTTTTTTTGGGGGGGGGGTAGAGATAATCTAGGGACGCAGGTGGCGCTGTGGGTTAAAGCCTCAGCGCCTAGGACTTGCCGATCGAAAGGTCGCGGTTCGAATCCCTGCGGCGGGGTGCGCTCCCGCTGCTCGGTCCCAGCGCCTGCCAACCTAGCAGTTCGAAAGCACCTCCGGGTGCAAGTAGATAAATAGGGACCGCTTACTAGCGGGAAGGTAAACGGCGTTTCCGTGTGCGGCTCTGGCTCACCAGAGCAGCGATGTCACGCTGGCCACGTGACCCGGAAGTGTCTCCGGACAGCGCTGGCCCCTGGCCTCTTGAGTGAGATGGGCGCACAACCCCAGAGTCTGTCAAGACTGGCCCGTACGGGCAGGGGTACCTTTACCTTTACCTTAGAGATAATCTGCTGCCACCACCAAATATTAACAGTTACTCTTGCTGTTTCTTTCTTTTTTCTAGAACTCCCTCAGTTAAGAGACAAGTCAGGTGCATTAGACAGTTCAAAGCCTCTTCCCACATCTTTACAGCGTGATTTCATCCCAGAAGAAATCTTTGTTGCACTGACCTCTGCTGCCAACCCAGTCCCCTGTCCCAGTGTTTTAAGACCCCCCAAGAAAACAAAAAGTATAAAAGACTTTCAGGTGCATAAGTTCATTTCCAGTCTATGAATATTTGCTTTTTAAATATGCCAGGTGCACATAGACATCAGTATTTTAGGACAACGCTTTGCAAGAGAGAGCATTCCTGTATTTGGAACATGGCGGCATGAGAAATGCTTCAGAACCTGAAGTTCACTGAATGGTGGGGGAGGCAAGAAACAGTAGTTGGGCCAAAGAACTGGCACTGTCAGGCAACTTAGAGTTTTATTAAGGAGATTTTAGTACTTCAGCTTTAGTTACTTACCATACATATCACAAACTACTTTCAACAACAGAAACTTTTGAGATTGGTTCAGTAAGAAAAAAATAAGCATGCTTTGGGCATGTTGTATAAATAAAGAACCCATCCCTTTATCGCATCTGTCTTTTGCATCTTCTCCTTCCTGGTTTTGATGCATATTTCACATACATCTCTTGCCAGCTCATAAAAAGGCTTCAGCTAAGTCTTAGAAGAAACAGCTGACAGGGTCTCACTGCTATGTGCATTTGTGTGTAATGTGTCATTAGGCTTATCAGTATTGGAGATGTAGTCTTTGCTTACCACCTGATCCCGAAGAACCTCTTGAACCAGTCTTTTCTGTTCACTCTTCAGGGGTGCATTCGTACTACTGATGGGGTCTGGCAACATCCTGTACGCAGAAACAAGTTCCGATATCTGATAGAGCATCCGATTTGCCTCACAGGAGCTGGAAGGTACCGTATTTTTCACCCTATAGGACGCACTTTTCCCCCTCCAAAAATGAAGGGGAAATCTGTGTGCGTCCTATGGGGCGAATGCAGGCTTTCGCTGAAGCTTGGAGAGCGAGAGGGGTCGGTGCGCACCGACCCCTCTCACTCTCCAGGCTTCAGGAAGCTATCAGAAAGCCTGGGGAGCCCGCGGGAGTTCCTGCAGGGCTCCCTAGGCTGCGGATAGCAGCCTGTCGCCCGGCGCGTGGGGCGCCCTGAAGCAGAGCGCCCCGCGCTTCGGGCAGACATCGGGCAGCCCCACATGCTCGGGGGAAAGCGGGGAAGCACAGCGCCGCCATCCCACTGTTCCCCGACCTGGTTTGGATTCCCCAACTTGGTTTTGGGGGGAATTTTTTTTTTTTAATTTCATATTTATTAAGATTTTTGAATACAAATGCATAAATAAAAATTACTTATATCATAACATAATTTCGTCTCTTCTTTGGACTCCCTCTCATCTCCCGCTCCCACTTACATCGTTGCAAAAGATTTTTTCCAAGCAAATTACCCACTTGTTTACAATATTTATCACCGCTCATTTAGATAAAATCTAACAATTCTCCAAAATAAATTTATATTTTCCTTATTTCTCACTTATCATCAAAATCAAATCTAATTCAATGGTAGGCAATTATTTATGATCTAGCATCCTTCTTAACATTCAACCAAATTACAGTATTTCTGTAAATAAGTCTTAAATTTCCCCCAGTCCTCCTCAACCCTCTCTTCTCCCAGGTCTCGGATCCTGCCAGTCATCTCGGCCAGTTGCATATAGTCTATCAGCTGCATCTGCCACTCTTCCAGTGTGGGTAGATCTTGAGTTTTCCAATTCTTAGCAATGAGTATCCTTGCTGCCGTTGTTGCATACATAAAAAATGTTCGGTCCTTCTTTAACACCTTCTGGCCGACAATACCCAGAAGGAAGGCCTCTGGTTTCTTAGTAAAGGTATACCTAAATACCTTCTTCAGCTCATTATATATCATTTCCCAGAAGGCCTTCACTTTAGGGCAGGTCCACCAGAGGTGAAAGAATGTTCCTTCATGTTCTTTACATTTCCAACATTTATTATCAGACAAATGGTATATTTTGGCAAGTTTAACTGGGGTCATGTACCATCTATATATCATTTTCATTACATTTTCCTTCAGAGCATTACATGCAGTGAAGTTCAACCCGGTGGTCCACAACCTTTCCCAGTCCTCAAACATAATATTATACCCAATGTCCTGAGCCCACTTTATCATGACCGATTTAACCATTTCATCTTGTGTATTCCATTTTAGCAGCAAGTTATACATTCTTGACAATACCTTAGTCTTTGGCTCTAGCAATTCTGTTTCCAACTTCGATTTCTCCACCTGGAACCCTACCTTTTTATCATTTTTAAAGACTTCTTTAATCTGAGCGTAATGTAACCAGTCTCGCACTTTATCCTTCATTTTCTCCAAACTCTGCAATTTCCAATTGTCTCCATCTTTTTCTAATATTTCCCAATATTTTGGCCATTTGGCCTCCATATTGGGGGGTTTTCGGGCCTTAGCTTCCAGAGGTGAAAGCCACCTCGGAGTTTTGTTTTCCAATAAGTCTTTGTATTTTGTCCAGACATTAAATACTGCTTTCCTGACAATATGGTTCTTGAAGACCCTATTTATCTTAACCTTGTCATACCATAAGTATGCATGCCAACCAAAAGCGTTGTTAAAACCTTCCAGATCCAGTACATCAGTGTCTTCGAGAAGTAGCCAGTCTTTTAGCCAGCAGAAAGCTGCGGCTTCATAGTACAGCTTTAAGTCTGGCAGGGCAAAGCCCCCTCTTTCTTTTGCGTCAGTTAGTATCTTAAACTTAATTCTGGGCTTTTTGCCCTGCCAGACAAATTTAGAAATATCTCTCTGCCACTTCCGGAAACACTCCGTCTTGTCCATAATCTGCAATGTTTGAAACAAAAACAACATTCTTGGCAATACATTCATCTTAACAGCAGCAATTCGGCCTAACAAGGAAAGCTTCAATTTTGTCCAGCTATCCAAGTCTCTCTTAATTTCCAACCAGCATTTTTCATAGTTATCCTTAAATAGACTCAGATTCTTTGCTGTTATATTTACCCCTAGGTACTTTACTTTTTTAACCACAGTTAATTCTGTTTCTCTCTGAAACCGTTCCGACTCTGTATCTGTCAGATTTTTTCCCAGCACCTTAGTTTTCTGTTTATTTAGCTTAAATCCCGCCACCCAACCAAAATCTTGAATCAATTGTAATACTCTTATTGTACTAGATTCTGGCTCCTGCAGGGTCAGAACCAGGTCATCTGCAAAGGCTTTTAGTTTATATTGTTTCGCTCCGACCGTTTTGAGGGGGAAATAAAGGGAAAAAAATTTTCCTTTATTTCCCCCCCAAAAAACTAGGTGTGTCCTATGGGTCGGTGCGTCTTATGGGACGAAAAATACAGTAATAGAATGGAATTAATAGGGGCCTGGCACGTCACATGCCTCTTTGCAATAACCAGTAGCAGTCCTACCTAGGATTTGGGAGGCACAGTGCAAGGCTGAAGGAGAGTGCTAGGGAAACGTCCATTAAGTATGTTAGACGAGAGTGGCTAACCCGAGGTGATGGTGTGCTTGGAGATGAGCAGGAATGCCCATGAACCAAGCTATGACCTTAGAGCAGCTTTTGCTAACTTGTCACCCTCCTGATGTTGTTGGATGCAACCCCTATCAGGCCCAGCCAGTTCTGCTGGTGATCAGGGATGATGTGAGTTGTACTCCAGAACGTAGGAGGGCACCTGGCCGGGGAAGACTGGCCTAGAGTCTGCACTTCGGCCTGTTTCCTCATGCTGCTGCCTGCACCCACAGAGCCAAACCATTCCAGTGCACGGGAGGCTGCGTATGTTGCTCAGCATTCAGCAATCTGGCTCTGTTTCACACTTGGGTTTAACTTGTGGCGCACTTGGCAAAAGCGGTGGCCACCACTGTTTGAAAACCAGCCCTTTCAAGACCCTCCTTGTCAACACATTGCTCCATTTTAACTCAGGGATAGGGGGAACCTTGAAGGAGTTTGCCTTCCGCTGAGAGTAATCCGCTAGAGGGTAGATGTTGGTGGTTGGTAGACCAAAAGTGGCTGGGGGCAGAGGCAAGAAGCAGGCAGGTCTTCTCTCTTTCTTTTTCTGTCATCCCCTTTCTCTTTCTCCACCTCTTCCCATCAAGCAATCTGTTGCTCTTGGAAAAGATCTGAACTGATTGGTTGCAGTGCACTTCCCCCCTCTTTTCCATTGTACTGTCCGTTTTGAGACCACCACCACCATGATTTCCCTCCTCCTTGCCAGAGTTCTCAACTGATCACTTGCAGAGTCTGCTTCCCCCCTCTCTCTCCCATCACTCCATCTGGCTCCCTGCCCCATTCATGTCTCTGAATACCAGTCACCGGGGAACAATAACATGAGAGGACTGCTGGACTCATAACTTGCATGTGGTCTTCCCATAAGCATCTGATTGACGCACCTTTTGGGGTTCATTTCAGGCAGCAAAATGTTTTGGGCCAGCATTGGTAATAGCCAGGGGTTATTGAATAACAAGTAAGGTCCTTGCAGACTGGAGGCAATGTTGTCCCCATCTTCAAAGAGTGGGGGAAAGAAGACCCAGGTAACTACCAACTAGTCAGCTTGAAATCAACACCAGGAAAGGTCCTTGAACAGATAATTACCGTATTTTTCGCTCTATAACACGCACCTGACCATAACACGCACGTAGTTTTTAGAGGAGGAAAACATGAAAAAAAATATTCTAAACGAAACAGTGGATGTATGATTTTTGTGGTTCATGCTGTGGCCACAGACATGTGAGTTTGGGGTAGCCCAATGCAAAAATCCTGAGGATCCATGTGGATCCGTGCTTTGTAACCACGTTTTAAGTGGGGAGGGAAGGAAAAGCACTCATGTGTGGGGTGTGTGGAGAAGGATGCTGCTAATAATGCAGAAGAGGGGTATAAGGGGAGAAGGCTCCTCTTCTCTCCCACTTTGCTCCTTTAAAACAAGCAGTCTCTGCTTCTCTCCCTCCTCCCTGGCTTAGAGAGCTGAAAAGCTTTGCTGCTATTTAGCGAGCTGAGTGGGGAGGAGAGAGGGACAGAGAGCACTGTTTAAAGCAGCCAACCAGACAGGAGCCGCTTACACCCTCTTTGCTGTTTCAAAGCGAGCCACGGAGGAGGGAAGGAAGGGGAACCATGGATCCTCTGCTCATGACTGCAGCAGATTCCCGCCCCCCCCCCCCCCCGCCGGCATTCGCTCCATAACACGCACAGACATTTCCCCCTTAGTTTCTAGGGGGGGAAAAGTGAGTGTTGTGGTGCAAAAAATACGGTAAATAGTTGGTCTGTGAACACTTAGGAAAGAATGCTGTGATTACTAAGACCCAACCTGGGTTTCTGAAAAACAAGTCATGCGAGACAAATCTCCTTTCTTTTTTTGATAAAGTTACACACTTGGTGCATTAGGATGTAGTGTATCTTGATTCAGTAAGGCTTTTGACACAGTCCCCCATGATATTCTTGTGGAGAAGCTGGGCAAAGTTAACTGATGTGTAGCTGGTTGACTGATTCGAAAGAGTGCTCATGAATGGTTCCTTGTCATGTTGGGGAAAAGTTAAAAGTGAGGTGCTGCAGGGGTCTGTCCTTGGATGAAGAAATTGAGGGGAGGCTCATCAGATTTGCACGTGACACCAAACCGAGAGGGGCAGCCAAGACAGAAGACAGAACCAGGATTCAAGATGACCTTAACAGATTGGAGAACTGGGCCCAGACTTACAAAATGAATTTCATAGGGAAAAATGTAAGGTTCTAAAGTTGTAAGGTTCTACATGCAGGCAGGAATAAACAAATGAGGTGCACAAATATAAGAAGGGAGACACCTTGTTTGCCAGTAGTATGTGTGAAAAGTATGTGTTGGGTTGAAATAAATGACAGACGAATGACAAGTGTCATATGGGAGGCATCTCCCGAGCATGTCTCGGGGAGTCCCTTTTATTGAATATTACAGCATTGCCACATATGTGCTTGTTGCAGAATTGGACAGGCGTGAAAACCTCCTTATTAAACTATTACTAGTGATTGATATAGCAAGACTTAAACTATTACTAGTCATTAATATATAGCATTCATCCGTAGATGTGGTCAACCAAACACTAAGAACAGGTCGGGATGCAATGTCTCATGAACTCAATGTGGACTGAACATTCTAGGGTGATGAAGGAATGTCTCAGCTTAAAATGGTTTAGCCAGAGTCATGTGTAGAAGCAAAACTTCCCATCAGGTCTAGGGGTCTTAGTAGATCACAAGATTAACATGTGTCAACAGTGTCCTACAGCAGGGAAAAAAGAAAAAAAGTGTGGGGAAGCTAATTGTATTCTAGGCTTCATCAACAGTAGTGTCCCAATCGAGTGAAGTCATAAAAAAGTGAAGTGCATGGAAACGCCATTTACCTTCCCACCGGAGTGGTACCTATTTATCTACTTGCACTTTGATGTGCTTTTGAACGGCTAGGTTGGCAGGAGCAGGGACCAAGCAAGGGGAGCTCACCCCGTCACAGGGATTCGAACCGCCGACCTTCTGATCAGCAAGTCCTAGGCTCTGTGGTTTAGACCACAACGCTACCTGCGTTCTATTCTATTCTGCCTTGGTCAGATCCCACCTGGAGTACTGTGTCTACAACTTAAGAAGGCTATTGACAAGCTGGAATGTGTGTAGATGAGAGCAACCAAGATAATCAAGGGTCTGGAAGCCAAGCTTTATGAGGAACAATTGAGGGAGTTGGGTATGTTTAGCCTGGAGAAAAGGAGACTGAGAGGAGGTATGGTAAAGGTAAAGGTAAAGGTAAAGGTACCCCTGCCCGTACGGGCCAGTCTTGACAGACTCTGGGGTTGTGCGCCCATCTCACTTAAGAGGCCAGGGGCCAGCGCTGTCCGGAGACACTTCCGGGTCACGTGGCCAGCGTGACATCGCTGCTCTGGCGAGCCAGAGCCGCACACGGAAACGCCGTTTACCTTCCCGCTGGTAAGCGGTCCCTATTTATCTACTTGCACCCGGAGGTGCTTTCGAACTGCTAGGTTGGCAGGCGCTGGGACCGAGCAGCGGGAGCGTACCCCGCCGCAGGGATTCGAACCGCCGACCTTTCGATCAGCAAGTCCTAGGCGCTGAGGCTTTAACCCACAGCGCCACCTGCGTCCCTTCTAGGAGATATGATAGCCATCTTCAAATATCTAAAGGGCTGTCACATGGGTAGGACTCCACCAAACCTGCTTGCATTTCTCAGAGAATATATTCACACAAGTTGCTTCATGGTCAAGTTGCTTCTCCCTAAATTCAAACTGGAAAGCTCTCTCTGAACTATTTCTTGTGCTCCCCTTATTGCTGATAGGTGCTGCATTGCAAAGGCCATCAATGAATATTAAAGTTCATTTGTCAAATCCTAAGACTTACCAAGCAATGCATTAAACTAGGGATGGTGACCCCTTTGTGGCATCCATGAATTAAACAAAGCCACAGTGATAAACCCATTCAGAGTAAGTTCCAAACAATAGGCCCTTGAAGGTGCTTCAGTTTCTTTCTTTGTGTCTCAAGCAAGGTATGTACACAGCAGGAGTTTATTCCGATTTTAGACACCCTGGACAAGAGTGTGTATTCTTTGCTATATAATTCCCACCTCCTCTCTTTGACTTGCCAGTGGAAAAGGAACTTACACTTTTGCAAAAGGCGCCTCTTTATTGGATCAAATCCTTGTGGATCTGAAGGTCTGGGAAAAGGTAAGGGGTTTCCAGTACCAATCACAATGAACACAGTATTAAATATTATTATGTATTGGGTATTTAGATGTCTTCCCTGCAGGTAATATGCTTGCTTGTAGGCAGCCAATCATGCATCACTTTATTTAGAATCATAGAATCCTAGAGTTGGAAGAGACCACAAGGGCCATCGAGTCCAACCCCCTGCCAAGCAGGAAACACCATCAGAGCACTCCTGACATATGGTTGTCAAGCCTCTGCTTAAAGACCTCCAAAGAAGGAGACTCCACCACACTCCTTGGCAGCAAATTCCACTGTCAAACAGCTCTTACTGTCAGGAAGTTCTTCCTAATGTTTAGGTGGAATCTTCTTTCTTCTAGTTTGGATCCATTGCTCCGTGTCCGCTTCTCTGGAGCAGCAGAAAACAACCTTTCTCCCTCCTCTATGTGACATCCTTTTATATATTTGAACATGGCTATCATATCACCCCTTAACCTCCTCTTCTCCAGGCTAAACATGCCCAGCTCCCTTAGCCGTTCCTCATAAGGCATCGTTTCCAGGCCTTTGACTATTTAGGTTGCCCTCCTCTGGACACGTTCCAATTTGTCAGTGTCCTTCTTGAACTGTGGTGCCCAGAACTGGACACAGTACTCCAGGTGAGGTCTGACCAGAGCAGAATACAGTGGCACTATTACTTGCCTTGATCTAGATGCTATACTCCTATGGATGCAGCCCAGAATTGCATTGGCTTTTTTAGCTGCCGCGTCACACTGTTGGCTCATGTCAAGTTTGTGGTCAACCAAGACTCCTAGATCCTTTTCACAGGTACTGCTCTCAAGCCAGGTGTCACCCATTTATTGTCCTTAAATGTTTATTGTCCATTTATTGTCCTTAAATGTTTTTCTGCCTTAGGAAGCTAAAAGTGGCTTGTGCAGCCATTCAGTCCCTAATTAGGACTGCTTCTGCTAATGTTTATCAATGCATTCATTGACTCATATTATCACTGCAGCCAGTAAAGGGCAAGCTTGATATGGCATAGGAAGAGTGTGAAATTCCTCTGCTTACTGCAGCTGTAGGGCAGGGCTCTGAATTCAAGGAAAGCAGCAGTCTTAGCATGGTGTTGAATTTCATGTTCCTTGTCGGATTTGTTTGTGTGCGTGTGTGTGTGTGGGTGTGGGTGGGTGGGTGTTTTCACCAAAATTACCACTGCTAATTCACTCCTCTCCAGTTTGTGTGAAAGGACACAAGTTATGTGTTATCTTTTTTCTTCTGTGTGGAGAAAAGCAGCATAGGGGAGGGCAGAGCAAGTCTTACCAGGCAAATTGCTCAGGGGGAAAAGGTTGAGTATCCCCACATCACTCATTACTTCAGTCAAATTTGGAGCCTCCAGAAGGAGCAAGGGTTGACTTTCTGTAAGTTATAAATAAATAAACTGTGGTACCCTTCCAGTGCCCACGATTTCACATCTCGTTTGGTCCTAAAATCGTTAGGCTTTCCGGGTCATGTGGCCAACATGACTAAACGGCTTCTGGCGCAATGGAACACTGTGACGAGTGCCAGAGCGCACGGAAATGCCATTTAGCTTCCCGCAGCAGCGGTACCTATTTATCTACTTGCACTGGTGTGCTTTCAGACAGCTAGGTTGGCAGGAGCTGGGACAGAGCAATAGGAGCTCACCTTGTTGCGTGGACTTGAACTGAGCATACAGTCCCTGAGAAAGCTTTCAGGAAATTATGGCATTTGTCCCTTCTCCTGCTAGATGTTGAATGAGGAGATGGCGCTGTTTGGTGGAGAAATCCTCCTTCTGAGACAAGAGCCCCTCACGGTGACTACTAATCTGCAGAAGCAATGGGTGGACCTGGGACTTGTTGTGCATGGGCGTCACAAGACTCTCAATGGAAGGATGCCTGTTGAGTTGAAAATGCTGGAGAGAATCAACAAGCAGTCCACTCTTCTCTGTGAGCAGTACCGTTGTAGTAAAGTTAGTCTTATTTAGAAAATTATTCTTTGCCTTTGGTGGTGGCTGCTTTGCCTTTGGTGGTGGCTGCTTATAATGATGCCCATCAAAGAAGCCTTGGGTTTGCACCCAATCAGTTGATTTTTGGAAGGCTTCTGAATACCCCTCTCTCAATGCTTCGAAAAGAGTGGGAAGGTTCTGAGGAAGAGATAAAACTGCCTTCTGTTAGTGAGTATTTTGCCCAATTAAAAGGAACTCTGGCAGACATTTGGCAACTGGCCAAAGAGAATTTAGAGAACGCCCGATTAGATCAAAAAAGAGTACATGATGCCAAAGCTGTGTGCAAACAGTTTGAGGTGGGGGATCAGGTATGGATTTTAAGACCGTCTCGCCCCCACAAGTTAGATGTGAAATGGCAAGGTCCTGGTGTTGTGGAAGCGAGGCTGAGTCCTGTGCGTTACCTTGTAAAATGCAAGGAATTGCACCCCACTGCTCGCGAGTATCATGTTAATTCTTTGAAAGAGTGTGTTGAACAAAAGATCTCTGTGCTGGCCATTTCGCGGAGCCAGGAGGAGGTGCCTGCTTCACCTGTGGATCTTTTAACTGAATACAAACAGGCTGGAAGTATTTCTGATGTATTGCAGCTGCCGACTTTAAGTGAGACTCAGGCTAAAGAGCTCTGTGAGGCACTGCAACCTTATAGCAACACATTTAGCACCAAGCCTGGTAAGACTCACTTGGCTCAACATCATTTTGCTACGGGGGACACTCCCCCCATTTCCTCACGTCCATACCGAGTTGGTGAGGCACATGCGCAGAATATTGAGACTGAATTGAAAGAAATGCTGGAGTTGGGAGTTATAGAACCTAGTAAGAGTGCTTGGGCTTCTCCCATAGTACTGGTTCCAAAACCAGACGGATCTATTCGTTTTTGCATAGACTATCGAAAAATTAACCTAGTTACTGTCCCTGATGTGTTTCCCTTACCTAGAATTGACACCTTGATTGAGAAGTTGGGACGGGCGAGATTCATCACTGTCATGGATTTGACAAAAGGGTATTGGCAAATCCCGCTGTCCCCAGAAGCTTCTGAAAAGTCTGCTTTTGTCACTCATGTAGGCTTGTACCAGTTTAAAGTGCTGCCGTTTGGATTACGAAATGCTCCTGCAGCTTTCCAACGGTTAATCAACTCCTTGATTCATGACCTGAATGAGTTTTGCTGTGCTTATTTGGATGATCTAGCAATTTTTTCTGAATCGTGGCCAGAACACCTTAAGCATGTGCAGAGAGTTTTGGCCCGGTTGCAAGAGGCAAACCTGACTGTTAAAATATCAAAATGCCAGTTTGCCCAAGGGGAAGTAGTGTACTTAGGATTTAGAGTGGGGTCAGGAAACATCAAGACTTTAGAGGCCAAGGTGCAGTGCATTCAAGAATGGCCTCGCCCCATCGTGAAGAAGGATGTGCAGTCTTTTATCGGGTTGGTGAATTATTATAGGCGCTTCGTCAACCATTTTGCAACTTTAGCTGCTCCGCTCACCAACCTTTGTAAGAAGTCTTTGCCAGTTAGAGTAAATTGGACCAAGGAGTGCCAAAGGGCCTTTGATTTGTTAAAACATGCCCTTATGAGTTCCCAGGTCATGCTGGCCCCAGATCAGAGACGTCCGTTTATAGTGCAGACTGATGCCAGTCAGACTGGACTAGGAGCAGTTTTGCTCCAAGAAGATGAAAAAGGAAATTGGCGTCCCGTGGTTTACCTGAGTAAAAAGTTGATCACTTCTGAACAAAATTATTCAACCATAGAGAAGGAGTGTTTTGCTTTGGTCTGGGCTCTGACCAAACTGCGTCCTTATCTGTGGGGTAACACCTTTGAGGTTCAAACTGACCATTCTCCACTGTGTTGGCTGGAAAGGGTAAAATCATCCAACCAGAAATTGCTTAGGTGGAGTATGGCCCTTCAGGATTTTCAGTTTAAAGTCACTCACATTGCAGGAAAGAGCAACGTTGTTGCTGATACTTTGTCTAGGATGTACCAATCTGTTCCATGAGATGTTATTATTGAGTATTGCCTAAGAACTGTGAAAAATCGGATTAGGGGGGTGCTGCTAGTAATGTATGTTTTAAAAGCTGCTGGAGCCCCCTGGACCGGATGATCTACCTCAGTATGTAAATAATTTTCTTTGATGAAATTATGGGACTTCACCCTATAATTTCATCTTAGAGGGGAGGGTGTAGTAAAGTTAGTCTTATTTAGAAAATTATTCTTTGGTCAAGCAAAGGGAGTGAAGCCTTGTGGGAGTTTCATCAGCCACAAGGACCCTGGGAAAGAAGTGTGTATCTTTAAACTCTAGACTAAATGGCTCCTTAGTTGAAAGCTTTATGGGAACCAAGGAAGCCTTGATTTAATGAAAAGATCTAACACCTGAGTTTGAGGGTGTAAACATCCCCCCTCAGTGATGCTATCTGTCCTTGAATTGCTTGGGAATGTGTCTCTGGCTAATTTCCACAGAAGGGAGGAAACCCTTTGATTTAAAGTTTGGATTCCAAATTGGCCCAGCTGTCAAGGGGTAAATTGATTGACCAGCAAGCCGGTCATTGGTGTATTCAAAAATAATTTGAGTCTTATGATTGGCTTGAAAGTTACGATGCCTCATGCGAATTGTGAATAAAGGATCAGGGAATTGTTTGAGAAATTGCGCTCTCTGCCATTGCTCTGCAATCCGCATAGAGGCCCGGCTCTGATGTCCCATCTTATCAGCCGTCGTTTTGTCTTTTGAAATGGAGATCTTCAAAAGCCTTCAACTTGCAGAGTCCTAAAGGTTTCAACTATCCTATTGTGTGTTAGAGCTTGTGAGTATGTATAGCTAGTTATACTATGCAATGTTCTTATTTTCTTATCTGTAACGTTCAAAAGAGTGCCTGCTATTCTAGCATGTTTTTATGTTATTTTTAAAATAAACCTTTTAAGAATGAAACTGTTTTAGTTTGTGTGCCTTTCCGGAGGGAATAGCTAAGTCCTAGCCTTACGCTTGGTTACGCTCTACCGTAGAACTTCTGCCTGCAAGTCTGTGGATGCAGCTTGTGGAACGGGGGGACAGCCAGGTTAAATGGGTCACAGCCTTCTCCCTGGGTTGTGGTTCTGGGTCCCCTGGACATAGGGAGTGGTGGCAGCCCTACCGGGTCGTGTTTGTTCTGTTCTGAAAAAAAGTAATTCACCCGCCAACCTTGTCCTGGGCGTCCTAGTCTGGCCGGAGAGCAGAGACAGGAGAAGGGAGGGGCAAGCGGTTGGGGGTGAGCATTACTACAACCGTATAAGGATTTGTGGAGATAACGGTGCGAAACAGCTGGATTTTTCCAAAAAGATTTTCTTGAGCACCTCTGGCAAAGGAAATTGAGAACCTTTTCCTGATACAATTCATAAGAACATAAGAAGAGCCTGCTGGATCAGGCCAGTCGCCCAGTTAGTACAGCATCCTGCTCTCACAGTGGCCAACCAGATGCCCATGGGAAACAAGCAGAACATGAGCTCAAGGGCACCTCTCCCGTTCTGTGGTTCCCAGCAACTGGGATTTGGAAGAACTGCTGCCTCCAACTTGGAGGTAGAGCATAGTCTTCACGGCTGGTAGCCACTGGCAGCCCTCCATCACCGCCTCCTGGGGAGCAAGTTCCATAGTTTGTGCACTGTGTGAATAAGTCCTTTCTTTTGCCTGTCCCAAATCTTCCGACGTTCAGTTTCATTGAATGGCCGCAAGTTCTAAAGTTACAAGAGAGAGAGGGAGAAAAAACTTCCTCTCTCCATTTTCTCGATGCCACGCATCGTTTTATAAACTTCTATTATGTTGACTCTCACTCGGCGTTTCTCTAAACCAGGCACCCCCAAACTCGACCCTCCAGTAGTTTTGGGACTACAGTTCCCATCATCCCTGACCACTGGTCCTGTTAGATAGGGATGATGGGAGTTGTAGCCCCAAAACATCTGGAGGACCACGTTTTGGGGGTGCCTACTCTAAACTAAAAGGTTCCAAAGGCTGCAGCTTTTCTTCGTAGGGCAGTCATTCCAACCCTTTGCTCATTTTGCCCACCTTTTTCTGATCCTTTTGCTTTTTAAGATGAGCCAACCAGAACTGTAAACTGTACTCCAACTGTGGTTGCACCGTAGATTTGTATAACAGCATCGTTCTGTTGGACAAGCAGAAACACTTGCTTACACTGGCAAAACCATTGCCTTAGCATGGTGTTTCCACCCCTTAGGTTTGTGTTTAACTCGAATTGCCTTCCTACATCATTTCTTGTTATTTTACATTTTTTTTGTTCTCTCCAGGATCTGCTAGAATTTTAACGTCTTTGATCAATAGCTTGGAAGACTGGAGCTTCAAGCTGCTTGCCAACAAGCAAAAGGGTTCCATGCATGAAACGGAGTGGATAAAATTTTTCCAGACAGTTTCTGAATGGATAGCCCAAATAGACGATCTCTTGAGCTTCATTGGTTCTGGCGACACTGTAGAGCAGTGTTTCCCAAACTTGGGCCTCCAGCTGTTTTGGGACTACAATTCCCATCATCCCTTGCCACTGGTCTTGCTAGTCAGGGATGATGGGAGTTGTAGTTCAAAAACAGCTGGAGGCCCAAGGTTGGGAAACACTGCTGTAGAGGACCGAAGGCTTAGAGCATTTCATAGCTTGTAAGATAAGATGATTTTCAAAGCTGTTTGCTTTGCTTCTGTAGAGCACTTGTATCTGGACAGATAACAATCTTTTGATAGAAACTTTCAGATGACAGAGCCCTTCACTTCTGAGTCATCAGTTGAGATCAGATGGTTGGGTGGAGACACATTTGAATAACTGTTAACTAATAATTTTAACAGAATTTTGAATTCAGCAAGAGTTTAAAGTGCAGCAATATTGGCACCCACCACTGACCTCTTCCTGCCCCAATCAAAAAGCTGGCAGGGGCTCTTTAACCCCTCCCTCTGCCATGAACAGTGAGAGGGGGATAGACGGAGCTCTCCCTTTCCTTGCAGCTCTTGCTTTTGCTGCTGGTCACACTGAGACTGCTGCTAGTCACAAATACAAGATGGGTGACACCTGGCTTGAGAGCAGTACCTGTGAAAAGGATCTAGGAGTCTTGGTTGACCACAAACTTGACATGAGCCAACAGTGTGACGCGGCAGCTAAAAAAGCCAATGCAATTCTGGGCTGCATCCATAGGAGTATAGCATCTAGATCAAGGCAAGTAATAGTGCCACTGTATTCTGCTCTGGTCAGACCTCACCTGGAGTACTGTGTCCAGTTCTGGGCACCACAGTTCAAGAAGGACACTGACAAATTGGAACGTGTCCAGAGGAGGGCAACCTAAATAGTCAAAGGCCTGGAAACGATGCCTTATGAGGAACGGCTAAGGGAGCTGGGCATGTTTATCCTGGAGAAGAGGAGGTTAAGGGGTGATATGATAGCCATGTTCAAATATATAAAAGGATGTCACATAGAGGAGGGAGAAAGGTTGTTTTCTGCTGCTCCAGAGAAGCGGACACGGAGCAATGGTTCCAAACTACAAGAAAGAAGATTCCACCTAAACATTAGGAAGAACTTCCTGACAGTAAGAGCTGTTCGACAGTGGAATTTGCTGCCAAGGAGTGTGGTGGAGTCTCCTTCTTTGGAGGTCTTTAAGCAGAGGCTTGACAACCATATGTCAGGAGTGCTCTGATGGTGTTTCCTGCTTGGCAGGGGGTTGGACTCGATGGCCCTTGTGGTCTCTTCCAACTCTATGATTCTATGAGGCTTGGACTAAAGAGCCCTTTGGCTCAGTAGTGGATCAGTATGGGTCAGCTATGTGGAGCCCCCCTCCTGATGCCATTGCTACACCTTACCTGGAGGGGAATTGGTCCAGCTGCACAGCCCCACCCTCACTGCCGTTCTGCCCTACTCTGCCACAGCTCTGCCCCAACACACCCTCCTGCTTTGGCTGTGTCACAAGTCTGGTGGACACATGCAAGAACCTCTGTCCCCGACACCTTTGCTTTCTATTTGCAAGAGGATTCGTTTTTATGCAGTGTCAAATTTCTACTAGGCTCAGATGGAAATGCCCCACTCCATCGCTCAGCTCTCCACAACCTCATTCCCACCTCATTCTCTTGCATATGTCAAGGGCCCTCAAGAGCAGTCAATAGGACAAATAGACAGGGAGGCACAGCAAAAACCTATGTTACGCCATGCAATTTTAAAAGTCCTTTGTCCATGTCTTGGCTTGTACGGGAGAGAGCAACAAGGCATCTTTGGATTGCTGGGGTCCAGCAAAAAAATTGTCATCAATCCCTGTAATATTGAACCATGGAAGTCAGACAGATGACAACTGGTGAAGACAATTATTGCCATTGCCAAAAATGATTTCCCCTGTAATCTTGGCTCATCTCTTGTTTTCTTACCATGAAAGAAAAGATAGAAGAGCTCCATGTCTTTTCTCTCATGAATGCAATAAAGTCTGGAAGATGTGATTCTGAGAAAACCGTTATGAGGAAGAGCGTTCAGCAACCCTTGCCAAATCAGTGTTTCATCCTTTGAAATGGAAATTATACTTTCAGCTTGACCAGTGTATGGAATTTTATTCTCAGCTTAGAATTTGGGGCTTCTTTGAGCCCATTTTAATAATGATTTTGGAAGTTAAGAGTCTAAGGTAGCATCTGGTCCTGATCTAATTGGCTATGATGTTGTTGTTGTTGTTGACTGAATTGTTTCCTTTAAGGTTGGTACCTGAGGATGTGTTCAAGAAGATTCAGCAGTGGATCCTGACAACCTCTAGTGGTTCCGAGAAAGAAAATGATCAGCTCAGCCATGAAGTAGGTGTCCTGGTGTTTTTCCAACTTCTAACAGCAGAGGCACACTTGTTTCAAACTAAAATGGAAGGCAAACTTCACTCTTAAAACACTCTAAATGTAAGCCTTTTTATGTGTACGGTAATAATTACCTGTGCTCAGAGGAGGCCCTCCTTGTGTTTCTGCATGCGTCACTCTTCCGAGCGTGTGTCTTGATTAGAAGCAGCCAATCCCAAAGAAGTAAGTCAGGCAGAGAGAGAAGATGCAACCTTTTTTGAAGGCCAGCAGTTCTGCTGCGTGTCTGTATTGAGAGCAGTTGAAATGGTCAATTTGCAACTGATGCAGAATTGGAGAGATGTAGATTTCTATAGCAAAGCTAAAAAAACAAAAACATAAAAAGTGGGCCTTGTTGCAGGCTAAGGATAGGTCTTGGATCTGAAAAGCTCCCCCTTTCTTCTTCCTATATGATGTCTGTCTTGTACATGTACAGAGAAAAAAGGTAAGTCCCTGGGACTTGTTCCTGTGCAAGCAGACCTAGGATTTCAGCCCTAGTGTTCATGCTTTGACTTTGTAGTACAGCTTGAATCCACCTTGCTCTAAAAACAGTAATGTTTCCCTCACAAGGCTGCTGGAGGATGAACACACATTTTTATTTATATGTGGTATAGATGTAGATGACCAAGTACTGAAGGAGGTTTTTGTGGCCCGGTTTGTTTTAGTGCCTCAGCCCCACCTGTTCCACTTGGTTCTACAGGGAACCAGGCAGAGGGCCTTCTCGGTAGTGGCACCCGCCCCGTGGAACACCCTCCCATCAGATGTCAAAGAGATAAACAACTACCTGACATTTAGAAGACATCTGAAGGCAGCCCTGTTTAGGGAAGTTATTAATGTGTGACATTTTAATGTATTTTTAATCTTTGTTGGAAGCCGCCCAGAGTGGCTGAGGAGACCCAGCCAGATGGGAGGGGTACAAATAATAAATTATTATTATTATTATTATTATTATTATTATTATTATTATTATTATATTAAAATGGACACAGGTAGTGCTGTGGGTTAAATCACAGAGCCTAGGACTTGCCGATCAGAAGGTCGGCGGTTCGAATCCCCACGATGGGGTGAGCTCCTGTCAACCTAGCAGTTCGAAAGCACATCAAAGTGCAAGTAGATAAATAGGTACCGCTCCAGTGGGAAGGTAAACGGCGTTTCCGTGCACTGCTCTGGTTCGCCAGAAGCAGCTTAATCATGCTGGCCACATGACCCGGAAGCTGTACGCTGGCTCCCTCGGCCAATAAAGCGAGATGAGCGCCGCAACCCCAGAGTCGGCCATGACTGGACCTAATGGTCAGGGGTCCCTTTACCTTTACCTATTATTATTATTATTATTATTATTATTATTATTATTATTATGCTGGTGTTGCCTAGGAGATGTTTTGAGATGAACTGGGTATCCTTAGGCAAGCTCAGCCCTCCCTTGCAAGATTAGACACAATAATATTGACCTATCTAGTTGCTGTAAGGATTGCCATAAGATGATGTATGTGAAGCATTTCATACACTCTGAAAACACTCTATGAATACTAAAATTCATCTGGGTTATTAAGCAATCCTTCTGGGGACTCTCCCAGAAATCTAGGCAACAAAGCCCAAACCAGGATTGCAGGCAGCAAACAGATACTATTCCATCTCTCTAGATATGAGTCAGCCGAGAGGGAAGCAGGTAACGTTCTTCCTGGCATGAATTTGCCAGAATAATGCTCATCAGAAAAGCTTGCTTAGAAAATGAAAGATTTTGTGTCCTCGATGAAATGATTATTATCACTATAATTATAATTGATGTCAAGAAGAATGGCACTGGGCACTTCAGACAGAGTGCTCCATGCGCACATTCTCTCAGTAATCCTGATCAATGCTGTTAGTTAGGATTAGTATTAAAAGGTAAAGGTACCCCTGCCTGTACGGGCCAGTCTTGACAGACTCTGGGGTTGTGCGCCCATCTCACTTAAGAGGCCAGGGGCCAGCGCTGTCCGGAGACACTTCCGGGTCACGTGGCCAGCGTGACATCGCTGCTCTGGCGAGCCAGAGCCGCACACGGAAACGCCGTTTACCTTCCCGCTGGTAAGCGGTCCCTATTTATCTACTTGCACCCGGAGGTGCTTTCGAACTGCTAGGTTGGCAGGCGCTGGGACCGAGCAGCGGGAGCGCACCCCGCCGCAGGGATTCAAACCGCCGACCTTTCGATCGGCAAGCCCTAGGCGCTGAGGCTTTAACCCACAGCGCCACCTGCGTCCCTGGGATTAGTATTATCATTCTCATATTTCAGAAGGTAGAATGGGGACGGAGGCTGAGATAATGGGTTGACATTTTTCAGGGCTTCCTAGAGAATTCACAGAGATAAGATTTGAAACAAGTAATTCCTGGCTTTCAAATAGCCCCGCCCCCTTGCCTACAGTTAGTTGCCCCACTTTTCTCATTTGTAAACTTCAAATGCAAATGGTCCTCATGACAGAAGGAACGTGATGAAACTGGCTTTCTCATATTGAAGTGGCATTGCTGTGACGTAACCTATTGCTGTGGCATCATGTATTTCCTCAGCTGTTGCAAGGAGATGGTAGCGACGATAACACGCCAGAAGATGGTAAATCTTCAACCAGATGCAGAACATGAATTGCAACAGTTAGAGAGGATCAAGGTAAGCGAGACCAAATGTGGTCTCTTGCCCTTTGTGCCTCACTGTCCAAATCCGTCCTACTGTTTTGGTTTTGAAGTTGGTCATTGAATAAGTGAAATAGTTCCTCGATTGGGTCACTCTACTTGTTCTAAAGCCTTCACAATATTTCAAACCCTGAGATGGTCTTCGTTGCTGTTCCCGCTGCTGCTATATTGATTATGGTGATGGTGATGATGTGAATTAATCAGCTGCTGTTCAAAATTAAGTATTTTTTCCATAACACTGCCATATTTATTACCCTGGAATGCCTTCAAGCCTCAGCACAGTGCACAAAGGCTCTCTGGAGCAAGGGAGAGGACTTCAGCTGCTGGGCACTTCTCAGTGTTGGGGCTGAAGGCCGTCCTTCATTCGCAGCCTCTGGTGAGCTTTGTAGGTCAGATGGGGATGTCGGATGGCAGCCAGTCCAGCGATGAGAAGAGAGTTGCTGTGTGATACGGCTTCAGCCGCCATCATTTTTATTCTCCCAGAATACCCTTGGGCACGACATCAGAACCCCGAGGCATTCTGGGGTGATAAAGATGTGAGTGTCTCTCAGCAGCTTCAGCTTCTTTGCTGAGCACTGGACCAAAAAGGAAACATTAAGCAAACAGAAAAGAGAGGATCAGCCGCTTTGACGGGCCTTCTCGAGCCCATGGCCCCACTGTGCCAAGTGCTGCTTCTGGGCCTGGGTCCTTGCACGCATAGTTCTGCAGTCCCATGGCTGCATGTAAGCAATGGCAAGCATTTTTCACATTCTCTTGTGGGCAGCTTTCCAGGGTCCTCATCCAGGGGTGGATGGGGCCGCAGGCGAAAGAGGACAAGTGGGATTCTTGTGACTCTTAACTTTTGCAGAGTAGGCATCATTCCAGCCACACAAAAGCCAGATGGTTCTACATTTGCGGTTAACAAGCTGCCATCAAAATTTCTGTACTTCTTGGCACATTGTGTACCTCTTGCCTACTTTTAAAGATGGCTTGCTCACAGTTGCCCACGGGCAAAGCCGTGCGTACTTTTTAAAGCCCAGCCAATTTTCAGTCAGGTGGTTTTTCTTACACAATGTGAAATTTGAACTCTGTTAACACTGCCGATCCGGGCTGTGGTGACCCTTGTTCAGGAAGTTCCAGGATCCAGCCTGGGCCGGCGCTGTTAAGGGGGTACCTAGTTGGAGTGGAGGAGAAAAAGTCTGCAGTTGAGCCCAGTAGTGTCACAGAAATCATGACGGCGCATGGAAGGTACCCCCAATATTTCATGTTCCTCCCTAGGCAGGAGGAAGAAAAGGCTGAAAATTTGTGGTAGTGTCAATTATGGCAGCTATCAGCAAGGGAGGATAGGAGTCTCATGTTTCTGTGAGCCATTTTTGTGAAATAGATTGGAAAAGAGAAGTGTGGGCTGTTTGAAGGCATGCAGTAAGGTCTGGGCCACTTCAGGCTGAGTGGGGAGGTAGGCTGAGGCTGGGTTGTCTGGAAAGTTTCAAGTTGGGTTGGGACAATCGTGTCTCTCTTTGGCCCATGTCGCTTTTGCGACATCACTAGGGATGTTGGAGGATTCCGATGGAAACGGAAACAGGTGCAAAAAGTGTTGCTCTTCACATCTTCTTTCATTTTCAGGACCAGGTTCACTTTGTGTGAATGAAAGCAGCATTGACTGACACCACTGTTTGTTTTTTCCAAATCTGTGAACGTTACATAATAACATTACAGAAACCTGATTGCCTTCCTGTGAGGCAATTGCAACTTCACTTTCGCAAGGCACCTACTGTTTCTTAATGAAACAGTTCCCATAACCTGGAGTTTCTCCAAGCCTTTTAATCCCTGCCAGTCATGTCTTCTGCAGTGTGCAAACTTTTTTTGCACAATATTGTGTGTTTATACAATCTGCTGCTACTACTGCATGCTGGGAATTGAAGTGTGCCCACATTGACATTAGAAGCCTAACAGAGCAGGCCTAACCCTGTCTTATCAGAAGTAAATCCTATTGAGTTCAATGAGGCTTGCTCTCAGGCAAGGGGGTTCTAGATGGGATTATTTATTTATTGAATTTATATCCTGCCCTTCCTCCCAAAGAGGTTCAGGGCAGCAAATTCATAAGCCCTGTGATATGAGAAATAGCTGGTTCCAAACAAAAAGGAAGTTGGAATGAGTCTTAAGAGCACAGGCTAGACTCCTAACTATGTCTACTCAGAGGTAAGTCGCATTGAACTCTATTGTGTGAAAGCCAGCCTCATTTGGTGGAAAGGCAGGAAACAAATATAACAAATAAATAGGTTCTAGTAATCAAATCAGTCTGATAGCTGTGCAGTTCATGTCAGAATTCACAAAGACTGTATTCCTGGGTGGGATATTGGGATTTTGGAATGCTGGGTCTCTCTGGAGGAGATGTTGCATAGTGATAGCGATAGGGGCAGGGCATTGGCCCAATGGGACTTCAAGTTTAAGCGGGCCTTTAATAGTCACCCCTCTTAATCTCCATTTATGACAACAGTACCACTGAGAATGTAAAAAATAGTGTTTTTCATTGGTGGGTGTTACACAAACACAAGCAACCATTTCCGTTCCACCTTAAAAGGGAGCAGGTTGTTGTGTCACAGCCTGCGTATTTCCTGTTCACAGGAAGTTTATGTTTTGTTATATAGCTGTTGTTTTTCTCTCTGTGTCTGGACATCGAAGCAGGCAGTCATGTTTTCTTTGTTCTGACCAATGCTGAATAAAGTTGTAAATATGCTCTCCTGAGTGCATCTTTTGTTGTGCGAACTCTGCTGATAGAGCGTGCACGAGCTCTGGAATGTGGCAAGCTATTTCTGAGGCTCGTGTCGCTAATTGACTGATACTGCGTTTCTACAAGAGATCGATGGATCAGACGCATGACGGCGTGGGGGCATGATGGCCTTTGTCTCCCTGGCAGTATCCCAACAATCTGCAATTAGGGCAAGGGTTTTCCAACCCAAAGGCTGTTACTCCCTGGGCAGCAAATACATGGACCTATCGATGATAGTACAGGCGTGAAAGACAGGTCACAGTATGCATTTGCAGGGAAGATAATGGCTGGGATTAATGGTGGACCTCTCAAAAATACTTGTCCCCCTACAAAGTCCAGCTCCACCTACTGCCCATTTGGGTTGGGAAGCTGAAATGGAGAGCCATATGCTAAGCAAAACATTGTACAACTTAAGATGTTTGGAAGCGATTCCTCTAAGCGTAGTTCAGCATAAGCAACTCTGTTTGAGCAACTCTGTTTGAGCCCTCTGGAAGAGCACCACAGGGCAATTGTTTTTACAGTGGTACCTCGGGTTAAGAACTTAATTCGTTCTGGAGATCCGTTCTTAAGCTGAAACTCTTCTTAACCTGAGGTACCACTTTAGCTAATGGGGCCTCCTGCTGCCGCTGCACGATTTCTGTTCTCATCCTGAAGCAAAGTTCTTAGCCCGAGGTACTATTTCTGGGTTAGCGGAGTCTGTAACCTGAAGCGTCTGTAACCTGAGGTACCACTGCATTTCCCTTTTGGTGATTGGTTGCTTCTTTCTCTCTCTCTTTTTCCAGACAGAGTGCTTGGATTGGATTGAAACCTGCAGCCTCCTCCTGTCTTGGATGAAGACCACTCCCACCACTTCAGCCAAGAAGACCTGGTTGGCCTGTTTGGGTTAGAGGTACTGGCAGAAATAACCTTTGGTGTGACTGGTGGTGGTGGCGCAGGGCTCTCTTCTGGCGCAGGGCGATATCTCAGAAGGAGAATTTCACTAGCAGCCTTTTTGCAGGTGCTTCAGCTGAAACGACAGCTGCCTCCTCGTCCGGAGCAGAGAGTGGAGAGCTCCTCCACCACCGAGGTTGTGCTAAATACGTTGTGCTAGCGCAATGGGATTCCCCCTCCCCTTGGCATCCCCAAATCTGCTCTGGAAGGTTGGGGGGAACTAGAGGGCAGGCTCTGGCAGAATGCTTGGCTTGGCACTACTTTGAATACAACCCACCATCTTCCCCCCTCTCCACCCATAGTCAGAAATGGAATGTTACTGCAGAAGTTGTCCCAGATGCCTTTCTGTTCCTTTGTTTCTGCTCTTAGTAAGTAAATATGTGTAGCCACTTCCCCATCATTACTACTCCCCGAAGGTTGCAAGAATCAAAATGATAGGCTGTACCTAAGGCAGGCTGGGGAGAGAGATGGTTTGCTGTTTGAAGGTCTTTTCATTCCCGCCCCCTCAATAACTTAAAATTTAAAAATGGTAATGTGAGAATTAGCTGACTTGCCCAGTCCACCTCCTGAGTCTGATAGGGGAATCCTTTCCACACGGGCAACAAACAGAGGCCTAGTTCACACCTCTGTATCTGTTGCTTGATTTATCTGTTCTTGATTAGTGTTTGATGACTGTCAGCTGTCACCTGGTCTGCCCAGGAGGGTGAGGTAGTAGACTGGACTGTGCCACTACAAACTGCAGCCAGGAAAATCACCTTTTTGGTTGTTCTTTATTATAAAGTGTATCCTGTAAGTAGAGTGTTAGCACAGCAGGGAATGGACTAATTTAGAACTTTTCTCCCTGGTGTATTAGGTTTCCACTTTCAGAAACCTATTCCGAACTTAAAAATAGGAAGCGTAATGCTGGTGGTCAACAAAAGAGATTTAAAGACTGTCTCAAAGCAAATCTTTAAAAATGTAGTATAAACACTAACAATTGGGAAACACTTGCCTGTGAGCGCTCCAATTGGAGAACAGCCTTTACCAAAGGCATCATGGGCTTTGAAGACACTCAAACTCAGGACGCAAGGGAGAAACGTGCTAAGAGGAAGGCACGCTTGGCAAATCCACACTGTGATCAACTCCTGCCCAGAAACCTATGTCCCCACTGTGGAAGGACGTGTGGATCTGGAATTGGCCTCCACAGTCATTTACGGACTCACTGTTGAGACCGTGTTCATGGAAGACAATCTTACTCAGCTACGAGTGATCGTCAAAGAAGAAGACCATTCTTCCATCTGCATTGCTGAGGTTGCACAGCCCATTATGCATCCTCAATCTGCTAGCTCTGGCCTGAATAGGTGATGTTTCTGTTGAAAAGCAGTGTGTTGTGGGGTGAAAGGAAAGTTCTTCATTGCTTAATAATGTCATAATTCACATGTCATAATTCACTTGATCCTGCAATCATGAAGTAATGAAGATGCATGTTATGAACCAACCCAGGGAGCTGAAGAAGCAAACTGCATTGCACTGGCTAAGAATGTGAGTATGGAAGTCCCCAGTTGAACTCTTACCTAACCCAATTGGTGGGCGGAGCAAGCTTTTATCAGCCTAAGCTGCTCATCTGCAGCGTGATACTGGTCGTATCAGGATTATTGATTTACTCTGAACTGTCAAAGTACTGTGTACATGTCAGAGATCGGTGTGTCTTAGATCATTGAAATAAGTGGGGTTGAGCACATAATGCTCTGTTGGAATATTCCCACTATGGATGAGGTTCCCACTGAGAACAGGTATACTTATGAAGTGTGGAAATGACAAACATGGGTTTGTGGATGCAAATGCTTTTCATAACCATTCTTTGGGCAGCTGGGTTTGGTCTTGATTCCCTCAAGGCTATGCTTGAGGTGAAACCTGGACTTGTCGCAGAGTAGAGTATGAGGTTTCTCTGAGCTACTAGTTCTCATATTGTCTAGGTGTTGACAATGTAAGTGTTTAAGTGCTTCTTGCTGTGTATCTGTCGTTGCAGAAGTTGTCGTTAAGGAGCAAACTGAATCACCTTCACAGCCCAGCACTCCTAAGCCACGAACGAAGAAATTCCCCAAGCCCAAACGCTGAAGAGGAGGGTGATCTCCAGAAGGCATTTGGCTCCTGCTTGTAGCTGGCACTGGACACAGATGGAGGGTTGTGCATTAGTGGCTACTTGGAATTCTCCCAGCTCTGTTAAACTATTGGTTCAGTACATGGAAAGGAGTTAACTCAACCAAGTGGGATTGATTCCCAGTTTCTGTTATTTATGTAGAACATATTCAAGGTCTAGGTTGGAGTTGCCCTGATATTTCACTGTATTTACCTATACAGGTTGAATTTAAGAATAACTCAATAGGAAATATTTGGGGGTTTTGTTTGAACTCCCCTCCCCCAAAAAAGAACACTCGATCCGTCTTAGGAGTTTTTCACTAGTAGATGCATTGGGAGTGTCTTAGACCAGAGGCTTTAGTATCCGGTAATTACTTGGCACAGGGCGCGGGTGGCGCTGTGGGTTAAACCACTGAGCCTAGGGCTTGCCCATCGAAAGGTCGGCGGTTTGAATCCATGCGACGGGGTGAGCTCCCATTGCTTGGTCCCTCCTCCTGCCCACCTAGCAGTTCGAAAGCACGTCAAAGTGCAAGTAGATAAATAGGTACCGCTCTGGCAGGAAGGTAAACGGTGTTTCCGTGCGCTGCTCTGGTTCACCAGAAGTGGCTTAGTCATGCTGGCCACATGACCCAGAAGCTGTACACCGGCTCTCTTGGCCAATAAAACGAGATTAGTGCCGCAACCCCAGAGTCGTCCGCGACTGGACCTAATGGTCAGGGGTCCCTTTACCTTTACCTTTAATAACTTGGCATGATTCCCTTCCCTCAAGTTCTCTAGTACTCTAGTACTAAAGGTAAAGGTAGAGGGACCCCTGACCATTAGGTCCAGTCGTGACCGACTCTGGGGTTGCGGCGCTCATCTCGCTTTATTGGCTGAGGGAACCGGCCCACAGTGCCACCCGCATCCCTTAGTACAGTCATACCTTGGGTTAAATATGCTTCGGGATGAATGTTTTTCGGTTGCGCTCTGTGGCGACCCATAAGTAACGGAAAGCATTACTTCCGGGTTTCGCCGCATGCGCAGACGCTCAAAATGACGTGGCGCACATGCGCGGAAGCAGTGAATCGCGACCTGTGCACATGCGGGTTGCGTTCGCTTCAGGATGTGAACGGGGCTCCGGAATGGGTCCCGTTCGCATCCAGAGGTACCACTGTAGTTCTCTTTGTTTATGTAAGGTAGGAGACTTAGAAGCAGCACTTCCAAATGTCTCCCAAGCATAGCACAAGGTGAATGAACAAGCCCCGCCTTCCAAAGAGCAGGGAGGGATAGTTCCCTAATCTCATGCAGGTATTGAAGTTGACAGAAGCAGTGAGAGACTTCCACTGTTCCTGGCTACTCATAAAGCCTGAAGTAAACAGAAAGAAGGCTCGTCTAGCTGTGGAATCTTCTGCAAAGTGCAGGCTATTCACTCACATCACACCATGCTTTGGAGACACTTAGAACCAGCCAGATGGAATCTAACTGCTTCTGAGACGCTCTTACCTTGTCACAAGATGCGATCCTGATTTATTACTTTACCCAGATCCTGTACCTGTGCTGGAGGACTCAGGGAAGAGGAAGGTCCTACAGTTTTTCCTCAAACTTGGGTTCCCAGCTGTTGTTGGACTACAACTCCCATCAGCTAGCAGGACCAACGGTCAGGGATGATGGGACTTGGTAGTCCCTATTATGAAGCGAGAGACTCCCTCACAACTTCCAAGTTCTCTGTGGGAGGGAGGGTCACGGCTGCTGTCCTTTTTCACAAGTCATCAGGAAGAGATTGGTGGTTGCTAATGGCACTTGTGAAACCCTGATCCTTTGTGAATGGAAGGTGACTTACCAAATATTTTAGACTGATCTGGTATCAGTACTTTTTCTGTCCCAACACTGCATCTGTTCTACAGCCTTTTCTGAAGAAATGTGTCTTCATAGGGGAACATATTTTGCCCCTTTGTTGAACCGTCTTCTGCCTCATTGCCACCCCATTCTTCCTTCAGGGGGAAATAAGAGCTAGCATGGTATTTTGAACAGGAAAGCAGAGTAAGCCAAAGTTTGGCTGCGCACACCTGTTCATGGCATTGTAAAATCATGGCCAAAAGCCGCCATCT
This sequence comes from Podarcis cretensis, assembly GCF_951804945.1. Taxonomy (NCBI): domain Eukaryota; kingdom Metazoa; phylum Chordata; class Lepidosauria; order Squamata; family Lacertidae; genus Podarcis; species Podarcis cretensis. Next base: position 94,687,521 of record NC_137175.1, read on the forward strand.
AGCAGAAATGAGCAGAAATGCAGCTTGATTTATTTAAGCACGTTCCACTTTCCTTTCTGCAGAGAACGTAGGAAGCTGCTTTGTATAATTGGTTCATCTGACCGGTGCCAGATCTAGATCGGTGCAGGCAGTTTCCCGACACAGGGCATTGAACTGAATGGTTGCAAAATAGCAATGTTACTAAGACCTGTATTTATTTGGTTGCCTACTCACAGTTAAGCCCTGGTCAGACAGGCGATTGAGTTGCCACAACTGTGACATAGTGCACTTGAGAGCATGCGCAGAACAGAAGGCGAGGGAGGGGAGAGAAATACTGGAGGAGGCACTAAATTTTGTTTTTGCTCAGCACATCATACCAAATTCTGCCCCTGATCTGACACAGCATTCTCTATTTTCAGTGGCAACAGCTCTCTAGATCACAAGCAGAAGTGTCTTCTGTTCCCTGTTCCCCAAGATCCTTTTAATTGGAAATGCATGAAATGGCTGCACCACTGAGCTATAGGTGCTCCATGTGCTGCTCAGTTGGAGACTTCATTTAAAATGAGATTAATATAGATGCTGGAGGAAATGCAACATCACTGAGGCTGGAGTGCTTTTCCTCCCAAACTGCTTTGGTTGCTGTAGCTTTAATCCTGCCCCAAAAGCTGGGCAACTGCAATGAAGGCAAGCGAGGGACCATGGTGGTAGTCAGAGATGAAGGAGCCTTGCAATAATAAAAAATTAAAATATTATTATTATTATTATTATTATTATTATTATTATTATTTATACCCCACCCATCTGGCTGGGTTTCCCCAGCCACTCTGGGTGGCTTCCAACAAAATATTAAAATACAATAGTGCATCACTCATTAAAAGCTTCCCTAAACAGGGCTGCCTTCAGATGTCTTCTAAAAGGAAATATATAGGAAATTATAGGAAATAATGCCTGTTTGCTTATTTTAGAAATGTTTTTTAATACCAGAGGCCAGTGCCGGAGAAAGGAAGCACACTCCACCCACTAAAATTGTTAAAGGAAGAAAGGAAATTTGCACATTCAGATTTTATTTATTTATTTTATTATTATTATTATTATTATTATTATTATTATTATTATTATTATTACCATAAAAAATATAATAGGCTGCTTTTCAGCCCAGAGTCTCCAAGGGTGATGTTAACAAAGTTCACATAATATCAGAGCACGTAAAAACCAGAAAAATACTAAAACAAGTAGCAGTGAGGCTGACAAGAAGAACAGGAGACAAAATTTACCGTTCTAAAAGCTCTTAGCAAGAGCTGATCAAGTAAGAAGGTTCCACCTGGCCCTGAATATACCTCGGATTTAGCACACGTTAGATGAATTTGTTGACTAGCTTGAGTTTCTTCTTTTGCAGAATTTGCCATTTTGTGTTCAAAGTTTTTCTTTCGTTTTGATGGGAACAACAGAACAGAACAAGGGCTAAGCTCAAGTTGTGTTTGTGAGGAAGCCCCACTCCGGTCTTCCTGTGTTTTCCTTGCGCTCGGAAGAAACCACCCATTTGTTTTTTTGCTCCTTCCACTAAATCGTCTCTCCTGAGTCTGAGACTCTTGGGCTGCTGATGGAACTGCCAGCCTGCATTGTCCAGGCCCAGCCCAATCCTTGTCCCTCTGCTGAAAGAGGCACAGATGGTGTCCACCTCTGTTGGCTTTAATGATAGACGGAAGGGAGGGCTACTCCCTGAGCCAATTAACAATTAAAGCAAACAGACAGCAAAGAGCTTTCGCAGCAAGTTCCCAAACTTCGTTTGTGCTGTGCTGCTCACTTTCACTCTGTGAACTGCCTCAGGCAGGACACACCATTTTCAGGCCCAAGGAGGTGGGGGGCCTTAAGCTTCTTGCTCTCCACCACCAAAAGTTCTTATCTTCGTATCTTGCAATATACCTGCCTTTCGAAATAGGGACAAGGAATGGAATGACTAGAGAACAGGAACGCCCAAAGGGTGAGCTTATTACCCTGCCCTTAATCCAAGATGTTAAAAGGAAGCATGCATTAACTTTCTCCGTCCCTGTTGTTGTTGTTTATTCATTTAGTTGTGTCTGACTCTTCGTGACCCCCTGGACCAGAGCACGCCAGGCCCTCCTGTCTTCCACTGCCTCCCACAGTTTGGTCAGACTCATGCTGGTAGCTTCAAGAACACTTATCCAACCATCTCGTCCTCTGTCGTCCCCTTCTTCTTGTGCCCTCCATCTTTCCCAACATCAGGGTCTTTTCTAGGGAGTCTTCTCTTCTCATGAAGTGGCCAAAGTATTGGAGCCTCAGCTTCACGATCTGTCCTTCCAGTGAGCACTCAGGGCTGATTTCCTTCAGAATGGAGAGGTTTGATCTTCTTGCAGTCCATGGGACTCTCAAGAGTCTCCTCCAGCACCATAATTCAAAAGCATCAATTCCTTGGCAATCAGCCTTCTTTATGGTCCAGCTCTCACTTCCATACATCACTACTGGGAAAACCATAGCTTTTACTATATGGACCTTTGTTGGCAAGGTGATGTCTCTGCTGAGCAATTATGACTGGTTCAGGGCCACCCAGTGAGCTTTTCAGCAGAATAATAATTTGAACTCGGTATTGGATCTTAACTGGGAATAATATCACATGGGGGTGGTTAGACACCTAGCAAGCTTTGACTGTGCATCTAAAATACAATGTGGAAAGAAACAAATACAGTGGTGCCTCGCAAGACGAAAAGAATCCGTTCCGCGATTCTCTTCGTCTAGCGGTTTTTTCATCTTGCGAAGCAAGCCCATTGACGGCTTAGCGGATTAGCGCTATTAGCGGCTTAGCGGCTTTTAGCGGCTTTTAGCGGCTTTTAGCGGTTTATTGGCTTAGCGGATCAGCTGATAAGCAGCTTAGCGGCTTAGAAAAAGGGGGGGAAGGAAAAAAAATCTGCAGGAACTCGCAAGACATTTTCGTCTTGCGAAGCAAGCCCATAGGGAAATTCGTTTTGCGAAGCGCCTCCAAAACGGAAAACCCTTTCGTCTAGTGGGTTTTCCGTCTTGCGAGGCGTTCGTCTTGCGGGGCACCACTGTACACATTTGAAAAAACTGGGCTGGGCTGCAATTCCCTGTTTTATACACTTGGTGGCAAAGCAGCCGCCCTCATCATATGTAGCCCAGCTGCTGACCTCTTAGTTCAGCCGTTTAAAAGTTTAAGGTAAAGGTAAAGGTACCCCTGCCCGTACAGGCCAGTCTTGACAGACTCTGGGGTTGTGCGCCCATCTCACTTAAGAGGCCAGGGGCCAGCGCTGTCCGGAGACACTTCCGGGTCACGTGGCCAGCGTGACATCGCTGCTCTGGCGAGCCAGAGCCGCACATGGAAACGCCGTTTTCCTTCCCGCTGGTAAGCGGTCCCTATTTATCTACTTGCACCCGGAGGTGCTTTCGAACTGCTAGGTTGGCAGGCGCTGGGACCGAGCAGCGGGAGCGCACCCCGCCACAGGGATTCGAACCGCCGACCTTTCGATCGGCAAGCCCTAGGCGCTGAGGCTTTAACCCACAGCGCCACCTGCGTCCCTGTTTAAAAGTTTAAGCAGATTTAATTACAGGGGGCCCAATAGAGGATCAACCATGACTACATCAGCTACAGTTTGAAATGCAGATTCTGCAGATTCTTCTGCTGAATTGCTGTAGTCGAGTGGCAAAATGTTTTCAGACCAAAGGCCACATTGCCTCATAAGCAGTCTCCAAGGGGCCGCATTCTCGTAGTGAATGGGGCCCAGGGCAAATGCGGGCAGAGCAACAGCTACAGATTTTACCTTCATTCAGCAGGCAGTTCCTACACAGACTAACATCCCCTCTCTCACCCTCCATCCAGGTGAGTTCAAGGGCACATTTCAGCCAGGCAAAAACACTTCAGGAGGGTGCAAAGCAGGCGGGTACGAATTGTGGACTAGGCAATGGGTTGCAGCCTGAGGAGCTGGACAGAGAGGCCTAGATGCTGCACCTGGTTTAGTCCTACAACATTGGAGAATCCTTCGCCTTAGGAGCCTCTGGGTTGCTGGCGATATCTGAAGAGCGGTTGCAGCCTGTGGATTTCATGTTGTCTATTGATGAAGGATTCATGAGGTCAAGGGGGAAAGGAAGAATAAAGGTGGACGGCTTCTCGGCAGACAGGCTTTGCAGCATGTGAAGGTAGCGGAGCTGGAGGGCGGCTGGTGTGTGGGAAAGCACCTCTGCTGCCACCTTCAGCGATTCGGAAGCAGCCTTTTCTCCTTCAGCAGCTATGACCTAGAACACAAGGTATTTAGATGATCTTCCTTTGGGGCAGGAGGCAACGAAGGTTTACTCAGAGTAGACCCCTTGGTATCAATGGGACTAACTTTGATGGGTTCAAGAATCTCAATAGGTCTGCCCTGAGTAAAACTTTGTTGAGTACCGCCTGTGGTTCCTTCCATAATGGTGCCCTTCAGTGTTGTAGAAGCAACGCTGTTTGTCAGCTAACGAAAACAGGTTCTGCACAGCACATAAAATAGTGCTACATTGAATGCTCACCCTCGAGGCCAAAAACCACCTCTAATGTTTCCTCAGAAGCAAGTTCAACTGAGTAAAAGCCCTCCAGTGTTAATTAGATACTACTTATGTGCAGGTTCTGGGTGTTTGTTTCTTCCTGAGGTAATTTCCTCTTATTGGTCAGCATTTGTTCCTATACGGAGGAGGGCAGGGATAAGTGATTTTTTTTCCTTTTTTAGTAAAATAGCACTGTTTTCCTATAAAAAAATAATAAAATGGGGGGGGGGGATATTGAAAAGAAACTTGTAATTAATTCCTACCACAGGGGAACAACTGGCTTATAAGGGGAAGCACCCAGACAATATCTCATTCAAGTGGCAGCCCATACTCCCCTGTCAATGGATTTGGATGTTCCCAATCTCTGGATAATCCATTAAAGGAAGAAAAGTCAATATAAAGTCACATTACCTGACTTTATATTGGATGTTTTGAAGTGTGTTACATGTGGTGATATTTTCCTGGGTGCCACATCACTTCAATTTCCATTTTGTTTCCGACAGCTCAAAGGAAAGCATGCAGGGTTAGCGTGGAAGAAATTTATTTCATTCTTGTGCTGCGTAGAATTGAAACAGCCTGGAGCTTCCGTTTTCCAGTGCAGCTCCCAAACAGCCTTCATGTTGTACCTCCTCCATCTCTTAGGTTTCCAACCAAAGGAAATGAATTTACATTAAGTACCTAAAAATTAACTACTACAAACAAGAAGAGCTCATTGCTTTAGATCAGGCATCCCCAAACTCTGCCCTCCAGTAGTTTTGGGACTACAGTTCCCATCATCCCTGACCACTGGCCCTGTTAGCTAGGGATGATGGGAGATGTAGTCCCAAAACATCTGGAGGGCCGAGTTTGGGGGTGCCTGCTTTAGATTAACCAAAGCTGGATAACCAACAGAATTAGTTTTGACCGGTGACCCACTCCCATGTGCTGTGAGATGCAGGCAGAACCATGGCCAACGCTTGTCTGATGAGACCTGGAGAGAAGCAAGCTTGGGAGGACAGCATCTCTCTCCCATAGCTCCCTCCTGCCCGTAGCTTCCAGTAATAAAAAACATACCGTGTCAGTGTATTGCCTTACCCTCACTTTGGCCTGTCTCTGGGCTTCGGCTTGTGCAGCCAGTGACTCCTGAAGCTCCATTGGCAACCGCACATCTTTACTGAAATTAATGAAATTAATGAAATCTGGGACTGCAGACCTAAATTGCAGACCTCATGTTACGTTTGCTTCATGATACATTTTTTTTTTCAGGATGCATCCTGAGGTGACCCAGAAGTACCGGAAAGGGTTATTTCTGGGTTTTGCCACTCGTGCATGCGCAGAAGCGCTAAATTGTGCTTCGCGCATGCACACAAACACCAAGTCGTGCTGCGCACCTGCGCAGATATGGTGCTTCAGGTTGCGGGCTTTTCATGTTGCGAACGGGCCTCTGGAACGGATCCCGTTCGCAACCAGAGGTACCACTGTAAATGATTTTCTGTTTCAGAGCACAAGAAGAGCCTGGCTGCTGGATCAGACCAATGGCCTATGTAGTACAGCACCCTGTTCTCACAGAGCCAACCAGATGCCTGTGGGAAGACTCCAAGCAGGACCTGAGCATGGCAGCACTCTGCCCACCTGTGATTGCCAGCAGCTGGTATGCAGAGGGTGGAGGGGAAATGGAGCCACTGTGGTTAAGACAACCATTTAGCTCAGGAAGGAAACTTTGCACTACATCAGGGGGAAGAGAGTGCTAGCTGTAACCATGCCTAGCTACATGGTTGGCTGGCCAACTGGCCAGCTAGTTATCAGGTTAAATGGGACCTCTGTCTTGGGTGCCAGCTGAAAAGCTAGTCATTGGCTGAATATCCCTCTCATTGCCACTCCTGAGTGGGCCTACTCACTTGTTAGCAACTCTAGTGACATTTACATTGGCAGTGGGATGTATCCCTGTGTCAGATTCGTTCTCATTTGTTCTGTTCGGAAGGGGGACATTTGCCATTGCTGTGGGAATGCCCTGAAGAAGTTTTAAATGGTCCTAGGATGTCCTCCATGGCTGCATATATGCACAGACACTTCTCATAGCTCTGGAATCAGGAACCTGTTGCCCTCCCACTTTTGCTGAGCTCTGGCTCCCACCAACCCAATAAAACCTCAGCTTTTTTCATCCTGTTCCACTTCCCCTGCAGGATTGCAGAAGCAGCAGAAAACTGACAGACCAGGAAGGCTGAGCGATACATCTGGTTCACAGCTGCCTTTTCTGGATGGCGCCAAACTGATTCAGTGCTGGGATCAGGACAGGAGGCAATCCTTATTCTGCCCTCACTGTGATCAGTGAGAAGACATCCAAGGCTGCCTTGCTGCCAGAAGGGATGGGAGTAATTGGCCAGAGCCCTCCCTCCCCCGCTCTTGGTGGGGCTGTGGAGCCAATTGCCACCTGGCAAGGAGAACGCCTCTCACACACCCTTGCCTTGAGGGTATCATAGCAAAATGGGAGCCACTCAAAAATTTAGTCCAAGGTGACTCTAAACAAATGGAGAGCTGGTCAGCTGTAGCCTTTCTGGTCATATGTAGATCCATAAAACTGCAGGAACGGGGTAACTTTTGGTGCGCTCAGCTGCCAGTTTTTAACTAAGCAGCTCCTCTTACATGACTGGTCATTGAAATCAACCCCTTTCACCTGTCTAACAATCCTGAGTCATGATTGTCCTATTTCTTATAATGAGTGCTATTTGCCCTGAAGAAACTAGTGGTTTCATGGGTCCCATAATGGACTCACAGTAATGCCTGGGCATCGTCTGTCCGGCCTGCTCTCTTCATCCAAGCACTCTCCCTAAACCAGTGTTTCCCAACCTTGTGCCTCCAGCTGTTTTTGAACTACAACTCCCATCATCCCTGACTAGCAAGACCAGTGGCAAGGGATGATGGGAATTGTAGTCCAAAAACAGCTGGAGGCACAAGGTTGGGAAACACTGCCCTAAACCGTGCTTGGAGAAGGCCCCATGTGACATTTGGCAGTGAAAAAACTACGTTTCACAGCACCCCACAATATGAGCCCTCAACACCCTTACCGATTAACGCCAAAGCGGTGCCAAACTCCAGGAAGAGCCCATGTAAAAATACGTTTCACAGCTCCACCCCCCCCCCCCAAAAAAAAAAATGAGCCATCAGCACACTAAACAGTAGTTTCAAGATTTCGCCAAAACTCTGGGGTTGTCCGACTAACTCCAAAGCAGAGCCATATGCTGTAACAAGGCCCCATGCAACATTTGGCAGTGAAAACACTATGTTTTCCTGCACCCCACAAAATCAGCCCTCGGCGACCTAACCCTCAGGATCAAGATTTTGCTAAATATCACAACTGGAGAGAGCCCTGTTGCATAATGTAAAAGTGCTGTCTAAAATGTATAAGATATTACGGGAAAGGGATTCCTGCGCCAAGCACTGGCAAAATGGCCCGTGCAATGTTTAGCAGTGAAAACCGCACGTTTCACAGCGCCCCACGAAATGAGCCTTTGGCGCTCTAACCGAAAACCTGACGTCATCCAATTAACTCTAAAGCAGCGCCAAACTGCGGAAAATGGCCCCCTGCAACATTTGGCAGTGAAAATAGATATATAAAAGTCAGTGCTTTCTACGGTTCAGCCATCAGGTGTAGCAATGCACAAAGATTAAAGCCACGATAGGCAGCTCTGAAAAGCTGGGGTGGTTTGTGTTTTCTGAGGCATGGCCATGAGGCTTGGAGTTAATGACTTGTAACACATCACAGTCATGTTGACACCATGAATCATGTTGACACGATTTAGTGCTTCTACGCATGCGCGAGTGGCGAAACACGGAAGTAACCCTTTCCGGTACTTCCAGGTCGCCGCAGGACCCAACCTGAAAAAAGGTAACATGAAGCAAACGTAACATGAGGTATAACTGTACTGGAAGAAGCAAAGATCACCCGTGTCGAAGCAATGATTCTTCAACATCAACTTCATTGGACTGGTCATGTTGTTCAGATGCCTGATTATTGTCTTCCAAAGAAACTATTCTATTCCAAACTTTAAAATGGAAAGTGTAATGCTAGTGGTCAACAAAAGAGGTTTAAAGACTCTATCAAGGCAAATCTTTAAAAATGTAGTATAAACACCGACAACTGGGAAACACTATCCTGCGAGCGCCCCAATTAGAGAACAGCTTTTACCAAAGGTGTCATGTGCTTTGAAGACGCTCGAACTCAGGATGCAAGGGAGAAACACACTAGGAGGAAGGCACGCTTGGCAAACCCTCACAGTGATCAACTCCCACCCGGAATCCAATGTCCCCACTGTGGAAGGACGTGGGGATCCAGAATTGGCCTCCACAGTCACTTACGGACTCACTGTTAAGACCGGGTTCGCAGAAGACAGTATTACTCGGCTACAAATGATCACCAAAGAAGAACAGTATTTGAAAGAATGGATTCCATGTACAGTGGTACCTCAGGTTAAGAACTGAATTCGTTCTGGAGGTCTGTTCTTAACTTGAAACTGTTCTTAACCTGAAGCCCCACTTTAGCAAATGAGGCCTCCCGATGCTGCCACGCCGCCGGAGCACGATTTCTGTTCTCATCCTGAAGCAACGTTCTTAACCCAAGGTATTATTTCTGGGTGAGCAGAGTCTGTAACCTGAAGCGTATGTTAACCCGAGGTACCACTGTATCATTGAATTTGTCCATGGCAAGTCTGTGTTTATCTGCAGGTTGTTCATATGTTGTGAGTTTGTATAAGTCTTCAATCCAATCATAGAAGGGAGACGCATTTTTATTTTTCCAACTCACCAGTATCCGTCTTTTTGCTGTGGTAAGGGCACAGAGAGTCCACTCATATTGCCCCTTTGTCAGGTTCCGTGTGCTGGGTGTATAATTCGAAAGGATATTTTGCTCGGTAAAGGTACATTTGGCCTCAGCGATGGGAGTCCAGCAATGAATCATTTAGCCAGTGCAATGGAGGAAGAAGAGGTTGAAAATGTGAGACTTACTGGCACCTGTAGCAGCAGCAGCAGCAGCAGCTGGAGTGTGGCCTGCAGTGCCACCTGGTGGCCCAACTCAGAACATCCATGCCCATCACAGATGTAAAGCTTTAGGCATGTGTTACGGAAACCCAACTGTTTCGCCTGGTGATGGCGACAGTTCCAAAAAGAAGCATTTGGCAGAAGTGTCTGTGCTCTGGGCAGCCGTGCTGCTCTAACTACAACTCCCTGCAGTTACTGACTGGCTACCAGCTGAGCCAAGCTGCCAATCGCAGAATCTGGGAGAGCAATCCGGGTTGGATTTGACCAGGAGTCAGCAAACCTTTTCAGCAAGGGGTGAGTCCACTGTCCTTTAGACCTTGGACGGGCAGACTATATATTTTTTTTGGGGGGGGGGATGAATGAATTCCTATGCCCCACAAGTAACCCAGAGATGCATTTTAAATAAAAGCACACTTTCTACTCATGCAAAAACACCAGGCAAGACAATTAACCCAGAGATGCATTTTAGATAAAAGGACACATTCTACTCATGTAAAAACACGCTGATTCCTGGACCGTCAGATTTAGAAGGCAATTGGGCCAGATCCGGCCCCCTGGGCCTTAGTTTGCCTACCCGTGTACAGTGGACGCTTCAGTTGCGAACGTGATCAGTGTGGGATGCACGTTCGCAACCCGCAGCATTCGCAACCCGCAGTGGCGCATCTGCACATGCGCAGATTGCGATTAGGCACTTCTGTGCATGCGCAAAGTGTGATTTAGCGCTTCTGTGCATGCACGACCCCAAAAAGCCGGAAGCGACTTGTTCCGGTATTTCTTTTAATATATATATATATAGGGGGGCCACTAGGTGGCGCATCGGAAGATGGCTGACAATAACATCTCTCCGACCCACACGAGGTAATTTGGAGGCTATGATGGGGGTAATTAGCCTCCTTAACCCCCCCAGGATTATGGGGGGGGGCGGCCCTTGCCTGCTGTGCCCTATACCACCCCCGAATTTGTGGGGGTGGGGGCACTAGGCACAAAGCCCTCCTGTGGGATTTTCGGCACTCCTTGACGCCGTCCCCGATTCGCTCCGCTGGTTGCAATGATCTTTAAAAGAAATAATTTGGACATGATTAATTGCACATACATCAAGGAAAAAGGGGAGTAAATACTGCTGACAGAAGAGATCTCTGATAACAAGACAACAATAAAATACGAGAAGAACGTCAAGATACGGTAATGACTGAGGGGGGAGGGGGGAAAAAACCTGCCTCTACCTTTTTATGTGATTTAACAAGAATCCCCCTCCCCTAATGAGTCAGAAATTAAGGACTTAAGCTGTGGATTTAAGGCTGTGTGGAGATAAACTTTCGATCCAAAGCAATGTTTCAAGATGAAGCTGGAAAGCTAAGAGTTTTGGAGTGACGCAGTCAGGAAAAAATGCCGTTCGCCATTTTGTGAGGCATTGTGGGAGCTCTTGGGTCTGGGAGGAGAAAGAGAGAAATAGAGTTGTTTACATATCGTGAATCAACTCCTCGGTGGGACTTAAGAGCGACAAATGCCAAAATTTACGATGGATAAAGTGATGTTATCTACGAAGGAGATATATGGAAACCATCTGGACTTAGTGAAGGAACGGGAAATCCACACAGGATTATTACACTTGCTATCGGCTTAAGGAGACTAACAGAAGAGATCGTAAAGGAAAAAGAGAAACTATACGAACAAGATATGATGTGGCAACACCAAGATAAGACTGGATAGAATTATGAACTTCGTTTGGACTGATTGGGACTGATTTGGACATTAACGCAGTAATAAGAAGATGATCTGAATTCCCCTTTGGATCTTGAAGTATGGGTTCCCCCAACAAAATTTAAAAATTTGGCTTTGTAATTCGGAATTTATATGATGTGATTTAATTTGATGTGATTGGCCAGTTAATAAAAATTATTTTATATATATATATATATATATATATATATATATATATATATATAGACATTTTAAAAACTACAAAGAAAAAAAAGAGTTAAACAAAACAATACAATACAATACAAAAACAAAAACACTACATAACACTAACACTAAAATATTAAATTAACAAAACACAACAAACACAATTTAAAACACATCCAGTACTTTCAGTATCTTGTCTCTCATTCACTTGTTTCAGCAACCTCCTCACACCTCCCTTTTAGCATTCCACTTTGATTAACTGTTTCAGCAATTCCTTTCCATCTTCCTCTGTTTTCTGTCCTGTAATTTATCTTAACACATTCTAACCTTATTTTTTCCCTTTAATACATTAATAATCTATCTATCCTTAATTCCTTATAACATTTCTACTAAAGCCATATAACTTCATTCCAACATTTTCCTAGCATTCATTAATTTTACAATATTTCCGTAAATAGTCTTTAAACTTTTTCCAGTCTTCTTCCACCGATCGTTCCGGTACTTCTGTGTTTCGGCTGGTCCGTAACCTGAAAAAACACAACCTGAAGCATCTGTAACCCGAGGTATGATTGTATTTGACTCTTTATTGCAAGAGTCAAAGGCAGGACAAGGGAGACAAGCGATGCCAAAGGACGTCAGAAGACCTGGAGGTAGCAGGTAGCATGGCAAAGGGCATTCCCCACCTCAGGAGGGGCTGGCATGGCATCCTATGGGGCCACGTGCAAAAATGTACTAGCACTCTTACATCTAACAACAACAACAATTTATTTATATGTCACCTGTCTGACTGGGTTGCCCCAGCCATTCTAGGATCTGAACACGGGGGGAGGGGGGACGCTATAAATAAGTCAGAAATTAGATCGTTTTAACAACAGAAAAAATCCCAAGGGAGCAGAAAAGTCAATACGGCCTAGGACCCTCGTACCTACGGGACCGCCTCTCCTGGTATGTCCCACAGAGAAACTTACGGTCTTCAAATAAAAACATCTTGAAGGTCCCAGGCCACAGACAGGTTAGGCTGGCCTCAACTAGAGCCAGGGCTTTTTCGGCCGTGGCCCCAATCTGGTGGAACGCTCTGTCACAAGAGACTAGGGCCCTGCGGGACTTGACATTTTTCTGCCGGGCTTGCAAGACAGAGCTGTTCCACCAGACCTTTGGCCAGGGCACAGCCTGACTCCCTCCTTCGGCAATCTTTGCAGAGCTCTGGCCCAGTGGTTGCCATTGGTTTGATTTGAATTAATTTTATAATGAATGCTTTTAGAGTGTTGGGTTGTGTTGCACTGTTGTACTGTTTTATTGTTGTTAGCCGCCCTGAGCCTGGCTTCGGCTGGGGAGGGCGGGATATAAATAAAATTTATTTTATTATTATTATTATTATTATTATTATTATTATTATTATTGACATACATGGCCATGGCTGTGCAGTTATTATTGGCCCAGAGATGGAAAGAAGATAAAGTCGCCACCAGAGAAGAATGGCAGATCAGGCTGATGAACTAGGCCGAAATGGCAAAAATGACCAGAAGAATCAGAAATCAGGAAAACCAAAATTTTTATAAGGAATGGGGAAAATTTATAATCCATTGTAAACAGTTAAAATCGTTAGTGGGGTTGGAATAACACTTGTAGTTTAATGGTGAACTTTGGATATACAGTGGTACCTCAGGTTACATACGCTTCAGGTTACAGACTCCGCTAATCCAGAAATAGTGCTTCAGGTTAAGAACTTTGCTTCAGGATGAGAACAGAAATCGTACTCCAGCTGCGCGGCAGCAGCAGGAGGCCCCATTAGCTAAAGTGGTGCTTCAGGTTAAGAACAGTTTCAGGTTAAGTACGGACCTCTGGAATGAATTAAGTACTTAACCCGAGATACCACTGTACAGTAATGAAGATGGAAAAGATTTGGATTATTATAAAAGATGCAGCAGGAAAGGAATAGCAATAGGACCCACAAAGGGGAGAAGATTCTGTGGAATCTTGCTTCTATTCGAGAAGCCGCCATCTAAAGAGCAAACTTTTCTGAGTGTGGTTGAGGGGCGTGCGAAGCATCACAAGGAGACAGGAGGCAACTAACTCCAATGGAAAGAAGGCCAGGGAGCTGTGATTGCTTGCAAGAGAATTATTTCTGTAAGGCCACCATTAAACAGCTCCTGAAAACGAAACACAGATAATCCCTTAGACTCGTTCAAGGAAACTTTAAGTACAGTTTGCTATTTATATGGCACCTCAAGGAGTCGCAGTGGTTGTAACAGCAGGCAGAGTAGAAGCCATGCCTGACAGATCCCGTGAAAATCCCTTAAACAAGAAGTAATTGGCTAGAAATACAGCGGTACCTCACAAGACGAAATTAATTCGTTCTGCGAATTTTTTCGTCTTGTGAATTTTTCATCTTGCGAAGCACGGATTTTGGAAGAGCTTCAAAAATCACCAAAGTCTTCAAAAACCTCAAAAAAGGCTACCACACGGCATGCTATGAGTTGCTCCTCAAAGTCAAGTCGCAACAGCACCCCCTGAATGCACCCTGGGTATTAATAGTTTTAAGAAAAAGGAAACAAACTTGCAAGACGTGTTCGTCTTGCGAAGCAAGCCCATAGGGAAATCCGTCTTGCGAAGCAACTCAAAAAACGAAAAACTCTTTCGTCTTGCGGGTTTTTCGTCTTACGGGGCATTCGTCTTGCAAGGTACCACTGTATTGTCTTATAGAATTAAACTACCGTATTTTTCTCTCTAGGGGACGCAGGTGGCGCTGTGGGTTAAAGCCTCAGCGCCTAGGGCTTGCCGATCGAAAGGTCGGCGGTTCGAATCCCTGCGGCGGGGTGCGCTCCCGCTGCTCGGTCCCAGCGCCTGCCAACCTAGCAGTTCGAAAGCACCTCCGGGTGCAAGTAGATAAATAGGGACCGCTTACCAGCGGGAAGGTAAACGGCGTTTCCGTGTGCGGCTCTGGCTCGCCAGAGCAGCGATGTCACGCTGGCCACGTGACCCGGAAGTGTCTCCGGACAGTGCTGGCCCCTGGCCTCTTAAGTGAGATGGGCGCACAACCCCAGAGTCTGTCAAGACTGGCCCGTACGGGCAGGGGTACCTTTACCTTTTACCTTTATTTTTCTCTCTATAGGGCACACTGGACCATAGTGTGCACCTAGTTTTTTTGGGGGGGGGAATAAAGGGGGAAAAAATTATTTCCCCCACCCAGCCCCAAAGAGCAAAGAAGCCAAGACAGCCAGCGGGATCCATCCCGCTGGCTGTCTTGGCTTCCTCTTTAGCCACGCACAATCTCTCCAGCCGGGAGAGGCTGCGCACGGCTTTGGCAGAGGCCAAGACAGCAAGCAGGATGGATCCCACTCGCTGTCTTGGCTTCCTTTTTAGCCACGGGGCTGGGGCGGGTGGAGCCTGAGCTTCCTCCGACCCCAGCCCCAAAACGAGTCTGGGAGCGGGGGCAGCGCCGCGCTCCCCAGACTTTGGGCTGCAGGCTGCTATCCGCAAGTCTTCGGAGCCTAGCGGGCACTCCCACCAGGCTCCCAAGGCTTGCGGAGAGCTTCCTGAAGCCTGGAGAGCGAGAGGGGTCGGTGCGCACCGACCCCTCTCCCTCTCCAGGCTTCAGCGAAAGCCTGCATTCGCTCCATAGGACGCACACACATTTCCCCTTCATTTTTGGAGGGGGGAAAGTGCGTCCTATAGAGTGAAAAATATGGTAAATAACAAAAATTTAAAAGTTTAAGGAAAAAAATAGAAAAACCTAGAATTGAACAAAGCCTTAACGGAATGCCGGCTACAAACCTCGTTTCACTGAACTGTTCAGTTTCCTCAGAAGGAAATAGAGAAATCATAAACCTTAAATGATTTTTTAAAAACTCAAGAATAGGGCTGAAATGCTTCCCCTGAGTTTACAAAAAAATTAAATGGCAAGTTTGTCTCCGCACCCAGGTTTTTCGTCCCACCCTCCTCAAACAAAAGGAACCGTTCTATGGCAACTGTTGCTGTGGCTACTTCGTTCTTTGGCGCAGTACCACATGTGCCCAAGAGAGGGCGATGTTCCACCAGTTAAAAACAGTCCACCACTAGTGTGTTGAATTGTTCAACTTTCGAATTTGATAAATGAGGCATGTTATAAAATTGTCATATGATTTGGAAATTCAAAAGTTATTTTGGTTAAATCACTATAATTTTGTTTTGCCTGGTAAGTAATATGCGTAATAGGCTCCAATACTTTGGCCACCTCATGAGAAGAGAAGACTCCCTGGAAAAGACCCTGATGTTGGGAAAGATGGAGGGCACAAGGAGAAGGGGATGACAGAGGAAGAGATGGTGGGACAGTGTTCTCAAAGCTACCAGCATGCGTTTGACCAAACTGCGGGAGGCAGTGGAAGACAGGAGTGCCTGGCGTGCTCTGGTCCATGGGGTCACGAAGAGTCGGACACGACTAAACGACTAAACAACAACAACAAAAGGTAAAGGGGGACGTGGGTGGCGCTGTGGGTTAAACCACAGAGCCTAGGACTTGCCGATCAGTAGGTTGGCGGTTCGAATCCCCGCGACGGGGTGAGCTCCCGTTGCTTGGTCCCTGCTCCCTGCCAACCTAGCAGACACCCATGGGCAGTGATGTGGCATTCCTGACTTAGTCATATACTAGCCACTGGGTGGAAAATAATCAAACATTTACCTGCATCATGTCCCAGAAAGTATTTTTGCCACACCATACCCCAAACAAATGTATTAGCGATATTACACTTAACACCTTTTGATTGCTCTTTCAAAGTATAATCACGAATAATCATCATTGAATATTGTTTGAATATTCCAGGTTAGAGTTCATATAACTGACAAGGCCACATATTTCCTCTAGACATATGTAAAGGTAAAAGTAAAGGTACTCCTGACCATTAGGTCCAGTCGCAGATGACTCTGGGGTTGCAGCGCTCATCTCGCTTTATTGGCCGAGGGAGCTGGCGCACAGGTCATGTGGCCAGCAGGACTAAGCCGCTTCTGGCGAACCAGAGCAGCGCATGGAAACACCGTTTACCTTCCTGCCGGAGCGGTACATATTTACTTGTACTTTGAGGTGCTTTCAACTGCTAGGTTGGCAAGAGCAGGGACCGAGCAACGGGAGCTAACCCTGTCGCGGGAATTCAAACCACTGACCTTCTGATCGGCAAGCCCTAGGCTCTGTGGTTTAACCCACAGCGCCACCCACGTCCCTGTAAATTACATAAAATTCATTAAAATGATTGCCAACTACTTGCAGTTATATTATATATTAATCTTGTTGTTTTTGTTACTTAGCAGTACCTGACATTTCCAAAAACATAAAATTTAAGTTATTTGGTTTTCTGAAAACAGTCAAAAGTCAAATTTTGAAATGTTAAATTCATTGTAAAACCTATCAAATGTATAAACTTGAAAAGTATAAATAAAATCTTTTTTAAAAAAAATCTTGATTTCCTTCCCCCTTTCTTTTTAATATTTTCAGCATATCCAAATTAACTTAATTCACTCATTTATTCATCTACTTTAAATATATAATGTTATAAAACTGCAGGTTATTACAATAATCCTGCCAATGTCCTTATCTGTTTACAGTTTGTTTATAAATATTCAATGAACCATTTCCATTCTTTTATTAAAAGTTTATCTTGATTTCTTATTTTTCCAGAAGGTTCCACCATTTCTGCATATTCCCTATGTTTTTGTATCCATTCTTCTTTTGCTGAGACTTCTTCTTTCCATTTTTGGACAAGTAACGTTCTTGCCGCTGTAGTCACATACATGAATAAATTTCTATACAATTTGGCTAGTTCTGTCCCTATCGTCTTGCGTTGCTCTTTTACATGAATTAGTCTGCCATGTGCCTAGAAAGCATGGCTCAGGGTGGTTTACCCCTTGCCCTGCTCCTTTTCCCAGGGAAACAAACCTGTGTGTTAGCTTTAAAACTGGAACAAATGGGGAAACTGGTAACTGTTTGCACGTCAAATGTGAAAACCAGGTCCAAATTAAATATGGCTCTTGGTCCAGCGCTGTCCGGAGACACTTCCGGGTCACGTGGCCAGCGTGACATCGCTGCTCTGGCAAGCCAGAGCCGCACACGGAAACGCCGTTTACCTTCCCGCTGGTAAGTGGTCCCTATTTATCTACTTGCACCCGGAGGTGCTTTCGAACTGCAAGGTTGGCAGGCGCTGGGACCGAGCAGCGGGAGCGCACCCCGCCGCAGGGATTCGAACCGCCGACCTTTCGATCGGCAAGTCCTAGGCGCTGAGGCTTTAACCCACAGCGCCACCTGCGTCCCTGCCATGTTGATATTACTGGTTTCCTATTCCTTTGTTCCGGTTGCCTCTCTGCTTTCACAGAGAGAGGATGTCTATTCTTTTCTGTCTGCGTAGTTAGAAATAAAACTCAGCAATGTAGCTCATATTTCTCGTCCTTCTGCTGTTGCTTGTACACTCTGCGTAATGGGAACGTGCCTGCAGCCTCATCAAAGGCTTAGGTCGTTAATCAACGTTGGAGGAGATTCCGGTGGACTCGACCGGAGAAGCAGCTTGGTCGTATGGAATTCCGACCAATCCTGGGTGAGCAGAGCTGGGCAGGCTGGTGGGAGATGTAGCCCAAAACATTTTGTAGGCGTCAGGTTGCAGAAGACCACTTTAAATTCTAGACGGGAGACAGAGTGTTCCTCAGCTTCCTTCAGGTTTCAGTGTTGCTGAGAAAATACTGCAGCTCCCAGGATCTGTCCATAAACTGATGGAAAACCCCAGACGTCTTCTGTGGGAAAGGAGAAGAAAAGCTATCACTGTAGGGTTTAAACAAAACGCAGCCAACAAGGAAGGAAAGTTGCGTGCAGATGTGACCTGTCCTCTTCTCAAGGGCATCCTCTCAGCTCAGCCATTCCTGTGCTGCGCTTCCTTCTATAACATGGTAAAAGGTGAAGGATCCCTGGACGGTTAAGTCCAGTCAAAGGCAACTATGGGGTTGCAGCGCTCATCTCACTTTCAGGCCGAGGGAACCAGTGTTTGTCTGCAGACAGCTTTCCGGGTGGTGTGGCCAGCAGGACTAAACTTCTGGTGCAATGGAACACCATGATGGAAAGCAGAGCACACGGAAACGCAGTTTACCTTCCTGCCGGAGTGGTACCTATTTATCTACTTGCACTGGTGTGCTTTCAAACTGCTAGTTGGCAGGAGCTGGGACAGAACAACAGGAGCTCACCCCGTTGCGGGGAATCAAACCACTGACCTTCTGACTGGCAAGCCCAAGAGGCTCAGTGGTTTAGACCACAGCGCCACCTGCGTCCGCCCTTGACTCCTCCCTTAAGTTTAGAGTGAACTTTGTGTCTCTGAGAGCCTCATAATTTGCATTTTTCTGCTGAGAACTTCCTCACCAAGGAAGGGGAAGAGGAATCCAATCACAACCTCCTGCAGTGCCCCTTCCCTTTCTCCCAAGCGTTGCCAGGGATCCGAGAATATCACCATGGTTTAAAGAGGTGTGAGAGCTGCCCCCCCCCTTCTCTCCTCACGTTTCCCTCCTGCTCTTTGTCAAAAACAAAGACAGAAAAGAAGTAGCTCTTCAGTTCGTTCCTTCTCTTCCACTTTTCTTGGCTCCATTGCCTGCAAGCCTAGCTGACAATCCGAAAAATGTAAGCATTCTCAGAAGGGCGACTCTTTCTGTCTGACCTTAAAGTGTCTATTCCTGAACAAAGGAACTTCAAAAGGAGACTCTGCTAAATTACACCTTTCAGATCCATCACCTGTGGCCTGAACAGAGGTGTGCTAATCCTACGGCAGGTGTTAATTAGTTGATCAGTGTCATTATGTCGGTGTTATCATTAACACTGCTTTGCAAATGGTCGATGTAAGCTTTTAAGCTGTAATGCAATTATCACCGTTTTTATTTGTCTTTTTTTTGCATTTCATTTTTCTCTGACCTCACTTTGTACACCTCTCTCTCTGAACCCATGTGTTGGTATACGTGCCAACTTAGCATTAATACAGTAGTACCTTAGTACTTGAATGGCTTGACTCCCGAATGCCTCAAACCCAGAAGTAAGTGTTCTGGTTTGCAACGTGGCTTTTGCTTGAGTGCAGGAAGCCCCTGCAGCCAATCGGAAGCCGCGCCTTGGTTTTTTTTTTAATATAAATATTTTTTATAAAGTTTTAAAAATAACAACAAACAAGAAAAGAAAAACAAATACACAAAAATACAAAGTTATAAAATACATAAAAAAGAAAAATAGTTTCAAAATAGAAAAGAAAAAACACATTTAAAAAGAAGAAAAAACACAAAAATCCCTCTTTTTACTTCTCATCTTTGATTCACTTATTTTCTTGACTTCCTCACATCTCCCTTTTTTGTATCCCTGTTAAAAATTAATTCAGCAAATTCATGTCCAATTAATTTATCTAATTATCCATCTAATCTTATTTTTAACCTCGTTGCTAGAACCCCTTCAATTCATTTCAATGCCATTAGCATTCAAAAATTTTACAATATTTCTGTAAATAAATTTTAAATTTCTTCCAATCTTCTTCCACCAACTCTTCTCCCTGGTCTCGGATTCTGCTGCGCCTTGGTTTTTGAACGGTTTCGGGAGTCGAACGGATTCCCGGAATGGATTAAGTTTGAGAAGCAAGGTACCACTGTACTTCATGCAAGGTAAAAGGTAAAGGACCCCTGGACAGTTAAGTCCAGTTAAAGGCAACTATGGGGTTGTGGCGCTCATCTCGCTTTCAGGCCGAGGGAGCTGGCATTTGTCTGCAGACAGCTTTCTGGGTCATGTGGCCAGCAGGACTAAACTGCTTCTGGTGCAATGGAACACCATTACGGAAACCAGAGCAAACGGAAACACTGTTTACCTTCCCGCCGCAGCTGTACCTATTTATCTACTTGCACTGGTGTGCTTTCGAACTGCTAGGTTGGCAGGAGCTGGGAGAGAACAACGGGAGCTCACTCCATTGGGTTGATTCGAACAGCCAACCTTCTGATTAGCAAGCCCAAGAGGCTCAGTGTTTTAGAGCACAGAGCCACCCGCATCCCATTACCTTTAACTTCTTTTTTTTATATAATTTTTTTTATTAGGATTTTTAAAAAGGTTACAAGAAAAAAATATAAGTAACAGTCAAAAAAGAAAAAGAAAGAACAATACATATAAAACAAACATCATCCAAAAACAGAAAAGAAAAAAAAAGAAAGAAAAACAAATCAAACCTTTACATCACTTGCTTTCATTCACTTACTTCCTTGACCTCCTCACACCTCCTGTTTTTGTATTCTAGTTCATTTCGATATTTCAGCAAATCCTTTCCATCTTTGTTTTTATCTTAATAATTTATCTTAACATACTATGATTTTGCATTCTCTTCTTTCACAATTCATTTTTACTTAATCCTTTATATCTTTTCTGCTAAAACCACCTAATTTTATTCCAACATCTTCCTAACATTCCTTAATTTTACAATATTTCTGAAGATAAACTTTAAATTTTTTCCAATCTTCTTCTACCAACTCTTCTCCTTGGTCTCAGATTCTGCCAGTCATCTCAGCCAGTTCCATGTATTCCATCACCTTCATCTGCCATTCTTCCCGGGTGGGTGGATCTTGTGTTTTCCAATACTTTGCGATGAGTATTCTTGCTGCTGTTGTGGCGTACATAAAGAAAGTTCTATCCTCTTTTAGGACCAATTGGCCGACCATGCCCAAGAGAAAGGCCTCTAGTTTCTTCTGGAAGGTATATTTAAATACCTTTTTCATGTCATTATAGATCATCTCCCAAAAGGTATTAATCTTTGGGCAAGTCTTTCCACGACTCTGGTGCCTTTTTCCCCTCCAGTATTTCGTTGTAAACTTCCTTCAAAGGCTGTACTAGCCAATCTTTCAAAGATCTATAATATCTTGAAGTCAAGCCATCCGGCCCTTTAACTTCATGCATCTGATGATGGAGGCAGTACGATGATGATGATGATGATGATGATGATGATGATGATATTTATTAAAACAGTCCAGTGAAAGCTCGGTAGCTTTTAAGGAAGGAAGAGGAGGAAAAAAGACTCTCCCCTAAGTAGGTGCTATAGGAGCTGTTGGAGGAGGGAGCTGGAGGGGGGAGATACATAGTCAAACCCTTCCTTTTCCTCCTGGAGCATCAATAGTAGTTAAGCATCTTTTTAAAAAATAAAATAAAGGCCCCATCCTCCAGGATTTGCCCCCATTTTGCTCTTTCTACGGACTGGTTGGCCAGACTAGGAACTGTTTCCATGAAAAACAATTGACAAATTTGTGCATGTCGTTTTCCTTTCACCCCATCTTCAGTTCATTGCAATTCCACCTCAATTTGATACCCACCCACCCACCCAAGTCATCAGTCCCTAGCATCGTAAGATCCCAGAGCAGATGAAAGTTGTAGGTCAAAACACCTGAAGTTCACCAGGTTGGCAAATGGTTTGATGCAAGCAGGTTAAAAGGAGTTAAAGTCTACCAGTAGCCCTCCTCCTCTCCTCCAGCTCCCAACCAGCTTTGGTCCTAACATGCTGCTTATTCACTCTTGTGTCCTATCCAGATCTGATCCCTTTGCAGTCTTCTTTAAAGGTAAAGGTAAAGGGACCCCTGACCATTAGGTCCAGTTGTGACCAACTCTGGGGTTGCAGCACTCATCTCGCTTTATTGGCCGAGGGAGCCGGCATACAGCTTCCGGGTCATGTGGCCAGCATGACTAAGCCGCTTCTGGCGAACCAGAGCAGTGCACAGAAACACCATTTACCTTCCCTCCAGAGCAGTATCTATTTATCTACTTGCACTTGATGTGCTTTCGAACTGCTAGGTTGGCAGGAGCAGGGACCGAGCAACGGGAGCTCACCCCGTCGCGGGGATTAGAACCGCCGACCTTCTGATCGGCAAGTCCTAGGCTCTGTGGTTTAACCCACAGCGCCACCTGCGTCCCGCTATTAAAGGATCTCAATTCATAAAACTTGGAAAGTCCTCTGCCAGTGAGATCAAGGGTCCAACACAGCAGAAGGCAGATCGTTGCCCGTGAGCTGCACTGCTCATGAGATGTTGGGCTGAGACATGTGCAACGCACTTTGCTCAGTGCATCGGAAAATGTATCACAACAGACTTGTGCATTGCCAAGCCCGTTGAGGGATTCTGGGTGCTTCGGATCTGCCATGCCTGAGCGTGATGACCAGTCCCATACTACAATACACTTTCCCCTAAATTTGTTGTTGTTGTTGTTGTTTAGTCGTTTAGTCGTGTCCGACTCTTCATGACCCCATGGACCAGAGCACGCCAGGCACTCCTGTCTTCCACTGCCTTCCACAGTTTGGTCAAACTCATGTTTGTAGCTTCAAGAACACCATCCAACCATCTTGTTCTCTGTCATCCCCTTCTCCTTGTGCCCTTCATCTTTCCCAACATCAGGGTCTTTTCCAGGGAGTCTTCTCTTCTCATGAGGTGGCCAAAGTATTGAAGTCTCAGCTTCAGGATCTGTCCTTCCAGTGAGCACTCAGGGCTGATCTCCTTAAGAATGGATAGGTTTGATCTTCTTGCAGTCCATGGGACTCTCAAGAGTCTCCTTCAGTGCCATAATTCAAAAGCATCAATTCTTCGGCGATCAGCCTTCTTGATGGTCCAGCTCTCACTTCCATACATCACTACTGGAAAAACCATGGCTTTAACTATACGGACCTTTGTTGGTAAGGTGATGTCTCTACTTTTTAAGATGCTATCTAGGTTTGCCATCGCCTTTCTCCCAAGGAGCAGGGGTCTTTTAATTTCGTGACTGCTGTCACCATCGGCAGTGATCATGGAGCCCAAGAAAGTAAAATCTCTCACTGCCTCCATTTCTTCCCCTTCTATTTGCCAGGAGGTGATGGGACCAGTGGCCATGATCTTCATTTTTTTGATGTGAGCTTCAGACCGTATTTTGCACTCTCCTCTTTCACCCTCATTAAAAGGTTCTTTAATTCCTCCTCACTTTCTGCCATCAAGGTTGTGTCATCTGCATATCTGAGGTTGTTGATATTTCTTCCAGCGATCTTAATTCTGGCTTGGGATTCATCCAGCCCAGCCTTTCGCATGATGAATTCTACATATAAGTTAAATAAGCAGGGAGACAATATACAGCCTTGTCGTACTCCTTTCCCAATATTGAACCAATCAGTTGTTCCATATCCAGTTCTAACTGTAGCTTCTTGTCCCACATAGAGATTTCTCAGGAGACAGATGAGGTGTTCAGGCACTCCCATTTCTTTAAGAACTTGCCATAGTTTGCTGTGGTCGACACAGTCAAAGGCTTTTGCATAGTCAATGAAGCAGAAGTAGATGTCTTTCTGGAACTCTCTAGCTTTCTCCATAATCCAGTGCATGTTTGCAATTTTGGTGTCTGGTTCCTCTGCCCCTTCGAAATCCAGCTTGCACTTCTGGGAGTTCTCGATCCACATACTGCTTAAGCCCGCCTTGTAGAATTTTAAGCATAACCTTGCTAGCATGTGAAATGAGTGCAATTGTGTGGTAGTTGGAGCATTCTTTGGCACTGCCCTTCTTTGGGATTGGGATGTAGACTGATCTTCTCCAATCCTCTGGCCACTGCTGAGTTTTCCAAATTTGCTGGCATATTGAGTGTAGCACCTTAGCAGCAGCATCTGACCAATTCTATGAAGACTTACAACACCTTATAGAAATGACACCAAAGAAGGATGTTCTTCTCATTATAGGGGATTGGAATGCTAAAGTAGGGAGTCAAGAGATAAAAGGAACAACTGGCAAGTTTGGCCTTGGAGTTCAAAATGAAGCAGGGCAACGGCTAATAGAGTTCTGCCAAGAGAACAAGCTGGTCATCAC
This sequence comes from Podarcis cretensis, assembly GCF_951804945.1. NCBI lineage: Eukaryota > Metazoa > Chordata > Lepidosauria > Squamata > Lacertidae > Podarcis > Podarcis cretensis. Next base: position 94,711,773 of record NC_137175.1, read on the forward strand.
AAACAATCTTTTCCAACAGCACAAGAGACGACTCTACACATGGACATCACCAGATGGGCAGCATCAAAATCAGATTGATTATATTCTCTGCAGCCAAAGATGGAGAAGCTCTATACAGTCAGCAAAAACAAGACCTGGAGCTGACTGTGGCTCAGATCATCAGCTTCTTATAGCAAAATTCAAGCTTAAACTGAAGAAAGTAGGAAAAACCACTGGGCCGGTAAGATACAATCTAAGTCAAATCCCTTATGAATACACAGTGGAAGTGAGGAACAGGTTTAAGGATTTAGATTTGGTGGACAGAGTGCCTGAAGAACTATGGATGGAGGCTCGTAACATTATACAGGAGGCAGCAACGAAAACCATCCCAATGAAAAGGAAATGCAAGAAAGCAAAGTGGCTGTCCAATGAGGCCTTACAAATAGCGGGGGAGAGAAGGCAAGCAAAATGCGAGGGAGATAGTGAAAGATACAGGAAATTGAATGCAGATTTCCAAAAAATAGCAAGAAGAGACAAGAAGGCCTTCTTAAACGAGCAATGTAAAGAAATAGAGGAAAACAATAGAATGGGAAAAACCAGAGATCTGTTCAAGAAAATTGGAGATATGAAAGGAACATTTCGTACAAAGATTTCCATAATAAAAGACAAAAGTGGAAAGGACCTAACAGAAGCAGAAGGCATCAAGAAGAGGTGGCAAGAATACACAGAGGAACTATACCAGAAAGAAATGGATGTCTCGTATACCCCAGGTAGTGTGGTTGCTGACCTTGAGCCAGACATCCTGGAGAGTGAAGTCAAATGGGCCTTAGAAAGCACTGCTAATAACAAGGCCAGTGGAAGTGATGATATTCCAGCTGAACTATTTAAAATTTTAGAAATTTCAGTTTCTTCAGCACCAGTGGTTGGTGCATAAACTTGGGTTACTGTGATGTTAAAAGGTCTGCCTTGGATTCGTATCGAGATCATTCTATCATTTTTGAGACTGCATCCCAGTACAGCTTTTGCCACTCTTTTGTTGACTATGAGGGCCACTCCATTTCTTTTACGGGATTCTTGCCCACAGTAGTAGATGTGATGGTCATCCGAACTGAATTCTCCCATTCCCGTCCATTTTAGTTCACTGATGCCCAGGATGTCAATATTTATTCTTGCCATCTCATTTTTGACCACATCCAACTTACCAAGGTTCGTGGTTCTTACATTCCAGGTTCCTATGCAATATTTTTGTTTACAGCATTGGACTTTCCTTTCGCTTCCAGGCATATCTGCAACTGAGCGTCCTTTCGGCTTTGGCCCAGCCGCTTCATCAGCTCTGGATCTACTTGTACTTGCCCTCCGCTCTTCCCCAGTAGCATGTTGGACGCCTTCCAACCTGAGGGGCTCATCTTCCAGCGTCATAACTTTTATATGCCTGTTGTCTTTGTCCATGGAGTTTTCTTGGCAGGGATACTGGAGTGGCTTGCCGGTTCCTGCTCCAGGTGGATCACGTTTGGTCAAAACTCTCCACTATGACCTGTCCATCTTGGGTGGCCCTGCATGGCATAGCTCATAGCTTCTCTGAGTTATTCAAGCCCCTTCGCCACGGCAAGGCAGTGATCCATGAAGGGGTTCCCCTAAATACAGACACAGAACTAAGATCCACACACACACACACACACACACACACACACACACACACACACACAGAGGGAGAGGGGAGAGAGAGAGAGAGAGAGAGAGAGAGAGAGAGAGAGAGAGATCTGATTTAGCTCTACCACTGCCGAAGGTTGTGGGAGTGTATACAGTGATTCTGTAACTGTGCCATTCCATAAATGTCTGCTAAGCATAGTTGTCTTGGACTATTTCCAGGTCAGGCAGAGGGAGTTAATCTGGCAGTAAACCAGGTCAGTCGCAGCCAGAAGAAATGTCCTGGTCAGGGCAGTGTCAGACAGCAACTCAGGGTGCCATGATTTGGCCAGGATTTTATTTTATACTTAAATGGAGCAGACTTTGAGATGGAAAAGATTCCACTACAATTTAGCTCGTTCTGTTACACCACCCCGTGAGGCAAGATACCTTTCCACACCTAAAGCATCTACAGGTGAAACTCAGAAAATTAGAATACCATGGAAAAGTTCATTTATTTCAGTAATTCATCTTAAAAGGTGAAACTAATATATGAGATAGACTCATGACATGCAAAGCGAGATATGTCAAGCCTTTATTTGTTATAATTGTGATGATCATGGTGTACAGCTGATGAAAATCCCAAATTAACAATCTCAGAAAATTAGAATATTAAATGAAATCAGGAAAACAAGGACTGCAAATAGAGCAATATTGGACCTCTGAGAAGTAGAAGCATGCATATGTACTCAGTACTTGGTTTGGGCCCCTTTTGCATTAATTCCTGCCTCAATGCAGCGTGGCATGGATGCTATCAGCCTGTGGCACTGCTGAGGTGTTATGGAAGACCAAGAAGCTTCAATAGCAGCCTTCAGCTATTCTGCATTGCTTGGTCTCATGTCTCTCATCTTTCTCTTGGCAATGCTCCGTAGATTCTCTATGGGGTTCAGGTCAGGCAAGTTTGCTGGCCAATCAAGCACAGTAATCCCATGGGCATTGAACCAGATTTTGGTACTTTTGGCAGTGTGGGCAGGTGCCAAAGTCCTGCTGGAAAATGAAGTCAGCATCCCCATAAAGCTTGTCTGTGGAAGGAAGCATGAAGTGCTCCAAAATCTCCTGGTAGACGGCTGGGTTGACCCTGGACTTAATGGAGCACAGTGGACCAAGACCAGCTGATGAGATGGCTCCCCAAATCAACACAGACTGTGGAAACTTCACATTGGAAGCTGCTCTCATCAGAAAGGAGATTTGGGGAGCCATGTCAATCTCTTTTCTGATGAGAGCAGCTTTTGCATCTCATTTGGAAACCAAGGACCCGGAGGCTGGAGGAAGAATGGGGAGGCACACAATGCTAGATGCTTGAATTCCAGTGTGAAGTTTCCATTTACACATATATACAATCTGAGCATAAGATAGGAGGGCTCCCAACATTAACACTTTGACAGAATTTGTTTCCCCATTATGTTTCTTGAGGGTAGGGGGGGTCCCCAAAGCCACAGCCTTGGTTTCAACACAGAACGAAGCAAGTCTCTGTGACTTTTCAGCTCCTGGCATCAGCTACCGTCACCCACAGACCAGCTCTGCTATTGTTTTCCTAACTACAAGAAAATGTTTCTTCCAGTCAGGGGAAGTAGGAGGAGGCCCACCCATTTGTCTCTATGGCAACGTCGCCCACTCTTTAAGTCAGGCGAACAGAGGCCCCCATTTTGTAGATACAAAATGGTTGGGACCAACCCCTCAATCCCATAACGATATACTAACACTTCAAGGGAGCAAAACTGATCATAATTATAGTAACCAGGAATTGGTCAACTGGTATCAGAGGCCAAGAAAAGCTTGAGGAACCAGATGTTTCTAACAACTGCTGGAAGTCACCTCAGCACGTGCCAGGGAGAGACATGTGGAAGAGAGGTTCCTACTCTCCAGTAGATGAGTTAAGTACAATGACAATTGCTCCAAGCACATTAAAACTAGGCTAGATTTGCATCTACCTTCACCGACCTTTAAACAAATGTTGCCCACAAAAATACTTAGGCTAGAATAAATCTTAGCTTTGCAAATAAAGGAACGTTTTACTCACAGTTTCCAGAAGTTGCATCAAACAAGCCTCCATCTGCTGGCAATAAAGCAAAGAGGTAAAAAGGTTCTAAATGCGAGGGGCCATTGTCGAGAAGGTCCTCCTCCAAGTTGCCACGAGAGGGACCTCTGCAGGCTACAGCTTAAGTAACAGGGCCTCCATCAAAGATCTCAGTTAATGTGCAGGTATTCCTGGGAGAAGGTGTTCTTTCATACCTGGCCCTAGTGCATGACGTGATACCATTCCTCGCCCCCACCAGGCAATGACATGGAACTGAGGGCAGGGAAACCACAATGATGTCAAGTCACGCTGCTGTAAGTGCTAATGTGCAATTTTAGAGGGCAGTTGGGATTCCCTGGGTTGAGTCTGCCCCTCTCCAGCACAATGTGCTGGGCCTGGGGGTAACCCAGGTAACACAGTCCAGGACTGGTCCAGAATCCGAAGGTTCCACTGGAAGTCAGTCTGGCAGGACCAAGGCAGGACAAGAGGCAGGAAACCAGGCAAGGTCAGTGAAATATACTCAGAGTTGCAAAGTGATTTCATGCTCTTTATTCAGCTCATAGTGGTGAGGAGGAATGAATGAATGTCCCCTCAAAGTATCTGCTTTATATACATTATTTACACAGTGGGCTGCACATGATTGGCTAATTCTGGAATTCTACTGTAAGCCAATCAGGTTGTGGATTCACTTATATCTGGAGCATGATTGGGTGGTTCCTGCCAACCAATCATACTGCTGCATTGTTCTAGGACCAATCAGACTGCTGTATTCTGAATCCTATTGTTCTAGGACCAATCAGACTGCTGCAATTTGGATCCTATTGTTCTAGGACCAATCAGACTGCTGCAGTTTGGATCCTATTCAACTCAGTACATAACAGTCAGGCACAGGATCTCAGGCAGGATCTGGCATACAGCAATGTTGCTCCCGCAACCTAGGGTGGGGTCCGACAGCCTTTTATCTCTGTCGGGGTAATGGCCGGTCCTGATCCCCCAGTGACTCACCTCCCTGTCTCGCCCGAAGGCGAGCACTCCTCCTGCGAGTACTCAGGTCTCTCCATCTCTCAGACCTTAGTCTCTGCAGCTCAGGAGATGTGGGTGGGTTACTAGACCGAGGGGCCGCCTCAGCCTCTCCTGACCCAACTGGTAGAAGAGCAGCTGTAAGTGATTGCCCAGCTGGAGGCAACGAGGTAATCCCCACATCTGGAGCCAGGGCAGGCTCAGGCCCCTGACTCAGCCCAGCTGGTGCTTGTTGCAGCGGAACCTGTGCAGACTGGGACTCTTCAGGCCAGGCCCCAGACTCGGTTCAGATGATGCCTGAGGCAAAGGATCCGGTGCGGACTGAGACTCCTCTGGTTCCGAGTCCGAGCCCAAGTCCCAGGCCATCACACACAAGCCCAGAGGCAAAGAGCCTCAACAGCCTGTCTGCTTCCCCTTGTTGGCAACTGGTTTCACCCTTGCAAACAGCCCTGGGGATTTCTTCACTGTAAGACCAATCGAGGTTTATAACAGCAGACCAGGATGGTGAAGAGAAAGGCTCCGGGCATTTATGTATTAGGAAAACATTTGTTTCCTCCATGGGGACCCTAACAGTGCACATTTTCCCCACTTCCATTTTATCCTCACAGTAACATTGGGACGTGGGTGGCGCTGTGGGTTAAACCACAGAGCCTAGGGCTTGCCGATCAGTAGGTCGTGGTTTGAATCCCCGCGACGGGGTGAGCTCCCATTGCTCGGTCCCTGCTCCTGCCAACCTAGCAGTTTGAAAGCACAAAGTGGAAGTAGATAAATAGGTACCGCTCCAGCGGGAAGGTAAACGACATTTCTGTGCGCTGCTCTGGTTCGCCAGAAGCGGCTTAGTCATGCTGGCCACATGACCCGGAAGCTGTATGCCAGCTCCCTCGGCCAATAAAGCGAGATGAGTGCCGCAACCCCAGAGTTGGTCATGACTTGACCTAATGGTCAGGGTTCCCTTTACCTTTACCTTTAACCCTGTAAAATAGGTTAGAGATGCAATGGACTGGTGCAATTTGAGGCAGCTTCCTATATTCCTGGCTGCAGCACTGCAAGATGCCACCTATTTTAGGGAGGGTACCAACATGGAAGTCTGTCCAAAGCTTTCGGGATTTTTTGGGGGGGAGCAGCCTTTGTCTGCATAAGATGGTGGGGCCTTTGTGCTTTCCCAAGCCCACGGGACGCAGAGGGTTCTAAAACTAAGAGTAGGGTGTTCAGTTGGGTTCACCACCCTCGCTAGTCCTCCTGCATTTACAAGGTGCAAGGGAGGGAATCTACAGAAGTGAGTAAATCAATGCTATTGCCTCTCCATCAGGGAAAGTGCAGTAAAAGGACTGGCACCGGGGAATAAAAAACGAGTCTCTTGTTTCTAAGACCACGGAGTCCCAGCTGGAGACATTAACCTCAGGATTTTACTGCCTCCCATTTACTAGCTAGAGAATGGCAAGGAGCAATTAGGCAGCCCAGTGTCCCCCTACCTTTTAGTGGGTGACCTTTTCACCTCATTACCTATTGGTGCTATTTATTTTTACAGCATTCCCTCCTGGGGCCGATCAGGTTCCGTCTTTCTACATTTCCCCCCCCAAAGACACGTCTGGGGGTGGAATGTCCAGCAACGTCTCGGCCCCCTCTCCTGCAATAATCCAGCATTAATCTCCCTTTTCGCCATCCTCGCTTGGCAAACCAAGGCCAGGCGTCAATCAATCTTGGAGAATCCATCGGGGGGGGGGGACCCAGAAAGAGAGGAACAAAAGATGCTTTAGATGAGATCACATTATATAGAAAGGTGTGCTGTGGAAAGGGTTTGAGAACTTTTCTTGTTTTCTGATCTTGATCCTTTGGAATTTTGAACAGTATTGTTATGTACTGAGTTCACCAAGGCCAACTATCCAGACTGGTCCTACGTGGGCCAGAAAAAAAGCCAGGGAAGTCCCCAAATAGGAGTTCCATCACAGAAGGAGAAAGGAAAAAGGAAAGAGGGCGAAGGGATCAAGTTGATTCCAAGCCAAAGGCCAGGCGGAACAACTCTGTCTTACAGGCCCTGCAGAAAGAAATCAGATCCTGCAGGGCCCTGGTCTCATGAGGCAGAGCGTTCCACCAGGCCAGAGCCAGTGTTGAAAAGGCCCTGGCTCTGGTTGAGGCTAATCTGACTTCCTTAGAGCCCGGGACCTCTAGCGTGTTGCTATTTATGGACCTTAAGGTCCTCCATGGGGCATAGCAGGAGAGGCGGTCCCGTAGGTAGGTTCACCGTAGGTTCATCCCATAAATGAACCATCTGAAGGTAGCCGATGGGTCTCAAACTCTCAGTGAGTTATGGACTTGCCCAGCATACAAAGACAGACTCTGGTGGATTGAACAAACGAGACCAATAGAAGGTTCAACAGTCAAGAAGGTGTTTTCTGCACATGCTGTAAAGCAGCCTTTCTCAACCTCTGGGTCCCCAGATGTTGTTGGACTACAACTCCCATCACCCCTAGCTAGCAAGGCCAGAGCTCAGGGGTGATGGGATTTGTAGTCCAACAACATCTGGGGACCCACAGGTTGAGAACCGCTACTGTAGAGGGAAGTGAGGGGCAGATGGGGCTCATCAACCTGGGAAGGTAGCCCATCTAGGAGAAAGAAAACTCTGGTCCAAAACTTCCACTGCCTTGCGAGATATCCTGGGGAGAAGAAAAGGCGAAGGAGTAAACGCTACACAAATCCAGAGTGGAGTCCCTAAAATGATTGGGTGGTGCCTTGTAGACCTCTTTCTGGCAACTCCTGCAGCCAAACATATTGCTCTGCTTTCCTTTGGACTACATCAGAGAGGCCGAGAGGGGGGGTCTTGTCACCTGGGCAATCAAGAACGTAGCAGACACCCCGGGGAGGTCACTTGGGTCCTACCAATGCAGTAGTTGACCCCCGGAGGCGGACTCCATTGTCTCCCGAGACAGACAGATGCCAACAATTGCAGGGACTGTTAAACCAGGCAGGGAACACACGAAGGAAATGCAGAAATGAAGTCACTACGAGCATCATTAACTGCAAAGCGCAGTATTTTGGATTTCGGGGTTTGCAATGAATAAAGCTGCAGCCGTACAAAGGTGTAGAGTGAAAAGGAGGAATCTGTGGGGCTGAATCTCTCTCTCTCTCTCTCCTGGAGGTGTAGCTTTGCTGCCCTAAGGTGATGTTGTCTTGGGAACAGGAAGGTGCAAATAGGAGGGAATGAGGGGGAGACAGTCTCCTGGAAATACGATCTGAAGAGCAAAGCCCTTGGGATCTGCATCAGGGGCTGCTGCTGCTGTGGCAATATAATTTCACTCAGGGGAACCATTAAGACAGTTATATGCTTAGAGGAGTGATGTGATCCTGCCCCCAGCCTCCACCTCCTCAATTTGGCAACATAAATGGTCAAAGGGAGTTTCTGTACGAAAGAGGCAAAGCCCAAGCAGAGAACACAATATATTTTCCAACGCCCTACGTTAATTTAATGCCATTTGCCATGGGCATGAGAACTGTGTGGCCAACTTTTGAGGTCTTTCCAACTGCAGTCCTTTTTCTGGCTCCATTTCAGGAAATGGAGGGAAGGCAATGTTGTTGGACGTGTGGTAAAGATAATGCTGCTTTAAAACACATGTTTTTACAATGCTGTCAGGGGTTCAGGAGCAGAGGCACAGGGAGGAGAGGAGATGGAGAGCGAGGGGGAGGAATCCGAGGGGAGCGTAGGAGAAGAGGACAGTGGACCGAGGGATTCCACGAGCCTCTCCAGCGAATCGGAAGATTCACAGAAGGGGGCGCCAGTGGCCAGGGGTAGGGGGTTCCCAAGGGGAACGCCCCAGGAGCAAGGGGGCAGCAGGGACTCCCAGAGCAGTAGTTGGAAATCAGGACCAGCTTCCCCACCAGAGCAGAGTGGGGGGGAAGAGTCCCAAGGATCGGGGCCAGGGCATTCCCCACCAGGGAGAGAAGATAAGGCAGGGCTGACCACACCTCCATCGGGGAGTCAGACAACGGAGGGGAGGTCAGATCCGGCCAGTATCCCGGAAGAGGGAAGCAGTGACAGAAGTAGTGTAACGGTCAGGAGGAAGGTCACTGGGTTGGCGCGAGAGGCAAGTTCAAATGTACAGGAGCGCGGGACAGCAGAGAATGAGGATTGGGAACCGGGTCCTAAAGCCCGCCGGAGGGAGGGGGAGGAGCTAAGCGACTCAGCGTCGGAAGAGTCCAGAAAGGGCAATGCCCCAGCGGGCAGGAGGACCCAGAGGAGGAGAGAGCAGCGTAAAAGGTGGAGCAGGGCTAGGATCTTAAACTGGTGTCATAGGGGAGGAGACTCAGACGGTACTTCGCCGGTCTAGGCTTTAAGACGTAGAGCTGCGCGCTACGGCTTTGAAATGGAAACTGAACCTCAATAAAGACTTTTGTACATAACTACAGCCTAGCGTTGGTCCTCTGTGAGCTGGGACCTAGAGGCAGCTCTGACAAATGCCCTACACTTATTAAGTTTTGGGAGAAAGCAGTGCATTATATAAAAATGACAGTGCGGAATTTTTAAAAAAAATTTCAAAGGAAAATATTCTTTTGAACTACATTTCTACCAGATGGAATCAGACAACTGGACAATGTAAATGGATTGTGTGTGCCCTTATTTTAAAGACTGATACTTATGCCCTGGAAAGATAAGGGTATGGCTCTATTTAATCAATGAATTGAAGATATGACCACACTTGCAACTTATGGATTGCTTATAGATAATGTAGACTTTGCATGGACAAGTATAATGATATCCGGAATGTATTTATTCAAAATACAATAGATTAAAAATAAGCATACAGTAGTACCTTGTTTTGCGACTGGGATCCATTCCGGAGCCCTGGTTGCTGGCCGAAAAGGACGCTGAACAAAGTGCCATGTCTGTGCACATGCGCGGAGCGGTTTGCGCTTCTGCGCATGCGCGAAGCACGATTTATCGCTTCTGCGCATGCGCGAGCGGAAACCCAGAAGTAATCCGTTCCGGTACTTCTGGGTTTGCTGCGGATGTTCGACAGAATGGGTGCCCGACGAGGCGGACACTAGACGAGGTACCACTGTATATGTATTTGGATGATGATAATAATAAGAGCTACATATTTGATAAGTATACAGTCATACCTCGGGTTACAACCGCTTCAGGTTTCATTTTTTTGGACTGTGGACCGCCGAAACCCGGAAGTACCGAAATGGGTTACTTCCGGGTTTCGCAGTGGCACATGCGCAGAAACACTAAATCACGCTTTGCGCATGCACAGACATGCGAACGCTTTGAGTTGCGAACTTGCATCCCGCACGGATCACGTTCGCAACCCAAGCGTCCACTGTATATGGAATTGTAAATGTTAACTCTTATAATGATATAGTATATCTTTTCTTTTCTCCCCCCCCCTTTTTTATTTTTATTTTATGTTGTTCAATTAAACTGTTCTTAAAATAAATATTAAAAATGGAGGGAATGGGTTGCCTCCAGCGGCGTAGCGTGGGTTGTCAGCACCCGGGGCAAGTCAAGTAATTTGCGCCCCCTAACGCGGGGCAAGGCAAGTAATTTGCGCCCCTAACCCCTAACCTGCCGCTGCTGCCAGCTTCTTCTTGCTGCTGCCTGGGCTGGGGTATTTACGGTAAGGTAGCCACGGCGGCGGCGGGTCTGTGTCAGGTGATCTGAGGCGAGTTGCCGCTGGCGCTGCCACCCAAACGACGCCGCTTGCCCGGAGGAGGAGGGCAGAGAGGCGAGGAAAATGCAACATGGCCCAGCAGCTGCAGCAGCAGCAGCGGCGGGGCAGTGAGGAGGGGCTGCCTGGCGCACCCCTGATGCGCGGGGACCGCGGCGAGCGCTGAGAGCCGCTGCCTGCCGGACGCCTTCAGCCCGGACGCGCGCACAGGTCGTCGGTTCCATGAGACATGGGGCTCTGCTACAGCCTGCACCCGAGGCTCTTCGGCGACTCCAGAGGCGGCGAGCGCCTCCCCCAGATGTTGCACCCGGTGCGGCCGGCCCCCCCTGCACCCCTCACGCTACGCCACTGGTTGCCTCTTCTGGTTCTGGGAAACAAGGGAGGAAGGGAACATATCACACAGAAGGGGAGACACCTGTGACTCTTCAGCAGCCTGACCTCTCTGCCTCTGGGCCTCCCTTCTCCTGCTTCTGCTTCTACTTCTGCTTCCCCTTCTCCTTCTTGACTTCTCTCTGCCACAGTCTCTCCCAGCTCACTAAGCCCTGTTGCCTCTTCAGCTTCCAGAACCCAGGGGTGGAGGAAAGAGGTACGGGGGTGCGGTCCGCCTCAGGTGTCACCCGAGGGGGTGACAAAATGCCAGGTGGCACTCACCACGGGGCCGGCAGCATGCCCGAGCCATGTGTCTCTCCTGGCAGTGACATGGTGGCTTGGGTGCGTGCTGGCTCTGCACTGCCCAAACGGTCCATCCGCTGCCTCCCCCCAGCTGTAGGGCGGCTGAGTGGGAGGAGGCAGGCAGACTCCGGAGGCCCTGCGGCTCGTCCCGCCCTACCCCTATGGACGGCCCACCTCACCCCTGGTGCCCAAGCGGCTTCCTCCGCCGCTGCCAGAACCTCTTCTTGCACTTCCCACTCATTATTGTCCCACCACCAATCCCTGGGCTCTGAGCCTTCTTCTCTTGGTGGTTCGCCAGCTGGTTCCTCCCACCATTCCTCTAAATCAGCCTTTCTCAACCTGTGGGTCCCCAGATGTTGTTGAACTACATCTCCCATCACCCCTAGGTAGCCCAGGGATGATGGGAGTTGTAGTCCAACAACATCTGGAGACCCACAGGTTGAGAACCCCTGCATCCATCAACTGGCCCATGATATTGGGTGGAAGAGGGTTATGCCTCTTAGTCTTTTGATTTATTGGACTCATAGACTCGTCGAATTGTAGTATTGGAAGAGATCTCAATGGTCCTCCAGGAAATCTCAAGAGGCAGTCTCCCATCCAGTCTGAAACCTTATGGGACCCTGCTTAGGTTTGCAAATATGCCAGCAGTTTCATTGCACACCACTAGGACTCTGCTATCTTTGACATACTATCTTGGTAGAGAACCTCAGGCCCAAGGGCTTCCTCTCTACTTGGTCCTCAAGACTCTTTCCAGGCCTAAATAAGGTATGCACCAGATATTGTTTACCTCGCCTCAGAGAGCCAAAGCCTGTCCCCACCAATTTAGAACGAAGCAGCATGGCTTCTCTGTGGAGTCCTAGATCTAGGCCACAAACGTTGTGTGTGTAACTGGTTGAATCAGTTGAAAAGATATATTTAAGTATCTGCTACCATCTACAGGGATGCAGGTGGCGCTGTGGGTTAAACCACTGAGCCTAGGACTTGCCAATCAGAAGGTTGGTGGTTCGAATCCCTGCGACGGGGTAAGCTCCCATTGCTCGGTCCCTGCTCCTGCCCACCTAGCAGTTCAAAAGCACATCAAATTGCAAGTAGATAAATAGGCACCGCTCCAGCGGGAAGGTAAATGGCGTTTCTGTGTGCTGCTCTGGTTTGCCAGAAGCGGCTTAGTCATGCTGGCCACATGACCCGGAAGCTGTACACCGGCTCCCTCAGCCTATAGAGCGAGATGAGCGCGCAACCCTAGAGTCGTCCACGACTGGACCTAATGGTCAGAGGTCCCTTTACCTTTACCTACAGACAGGTGCATCAGTTATCTCTTGGCACAGGAAACAGGGCACAAGATGGAAGACTCAGGCAATTGGCATCTAAAGGTTGGAGAAAGTATGGGACTGTTGCCTGGAGGTTTTTCAGAGAGCTGACCTAGGGGCAGGTGGAAATATGTTTTGGTTGTTGCCCACCCCCCGGCCCCTAAGCAGCCCAGGCTGTTTTGCCCAGGGGTAAGCAAATTTTTTCAGCCATGGGCCGGTCCACCGTCCCTCAGGCCATGTAGTGGGCCAGGCTATATTTGGGGAGAGGGGGGAATGAACTATGCCCCACAAATAACCCAGAGACGCATTTTAAATAAATGCACACATTCTACTCATGTAAAAACACGCTGATTCCCGGACTGCCCACGGGCCGGATTGAGAAGATGATTGGGCCGCGTCAGGCCCGCGGGCCTTTGGTTGCCTACCCCTGGTTTTGACAAAAGCCTAAAAGTCACAGTGAAAGATGAAGACCAGTTTCAGCAGCTCCTGCAAATGTTTTTTCGGTTTGAGAAGGAGGCAAGTGGCTGGTCACAGACAAAAGAAAGAACTAGTGAATGAACTAGGGGAGGGGAGGGGAAAAACTCAGACAGAAAGAAAAAAGAGTTCATACTACTGTATTTCAACTTTGTCCTCTTACAGGGTAATGCGCATCCAGGGAAACAAATGAGCTGTGTTTTCAGGGGCTCTTTCTAGAAACTGCCAGTTCAAGCCTTATGCTAACAATTCTTACATTATGGGAGTAGGGAATTTCTGCTCTCTCCCCTCTGCCCAATGTCTCCAGCCTATGGTCCTCTGGCACTGAATTACCTTGCACTAGTGAAGAAATCCTGTAGCTGAGTACCACCCTTATTTTACAGAATGGGCCAATAATGATTAAAAGGGTAAAGGGATCCCGACCATTAGGTCCAGTCATGACTGACTCTGGGGTTGCAGCGCTCATCTCGCTTTATTGGCCGAGGGAGCCAGCGTACAGCTTCCGGGTCATGTGGCCAGCATGACTAAGCCGCTTCTGGCAAACCAGAGCAGCACACGGAAACGCCGTTTACCTTCCCGCCAGAGAAAGTACCTATTTATCTACTTGCACTTTGACGTGCTTTCGAACTGCTAGGTTGGCAGGAGCAGGGACCGAGCAACGGGAGCTCACCCCGTCGCGGGGATTCGAGCCGCTGACCTTCTGATTGGCAAGTCCTAGGCTCTGTGGTTTAACCCACAGCACCACCCTTCTCAATAATGATTAATACTTAATAAAAAGAATGATTTAAGAGAGAGGGCCTTTGCACCCATTTTACAGCGGCAAACCCAGATTCGCTCAGCCAGTCTGGTCAATATGGAGCTGCTGCCAAGCTTAGCTCTCTAACTAACGTGCTTGCTTCTGCTTATTCCCACATTATATTTCCCACTGTGTGTGTGTTTCTACAACCTAAAAGAAACCTAATGTGTGAACTGGCCCCCTGCAAAAAAACACACGCCAGTTTGGAAATGTGTGTACTGTATTCTGCAGGCACACTTCTCAGAGAGCCAAGACTGCTGGCAATTCCCTGCTGAGCGAACATCAACGGCAAACCCAGTGCAAGATGCCACAGCAGTGCAGGGTTCCGGGGGCCAACCAGGCACTTACGAAGCGTCCATGTTTCCATTGGAAATGAGGCACAGCAGAGATTGTGGTGTCTTTATGATATGTGGTTTAGGTAGGTAGGCAGACAGACAAACAGACAGACAGACACACTGAGCCTGTGATGGAGGGGTGCATCACCTAACACTCCAAGAGGGCTCTGTTTTTCCCATTTCTGCCACCTTGGATTCAAACTGCTAGCCCACTTTGCTCTGACACCTCCCCCCCCCTTTCTCCAGCTTGACGTGCGTGCAAACTGTTGCCGCACAACTGCTAACCTTCCACCTCCAAAACTCTACTTCAAAAACCTTTTCTTTCTAACTAATTCTGAGTTGGGGGCCCTCCCATTTGCCGTCTGGCGGAACCACTCCCTTTGTCAAAGCAAATGGTCCATCATTAGCGAGCCTGCGCCTGGGCTTGTGTTTTGACATGCTAAATTCAATGTCTAAAGGTAAAGGGACCCCTGACCGTTAGGTCCAGTCGTGGACGACTCTGGGGTTGTGGCACTCATCTCGCTTTATTGGCCGAGGGAGCCGGTGTACAGCTTCCGGGTCATGTGGCCAGCATGACTAAGCCGCTTCTGGCGAACCAGAGCAGCGCACGGAAACGCCGTTTACCTTCCTGCTGGAGCGGTATCTATTTATCTACTTGCACTTTGACGTGCTTTCGGACTGCTAGGTGGGCAGGAGGAGGGACCGAGCAACAGGAGCTCACCCTGTCATGGGGATTCGAACTGCTGACCTTCCGATCGGCAAGCCCTAGGCTCTGTGGTTTAGACCACAGATTCAATGTCTAGCACCCCAGAATTAGAAGGGGAGGCCAGGCAAACCCACAGACGTATAACACCAGGTACACTGCATTGTGATGCTCTGAATAAGCAGCAAAACAGCAAGGATTGTCCCAACACAAGCTTGTGCAAAGAAGCCCCTTCCAAGGCTGTGAAGGAGCGTTTGGGTGGGCATTCAAGCTGCCCCGAAGGTGTGTTTTTCGCTCCAGCTGCTGATTTGGCAAGATGTCGTGTTTACATGCCTCTTCCTTGCCTCAGATTAATGTGTTGGACGTGGGCCATGATTGGCACATCTCCCAGCGCTGTGCTGACCTCCCTGTGGCAACACCGGGGAGACAAAACAGCAGCTCCTCGTTCCTCCCAGACTCACACAGCCAGCCTGGCAGGCCAGACGTGGGCTCCTCCTTCCTTGCATGCTTTGACCTGCTGTGATCTGCTCCAGGAATCTGGCTCCCAAGTTTCCCTGGTAACAGGTTGTCAGCAGAGGAGGGGAGCTGGAAATGGAAACCACACGGGCCAAAAGGCAGGAGGGAAAGGAAGGGCCAAGACGAGGCGCCACATGGGACAGGGACAGGAAATTATCCTCCCCAGCTAACCAGCCAGCAGGCAAGCTCTGACACCCAGCTCCAAAGAGCAAAAGGGGGAAGGAGGGAGACCGCTGCAATAATATTTTTCCTTCCACCGCCAGCTGCTCCTCATCCTTCCTCTCCAGCCAGCATGAAAACGGAAGGCCAAGAGGAGCTGCAGCCAAGGGTGTCTAAGGCCATCTGAGGCCACCTATGATCACACCCATGGATTCCCAACTAACACTTTCCTATCACTGTCAGCTGAGCTCACACTCCCATTTACTCTGTGCGCGGAGCGTTCCTGCTACTGGTTTTGTTTTGTTTTGTTTTTTGTTTTTTAAATATATTTATTTGCTTTTACAGAAAAGAAGAAACATAACTACAAAACTGAAATAAAAAAGACAAAAACAACAACAATACACATAGAAGAAAAATAGAAATAAAAATTCCAACTTTTAAAATTATGCTTACAAAAACTTCCTTTCTTGACTTCCTCACGCCTCCCTTTTTTGTGTTCCTCTTTACCCAATCGTATAGAGCAAATCCAAAAATTCTTTCTAAACTCATTTCTAATTATTAAAATCATTCTATTATGTCTCCAAACTTTCCTCCTTATATTTAAACTCCTTCTAACATATTATTTACTTTTGACATAATATAACTTTAGTCTTTCACCCTTTTTCTACTACATTTTTTACATAGCTTTTAAACCTATATCACTAATGCCGTATTATTTTTAAGTCCAACATCATTTTAGCATTCATAAATTTTGCAATGTTTCTGCAAATAGTCTTTAAACTTCTTCCAGTCCTCTTCCACCGCCTCTTCTCCCAGGTCTCGGATTCTGCCAGTCATTTCTGCCATCTCCATGTAGTCTATTACTTGCATCTGCCATTCTTCCAAGGTGGGCAAATCTTGTGTCTTCCAATGCTTTGTGATAAGTACTCTTGCTGCTGTTGTTGCATACATAAAAAACATTCTATCCTTCTTTAACACCAATTGGCCAACTATGCCCAACTATGCTACTGGTTTCGGAAGCTGTGTACGCAAGACTTTAGCCACAATCCATATCTAGTCTGTTGTTCCTTATGAAATAAAGGTAAAGGGACCCCTGACCATTAGGTCCAGTCGCAGACGACTCTGGTGTTGCGGCGCTCATCTCGCTTTATTGGCCGAGGGAGCTGGCGTACAGCTTCCGGGTCATGTGGCCAGCATGACTAAACCGCTTCTGGCGAACCAGAGCAGTTTTTCTTGCCACAGAAATGGAGCGTCATCTCCACGCATCATTTTCTCTCTCTCTCTAGATAGGATATCTCTAGATAGATATCTATCTCTAGATAGATAGGATATTTATACAGAAACAGTCCAGGCCTTTAAAGCTGAGAGAAATTAACACACAGCATTCAGGCTTGGTCAAAAAATTCCCATGCCCACCATACTGTGAACCGCCCCAAGACCTTCGTTTGAAGAGCAGTATACAAAATTGATTGATTGATTGATTGATTGATTGATAGGCGAGGGATTAATACAAGCAGTGTGCGGCTGCTAATAAGCATGGAGGACTGGAATAATGAGATGCCACAACTTCCCTGTTCCTCCAAAGTCCTAGGAAGAAGCAAACTTATCCTAACAGAGGAGACTTCAGAGTTTGCACCTCTGCACAGCCATGCAAGGAGAGCCTGGAAAATTAATTTCCCTGGTGGAAATCAAATGGGGATTTTGGCTGCAGGCTCCAGGCCAGAAAAACAAAACAAAACCCCTGCCAAGACAAAAACCTAGCTTTCCCCATGGAGAGTGACAAAAGGCAAAGACACCTCTGATCAGCTGGAGACGAGTGGCAAAGAACAGGAAGATAAACAAACAAGCAATTAGGAAAGGAAGAGGAAGGAGAGGAGAGGCTCACAAGACAGAGCAGCAAAAGGATTTGTTGGTTCGAATGTTTCCATGCCACGTCATCTCTCCCCTTCATCTCACCCTTGTCACCCTTTCGAAAAATAAATTTTCTCACGGCGGCCAACTTTGGAGAAAGGCTGGAATCAGCATTTGACCTCTGCAGCTCCATCTTAGCCCTACTTAGGTTGCAATTTCCATAGGGCAGAGACCGACCTCTTTCTCATATGTAAGGTAAAGGTAATGGGACCCCTGACCATTAGGTCCAGTCGTGGCCAACTCTGGGGTTGCGGCACTCATCTCGCTTTACTAGCCAAGGGAGCCGGTGTACAGCTTCCGGGTCATGTGGCCAGCATGACTAAGCCGCTTCTGGCGAACCAGAGCAGCGCACGGAAACGCCGTTTACCTTCCCACTGGAGTGGTACCTATTGATCTACTTGCATTTGGACGTGCTTTTGAACTGCTAGGTTGGCAGGAGCAGGGACCGATCAACGGAAGCTCACCCCGTCGCAGGGATTCGAACCGCCAACCTTCTGATCGTCAAGTCCTAGGCTCTGTGGTTTAACCCACAGCTCCACCCTCGTCTCATATGTACGTGCATGTATATATCGGCACACTCTCGATGCTTGGGCACTAAATGCCACGTCCATGAGCAGTGCCTCGGAAATAAATGAGGCACTTCTGTGTGGCTTTGGCCAGAGTAACATTGAATCGGCAGCCGTGGGTTCCCAAAGCACAAGCGGCCAGGGAGGGAAAGTTGGTGGGCAGAATGGGAAGGCTGTGCAGCTCAGTTGCAGAGCATCAACCATGCATGCAGAACATCTAAGGTTCAATCTTCAGCAACACCAGGTGAGACTGGGAGAAATGAGCCACTGCTAATCAATGCAGGCAATACTAGTTCAGATCCACCATGGTCTGGCACATACTGTTCCCACCAGGGCATTCATACATATGGGGTTTGCTGCTTCCATATGCATGTTTGTGTGTCTTCATCCATACTTGAGTGCCTTCAACCTTCTGCCTTCAAAATCTATCCAGGTGTTTCCCCAGCCGCCACCCTAAGTTCCAGAAACCCAAGGTGCGTTATGAACATGTCTTTAACCTGTGCACCAACACCTTTTACTTTTTCGTTTTCGAAAGAAAGGTTTTCCAGTGTTCCAGATTTACGCAAAACTGACGTAAAAAAACAATAAATGTGTCGCTCCAAATCAGGCAGCAATTTGGAGTCGCTTGCGGGAAAGACTGTCACTTCTATTTCCTCCTCTTTTCCTTCCTTGCCTCCTGGCACCTGCAAGGACGTGCTTTATTTTTGACACAGCTGTTCTGTGCAAAATCTCTTCTGTACGAAGGAGCTGTTTCTAATATAGAAAAAAATTCCTAGAACCTGTGTTCTTACCCGAGTGTGGTGATGGCTGGCACCAAACCACACCAGAACCAGCTGACACGTTGTGCTCCTACAATGCATCCACAATCAGGTTATATTGAATTTACTTACCCTTTTCAGATTTTTCTCGGATTTGGGGAAATCTGAGTTTACTGATTCAAAAACTGCAGACTGCTAGGTGGCTGAGGAGAATGTCAAGCGGACAATGAAGCCCTTCCAAATCAAATCCATATTAAATTCCTGGGTGGACAAGCCCAAATTATAATGCAGGTTCCTGCGCACCTTGTTGTTGTTTAGTCGTTTAGTCATGTCCGACTCTTCGTGACCCCATGGACCAGAGCACGCCAGGCACTCCTGTCTTCCACTGCCTCCCGCAGTTTGGTCAAACTCATGCTGGTAGCTTCGAGAACGCTGGGGGATGGGCAATGCATGAACACTCAAAGTTGCAGCAGGAGAAAATGGACAAAAGCATCCTATTGAAGCATGAGCCACACAGAGAACCTAAATATAGATAGATAAAACTTTATTTGCATTAGCCAATGGCGATAGCAACAGTAAAACATTACAGTATACAGTGGTACCTCGGGTTAAGTACTGAATTCGTTCCGGAGGTCCGTTCTTAACCTGAAACTGGTCTTAACCTGAAGCACCACTTTAGCTAATGGAGCCTCTCGCTGCTGCTGCGCTGCGGGAGCACAATTTCTGTTCTCATCCTGAAGCAAAGTTCTTAACCTGAAGCACTATTTCTGGGATAGCGAAGTCTGTAACCAGAAGCGTATGTAACCTGAGGTACCACTGTATGCAGAAAAGGAAGTTTGATATAAGAGCACAATTTAAAGTCCTGAATCAGCCGTCAGTTAGTGGCCCTTATTCTGATTGCCCCTGCTATGAACCTAGCAACCTTTGCTGTTACCTGCTCATTTTGATCTGATAGAAGAAAGGACATTGTGGCAGTGGTTGAGCGCCCTGGGATGGTTAGTACGAGTGGGATGATGATCTCATTCCTCAGGTCTTTGTAGAGAGTGCAAGACAGGAGGACGTGTGCCGCTGTTTCGGTGCTACCATCTCCACAGGGGCAAAGACGTTTCTCAGGCGGGATCTTTTGGAATCGACCCTCAAGTACCGCAGGTGGCAAAACATCCAGTCTTGCAAGTGTAAAAGCACATCTGTACAGTCATACCTCGGATTAAAGTCACTTCAGGTTGAGCGTTTTCAGGTTGCGTTCCGCAGCGACCCGGAAGTAACGGACTGGATTACTTCCGGGTTTCACCGCTCACACATGCACAGACACTCAAAATGACCTCATGCACAGAAGTGGCAAATCGCGACCCGCACAGACGCAGATTGCGTTCTGCTCAGGATGCGAACGGGGCTCTGGAACGGATCCCGTTCGCATCCAAAGGTACCACTGTCTTTTGGGAACCTAAATGTAGTCACAGAACTGGTTCCCCATCTTCCACATGGCATGTTGGGTTGCTGGCTGTACCCCACACTTCCACCGTGGAGCTGTGCGATCTTGTTTTAGTATTGAGCATTTACAAAAGAAGCAGCTGACATTTTCCAGGATTGAGGATATTTGTCATTTGCACGGTGCGTCTTCAGGGTTCAAAGCCTTCCCCGTGTCCTGTCGCAACGACCCTTACGAAATCTAAGGCAAGCCGTAAACCATCGTCTCCATATTGCAGGTAAGAGATGGCAGAGACGAAGGCTGAAAAGAGAGGGGCTTGCCCTCCGAGTCAAACTGAATGGGGCAACAGCAGATGCACATCTTGAAGCCCAGGTCTAGAGCAGTAATTTAGAAAGCAGCCCCCCAAATTAAACCGCAAAGAGGATCCATGGCCACATGATGTTAAACTGCCCCCCTTCCATGATGCTAAACTCCCCACAGCCTCTCTTCCCAGGTGCTTTTCTTGGCAACAAAGATCCAGAATTCTTCTTGGCTGAGAGAAAAATGAGGTATTATGTGGGTGAATCATATACTCTATTCTGTACAGTGGTACCTGGGTTACAGACGCTTCAGGTTACAGACTCTGCTAACCCAGAAATATTACCTCGGGTTAAGAAATTTACCTCAGGATGAGAACAGAAATCACGCAGCAATGGCGCAGCAGCAACGGGAGTCCCCATTAGCTAAAGTGGTGCTTCAGGTTAAGAACAGTTTCAGGTTAAGAACGGACCTCCGGAACGAATTGAGTACTTAACCCGAGGTACCACTGTATTCCTCTTTTGCTCATAAAAGCAGCAAATCTGTCTCGTTCTCTTTCTCTGGGATTAGGGCATATCTGAGACTGAGTCTAGTCTGAGTCTTAGGCTACCTTCCAAACTGCTGGCCAAGGCTAGATTTCCACCAGCGACTCCCTAAGTCTCCGCCTGTGCCCTTAGTCACGACGCCTCATTCCCCATATTCCTTTATTGACAGCTTTAGTAAATTGCTCCATTGTCCTTTCTTCCCTGCCAGTCCTTCCTCTGCATTAGACATGTCCAAACCTGTCCTTAGGCTCAAGATTAATCCCATACGAAACCAAAGATGACAGCTGAGGTCGCACATTGTTGGCAGAGAGAGAGAGGGAGGGAGGGAGGGGAAAGAGAGGAGGTGGAGGAGGAGGAGAAAAACTCGCAAGCTTCCCCAAACTGGATGCAGAGAGCAGATGGCTGGGTGGGTTTTTCCGCGGCTGCATTAATAACTGTTGGCAAGAGAGCTGAAACCTTGCTCAGCCCCGGCACTGAGCTGCACGAAGGCGGAGGGAAGCACACGCTGTCTGCGACATGCAACCAGAATAACCTTCCCTGTGGGGAAACTCCCATCAGCTCGGCTGAAGAATTAAAAGGAAGAAAGGAGCGCTTAGGAGACTGCTATTCTCTTTGGCATCTAGAGGTCACTTTGAAAGCCAGGAAGGGAGTTTGCAAGGCTGGTCCCCGGCTGGCGTTACTCAAGGGTGGAAACCTTCATTGCTGGCAACAGCCGACAAGGTCGCCGAGGTGGATTTAGCAGCATCTCAGGGTCACTTCTGTCTGACAGAAGAAATGGAAATCGGCTGGGGAAGGAAGGGGGAGAGAGTTGCTGCTATCCGCCAAAGACAAGCTGCTTACATGCAAGGCCTGCTTTTCTTCCAACCATGGCAGACTGGTTTGCATGCACAGAATTTCCACGTGGCTTATAAGGAAGCAAATAAGGATGCCTGAGGATCTCGGGTTCCATTTTGCAAAAAAAGAAAACAGCAAGTTTCTAGAAATCTTTGAGGCTGCACTATTCCCTTTCAGCTCTTCTGAGCAGGCATTTGATTGGCGGGGTTTAACTGGAGTTAGAGCATAGCATCTTAAAAAGCAGAGACATCACCTTGCCAACAAAGGTCTGTATAGTAAAAGCTATGGTTTTCCCAGTAGTGATGTATGGAAGTGAGAGCTGGACCATAAAGAAGGCTGATCGCCGAAGAATTGATGCTTTTGAATTATGGTGCTGGAGGAGACTATTGAGTCCCATGGACTGCAAGAAGATCAAACCTATCCATTCTTAAGGAAATCAGCCCCGAGTGCTCACTGGAAGGACAGATCCTGAAGCTGAGACTCCAGTACTTTGGCCACCTCATGAGAAGAGAAGACTCCCTGGAAAAGACCCTGATGTTGAGAAAGACTGAGGGCACAAGGAGAAGGGGACGACAGAGGACGAGATGGTGGGACAGTGTTCTCGAAGCTACCAGCATGAGTTTGACCAAACTGCGGGAGGCAGTGGAAGACAGGAGTGCCTGGCGTGCTCTGGTCCATGGGGTCACAAAGAGTCGGACATGACTAAACAACTAAACAACAACAACAAGAGCATAGCACAACCTGCTGCTGTTCCCCCTTGGCTTTTTTATGGCAACGGGGTTGCACTTGCAAAATGTGTAAAGGAAAAAAATTAAAAACTAAGTGCTTCATCACTGTGAGTGCAAGGGCAAACTACATGTTTATGTGGGATATTGTTGATTAGGACTCCTGGTGCTTTTAAAAACAAAAGCTGAAATGCAGTCTGGGGCTCCGTATGTTTGTGTGATGTTTAACTCTCACTTCCCACACTGTTTTTCCATCAGAAGCTCTCCCTGAAGGCCAGTTTGTTGAGTATTTTCCTCCCTTGCAACTGGGGAGAGAGTCAGCTCAAGAAAAGGGGAGGGGAGGGATAAACACCCCTCCCCTAGCGTGGCCCTAGGAAGCCTTGGTTTGCAGGGCTGCAATGCTCAGGTACTTGGTCATAAAATAAAGAGATTGGCAAATGTGCTAGTAGTTCCTGTTCAGAAAGTCAGGCTCACTTCTGTCCCTTAAACATAGCCTTCTAGTCACATGACGCTCTGCACCTGGCACCCTCAGTGTTGTTGGACTACAACTCCCTGACAGCCCACAGGTTGGCAAAGGATGCTCTACACACATGTACATATGCCTGCACATGTGCGCACAACTTTCATTGACCAATGTCTTTTTTTAAAAGCTGTTCCCTTTCCCTTTCCCACACCACCCACCCAAATTTAGCAATTCTGCACCTTTCAGGAAGATTGCATTCAGAGCCAAATGTGCAAATCAAGGAGGTCCATGCCTGAAATTTCAAAACTGCCTCTCTCCAGAAATTCCTTAGCAACTCTCGTTGCCAAATCCAATCTCTCCATGGCAAACTGGCTTTCAAAGTTCTGGCAGGATAATGTGTTGTTACACATTGCAGACTGGGCTCCCCTTGCCCATGGGCAAACAACCAGGCTGTGCCAGGACTCCCTCTCTTACATTACTATAAGGACAACCAACATTGGTAAAATGTACCATGTAAAATGATGTACTGCTGTCCTCAAGAGCTACAGCATCCCTAATGGAGGCTGAGAGTAACCAACAGATTATCTACTTCTCTACTGGTCAGGTTTGCCCCATCTCTGGCACACCAGTTGTGGTTGGACTACAACTCTCTTAATGCCCAACTAGTGTCCATGCTGGTTGGGGCTTTGGGGAATTGTTTGGAGATGACTGCTATAGCTGTTCTACGTTTGCTAGATGAAACTGCTATTTAGGACCTCTGTATACAGCTGAGACTAAACCACAGAGCCTAGGACTTGCGGATCAGAAGGTCAGCGGCTCAAATCCCCATGACAGGGTGAGCTCCTGTTGCTTGGTCCCTGCTCCTGCCAACCTAGCAGTTCGAAAGCACATCAAAGTGCAAGTAGATAAATAGGTACCACTCCAGCGGAAAGGTAAACAGTGTTTCCATGCGCTGCTTTGGTTCGCCAGAAGCGGCTTCGTCCTGCTGGCCACATGACCCAGAAGCTGTACACCGGCTCCCTCAGCCAATAAAGCGAGATGAGCGCCACAACCCCAGAGTCGGCCACGACTGGACCTAATGGTCAGGGGTCCCTTTACCTTTTTATACAGCTGAGAACTGACGGAATTTCTGTTTTGGTGGCAAAATGTCCCGTTGAATGCAAAAGCTTGCACTGTTGCCCCCCGAAGTTTGGTTTTGAGAGTCTCAGGCTGAAGTTTGGAATGAAGCCAGTCGATTTTCCAACCAACACACTCACTGGTAAAGGTAATCCAATCCAAATTTATCACTACCCTCCTTGGTGCAGAAATGCGATGACAATTGCAGGCATCTGACATTAGGGGAGGACTCAGATGTCCAAGGTTTTAGCAAAGACACCCTGTGCGTTCCCATTACAGAGAAGCTTGGTTCAATTTTCTCTTATAAAGTTCCTCCTTTTCCCCCCATCTCAGATCGCATCTGTTTTCAGGCTGAAATCTGGCACACTCAGTCACTAAGAGAGGAGGAGTAACTCTGGGATCCCAGACAAGCAGTGCTCTAATATTTCAAAAAAATGTCTCCCCCTCCTTCCTCTCCCCCTCAAGAGTTAACCCCATGTGGTTCAAAGAAAGATCCACAAAATGAGATGAACCAGAATCGAGAGAGGCAATTGCTAACAAAACCAGGGTAGTAAATCCACTCTGGATTTCGTCCTTTGCACATTTGTTCTCAGTGTCTTGTAAACCTTCAGTGAATGAGCTACTTGCTGTCTTCAGTTCCACGACTTACTTTCTTCTCTGATTCGCAGGACAAACATTTTCTCTGTTTGCTCCCATTCCAGGTTGTCATTGTTTTGTAGCTTCCAATCCTATGCCCACTTACATCACCAGTGCATTCAAAATTGTCATTTTATCTATTGGTATTTTAGGTATTCCACTGTCTAGATATTTTTGCATTTCATCTAAATTATCCCATTTCGCTTGATATAATTCTGTATAAAACTGATGAATTGATCTCTTATTTCTTTAGGACAACTCTAGGGCACAAGACAACTCTAACTCCTATGTTAATTTTGTTTCTACAGGATTTCTCTTGCCTTTTTTTAATTTGCCATGCTAATAATTTCCCTGGTTGGAGCAGGCTAATGCCTGCTCAAATTGTTTCTGTTTTAAATGTTTAATTTTTCACTCTACTTCTTGATTTATCATCACTGAAAACTGTGTTTGCAATTATTTTAATATCCTGTTTTAATATCTCTTTTCGAGGGGCATTTATCATTCTTTTTCTTTCCTTTTTATTTCTTGTAGAATTGCTTGCTTTTTCAACTTTTTGGTCTGCACTTTGCTGAATAAAAAGGGCCCGCATCACTGCTTTGCTCACATCCCATACTACTTTCACATTTGTCTCCTGATTCAAATTAATTTCAAAATAATCTTTTAATATTTTTTTCGCTTCCAATCCTATGCCCACTTTATGGAGGGACAAGGAATATGTGACCTTATGCTTAAGGGGTTTATGGAGGCAGAGGGAAGCCCTGGCTACCCCTCTTCCAGAGCCGTCATTAGCCACTGGAACCAAGGAAAACAGTCAAACTGTTGAATTTTGGCATTTATTTGAAATTGATACATAGCATCTGCTTATTGCTACCATTTTACAGACTGCTTTTCTGAGCCTCTTTGCTGTTGTGTATGTATGGTACCTGTGTCACCAGTCATTGTCCTGGCCTTAGTTCAAGGCTACAGTGGGGACTTGGGGGTCATTTAACTGCCCAATTCCTGGTTTTAAAAGTGTGTGTGTGCTTTCTTACTGCCCTCCTAGAACTGCCTTCCCTCCTGAGAGTCTTGATAAGCACTGCAATGGTCTTGTCTCGTGTCAGACCAGCTGGAGCCATAGCTGTCAACCGTCCCTTATTTGGCAGAAAACTCCCTTACCCCAGCGCCGTGTCCCGCTGCTGTCTCTTATTGATGATGTCCCTTAAATTTCCCGGGTTTCATGCTCGCCCGGCTCGGGAGGGAAGCAGCAGCTTGGGGCCCTCCACCGTGAGAGAGAGCACGCGCTGGTGCCATCATCCTGGCGCGAGGAGTTCCATCGGCCCTTCCCCACCCAAGGGGGGGGGGGAAGAGACTCTCGCCCATGCCGCCCGCGAGCCCGGAGGCGGCAGCAGTGGTGGCAGCTGAGGAGGTGGCCTGAGGGAGGAGGAAGAGGAGGGGATGGGGAGGGACGCAGAAGGGCGGCACTTCAGGGGCCACTGCGGCGCCGCAACTGCGGCGCCGCAACCGCCTCATGCCGGATTGACAGCATCTGTCAATCCTACCAATGTATGTTTACAATAGCAAAATCCCTTATTTTGGCTGCTGATCCCTTATTTTCGAGGCTGCTGGTCCCTTATTTTCAAATCTGTAAGTTGACAGCTATGGTTGGAGCCCTGAGCAGGAATGTTCTTGCTAGGTGCTAAGGATATTCAACATTTCATTGTGGGTACCTACCTGTGTCCTTTAATTCTTTCGCTGCTCTGAAATGTATCCACAAAGTTAAGCCAAGTACTGCCTTGCAAAATGCATGCCAATTGACTTGCCACTCCTCATTCTGAAAATGGCTCAGGCTTTAGATCTTGACAGGGGTTCCAGATTTATCTTTCCTACTACCCCCAGTCCAGCTTTATGGTGGTTCCAATTTCCCTAAAGTGGCCAGCCAGCTGTTTCTCTGCAAGCTAAGGAGGGGCTGCATGAGGAATGCGGACCCCCGGAAGTGTCCTGCTCCCTCCTGGAAGTTCACAGAATTCCAGACTGATGAGACAAGCCACAAACCCTGAATAGACAGAGTTATATTTCGCAGGACAATGCGGGCCGATCGGGGAGGTCATCTCAGGTCGTATTTTCCCCACATGGTCATAAAGGGACAGAAAGACTGTTCCGTTCCGTGGCTGCCGACTGGATTCATTGCAAACATGGTTCGCCATTCCTTGAAAGCAACTGTGGGCAACGTTTCCTCCTCCCCCAAGAGCAACAGGTGGGTGAACAAGTCGGGCTTTGTGGCAGTGGGCATGGCTGGAGCCCTTGGTGAGAACTGCCTGGGCTCATTTGCTAGCATACACACAAACACTGGAATCATACTCCCCCAAAGTTTGCCAAATTCCCAGAATTCCCTGGGGAAAGGGATTATTAGAAAAACTCTGGGAACTGTAGCTTTGTGAGAACAGGGACCTCCTAACAACTCTCAGCAACCTTAAACTACAGTTCCCATGATCCTTTGGTGGAAACAGTGGCTGTTTAAAGTAGTCTGTAAAGGTAAAGGGACCCCTGAGCATTAGGTCCAGTCATGGCCAACTCTGGGGTTGCGGCGCTCATCTCGCTTTATTGGCCGAGGGAGCCGGCGTACAGCTTCCGGGTCATGTGGCCAGCATGACTAAGCCGCTTCTGGCGAACCAGAGCAGTGCACGGAAATGCCGTTTACCTTCCCGCTGGAACGGTACCTACTAATCTACTTGCACGTTGACGTGCTTTTGAAGTGCTAGGTTGGCAGGAGCAGGGACCAAGCAATGGGAGCTCACCCCGTCGCGGGGATTCGAACCGCCAACCTTCTGATCGGCAAGTCCTAGGCTCTGTGGTTTAACCCACAGGTCTGATAATGCTTTAAATGAATAGTTCAGATGGAGCTGCTGCTTCTCCAGGATTGTAATAGCATTGTAGACTAGGAATAGCCAAATTCAATAGACTAAGAAGAGACCCCACTCCGAGCCAGACACTCAACCTTGGAACTGTCACGGTCAGGCTCTGCAATAAGTTGGCCTCATCTAGCAGAAATGGATTCACAAAGCACCAGGGCTGAGACTGAATGAGGGCATCAGGAGGAGTTGGTGAACTAAAAATGTGTCTCCGGGAAAATCCACAGATTGGCAAAAAAAGAACCACAACCCAAAACCTCATGCTGTAATGTGTACACACACACATGCAAAATGCTCTTTGCACCGTGAAATATTGCACAGCTGAACAGATGCATTTTCTATACTAAACTATCACCCAATAGCACAAGGAGCCCTCTCCGAAAGCTCCCTGCCAACTGCACATTTTAGCATGTTTAAAACAAACACACATGAACATCGCAGAAATAAGCATGCCTTAATTTAGAGAGCATTGAAAATGAGAGGCCTGGAGGACACAGGCTAATGATAGCAACTGTTCTTCCCATTTAAGCTTTGAGTCTCTCATCCCCCACATTCAGAGATTATCCAAAAGGCAGTTATAGAAATGACCCCAAACCTATTCAGGTCAAATGACCTTTACTGCTAGTAACCGGGTGGAGCTTCTCATTTCCTCCAACATCCTTACTCAGTCATTTCCACAGGAGAAACCACACCTTTCCCACAATTATTTTTAGCCTTGCTTCCCTTCATTCTTCACACACTTGCACAAGAAACCTGTTTGGGGTCTGTTAAAGGTAAAGGTAAAGGTACCCCTGCCCGTATGGGCCAGTCTTGACAGACTCTGGGGTTGTGCGCCCATCTCACTCAAGAGGCCGAGGGCCAGCGCTGTCCGGAGACACTTCCGGGTCACGTGGCCAGCGTGACATCGCTGCTCTGGCGAGCCAGAGCCGCACACGGAAACGCCGTTTACCTTCCCGCTGGTAAGCGGTCCCTATTTATCTACTTGCACCCGGGGGTGCTTTCGAACTGCTAGGTTGGCAGGCGCTGGGACCGAGCAGCGGGAGCGCACCCCGCCGCAGGGATTCGAACTGCTGACCTTTTGATCGGCAAGCCCTAGGCGCTGAGGCTTTTACCCACAGCGCCACCCGCGTCCCTGTTGGGGTCTGTTAGCTGGTAGCTGGTGGCAAAACCTGCTTACGGTGTCAGACTCCATCCTAGTCCTCACTGAGGTGGCTAAGTTACACCTAGGGTGGTACCTCTGTCATCCACAGCTGGAAGCAGACATCAATTCCTGTTCCAAATGTTAGGTGTAGCGAGGCATTGGGGTGTGTGTGTGCAAGGATCTCTTCATATGCCAAAAATCCCTCTTCCGCACCATAAAAATCCCTCTTCTGCACCACTAATTGCATTAGTAAGGAACATTAGAGTTCTCACATTGCAATCTATTTCTTCTTTCCTCCTTCCCCTCCCAAAAAAATCAGCTGGGGTCAAGATGCAGCTTGAACTTCCATTCATATACAGTGGTGCCTCGTAAGACGAAAAGAATCCGTTCCGCGAGTCTCTTCGTCTAGCGGTTTTTTCGTCTTGCGAAGCAAGCCCATTGATGGCTTAGCGGATTAGCGCTATTAGCGGTTTAGCGGCTTTTAGCGGCTTATCGGCTTAGCGGATAAGCGGCTTAGAAAAAGGGGGGGAAAGGGGAAAAAACCCGCAGGAACTCGCAAGACATTTTCGTCTTGCGAAGCAAGCCCATAGGAAATTCGTTTTGCGAAGCACCTCCAAAACGGAAAACTCTTTTGTCTAGCGAGTTTTCCGTCTTGCGAGGCATTCGTCTTGCGGGGCACCACTGTATTTCAGTTTTAAGGCTAATCTTCTATTACAAACTAAATGGAGTGTCCAAGTGGGTGACTTAAATGCTCATCTCGCTTACCCTCAATTACAAATAATAGTGTGTGTGTTTTTTAAAGGAAAGCTTCACTATTAAATTCAAGAACAGCAAAGCAAATTAAATTGCAACCTCTAGCAGTGTGCTATTATCAGCTTGCCCCAGGATAATACACGGATTCTGTGTTGTTCATCCTGCAACTGTAAAACATCCACTCACGCATGGGGAACCTGTGGCCCTGTAGAAGTTGCCAGATACCAACTCCCATCAGCTCCAACCAGCATGGCCAACGATCAGATATGATGGGAGCTGTCAATACCTGGGGGGGCTACAGGTTCATCACCCCAGACGCAGCTCTTTTCTTTCCCTTCCTGCTGCTTGGGGAACAGTTAGACATAGCAGCAGCCCAGCCAGCATCAAGCGTGATTTGGCTCCTGAAAGACAGGTACTCTTATTCTCCATCGGAAGGTTTCATCTCAGCTTTTCCTCCAAAAAGAAAACAAGGTGGGAATCATGCTGCGATTTGATAGCCAACAAGGCAGATTCAGGATCAGTTAAAGTGGCTACTAATAATTCTGCTCCCATACGAGAGAACTACTCAAAGCATCTTTACTTTGTTTTGTACAGACAGATCACAAAAATGTGTGGTTTCCTTCAACACCACCTCCAATATCCAGCAGCTCGAAAACTCTCCTACAGTGGTGCCTCGCAAGACGAAAAGAATCCGTTCCCGTTCGTCTTGCGGTTTTTTCGTCTTGTGAAGCACCCCTATTAGCGGATTAGCGCTATTAGCGGCTTAGAAAAAGGGAGAAAAAAGCGAAAAAAATCGCAAGACTCGCAAGACGTTTTCGTCTTGCGAAGCAAGCCCATAGGGAAATTCGTCTTGCGAAGCGCCTCGAAAAACGGAAAACCCTTTCGTCTGGCGGGTTTTTCGTCTTGCGAGGCATTCGTCTTGCGGGGCACCACTGTACTCAAGCTGCCACCCATTTCCCAGGTCCTACTGCTCTACCTGTAACAGCAGCCCTGCATGAGGAAACGTAGCAGGTGCCTACACTGTGGGAAACTCTGTGCTAAGAGGGAAGCAGAGGGAGAGGGAGCTTCAGGGCCAAACCAGGGAGGCCAACTGAGCAATTGCAATTAAAGTTCTTAAACTGAACACCCACAGATAGGAAGGAATCAAACAGCCTCCCCAGCACAATGCCAATAAAAAAACAACAACCTTGCTTTAAGCCCCTATTGCAGCAAAGCAGACAGCTGTCACGTTGCTCTTGTGTAAGCATGTGTTGGTGCTTGTGCGTGTAACATGTAGCTGAGCCCTCAGCTATGATGCTGTAAGTATCAAAGGAATAATGAATTTGTCCCATCGTAGCAATGGGATCATGAAGCTGAGGCTCCAATACTTCGGCCACCGCATGAGAAGAGAAGACTCCCTGGAAAAGACCCTGATGTTGGGAAAGATGGAGGGCACAAGGAGAAGGGGACAACAGAGGACGAGATGGTTGGATAGCGTTCTCGAAGCTACCAGCATGTTTGACCAAACTGCGGGAGGCAGTGGAAGACAGGAGTGCCTGGCGTGCTCTGGTCCATGGGGTCACGAAGAGTCGGACATGACTAAACAACTAAACAACAACAAGAGCATAGCACAACCTGCTGCTGTTCCCCCTTGGCTTTTTTATGGCAATGGGGTTGCACTTGCAAAATGTGTAAAGGAAAAAAATTAAAAACTAAGTGCTTCATCACTGTGAGTGCAAGGGCAAACTACATGTTTATGTGGGATATTGTTGATTAGGACTCCTGGTGCTTTTAAAAACAAAAGCTGAAATGCAGTCTGGGGCTCCGTATGTTTGTGTGATGTTTAACTCTCACTTCCCACACGGTTTTTCCATCAGAAGCACTCCCTGAAGGCCAGCATGAGTTTGACCAAAATGCGGGAGGCTGTGGAAGACAGGAGTGCCTGGCGTGCTCTGGTCCATGGGGTCACGAAGAGTTGGACACGACTAAACGATTAAACAAAGCAATGGAAGACAGGAGTGCCTGGCATGCTCTGGTCCATGGGGTCACAAAGAGTCGGACATGACTAAACGACTAAACAAACAAACAACAAAAGCACTAGTGTTGCTGAGAAGCAGAGCAGAAGAGCATCTTCCTTCTCAAATTCACATTTTCACCTTTTGATCCAAGCCGCAATCTCCCTACCTCAGCCATGCATGAATGGAAAAGGATTTCCCCTCTCCTAAGCCCGTCTGCCATGCAGGGAGCAATTTTCAGAGAACGGGCAGCTGAGGAAGCCTTAACCCTACATGGAATATTGCATCACATCAAAAGGTATGGGTCTTGCAAGCTGCCCTTGATAGCTAAATGACTTGTCATTGAGGCCTGAAAGGCACTGCTGTGAGTTTGGCAGGCAGGCAGGCAGACATCTCCATGGAGGGCACGGGTAGGTTTGTCTTGTGACATTAGCAAAAAAAAAAAAAAGGTTTCATCGGAGTTTAATCAAGCCACAAAGTGATTGCCACAGCTGCGGCCGAAGAAGAAAACTCTTCCAGGGAGCTCTTTGAGTTACCTGAGGCCAACTGCAGGCTCAGAACTAAATTCTTTTTCAGAACAGCCTTCTAAGAGCCAGCTTTGAACGTTGCCATCCACAAAGCCTGAGACATTCCTTCCCCTCTTCAGCCTCCCAATTTCTCATTAGACAAGCTCCCTGAGGGCACAAACTACCAAGACAACCACAAAAATTAAGGGGAAAAGATTCTGCTAGGAAGCCTATTTTCAAAAAAGCAAGCCTCCCCCCCCCATTTTAGTATTGATCGAGAGCAGCCACCAGTTCCCAATTCTTCCTTCAACCTACCACCTGCTTTTTCTGTAGAGCCTTGACTTGATCTTCAGCCCCAACTGAAATGAACCTGAGCTGGGGGTGCCAAATTTCCCCATAACCTCCACTGCCAAAGGGAGTGCGTAGGCCAACATATTTAGTTCTCAAAATAGTAAGCAATTGTATTAGCTGCTCTCAAACATTTGCCCTCATCCACACATGGACCGTTTTTCAAGTATTTAAGAAGTATTGAAGAAGAGGGAGAAACAGCATGATAAAAAAAACAACCCTAAACCTTTAAGGACAACTCACCATGGAACCATGAATTGTATCTTTGGAATTTTAGGGGAAAGGTAAACAAAATTGTCTAGGATATTCTAAGTAGAACTTGCCCAGATTCCTTCATTGCAGAGGGCTGAACCAAATGACCGCTGTGGTCACTTCCAATGACTCCGTGCCAGCCATGCACCATCAAAATATTTTCCAGAAAATCAGATTGCATATTTTGAGTGAACACGGGCAGAGGGAAGAGTGAAAGGAGAAGTTCCATCGCATCAGCTGAGCTCCACACAAACAGCACTGGTTCCAACTCAGTCGCTAGGAGACTTGCTGCTAGTCTAGGCCTAAATCTCACAAACAGCAGATGTACAGTGGTGCCTCGCAAGACGAAAAGAATGCGTTCCGCGATTCTCTTCGTCTAGCGGTTTTTTCGTCTTGCGAAGCAAGCCCATTGACGGCTTAGCGGATTAGCACTATTAGCGGCTTAGCGGATGAGCGGCTTAGAAAAGGGGGGGGGAGGGAAAAAAACCCGCAGGAACTCGCAAGACATTTTCGTCTTCCGAAGCAAGCCCATAGGAAATTCGTTTTGCGAAGCACCTCCAAAACGGAAAACTCTTTCGTCTAGCGAGTTTTCCGTCTTGTGAGGCATTCGTCTTGCGGGCCACCACTGTAATGATAAGCCTGTCTGGTCTCTCACCACTTCAGACGGCACATGTGTGAGGGTGCTTCACATGATGGATTGCTCTCCACCCAAGCAGATCCTAGACATTGAAAACTAGGCTAGACTTCTAGTTTTACATGCTCAAGGACTTGGTATCCTGCACGTGAGAACATTCAGCTATAATAGGCTGCATCTGCAGTGGTTCCCAATCCAGATAGGTTTACAAGCTCATCTACTTTTCGGGAAAACTAGCCAACCTAAATCTCAGAAGATACCTTATTTGATGGTTTTGAATTATGGTGTTGGAGGAGACTCTTGAAGGAAATCAGCCCTGAGTGCTCACTGGAAGGACAGATCCTGAAGCTGAGGCTTCAATACTTTGGCCACCTCATGAGAAGAGAAGACTCCCTGGAAAAGACCCTGATGTTGGGAAAGATGGAGGGCGCAAGGAGAAGGGGACGACAGAAGACGAGATGGTTGGACAGTGTTCTCGAAGCTACCAGCATGAGTTTGACCAAACTGCGGGAGGCAATGGAAGACAGGAGTGCCTGGTGTGCTCTGGTCCATGGGGTCACGAAGAGTCGCACACGACTAAACAACAACAACAACACCTTATTGCGAGGCTTACAGAAATACCAAACTTTTGTGATCTGCAAGTGGTAGAGAGCAGGCATGTGCCTAGAAGTTGGCAGGGTGCAAAAAACCACCCTTCTCCACTCTGGCTCAGAGGGGCTAGAACAGGGGTCTCCAAACTAAGTCCGTGGGCCAGATCAGGCCCAACAGATTCATTTAACCGGCCCGCAGCAACCCCCACCACCTGCCTGCTCTTACCGGCGCTGCGCTGCTGCCCACCTCTGGGTCAGAGCAGCGCTGGAAATAGCTTGTGTGCATGCACAAGCATTATTTCTCGTGCACATCCAGGTTGGAGGCCCGTGCACATGCACACAAGCTATTTCTGGTGCTCCTCTGACCTGTAAGTGTGCAAGAAATAGCATGTGCACGCACTCCCCCACCCTCCGCACGATCGGTGCTGGAGACACCAGCCCGAGGCGCGGTAAGTTTGCTGACCCCTGAGCTAGAAGCCCATCGGCACATTTCCTGGGCAGCCAGGCAAGGCTCACAGCTCCTCTGGGCGCTCCTTGCCAAGGGCACCAGGGATGGCAGGGGTGTGTGCCATTACAGCTCCTTGCCAAGGGAGCTTAGGTATGCCTCTGGTACAGAGTTCATGCTAGGAACTTGCAGATCCGAGACTGAAAATAACTTGGCAAGTTACCTGGGACTGTGGCCTTCTCAGGCCTCAAAATTCTCTCCAGACACAGGATGGACACACAACAACACCCCCCTTGCTATTTGCAGACACTAGGAAGGTTTTGCATTGGCCAAGCCTGGTGTGAAGTATTAGATGCCTCCTAAACTTCTATCAAGAGGGACGCGGGTGGCGCTGTGGGTAAAACCTCAGTGCCTAGGGCTTGCCGATCGTATGGTCGGCGGTTCGAATCCCGCGACGGGAGTCTTTCAGTCCCAGCTCCTGCCCACCTAGCAGTTCGAAAGCACCCCTAAGTGCAAGTAGATAAATAGGTACCGTTTTATAGCGGGAAGGTAAACGGCGTTTCCGTGTGCTGCGCTGGTGCTGGCTCGCCAGAGCAACTTCGTCACGCTGGCCACGTGACCCGGAAGTGTCTCCGGACAGTGCTGGCCCCCGGCCTCTTAAGTGAGATGGGCGCACAACCCTAGAGTCGGACACGACTGGCCCATACGGGCAGGGGTACCTTTACCTTTTACCTAAACTTCTATCTGTGCCTTATGAAGGGTACATTCGGAATGTAGGAAGCTCCCTTGCACCAAGTCAAACCAAGGATCCATCTAGATCAGTATTGCTACACTCCCTAGCAGCGGCTCTCCAGCTTTTCGGACAAGAAGTCTCTACCTGGAGATCAATCCTGGGACCTCTGTCATGCAACGCAGAGGGCTATACCACCGAATAGTGGCTTCTGTCTGCTCCACTTGGAAGTTCCAGTCCCTGGATAACTGCCTTGGAAATCTCCAGGTATGGCTGGACAGGGATCGGCTATAAAGAATGTCATGCCGCAAGAGGGTGAGGAGTTGGCCAATAACAACAACAATAATAATAATAATTTATTATTTATACCCCGCCCATCTGGCTGGGCTTCCCCAGCCACTCTGGGCAGCTTCCAAAAAAACATTAAAATGCTGCAATACATCAAACACTAAAAGCTTCCCTAAACAGGGCTGCCTTCAGATGTCTTCTAAAAGTCTGGTAGTTGTTTTTCTCTTTGACATCTGGTGGGAGGGAGTTCCACAGGGTGGGTGCCACTACCGAGAAGGCCCTCTGCCTGGTTCCCTATAACTTGGCTTCTCGCAGTGAGGGAACCGCCAGAAGGCCCTCAGCACTGGACCTCAGTATCTGGGCTAAACGATGGAGGTGGAGACGCTCCTTCAGATATACTGGACCGAGGCCGTTTAGGGCTTTAAAGGTCAGCACCAATACTTTGAATTGGGCTTGGAAACGTACTGGGAGCCAATGTAGGTCTTTCAAGACCGGTGTTATATGGTCTCGGCGGCTGCTCCCAGTCACCAGTCTGGCTGCTGCGTTCTGGATTAGTTATAGTTGGGATATGGTAAACTGGTGTTGATTTAAGTGGAGCAAAGCCTGATATGGCAGGGAAAAGGAGGGTATTTTTTATAAATGCCTTGATTAGAATTGTAGAGTTGAAAGGGACCCCGAGGGTCATCCAGTACAACCCCCTGCCATGCAGGAATCTTTCACTCATGTAGATTAACAGTCTCTAGCTATACCAACTGAGCTATATATGCAGCAGGCTTTTTTGGCCTGGTATACTCAAGGCAACACAGCAGTTCAAAAGCACGTCAAAGTGCAAGTAGATAAATAGGTACCGCTCCAGCGGGAAGATAAACAGTGCTTCTGTGCGCTGGTCTGGTTCGCCAGAAGCGGCTTAGTCATGCTGGCCACATGACCCAGAAGCTGTATGCCAGCTCCCTCGGCCTGTAAAGCGAGATGAGCTCTGCAACCCCAGAGTCATCCGCAACTGGACCTAACGGTCAGGGGTCCCTTTACCTTTATTCAAGGCAGGATCTAGCAACATACTCTATATTTAAAATATGTAAATATCACGGCCCCAAAACATATGTACTGCCCCACCAATGGTTTGTAAGACAGTTTACTGGTGGGGGGGGGGGCAGAGAGAGAGAGAGAGACTAACATGAACTATAAAATAGAATAAAATCAGGATAAAACTAGACTAATCCTAGCAATGCATAGTGACAATGCAAGACTAAAGAAAGTGTTAATTGATTTTAAGCTTGGAGAAATAGTCATATTAACCTGGTACCAAAACTACCAATGTGGGTACCAGCTGATCCCCTTTAGGGACAGCATTCCACACCCATCTTCCTAAGGACCACCCATTGTTCCTCATTCAATGGGAATAGCCAAAGAAAGCCCTCAGTAACTGGAGTACAACTCTCCCATGTGGCCATTTGTTCTTCTGGGATAATGTTACAAGCTTTTTGGATGAAATCTGCCCGTGTCACGAACAAAGGGCAACACCAGCGACTGCCCAGTGTTTCTAACCACTTTGCCGTGCTCTCAGCAGACATCCACATCTAAGATCAGCTGAGGCCTTTAAAACATTTAAGCTCTGCCATCACAGGATATAGCACCACTCTTTTTCAAGCACTGTGAATGCGTGTCTCAGCTTTGAACGACTCTTCCCCAGCAGAAATGCCCGTGTTTGTTATTTTCACCTCTTATGCTACGTGGTTTGTGCAGACAGTCTAATGGCATCAAGAGGATGTTTTGAGACAAGCCCCACATTTGCTTCCTTTGCCTCCAACCTGTTTTTTCCTCTATATCCCTAGTTGCTATAACCCAGATCAGCGCTACGCCTGCTGCTTATCCACACCTTTCCGGTGCCTTTGCTGCTAAATTATTTTATTATCATTTTTATTGAATTTATATACCGCCGTATACCCAGAGGTCTCAGGGCGGTTCAAGAAGGGACCAACTGCTGCCCCATTTGAAGGGGGAAGAGAAATTAGCACCCATTAACCTCCCCAGCCCAGAGACGGCAGAAACATAAGTGCAGCTTAAACAATGTCAAAATATTTAATACGTGTTGCACACGCCAGAAGTTTACAATTGCCATACAAAAACACATCAACCGGAGGAAGAATATTGTACAAAGTGTCCTCTCTCCCATAACCTTTATAAAACAAAGGCTGGGAGTAATCACCCCAGGGAAGTGTCCCTCAAGAGATCTGCAAACACAGTCCCAACACACCTTCTCAGCCCTTCAAGCCTAGTGTTTTAGGGGCTTATCCTCCCCCCCCCCCCAAAAAAAACCCCTAATCTTACAGCAAACTTTCCAAGGGTTGCTCGGAAGAACATGCTCTGCGCGGCACGAGAACAAGGCAAGGGTATGACCTTCAGAACCGCTTGGACTGGAGGGTGGATGGAAAGAGGGAAGGGAGGGAGGGCAGGAAAACGCTGAGCTGCTTCCACGCAGACTGCAAAATCACAACCGGGGGGACGGAGGAGAAACCGTCTCTCCAGCCCACCCCGTCCAAAGTTTTAAACGCCGCAAATTGCCCTGGTCCAGTCGCGCCCGCATCCCTCCGCGGGGAAAGAACGGGTGGCGCATGGAAGGAGCTTCTCGTCTAGCAGCCTGGCAGCTTGAAATCCGAAGCAAACCCGGATCGACGTGCAGCCACCTCTCTCCTGCCCCCCCCCCCCGCCCGCGGTCCCAATAATATGCAACCGGGGAAAATAGGCAAGTTCAGAAAGCCACGATGGCCGTGCTCCAAGGGTTGAGGTTGCGCAGCATGGAGTCGTCGCAGCAGATCGGCCCCGGCTCGGCGTCCGCTGCTGCTCCGGCCGACGCCTCGTCCTTGTCGTCGTCGTCTTCCTCGGCTTCCCTCCGCCGGCGCCGCCCGGCGCCCGAGGGCTTTTTGCCGAGCAGTCCCGAGAAGCTGGAGCCGAAGATACTGATGAGGCTGGCCACGTTGCCCGTCTCCAGGTCGCCGCCGCCGCCGTCGTGGTGCCTGGGCTTCTGCGGCTCCCGCTCCCTGCGCGGCTTCTTCAGCGGGGAGCTCCCCGACGGCGCGCCCTCGCCTCGTTGCGCAGCGGCTCCCCGCTTCCTGGGGCAGCAGGGCGGAGAGGGAGCCTCGGCCGGCTGCTTGCCGGCATCCGACGTCGGAGAAGAGCAGCCGCAGCAGCGCCGCGCCAGCCGATTAGCATCCCAATCCGGCGCGAGGTGCCGCGGCGACGGGGGAGCCCTGCGCTCCGAAGGCAGCGCCGCCGGCTGCAGGGAAAACGGAGGCGAGGGAGGAAAGACGGGCAGCCTCGAAGGCGGTCCTCCTCCTCCTCGGAGCGGATCCGCACCAGGCGCCATCGGCCCCGCCTGCGCGCCATCCAACTCGCTCAGGTACACCTGCCGGGCGCTGCGCAAGACGAGCGAGACCAGGAGGTTCCGGTGCAGCTTGACGCCGCCGCGCTGGCCCCGCGCGCCGTACATCTTGCCCAGCGAGATGCTGACGATGCGCTGCGCCTCCAGCTTGCAATCCATGCCCGACGGTATGCCCTCGGCCCGGCGCGCAGGGCCAGCAGGGGCGAACGCAAGCGGGAGCAGCCCGTCCGCCGCGCAAAACCCACTGCGCGTCTCCGTCGAAGGAGCAGCCAGCAGAACCTCACCAGCCGCCGCGCTCCATCCCGCGGCCGATTGAAGCCAGCCCAGCCCGGAGCGCGCGGTTTTGAGAACGCAGCGCGTTGCGCCGGAGCCAATCAGAGCAGCGGGCGGTTGCCCGGCTCCGCCCACCCCCGTCTAGCCTCCGGCGCGCGCCCGGCTTCCTCCCTCATGCGCGCGCCCGCCCCGCGCGCTCGGCCAATGGGGAGCGTGGGAAGCGAGATTCGAATGGGTCCTTGGCCCCGCCCCTGCCGCCTGCTGAGCCCGCGCTTCAAAGAGGCGAAGCGTTCCTGGCGCGCTGGGGGCTGCGAAGAAGGGGTTGCAAGAGATTTTTTTTGTGCAGATAAGCGAACCTCTCCCAATTCCCCCAGGAAGCGTGCGTGTGCAGGATCGCAGCCTTTCTGCACCCTCTTGGCGCTTCCAGATGATCCAAGCCTTTTTTTTATTCTTTTGATGTTGCTCACTCCCTGTTCTATTCCCTCCAACATTTCTCCGATGAAAATAGGGACCATCCTATTCCATAACCTCCAACATTTCTCCAGTGAAAATAGGGACATCCTATTCCATAACCTCCAACATTTCTCTATTGAAAACGGGAACATCCTATTCCATACCCTCCAGCATTTCTCTTTTTTTAAAAAAAAAAATAATTTTTATTAACTGGCCAATCACATCAAATTAAATCACATCATATAAATTCCGAATTACAAAGCCAAATTTTTAAATTTTGTTGGGGGAACCCATACTTCAAGATCCAAAGGGGAATTCAGATCATCTTCTTATTACTGCGTTAATGTCCAAATCAGTCCCAATCAGTCCAAACAAAGTTCATAATTCTATCCAGTCTTATCTGGGTGTTGCCACATCATATCTTGTTCGTATAGTTTCTCTTTTTCCTTTACGATCTCTTCTGTTAGTCTCCTTAAGCCGATAGCAAGTGTAATAATCCTGTGTGGATTTCCCGTTCCTCCACTAAGTCCAGATGGTTTCCATATATCTCCTTCGTAGATAACATCACTTTATCCCTCGTAAATTTTGGCATTTGTCGCTCTTAAGTCCCACCGAGGAGTTGATTCACGATATGTAAACAACTCTATTTCTCTCTTTCTCCTCCCAGACCCAAGAGCTCCCACAATGCCTCACAAAATGGCGAACGGCATTTTTTCCTGACTGCGTCACTCCAAAACTCTTAGCTTTCCAGCTTCATCTTGAAACATTGCTTTGGATCAAAAGTTTATCTCCACACAGCCTTAAATCCACAGCTTAAGTCCTTAATTTCTGACTCATTAGGGGAGGGGGATTCTTGTTAAATCACATAAAAAGTTAGAGGCAGGTTTTCCCCCCCTCCCCCTTCAGTCATTACCGTATCTTGACGTTCTTCTCGTATTTTATTGTTGTCTTGTTATCAGAGATCTCTTCTGTCAGCAGTATTTACTCCCCTTTTTCCTTGATGTATGTGCAATTAATCATGTCCAAATTATTTCTTTTAAAGATCATTGCAACCAGCGGCGCGAATCGGGGACGGCGTCGAGGAGTGCCGAAAATCCCACAGGAGGGCTTTGTGCCTAGTGCCCCCACCCCCACAAATTCGGGGGTGGTATAGGGCACAGCAGGCAAGGGCCGTCCCCCCCATAATCCTGGGGGGGTTAAGGAGGCTAATTACCCCCATCATAGCCTCCAAATTACCTCGTGTGGGTCGGAGAGATGTTATTGTCAGCCATCTTCCGATGCGCCACCTAGTGGGCCCCCCCTCCAGCATTTCTCCAATGAAAATAGGGACATCCTATTCCATACCCTCCAACATTTCTCCAAGGAAAATAGGGACACCCTATTCCATACCCTCCAACATTTCTCCATTGAAAATGGGAACATCCTATTCCATACCCTCCAACATTTCTCCATTGAAAATGGGAACATCCTATTCCATACGCTCCAACATTTCTTCAATGAAAATAGGGACATCCTATTCCATACCCTCCAACATTTCTCCAATGAAAATAGGAACATCCTTCTCCATACCCTCCAACATTTCTCCAATGAAAATAGGGACACCCTATTCCATACCCTCCAACATTTCTCCAATGAATATAGGGACACCCTATTCCATACCCTCCAACATTTCTCCAATGAATATAGGGACACCCTATTCCATACCCTCCAACATTTCTCCAATGAAAATAGGGACACCCTATTCCATACCCTCCAACATTTCTCCATTGAAAATAGGGACATCCTATGGAAAAGCAGGGCATTCCAGAATCAAATCAGAAACTAGGACAACTTCTGTAAATCCGGGACTGCCCCTTGGAAAATGGGGACACTCGGATGGTGGACTATCACCCTAATCTCTCCTCGTGTCTATTTTTACAGAGCAAAAAGTGGGAATTCACACAAGATGAAAACATCATTCCCCATATGAACAGCAAATGGTTGGACTGAAGTTAAAGCTGTTATAACCCGCGTGGCATTAACTGCAGTTTAGCCATTTGCTGTTTACATGGAGAACGATGCTGACTTTATCGTAAGGAATGCTGACATAACGCAAGCAAAATGCCTTGAACACAATGATGTTATTGCAGAGCTTTCAATGTGTTTTGAATTTTACAGTGCTGAATCCTAAAGTACCGGGTAAAACACAGGTCAAAGTCTCAGCAACTTCTTTGCAGAAAGCTCCTTAATGTAAAGCCAAGCTGATGTAAAGCAAAGCTCACATAAGTAACCTGTTTCCCCATTACAGAGGAAGTAAATAACATGCTAATTTTACCAATGCTCATGCATACTCAATGAATCAGCAAC
The DNA here is from genome assembly GCF_951804945.1 of Podarcis cretensis. Taxonomy (NCBI): domain Eukaryota; kingdom Metazoa; phylum Chordata; class Lepidosauria; order Squamata; family Lacertidae; genus Podarcis; species Podarcis cretensis. The sequence continues at coordinate 94,753,403 of NC_137175.1, forward strand.
AGTCATAGCTTAATAATAGCCAGATCCTTGTCACTTCTGCCAAGCTGTGGCCATTGGCCTTTGAAATAATTGATCTTTTTTATTATTATTAAATATTTTATTGATTTACAGAAGTATGTGTAATGTCTCTCATATTTTTTCCATGTAACATTTTTACAAATCAGTTTCATTTGTTGAGACATTAGGAAGAAAAGGGGGGAGGGGGGAAGATGGGTGAGGGTGGGGTCGGGTGGCGATATTTCTATTTTGCTTAATGTATGTAGGGTTTGGTGTCAGTGTTGCTCGTGACGGTTCTCTGCTGTTCACTTGTGTTCCTTTGGTGGTGAGAGAGGTTGGGGTTGGCCTAGGATGTGATTGTTTGTTTGTGATTGGCTGTGGTGAGCTTTGTTTTTGTGTGTGAGTGGGGTGGGGGGGTGTTTTGGATCAGGTTAGCCATATTGATTTGTATGCTGTTGGCGGACTATTGTCATTGTCTTGCTGGGCTGTGTATGTGATAAAGGAGAGCCATACCGGGGTAAAGGCGTCTTCTTCTGTTTGTCCCCGTGTCAGTTTCAATTTGTTGGTTACCGTAATTTTTCTAGTAGGGCTGTTTCCCATACTATTTGGTACCATTGGTCCATTCTTACTCCTAACAGGTCTCTCCAGTGTCTGGCTATGGTGTTTCTGGCTGCACAGAAGCGATTTTCAGCATCCGGACATGTGCAGACGCAATTTCCGGTATCTGTGTGTGCGCAGACATGATTTCTGGCACTGCTCGGCGAGTCCCCACGCTGCGCTGCTCTGGTTTAGTGCAGCACACGGGGGACTCACTGAGCGGGTCGCTCGGTTCGGGGGTGGCTCGGGGGCCGGTAAAACGGTCTTCGAGGGCCGCATCTGGCCCATGGGCTGCACGTTGCCGACTCCCGTTCTAGATAGTCGGGGGGTACCACATAACACTTGGTTGCTGTTGCTGTTGTTATTATTGAATTTATATAATTTATATATTGAATATATATAATTCAATATATCAGTTTATACTGAAATGATTCTGACATGTTAATTAGGCTACCCATCTACAGTCTGTTGCATCAAATATTTTTTGTTCTGCATATTAAAAAAAACCACCCCATGCGCCGTTGCTTTTTTAGGCTCTCTTCATTTTAAAAAAAATATGTTTACAATACGTGCTATTTCCTTCCCTCTTCTGATATTTTGAGTATCTTGGTCCACAGAAATGCATTGCTATGTGCCACATGGGCAATTATTGCCGTAACTAGTCATAATTGCTGTAGCGCTTGGTCATGTAAGCACTTCTGACAACACCTGACAGTTGTACCCCTGCAGGCTCATAACAACTGTCAAAATGTTTGCATATATGACTCTTCAGGTATACTGATTCCACCCCCCATAATTATAGTCTTAATTTATGATGCTCCTCAACAACTATTTAGGATGAATCAGGATTAAGTGCAAACAGAGAGAGCCAAAATCATTATTATAAAATCTCACTACAGCCCAAGAGAGACAGGCTGCAATCGGTAATGATCAGTAATCACTTACACCAGGCTGCAATTCCATAATAATAATAATAATAATAATAATTTATTATTTATACCCCACCCATCTGGCTGGGCCTCCCCAGCCACTCTGGGCGGCTTCCATAGAAACCAAAAATACAGTAAAATATCACACGTTAAAAACTTCCCTGCCTTAAGATGTCTTCTGAATGTCAGGTAGTTGTTTATCACTTTGAGATCTGCTGGAAGGGCGTTCCACAGGGCGGGCGCCACTACTGAGAAGGCCCTCTGCCTGGTTCCCTGTAGCTTTGCTTCTCGCAATGAGGGAACCGCCAGAAGGTCCTCGGCGCTGGACCTCAGCGTCCGGGCAGAATGATGGGGGTGGAGACGCTCCTTCAGGTATACTGGACCGAGGCCATTTAGGGTTTTAAAGGTCAACACCAACACTTTGAATTGTGCTCGGAAACGTACCGGGAGCCAGTGTAGTTCTTTCAAGATCGGTGTTATATGGTCTCGGCGGCCGCCCCCAGTCACCAGTCTAGCTGCCACATTCTGGATTAGTTGTAGTTTCCGAGTCACCTTCAAAGGTAGCCCCACGTAGAGTGCATTGCAGTAGTCCAAGTGGGAGATAACCAGAGCATGCACCACTCTGGCGAGACAGTCCGCGGGCAGGGAGGGTCTCATCCTGCGTACCAGGTGGAGCTGGTAAACAGCTGCCCTGGACACAGATTTGACCTGTGCCTCCATGGACAGCTGTGAGTCCAAAATGACTCCCAGGCTGCGCACCTGGTCCAGAGTTTTATATTGATTTTTTGCACACTCTCTCTTTCTTTGGAGGGGGGGTTAGTACTAGGTTTCCTTGCACACTCAGAACACAGTGTGACATTTCTGAGTAAACCTACAATTGGACTATGCAGCTGAATAATCGGAGGTGTACAATTTGTACATTTTAGTAGATTTATTTATGAGCTGTAGCAGGCCTACCCAGGATGAGAACATGGAGAAGATCAGGAGGTGGCTGTCCTTGTGTTTATTTCTTGTGAGTCCCTCAGAGCTAATTCTCAGAGAAGCAGCAACCCAAACTTTCGGCTGCATCACTTCAGACTGCAGATGAGGGCTCAAACACAAAGGTTTAATATTCCTTAATACTAGTACTAAGTTAGTTTTATCCCTGATATCTAGAGCTTTTGATGGGGAAACATCAGATGTATGAGCCAGTCTAAAGTGCCAAAGTCCAGCAACAGGTTCTGGTCCTACTCTGAGTCTGATTATTAGAATGCAGGCACGAAAAAGTCACGATTCTGTTTGCATTATACAAAAATATGTCTTTATATTAAAATATCCCTAGAAACGTTTTGAAAATATCCCTAGAAACGTTGCTGGATTTGTCACCTCAGCATCTGAAGTTTACTTGCAACCTTTAGCTAGCTAATATAAGCACAGGAATAACAGGTGACTTTGGAGGGGTATTTTTGTTAGGCGGGGGTTGCAAGGTGCATAAAAGGCTTGAGGCACAAGCCCATGATTCAGATTTGCATATTGCTAATCTGTGAGGGTTGCCGTATTCCCAAAAGTGTTGTTGAGCTCCACCACCACCCCTAACATCCCCCCAAAAAAAATTGTTTGGGGGCTTTTTTTAAAAAAAAATAAAATAGCCCAACTTGCCATATGTCTGGGTTTTCCTGGACATTTTGCCAATTCAGCAAAAATCTGTCTGGATGCCATTTTTCCATAGCTGTCAACTTACAGATTTGAAAATAAGGGACCAGCAGCCTCAAAAATAAGGGATCAGCAGCCAAAATAAGGGATTTTCCACACAAGTATGTTCAACTTCTGAGCCCCTCCTAGCCAAAGGCAGAAAGCCCAGCCAGCAGCCAAGTGAAACCTCAAGCGGTGGTTCCCACAGCACAGCAACCCGGCAAAGGGGATGCAGCAAGGAAAACCACCACCACCTCTCCGCTGGGAAGCGCTGAGCAAATGCGAGTCCCCAGGCAACACGGCCAATTTGATTGGCACAAGGCATGCAACCTCCACCCCCCAGTCGTTCTTAGACTCCTTATTGGGTGAGCAACGCAGCCAGGCAACACAGTTGGAGCCTCCCTCCTCCCTGGCCGGCAGGGAGGGAGGGAGGGAGAGGAGCTGCTTCCTTTGAAACCCGGGAAATTTAAGGGACAGCAGCAGGACATGGCGCTGGGATAAGGGACTTTCCCGCCAAATAAGGGACGATTGACAGCTATGCATTTTTCTTAGCGATTCCCGGATGTGTCCGGGGAAAACCTGGACGTATAGCAGCCCTAAATTTATATCTACAGGTGCATGAGGGCAAATTAAGATGGATAGTGCCTGGTGATCTCACCATCCCCACACTTTGCTGTGGTTGGACTCCCTGCAAATTAAAACATAAAAATTATACAGTTGGTTTTTTAAGGGGGAAAGGGGTAGGTGATCTTGGGCCTGGCACAAAAGACAAGGGTCTCAAGCCCTCCCCCCTGCCCCCAGCTACCCCCTAACAGGGTCCCTGGGCTGTGGTTACTTTGGGGGGGGGGAGAGATTTGGCCTTTTAATGCCATCTGGAGAAAGACAGAAGAACTAAAGAACTAACAGTGCAGTTCTATATGTCAGTCCCTGTGGACTGAATAGGACTTACTACTGGAAGAAGCAAAGATCACCAATGTTGAAGCAATGATTCTTGAACATCAAGTTCATTGGACTGGTCATGTTGTGCGGATGCCTGATTATCGTCTTCCAAAGCAGCTACTCTATTCCGAACTTAAAAATGGAAAGCGTAATGCTGGTGGTCAACAAAAGAGGTTTAAAGACTCTCTCAAGGCAAATCTTTAAAAATGTAGTATAAGCACAGACAACTGGGAAACACTGGCCTGCGAGGGCTCCAGTTGGAGAACAGCCTTTACCAAAGGTGTCGTGGACTTTGAAGACGCTCGAACTCAGGATGAAATGTGCTAAGAGGAAGGCATGTTTGGCAAACCCTCACCGTGATCGACTCCTGCCCAGAAACAGAACCGTCTTTCCCATTGGGTTTACTGGTGCGTTGCGCCAGGGCGCTGGCCTCTCAGGGGCGCCCCAGCGAGCGGGGGAGCTGTGCGGCTTTGCCAGCGGCCTCCCCTTTCCCTCCTGCACACCTGCCAGCTGCGCCCCATCAACCATATGGCTGGCAGGAGTGCAGCTTGCCTCCCAAGCTTCTGCAGGATATGTTTAAGACGGCCCTGCCCATAAACCCATGTCCCCACTGTGGAAGGACGTGTGGATCCAGAATTGGCCTCCACAGTCACTTATGGATTCACTGTTAAGACCGTGTTCATGGAAGACAATCTTACTCGGCTACGAGGGATCGCCAAAGAAAACTACCTGCAAAGATGGTTGCAGCCTTAGCGGCTTCCTCACTGGAAATGAGATAGGAGGAGAAAACGGAAAGGGAAAGGATGGAACAGAAGCAAATTACTGCTTATGCAACAATACCCTGAACAGCAGGAAAGGTGAAGGACGCTTGGGTAATGTGCCCTTCCTGTTGAAAGCCACCGGTACTATATAGAGAGATGAAAAACTATTGTTTCAGAAGGATGTGAGGATAAGGTGATTGCACCCTTAATCTGGGTCTCCTTGGCTGGACACAGGGGGGCAAAACAGTGGTCACTTTTAAGAATCCTAATTGTCTTTAGTTACATGTGTTTGTGTGTGCTTGTGTGTTCCACAAACGCAAGAGGTCCATACACACAACAGAGTGCAACAGGTTGTAAGAGACAGGATCTTTGTAAAGCCCTTTAGACCCTTTGAAGAGCATACGTTCTTTAGAATACCAGTCACACCTCTTTCTTAAAGTAAAAAAGTCTTATTTCACTGGGACTTCTTTCCCTTTTTGTGCAAGTAAAATTCTTGCCGCTGTCAGACCCCAACTCCTGAATGCCTCCATTTTGGAAGAAGAATAAGAAGAGTTTGGATTTGATATCCCGTTTTATCACTACCCTAAGGAGTCCCAAAGCAGCTAACATTCTCCTTTCCCTTCCTCCCCCACAACAAACACTCTGTGAGGTGAGTGGGGCTGAGAGACTTCAGAGACGTGTGACTGGCCCAAGGTCACCCAGCAGCTGCATGTGGAGGAGCAGAGACGCGAACCCGGTTCACCAGATTACGAGTCCACCGCTCTTAACCACTACACCACACTGGAACGTTTCGGCTCCTGAATGCCGCAAACCTGGAAGTAAGTGTTCTGGTTTTCGAACATTTTTTGGAAGCTGAATGTCCGACACGGCTTCTGCTTGAGTGCAGGAAGCTCCTGCAACCAATCGGAAGCTGCGCCTCGGTTAAACATTTCAGAAACCGAATGGGCTTCCGGAACAGATTATGTTCAACAACCGAGGTTTGACTATACATGAATAAATTTCTATACCGTTTGGGTCATTCTGTCTCTATAATTCCGAAAAGGAAAGCTTCTGGTTTTGTTTTTTACAAACGTTATTTTAAACATCTTTTTCAATTCATTATATATCATTTCCCAGTAAGCTTTAACCCTACTACAAGACCACCACATATGATAAAAAGAGGCTTCTTTCTCTTTCCATTTCCAACCCTAACTCTTGGCCTTCCATTTTAAATATCCCAGCAACAGCAACAACGCTTTGCTTCTTTTCAGGATCACTGAGAACTGCTCCGAATGGCTGCTCTCAGATTGCCGAAAGAGGAGCAGAACACATTGCCCTTTTAAGAAGGCAGATGTTTTGGTCCTGGTTCCCCCTGTGGCTTTCTCCTTTCCTTTCCCTCCTCCAGACCCAGATTGATGTCATGATAAATTTCAGTTGGAGTCAGTCCCATGGCTGCTTGGGAGTTCAGATCCTCTTGGGCGACTTTGTTGTCTGTCTCAGGGAGAGGCAGAGGCTGTGTGTGTGTGTGTGTGTGTGTGTGTGTGTTGGTGTGCGTTGTGGACGCCACACGAGAACTGTGTTTCTCTTCCGCAGAGCCTGTGATTGGTTCAGAACGGATGCTGGGGTTCCCTGCATTGATTGGTTAGATTATATTATAATCCTGGGTACTGATGCACTACATGGCTGTGGTCTGAGCTGTGCTGTGTTGCTTTTCTCACACTTTCAATCAGTGGCGTAGCGTGGGTTGTCAGCAGCCGGGGCAAGGCAAGTAATTTGCGCCCCCTAACCTGTGGATTTTAGCACACACACCCTCCACAGTGGGCGGCGACCCGGCGACTCGGATCGGATTCGCACAGCCAGCACTGCAGTGAGAGAGAGTGAGTGATCCAGGTAGGGGCAAAGAGCTGCGAGTGCGAGCGCGCACCCCCAGATCTTGCGCCCGGTGCGGCCGGCCCCCCCTGCACCCCCCACGCTACGCCACTGCTTTCAATGCCTCTGTCCTGGAGAAATGGCTCCCCACCACCCTCGCATGGCGGTGGGAGGGAGGGAGGAGTGTAACTTTATGTGCTAATCTCTCCCTTGTGATCTAACTGTTCTGGAAGGGTTTGACAAACAATTAACGATCCTCCCTCCAGTGCTCAGCTGCGACAAAGGTGTTCTTCCCCCCCCCCTTTTCTTTAAGAAGGGGGGATTTGATTTCTTAGTGACTGCAGAGCAGGTGATGACAGAGACATGGAAGGAATAATTCAAATTGTAACCCCACCTAGAAGGGAAATCAGACCACACTATAAGGAAGCGCCAAACAGGAAACAGCTTGCCGTGTGCATTCATAATTGCAGAAAAGTGTGCTCATGACAGATTGCTTGTTGTCCTAAATTTGCATTTGTCATCCATTGAAGAAGTGCCTAGTGTAGCCTTTAGGCAGTAAAATATTGTTGACTAGGAACGTGTGGCATCCACATCCAGGCTGGTCAAAAGCCGCCGTGAGACTTATTCTCGCATACAGCATGCAGAATCTTGTCTAGAACCAGTGGAAACAGAATGACTGAGCTGCATTAACGATTCTCACCGACAGCATTTGCAGAGCAGTGAGGCAGGGAAACAAAGCCGCTGTCAGACAGAAGCCTGATTGTTAGAAGCCTGTGTTCAGATTCCTACTTCATCATGAAGCTCTCAGAAGACTTCTCCCCCCCCCCTTTTCTTTTTTTCTCTCTCTCTCCCTTCCTCTCCCTACTCCCCCCCCTCTCTCTCTCTCTCTCTCTCTCTCTCTCTCTTTCTCTCTCTCTCTCTCTCTCTCTCTCTCTCTCTCTCTCTCTGCCCTGCCAACCTTGCAAATGTGTTGCAGGGGTGAAACTAGACTTTATTTCACCCACGATGCCCCTCTGGAGACTTAACCCAGGGCAAAAAACCTGCCTAGCCTCGTAGCTCTGTTTGCTGTGAACATAAAAAAGGAATAATTTTAAAACAGGAACCAATGTCCACATAGCACTGCTTTAGGTGAACAAAAAAAAAGCTCAATTGGGATGGTACAATTTTGTTTTTTTAAATCCTGGCAATGGGTAAAAGCTCTAATATGTATTGTTGACATCTGTCTGTTCCCAAGAAACAATGTCGTGCATCTCTGGGGGGTGAAGCCAAAGTGCTGTTTTAGCAGCACCAAGGTGACTTTCCCCGGGCACAAGCCTGGCCATTGTGTAGGGGAGGTAATGGGCTGCACAGACAACAAGACTCCCCTCTTGGCCTCACTGATGTGGTCCAACTGAGGTCTAGGAGAGACTCAGAGACAGTGTGGGCTGCTGTTGCTACACTGAGTAAGCCGAAAAGGTGTAGGTTGAGCCAAAGAGTTCTGGCGCACTGGCTCAGAACCTTTGGAAAAAGTCATTGTTTTAGTGCATTGCAAGTTCCCTCCCATCTGGGTTGCAGGAGGAATTGGGAGGGTGGTGGCAGCAACCATCGGAGAGTAAGACCCTCTTGGGCAGCCCTGCAAAGCTGTGGGGCAATGAAAGAGGTATAAAAGCCTCTCTTGGGAATCTCCTCTTTGTCATAAGCCTCACTGCTGTGCTGGTAACCAAGAACTAAGAAGGCCTTGAGGATAGCTCAGTCTGTAGGACATGAGACTCTTAAACTCAAGGTTGTGGGTTTGAGTCCCAAGTTGGGCGAAATCTTGCTGCATTGCAAGGGGTTGGACTAGATGACCCGCAGGGTCCCTTCCAAGTCCACAATTCTTTGATTGTATGAAATGCAAGGATAATGCATCTTTTGCCAGCGCTTGCACCACTTTGGGTTTTTAGCAATTAGTATTTGGCCAATAAATACGGTATATTGCCTTTGTTCCTGTAATCTTTTTATCATTCTTGGAGGCGTTGCTGGCAAGAGTCCTCTCCCATCTCTCTTTTTCTGTAGCCACTGTTGCGTATAAGTTACAGGAGGGAAGCAAAATGTGCACATCAAGATGTGCGTGCGCGCAACTACAACGCAACGCCCCTCCCGCTCACTAGGTAATACCAAAAAACTGGGAAACAAACTATGAGCACACGGCAGCACTGCCTTAACAGATTAAATTGCCTTTGTGGGTGGTTGTGAATGCATGGCCTCCCCCTCCAGCCCCCCCCCCCCCCCACAACACACACACAGCACTCCATCTATAGAAAGTATACTTAATGAGTACCTTATGGGGCAACCTTTTGAAGGGAAGGGATGGAGTCCAGCTGCGTCTCCCCTACCTCCCTTAGCATCGGGGTTTATTCAATCGCGTCCTCCTTGCATTTCCCTGTACACCAGTGCGCCATTCTGCCCTGCAACAGCAAAAATCTGCAGCACTTTTTAAATGCTGGTGGGAATAAGGCAGGTTTTCTGATAAGGAACTCCCCTAACCCCTGAAGCCACAATAAACATTTTGGCACATACAGAGGAGCATTTAAAAATATTTTTTTTTAACCGTAAGAATCGGGAAATGGAAGGTACCGTTCAACAGAGTAACACGGCAAGGTGAAATATTTCCCGTGATGCTCGAACTTTTCATTTTCCCCTTCTAAGGCAAAGGAAATATTTGCTGCCTGAGGCAAGGTTGCAGAAAGGAGGCACAGCCCCGGGGCTCTGTGCAAAAACCTAAAGCCAAGAAGCTTTGTTAAGCAGATAGAAGTCACCGCTCTGCAGAAAGCACCTGAGCCGAGACCTTTTAACAAGCACCTTCAGCTGCTCAGATTTGATTGTGGAAACGGGTTTCGGGGACCCAAGGTGTCTGTGCAGATTAAAGGATCCCCTCCGCCAAAAAGGTTGACAACAAAGTCCTTCCTCTAACAAGCCCTCTGCAAGGGAAGCAGCTTTTCAGAATAAGATCAGAGGTGCCGGTGGGATGAGACATAAAGGACTGCTTCTGGCGGCTGAGCCGTGGACCTAGGCCTGCGTCTACTTTCCCTGTGATCGGATACCTGGCGCTATAGCTCTGCGCCTTCACGGCCCTCTGACTCCCTTGAGAGCATGTCACAATAATGAGCAGAATCTTAAAGCGCAGGAGACTGCCTTTGAAATATTCAGTGCGGCTCCAGTTTGTATGTATGTTTGTTTCTGAAGTGCAGAGAGGGAAGGAGGCAGACGGTTCCCACTCCTCCTCCACCGCTGCCCCCACTTCCCTCTGCCTTGTTTCAAAGACGGGCCTTGGTGATGCTTTCAGCTTCTAATAATCCAGCGCTGGATGACAATGGAACACCTGAGGGAGATGACAGCCGACCAAGCCTTGGGAGTTCCACTTCAGTTCACAATGAAAGCAAATAGGTCAGGCAAGCCCCGAACAAAGGAAGCCGGAGCTGCAGGAGGGTCCATGCGAAATGGTGCAAGGGCCCCGGCGGTCTTGCTGCTTTAACAGAACAAAAAATGGGAAGCACAAAGGGGCAGGTTTTGTTTTTCTTCCACAAAAAGCAGTGGAAGGTGTGGTTGACTCTCCAAAATGAGACCAACCTATGTATCCTGTGTTTGGGGCAGGGGTTACTTTGCATTTAGTGAGAGAGAGAGAGAGAGAGAGAGAGAGAGAGAGAGAGTGTGTGTACCTGGGAGTTTCTACTATGCTGAGTTAGTTAGAAATCGTTGTGCAGCCTTGGTACCGCACAAATTGCTCTCTGGGGAACTGAATGCAGGGGTAGGATGAGTTACAACTGAAGCTAAAGGAGCACGTTTGCCTCCAGTTTGCTTGTATACAGTGGTACCTCGGGTTAAGTACTTACGGTAATTCGTTCCAGAGGTCTGTTCTTAATCTGAAACTGTTCTTAACCTGAAGCACCACTTTAGCTAATGGGGCCTCCTCCTCCTCCTGCTGCTGCTGCTGCTGGAGCACAATTTCTGTTCTCATCCTGAAGCAAAATTCTTAACCCAAGGTACTATTTCTGGGTTAGTGGAGTCTGTAACCTGAAGCATATGTAACCCGAGGTACCACTTATATTTATAAATATCATTGCAAAGGCACACAGCATCAGTCTCTCTCAAAAAAGGAAATGAAACCAATGACGCCCTCAATGTTGTTGTTGTTGTTGTTGTTGTTGTTTTATACCCTGCCCATCCGGCTGGGTTTCCCCAGCAACTCTGGGTGGCTTACAGCACATAAAAAATGGTAAAACATTTGACATAAAAAAAATCCCGATAAAGGGTTGCCTTCAGTTGCCTTCTAAAAGTCAGATAGTTGTTTATTTTCTTGACATCGGATGGGAGGGTGTTCCACAGGGCGGGTGCCACTACCGAGAAGGCCCTCTGCCTGGTTCCCTGTAACCTCACTTCTCGCAGTGAGGGAACCGCCAGAAAGCCCTTGGAGCTGGACCTCAGTGTCCGGTCTGAATGATGGCGGCGGAGGCGCTCCTTCAGATACACTGGGCTGAGGCTGTTTAGGCTTTAAAGATCAGCACCTGAGGTTGGCAGGGTTCAGTTCTGTCCCCCATGCTCTTTAACATCTACATGAAACTGCTGAGTGGGGTCACCTGAAATTTCAGAGCATGTGGTCAGCAATATGCTGATGACAGACAGCTCTCCTTCTTTACATCTGCCGGTGAGGCAGTGGATGTGCTGAACCGATGTCTTGTTTTGGTAATGAACTGGATGAGAGCCAACAAACCAAAGCTCAGACCAGATAAGATGGGGACACTGTTAGTGGGAGATTCCATAGACCGGATGGATAGGAAGTTTCTGTGCCCTTGACGGGGCTACACTCCAGGTACACAGCTTATGTATGCTCCTGGAACCAATGTTCACGTCAGGCTCGAGTGCCTGCCATCAGCTTGGGCTGGTGGCTCAGCTAGACCCCTATCTAGACAGGGATAGCCTGACGTCTGTTGTCTATGCTCCGGTAACTTCTAGGTTAGATTACTGCAATGCACTATATGTGGGGCTGCCTTTAAGATGGTTTGGAAACTGTAGCTGGTGCAGAATTCAATGGCCGGGTTCTCCACCAGGACAAGATGGTCTGAGCACAAGTCCATTCTGGAGTTTAGTGCTGCAACTGCCATGTCTGTGCTGGCAAGTGCAATGTGAGCACCAGGTTGGGCAGCAGGTTGGTGAAGACTGGTGTGGGACCCAGGTGTGCTGGGTTCTGCTCCACGTTGTGGGTGCCTGGTGCCCATGTGATGATACACACATTGCACGTATGATGTCACACGGCATGTTGCGTCGCGTGCATGACATCACACAGCGCGGTGATCCCCGCTGGACCCTCCCGCAGCTGTGATGAGCCCTTTTGGGCCTTGGCACACTATATGACATCATGTGCATGCCACGTGGGGTCACCCAGCTGGGCACCCACAGTAAAAATTTTGTTGGTGCATCGGCACCCAGGCCCTCCCAGAAATGGCGCCTATGGTGGGGCCACTCTTGTAGTTCACATTGGGGTCATAGCTGTCAACCATCCCTTATTTGGCGGGAAAGTCCCTTATCCCAGTGCTGTGTCCCGCTGCTGTCCCTTATTGATGATGTCCCTTAAATTTCCCGGGTTTCAAAGGAAGCAGCTCCTCTCCCTCCCTCCCTCCCTGCCGGCCAGGGAGGAGGGAGGCTCCAACTGTGTTGCTTGGCTGCGTTGCTCACCCAATAAGGAGTCTAAGAACAACTGGGGGGTGGAGCTTGCCTGGGGACTCGTCTTTGCTCAGCGCTTCCCAGCGGAGAGGTGACGGTGGTTTTCCTTGCTGCATCCCCTTTGCCGGGTTGCTGCGCTGTGGGAACCACCGCTTGAGGCTTCGTTTGGCTGCTGGCTGGGCTTTCTGCCTTTGGCTCGGAGGGGCTCAGAAGTTGAACATACCTGTGCTCTGAAAATCCCTTATTTTGGCTGCTGACCCCTTATTTTCGAGGCTGCTGGTCCCTTATTTTCAAATCTGTAAGATGACAGCTATGGTTAGGGTCCCTCAAACGCACCAGTGGATTGGATCATTTTGTGTTTGTAGTCCAGAGAGTTTTGTAATGTTTACCTTAAATAGCTGAAATATTTGTGTAAGCCCTGAATCCAGCCTTCTGCTCCACAAGGCTAAAAACTAGCTATCTTTCCACACTAGCTGAGGTACGGGGGCCACTTTCCCCTCCCCTTGACTGTGCATTTAACTGCTACATGCCAAGGAAATACTCAGGGGGCGAAACCTTCTCTTCCACACACATCCAGTGGCGTAGCGTGGGGGGTGCAGGGGGGGCCGGCCGCACCGGGCGCAACATCTGGGGGTTAGGGTTAGGGGGCGCAAATCCACGGGTTAGGGGGCGCAAATTACTTGCCTTGCCCCGGGTGCTGACAACCCACGCTACGCCACTGCACACATCTGCAGTGTGGGGTACAAGGGAACTTTCAGGTGGTGAATTCAAATAGTGATGAATTAACAAACAACGGTTAGAAAGGAGGATGAGTCCTGCCAGGAAAAGGGGAGAGGGGGCAATCCTGATTGGATAACCGATACTGTGCCATACAAATTGGTCCAACTTAAGCCATCACTCAGCCAGTTTTATCTCTCATTTTGGCGGTCCAGCAAGCACGGCCTGCACGGAAAATGCAACTGCCATTCCAAATAAGAGTAATAAATCATGTTTCAGCCACTTTGGGGAGCCTGCAGGACTGTGAACAAATTAGCATGTACTCGTTTCAAATTAATGGATCATTTTCCGGGGCTAACATAAACCATCCCTTCCACTCTCTGTACCTGAGCAATATCCATTTCCATATTCTATTTAAATTAGCACTAGGTATGAAGGAGATTGGGACGCAGGTGGCGCTGTGGGTAAAAACCTCAGTGCCTAGGACTTGCCGATCGAAAGGTCGGCGGTTCGAATCCCTGTGGCGGGGTGCGCTCCCGTCGTTCGGTCCCAGCGCCTGCCAACCTAGCAGTTCGAAAGCACCCCCGGGTGCAAGTAGATAAATAGGGACCGCTTACAAGCGGGAAGGTAAACGGCGTTTCCGTGTGCGGCTCTGGCTCTGGCTTTGGCTCTGGCCAGAGCAGCGATGTCACGCTGGCCACGTGACCCGGAAGTGTCTCCGGACAGCGCTGGCCCCCGGCCTCTTGAGTGAGATGGGCGCACCAACCCCAGAGTCTGGCAAGACTGGCCCTTACGGGCAGGGGTACCTTTACCTTTACCTTTATGAAGGAGATTAGTGATGTATGGAATGTATGTATGCATGGAATAGTGATGTATGGAAGTGAGAGCTGGACGCTGATCACCGAAGAATTGATGCTTTTGAATTATGGTGCTGGAGGAGACTCTTGAGAGTCCCATGGGCTGCAAGAAGATCAAACCTATCCATTCTAAAGGAAATCAGCCCGGAGTGCTCACTGGAAGGACAGATTGTGAAGCTGAGGCTCCAATACTTTGGCCACCTCATGAGAAGAGAAGACTCCCTGGAAAAGACCCTGATGTTGGGAAAGATTGAGGGCACAAGAAGAAGGGGACGAGATGGCTGGACAGTGTTCTCGAAGCTACCAGCATGAGTTTAACCAAACTGCGGGAGGCAGTGGAAGACAGGAGTGCCTGGTGTGCTCTGGTCCATGGGGTCATGAATAGTTGGAAACGACTAAACGACTAAACAACAACAACATGAAGGAGAGGCTGCGTTTTAAGCCTGGAGGAAAAGTGGGGGCAGGGGGAATGAGTGACTGTCTCGCCAGAGTGGTGCCTGCTCTAGTTATCTCTCACTTGGACTCCTGCAATGCGCTCTATGTGGGGCTACCTTTGAAGGTGACCCAGAAACTGCAACTACTCCATAATGCGGTAGCTAGACTGGTGACTGGGAGTGGCCGCCGAGACCACATAACACCGGTCCTGAAAGACCTACCAGTACATTGGCTCCCAGTACGTTTCCAAGCACAATTCAAAGTGTTGGTGCTGACCTTTAAATCCCTAAACGGCCTCAGTCCAGTATATCTGAAGGAACATCTCCAGCCCCAACATTCTGCCCAGACACTGAGGTCCACCTCCAAGGGACTTCTGCCGGTTCCCTCACTGTGAGAAGTGAGGTTTCAGGGAACCAGGCAGAGGGCCTTCTTGGTGGTGGCGCCCGCCCTGTGAAATGCCCTCCCATCAGATGTCAAGAAAATAAACTACTATCTGACTTTTAGAAGACATCTGAAGGCAGCCCTGTTTAGGGAAGTTTTTAATGTTTGAAGTTTTATTCTGTTTTTAATGTTCTGTTGAAAGCCGTCCAGAGTGGCTGGAGAAACCCAGCCAAAAGGGCGGGGTAGAAATAATAAATTATTATTATTATTATTATTATTATTATTATTATTTATTTTTGCTCAGCAAAAAAAGAAGACTTGGCTTGTCAAGATATTCATGGTGGCAGGTGAGAGGATTTTGGAGCAACATGTTGGAATAGCATTTATTGGGGGAGGTGTCGTGTTGTAAATGGCACTCAGACCTGGGGTTTATGTGGAGAGCTGGTGATTTGGGGCAGCAGGAAAGCCAGTGAATGGATTTGGGCAAGGAAAGCGTGGAAATGTGGCACATTTGGGTTTGACGGTGAGGGGTTTTTGGAAGAGTTAACCACTAGTGGTACATGGGAGGGTAATGATTTTTTTGGGTGGGGGTGGGGAATAATGATTTCTGGATATCTGCTGGGTAGGGAATTATGAGAAAAAGACTCAGCCTTAGGTGTTCCTTTGTAATGGTTTTAAAGCTATCTTCAGGTTTGGGTTTTTTTGTGTGTGTGTTTTTAGAGAGGTTGAGTAGCACACTAAAACAATTTTTTCTCATTTTTAATGGTACATTCGTAAATTGCCTTGAGGGGCGTGCAAAGGGCAACTCATACATTTGTTTCGCAAAACCAACACACCACTTTCTCAATTGTAGAGAATGTAGAGAACCTCAACTCCGGCTGTAATGACAAGTCATCTATTCCAGCATGATTTTTCTTAAAGTGGACCAGCAGCTTGGAAACTTGCAGGCAGGGGCCTAGTTGTCTTCATGAGATTCCGCTCCTTTATTTATTACTTCGTAAAATTATATACCGCTTGATTGCAGGGGGAGGGACTTCAAAGTGGTCTGAGAAAAAAAGCTTACAGAAGTAAAAATCCTAAAACAGATTAAAATCACTTCAGCTTTTTGAGTATCTGGGTAGCTTATCTAAACAAGAACTTTTAAAAAAAAAAATACTTGCTGAGCCAACCAGGCTCTGGGCTCTCAGCAGTTAAAAGGTGTTTTGTTGGTTTGTTCTTGCTTTCATTACGTGTTTTATTTTATGACGTATAAACGTCCCTTTTTAACCAGGCCTTTGGCTGATCTGATTGACATCCTATGCTCTTTAAAAATGAGAGGTGTGTGTGTGTGTGTTATTGGGTTGTTGTTTTTATTTCAATTGTACATATTGTGGTTTTTATGTTGCTCTTTTCCATGAACCGCCCTGAGACCTCCAGGTATAGGGTGGTATATAAATTCAATAAATAAATAAAGCAAACAAATATTTTGCCTTCCCGTTTCGTTTTGTGGGGTTTGGGGGGGGTTGCATTTTTTAGGTTGAAAAGCACCCTGACATTTTTGGGTATTGGGCGGTATAGCAATTCAATAAATAAATAAAATAAATAAATATTTTGCGTTCCTGGGTTGTTTTTTCCCTTTTGCATTTTTAGGCCGCGAACCACCCTGACATATTCAGATGAAAACAAAAATGCCATTGATTTATGAATAAAATAATCGATGAACCTTCCCCTCCGCAGAAGTTTCCAAAGGGCCTTATGCTCTCCCAAGCAGCAGGTTGAATGAATGAAAGAATTAATCTTTATTTGCATCGGCCATCACAATAAAACAACAATACAATATACAAAGAATAGAAATAAAAAAGTCAGTTATATAAAATACATTTTAGGGTTTTGGCCCAAGTAGCAGGTTCACGTAAAGAAATGGGAAGAAGAAGAAGAAGAAGAGTTTGGATTTGATATCCCGCCTTTCACTCCCTTTAAGGAGTCTCAAAGCGGCTAACATTCTCCTTTCCCTTCCTCCCCTGCAACAAACACTCTGTGAGGTGAGTGGGGCTGAGAGACTTCAGAGAAGTGTGACTGGCCCAAGGTCACCCAGCAGCTGCATGTGGAGGAGCGGGGAATCGAACCCAGTTCCCCAGATTACGAGACTACCGCTCTTAACCACTACACCACACTGGCTCACCTGATCACCTCATCTGTCTCCTGAGAAATTTCTATGTGGGACAAGAAGCTACAATTAGAACTGGATATGGAACAAGTGATTGGTTCAAAATTGGGAAAGGAGTACGACAAGGCTGTATAATGTCTCCCGGATTATTTAACTTACATGCAGAATTCATCATGCGAAAGGCTGGGCTGGATGAATCCCTAGCTGGAATTAAGATTGCTGGAAGAAATATCAACAACCTCAGATGTGCAGATGACACAACATTGATGGCAGAAAGTGAGGAGGAATTAAATAACCTTTTAATGAGGGTGAAAGAGGGGCAGCTGCGAGGGGCGATCCATTCTGAAGGAAATCAGCCCTGAGTGCTCAATGGAAGGACAGATCGTGAAGCTGAGGCTCCCATACTTTGGCCACCTCATGAGAAGAGAAGACTCCCTGGAAAAGACCCTGATGTTGGGAAAGATGGAGGGCACAAGGAGAAGGGGGCGACAGAGGACGAGATGGTTGGACAGTGTCATAGAAGCTACCGGCATGAGTTTGACCAAACTGCGGGAGGCAATGGAAGACAGGAGTGCCTGGTGTGCTCTGGTCCATGGGGTCACGAAGAGTTGCACACGACTAAACAACACCAACAACACCTTATTGCGAGGCTTACAGAAATACCAAACTTTTGTGATCTGCAGGTGGTAGAGAGCAGGCGTGTGCCTAGAAGTTGGCAGGGTGCAAAAAACCACCCCTCTCCACTCTGGCTCAGAGAGGCTAGAACAGGGGTCTCCAAACTAAGTCCGTGGGCCAGATCAGGCCCAACAGATTCATTTAACCGGCCCGCAGCAACCCCCACCACCTGCCTGCTCTTACCGGCGCTGCGCTGCTGCCCACCTCCGGGTCAGAGCAGCGCTGGAAATAGCTTGTGTGCATGCACAAGCATTATTTCTCGTGCACATCCAGGTTGGAGGCCCGTGCACATGCACACAAGCTATTTCTGGTGCTCCTCTGACCTGTAAGTGGGGCAGCTGCGAGGGGCGATCCATTCTGAAGGAAATCAGCCCTGAGTGCTCAATGGAAGGACAGATCGTGAAGCTGAGGCTTCAGTACTTTGGCCACCTCATGAGAAGAGAAGACTCCCTGAAAAAGACCCTGATGTTGGGAAAGGGGAGAAGGGGACGACAGAGGACGAGATGGTTGGACAGTGTTCTCGAAGCTACCAGCATGAGTTTGACCAAACTGCGGGAGGCAGTGGAAGACAGGAGTGCCTGACGTGCTCTGGTCCAGGGGGTCACGAAGAGTTGGACACGATTAATAATAATAATAATAATAATAATAATAATAATAATAATAAAAATAAAATTTTATTTATACCCCGCCCTCCCCAGCCAAGGCCGGGCTCAGAGCGGCTTACAAGCAATAATAAAAACAAGATGAATGATTACAAACTTAAAAAGCTCAAAAGCTCTTTGAAATAATAATAATAATAATAATAATAATAATAATACTGTATTTTTGGTTTTTATGGAAGCCGCCCAGAGTGGCTGGGAAGGCCCAGCCAGATGGGCGGGATATAAATAATAAATTATTATTATTATTATTATTATAAAAACAAAAATAAAATACAACATTAAAATAATGGAACATTAAAATATTAAAATGTAGCCTCATCGCAGGAGGAGAAGGAAAAGAAAACGACTAAACAACAACAACAAGAAGCAGGTTCACGTGGACCGGCTGCTTTGCAAAGGATGCTCTGGTCCAGGCACACACAAGCCCCGCCCCTCACCTCCCTCCTCCCTCCTCCCTCCCTCCCTCGCCTTCGCCCCGCCCGTTTCAGAAAGGGGCGGGCCTTCCTTCGGCTCCCGCTTCACGTGACTGGAGGGCCTCCGCCTTCCTTCCTCCAATGGGGAACCTTCCCTTTCTCTCCCCGTGCTTGGCGAAAGAGAGGGCGGGGAGTCACGTGAGCAGAGGGAGCCTATAGCCGAGCGGGCTGGCGGCTGTTGGGCGGGAAAGAAGGGAGGCGGTGGGGGAGGGGCGGCGGCTGCTGCCTCTGAGGGGAGAAGCAGCGGCAGCGCCGACGACCCTCCGCCGCCGCCGCCGCCGCCTGAGGGACCCGGCGGGCCGCCGCGAGCGGAGCCATGTCCATGGAGGACCCCTTCTTCGTGGTGAAAGGGTGAGTGGGCGCCGAGGAGGAGCTGAGGCGGCGGAGGGAGGGCAGGCCTCTCTCTCTCGCGCTCTCCCCGGGGTGGTCGGCCTGCGCCCGGGAGGCTCCCGGGGACTCCGCGGGCCGCAGGGGGAGCCGGGGCCGGAGGCGGCGCGGGGACGTGGAGAGCGCCGCCCTCGCGGTCGGATCCTGCCGCCCTGCTCCCCGCGGAGGGGCAGCTGCCAGGGAGGGGCGGACAGATTTACCTGAAAAATGATAATTGCCATCATTATAATTATTAACTGATAAATGATAAATCATTAATAAGCCTCGTTATGTTAGCTGCTGCTACTGCAATTATTATTATTTAACAGCAGCATTAATAATAAGCATCATTATATAAACAGAAACAATTAATATTTGACAACAGCAGCAGTAATAATATGCATCATTATATAAACAAAACAATTATTATTTAACAACAGCAGTAAGAAGCAGCAGTATATAAACGAAAACTATTGTTTCACAACAGCAGTAATAATATGCATCAGTATATAAGCAACAACTATTTGACAACAGCAGAAATAAGAAGCATCATATAAACAAAAACAGTTACTTGACAACAGCAGTAATAATATGCATCATTATATAAACAAAAACTATTATTTGACAACAGCTGTAATAAGCATCATTATATAAACAAAACAATTATTTAACAACAGCAGTAATAATAAGCATCAATATATAAACAAAAACAGTTATTTGACAACAGCTGTAATAAGCATCATTATATAATATTATATAAGGGGACGCAGGTGGCGCTGTGGGTTAAAGCCTCAGCGCCTAGGGCTTGCCGATCGAAAGGTCGGCGGTTCGAATCCCTGCGGCGGGGTGCGCTCCCGCTGCTCGGTCCCAGCGCCTGCCAACCTAGCAGTTCGAAAGCACCTCCGGGTGCAAGTAGATAAATAGGGACCGCTTACCAGCGGGAAGGTAAACGGCGTTTCCGTGTGCGGCTCTGGCTCTGGCCAGAGCAGCGATGTCACGCTGGCCACGTGACCCGGAAGTGTCTCCGGACAGCACTGGCCCCTGGCCTCTTAAGTGAGATGGGCGCACAACCCCAGAGTCTGTCAAGACTGGCCCATACGGGCAGGGGTACCTTTACCTTTACCTTTAACAGCAGCATTAATAATAAGCATCATTATATAAACAGAAACAATTATTATTTGACAACAGCAGCAGTAATAATATGCATCATTATATAAACAAAACAATTATTATTTAACAACAGCAGTAAGAAGCAGCAGTATATAAACGAAAACTATTGTTTCACAACAGCAGTGATAATATGCATCAGTATATAAACAACAACTATTTGACAACAGCAGAAATAAGAAGCATCATATAAACAAAAACAGTTATTTGACAACAGCAGTAATAATATGCATCATTATATAAACAAAACAATTATTTAACAACAGCAGTAATAATAAGCATCAATATATAAACAAAAACAGTTATTTGACAACAGCTGTAATAAGCATCATTATATAATATTATATAAGGGGACGCAGGTGGCGCTGTGGGTTAAAGCCTCAGCGCCTAGGGCTTGCCGATCGAAAGGTCGGCGGTTCGAATCCCTGCGGCGGGGTGCGCTCCCGCTGCTCGGTCCCAGCGCCTGCCAACCTAGCAGTTCGAAAGCACCTCCGGGTGCAAGTAGATAAATAGGGACCGCTTACCAGCGGGAAGGTAAACGGCGTTTCCGTGTGCGGCTCTGGCTCTGGCTCTGGCCAGAGCAGCGATGTCACGCTGGCCACGTGACCCGGAAGTGTCTCCGGACAGCGCTGGCCCCTGGCCTCTTAAGTGAGATGGGCGCACAACCCCAGAGTCTGTCAAGACTGGCCCGTACGGGCAGGGGTACCTTTACCTTTTACCTTTATATAAACAAAACAATTATTTAACAACAGCAGTAATAATAATAATAAGCATATTAACAACAATAGTTGTTAATATTTAACAACCACAACAATAGTCACGCTGCTTCTAATGACTGGGCTGCCATATTTTGAGGGGCAAAAGAGAGGACGCATTTGCCGACTTCTACTTTAACTATGGATCCCTTTGACAACATTTTACATACCCAGGAAAGAAAGAGGACATATGGCAACCCTAATTGGTGGCCTGATCCAGCAGGGCTCTTACTGTGCTGTAAGGACAGGGTGCTGGGCTTGGACGCATGTTGCCTCGGGACTGATAGATTTAACAGATAATAATAGCGGTAATGACAGTAATAATAATGATAATGGTAATACTACTAGTAATAATAATAATGACCCTCTTTCTGATGATTTGTTGCGTGCCTTGGTTTAGGAAGGGGTGTCTGGGTCTGGGTCCTTGTTTACCTGAGGGGAAATGGACAGCACTGTGGAAATGGCACATTTTTTAGTACTACATTTGCTCCCATTTTTCCCCTCCCATTGTGCATTCATTCATTCATAGCCTTTTGGTTATAGCCCTCAGGAATGCACCCATCATTTTATGAGCATTTTGCTGACCCATGTGCATTTATGAGACTAAAGGTTGAAACAGGGTTGTTGATACTCTGTCATTTTTCATGTCCGTCACATTTTTTGAAAGATCATCATGTTCAGTGAATGAGATTAAAGTTTTTCATGATGATCTTAATTCTCAGCCTATCATTAGAATATTGATTTGATGGTCACAAGAGTCTCACACATTAGCATCTGGGTTCCCCAAGTTTCCAGCAAGCATATTTTTCCTTCTTCAGAACTAGCTGTGTGGAAGATGGATATAAATTGAAAAGATGATTCTACAAAGCAAATTATAAGGACAAGGTTATGCATTCTTTGAAAGCTTGACATTCAGGGGTTTTAAGGACAGAATCGAAAGTCTGTTTCAATTGAACATAACTTGACATGCTAATGATTGCCTAGAGATGTTTGTTAAATTTGTAGGAAAATGGAGGGACACACAATTGTTTGTGGCAGAAGGATGAGGATAAGCTCATGAATGGCAAACTCCCTATTTCGTGAAAATGTTGTTCTAGAAAGTTAAACATGGAAATTAGCAGCATTGTTTAGCAATTGTGAATCTTTCCAACATAGTAGTCCGCAGTTAGATCTGAAGTGTCATTGACATGCTACCTGAAATGAAAGTCCTCAACCCCTCACTCACCACAACCTGCCTTTCAACTAATTTCTTTCAGATGTTTTTAATTGTAATTGTTGTTAGAAAGTTTTAACTGCTTTAGAATGTTTTTTGGGGAGTTTTTTGGTGTATCTGTTTGTCGCTCTGGGATCCTTTGAGAGGAACAGCAGGATTTAAATAAATAATTTCAACTTGCCAGATTTTGGTACATTTCACTCCTGTAGGTGATGCTTGGAAGCTTAGGTCAGAATGAATTTCCCTTCAAGTAGACCTCTTAAATCCACTTTGAAAGCTTGTCTAGCATGAGCAAAGAGGCAAGAACAGTGCACAAGTTGTATACTGGGAGCCATGTGGGAATAGCATTTCCAAATATAGAGAACCGGATTAACAGGGACTAGAATTGATAGCTAACTAGAGGTGAAATATGTTTGGCTTTTACCATTTTCAGAAAATTAAGGATTCAAGAAAGGACGTTGTAAAGTGACGTTTGTAATGTTTCTCTTCTTAATTGAGGAGAGAGCATAGATATCTCTTGAGCTGTATTGAATAGTCTAAATTGACTATAATGGTAAGCTACCAGAAAAGTCTTCAGAAAGTATGTTAGTGAAAAGCATGCTAAAGACCCAGAAACTAGTTAAGTCATCCAGGTCAGTGATTTATTTTCCTAATACTAACAGGGCTGATTTGTACACTCTGCACATCTATTGCTTTGCGTAGTATAGAGGTGGGAAGGTATCTCTTTCTCCACTGCACATAAAAAGGCAGCCTTTGATAGACATAAAGGTTCAACTACCCTATCTTGCTGTCTTCCCATAGCTGTTGCAAAAAAATTCACAAATTGGAGCTGCAACCACAATTATCTTCTGTAGATGGTGTATACACACAGGTTTCTCTTGCATGTGAGAAACATCAGGCTGAGGAGGTAGTATATGAACTGGCTCATATTTGTTGCATACATACACCAGTATTTTCAGGGGGAGGCGTCAAATGAGCTGTATTTTAATATAGGCAAATAAGAACATTGTTCTATAAGCACAGATGCTCAGCAGTTGTAAGTTGACACCTGTATATAAATAATTATGAGGCCACCAAGCAAATTTTAATGTTCTATTTTGTTCATTTTTCCTTCACTTCCAGGGAAGTTCAGAAGGCAGTGAACACTGCACAGGGGCTGTTCCAGAGATGGACAGAACTCCTGCAAGATCCATCCACCGCTACAAGAGAAGAAATAGACTGGACCACTAATGAACTGAGGAACAACCTAAGGAGCATTGAGTGGGATCTTGAAGACTTAGATGAAACTATTAATATCCTTTGGGTTTTCAGATGTATAAATACGGAAACCTACATTGTACTTACCCAGATGATTTTGGCACAAAGTTACTCAGTTCAACAAATAAGCAAGTTTTGGTACAACATGTTATCTTGGACGCGTTGCTGAAACCAGAAACTTAATTCTTCTCACACTACAAATTATTCTTTACAGTGTGTGTTCATGTTTGTTCTCCCGTATGCTATCATTTAAGATAAGAAAGCATTATTAGAGGCAAAATCCTTTATTAGCTATAACATCTACTCACTCAGATGGCATCAAAATTGTTCGGATTTTAATTCTGAGTACTTTAAGTAAAAGTTTTTGAGTCCAAAGGCCCCCCAAGGGGTGTACAAGAATATATTTTTCTTTTATCAAAAAACCCAATCTGTTGTTAAAAGGACACAAACATGACATATACGCTCAGCACATATCCTGAAAAATGTTTCTAGAATGCATTCCTCCTTTTTTTCCCTTTGTGTAGAAAAAGTAATTGATTTTCAAAGGCCGCATTAAGAATGGCTAAATGTTATGTAGGAACTGTATCTCAAATATAGTTTCCTTTACTGACTATTCTCAACGCATTGTTGAAGCAAACCCTCGAAAATTCAACCTTGATGCAACAGAGCTAGGAGTAAGAAAAGCCTTCATCACAAGCACACGACAAGTGGTCAGGGTAAGGTGTTTGGCTTTCCTAAGTCTGAGGAGGCGACTGCATACAGAACAGAGAAATCACAGCTTTTTGTGTCTTAAAAGTGTTTAGTACGCTTGGTTGGAGCAAGGCAGGTCATAAGGGCCACTTACAGAGCAATCCTTCTCATAAGACAGTCCAATTGTATTTAGGATTGTAGCTTTCATCTTCTAATGTTAGCTAACATTACAAACAGACTTGTACTAATAAAATGTTATACTTTAAAATAAATATCCAGGCATTGAGAAGCTCTTAACAGCTGTTATTGTGGATAGATGCCTTTTTGTTTGTTTGCTTGTTTGTTTGTTTGTTTTAGTTTTGTTTAAAAAAACAACACTGCCCAGTATACAATAGAGCAGTGTTTCCCAACCTCTGGTCTCTAGCTGTTTTTGGACTACAATTCCCATCATCCCTGACCACTGGTCTTGCTAGCTAGGGATGATGGGAGTTGTAGTCCAAAAACAGCTGGAGACCAAAGGTTGGAAAACACTGCAATAGAGCATCTTTATTTTAAAAATTAGCATGTCTAACTTATGGTAACATCAGAATAAACTTCTAATTCTTTATTTCTTTACTAAACAGGATATGAAGGATCAAATGTCAAACACTTCTGTTCAAGCACTGGCTGAAAGGAAAAACAGGCAGGTCAGTATTGCTGCTAGATTGCCTTCGGACTTGACTGCAGAATTTGTGAGATATGGCTGGGCCATTTGTATTAGGTATGAGCATTTAAAGACTGTGCATTGATCATGCTTCATGTAGATGCCCCATGTTTCAGAGCATGACTTACATCTTTGCTCAGAAGGGTGCAATGAGCCTGCAAAAAAATAGGAGAACTTTTTCTTCTGTCCTGCCTGTTTGAACTACCAAACTCTGTTCACACACGTGTGGGAAGGAGGAGTTTGTTTTCCTTAGGTCGATCTTACCCAATGAAGCAAATACAGCAGTTGCCTAAAGATAATTGTAACTCTTGCTTCCCAGAAATGGCCATAGTTTTGTATTTTGTAGGATAGCTAGGAGTGGGTCTGGGACAGCTTATTCTCCTTTCTCCTCTGCCACAGAGGGGGCAAGGTGATGGTAAGTCAGTCAGTCCTCAGATTCTCTTTTGTACTTACTGACCATGTTGGTGGTGGATTGAAGCCCTCTTCCTCTCCTCAGAATTTAAAACAAACAAACAGAAGACTTCAAAGGGTCATGTGAAATTCTGCTGCAACAGGAAATCTTAACCACATCTTCTGTTGGGAGCTCCCCTGTGGAGCTTGTCCTAGTAGGGCACCGACCACAAGGCCACACTTGCCATTGAATAATTAGGAGCACATTTTAAGGCTACTGGTTGTTCCTTTGCAGTTGCGGCTTTACCTGCTGTTCTCCTTAATGTAGGAAAAGTCAGCTTCCATAGCAATCTGCTTGAAAATCAAAAGACAGTGAAAGAGGGAACAGGATTCAAAAGAGAAATGCCCAGACACATTGCTTGACCCTTTTTTAAAAGTCTGGTTCTGGGAATGTGTTGTGATCTGACTGAGTTGTGAGATTTTTTCTTTATACGCAGAAACGGCTCACTTGTTTCCCCTTTGTTCCCCCTTTGTTTACCCTTTGTGCAGGTCCTTCTGGGAGAAAGTGGAACTCATGGCTGGAGTTCTGGGGCTGACAAGTACGGCCGCTTGGATCGCGAAATGCAGTCAGTAAATTCCCACTTCATTGAGGAGCAGCAAGCACAGCAACAGGTAGAATGTTTCCTATGGACAGCTTCGTCTGGATGGATGTGTTTGCATATGTGTGTGTGTGTGTGCGCGCGCGCGCGCGCATGCACATGCACATGCAATCAGAGACAGACAGCCACTGACGTTGGAGGATTTCCAGAGAAGCTTTGGCCTCAGGGCTGATGTGTTCTGTAGGACACACAGGCACAACTTTTCATAGCTCAGTTAAGAAACCAGGATGAAGAGGGAAGGAGTAGAGGAAAGTAGGTAACAGAGGGAAACTCCTGCAGCCCTTTAGGAGATGGATTCATGGGGTGACAGTGAATAAAAAGTGACCACTAACCTCTTCCATCTGTTCTGTTGTCTGTGCTCTGGCAACCTCTAAGTTAGATTACTGTGGTGGGTGGGGTTCTTGGGTTGCTTTTGTTATCTATTTTGTGTTCTCATTTTGTATTTTTATGTTGTGAATCGCCTTGTGATTTTCAGGAGAAGGATGGTACACAAATTTAACAAATAAAATAAAATAAATAACATTGCTAAAGACCAAGCTTCCGGCAGAGTTATTATACACCTTGCTGAAAAACACCACTAATTTACACCCAGTTCAAATAAACACATATGTAAAGGTAAAGGACCCCTGACAGTTAAGTCCAGTCGCAGACGACTCTGGGGTTGTGGCGCTCATCTCGCTTTACAGGCCGAGGGAGCTGGCGTTTGTCCGCAGACAGTTTTTCCAGGTCATGTGGCCAGCATGACTAAGCTGCTTCTGGTGAAACCAGAGCAGCACACGGAAACACAGTTTACCTTCCTGCCGGAGCAGTACCTATTTATCTACTTGCACTTTGGGGCATGCTTTCGAACTGCTAGGTTGGTAGGAGCTGGGATCAAGCAACAGGAGCTCACCCTGTCACAGGGATTCAAACCGCCGACCTTCTGATCAGCAAGCCCAAGAGGCTCAGTGGTTTAGACCACAGCGCCACCCGTGTCCACATATTACTGAGAGTCAAAGCAGACGATGCTCAAATGCAAACAAAGGAATCCAGTCTTCCTCTGAGCATGCATAGCTTAATATGAGGTATCAGTACCTTTCAGAAAGGGAAACATTCTGGAAAGGGAGTTTGGGACATGAAACTGGGAGCAGACTTTCTGGCTGGAAGTTCTGTACTTTTTCTGTAAAGGTAGTCCTTAGAGCTCTTAATGTTAGTTCTTAGAGCAGCCTTTCTCAGCCTTCGGATATTTAGGACTACATCTCTCATTATCCCTGACTGTTGTCTATGCAGTCTGGGGCTGATGGGAGCTGTACTCCACCTGGAAGGCTTCTCTAGATGCTCAAGAAATTAAGATTGGATGTGTAGGGAGGTGCTATTAGCACTTTAGGCTGCCAATTGCAGTTGCATATCACGAGTTTTAACTACATAAATCCCCTCCTCTTTTCTGGGTACCAGTTAATCATCGAACAGCAGGATGAACAGTTGGAGCTGGTCTCTGGCAGCATTGGTGTATTAAAGAATATGTCCCAGCGTATTGGAGGAGAGCTAGATGAACAAGCAGTGTGAGTATTTGAATATAACATGTTGCTAGCCACTGTGGAGAACAAAGTACAGTGGTGCCTCGCAAGACGAAATTAATCCGTTCCGCGAGTCTCTTCGTCTAGCAGTTTTTTCGTCTTGCGAAGCAAGCCCATTGATGGATTAGCGCTTTTAGCGGCTTAGCGGATCAGCTGATAAGCGGCTTAGCGGCTTAGAAAAAGGAGGGGGGGAAGGAAAAAAACCCCGCAGGAACTCGCAAGACATTTTCATCTTGCGAAGCAAGCCCATAGGGAAATTCATTTTGCAAAGCGCCTCCAAAACGGAAAACCCTTTCGTCTAGCGGGTTTTCCGTCTTGCGAGGCGTTCGTCTTGCGGGGCACCACTGTACTAGATGAGATGAGCTTTTGGTTGCATCCACCAGGGCTTTTTTAAGTACAGTACTCGGCCAGCACCAAAAGCAATGTGACGAATTCAGTGTAGTGCTATGGCAATTCTTCCGTCAGTCCAAGCATTTCAGCTTGCCAAATAGAATGATCTTTTCTCTTTTCCCCTCGTGTCCTGTTCGGTGAGAGGGGGTGTTGCTTCTCCCGACATCCAGCCCCAAACAAGTTTGGGGTGTGTGCGGCGGGGTGGGAGGAGGAATCCCCATTGCTCCAAGTGGAAGTCCTTGTGTGGTTTCTGCTAGCATGACTCAAATTGGTTGAATTCAGCCCCCCGAAATAGCCTAGGCCAAGATCCACCAGATTGTCTGGCATTTATCAAGAATTTTGACTTTTTAGTCCTGTTTATTTTCCTGTGATGTGGCAGGTAGCAGGACATAAGATATATTTCTTCTGTTCGACCTGCAGTATTATATGCTAAATCTTGGAAGGCAATGTCACCTTGGCTTGTGTTTCACCTTTAACCTCAGCTTTTGATTATAATAGTGAAGTGTAGAATGAACAATGAGAGAGACTCAACTATGTTTGGGGAGGAGGCATGTGGAGATGAGCCTCCGCAGAAGATACTGGAGCATGGGCAGGTTGGGAATGGGCATTTCTCCAGCTACTTCAGTCCCAGGTTTGGGTCTTCTGCAACTCAGTTAAAGACAAACCAAAAAAAAAACCTTGGTGGCTCCCACCTCATAACTATTTCCCCATGTAGTTGCCAGATTTTTGCAACAAACTCTTCTCCTACACTAAGTTAAAAGCTTAGTCTGACGTATCCTGCTCTCTTCTTGTGGTTCTAGCATGTTGGATGACTTTTCTCATGAGCTGGACAGCACTCAGACACGACTAGATAACGTTATGAAGAAACTTGCAAAAGTGTCCCATATGACCAGTGGTAAGTTGCCTGGCATGGAAATGGGTGATGTTAAAATGTTAAGTCGTCTGTTATTGCAGGGGCTCAACTAGGACATCACCACTCATGAGCAAGAATCATTTTAAGCTGATACAGGTAGGTGCCAGACCTTGTTTCTTCTGCTGGTGCCATCCAAGCAGACTATTTGTCCCAGACCTGTAATGGTTGGAATTCTAAGGCAGCTGGTATAGGCCTGAGCTACTCTGGAAACGTAATCATCATCATTATCATCTGGGCGGCTTCCAACAAAAGATTAAAAATACATTAAAAACAGCAGCATAGCACTGCATTTAGAAGAAAGCAGGTGCTATATCAAATCCATTTTAGTGTATATGATGCAGAGTAATTGTTTGTTTCCAGGGACGCATGCAACATGATAGACATACTCTTCATTCACAATCTTGTGAAATGCCAACTGTTCACTATCCCTGAGTGTCTTTAGCTGGAGACTGAAGAGAAAAGGCTTTAGAAACCTGTACTTGAAAAAAACAGAAAAAAGAAACCTGTGCTCAGGTAGTTTGACTTGTGTGTCTACCGCTAAGGAGCTTCACAATCCTTTATATCATTTCTATTTTGTGTGTTTTACAGTGGTTGCATATTCAATAAGTAAACTTCAGAGATATTTGAATGGTTTGAGGTTTCCAGCTGCTGCCTGATTCCCAGAATATGGATTTAAATTGTGTCCTGCTTTTCCTGCTGCAAGTTTTAGAAACTAGATGCAGCTCTGTTTATGTGGAAGCATTTACTTTGGGGCATTGCTTTTCCAGCTGCACCTGTAGGCACAATATGAACACAGCTTCTTGAAATTCTTACTACAAACGTTTCCAAGCTTTTCTATTTGTTCCTCTTGTTGAGGGATACTAAGAGCAGCAGCTCAGCTGCCATATGCCAGGCCCTTCTGGGATCTTAGTCTTGGAAAGGGATTATGGACCAGCACCAGAGAGAAGGAGGGAATGCATTGTGAATCAGGGAGTTTGCATACCAAGGAGCCTATCGTTTGTTACATGATTCTCCTGACATCTGATTGAACTGTTCCAAATACAGCTGTTTCTTTAAAAAGGCCTATAACAACACCATGTCTTCTCTTGCTGATGGCTTTTCTCGCCTCAGTTAGGCTCCTAGCACTGTAGCACATGGAAAGCTTCTTTCATGGCAGCAGAGAACTAATCCGTATGTGTTCTATTGCAGATCGGCGACAGTGGTGCGCAATTATCATTCTCTTTGCTATCCTGCTGGTGGTGCTTATTCTGTTTTTTGTGCTGTGATGGACTGGCACGCTGATACTTTTCCTAGCTTCCTTCTTGATGAAATAATCAGATAACTCTTTCTGCCCAGAGAGAATTCCCATCATAGAAAAAGGCTGCTCTTCTGTGAATGGAACACTGGTGACATGACTTACTTGCTCTCTCATGGTTCTTCTGCCTATCCTCATCAACTTTCTTGAGGTGCAAAAATGGAAGACTAACAAATGCCCAAACTCTGCTGTCACTGGAAGCGAAGCGTTTGGGTTTTGGACATTGCTGTTTTTCTGTACTCCTCTGTAAGAGAGGTGGTTCAGCCTGGAAGAAACCAATATCTGGCCCCATCTCCATCCTGTCGCAGGTATGAACTTTTTCCAGGAAGCACTCCAGACTTCTTTCTTCCGCTTGTCAAAACAGAATTCTTGGCAATGTTAAACCAGCATGTGCACTCACAGAGAGACATGTCTTGCAGGAAAGCATTCCTTCATGGGCCAGCTACACAGCACTGCCCTGCAAATAAGTGTGGGTCCTCAGTAGGAGAAAAGGGGCAGTAAATGCAGGGACTAAATTCACACTACAGGCATTTTCCATTTCTCCCCTGGAACAGGAGTTCACAGTTAACTGCCACGTGTAAAGAGCTGTGTGCCACACTGTTGAAATGCTGAATTACAAAAAAGTACACACCTGAGCCTTTAAAACAAAAAAATCATGCAAGGCAGATACACGTGTGTGCGAAAACGGTGGGCCCTGAATGTTGAAAATAAACCTAAGATTAATCTTGGCACATATTGAAAGCAGGGTCATTGCTAGTCCTGTTGCTCTAATCTGGGTTGGTGATGCTGATTTCTGCATTTCATTCAGTGAGGCAGACTTGGCTCTAGCAAGTTAGTATGAATCTTGAGCAAACCTACTGTTGGAGTTTGAACTGAAACCAGACTGCAGGGTCTGACCCCCAGGCAGCTAGAGCTCGACTCCCAATTTTGAGAGCTTTAAACTCAATTTTAGTGCACTGCAAAGTGGAAACGCTTTAAAGCGTACTGTAGCTAAAATCTTGCCTTTTTTTTTGCATGAGAGAAATAGTTTTGGCTTTGAAAGTAAGCCTTCTGAAAATAGCAACTTACCAGGAGGGGTTCTGCTCCTTTTTGTTTCTGCTGCTTTTTATTAACAGCTGCCTCTAACGACTGACTGGCAGATCTAACATTTAAATAACAGTTAAAGGAGAAGAAAAATGGGTTCTGCTCGGTTAGGGCTTCATTCTGTCCTATTATGCATTTCTTTCCTTCTTCCATCTTTTTTCTTTTTTAAACCTTTTGATGTGTGAATAATTTCAATGATGATGTCTTTGCTAAACTGACTTTTTATGGGGGATGTCTGGAAACTGGACGATAGTTTCCCCAATGATTGTACCAGATTTTGAGGGGGGTGTGGTTTCCATCCCCCTCATGGTTCACTCTCAAGACGGAAACCTTGATTCCCCCCCCCCATGTCCTGCTGGGTGTAGTCTGCTTGCACAGCTGGGATCAGTTTAGCCCCCCCCCCTTTCATCTCTTCCTGAAGCTGCTGGTTGACAGGCATGTGAAGGAGCCAGGCAGCTGAAGTTTCTGCCCCAAGTCACATCTTCTCTCCCCCCCCCCAATACCTCCTTGCTCTGGGCCTTTTCCCCTGGACTCTGAACCCCTGAACTCCCTTCCGTTCTGACTTGTTTACACATTTAGGGAGGGAATCAGAAGTTGAAGGAGTCAAACCTCAGCAAAGTCAAACAGCGCTGCCTCCACAGCCTTTCCACCAGAAGAGTGATCGCATAAAAGGAGAAGCAGAAATAGTAACCTCTGGTGAGCAGAGTTTACACTCCCCTGGAGAGAAACTGTGATCTATGATGAGATACGCCAAGAGGGTATGTGGCTGAAACAGCCGGCATTTCCTCCTCTGGATGGATAAGCAGAGGCAGGCTCCTTGAGAGCCTATGGGTGTTCTTCCAGGAAAATATCATTAACAGATGACAAGCTTAAATGAAGCACTACCAGGTCCGTCCATCCCCTGCAATGCACAGCCAGAGCAGAGCAGTGGCAGTGAGCTCGGGCCTTTTTCTAGCTCATGCCAGCAGCAGGGAAGTTGAGCAGGCCTAGCTGATGCCCCATGGGCCCTGAGCCCGTGCCCTAGAAGCTTCTGCAAAGTGCTGGGGTTCCCTGGGAGATGTGGAGGGGTCTATAGGAACACAGCAAGCTGCCTTGGTCAGATCATTGGGCTACCTGGCTCAGTAATAAAAACACTGACTGAAGAAGAAGAGAAGAGTTTGGATTTGATATCCCGCTTTATCACTACCCGAAGGAGTCTCAAAGCGGCTAACAATCTCCTTTTCCCTTCCTCACCCACAACAAACACTGTGAGGTGAGTGGGGCTGAGAGACTTCACAGAAGTGTGACTGGCCCAAGGTCACCCAGCAGCTGCATGCGGAGGAGCAGGGAATCGAACCCAGTTCACCAGATTACGAGTCCACCGCTCTTAAACACTACACCACACTGGTAGCAGCTTCCCAGTATTTCAGAGAAAGGCCTTTCGCTGCCCTTCTTAGAGACTGAATCTGGGACCTTCTGCATGCAAAGCGCCTGCTCTACTGTTGAGCTCCAGCCCCTCCCGGAGGGGTTACCTGAAGGTAGAAAGTTCATAAGCAAGCCTCTCCATCCATGAGGGTGAGATCAGGCACCTTACTCCCAATTGTGCTCATGGTGCAGAAAACCTACTTTTATTTATTTTACCCATAAACAGAAATGGTTGTGGAAGCTTGACAGTTCTCTTGGCACTAAAACACAAAGCTGCCATTTACTTAACAGCTGGAGATAACAGTTTAAGCCTTCAGATAAAAAGCTGGTTCAGGAGTGAGAGTTGTGCCTCGTTCACATATTTCCACACTCTACAGCAAACGGCTTTTAAGTTTAAGCTCTTAACTTTTGAATGGACTGCCTATACGCCACCTTTTTTATAAGAGCGTTAATACTGCAATGCTCCCTGAGCTACATATATATATTCACCAAAGAGGCAAAGTATTGAACTAACAAAAGTCTGCAGCTCTGAATGCACCCCTTTCAATGCCTGACTCCTCAGTATGGCGGTAACAAAGGAGGCTTTTGTATATGGGGACAACCCTGGTGTGGCTGCCCCTTCAGAACAAGCAACGCTTTTGTTTTGGACTACATTCCATGAAACAACTAATTTTAGACATGAGGTTAGAAGTCTTTTGAAAATTGCTTTCAGAAACAAAACGGTGCCTCTAGCCACCACCACGAGGAAGGAAAAGGCTTCAGTTTCAGGTGTTCCCAGCACCGTGAGTACAACAAGTTGATCATCCAGATGACAAGAGAGAGTACTGACCCACCCAACCCTTCCACATGAAGCTGCTATTTTTAATTTTCTGCTCAGTTTTGTATGTGCCTTATTGAGAACTTATAACAGTATATTCCCAATGGAATGAAACCTGTACAATAATTGAACTGAGGATGCTTTAGAAGGGAGACATTGATTGTCCAAATTGTGCACTGAGCCACCCAGATGTGACCGGGGAGAAGAGTTACTGGGCCCCGAGAGAGAATTTTAAAATGTCAGGATCTTGTAACCTCTGGACCTGCCTGCTGCCTACCAGGCTCCCCTTTATGTCTGCCCTGGGGGCGATTGGCTCACTATGACACTGCAGAGATGTCCTTTCATTGTTTTAAGATTAGTTCAGGAAAAGCACTCCTCTGCTCTTCACAGTTTGGAAACGCCTGAAGCCTTGGTTCCTATCAAGCAGGTACATTCCAGGTGGTTCGAGCAACTCAGTCGCTCAGATTTTGCTGACATGCTTGGGCAGAGCCAGCGGGCTGCGTGTGACAACAAGCCAGCAGTGGACAGACAGCTGCCTCCTTGATGTCCCTCCCCCCCCTTTTTCTGACGCTGTCATCTTTACTCATCCAAAACACTGCTCCATTGTTCACTTATTTTAGATGTATCCAGGCACTCCAGCAGCCATAGCCCTATATGCAAACTACAAATGGGCAGCAGCTGCTACTTATTTTGGGGTGGGGGGTGGGGGTTGGTTCCTTTGGCTCACCTCCCTGATAGCTGCAGAGCAAACATGTTCACAGCCATAGTGGAGAACACTCACAGTGTTTCGTGGTGAAACATGTTGAACGCTGCTTAAGTCAAATTGCTATTTTCCCATCGGCTGTTTTTTGTTAATAATCCACTTTATCAAGGCCTTGAAAAATGGGGCGGGGGGGGGGAGGAGAGCAGAGCTCAACCTATACTGGTCAATGGAAACAGACCAGAAGTCAGTTATGGGTGGGTGGGTATCGGGAGGAGAGTAGAGAATTCTGTCCCTCTGCCAGGCTCTGGGTGCAGCTCCACCTACATGGGAATGGCGCTGGAAAGGCAAGACAGCACAGACTAAAGGAGCTTGTGCCATTTAGGATGATGATGAGCTGCAATGGAGGAAAGGCTTTGTGTATTTTCAGAGGTCATCTAAAGGAGGAAGTATGGCAGGTGCAGCTTTAGCACCTTCCAAAATTTCCCCAGGAGCTGGTGTTACCATGGCCAACAGCGTGAGCAGCAAATTGGGAAGTCTCCAGTGCAGAACTTGCCCTCAGCCTGGAGGTGCCCTCAAGTAAGCCATAGTCTTGGCCAGACTCTTGCCTTCCAGAGTTTGGAGGCTATAAAGAAAGGAACTCTTCTTCCTCCCCACCCGCCTTACCTAGCATTGCGGGCTCAAATCTTCCTTTTTCTCTATAAAGAAGGGAGGTCCACTATTTATACATTTTTAAGAAGTGGTGTTTTAATCTATTTCCTGTGCAGGTTTTCTGGGAGTAGAGTATTTGGGCATTCATGCACCATTCCATTTAACCATTCTGTAGAAAATTTAATTGGGCATGATGCTCTCGGATGTGCTTTTGCACCTAGCTTTTGTTACCACTCAGACTGAATAACTTACTTTGGGCCTGCTATAAAAGGGAGAAACCAACCACAAAGGGGGTGGGAGCGAAACAGCCATTTTGCTTGCAGCAAGGTGCAAATCAAAAAAGAATGTGTGTCTCTTCTGTTTGAAGGTGGGCTCTCGGCACCAAAGATGGTGCCATATAAAGAAATAATCTTTGACGATTGCCTGTCTGCATCGCTTGGGTATCGGGTTCTGAAACTGGTTAGCAGGGAATTCAAACACGGAAAAACATTTGCAGATAACCTTTAAAATGCACTGTGAAGATAATCTGTGGCCAACATTTCCAGTGAGGAAAACCTGTGGGTGACAAGATAATAACAGGACCATAGTATAAATTCTCAGGTGAAAACATCCAGGCAGGGGGACTGAGTTTAGCAGTTACAGCTAAATTAAATAGTGCAATCCTGAAATGTCGTCGCCTGCTGTTTCCTGTTCTTGCTGTTGGAATCATGTGATATGTGTGTTTGTATATATATGTATATCTAAAAGATCTTGCCGCAGTATTAAAAGAAGATGATTGACTTACCACCTGTAGACTTTCAATTGTGTTTCAGCTGGTGGCAGTTTTAAAGTTGTTGAGATTTATTTTTTAAATTCATTTTGTCTCAAGTCTAAGCACTTAACAGGGCAGATGTCAAACATTCATACTGGCTCTGTTGATACCCATGCTTCATAGACTCACGGAAGCATAGAATTGTAGAGTTGGAAGGGACGCTTCAAAGACATCTAGTCCAACTCTCTGAGATGCAGGAATCTAGACTAAAGCATCCATGACCTGGCAGAAGGATTCATATCCAAACATTTGCAGGCAGTACATTTCAGCATTCACCTTCCCGTGTCATTTTGAAGCCACCAGCTTTTGTAGTTGCCTTTGCCGCCTAAGGACGCCTTCCATTTGCCTCCCCTGCATGCATTAGAAGTGAACCCAAGGACACAGTACCCACAGAGCTGCAAGAGACCCACAGAAATGTATGCCTCTCTTTCGGATTAACAACCAAGTCTCTTAAGTAAGGCAGGGCTAGTGTGGTTGACCAATGAGCTGGCACAACCGCTGGAGAGAAGAAGCTGTGAGTAAATATTTGGGGTGCTGCTGCTGCTGAAGGGAGTTCAGCCCCTAGGAAATGGTGCCTATGATCTGGGATAGCTTAGCTGGTAGAGCATGAGACTCAGGGTTATGGGCTCGAGCCCTGTTGCCAAAAGATTCCTGCACTGCAGTGGGCTGGACTAGATCACCCCAGTGGTCCTTCCAACTCTAAAATTCTATAATTCCATAAACCAGGGAAATCCAGGGAATCTTTCCCAATCCCGCCCACATTCCCCATTTTTATTTCCAAGTGACACTTCTGCAGACCTCCGCGCTCACCTGTGCTTGCCCTTCTTGGGCTCCATCCCTGTTTGCCCTCAACCACCTGAGTCCACTATCAGAGGGAAGGATATACCCAAGAGGCAGCCTCTCAAACCTTCCCACCCTTCAGGGACAACTGAAAGAGGAGCAGCCCTGTCCTCGCATCCCCCAGAATTTCCTCAGAGGGTGGTTGCAAACAGCCACCCGCTCTCCAGGGCGGCAGGAGAAAAAGGCAAGATGCCATTCAAACGAAGAGGAGTGGTAGGCCGTTTTTGTTCTAGTTCACAGGCTCCTTCCTCCGAAGAAAAGCGCCACAATAAGCCGAGAGCTCTTCCCTCCTCCTCCTCCTCCTCTTCAGGGAACAGCCAGCCAGGCAATCTGTCCAGACACCCTGGAGTCATTAGCATTGGAATATGCGCTTCTGAAGGCAAACTGAGAACAAAAAAGCTGAAGTTACTCATCCAGGGAGCAGGAGCAGGCCTGGAAAGAAGGGGGGGGGCAGTGAGAGGCAGCTGGAAGAACCGAGGCAAAGCTGGAACAGGGCAGGTGGCTTCTTGGCTTGGCTGCCAGCCCAGAAATGTTTGGCACAGAGCCTTGTTTGCTCCTGCGCCCTCCTGATCTCTGCTGTGTGTCAATGGAAGCCGTGGGCAATTGGAGCAAGTCTCCCCTCCCTCCTTCCTTCCCTGCTGTCAAGCCCTGGCTGGCTGTGGAAAAAGCCAGCAAAAGCAGGAAGCCTTCCAGGAAAGGGGGAGCAGCACCTCTGGTGGGGTACCAGCCATGTGATGCGCTGCGGGAAATAGGGCGGTGGGGATTCAGGGGGCCTCTTGCTGCTGGGGGAGCAGCAGCCCTGATCCCCTCGCCCGCCCTGGTGGCAGGGCAAACGGACCGAAATCTCTTGCAGCCTTTGTCTTGTTAGCAAAAGCTCATCCCAAATGACAGTGTCATCCTCTGCCCAGAACTTATTTTTTTATTTCATTTATTTACAAGTCTGTATCCCACCTTTCCTTTCAGGAGCCGGAGGTCGTGTATAGGGCTCCTTCCCTTTCTTTATATTGTCACAGATCTAGGGGCAAGTTACTCAGAGCCGCTGTTCGCTCTTCGTTCTCTTGGATGCTGGCAGTTCTGTTTATCTCCGCTTTAAAAAATGCACACACACAGTCTCTTGGCACACAAAATGGGGGGGGGGGGGCAGTCATAGCAGAACACTTGAAAAAATTGTTTTCTTTTAAAAGGACTTGCCTATTGCCACTATAGGCATACATTGTGGGCTGGAAGATACCAAAGGAAGGAAGCTTCACAAGCCTATTGGGGCTGCAGCAATTTTCCTTCTTAGCATATACGTCGTGCGGCTGTACTCCTAGAGCACAGCAAACACAGAGAGGCATTTGAGCTTATTCTGACACAGAGATCACGCATGGCTGCCAAAGCAAGTGGAAATTGTCCATTAAGCAAGTCCAGACCCATTTGGAAAGAACCAATCACATGTGGCAGTTCTTGAACGCTGTTGCTGTCGTGCTGCAAAAAATTATAAAGGTTCCAAACACCCATCCCAAAAGAGGTGGCCGGCTGAATTTTTGAGAATGATTTTGGGAAGGAACTGCCCACTGTCTCTCTGCATGCGTCACTGCTCTAGGTTGACCTGTTTCGAATCATAATGCATGCCCAGACCATGCACAAACAGCAGAATGGGCATCTCTGAGGGTAGGTGTTGGGGTGGGTACAAGCTCGTAGCTCACCCTTACATCGTTAGTACAAAAATATCTCCAAAGACATCTTAAAGGCCTCTGATAATCAGCCCATTTGCCTCCTAATCCATGGACAGCTTCCATCCATGTTGGAAAGGCAGCAAGACTGGAAGTCATAGCCCACCGGCAGAGGAAGAATGAACAACCATGGGTCATCTCATTAAGAAATGAACAGTGATGTCCTCTTTGCCTAGACACTATTTGCTTGGTTGCTTTTGCAACTAAGTTAGAAGCCACTGGGGCCTCAAATTTCAGCAGCACCCTGCGCGGTGCCAAAATTCTCTTGTGCTCCATTTTAAATCACAGTTGCGGCCGAAAAGATCATACTCCCATAAATCTGTTCCTCAGCTGTCAAGTGCTCACCCTTGAATCTGCTGATAGCCATAAAGCCTTATGTGCTCTAAAGGATGCACATGTGCGCTGGATTGCGTGTGCGCATTAGTGATCATTTGCAGAGGGTGATTTGCCTTATGTAAACGGGTAGGGCAGAGTCTCAATGTAAGGTTTGGTTCCAGCAGTGCTGTAACGGGGGTGGGGGTAGGGTGGGCTGGCTAGGCAAGGTTGTTTGCCCCTGGGCAAAGCCTCCCAAGGGGTGCCATTGAGGCTGTGCGTACACAAATGTGTATTGGGTGTGTTTGCGTGCGCGCGCACAGGCACGCGCCAGACTGGGTCTTCAAACCACGTGAAATAAAGCCTAGTTTCACCCCTGGGTTCCAGTGTTGGTGAATCCTTATCTCTCCCCCACCCCCCCACCCGCCTTGCCATAAGTAATTTAAGGCCCTGCTAGCTCCAGAGAAAAGCAGCTGGCCTTTGGGTACCTTTGGCATAGGAATGCTTTGCAGAAGCTGGAGGTGCAACTCCCAGGAGCCTTGCTGGGTCCAGGCAGGGGATCCATTGACTAAAGCATGGGTAGGCAAACTAAGGCCCGGGGGCTGGATCCGGCCCAATGGCCTTCAAAATCCAGCCCGCAGACGGTCGGGGAATTAGCGTGTTTTTATGTGAGTAGAATGTGTCCTTTTATTTAAAATGCATCTCTGGGTTATTTGTGGGGCATAGGAATTCATTCATCCCCCCCCCCAAAAAAAAATACAGTCCGGGCCCCCACAAGTTCTGAGGGACAGTGGACTGGCCCCCTGCTGAAAAAGTTTGCTGACCCCTGGACTAAAGAGTCACTGGAACACAATCATGGTTCTCAGGTCAAGTCCCTTTCAGACCTAAGAATTAGGAGCCAAATCATTTCTTGGATTTGGGTGGGACTCTTGCAAGAATCACTGCAATGCAACGGGTAGTTTTCCAAAAATTGTTTTCCTATATGCCATTGTTTTAACTGCTTACATTTGTTCAGGGAAGTTTTTAATGGTTGATGTTTTATTGTGTTTTTAATATTTTGTTGGGAGCCGCCCAGAGTGGCTGGGGCAACTCAATTAGATGGGCAGCATATAACTAGGGTTGCCATGTGTCCTCTTTTTCCAGGACACACACTCTTTTTCAGGGGGAAATTTTCTGTCGGGGTGGATTTTTAAAATTTGCCTAAATGTCTCTGGCTATACTTTCTGGATGATACATGGACATAACTGGTGGTTGAAGAATTGCTTTCCTCTTCTTTTCTCCTGCCCCCCCCCCTCAACAATATATCACAGCTTCTATAGCATACATATAGTAGTAAAGGTACCCCTGCCCGTACGGGCCAGTCGTGTCCGACTCTAGGGTTGTGCGCTCATCTCACTTAAGAGGCCGGGGGCCAGCGCTGTCCGCAGACACTTCCGGGTCACGTGGCCAGCGTGACGAAGCTGCAGCTGGTGAGCCAGCACCAGCGCAGCACACGGAAACGCCGTTTACCTTCCCGCTATAAAGCGGTACCTATTTATCTACTTGCACTTAGGGGTGCTTTCGAACTGCTAGGTGGGCAGGAGCTGGGACCGAATGACGGGAGCTCACCCCGCCGCGGGGATTCGAACCACCGACCATACGATCGGCAAGTCCTAGGCACTGAGGTTTTACCCACAGCGCCACCCGCGTCCCTATTCATATAGTAGGGGTATTTAAAATGAGAGTCATCATAGCGACCTCTTTTTCGCTCTTCAAAATATGGCAACCCTAAAATAAATAACAATAATAATAGTAATAGTATTATTATTATTATTATTATTATTAGTGTTACTATTGCAAATTGCTTCAGGGTGCGGCATGGGAAGCGATTCATAAATTAAATGACTGAATGAATAGCACCTGTGCATCTGTGTGATCTGCAGTGAGACAGCACTCTGCCAGGTCTTCAGATCGTAACCCAAAACATCCAGTCCAAACAAAACGCTTCTAGCATCTGTTAGCAAAAACCTAAGGAAAAGGCAAACGGGGGGTTAATATTGGGCTGCCTTCATGGTCCTTTTTTCAGGAAAGAAGCTTCTGGAAGCCCAGCTGTCCACCTGGCAGCAGCATCCTTCTTTGGTGATATCTTGCCTGCTTCAGCAAACAATTAACATTTCAGTCGAAGGGCAAGACTGCTCAATATTGCCATTTGTCAGACAAAGGGGAGACCTAGCAAAGTCTGCAGTGGTGGGAATAGTCATTTGTTTTCCAATACATATTCAGGCACAGAGCTGCATGAGCCCTAAGTGGGCTCACTAATAAAACTGTGCCCCCCCCCCCTTTGATGAGTCAGTGTAGTGCAATGATGAGGATTATCTATGACTGGAAAGATTTAGTTTCAAATCCCACTCCCTCTTGGGCCAGCCAATATCTCTCAGTTTAACTTAATGACATTTGTTTGTTGAGGGTTACAATTGCAAGGAAGGAGGGACAAGAACCATGCAACGCCACCGTCAGCTCCTCGGAGGAAAAGCCAGGAAATAAACTGCAAATCTTTGACTCCCTTGACAATGGCTTACCTGCTCGAAATGATCCATTGGTACTGAACAGCTAAGCCCAGAATTCATCTTGAAAGAACTACACTGGCTCCCAGTACGTTTCTGAGCACAATTCAAAGTGTTGGTGCTGACCCTTAAAGCCCTACATGGCCTTGGTCCAGTATACCTGAAGGAGCGTCTCCACCTCCATCGTTCTACCCAGACACTGAGGTCCAGCTCCGAGGGCCTTCTGGCGGTTCCCTCACTGCGAGAAGCCAAGTTACAGGGAACCAGGCAGAGGGCCTTCTCGGTAGTGGCACCCGCCCTGTGGAACGCCCTCCCACCAGATGTCAAAGAGAAAAATAACTACCAAACTTTTAGAAGACATCTGAAGGCAGCCCTGTTTAGGGAAGCTTTTAATGTTTAATAGGTTATTGTATTTTAGTGTTTTATTGGAAGCCGCCCAGAGTGGCTGGGGAAACCCAGCCAGATGGGCGGGGTATGTATGTATGTATGTATGTATGTATGTATGTATAAATAAATAAATTATTATTATTATTATTATTATTATTATTATTATTATTATTATTTGGCACACCAAGCAGGAGCTTCCAATGAAGCCATCAAGAGGCCACATTTTTCTCCTGCAAGTTGTAGGGGATATGACTGGGCTCTGGTCTTCCCCAAGTCCATCAGCCTGACAAAACACCAGCAGAACATGGCATGTGGCTTGCAGCATGTCTCCTCCATGCTCGCCTCTTGCGGCTCTGAGTTCCAATGAGCCCAGCATAGTGCAACAGACGGCAATGCAACACACACCTGCTGTAGGCCTCAGTCCTTTTTCCAAAGATGCTTGCCACTGGTGCTGGGTGAAGACCCTGGATTAAAAGTTGCTCTGTAGGCTTCCCTGTACTCAGCTGTTCTTCCCACTGAGCTGAGCTGAACTACTTCAGAAACCTTTAGTGGCTTTAGAAATGTGCAATTGGAGCTCCCATAGTGGGTGCCATTTCTTTCTGGAGCGCTGCTTGTTTCTTAAAAAAACACACACCCAAAGGTCAAGAAATGCAAAGCAGCATTATGGCTAGCCTACCCCACAGATGGGGTGCAAGGATAAAAAAAGGATTGTGCCGATTTGCAAAACCGCTCTTCCATCAGCGACTGAAGACCACCAAGTTCTCTCAAAAAATAATTTAATCAGAGAAATACAGTAAAACAAGGTAGAGAGGCTTTCCAGCACTGTCGAGAGCAGCCCATGGGAGCGCTCACAACAATCGTAAGAGAATCCTCTCCTGTCACAATCAGCTCTTGGCTGCAAGGCTCAGGGGTGAAGCTGGTATTCGGGGCTAGTCGGAAAGCAAAATGGTTTCAACACACACAACAAGAGGGCACATTTTCTTCACCCTGACAGCAAATTCAGACCTTTGCCTCCTTAGGGTGCACCCAGCTCTGGGTTGTGCCATTTCAGACATGAAAGTGGGGGTCGTCGCATAACTTCCCTTCATGTAGAAAACTAGCATGCTAGGTTTTTTTAGCACACTAGTTTTCTAACATGGCAGGGATTTCCTCTGTACGGAGGAGCATTAAATCAAGTGAGCCCTTAGCCTCAAACTGAAATGGTACAGCTCAGACACAAGTTTAGCATGCCATGAGAGCTAGGACATTGTCGTAGGCTGAAAATGAAGGGGGTAGGAACATGAGGGCCAGGTTAGCTTTTTTAGAGTTGGAGAGGGCTGCCTAGCGACTACTGAGGAAGAATTTCCCCAAGTACAGAACAATACAGGCCACTGGAATCTGCGGGGGCCTCAAATCCTTGATTCTGACCTGCCTGTAAGAAGAAAACCAAGGCCATCCACCCTTTTTGCTTCCCAGACTGCAAATGTGTGGCTGCTGCTCACGATAGCAGGACTCACCTCTTGCTGCTGCCACAGTTTGGGGACAAGTACACCACCAACATGAAGCAATTTTAAACCTGCTGTGAATCTCTAAAGAACCCAGATGTTTTACAAGGGTGCTGAGGGCTCTCTGGTAAAGATGTCAAGCCCCTTTAAAGAACAAGTTCTACGATCCTTTCTGTAAAGAAACTTAGAAATTACAGTTTGGAAGGGCAGGTGGGTGGGTGAAGATTCTTCAACAGGGACCCTGAGCTCCCCAACAGGACAACTGATGCACAGATCTCAATGCGATTTACATTTTTGGTGTAAGATGCTTGTTAACAGCACAGGAGATGTGGAGTCTGCCCAGGACAGCTACAACCTTCTATAAGGGCTACATGCTGTTTCACAGAGGGATGCCGTTTCCATAGCTATCCAAAACAGATTCACTGGATTCTCAACTCCTGTAAACTTCCTGAGGTAAATATTTGTTGGCAGTGTGGCTGGCTGTGTGCACACTATACATTTAAAGCACATGACTTTCCCCAAAGAATACCTGTAGCTTGTTAAGTGTTGGGAATTGTAGCTCTGTGAAGGGTAAATTACAGTTCCTAGGATTTTTGTCCGAGCTTTTCTTCAAAGCGCTGAACAAATGCACAATATGATGAGGTGGAGCAAAACTCATAAACAAGGTCAAATTGTGCCTTAAACATCTCCTAGGGTCTTTTAAGCTCAGTGTATCAATTTGAGACAACCCAGCACCCTTCAAACTTTATAGAGGAAACATGGGTGCCTGTCACTTCATCCCGCATATGCAGGAAAGCAGCTCAGGGCCCCAATACGCCCTGCTAATTCTTGTTCCTTGGTTGCAGAGGGGCGGCTGGGGGAGGGAAGAGAGAGACCCATATCTTTGCATAAATTAAAAATTCAGCGCGCGCACTGGCTTGCATTGCAGCATCATCCCGAGGGCTGGCGGTGTCACAGCCCACATTCAAGTCAGAAAGGCATTAGTACGGAGGTTTGAGCTGGGCTCTGCTCCAAGTCTCAGGCAGGCCCACTAGGCACGAGAGGCTCCTTTGCACTGTGCAGGGAAAGCATTGTGCTTCTTTGCTACCGCCGGACGGGCCTCTGCCTCAGCACTCTAATCGAGAGGGTGTCTGCCCACAAGAGAAGTTCATTGATCTGGGCCAGGCCCAGCCCAGCAACCTTGGCACCGTTCACCTCCAGGATTTCGTCCCCAACTCCAAGGAGTCCAGCATACAGTTTAGCTGTGCTGGCATCTGCCATCTCCTGGACGTAGATGCCTGCCAAGAAAACAAAATGAAAATAGCTTTAAAAAGCAACCCGTGCTATTCATGCAGGCAGCTCTAGTCTCCTAGTATCAGTTCCAAAGCAACGAAATCACTCCCTCTCCATCCTTTTCTTGGTCTCAATGAATCCTGGTTTGAGCATCTGAAATGGTTCCCCCCTTAGCCAGAGATTTGGGGGATGGGAGAGTCTTGGTGTCACATTCCTAAGCAAGATGTTACTACTCAGTGAGGAGGTGCAGTGGCCAGCTGCTTCTGTTCAAGTGCCATCTCTCAACCCCCAGCAAATAGGATCCTGCGTCTTACCTCCTGTGCCATTGGTGGTCTGTTCCCAAGGCAAGACTGGCAGACTGAGCTCTGGGTTTCAAGAGTACCATCTAGACTGCAGCACCAGCCTACCCAACTCGAATGAGCAATCGTGCCTCACCAGGTCCTATAAGACCCTTTGAGCTTGCTCCTGAGCTTGGGGATTTTGCTCCCTCTCTCAGATTTTGACTCCTGCCTGGCTATGACTACACACCTGTTTGGGGCTCTCTTGGGCTGATAGCAAGTTCTGCTCTTGCTCTTCTGACTGCCTGCAGCCTGGCGAGACATGTGCGCACCTGCTCATCGATGCACATGCAAGATGAATGATTTTCTGCACACAATGTTTTAGTAAATCCTCATTGCGGCAGCCGATCTGGAGGTTCCTTAAACTCCAGTGTCCATCTGGTTGCACAGCACGGCGCAGG
This sequence comes from Podarcis cretensis, assembly GCF_951804945.1. Taxonomy (NCBI): domain Eukaryota; kingdom Metazoa; phylum Chordata; class Lepidosauria; order Squamata; family Lacertidae; genus Podarcis; species Podarcis cretensis. Next base: position 94,798,281 of record NC_137175.1, read on the forward strand.
AGAGATGCCAACGGCAGTGGACCAAGGTGCTGAAACCCCAATTCCAAGTTTCCACTGAAGCACCGTGCGCCAACTGGACTGTGTACAGGCATCAAGGGGTTGTAGCTCCTCGACTGAGCTCTCTCCTCGCAACTCGGATCAGGAAATGTGTCTACATGCCCTTCAGTAATGCCTCTGCTATGTCTGCTCATGTATGTCTCTTCTCGCTCCACACAGACAGCTCAGGATGGATTGGGAATGAGAAACCGTGGAACCTGAGCAGTAATTCTTAAACGAAGAAAGTTGCTGGTGGCGAGACTCCTGCCTTGACATGTCCTCTGCCTCCCCCTCCTGCTTTTGGAAAGGACTGCTGATGCATTAAGGCCGTCTTTTTATGTAGTGCAAGAATATCTCAAATCCCATCTATGCTAAAACTCACATGCATTAAGCATCCCTGAAGCTATCTGAGACCCAGGAAGAGGAGTGGGAGAAGATTTTATGATGCTCTTCCCTCCCACTGAAGGCTAGGTTGCCAGGGTAACGTGGGACATCCGAGACCTAAAGCGGTCAAAAGGCCTAGGCACTTCTGGTCACCTCCAAGGTGACAGCAGGGGAAGTGGAAAGCAGGAAAACACCATATGTGTTTTCTATCTCATGACCTGTAACCTTTCCTGACGTACGTGAAGATGTTTTATGACCCTTTGTTTGCTGCGTTTGAACTACTATATAAGCTTTAGTTCTGAAGTATCTTGGGGCAGACCTTCTAAACTGGCATGGTGTATTGAGCTCTGCCCTATTGCAATAGCTATAATAAACACTGGGTCCCTAAATCCGAATGCTGGACTTGAAAACAGTTTCTTTGGTTGTGTCATTTCTTTAAAAGGTGGCCCCTCACCTGGGTAATGAACAAGGCAATGTAGAAGTGAATTCTTATGACACTGATAAGAATGCTGAACTGTGAGGGTCAGACTAAACTGAGGCTCATATTGATGCGTGTTTAATCTGACAGCTTGAATGGTGCTGAGTTTCTTATTTCTGCGGTGCTTTCTTCACAAAGAATCTGTTCTCAGCCCAAATTCTCAAGTGTCTGGAAACATAGGCTTTATTTTCACTATCTTTCAAGCTATCGTGCTTTCTCATTGCCTTTGCCATTGCACTCCAAAACACTTGAGAAGTATACATGGGCACTGAGGTTTTGTGTCAGCACGTAGCATCAGCCTCCAATCTGTGCTACAGCACAGAGGCTTGTGAAACGCTCTCTCAACCGGGGAACAGCTTCACAAGCAATGCTCCTGAAAAGAGGGCCATAAGAAACCAGGCAAGCTCAGCAACTGCTCCAGCCCCATGGCTAAGAGACCAAAATGATTTCTGGCTGTTATGGGGTTTGCTGAGTTGTGTCTACAATGCACTTGTACAAATTCAACGTTAAAGAAAATAAGAGGCCACAGTTATGGGAGAAACACAATTAGTAGCAGGAAATCTTAGGTGGAAGGACTGTACTTCAGCGGTAGGTTATCTGCTTCGCATACATAAGGTCCCTGGACCAACCCCCAGTATCTCCAGGTATTTCTGTGGAATAAAGCCCTGAGTAGCCGTACTTCAAAGACTGCAACTAGGCCATGGGCCATAGCAGGAGTGCCTGGATTATGCCCCTATCAACTAGTAGGCTTTGTGGTTGTCCCACAAAATCCTGGAAGTTGTCCTGCATGCATCAGAAGGAACCTCTCCCTGCCCAGAAAGGCTGTTGGAAAAGCACAGTAAAAACAATGGAAGAAACTCAGAATTACCCCTTTTTGGACTTCTGCACCCTCGCGGCATGCTGGCTGCACTTCACTCTGGTTTTGTACCTCGTTAGGAGGGAAATATGAGGAATCTCCAACCATGTTTTCCTCCTAGTAAATGCTAACATTGGCCTTTTGCAGAGGAGAGTCCTCTGCCTGCTGGTTCTGCTCTTACAAACACTCCCTTCCCTTCTGGAATTGCAGGTACCTTTTCCATCTCTTAGATTATGTTGAACTTAAGTGCATTCTAAGTTCATCCCCCCCCCCCAACAAGTCCATATCCAGAAACTGAGAGTGTGAACAGGCACGCCATGTTTGGTGGTGATGATGGGGGCATAGGGGAGGCCAGCATTTCTACCTCTATCTCCAAATTTCTCTGAGAAAATTCAGGGAGGGGGCTGGACACTGCAGCCCCCTCCCCACAAGGCCGCCTCACTAAAATGCATGCAATGCGCTGAATAAAGATGGGCAGGTGACACAGTCTGGATTCTATCATCAATCAGGTCCGCTCCAGCTTTAGCTTATGCTTAATATATATTTCATAGCTGGGCAGAGGAAGCAAATTCCAAAGGCGCGCACAAGAGAAAAAGTTTTGGATAGGAGGAACAGGTAAGGGCTGGGGAGAATCTTCTCCAAATATATTGTAGAAAGGTTTTACCTCTAATGACACAAAAGTTTCCAGGAAGTGGGAGCCAGGAACTGACAGTGATCAGGTTCAGCTGTACCCCAAATAATATCTGAAACCTCTTAGGGTGGGGACGGTATCTGAGAAGTCCAGGGCAGTGCAATGAAAACACTTAATTCCTGGAGCCAGAGTGCTTAAGGCCAGGAAAAACATTTGTCATCTTAGTCCACAAATATTGCAACATTCTCAGGAAAAGAACGTGGAAACATCTGTGTTCAATTATTCCCGCCATCTGACCCACTTTGTGACAGGCTTAGCCTAAAAAAAAAAAGGCTGAGTGGGACTCTCACATAACAAAGGCGTGTTCCACAATCTGCTTTTCTGCTCATGCTGCACTCTTGCGCATTAAAGTAAAGGTACCCCTGCCCGTACGGGCCAGTCGTGTCCGATTCTAGGGTTGTGCGCCCAACTCGCTTAAGAGGCCGGGAGCCAGCGCTGTCCGCAGACACTTCCGGGTCACGTGGCCAGCGTGACGAAGCTGCTCTGGCGAGCCAGCACCAGCGCAGCACACGGAAACGCCGTTTACCTTCCCGCTATAAAGCGGTCCCTGTTTATCTACTTGCACTTAGGGGTGTTTTTGAACTGCTAGGTGGGCAGGAGCTGGGACCGAAAGACGGGAGCTCACCCCCCCGCGGGGATTTGAACCGCCGACCATACGATCGGCAAGTCCTAGGCACTGAGGTGTTACTCACAGCGCCACCCACGTCCCATTAGGGCACCCCAAAACAGTGCATGCACTGAAGAGTTAGGGGAGACCAGGGAAGAAGCCTTTATGCTTGGGGAGTATTTCAACTATCTTTGCTTCCCAGCAGAAACAGGTGCACACCTAGGAGAAGCTGAGAGACAAAGGGCTGAAGGACATGCCTTTCCCTAACTTATAAGTCTGCTGTTGACAACAAAGAGCTAATTCCTCATTCTGGACATTCTGTGCCTGACATCAGAGTTCAAGGACACACTCCAGCCAGACAAAAACACTGGGGGGGGGGGAGGGCCAGGGCAGGGTGGGGCCTGGGAAAAGCTCAGGTGCCAGTAACAGAAGCACAGAGGGCCTGAGGTTCTGCCCCTCTGCCCTACACTGAACATATACCTGTGTCAGGACGGCCATTCCCTGACGAGACACGAAATCCGAAGTTGCCCTCAGGGCAGTGCTGCAATTCCAGCTGGCTTGTTCCGTCTGGGAAAACTTCCACCACTCGCCCGACGGTTCTCGCCAAGTTGGGGGAGCCAATGTCCTCCACGCTGAGGGAACGGCGATGTGGGGCACCTGCGTTCCTGGGAAGAGGAAGGAATACTGGTGCAAGCAGGAAATGCATATTTAAATGGCCCAACTCGGACACAACTCTAAACGCGGGCTTAGCATTGTGTGCACACACTTTCCCTCTCTTCCTCCAGTGTGGCTATTGCTTCTGTTAAATTATATGTAGTTTTAACCTACATAGGCAAACCACGGTTAGTCCTAATTATGTGACAGGTAAATGAAGCAACTTCATTCGGCAGCGTACGAAGCTGGCCTGTTTCTGTAAACCATAGTTAAAATTAGCTACCGTTTTAAGGTTTGACAATGGAAACGAAACTTCTGATCGCTTCCTAGGAGTAAGGAGAAGGAAGGAAGGAAGGAGAGGGTGGCGACAAACAAACCCAATGCTCAAGCACGTAACATCCAGCCAGTTATACTGAAACCAAGCCAATGTGAATTTTGTTAAAAATAAAAATTAGCAGCAGAGTAATGTGGATGAAAAAGAACATGTGCAAAAGTGACATGGAGCAGAAATAGGCTGGTTCACCCACAGGGCAGGTACATTTTAAGATATCCAATTTCCTTCAGAACATACATAATCAATGATCAGGGGCAGGATTGGGTCTGTTCTTCCATGTTTATTGCCAAAAAGGCCACCAGCTGGCTCCCATTCTGAATGATACTATTGCATATGTAATGTGTCGCTTACAGCCAAGTGTGAGTGAGTTGTAAGGTCAAACACGCCATCCCAGATGCCGCAGTAACCAGGCATAGCATAATCTGCTGCTTTCAGAAGAAATGACAAAAATGGGAGATTTAGGATTTTCAGCGTTACCTGTTTAGAGCAGCTTCCTCCTCCTTTGGTTCCCCCAGTGCATAGAGACTGGACCGGTCAGCCTTGCCCAGTAAGGAATGCAGATTTTGAACAGAAGAGGCTTTTCTTGGTTGGCGGAATGGCGACACCTAGCGGGAGAAGGAAAGAGCTGAGCCAGAGCAAGGGTTGAGAAAACTAACCCCGGGATTCTGCTTTTTAAAAAAGCAGACACCGGGCAAAGAAAGCCTAACAATTGTCATTTCCAATCCCAAATATTTTGGATCTGACTGAATGTTTGGACAGTATGAAAGGCAGTGGCTATAACTCCTTTTTAATCTGCACAGTAGTCCGGGAGGCATGGAGCAGTTTGTACTGGAATTTACAAAGAAGCTGCAACCTAAGGGCATACTGTGGGCACCAAATTGGCTGCTTCTATGGTAGGGCACGTATGGCAGTGCAACTTGGGACTCTGGCCAGAACTATTGGGCTTCACCATTATACTGGGGAACTGAGAGAATAACTACAAACACTGGTCTTCAGCTGGTGGGTTGCAACCCCACTTCTGGGCCGCAGCCTGGCTTAAGGGTGGCCTTGCTAACAGCTCAATGACCGCACAAATATATGTTTAAAAAACCTTCAACACATGTTTAGGCTAAAATATGCTTCCCGGGCCTGAAAAGGTTAAAGGCTGTTGTTGTGGGCATCAGTCCGCCTTGAGAGACAATGGAGTGTGCCTCTGGGGGTGAAGTCAAACTACTGAAGGGACCTCCACAGGCTGCAAGCCTGGGCAGTGTTTGTGGAGGTCCTGGGCTGACCAGACAACAAGTCTCCCCTCTCAGCCTTCCTGCTGTGGTCCAAAGGAAAGCAGAGCAAGACGTTTGACACCAGCTTGGCAGCAGGAGGAAGCATACGAGGAGCTGTCCAACTGCCTTAGAGACTCTAGAATTTCTGCAAGATGGGGGAGGAGGGAACCAGTGGAGAGGGGCAAACTGTCTTTTGAGGAGAGGTTCCCCGCCATGACACCCCTGAACACAATTTGATAGTCGCTGCCTTACATAAAGTAGGCTGAGTTTTTCCTGCCCAGATCTAAGCCACCTAGTGCAAGGGTGGAGAAACCTCTGACCTAGAATCATAGAGTTAGAAGAGACCACAAGGGCCATCGAGTCCAACCCCCTGCCAAGCAGGAAACACCATCAGAGCACTCCTGACATATGGTTGTCAAGCCTCTGCTTAAAGACCTCCAAAGAAGGAGACTCCACCACACTCCTTGGCAGCAAATTCCACTGTCGAACAGCTCTTACTGTCAGGAAGTTCTTCCTAATGTTTAGGTGGAATCTTCTTTCTTGTAGTTTGGAATTGGCCTGCAAGGCTTTCCTCCACTTCTCCACGTCTGAGGTTGTACAGGTAGAGATGCGGCCTGCCGATGCACAACAGAGAGCCTTTAAGGGCGCTCCTGACTGCGCACTGGTAAGGGAAAGCAGACTTTGGCAGGAAAACCAAAGCCTGCTGCATCAGCTGCACAAGGCAGCTCCCACAGGGAAGAACTCAGCTGTGCAGCCAATGTCTGTACAAAGTGAACTTCAGCTCTCCAGGCCCTCAGCTGATAGGTGGGAGAGCTGAAGCCGTTTGGATTGGTGCTTCGCCCCGCCAACCTTTCAAAGTTTCCCTGCAGGAATGGGACCGGCCAAAGATCTGACACACACACACACACCCCAGCCAAAAAGGTCTCCGGCCTCTGATCATGAGATGCACCCTCTGGACTCACCAGCTGCAAGGACTGCAGGGAAGGCGCTTTCTTCATTTTGGGTGTGCTGGTGGCGCCTGGGCCTGGCTCCTCAGTGGGCGCTGCGGCTCCCGGTTCCGGGGCACAAATCTGCTCCATGCTGTAGCAGCGGAACCTGCCCAGCCTCTGCTTGGTGCTCTGACTCAGAGCGGAGAAGAACTTCTTCAGTCCTGATGCAGAAGAGGAGGAAGAGGAGCCGCCTTTCTTGGCAAACAGTTTCTTCTTTGGCTCCGGGTAGATCTCCAAGGGTTTGCTGGAAGGCAAAAGAAGTCCGCCAGGCCAGTTTAAGAGTCAGGGATAACTCCCAGCTCCGTTTGCTGGAGATCACAATAACCAAACGACAGTAATAAAACACGAGGGAAGGTTTTAAAAGGCATTCAAAGGTTTCAACACAAACAAAAACAGCAAAGGCCACCAAAAGGCCTAGAGTGCAGTTCCCTCCGGCAGTTCCATTCTAAAACTGAAGGGCTTTCAGGGCTTTTGTTGCAGAGCTGCCAAGGAATGGAATGATGCCACTCTGTGACCACAGACTTTCCCCCTTAGATGCTCAGCTTCATGAAATTAGTATTTTCCTGCATGCAATTTGAGACTGCAGGCAGGGGTCTTCATGCCTGAATCAAGGACCATCACGGAAGGAGGGCAAGGGATGCAGTCTATCTCCCATCCCATCTCTTATTTCTCACGCAATGATGACAGCACCTATATCTGTGGCCAACCAATCTGCACACTGACTGGGACAAAGGGTATTAGGTGGGAAGCCAAAGGCATAAATCCTTTTGGGTAAAAAGTGTGGGAGACTGACCTTATGAAAGAAGAGAATTGGAACATGTGCTCTTAAAGATAGGCTGTGCACACCCTAAGCACATTTAAAGCACACTCACTCTCCCCAAAAAATCCAGAGAACTGTAGTTTGCTTAAGGGTGCTGGGAATGATAGCTGGGGGAGTAAACTACAGTTTCCAGGATTGCTTGGGGGAGAGGGACACACATGTTTTAAATGTGTGCTCAGTTCACAGCCATGTGCTCTTCCAACCGCCCCAATTTATTTTTGAACATGTCCAAATATAGGTCTTTGAACACTGGCTGCCCTTGTCTTCTCCCCAGTCTTCCTCACTAACATTAAATTGTGTCCCCTGGTTTAGGAGCTCTCCAATTTTAAAAGCATAAAACAACAACAACAAACCCCTTAAGTTCACCAGGCAGAAAGTTAAGCCAAATTATCATGCCCATACAGCAGTTTTTCTTTCAACACTCAAAATGCCAATATGCACACAAAGCCTGAAGTGGCTGAAGACTGGCGGAATGGAGTCTCATACTTTTAAAATAGTAATACAGTGGTGCCCCGCAAGACGAATGCCTCGCAAGACGAAAAACCCGCTAGACGAAAGGGTTTTCCGTTTTTCGAGGCGCTTCGCAAGACGAATTTCCCTATGGGCTTGCTTTGCAAGACGAAAACTTCTTGCGAGTCTTGCGAGTTTTTTCCCTCCCCCCCCCTTTTTCTAAGCCGCTAAGCCACTAATAGCTGCTAAGCCGCTAATAGCGCTAATCCGCTAAACCGCTAATAGGGATGCTTCGCAAGACGAAAAAACCGCTAGGCGAAGAGACTCGCGGAACGGATTATTTTCGTCTTGCAAGGCACCACTGTAGTAATAATGAATGGGCACATTGGCTCTCAGGAGTTTACCAGACTCGTATTTCTCAATCTGCGCAATGAAGACCCACAGGAAATCACAGCTTCTACAGAGACCTTCTCCAAATGCAAGGGGCCTTCGTAACAAACTCTTAACAGCAGGAAAAAGCCCCAAATCCTCAATTCACCAGGCAATACTGTCTTCCTCTGAGAGAGGGGCCCTGTCAGATACAGCCACCTGACAGATGCTGCCTCACCTGTCCCAATGAGATCTTTCTTCCACAGCTAACAGCGGGGGGGGGAGGGGAGAAAATGTTTTTTTAAAAAAAACTTTCAAACTTGCAGTGATCCAAATTTTGCTTGCTTCCCAGCAGCCTCTGTTTTCTTTTAAGTAAATGCATATTAATTGCTTACGCAAAATGCTGCACCTGGCTAGCTCCTCATTCTGCGCATTATTCTGGCCAAATGGTTAGGGCCGCATGATGCACTTAATGAGTTAACAAGTTTAAAACGAAAACTTTAGAAACTTGGAGCGGCATTCCCTTCGAACTGTATGTGTGTCTTGTCTCGTCCACACCCGCCACACACATTCCATTTCTAAGCATGAGGAAGTGTGCCTTGTGAAACGTGGGTATGGGTGCCTTTATGAAAGCAACATGAGAAGCGAGAATAAAAGCATTTTGAACTTGGTGGATCCTCTCCTGTAGAACCAGAGGCATACCTAGGCTCCCTTGCAACTGAGGCAAGGAACTGTATCAGAGCCTCCAAAGCCCGGAGGGATTACGGACCAGAAACTCAAAAGTTTTGCTTTTCATCGCCTTTTGTGCTCTGCCAGCGACTTCCTCTGTGTCGGGGTCTGCTCTGCTCTGCCTGCCCCAACTCCTCCTCCTCTGTCGTCCCTCTGCCTGCCTTCCTGCCTCTGCTAGCTTCCCTCCTATCCACTTGGAGCCAGAGTGGAGAGATGTGATTTTTGTGCTCCCCTGGGCCTGCGCCCTTGGCGGGGGCCAACTTACAGAAACCCCCTAACTCCGCTCATGTGTAGATTCACTTCTGAGGAAACTCCCCAGCGCCTAGAAGCAAGCAAGCTGGTTTGAAGCCAAATGTTTCTGTGTTTGAATGCTAACCAGAAAATCTCATTTGTCCGGATAACCGTATCAAGCCTTCCCTTGTGACTCCTCATAAGGGAGCTGGTCTTGGAGGGAGAACTGTGAGGGGAGAGACTTCATCAGGCAAGACCATTTCCACCTGCCCTGCCCCACCCTCTAGTCTCTGCTTCTCAATTTGTATTATTTTATGTACTGTGGCTTGCCATTGTTTTATTGATTATAGTTTAGAAATTATTTATTGTAACTGTTGAGTGGATTTCTGTTTAACTTTTATATGTTGTTGTTATTATTTAATGCTATTCTAATGATTGTTGAATGTTACTTTTTTGACGGAGGTTGCCTATTTTAAAGTTATGTTTTATTATCACATTTTTGTATTGCAATAGATTGTTGTAAGATGTACATTTTTGTTTCTTCAGCTTGTAAACCGCCTTGAGTATTGTAAGATAGAAAGACGGTATACAAATTAAAAATGATGATGATGATGAAAGGATTTTTTTATTTATTGTGGCCACAGGACTCTATTATCTCTATAGCCGAATCAGTATGGAAGAAACGAGAGAACCCCAAGAAGCTTGTGGTCATTATGACAGTAGAGACGGAAGAGAGAAAAGGAGAAAGGAAAGAAGGTTGGATAGACTCTTTCATGCAGGGATTTATTGACCTTTGTGTTCTGAATCTGGGTCAGGAGGTGATTGGAGTTGTAGGGGTCTTTGGATCTGGAGGAGTCTTGAAACATGATTTGAGATATTGTATGGACCTTGGTTCTAGCTGTGGAGAGTTGGCTGGCCTGTCGAGAGGGAATGGGGACATGGCTGGGTTGGGGCGTCCCCGAGACTTGCTCTTCAGCATTTTCAGCATCAAAGAATATGAAGAAGAATTGCAGAAGGGACTTGGAAAAGATTTAAGAGCCTCGGACAGAAGATCTCCAGGTTGATGAACTATATGGAATGGACGGAAATGATTGGCAGAATCCGAGACCAGGGAGAAGAGATGGTGGTAGAAGATTGGGAAAGTCTAAAGTTTGTACATAGAAATATTGTAAAATTAATGAGTGTTTGAAAATTGTTGGAATGAAAATTTATGGCTTTAGCAGAAATGCTATAAGGAGTTAAGTATAAATAAGTATTTTAGTATTAATGGAAAATAAGGTTAAAAATATGTTAAGACATTCATAATGATAAAAATAGAGAAAGATGGAAAGGATTTGCTGAAACAAGTAACAGAAGTGGAATACAAAAAGGGAGGTGAGAGGAAGTCGATGAAATAAGGGAATTAAATGGTATGCTATATGTTTTTTAAATTGTTGTTGTTTTGTTTAATTTAGTGTTAAGGTTGTGTTTTGTATTGTTTATTGTATTGTTTCTTCTTTTGTTCTTTTTTCTTGTCTGCCGTAAGTTTGAAAAGTAATAAAGATTATTTTTTTAAAAAAGAGAGGGGGGAAAAAGAGAAAAGGAGAAAGGAAACAAGAGGCAAGAGTAGCACGGCATAAATTGCAACAACGCATATTTAAGCTTCGTGAAAAAGTTTGCATGGATATGCAGCCACAGGTAAGGCAAAGGCAAAGGACCCCTGAACGGTTAAGTCCAGTCAAAGGCAACTATGGGGTTGTGGAGCTCACTCCGTCACAGGGATTTGAACATCCAACCTTCTGATTGCCAAGCCCAAGAGCCACAGAAACTGGGGAGGGGAGGGAGCGGAAGGGAAGCATCCTATTACAGACCCTGAGGGAGGTCCACAAGATCCAGGACAGAGAGACACCATAACCTACCAATCCATGTTCTATGTGCTCCTCTTACTTCTCCCCATTCCTGCTTCAGAATTCCTCTACCTCTTCTGTACCCCACTGACTTTGTCTGCGGCTGAAAAATGAGCTGCTTTATCCTGCCAATGATTCTGTTTTCTTATCAGGGTGCGCCCAAACCTGGGGCTTTCAAGAATGCATACAGAATTTTGAGATCTGGCTGCTATAGCCTACAGACTAGCAAAAATAAGTTATCATTAGGACAAGTGGCAGTGTGTGCATGTTTGTGTGGGCGTGGGCATGTGTAGGGATGCCCACCCCTCACTTATCAGACATAACCTCCCCTTTTCTAGAGAACCTCAGGGTTGTGTGTTCAAGTCCCATGCTGGGCAAAATATTCCTGCATTGTAGGGGGTTAGACTAGATGACTCTCGTGGTCCCTTCCAACTCTGCGATTCCACAATGCAATGATGTTTTAAATCGAGGGGAAGAAAAGCACCCATGGCAGTCACTTAAAAACCACCATGCTTCTAGCAAACGCTATACGAAGTTTGCATATGGTCCAATTACTTTACTCACCATGTCAAATAACTAGATAACAACGTTAACTGAATTGTGCCCAACAGTTTACTCTGCTAAATTTGGCTAGTATGAAACTGGACTTCTCTAAAAACTTTCTACTGGAGAAAACAATACTGTGCGCCATTACAGCATTTCCGATATAATCCCTGGGTAAGATGGAAAAGCCTTAAATTTCCGTTGATTCAGAAAGGTAACCATAGCAACTGCTGTCTGGAGATTTTGGCAGGGAGGGAGAAGCAGGCCAAGGCGGATTTGAGGGGTGGGGGTGGGGAGTGAGAGGGCAAAAGCAGCAGGGAGAGTGGCAAGGTCTAGAGCCAGCTGGCAGCGCCACAGGGCTGTGCTAACTGGAAGCGAGAGGGAACAGCCCAGGCTGAGAGAGCAGAGGACATCTGCAGACCTGGCTGCATCTGGGTGAAGGAAAGGTTGCAGCACCGAAGGAGAGGAAGAGCTGGCATTTTATTCAAAGAACCGGGTGGCACTGTGGGTTAAACCACAGAGCCTAGGGCTTGCTGATCAGAAGGTCAGCGGTTCGAATCCCCGCCATGGGGTGAGCTCCCGTTGCTCGGTCCCAGCTCCTGCCAACCTAGCAGTTCGAAAGCACGTCAAAGTGCAAGTAGATAAATAGGTACCACTCTGGTGGGAAGGTAAACGCCGTTTCCGTGCGCTGCTCTGGTTCACCAGAAGCGGCTTAGTCATGCTGGCCACATGACCCGGAAGCTGTACGCCGGCTCCCTCGGTCGGTCACGACTGGACCAGGGGTCCCTTTACCTTTACCTTTAAGGGACCCTCTCACGTGGGTGGCGCTGTGGTCTAAACCACTGAGCCTAAGGCTTGCAGATCAGGAGGTCGGTGGTTCGAATCCCCATGACGGAGTGAGCTCCCATTGCTTGGTCCCAGCTCCTGTCACACCAGCGCAAGTAGACAAATAGGTACCGCTCCGGCGAGAAGGTAAATGGTGTTTCCATGCACTGCTCTGGTTTTGCCAGAAGTGGCTTAGTCATGCGGGCCATGTGACCCAGAAAAATTGTCTGTGGACAAATGCCAGCTCCCTCGGCCAGTAAAGCAAGATGAGCGCCGCAACCCCAGAGTCATTCGCGACTGGACTTAACTGTCAGGGGTCCTTTACCTTTTTTTTTTAAGGGACTTTGAGTGTCATCTGGTCCAGCCCCCTGTGATGCAGGAATCTCGACTAAATCATCCATGGCAGGTGGCCATCCAACCTCTGCTTAAAAACCTCCAAGGAAGGAGTGTCCACCACATCCCGAGGGAGACCATCACACTGTCAAACAGTTCTTGCCATCAGAATGTTCTTCCTGAGGCTGAACTGGAAATCTCCTTTCTTGCAACTAAAAGGAAAGTAAGAAAAACCCTCCCAATGCACTGATGAAACACCGTTTGGCCACATCACCGGTTTGAAGAAAGGTCTTATGCTATCAGATCTGAGCTGTGACTAGTTCTCCATCAGGACAAAAGGGAAATTCCGGAATGGAGGTACAAGCCGCCAGACGCCCCTTGTGGGTCCTGACTTTAGAAAAGGAAGGCTTGATCTAACGGCTGCCCCCCAAACCCACTGCTTCATGGCAATGTGCGGCGGGGCATGTTTACTCACCACTGGGCCGCACTCGATGGCTTTGTCTTTGGAGCCTCAGCAGCTGGAGCTGAGGTTGTCAAGTTGGTCTCCTCCCTTGTTGGTGAGAGACTAATGGCAGCAGAAGTGATGGCATTGGCAGCAATAGGGGGAACACCAGGGGCGGAGGAAGACAGTGGACCTGTTGCAACAACACAGACACTTCCAATGGCCTCTGCTTTAAAAAAACAGACACACACCCTGGGGATGGACTTGCACCACCAGCTAATGTGCCTGGGCATATTCTTATTTATTAAGAAACGTGGTTCTCCCCACCACCCCATCTCATATCAGATGCTGCCCAGGCTAGAGTAGGAATCCGGCTTTGGAAATCTAAGGGTACATCTTGCCCTTACACACTTAGGTTTTGTACTATCTGACTGCCATCGCTTCCCCAATGCACCACCCCAAAGCTAGAGAACTGTAGTTTGGTGAGGGTGCTGAGAACCCTGCGAATTCTTTGCTTCACTCCTTACACCCCAAATGCTTGCGAGGACGTAATGGCTTTTAACCTTTTAAGTTAAATAAACAGGTTTTGCAGAAATGGGTTAAAGACGGATCAGGGGGAAAGTAAGGTTCTGAATCATAAAGAGAAGTCTGAACGATTGCATTTTCAGTGACCATACTTTGTGCCTTCCATCACCCTCATGCTAAGGTCTGACTAAAGCACATCTCCAGTAGAAGCAGAAGTTATGTGCAACAGGCACATCGCTGCAGTTTGGCAACTATGATGTCCACAAAAACGATACACAAGCTACATCAACAGCACGACTACAGTGCGCCATTTGGTTGTGACTGCTGAATAGAGCTCATTTAGCTCCTCTGGAGGAGCAAAAAACATCTGCAGGGAATTACTTGGAAAGAATGAGCCTGCTAAAAGCTTTTTTGGAAAATTCTCTGAAAGAACTAGGGAAGAACAAGCATGCCCATTCTGAATCAAGATGTGAGGAATTTGTATCTAGTGGAAAATGGGGTTTTCCAGAAACTGTCTCTGTTATATGACATGTGACTAAACTTAATTAAAGCCTGGTAATTTTTGAGAAAAACCTAACTTTTCAGGCACGCTAAGATCTACTTAAATTTCCAACTGACACCTGGAAACCAAGGTGTTTATTGGCTCTTTTTCATATAAAAGAAATCATAACTACTATTCAGGTGTTTTGTAACTGCTTGGTAACTGGAACTATGTTTTAATGCTGAAACAGGTAATTCATCTGCATTCCTCATCTGCTAAAACAGGTGATCTGCAATTAACAGCTGCCCAGTTAGGGACAGCATCTTGGGCGTCTCCACGTTCCCTGCCCCTGAAAATAGGCTTTCTAGTCCTGGTTGCAACAGCAGATTTGGAAAGCAAGAGGAAATACCCACAAAGGCACCACGGTTTTTTTCTTATTCGCATGCCACCTTATTAAACCTCGAAATTTGCTGCTGCAAGATCCTGTGATGACCACTAAAATTTAGGTTGCTTTAAAAGGAAGTTCATGCAGGATGCTTCCCCCCCCCCCCCTTTGCTTAGCTCTTGGTTCCTTTTCACCCATCCTAAAGGTACCCTTAATCAAAATTTGCGGAAAAACTTAAATACTGTATTCACAGTCAGGGTCAGGCATGCAAAATAAGCAAATCCATGCAAGTTCAATAACTCTGAATAAATGAATCTGACTTGCACAAATTATCTAGAGTACAAATTCTGAACTGCCTTGCTGTACGGCCTACCACGATGCCCTCTCTACAGTTGTCCAAAGGGCAACATTACCTCTTACCTTGATTTTTTTCCAGCCTCTGTCTCTCCTGGGGCTGTTCCTCTCTGCTCTTCACTGTAGCAGTCACTAAGGTTTTTGGCTCGTGCTTGGCATATGTGTTGTTGCAGTTGTTGGTGGACAAGGCCAGGAGCTGGTTCTTGGAGAGCATCTTTGGACTCTGCTGGCCACTCTCCTCCTCCTGTCCAGACACACACACATTCTGGAAGCTATTAGAGGAGGCCGAGTAAATTGATAGTTCATTGGCTTGGTCCACCCGCCCAGGATCCTGGCTAGTGAGCTTGTGGCTGCCACTCAGAACAGCCCGCCTGTTAGGCATAGGGGAAGGATGGGCTTTTCCAGTGGTGGGTGGGGCAGGAATTCGGTAAGCAAAGTTGTAGCCGGCACTCATCTCTTCAGTTAGCTGCTGGGAAGGGCCCTGCTCTTGCTTGGCTTGACTTAAATTGTTCGTTGGCCTACGGGTTCGGTTGGAAGTTTCCACCGGCTTCTTGTTCACGGAGTCTGCGGCACCATCAGGGACCAGATGGGAAGGCAACTGCTGAGGGTGGGAGGTGGGTGCGGCTTGCTTTAATGTGGCCTTGGACAGCTTTGGATGTTCCTGCATCCTGCCTTTCTTCACCAGTTGATACAGATCTACCGGCTGGTTGCTTCTGGGAAAGGCTTCTACCTTACCGGCTGCCATTTTGGTCACCTGATCTCTGACTTCAGAGGCCCCCTTCAAGGAACAGTCGTTGGCTTGATTAGCACTCGATTCAATTTCCCCTCTGCGAGGCACCATTTCCCCTCCACTAGCACGGCAGCTGCCATCTGCTCTGGGCCTCTCCCCGTTGGCCTTCCTGTTCTTGGCTTCCCCCTCTGAAGGGGAAAACGGCCTGGGATCCGGACCAGGCCCACGGTGCTGGGAGCTTTTGACCACTGACCGTTGGCTGCTGGCACCAGCCTCCTCGCTGTCCGTCCTGTAGCTGTCTGATGTATCGGTGGTGCTGTCCAGAGCAGAATCCACCTCATCTATGCAAGTCACTTCCCCTATGTACGTCTCCTTGATGCGCTCTGTGTAAACACGCTGACGGGAAGGAAGGATCCACAGCGGAGTTCCTTTGGGACCCAAAGCCCTGGTTCGCGAGTCCTCCTGGCTAGCGTTGAGCTCTTTGTTTTCATTGGCCCGAACTAGCTCCTTACCCTCTCGGGGGATGTTGCAAGACTGGTGCACGCTCTTTGCAGTCTGCTTTGCTCCGGTATCTGGGTTCTGACTGGCTGCCAGATTCCTGACGTAAGATCCGCATGCGCTACACTTGCCTTCCTCGTTGACCACCAAAGGCTTCCTCTTCTCGGAGCGCCCCCTGCTGCCTTGCTGTTCCCAGCCGGGTTTGCTGCCACCGCCACCGCCGCTCTCTTTGCGGTGAAGCTCACCGTTGATGTAATCCGAAAGGTCCGGTTTGGAGACCAGCGGGCCGCGGCCCAGAGACAGGAGGACGGAATCCAACACCCGCTTCTGACGCAGCTGGAGGCGCTCCAAGTAACGGACTTCGGCATCTCGCGCAGACTCATCTTCGAAACGCACTCGGGACGGGGACGGCCCTCGCTTCCTTTGCTGCTCGCTGCTGGATTCCCCGCTGGACGAGTCGCTCAGGTTGCCGCTGGCGTGGGGGTCTCCATCCTTCAGAGCAAAGTTCTTTGCGTCTGCAGCAGAGATCCCGCAGCCATCCCTGAGGCACACAACAGACAGAGTAAGACTGTGCGCCTGTTCACACTGATCATCCTTACCTCCGACTGAGCTGCCTCCAAATGCTGGGCAGAGGGCACCACTTGGCTTACTAAGCACCCAGGACGCTTACCAAGGTGTACTTGTAACTTCTCTACTTGCAGCAGTGTTTCTCAAACTTGGGTCCCCAGCTGTTGCTGGACTACAACTCCCATCATCCCTAGTTAGCAGGACCAGCGGTCAGGGATGATGGGAGTTGTAGTCCAACAACAGCTGGGGACCCAAGTTTGAGAAACAATGGCCTAAGCTTATCTCCTTTCTTCCAAGATCCATTCAGCAAGATAAATGTATCCTGACTGCCTTGCAATTATCACACGGACATTGAACCTGGCAACGCCTTCACCAGGATCCCAATGCCAATACTCTCTGCAGCTGCATTCTCATTCTAGCAGGAAGGGCCGCTCAGAGGTTATGGAT
This sequence comes from Podarcis cretensis, assembly GCF_951804945.1. NCBI lineage: Eukaryota > Metazoa > Chordata > Lepidosauria > Squamata > Lacertidae > Podarcis > Podarcis cretensis. The sequence goes on from NC_137175.1 coordinate 94,815,184, forward strand.
GTGTACTGAATGAGGGGAAGATCCAAGGAACTGGTTAAGATTGACAAACAGGCTTGTTCTCTGCAAAGCCAATGGCTTCAGGGTCTCAAGGCTTAAAAAAAAAGCACGTGTCAGCAAATCGGCGAGATGGATCTTTTAAAATCAAGAGTGGCTCGGGACTGGATAACTCAGCAACGATACTACTCATGCTCAACACACAGCAACTGCACAAGTAACCAGATGGCATTGTTAAAGAGGACTTGTTGATGTCAGGCCACCGCTGACTCCTTGATTTATTCTAGTTCCCTACAGCTATAGGAAAAACTTCAAGTGCTCTCCGTACATGCTAGCCTTGGTCTTAGGAGTGGCTACATCTCCAAGTCAGATTTCAGTTAGGCCAAGACACCCAGGCGGCAGTCACGTATGCTTCTTAGATCCATGTGATCATTTTCTATGGGATCTGGAGCACCTGTGCTATTTATATTAAAAGTGCTTTTCCTGCAGAGCATAGGAGGAAGGGTAGAATATAGAGCAACAATGCAAGAGACAGGGGAAAGTTTGCTGGTGGAGGTTATGTTTTCCTTTTTCTCTAGAGACGATGTTTGATATTGTTCAGCAAACACCACAAGTGTGCCTCGATGCAAAGATCTTATAGCTGGCGCCTCTCTTGTTGTCATGAAATAAAATCAACATAATCCTCCAGATTCAATAACTCTGCATAAGCTGCCAGTGTGCTTGGCATAGAAGACGGAGAATGTGTTCCACTAGCGCTTACAATAATCTTTGGTGTGCTGGCCATGTGAGAGTGAGCGATACCCTCATCTGTTGCACAACAAAAGATCAGCACACTGGTTTCTTTAGCATTAAACAACGGTTTCACAGCACAGTGACCAGGAATTCAGTTTCCCATGAGATCCAGGAGCTTGCCACACATTTTGTAAACAACCATGTCAAGTTATGTTTCCCCTCCTGTGCTGAAAGACCTTTTAGCTGTCACAACGGTGCTCATCAGTTTTTTCCTCTAAATCTTATTCTAAAAAGTTTGGTCAAGTGAATTTGTCATACAATATGTTCTTATGTTTATATTCATGACTACATTTCTGTACAGGAACCAGCTAGTCCCTGTTTTGATAATTATGGATGCCTAAGTCATATCAATCAGATTGTGAAGCTGAGGCTCCAATACTTTGGCCACCTCATGAGAAGAGAAGACTCCCTGGAAAAGACCCTGATGTTGGGAAAGATGGAGGGCACAAGGAGAAGGGGACGACAGAGGACGAGATGGTTGGACAGTGTTCTCGAAGCTACCAGCATGAGTTTGACTAAACTGCGGGAGGCAGTGGAAGACAGGAGGGCCTGGCGTGCTCTGGTCCATGGGGTCACAAAGAGTCGGACACGACTGAACAACAACAACAAAGTCATATCAATGGTGTGACTACAATTAATAGAATCGATGATTTCACTCCATCAAATGTTTGCATCTCAATCCAAAGTTATGTTTTTCATCACATACATTGTTGTTGTTTTCCTGGTCCAGAATCAATACACATTATAATTCCTGGGCTGCTCTCCTTGATTAGTTGGCATAGCACCTCACTCCAACCATAGTTTTAGACTAGGCAGTACGTGCTAACACCTTGATGAGATGAAGTAAGATAGACAATATAGCTCCCCCAATGGGGGGTGGCTGACAGAAAATCCGCTAGCACTAGGTATAAATGTATTCAATAAGCACAGCGGACAGGTACACGGTTGGCAGTGTATTGAATTTTGGGAGTGGAGAACTATAGATGCGAACAGCACAGGCGGTTTACAAGTGTGAAAGATGAAAAGGCAAGAAATGCAAAAGCTGGAATGGAGGGCTGCGGACAGGAAACGCAGTACAGATCCTTCCTTCCTGCCCTCTTCCCTGATCTGCCTCCCAGGCCCAGAGCAGGATATATCACTGGCCTTACCTCCTTTCCTGAGGGGCAGTAGGCAGGATGCTATGGCTTGCTCGGAGCGGATTCGTCCTGGCCTTCATGCGAGCTCTCTGCAGCAGTTGCTTGGCCTGTTCATGCCTGGGACTCAGCTCCAGCTCCTGGTTGGGAACAAAGGCCCTGCAGGCAAAGCAGCAGGGAGCAAGGAAGCAGCGGAGGATTAGGAAAAAAATAACAAGGATTAAGAGTGGTTTAACAGTGACGGTGGCAGCAGTGTGGTGGGGAGACAACACACTCATAGAGCCTGGGTTTAGGTCCCCTGCAGCTGCCCGAGTTCACACTAGGTGGCATCTTTTAGGTCAAGATATAGCCAGCTTGGTAACATCCATCTCAAAACTGATTTCTAGACACGCAGCCAGGATGAAAAGCTGCAGGGAGGTCAAAGCATTTAAGGCTGAAATTTGTACATTCAGTTACATACGACAGCGTCTATAAGACGCACCAGACCACAAGACGCACCTAGTTTTTGGAGGAGGAAAACAAGAAAAATCTCAGAAGCCAGAACAGCAAGAGGGATCGCTGCGCAGTGAAAGCAGCAATCCCTCTTGCTGTTCTGGCTTCTGTGATAGCTGTGCAGCCTGCATTCGCTCCATAAGACGCACATACATTTCCCCTTACTTTTTAGGAGGGAAAAAGTGAGTCTTATAGAGCAAAAAATACGGTACTTGGTAGTGCCTTAAAAAGTGCCCCCCATCCCCACCGAAGAGAGCCCCAAGCAGCCTTGCATGCACATTTTTAAAAGAATTGGAAGGCTCTGCAGTACCCAAAACACTGGAGTGGAAGACTATACATTGTTCAAAAAAACAACAACACACAGATTGATGATAATGAGATAGATAGATAGATAGATAGATAGATAGATAGATAAATAGATAGATAGATAGATGATAGATGGATAGATAGCTCTCTGGCACATATGATGTCAAAGGCACCCTGGAGGTGCCCACAACTGGCAAATTCATATCTTCTGAACACAGCACTACTTGTGTTGCCAGGGGCCAGCTCTGGTCTTTCAAGCACACCTGCCCCAAATAAACCTGAAGAAGTGAGTTTCCCCACAGATCAGGGCAAGACTAAGAAGCCAACATTCATATAATGGGCAATAGGTCTTCTCTACGAAATTGCTTCCACATTCCCAAAGTATGTCACCTCAAGACTCAAGGAGACACTCTGGTTTAAAGAAAAAGGAAAACAAACAAACAAACAAACAAGACAGACAATCCAGGGAGCATTTGCCTAATGAGTTTTGAGGCCAAGGATCTTCTCGCTTCAGGAAGTAATCTCACCCACTCCCACAAAAAAAAGCAAGGGAGCACACTCTACATGCCTAGATGAGATGTTTTGTTTTAATTGTTCCCCTGAAAAGGGTACTGTGTTGCTCGATAAATACTGACTTGCACCAGTCTTTATTTATTTAATGAACAGCTTCCCACGAGGCGTCCCAAAGTGATTTATAACACAATAAAAACCATACAGAGAATAATTACAGATACAGAAAAAGCAAAAATGATGGGTTTGTTCTTAAACAGATATTAGTATTCTGCCCTTCCTTCAAGAACTCAGAGTGGTGTCCATGGGTTTCTTTCAATCTGCTTTATCTTTGTAACATCCTTGGATAGCAGACGTAAGCAGAGAAGCAGTGGCTGATTCAATATTAATAGTGAGCTTCAAGGTTGAGAAGGACTGAGCAATATAGATATACAACCCTACCCACCCTGACTAGGGAGTAAGCACCGTCAAATTTACTTCTGAGTAAACATCATTAGGATTGCCCTGCAAATGTGGGACTATAGCTACTACACCAGATGGGTTAAGAAGCTGCTTTATATTCAGTTAGATTCTTGGTCCATGTAGCTCAGGACTGTCTACACCAGTGTTCACCTTTTTTTTCAAACCCAGGACTCGCCATTAGACAGAGCATGCTTTTGGGGACCAATTTCTTAATTTTTAAAAATGATACAGTGCTGCTGTTGCGACACATGTTAGATCAGGCAATGACCCACCAATGGTCCACTGCAGAGCATTCCAAACTTTTCACGTTGGTGACACACTTTTTAGACATGCATCATTTAGCAACACAGTAAAGGGAGGGAAATGTAAAGGACCCCTGGACTGTTAAATCCAGTCAAAGGTGACTATGGGGTTGCGGCACTCATCTGGCATTCAGGCCAAGGGAATTGCCATTTGTCCTCAGCTTTCTGGGTCATGTGGCCAGCAGGACTCAACTGCTTCTGGCGCAACGGGACACCGTGTCAAGTGCCAGAGCACACGGAAACGCCATTTACCTTCCCGCCGCAGTGGCACCTATTTATCTACTTGCACTTTGACGTGCTTTTGAACTGCTAGGTTGGCAGAAGCTGGGACAGAGCAACAGGAGCTCACCCCGTCGCAGGGATTCGAACCACCGACCTTCTGATCGGCAAGCCCAAGATGCTGAAACTGACCCCTTTCCAGCCCCGGGAGGAGCGCAGGGAGCGTTTGCGCAACACACCTACACTGTAGCTGGCACACTAACGTGTTGAGACACACAGTTTGGAAAGCTCTGGTCTACTGACTGACTGCATCTCTCCAGCATGTCGGATCCAATTCTCTCCCAGTCCTGCTTCTTTCAGATATATCTGGAGATCCCAGGGATTGAACCTGGGATGATGTTATGGGTTTGGGGGGAGGGCTAGAATTAATCAAGGTTTGGTTAAATTTTGCCAAATGTGCGACACCCCTGGATTTACTTATGCTAACAAGCTAAGCCAGCTCAGGCAGAGCTAGCTGGATGGGCCATTAGCAGGGGACAAAGGCCACCGGTGGCCTGTCCAGGAAACCACCAGAGGTTTAGGGTTTCAACTTTGAATGGCACAGGCTGTTGGGAGGTCCTTGGAGTTGGTTAGCAATGGGGAGGAGGAAGAGGGTCAACGCTCCACATGAGCTAGGGATGGCAGGCTGGAACAAAGAGACCCAGAGGATGGCTTTTTGCAGTCCTTTCATCCAAAGCTGTCCTTAATGCAGAAACCAGACCTCATAGGATGTGAATAGCCAGCAATCCCTCCCTCTAGGTGCAGACTGTATCTATGTACAGTGGTGCCCCTCAAGACGAACGCCTCGCAAGACGGAAAATCCGCTAGACCGTTTTGGAGGCGCTTCGCAAAACGAATTTCCCTATGGGCTTGCTTTGCAAGACGAAAATGTCTTGTGAGTTTTTCCGACTTTTTCCCCTCCCCCCCCTTTTTCTAAGCCGCTGAGCCGCTTATCAGCTGATCCACTAAGCCGCTAAAAGCCTCTAAGCCGCTAATAGCGCTAATCCGCTAAGCCGTCAATGGGCTTGCTTCGCAAGACGAAAAAACCGCTAGACGAAGAGACTCGCAGAACGGATTAATTTCGTCTTGCGAGGCACCACTGTATAAATTAAACCACGTATCATCAAGACACCACAGTCTCTGCTGTGCCTTGTTGTCTCCAAAGGGAGCACAGTCCCTGGTAAGGGCACCTGCAACCCCTGGAATCTTGGGGATCCTGGGGTGGCGTGGAACAATCTCACGCCTGCAACACAGCTACTCTGAGAAACAACTCTTCCTCTAAAGCCTGTGCTGGATCTCCTGGTACCACCCTCTAACGCCGTGCTGAGTCCAAACCCCCCCACCCCCTCCATGCATCGCTGCTGGCGTGCCAAGCATCGGCCTGCAGTGGTTTTCTTTATCCCTTCCCATCTTCTGAGCACTACAACACTAGAAAAGGAAAGGGGTGGGTGGGTGGTTGGGGGGGGGGTCCACCATCTTAAAGCTTTCACTGTTTCATCATGTGACCCATTTCTCTCTGCACACTCAACATGCCTCTCGCTCAAACCCTTCCCCTATTGGTCTTCACCCTAATCTTTGTGATTATTTTAATCCGCTCACAGACTCACTTCAGCTGGCCTGAGCTTAACTCTTTCACTGCAGCCTGCACACCTCGCGACGCACATACGGAGGCTCGCATCTTGCTCTGCTGAGGTTTTTCGGAAGGAGCAGCAGAGCACAATGAAGCCGACTGCTGTTTTACAGAGAAAACACTCCCCCGGTGATGTGCAGAAGCCCCTTGTGTAATTTCAGTTCAAAATTTCCCAGATGTTTTGCTCGGGGGGCGGTAATGTTATTTTCAGCAACAAACCAACTACGATGGCCTTTAAGCAAACCACTCTCTCGTCGCATCCATAGCGTAATTTGAAGCAGCGGTTCCCAAAGTGTGGTCTGTGGCACGTCTGTGGATTTGTGGTTGAAGATGGGAGATGGAATATCCATATGTCCGCACTGACTTTTAATTGTATTTTTATTTCTTCCTTCGTATTTTATTGCATTACAATTTGAATTCTAGAAAATACAATATATAAGAGATGAAAGAAGCTATAAAAATGCTATTAAAAATCGTACACCATCTAGCATGGCATATTGCAATTGCTGCAACAGGCAGAAAAATCATTAAGTGGTCTGCAATGACCCTCATCAATATTCAAGCAGTCTGGGGGATGGGGATTAGAACTAATAATTTAAAGCACATCTTTTCCCTAAAAGAATCTGGGGAACCGCAAATTAAATGGGAACACAAACAGCTGCAAACATGCAGTCAACTCCAGTGTGAAGTCCCAAGTTAGAAATGGCTATCAGCATTTTTGGATTGTGTCTCCTTGCCTTAGCAGGGGAATAAGGACACTGAAATCTTACCGGTAGCCTTCAGAATCCTGTAACGAAACTCCAGAATCCCAGTCTACATCATTTGCCAGAATTTCTGTAGACACAGGACAAGAGAAGTACATGTTATTATTGTGTATATGTTAGCCACATGAAATGCAGCATGGTGTGTGTGAAAACACAGATCTCATACAGAGAAAAGGCTATTTATATTCAGTGTTCCTCACCTCCAAAGATTTGGGCCCAATTCTGCTCTTAGTGTCTCAATTCTGCACCACCCAAGCATCCTACTCTAGGCTCTGTACAAACTTGTAAGCCAAAATACCTGGTCTGCTTTTTGGGTGGGGAAAAGGAATGGGCTCTTGGTATTCTTTAGGTCCCTTTGTATATTTCTGGCTGCCTGATCTGACTGTAAGACATGGCAAGTAATTATTCCATGGGCGATAAATGTCCTTGAGAAACTGCTCCTGGCCTCTCAAATCTAATGACTGTTGCACTCCGAAGACCAGAGGCCTAACTCATTTACGCACATATATGCTTGGGCTTGCAAATCCTATTAATAGTCTTGGCTCCTACTGCCCTGGGACCTCAATGTCCCTGATTATTATGGGACTTGTCCCTCCCTCCTGCTGCCAGCCAGCAGCCAAAACCTGCAGGCTCCTCCTGCCAATGCAAAGAAAATACCAGCAGCAACTGAAGAATCCTGGGACTTATCGTTCTTGAGAGAGTATGTGCTTACTATTAGCCCCAGGAAGTTGGTTCCCATTAGCGCCAGAGGAAGCTTCCTTCTTGGGGCTAACAGTAGCAGAGAAGGGGACATTTTTGCTGGGATATTGCGGGGGGGGGGGGGAGGTTAAACCTATTCAGCCCCCTCTCACATGCAGTTGTTGTGACAAAAATTTTAGCCCATCCCCACAATTACTTTTTTTAAAGACCAAAGGCAAAGGGATCTGTGGAATCAACATGGACTAAGGGCCCTCATATGGATTGCAGGGTGAGGAGAATGGAAGAACAGCATAAGCTGGGGACATGGTGGGGTGGTTGCATCTCCTGAGGTTCAGACCAAGACGTTTGGTGGAGGAATAAGCAAGGATCAAGTGGAGAAGGAGGTAGAAATTCAGTTCTGGTGGGTCCCCCCCCCCTTTTGCAATACCCGTATTTTCCGCTCTATAAGACGCACCAGACCACAAGACGCACCTAGTTTTTGGAGGAGGAAAACAAGAAAAAAAATATTCTGAATCTCAGAAGCCAGAACAGCAAGAGGAATCGCTGCGCAGTGAAAGCAGCAATCCCTCTTGCTGTTCTGGCTTCTGGGATAGCTGCGCAGCCTGCATTCGCTCCATAAGACGCACACACATTTCCCCTTACTTTTTAGGAGGGAAAAAGTGAGTCTTATAGAGCAAAAAATACGGTACTTGCTGAGCTCTTACAGTATTTCTCCCCACTACTACCCATCCAAGTTGCAAATCCTGTTCGGTTTCTGAAAACCTCTTCACCCTGCTTGCACATACCGTTACTGGGCCCATCTCTCCCACGGCTTGGGCCATCCTTCTTGTGACGACGCAGAGTATGCAGCTCCCGCAAAGAATGGCTATTAAACTGCGTCGCGCTCAACATTTCCTGCAGCATCGACCGGTTCCTCTCCACTCTCTCTGCCAGGGACAGGGTGCTGGCATTGCTTCCACCGCTGCAGAGACTGTCCCAGCTCTCGGTTCGCCAAAGGCGGCCGGTTGTTCCCGCCCCACAGGCGTCATCTTTGTGGAGAAAAGGACTGCTTTCAAAATCCATACCATGAACCAGGTGCTCTTCTCTGCCGTTTGCATCCTCAAAATATTTCTGGTTGAAGGAAAGGTCCTTTAAGGAGCTGGCCCCACAGAGGCCATTTTGCAATGCCCTTTTTGCGTTTCCTGACAAGCCCCTTTTATCCATCCTGTCACTTCCTGGAAGCCTCTGGAATGCCTCGGATGAGCTCCAGCCCACGCTTGCAGGCTCTTCTGCTGCCTTAGAACTCTTCAGAGGTTCAAATTCGTCAACAAGCAGGCTTGTACGTACTGCCCCTTGAGATCCCTCCTGCTTGAGACGTGGGTAGTCAGTGCTGTCCAGCAGCACATCTGTCAGGTATGTGCGGATCTGGGCCTGAGGTTCCACCACAGCATCCTGAGGAGCAGGCTCCGTCAGTGGCTTCCCTTTCCGGGCCTTGGCCTTTTTGGGAGAAGCCCGTTCCTGGGGTGCTGCCTCCGCCTGCCTGTGGACACCACTCCTCTTCTCTTTCAGAGCTTTAACTTTGGACTCCAGAACAGAGGTGGCCTTGCTTGTATCCCGCAGCAGCCCCAGTGGAACCCAGGATGGCCCGTTGAGACAATGCTCCCCTGTATCATCAATGTTCTCGGGAGGCTGTTTCGCTCTAGGAATATTTCTGACACATTGCTTCAAGGTGTTCAGCGTCCTTCTCTTTTCAGTAGCGAAGTTCCCTTCCATGCTCCCACTTGGTGGTGAGTTACCTTTTTTTGTGGGGGAAACAATAACAGACGTTTCAATACGCTTGCTGGGCAAGAGAACATTGTCTGAAGGGCCTTACCAGGGGGCAGGGTTGGCTAAAAGAGGACAGGGCCCCTGCACCTTTAATAGTTGTGTAGAATTGGGAATTATCAAAGGTGCAATACCTCTGTTCTCTTTTGCATCTGGCCAACCTAAGAGGGACCCAGTTAGAGGGTTTCATGCTCTGCACTCAAATATCCATAATTATTCAAGATAACCAAAATTCTGCACAAAATAAATCCTGCCTAAATTGTGCAAATTTATGTATTTTGTTAATTTTACACCATTTATTCTGTTCTCTCCAACTACAGGGACAGAAAAGCAGGAAGGATGAGAATTAAAGGCCCACTCTGTAGTCACTCCCAGGGTCATATTTACTACATACCCAAATCATAATCCAGATTTTGTCAAGAAAATCAGAATCTTACAGCCTAACATGCATTATGTAAATAGAGCAAACAGCAATTTAACATAATTTAGTCTTCAGTTTTATTATTTTGCCTAATATATTCTGGTTTTGCTCAGTCATACGAAAGTGCAAGGAGTTTTGCAGGGCACTGAAGACCTGCTCATAGCCACCTGGTCATTTATTCAGCCAGCACTCTGGTTTTTAAGCAGCCATTCTTTGAAGCATCTATCTATTAGCAGCTGAAAGAAACTTCCTTGTTTTTCAAATGAAAGCAGAGAACCTCAGAAAGGCCCATTCTGCATCCCATACCACATTTCATGGCTGGAATCTTAAATGCATTTACCTTGGAGCAAGTCTCATTGAATTCAGTGGGCCTTAATTCCAAGTAGAACCACACTGCATGTTTTTACTGCATGCCTGCAGAATCACAACACACACAATCCTGATTGTTTTGCACCTCATTCAGACCCACACGTGATTCCTGAGATTTCGCAAAGTGTTTCGCACACAGTGTGAACTCTACCCAGAAACTTCATTTTTTAAAAAAGCAAAGAGAGTCTTTGGAAGAAAAGATATCCCGACCAATAGCAAAAATTTGGTTCCCCCCCTTAATTTTGGCAAAATCATAGTATAGAGAAAGCCCTGCTATATCATAACTAAGTAGCTGTCACGGTGAGCTTTGTACAACTGTTGGCTTTCCAGATGTAAGGAATTCACAAGGATAATTTTCCATGTTCCATCCCATAGAAATAACAGATAGTGCAGATCTGTTTACTAGAGAGATCTCTCTCTTTCTCTAGTCAGAACTCTCTGATTCGGAGAACAGCTCACAGGAAAATCATAACACAGTATATAGGAGGAAGAATAATTTGGGGTCTTGCTGAGTTACTTTTCGTGTTTCTCAGGAGTGGTGCTTTGGGGCACGATTAACCCCCCAAAAAAGCAACTCACCCCTTCGTAAAGTCTCATCAACACTGGAGTTTAATGTGGATTTAGAAACATCTTGTGTCTCTTTTTTTGTCACATCTACAAAACATCCTCCTCATCCAAGTCGCAATCCACACTTTCCACCTGCTATATTTGGATTTCCTCAATCCATGGATAATCTGGCCAGGAAATAAAACGGTACTACAAAACTTGCAGTTTTGATGCTACAGCACTGAGGGAGGGGGCAAAACAGAGCTGCAGGGCCCTTAGGGCAGGGAGTCTCCTAAATATCCAGCCTCTTCACACATTCTCAGCTGCACCTCTCCCAGTTATCAGCTTCCACAGCCATCTCCAACAGAGCTATCTCAACAATGTCCACAGCATGTTTTAAACATCTGAAATATATGGAACTGGCGGAAATGACTGGCAGAATCCGAGACCAGGGAGAAGAGTCGGTGGAGGAAGATTGGAAGAAATTTAAAGACTATCAAATTAATGAATGTTAGAAGGATGTTGGAATGAAGTTATGTGGTTTTAGTAGAAATGTTATAAGGGTTTAGGAAAAAATAGACTGTTAATTGGTGAAAGGAGGGAAAGTAAAGTTACATTATATTAAGATAAATTACTGAACAAAAAGTGGAAAAGATGGAAAGGATTTGCTGAAATAGTTAACTGAACTAGAATACAAAAAAGGGAGGTGTGAGGAGGTCAAGGAAACAAGCAAATGAAAGACAAGTTATGGGAAGATTAGCTGTGTTTTTTTTTCTTTTCCTCTTCTTCTTCTTTCTTATTGTGATGCGTTGTTTTGTTCTTGTTTGATATGGTGTTTTTACTCTTTCTGTTTGTAACCTTTAAAATTTTAATAAATATTATTTATTAAAAAAAATCAAAATAAACATCTGAAATATGCTCCAGCTTGGGAAAAGGTTTGCAAAGGAGGGGGCCATGGAATTAAGAGCTTCTTTTCCCGCTCGCTGCTCTACTGGGTGGTTGCAGCGGCGACAAGCAGGCAAGCATGAAAAAGGAGCACTGTGCCCATGGCAACAGGCACGTTCATGCCGCTCTTTTCAAAGGCATGGGGAAAGAACAGTTTCCTTATTACTTTTGCACCGTCCCACTGCCTATTATGCGCAATTTGGATTTAGAACAGGGCAACACGGTTTAACGGAGAATGTGTCAGAAGCCAATGCAAGCTGCGTGTAGCTACAGTCAATTGCTAACCCTGTATTCAAGACAGAGGAAACCATGGCCATGTTCACGCAACGCTACAAACCATGGTTTCTGCACCGCACAAACAAATGATGTGATTGGCTGGGGGCGTTCTGAAACACTTAATAGCTGCCCCCAGACTGGCTCAGGGACACTAATCACAGCAAACCGAGAGGGAAAGAATGAGAGTTCTTCCTAGAAACCATCCCTGCAATGAAAAATGCAAGAAGATGGTGCTATACAGCATGGCTGTTCCACTTTTGCCATCCCGTCCTCCTGCCACACCAATGTGGCACACCGCACCCTTTGAGAGCCACCGCTGTAGAAAGAGAAACAAGACGAAGCTCTTGGCTTCAAATCGACTTCGTTTGAGGTTCGGGACCCGTCAACTTGCCTTGCCGAACCACCATCTTGCTCGCACACAACCCAATTCTGGAGCCAGCAGCTGTTGCCTCACTTTCTCCATCTGAGCCCCAACCTCATTTGTAACTGCCACGGTAAGAAGCTTCTACTTGTGCATGCATTCAAGTCTAGGGAGCGCAAAGCCCACAAGAGCATCATTTCTAACGACAGTACAGTCATAACTCATGTTGCGTTTGCTTCAAGTTGAGCGTTTTCAGGTTGCATCCTGCGGTAACCCCGAAGTACCAGAAAGGGTTACTTCGGGATTTCACTGCTCGCGCATGTGCAGACACACAAAATGACATCATGTGCAGAAGCAGCGAATGGCGACACGTGCAGACGCGGGTTGGATTCTGCTCATGTTGCGAATGGGCCTCCGGAACGGATCCCGTTTGCAACCAGAGGTACCACTGTATCATGGTAGGAAACCTCTACTCACACATGAATTGAAGTCAGCAAGCAAGCCTAGGGAGCGCATGGCCCGCAAGAGCATCATTTCTAACTACAGCACCATGGTAGGAAACATCTACTCATGCATGCATTGAAGTCAGCAAGCAAGCCTAGGGAGCGCATGGCCCGCAAGAGCATCATTTGTAACTGCCACGGTAGGAAGCTTCTACTTGCGCATGCATTCAAGTCCAGGGAGCGCAAAGCCCACAAGAGCATCATTTCTAACTACAGTACAGTACCATGGTACGAAACATCTACTCATGCATGCATTGAAGTCAGCAAGCAAGCCTAGGGAGCGCATGGCCCGCAAGAGCATCATTTGTAACTGCCACGGTAGGAAGCTTCTACTTGCGCATGCATTCAAGTCCAGGGAGCGCAAAGCCCACAAGAGCATCATTTCTAACTACAGTACAGTACCATGGTACGAAACATCTACTCATGCATGCATTGAAGTCAGCAAGCAAGCCTAGGGAGCGCATGGCCCGCAAGAGCATCATTTGTAACTGCCACAGTAGGAAACTTCTACTTGCGCATGCATTCAAGTCCAGGGAGCGCAAAGCCCACAAGAGCACCCCCTGGAATTTGCAATCCAAAGAGACAGACGGAGAAGATTCGTGCTCACCAAGCCTTCTCCGGTCAGCTGCCCTTCACTTTCCTCGAGGGGGAAATGGGCACGGCTGCAGCCTGCGCAACTGAGTCCGGGACTCGCAGCTCTGCGAAGTCATTCTCCCCGAATCCATCCAAGACCCAAGAGAAAGAGAGAGTTTTGCACCGACTGGATCCAGCAGAAGACCTGAAAGGACGGAGCAGCCGCTCAGAAAGGCAAAAGGGACTTTTCTTGAGCCCTTGGCATCCCCTGAAGAAAACCAGGAGTCTCTTCTCTCTTCATTCACCTCCTCATGGGCCAGTGAGAGAAGATGCCAATACAAATATCGTTTTGTACACGCATATATATATATATATATATATATAGCACACGCTTAGGGGGCAGGGGTGCCCAAAGAAGATGCACGTATAAATATCATTTTATATACACATATAATATAAAAAAGCACACGCTTAGGGAGCAGGGGTGCCCAAAGAAGATGCACGTATAAATACCATTTTATATACACATATAATATAAAAAAGCACACGCTTAGGGAGCAGGGGTGCCCAAAGAAGATGCACGTATAAATACCATTTTATATACACATATAATATAAAAAAGCACACGCTTAGGGAGCAGGGGTGCCCAAAGAAGATGCACGTATAAATATCATTTTATATACACATATAAAAAAGCACACGCTTAGGGGGCAGGGGTGCCCAAAGAAGATGCACGTATAAATACCATTTTATATACACATATAATATAAAAAAGCACACGCTTAGGGGGCAGGGGTGCCCAAAGAAGATGCACGTATAAATATCATTTTATATACACATATAATATAAAAAAGCACACACTTAGGAAACGAGGGCGCCCAAAAAGCGCGCAAAAAAGCAGGGTCTCAAGATGTAGGGAGGATCACTCGGCCTCTTTCAAACCCCCTGCGCCCTTGGGACCTGAGAAGCGGCATGGCGGGGTACGCGAGCCCGGCGCTCCCGCTCACGACTAGGCCGCGGCGCCAGGCCTCGCCGGTCTTGACTGGGCCGGCAGGGAGGCCGAGGCTCTGGCGAGGCGGCTGAGGGGGGCGAAGCGGGAAGGCCGCGGAGAAGGGAGGGAGGGATGGCGGAGGAGGAGGAGGAGGGAGGAAGCGGGCTGGCTCTCGCTCTCTCTCAGCGGCCGCTGGCTGCCCTTCAGGAATGCGCCCTTCTCTCTCTCAGGGAGATGGCTGGAGCTGGAAAAGACCGCGGAGGTTGGCGACGACGAGGCAGGAGGCGAAGGCCGCTCTCCGGAGGAGAAGCGGGGGAAGCTGAAAAAGAATTATTATTATTATTATTATTATTATTATGTGAAGTCCGCTCTGAGGAGAAGGGGGAAGCTGAAAAAGAATTATTATTATTATTATTATTATTATTATTATTATTATTATTATTATGTGAAGTCCGCTCTGAGGAGAAGGGGGAAGCTGAAAAATTATTATTATTATTATTATTATTATTATTATTATGTGAAGTCCGCTCTGAGGAGAAGGGGGAAGCTGAAAAAGAATTATTATTATTATTATTATTATTATTATGTGAAGTCCGCTCTGAGTAGAAGGGGGAAGCTGAAAAAGAATTATTATTATTATTATTATTATTATTATTATTCGAAGTCCGCTCTGAAGAGAAGGGGGAGGCTGAAAAAGAATTATTATTATTATTATTATTATTATTATTATTATTATTATTATGTGAAGTCCGCTCTGAGGAGAAGGGGGAAGCTGAAAAATTATTATTATTATTATTATTATTATTATTATTATGTGAAGTCCGCTCTGAGGAGAAGGGGGAAGCTGAAAAAGAATTATTATTATTATTATTATTATTATTATGTGAAGTCCGCTCTGAGTAGAAGGGGGAAGCTGAAAAAGAATTATTATTATTATTATTATTATTATTATTATTCGAAGTCCGCTCTGAAGAGAAGGGGGAGGCTGAAAAAGAATTATTATTATTATTATTATTATTATTATTATGTGAAGTCCGCTCTGAGAAGGGGGAAGCTGAAAAAGAATTATTATTATTATTATTATTATTATTATTATTATTATGTGAAGTCCGCTCTGAGGAGAAGGGGGAAGCTGAAAAATTATTATTATTATCATTATTATTATTATTATTATTATTATTATTATTATGTGAAGTCCGCTCTGAGGAGAAGAGGGGAGACTGAAAAAGAATTATTATTGTTGTTGTTATGCGAAGCCCGCTCTGAGGAGAAGGGGGGAGGCTTAATAATAATAATAATAATAATGTGAAGTCCGCTCTCTGGAGAAGGGGGGAGGCTGAAAAAGAAATTATTATTATTATTATTATTATTATTATTATTATGCGAAGCCCGCTCTGAGGAGAAGGGGGGAGACTGAATTATTATTATTATTATTATTATTATTATTATTATTATTATTATGTGAAGTCCGCTCTCTGGAGGAGGAGGAGAAGGCGAGGCTGAAAAAGAATTATTATTATTACTATTACTAATATTATTACTATTACGATGCAAAGGCCGCTCTCTAGAGGAGGAGGGAAAGGGGGGGGGAGGCTGAAAAAGAATTATTATTACTATTACTATACTTCATAGAATCCTAGAGTTGGAAGAGACCACAAGGGCCATCGAGTCCAACCCCCTGCCAAGCAGGAAACACCATCAGAGCACTCCTGACATATGGTTGTCAAGCCTCTGCTTAAAGACCTCCAAAGAAGGAGACTCCACCACACTCCTGGGCAGCAAATTCCACTGTCAAACAGCTCTTACTGTCAGGAAGTTCTTCCTAATGTTTAGGTGGAATCTTCTTTCTTGTAGTTTTGGAACCATTGCTCCGTGTCCGCTTCTCTGGAGCAGCAGAAAACAACCTTTCTCCCTCCTCTATGTGACATCCTTTTATATATTTGAACATGGCTATCATATCACCCCTTAACCTCCTCTTCTCCAGGCTAAACATGCCCAGCTCCCTTAGCCGTTCTTCATAAGGCATCGTTTCCAGGCCTTTGACCATTTTGGTTGCCCTCCTCTGGACACGTTCCAGTTTGTCAGTGTCCTTCTTGAACTGTGGTGCCCAGAACTGGACACAGTACTCCAGGTGAGGTCTGACCAGAGCAGAATACAGTGGCACTATTACTTCCCTTGATCTATACTCTTATTATTGCTATGACTATACTGCCCTTTATCTAAGGCTCCCCAGGGAAAGAACTGCCCCGAGACCTCCAGTTATAGGGCGGTATATAAATTCAATAAATAATAATGATGGGATGCTTCTGTCTCAAACAAAAGTGGTCCTAAAAAGACGGGCGAGGGCATTCTCAGGATACCGCCAAAGAGAACAGCTGACTATTTAACTGACCAGCTGCATTGCACATAACTCGGTTCTGCCTTCCCCCCAACATAAAGGCTGCCCCACCCCAACAAAATCCTGTCTACACCCATGGTAAAGAAGAATGTTTTCTCCTTGCACCTATAGATATGTAATGGTAGTGCCAGTTGAGTCTCTCCATATTTATACACTCCGAGTTTTGATTTGAGCCGAAGTTCAGGGCTCTGCAAGGATGCGGCCTGCAGCTTTTGCACTTGTGCGTAGAACTGAGCTTCTTAAAAAGCAACATTATTCCAAAACATACAGAGGCACAGCTCTCTTGTTCTCTCTTTGGATATTATTATTATTATTATTATTATTATTATTATTATTATTATTTATTAAATTTGTATACCACCCTTCATCCAAAGCTCTCAGGGCAGTTTGGGAGTGGGGGTGGGGGAAATACAAGATAAAATCAAAAGCAAAAGAATCCAAAGATGCCCTTATTTTGGACATTTTCATAAGATGTGTAAGAGCTTTGAAAATGCTTTAAAACGGATAAGCTCGAAAGCAATTTGAGACGCTTAAGATAAAATGTTAAAATTATTATTTACAGAAGAAGATGCTACCTTTCCATTCAAAGAGATGCTCAAGCTACTGTACGATCTACCGTAAATCCTGCTAAATAATAAAAAAAAATTAAAAGGCAGCAGCAGCAGCAAAGAGGCAGTAGATAAAAGACTTTCACGAACAAGGCAAGGGAATGAAAAAGAACAGATGGGCAGGTTAAGCGCCTGCCTGTAATGTTTCCCCAGCCACTCTGGGCGGGGTACAAATAATAAATTATTATTATTATAAATGACAGGCAGATCCAACTGTAATTCTAGTTTTCTCCCCATTTGCCTGAGTTCTACGGCACATCACTGAGCCCGAGAAGGAGGAAGCATATTGGTGGGGCGGGGCACCAATTGCCCTAATGGAACAGCCTCCGGAGGCAGAAAGAGGTACCGTATTTTTTGCACCATAACACTCACTTTTTTCCTCCTAGAAAGTAAGGGGAAATGTCTGTGCGTGTTATGGAGCGAATGCCTGCGGGTGGCGGGGGGGATCTGCTGCAGTCGTGAGCAGAGGATCCATGGTTCCCCTTCCTTCCCTCCTCCGTGGTTACAAAGCATGGATCCACATGGATCCTCAGGATTTTTGCATTGGGCTACTCCAAACTCACTGTCAGATCACATGTCTGTGGCCACAGCATGAACCACAAAAATCATATATCCACTATTTCGTTTAGAATATTTTTTTTCTTGTTTTCCTCCTCTAAAAACTAGGTGCGTGTTATGGTCTGGAGCGTGTTATAGAGCGAAAAATACGGGTAGATCAATGGCAGCCTGGAAGGAGTATGAAGAGGAATGGGCAGAGCCTGTCATGTGGCAGGTTGAACTTGGCAGAACCAGAGCCTGCAGAGTCCAGAGTCGAGCGGCCCCTTTGGAGACCAGTATTGGCTACAAAAGGTAGAACAGTGCTCCTGAAGTGCCTTGCAACCCTGCAAAGTTAACAGCTCTCTTCCAAAATTGATTCCCCTCTCAGCTGCTGTCTGCAGGCAAGGAACAAAAGCGCTGCTAAGGCTACAATTGGATGTGATTAGTCCGTGGAAGGAAGGGCCTTTATTTAAAGCACTTGCTGTAGAAAGAGAAAGATGAAAGCCTGCTTGCCAGGATAATCTTCCCTGCATCTACGTTCTGGTACGTCCTGAACCTAGTGAGGCTTAAGGCATAAAATCCACGTTAAAATTTGCTAGTTTTCCGGACCAGTAACTCAGACTTTGAATCCAAAGACTGCTGTTTGGGGTCAGGAGTCCTTTCTTTATTTCTTCCAGGGAATTCATATTGATCTCTTGTTTAAATACTTCCCTAGTTACTTCCTAAACAGCCCATTTTCCCTTGTGCACAATAAGAAGAGCAAGGCAGACAAAGCAGCATTCTGTGTTCTCTCCTGTCCAGAGATCTGACCACCCTTTATGTGGCCATGTGTTGCTACAAAGGCTGAAAACAATAAGCTCACATAGCTTTGTGTGTGACTGAAGCTCTTTGTGTGGGTTATCTTGTAATTCTCCAGACCCCCCCCCCCGTTTGGTAAGACACGTAGCAAGCATATATAGGGGCTGGGTGAGGCTGAGAAATGTTTAGGCGCATAGAATAGGAAGGGACCCCTTAATCCAACCACCTGCTCTATGCCGAATGCATCTCCTGTACTCTGGACAGATGGCCATCCATCCTCTGCTTAAATGCAAAGAAGAGTCTACCATCTCCCAGTCAGTCCAATGCTGAACATCTTTTACCATTTGGAAGGCTCTCCTAACACTTAGCTGGAACCCGCTTGCCTTCAATACGGTTCTAGTCCTGATTTCTAGAGCGACAGGGAAAACAAGTCTGCTCCATCTTCTGTGTGATAGCCCTGCAGATTGTCTCCTCTTAATCTTCTCCAGTCCTACCTCTCCTATTTCCACCATTCATAGAACATTGGTTTCCAAACACCTTATCATTCTGGTTGCCCTCTTCTGGATATCCTTGACTTCGTCAGTGTCCTTTCTAAAATGTGGCACTCGGGACTTTAGATGTGGCCCAGCCACCGCAGAACATAGCGTAACTATTGCTTCGCCTGATCTTGGAATTACACTTGTGTTAACGAAACCTAAGACTGCCCCTCTATCATCATCACTGCTGGTTCACAGGCTGATCCATGAAGACACCTAAATACTTTTCACATGTAATGCTTCCAAGCCAGGTTTCTTTCCCCAATTCCACCTCACCTATTTTTTGTTACATTTATCCCTGCTGAATTTCATCTTGTTGGTTTCGGCTCAATATTTCAGGTTCTTGAGATGGTTTGGAATCTTACTTCTGTTCTTGATGCGATTCTTCCCAGCATTGTGTCAACTGAAAAGTTGATAAGCAGCCCCCTGACAAATCCCAAAATAGTTCCTTCCAGAGATTTTGTGGACTACAATTCCCATCATCCTCAGCTATAGGGATGATGGAAGCTGTATTTCACAAAACTGGGGTGGGGGGGGGGTGCGGCAGCATTATATTGGCTAACCAATATTTTCTCTTCTCACAACAGGCTAGCTGGTTTGAAATGACTCTCACTATTTTCATGGATCTTGGGAGAAAACCAATGACAAACCTAGACAGCATCTTAAAAAGCAGAGACATCACCTTGCCAACAAAGGTCCGTATAGTAAAAGCTATGGTTTTCCCAGTAGTGATGTATGGAAGTGAGAGCTGGACCATAAAGAAAGCTGATCACCGAAGAATTTATGCTTTTGAATTCTGGTGTTGGAGGAGACTCTTGAGAGTCCCATGGGCTGCAAGAAGATCATTCTGAAGGAAATCAGCCCTGAGTGCTCACTGGAAGGACAGATCCTGAAGCTGAGGCTTCAATACTTTGGCCACCTCATGAGAAGAGAAAACTCCCTGGAAAAGACCCTGATGTTGGGAAAGATGGAGGGCACAAGGAGAAGGGGACGACAGAGGATAAGATGGTTTGACAGTGTTCTCGAAGCTACCAGCATGAGTTTGAGCAAACTGCGGGAGGCAGTGGAAGGCAGGATTGCCTGGCGTGCTCTGGTCCAGGGGGTCACGAAGAGTCGGACACAACTAAACGACTAAACAACAACAACAAATTTTAATGGAAGTGCAGAATCATTAAGGAGGTGGGATCAGCCTCTTGGTAGATTTTTGGCTCATAGAACCACTTAAATCAGATAGAGTTTATTTCATCACTGATCCTATACTCTGCTTAAGGAAGAAGTTTCCATCTCTAATTCCTATAACTATGTAAGCTGCCCCTTTGGTTCCTTTTGCCTCCTCGGAACCATCCTTTTCCAGGTAACCAAAGATGAGCCCTGTCAAGACTTTCACACTCTCAGAACATCTTTCTTGTAAGAACTCTGCACATGCTCTGAAGCCTAAGACTACAGTACTTGGCCTGTCAAGGTTCTCCCACTCTCCTAGCGAATTCTCAAAAAAAAAAGGACCAGTCTAGAATGGCTCTCCCCACACCTTGCCAAATCCATCCAAGCTTCCTACCTCCCTGAATGGTGATTGTTTATCTAGCACCTTCCATGCACATGGTGGTTTACTGAGTACAATAAGACAGTTCCCTGCCTGAAGGAGCTTACAGTCTAAACTCCAGCACAGGAGAAATCGAGGCAAAGGAAGGTAAAGAATACATGGTTTTTGCAGGTGCTTGGGCTTTTTTTACGCACCAGGCTAAATAAGCAAGATTCAAACCCAATGCCCTCCAGATTCATAATTCAGCTTCTTAGCCACCGTATTACACCAGCTCTCAAACCAATTTAAACTGGCTTCCGATGTCGTAACCACTGTTACTGTCCTACAACAGCCATCCTCCTTCACCATTGGCTGTGCTGGCCAGGGCTGATGGGATTTGTAATAATAAAATAATTAATATTAGTGCCACAGAGCAACAGCACCACATTTACTGCTCCTTCGTTAGCATATAAAAGCAGCGGACAACCACCCGTATATCAGTAAATTGCTTGCAAGTGCGGTTTTTCTTAAAGTGATCCTGCTGCTTTCATTCTGATTCTGGTTAGGACACCCTTGTTTGGGGGTGTCAAATTGGGCAGAAGACCCGCCACAGCCATCCAAGTTTCTTAGCACACATTCTCTTTTTCTAACTCCCCAATATAGCTGCCGAAGAGTAACACTGAAGATGGGTAAAACGTCAGCTGGTGCAAAGGATGCATACATTGGATGGTGATGGAGGAATTTTGTTTCACAGTGCAAACATGTTTTAAGCATAAGATAACCAAAGATACAGCAGGCCAACAAAGGAAGTTTTTTTAACAAAATTATTACCCTATGATGAAAAACCAGGCAGCTTTATTACACCAGTGTGTGGTGATGTAGAAGAGATTTTGAATTGCAGTACCGCACAGAAAATGCCAATCCAAGGTTTTTGTGCACCTCTAAATTTTGAGCTTGTTATCCTTTGGGATCAATAGAACAATAGCTGCCTGTAAGCATTAAAACACTGCTCACAGAAATGCCCCAAGTTACACACACACACACACACCCTTTCCTTGCTTACCCAAATGCATAGTTTTGTCTTTAGCTTTGTTTCGGATTAGCAAACCGCTGTGGATGTTTTAAAGAAGCAATTCTTACCTGAAAGGGGAATGGGAAGCGAAGGGCCAAGAGACTTTCCCTAAATGAAAAGGAATCCTCTGCTCTTCATTCTTGCTGTGTCCATAGCTGCAGGGCATCTGTCCCAAGTCGCTGGTTTAAGCTGCAGTTTTTGATATTCATGATTGGTTTCATAATCCCGATCAAAAAAGGGAAATCGCTAGGATTATGAAATTGTTTTAATCCACCCCTGCCCCATCCATGGCTGTTGACTTCAGCATCACCTTTGTTGTCGTCTTTAAGTGCTCGCCTAAACAGAAACGCCTTTATAGAAGTCCTGGTAAAGTGTACTAGAAACGCAAGGCCTGTTTTTTTCCTTTCCTTTCCTCTCCCCCCCCCTTTCCACCCCCCTTTTCTTTTCTTTTTTGGCTAACCGCTGTAGCAGCAGAATGGAATGTTTCAATTTCCGGTATACTCTGCCCATTTTGCAAATCTCATGAGGCTAAAGAAAACCAAGGGCTGATTTGTCGCTGGAGTTAGCACAGAGACTATTTTTGACAGAGGACATGTGCGACCGGCTAATGGGGAAGATTACAACCATGTTCAGAGGAGTTGTCGCTGTGTAATTTAAAGCTGGCATGGATAAGATGGTTAGTTAGATGTCCTAATTTTTGCTGCTGCTGTTGTTTGAATAAAGCAACCATTTGGTCTTGCAGTACATGCACTGTGATTTTATGCAGCGCTGAAACATACTCAAGGGAAAAGGGAAATTGTCTCCATGGGCATATCCACACACACGCCTTCTGCTGAATGTTATTATCCTTCTCACCCTCCTTTTTTCAGAATAAAGGGTGGCGCCACACCATCCACAACTTTCAGAATTTTATGATTTGGCATCCACAGTGTTTCATTCACCCCAGTGGGCCATTCATATGGCGGAGTGTGCCTATTTTATTCCTGCATAGAACCACCACGTTCTCCATGCCTCCTATTTATGGCTTGTTTTATTTTTATTTTTATTTTTGAATTTATATACTGCCCTATACCCAGAGGTCTCAGAGCTGTCCATAGAATAAAATTGAAATACAAAACCACAAAAGACATAATCAAAATAAAAGCAATAACCACCCCACCCAAAAAAACCACATTTTAAAAGGGCATAGGATCCTCACAACATTTAAAGTAACAAACCTGGACAAGAGCCACTCGTTGGAAAGACCATGATTTCAGAAATGTCTGTAGCAATATTTGTTGTTTAGTCGTTTAGTCGTGTCCGACTCTTCGTGACCCCATGGACCAGAGAACGCCAGGCACTCCTGTCCTCCACTGCCCCCCGCAGCTTGGTCAGACTCATGCTGGTAACCTCGAAAACACTATCCAACCATCTCGTCCTCTGTCGCCCCCTTCTCCTTGTGCCCTCCATCTTTCCCAACATCAGGGTCTTCTCCAGGGAGTCTTCTCTTCTCATGAGGTGGCCAAAGTACTGGAGCCTCAGCTTCACAATCTGTCCTTCCAGTGAGCACTCAGGGCTGATTTCCTTCAGAATGGAGAGGTTTGATCTTCTTGCAGTCCATGGGACTCTCAAGAGTCTCCTCCAGCACCATAATTCAAAAGCATCAATTCTTCGGCGATCAGCCTTCTTTATGGTCCAGCTCTCACTTCCATACATCACTACTGGGAAAACCATAGCTTTAACTATACGGACCTTTGTTGGCAAGGTGATGTCTCTACTTCTCAAGATGCTGTCTAGGCCTGTCATTGCCCTTCTCCCAAGAAGCAGGCGTCTTTTAATTTCGTGGCTGCTGTCACCATTTGCAGTGATCATGGAGCCCAAGAAAGTAAAATCTCTCACTGCCTCCATTTCTTCCCCTTCTATTTGCCAGGAGGTGATGGGACCAGTAGCCATGATCTTCGTTTTTTTGATGTTGAGCTTCAGACCATATTTTGCACTCTCCTCTTTCACCCTCAATAAAAGGTTCTTTAATTCCTCCTCACTTTCTGCCATCAAGGTTGTGTCATCTGCATATCTGAGGTTGTTGATATTTCTTCCGGCAATCTTAATTCCGGCTAGGGATTCATCCAGCCCAGCCTTTCGCATGATGAATTCTGCATATAAGTTAAATAAGCAGGGAGACAAAATGCAGCCTTGTCGTACTCCTTTCCCAATTTTGAACCAGTCAGTTGTTCCATATCCAGTTCTAACTGTAGCTTCTTGTCCCACATAGAGATTTCTCAGGAGACAGATGAGGTGATCAGGCACTCCCATTTCTTTAAGAACTTGCCATAGTTTGCCATGGTCGACACAGTCAAAGGCTTTTGCATAGTCAATGAAGCAGAAGTAGATGTCTTTCTGGAACTCTCTAGCTTTCTCCATAATCCAGCGCATGTTTGCAATTTGGTCTCTGGTTCCTCTGCCTCTTCTAAATCCAGCTTGCACTTCTGGGAGTTCTCGGTCCACATACTGCTTGAGCCTTCCTTGTAGAATTTTAAGCATAACCTTGCTAGCGTGAGAAATTAGTGCAATTGTGCGATAGTTGGAGCATTCTTTGGCACTGCCCTTCTTTGGGATTGGAATGTAGACTGATCTTCTCCAATCTTCTGGCCACTGCTGAGTTTTCCAAACTTGCTGGCATATTGAGTGTAGCACCTTAACAGCATCATCTTTTAAAATTTTAAATAGTTCAGCTGGAATACCATCACTTCCACTGGCCTTGTTATTTGCAGTGCTTTCTAAGGCCCATTTGACTTCACTCTCCAGGATGTCTGGCTCAAGGTCAGCAACCACACTACCTGGGGTATATGAGACATCCGTTTCTTTCTGGTATAATTCCTCTGTGTATTCTTGCCACCTCTTCTTGATGTCTTCTGCTTCTGTTAGGTCCTTTCCACTTTTGTCCTTTATTATGGAAATCTTTGTACGAAATGTTCCTTTCATATCTCCAATTTTCTTGAACAGATCTCTGGTTCTTCCCATTCTATTGCTTTCCTCTATTTCTTTGCATTGCTTGTTTAAGAAGGCCTTCTTGTCTCTCCTTGCTATTCTTTGGAAATCTGCATTCAATTTCCTGTATGTTTCACGATCTCCCTTGCATTTTGCTTGCCTTCTCTCCCCCGCTATTTGTAAGGCCTCATTGGACAGCCACTTTGCTTTCTTGCATTTCCTTTTCATTGGGATGGTTTTCGTTGCTGCCTCCTGTATAATGTTACGAGCCTCCATCCATAGTTCTTCAGGCACTCTGTCCACCAAATCTAAATCCTTAAACCTGTTCCTCACTTCCACTGTGTATTCATAAGGGATTTGACTTAGATTGTATCTTACCGGCCCAGTGGTTTTTCCTACTTTCTTCAGTTTAAGCTTGAATTTTGCTATAAGAAGCTGATGATCTGAGCCACAGTCAGCTCCAGGTCTTGTTTTTGCTGACTGTATAGAGCTTCTCCATCTTTGGCTGCAGAGAATATAATCAATCTGATTTCGATGCTGCCCATCTGGTGATGTCCATGTGTAGAGTCGTCTCTTGTGTTGTTGGAAAAGCGTGTTTGTGATGACCAGCTTGTTCTCTTGACAGAACTCTATAAGCCTTTGCCCTGCTTCGTTTTGATCTCCAAGGCCAAACTTGCCAGTTGTTCCTTTTATCTCTTGACTCCCTACTTTAGCATTCCAATCCCCTATAATGAGAAGAACATCCTTCTTTGGTGTCACTTCTATAAGGTGTTGTAAGTCTTCATAGAATTGGTCAATTTCAGTTTCTTCAGCACCAGTAGTTGGTGCATAAACTTGGATTACTGTGATGTTAAAAAGTCTGCCTTGGATTCGTATCGAGATCATTCTATCATTTTTGAGATTGCATCCCAGTACAGCTTTTGCCACTCTTTTGTTGACTATGAGGGCCACTCCATTTCTTTTACGGGTTTCTTGCCCACAGTAGTAGATATGATGGTCATCCGAACTGAATTCACCCATTCCCGTCCATTTTAGTTCACTGATGCCCAGGATGTCAATATTTATTCTTGCCATCTCATTTTTGACCACCTCCAACTTACCCATGTTCATGGTTCTTACATTCCAGGTTCCTATGCAATATTTTTCTTTACAGCATTGGACTTTCCTTTCGCTTCCAGGCATATCCGCAACTGAGCGTCCTTTCGGCTTTGGCCCAGCCGCTTCATCAGCTCTGGATCTACTTGTACTTGCCCTCCGCTCTTCCCCAGTAGCATGTTGGACGCCTTCCGACCTGAGGGGCTCATCTTCCAGCGTCATAACTTTTATATGCCTGTTGTCTTTGTCCATGGAGTTTTCTTGGCAGGGATACTGGAGTGGCTTGCCGGTTCCTCCTCCAGGTGGATCACGTTTGGTCAAAACTCTCCACTATGACCTGTTCATCTTGGGTGCCCTGCTCGGCATAGTTCATAGCTTCTCTGAGTTCTTCAAGCCCCTTCGCCACGGCAAGGCAGTGATCCATGAAGGGGAGCAATATTTACTGGCAACCAAATTGGCCGGGTGCCTTTCTGATACAAAGACAAAAATAGATTTGAAAGAAGAGTGGGAGGGGAGAAATTAGCTTTGGTTGTTGAGCAGATGGAATACTAGTGCTTCGTGTTCTGCAAGGGAAAGACCTGTATCTAATGTTGCAAACGAGTCTTCTTCGCTGAGTTTCATCTTCTTTCTTCTTGGCGCTGTTTCTACCACTGATGCGCTTCCACCAGAACGTTGTTTGTCCATCCCAGGGCCACCATGGCTTTCTGGCTCAGCCTCTTGGTCAGAGTCTGTATATCTGTCAGGGTCTGGAAGGATGCTTGGATCAAATTCATCATCACTTTCACTGCATCTTATTTATATAGTAGACAAAAAAATCTGGCCAGATCTTCTGCACCAGCAACACCTTGGGACGTTTTATCGCTCTCCTCTCCTTTGTGCAGCAGGCTGAGCAGAGCATTTGGGACTGTTGAGTGGAAGGACAAAGAGCTGCCTTTTTCCAATGGTATAGTAAGATCTGGAGAAGCACAGAGGAGGAAACTTCTTCTGGGGAACAAGAAGTCCAGCGGCTGAGGAGTTAACACACTCCCCACCCACCTCCACCCCGTACTGCCTTGCAGTGGTGCTGTTTCCTGGGAGTAAGGGAAAGGAAGAGAAGTAGAAATTGTGGGGGGCACACATCTCATTTCACTCCAAAGGCCTTTGATCCCTCCTCTGTTTCATTGCAAGCTTCACAAATGACTCAGCCAGGGTATAAAACTGCCAGGAACTGTTATTTCGTCTTCTTCTTAACGGCCCTGGAACTTGCAGACCAACAAAAAAACCTAGCAATAGGCTAGACTTTCTGACGTTGCACAAGTCCTTCTCCCCCTCTGGTACCGAGAAGAGGGTGGGTGTTAGAAAACAAAAAGCTGTTATCCTGTGGCTGTTCCTGGAAATAAAATGTCTCTGGTGTGCCAAACTGGGCCCGTGGAGGTGTGGCAGTAGAACACCCCCGTCCCCATATGTCGCATAATGCATCAAAAACAAACCCCTCCCAAAATGGAATATTGTAGTTCCACCTTGAAAGAGCTTGTGTTCAGTTTTCATGTCCGTAGCAGTCTTAACAGTGCTAGTCAGTGGTTTTTATCTCAAAGGGGGGAAATTGGGATGTCTATACATCAAGCATGGGATGCAGGTGGCACTGTGGGTTAAACCACAGAGCCTAGGACTTGCCAATCAGAAGGTCGGCGGTTCGAATCCCCATGATGGGGTGAGCTCCCGTTGCTTGGTCCCTGCTCCTGCCAACCTAGCAGTTCAAAAGCACGTCAAAGTGCAAGTAGATAATAGGTACCGCTCCAGCGGGAAGGTAAACAGTGTTTCTGTGCGCTGCTCTGGTTCGCCAGAAGAGGCTTAGTCATGCTGGCCACATGACCTGGAAGCTGTACGCCGGCTCCCTCGGCCAATAAAGCGAGATGAGCGCTGCAACCCCAGAGTCGGCCACGACTTGACCTAATGGTCAGGGGTCCCTTTACCTTTATACCTCAAGTGTGATGTCACATGGATTCTTCCCCCGGAGTGAGTACCTTGAGCCCTGCAAAGATGCAGCAAATGACTCGTGTGGGAGTGCCCTATACAGTGGTACCTCAGGTTACAGAGGCTTCAGGTTACAGACTCCGCTAACTCAGAAATAGTACCTCGGGTTAAGAACTTTGCTTCAGGATGAGAACAGAAATTGAGCAGCAGCGGCGTGATGGCAGCGGGAGGCCCCATCAGCTAAAGTGGTGTCTCAGGTTAAGAACAGTTTCAGGTTAAGAACGGACCTCCGGAACGAATTAAGTTCTTAACCCAAGGTACCACTGTACTGCCATCCTGCATAAATTCCCTACAGGTTTTGTTGTTTATACTGACCTCTTCAGTTAAATGCATCAATGCTTGGCAATTCACACTCCTTGAAATAGCCAATGACCCCTTTGCTTTTGCTCCATTATGTTTGATCAAACAGAACTGGTTGTTTCAGCTGCCAATCCTGCACCAACCCGTTCCCCTTGGTCAGGCATAGGCAAACTCCGGCCCTCCAGATGTTTGGGACTACAATTCCTATCATCCCTGACCACTGGTCCTGTTAGCTAGGGATGATGGGAATTGTAGTCCCAAACATCTGGAGGGTTGAAGTTTGCCTGTACCTGCCCATGGTGCAGAAGAACTACAGTGACATTAATAGCGCATGTGCAACACTCATTTAAAGCACTCTTGTATTACCTTGTAAAGTCAGGGCTCCCCCCCTCCCCACCGAAGAATCTTGGAAATGTACAGTGGTGCCCCGCAAGACAAACGCCTCGCAAGACAGAAAACCCGCTAGATGAAAGGGTTTTCCGTTTTGGAGGCGCTTCGCAAAACGAATTTCCCTATGGGCTTGTTTCGCAAGACGAAATATCTTGCGAGTTCCTGCAGGTTTTTTCCCCTTCCCCCCCCTTTTCCTAAGCTGCTAAGCCGCTTATCAGCTGATCTGCTGATAAGCCGCTAATAGCACTAATCCGCTAAGCTGTCAATGGGCTTGCTTCGCAAGACGAAAAAACCGCTATACGAAGAGCCTCACGGAACGGATTAATTTCATCTTGCGAGGCACCACTGTACTTTAAGGGTGCTGGGAATTGTAGCTCTGCGAGTAGTCTAACAACTCTCAGCCCCCTTAAACCACACTTCCCAGGATCCTTGGGAGAGGGGCACAACTGCTACAATGGCACAGGAGTGCTTAAAATTCAAAGTGTGCATGCAACCTCGGGAGATTCGCTTTCAGCATCATTAAGAAAGATAGAACGAGAGACGGATTCAGTCCACGGGGCACAGAGCAGCTCCCGTTCACTTCAACGGGGCTTGCAAAGCAGAACTTTCCAAAGAACTGCACTCATGTTAATCAGTTGCCACTCCATTTTTCTACTTCAAGTACAGTGGTGCCTCGCAAGACGAAATTAATCCGTTCTGCGAGTCTCTTCGTCTTGCGGTTTTTTCGTCTTGCGAAGCACGGCTATTAGTGGCTTAGCGGATTAGCGCTATTAGCGGCTTAGCAGCTTAGAGAAAGGGGGAAAAAAGGGAAAAAACTCAAAGCAAGCCCATAGGGAAATTCGTCTTGCGAAGCACCTCAAAAGACAGAAAACTCTTTCGTCTAGCGAGTTTTTCGTCTTGCGAGGCATTCGTCTTGCGGGGCACCACTGTACCAAGAATTCTTGGGCCTGCCCTGCTCACTGAAGTTCAAATGACAAGCAACTTGCATGGCAACCTTTCCAATCTGAAGGAGGAGGGAGCCTTTTGCATTGAAACGCACAATGTGCAATCACCACTTTTGATCGTGCTTCTTATCCCTGCCCTGTATAGATCCTTCCTGCAGCCCAGGTGGTGCCAAACGTAGTGCTCTGCTCTGCTTTGGACCACATCAGTGAGGCTGGGGGGGGGGGTTTCTGCTGCTCCAGAGAAGCGGACATGGAGCAATGGTTCCAAACTACCAGAAAGAAGATTCCACCTAAACATTAGGAAGAACTTCCTGACAGTAAGAGCTGTTTGACAGTGGAATTTGCTGCCAAGGAGTGTGGTGGAGTCTCCTTCTTTGGAGGTCTTTAAGCAGAGGCTTGACAACCATATGTCAGGAGTGCTCTGTTGGTGTTTCAGGCTTGGCAGGGGGTTGGACTCGATGGCCCTTGCGGTCTCTTCCAACTCTAGGATTCTAGGATTCTATGATTCAGAAGACCCCACGTTCAATCTCCATCTTCATGAAGGGTTGGGGAGTCCCCTGAAATGTGGGAGAGTCACTAGCTAAACTGTCTTGACTCAGAATGAGGCAGCTTCCTAGGTGATATCAAGTTCTGTTTTTAGCTAGTATTTAGGATTTTTTTATTGAATGGTGTATTCTTAAATGTTTTTATATAGAATACTTAGGTTTTCTATTAAAGCAGCATAAAAAACTATATAGATAAAACAACAGGAATTTATCCAATGTAGGGTTATCTGAAGCCACAAAGCTGTATTTGAAGGTGTTTCTTTTCTTGTCCCCAGGTCTAGAACAGTCTATTCCCAGCTAGGTTGCAGCCAGTGTTATTATCATCTATATGTTCAAGAACCAAGTGGTCAAGGAGGGTCAGTTACTGTGCACAAAATGCAAAACAACGAAGCAGGCACGAAGTTATTGGAAAACAAAGCTTGTAATAATGAAAAAGACAGATTAATAAACCAATCACTTTTTTTCCTTTTAAAAACACAAACCACATTAACTTTTTTTTTATACAACCATCTAGGAACTATGAAACAGTACCACATTGTGCATTTTTTTTTAAACCTACTTATCAAGAAAGTTAATTCCACACTTCAGAAAAGTCTTATATCCATTTTGGGGGGGAGGGAGGGGAGGGAGAAGGAAACAGCTAATAGCGCAATCACGGATAACATCATCATGAGTCCAAGCAAGCGGCAAGTCTTTGTCCTCACCTTTTCCACTGAGCCAAAACAGGAGTGGAGAAGGGGATAGAGAAAGGAAGAAAGTAAAGAGAAAAGCACCCACAAGAGGACTAAATCACATTCCATAGTTACTTTTGACACCTATAGCTCAGGGCTTCAAACTTTATATAATCATCATGTAGACCAACACACTGGAAGGGTGTAGAGGAATGGGAATGAGGAAGAGCAGGGCAAAGGTGTGAACGAAAAGTTCGTTGCCACCTCCAAGCACCGTAAGAAGAATCTACACAGTATAAAGCTAAATAGGTTGGAGGGGATTTATCATATAGATTGGTAAGCAGGCTCATCCACTAGCCTGTATGGGCACGAGAGGATTACATTTTCAGTCTAATTATCAACCCTGCAGCTCCCTTTACCCACAACTACTCCGGCAGCGCATAAAAGAAAAAAACTTTTCTCAATCGAAGGCTTGGGTTTGCCAAATTACACACCCTGCAATCAGAAACTGTAAGCAACCTGGTTGCTTTTTCATAGCGCTACTGGAGTAGTAGGTTCATCAGTCTTGCCCCAGAATGTGTGACATCTCTTTGGGCTCGTCACATTTATGGGGAGAGTTTTAATAGAAGAGCGGCAAAAAGACACTGGACACAGATATTAGCATTATGGAAATGACCCTTCCCTTCCGGATCAATGAGGTCTTCCTCTCCTTTCCCCCTCTCATTAGCCAGCTGAGCCCAAAGCTCCAGTATTTAAGGCCGAGCAATTTCTTTCTCCACATGGCTGATCAGCTGCTTGCAGGTGAAAAGGATATATCAGTTCTGGTCAAGCAGAGATAGGGGCCTCATAGCCCTCTAGGTGTTGTTGAACTCCAACTCTCATCAGCCCTACACAAAATGGTCAAGGGATGGTGGGAGCTGTAGTCCGGAAATATCTGGAGGGTCATGTTCCCCACCCTGCCAAGTTTGGTGCTCATAAAATATGAGGTCTGTCGTCACAGTAAAGGGGTTCAGTTGCCTTGTGTAGCTGCAACAGACACTGCTACCCCACCTCCTGCCAGCAACCAATCACGAGAGGGGCAGTTTGCAATGTCTAAAATTAGGCATTTTAATTTATGCCTCGGATGAATCTCAGAAAACTTTGGCTTTCCTCAACATTCTTATGGGAGTAGGGGATTATCACAGTAGCAATGTTGCCCCCCTGGAACACATCTTATCTGCCCCAGTTTACTTATGGCAATGAAAACCTGTGGCCCTCCTTGGTAATGTTTCCATGCGAAGGAAAACGCACATGTTAAAACCGAATCATTTGTATCTTTGGGAAGATCTAGATCAGTGTTTTCAAACCTACCCTTTGTTGAACCTCGTCGCTGTGGGTTTCCTGTACTCTGCATTTGGTTATGGGGCATATGCTTTAGGGGACAGTTTACAATGGATGTTGGCAAGGAACGCTGGACCTACTGTTGCCCCATGTAACCGCTCTCAGCAGCAGTACACTAAAGAGAAATAATAGCTGACAAATTCTATTTCGAGGAACCATTCCTGCAACTATTGACTTTCTAATTAAGGAGCACTAGTGTTC
This sequence comes from Podarcis cretensis, assembly GCF_951804945.1. Lineage (NCBI taxonomy): Eukaryota > Metazoa > Chordata > Lepidosauria > Squamata > Lacertidae > Podarcis > Podarcis cretensis. The sequence continues at coordinate 94,847,288 of NC_137175.1, forward strand.
CAAGAAACACAATTTGAAAGCAACAGCGCTTCTAAACAAGAAAGAAGACTGTCCCCTGTTTGGGCTTGTTATCAGTGTCAAGTCCTGACAAACTACAGGCAGTTTGTAAGGGTGACTGTAGGGGGCATTCCTACCCCTAGAATCCAGAACCATAGAACTCCTGAATACAAGTGGAAAATGCAGCACCAAATGGAGATATGCTGCTCATTTTTCTGCAGAGCTTGCTTGCTTGTGGCAGTCAAGAAAACTGATCAACAGGGATAGCAAGCATGGTCTGAAAGATTATCAAAACCTACCTTTATTGTATGCAAAAAAAAAAATTGAATCCTGGTTCTAGAGGTGCAGGAAAATTCCTTCTGCTCTCTATGACCTGGGAACCACCATGGAGAAGGAGGGAAAGAAGACAGCTGGGGGTCCTATGATTTGAGACAAACCTTTCCTCCATTCGCTCAAACACAAGAAAGCGGGAAACCCCTTTTTAAAAAGGAAAGCCAAAGTAGCAAAGTGTTTCTGCACATTCTCACACAAGATGCTTCTAAAATGCCCATGGTAGGCAGAAGGCAAATATCACTAACCTGCTTTCATTCAAGCCACGTATCTCGATTTTTCTAACATAGTTCCACCTAAGAAAGTTGCAGAGAGGAAGACCACCCTAAGCTTAGAGGCTGCTGAAACAAAAGCTAGAGATGAACAAGCTTCTAAGACAGTCAAAAGGCATTTCAGAGAGGCATTGTTCCACAGACAAGTCTTTTGTCCCTGTGTCACCTCAGGCTTAACATGTTTTACCAATTAATAAAACCTTTACAGACTGCTGATTAGAGGTGGAAGTGGAATGGGTAAACACACCAGAAGCAACATTCTCCTAATGTCCATGGGTTGGGGGGGAGGGCCACTGCATGTCTCCATCAAAAGACAGCCTTTTCAACTCAGGAAGGAGGAAGCAGTGTCCTGGCAGCCCCAATATTCCATCTTTAAGTTTAAACCAGCTGGTTTTTTGTTTTTTTTTAAATGAGGGGTTCAGGGAATACCACCTTTCTGGCACAGCTGTGGATCCCACTCTGCACTGACCGCTGTAAGAACGAAATAAGAAATTCAGAGAAGAGGCTCTTTTAAAAAAATGATTCCAGAAGCATGAGTGACTCATTTCAAAACACCTGAAGCAGGAAGTCAAGGATCTTGTCCACAGTTTGATATGCAATCTGGAAAGGAATTCCAGTACTGTACTGGCAAGACCTGCAATCTCCTAGTTCGTATGTTACATATAGAAATTCGAGTTAAGTAAGGGCTTCCTGGTAAAACCTGCCACTCCAAACAGTAGTCTTGAATTTTGCCTTCTTCTGAGAACGTCATTAATGTTGGGAGAGTGAGGACTATTCCTCTATATCAGAATCAAATGCAACAATGTAATGCCCACAAGAATTGATAAAGGTTCCCATAGACACAAGGTCTGGACCAGCTGTGCAGTCGTTTCTGGATAAGCTGGATGCATCCCGCTGCTAAGAATAGCTTTTTTTCAGAGTACTGATAGCGGCATAAAAGGGGCACTCTTGCCTGTGGCATGTTCCGTTCCTATTATCTGGTAAGCAAGGCTTTTCAAGTTTTTAATGCTGCAGAAACCTACAAGGCCCGTTTGGCCAGAGATGACGCAATGACAAAGCGCGGAAAACTTTGCACGTGCTCCTAAGGCCAATGACGTTTGCCGGACACTGTTTTCAGTTCTCTTTATAACTAACAGCTGTCTCCAGATAACGCCTTTCCCTTCATCCTACCTGAGTTCATGGGCTGCTGAGAATTCTCCAGCGACTGACTGCTCCTCCTACTCTACCCTTGTTCTTTCAAACCTCCCTGCCAAGTTCTTTCTACGCTAGCTTAAGAAGCGTTGCATTGCTTTGGCAGGTGACACATGATTTGCTCAGACTAGCATCCCAAGGGTACGTTGATCCTTTCGCGCCGTTAAATCTTCCTAAATTTTATAATTAGTCACCATTATTCTCAGTCAGTGGTAATTATCAGTTAACAACCAGATTGCTGCATAAAAAAAATAAATCAACTATTTTCGTAAGTAAAATACAAACAAAACAAAGCCAACCCCTGGAATAGAAAAAAAAAGAACAAAGCAAAAACCCTTGAAATATCTCAAAGGTTCTCCTTAATTGCAAATGCATCTTGACTGAGAAAGGCAGCACGGCTAGGCTGGAGCTTCTGAACCTCAGGAGGACATGTAGGGTCCTATTGTCAAAAACTGTTCTCAGAATTATTTCCTCTTGGAGTAGCTTGGTTTTCGAATACCAAATGGGCAGAAGAACTCACACTGCACAACTCCCATGTTTTCCAGCAACATCCACACACCTCTCTTCCTGGCCATCCATCATGTTAAAATTTGTGGGGGTTTTTTTGCAGTTCTCCCAGCAATTATCTTAATAGGCTAAAGCACAATACAAGTGACTGTGATTCTAGGACTCACTCTTCTGCCTGCTAAGAGGCCCTAATTGGCAGCCACTGTTTTGCTGACTTATTTTGCTCTGTTGAAGAGTAGCAGATTCCAGTCTCTAGTTCCTCTGGGCTACAGGCACGTTATGAATACTTTTTTTTTTTTTTTAAAGCCACAGTTGCCCTACAAAATAAATTTTGTGAATGGCTTGAGAAGATAAGTGGGCAATAAATAGGTAAGCAAGGACACAATTATCAACTAAGAAAAGGGGGGAAAGGTTTAAGGAGGAGGAACCCTCTTTGCTTAAAAGTGTGCCTCTGATCTGCAGACCCTACACGACTCCGCAGGAGAAAAGGAACTAGCAAGAAGTTACAACCTGAAATGGCTAAAAAAGAGAGAGACAGACAACACAGTCCTTGCTGTGAAGTCTTGGAATAGAGACAGAGTTCAGGGAAATTTAGTAGCTTCCCCATTATATGGTGTTGACCTCACATACTCACACACTGTGTAACAGAGCACAAATAAGATTTCGTTTGCTAACATTAAGCACAAATGCGTGGCATACACAACAAGGCTTGCGACTACGAGGGGTGGATATGGTCATCTTAAGACATTCATGCTGCTCTATCCTATGGGCTCTGGAGGCCAACGTGGACTAAAACAAAATCAAGCTGGAAGCTTTTTCCTAAAGAATTTTCTAAACTGTATGGCCATCTACCCTTACTCCCCTTAGCAGTGCCACTTAATATAATACTTGCAGAGATCAGGTCTAACACTAAGCTTGGCAGGATTTGGGGTAGATAGGTTAAAAAGAAAAAAAGAAAAGAAAGCTAACCTGAGGATGTTCTTGGCCAGTGATTGTCAGAAGAGTATTTGCCAAAGTATGGCAAAAGTTTTTTTTTAAATTATTATTATTATTAAAGCATTAAAAAGCCCTTTCTATTGCAATACCAATTTCCAAGACCACAGTCTCCAACTCACCTAAGTGACAAGGTCTTGAGTGTCTGCCTAACCCCCATTTGGGTTGATGAAGGCATCATCCTGTATCCCCAACAAGACAGACCACTTCTTCACTTAATCCCAAGTTTCACTCCTTTTATGTAGCTGAAGTAAATGGAATAATGCATGTATCCCCTGTTTAAAAGGGTAATGTCCTAAAGACTCAGCTCATTAAAGCAAAAAACTTTTCCTAATCTACAAACTAAGGCTTTTTTTGCATGGGTATCTGAGGAACTGCACGGGATTAACCTCCGTCAGAAAGCTGAAGATCATTTGTACTACTTCTGCACAGCTACATTTAAAAAAACAAAAACCCAAAGAGAGACAAGGATGATCCGGTTAAAATCATGCCCAGGTTTCTGAGGGACCGGCGGCAGCAGCAGCAGCAGCAGCAGCAGCAGCAGCAGCAGCAAGTAAAACCCACAAGAGAAACACTTTGGTTTAAAACAAATCAAATGGAAAAAGAGAAAGAAAAAGTCAGGTCAAAGCGGTGCAAATTCTCTCGTCAAAGAGGTATTTTAAAGGGCGTAACCTCACAGCAAGAGAGATTCAGGATCTTCATCCCCCCCCCCCCACCACTTGCCTTGTTTTTAGAGAGCTACCACCTTCATTGCACAGGACTCGAAACCATTCTCTTATAGTTGTTAACTATCATAAATAATGTGAAAACTATGTGCAACAAATACATCGTATTTCCAAAAAATTATAAGAAAGTCACATCAAATTAAAAAGTAGCTTCATGAATGAAGGTACTGCCCTAAGTGCACTTTCCCGGCAAGTGCAACCAGTGCCTTGGTGCTGGGATATGAAGGAGAACACCAAAAACCAGAGCATGAGCCAGAGTTAAAAATGCAGGTCCAGCTTTAACCCGTCAAAACTGGACCGAGCAGAGACTGAGTGAGTTCTCGGTAGAGTCCCCTCGGGGAGTCCCGACGATGCTTCCTCATCTAAATTGTATGTCCTTGAAGCGATTGAAAACAATCTTTAAGACAGTTCCTTCCATAAGTGTCCCTCTGATTGGCAAAACGAAGTAACCTTTTTATTTTAAAAACAAGAAATCAAATTAAAACCAGAAGAAAAGAAAAGGAAACACAGTGAGCTTGTTGGAGTCCATAGGATCCGGTCCAGAAGAGCTCAGAAAGTGTGTTCAGATTTTTCTCCTGTTTTCTGCTGGAAATATACCAGAAGTTGGGTTGTTGGTGGTGGTGGTTGTGCGGGGCGGGGGGGCAGGGAGAAGGTAGTAAAGCGAGAGAACACAAGGGATGTGGAACTTGGTTCTGTGGACATTTCATGTGTTTGCTTCGTCATCTGTGTCTTCTATTAACACCTTGGTGTCACGAGACTTGGACCTGGGGAAACACAAAATTAAACACAGCTGAAGAAACAATATATAACACAAGATAGAGACTTTGTTGTCTTGCATGAGGATAATAATTTATTTTTTATCGACAGCATCTGTGTTTGATCCCACAACATAAAGGTTCTCTGGTTGGCTTATAGTAAAGAAGTAAAACAGAAAATAGAGATTTTATGCACACTTTCTAATTTATAGAGGTCTAATGTGTGTCATCCTTCTCAAGATCAGGAGCTAAAGTTCACGGAGGCTGGGCGTGTAGACTAGGACAAGGGTGTCTGAGCAGGTTAGGTGGGGGAGAATACTTTTACTCCTCAGCTACACGTAGATTCTACACATTTTGAGGTCTCTCTGAACCTGTAAAGTCAAACTGCAATCAGGCCTCTGCCCATAATGTGGGTAAAAGTTGCATACAGCTTGGCATTCATACACTGAATCTACCCTGCCCTATTTGCTGCATTTTTGCTGCTCAGCCTGTTATTGAGCTTCACTGATCTCCAAATTTAAATTTCTTAGAACTTCCAAAAAGCCAGGGATATTGCCTTAATCACAAGGGGTTTTTTTTTTTTTTTTTGAGAAAATTAGAGCAACAGGCTTCTAAAGCACCACTCACTACAGACAACCAATTCTTTCATTAAAAACAAAACAACAGGTGGTGTTTCCAGTTACTGCCAAAGTGCTGATGTTAAAAACATAAAATGCAGTAGGTACTAAAACTTGAAGATCCAAAGTGACCTGATAGGTAGTTATCAGAAGTTATCCTGCTTTTCCCTTATGTGTTGCTCACAATCTTCCCCTTTTCTAAATTTTGATTACTCACCTAGCTCTGGAATAAAAATTGTGATCACGTCTATTAGCAGTGACTCATAATCAAACAACACCTGCATAATTTGTTCAGGCTGTCCTCCTTAAATCGGCCTGCCATGAGCAGATTTTGCAGTCTCTTCCGAAAGACTGTGCTGAGCAGAAGTACACTTATCGAGTCCATTCACATTTGCAGTAGAGGAGGATCTGTCAGCCATGCCTTGATGCAGATGCAGATGCAGATGCAGTATAAGTTTGCTTAGGGCACATCGACAGCTTTGCTTGTCCCGTGCCTGAAAAGCATGGGTCTGAGTGGCTTTCTCCTTCTCCTTCTGCTTCTGCTTCTCCTTCTCCTTCTCCTTTCCCAGGGAAAAGCAGCTCTTTAGCTTTAAACTGGAACAACGCAGAAAACCTGGTTGCCATTTGTTCTGCTGTTGTTGTTTAGTCGTTTAGTCGTGTCCGACTCTTTGTGACCCCATGGACCAGAGCACGCCAGGCACTCCTGTCTTCCACTGCCTCCCGCAGTTTGGTCAAACTCATGCTGGTAGCTTCGAGAACACTATCCAACCATCTTGTCCTCTGTCGTCCCCTTCTCCTTGTGCCCTCCATCTTTCCCAACATCAGGGTCTTTTCCAGGGAGTCTTCTCTTCTCATGAGGTGGCCAAAGTATTGGAGCCTCAGCTTCACGATCTGTCCTTCCAGTGAGCACTCGGGGCTGATTTCCTTCAGAATGGATAGGTTTGATCTTCTTGCAGTCCGTGGGACTCTCAAGAGTCTCCTCCAGCGCCATAATTCAAAAGCATCAATTCTTTGGCGATCAGCCTTCTTTATGGTCCAGCTCTCACTTCCATACATCACTACTGGGAAAGCCATAGCTTTAACTATACGGACCTTTGTTGGCAAGGTGATGTCTCTGCCTTTTAAGATGCTGTCATTTGCTCTGACTGAGCGCTAAAGAGCCGTTTCCCCCGGGAAAAAGCAGTGGGACAAGGGGAAGTGTGGACAAGCCCTCACTCTCATTCAAAAAAGAAACAAATACGTACTGAGAAGCAAGACGCGGTCTATGCAAGGACACACTCTGGCTACGCTTCCAGGCCCGGTTTTTCTGACGATTCCGGACACCATCCTCCTGGTCCATCATCTGTTCAAGCAGGGTCTGATCATCTGCATTGAGTGGTGCCACCGAGATGTCCCGGACAGCTCGGAATTCACCACAGTTGTTCAGGTGCTCATTCTCCAGTCGGAAGAAATTCCACACAAATCGCCTGAAAGATGCAGAATCGTAGTAAGCAACATACCATATTTTTCCATCTATAAGACGCTCCCTATTTTGGGGGCCTCAAAATTTAGAAAATGGGGGGATAGAGCTTTTGTGGAGGATTATTTTCAGGGAATGACGAGAATCGCTCACCCGCCAGAACACAACTGCTAACGTCGCTTACAATTGCCACTTATAATCTCGGGCTCACACTTTGTTCCAGCGGGTGAGCAATTTTCAGCACCCCCCCCCAAACAATCAAGCAGCCAATCACTGCTTACAATCTCGGGCTTGCGCCACAAAACCATTCACGCCTCTCCCTTCAGCACTACCTGTGTATAAGACAAGCCTAAATTTTGAACCTCATTTTTGGGTCCAAAAAGCTCGTCTTATACACAGAAAAATACGGTAAATGCATTGTAGATGCAAAAAGCTCCTAAGGTAAAGGTAAAGGTACCCCTGCCCGTACGGGCCAGTCTTGACAGACTCTGGGGTTGTGCGCCCATCTCACTCAAGAGGCCGGGGGCCAGCGCTGTCCGGAGACACTTCCGGGTCACGTGGCCAGCGTGACAAAGCTGCATCTGGCGGGCCAGCGCAGCACACGGAAACGCCGTTTACCTTCCCGCTGGTAAGCGGTCCCTATTTATCTACTTGCACCCGGAGGTGCTTTCGAACTGCTAGGTTGGCAGGTGCTGGGACCGAGCTCCTAACAGCTCCTAACAGCTGCTAAAATCTAAACGCCATTTGTGAAACAAAACTTTCCCCTCTTACCAAGCAGGTGGTAACAGAGGAAAACCAGCAATCCTGGAGAACTTTCTGCAGTCAATTTATATGTGACTGATAAATGCCATTAACAGACAGTCTCTTTCCCCTCCTAAGAGCTAAGTAACTTAAGGATGTCAGACACTTGTGGAGCAGACACCTTCGAGGGGTTGTGGACTCTCCTTCCTTGGAGGTTTTTAAGCATGGCCATCTGTAATGGATGCTTTAGTTGAGATTTCTGCATTGCAGGGGGTCGGACAAGATGGCCCTTGAGGTCCCTTCCAACTCTATGAGTCTATGCCTGGAGAAGAGGAGGTTAAGGGGTGATATGATAGCCATGTTCAAATATATAAAAGGATGTCACATAGAGGAGGGAGAAAGGTTGTTTTCTGCTGCTCCAGAGAAGCGGACACGGAGCAATGGTTCCAAACTACAAGAAAGAAGATTCCACCTAAACATTAGGAAGAACTTCCTGACAGTAAGAGCTGTTCGACAGTGGAGTTTGCTGCCAAGGAGTGTGGTGGAGTCTCCTTCTTTGGAGGTCTTTAAGCAGAGGCTTGACAACCACATGTCAGGAGTGCTCTGATGGTGTTTCCTGCTTGGCAGGGGGTTGGACTCGATGGCCCTTGTGGTCTCTTCCAACTCTAAGATTCTATGATTCTATGTAGGGAGTCTTGTACACTTCCTCACAACCAGCTTGTCTCATGGGACCACTGCAAAGATGAAAACGACGCCGACAATGGTACAGTGGTGTGAGTTCCTTTTAAGAAAACTGGAAATGCTAGAATGGCAAGTGTTACTGAATAGGGGTGAGGAGGGTCTGAACTAATAAATTATTACTTCCCTAGATAATCTTAACTACCATAATTTCGGCAACTCTCTTTACTAGCTTTCTGCAAAGTTGGGCAAGAAAGAAAGGGAACACAGACTGGAGGACAGCTGTGTGGACATAGCCAGATACAAAAGAGGCAATATGGAGTCACCAAAGATTTGGAAGCCTCATATCTTGACTGCTGACTTGACTTTGATTTCCACTACCTGTATTTGTTTCCTTTCTTTTTTGGTTTATTTCCATAAAACAGTAAGACTAGTCTTTCAATGTTTTGCCCTCTGCCTACTCTCAGCCTGAGCCAGCATGGCCAATGGCTATAGACCAGGGGTGGAAAACCTTTTTGACTCCAAGGCCAGATCTTTATAAGGGATGTTTGCCTGGCGCCATTGTTACATATCTCTAGGTGCCAGACGAAAACATACCTTTTCCCGTTAGAGCTTTGGCTTTAACTATCTATGGCCTTTTTGCATGGTTGGGGGTTTTTAGTTTACTTCTAAAAAACAGAATTGTTTTCCCCCACAGTGGTGGTTTTAATGCAGGTATGTATATATGTGCACATGTGCTTGAATATTCTAAGTCGCTTTGAGCTGCTGTGGCAAAAAGGGAACTAATAAATTTAATAAGTAAGGAATAATAAAAATACGAATTCAATTACGATGATGACAACAGGTGGGGGGGGCAGGTGGGTGTGGTTTAGGGGATATGGCCAGAGGTTCCCCACCCCAAATGATGTGGAGGTCACCAAGCGGGGAAAAGGCTGGGCTACAGGAACACACAATTATAAGTTCACAGATCATGGAGTGTTCAGCTGGGAGATTTGAAGTTTTTGACTCTATGAGGTAATGTATCACTCACTATTAATTGCAAACAAGGTCTGCAACAAGGTGGATAAAAAGCAATGGTTTTTTTTAATAATAATAAAAAATCGGATATTTTTAATTTAAATTGGATTTTTAAAATACAATGCTTTTGGAGGAAAAATCTTTCTAGATATAGTTTTCTATTTAAGTTACATTATAGTCCAAAGGCTATTCATCAGGAAATAAGGATTTGTTTTAAGTTTTTCACGTGTGCTAATACTCATCTAAGATTTTTTTAAAAAAAATTGTTTAACCACATCAGTTAACAAACATGGATATATATGCTATAATGTTATTGTTTTAGTTAAATAAATTGTTTAAATTGTTATTAAGGAAATGATTATTTTTCTCCTTCCAATAAAGTACAGCAGAAAAGTTGTCCAAATATAAACAGTTAACTTACTAAACCTCACAATAATTTCATAATTATCTGTCTATGTATTTCTAACAGTATAACCAAATCAGTAATTTTTGATGTAACTGTAAAAACTACTCTGAAAATTTATACCAGCAAGAATGAGTCTTTCTGTTAAAAAATGCTTTAAATCAAGTCTTAGTGACTAGTGATTTAAATCGTGATTTAAATCAATTTGATTTAAATCAAATCTACCCTGGTCTGCAAAACCTGGGGTAGTAGTTTAGGTAATGCATCTTACCGGAAAACCTCAAGTGGTGCAAACACAGTAGCGATGATATCCCCAGCGTAAGGGTGGATTGGCATGGAAGTAAGAGAGATCTGGATAGTCCATGCAAAGCGCAGAATCACATCCTCGACAATGGCACAGTAGTAATAGGCCTGAGGAAACAGATGGAAAAGACCGTTGTAATGCAGAGCAAGGTTATCGACCAGATCCACCTTCAAATAAAAGTGTAGAGCAAAAGAAGTATCCAGCCCTTGGATTTGCTTATTCTGTATGCTCAGTGTGGTTTCTGTGCAGACAAGAGTCTATATTCCCATCTAACATAAATGTATTAACACAAAAAAAGCAAGATAAACAGCTGATTTGTCGAAGGAACAACATTACACTAACAACAACAGCAACAACAACTTCATTCCTTAAGATTTGGCAGCGAGATGGCATGCCTCTCGATTTTTCCAAATACCCTGTTGCCAGAGAGTACTTTAAAGGTTTTTCAGCCTGGGGACTGCATTCTGAGGAACCACATGCCAGCAGTGGGAGGAGCAAAACATGTAAATGTTACTTTTGTAGAGTAGGCTAGTCTGTAAACACATTCATTATTATTATTATTTATTATTATTTATTGAATACACGGTCTCGGGGCGGCTCACAGAAAAGATCAACACAAAACAAACTTATCTGTCTATCTATCTATCTATCTATCTATCTATCTATCTATCTATAAAATAACAACCCAATAACACCCCCCCCAAAAAAAGAGTCACATTTTAAAAAGGCATAGGATGTTAATGGATTCAACACACTCCTCGCTCTCCTTCGTTCAGGCAAGGAAGATACATGATCAGAGTTCTAGAACACTGTTCAGCCAGGCAAAAATGATCAAGGAGGGTGCAAAATAGGACCAGTGAGGGGCATGGCTGGGTCCTGTGGGTGGACTTGTTGGAAACCTGGTGTACTGCATTTGACTGCATCTGTAAGCAAACCATTGTAACTATTAACAATAGATGGCCATGACCACGGTTTCTGTCTATACTGCCCATGCTTGGTGTTGGGCAACGAGTTAGCTGTGAGGAATATAGCACGCCTTCCCTGAAGGAGGATGCTGGCACTGTGACAACTAGAAAAAATTGCCTCGTGCCCATGAGGATTTCTGCGTATGACATGCCCCCTTGTTGCTGTATCTAAAAGCAATCACTTACCAGGCGGCCTCTGCTCTCCTATCAGACCGACCAAGACCCAACCTTGTTTGTCTTGGGGCCACAACTTGCCACTGGTTCTTGCTTCATGTCAACCGCAGGTAAGGGGGGGGGGGAGAAGCAAGAGCAGAGCAGGACAGGAAATTCCCATATGGCTCTGTTGTGATGTGTATGTACAAACAAGATAATCTCGTAAGGGCTGAAGTGGTGGGGGAGAGGGGAGGGAAAAGAATAGGAACAGATCCCCCCTCATTGTTCCAGTTTTTCCTTATGTGGATATACCCAATTATTGACCTAACAACAATGAATGCACTGAATGTGTTAAAATGAAAGTTACTTCTTTGTTGTTGTTGTTTACTCATTTGTGTCCGACTCTTCATGACCCCATGGACCAGAGCACGCCAGGCGCACTTGTCTTCCACTGCCTCCCACAGTTTGGTCAAACTCATGCTGGTAGCTTCGAGAACACTGTCCAACCACCTTGTCTTCTGTCGTCCCCTTCTCCTTGTGCTCTAAATCTTTCCCAAGTTACTTTATTTTACTTTACAGTGGTGCCTCGCAAGACGAAATTAATTCATTCCGCAAGTTTTTTCGTCTTGCAATTTTTACGTCTTGCGAAGCACGGACTTTGGAAAAGCTTCAGAAATCACCAAAGTCTTCAAAAACCTCAAAAAAGGCTACCACACCGCGTGCTATGAGTTGCTCCTCGAAGTGAATGCACGGTTTTAAGAAAAAGGAAACAAACTTGCAAAACAAAGGAAACAAACTTGCAAGACGTTTTCGTCTTGCGAAGCAAGCCCATAGGGAAATCCGTCTTGCGAAGCAACTCAAAAAACGAAAAACTCTTTCGTTTTGCGAGTTTTTCGTCTTTCGAGGCATTCGTCTTGCGAGGTACCACTGTATTTTAGCTATTTCTCTCCTGGTTTTTTGTGACAGCTCCAGTGTTCAATATGGGTGGGATTCATTTGCTGAAATGGATGGCATCACAAACAAATGCCCTCAGGGTGTGAAAGTGCCAACAGTTCAAATCCTCCCAAGTTTTCAAATAAAGATCTTCACAAAAACAATCTGCATACGCACCTTTTGTGGGTAGACAATCTCTTCCCGCAGGAAAGTATTTTCGCCAGCATTCCTGTCAAAGAGACCCCAATCCATCTTCAAGTCCCAGATGAGGGTGTAGCAGGAGCTGACAAAATAGAAGACAATCCACAGGTAGAAGAACACTTGGGAGTCGCTGTGTTTTCGAACTGCAAGAAAGAAGAACAGTGTCGCTGTGTAAAAATGAGCAGACCATTCAGCTGGAATGAAGTTTAGTTATGAGCTTGGATACATCTGGGAGCAACCTTAATAGCATTTTACACAAGGAGCACAAAATTATGTCATGAATTTGAGTAACACTGACATGAATTTTGACAGTATCCATTTCTATAAAAATATGAATAAACAGTGATCTGAAAGACATGAACCCAAAACTTTAAGAAAATGCAGGTCATTGAAAGGAGGCCACTTTCGTATTGCAAAAAAAGGAACCCCAACGGTGTCTGCCCCAAGACTCAAGAGTATAATGGAGGCTTATTTTTTGGAAATAATTCAGCAATGAATCGAGTAAATGTTATCCATTGTTTTGTATGACTACTTTGTAATGGTTACTGCTGTGTAGTATACACATTTCTTTCCCATTTTAAATGGGATTCAACTGGCACCCTGCAAATGACAGCAGTTTCATTTGAAATCTCATGAGATGATTTGTTCTGATATGTCCTAGCTTTTAAATGTATCTTTTAGGTAAACAAATGGATAAAGAAGAAAAATGTGAACCCATGTTGTCTAGCACAATTAGGAGTCTAAGCTGCAAGGTCCCAGTTCAAAACCCTGCTCAGCCAGGAGCAATGACTTTAGGCAAGCCATATTCTCAGCCGAAACTTCCTTCTGCAATACGGAGATAATGCTGGACTACTTTGCAAGATTGATATTACTGGAATGCTGATTCATTTTATTTAATTGGTAAATTTAGTAAGTTCTCTTGCAGCATAAGGTTCGCAAGGTAGAGGACACTTAATTAAAAACTAAACACAACTAGAAACAGAGATTTAAACAGTAAAATGGTAAAAGCATCAGGCTGTAACTTGACAATCAAAATCCAACACTAGGCATAAAAACACAAACACATATGCCAGATTGCCTTGACAAGGGAGAAAATGACACTGCTGTTATTGGGTAAGGTTCTTTAGGGGAGCATTACAAATACAAAGCAGCACAATCATATAATCGTAGTGTCCTAAGGATCATTTAGTCCAACCCCTTGCATTGCAGGAATCTTTTTGCCCAACCCATGATCCTGAGGTTAAGTCTCATGCACTCTGCACTGAGCTACCATCAGCTTTCTTCCTTTTTTTCTTTTCTAAAACTTTTTTAAATTAAAGGTTTTCACACAAAAAAAACATGCAAAACAAACAAGATGAGAAGACACGAAACACTGAATAGGGAATACATCATTAAGGTAAGCAGACCACACAGGTTCATATAATTTAATAAGGGGTATTCATGAGACCAGGGGACGCAGGTGGCGCTGTGGGTTAAAGCCTCAGCGCCTAGGGCTTGCCGATCGAAAGGTCGGCGGTTCGAATCCCTGCGGCGGGGTGCACTCCCGCTGCTCGGTCCCAGCGCCTGCCAACCTAGCAGTTCGAAAGCACCTCCGGGTGCAAGTAGATAAATAGGGACCGCTTACCAGCGGGAAGGTAAACGGCGTTTCTGTGTGCGACTCTGGCTCGCCAGAGCAGCGATGTCACGCTGGCCACGTGACCCGGAAGTGTCTCCGGACAGCGCTGGCCCCTGGCCTCTTAAGTGAGATGGGCGCACAACCCCAGAGTCTGTCAAGACTGGCCCGTACGGGCAGGGGTACCTTTACCTTTTTATTCATGAGACCCCAGAGGGCAGGTGGTGCTATCGCCACCTGCCTGACTTCTGATGGTGGAGAGATCTGTTGCTTAACATATGGCTCTGAATAACCTCAAAACTCTACATAAGGACCTCTAACCCCTAAACTCCCTATATTTCAGCCCCAAGCTTAGTGATAGAGAGTAACTATGGATGCATCTAGGTCTCTCTTCTGGAACAACATGTAGACATCATGCTTAATGAGTGGTACTTCAGAGTGAAATAACGTGCAGGATGGTTTGTTTCTTTAAGGATGTGAAATGCTTTGAGCATTTGGGAAAAACATAAATCTGAATTACTTTTATATATATATATATATATATATATATATATATCATTTTATTTCATCAAACATTAAAACAAACAAAAAAAATACATAATACATATGCACAGAAAAGACATACATAAAGAAAGACAAATAATAACAAGAGAAAACAAAAAGGAAAAAAAAAGAAAAAAGAGAAAGAAATCTCCTAACATACGATACAAATTAGCTGACATTTACCAAATAACACACAACACCAATTGACTTCCCTTCATCTCGGTTTCAGAATATATCTGCAGTTTCTTTTCCTCAGAAAACTCTTTACATCACAAGTGTTACATTGCACCTACTGTGATTTTTAGATTTTTTACCTCTGTTTCCATATATGTCATAAATTTATTCCAATCTTTGTTAAACTCTATGTCTTTTTGATTTCTTATTTTCTGTGTCATTTTTGCCAATTCTGAATAATCAAATAATTTATATTGCCACTCGTTTATAGTTGGGATTTTTGATGTCTTCCAATTTTGCGCTATTAGAGTTCTGGCAGCCACTGTCACGTACTGAAAGAGTGTTTGATCTTCCTTTTTGATTTCCTCTCCAACTATTCCAAGCAGAAAGGCTTCGGGTTTTTTTATAAAGGTATATTTGAGGATTTTTTTTAGTTCATTGTAGATAGATTCCCAGAATTTTTTGATAGACACACACAACCACCACATATGATAATCACTGACAAGGCTGCCATTCACATTTTGCCCAGTAGATGGAAGCATATGCTTTTGCACATAGGAAAATGCAGCAGCAATGTACAGTTCAGAAAATTTCTTGAAGTAACAAAAATGTATTAATTCCACTGGGCAATTCTAGTGCAATGAAGGGCAGTTTATAAAGGGTAGTACTTGGAATCTGCCTTGCTGGGGTGGCGGTCGGGGAGTCTTGAGCCACCCTGGGACCCTGAAGACAGACTGATTGTGACAGAAGCTTGCACATTGTAGAGTCTACTTCAGACGTAGACCAATATTTTACAAGTATTAAGGGAAAAAAATTGTGTAAATGCCAAAGCTAGGCTAGCCTATCCCAGCTTTTCCATCACTTAACACATGGTTCTGAATAACCTCAAAACTCTACATAAAAAACTCTGACATCTAAACTCTCTATATTTCAGGCCCAAGCTTAGTGTTCTAGAGGAAGTACGGATGCATCAAGGTCTCTCTTCTGGAAAGACACTTATTTTTAAAGACATGTAGGCAAACTCAGGTGACAGCAGCCACGAAATTAAAAGACACCTGCTTCTTGGGAGAAAGGCGATGACAAACCTAGATAGCATCTTAAAAAGCAGAGACATCACCTTGCCAACAAAGGTCTGTATAGTACAAGCCATGGTTTTCCCAGTAGTGATGTATGGAAGTGAGAGCTGGACCATAAAGAAGGCTGATCGCCGAAGAATTGATGCTTTTGAATTATGGTGCTGGAGGAGACTCTTGAGAGTCCCATGGACTGCAAGAAGATCAAACCTATCCATTCTTAAGGAAATCAGCCCTGAGTGCTCCCTGGAAGGACAGATCCTGAAGCTGAGGCTCCAATACTTTGGCCACCTCATGAGAAGAGAAGACTCCCTGGAAAAGACCCTGATGTTGGGAAAGATGGAGGGCACAAGGAGAAGGGGACGACAGAGGATGAGATGGTTGGATAGTGTTCTCGAAGCTACCAGCATGAGTCTGACCAAACTGTGGGAGGCAGTGGAAGACAGGAGTGCCTGGCTTGCTCTGGTCCATGGGGTCACGAAGAGTTGGACATGACTAAACGACTAAACAACAACAAGGCAAACTCAGTGTCTCAGCTTTGATGAACAGAGGCTAAACATCAATGAGTGAACAAAGACAGTGAAATCTTGCTGACATCTGAAGAGGTTCTGCACAAAAAGTGGCGTAGTGTTGGCTGCTGACGCCCGGGGTAGGCAGCGGGGGGAGCCTGCACCCTGGGCGGGGGGCGTCAGCCGAGCCCTCGTTGCTGAAGAGACCCCACCTCCACCCCCACTGGAGCAAAGCAAGACTGTGCTGAACTGCCTGCCTGCCCACAGGAATTTAAAACTAGAAATTTGAAGACGGTCTGGAATTAAACCTGCGCTAATCAGATCTGCTACCGCCACAAGGTCCAAGCTACTACAATACAGTATAAAGCTTATAAAACAGACTAGTTCCTGACATGTAAAATAAAATTCAGGATTCAGGTTCCACAGAACCCTTCATCAGGTAGGTGGAAGAATTAGCTAGTTCTCCATTACACACTGAGATAATCTGTATTCAGAGCCAAACTTGTTCTGCATATAGTTGAAAGTCACTTTACTAATCTGTCTAAAGGTTTTGCAAAACAGCAAGAACACTTTAATTGTACTAACATTTGACTTGCCCAGAGGCTCTTCCACAATATTTAACCCCTGGGATGTCCATTTTTTCTCTGCCAAATAAATTTATTGCCCACCAATCTTACATTCATGATAGCAAATCATGCCTCCTAGCAACCTCTCAACACTAGCAAGGCCTTTGAAGAGAAGGCTTATTAATCCAGTTGCAAGCATGCGCACAAAATCTCTAAAGAATAATTCTAGCCGTGAATAAGGAGAGACAAATTCTGCCTAATTCAGTTCCTCTCTGTTCATCATCTTCACAGTCTTTAATTCAGTTCCTCACATTTCTGCATCAGTTTGCATTTTTTTAAAGGTCCTCATAAAAATGTGTCAGCACTTTAGCGAACATTTCACCAAATACACACATTTTTGCAAGCAATTTCCCCCAACGTAAAACATTTGTGTTATTTTTGTGTGTGTATGCATATGCATACTTTCCCTTAATATACGTATTTTTGGACACCTTTACTGAGTTGGGGAATGAAAATTTTGGACAAGCGCAAGTATTGAAGGATCAGTGGCAGTCTTTTTTAATCGGTTTTCTACCTCTAGGTTCTGTGTGAATCGCAGATCTCTCATTCACTCATTCCATTTTCTGCCGTGCTTACACACTGTTCCACATTTCTGGCACCACTTAGGAACTTAAGATCCCATCTACTCCAACATCCTGTTCTCAGTCTGGCCACCCATATGCTTATAGGAAGCCCCAAAACACAACAGCAGTCTCCCCATGTGTTCCCCCGTATCACCTCCAATACTTGAGGTAGCACATAGTTATCATAAGCAGTAGTGATTGATAACCTCGTCCTCCATGATTTTGTCAAATCCTGTTTTAGAGCAACCCAAGCCGCAGAACATCATTCCATCCTGTAGTAGCAATTCCCATATTTTGCCTGGTGAATGTTTGCCATTTTACCACGCAGCTGCAGCTATCGAGCTACAAGAGGATTCCTTGTACCCTATACAAAAAACTCCAGTTTTTTTTGTTTAAGTATTTCAAACACCGATCAGTCTCGCACTGCAATTACTGTCAGTAATTTTTCCATCAGTAAGACGAGGTTTTTTACTCTAATGTTCAAAAACGTGCCTCATCATAAGATGACAGTGGAGAGTGAATGGGGTGGTCGGGTGATTGGACGCAGCCACGAGCAAGAGATTGTCAGCGACGATTGTTGGCTGCTAGAAGGGCTGCTTTGGATTGGCTGCTGCTGCTGCTCTAATTGGATTGGTGATTGGTTTGTGCAGCAAACACTGTTGTGGATTGGCTGTCGTAATTGGCGGCTGCTGTTCTGGGACGCGCATGATTGCGATTGTTGGCAGACAGCTTTTCTCAGTTGGGTAAGAGATTTTTTGCTGGGAAAGGCTCTGTTGGCAACTGGCTGTCACTGTGGCAAGTAGGAAATTGAGCGATTTTTAGCAATCCTCCCCCCCAAAAAAAAAATTCTGGTCAATCCTCCGCAAAAGAAGCTCAACAATTCTGAGCCATCTCCTCCCCCCTTAAATTTGAGTCCCCCAAAATAGGGGGAGTTTTATACATGGGGACATCTAATAGACGGAAAAGTATGGTATTCTCTGTGCTCTCACACTGTATTACTGAGATCTTCTGTCAGAGCATCACCCCTGACCATTAAGTCTAGTCGCAGACGACTCTGGGGTTGCGTACTCATCTCGCTCTATAGGCCGAAGGAGCCAGCGGTTTGTCTGCAAACAGCTTCTGGGTCATGTGGCCAGCATGACTAAGCCACTTCTGGCAAACCAGAGCAGCGCACGGAAACACCATTTACCTTCCCGTCAGAGCGGTACCTATTTATCTACTTGCACTTTGATGTGCTTTTGAACTGCTTGGTTGGCAGACCCGTGTCCCTAGAGCATCACCTAGAACTAGAAAATAATAATAAAAAATTCTGGCAGGAGCAATAGGTTGGTATATGGCCAAGTCAAACAGAGCAAACCACTATAATTGGTAGACTTAATTTAGTCAGCAGTAACTTAAACCCACAGATTTCAGTGGGTCTTACTTAGGGAGTGGTAAGTCAGTCATACCAACCATAGTATAAAAATAAAAAAACAAAAAGAGAGAGAGGGAAGTAAAAATAGGTTTGTTCTAAAGGCAGCATCAAAGTAAGATCAAATCATTTTCAGAAATTGATACTAAAAAGGGCAAGTCCCTGTGAGGAAGGCATGGCAGAGAACTCTATTAACATCTTGCGCTGCATTAGCAGCCAAGCTAATTCAAAGAAGCAAGCTTTTCTGCCTCCGCATCCCCAGGCCATAATTCTCTTCCACAGCAGCTGAACTGGTCTGTACCCTCTGGTAGTTGAATTATTGATGTGGGCAAATTATAATTTATGTTAAGATTTCACTACAAATAAAGGAACCAAGAAGCTCGCAAAACACACACACAATGAAAAGCACATAGCTTTCCTCGCCTCTTGGTCTCACCTCTTGAATTGTTTGCCCACAACGCTATCCCCACCCCTGCTCCCAAACCTCCTTTCCTGGGGTTCTGCCTGCCACCTTTATTCCCTACTGTTTCTCCTTATTAGTATTCAGGTAATGTCGCGGAAATATGTTGCTGTAGGCAGGCAATTATATCTCAATCTCCACTAGCGAGTCCTACCAGTCCTCTTCAGTGCTGTTTGGAAGGCTGGAAAATCAGGGCATTGGTATTCCAACCAGAGCCCCCAAGCACCATGTGCCTGCTTCATTTGCAAAAAGGATACATGCTGTATGTGCTTATGATGATGTCTGTGTGTATTTGGAAACAACAAACCCTTAAAAAGAAGCAGCAGGAAGCGCAGGTGATAACGAGTTAGGAAAAGCTGTTGTGCTTTAGACCCACCACTCATTAGCAGCTCAGATTATTAGAAGATGGAATTTAAAAAAACCTTTATTGCCTATTTCAAATAAGTACCGTAGTTGCTTTGTTTTACTTTTCAAAACAATAGACAATTCATCATAATCCACCCTTGTCATCGTTTCAATTTTATTAAGCTAATTCTAGTTAAGATCCGGGTGTTTAGTTAAACCACTCTACAAAACATGTATATGCATGTTTTAAAGGACTTATTGCATAAATAATGGCCATAATAAGCATATGTACCAATTTGCTTCCTGGTATGGGTTTTTTTTTGGCGTGTGCATTCTAATGACTTCGTTTATTCTTTATTCCATTTATTGTAGAATGACAATATATTATTTTGTGTTAAGTACTTGGTTTTTCCTGGCATCTGTACAACACAGGAAGACGACTGGGCTCATTTGGAGCAGAATCTCAAGTTCTCTGTTTTAAAAATAACTACATCTCAAAACTGTAAAAAGCATTGAGGTCTGCCTCAACACATCTTTTCCCATAAGACAATTCTTATGCAGAGAAAAAATGTCTCAACATGCACTTGGAAGCTGACATGCTCAGCAGCCTCTAA
The DNA here is from genome assembly GCF_951804945.1 of Podarcis cretensis. Classification (NCBI taxonomy): domain Eukaryota; kingdom Metazoa; phylum Chordata; class Lepidosauria; order Squamata; family Lacertidae; genus Podarcis; species Podarcis cretensis. The sequence continues at coordinate 94,867,459 of NC_137175.1, forward strand.
TTTCTGCCATACTTTAAGAAGTGACTGTACATGTTTGTTTGTTTTCTGATAGTATTTCTGTGTCAATCAAAGTCACAGACAGGCAATGCACAAGTACTGGCCTGCAAAGCCTGCAGGTTTATATCAGTGATATATTACCATGCATACTTCATGCTGAACTAATCTTTCGTGATAAACACCTGCCATGTCCTTTGTGCACTTATAGCCTTACTGTGTCTCACTCACTCATTTTTCTGCCATCACATAAACAAGTCACACATTTGACTAATGTGCTCAGAATATTGCGTTGAAATGAAAAATAATAATACAAATTTGCATCCTTTTCTAATGTGGATTGATAAATTCTTGAAGTAACTGCCAGGCAATATGGAAGGCAGAAAGCAGAATAGCTTCCTTCCGATACATTCCTTTTTTTATGCATTGTGAAAACGGCCGCTCTATAAAATAGAAACATTTCCACTGTACAAACTGTTAACATTATATTTGCTTTGAATGAATTTACTTTATTTACTCTCTCGATTTATCTTAGAGAAGGCAAACAATATATTCTGTTCAATGCAGCTTGAGGGGAAAGGGGCAGAAAATCAATGCCCTGTGTTATTGAAAAACTGGCACAGAGCACAATAGCATGTGATAAGTATTCTGGGAGGGTCAGTCGCTGCAGGTAGCTGCGGTTTCTGCTGATTGTTAAAGCCATGATAATAGGACCAGGAAATCTGAGGGGTTATCAGAAAGCTGCCTTAATCTTCAGATAAGTACTACAGTAAGATACAGGCCTTCTGACTGAACATGAATCATATTGTTCCACCTACTAAGTCAGAAGGGTTTCATTCATCCCAAGCTACATTCATTTCAGCTTTAGCCTAGGCTATCAATTGCTCAGATGAGAAGCTAAACAGAGTATAGTTAAAGGACCACGAAGCCCTACGCTGAACTCTAAACTATGGCTCCCTGTCTTGCATTCACTTTCACCTTACCTTGTAAGGGTACAGAAGCAGTTCTGCCAGCACCCTTATCACATCCTGCTAATTTTAGGCAGTAATGTGGAATGCAAAGCACCGGCCCTACCACTAGGCAAGAGTGCAGCAGCAGATACTAAGGGGCAAAGAGTAATGGGGAGGTGCTGGGAGAATAGAGCTACGTGTACCAAGCTCCCTGCCCTTGGCTAACCTCTGAGGTGTAGCAGAGGACACTGCCTTGTTTACAAGTGCTGAAGAAAGATCCAATTGCTAGTCCAACTGACTTCTGTGCACAGAACATGGAGAAGCATCACCTCATCCTTTTGTCTCAGGCAGCAAAAGATCTTGGGCTCCTGAGAAGGAAGGATCATTTAATACTTGTTATACAGTGGATCATTTAATACTTGTTATACAGTTATACTTGTTATACACCCACCCAAGGGATGTGGGTGGTGCTGTGGTCTAAACCACAGAGCCTAGGGCTTGCTGATCAGAAGGTCGGCGGTTCGAATCCCCACAACGGGTTGAGCTCCCATTGCTCGGTCCCAGTTCCTGCCAACCTAGCAGTTCGAAAGCATGTCAAAGTGAAGCAGCAAGGATCCTTATTGCAAAGTATTGGAAGACATCAGATCTACCCACTCGGGAAGAATGGCAGATGAAAATGACAGACTACATGGGACTTGCAGAAATGACGGGCAGAATCAGAGACCAGGAGAAAGAGACAGTGGAAGAAGATTGGAAGAAATTTAAGGACTATCTTAATAAATATTATAAGATTAATGAATGTTAGATTGACATGGATTTAAAATAATGTGGTTTTCAGAGACGACGAGTATGAAAAAGAATGGAAGTGGTAAAAAATATTTGGGAAATAAGGGTATGGATTTGCTGATGGGATAATGAAACTAGAATACAGAACGGTGAGGTATGAGGAAGTCGGAGAAACTAGGTTGAGAAAATAAGGTTTGAAAGTTATACTTGTTGTCTTTGTTTGTGTCTGTTTTTGTTGTTGTTGTTGTTGTTTTATGTCTTTATTGGAAAATTTAATAAATATTATTAAAAAAGAAAAGAAAAGAAAAGAAAGCATGTCAAAGTGCAAGTAGATAAATAGGTACCGCTCCGGCGGGAAGGTAAATGGCGTTTTTGTGTGCTGCTCTGGTTCGCCAGAAGCGGCTTAGTCATGCTGGCCACATGACCCAGAAGCTGTATGCCGGCTCCCTCAGCCAATAAAGCAAGATTAGCACCGCAACCCCAGAGTCGGTCACAACTGGAACTAATGGTCAGGGGTCCCTTTACCTTTACCTATACAGTGGTACCTCGGTTTAACAACTTAATCCGTTCTGGAAGTCCATTCTTAAACTGAAACCGTTCTTAAACCAAGGCGCGCTTTCCCTAATGAGGCCTCCCGCCGTTGGTGCCCTTCCACCGTTCAGATTCCGTTCTTAGATCGAGGTAAAGTTCTCAAACCAAGACACTATTTCCGGTTTTGCGGAGTTTGTAAACCAAATCGTTCTTAAACCAGACTGTTCTTAAACCAAGGTATCACTGTACTTGTAGCTTGCCCTGCCTTGCAAGGAAGCTTACATATGGTTTACCTGGTTAGAGCAAGACCTGCTTAGCTTCAGGAGTAGACGAGTACCTTCAGGCCATTTTCCACTGCCTGCTAGAAACATTCTATTTTAGACAAGCCTACCCAGGATGTTTAGAAAACATCCAAATCTGTTTTTGGTCTACTGTTATTTTAACTTTTTGAAAGTTTTAAATTATTGTTGTTTTGATAATTGTATTAACTTTTTTGTAACCAGCTTTGAGGGTTTTTAATTTTTTTACAATCAAGCAGTGTATAATTTTTAATGAAATATCATGATCTCTGGAAAAGTTTGCCTGGAAAAGTGGGAGCAATTAAGATAGCATGTTTCATCACCATGCTGAATCCTTAAAAACTACAATAAGCCAAATAGTCAGGCTCATCTTTACATGCAAATGGCCTTTGAGAAAGTCTTCTAGCCCACAACTCCCAAAAAATAAGAGGAGGAAGCCTTGGCAGCCATGGACCTATGTCTTCAGTCAGAACTACCACTTTCTCAAAGAAGTTTGAGCAACAGCCAATCTCATCTTCCCCGAAAGCACTAAGCCTTGCAGGAACAGCAATGACGGAGGAAACCTGCACCCTAACGTGACTTGCAAGACTCTTGGAGCATATTAAAGATTTTCCTAAGCTTCCTGAGTCAGCAGGAGAGCAGGAAAATCTGTTGATCCTTGTGTGCATAAGATTTCATGGTTAAGGGCCTTTGGGACCTTCAACCTTTCTCTTGGTGTGCTTGCTCACTCTTTTAATGGTTCTCTCTCTGTGTGCCACTTCCTCTCTCCATGTGTGTATTCTCATGAGAGTTGATTATTATTATTACAGTATTCGCTCATGCTCTGCCATTTTCCTCTTCCCATCCCCGGCTTCTGCCTAATCCAGGCATAGGCAAACTCAGCCCTCCAGATGTTTTTGGCCTACAACTCCCATGATCCCTAGCTAACAGGACCTGGGGTCAGGGATGATGGGAATTGTAGTCCCAAAACATCTGGAGGGCTGAGTTTGCCTATGCCTGGCCTAATCCTTTCCTTCCTGTTCAGCAGCTCTAGGTTGTTTTGAAGCAGCATCCACTCAGCCTCTTGTGAAATTCTGAATGATTGAGGCTTCAGTAGCTGTTCCACTCCTCTGTCCCCCACATCCATGCAAACTGCACATGTGTATCCAACCTCCTAGCAGAGTGTACTTCAGAATTAATGAACAGAAGGGGGAGGAAATGGATTTTCCTAAATTAGCCTTTTTTTACAAGAAGGACAAATTCTCAATAATTATAAACTGCTGCTGCTCCCCACCCCCAATATGATGATGAACAGGCACTCTGCTAGGAATGTAACAGTTACGTAGGTATCACATGTTTAAGCTAATTTACTAAAAGTCCTGTAGAGAAGAAAATGAAACATTTAATTTAAGCCATTATTTTAAGACGGGATTTGTGTCTGCACATCCAGCAGTTCTAAGCTCTTTGAAAATAATTTACTAGGTTCAGTAAGTGGCTTTAAGGTTTTTTCCCTTCCCCAATGTGTTTGATAAGGATTAGGCCTTTCCCCTCCTGAATTCCTAAGAACTCAGCACATTGGTCTTTCTGTTCACACCTTGTTCACATAAACAGCATTTATCAGACTTTGCTGGCTTTGCAGCTATTAAAATTCAGCTGTCCTGAGCTATAAGGCCACTGAAAATAATTTCATTGCAAGGAGGCAGAAATTACGCCTCACTCCATCGGGCATCTGTCATAATTAAGTACTCAATTAGTAAGCTTTTGGTATTCAAAAAAGATTCACACAGCCATGCTATCATGTGATTATTTTCAATTAACTGGCTACCTGGATTTCTTCCATTTTGGTTGCCTTTCTATCACACACAGACAGGGCCTTTAAATGGAGGAACAGCACCTCCGCAAAGTTAAACCATCATGTGAACAGGTTGTGAGATATATTAAAACCATTACTTCTTCCATGCTATCCCTCAACCATCAAAATTTGGTGGAGCATGTCAATCAAACCTTTAGTTTGGTGGTGCTTATTTTGGTCCAAAAAGAGTCATCTATCACCCATGACTTGATTGTGGATGAGGGGGCTGGCTTGGCAAGCATCACTGAGACCTGGATCAAGGGGGAGTGAGAAAAGCCAGAAGGAGGGTTCATTTTGAACCATCAGTGGTAGCCTGCCATGACAAGCTTGTAAGGTACTTCAATCACCCAAATATGAAGGGATTTGAAACTATTGTTAGGATTCATCCTGACATATTCTGAGCAATGTCTGTTCCTGTTTCAATTGTAGCCTAATCATATGGACAAGCTATTGAATGGGCCCAGCTGATCACCAAACTTCTTGTCCCTTGCCCATCAGGCTCACAGAGGCAAGCCAGAGAAGGTTAACAGGAGGGGTTCATGCCCCAGTGCAGGTGGGGAAGGTATTGCCCCCCGCCCCGTTAAAGAGGCAGTGGTTCGCCTTCTCCTTAAGAAGACCTCCCCGGACCAGGAATTTTTGAAGAACTATTATGCAACTGTTAATATTTCCGCATTAGGGAAGGTGTTGAAGAGAGTGGTCGCAGTTCAACTACAGTGGTACCTCGGGTTACATACGCTTCAGGTTACATACGCTTCAGGTTACACACGCCGCTAACCCAGAAATAGTGCTTCAGGTTAAGAACTTTGCTTCAGGATAAGAACAGAAATCGGGCTCCGGCGGCGCAGCAGCAGCAGGAGGCCCCATTAGCTAAAGTGGTGCTTCAGGTTAAGAACAGTTTCAGGTTAAGTACGGACCTACGGAACAAATTAAGTACTTAACCTGAGGTACCACTGTATAGGCATGCTCAGAATAAGTGAATTATCTGGAACTTTTCCATATGGGCTCAGGCCCAGATATAGCACTGAAACTGCCTTGGTTGACCTGGCTGATGAACTTTGCATTGGAAGAGAGACAGTGGGAAGTGCTACTCTGTTGATGTGGCAGTTGATACTATGGACCCGGATTGGCTCTGTGGGCTGAGAGTTGGAGGTACTGCAGTGGTTTTCCTAATGCCTTCCAGGTGACTTCTAGTGTGCAATGGGAAACTATTACTTTGCACCAGGAAAGTTAGCTTGTGGTGTCCCATGAGGCCAATACTGTCCTCCATGTCGTTCCAATGTCTATATGAAACCATCAGGGGATGTGATCAGGGATTTTGGAGTACAGTGGTGCCCCGCAAGACGAATGCCTTGCATTTTTTGCTTTTTTCTCCCTGTTTCTAAGCCGCTAAGCCGCTAATAGCCGCTTAGCCGCTAATAGCGCTAATCCGCTAACAGGGCTGCTTCGCAAGACGAAAAAACCGCAAGACGAAGAGACTCGTGGAACGGATTCTTTTCGTCTTGCGAGGCACCACTGTAATGTATCGCTAAGCTGACGACACACAGCTCTATCTCTCCATACCATCTGAACCAGGAGAGGCTGTGCAGGTGCTAGACTGCTTCTTCAAGGTTGCAGTGGGCTGGGTGTGGGCTAGTAAAGTGAAACTAAATCCAAACAAGATGGAGGTGCTACGGGTCACAAGCTTTCAGGTCTGGGAAGTGAGTACATAACCAATTCCAGATGGGATGCCATTTCCTTGGAGAGATCAGGTCCACAGCATGGGGGAGCTTCTTGATTCAGCAGTTGCTTGAGGCACACGTCTTCATTGTTTAGGAGTGCCTATTATTGGCTCCCTATAGTTCACCAAGTATGGCTGTTACTGGATAGTCGGCTTGGCTTCAGTGACCCACACCTAGTACAATTGTGCGGTGCTCTATATGGGGCTCCCCTTGAAGACTGGTTGGAAGCTTCAAGTGGTACAGAATGCAGTAGCCAGGGTGCTGATGGGCACTAATGGCTGAGCACACTGGCTGCCGGTATGAGTATGTATGTATGTATGTATGTATGTATTTGGGACGCAGGTGGCGCTGTGGGTTAAAGCCTCAGCGCCTAGGGTTTGAATCCCTGTGGCGGGGTGCGCTCCCGCTGCTCGGTCCCAGCGCCTGCCAACCTAGCAGTTCGAAAGCACCTCTGGGTGCAAGTAGATAAATAGGGACCGCTTACCAGCGGGAAGGTAAACGGCGTTTCCGTGTGCGGCTCTGGCTCTGGCTCTGGCTCTGGCCAGAGCAGCGATGTCACGCTGGCCACGTGACCCGGAAGTGTCTCCGGACAGCGCTGGCCCCTGGCCTCTTAAGTGAGATGGGTGCACAACCCCAGAGTCTGTCAAGACTGGCCCGTACGGGCAGGGGTACCTTTACCTTTACCTTATGTATGTATTTAGTGGCCCATAATTCTCCCAGGGCAGGACCCAAGGCAGCCCACAGCAAAAATTAAAACAGATACAACTAAAAACACACAATAAATATTTAAAAACCTTAAAAGCTTTTTATCTTTTATCTTTTTATATTTTGAAGTGTGGTTGTGAGGTTTTTTTTTAAATAAACTATCAAGTGGTATATAAATTTTACAAAATAAACAACATGCACTAATCTTCTTGAATGCAATTGTATTGTGCAAATCTTTTAAAAGTTGCTCTGAGAGCCTCCTGAGGCTGTAAAGCAGAATATAAACATTCTGAATAAATATCAGACAGATCTCACAGAAAAAAAATTTGGTGCCTTTATTGGCTTGTAAGTAATTGGTTTGAATTCACTGTTGCCTTGTGTGCGCTAAGGGAGTGACTCAGAAGAAATCGAATACTCCTCTGGCCCTGTTTATTATTGAGTAAATAACATGTGGGCAAATTATTTTTTCATTCAGGAACCCTGACAAGCTCCTGAGAGTCCCAGGTTTCTTCAGAACAGTTTGAAAGCCATTGCTTTCGAGGGTTCTAGTTTCCAAAGCACTTAATTCTTCCAGTTAAGTTTGTATAATCATTCATAATTATTATAATAGATAAGGTGTTAAGAAAAGGCCACACAATTTAAGAGATGAAAAAGGTAATTCACTTATAGATGTTGTAATAGCTAACTTAATCAAGCTGTTTGGTTAAGAGATTCTCCCCATCTTAATTACTGTTGGTTGCTGGAACCCATTTAATGAAAAAAATAGATGGTTATGCAACAGCCTGAAATAGATCTGGGATGATTTAGTATATTTTCAAGTTGCTGACATCTCACTTCTATTGTTTAGATCTTTAAAAAAATGTATCAAAGTCAAGGCAGTCGCTCAAATTTTCAATTTGACTGGTTTTGGAATAAGCAGCTCATCTGTGCTTTAAAATAATTCAGAATTATTTGGCAACAGATTATGGGGGGGAAGCACCCACAAAACAATGAAAGCCCCATTTTCTCATCCACACCCATGCGGGACAGTGGCTTGTATTCAAAGTAAGGTGGCCCCTCAATGCAAAGGCTTTCTGCTTCTACAATGGGATTTCACCCCGCCCTCTTCCCCCTGGCCCTAAATCTGTTCTAGATGGTCCTTCAACCCTCTGGAGCAGATGTGGGAAGGGTGCAGGGGTGTGAGGAGGGGGAGAGAGAAGGGAAGTCCCACTATGCCAATGGAAGTTCTTGTGCGGACCAGACAAGGCAGTTGATTATCACCCAGTCAGTCAAACTTTCCCCCACAGCCGTATAGAGTAGACTTTGCTTCAAAAAATATAAAAGGGAGCTATCCAGAATGCATACATTCCTGATTATTTATTTAAGAAGATAATCAACATATGCAGAAGGAAGTACAAAGCCAGTATAAAGTAGAAGCGATAGTAGAAATTTGTCCTCTTATATTAAATGTAGTAATTATCTGCAGGTGGCAATTTAACAAGTTACTAAGTCAGAAACTAGTACAGTCGTACCTTGTTTCTCAAACAAAATGATTTCCGGGAGTCTGTTCAACTCCCAGAACCATTCGAAAACCGAGGCGTGGCTTCCAATTGGGAGCATCCTGCTGTGCCGAATGTTCGGCTTCCGAAAATCGCTCAAAAACCAGAACACTCACTTCTGGGTTTCAATTGTTTGGGAGCCGATTTGTTCGGGAGCCAAGGAGTTTGAGATCCAAGGTACTTGAGATACATAGACTTGGCGCGGTGGGAGGTAAAATGAATGATTTGTGTGGTTTCAGTTTGGTCAAATAAATGGTTTAGAGTTTGAAGCTGGATGGGAAATTTACAAGATAAATTTCTGTCTGACTTTAGGATTTCTAGCACTGCATATGTGCTTCCCTCTCTGCTTTCCTTCTCTTAGAAAGCTTCTGAGAAACTATTGAAAAAATCACAATAATTGAGGCTCCTGTGTAACGTTCCGCAGCTCAGGATATTGGGGAATACAAACAAAACAACAACATCTAGTAGGATGCTATCCCTACAAGTAATGGTTTGAGAGGGAGTCATATCCATTGACATGTTTTAGTTACAAGGCTGAATGAGAAGGGAGCACACTACAACCTTGGCTGTTGATTTTGAAGAGTAAATATTTTACCAGAAGCAACAAGTTTCAAAAAAAGAACTGCTAATATCCTACACAATGAATTATCTCCCCTTGCGCTCATATGGGTAAAACTTTCCAGTAACCCAGGCTAAACGCATGATATGCAGCAAGTCCTACTAATTTCAGTCACAATTACATGCATAAATGTGCTTGGATGTCTGCCATAGATAATGCAGCTTAAGTGCTTGATGTGGCTGTTCAAAACTCTGTCCCAAAGGAGTCTAGCTAATCTATATAAATATGTGTGTGAGAATCAGACTCTGGGAAAAAGCCAGAAATTTCCTTGACTGCAACAATCAATGAAGGAAAACAATCCCACCAGAACAGCTGTAACATGTTCAGCGGCTCCTACACAAAGAGATGATGGCAGCCAACAGCAACCTGACCTTCCATAAAGAGGATTATTGGTTTCTAGGCTGGTGGCTGGGAGCCCCCCTCCCTCTTCTCCCTGAAGCTAGCAACTGCATATAAGAGCGTAATGGGGTGGGAGGCCTTTGAAAAAATAATGAACATACTTCTGTCACCATAGCAACCATTACAGGCCTGTTCTTTTGCACAATTCAAGCAGTAAGCAACAAGGTCCCCTCCCCGGGTTTTCACACTAACGCCCCTTTAGAAGCACATCCATTCTTAATGGCAAAGGGCTGACCTCCCAATTTCACATCACCTTCCATTTCTCCCTATTATACCACACTGACAACCTGGGGTGCATCCCTCTATCGGTACTACCGTGGTATTTCACTACCACCTCTGAACTAGGCTACTGTTCTTGTTGTTTAGTTGTTTAGTCGTGTCTGACTCTTCGTGACCCCATGGACCAGAGCACACCAGGCACTCCTGTCTTCCGCTGCCTCCCACAGTTTGGTCAAACGCATGCTGGTAGCTTCGAAAACACTGTCCCACCATCTCATCCTCTGTTGTCCCCTTCTCCTTGGGCCCTCCATCTTTCCCAACATCAGGGTCTTTGCCAGGGAGTCTTCTCTTCTCATGAGGTGGCCAAAGTATTGGAGCCTCAGCTTCACGATCTGTCCTTCCAGTGAGCACTCAGGGCTGATTTCCTTAAGAATGGATAGGTTTGATCTTGTTGCAGTCCATGGGACTCTCAAGAGTCTCCTCCAGCACCATAATTCAAAAGCATCAATTCTTCAACTAGGCTATTAGTTTCTGGCTAATCAGGCTAAAGAAACAGAGATGAACGCAGCTCAAAAGGCACACATTATAATGGAGCTTTCAATTACAATAAAATAAGCTAAAGATGCTCTATTATTGGAGTGATTCCTCTTAATCAGAGACTACCTGAGGGAAATGTGTTTTGTTTTTGAGTCCTGATATGTTTTGACCCGCTGAAGACAAATCTATCTATACTTAAGGAATCCAACTTTGAAGCCTAAAGCCAAGAGTGGCCGTCAATATGACCAAAAACATCGCCTTAAACTAGCTGTTTAAGCAGCAGCTTAACCAATTTTCATGACATTTATTTCAGGCAAATATTAGACCTAACATTTATCCCAAAGCTTTTGAGAAGCCTAAGTTGGAAAACTATGAAACGACAGCCAACTGAGTATTTTTTCAGGCAGCAATGCAAAATCTGTACAAAAATACATTGTGAAATCGTGTCAGTCACAGAATATTAAATGCCACATAGTTTGTTGTATAAACCGGTCTTCTGTGACACTGCAGTGCTAAGAAAATAGAAATTTAAACATCCAAAATGATAAGAAAGAGCAGCAACCCAACTCCCTCAGTTGCTATGAGCTGTTTGTCACTTATGTGGAGAGAGAGAGAGTTGGGAGCGAGGGGCTACTTTTGTGGCATGCTAGTAAGGAAGAGGGAGAAGCCATTCCGCACTTCAAATCTGTCCTGCTTCTACTCAGCTTAGCTTGGGCATTTTTCTCTGCAGGAAAATCTCCTGTTTTGACTTCTTGACCACTCTTGTTGTGGTCGTTTTGTTAGTTTTTCTGCCTCTTTATCTACTTGTTTGTCTTGTCGTTCCCGCCCCCTTTCCTTCCTCTGTTGAAATAAATAATTATCTGGGTGCACACCCTAAAGAAATGTGTTGTGCACATGTATGAGTGGAAAGGACAGGGATTTTTTTTTATTCTTAACTCCATAACCAAGGTTCTAGTGCTAAAGCCAAAACTCCCCTCTTCCCCAAACAAGCCCCCCAGAAGAAGACAGCACTGGCGCTGCAAATAGGAGATGGGGACTATCAGAGGGCAGAAATAAAAGTGTGTGTGGCTGTGCTTGGTGTGTGTGTGTTTTATGTGTGTGGTTGGAGCTACCCCCCTGCTTTAGGTGGCACAATTTGTTGTGCTGAACCTGAAGAGGAGGAGGAGATTTAGAAGCTTACCGGAGGGCTATTTTAAAAAGTTGATATTCTGCAGCTCAAATTCTGCTTACAGTGGTACCTCGCAAGACGAATGCCTCGAAAGACCAAAAACTCGCAAAACGAAAGAGTTTTTCGTTTTTTGAGTTGCTTCGCAAGACGGATTTCCCTATGGGCTTGCTTCGCAAGATGGAAACGTCTTGGAAGTTTGTTTCCTTTGTCTTGCAAGTTTGTTTCCTTTTTCTTAAAACCGTGCATTCACTTCGAGGAGCAACTCATAGCACGCGGTGTGGTAGCCTTTTTTGAGGTTTTTGAAGACTTTGGTGATTTCTGAAGCTTTTCCAAAGTCTGTGCTTCACAAGACGAAAAAATCGCAAGACGAAAAAACTCGCGGAACGAATTAATTTCGTCTTGCGAGGCACCACTGTATGTTGTACCTACAAGCATGCAGATTACTCAAAACATGCACTTTTGCCTACATGTGTGGATAAATCAGCATGTGTTTTAAAGACAGTCTGAAATCTCTTGACTCATATGGGAGTTGAGGGGGAAAGAACAAAGACAAGCACTGTGACTGCCTAAAGCACAAGGAAGAAAAAGCCTTATTCTTCTGCAAGAACAGCAAAAGCAAATTACTGTGGTTTCCACGGAGATGTGGAAACATGTTGGTTCAGATACCTCAATCTGCAGATTAATGGCTTGGAAGCAATTGCCCATCATTCTGAGTAAAAATTACACCTGGAAGTCAAAAGGCAGTGGGAACATTTCTCAACACTCATACGATTATGGTCACTTTTCAGTTTTATCCAGCACTGTCAACGCCCATCCTAAAAAGGTGGTTAATTACAAAACATAGTCTTGAACCATTGTTAATTTTTTTCAATATCTAGCAGCTAGACCATTTTTGTTCACAGCAAAAACATATGAGGGGAGGGATCTTTTCCTACCTTGATAGGAAATGTTTTGCAACTATCATTTTTTACCCTCACAAATTTTCCTAAATATAGGAAATGGCAATGATGGTTTACAAGTTTCCCTGAGATGCTGAAGATAGTCAGACGGTATAAATATAAATTCCATATAGGCTGCAATCCTAACCCTACTTTCCTGAGTGTGAATTTCATTGAATTCAACAGAATTACTTCTGGTATGATCTTAATTGTTAATGAGAAACAAATAATTCTTTTCTGGGGCCAACTTGCAGGTTTAATAGATTTAGAATTCATTTTATGATTCCTATTTTAAAGACATTTAACTGCATTTACTCATGTTCACCTGCTGCTACCCTCATCTCTTCCCTCCCTTAGTTTCTCCATTGTTAAAACTTTCATTGCAAACTTCTTGGGAGGTTGGGCTTATTAAGCATCTGTAAAGTAACCACGGTCTTGTATAAATAGTAATTTGTGAAGAGAGAAATTGTAGAGAGAAATAAATACAACTGTTTTAAACGGTGGGCATGAAGAACTAACTTGATTTTATTGAGCCATGCTCAAGTTTAAACACAGTCCATAGTGAAATGGGTGGGGGGATTGAAAGGCAAGTGAACTATTTCCCCAGAACAAAATAAAAAAAATCCTTCCAGTATAGCACCTTAAAGACCAACTAAGTTAGTTCTTGGTATGAGCTTTCGTGTGCATGCACACGAAAGCTCATACCAAGAACTAGCTTAGTTGGTCTTTAAGGTGCTACTAGAAGGATTTTTTTTATTTTGTTTTGACTATGGCAGACCAACACGGCTACCTATCTATTTCCCCAGAAGATATGATTGAGTCTTAACCTGTACCCCCTGAATTCTGCAATGGTTTCTCCTCGATGTCTCATAAATATACACTGCCAACTGTTCTGAGAAATAAGATGCTGGTATTTAAAGTAGAAGATTAAGATGCTGGTATTTAAAGTAGAAGAATAAGATGCTGGTATTTAAAGTAGAAGAATCCAACCAATCAGCAAAGGCTCTCAAACCAGTACCTTTATGAGTGCTGTAAAGGGCTGCAAATGTCACCATAAAGAAGGTTGTGGAGTATTTGCCAGCATTAACAAGGTGGGGAAAGGCCCGCTTGGTGTCACGGTATCGGCGCAGGCACTGGACGAATCTCAACCACGCAGGAATGCACTGGACAACTGCTCGCACTCCATAGGCATAGGTGTTGCAGATCTGACCAACTGCAAAAATAAAGACAAGCTTCTAAATGCAAGGCAAAATATGTCCTGTAGTTTCCTCTTGAAACTGTCTCATTTTACCAAAGGAAAGTAGCTTTCTGGTTCAAGCAATGGCCCAACATTATTAATCTTATGCTTCTCCAGTCCAGGGACATTTCATATCAATGCCTCATCACGTGAAGTCAGGGCATGGAAACCTAGCAAACAAATGAAGCAAACACACCACCAACAATTCAACCACACCACCACCCTGAACTGGACCTTAAAACCTAGCTTATCAGAAGCACTTTCCTATAAACTTTAAGTTCCTAATTAGGTGTTATAAACAAACACCATTCCCACACACCAAGTAAATATGTGTGGTTGTGGTTTTTTTTTACTGCATGCCAGATGCCTATATTTGTTATGGTTTTCCACTGAGCAAATAAGCCTAAATTTGCCTGCACATGGCCGTTAATGAAGCTGCCTTCTCACTGACATACCTGGATCTGCCAGCAATGCATCATTGGCTGCCCACTGGAGCTCAAAGCTATAGAAACAAATCATGTATTCAAGGTCCATAAGTATCACAGCCAGACTATTAAGCTGGTCGGCCAGCCAGAAATCTGCAAAGCCCACCTTATGGAAGGGGGCAGTGAACACCCGAAACTGCAAAAGAAAAAGAAAAAGTGTCATACACATTTAGTCACCACAAAACATAGTTATAGAAAATGATAGCATGTTCTCTTCTAGAGAAATGATCAAATTATCCAGCATTATAGGACAGATCTGTGGCAGTGTAACCATGTAAATCCTTTGTTTATTATAGGTTCCTGATTGATAGAATCATTTGGCCATCATACAGTTTTTGGATAAATGCAGCTGTACAGTGTTGGCAATTGGTAATAAAATTGGTAATAACATCACATATTTTTTTGTAAGGTGAGTGATGTAAATAGTGAAATACTGTTGAGTTTCCTGCCTACAAATATACCAAGTGTAGAAAACGTGTTCAGCATCAAGGACCACCAATAGAAATGTTTGCTGTCAGACACTTCAACCATGATGGCTGGAGGGAATTTGAACTAATAGTAAAAACAGATTTTTCTCTATCTCATCCCATTTCCCCCTCAAGGTCTGAAATCAGCTATGCGCTTCTCAAGCTAGACCATTTCATGCTCCATTTACCTTAGATTACAGCTCTTCCTGCCTGCTTAGTTATAACAACAAAACGCTAAAAGGGCAACATCAAGATTATCTAGTCTTGATGCTCAGTTGTACACAACACAAACAAGCAGGGGATACAGAACAATGCTTGCATTGAAGATTCAGACATGTTCCAATCAATACCTTGTTGATTTCCTAACAAAAAACATTTGGCAAATGTGTAACCAGCAAGATCATCGTCATATAGATCCCTGCCACATTTGAGCTAACTAGTAACAACAATAGCACAGAACTCAAGTCAGCAAGTGCAAATTTTCATGAAAAACACCCATTTGTGTGCATGACACACTTACTGCAGACTAAGGCTGTGTACAACCAATTGTCCACAACTTCTTAAAACAGCAAATCTGTGTTCTACCACAGGATGTGTTTGATATCCAGATTTTGGCTTACATTAACTCAGAATTCCACATTATGACCAAACAGTGTAAAGGTAAAGATAAAGGGACCCCTGACCATTAGGTCCAGTCGTGGCTGACTCTGGGGTTGCAGCGCTCATCTTGCTTTATTGGCCGAGGGAGCCGGCGTACAGCTTCCGGATCATGTGGCCTGCATGACTAAGCCGCTTCTGGCGAACCAGAGCAGTGCACGGAAACGCCGTTTACCTTCCCGCCGGAGCGGTACCTATTTATCTACTTGCACTTTGATGTGCTTTCAAACTGCTAGGTTGGCAGGAGCAGGGACAGAGCAACGGGAGCTCACCCCGTCGCGGGGTTTCGAACTGCCGACCTTCTGATCGGCTAGTCCTAGGCTCTGTGGTTTAACCCACAGCGCCACCCCTGTCCAAAACAGTGTAGCTTGAGCTTAATTTTAGCTAATGAACAAGGATAGTGGCATAAACTCAAGAGTTCCCTGCATTCAAACTGAACAGGAAACTCCAGTTTAATACACACCAGGATTTGGGTACTAAAGCTTGAGCACAGGAGGGGCAAGGGAAATGTGTGCATCCACAGCTTCATAAGCAATCATTTATGCATCTACAGACAGTCATCTGAACTTGGCTTAAGTATTAATCTGCACAGACAAAAACCAGATTAGGCTGCTTTCTTTGGGCAACTGCTTGGCAGTAAGAAACCACTGGAAAATTTAGGAAGGAGCTTCTGAATAAGGCTCTGTGAGAAGCTATTGGATATCTTTTGGTTCCGACACCTCTCGCAAATTCTCATCCCAAGAGTATCAGGAGCAAATGCCTTGTCCCATTCTACCGGAAACAACAAGATGATGCAAGAGCACGAGTGGGCTAGGAACCGCTGTGCCCACAGCAGCTGCGAGAAACAACAGTTGCTAAAGATCCCCCAAAACTCTAGTACACATAGAACATAGTAACATATACAAATAAGCTGAGAAATTAATTGCCACTGTTGTTACATGACCAAGGTTCAACCCTGCAGCTTCAGACCTGTGAAAACACGACAGAATGGTTCTCTTATTATTACCAAGGCAAGAGTCTGCAAAGTGCAATTTCTTAACGGTCACTAGGATGTGTGACTCTAGGGCCATACAAGTACAAACAGACACTTTAAATAATTTTAAAACTATAAAAATCGCCAGCATTTTCTACTGAAGAGTTTGTACAATATTCTTCATACAAGAACCTTTAACTTCAACGTGAAACTTTAATTAGCTCATACCTGGAATTACTACTTCAGTAATGAATGCAGAACTGTTATATCACAAAAGTTTTAATTTTTACTTGCAAAAGTGAATGTTATGGTATCAGCAGTGACTGCTATTCCAAGGGTACCGTGCCAACTTAACCTTTTGCTCATTTGCACATACATTTGCACACACAGTGAGACCCTCAATCATGTTTAACAAGCATTTTGTGCAAGTGCCCCTGTTAATAAGTAGGACAGATGACTCTTGCCACACATGAACAACAGCACTGAGTCACTGCTGTTTTTACAGTGGAAAAGCAAGGTGTTATTTTATGGGTTTTGAGCATGTCTCAGCTTACCAAGAGTTTGAGCAGCCAAAAACGGGATTTGTAGTAGAAGGTTTTGGTAGGGTTTATGAGAAACAACAACATAAATCCATACAATATAAGTGGGTTTGCCTGCATAGGAACATAGGGGTGACCATATATACATGCCAGCAGACTCAGGCACCACAACGTTCCAAGAAATCCAGCAACCTAGGCAGATGAAATAAAAGCACAAACAATTCATTTGTAAAACAGCAATATATTCTCA
Organism: Podarcis cretensis; assembly: GCF_951804945.1. Taxonomy (NCBI): domain Eukaryota; kingdom Metazoa; phylum Chordata; class Lepidosauria; order Squamata; family Lacertidae; genus Podarcis; species Podarcis cretensis. Next base: position 94,884,299 of record NC_137175.1, read on the forward strand.
AATCTGAACTATTTGTTCAGCACTATATTTTCATAAAGGTGAAGATTCCAGATAGTTATAACCCCTAGAAAAAAACATGGGGTCTTGTTTTTTTTAAATGTACGTAACTCGCTTTATCAAACTTAAGTTACCTGACTACACAAAGTGTATTATGTATAACTTTTAAAGCACATGAAATTATATTGTTTTGGACACATGTAAGATTTAGATATATAAATGCCTTATTTTTACTCAAACAATAATTACCAGTAGAAATATTGCTAGACAAGGTGCTGCTATGCATAGCCCCATTTTTGCCACTTGGGAAAATAGAAAACAAACAAGTAGAACCCATAACAGAATATTTCACTGAAAGATTCTGGCTAGCTCATTCAATTCTCCCTCTCCAATGTTTTGAATTTTCTCCAACATTTGGCATTCCATACCCACTGAGTATGCTCAGTCCTCACTGGACTGTTATTATAGGGGTTTTCGACCTTAGATACAAGTCTGCTGGTATCTCCTTCAAGTGTGTGAGTGGTGCCATCTTAGCTACACAAATAATGGCATTTGGAGAATCAAGTTTATAACCGGCAATGTATCCCTGGTGTGCATGTTAACTGAGTCTGTAGCTAAGAGGGCTGAAAAAACAAAAGTTGGCTTCAAAGGCACGAGACCCTAATCTTACTTTATGTGCATTTTCAGTTTCATGTTTTAATATTTAAAGGAGCTATCAGTCTGCTTGCAAATCAGCAAAGCATGAAGCATCTGTATGCAACTGAGTGCTTGATTTGACCAGGAAGGTGTGAGTGGGAAATTTCAGAAGCTTGACCTTTGTTGCAACCCGATAAGTATTATATGTTTTTGACTGGGAATTCAAACCAACATGGCTGATTGTCTGAGACTACAATGTAGGGCTGGCACTCAGCACAGACCTCCATCCAAAAATGGGGGAATAAAAGCGAACTATACTGCAGGGGTTGTTATATTCACATTGGGCTATAACAGCAATTGATAATGCTACAGGGTTGTTAACAAAAGAAGAAGCATGCTGGATCAGGCCAAGGCTAATAATTCAGCAACCTATTCTCGCAGCAGCCAACCTTGTCACAATGAAATTCACCACACACTACCTTGAAAAAGCATGCTTGGGATTTAAAAGCATTATCTCCTGATGCAGAAAAGAGAGAATGGATTTCCTGCAGCCTCCTGCTGGATAATGTATTTTCTATTTGGATGGTAAAAGCTTTACAATTAGGGCAGTATCTGAAGAACTACAAGTTGTCTGCATTCATAATCAAGTTCAAGAATAATCTACCTACCGTATTTTTCGCTCCATAGGGCACACCTGACCATAGGGCGCACCTAGTTTTCAGAGGGGGAAATCAAGGGAAAAAATATGACCCCCCCCCAGGTGGGGGAATTTCCTCACCTCCCGCAGAAGCCGCACGCTCTTTAAAGGGGCTGCGCGGCTTCTACTGGCTTTTCTAGGTGGTGGGGGAAGCGACTGATGCGGCCAGTCAGTCCCTTCTCCCTCCTGGGGAAAAGTGCTGCGCGGCTTCTACTGGCTTTTCTAGGAGGTGGGGGAATTCCCCCACCTCCCACAAAAGCCCGCAGAAGCCGCACGCTCTTTAAAGGGGCTGCGCGGCTTCTACTGGCTTTTCTAGGAGGTGGGGGAAGGGACTGATGCGGCCAGTCAGTCCCTTCTCCCTCCTGGGGAAAAACCCGCAAGAGCCGCACGGAGCTTGGGGGCTTTTCCCACCTGCCTCCCCCCTGCATTAGCTCCATAAGATGCACATTTTCCCTTACTTTTTAGGAAGGGGAAAAGTGCGTCCTATAGAGCGAAAAATACGGTAACTATATTCCTGACAAAGTGTCCTGTGAAAATTGACACTAGAAAGGTAATCTGTTTTGAAGATGATAGATCAGGACGATCAAACAACAGCAACATCTACTGCTAATTAGGGGGCTCCAACACCCTATTGTACTACTTACCTCAAAGAGATGTTGATGGGACAAATTACTGCGAGGGTTGAGCTCAAAGATGAGGACATGATTCACTCCAGCTTGCCTCCAGCCGTATGTGTTAATCCCAAGGAGAAAGAGGAATTCTATCAGGAGAAAGCCACCGCGATAGATTCTTATGAGTGGCCACACGTTCAATGCTTTCAGAAAAATTACACCTGTCAAGGAGAAGATTCAAATCAAACATGTGCAGAATGTACCGCTCACGGGAGACAGTCAATTTTCTGCTCCCTCGCGATAAAAAAACATACTCCTCATCTGGACTTAAAATATCAGTAAAAGGCTGTGCATGACACCACACAACCTAACCACTGTTCAGAATCCAATGCCCAAATACTATGCCTAAAATTAGGACAGCTAAAATTTTGGGCCCAGAAAACCCACATTCTGGGATAAATTACCTTTAACGGGCATACCTGCAGAAACTTAAGCAAGTTGAAATTAACAGCTTTTGTCACACCAGACTTACAAAAGAAGGAAGCTGCAGAGAAGTTTGTACAAGGCTAAAAAGGGAGAGCACGGACAGATTTATTTTAGAAAATACAGTGGTGCCCCGCAAGACGAATGCCTCGCAAGACGGAAAACCCGCTAGACAAAAGGGTTTTCCGTTTTGGAGGTGCTTCACAAAACGAATTTCTTATGGGCTTGCTTCGCAAGACGAAAATGTCTTGCGAGTTCCTGTGGGTTTTTTTCCCCTCCCCCCCCTTTTCTAAGCCACTAAGCCGCTTATCAGCTGATCTGCTAAGCCGCTTAACAGCTGATCCGCTAAGCCGCTTATCAGCTTATCAGCTTATCCGCTTATCAGCTTATCGCTAAGCCGCTAATTAGCTGATCCGCTAAGCCGCTAATAGCACTAATCCGCTAAGCCGCTAATGGGCTTGCTTCGCAAGACGAAAAAACGGCAAGACGAAGAGACTCGCGGAACGGATTCTTTTTATCTTGCGAGGCACCACTGTAAAGAGGGATCTACTCAAGTCAGTAGTTCCTGTTTTAAATACAGTCATACCTTGGGTTGAAGTAGCTTTGGGATAAGTATTTTCGGGTTGCGCGCTGCAGTGACCTGGAAGTAACGGAGCACATTACTTCCGGGTTTCGCCGCTCGCGCAGACGGTCAAAATGACGTCACGTGCATGCGCAGAAGTGGCGAATTGCGACACGCGCAGACATGGGTTGCATTCGTTTCTGGATGCAAACGGGACTCCAGAATGGATCCACTGTACTATAGTTGGTGAAGATTCCCAAGCAGCCTGGGCTCAAAATGTTCTTGATAAGGTCCGAGATGGACTCACTAGGAATGAGGCATTTGCAAACAGTGCTCATCCCCAAATGCAGAACCTATACTAATACAGCAAGCTTGAGTGCATTTCTGGGGCTCATGACCCTTTCATTACAATGTATGTGGAAGGCAGGGCACAAAGTACAAGTGGAGCAGAGTTACAGTGGTGCCTCGCAAGACAAAAATAATCCGTTCCGCGAGTCTCTTCGTCTAGCGGTTTTTCCGTCTTGTGAAGCATCCCTATTAGCGGATTAGCGCTATTAGCAGCTATTAGCGGCTATTAGCGGCTTAGAAAAAGGGGGGGAAAGGGGGGAAAAACCTCGCAAGACTCGCAAGACGTTTTCGTCTTGCGAAGCAAGCCCATAGGGAAATTCATCTTGCGAAGCGCCTCGAAAAACGGAAAACCCTTTCGTCTAGCGGGTTTTTCGTCTTGCGAGGCATTCGTCTTGCGGGGCACCACTGTATACAGAGGGCTACAACCAGTCAAACAAGCAATTTGCTAAATGGAGGAAAACACTTGCTTTTAAAAGGAGCGGCATGTCCTGGCCTATGTAGGAAGCTTCATTATCCTGATTGGGTCTGCTTTTCCCTGCTTCATTTGCTCCTATGTAATGTGAACACTTGCATATGTAAATGGGCCCCCACAGATAATCTCTTTTCCTGCACCTTCAGCCACTAATCTTTGCTTCCCCTCCTCCTTTCCCCTTCTCTTTATTGCTTTTTGAGCTTCCGTAAAACCCTCTTTATTTTCTTCCATTTCCCTTTAAAAAAAGAAGAAAAATGCATGAGTGAGAGGGCTTCTAATAAATTGAATTAATTTAGTGTGATTTAGATTTCTCATGGCCGGCATCAGTTGTTCCTTGAAGCACTTTAATGTTATCTCTTCAGTTGTAAAATTTAAAACAGCAGTGAGAAAAACTGTTCATCTGATTTTGAGATCTACCATGCCAAGCAATATAAAGGATGAGTTCTTGAGAGACAAATGAACATTATCCCAGACATCAAAAGGATGAAGAGGTAAGAACTGATCAGAATGCTAAATACGAGCATAGTAAGCATGGTAGCAATTATCAAATATTAATAATATTATATAATAATATAATAAAAAGAATTCAGCACACTTCAGACTCTTATAAAGAGCTTCTCTGGCACACAGTTACAAACTGCCACAATCTTTTCTAGAAAGTTGAGAAACCCTATTTTACGCCTAAATTGATTCCGCACCCCCGCCCCAGAAGGGCAAATGAAGAACTAAATCAAACAGAAGCTACATAAGATGATGCTCTAGAACTTCTCAACAAATTAAAAATAAGTTGACAGACCTAGATGACATCTGCCCAATAATTCTGAAAGAACTCAAATGAGAAATGGTTGGTTTTCTAATAAAATCAGTATAGTGTACTTAAAAATCCACCTCTGGAAAGTAATCAATGTAATCCTAATTTTTAAGGAGAGACCCACAAAATTATTGGTTAGCTAACTTAATATCTAGTATTGTTGGAAATAATCACCCAAAGGAAACAAATCTTGCTGAAGAAGAATTAGCATGACTTCCGCAAAGGTAAATCCTATCTCACAAAACTTCTCAGTTTCTTTGGGAGGATAAACCAGTATCTAACAGACATACCTGAACTCCCAAAGAGGATTGAGAGTATTCCCCACCAAAAGTTCCAAGTAAACTTAAGAGCCATGGAATAAGAGGAAAGCCACTATGGATCAGTCATTGGCAATAGAATAGGAAACAGAGTGGGAATGAATTGGGCAGTTTTCACAATAGGTAGAGTAATAAATGGAAACCCTCAGGAACTTGTACTGGGACTAGTGTTTTTTTAACTTGTGCATAAGTAAATCTGGAGTTAGGGATGTGCAATGAAGTCACCATGTTTGCAGGCACCCATTATTCAAGGTGATAAAAGCATATTTTATGATCAACTCCAAACTGGGCAAGTGGGCTTTAAAATACTAAATGTGGCTCAATGTAAGTATTAAGTGATGCATCTTGGGGGATAACATTTCCAAACTTCAGATATTACCATTGATGGAGTAAGAACTGGCAGTGCCAGACCAAGAAAGAGATGCCAGACAGTATAATGAAATGAACTGTCTGATGCTTTGGGAAAATGTAAATTTATGAATTATTAGAAAAGGAACTGAAAATAAATCTCCCAGGATCATAATATCCTTATACAATTGCAACATTGTACTACAGTTTGTAATACAGGTAAATAAATGTCAAAAAAGTTGGAAAAGTGAAGATTGTTGTGAGGATAAAAACGTATGCCACCTTGAATTTCTTGGAAGAAAGGTGGAGTATACATGTAATAAACAAATAAAATAAAGAAGTAGTGAAAAAATGAGCAAGTAAATGACCAATTGATTGCAGAACCTTTCACTGCGAGGAAAGGTCTGGGGCTTTTTTGAGTAGGAAAAAGGCTGAGGGGCATAAGAGGTTGATAAAATTAAGCATATTGTGAAGAAAGTAAGTTTTTCTCCCTCTCAGAATTTGGAGTCGTCCAATGAAACTAACTGGCAAGACGTGCAGGACAGATAGCTACGTCTCCAGAACCCAAGCAACCCCTCTTCCCTGCAAGATTTTTAGAAAAAAGATTTCATATAAGAGAACTCATACACATGCTCTGTCTGAGAGAATATTTTTATTATTTCATATGCTGCCAGGTCTGGTACCTTAGGGATAAGAGGATCCGGGAGCACAAATTTAACTTTCCTCCAACCTACTCCATACTTTAAATCACTGTTTCTAGAACTTAAAGAGAAAAGAAAACAACTTCTGGATGTAAAGATTGTTGGGCAAAGTGTGTCTAATTGCATCCCCCACTCTGGCATCTGTTGCTCTTCTTTCTTTTTTTTTAAAGATATTTATTACATTTTCAAATATTACACAAAAAACAAAAAAAACAAAAAACAAAAAACAAGCAACAAACAAGTATAATTTCAGTCCCTTATTTTCATATACCTTACTTCCCCGACCTCCTCATACCTCCCCTTTCTGTATTCCAATTTCTGAATTATCAGTTCAACAAATCCTCTCCCTTATTCTCAAATTAATTTTCACCTTTCTTTTCTTTTTTCTTAATCAATACCGCTGAAAACCACTTAACTTCTGAACCCACGTCATTCTAGTATTCATTAATTTTGCAATGTTTCCTAAGATAGTCCTTAAATTTCTTCCATTCTTCTTCCGCCGTCTCTTTTCCCTGGCATCTGTTGCTCTTCATTATCCCAAATATTTATTACTTATAAAAGGTGTCCTATTACTATAATAGGACGTTGCCCCATCTGTAGACTTTCAGACAATGTTAAGTGGTTATGTGAAAGTATTCTACACATGATCAAAGGAACTATTTTAAAGTTAGTTAGCAATTCCATAGTTGAGCCCCGGCATAGAAAAGTTGTTGAGCTTATTTCGGGTAAGCTCAAGTGAAAACCCTGCAGTCCCCAGATCCACCTTTAACTATTAGACTGAGAGGGTTTCGGAGAAGAAGGACATATGGCAATATATGACCCGGAGCAATTGGTCTTTGCAATCAATGCCTGCTTTCTCACAGATATTTTATGTGTAACTTTAAAATCATTTTTAGTATTAATGTTTGATTGTGAGGATTATGCCACCGCAAGCCTCATTTGGGATGCAAGCCTGTTCCCTTTCTGAACGCTTAAAGTGTTCTTTCATGTTTCAACTATGCAAATTAACACAAATAGACAGATGGTTCTAAATACATCCAGAACTAACAAGAGCTACATGATATGAAAAGATCAATGAGCACATGTTTCACAAGGCCACTGACAAATATGCAAAGTGAAAATAGAAATTTTTGATTACAAAATACAGAGGAACAAGTATGAAATGGGGTATTGAATATATTGGATTAAATATATTGCTTTATGCTCTATGCACATTAAAGTGCCTAAAAAGCAGGAGGTACTATACAAAAAAACCTACAAGATGCATAGTAGCATATTCAGTGAATCGTTTAGATAGACATTTCAAGTCATGTTAAAATGGCACTGATGAAAATGTGATACTAGGCCCAATTTGCACAAAATATGTGGAATAATGAGAATATTTTAACTTCAAGAATTTGATGAAAAGTACTCGAAGGCAAGCAATTGCCTGTGAATTTCGGAGAACAAACTAAATTATACACAAGACCCCCCCCCCGAGACTTCTGTCTTTTGTCGATGTCTCTCCCCGCTGTCCAACAGATCCACAGAAATCTGACATGGTTCCTAATAGTTCCTAGTAGTCCCAATAATCCTAGTATCCACAAGCACAGAAAGCTTTGCCAGAAGTTGAAGCTACATCAAATAATAAATAACATTCACTTATGGTGAAATTAATCACCACATGATTAGGTCATTCAAATTCACCCATGGATCCAGGCTGCAAACATAGGATGACTAACCTGAAATGATGACTGTAACATTCAACACGATGAATATTCCACAGAATAACCCGACCCTAAAGGTAGTCCATGCTGGTGCAGGCTGCAGATACAAGAGAAAGTTGGTTTAAACAAAATCATATTCTTGTCAGCTAAATTAAACTGTGCTGTTGGGTTGTTGATCCTCAGAAAATCAATAGTATCTCACAATTTATAACTGTAAACTCCTCTTGGTTTGGTTTGGTTTGGTTTGGTTTTAAGACAGATTCCATACTGTCAACTGAGTGAGAGATGAGGGGTCAAGAAACACATACTCATTTGTTCAATCACTACTTATCGTTCTCTGACATAAAACAGCATACGGCCACATCCACACAAGTGTACGAAGCTCTGATTGGTGCTGAGCAGGCAGCATGTTTTATCTTTATAATGCAATGTCAGGCATCTGACTCCAGGCATTGTAGAAGATGAACTAAGCACCTACTTTGCTGGGAGGCAGGCATGCCAACTCAAGGGGGCAGAGGTGTATTTCGCCCCCTCAATATTTGTTTGAAGGGCTCCTCCCCAATACTGAGGGGGACCAGTATAATGTTGTGGAAGGCTGAATCGGCCTGCGCCGTGTTGGGAGACGCCGTGGGGACTGGCGCGCCTGGCATGAGGCCACACAGCCCTGCACAGTGTATCCCGGCGCTGCAGGGACCAGTGCAGACTAACAGAAGGCTACATTGGCCTGTGCAGTATTAGAAGACGGGTGTGATGGGAGCCGTCGCCCCCCAATCTTGGGGTGTCACTGCTGGGAGAGGGTGACTGGTCACTGCAGCGCGGCCCGGGCAGTTCCCATGTCACTGGAGAGCCCACTGCAGAACAGCTGGGGGGAAATGTTGGTGGAGCTCTGGCAAGACATTAACCCCCAGGGACCCAGCCTTCGCCCAAGTATGCCAGGTACGGACACCAGCCCAAATGAGCCTTTTGTCTGTGTCTCAGAATGAGTGACGTGTCGAATTAGGAGACGGCTCCATCAAGGCCTCTGGTACGCTTCATGCTGGTGGGAGTTCTCGAGCTCTTTGCTTTAACTTGTGAGCTTGAATGAAAATAAGCAGCAAGAATGCAAAACAAAATCCGCCCTTGAAACTGGAGAGCACACGAAGATCAGATAAAAAGAATCCAGGCTTTAAAACCACATGCAAATAATCTTGATTTGGGGACACTTTACTCTCCCATTATACACTAATAGCTGCATTGTCCTCTCCCAGTCCTTTGAAGCCAAAATACAGAAGTGGAAATGAAAGACTTTGCCCATGCCAGTTCTTATAACTGCATATGCTCAATTCGCCCTGTCACACCAAAACGCTAAAATACAGTTAATAATAAATAATAGTAATAATAATAATAATAATACTACTTATACATATACTTATACTTATACCCTGCCCATCTGGCTGGGCCTTCCCCAGCCACTCTTAAACCCAGCTAATTTTTCATCACCTGTGCAGCTCCCAGTGGTGGAACACGTAACCGCTTCATAGCTTTCTGTCGGTCTCCATCTTCCAATTCGTTAGTCACCACTGTCTAAAGAACAAAATAAACAAATAATCAATCATGCCTCAATTCAAGACCTGTCCATTAAAAGATGTTTGGCAGAAGGAAAACACATTCAATAACTCAGTTGCTATCAACGATCACAACAGCAGGATATATTTAAGGGTACCAGTTCTTTGGTTTATTCAGATATACCACATTGTTACCATAAGCTGGTTAGCAGCATTTCAAGAAGATATAAACGCTAGCGATACCTGAGCGAATTTTGTCTAAGGACACGAGAAACAAACAGGCCAATGTACTCTACCTCTGTTTCAGAGATGAGCTGGTTGATTTTTTTGCAAGTATAAAACGGTGCCACTTCAACGTGTGCGACTCTCCAATCTGCACCTCGGGGGGTCTCCAGGATCTTGTCATGTTTCTTGAGGATTTTACGGAATCCTGTGAAGTTTAGGTTCTAAAGATACAGAAAAATCCACCACCACATTATTTTCTTTCAATTTTTACAACATTAACTTTGATTTGAGATCAGAGAACAGGAAAAGTGAATCAATCTTCTTGGGGGGGGGGGAGCATTTAAATGCCATAGTTTGTACAGACTGAAGCTTGGCAGAAAATAACAAATGCAGTTAAATTTAATATTCTGTCCTGTTGTAGGAAGCAAGTCTTTTCATTTATTGACATCAAAAGGAGTCTACACTCAGTAACAGAATGAAATCAAAGACCATCCTAATATTTCCAGATAATAAGCTAGGCAGAAATTGTGTCTAGATAAACTGCATGTCTTCTGGAATGCTTGTGTCTCACAGTTTTGTTTTTGGGTGTACATCTTAATATCTTCAATATACACCCCAAAATAAGTAAAGAGTCTCAAATGGCTCTTAATGGGAAAGCCACTCCAAATTCCAGGCATCCAGATATGCTGTACTGCAGAGCATGCACATTTCTAAAAACTAGAAGATATCTATGGCTTTTGCCCTCTTTGCTATCTGCTGCCAAATATATCAAGACTGTTTACTGAAGATTTCTTTACTTGGATTGTGGCTGAAAATTATAAACACCAGAGACTAAAAATAAGAATACATAGTGACATCTAATCTGCATAGCTATTCAATGCTTAATTAAATCTGAACCAGTTGTTTTTGTTCAATTTAGAAAGAAAAAAAAAGCATTGTTTACAAATTCAGTCTTGCAAGTCAAAGGACATTTAGAACAGCTGGCATTGAGAAAAAGCAAATGCAAGACTAAATACTAAGGATATGTATGTATTGTTTAGTTCATGCTCAGGGGTGTTAGAGGATCAGTAGTACCTCTAGTGGAGCACACATTTTGTTACTTCTGGGGTAGTATGTCCACCTTTGGTCTCCACCCAACACTCAGCTGGGGCTCCTAGAAGCTGTCAGAACATGACAGCAGTCACATCCTAGGAAACTGCTTCAACTGGCCAACTAAACCAGGTGAAGTTTTTCAATGGGTCTCAAACTCTCAGTGAGTTATGGACTTGCCCTGCATGCAAAGACAGACTCCGGTGGATTGAGCGAGCGAGACCAATAATGGGTTGAACTACAGATTGTCTTTTTCTTCTGCAATGGGATGCCAGAAGACGAGTGTGCTCCTCTCAGGAGGGAGGGGTCGCTTATTACCGGTCTCTCTGGACTGAGAAAGATTTACAGCCAGAGGGTGACCACTGGAGAGACGCCTCGGTGTCTTGGGAAGGTGGCGGCCTTCCCGGGCGTTTTTCCAACACAACAGTCAAGAAGGCAGTTTCTGAACATGCTGTGGAGGGAGGTGAGTGGCAGGTGGGGCTTGTCCACGTGGAAAGGTAGCCCATCTAGGAGAAGGAAAACTCTGATCCGAAACATCTGCTGCCTTGCAGGGTATCTTTGGAAGAAGGAAAGGCTAAGGAGTAAAACCTACACCAATCTGGAGTAGAGTCCCTAAGATGGTTGCATGGAGTCTTGTATGCCTCCCTCCGGCAACTCCTGCAGCCAAGCTGCTGCTAGTGAAGCCCAGAGTGGGGTCTTGCAGTCCAGGATCTCCATACACACTGACCAGTCTTGTGCCCTCAGGAAGTCACTTTGGTGCTGCTAACACAGCAGTTTGACTTCACCCTGAGGTGCACACCATTATCTCTCAAGACAGACAGATGCCAACAAGTTCGTGTTCTTGTAGACTGGGCTGAACTGCTAAAAGGCACAAAGATGCACCACTACATAGCTTTTATGCCATGGCATATTTCTCTCTCCACCCTCTTTCTGTGTGCATATGTATATATACTCTGTTGTATAAAAGTTTCTTTTTAAACACGCCTCCATAGATTGGTAATAATTATGCTGAAAAAATGATTCCATTTAATGCAGCCACACAAATTCAAGACCAAATTTGAAAGCAAACAAAGAACAGCAGAATACCGTGCCTATGGGAGAGGTTATAAGATTTCAGCTCAGCTGAAATGGTTTCCAATTTAATTATGCCTGGAGTGATTTAATATTGGAGCTTCATAGTATGGAAAGGAAGGAAGAGGACAGGGATATGGGAACAGGAAGCCAATGCATTAATGATCTATATTACTGCCAATGAGAAACCTTAATTACTTTCTCTTGAAGGAATCCAGCATTTCCCTCCCTTGGGGCAGTTGTGACTTGTTTCATAAAACTAAAATGGAAAATGGAAGCAAAATCATGGTTTTGGCCATAGATTTCTCTGTGACAAGTAATTTTGCTTGATGTGGGAGTAATTATAGCTTTTTTACATGTCACAAGAATCTGAAGCTATTGTAAAGCCTATAGTGAAGCTATTGTTAAATCATCATTTGTATTTGAATTCTTGCAAGTGTCTTTTTACTCCAATTGCACTCCAATTGAAATAAAGAGTTCAACACAGAGAATATCAATCTTAAACATTTCAGAAAGAGGAGAAATGAGAGCGGAAATGGTTCTGGGAGCAGTCACAGGGCTGTTTATATAGCACCAAACCATGGTTTGGCATGCTGTCTAAGTGACTCAATTCTAAAAAGCCATTTGGTAGCCCAGGTGTTGCCCTCCAGATGTTGTAGGACTACAACTCCCATTATCCCTGACCACTGACCAAACTGGCTGGGGAGTGGGAGTTCAATCATATCAAGAGGGCACCACACTGACTATCCCTGTGTTTCAGAGTCAGTAACAAATTCTGCTGTCTACTATCCACATTTAGATTATAAGCCACAAGGCAGGACCCCGTTTTCATCTTACTTTGTAAAGTCACAGTGACAATAATAGCACTATATGTGAATTTTAGCTAGTTCGACATTGTCTTTCCAATGCCCTCTGTTCCTAATAGACATCCAGAAACCCACACTGGCCAACTGCTAGTGCCCCCAACCCTCTGGCAAAAAGAGTGCCCAGTGGCACATATCTCCTGGGTCCCTTAAATGCCCCAGAGAAATTACAGCACATGATGACATAAGGTCGTTTTAAGGGAACTGTACAGAGAAAATATGGCTGCCCCCATTGTTTTCCAGGGACATTTTGAGGTTCTGCTTTTAAAGTGTAAGGCACAAAACAAAGACAGATCACCCAGCTACCTCACCTAATAGTAAGTAGTTCCCCCTCCACACACAACATTCATCCCCCTCCCAATCCCTGAAAGGTTATTGATTTAATGCTTGGTGTACAATTCTCAGCCACTTACATGAAGCTATGCTGATGGAGGAAGTGAATTAGATAAGGGTTGTCAATTCTCAATAGCTCCCTCCCACTTATCCTTTATTTTAAGAAACAAAGTACACAGATATCTTGTTCTAGTCTTAGGAAGGAGCCGATGGAACAGGTCACTATTCACAGCACCAAGGACAGCTCCTAGTGATAAACTTGCTCCAACAAGAGTGGAATGTGAACTAAGGCCTTGGGAGCTCTGCCTCCAGTACATCTCTCCTCCTTTTTGAGAACTAGAGTCTGGCCTGAAGACAGGCGATTTTATTGCACTCTATGACATCTCACCTAGTGCACTCCCTGCACCACTGGACTAAAAAAGGTAGCATGGGAGATGCTTGGAAGGCACCCATAAGGATCCTGGCTTTGGTTCTATGGGCCCTGATGCTGTGGTAGCTGGGTCAGTAAGCTTCTGCCTGCCAGTCCTGGGTTCAGTGGTCCCCTGATCACCAGCATCTGGTTCAGAGTCAGGAAATCTGTCTGGCTCCTTAGCAGTTGACAATGTAGCCTCAAACTCTGTCCTGATTAACAGGGCCATGACAATCAGTTGAAGTCTGGGACGTGGTTGAGTGCTTGCTTTTCTCTCTATGCAATGGCTTCTACCCCAGTAATATATTGGAGTGCATGCCATTATTTCTTCCACATTCCTGAAGGGCTTTCATTGATTCTTAAGGGGAAAGTAAATCACTGTGCTTGAAGACAATGCTGTAGTGGATATAAAATTTGCTTATCCCAACTTTGGATGCTATAGCCCAGCCTTTCTCAACCTGTGGGTTCCCAGATGTTGTTGAACTACAACTCCCATCACCCCTAGCTAGCAAGGCCAGAGCTCAGGGATGATGGGAGTTGTAGTCCAACAACATCTGGGAACCCACAGGTTGAGAAAGGCTGCTATAGCCACTAATAATGGGATCCCATGGGGGAATAATGCCTATCTGCCATCTTGTGAAAGCAATCCCAGGCTTGCAAGGAACAGAGCAGCTCATTTTTCATGCTCCCCACCAATACCAATGCAAATGTGCCGCCCACTGTTCCTTCTCAGACTGCACTGAATTTGTAAGAGGAGAGAAGACAGGACCAACAAGATAAGCCCAGCACTGAAGTGCAACTCCTTATACTGGATAGGTTATTACTGCTTGAGTAACAAAATGCCTTGGAGATATTGCAGGTTCAGTTCCATACCGCTGCAGTAAAGTGAATTTCGAGCTATGCAATTTTTTTTTGTTTCCAATTGCTACAGAAGTTATGTTTGCACTATACCGTAGTCTATTAAGCCAGCCCCTCCCCCCCCCGGCTGCATGGACGGGAGGGGGAAAACTCAGCTCCAGCCCTAGCCAGCTCCACTTCCATGGCCAGACGAGGGGTGGCAGTGGTGGGGACCTCTTCCCCTAGAAGCAGCCTGGCTGCCTGCAGCTGCACCCACATCCTCAACAGGAGCAGTATCTCTGAAGCACAGTAAAATAAGGTATGACTATTTCCTCAAATAAGTGCCCCCCCTCAATAACGAGCTGACTACACACCTAACAGGAGAAGGGGGAACTTGGCTGAGGTATGTGGCACAGAAAATAACCTAGGTTATCTCAATCACCCTGTTTTCAAAAAGCACAAATGAGCACCCAGTTTCTGATTTCCCATGCAAAATCATAAGGCCAATGCCATAGTTCCATTTCACTAGACTGAGATTCAAACCTTTGTGTACCATTTCCCTTTTAAGTGTTCTCTCTCTGAACTTTTGGACCGCTCACAGGGACCTTGTTATGCTAAGTTATATTCTTCCTTGTCCAACTGGCTTCCTTCCCTCTTCCTTGCACAATGTTTGCTCCAGTCACAAAGACAATACAAAATGTGCTGTACTGCAACAATGCCTGTGTTGACGCTTTGGTGCCGCAGAAGAACTAACTGTTCTACTGGGGTGGGGTGGGGTTGTCATCTCTCTTTCTTCATGCAAGTCTCCTACCCACCAGGCTATGAAGTAAGCTGACTGCTGTGATTAGAATGAAAATTCTTCCTTTCCTGCCTGACCAAGGCTTTTGTTAATGTCCATGGCCAAAAAATGTTCTGCCCAGATGGCTGCTGGCAGCATTGTGTGTGGCAGGGATTCAAATCCATACCCGAGAGGAGCCCTTGAGATTGTGACTACAGGTGTCAAAGTCACAGTCCACCTGCTTATTGGGCTACAGAATGCCTGTGATTGAGAAATGCAGTGGGCTTCTCCTAACAACATACAGGAGGGAGATTGACGGCACAACTCTGTGATACAGGACATGCTTTGAATGCAGATGGAAAATCCCACATCTCCAATTAAAAAGTACAGGCAGAAAGTCATCTGCCTGAGACCTTGGAAAGTTCCTCCAACCTAACTAACTGAGCTAGCTGTATCAGCAGTTTGACACAGTGGTCTGGTTCACATGCCACAATAAAGCTCCTGTTGCACTGTCCCTTGCTCCTGCTGTTGTCACACCAAGGACAAAACAAGCTAGATTTTGGCTTGCTGTGCCATCTGAAAGGGTTCAGACAACATAAGCAGTCAAACTCTGGCTTGTTTTATCTGTGGCGCAGCATAAATGCGGAAAGAGCGCTATGAGAACTCTTGGTGTCACCCATTGCAAAGATCTGGCTTAATCACTGAAAACTATTTGGTTGGAAAGACTAGAAAATAAGATCACAATACTTTAAGGAGCACAGGTGATACCTGATAGTTCTGCAGTAGGATGAGGCTGAGGTAGAACTCACTAAAGGCCAGTTTCAGGTCTCTGATGTTCCTGTGCTGAACACGCTCCTCGTGGGACAGGTGGAAGACTGGCATTTTACGTTGCCGCAGAGTGGTGAGACCACTGTTTTCTCTCTGTGCATCCAAAGTAGACTGCAGTTCATTCTGTAGTGTAGCAAACCTGCGCTGAGCTTCGGCAAGCTTCTCTTTAGAAGGGAAGAAGAAAGCAACAGAAAGCAACAATATTACAAATGAGTACTCAGTCAAGTTTGTCAAGAGTTATGGAAATGCTTCCAATATTTTCTTAGGAACTCTGTATGAACATATGCACATTATGTTGTATTTTTCTAACTGTCTTGACAGGAAACAAGAGTTTAACATCAGCACCTGCAGCTAAAAACTGGAGCTTTCACCAATGAAAAATGGGAGGGGGTAAAACACCCATGCTTTTTATGTTTTGATTATTACTGCTTTGATGGTGTGTTGTTGTTGTTTAAAAAAAGACAAAAAATCTGGAGGCTTCTTCCCATGTCAATCAGTGTAGATGGTGTGCCATCCCACAGTCAATTTGAGTTATCTATAAAATTTCAAACTCAAATCAAGAGTTATGGAAATGCTTCCAATATTCCCTGAGAATGGAGAACATTTTCACCCTCTTTGCAGGTCTCCAGAACAACTACAAAACACTGGTTTTGAACATGAAACCAGTTCGCTCAACATGAGGGGAAATTCATGACCTGCACTCCCTATTTTGGCTCATACTATTACAAACTGTAGGGATGCAGGTGGCGCTGTGGGTTAAAGCCTCAGCGCCTAGGGCTTGCCGATCGAAAGGTCGGCGGTTCGAATCCCTGCGGCGGGGTGCGCTCCCGCTGCTCGGTCCCAGCGCCTGCCAACCTAGCAGTTCGAAAGCACCTCCGGGTGCAAGTAGATAAATAGGGACCGCTTACCAGCGGGAAGGTAAACAGCGTTTCCGTGTGCGGCTCTGGCTCGCCAGATGCAGCTTTGTCACGCTGGCCACGTGACCCGGAAGTGTCTCCGGACAGCGCTGGCCCCTGGCCTCTTAAGTGAGATGGGCGCACAACCCCAGAGTCTGTCAAGACTGGCCCGTACGGGCAGGGGTACCTTTACCTTTACCTTATTACAAACTGTGAATGTACACTGGAAAAGTTTCAGCCTCTCTATGTTTTCTCTGAACTCAACTTAAACCTCTGTCTGATGGTTTGTGTTGGAAGCAGGCTGCTTTTAGATTCTACAAATGACTGATGCTGCTCTATGAAGGAATTATAGTTACATTTTATTATTCATCATTCTAAAGTACACTGGGGGTGGAGGAGAAACTGGAGGGACCAGAGGTCTCCCTCTGCCCAGCCCAAAATATTTTTGCCAGCCTCTGCCCATAAGCATGGAGCTCTTTCTGTCTGCCAAAAGTGAGGGCAGAAGTACTGCCAGTGGGATTGGCATCAACAGTAGTCTGGAGAGTCACAAAACAGGGCGTATTCCAAGGGTGAGGGCAGGCTGAACTGGTCTGGGATTCACTGGATCCCAAGCCAGCCCCACTGCCATCACGTGATGCCATCTGGCCCAATTTCTACAGCCTATACCCCCAAACCTTTTCACCAGAGCCAGCAAAGCATTGTGGTTATGGGAGGGTTAGTAGTTGCATTGCCCAATTACACTCTGTTGCTGTCCAGCTGAGCTTTGCTTAGTCCATACCCATCTTTAAGGGTGACTCAAAGTACTGGTCCAAATGGCAACTTTTTATCTCTAGGAGGTTCCTCCTCCTCCTCCTCCTCCTCCTCCTCCTCCTCCTCCTCTTCTTCTTCTTCTTCTTCTTCTTCTTCAAATTTGTATGCCACCTACCCGATCTCAGGGGAGTTCACAACATAAAATTACAATATAAAATATACAATACTTCAGACTTTTGATTCTTCATCATAAAAGGTGGGAAAACCAGAACAAACATAATCACTGAACTAGTAGGACTTCATTGGGAGCTACAGTTTCTACTTATGATCTAGTCCCTGGACTAAGTCAAGAGTCCCGGGCTGCTTTGGGAGGAGGGAAGGTTACACATTTAATAAATGATAATCAAAATAAATGCTTGTCCTCAGTGCCTATGCTGCTCAGAAAAGAAATCTGGAATCCAAAGCAAGCTTAAAGCAAGCTTAAAATCTGCCGTTTATTAGTACAGTACATGTTATGACACTTGCTGGCTGTACTATTAAAAGGGAAGCCTCTTTGGCTAAAACACAGGAGAAGCAATACCTTCTGGGACACCTTCCAGATTCTGTCACTGTCAGTCACATTCCCAGACTGCCCGAAACTTCCTGACCTGACAAATGAACTTCTATTACTGTGAATCTGTAAGGCTGACTATACAAACAAATTCTCTCCATATAAACAGAAGGTCAGCAGCCAAGGTGTGGTTAAGGTGTTTGCAATGAAGAGAACTAAATATGATATTTCAACAACCTGTCTGTGAAGGACTTTAACCTGCAGAAGAGATGGTGAACTACATCACCCACTCTTCCGCAAGCTTTGCTAACTTATTCAAGACTTGTGGGGAGGTGGAGGGGGGTGATTGTGGTTCCTCTGTAGTGAGGAGAAAGTATTTTGTATATGTTCAGATGTACTCATGTCTTAATTATTGCTTTGGATTTTCTGGGTAGAACCAGGCTGAGCACTAGCTGTATGACATAGGGTCTCATCCGATCTTAGTTTAGCACTATGGGGCTCACACACTCCCCACCCCCCAGTGTAGCCAATGAGGATGTTGGAAGCTTTTGCTTAAAAAAAAACCTCCTTGTTATATCCAAACTTTGGGGAAGGTTGCTTATCTTAAACTAGATTGGATCTATGCACCCTTCTTATTTACTAACCAGGTTTTCCCAAGTTCAGATAGATGTTCTCGACTGTTTCCAGTGGGGTAAAATAAAATAAAATAAAAATAATAAATAATTTATTATTTATACCCCGCCCATCTGGCTGGGTTTCCCTAGCCACTCTTCCAACAAAACACTAAAATACAATAACCTATTAAACATTAAAAGCTTCCCTAAACAGGGCTGCCTTTAGATGTCTTCTAAAAGTTTGGTAGTTATTTTTCTCTTTGACATCTGATGGGAGGGCGTTCCACAGGGCGGGTGCCACTACCGAGAAGGCCCTCTGCCTGGTTCCCTGTAACAATCCCTGTTACAGAGATACGTTACGATCCCTGTAAGGTAAGTTTCTGCAGTGGCTTCACAAGGAACCTGTAACACTCTGACATGATAACAGGATCTACAGAAGATCCTTGCTGTCTACCCTACATCTGAGATGGATCAGGGCCATCGAAGGAAAAGTTACAATATGTGCAGCTTTTTAGTTTGGAAAAGAGACAACTTAAAAATGTGACTACAGGGGACATGATAGTGGTGTTTGGTGTGGGGAAAACGGAAAGAGAGAGGTTTTTTTCTCTTTTATAATAAATAAGCAATAAATTTTTATTTGTACCCCGCCCTCCCTGGTCGAAGTACACATATTAGAACATGGGGTCATCCACTGAAGATAAATACTGGTCACCATGCCATATTATTTTAACCAGTTAAACCCATATGAAGAGATGGGCTTCATCTTAAGAGCTAAATCTGCAAATCCCCCAGCTAGGGAGATAAGAGAGGGAAGATGTCAGACAGGAATAAGTGTTTTGTTTTAAAGAAGTGGAAGTTCCACAAAGCTCCTGGTGAACCTTACTTCCTACTTAAAAGACCAGCTGAGTCTGGGAAACCAGTCACAATGACACATATTACTCCTGTGTTAAAAGTTCTGCACTGGTTGCCTATCGACCACTGAACCAACATCAAGCTTCTGCTGTTGACATTTAAACCCTGAAACTTTCACATATAGCTCAATGCTATCCTCTTACCTGAATAAAATGTGTTGATTTTGGCAAGTTCCTTTTCACAGGTTTGAAAGAATTTCTCTTCAAACTTGGCAAAATACCTTTTTACAGTGTCTTCATCTGTGACTGGAGGGAGGAGATACAAAAATAAATTTAAATAAATATTTTTGTAAAGAACTCATAGCACAGAAATTGATGAAATGTTCCATCTTACTCTTTCATATTTCTCTGATGGAAAAGTTATGTGTGAACTAGCAAAATTGTCACAAAGGCCTCAAACTTGAAAGAGTATTATTATTTATATTATTATTATTATTATCATCATCATCATCATCATCATCATCTATTGGAATTTATATACCATCCTATCCCCAGAGGTCTCGGGGCAGTTCACAGAAAAGATCAACATAAAAGCCACTATATCTATATCTATATCTATATCTATCTGTAATCAAAATAAAAACAACAACCCAATAACACCCCACTCTTTCTAGTTTACATACTAAGAGAAAACAAAAAGGTAAACTCGTAAAGCCCATGACATACACAAATGGATCCTAAAAGAGCAACTGACACCTCCTTAGCCTGATTTTATTATTGTCCCTTCTTCCCATGTACATTTGAAAGTAGTTTTCCCATTTGTTCCACCATAAAGTGATTTGAAACAACAATCTATATATAAATTCCACCAATGCACTCAGAATTTGAGCAAGGCAAGCTGACCTCCCACATGAAAACAATGCTTGGCAATCAGCACTGGAACCAATGTTGAACAATTCATGGCGGTTCCACGTGGATCATCATTACGAAAGGACTTATAATGAAGCATGCACACACTCTTGCCATCTCCAATGGTATGAGAAAAGCAACCATATAATCCCCCCCAAAGAGGACAGAGAGAATACTTAAGAAAAGTAAGTTTAAAGTTTAAACTGAAGTATTATAATTTCTGGTTACACTTTATAATTCCCCCCCCCCTTTGACATTTAAAAACTGAACAATGGAATGTGTCACGCAGACATGTTGCTGAACCGGAAGATTTATAAAACAAATGAAAACAGTTTCTGTAAGGAAGGATTAGATACCAAAAAAAACCCCACCACTTCCTCATTGCAAGGGACTAACGTCTTTTACAGGGCTTGATTTTACAAGATATGTTCTGTTCGCAAACGAATATGAACATTTGAGGGTTCTTCTAAGAAAACTCCAACAAATGTCTTTAAAAGCTAATTAAGTATTTCCTTTATCATCAATATTACAAAAGCATAGCAAGAAGAGAGAAATGTTCAACATCCTTAAGCACAAGAGAGAAATTTCCCATTGTGGAGAAGCAAAACCACATGACGACGACTGCAAGAGGCAGCATGAAAACATCTGCAGAGAAACTGCAGCAAGTCCTGTTCCTCTTAAACCAGTATGCAGGATGTGTGCATGGGTAGAACAGAACAGAATGAGGTGCACCAGGGCCTGATGAGGAGAATTTCAATTTACACACCTGCAGACCTAAAACTGTACTATGGTAGTGAAGAACATTTGATTAGGGAGATCCAAGTTCAAATTCCATGGCTAAGCAGGGCTCAATACTTACAGGCTTACATGGTGTTAAGGATTCATTTTCTTGAGTAGTTGAGGCAAATAAGGGTCAGTTACACCTTACAAAGTCAGTTCAGACCCAACGCCAGCCATAGTTTAATAACTGGTACTTTGGTTTGCAACCGCTTTGGATAACAACCATTTTGGATTACAACCACGTCAAACCTGGAAGTGTGTGTCCCTATTTTTTGGATTACAACCCATTTTGGGGGGATTACAACCAATTTGGGGGGGAGGCCCCATTGGCGAAAGCACGCCTTGGGTTACAACCTGTTTTGATTTACAACTGGACCTCTGGAACTGATTATGGTTGTAAACCAAGGTACCACTGTATTGTGGGATCCTGTGCTCCCTCCTTGCTCTGCCCCTCTGTTTTACAAGGGCCCCCCTGTCTCCAGTGACTCAGAGATACTATTATGTCTGACCCTTACCAACAGTGACCAAAGAAGCTCCTAAGCTACCTTTTGGAAACTAATTACTGTACACCGTCATTAGGTAATCTCTGTAGTAGTCTATGAAAGGTTATATTTTCAATCAAGCCTCACTTTTGTGCTGGGTATTAACAGCAAGCAAGTAGCTTTGCTTAAAGCATCACCCTGTCTATCCAAGTATTTGTTTCCCCCCACTCACACCATTTTGTTGTGGGGCCTCACTTGCATACATCAATAGTGAACTCATTCTTTAGCGTCTATATAGCCAAAATGGCACTGTCCATGCAGGGAGGCCTGGTGGAGTCACAAGCTGTACAAAGAATCTTTAGGGAAGGGGTCCTGAAAAAAGTGGGGGGCTGGACCAGCAGAATGAGAAATGAGCCATCTGACGAGTTCCTGGCTAAAACAATATACAAAGTTCAAAGCTCATTCTTAGCCACTACACAGAACGTGGTACATCGATTTATGGAAAAGCATGAAGGTATTTGAGAGACAAAAGTAAACCTTGAACACAAAGCAGAGCTTTAATTTTATACAAAGATTTCCTCTGCATTCATAAGCAGTAAACATCTAAATGGAGCAGGGTCATATTAAAGCTGACCTGCACAAACACTTTTCATAACGCTTACTTTCTAAATTGTTTTCACACAGATGCCTATTTACTGGCTTTCAACAGGAGTGCAAGCAATACAAGCTGCCATCAAAAGGTTTCCCTTTGCTCCCTTGGCAGCTCAATAATTTAACTGTGCTAGAGTAGTGCTGCTCAAGGCTACTGTGCATTTATTTTGTTCAAAGCCAGCCAGGAGAAAGATGCAAAAGCCTTTCTAGGATGCCAAAAAGTTGGCTAAGCAGCTCCATGACAATAGATGTAGTTTTCAAAAGGCACCTAGTTGGTTTCCAAAAGAACGCCCTTTCCTTTGGATTTTTTTTTTAATTCAAATCTTTATAGAGTGGTTGCCCATGGATAGGGCATCTAAGGAAAATCAATCAACATTGCAGGCTTGCTGCTATCTGCCAGAGGTTGCTATCTAGAAGCTGATTTAGTTTGATAGATTAGAAAAGAACAAAGTGCTTATGCAACAGAAGCTGGAGAAATGTGCCTGATTGGCATTTTATGTTACTTTGATTCATTTAATGTACTTATTATATTTTTATTGCATATTTATTTTGTACTAGGAAGTATTTTTATTTGCTAATGCTTTGTGGTTATTGTGAGGTGCTCAGTCTGGTGGCATACAAATATTGAAACAAAACACCCACACCCACCCAAAAATCCATCTCTTGCTGCAAAGGCTGAAATAATTTAAGCTCCTTTCTTACAACATGCAGATTGCAACAGCCCATAACAGGTTACATGGCTCATCCTTGAGTAGCTTGAGACGTCTTATGTAGGAATAGTCTGTGCCATTATGACCATGCTATAACCACCCTAAAACATGCAGCACACCAATGTGGGAGTCATTTAGAGAACTGGTCTCTAAGTTAGTTAAGAGATCATTGTGGGAAAATTTCAGACTGACTATACAGTGTGTCACATAGAAGAGAAGAAATGAAGTAAAGAGGAAAGGAGGACAGAGAAATGGGAAAAGAAAGGGGAGGGAAGGACGGAAGGACACATAAAACAGAACTATAAAACCACAATACACCAATATCCAAACTAAGTCTCATGGCTAAGTTTTAAGTACTAGAGCAGCTAAAAAAAATAACTAAATATGCTTAATTCAGCTGCTATGCAAAGTTTGTATTACATTGTATTACATTATTCAACTGAAAGAAAAATGTACTGCAACTTGTTCCAGGGCTACTGGTTTACCTAAATGGGGAAAAATTAGGTGCATATCTGTTACAGATGTATTGGTCATCTATCACATACAGGTCCAATGCCTATGCAGAGAAATGTTCAGAACCTTCTAAAGTCTACAAATTACCACTCCACTCACATGCATCATAGTACCTCATGTGAATGCTACGGGGAAGGGTTCTGTTCTGTTCTCCTTTGACTGCCTTGGGAGAATCAAGTCCCATTCTCCTGTGACCTTAATCCATGTGCCAGGATGAAAATGCTTCCCATATTTGATGAGCAATGCTGAATTGGATTTTTGGCAAGGCCTGAACCCCAAAAGATGGGAAATTGGTGGTAGAAATGCAACAGTCATAGAGTTTTGTGCGTAACTACAATTTTAAACATTGTACCCAGGACACAAGTCCAGACTTGCAACCAGGTGAAGAAATCTTCCTAAAGCAGCTGCAGCAGGGCAAAATACAAGACTATAACAGAGCACTGTGTGGTCACCCACATTCTATTACAGTAACCTCTAAGCAGACATACCATTTCATCCAGCCTTCATTCAGGCACAAGGCACTGTCAGCTGATCAATGCCACCCAAAGTATGCAGAAATGAATAATCAACTGGGCATATGCATCCCCCAAATCAGCTTTGAGTCGCTT
Organism: Podarcis cretensis; assembly: GCF_951804945.1. Classification (NCBI taxonomy): domain Eukaryota; kingdom Metazoa; phylum Chordata; class Lepidosauria; order Squamata; family Lacertidae; genus Podarcis; species Podarcis cretensis. Next base: position 94,908,279 of record NC_137175.1, read on the forward strand.
GTACCTCTTGGAGAGTCTTCTCTATGAGAAAGCTGCTGTTGCTGTTGGTGACACCCATCTGTCTCAAGAGACAAGAGTGCACCTCCAAGGGCGATGGCAAACCATTGTATTAGCAGCACAGAAGTGACCTCCCTGGGGCACAGGCCTGGACATGAAGATCCTGGGCTGCCCAGACGACAATACCTGCCTCTTGGCCTCACTGATGTGGTCCAAAGGAAAAGCAGAGCAAGACATTTGGCACCAACTTGGCTGCAAAAGATGCTGGAAGGAGGCATAGAAGGTGCCATCCAACTGCCTTAAGGACCCCACTCTCGATTTGTGACGGGTTTAACCTTTAGCCTTTTCCTCCTCAGGAAATCTCCCTACAGGCAACCAAGGTTTAGGATTAGAGTTTTCCTTCTCCTACCTTCCCAGGTTGACAAGTTCCACCTGCCCCTCACTTCCCTCTACAGCACAGGCAGAAACTGCCTTCTTGTGAGAAAGTAGTATGTGCATATTTGCTGTGGCCTAAGTTCCTTATTCATTTCTACATATTTAGGCTACTGTTGGCACTGAGGTCATCATGCTTGACAGTGTTGCGCCCAAACAAAAGCACTGGGCTAGATGCAATGGTATCCCAACTCAGAACACCATTCTGGGGTGTGGGTGACCATACAAAGCTTTCTGGGTCAGAAATTCCTTGTGCTGGTGCTACCTTAAGCAGATTGCTTCATCATGATGCATGGCATGACTTGCACTGGGTAATATCTATGTAAATAGGTTGAACACAAAACCATGTGATTGCTGCAGATCCATCAACTGTTTTTTGTCACTTGGGGTCAGATCTTGACAAAAATCACATTCAGTGTTATTCATACAAGGTAAAAATTCACCCTTTGAGAGTAGCATAACTCAAGGCCCATCTTCCCCTTTAGATTCTCTTCCTGCTGTCCTTGTCGTTGCCTCTGCTTAATTTCTGTTTCTATTATTTTTGTTCAGGAAGTATTTTCTCACACACAGGATGCAAAAGACTTAATTCAAGTAATGTTGAGGGCACAGAAGTAAATGGCAAGTACAGACTGACAGGACAGCTGTCTCCTTTCTAGGAAATGTGCACAAAGTAGCCTTGTGTCTGCTGCCAAAAATTCACAAAGCAGGTGCATTGCAATAGATCTTATTTGAAAACATGTCTCTGGGAGCATGTTCTATTAGCTTCCAGTCTCACACCTTCTAAGATTTAATGTATGTTTTCAATATCTCTCTGCTACGTTTGTGCACCAACAGGGGGACGGCAATGCACACAAAAACAACATTTCTAGGAAATGCAACTCTTCTGGAGGGTAAAACCTATTAGAAGCTGTCATTCTGCAATTGGGATAAACATTTTTTGGGGACATGAACTGTCAAGTCATATTGTTACAGACCCCAAAGTAGGCTGTAAACAGCTTTGAACTCCAGCATGTTTAAAAGGATACTGAAGAAAAACAACTGAAAAGCTTTGTCCATGCCAAAAGGCCTTTAAGGGAGCACAAAAACTTGCTTATACCAAATTTTGTACTTTCAGTCAGTTTTAAACTTCCCTATTCACACCTTCAGTGAAGAAAAATCACATGGTTGGCATGCACAGCATAAGCAAAACCAGCCATTAATTCAATTTTGCTACTTAGTTATTTACAACCAAATCCCAGGGTAGGGCAGTGGTCTTGAAACCTTTTGAGCACATCTGCAAACTATTGAAATTGTTGTGGGCACCATGCATACCACAACCAAGCAAGGCATTACTGAAATCTGGACATGCCCTTTACACCTAGTTTGGAGTTCTCCGTTGCTATAAGAGGAGGAGGGGAAATAACAGGTGTACTGAAAAGGAATTGGGCTACGCTATACAAAAGCTCTGACAGAACCTTAAGAACGGCTAGATAAAAGCATTTTGATACGGGGATAATAAACTGATTAAGGAAGAACTGCAGCTCACTTTGAGAGCTGTCTCTAGGAATTCTCAAATGTTGTTATAATCACTGTTGCTATATATCACTGCTGTGGTACCCCATGAGTGCAGAAGAAACACAAAGTACTGGGCAACTTGTATTTTATTTTACTTAACTCAGGTGGCTGAAACAATTTCATAACCTCTACATAACTACAGAAATAGTTCTTGGTTGCCAAGAACCTGACTTTACTCTGCACATAGTGAGAAAGCACTCTTTGCAGGAGCATCAGTTTGAATATACAGTGGTGCCTCGCAAGACGAAATTAATCCGTTCCGCGAGTCTCTTCGTCTTGTGGTTTTTTCGTCTTGCGAAGCACGGCTATTAGCGGCTTAGCAGCTATTAGCAGCTTAGCGGCTTAAAGAAAAAGGAAACAAACTCGCAAGACGTTTCGTCTTGCGAAGCAAGCCCATAGGGAAATTTGTCTTGCAGAACGACTCAAAAAACGGAAAGCTCTTTCGTCTTGCGCGTTTTTCGTCTTGTGAGGCATTCGTCTTGCGAGGTACCACTGTATGTAAATGCTTAATCAGCCACCAGAAACGCTGCCACATTTAACATAAGCATAAAGCTTTATTTGGTCACCAGTGATCTGACTAAGTAATATTCCATATCCCCTGAGAAAGAGTCACCAGCTCTTCCCACATGGGTCACCAGAGTTTGTTATGAATGTTTCAGGAAACCCCTATAACCGAAACAGGAACTCTGCTGGTACCTGTCCACTAAGCTTGTCTCAGAGGCCACCTCCCTTCAGTAAGTGATGCTCTTAAACTGCATGCATATTCTTCCGTCTCTCAAAATATTCTCATTCTGGGATATCAAATGAAGCTGAATATTGGAAAATTTGGAACAGACGAAAGAAAGTTATTTAAGCTAAAAATCCTCAAATATTGCAACCTTTCCTCAAGGGGAATTGCTCCAACCCCTTGATCATTTTGGTTTCCTTTCTTCTGAACCTTTTCCAGCTCTACAAGGTGAGGTGACCAGTCATATATACAGTATTCCAAGTGCAGCTGGCAGTTTTATTTTCAAAAAAGTGATTTTTATTTTTTTTAATCAGTCTTGGATTCCACTTCACTGCTTTAATGTTGCAGAGCTGTGACATTCCAGACTGATGGCATCAACCTCATGTCACACTTTTTTTAAAAAAATAAAATAAAATCTAGAAGCATAGTACAGTGGTACCTCTAGTTGCGGACACAATCCGTTCCAGGGTGGTTTGCACCCCGAAAAGTCTGCAACTAGAGCGGCGCTTCTGTGCAAGCGCGGAGCGCAATAGAGCACTTCTGTGCATGTGCGAAGCGCAAAGAACGTTTCTGCGCGCACGACAAAACCGAAAAGACGCAACATGAACCGAATGCAAAACGAGGTATGACTGTATTGAGTACATTATTGTGGATGGCTAATTCTTGGTTGAACATGGTACATCATTTAGAGCCTGGCTTCAGAAAAAAGCTAGACCAAGTACAGTGGAAAAACGTTTTGCACAATTGCTAGCTGGTTGCTTTCCTCCTTTTTCATGGCAATATGTGTTATTGAATGTTCAGTAGAGAAAACAGGGACTGCACCCCCCCCACCTTGTTTCATCTATTTTTGATTTCTAGCCCATAACATTTGGGTTTAGTGAAGAACGGCCACATGACCTTGTGTGTAAGGCATTCAGGATTAAGAGAGAAGGTGGACAGTTTCAGGTAATATCATGTCTTGGCACTGCCTCCCAGGAATCAAGCAGTTTTATTATGAGATACACAAAAGGCAATGATGCATTCTCGTGTTCACTGCTTAGCTTCTTGCAGCCCTTTATTGCATGCGACGTTACTAAAACCGTAAGATGCCTATTTGTAAACTAGGTTATGCTGTTAGATGCTCTATTAAAATATCATCAAGTTGGCTTTTCTCTCCTTCCATTCTTACCCAGATGTTGGGAGTGATCATGTGCATAATTAGCCAGTACAAAACTTAAGGCATTAGTTTTTATTATGCAAGTTTGAATGTGTTGCGTTTGGTGGACAAGCCAGAAGTAATTGTGGCAATTAACAGTGCCTTGGGGATACTGAGATGCCAGTGTTTTTCCGACTGTGTGCTACTAGATGGCTGATATCACAGCTTTCTTCATTTCTCTTGCTGCATTATTATAGCTTCTGTCTAATTCATTAGGATTTTTATTGTTAAGTTTATAGACAGCAACAAAAACAGACTTAATAGGCAAGTCATGAAAGTTATAAGCCAGCAATTAATCAAAGTAGACGCAAGCTTTCTATAATGTGGTTGATGCATTTGATGCTGCTTAGCCCTAAAGTAAGTTTTAGGTGGAGAAACAAATTGCATTTGGACTGAGGCAAAATGGCCCCCCTTACTCACCCCCCACATCATTTTGACTGTCATTTGTGGGGCCCTAGAACTATGAAAGCCATTTGCACTCCTCCCCCTTCTCTAGCCAACTAGTGCATTTTCAAAGGGAAGGGATGGTGTCGTTTGCACTCCAGAACAATAGTTTGCAAACACTTTGACACTTCAAAGGAGATCTACTCTCCTGAGTCTGCAAGTACTTTGTCTCCTTAGAGTGTAATGCACTCCTGACTGGTTAGAATTATGTATTTGACTATTATGCGAGTGGTCATTATGATCTTGGAAGATGTTCAGTAGGGCCAAATCTGGGGTGAGTTCTAATACCTGTTTAGCTATTTTGCATATCTCTTGCAGGACTTGCTGTCCAGAAGGGTTGGGTTTTAGGGCATTCCCACCACATGTGGAGGTATGTGCCTGTGGAGGTGCGACCTCTCCAACATCTTGGTGAGGTTCCTGGGCATATCTGTGCTAGTTTCCATAATGTTAAGTACCACCTGTAGGTGAGTTTCAGAGTAAGTTCCCTTCTTTTGGCTGATATGGACTTAAAGGGAGGTTTATACCACATTCTAGTCCATTGGGTGGGGTAATTTCATAGCCTATGTTGTGCTCCCATTGTTCTTTGATTGGGTCAGGGGGGGTTGTAGAATTTTGGAGCAGTATATTGTATACTGTGATAGGAATTTTATGGTCTTAGATATATGGTAATATTCATAAACGCACATACATAGATCAACACAGGAAGACCAACCTGGAACCATTTTGATTCCTAAACCGACCAAATGTTTTCTCTGCAAGGTCAAAATGGAAAAGCCTCCCAATTGTCTCTTCCTTCACAAATCCTGTCTTAATCTGTGTTTGAATAAGGGTGTGAGCCTTATCATTACAAAAGAATGGCCAGGCTCCCAAGGAAATCCAATCAAGTAACCTGCCAGACAGGAAATAAACAAGGACAAGAGAAAAACAACATTTAAATTTCTGTGATGTAGATGGGATGTATCTGAGGGGTGGTCTTAGGTTACACCCCTTCTGTGATGCATGCATAATGTTTCTGGGGGTGGTCTTGATCTACAGGATGGGAATTTCAAAAGTCCTTATAAGCCCTTGCACAGCATTTTTGTGGGTTGTTCCTCCTTTCCTGCGCGTGAGGGGAGCAACAGATCAATAAAGATCAAGCTTACTAGCTGCCTTGCTTCTCAATATTCTCAATATTCTCTGATTGGCGTCTGTTATTTTCTCCTACCAATAGGGAACCTATGTAAGGACTCTATATGGGCTCTTGGATACCCCATAAGGGAAAAGGGCATATTTTCATTTACAACAATACTGTAGATACCAGCCCTTTACTATGTCCCTCTGCTGTCCACTATACAAAAGAATGTAAGCATCACACCTGACCCCTCCTCTCCCCCCTTCTTCCCCAACCTTATATTGTAATCAACATTAATGTCTCACAACAAATGCAACTGATTTGTAAGAAAGAATGTACAACCTGAAATAAGAGACAAGGCATGTACTTTTGTAAACCAAGAAAATCTTTATGTATTTGACTAATTAAGGATATACTCCCTTACTCTAACTTGCTACATCTGTCTCCAGTGACAGCACCATCACTCACATGTAATCTCTGATGGTAGGAGTTCACTCGAAAAAGTAGAGATTAGAGTTAGAGATAGTACTGAAGCAACAGAAGCAACTGGGAGAAAAACTGGTTGTCAACAGTGCCCCCCACGCAAAAAATCTGGAAGTTATTTTAAAGTGTCTTTAAGTGTCTTTTAAAACACACTGTTGATAGTATAATGTTGTTGAGTACCAACCCTATGTTATAGTCATCTTACAGATGAGTTAGGAACAGCTGAAAACATATTTTTTGCCTAATGAGAACTTAGAGACACTACTTTGAATAAAGGCAGGCCTGGTTCCACCAAGAGGGTATCAGAACCAGTAAAGTACTGGAAGTGCCTTCATTCCAAAACTTTGCAATTTACATGTTTGCAGATGTTGCCTGTTTGAGAATGATTCAGAGAACCGTTTGTTTGGGTAAGGGAAGGCTTTTTTATACATTTCCCAGAATGAGCAGGGTGTAATCAGAATAGAGAAAAGATAATAATGAAGGAGTATGTTGACAGTTTAATTTAGGGTCGAGCAAAAATGGCCTTCCAGCCCTATTTGCAACTAGTGAAATGGGTGGCAGAGTTTTCCCAGGTATTCTGGGGGCTGGGGCTGGGGCAAGGGGATAGGGCAAGGGCAAGAATCTTCAAGAGACTGGGGAGGCTGAAAAAATTAACTTTCATTAAATTTTAACTTTGTTATTACAGAATGAAACTATTTGGTGCTGGTGAATGAAGAAAGCAATGAATTTAGAGGAGAAGACTTTTGCCTTGGCTCTTCTTTAACTATTTTGAATAATTAAAGAATGCATCTGGGTGACTGGTTAGGGCTTTCATTCAAAAATTTCCTTTTCTTCTGCCATGTCCTTTGTGACAGGAAGGGCATTCTAAAAATTATATTCTCTCCAGGTGAGACAGGTGGCAAAACCAGACATTATTACATCTCTTTCCTAAGTTACCTCTTAGGGGCTGGGGAAACCCAGCCAGAAGGGCAGGGTATAAATAAATTAATAATAATAATAATAATAATAATAATAATAACAACAACAACAACAACAATAATAATAATAATAACAATAATATTACTACTACTACTACTACTACTCTAGATAAAATCTAGACAGATTTTACACACTGAACAGTAAGTGTTGACCTGCTACCTTAACTGGTTTTCAAAATGGTGTATTTGGTCTAAAAGAACTCCAGTGCTCTCAGCAAGTTGCTTATTTGACCTGATGAATGATTCTCAATTTGTCCAAGACCAGTATGCATAATTAAAAATAGAGCCCTATTTCAGGAACAGGACATTTACTTTGAAAGTTCAAGCAAGTTCATATGTGCTCATTTTTGTTTCACATAAAATTTAATAAGTTCTTTCTTGGGTTAGGCCTTCTATTGTTGATTTGCTAATAGATGTAAATAATGTATTATCTTTGTTCTCAGAACAAATATACTTTAACAATAGTTGACCATTATTTTACTGGTGTTTGAAGGATTTGTGTGATGCAGTTCACAGGAATATGTTTGTTATCTGTATCACTCTAGTCAATATTTCCCCTTCTCTGTTCTGGGGAACTACTATTCTTCTAATGAGTGACCTTTTAAGCAATTAAGAATATCTTTCGTGGGTAATTTTAAAAGCTTTTCTCCTCCTGCTTTCCAATGTAAACAACTTTCATTCTCCAAGCAGAGTTCCTGGGAGATAGATGTTAACAGATTGCAAGTCAGACAATGGATAATTGGTCAAAAATTCAATACATGACACTAATTACAGCATTGTAGACATCAACAAAAATGTTTCAGGGTCCAACGCTCAGTTATATTGCTGGTCTGATCACTATAGCTTGCAAAGCACTGAATAACAACGTGCAGACTGCCTTTAGGTTGCTTCTTGGAGACAGAGGGGTAGTGATAACCAGCATTCCCAAACTGTTGATAAGGTTTTATTCTGCCAAGACTTTGGTAAAATTAGAGCTGGTTCTAGTGATATGGTAGTGCCAACTTCTGAATACGACAAAAATGAAAAATACTATTTGTATTAGCAGTGGAATAATATTTTTTAATTTCCATGAACTGGGAAATTGTATCATGTTAACAGATTATATTCCATGTGATGTGGAAGTACATGAGTTATAGGCTCAGGAACCTAGGGGGAGATTATGTCAATGTCAATGCGCTAAATATAATATGTTCTAATGATGTGTTCAGAAGAATAATGTTTTATAGTGTTTTTAAATTGCTGAATGTTTATATGTTCCTGTTTTTTGGAGATACCATCTTTGTATTGTAAATCACCTCGAGATTACGAGAGTGAACTTAATAAGCTTAATAAATAGGAACAGTGCCATATGTACCCGCTTCAACTTGTGGAGCATTATACTAATCATTGAAGTGCAAAACCACAAGGGATCTGTAACAATTTAATTGGATTGCTTTGTGAATCCATTTGGAACAATACAGGCAGGTAGAGGCAGCTGCCTGGGCTCCCCACAACACTGAGACTGGTTGGGCATAACTGTATAACGCAGCACAGGAACAGCTCAAATGTTGTCGTTGTTGTGTTTCTTACCCATCTGCCACCACGAGTTTGCAGAGTGGGTTACAACAATTTTTTATTAAAAAAAACAGTATTAAATACAGCTGAAACAATCTGCACTCAAGAGGGGTTTGTGGGTCCTAAAAGTGCATCTCAGGGGTCAGGGTAAAGAGATGCACCTTCAGAAGATTGGATGGGAGAAGAACTTAATACAGTGGTACCTTGGGTTAAGTACTTAATTCGTTCCGGAGGTCCATTCTTAACCTGAAACTGTATTTAACCTGAAGCACCACTTTAGCTAATGGGGCCTGCTGCTACTACCGCGCCGCTGGAGCACGATTTCTGTTCTCATCCTGAAGCAAAGTTCTTAACCTGAGGTACTATTTCTGGGTTAGCGGAGTCTGTAACCTGAAGCGTATGTAACCCGAGGTACCACTGTAATGAAAGTGCTTTGGGGAACAAATTCCACAACTTAAGGGCTGCCACATAGAAGACCCTCTTTTGGAGCCAGCACTCTTCTAAACTTCTCAGAGCAGTGGAACTACCAAGTGGCCCCCTTCTGATGATCTTAACTTCTTAGATGTTCTATAGGGAAAAAGGTAGACTTTCAGATATTTGGGGCCTAAATATGTTCATGGTCGCTTTTAAAAATATGGTCATGTGACTGGGATGAAGTGAATAGACATGAAAGGATGGAATAGCAAGTTCAGGTTGGATATTTAGAATGCAATAAGTACCACTGATGACAAATATTCTTATTTGGTGTATCAGATCATAAAAACATATGAACCTCTTTTTAAACAGGGGTATCTACAGGCGAAAGCTTCTCTCCTCATTTAGACATATCAGAGCTTGTGGTTTGCATGTGGTGTAGCATAACTTTGGTGACATGCAACTCTCGTTTCTTTTATAAGACAAATTCAATGCATTGGAGAAACAGTCCAAATAAAGCCACATGAGTAGAATTCTGATTGCACAACGTGGCTTTCCTGTCCCCTTCCAACTACAGCCCTCCAACCTCCTTGAGGAGATACTTCTGAGCATCTGGGGATCCTTAACTGGCCTGGAATTTGGTGCTGAAAGTTGCAGGGAACTCCAGTAGAAACTGATGTACCTTCACACACAAGTTGTGGATGCAAGTCATTGCTTTGTTAAGCATACGGCACAAAGTTTCCCAGGAGAAATACAGAACACTGTACAAAGTTTACTTCCCTGGAAAGTGGAAATATTGCCTTCTTTTGAAATGGTCAGCATCACAGTTAGTGGTGATATGTTTGAGGATAGTAGCATGTATTACTGTTAATCTATAATTATAATCTATAATCTATAATGCCTTAGTTTAGGTCAGTAGTAGAATAAAGGCATCCATAGAAAATTGAGCAACAATCTTGTGACTTCTTAAAAAAGACATTACATTTGGTATTATGAAACTAGCTGGTAGTGCAGTTTTTTAAATGGATGATACAGTTTCCATTCTACCTTTTTTTCAACACTGAACACAATACCTAACTTTTTCATGGTAACAGTGATCTGAATGAACCCAGATTGCTGATTTACAACAGGCCAATTAAATGCCAATGAGGGGTAAAAACATATTGTTCTGTCACTAGGGCGTCTAAAAGCTGATCCTCTATATATGATTTGACTGATCATAAGAATTGCATGATGGTAATAGCAGTAATCTCTACAGTGATATCTGAGAAATCTTATTCTCCTTTTGGATAACAGTTTGCTTTTTATCTTCTGAGGTGTACTGATTTTTTTTAGAATAATAATGGCTTGGATGATGACTGCTCCTTTGGGTGTATTTAAGTCATTAGTAACCAGGTGAAAATAGACCTGTCTCCTTGCAACCTTCTCTTATTTCCCATGCTTGGTTCACCATAATCTCTCTTATTTCAATACCAATTAAAGAAACTCCCAGAAGTCCATTTAATTCTCTTGCTCTTAATTCCACCCCTGTGGTAACAAAGCAAATCCCCAGCCTTCTGTCCCTTTCAGAATCTCTTCTCCAATAGATAGAAATTAACTAAGCACAAGTGTTAAGAAGCTATGGTGTTAAAGTTGTCTAGTTTTAAAAAGGAACATGACATTATTCTAGTATGCTTTTCCCTTTCCTGCCAGGTCATAAGCATCCTCTCCAGTATAAAAGGTGAGGTTTACCTCTTTTCTGACAGGAACCCAAGAGGGCTCCCCCCCCCATGTACACCTCTTAAAGTCACATTAACTTTTCTAATTCATCTTCTGTTAATAATTAGGTAGAGATTACTTTCATTCACATCCTATAATATAGATCACAAATGTTTTGACAAGCCACATGGACATAGTTTCAACTATCTGAGTTAATTACTTTGCCGTTGTTGTTTAGTCGTTTAGTCGTGTCCGCCTCTTCGTGACCCCCTGGACCAGAGCACGCCAGGCACTCCTGTCTTCCACTGCCTCCTGCAGTTTGGTCAAACTCATGCTGGTAGCTTCAAGAACACTGTCCAAACATCTCGTCCTCTGTCGTCCCCTTCTCCTTGTGCCCTCCATCTTTCCCAACATCAGGGTCTTTTCCAATGAGTCTTCTCTTCTCATGAGGTGGCCAAAGCACTGGAGCCTCAGCTTCAGGATCTGTCCTTCCAGTGAGCACTCAGGGCTGATTTCCTTAAGAATGGAGAGGTTTGATCTTCTTGCAGTCCATGGGACTCTCAAGAGTCTCCTCCAGCACCATAATTCAAAAGCATCAATTCTTCGGCGATCAACCTTCTTTATGGTCCAGCTCTCACTTCCATACATCACTACTGGGAAAACCATAGCTTTAACGATACGGACCTTTATCGGCAAGGTGATATCTCTGCTTTTTAAGATGCTGTCCAGGTTTGTCATCGCTTTTCCCCCAAGAAGCAGGCATCTTTTGATTTCGTGACTGCTGTCACCATCTGCAGCGATCATGGAGCCCAAGAAAGTAAAATCTCTCACTGCCTACATTTATTCCCTTTCTATTTGCCAGGAGGTGATGGGACCAGTGGCCATGATCTTCGTTTCTTTGATGTTGAGCTTCAGACCATATTTTGCGCTTTCCTCTTTCACCCTTGAGGTTCTTTAATTCCTCCTCACTTTCTGCCATCAAAGTTGTGTCATCTGCATATCTGAGGTTGTCGATATTTCTTCCAGCAATCTTTATTTTGGTTTGGGAATACTTTGTACACAGCGGCTATTTAGACAATCAATGTGACTAGTATACAACTGGAGCTATTAACACTTATCATTGGTAGTAATATGATGCCACAACTGGTGAAAAAAGGAGCAGGGTGGGGGGAAAGCTACAGACTAGCTGTATAGTTGAAGCCAGGCAGTTTTCATCTTCATTAAATTGCTATCCTGCCCTTCCTTCCGAAAGAGCTTAAGGCTTGCTGAACTAAAAAGATATAATCATATTAAAACCATAGCCACTGACTAAAATTCTGTCTCAAAGTACAAAACATAAAAACATAATGTCACTAAACAGATAAATTCCTTATTCCTGCGATGTACCATTAGAAGCAGGTAATTGTGGTAAAATGAGATCTAGACCGGGGCGGCTAACCTCCTTTTGGCCTCAGTGCCACATTCACTCTTGGCTAACTGTCTGAGGGGTAAGTGCCAATGGTGGGTGTGACCACCCCACACCCTTGCCTTTTTGCACTTGTGCAGCCAACAACCCCCCTCCCAGCTGATCTACACAGATCATTACCATGCCTTCTCTGCTCATCAGGTGACTGATCTGGAAACAAAGAAGTGAGCAGTTTGCATCCCTCTCAGGGTGCTGGGCTTCACCCATAATCTTACATTTACTTTAATTTTTGTTTTGTGCTTGCAAATCCCTCTCCCCACCCCCAAATGACAGGGATTTGCAGGGGCAGAAAAAATCACTGGGGGTTAGATTAGGCCCTCAAAGATGGCATTAGCCACCACTGGTCTGGAAGCACCATGCACAGCAGGCTTCCTCAAACTCAGCCATTTTTGGCCTACAACTCCCATGATCCCTAGCTAGCAGGACCAGTGGTGAGGGATGATGGGAATTGTAGTCTCAAAAACATCTGGAGGGCCGAGTTTGAGGAAGCCTGATGCAGAGCAATACCAAGGTTTACAAAGTGAAGGAGAAAGAAAGGATGTAATAAAATGACAATGGTTACCTGTTACAGTCAGAGAAAGAAGAGAGAAGGGGTAGCTTTCCTGATATTCTAGGCAAGCAACCAGTGGTCCATGAATCACCTCCAAACAGAAAAGCACTTCTTGAAAGAGAGCTCTAGGCTTGTCTTATCTTAAGCTTCCTGACAAAGAGAAATGTGGAGAAGAGGCAAGGAGACGGGATCTAGCTGGGACTGAAGGAGTCTGCTCTCCTGAGCACCCACAAAGACAAACAGGCTTAGAAGGGAGAAGTGTGGTGCAGCCTCCTGAAGAATCTTCCAAAGCTGAGCAACTTGAGGTCTAAAGGTCAAGGCAACCTTAAGCTATTTTAGTGTTTATGGTTGCACCCAGCAATGTTGCTCAACTGACAACAGAGCTCAGCTGACAGAGAAGACTGTACAGTCAGTGAAACAGGAAGGGAAAGAGTTTTCAGGGATTCTCCCTTCCTCGCTACAGTCCCCAGCACCAGAAATGTTCCGCAGAGTTTGCCACCCCTCTGTAACAAGATCTAGATGGGATGGGGAGGTGTCCTTCCTACTCCTTTGCCTTACCACCAGCTGTTGGACACAACCCAATGAGGGGGCAAAGAATCTCACACATTTTGCATGGGAGTACACAAAACACAAGAACGTACATAGATACTTTCTCCAGAAGGCAAAGTAGTTGCCCATGTCAATATTTCATGTTGTGTGGAAGGACACAAAGCACAGTATTTCATGCAAGCCATCAACTGGTGACTGGTTCCATCACTATGCCACGAAGCATAGTGAGCCCTGGTCATAAGCAACTAGGGCTGTGTACACACTGTACCTTTAAAGCACATTTCCCCTCTCAGCAGCTGGAAATTATAACTGTGGGGGATAAACTACAGTACCCAGAATTCTTTGAGGAGGGAAACATGCTCCAAATGTGCTCTGAAGGTATAGTATGTTCACAGCCTAGCTCCCCTGAAACAGAACAAACTGTTCTCAGATCTCAAGTTGGAATTCAGATGACTTTCTATCCAAGAATGTATTGCATACCCAACTGCCAAGTACTCACTTCTCCAACTTCACACTGCTATCATTTGAGAGTAACTATTTCAAGTAACTAACTGCACATTGATTGGAGAGATCAACAGAGGTCTAGGCAAGACTCATACATTTTAGTTATTAGAATTCACTTCTTCTACAAGACAAACCTTCAAGGCTGGCTGCCAGTTTCTTTCACAAGCATCTGTTTAGCTTGCTAGCCAGCCTCTATTTCTCCTTGCAAGCAGCAGGTGCTGTTTACCTTATTCAAACATCAGCACAAGTGAAGGATAAATCCATCACTACTGCAAGCCCTCTGCATTTGCTTATAAGAAAACCGGAATCCTTGTACAGCACAGAAGAGAAGTAGCAGAAGAAAGTTTCTTCCCTCCTCCAAGCCACAGTGAAACAATTCTGTTATCAGATGGCCAAGGACACTCGTGCCTGCTGAGAGGAATTGGGGATGCCTTTTCTCAGCACTGGGACGCAGGTGGCGCTGTGGGTTAAAGCCTCAGCGCCTAGGGCTTGCCGATCGAAAGGTCGGCGGTTCGAATCCCTGCGGCGGGGTGCGCTCCCGCTGCTCGGTCCCAGCGCCTGCCAACCTAGCAGTTCGAAAGCACCTCCGGGTGCAAGTAGATAAATAGGGACCGCTTACCAGCGGGAAGGTAAACGGCGTTTCCGTGTGCGGCTCTGGCTCGCCAGAGCAGCGATGTCACGCTGGCCACGTGACCCGGAAGTGTCTCCGGACAGCGCTGGCCCCTGGCCTCTTAAGTGAGATGGGCGCACAACCCCAGAGTCTGTCAAGACTGGCCCGTACGGGCAGGGGTACCTTTACCTTTACCTTTCTCAGCACTAAAGCCTCAATGCCAGGAAATATGCCAGTTTATAAATAATATTCAATAGGCTTACACTTCAATACTGTAGATACCTTTTCAGGTAGCAATCATACTTTCCTTGCTTCTCTCTCACCTGGGTGCTAGGTATGCCTCTCAATATGGGAAGTATAAATGCAACAAATGTCAACTTTGTTGTCAAATGAAACTATCTGTCCTGTTCTTTCATTACAATTCAACTGCTACTTGGTACATTTTAAAAATGTAGGCTGCCAAACATAACCACACAAAGTCTTTCTACAAGGGGTTTTCTTGCGCTGCTTTACTCAAGGGAGGATATGGGAAGTTCTAATGCTCCTGTTAAGACGTAAGTGGGATACAAATGATGCAGACAAAATAAATGTATCTGAAGTATAGTTATTAAGGAGTGAATTGCAAAACTTAAATAAGGTAATTGTCTACCTAGAACATTACTTTACCAAAAGTAATAATTTGCTGTGGCTACAAAGTTAAGCCAATTTAGCCACAGAATTATTATAAGATTATGTAATTAACTTTCTTCCAATCATTGTAATTGTTCTAAAATAGCAGGGTATACTACAAATTATTTGCTTTTGGTTCTTTGCTATTAGCAAATTCACAAAATGTGTCAAAACATGCTTCTTTATGTAACGTGCTGTTTCCAAGGGTAGTCAACCTGGTGCTCTGCAGGTGTTGCTGGACTTATAATTGCAATCATCCCTGACCATTGGGAGAAGTCTCAGGCTCGTGGGGGCTGTAGCTCAATAACATCTGCAGGCATCACATACCTAAGCCTTCCAATTTTTGTACTTCAGTGGGTTAAAGCTCTGGAACACAATTTGTGTTTTTTAATCTTTCACACGTTTGGTAGCTCAACATAAAGCATGCTGTTCATGTTCAGTTCCCACACTGTTAGGTTTCTGAAGTGGGCTATAATTCACACACTCAGATTCAATGCCTTTAAGCATTCTTATGTAATAAAATCACTATTTGCCCAGCTTTGTTTAATTTACACCAGCTTATATGAAGTTTTATGTAACTAAGGAATATTTTTTCATTGATGTTCCTTTCAACCAAGAAAGTTTGCAACACTCAATCTGTTCTGAAAACCAGTGTTAGGTGATAGTTAAGCTAATCGCCAAATGGCACCTTAAACCTAGGCTGCGGTCGCCACAATGGAACATCTAGGTGCCATTTTCTCCCCAATGAGGTTTATCATCATCATCATTTCATTTCTATACTACTACATATTTTAAAGAAAATAATCTCAAAGTAGTTTACAACACATTAAAACATCAAACAAAACAATCCAGAACAAAACAAATTCAAGGTGCAAGGGAAATATTTCAGAACCTTCTCTAAGTGCAATTTTGCTTTCTTCGTAATTATTTACCTACTTAATTTATATAGCTACCTCATAGCAGAAGTACTCTAGGAAGCCAGTTTGGTGTAGTGGATAGTGTGTTGGACTAGGAGATCAAGGTTCAAATTCCCACTCAGTCATGAAGCTCATAGGGTGACCTTGGACCAGTCACAGCCTCTTAACCTACTTCACAAGGTCATTGCAGGGATTAACTGAGGAGTGGGGTAAACCATGTACTCCTTGGAGAAAAAGGTGGGATATAAATGCAATAAATAAGCTATTGTGCTTACCTGCCTAAGAAAACTGGAGAGGCCAGCCAGATGGAGATGTCAGGCGCCATCCTGGCATCCAGAGATCTCCACGTGGTCGCAATTGGACCTGCATTACAGTGGTGCCTCGCAAGACGAAAAGAATCTGTTCCGCGATTCTCTTCGTCTAGCGGTTTTTTCGTCTTGCGAAGCAAGCCCATTGACAGATTAGCGGATTAGCGCTATTAGCGGCTTAGCGGCTTTTATTATTATTATTTTTTTAAAATAATATTTATTAAAGATTTTCAAATATAACAGAAAAAGAAAAACATCCAAATTTAAAACCTAATTTTCATTGGCATCCTTCCAGGACTTCCCCTCCCCTCCCCCTCTTGTATTCCAATTCTTTCAAATAGATTCAACAAATTCTTACCCCAAATTTTAAAATTATTTATCATTGACCCAATTTAAAAAATATTTTCCCATCCCCTAAAATCGACCTGTTCCCTTCCACGAGTTCCCCTCTTTAATATGCAATACAGATTAAAATAAACAGAAAAATAGAAAAAAGAATAAAATGTAATTTAACACCCTTTGGATTCCAAATTTCCCTCCCCCCTTTCCCGGTTGCGTTCCCAATGTCCGTCAATATCTACTGTCATCCTGGAGCTCCCACATCTAAACCACAGTCCTTCACCAGTCCGCTTTGCCGTCTTTTTATTAGTCTTTGCCGTCTTTTGGTCATCTTTGATTTCACATGTCCAATCTTGGAAGGAGTCTATCTTCCAACTTTGTCCAGTTCTTGTTATTCTTGTTGTTCTTGTTGTTCTCTCTCCTCCTCTTTTTTTTTTTTTTTTCCTGCTCTCCTGCACAAATGTTCTAATTCCAAAAAGCTTCTAATTCCTCTGCAGAGGCTTTGTTATTCAGGAACAAAACATTACGTCAAGTCCCTTCCATTCTTCAATAGATAAATCTATTGTCTCCTTTAGTGTGTAGACCTCTGTAGACAAAATAGTGTTCCATTTCTGCAGTTTCCCAGGAGATAAAAAGTCCTATTCAAATTCGATGCCAACAATACTTGTAGTGTCCCACAGCTCCTCTAGAGGGATTATAGTAACTCAGTTTCCTTCCCGATCACACCCAACAGTCAAAGTAACTTATTATTCCTTGTTTTAAACAATTTATATCCAATTTGTAACAAATGTGACCAGCAAAGTCCTCGTAACCAAGTTCTCTTTTTGTTCTTCCGCTTTGACAGCTCCTTTGACAGCTGTCAAAACCTCTATTTCTCCTCTCCCGGCGCTCTTACGGATCGCTCCCGGGGTTTCCGGGGGGGGGGTTGCCTTTTAATTCACATTCCACTTTTCTCCTCCAGCCCAGTCTTATAATTTTCCATCGCGAAGTTAATAATTTTATCAAAAAAAGGTTGCACTCGATCTTAGTTGTCAAATCCTTTGCTTTAGCTCCTCTACAACAGGGGGGAGGCTGACTTCCTTTTTGCACCTCCCCCGCTCGCTCCGAATTTAAAAAGAATTTTCCCCCTTTTTTAATCCAAGTTCCAATTACTCACGGGTTATTCTTTTAAAGTCCAAATTTTCAATGGAAGAAGTCAGCGCTCTCCGTCGAATGGCATGCGGCTTCGCTCGGCAGGGGAAGCGGAGGACTCACAGCACCAGCACCACCACCACCCCGTCACCCGCTCCGCAGCCTTTAAAAAGGCTCCTTCGCGGGTCGGGGGGGACGCAAACGGTGCCCGCTGAGTCACCATGCCCATGGGTTTCAGCGCCCATGGTTTTTGAGGGTCCCCGCGTCGCCGGCGCGGTAGAACCCAGCCCTTGCCGAGCAGGCTCCCTCCGGAGCTCGGAGGGAGTCCGCCATTCAGCGATGGCGCCAACCCGGAAGTCGCGGCTTAGCGGCTTTTAGCGGCTTTTAGCAGCTTATCGGATAAGCGGCTTAGAAAAGGGGGGGGAAGGGGGGGAAAACCCGCAGGAACTCGCAAGACATTTTCGTCTTGCAAAGCAAGCCCATAGGAAATTCGTTTTGCGAAGCACCTCCAAAACGGAAAACCCTTTCGTCTAGCGGGTTTTCCGTCTTGCGAGGCATTCATCTTGCGGGGCACCACTGTAGTAGCAAAACATGCCTGGCGTGTAATTTCTGACACTGCTGCAAACTGAGAGGCTGCATTAAAATCTGAATTTGCATTGACCAACAATGTAGTTTGTAGGTGATCTCAGACTTTGATTTTGCTCTGGGCAGAGCCTAAGTGCAACAGTACTCTCCCCACTTGTGATTCACAGCAACTGGCATTTAGAGGCATATTGCCTCTCACAGTGGAAAAAGAACACATGGCAGAAATAAATTTCCCCTTTATATCCCAAACTATCTTGATTAGGTGGGCAGCAAAGCCCACAGCCCACCTCCTTTGCAAGCTACTGTAGACCCTGATCCTGCTCACAGTTAGGCAACTTAATTTAATCAACTGTGTGAAGGACAGCTACCTCTATGTTGATCAAGCATTTACCGGTATTGGATGTTAGAAAATCTTGCACATCCTGGAGAGTTTCCTCCATGAGTCCACAGGAAGTGTTAACTCCACACATACACACCGCATGCAGCTGCCTGCAGCAGATCCACTGCTGCATTGAAGGATCCCCAAGCAGTGCAAGGGACTGCCCTGGAAAGTGGGGTTGCAAAAGCAAATGACCACACACAATCATTGAGATCTAAGCTATTGTGTGTCTTGTTTAGAATGCTGAAAACATTAGAATTTAAATTGCTGGATAGCCCAGAGCTAAAGTATTTCTAGCAGAAGCAAATTTTCAAAATTCACAAAGGAAAACAATGAATACTTCAGCCTTACAAGTAAGGAAATAGGGAACTTCTTGGTGCTAATTCACATACAATATCATCTGCCTAAAAAAGTCAATGTTGTACAATCAATGGAAAAGCAATGACATAAAAGCATTTACAAGTGGCTTAAAATCTAATGGTGGCTCTCATGCACCCTTCACCACCTTGTACAGCTTTCAATATGAACTGCAGCCCCTGCACATAACATGCCAAAGCAATAGTGCACATGAAGAGATCTACACATAGTGGGGTGATTGTGGCATGGTCCTCAAAAACAACACGTAGAGATTAGTGCCCAAGACATATTAAAGTGCTTAAAACAAGTATTAAATAAGTTAACAGGCAAACTTTAGTCTTCTTAATTCCTAGGCACCTTGCTTTAAGAGACCAAGTTTAAGAACAGTTTGCAAGACTGTACAGCAACTGGCATTTAGAGGCATATTGCCTCTCACAGTGGGGGGGGGATGAAAGCTCTGCTGTGCCTATGTAATTCCATGCACACACATAAAAGAGCTTGCTGGATCAGCACCCATATTTACATATAGGCTTATCACTTAAATTACAAGCCACTATATTGCTCCCCGCCCGTTTACTTTCAAAAGTACAATTTAACTATATCCTTCATAAACCTCAATACCTTGGTGTGAGCAGTTTGCTTCATGAAAACATCACAGATGACAACAACTAGGGCACTGCTGATATAGGCCTATATCTTTTTTTTTAAATAATATTTATTAAGATTTTGGAAATTACAAAAAGAAAAATTGAACATACAAAGACAGAAACAAAAACAAAAACAAAACACTACATAAAACATTAAATTAACAAAACAAAACAAAAACAATTAAAAACACTTCCAATATTTTCAAATCTTAACTTTCATACACTTGTTTCATTGACTTCCTCAACGCCTCCCTTTTTGTATTCCACTTCAATTAACTATTTCAGCAAGTCCTTTCCATCTTCATCTATTTTCTATCTTAAAGTTAATTTTAACATATTGTAACCTAGTTTTTTCCCTTTTAATGCATTAACAATCTATCTATACCTAGTTCCTTCTAACATTTCTGCCAAAGCCATATAGCTTCATTCCACCTTTTTTCTAACATTCATTAATTTTACAATATTTCCGTAGATAATCTTTAAACTTTTTCCAGTCTTCTTCCACCAACTCTTCTCCCTGGTCTTGGATTCTGCCAGTCATTTCCACCAGTTCCATATAGTCCATCAACTTCATCTGCCATTCTTCCCGGGTGGGTAAATCTTGTGTCTTCCTGATATAGGCCTATATCTTAGTGCAAAGTCAAACCACTCCAAATATAATTTTTATCAACGAAGCATTTTAGTTGGTTAAATTCCAACATGACCTGGAGATGAAGCTTTGGCAATGTGATATTACCATTTTAATGCAGATGTGGGCTTCTGAAACTGAGAAATGTAACATGATCTTTTGGTTTGAAAATACATATCTATTAACAGTCCTGGCCATGACATGAGATTGGGTTTACTATCATTAAATTGGCAATATGCATAGCACAGTTCTTTATTTTATTTCTGACACAGCTTACTATAATTAACATGCATAAGCAACAGTCAAATATAGAGAGGATTCACTGCACTCTACCAATTAAGTGCACTAAAATTACTAGTTGGAAAAATTTAGGTAGACAAGCTGGGCAGCATAAGTTTTGAAGTTGGCGCCAGAAATCATAATACCCCAAGCCAAAAAAGCCAACTCTACAGTAAACACGCCAGGTATTATCCATGTCAGGCATTTACTCATTTGATTTGGAATTTTAGCAGCTACTTTGCAAGCTAAATGAAGGGGTTTTCTGAAGTAGTTTACACTGAGCAGGTGAGTTATAATTAAGAGTAAGCTGCCTTTTCTTTACTTCAGATTAAACAACAACAAAAAAAAGGATGGCTAAACATGGAAGTAGTGACTTATGTGAAATATTCATTTTTTCCAAATTATTTTTAATCACAGCAACCCCAAATCTAATCAGATTCTTTCACTTGTGTTGAATTCATCTACTCCCAAATGCCTATAAAAATAGATTATACAGCATTGTGCAAATTCACACACACAGGAAAAAGCTCCTTTCTGCTGTGTGCAGAAGCTTTCCAAAGAGCTTCTTACCCCTCACTCAATCCATGCTGGAACCTTCTGCATCTTCATCTTGATAACAGCCATCAACATACACTGCTATTTTCACATGCAAAGCAGTAGAGTCAGCAAAGAGGCTGTTAGCAAGCAAGTCCTGTTAAGTACAGAAGTGGTAAGGTTGCCACATGGGCACTAAGACAGATGCCACTAACATACAGGAAGGACTCTGCTCCAATACTATGCTCACA
This sequence comes from Podarcis cretensis, assembly GCF_951804945.1. NCBI lineage: Eukaryota > Metazoa > Chordata > Lepidosauria > Squamata > Lacertidae > Podarcis > Podarcis cretensis. Next base: position 94,929,567 of record NC_137175.1, read on the forward strand.
GAACTGGAGAAATATTTCCTATAGTTCCACTAGTTGAGAGCCAGAAATTTTTTAGGCCTCAACTTTATACAGTGGTACCTCTGGATATGAACGGGATCCATTCCAGAGCCCCGTTCGCATCCTGAGTAGAACGTAACACACATCTGCGCAGGTCGCGTTTTGCCGCTTCTGTGCATGTGCGTGACATCATTTTGAGCGTCTGCGCATGCACGAGCGGCGGAACCCGGAAGTAATGCGCTCCGTTACTTCCGGGTCGCCGCAGAGCGCAACCCAAAAATGCTTAACCTGAAGCTACTTCAACCCAAGGTATGACTGTACACAACTGAATAAATATTTTTAAAAACATCATCAAATGAGCTAATATTTGCATGTTGCATAGTGAGCATCCATCTATCAGGAGAAGAAGGCAGAAATACAGGGACAATTCTCTATCGTTGCCCTAATGATGTTATGAAAATTAAGACTTCTCATTGAGTAAGCAATCTTAAGTACTGGTTACAGCATCTGCAAAAATTGAAGCTCTAACAACAAAGACTGATGTTAACACATCAGAGAGATCTGCTGCATGCGCTCACTGCAGAATTTCCCAGACTACATGAACCCCATCCTGTTAAAATGAATTAGCAGTAGCTACCCTGCCTGTTTCAAACAACTAATGCCTCTCATTTCATTATCTGTACTCTCCATGCATAATACAACAGCCACTGGTTCTATGTTGTACAATCGCTTTAACTGCTCAAATGATTATTTCAGGATGTGACATTCTTACTGATCAAGCAACTTCAATTTACCGTATTTTTCGCTCTATAACACGCACCCGACCATAACACGCACGTAGTTTTTAGAGGAGGAAAATCCATAGGCATGCCACCCGTAGGCATTCCCTCCATAACACGCACAGACATTTCCCCTTACTTTTTAGGAAGAAAAAAGTGAGTGTTATGGTGCAAAAAATACGGTATATCTCTATGGTGCAGAAAGAGAGCACACAGATGCTAGCAATATGTTGGCTGACAGACATGTGAAGCAGAATTTTTCAGACCTCTACTCTTTTTAAAACAAATAAAGTCTCTACTCTTTTTAAAACAAATGCTGTCTCTGATTTGTATTTTACATCAGTGCTTACCATTAAAATTGTCCCATTATGATAGCACGACCAGAGTGGCTAAAGTGTTTCAGAAGCAAAAATGTAGTAATTAATGCCATGAAGGCACAAATGAATAAATGTAACACGTTTACACCTGCATCAACAGGTTGCCAGATTGACAAAGTTACTGCCTACCATCTGCATATCTGCACCCCTTTCTTAGTTATTAAGAACAAGGATGTTTTAGATGGGCGCTGGCCTGGTTGCCAACACCTTACTAAGCCAAACCATGGTGGCTTAGTGAGAGTGCACAAGCTCCTGGGGAGGAGATTGGAGCCACTTCATTACTACTCAGTTTTACTGCTGCACTGAGCTCAGTTACTGCATGGCTTGATATGCTGTCTGACCCCAAGCACATGGTTTCACTTTCTCCGGACTAAGAATGGTTTGTTCTTGGTTTACAGCTTGTCCAGGAGAGCCACATGACAACACCAGAAAGGAGGCCTGGGTGCAACCTGAAACCTGCATAGCATCTAAAGCTGTCTCTTTTGAATGGCTGCTGTATCTTTCAGTATTCATGACTCTTACCAGATGCAGGCACAGAGGAGTTTTATCTCAGGTCAGCTTTTTCTGTGTGCCCCCCGACACCCTTGATTACTGTATTGAATGAGGAGATCTAGAAAACTCAAAAGTATTTGAACTATTTTGTGACACTTTGGCTGGCCAAATAAAGCTATTGCCCTAATACATATGTTTTCTTATCGGTCAACACAACTACCTTTAGCAGAGATTCATCCACCTGGCAAGGTGTTAATACAGGAACATGGACTATCGGGTGGAATATAATTTTTGAATAAACAGCATCCAGGACATTTTGAAAGAAATGCTAAACCTGCTTCTTCTCTTGTGAAGAATTTTTGGTATATAAACTTGAGATAAGCAACCCACTGTGGCGGGAAGGTAAAAGGTGTTTCCGTGCACTCTGGTTTCTATCACATTGTCCCGTTGTCCCATGCTGGCCACATGACCCAGAAAGCTGTCTGTGGGCAAACAACAGCTCCCTCGGCCTGAAAGTGAGATGAGCGCCGCAACCCCATAGTCGCCTTTGACTGGACTTAACCATCATGGGGTCCTTTACCTTTACCTATATAATCCTCACATTATCGAAAATGAAACTCCTGTATCTGTACAAATTTCAAGTGGATTCCATCTATTTATGCTCCTTCTAAGCAGAAGCATTTAGTATCTTACTTCTCTCACACACAAGGTGTACAAAAATGATCCTCATAAAGAAAAGATATGCATAAATGAGGATGGAAAGGTACATAACCCTTTAACTGAACTGCTGTTCTCCCATTACAACAAAAACACTTTACATTAAGCTCAAAATTCCATGCCAAACATACATAAACATAACACTATTATTTTATATCCCAAACACTTTTAATTACATAGTAAGTACTATAACAAAGCTTAAGTACATTCTAGATCACTCTCCAATAATGAATTGTTTGTATTATTTAATAGATAAGAATCACAGGGCATTGATATTTCATAGGCTGAGGCATCAAGAATAAGGGGGGAAAGACATAACAAAAAGAAAAACTAAGCTGATCTCTGTCAACATGTTAAAAGTGAAAGCAAGCTCTAGTTAACTAATATTTTTGTATGAACATAAATTTCTGTGTTAAAGACATTAGGTAAAGGTAAAGGGACCCCTGACTGTTAAGTCTAGTCACGGACGACTCTGGGGTTGTGGTGCTCATCTCGCTTTATGGGCCGAGGGAGCCGGCGTACAGCTTCCAGGTCATGTGGCCAGCATGAGTAAGCCACTTCTGGCGAACCAGAGCAGCGCACGGAAACGCCGCTTACCTTCCCGCCAGAGCGGTACCTATTTATCTACTTGTACTCTGATGCGCTTTCGAACTGCTAGGTTGGCAGGAGCTGGGACCGAGCAACGGGAGCTCACCCCGTCGCGGGGATTTGAACCGCCGACCTGTGGTTTAACCCACAGCACCACCCGCGTCCCTATTTAAAGGCATTAGTCTGATTCTAATTAAGGTCAGAGTTTATTCATTCTCGGACTCCAAAGCTCACTTAACAATTCTTCATTTTTACAAATAGTTTTCAGTGATGTTCCAAGCAGCTTTAAATTTCACCCTTTGTAAACTGCAAAAGAAATTAATTTCCAAGTGCACCAATGCAGTCTACTCAAGTTTTTGATCCTAAATAACAAACCAAATGGACTAGTTTATTTCCTACTTGCCCATACCCATCACTCCCAGTTTTACATCAATATACAGATTCTCAGTGCCTGAAAGACTGAGATAAGCAACCAGTTACAAGTAAATATCTTCACCAATGCAACATATCTGAAGCTCTTTGAAAATAAAAAGGAGCATGGTATTAAGGGAAGCACTGCCCCCTCTCTCTTTGAATTCTGCTGACTGGAAGCTGCCTAGGCAGATAACAGCTGACATGTCAGAGGATGAACAAGTTATTTAAGTTTTGGAAGCTGGAGCTGTCTGAAGTTTTGCACACAATTTCCCCACAGGTTGGATGAAAAAAACAAAAAGTGACCCCAACAGCTTATTTAGCAGTTTAAGTTTTCGAAATGCTATCCAAACACTCTGCTCATAATGGTTCCATACAAGACTACCAGCCTGGATCAGGAGCCTGGGAAGCGAAAAGCCACAAGGGCTACCACCGTTTTACATTCTGGCTTATAGTAAACAGTGTTAAGCTTAACTACTATTAACATCAGTGACAACCACTGTTAAAGAGAAAATTTGTTCCAGAAAATGGAAATAACTATCCTCCCAAAAGTATCTGGCAATTTGCTTTGCAGGGCATTGACATTACATCTCCTAGTCCAAGGTATATGGGAAGACTCATTCACCCACACTGAAGTAGGACAACGTCACTCGTACACTGTTTGAACAACAAAGTTCTTTTTAGCATGTGGTAATGTCTTCTACTGCACAATACATGTTGGCTATTTGGGGGAATCAATTAAGCAAAACAATTCTCACAATCTATTAATTTCATTCCAAGAAGTTTAAAAGACAGTAATACATAGAATAGCATCAGGTAAGTTTGCAAACTTTATCCAGGATTTGCATAATATAAGATTTACACTGACTTTTACCTGCATGGAAACTTTGAAGTGCACATTTTAAATGCATTTTAATTGAGGATGGGGGGGAGTTTCAGAGAGGAACTGCATTAGAGCATTCAGGAAGTGTACAAGCCTGTGGAGAATTAAGGTGCAATCTCTACATTAATCCAGGAGCTACAGATCAGATCAGTTCATACTGAAATCTACAAGGATCAAATTCCTTAAGCATGTCTAATTAGAATGGATGTCTCTTAGCCATGATCTATTCTGGACTAGCTTTCAGTAGTAGCAGATTATTACTACCTTGGGCTATTTCATTTAAAACCCACCCATGGAAAAATATTCTGCCATTTTACTATGGATCTTAGTACAATCTACCTGATGATACATTTTGCTACAATACTTGTAACATCATTTTACTGCTCTACATTTAGGATAAATGTTGACCTTCTAATTCATGTGTTTATTTCAGCATTTGTTTTAGCTTAGAATGCAATGAGACTAGCAAGCTCAAGTGAACACAAAGGAACTTACTGTGATGTAAGTGAAGATTATCTTTACAACTGATTGCAAATATTCCACATTATTCTGTTTACACTGCAGGGATTGTAATCCTTCATGAACATTTTTCATATAGCAGGAGAAGGGAATGTAAACATTTACAGAGATGATAAAAAATATCAACACAACAGCTGGCAAAGATCATAAGGAAATTGGTACAACAAGAGAGCCAAGTTTTTGCCTTGCATTCTCTGGAACTAAGATGCCAACAGATCTTCACAAATTTAATGTTTGTTACCCTCTCGGATTCCCATCTCCCCATCCCCATCTGACTATTTACTTTAGGTGGTCAGTGAATCAACCTCTGAAGCAAATGTTTTAGGATTATAGCTTTAGGGATATCTGCACAGTAGCCTTTTGGTATTGGCTAATGGTTAACCAAAAGATTATATTGTTCTCAACCAGGAAAATCACCACAAGCTAGCCTACCTGGCAACCTTTAGCTCAAGTAGTGTAATGGGGTTTTTTAGACACAAACTTTAAAAATACATGAATATAGGATGTAAGATTACATTGGGCAGTATCCAACTAACTCATTAACATCAGGGCAAGGATTTTTGCTTGCCCAACAGAACTCCACTCCCTGTCCTCTCCCCCTGTGCTCCCCAAATCTGTTCCAGATGGCTGGGGGTAAACTCTCAAATCAGACTTAGGGACTTGTATTGTGATTAGCTTTAAAATCAGATTTTGAGAAGAAGCACTTCTTGTAAATAAAATTTTAAACCCCAAAAAACCAAAAGCCTTTAATCAGAATTCTTGAATCAGCAACTCATTTCACAGCTGGGTTGCAGTAGTCTCTGCTTTTATGGCTCCAGGAAATAAATCCCATGTCTAATCAATGCTTTTTACTAGTATTTGCAATTGGGCGAGTCTTAGCAGAGATTAGCACCCCTTTCAATATTAATTACATTTTAGCACATAGATGTGCTAATGCATGTCTTCTACAAATCACCACTAAAACTGAGCTTTTGCAGCAATCTGTTAAAAGGCATTTAAAGCAGGCAACAAGAACCAAAAAATTAGATACGTTGTCTTATCTCCAAGAGGTGTTGTTCATGTTTAATGGCAAACAAAACTACAAATTTTAACGAAGAAGCAAGTCACTATTGGGTACACCAGCTGTGGATCATCACCATATGCACAAGATAATGGAAATATGAAACTGACATCAAAACCAGGAAAAAAATCAGCACTTATGCTTCTCAGTATAGACTGCAGCTATAATCCAGACTCTTGGCAGGTTGAAACTATGCGCAGACAGCTAACCCCAGCAACCTCTTCTTTAATTCTCTCTCATTTATCCTTCACAATGTGAAGGGGACATAAGGACAGGTACCCGTGTGGCTTATCACTTCATGATTGATTAGTTACATGAGTGTGAGACCAGCAGTATTCAAACACTGTGGCAGCAAACCTACTTTTCATGTGAATATGCTACAGTGCAACACACACCACGGGGAGTAGGATTCCAAGTCTATCCTATGCTGCTATAGCATATTTAACAATAGCTAGCACAGATTACACACAGGCCTCTTAAAAACCTCTCTTCTCAACTCAAAACAGTTGGGAAATTAATATGATTTAATTTATAGCAATACTTTCTGTCCAGGTCAGTTTCTGCGTTTGCTTGTAAACTTTTGAAAGACTATTGAGAGACTTTACTTTTGAAAGACTATTGTGAGGCTGTCCTTAGACATCTGTTTTGAACACACAGCTTGACGGTCCTCGCTACCTCTCTGTTATGTTGTACATATGAACTTTGATAGGTTACTCCTATAATTTGAATGATATTATTCTATTATATATTTTCTACTAACTATTTGCCCATGTGTTGTGTTTGTATTGTTGTGATTTGCTCCTAACTAGTTTTGGACTCCTGCAAGTCCTTCACAGTTTTCAGTCAGAGTGGGGGTCTCTACAAGGCCCCAAGCCTCTTTCTCTAAAGAGGTCTCTCCAGGGTCAACGTTGGATAGATCCTAATTGCTACATGCCTGGTAGTTCATGCACTGTTTTTCATTTGCAATCAATCCATATCTACCGCTAATGGACAATGTAGAACTGTTAGCAGACCTGAACCAACTATGAGGTTGTCCAATGCATTTTTTTATATACCACTGTGGACCACTGGCCTGATCCAGCAGACTTTTCTTATGTTCTTAAAGAAGCAGTGGTAGCTTATGTGGGGTATAGGGCCCAAGCAGGTAAGAACTTTAAGATTAACAAAACGTATCTCTTGGATAGTTCCATTCATGTGCAGTATTTCAATGGCAAAAGCCTGTGAAGAGGCATTCTTGATGGCTGTCCAACAACTGGGGCAATTTGCCTTCTAGCGCAGCAGGTCCTCCAGATACACAAGTCAGTTATCTTCAATATGGAACCCACTTTTAATTTTGGACCATATATCAGTCTGCCTCTCTATGGTAACAAGATGCAAAGATAAAGGAAGATAGATCCTAATAATTGTGTAGGAGGGGAAATCAATATATAGCTTCTCATACAGGGCTGACTGAGGAAAAACTGTATTTCCTAAAGTTCTAATGAGGATTGCATTACCAGAACTGTATACTCATGATTATGCTCTGCTTGAAATCATATAATGAACTAGCCCCCTGCCAAGTATCTGATAACACTATGCAATTATAATTAGTTGATTGTTTTACTTCAGGCTATTAGTCTTCCATGGGGGACGTGGGTGGCACTGTGGTCTAAACCACTGAGCCTCTTGGGCTTCCTAGTCGTAAGGTTGGCAGTTCAAATCTGCGCAACGGAGTGAGCTCCCGTTGCTTTGTCCCAGCTCCTGCCAACCTAGCAGTTCAAAAGCATACCAGCAAGAGTAGATAAATAGGTACCACAGTGGCAGGAAGGTAAACAGTGTTTCAGTGAGCTCTGGCACTCATCACAGTGTTCCATGCGCCAGAAGTGGTTTAGTCATGACACAGAAAAGCTCTCTGTAGACAAATGCTGACTCCCTCGGCTTGAAAGCAGAGATAAGCGTAGCACACCATAGTTGAATTTGCCTGGACTTAACCGTCCAGGGGTCCTTCACCTTTAACCTTATCGGTCTTCAAAGATGTGTCCATTAAGTGATTTTTATACTAGTTATTCATTGTACCTTGCTTCATCTCCATGTATGTGTACAAACACAACAAAATATATCCAATGATGTTTTCTTGTGTTCTGGAGCAGAATAAGGCATTATAAGTGAACAAACAGTTTCTCAACACTTGTTTACCTCCTTAACATGAACGGAAGGAATAAAGATAATCGCAGGGCGGTATGACAAGTGGGAGGAGTACTGCACCCTTTGATTGCCATCCGTTTATACCCTGAAACATCTCTCTCCTCACAGTTGGGCTCCGAAACAATAAATTAATGCAGCTGGCATTGGATCCAGCTCCTTGGAGCCAAGGTCCCTTTGTCCCCGCCCCCATAAAATATGAGAGGGAGGTTGCCAATAAAATATTTGAGGAGTTGCTAGGCATTCAAATGGTGTGCGAGTGTGTGACACGTGATTATGTAGGGGTGAGGCTTACCCGCCTCTTGAATATTTGAGTACCGTATATACTCGAGTATAAGCCGACCCAAATATAAGCCGAGGCACCTAATTTTAGGACAAAAAACTGGGAAAACATATTGACTCGAGTATAAGCTGGTTCACCACACCACAAACCTGGTGGTGGCAGCAGAGGAGGAAGAACAAGCAGCCCGAAATGGCTGCTTTGAGGCTGCTCGTTCCTCCTCAGCCACTGCAGGCATGGGAGAGGCACAGCGCAGCGCAGCACCTCTCCCAACCATGGCTCCTGTGCCTGCCCTTGCAAGAGGTGGGCGGCAGCAGGACGAGCAGCGAGAAAGGGCTCCTTTCTCGCCGCTCGTCCCCTCCGCCGCCCGCCTCACTCGAGTATAAGCCAAGGGGGGCTTTTTAAGCATAAAAAAATATGCTGAAAAACTTGGCTTATACTCGAGTATATACGGTAACTTGACTATTTTATTCAAGTTGCCACCCCGGCAGCAGCTGGCAAGAAGAAACCCAAGAGATGGAAGGGATTGAGCTCCTCTCCCCTTGCACCAATTTGTCAAGCAATTGTCCCCCACATTACCACTTGTGAAGCTAGGATCCAGTTTTACTCTGTACCCTTCAGATTTGGGTACTTGATATTGATCCACTTTCATCTTCAGATCTTTATAAACTAAATTGCTCAAGTTCAAAAAGAAGAAGAAAAATCCACAATCAGTATTCTGTTGACTGCAGAGAATGCACAGCTGTTAGGAACAATAAAAATTTCAGATGTTGCAGCATCTCTCAGGACCTAGTAGAACACAAAGGAGCAAGCACCGTCAGTTCCTGGGTATGATGAGCAGGCAACTTAGAGGTTAGGCCAATACTCAGCCCCCCTCTTCCAGCTGCTGTGGGCCGGTAGCCCTTGATGCTCTTTCAAAATAGCTTCTCTCCAGGAAATGGACTCCAACAAATATCAACTGGGCAACAATGGCTATCTTCATCCAAAGGGGTCCTACAGCAATTCGTTCTTGATGAGCACTGGAACATTTTAATGGTAGCTGACTGCACCATTGTTAACTACTCAAAACCTATAAAGTGTCTGAATGTTTCTAAGCCTGTATGATATTAAGAGGTAAGACACTGTCTGTCCACTGGTGCCTAAAGATCTTTATTGCTCTTTTCTAATTTAATTGTGTCCTGCACATCCATCTTAACAATGGATAAATTTAATGCATAAGTATTCTTTTCTGAATTAATATGGCCATCACTAAATCTTTAATCTTCAACCAAAAGATGGGCAGCAACAGGAAGCCAAATATTTTACTTATACTGTGTATGCATCCTTGTTTACCTTTGAAATACCTTAGAAATTTAATCACAAAAACAGCTATCCAGACGTTCTGCTTGGCACCGCATGGTGAAAGCTTTAAACAGATTAACAAAATGAAACTGGCACTGCTGTCATGGACAGCGTCAAAGGAGAGCAAGTTTTTTTTTATTAAATTGTTATAAGAAGCTTTTGTTTCACAGGATGTTGGTAAGAAGGAACCGTATCTGGCAAACAAAATTATATTTCAAGACCATTTTGTCTTCTTCTCAACCTCCACCACCCAACCATATGTTTTTTTCAAATTCTGAAGAAAGTAAAGTGACAGGATTGTGTTGTTACAGCAAAGGAATTCATACCTTATTAACGAAGTACTAAGTGCAAACAAACCATAGCAACTATTCATAATAAGATGGCAAAACTTGGTGGTATGGTCATTTAAAAGTTAATTAAACTTTACATTAGAAGCATAAATATTTAAAAGATTTTTTAAAAATTAGACTGTTAAAGTGTTAGTGTACTGAGAGAACTAAAGTTACTAATAAATAGCAAAAATACCTATATTATTATAGTTACAACACAATTCGGGAACCATATCAATAAACATGTGGCAGAGGTGGTTACTGGTTTTTGGCTGTCTTGTGATTTCCTTAAAATTATAAATTTTAAGGAAATTATAAATTTACTGAATTAAAATTATAAAATTATAAAATTATAAAATTATAAATTTACTGAATATGGTCATTTCTATAATCATCTACCTCTGCATGTAAATTAACAAATTGGTTCTTCCAACCCTCCAGAGCAGATTTAAGGGGCATGTGAGGACAGGAGAGAAGAAATTCCAATGTACAGTCAAAAGCACTTACACTAGCAGAACCATTTAGTTGGACGCTGTCCATGACTCATCTGTTCTCAATGTAAAGCTACAAGTTAGTTCTATTCAAGTTCTAATCAGCAGGAACATTCACACATGAAGTTAACATTGATTCAAAGGTGGTGAATCTTGAACCTGCTGCCATTTCAATTATATTCAGCAAAGACATTGTTGTTCATGTAAGATTTATGTACTAGTATGAGAGGGGTGGAACTCACAATGATAATCTGCAGACCATGGTTCAAATAAACCTTTACTAAGCATATGTGCGAACTACGCCACAATTTGCAGCACAAACTATGGTTTTTCCAAGAAGCCAGAAGTCATTCAGAAAATCACAGGGCATAAGGGGAAGAGAACATTCAAAAGGTAAGCTGTTTGTTCACATAAACAGGCTGGGAAGCAGTGCCAGTCTTAGACATTTCTGCATCGAAAACAAAAACTCAGTTTAATGGCACACAAATGTAGGCTGAAGATGGGAAAATGGCCATTCTCAAATCTGCTTTCTGAAGGAAGTGTTTCATGCTCCTGCACAGAGAAATCTCTGCAAAAACTTGCCACAAAAGTGCAGAAGTAGCACTCACATTTTCTCATTACCTGCATACCATCACAATCAAAGCGAACAGTAGGCTTAGTTCACACGATTTTTAACTGAAGGGGGATTGAAATCACAAGATGACAGCATTTGTTTTAATCAATCAAAAACAAACCTAAGAAGAATACATCACACTTCAGTCTGCTTAAGGTCATCCAAATCAGTAGTGTTGCAATTAACTTGCCTACTAGTCACAGGCAACAAGGAATTCCATCCAAACAAGTAGACAGGCAGGTAGATGAGGAACCCAGTCCTCCTCTGCCAGCCCACTTGGTAGAATTAAAACAAAAAACAAAAACTACCGTAGCTTGTTAGGAGACCAACATCCTGCATTTTCATGCTGCCATGAAGGAAAAGAAACCAGGGCTTATATCTTTTTTTAAAAAAACCTGTCAGCTAATCACTTTTGTAGGCGTATTTACAAGCGTGCTTTAACATTCTACCTCCAAGTTAAGAGCACACTGAAAGCATTAAAAAAAAAAAAAAAGCTTTTGCTAATGGAAACGGTGCCTACTCAGACAACATGTATACGTATCACTGACTTCTCTTCCCAGAACAGTCATCTCATATACTTTTTATAGACAATTTCCTTTGTCTTGGTCTCATTTCCTCCATTGCCCCACTCCCTCTCGTTGTCTGGGGGCATATTTACATACTGTTTCTTTGAGTCAGTCTCTTCTGGGGCTAGTCATTCACATTTAATCATCAAGATCTTTTAACTGCAAGGGGGAAATATCTGCTTAATGCAAACAATTATGCATGAACAAACAGAAAAAATACCAAGCATAATCAAAATTGTTGTTTATATGGACTACAAAGAGAATGCTGTCAGATGTGCTGGTTCTGGTCACAAAACCCAAAGCACGGCGAGTTATCTCTCCCACCCCACCCCCCACCCTTAATGCCAATTTTAAAACATTCAGCATGAACTCTTTAGAACAAAGATCCTTGGAAAATATCAAGTGTGGACCCTGGCCATTCAGGCACATAATCAGAATGAATAATTTACAGACATTTCACTTCACTGCCACAGAAAAGAGCTGAATTCCAAGAAGCTTGGGGAGTTAAACGCTTATCTGCTAACCAAGTAAAGAGAATCAGTCAGTGTCCAGTAACCAGTCTTTCTTAGGGGCAAAAGAGCAAAATACAATTTGCTCTGCACTAATGAGATTCCATTCCTTTGTTGTAACACTTCCCACTGACCCCAACCCTTCTCTTGACCCAAGGCAATAAACACTGCCACACACCTTTTTTAAAGTTAGTTCCCAAAGAAAAGCCACTACACTCATTTAAGTCATATGTTGACTTTATAAAACAAAAATAGTCAGGCATTCTAAGAAGACGAAGCTGGGAAGAGACATGGGACACCAGCAAGTTTTCAAGCTTCAGATAAGTATCTCTGAATCTATGTTCATCTACTATGGGCATCAGAGGCCATATGGGATGTTAGGTAGTCAACATGTGGAGGTAAACTGTAGTAGTTTGATGATATAAAGACAAAAAAGTTTAGGAAAGTTAAGCTACTTTTGTATCTCTTTACCTTCTTTTTCTTTAAAACAAAATAATGTTTGATTTCTTTCATATCCTTGTTGACAGTATCACCTGACTGCTACAAAAGTGATCGGGCAGAAGGATGTCATGAATTCAACTGGTTATGCCCAAAGGATTTCTTGCAGAAAGTTGTGTGTGGTCAGCTAACAATGTGTGCAACACCTTATTATAGGAAACACTTGTGCCTTATTGTATGAAGAACCTCTTTGCTTCTCATAGCTCCTAGGATAATGAAAGAAGAATTATACCACCTGCATAAAGCAGCACTGGAATTTTTTGACCACCAATTTGCGGCAAGGAAAACAAAAGAGATTAAACAATTGCAGAGTCAAAAGACAGCTTTGAATTTTAACATCAGTATTAGAACACAGCTGCAGGGGGGGGGGAGCAGTAGTTTATCCAATCGAGTAACTCCTAGTTTTTCACACAAATAAAGACGGCCAATGAAGAAAGAGGCAATTGAGAGATGAGCCCTGCTACTGAGATAAACAAATGTTCCTAAAGACTGAAACTAAAACATTAGATGTCCAGTCAGATGCAGCATTTGGTGAATCCGTAGCCAGCACAGAGAGCAACGGCGGGAGGAAAACTATCATTTTTATTTTCCAGGGGAAAAAACACCACAAGACACCAGGTTAGGTGTATCACCATGAGATTTATTGTTCCCTTTGTTCAAATAACTGCAGTTCTATTTCTGGAAGAGCAAAACTCATTGTGATTGCCCTTTAACAGAAGGAGTTTAGAACAGCAGATCATGCTGCTCAGAGCTTTAAAATGCAATACTCCATTTGCCACTGACTAACCCAGTGACACTGGACAGTGCTTAAGTTCTATTTAGCAATGTTACCGACAACTCACTGCTCCTTTAATATACTGAATGAAGATGGCAGGTTTTAATTTGGAGGAGCATGGAATCACTTTGAAGAGGAAAGTCTGTAATTTACAAGTTTAGCAGGTATGTTCCCAGAAAAACTGGCAGTGCTTAGATTCAATCTCCCAATTTTCATCTGACCTCATTGCTCACATTTCCCCACTGCTTGTATATGTGTATAAACCTATCATCTGAGCATGCTTCATGCATCTCATGTAAAGGAGACTCTAGTCCACAATGCCATAAAGAAGATTTGTTAGTCTAAGGGGTATCCAAAAAAAAATCACAGAACTCAACGTAAGACAACTTCTGTTTTGTGTGTATTCAAAGGAGAGGGTGGAGGCATAAAGGGGCCAGGGGCAGGCTTATGCACACTCCGACACATGTAATGACCCGGAACATAACCCCTGGGGCAAAATGGGGGTTGCCTGTAAGAAAGAAAGAAAGAAAGAAAGAAAGAAAGAAAGAAAGAAATTCTGTTCAATAAGGCTAGCTATTTCCTAATTAACTAATATGTGATTAAAGCAATAGCTAATAAATCACACCAATCCGTAAAGGCTTACAGCCCTAGTTCTTCTCTCCAGTCTGTGTGCAATACTTTAAATCTGTGCTTTCTAAATTTCATTCTTATCAAATTAGCTCTCCCTTTGGCAATATTTAGCTTTTCCTCTAGGGTAGCAATAGTGAGGAGGGACCTTCCAGATAGACTACAACTGCATTCATTACCGACCACGGGCCACGCTGGCTGGAACTGATGGGAGTGAAGAGTCCAACTCCTGGAGGGCCAAAGTTTCACCATCTCTACTCTAGTGAATAATAAGTCTTCCAAGTTGCTGCCAAGTGGCCATTCTACCACCATCATTCATGAAGATGCAGAACGGTATGAGACCCAGAATTCCCACACCCGATACCTGTTACCAGTTCATACCTTTTGCCAGTTCAACAATGACCCACTCAACTTACTCTGCATGGGTCTAGCTAGGATTTGGGGAGGGGGGGCAGACCTTTTGTTGGGGGCAGAACCTCAGTTTGCTATGCCAGTGGTGAGCGGAGACAGAAGCAAAAGTGACCAGAGCAATAGATGTATATTTTACCCTCATACACCTCTCTGGGGTGAAGTTCCAGGAGCTGGATAGTGCAGTCTTGAGGTCCATATTCTGCCCCCAAACCAGAGGTTATCCAACCCTGATCTACAGATACACATTACTGCAATGGGGGTGCCAAAATTAATCGTGTGCTACCTCATAATAATTTGGACTCAACATTTTTTTTTTGGAGGGAGGAATTGAGTGACTACACTCATTCTATCAAAATAGAAATCCTAGGCTTTCCAATGATTGCAGAGTGGCTAGAAGCATGCCCAGGTTGTGAAACAGCATATCTAATACACTTCCAAATGAAAATAGGAGAAGTTTTCCTGGAAAGTTTTGACTACTATTCAGTGATCACATAGAGCTCTAACTACCTCCCTTTCTTCATTTTTACTCTTGGCAACTCTTCCCCCTCCCCCCACTTTTTCCCTACGCAAATGAGCAATAATCAGACTGAATTGGATTTTGAAAACAAAACGGGAAGATGATAGAAATTTTAAGATTATGCAAGAACATAGATGTATTTTAGCTTCTGACTTATTATGCAGCCACTTTGAAACAGCTTTGTTCAAAAATGTGATGTACGGGGGCTCCAATTCCAAATGCTAAGGGAAGAATTAGCTCACTTACCTTCTATAGAAGGGGCCTGGTCCTGAGCTGCATACAGCATCTCCTTGAAAGCCTGCCCCAAAAAAAGAGAGGGAGGAAGAGTTAAATCTGTAAGCACAAACACATTCAATCACTTTGATCAATCTATCTAAAATCAAGTAGCAATGAAAGTCATTTTATGCCTCCAGGCTGACATGGAATGTGAACTTTTATTTCATTACACTTTTTTGTAGTATAAAAAATTAAATAAATACCGCACGTTTACCAAAAATATGTAGTACAGGCAACAACTTGCTGCATAAACTTATAGAGCAAGGAAGCTGCTAGGCTTCTAAGATTCTCCATTTTATAAGTAGTGTTATTCAAGTAAGTGTTTAACAGATTGCCTCCGGATTAGTTGGAATATAGCAAAAGGGGATTATCTCAGATTATATTAGCATTATGCAGCACTGCAATAATGTAGCTTTTGAACAGAAAGTCAAGATATTATTATTAAAATCAGTAAGGTCACTTATTTCCTGGCAGAATTTCATCGTGTTACAATAGAGATCAATTCAATCCAGTTTACAAGACAACTGTGCTGCAGTCATGTCTTTCATAGCTGAGCTATTTGGTTAAAGTCCAGGCTTTCTAATTACAACACACTGTTGTTTTTGCAAAGCTTACAGTTTGTCTATTGCTCCCCAGGATGCAACAACTGCATGCAAGGAAAGCAGATCCCATGCATGCTTAAGTGCTCAACAAGCTTGGCTTTGGGCATTTCCAGAAACATGGTACCAACTTTGGGTGTGAAGCCTCAAGATGATCAGAGGTGCCTGCATTAAAAGTAAGGCTAACCTATGTAAACATTAGCTTTTAAATCATATGCAACCTAGATCCTGAATAGCTGAGGTCTCATTGCCATAATCTGTTTAACATGTAAAACTCGGTATGCCCTTTAACTTCTTCACTGTACTCAGACATTCAACATAAACTAAGAAACACACACACAAACCCATCAGAAAGCATCCAAATGAAACATTAAAAAAAAGATTACGTCTCAGAATGATTATGTTTATTGACAGCCCAATGTATTTCAGCCAAAAGGGCTTTCTATGAAAGGCAGACAATATACACATGTATAAAATTTATGCGTTATTTATTGGGCAAGCTTGAAAACTTCAAAGTTTTTAGCTTTGTTTACTAAATACAAGTAAAATTAAATATTAAAAAATGGGTCAGGTGTGGGGAACCCTTCCCAGCCAGCAGGTGGGTGCTTAGGTCCCATAACCCATGTAGGCAATTCTGACTGTTCAGCAGAGCTTCCTATCACCTGATATCACCATGACTTTAGCTGATACAGTTTGAAACCACACAGGACTTTGAAAGTATGATAACCAAGTTGACTGATGGTGCCTGCAAACCCCATTTTCAGCAGGGAGCTGAAAGAAGAAAAATAACCAGCACATTTTATCCCCAATGACAGATTCCCTGCAAAACTTCTGCCATGTTTCTTTTCATGCAAGTTTAGGCTGCAACTTCACACAGGCTTAGCATAGAACAAGCTTGGTGAATTCACTGGAGCTTACTTTTGAGCAAACCTACACAGAACCCATGCTATTTCAGAAGAGACATTGAAGTCTCTTCACAACAATTTAAGCATGACAGCATTAATTCATATACAGAACTCAGAAAATTACTAGAAGTACAGCAACTGCAACAAAATCTACAAATCCTGTTACTTTCTGGTCACCTCCACTCTTTGCCAAACACATAGGCAATACACTCAATTTCACTGGCTTCTTACAGCAGTATATGCTTGTAAAGGAGTGATGGGCAAGCAACAGCTCTATTATAAAAAATCCTTTCCTGCCCTCGCAACGCCAAAAGGCACAAACGTCTTCTGGAGTTAACTCTTAATACCACATTCCAAAAAGTTCCATTTTCACAGATCTACCCTTCCAACCTCATGCTGCTCTGCTTGACCCAATGCACTTAGGCTTACATGCAATTAAGTCTATCAATTTCAAAAGGCTTAAGCACTCTTAATTCTGCATAGGAAAAATGCCACACATATCACAATACATAGAGTCATCCGACCCTTTAATCTTGTTTACCTGATTTAAAAGTATATTCATTGTTGCAAAGTTGGCTGCCTTGTCAATATGCCTGCAAAAGTTACTCTTCTGCTAACAACAACAACAACAACAACAACAACAACATTTAATTGCATTCCCATGCTGGTTATGGAGAGGGAAAGTTTTTAATGTGTTTTACTGAAGAAAAAAGAAACTTTCCTTCCTCCGTGGCTAGCTTTTGAAATCATGCAGTCTGACATAAAAGCACTGGAAAAGTCCATCCCTCCAACACCTTGCTCACCAGCATGGAATTACTGGTCACCCATATGTACCAGGTGAGTTGTTAAAATAAAAGGCAGGTGTAGCCAACAGAATGGTAATCAAAAAAAGGAACAGTGGGTGATGAGATGGTTGGAACTGCATCAGTTCCAAGTACAGTGGTACCTCGGGTTACAGAGCCTTCAGGTTACAGACGTCTCAGGTTACAGACTCCGCTAACCCAAAAATAGTACCTCGGGTTAAAAACTTTGCTTCAGGATGAGAACAGAAATTGCGCGACAGCGGCAGGACCCATTAGCTAAAGTGGTACTTCAGCTTAAGAACGGTTTCAGGTTAAGAACAGACCTCCAGAACGAATTAAGTTCTTAACCAGAGGTACCACTGTATGGTTAAGTCACTGAGTTCCCACCATAAGGGATAAAAATTGTTAATTCCTTGAACTATTAAAAATGAGATTAAAAAAACACATTTCAGTTATCATTGGCATCCCTTTGAGATAACCTGGCTTTAAATGAAATATCAACTTAATGCAAACATGTAAAACTGAACTGATTATATTCGTACAAACAGCTGCTTTTACGCTACTTCTCTTTGTAACATAGCTGGGGAAAACATCCTTGCCTGTCGTCACTGCACATTAACCCATGTGCTTATATTATAGCTGGGCACTGGGAGCCAAGGACTGGCAGGTCTCCATGGGTTTTATCCACTAAGCCATCTGGGTGACTTTCTATGTCTATTATGCTTAGCAACTACCTGATCTCTACAATTGGCTCAGAGTTAGAACTGCATTGTCACTATGTTTCTATCATTATAGCAACCTGAATGTTTAGGAATTATTTTAGTGTGTGGAATTTATTTTTTTACCCCTTGGCGATTTAAATCAACCAGATTCATGCTACTGAAACTGCTGGAGAATTAGTCTTGATTACTTGTAAACACTGTAGGACTATGGACTTTAGTCTGACAAATCCAACTTTAGAGTCTTTACCTAAACTCTGATCCCAAGAAGAAAGTAATGATAGGCCAGAAGCTACAATTAAAGAGACACAAACAGTAGTGGCAAAATAGATATTAAAAACTGCTAACTAAATATGTGCATTAGATTTGGAAAAAATCCAAAATCAATAACCTAAGCAGGCTGCTCTGAACAGATTCAGGACTTGTCAGAGACCAAGCAATTTCTCACTGGTGGCACTTTGGGCATTCAGACTGTGAAGTGCGTCTGCAAAAAGAAACATTGCTCCCTAAGCAAGGGAAGACTCCAGAATGGGGGAAAGAGGAAGGAATAGCTCTTGTGTAACTGACAGGTAGGGCTGGGCAATATATCATCCCAAACTGGTTCAAAGTCCATTTCATGAATTTTTGATCTAGCAATATATTGCGAATCACAATGTATGTGTGTATGTTTGTGTGCTATGCAAAAATCACAATGTGGGGAAAAACATGAAGCCAACCAACGCTTCTCTCAATTCCTGCACCAATATTAACTCTGCGGTCTCAGCTCTCCCCTGCCTCCTGTAAGGGGTTAGCGAATCACAAGAGCAGCCACTGGAAAAATCTCAACGCAGGAAAAACCATGAAGCCAGCCAATTCCTCTCTATAGCTCCATCCTTATTTCAGATATCTTGATATATTGGTATATGGCGATGTTTAGCTGGCAATATATCATGATGTTGAAAACCAGCTATCTCCCAGCCCTACCGGTAATAGATTTGTTTTTCCAAATCAGATCACCTCCAAAGTGCTTGAGACTGAACTGGTCTGTTTTCTGAAGCACCCAGTTGGAATCCAAACAGAATTTTGTGGTTGGTGCACACCCTGTCAACTAAAGTTTGTAATTTTGCAAAGTAGATATGAAAAGCCATTTCTTTGTTAAAGAGTAATGAGGGAACATCATCTCTATCTGAAAAGTTTAGCAGATGAACACCATTAAGTTCATTCCCCAAATCAGTTTCCTGATTTATGTATTAACTGCTTCCCAACATTTTATTTCAAGGATAATGCAGCATTACACACACACACACACACACACACACACACACACAAAGTAACCCCAGGAACCAACCAACTGCTTAATTTCCTCACTTGTAGACATGTTATCCCCAATGCTCCACCGCCTCTTTTTCCTTGCCTTACTTTATCAAGTCAGACAGACCTCTAGAGAAATTAAGGAAGGAGGAAAAAGAGAGTTGGAGCTGCAGTCCACAGCATAACAAGATTTTTTTTTATTTAGCACTCCAAGCTTCACACCTTGTAATAGTAATTCACACTGCTAAGCTCCAACTAACATTGCACTTGCATTGCTCATCCTGAGAACTGCACTGATCAGTCAATAGTAAAGGTAAAGGTACCCCTGCCCGTACGGGCCAGTCTTGACAGACTCTGGGGTTGTGCGCCCATCTCACTTAAGAGGCCAGGGGCCAGCGCTGTCCGGAGACACTTCCGGGTCACGTGGCCAGCATGACATCGCTGCTCTGGCGAGCCAGAGCCGCACACGGAAACGCCGTTTACCTTCCCGCTGGTAAGCGGTCCCTATTTATCTACTTGCACCCGGAGGTGCTTTCGAACTGCTAGGTTGGCAGGCGCTGGGACCGAGCAGCGGGAGCGCACCCCGCCGCACGGATTCGAACCGCCGACCTTTCGATCGGCAAGTCCTAGGCGCTGAGGCTTTAACCCACAGCGCCACCTGCGTCCCTTGATCAGTCAATAGAATCACAGAATTTCATAGAATTGTAGAGTTGGAAAGGCCATCTAACCCAACCATCTACAATGCAAGATTGTTCTAAAAAGCATATTTAGTATTATTTGCACCATTTCCTTACTTACTTACATTTTCTTACTTAACTTATGGAAAATGGAGAACATGTTGTACAGAATTATCATCATTATCACAAAAAATCTAGCCTCTAGCCTTTACTTAAGAGAAATTTTGAAATCATTGGCATTATCTGCTATAGGTTTAGAAAATGGGGCTCAAGGCAGGAGGATGCTAATGAGAAATACATTAGTCAAAGCAAAGGACCACCTGCAGTCCCTGTTCCTTATCACTTCCTATTTCCTCACCCTCTACTACTGCTTCACACTCCTCGACAGCAACTCTTGTCAAAATTTGTGGAAAAAATTATCAAGTCTGAAAGATATAATGTAATCAAGAGGAGTGCAAAGTTCACGAGTTAAGCTGAAGTGCATGAAAAGAGAGAGGGGTGTACACCTCAAAATGGGATAGAAGAAGAAATGGAAACAGCACTCTCCTTTCAAATGGAGAGAACAGAAAAAGTGACAAAATACAGCCCAAGGCATTGGATCCATTAGCACATCATCTGGTTTTTGGACCTCAGCAAGCTAATGCTCAAGAAACTGTCAGGCAAATCCCCTAGAATTGAATTTGCATTCACAGCTACTTAAAAAAAAGTTATCCCACCAGCTGTCTGCACAGGACAAGGCAGTGCAGCAAATATTAGTTGGGATGCTATTTCAATGCTTTAGTGTTTTTCATGTGTCCTTTTGACATTGCAAAATCTACAATGACCCTTCAAAATCAAACAATTTGTCACTTTAGTTAAATTATTGTACAGTCTGGCTTCCTTGTTATTTACACTGTGCAAATTCTACACTTCTACAATTTTAAATAAAACAGGTACTTAGACATCATACAAATTTTCCATGTTTGACACTATGCATATTTTCACACACATTCGAAGCATTTCCTTTAAAGGTTCAGTACACATCACACCTCAAATTAGTCCTGTAACTCAGATTTAACAAACCGAGCTACAGATTTGGCAAAAAGACACCCTAACTTGGCATTCAGAATTCACCACATAACGTACAGGCATAGAATCAAATACTGATGAGTTCGAATTAAGTGTAGGGGTGGCAATAAAGAGTCAGTATAAAAATTGTAATTTGTGAGAATGAGTTGTCTCCTTTTCAACTCTTCATTCTTAAATCAAAATAAGCCAACGCATTCATGAAACCTTCTGTCTCCTCTTCTACAGACTACTGCCTCCATATGGAGTCAATCAAGATAAATGTCTTTTCTACAATATCATGAAGAAGAGCAGTGTATCAGTCATGTTCCGTTCTAACAAAGTATAGGCTGAGAAAATGAAACATATGTATATGAATAATCTATTGTGTTCATTGATTGCAAAAGTGACTAAATCCACTCCCATCTGATGTGCCAGCAGATTATAGAGCAGGGATCACAAACATGATGCTCAGGTGTCAGTGTGCCCACCAGCACTCACTGTGGGGCCCACAAAAGGTGTCAGAAAACTCTCAAAAATCCACAATACAGGAGGAGCAGTTTGCTCTTCCTGCCACATACCTGTCATCAATTGTTCAGCATCTCAGTATGCCCCTACCAGATGCCAGGATCGGATGCCCATGCTCCCATCTATTCTGAACAGTTAAGAGGTGCAAAGAGCTTCTTTGTGAGCAAGTGTGGCTCTGGCTGATGTAGGTGCCTTTTTCCACAGGATACCTCACAGAGGCCACACCCTCAGAATTTTGTGGTCCTGTTGGTTCTTCATCCCTTTAAGAAGTGGAAGCCATTATGCTACACACACCCCCCATCAGTCATTTTGCAACTAGCACCCTCAACATTTCCTCAAAATTCCAGAAGTGCCCACTGGCCTCAAAACATTGGTGACCCGCATTAGAGAAAATAATAATTTTGTTAACTGTATGCATCTGCTCTACATTCAGCAATAAAGTGTAAAGGATATTTGAAACAAGCCTTTTTGTGACACAATTAAGCCATGCCACAATGCAACACCGATTAATAAAGCCTCACTATGAAGGACTTGGCTGAAATCCTGCAAAATGTGCTGGGCCAAAACCATATTGGGACAATTCCACAGTTGTCATGGTGGACATCCTGAGCCAAACCGGACAAGACAGCCTTGACAGATATTGAAATCCCTCCAGAACCAAAAGCTGGGGGACAGCGTTCCAGTCACCAGACTTGAGACCATCCATTAGGCACTAGAGTGGGAGTAGACCAGGTATCCAATGTGTGCCCTCCAGATATTATAGACTATGACTCCCATCATTTCAGGCCACTGGCACTGGCTGATGGGGGTTAAAACAATTAACAGTGCCAAGTAACTAGCCCACAAAAAAAGAATAGTAAAGGTCAAACCCTCCATCATGCCACAGATCCATAACTGGACCTCCCAACTTTTTAAACACTTTAATAACAGACCCAGGTTAGGGAATTGCATGCCTTGAAGCTGCAAGCAAGATGGCTATAAAGTAGATAAAGAACTCAAGCTGAATCTCACAAGCAGTAAACAGTATTAAAAAAGAACTGGACATTTGTGATAACAACCTTATGAGATGGGGTTTGCAGAGCAGAGACTAAACAGACTGAGTTTGCTGAAAGCCACTAACAAGTTCATGGCAGAGGCAAAGTCCAAATCAGACAGTTCGCAACTAGTCTTCCAGCCACGGTGCTGTATCAGCTCTCAGGGTGGAAACTCTGTGGCATGTCAGTGTTGATGGCAGGGGTCCAACAACATCATGCTATTAAGATGCTGCCTAGCAGAGCTTTCTCAAATGGTACTGATTTTTAGAACCTGGTCATCCCCCATCTGTTCCTGCAGTGGGCTACTTTACAGCTAAAATTGTTTGCATCTTCTTCAATACATTCACAAATATTATTAATATTAATCTGTTCTGGAGGTATTCAGGGCTTAGGTTAGATTAGAATGTGCATGACGATGCAGCACGAGCACAGAAAAAATATGGAACTTCGCACTGGTTATGAAGCTGCTTCTCTAGAGCTTTAATGTTTAAATCAGCACCTTGTTGCTGACTGAGGTATGTTTGAAGCATGAACATGCAATGCCTGGTGAAGACTCAGTAGCCTGAGGCAGCACTGGCTTGTCTATTGTAGGCAATTATCACTTCTATGCCAAGGCATAAACTCCTTGTTCCTTCCCATGACTAATAAAAACAAAATTATGCAAAAGACCGGAGATGCTAGACAAATTTTGCTTAATGTATAGCAAGTCACAGAAACCAGCTTTCCTTGGAACAACAACTGGGTTACGTAAGCATGAATGGGAGTGTAAAACAAGTTGCAGCAGCAGAGTTTTTTAGCCCATCCTTTCTAGAATTTGATCAGGGCTCCAGGGATAGTCCTCCCTTTTTATCCTAACAACCCTGTGAGATAGGTTAAGCCAAACATGCGCTACCAGCCCAAGTTCTGCCTCTAAGCTTTGCGCTAAATAGGTATTTGAACCCAGTTGTTCATGCTACACTATAACCACAAATTATACCAACGCCTTTTTAGGAGGAGCTATGGTTTCATAAACTTGAGGTGACCAGCAAAAGACCTATGTTTAGTTTCTTCTTCCTATGAACAACTTTTGATGTAAAACAAGCTTCTAATTTGGGACAGATAGTCCTATTATTTCCACTAGGTAAAGTGACCCCTGACCATCAGGTCCAGTCACAAACGACTCTGGGGTTGCAGCGCTCATCTTGCTTTATTGGCGGAGGGAGCTGGTGTACAGCTTCCGCATTATGTGGCCAGCGCACAGCCATTTACCTTCCCGCCGGAGCAGTACCTATGTATCTGCTTGCACTTTTGACATGATTTCGAGACATGCTGAGCAATGGGAGCTCACCCAATCGCGGGGATTCGAACCACCCACCTTCTGATCGGCAAGCCCTGTTAAACCACAGAGCCACCTGAATCCCTATTATTTCCACTATGCCCTATCTAATGTGATTTATTTTGTGTGTGTGTGTAAGAACTTCTGAAAAAAATTAAAATAAAAAATAGCTTTTTCTAAGTTGTCCTTGACAAATAGATAAGGTTATCTGAGTTTTGCTTAAGCTGAAGAATCTGCGTAGACATATTAACATGAATAAGGTACAAATAAAGACATAGTTTGCCATCAAGATCCTTACAGAATCCATGTCCCCATAAAACTCCAAAGCAGGATCACAGCTGGCAATTCCTAGACCAATTCCAGCCTCCTGAAAGTTATTGTCTCCCTGATGCACCCTCTACAAACCTCAACCAGGGTGGGGGCAAACACATGGACATAATGGCATCTGCTGTAACAGCCGGAGTTTATTAAACACTTAACAGAAAAATAGTGTTTTGAAAAATACATACCATTGTATGTATAATCCCCTCTAATAGTAGCACTGTTATGAATATGCCAAACCTATTTAGTCTCAACACTTAAGTAGCAATATTCTTCATTACTTCATTTTTAGGAGGAGCTATTGGAAAACTACATTAACGCATTTTGCTCAGTGTCTACCGGACTGAATATAATTCCAAGCTGTTGCATGCAGAGAACTGACAGTGGTGCTGAAAAGCTACTTATGCATTAGGCAAAAGTCAACTGACTGAGCATTTCAGGCCATCTAAAAGACCATTTGAAATAAAGTTCTCACAGCCCTTGAGCTGCTTTTCACACTTACGGAGACTACATAAAATAAAAAGGTCTCTCATCCTTGTTTACTTGTAGGGGTGAATGCAATCTGTATGTTTTCCTACTAATTTCTCCATGCATCTAAATTTGAGATGTTACGCCCAAAGCTTCAGTGCTGTCCTTTAACAAAGATTGCTTTAACAGCCACTTGCCCTTCCTCAAATTCCAATGTCAGTGAAAATCATAGGTTGATTTGGAGACTACATGTACATGGTTATCTTCTTGAGAATCCAAGTGAAAATGACAGGATAGCAGACAATCCAAGAGAATCTAAGCTCTTGCTAAAACCCAAGTCTTTGTATGGCAAACTCACTAAGAACATGCTCTTTAAAGCTTATCAGGCATTTTGTGAAGCTATTATTTCCCCCTAAGCAAACAAGAAACAAGAACAAATTTCAAAAGGGTAACTAAATAATTACATGTGACCTTATATATATATATATATATGCCTGTGTGTGTGTGTGTGTGTGTGTGTGGTGAGCTGAAACACCTGACTAAATATGTGGTCAATTCCCTCTTGAAATACTTGCATTCATGCTTATACTATATTCCTTATACGGACTTGAAGTCAATACACACACAAACAATGGAAACTGTAGGAAGAAATGCCCAGATATATTTTCTAAATTCCCGAAAACTGCCTAACCCAAATAAAAACCACAAAAGACAGAGCGGCTGAGACTCACAAAAACAAGGGCTAGCATGAGGGCTCTAGGTTGGATACATGCTTGGCTTGTACAGTTGATTACTTTTTGGAGAAAATCCATGCCACAGATATGGCAAATGGAAAGGTGTTGCATTATTAGAGAAAGCCTCAAAGGGATAAAACACAATGAATAATCGAAACTGCAACAGAAGGTACTGACAGAAGGAAGATAAAATCTTTGAGGTAAACTATAGACATTAAAGCCAAACCTCAAAGAAATATGAGTAGAGATGAGAGGGTCCAGAAAAGAGGGGAGGGAGGGATTGTCTTTTTGCAGGCCTTCATGTATCTAGTTTGATGCTATGGGCCTGGCAACCAGTCTCCTTGAACCAGTTCCAGGAATCACCACACCCACAAGGGCAGCTCACACTCAGATCCTCACACACACTGCCCTCAAGCCCAACACAGGCAGATTCTCAAAACGTGGTTAAGCAGCACTAGGCCATTGGTATGTAGCAACTCGGGCATCTGATCAAGGACAGTTACAAACAATTGATATGGAAAATTCCAAGTGACAGAATTGGAGGGTATTGATAACCCTGGGATAGGGTGCCACCTAGCTTCCTTCCCAGATAACCTTTACAGTTCCTCTCTAGCCGCAACCCAGCAATGTTCTATCACAGCACTGATACAGGGGCTTTGCAGCCATGAAAAAATAATAAAATTGCAGTGGCGGAGGAGACCAGCCTTGCACCCTTCAACAAAGGAGGAGGGAGGCTGCTTGGGCTCCTGCTTGCTCCTTCCCCACGGCTAGTTTCCCGAAGCGGATTGCCATGGGGGTAAGGGGGGAAAAAAGAGAGTATATATAATATATGCGCGCTTTCAGGAAATCCGTGGAAGGAGAGACTAAATGCAACGAGGCAGGTGAGGAGGTCGAAGCTGCAGCTGCACCACCACCTTGGCTGGCGCGCGCGAGATGGGAGGGACCCGAGCCAAGTCGGGGGGGGGGGGCAGAGAATGCGGCGCACCAAGGGGGGGGCGGGGGGGCGGAGTTTTGCGCTTGGGGCGCACCTGAGCACCCGCAGATATCCTAGAATTGGGGATGGGGAAGATAAATGGGGAGCTGTTTATTTCCCCCCCCCCTTCGAAAACAAAAGCGCTTTCGCCTCTCCTGTTTGCTCACACCCACCCATACTTTCCAGCCTTGCGCACCCATATCCTAAGCCATATCCTAACCCATTCCCCGCCCGGGGTGACTTCTCTCCCCACCCCCACCCCACCCCCCCAACCACAAAGACCCCTTGTTTTTCCTCCACGCCTCCTCCGAAGCCCTAAACACCGCTCTGCGCCCACCCCTCCCTCACAACCACACACAGACCCCTCAAAGCCATCCATTCCCCCCCCACCCCGGTTTGGCTGCGTCTCCCCACCCCCACCCCGACCCCGACCCCCCTCGACCCTCCCAAGGGCGGCAGCAGCAGCCGCTTACCTCATACTGGATGTACTGCTTCCTCCACTCCGGGGTGATGTGCGCGGAAAGGTGCTCGGCGAACTTCATCCTGCCGCCTGGGGAGCCGGCTCAGCGGACGCAGCGCCGGGATGAGGCGCCTCTTTCTCCTCCTCCTCCTGAGGGCGAAGGACCACCGCCGCCGCCGCCGCCGCCGCACATGAGACCCCTCAGACAGGCACACGCGCGCCGCCCTTCCCGGCAGCAGCAGCAGCCCACAGGCACTAAAGCGCGCCGCCGCTCGTCCCCGCCTCGCTCAGGGTCTCCTCAGCGCCGCCGCCGCCACCGCCGCCGCCCGCCGCGGCCCCGCAGCCTCCTCCGGCGCCCCTGAGGCAGTAGCGGCGCCCGCCGCCGCCGCCGCCGCCA
This sequence comes from Podarcis cretensis, assembly GCF_951804945.1. NCBI lineage: Eukaryota > Metazoa > Chordata > Lepidosauria > Squamata > Lacertidae > Podarcis > Podarcis cretensis. The sequence goes on from NC_137175.1 coordinate 94,957,071, forward strand.
TTTTGCCTCTCCGCCCCGCTGAGCCCGCCTCCCCATCCCTAGGCCGGGGATGACGTCATCGCCTAGGTAACCGCCCCCCGAGAGAGAAGGGGGGAAAGGGCTCCGCTGTGGGCCACGCCCACCGCTCCTCCCCAGCCTGTGCGCGCGCGCGCCCCACCCTAAGGGAAGGGGGCGGGGTCGACACTCTCCCCACCCTAAGGGAAGGGGGCGGGGTCGACACTCTCCCCACCCACCCCTGCCAAAGCGACACGCCCCTTCGTCGCCGCCGCCGCCGAGAGAGGGACACGCCCCTTTCCCCCCCGCGAGGTTCCGCTGCGGTGGAAGGACTGGGATTTTGCAGCTTGCGGGGAGCGTCTGTTTAGCAAGGGCTGCAGCCCTTTGGCGCTCCCTTCCCCAACGCGCTGCAATTCGTCAATGGTGTTTTAATGCAAGGGGAGGGGGGGGGGTATGTACATACCGGCATGTATGTATAAATGTGTGCGCGTGTATATGTAATATACATATAGAGAGAGAGAATCAGCCACTAGCCAGTGGCGTAGCGTGGGTTGTCAGCACCCGGGGCAAGGCAAGTAATTTGTGCCCCCTAACCCGTGGGACGCAGGTGGCGCTGTGGGTTAAAGCATCAGCGCCTAGGGCTTGCCGATCGAAAGGTTGGCGGTTCGAATCCCTGCGGCGGGGTGCGCTCCCGCTGCTCGGTCCCAGCGCCTGCCAACCTAGCAGTTCGAAAGCACCTCCGGGTGCAAGTAGATAAATAGGGACCGCTTACCAGCGGGAAGGTAAACGGCGTTTCCGTGTGCGGCTCTGGCTCGCCAGAGCAGCAATGTCACGCTGGCCACGTGACCCGGAAGTGTCTCCGGACAGCGCTGGCCCCTGGCCTCTTGAGTGAGATGGGCACACAACCCCAGAGTCTGTCAAGACTGGCCCGTACGGGCAGGGGTACCTTTACCTTTACTTTAACCCATGGATTTGCGCCCCCTAACCCTAACCCCCAGATGTTGCGCCCGGTGCGGCCGCCCCCCCCCCTGCACCCCCCCCCACGCTACGCCACTGCCACTAGCCATAGCAATAAAAGAACAGAAAAGGTAGATAGAGGTAAAAAAAAAAAACTTGACTACAGAAAATACATTTTGGAGGCTGACATCACTTATCAAATAATGGGGGGTGTTCTCATTGCCCCTGCTGAAAACCTTGCAGTTTTTGCTGTTACCTGGTCATCTTGGATCTGCTAAAAGAAAGGACAGAGCAATGGCTGAGTGACCTCCTCAAAAGTGTATGTGTGTGTGTATGTAATAGGGTTGCCAGCAGGGTTTGATTTAGGTTTGATGAGGCCCTAAGCCAGGGGTCAGCAACCTTTTTCAGCCGTGGGTCAGTCCACTGTCCCTCAGACCATGTGGGGGGCCGGGACTGTATTTTGAAGGGGGAGAAAATGAACGAATTCCTTTGCCCCACAAATAACCCAGAGATGCATTTTAAATAAAAGGACACATTCTACTCATGTAGAAACAAGCTGATTTCCTGGACTGTCCGCGGGCCGGATTGAGAAGGGGATTGGGCTGGATCTGGCCCCCGGGCCTTAGGTTGCCTACCCCTGCCCTAAGCTACTGAAAGTAATGGGGCCCTTTATATGTCCAGCTGTCCTTTGTCAACAACAAATTGTCACTGCTTTTTTGTGTTAAATATACAGTATGCTATATGGTAATCTATGGACCTAATAGGTATCTAAAGCCATTTGCACATAACAAAATATGTATTTTATCAAAGTAATTGTTGAACTGAAATACAATAAAGAAGAAGTATATTAATAGTGATATTTTAGGGAGCAGATGAGCAGGCGAGGCCCATTACTTACATCTTAGGAACCTACGCAACACAAAACACTGTTGCTGTATGTAGGTTTTATTTTATTTGTTTTTTATCTTATATTTTGGAAATGTACATCCAGGTGTTGTTTTTTTCCTTTAAATTTTTTGGGGGCCCCCAAGAGAGTGGGTCCCTAAGCTATAGCTTGTTTAGTTTATACATAAATCCAGCACTGGTTGCCATATTTCAGAATTCCTGACACCTGCAAAGTTGTCGAGCTTTTTCTAGGAAACCACCCTAATTATTGAGCTTTTTTGAGAACAAACACAAATTTGGGGAAAACTTTAGCTTTGTAAGCTGTTTCCACTGCTTTTTCCATTGCGTCGCCATACAGCCGGGTTTTCCTTGACATTTTGCAATTTTGGCAAAACTTCCCCTCCGACACCGTTTTTACACCCAGAAACCAGGACACGTCAGGAATTTTCCTAACGTATGGAAAGCCTGTATGTATACACACACGTATGCATATATCTATTTATACATGCATATATATACACATGGGGACGCAGGTGGCGCTGTGGGTTAAAGCCTCAGCGCCTAGGACTTGCCGATCGAAAGGTCGGCGGTTCGAATCCCTGCGGCGGGGTGCGCTCCCGCTGCTCGGTCCCAGCGCCTGCCAACCTAGCAGTTCGAAAGCACCTCCGGGTGCAAGTAGATAAATAGGGACCGATTACCAGCGGGAAGGTAAACGGCGTTTCCGTGTGCGGCTCTGGCTCTGGCTCTGGCCAGAGCAGCGATGTCACGCTGGCCACATGACCCGGAAGTGTCTCCGGACAGCGCTGGCCCCTGGCCTCTTAAGTGAGATGGGCGCACAACCCCAGAGTCTGTCAAGACTGGCCCGTACGGGCAGGGGTACCTTTACCTTTACCTATATATACACATACATACACAAACCCATATGGATGTAGGCAGTGCTATTTTTCTAGAAAATGAGGTGGCGGAACTCACCTCTTTCTCTTAGAATGGCGATGACACCCACCCAAGAGTTCCCCGGGGAGGAAAGCCCTGGGTATAAGTATGTGTATAAGTGAGCTTTCGTTGGCATCCGTCTGTCTCAAGAGACAATGGAGTGCGCCTCCAAGGGTGAAGTCAAACTGCACCAAAGTGACCTCTCCAGGGTACACGCCTGGGCAGTGTGGATGGAGGTCCTGCCCAGACGACAGCATTCCTCCTCCTACTTAGAGTCCATGACTGTAAATGTGATGGTGAGAATAGCTTCTGACTAGCACAACAATGGTATTGTTATGCCAGTGTAAATTGTGTTCTGCCAATTCATAGTGATTTAGTAGCAGTTATTTTCCACCCAACAGGTACAATGCAAGGATTGAATCATGTTACGATAGGTTCTCTGACTCCGATTCAAAACTCTGCCATATGTTACAGGTTTTGCTTCCCTCCACGCTACAGCATGCTTGCAGATTTTGAAAAACATGTATACGGTACACTTTTGTGCATGCCACCGATTCGCTGTGGAAATTATATGCCAGCCATGTAACATGTCTGTGCCTTCCAAATTTTTAGAAGGTGTGGCAAGGCTTAATTATAATAATGAGCGATAAAAACATTTAAGAATAAGCTTATTCTTAAATTGCAGACATTATAAGTGCATGATTGAATATAACTGAGCAATGTATACTTTTATTGTGACTGTAATAAATCAATAGCCTTGAGAGTTAGCTAGTTTTACACAATATCATGTAAGAAAGTACTGCCCCACCCCATGTTTTCCATATGTTTGTACCCACCCACCCCTATTTCTCCCTTTCGGTTAATTTAGTTAGGCTGAACTTGGAATTGGTTGCTGCAATCCTAACCCCATTTACCTGGCAGTAAACCACACTGAATTCAATGAAGCTTTACTTCTGCATAGACATGGTTAAGATTGTGCCGTTAATCTCTCAGGAGGCAACCTGCTCCAGCAATATGCAGTGTTACGATGATTTTAACCGTCAGGAACACTCAGCAACCTGTTTGCTAAGAAGTGTATAGTTTTGTGTTTCTTGACAGCTGGATGTGAGCTGAGATGTCCCCATTTCATATCTCACTTCAGCCACAAACTCTTGAAGGCTGCGATGCTGTCCTCGCTTATTTAAGGCTAAGCTTCTTTGAGTAAACTACACAGGATCAGGCTGCTAGTAGCCTTAAGTTACAATTGCCTCGCCCCCTGGGTGTGCTGTGATTAAGTGGATCATAAAATGCTATGCTCCTTTGCAGCTACGTGGGCACACTGGTAAGAGATTGGGGGGAATGGTTTATGGTCAACCTTTAAGTTCAATGGGCGGTATTTTAATGCCTTTTGCTGGTAGAACATTATTTTGGATTCAGTCCCACTCTTCCCTGACACAAACCCACCCCTACTCCATTTTCATCCCCTCCAGCAGCTGATTTGTGCTAAAGGTAAAGGTAAAGGTACCCCTGACTGTTAGGTCCAGTCGCGGATGACTCTGGGGTTGCAGCACTCATCTCGCTCTATAGGCTGAGTGAGCCAGCGTTTGTTTGCAGACAGCTTCCGGGTCATGTGGCCAGCAGGACTAAGCCGCTTCTGGCGAATCAGAGCAGCGCACGGAAACACCGTTTACCTTCCCGCCGGAGCGGTACCTATTTATCTACTTGCACTTGGACGTGCTTTCGAACTGCTAGGTGGGCAGGAGCTGGGACCGAGCAACGGGAGCTCACCCCGTGGATTCGAACCGCCGACCTTCTGATCGGCAATCCCAAGGCTCAGTGGTTTACACCACAGCGCCACCCGCATGGTCTAGCAGTAGGGAAATACTTGTGTCTTTTTCCAGGGGCGGCCCATCCATGAGGCCAGGCCTCCAATGAATGGATCGTCCGCCACTGCTTCTGCTGTGGTTGCAGCGACAGCTTTGTCGCACTCCTTGGAGGCCTCTTGGCAGATAGGAAGTACTGCTGGTCTCCACCCATCCCTGTAGGTCTTCTCTCACTCCTTCCCTGCCGAGGAGGGTCATCGTTTTGTGGTTCAACTCAAGTGCCAAAATTTCTTGTGCCAGCCCGGGTAGTTTTCCACCAGGCTATTCCTGGTGCTATGTCTCTGGGTAGAGTCACCAGTGGTGGAATACCTTCAAGATCTGTCCATTTAGGGGTTTTGCACCAAATCCTAAAGCACTCCCCATTGAAATGGTTGGTACATAGGACCATGCCAGTGTTGTGTAGTGGTTAAGAGCGGTAGACTCGTAATCTGGTGAACCGGGTTCGCTTCCCCGCTCCTCCACATGCAGCTGCTGGGTGACCTTGGGCTAGTCACACTTCTCTGAAGTCTCTCAGCCCCACTCACCTCACAGAGTGTTAGTTGTGGGGGTGGAAGGGAAAGGAGAATATTAGCTGCTTTGAGACTCCTTCGGGTAGTGCTAAAGCGGGATATCAGATCCAAACTCCTCTTCTTCATGCTGCCAATCTTTCACAAACGGACCGGAATCGTTCTGTGTTGATAGAGTTTGTCAAGATGATGTTCAGGGGAAAAAACAGTTGTGACCAAGGTAATAATAAAAATAATAATAATGACCTCAGAAGAAGTGTTCCAGTTTCTCTGCTGCATTAAATGCTCTGTGTTTGTAAGTGCCATGCCAAGGTCAAGTCATAACAGCTCCTAGACCTGTCTCAGCTGTTCAAGGTGTTTCCTGAACAGGATGGCTAAGGAAGCTTCTGAAGGTCAAGCATCTTGAGATTTCCAAAATGATAACATAGCTAGGGAGAAAGAATGAAAGTGGCAGATGAAGGGAGGGAAACAGTATGTATGTATGTATGTATGTATGTATGTATTTAAAAATACTTTAATTTTTTTATCCCACCTTTCTTCCAAGGAGCTCAAGGCAAGGTCACACAAAGGTGGTGGTCAACCTGTGCCTGGGCTGTATAATTTTGCACAAAAGGCGAGGGCTCCCAGGATTTGTTAAAGGGGAAGAGGCTGGCAATATTCCTTAATGCTCCTTCACATAAAAAAAGGCAAAACCCCTTGTAGTATGATAACAGATCAGGGGGAGGGGGCAGCAGTAAGGCCTTCCCGTGTAAAGTCCTAATTTACTAAGGGCAAAGCATGATTTCGCCTCCTCCCCAAACATACAGCTTCAGTCTGAAGTCCAAAATTCTGCCACCTCAGTCTAACGCTTTCTTCTTCTTCTTTGAATTTATTTACAGCCCTACACCCGGAGGTCTCAGGGTGGTTCACAGAAAAAAATAGCAGATTAGCTTGTCATGTGAGTAAAGAAGCACGGAAAGCAAGTAGAAGAGAAAAATAATTGATGATGTGACTTTGCCATTGTGCATTCCTAGCAAAGGGAAGCAAAATGCAGAGAGTCAACAGAGAAAGATTGTTAAAACAATTAAAATTAAAAAATAAAAATACTATTTCAATGCACCCCTAGACTTTTTGAAACCTCTGTTTATGTGCGTTCAAGAGGGAAAAAATAGTAATGCAGACAAGTGAAAACATTTGAGGCGTTGCAGGGGGTTGGACTGGATGACCTTTGGAGTTCCTTCCAAGTCTACAATTCTATAATTCTTTGAACCTGCTATGCTTGGGTCTGCCTATCTAAAGGCAATTGTTCTGGCTTTTTCCCACTGGTCTCTGGAACAAAAGCATTGACTTCAGAGGCAACAAAATTAATCTACACAACACAATTGCCATAAACATTTTGCAAAACGCGGCCAGAGATTCCATTCCTTTTAATTTGTGAGCAAACAACACCCTTGGCTTGGGATTTACCCAACATCAATAGCAGATTAGCTTCTCCTAGGCTGGGTCATTGCTGTTATCTGTTTTTATTATGTTTGTAGAAAACATTTTAATGAATGGCGATTAGGTGCCCTTCAACAGAAACTTTAGAATCAGCAGTTCAAAAAGTACTGACCTTAGAGAGCTGAATTCTTATCGCCACTTCCAGGACACAAAAGCATTTTCATACATTACATTACAGAAGTTAATTGTGGGGGAGGGGGAGCCAAGCTAAGTTACACAGATAGCATCTTAGCCATTTAGACTGCGAATCAGAAGGTTTTAGAAGTACAGCGGTACCTCGGGTAAAGAACTTAATTCGTTCCGGAGGTCCATTCTTAACCTGAAACTGTTCTTAACCTGAAGACCACTTTAGCTAATGGGGCCTCCCGCGGCTGCTGCACAATTTCTGTTCTCATCCTGAAGCAAAGTTCTAAACCCAAGGTACTATTTCTGGGTAAGCGGAGTCTGTAACCTGAAGCGTATGTAACCTGAAGCATCTGTAACCCGAGGTACCACTGTATACGGAACAAAAAGCTGTGACTCTCCACATAACAGTTGTGCGAGAGCCTCGCATGCTTTAAAATAATTTCAAATCTATTTCATTATTCAATGTTTTTTTAAAAAAATCTTGCCAGTTTAAGACCAGGGTTAAGGTTATCTCACATTGCCTCAAATTCCATTTAGATATTGGAAACCTTAACGGACGTGCCTCACAATCGGCAGTGGTGCTGTGCAATGTCAGAAACCTTCAGACAGGTAGTAGAAAGGCCCCAATCCCCACATTTCCATTCCCCACCGTATGGAAAGGAAGAGCAGAGAAAAAGCAGAGACATCACCTTGCCAACAAAGGTCCGTATAGTTAAAGCTATGGTTTTCCCAGTAGTGAGAGCTGGACCATAAAGAAGGCTGATTGCTGAAGAATTGATGCTTTTGAATTATGGTGCTGGAGGAGACTCTTGAGAGTCCCGTGGACTGCAAGAAGATCAAACCTATCCATTCTGAAGGAAATCAGCCCTGAGTGCTCACTGGAAGGACAGATCGTGAAGCTGAGGCTCCAATACTTTGGCCACCTCATGAGAAGAGAAGACTCCCTGGAAAAGACCCTGATGTTGGGAAAGATTGGGGGCGCAAGGAGAAGGGGATGACAGAGGACGAGATGGTTGGACGGTGTTCTTGAAGCTACCAACATGAGTTTGACCAAACTGCGGGAGGCAGTGGAAGACAGGAGTGCCTGGCGTGCTGGTCCATGGGGTCACGAAGAGTCGGACACAACTAAACGACTAAACAACAACAACAACAAAGAAAAAACATGGAGGCTGAAATCCTCGGGCTGCCTTTTTGCCTTCTGTGTGGTGTGGTTTGACAGGGTTGCAAGCATTTGGTGGAGGGTGTGTGTGTTGTCATGGGCACATTAGCGCATTTGGAAGCTGTCATGCATAGCACAACTAAGGTAAAAAAGGTAAAGGACCCCTGGACAGTTAAGTCCAGTCAAAGGCGACTATGGCGTTGTGGCGCTCATCTTCAGGCCAAGGGAGCCGGCGTTTGTCCACAGACAGCTTTCCAGGTCATGTGGCCAGCATGACTAAACCACTTCTAGTGCAATGGGACACCGTGACAGAAACCAGAGCCCACAAAACAGCCATTTACTTTCCCGCCACAGCAGTACTTATTTATCTACTTGCACTGGTGTGCTTTTGAACTGCTAGGTTGGCAGGAGCTGGGGCAGAGCAATGGGAGCTCACCCTGTCACGCGGATTCAAACCACCGACCTTCTGATCGGTAAGCCCAAGAGGCTCAGTGGTTTAGACCACAGCGCCACCTGCGTCCCATCACGACAAAGTAGCTACTATTGCGGGGATGGCAAATCATCTCCCCAATTCATTTGTCAATTCCCATTTAATTCATTTCCCCTTTGCCAGCCAGTGCACCCTTCCCATGATCCATCTCTCTTCCCTCCCTCACCCTCTCTCTCCAGGATCATCACCCATGCACCTGTGTATATTTTCTCTTCCCATAGCTCAGCAATGGGACGTGGGTGGCGCTGTGGTCTAAACCACTGAGCCTCTTGGGTCTTGCTGATCAGAAGGTTGGTGGTTCGAATCCATGTGACAGGGTGAGCTCCTGTTGCTTGGTCCCTGCTCCTGCCAACCTAGCAGTTTGAAAGCACGTCAAAATGCAAGTAGATAAATAGGTACCACTCTGGCAGGAAGGTAAATGGCGTTTCGCCAGAAGCGGCTTAGTCATGCTGGCCACGTGACCCGGAAAAACCGTCTGTGGACAAACGCTGGCTCCCTTGGCCTGTAAAGCGAGATGAGCGCTGCAACCCCAGAGTCGCCTGCGACTGGACTTAACTGTCAGAGGTCCTTTATCTTTTTACCTTTATAGATCAGCAACCAGACACGCAGGCACCCTCTCAGGATTATCCACCCCCAAACAATATATCCCTGAATCACCTTTTCCCCCTCTTCTGTTCCACCTACAAACATCTAACCAGTCCAGACACCCATCACTGTTGTTGTTTGTCCCATCAAGACGGAGGCAGGGTAGTCTCAGAAAGAGGAAGCCCAGCATAAAGTCCTGAGTGAGCATTGGAGCAGCTAGATAAGCCATTTTGGTCAGCAGTTAGGTATGGGCAGTAGTTGACATTGACATGGGCAGATGACTCCTCTCTCAAGATGTAGCCCCTTTCCCTCCTCCGTGTGAGCAGCAACTGAGGCTTTGCCCTCCTCCTCTGATGTAGGTCAACATTTACATTTTCTTTCCATTTATATTCCTGCCATGCGCCCCAATAATTCCTTAAGCTAGGAAATGAGAATAGAGACAGAGAAGACACTCCTTTCTTGCATACTTCAAGGAGACCTTTCTATGTAAGATTGACACAAAGAAAGCCTCTGGAACAATGTCAATCCCTCATACACATTCCCAATTGCCTTTTTTTTACCCCGCAGCAGTAAATTATGTTCACTGTGGCCCTCAGTTGTAACATTTTCTCCTCAACAAACGCATCATTTGCATTTTAAAATTTGAACTGGGACTGCCAGAAATCAGCTTCCTGCTACTGCAGAGTCTTGCACCTGTTTTGTCGAATGCATGGAGAGACCTTTATAAATAGAATAGGTCTTTAAAGTACTGTAATTACACTTTTTTAGAGCTCTCACACTGTGGGGGGGGCAGTTTTTCAACAAGCTGGTCCACAGGGAGGGGGGGGAGAGAACACATTTTCTATCTTTTTTTTAAAGGTTGCTTTTCACACAGAGAATATTGGGGTAGGTTGCTACATATGTATTTGTGACTGACATCAACTGATGACACATGATCAGTTGTACAGTCATACCTTGGGTTTCAGGCGCTTCGGGTTGCGTGATTTCGGGTTGTGCACCACGGGGAACCCGGAAGTACCAGAACAGGTTACTTCCTGTTTCGGTGCATGCGCAGAAACGCTAAATCACACTGTGCGTGTGCGCAGAAGCATCAAATCGCAACCCGCGCGTGCGCAGACGCGGCGCTGCAGGTTGCGAACGTGCTTCCCGCACGGATCACGTTTGCAACCCGAGCGTCCACTGTATTGGGTTGTGTCCTTTACAAGGGTGACCCATCACCATTTTTTAATTTGCTGACTTTGTTTAAGAGAAGAGAAAGAGAAAGACGGGGAGGGAGAGAGAGAGGTAATGTTTAATAAAATTAGGTTCCATATTGCAGTTTGATGTTGCAGCCCAAGTTTGAAGAGGCTGAAGGCTACAGGTGTCAATGATTTTCTGGTTTTACAGGCTATAACCTTCATAAGACAAAGATACACACAAAAAGCAGTTGCCTATGGGCCTAGGTCAGGGACGATAGGGAATCTTGGAAGCCCCCTTATACTGAGTCAGACTAATTTTTTTTAAAATAATCTTTATTACTTTTCAAACTTACGGCAGACAAGAAAAAAGAACAAAAGAAGAAACAATACAATAAACAATACAAAACACAACCTTAACACTAAATTAAACAAAACAAAACAACAATTTAAAAAACATATAGCATACCATTTCATTAGTCTATCTTTCATTCCCTTATTTCATCGACTTCCTCTCACCTCCCTTTTTGTATTCCACTTCTGCTACTTGTTTCAGCAAATCCTTTCCATCTTTCTCTATGTTTATCATTATGAATGTCTTAACATATTTTTAACCTTCTTTTCCATTAATACTAAAATACTTATTTATACTTAACTCCTTATAGCATTTCTGCTAAAGCCATAAATTTTCATTCCAACAATTTTCAAACACTCATTAATTTTACAATATTTCTATGTACAAACTTTAGACTTTCCCAATCTTCTACCACCATCTCTTCTCCCTGGTCTCGGATTCTGCCGGTCATTTCCGTCCATTCCATATAGTTCATCAACCTGGAGATCTTCTGTCCGAGGCTCTTAAGTCTTTTCCAAGTCCCTTCTGCAATTCTTCTTCATATTCTTTGATGCTGAAAATGCTGAAGAGCAAGTCTCGGGGAGGCCCCAACCCAGCCATGCCCCCATTCCCTCTCGTATACTGAGTCGGACTATTTGCCCATCTGGCAGCAGCTCTCCAGGAATTAAAACAGGTTTGTCTCCCAGCCCAACCTGGAAACAACTGGGATGGAAAAGGGGGCCTTCAGCATGTGAAGCAGATGCTCTGCCATCTCTGGCCCTCCAGATGTGTTGCACTGCCTCTCCCATCATCCTTGACCATGGGCCATGCAGGTTGGGGCTGACAGAAATAGCTGTCAAGAAACATCTGGAATCCAAGGATTCCTCATGCCTGTTCTAGGATGATTGGACACAAAGGAGGACAGGGGTACCACACCTTTAGCAATTGTGCAGAAGAGTTTTTTTTTTTACTAATTGCAGCTTCAACTACCAAAATGGCCTCTCCCATACAATTATTAAAAAGTACAAGGAACTTTCCTATCCTTTGCATTTGGTCATCCTACATTTGCCAGTGGTAACCAAAGTGCCCACTGCTTAATGTACCGAGTTCCAAAATGAAACATTGACTGGGTACAGGGGGGAAATGTTGTCTTTTACTGGCTGTCTGAAGAGCCAAGAGTGTGCCAAGTAATACCTAAACGGAGCTCAGCTGGAGCACCAGTCATCAGGTATCAGAATATTATGCTTCAGGGGCCTGAATCAAGAGAGCAGGGAATGGCTGAGCTCTGCCAGCACCACGGAGAGTTCCTAGACAAGCCATGTCCACCAGCATCTGAGCACTTAAATAATCAGCAAAGTTGCCCTGTTGAGTGTCTAATCCCCTCCCCCCCCCCAGTTAAGAGCTAACAGGAATTTAAAGACACAGAGCCCTGGCTTGGGCACTGCTGAGTGGCTTCCTTGTACATCCTCTGCCGTTTCTGCTTACAAGGAAGCGAAAGACATCAGGCAGTTGGAGAAATGGAGGAGTGGAGATTCCTGTCGCTTGCTGGAGGAATTTGAACTCCTTGCCTCAACCGCAAAGTCAGAGGAAAGTCGTCTTCCTCTGGGACTCTAGAAGAATGTTTCCCATCCCACTCAACAGGAGGCCAGCTTGGGTTTGTGGGAACTCTTGAAATTGAAACACTTTATTGTCACTTCTACAACTTGTATACAGTGAGATTACACGGGCACCCCCCACTCAGTTCTCTTAGTCTTAATTCCCCTCGTTTACTGACGCACACCCACCAAACCCAGAAGTCAGTTGCCCTGTTGTTATCTTTTCATTCAGCAGCCTAACAGCCCATGGATAGAAGCTGCTCTTTACCTTGTTGGTGCTTCTATATCTTCTGCCTGAGGGCAGGAGATCAAGAAAGTGCCGGCCAGGGTGTGAATCATCCCTGAGAATTTTCCTCACTCTCCGAGGCAACGTTCTTCCACTGTTTCATCCAGCGGATTCACGGGACAGCCCATAATATCTTGTGCTGTATTCACCACCCTCTGTAGGCACTTCCTATCAGATGATGTCAAACCAGTGTACCACACTGTGATGCAGTATGAAAGGACATTTTCTATTGTGGACCGGTAGAAGGAGATCATCAAATGTTGATTGACATCATTCTTTCGCAATACTCTGAGGAGATGGAGTCTCTGTTGGGCTTTCTTAACCACCTGGGTTGTATTGATTTTCCAAGTAAGCTCTTCGCTGAGATAAACTCCTAGGAATTTAAAGGAAGAGACTCTCTCCACACATCCCTCCCCAATGTACAGTGGGGCTAGTTCTCCTCTCTTCCTCCAAAAGTCCAACACCATCTCCTTTGTCTTGCTGATATTAAGGTACAAGTTGTTCCCTAGGCACCATGTAGATATTTTTTGGACCTCCCCTCTATACGCTGATTCGTCTCCACCTGTTATTAAACCCATTATGGTGGTGTCATCTGCAAATTGCAGTAGACGGGTCAGATGATACACAATCGTATGTATACAATGAATACATGTAGGGACTTAGCACACATCCCTGTGGTGTGCCGGTGCTGATTTTTAAGGAATTAGATGTTACATGTCCAATCCTCACTGTCTGTGTCCTGTTGATTCCCCCCCCCCCCCAGTAAAGGTGTCTTCTGCTACAGAATCACTGCCCATGGCAATTGGGAACTGCAAGGAGCCTAGCAGCAACTGGGCTCAGTGGTGGCTGCACCATTAGGACTACTGGGAACTGCAACACCAACCTCAGTCCACACCCAACTGCCTTCTTTCAGTCCAGGGGGAGGCCCTGGCTGTCAGCTGCCTCCTCCTCCTTCTCTGACTCGGTGTTGCCATTGTAGAACTTTGCAGAGAAGAGGATGGGGACTAAACTAGAAACAGTTGACTCTTCTTGTCATTTGCTCTGGCTGGGCTGTCTTCCTGTCCAGCGGCGTAGCGTGGGTTGTCAGCACCCGGGGCAAGGCAAGTGATTTGCGCCCCCTAACCCGGGGCAAGGCAAGTAATTTGTGCCCCCTAACCCGGGCAAGGCAAGTAATTTGCGCCCCTAACCCCTAACCTGCCACCGCTGCCAGCTTCTTCTTGCTGCTGCCTGGGCTGGGGTATTTATGGTAAGGTAGCCACGGCGGCGGCGGCGGGTCCGTGTCAGGTGATCTGAGGCGAGTTGCCGCTGGTGCTGCCGCCGAAACATGCCGCTTGCCCGAAGAAGGAGGAGGGCAGAGAGGCGAGGAAAATGCAACATGGCCCAGCAGCTGCAGCAGCAGCAGCGGCGGGGCTGTGAGGAGGGGCTGCCTGGCGCGCCCTCCATGGCCCTGACGCGCAGGGACCGCGGCGAGCACTGAGAGCCGCTGCCTGCCGGACGCCTTCAGCCCGGACGCACGCATAGCTCGTCGGTTCTGCGAGACATGGGGCTCTGCTACAGCCTGCGCCCGAGGCTCTTCGGCAACTCCGGAGACGGCGAGCATGCCCCCCCAGATGTTGCGCCTGGTGAGGCCAGCCCCCCTGCACCCCCCACGCTACGCCACTGTTCCTGTCTTCCACCCTACCCTCAGTGGGGCCTTAGTCCCCACTGTGTAGGGCTAAATGTCACATTGCCAAAAGAGAGGTGAGGCTTTGCACATGTGAACCATACCCTTACCTACCTCTGGTGTTAATTTTATCTTCTCTGCGTTGAGCATGTGAAAAGCTTTCGATGAAGAAATCTTTTAAAAGACCTGATCCTGAGGGACGTCATTCAGGCACTTGATATGCTGTCTGAAAGAGAACAAAAGACAGCTAGAGCAAAGCTTAAGCTACAACTGAACAATTACCCACTCTCGTGCCAGTCAAGGAGAATGCACGCAGCCCCCCACGTAGCTCCTGATCCTGCCGAGAAAGACTTTGTGGTTATTCTTTTTTTTCTGGAGAAAGCGACAGAGGGATCAGAGGAAGGGGGAAAGCTACAACTCTCTTTCACACGGATTTTACCTGCTGAGGCAATTGCTACTCGGCTTAAAATAAGGAATGTGAATTCCATGCAAAGAAAAGATCTGAAGGAAACACAAGGCAATAATTATGGTGATGATAATTTTTTTAAGCAGGTGATCCGAGTCAGAAATTACAAGAGGATTTAGTGAGTCCTACCTCCAAGGAATTGCATAGCCTACCAGAGAGTGAGAGGGAGGGATAGCTTTTGGCTTCCAGCCAACAAGCAATGGCAGCTGTTGTAGGGAGTTGCAGGTAGACAATACATTCACTGCATCAGGAGACAGGGAACCAAAGCACTTGGATGCAATACCTTGTCAATATAGTGAAGCTTCTAGGAATGGCTGCATCTGACAGTTTTGGTTTCTAATATTTTCTAATCTTCAGCCCATTTCTACATGTGTGAGTTTTTTTTTAAGTCTGCATGAAAATTTGTATGCATTCTTGTGCACATTTCTTTTAACAGACATACGGTGGTACCTCAGGTTACAGATGCTTCAGGTTACATACGCTTCAGGTTACAGACTCCGCTAACCCAGAAATATTACCTCGGGTTAAGAACTTTGCTTCAGGATGAGAACAGAAATCGTTCTCTGGCGGTGCGGCGGCAGCAGGAGGCCCCCATTAGCTAAAGTGGTGCTTCAGGTTAAGAACAGTTTCAGATTAAGAACAGACCTCCAGAACGAATTAAGTACTTAACCCGAGGTACCACTATACAGTGGTACCTCTGTTTAAGAACAGTCCGGTTTAAGAACGATTTAATTTACAAACTCTGCGAAACCGGAAACAGTGTGGAAGGGCACCGGCAGCAGGAGGCCTCATTAGGAAAAGCGCCCCTCGGTTTAAGAATGGTTTTGGTTTAAGAACAGACTTCAGGAACGGATTAAGTTCATAAACTGTATTTTTGCATGCTATTTTGACTAATATATGCACTTCTGCAAACAATCTATGTTAATATATGCACTTTTGCTTGTACTTTTCATTAATATATCTATCTTTGCATGCACCCTGTGGCTAGAGAACTAGATTGCAAAATTCAGAGAAGTGTGAATTTCAAAGGAGAGCTATGTTTTGGTTTGCATGTTTGTTTGGGAAATGCAAATTTGATAGGTTCATATTAAAATGTGAACAGCACTTATGTCTCCCCTGTCGCTAGAAGCTTTTAGATCAGCCTTTCTCAACCTGTGGGTCCCCAAATGTTGTTGAACTACAACTCCCATCACCCCTAGCTAACAAGGCCAGAGCTCAGGGGTGATGGGAGTCGTAGTCCAACAACATCTGGGGACCCACAGGTTGAGAACCACTGTTCTAGACAAAGATCTGGCAGGTTATTTCAAATTACTATGTGCCCTTAACACCTCTGCATCTCTTGTCTCATCCGCAATTTTCCTGTCTGTCTAGCCTCAAGCTACCTTTCCTTCACCTGGCTTTTATATTCTCCTCCTCATTTCTGCAGACTTTCTCTTTCAGTTCTCCTTTCCAAGTCTCCTATATTCTCAGGTCCCTGCCTCCTTCTTTCCAAGTCCCCCTGCTTCTTCTGCCTCCAAGGCCCACCTCCCTGCCTGTTCTGCGTTTCTCTCGGTTCAGAACAGCTCAGCCAATGTGAGCCAGACATTATTCTGCCTCTCCCAGCCTTCTGTGACATTTGGGCAGCTCAGCCAATCATTGCCAAAGGCTTAATTTTAAGAAACCCAAGAGTTGGACCTGCTGAAACCCAGGGGCAGGATCTGAGGACACTGAGAAGGGGAAATCAGGTCGTCCCTTAAAGAGGGCACGTATTGCGGTGAGACCTGGACAACTGAGACCCTGTGTTGTGGGTGGGTATGATTGGTCAGCCACAACACCCGATTGGTAGGTCCCTCGTAAGTTGGGTTCAATCTGGCCAATGGGACGTAGTCCAAATGGTTTGAGGGTCACGTGACCCAGAGCTTCCTCTTTCAGCGCATGCATTCGGAACACCCGCCCACCTCTCCCTACTTTTAGGGCTTTGCACTTGACCTTGCTATGCCGTTGTGTGTCGTCTGTTGCTGGGACAGGGGCATGGCAGGAATTTCCCCCACTTGGCTGATTGGCTGTTGCCATTTGGGTTTCGCCTGCCACGTAGCAAATCGTCACAACTTGTAAGGTTGCGGATAGGTTCTGGTTCAGGTGATAGTGATGGGAGAACGCTCTTGCCATCCCTATGTGAAGGGTATTTCGTTAAAGGAATCCAGGGACTTAATGGTTTGGTCAACCCCTGAGAGGGGGTTGTGCCCGTGCCTGAGTCCAGGGGGACATTTGGGTGGCGGAGATAACCTGTTCCCGGCTTTCCGCTTATCCAGGTGTTCCCCCTTGGCTGACCTATGCTGGTGCCCTGGGTCAGCGCTACCTGCATGGCAGGGAGCTAGTCGAACCAGAGCCCATGCAACCAGTCACTTTCTGTAATCAATAAAGTTGTGGCCTAAATTCTGCCAAAAACCAAACCAACATTTTGAGTCATGTGTGAATTTATTTAGGGGGAAGGTTTCTGGGTCTGAAGACACAAAGCCTGAACACAAGAACTGCCTCTGCCTGTGCCTTACATCTCTCTAGGCTTCACCTCTAAACCGCTGACCAAACAGGGGGACTTCCAGCCATATCGGAGCCCACATCTGAAGAGACAAACATGGTCTTTTTAACTACCCCTGAAAGTGTCAGAGCCAGAAGCCCTGACCAGCTCCACTTATAATTAGACATGAAAAACTGAAAGGGCGATTTCACTGGGAAAGGGTTAGAGGCCTTTGAGACAAAAAATCCCTTTGTTGCAAATGCCAGAAGACCAAGATTAGATCAGCCCTGTGACAAGCGGGGGGGGGGGGGGAAATGTGGAGCCATAGTGAGCTGTCTGCTCAAGGGAATTCCATGTGCAAATTGGAGCAAGGCAGCTGGTATGTTTGGGTGGGGGTGGGGGGTGAATAATCCCAAGCATCTGTTTACAGTGGTACCTCGGCTTAAGTACTTAATTCGTTCCAGAGGTCCGTTCTTAACCTGAAACTATTCTTAACCTGAAGCACCACTTTAGCTAATGGGGCCTCCTGCTGCCGCCACCCCACTGGAGCATGATTTCTGTTCTCCTCCTGAAACAAAGTTCTTAACCTGAAGCACTATTTCTGGGTTAGCGGAGTCTGTAACCTGAAGCGTATGTAACCTGAAGCGTATGTAATCTGAGGTTCCACTGTACTACTGTTATAAGAATTTTAAGGTCTTAGATATGTAATAAATGTTCATAAATGTACCAAGCAAACACGTACATAAATATATAAACCACATGTCTGGAGCAGCACAGGAAGATTGTCCTGAAACCATTTGGATGCCCAAATGTTTTCTCTGCAAGGAGGGAGGGGGTGAGGGAACCTTCCCATTGTCTCAGGAATTAAGTAATTACCACCTCAAAGTAATGGCCAGACTACCAGGAAAGGCATTATCAGATAACCTGGCAGGCAGGAAAAACAACATTCAAATTTCTGTTGTAGACCACCTTTTCTGTGATGCAGGTATGATGTTTGTGGGGGGTGGTCTTGGGTTACACCCCTTCTGTGATGTATGTATGATGTATAGAGGGGTGGTCTTGAGCTCCAGGGCAGGGAATTTAAAATGTCTATATAAGGGCGGGCACATCATTGTCCTGGGTCCTTCTCCCTCCTCCTGCGTATAAGGGGAGCACCTTGTTGCAACAGATCAATAAAGATCAGGCTTACTAGCTGCTTTGCTTCTCAATATTCTCTGGTTGGCCTCTGTTATTTTCTCCTACCGATAGAGAACCTACTTAAGGACTCTATATGGGCTCTTGGATACCCCATAAGGGAAGAAGGGCAGATTTTGTTTACAACACTACAGATCGGGGAGGGGGGGCACGCGCGCGCGCGCACACACACACACACACACACACACACAAATTAAACTTTCTGCGGTCTGATATTAAAGAAAAAGAGCACAGAGGCAAACAACAAAGTTTAGCCAAAATACAAATGTGACTATATTAAGATTCCTCATTGCTACAGGCTCATCTCACTTTCAGAGAATCATAGGCGTTACACGGGAGCCCAAATCCCAAGAGGTTTCCCCGTGTGATAGCACACATTTGCAGGAATTGACTCTTCTCTTGTCTGGCCGCTGTGATTATTCCCAAGCTGATCGGCGGGGGGGGGGGGGGGTAAAGCAGAATGACAAGCTCCATGGCTCCTCAGCCAAGGTGCCATCATCACAATTGCTCATCACGCCCCCATTACTCACATCCTCCCTCTTGTGTCTGCCTTGTCTCACGTGGGCATCACATCTGGAACTGCAGCTGTGAAAAATGTCACTGGACAGAAGAAATGATTTGGCAAGAGAACAGACATTGTGGTGTGTTCGGACTTGGTTCCGCTCTTCAGCAAGGATGTTATTACAAAGCAAATTATTTCTTGTCTCGCTATCACCTACTATTTGGTTTTCCTGCATCCTTCCCTGACCTCCCCAGCAATCTATTGTATTTGCCTACTCAAATGTTCTAAATGCATGTCTAATTCACTTGCAGCCTCACTGCATAATTGGTTTTGTAGTTCCAAGACTGCATGCAGTTAGTTGTACTCACTGTATACATGCATGTGCTGACTTGCAAGGATTGTTTTGCATGGAGAGGTAAAATCTCACAAGAATCCAAAATGGTTAGAAGAGGAGCGTAAGAATGTGTAATGCTAATTTATTGTAATTTATTTACTTTTTAAATTTGAATTTTATTTTTTATATTCAACAGATACAGTCAAGGGTTGAAACATTACTTCCTCATGAAACCACAGAATAGGAAAAGATAAACAGTGAAATCTACATGTTTACATGTCTGCAGAAAGAGCAGAATTACAAAAATACAAATCATAAGAATGTAAAATGCAAACAGTAAAAATGTAGGGCATCCAAAGTAATGGGTTGTCACGCTTTCAGAGAATACAGATGATTATGCTAAATACACATAAGTTAAACATATATATTTTGAGAGAAGGAGTTGGGGAAGAAAAAGGGCATTAATATAATAATAGCTTGCTGAATAAACCATTTTCATTTGAATGCTGGTTGTGGACGCAAGTTATATACATCCTCATTAAACATAAAATCGTACCAAATAATGCTAATTCATGGGAACCCAGCTCATTGAAATAACGCATTTCTCAGTCAAGATTCAAAAGTGACAGAAATAATATTGCTATGATGGGTTTCTTTGGGGGGGGGGATGGGAGTCAGTCTGGATGATAACCTGGGACCCTTCCAAATTCTTGGGCTCCTGTGGAGGTAGAATGTAAAAGAGCAAGCCACTTCCTTTGTCTCAGTAATGGCTTTGGCTGGCTACTTAAGTACCACAATTTACAAGTCAAAAGAGGTTGCCATAGGAACAAATGGGTGGGCCTTCCCCCCATCCTCACCTGGCTGGTAGGTCGAAGAACAACAACCAGATTTGTTGGGGGTTTTTTTGGTGGGGAGGAGCTCATGATACAAGCTGCAGTCAGAAAGATATCTTTTTGCTCTGTGTTTTTATCCAAAGCGGTGACTAATATAGAAGCAAGATCTATTGGGGCCGATAATGCTGTGAGCCTCTCCATCCTATGCTCAGGCTACACAGTAAGGTAAAGGTAAAGGGACCCCTGACCATTAGGTCCAGTCGCGGACAACTCTGGGGTTGCGGAGCTCATCTCGCTTTATTGGCTGAGGGAGCCTGTGTACAGCTTCCGGGTCATGTGGCCCGCATGACTAAGCCGCTTCTGGCGAACCAGAGCAGTGCATGGAAATGCCATTTACCTTCCTGCCGGAGTGGTACCTATTTATCTACTTGCACTTTGACATGCTTTCGAACTGCTAGGTTGGCAGGAGCAGGGACCGAGCTACAGGAGCTCACACTGTCACGGGGATTCGAACCGCCAACCTTCTGATCGGCAAGTCCTAGGCTCTGTGGTTTAACCCACTGCACCACCCGTGTCCCTCAGGCTACACAGTAAAGGTAAAGGTAAAGGTACCCCTGCCCGTACGGGCCAGTCTTGACAGACTCTGGGGTTGTGCGCCCATCTCACTTAAGAGGCCAGGGGCCAGCGCTGTCCGGACACACTTCCGGGTCACGTGGCCAGCGTGACAAAGCTGCATCTGGTGAGCCAGAGCCGCACACGGAAACGCCGTTTACCTTCCCGCTGGTAAGCGGTCCCTATTTATCTACTTGCACCCGGAGGTGCTTTCGAACTGCTAGGTTGGCAGGCGCTGGGACCGAGCAGCGGGAGCGCACCCCGCCGCAGGGATTCGAACCGCCGACCTTTCGATCGGCAAGCCCTAGGCGCTGAGGCTTTAACCCACAGCGCCACCTGCGTCCCACCAGGCTACACAGTACATATGTGTAAATAAAATCAGATTTCCTAACGACTCCAAAGTCTCCCCTAACCTTCATTCCAAGGAAACTGAACCCTGGGTAAGCACGGGAGCCCCTGGAGTATCTCACAGCTCAGAAACGGGGGTGCCATGAAACAATATGGAACCCAAATTTATTCACCCCACCCTGACACACTGCCCATGATGGTACAGGTGCCTTTTCAGCATTGAATAGAAACTCTGTGCCCCTGTAAAAACGGAAGAGGACTGAAGACGAGTCCTCTGAGTCAGGTTGAATAATACCTTTTCCCAGGAGATGTTCAGCCCCTGTATACAGCTGTGGAGCTTAAAAAAAGTATCCTGCCAATAACATGTAAGTTTAGGTTGGCCCTAAATACTGGAGATGCCCCATAGCAGGCTTTTTCAAACTTGGCCCTCCAGATGTTTTGAGACTACAATTCCCATCATCCCTGACCACAGGTCCTGCTGGCTAGGGATCATGGGAGCTGTAGGCCACAAACATCTGGAGGGCCAAGGTTGAGGAAGCCTGCCCTATAGAGAAGGTGGTCTGCTTCCCCCTTCTCTCCTTTAGCATTGAAGCTAGTTTTTGGTAGTCTGTCCCAGCAAGGGCAAGGCTCCTCCGAGCTTGCAGTTCAAGGAAAACACTACATCAGCCAACATCCTTGTGGTTACTGCGCACTGCCTTTCACGCTGGCAAACACCCTGGCTTTTCTCCAGCAAAGATGGCTGCACTGCTTTGGGATGGTTAAGGTGCAGAAGACCTTAAGGTCCATGAACAACCATAGTTTAGGGGTCCCGGGCCCTAAGGAAGTCAGACTATCCTCCACCAGGGCCAGGGCCTTTTCAGTGATGGCTCCGACCTGGTGGAATGCTCTGTCCCATGAGACTAGGGCCCTGTAGGATTTAACCTCCTTCCGTCGGGCCTGTAAGACAGAGCTATTCCGCCTGGCCTTTAATTTGAATTCAGCCTGATCTTTTATTTCCCTTCTCTCCCCCCTCCCCTTTTATGAAGATTACCCGCTCTGAGACCCCACAGCTAATTCTCCCCTGGCCTCCTCACTGGCCCAAGTAGGACCAATGGGATTAGCTAATGCTTATTTCCCCTAAATTGATTTTTGAATTTTACTGTTATTCATGTTTTTATACTGTATTTTATGCCGCTTTTATAATTAAGTGTTTTAAATTTGTTGTTAGCCGCCCTGAGCCTGGTTTTTGAACCGGGAAGGGTGGCGTATAAATAAATTTTATTATTATTATTATTATTATTAAACACCAAACAACAAGGGTCAGCTGTGGAGACTAGGGTATTAGGGCAAAAGGGCTGCTTCCCCACCAACCTCATTCTTGTTGCTCTCAGATAGCCTCCACCTGCTTGCATCCTTCCTTACAACCAACCAGGCAGTGGCGTAGCATGGGGGGTGCAGGGAGGGCCGGCCGCACCGGGCGCAACATCTGGGGGTTAGGGTTAGGGGGCGCAAATCCACAGGTTAGGGGGCACAAATTACTTGCCTTGCCCCGGGTGCTGACAACCCACGCTACGCCACTGCAACCAGGGAATATCTCTTCCTGCCATCGGCCCCACGAGTCTTGAGAGGCACCAGCCATTCCTTGTGGTCAGTTAGCCAAAGCCATGAGGCACAGCATTCACCAAAACTGCCACCGAAAGATCATTTGCAGATGTAACATAAGAGATTTTGACCTTAATGGCACCTGCAGCAGGTCCTGCCAAACCAAGCAAGACCTGCTTTGTCATCCACCCGATGAAACACAATTCAACTTAAACAAAGTCATACTGCCTGTTGTTTTACCATGAGGGGGACTCACCATACAAATTATTATTTGTCCAATGGGCACCTGGAGGAGACTCTTGAGAGTCCCATGGACTGCAAGAAGATCAAACCTCTCCATTCTGAAGGAAATCAGCCCTGAGTGCTCACTGGAAGGACAGATCGTGAAGCTGAGGCTCCAGTACTTTGGCCACCCCATGAGAAGAGAAGACTCCCTGGAGAAGACCCTGATGTTGGGAAAGATGGAGGGCACAAGGAGAAGGGGGCGACAGAGGACGAGATGGTTGGACAGTGTTTTCGAGGTAACCAGCATGAGTCTGACCAAGCTGCGGGGGGCAGTGGAGGACAGGAGTGCCTGGCGTTCTCTGGTCCATGGGGTCACGAAGAGTCGGACACGACTAAACGACTAAACAACAACAACAACAACCCAGAAAAAAAAAGCCACTTCACTGCTGCTCCTTCCTTGACGTAGTTATACAAATCCACATTTCCTAGGCGGAAATAATTGCTGAGTCAATCCTGATAAAAGAAGAAAGAGCCCGAAATCAAACACACCCAACCCAGTTTTTTTGAAACATGCTCACGATATTCCACTCATTAAAATGTAATAATGACAAATGCAGCGATCAAAGAACTGACACTCGTTTTGATAAGTTTTCTGTGTCGCTTTGTTTTCCAAAGAAGCAAGATAAGGAACTATTTTTAGAAGAATAAATTGCTAAGCACAGCGGCAACACAACCACTAAAATAAAAAAAAAGAATAAATACAAGGAACAGGGAAGAAAAACCAGGGATTATTTAGCACTGGGCATTGCAACATCAGGCCATTTTTATACAAATATCAGTTTGAACGTTACATTAAAAGACACAATACAGAAACTCCTGGCTCTTTTGCCTGCTAGCGTCCCACCCCAGCTGTCCTAAATAGGAAGGAGCAAATCTGTAGCAATTCTTGAGGCTTAGGATATATCTACACTACAGGCTCATGCTTCTTTAATAGTTAATCCCTCTTTTAGGGAAAAGATGGAAGGAGAAAATTTTGGGTGGGGGGTAAGGCTCTGTCATAGAATTCTAAGCATTCTCATCTAACTACAGTTCCAATAATTTTTGAAAGAATGCCATAATAGTGGCCCTCAAAGGGTTGGACTCCAAGTCCCATTAGCCCCAACCAGCATGACTAATGGTGAGGGATGATTGGAGTTGTCGTCTAATGACACAGGATTCCCATCCCTGATATATATGATCTCAAGAAGCCATGAAAAGTAAATTGGCATGAAACTGGTAAGTTGTAGCATGCATAAACTCATAGAAGTTTAGAGCATGTCTCTGGAGAGTCCCATGGACTGCAAGAAGATCAAACCTCTCCATTCTGAAGGAAATCAGCCCTGAGTGCTCACTGGAAGGACAGATCCTGAAGCTGAAGCTCCAATACTTCGGCCACCTCATGAGAAGAGAAGACTCCCTGGAAAAGACCCTGATGTTGGGAAAGAGTAAGGGCACAAGGAGAAGGGGACGACAGAGGACAAGATGGTTGGACAGTGTTCTCGAAGTTAGCAGCATGAGTTTGACCAAACTGTGTGAGGCAGTGGAAGACAGGAGTGCCTGGCGTGCTCTGGTCCAGGGGGTCACGAAGAGTCGGACACGGCTAAACGACTAAACCACAACACACTACCAAACTCCAAGAGGATTTATCCTTACTGTCTTGCAGCAGAGTTAAGCATGTTTTAACTTGGTTAGATTTGCACCTGCCCTTGCCCACCTTTAAACAAACATTCCCCATTAAATTACTTAGGATAGAATAAATCACAGAAACTTAGTTTTGCAAAGAGGTGAATATTTTACTCAGAGAGTTTCCAGAAGTTACAACAAACAAAACTCCCTTCGCTGGAAGTAAAACAGGAAGAAATTGTTCCAAATAGCTTAAAAAGAAACTCACTTAGTTTCCTTACGAAAAGGATTGCACAATCTTTGGGTTAGCAAAGATGCAGGCTGTATGATCTCCCTTTTGGAGAGATTCCGTTCACTTGGTTTTTCTCATAGCTGGGAGCCATTGACCGCATGGCTCCTTTCTTGTTCCAGGAAACATGAAGCAGGGAAAGAGACCCGGAAGGAGGAAACAAAAGGGTGCAGGGCTAAGCTCCACCCCCTCGGCAACCTGAGCTCAGGTTAACCCTTTCATGCATGCAGGTGTGAGTCAGTAACCATATGTTGCAATGGTGTGGTCCAAGAAACTGATTGTCTGATTAAAGAAGCTGGGTGGAGTGGGGGAGAATAGAGACTTCAGTGTTAATAATAATGATAATAATAAACAACTCCACCCACCTGGCTGGGTCACTATTAAACATGAACACAGTGTGCTTCTATATCTGCTGGTGGCCTCCTCTTGCTAGAGGATAAGAAATGTATCTACATTTTGAGGAGAGTTATAGCTCAGTGGTAGCACATACAGTACCTGTAGAAGAGCCTAGATTTAAACATGGCATCTCCAGTAAATAGTGAGAAATCTGTTAGATGCCATTTTCCCTTTCATTAACAACAACAACAACTTTATTACTTATACCCCACCCATCTGGCTGGTTTTCCCCATTCCTCATTGTGCTATTTGTGCTGGTTTTTCCCATTCCTCATTGTGCCCCATTCCTCATTGTGGATGTGGGTGGCGCTGTGGGTTAAACCACAGAGCCTAGGACTTGCCGATCAGAAGCTTGGCAGTTCGAATCCCCACGATGGGGTGAGGTCCCGTTGCTCGGTCCCTGCTCCTGTCAACCTAGCAATTTGAAAGCACGTCAAAGTGCAAGTAGATAAATAGGTACCGCTCTGGTGGGAAGGTAAACAGCATTTCCGTGCGCTGCTCTGGTTTGCCAGAAGTGGCTTAGTCATGCTGGCCAAATGACCTGGAAGCTGTACGCTGGCTCCCTCAGCCAGTAAAGCGAGATGAGCGCCGCAACCCCAGAGTCGGTCACAACTGGACCTAATGGTCAGGGGTCCCTTTACCTTTACCATTGTGCTATAGCGATAAGGAACGTATCGCCTGCTAAATTTCTGATGATCATGCCATTGTTAAAGGCAGAATATTCTCTGCCGAGACAGAAAAGAGACAGCTGCCCTGATTTATTTCCACGTATCTGAAAGTGTTCACTTTTACCAGTAAGATGCCACAGCCGCCTTGATTAAAATTCCACCAAGGGTCCCACTTGTTACAGCAATCTTTATATTCAAGAGACTTTGACAGCTAGGATCTAGGCTAAGATCACATACACGCCACATAGATCACCGAACAATCTTCCGCTCTTAATGGCATCCATTGATTAGCAAAGCCAAACACGTTCTTTGTGGGAGAAGCCAAGGCAAAAGTTCATGTATGATATAACAGTTATTGAGGGCTTTTCATTCCCATCAGCAATACCTAGAATATTCCAGGAAATACAACAACAATAATATTTGCTATAGTACATAATAATTTCTGTACAGTTTTCTGTATGTGGCTTTAAAATGTCATTTACACAGCTAGTATTTCTTACTAAGGCTGAGGTTAAACTACTTGCCTCCTCTTGTGAGAGTCAAAGAGCATATTGTTCGCTGCAAATTTCTAACCATTGTTACAGATATATTCACATGACTTTGGTTTTACTTTTCTCTGTTCTGCTTTCCTCCTCCTTTGCCATCACAGCCCTGGGCCTCATTTGCCCTCTCCCTGTTACTTAGTTTGATTTGGCCACGGCAAATCATTTTATTTTATCAATGACATCACAATTCTATATCTGACAAGAGGATGCCACAGACTTTTCTCTCAAATAAAATCATGTTAGTTATAGCCATAGCCAACTAGATTAAATACCATCGTGGGCCAAGGAAACTAAGGACTCTGGGGGCTAAGAAAAAAACAGTATAGAGAAGAAAGGGAAAAGAGGTGTTGTACGACCCTGAAAAATGTGTATTTTTTCCAGTAATTTGGCTGCATCAAACATGCTTTCTTTGAGATAATGATTGAAATTAGAGGATATTTAACATAGCCCTATTTCTACAGCTGAACTGTGTGATTGCCTCCTCTCACATACGTAATACTTCACCATGATAGTCTATCAGGAAAATAAATTAATTTTAAAAACCAGCAATTTGGGCAAGCAGTGTTTGTTACAGCTGACATCTATAACAACAATCACCTGTTTTCTCCCTTTTGTCCTCTCCCTCCACTCCAACACGCTTTCGTGTTCAAAGAAAATACCGTATTTTTCACCCTATAGGACGCACTTTTCCCCCTCCAAAAATGAAGGGGAAATGTGTGTGCGTCCTATGGGGCGAATGCGGGCTTTCGCTGAAGCCTGGAGAGCGAGAGGGGTCAGTGCGCACCAACCCCTCTTGCTCTCCAGGCTTCAGGAAGCTCTGCGCAACCCTAGGGAGCCCGGCGCAAAGTCGCGGTGGTCTCCCGAGGGCTGCGCAGAGCTGCCTGCAGCCCTGGGCTTCGCGCAGCTCTCCGCAAGCCTCGGGAGACTGGCGCGACTTCCCACCGAGCTCCCTAGGCTTGCGGATAGCAGGCTGCTCTGGGGGCTGGGGTCGGGGGAAGCTCAGGCTTCCCCCGCGCCAGCCCCGCGCCTGGGGGGGGGAATAAATTTTTTTTCTTTATTTCCCCCCCAAAAACCTAGGTGCGTCCTATGGGGCGGTGCGCCCTATGGGGCGAAAAATACGGTAAATACAGGTTGTTGCCTGCACATTAATAAATAATAATAATAATAATAACAACAATAATAGATTTTCTAGTCACTTTATCTTGCCCAAGGCAACAAAAAGCAACTTACAAACAAAGAAACAAACAAAGAAATCCCTACAGAGATACATTAAATCTAGGGGGGCAGTGGGGGAGAGAAAAATGCATTAAAAACATTCCACCTGCTTCTAAAGGGCCACAGATAGTTAAAAGCCAAAGGCCTGGTTATAGAGGGATGTTTCTGCCTGGTGCCTAAAGATATTTAATGAGGGCGCCAGGTGAGCCTTCCTGGGGAAAGCACTCTGCAAACAGGGAGCCACCACAGAAAAGGCCCGTTCTCATGTTGCCACCCTCCAGACCTCTCAGGGAGGCGGCATATGAAGAGGAGTCTCAGATGATGATCACAGGATCCAGGTCACTTCATATCAGGATAGGTGGTCCTTGAGATATCGCAGTCCTGAGCCATTTAAGGCTTCGTAGCTCAAAACTACTCCTTCGTGGATTACTGCCTTGTCGTGACGAAGGGGCTTGAATAACTCAGAGAAGCTATGAGCTATGCCATGCAGAGCCACCCTAGATGGACAGGTCATAGCCAAGTTGTTGTTGTTGTTGTTGTTGTTTAGTTGTTTAGTCGTGTCCAACTCTTCGTGACCCCATGGACCAGAGCGTGCCAGGCACTCCTGTCTTCCACTGCCTCCCGCAGTTTGGTGAAACTAATGCTGGTAGCTTCAAGAACACTGTCCCACCATCTCGTCCTTGATTGTCCCCTTCTCCTTGTGCTCTCAATCTTTCCTAACATCAGGGTCTTTTCCAGGGAGTCTTCTCTTCTCATGAGCACTGGAGCCTCAGCTTCAGGATCTGTCCTTCCAGTGAGCACTCAGGGCTGATTTCCTTAAGAATGGAGAGGTTTGATCTTCTTGCAGTCCATGGAACTCTCAAGAGTCTCCTCCAGCACCATAATTCAAAAGCATCAATTCTTTGGCGATCAGCCTTCTTTATGGTCCAGCTTTCACTTCCATACATCACTACTGGGAAAACCATAGCTTTAATGATACAGACCTTTGTCGGCAAGGTGATTCTCTGCTTTTTAAGATGCTGTCTAGGTTTGTCATTGCTTTTCTCCCAAGAAGCAGGCTTCTTTTAATTTCGTGATTTCTGTCACCATCTGCAATAATCATGGAGCACAAGAAAGTAAAATCTCTCACTGCCTCCATTTCTTCCCCTTCTATTTGCTAGGAGGTGATGGGCCCAGTGGCCATGATCTTTGGGTTTTTTTGATGTTGAGCTTCAGACCATATTTTGCGCTCTCCTCTTTCACCCTCATTAAAAGGTTCTTTAATTCCTCCTCACTTTCTGCCGTCAAGGTTATGTCATCTGCATATCTGAGGTTGTTGATATTTCTTCCGGCAATCTTAATTCTGGTTTGGGATTCATCCAGCCCAGCCTTTTGCATGATGAATTCTGCATATACAGCATATAAGCAGGGAGACAATCCACCTGGAGAAGGAACTGGCAAACCAATCCAGTATTTTGACAAGAACATGCCATGGATATAAAAAAGGAGAAGCTTTGAGAAGAAAGTGAGAGTTTCCAAGGCATGCTCTCGTTCATGGGGTCACGGAGAGTCGGACACGACTAAACAACAACAAAGCTCAAAACCAGCACTTTAAATTGGGCCCAGAAACTAATTGATAGCCGGTGCAGTTGGGCCAGGATCGGTGTAATATGTTCTTGCCCCGGGGGGGGGGGGGTGAGCAACCCGGCCGCTGAATTTTGCACCAGCCGAAATTTCTGAACCATCTTCAGAGGCAGCGTGTGGCTGTAATCTAACCTAAAGGTTACCAGAACATAGGCAATTGTAGTTAGGCTACCCCTGCCTGGATAGGGGCACAGCTGGTTGTTTATCCCCCCCCCCCATTGCCCAGGGTCAGGTTTCTGCTTCTTATTGGCCCCATCCTGATAACAGCTTTTGTCCAAGGGGATATTACCAGATCGATATGGCATGTTCCTGCATTCGCCTCAAAGCCAAGGGCCCTAGCAGATGATCGTTTCATTGTGCATGTCATGTTTAATAATCACAGGAGCTGCTGAAGGGGTTACATGCATATTAGTTAGTGCATCCATTACGGGGGGGGGGAGGGGGGCTGTCTTTCCTCTAGCAAGAGAATCTGTTGCAGGGAAATGATTTCCACCCAGAATTCAAGACTCATTATACTAATGCTGGGTGGTGGTGGGAATGCCATTCTTGCCCCAGCTCACACATCCAGGGCTCTGACTGCTCTGCTTTGTAGCTCTATGAATGTCATGTTTGCATCTATTCCAGTAGCTTTTGTTTACTGTCATTTCTCTCCTTTCTTACCGCCACATGCTCATATAGCCTAACTAATACCGTAGTTAGCATACTCTGCAAGCCCATCCTTTTATCCCTGGGGACGGATGTACATGAGAGAACAACAATATTCCTGTTGAATTTGGCATGGGCAACGAGTTTCACGCACACTATCTGGCCGAGGAAAAATATGGATATGAAACAAGAGATTCTTGACCCGAATCCCCCCTCCCCACATCTCTCTCTCTCTCTTTCTCCCTCTCTTTCCCATGCACACACAGAGATATTAAGAGGACCTGAATAGTCCAAGTTAGACAGGAGTAGTTGCATTGCGAGAGAGTAAGCTCAACCCTTTTCCATGCCTGACTTACTTGATCTAAACTGGTCCCTCCAAAGTTCTGCTGCCTATATTGTGTCTATCTCCCCCTGCCCTAAGGGGTATTAATTGTAGCTATTGAGGGATTATTTCAATCAGAAACATGGTGCAGAGAAAAGGTGAATTACTCTTTCCCCAATACCATTGTTCAGTGCTTTCTTTTCTAAAAAAAAATATGTTTAGGGGTACTCTCATTTTCCTACTCATACTGAAATACTGCCCCTCAATAAGGCCAAACAAAAAGTTTAGGGTTATGCGTACTCCTGCGTTCCTCCAGAAAAAAAGCACTGCCATTGTTTCAATCAAAACCTGAGTGTTTCTATTTTTCTTATCATTATTCATGAGAGTTCTGGCCACAGCTCCCCTGTATGGCATGTGGTTTGGTCCTCAGTAATCAAAAAACAACCTGGCTGAGACACCAAGGCTGAGAGAATAGTAGCTGACCTGGTTCACGACTGAGGTAAGCTTTGAACTGAAGGCTTTCCTGGCTCCAGAGGGGTTTGCAATAGGTGCCGAACAGCAAACAAACTGGTGCCTGCACCCTGCGCAGAAAGATCTCTAGGCCCAGATTCCAGGTCCCGAGTTTGGGAGCTGTAAGAACATGTGCCCTTATGCAAGTTGCAGCAGGGATTTGTGTCGGAGTTACTAAGGAGGCAGCGAGTGCTGCCAAGGCAATTCAGCGATGCCAAAAGGCAGAGACGCAACTCCCTGACCTCTGAAACCTGACTCTTCAGACATAGAGCAATTTTTAAAAAAATTACTGGCTAATCATGCCCTTAGGGCGCTATTTGTATTCCTGCACCTGCTGTCATGTTACCATGTCCTGCCTCAGTCTCGCTGCAGAGCTTGGATATGTTCTCAGATGATGGAAGGCAGTTTCCCAAGAATAAAGCAAACCCGGAGCTGTTTTCCTTGACCTGCAGTGACAGTTCAATAATAGATTATGGCTGTTTTAGTACCTGCCTGCTGGCTGTATAATATATGGCTCAAGAGAGGGGGGGCAGCTTCTGCTGGCACACAGCTCAAGGGAGAAGGCAGAAGAAATTAAAGAACTCGAAGAACTCGGCACTCCTGGCCATAGGAGAGGGAACATGGGTAGCTGGCGAGTTGTCCGAGTCAGAACTCCTATTAGATGCCAGCTGAATGATGGCTTTAACCGTAGTTATTTATAGAGGGGTTTAATATTATGCTGAGGACGGGATTCATGTGATTTCTGTAGTTTAATCAATTTCTTCCCTCTAACGTGGCTGTTTTCCATTAATCCCATTGATGGCGGATGGAACAAGTTGACATTTTGTTGATTTGGTTTTTTCCGTAAAAAAAATAAGCCACACACAGACCAATGTGCTAACCATATATGGAGCCAGATCCCATTTTGATACACAAAGAAATAGAGATCCCAGAAACAGTGGCAGTCCAAAGGGGTGGTATTGCTATTGTAATTGCTATTATAATTCTTATAGACTTCGATGTACATGGGACTTTATAAAGCTACACAAATAAAGCAGGTCTCTGTCCCGAGGAACTTACATTCTAAATTCTGAGAGACTTGGGAGGAAAGGGAGAGGCAATATTAACAAGGAACAATTATAGATATAGGTAGGTAGCTGTGTTGGTCTGCTGTAGTCGAAACAAAATAAAAAAAAATACTTCCAGTAGCACCTGAGAGACCCAGCGGCGTAGCATGGGTTGTCAGCATCCGGGGCAAGGCAAGTAATTTGTGCCCCCTAACCCGGGGCAAGGCAAGTAATTTGCGCCCCTAACCCCTAACCTGCCACCGCTGCCAGCTTCTTCTTGCTGCTGCGCTGGGCGGCCGCTGCACTGTCCCTCCCCCAGATAGTCCCTCCCTCGCTCTCTCTCCGCTCCGCACCGCAACGCAATCCTGGCACCCTCCCCCTCCACAGTGGGCGGCGACCCGGCAGCTCGGATCGGATTCGCACAGCCAGCACTGCAGTGAGAGAGAGTGAGTGAGCCAGGTAGGGGCAGAGAGCTGCGAGTGCGAGCGCGCCCCCCCCCAATGTTGTGTCCGGTGCGGCTGGCTCCCCCCCTGCACCCCCCACGCTACGCCACTGGAGAGACCAACTAAGTTTGTTATTGGTATGAGCTTTCGTGTGCATGCAGTCTTTTATTCTTCTTCTCTACACTGTTTTCTTCTTACAAACTTAGTTGGTCTCTAAGGCGCTACTGGAAGGATTTTTATTTTTTATATTGTAAGGAACAATTATGAATATGCAAGGCTTCTTAGGCTTAATTTCAGTCATGCAGATTTTAGGCTTCACCAGTGGGGCGCAAGGACTCTAGACTGGTAAACCAAAAGACCCCTTGAGAAGGTAGATGGTTCCACATGGCTGCTAGCAGCAGTGGGACTACCTTTAATAATAATTTTTTATTTATACCCCGCCCTCCCTGGCCAGAGCCGGGCTCAGGGCGGCTAACACCAATAAAATGACAATAAAATATAATGAGGGGGGTCAAACAAACAAACAAACAAACAAAAAACAGTTTATTAAAATAGAAGTTAAAATACAATTTTAAAAGCAGCTTCATTTTAATAGTAGCCCATAAATCAAGACCATAAGGGGAGGGAAACATAAGTGTCAGACCGAGTCCAAACCAAAGGCCAGGCAGAACAGCTCTGTCTTGCAGGTCCTGCAGAAAGATGTCAAGTCCTGCAGGGCCCTAGTCTCTTGTGACAGAGCGTTCCACCAAGTCGGGGCCAGTACTGAAAAGGCCCTGGCCCTAGTTGAGACCAATCTAACCACCTTGTGACTTGGGACTTCCAAAGTGTTGTTATTTGTGGACCTTAAGATTGCACTGCACATTAGCAGGCCTGACCCTGTCATGAGTCACAGTGAGCCATGCTGCCAGAACAAGAAACCAGTGCCAGCCACGGCCGCGCTGCTCAATCCCGTGCCAGTGTCAGCCAGCACCACAGGTGGGTCATGGACTGAACTACAGTAATTGCCACACTTCAAATGGAAGAGAAAGCAAGTGTGCTGCGGCTGATGCCCAGATAGGCCCTTGCACCTGGCTATCCTAAGCAGGTAGCCGTAGACTGAGACTCCCAAGTTTCACCTAGCCAAGTCTTGTGATACAGTGGTATCTCTGTTTATGAACTTAATTCATTTCGGAGGTCCATTCTCAACTCGAAACCGTTCTTAACCTGAGGCGTGCTTTCGCTAACGGGGCCTCCCGCTGCTCGTGCCCCTCTGGCGTGCGGTTTCCGTCCGCATGCCAGGGCAAAGTTCGCAACCAGGAGACCTACTTCCGGGTTAGCGGAGCTCGTAATCCGAAGCGTGCATAAGGAGGACCGTTCATAACCAGAGGTAATACTGTACTTTGTCGGATCTTGAAGTGCTTCGCCATGGGCTTGAATGAGTCTCTTGACAGTACAGAAGGGGGCATGGTGGGCAGAGAACCCTGCTTCAAGGCTGTCGTATTGCCTCTTACAGACTCAAACACACTCTGCTTTCAAAGCAAATGATAAGCTAGAATGGAATAAAGGATTAACAGAGCTCTCTGCCTGTCGCGTCTTTCTGTTGGGATACTGCCAGGGAGATATGGCCCATCATGGCCCCCACGTCGCCTCCGGACGATCCATCGATCTCCCGTAGATACAGTATCAGCAATTAGCGACACGAGCTCCAGAAAATAGCTTGCCACATTCCAGAGCTGATGCACGCTCTATCAGCAGAATTCGCACAGCGAAAGATGCACACAGGAGAGCATTATTTAGAAGTTTATTCAGAAAGCTGAGCCTCAGGCTGTATCCAGTGGCTCTTTCATATTTACAGAGGCTGCTTCTGCCTCAGGTGGCAAAATGCCTTGGATGGGTTCTGATACCTAGTCTTCACTGTGGCAAAAGTAGTACCATTTTCAGTTTGAGATATTTCAGACCAATGCACACATGTTCCATACAAAAACGAGGTGACCTCTGTTCTGTCTCCTCAGAAATGCACATATAAATTGTTGCAAAGTATTGATTTAGGGACAGGAAGTATCTGCTGCAAAGTCCAAGTGTTCACCTGTCAGTGCAGGTAATGTTCCCAGTGAGAGCTGTAAGGAAAAAAGGAGGAGATTAAGGCTCCAAGCAAGCTGACTGCCCCTTTATTCTTTATTTTTTAAATATGATTTTAATTAAATTTTTTGTTTTACAATTTCAGATAGACATTTTACATTCTTAAGATATCAATGACTTCCTTTCTTCTCTTTCCATGATTCATTCTGCATATCTTATATCCCTGCATATTTTGCAAAAACTATACCAATCGGTTTTCCATTATTATGGAATGGAATCCATCCTCCATCAAAACTTATTTACACTGTTGAATTTATCTTAATGCTGCCAGCGCCTTCAGCTGTACACAGTTATTTTCCATATATTCAACAAACCTTTTCCAATCTTCTTTAAATGTATGTTCTTCTTGTTCTCTGATTCCATATGTTAAGCCTGCAAGTTGTGCATATTCTGTCAACAAATTGCCATTCTTCTTTGGTTGGGACCTCGTTCATTTTCCATTTTTGGGCTAACCAAACATGGACTGCAGTTGTTGCAGACATACCGTATTTTTCGCCCTATAGGACGCACTTTTCCCCCTCCAAAAATGATGGGGAAATGTGTGTGCATCCTATGGGGCGAATGCAGGCTTTCGCTGAAGCCTGGAGAGCGAGAGGGGTCGGTGCGCACCGACCCCTCTCGCTCTCCAGGCTTCAGGAGAGCCGCAGCGCCAGTCCCACAAGGTCGGGGGACAGCGGGGAGGCAGAACGCCGCCATCCCGCTGTCTCCCGATGTGGTTTGGAGGCTGACGGCGGGGAGACGTGTGCTTCTCCCGGCCGCCAGCCCCGCAAGCTCCGGGGACAGCGGGGACGCGCAGCGCGTCCTCCCGCTGTCCCCAGACCTGATCTGCAGGCGGGCAGCGGGGAGAAGAGCGCTTCTCCCCGCTGGCGGCCCCACAAGCGCCTGGGGGGGGGGGAAAGAATTTTTTTTTCTTTATTTCCCCCCCCAAAAAAACTTGGTGCGTCCTATGGGCTGGTGCGTCCTATGGGGTGAAAAATACGGTAAATAATGCCCCTTTAGGGCATTTCACTCCTCGAGGAAAAGGTAGAGCCGAAGAGGTGCAATCTGGCCCTAGAAAACCAGTCTGTGCTTAGACTTGATTGGAGCAAATTGTTCACTTGGAATTTCTCTTGCGTTCTTTCCCCATTGTGTTCTATGGGCTCCCTGTCAAAGACAAGATGAGGCAGAATTAGTCAAAAGGTTATTAAATTGAGGAAGTACATCTTGTGACTGACTGGTGGTTCAGCTAAATCTTGGCTGACTTCAGTCAAAGTGATGAACTGTAGAGGAAAAACAAATGAGTAACTTTCCACATGTCTGTCACCAGTTGATATCCTAGTTTAGGGCACATAGATAATCTTACAAATTAATATTAAAATAATAGATGTATTCTGTATTTCCTCAGGGATATTTCCCCGACTTTCAGTCCAGATCCTATCTGGTTCAAAAGTAGCAGATACCAAACTCCTCAGCGGAATATTACTTATTAACTAACGCTCAGAGTGAACTCCATCTTAAAGTCTGAATGGCCTTTAACCTAACGCAAACATCTTTAGCAGGCTCTTTCTTGCAGAGTTCAGGAAGCAACAGTGAAATAAGGCTTTTCACTAAAACCAGCTAAGCAGTTTCCAACTCCTAACAGCTCTACAAATTCTGGTTGACAAAGTGTGTTTACTTTGAACAAGGTCCAGCTGCATTTAGCAAATATTGCTTTCTTACTGGCAAGTTCTTTCCTTGGCTTCACATTGTAGATCCATGTCAGGCTTGGACTTCAAAGTGAGATCATTATATGGCAAAGTGATATAAAATCCAGATCCACTCTCTCATGCATTAAGCAGGCTATCTTATATATTATTTGTTATGTACTGAATTGAATAGGATCCAAAAGGCAGCAGTCTGATTGGTCCTAGAACAATAGGACCCAGAATGCAGCAGTCTGATTGGTCCGCAGGAGCCACCCAATCCAACTCCAGGTGGAAGGGAATCCGCAACCTGATTGGCCTACAGGAGAATCCTGGAATTAGGCAATCATGTGGGGCCCATTGTGTAAATAATGTATATAAAGCAGACATCCTGGGGGGAACTTCCATCCCTCCTCACCACTATGAGCTGAATAAAGAGCATGAAACCCACTCTCGACTCCAAGTATATTTTATTATTATTA
Organism: Podarcis cretensis; assembly: GCF_951804945.1. Classification (NCBI taxonomy): domain Eukaryota; kingdom Metazoa; phylum Chordata; class Lepidosauria; order Squamata; family Lacertidae; genus Podarcis; species Podarcis cretensis. The sequence continues at coordinate 94,993,317 of NC_137175.1, forward strand.
TTATTATTATTATTATTATGCATTTATGTATCTGTGTACATCTCTTCATCCTCCATCCTTTCTCCCCAGCCTGCTCCTTTTACCACCACTATTCACATTTTAGACCCACTCACAAAAGTACTCTGTGGATTAAGGCTGTTGATGCACTCGGGACTGGCTAGTAAATGCCCACCCCAATAGATGTTCTGTAGTTCGAAATGAACCATTCTGAAAACCAGCCCAACTTATCTTTCACAACCCACCTCTGATCAGAAAATGTTAGTGTATTTAGAGGGCAGGCAGTGCCATCAAATCACCTCCAGCATTAAACAACAACAAAAACTTTTTCATCCTTATACTACAAAACTTCCGCAAGAAAAAACCACACAGTGGAAGACAGCAGGCAACTCTCTGTCTGACTCTGAAACCATGAATCTGATTCCAAGGTTGACCTTGCTAATTAGCAGGTCAGAGAGTCCAGCAGGTTTATTTGGAGTCTGATAAATATTGCATTTCCTCTTCCCATTTTCTGCTCTATGCCATTCAATCACCTTTGAGGTACATTTTCCTTACCAGACCTGAGATTACTGGAAAAGGTTACTGGGAAATAGTTTCTCTTTATTTTACCAAGGGCAGAGTACATTTTGCTTCTGTTCATGCACAAACAATAACTGAGAAAACTCTGAGCCAGTGAAATCCCACCTGCAGTTTAGCAGCTAGCATACAATATTAATTGCTGAGGGGAAGAAAAATTAAATAAGCAACTGTCAAGTCCTCGTGATTGGGGTGGGAGGAACATACCGTATTTTTCGCTCTATAGGACGCAACTGACCATAGGGCGCACCTTGTTTTAGAGGGGGAGAACAAGAGAAAAAAATCTCCCCCTCTGTGCTCAGCGCCCCTTCAGCAAAGTGGCAGGAGAAATGGAGCCCCTTCCATTTCTTCTTCTGCTTCGCTGAAGGGGCGCTGCGCAGCTCTCCCTCTCTGCTGAAGCCAGGAGAGTCTTGCTCTCCCGGCTTCAGCAAAAGGAACCTGAAGCCTTCGGAATGCAGTGCGAGTTCCCGCTGTGCTCCAAAGACTTCAGGCGGCTATCCCTGAAGCCTGGAGAGCGAGAGGGGTCGGTGCGCACTGACCCCTCTCGCTCTCCAGGCTTCAGCGAAAGCAACGCGTAGCCTCCAGAGCACGGAGGGAGCGCTCCCTCTGCGCTTCAGAGGCTTTGCGTTGCTATCGCTGAAGCCAAGGAGCCTGCATTCGCTCCATAGGACGCACACACATTTCCCCTTAATTTTTGGAGGGGGAAAAGTGCATCCTATAGAGTGGAAAATACGGTAATTGAAACTGGGCCGGCAGCATCTGCAAAAACCTCAGTACTGTAGTCATGGCCAGTCCAGTTGTGGGACCCTTTTTCAGTAGCTGGAGGCTGGAGCTGCTGTGCAGCAGATGGAAGATTCTACGTTGTTGACCAAGCAAGGACAGAAGATGAGGAGCCTGGTATTTATGCAAGTTCTGGCCAATTCTGAGGTTCCATAATGCCTGCCATTTATAGGGACTGTTGTTGCAGATCCTGTGCCTGTAGAGAGCTTTGTTGTTGTTGTTTAGTCATTTAGTCGTGTCCGACCCTTCGTAACCCCATGGGCTAGAGCATGCCAGGCATTCCTGTCTTCCACTACCTCCCACAGTTTGGTCAAACTCATGCTGGTAGCTTCGAGAACACTGTCCAACCATCTCGTCCTCTGTCGCCCCCTTCTCCTTGTGCCCTCCATCTTTCCTAACATCAGGTTCTTTTCCAGGGAGTCTTCTCTTGTCATGAGGTGGCCAAAGTATTGGAGCCTCAGCTTCAGGATCTGTCCTTCCAGTGAGCACTCAGGGCTGATTTCCTTCAGAATGGAGAGGTTTGATCTTCTTGCAGTCCATGGGACTCTCAAGAGTCTCCTCCAGCACCAGAATTCAAAAGCATCAATTCTTTGGCGATCAGCCTTCTTTATGGTCCAGCTCTCACTTCCATACATCACTACTGGGAAAACCATAGCTTTAACTATATGGACCTTTGTCGGCAAGGTGATGTCTCTGCTTTTTAAGATGCTGTCTAGGTTTATCATTGCTTTTCTCCCAAGAAGCAGGCGTCTTTTAATTTCATGGCTGCTGTCACCATCTGCAGTGATCATGGAGCCCAAGAAAGTAAAATCTCTCACTGCCCTTCTATTTGCCAGAAGGTGATGGGACCAGTGGCCATGTGGCTTGCAAATACACACACACACAGCTCCAAAGGTTGAAGCCTTGGGCCATTGGGGTCCCCTCTGTTCCAGGAATGGAGATTCAAAGCTCTGCATTCCTCCCTCTTTACTCTAAGCTCCTCTTACACTTCCTACCTGTATCTCCCTACCTTGCCTTTATCCTGCCCCTGAAGATGTCCTCCTTCCTTTAAACCTTGGGGACAGGGGAGGAGTTCGGTGCGAGATGAAGCATGCAAATAGTGCAGGTTTCTGCAACATAATCATTTGCACAAACATTTGCTGATTTGCACAACGTTTCTTGAGCACACACATATTTCCCTCGATCCAGATTTTGAACTGCCTTCCCTTAGGAGACCTCTGTATCGGGTCTAGAATCATAGAATCATAGAGTTGGAAGAGACCACAAGGGCCATCGAGTCCAACCCCCTGCCAAACAGGAAACTAAAATACAGGGTCTATATTTGACCTTGTCTGTTGGCAGAGCGGGGAGAGTAGTTCTTCTGTTTCGATGCATTTGTGTAAACATTGGGTTCTAATTTATTCTGCAGCAGTGGCACCTGTAAGTCAATTGATTTCTGCGACAACGCACACTGGTGTAATTTAATCCTTTCGTAATATTCTTTCCATCACCCTGATTGTTTTGCAACCTAGAACAGACTGTAAAATAACAGGCATGGAAGAGACACCTTTCAAACTGGTAGCAAAATTAAAACGATGGACTATTTATTGTTACCAATTACAAAATGGAGAAACAATATATAGTCTAGCCATCATGTACTTTGAAATATCAAAAATTAACAGACCCCGCCCCCCCCGCCCTCTCTTTCAAGCACAAACCTAAGCTCCAGCTCAGATGCATTTGTGAAAACATTGTGTTTCCCTGGCTGTCATTTTTCTAGCCTGTTTTATTTTATTTTATTTATTTATTTATTTAAAAACACTTTTCCTTTTAGCACTGAGATTATCAGAAAAAGTAGAATTTGGAGACATTTCCCCCTGCTCTTTCAGGTTATGGCAAACATGTATGTGCACTTTGATCCTGTTGGTTTTTTTTAGCAACGGCAAAGGGATTTGTTCTCCTGTCTGCTGAGACATTAATAATATCTCCGCATTGTTAACTGACGTTGGAGGGAGAATGAAATGTTGGGCAAAGCTGGGGCACGCAGGGTGTTTGGGCTGAAGAATACATGCCGAAATGTTACTGGCTGAAAGGGCGATTTCACCGGGAAAGGGCTAGAGGCCTTTGAGACAGAAATTCCCTTTGTTGCAGAAGCCAGAAGACCAAGATTAGATCAGCCCTGTGACAAGCAGTGGGGGGGATGTGGAGTCACAGCGAGCCTTTTGCTCAAGGGAATTCCATGTGCAAATTGGAGCAAGGCAGCACTCTGGCTTACAAGACGGCTGGTATGCTTGGGGGCGGGGGGGGGGGGGTGGAATACTCCCAAGCATCTGTTTACCACAGATTTGCACGTGTACGTATATGTGCATATGGTACAGGGGGAATTGAATTGAAGGAAGCTCCTTGACAGCCAAGATTGTGTCAAACTGAGATCCCAGCAAATGCTGTCCCTTTATTTATTATGATGTCTCACTCCTAGCCATGGGCGTAGCCAGGATTTTTGTTAGACAGGGGTGGGGGGGAAGCCTCAGATTTGTATTGATTTGTATTGATATTGATTGATTTGGGGGGGGCAGCTGCTTCCTGTCCCCCTGGGTTACACCCATGCTGCTGGCAGATGGGGCTCATCAACCTGGGAATGTAGCCCATCTAGGACATGGGAAGGCAAACTAAGGCCTGGGGGCCGGATCCGGCCCAATCGCCTTCTAAATCCAGCCCACGGACAGTGTTTTTACATGAATAGAATGTCTGCTTTTATTTAAAATGCATGTCTGAGTTATTTGTGGGGCATAGGAATTGGTTCATTTTTTTTTTTTCCAAAATATAGTCCGGCCCACCACATGGTCTGAGGGACAGTGGACCAGCTCCTACTGAAAAAGTTTGCTGACCCCTGCCCTAGATCTTCAGCAGCGGTCTGGGGAACTGGCTGATGAGGTGAAAGTAGCTCGAACTTTGGGTGGGAGTGACTATAGACAGACACGCACCTTGGTTTTTGGGAATGCTAAAGATTTTAACAAGTTTTTTTTTGGGGGGGGGGACTTGGGTGCAATCCTGTGGGCAGAAACACTTGATGGGAAGGGAGTTAAAGACAGGTGGGGGGGCGCTTAAAAATGAGCTGTTGAAGGCACAATTGCAAACCACTGATGTGCAAGAAAAATAGGGGGCAATTAAATAAATCAAAGAGGCTGCATAAGGAGCTGTCCGATGAGCTGAGATTTAAAGGAACATGCACAGAAAATACAGCACAGAGTGGGGGGGGGGGCAGGCGGGGAGGGAACCACCAAGGACAAGGACCAAGTGCTGACCCCTGATCTCGGAGAAGGAAAACTCTGATGCTAAACCTCCGCTGCCTTGAGGGACATCTTTGAGAGAAGAAAACCCTACACAAATCTGGAGTGGAGTCCCTAAGACGCTTGGATGGTACCTGGTACGCCTCCTTCTGGCAACTCCTGCAGCCAAGCTGGTGCCAAACGTCTTGATCTGCTTTCCTTTGGACCACATCAGTGAGGGCAAGAGGGGGAATCTTATCACCTGGGTGGGCAGCCCAGGACTTCCAAAGATACAGCCCAGCCTTCCGCCCTGGCGAGGTCACTTCCGTGCTGCTTGTTGTTGTTGTTGTTTAGTCGTTTAGTCGTGTCCGACTCTTCGTGACCCCCTGGACCAGAGCACGCCAGGCACTCCTGTCTTCCACTGCCTCCCGCAGTTTGGTCAAACGCATGCTGGTAGCTTTGAGAACACTGTCCAACCATCTCGTCCTCTGTCATCCCCTTCTCCTTGTGCCCTCCATCTTTCCCAACATCAGGGTTTTGTCCAGGGAGTCTTCTCTTCTCATGAGGTGGCCAAAGTATTGGAGCCTCAGCTTCAGGATCTGTCCTTCCAGTGAGCACTCAGGGCTGATTTCCTTCAGAATGGATAGGTTTGATCTTCTTGCAGTCCATGGGACTCTCAAGAGTCTCCTCCAGCACCATAATTCAAAAGCATCCATTCTTCGGCGATTAGCCTTCTTTATGATCCAGCTCTCACTCAAAAACAGAGCAGGAGGCAGCAGTTACAAGATACCTGTCTCTGCAGCCACAGCAGGCCCTGTGATTCTCCAGCAGTTTGATTTCACCCTTGGAGGTGCACTCCATTGTCTCTCGATACAGACGGATGCCAGCAACACACACCTGGCCACAGGTGTGCATTTTGCTGCTCATAAGATGCTGGTTGCTTTCAGCCCTTGAATTATTGGGAAGGAGGGAGAGAGGGGGCCCAGACCTCTTTCATGTTGTGATGGTCCCATAATAGCTACCTGTTTTATAAGGCTGTAGTTGGGTTATTGTTTGGCTTAAATTGGGGAGAATCAGGAGTGAGGCTTGTGGATTTCATTAATTTTAAATAAGGCTCCATCTACCTTTCACTCATGATTCTAATACTAAAATGTTTCCAGGAAGCTTTGACTGGAATTGCTATCCTTTGTTCATTAAGTTTTTAGGGAGTGTAGTGATTTATGAATTTTGTGCAGATCTCATTTGTGGCCAAGCCTCACTCTCCCCCCCTCCCATCACTTGAGCCAGTGTGGTGTAGTGGTTAAGAGTGGTGGACTTGTAATCTGGTGAACGAGGTTCGCTTCCCCGCTCCTCTGCATGCAGCTGCTGGGTGACCTTGGGCTAGTCACACTTCTTTGAAGTCTCTCAGCCCTACTCACCTCACAGAGTGTTTGTTGTGGGGGAGGAAGGGAAAGGAGAATGTTAGCCGCTTTGAGACTCCTTAGGGTAGTGATAAAGTGGGATATCAAATCCAAACTCCTCTTCTTCTTCTTCTTTAATCAGAAGTTTTCTCTGCATTCCATTGCTTCCTTGCCAACATGGTCAACATTACTGGTGAATAGTTGACAAATTGCTCTTTATTTTCCCTGTATTTATTAAATACCTGTTGTCTGTGTATTGTGGGGGTGTTTTAATTACCAGAAGCTTTTCGTTGTTTTTTTTTAAAAAATATTTTGTAGCAAGATAGTACAATTTCACAAATAAGAAAGAAAAATAAAGATGAAGCAATGAGGGCCAGACCCGCTTCTGCAGGAATGTGCACGGAAAGATTATTTATTTTATTTAATAGAGTCGTATCCCACTTTTCAGGAGAACATTCTTGCAAGACGGTAGCATTGGTTAACACCAATTACATAGCTGTCAAGTGTCCCTTATTTGAAGGGACAGTCCCTTATTCCAGCGCCATGTCCCGCTGCTGTCCCTTATTGATGGATGTCCCTTAAATGTCCCTTAAATTTCAAAGGAAGCAGCTCCTCTCCCTCCCTCCCTGCCGACCAGGGAGGAGGGAGGCTCCAACTGTGTTGCTTGGCTGTGTTGCTCACCCAATAAGAAGTCTAAGAATGACTGGGGGGTGGAGCTTGCATGCCTTGTGTGTGGCTAGTTAATGCAAGCTGAGGGGGTTTTTGAATGCTGGACGCCATTTTGTTGCACGTGCTGCTGCAAACTTTGCAGTGCAGAGCCAGGCCGGGGAGCCATCTTAAGTTGAGGCTGCATAGGCCTTGTGGTGCATGTGATTCAGATTCTATTCAGCTGAACCTCTGGTTACAAAGTTGGTGGGACAGTGTTCTCAAAGCTACCAGCATGAGTTTGACCAGACTGCAGGAGGACAGGAAGACTGGAGTGCCTGGAACAGGTGAGGCTGCAGGTCCCTTATTTTCAAGGCTGCTGGTCCCTTATTTTCAAATCTGTAAGTTGACAGCTATGCAACTATGCTGAACAGGAGGAAATTAGAAAAATAATGGGAGCAGAAGCTGCAAGGAGGAAGCTACTCATTAAAGTTGCAGAGGTCCTTTGCTGAACAAGGCACTGCTGATTAAACATTACAGAAGGAACTTGACCACGGGGAACAGACTGTGATTATGGGGAAATGATTCTTCAGCAGTGCTAGAGGAACCTCCTGTCTGTAGCTGGAGAAACAAAAGAAACTGGGGGAAAGCCTTTTAGACTGCTTTTCACAATTCCATCTAGTCCACTATTGTCATTTTTCAGATACCTGAAGACATTCTGATAATATCACCCACAATACACATATCCATTGTTGTCTATTCTGCCATGGTCGCTGGTCAACAGTTTTTCAACTTTTTGTACCACTGCAAAACCCAAGACAAAAATCAGCAAATGCTGCCATGAGCAATGATGGCTCTAGCTTAAAGTCCCTGAAAATTTGTAAGCTGTAAGCAGCTTCTAATGGTGGCGAGGCACATGCCTTTAGGGAAAGCCAGAGAACGTCATTATAGAAATAGCCATCTCTTTCATTTTGCCAGCACTTCCTCATAATTAGAGGTGAGCTGCTGCCTCTCTTAATATGCAGATTGCTTGCATGTCTTTGTATTGTGACTTACAGTCGTTAGCAGATCCTATTTTGAAGTCTCCAAAGCTGGTGACCATCACATCTTTAGAAATCTTCTTATTCTTTGGCGATCACTCGTACTCGAGTAAGATGGTTTTCCATGAATACGGTCCTAACAGAGAGTCCGTAAGTGACTCTGGAGGCCAATTCTGGATCCACACGTCCTTCCACAGTGGGGACATAGGTTTCTGGGCAGGAGTTGATAAAAGTGAGAGTTTGCCAAACATGCCTTCCTCTTAGCATGTTTCTCCCTTTCATTCTGAGTTCAAGTGTCTTCAAAGCCCATGACACCTTTGGTAAAGGCTGTTCTCCAATTGGAGCTCTCGCAGGCAAGTGTTTCCCAATTGTTGGTGTTTATACTACATTTTTTTAGTTTTGCATTGAGGCAGTCTTTAAACCTCTTTTGTTGACCACCAGCATTATGCTTTCCATTTTTAAGTTTGGAATAGAGTAGTTGCTTTGGAAGACAATAATCAGGCATCCGAACAACATGACCAGTCCAAGTGGATGTTGAAGAATCATTGCTTTGACACTGGGGATCTTTGCTTCTTCCAGTACACTGGCATTAGTTTGCCTGTCTTCCCAAGTGATGTGTATAATTTTTCGGAGACATCGGTGATGGAATCTTTCGAGGAGTTGGAGATAGCATTTATAAGTGGTCCATGTTTCACAAGCATAAAGTACAATAGCTTTGTAAACAAGCATTTTGGTTTCCCTGCGAATGTCCTTGTGATGGCCTGGGAATTGGATTCGGATGCTGAACCTGAGGGATCCCAGCCTGCACAGGAGTCCCCGCCTCCAGAACCAGCTGAGCCAGGGCTGGGGCTTGAGCCTGAAGGGTCCTCACCTGTGCTGGATCCTCAGGTGCAGGCACCAGCTGAGTCTGCTTGGGCTCCTGAGGTGATGGAGGACCCATTGCCTGCAGGTGCTCCACTCTCAGCCCCAGCAGAGGAATCTGAGGTTGCCTCTGGGTCCGGTAACCCTCCAGCCTCTCCTGAGCTGCAGAGGCTCAGGGCAGAGAGGCAGAGGGAACTAAGTTCCCGCAGGAGGAGTGCTTGCCTCCAGGCCAGGAGAGGCGAGTCACCTGAGGATCGGGGCCACCCTGTGCCTTGGGGCAGATAAAAGCCAGCCAGCCCCAGTCCCAAGTTGCAGGAGCAACATCGTTGGTTGTCAGTTCTAGTCTAATCCCTGACCTGCTTCCCTGCCGGAGCTCCTGACCTCACCTGACTCCCTGCCCTGCATCCAGCTTCAACTTTTACGGACTGCCTCCATATTGCACCATTGACCTTGGACTGGACTTGGACCTCACCTCTCGGTTAGCCCATGGGACCAGCACAGTCCCAGTCCTCAAACACTCTGCACTTCAATCGAGACAAAGCTTCACTCGTAGAGCTCAGACGATGCTGTATTTCGGCATTAATGTCGGCCCTCATGGAAAGGGCCAAAGCTGGTGAGCACCACATCTTTAGGAATAGGTTGTATGCTAAACCAGACGCTTCTCCCTGAGAAATTTATCTAACTGAAGGGGATTCTTCAAACTTGCAAAAACCCCCTCCTCACCAACACCACCACCCAGTGGCATAGCATTGGGGGTGCAGGGGGGCCCGGCCGCACCGGGCGCAACATCTGGGGGTTAGGGTTAGGGGGCGCAAATCCACGGGTTAGGGGGCGCAAATTACTTGCCTTGCCCCGGGTGCTGACAACCCACGCTACACCACTGCCACCAGCAGCAGCAGCTGCCTGCAATGGTATAGTCTAGGAAGTCCTTACCACTTGACTAAGTTGAGAAATCAAGCTGTTATCAAGCCCAAAGCTTGTGGTTGCCATACTAAACTCTGTGGGACTCACTGCTATTTCTCTAGAAAAAGAACTCACCAGGAACCCTTCCCCTGTTCTCTTACAGTGGCAATGGTACCTACCTGAGAGGTGCTGGATCTGAGTTCCAGCTGGACAAAAAAAGCCCTCGTCGTATGGATATGAGGGAGGGGAAGGAGCTGAGCCTGGCAGCCTTCCACAAATATATATCCCCCCCCCGCTTTTCATTTTCTGTTGACCTTGTTCCACCATCTATCTACCCGCTCCCCTTTCTACCGCTTTCTACCAACAATTGCTGGGACTGCATCCGGCTTGTCACAAATGATTAAGGCAGGAGAAATGCAGAAAACCTGTGCCAGTTCACTGCTTCTTGCCAACCTGAATGAAGGACTCACAGATGGCCACTTTCAAGCTTCCGTGCCAAAGAGACGAGGGAGGAGGCAAGTAATAAGAATCATTTAAAGGTGGAGGAAAGCATAAAATCTCAAGGTAGACATAAACCACCATTTTAATTTTAATTTTCTCCCCAGGAGGGAACTTCACATAGACTTCCAATGGCCAGCTGCAGGCATTTGGGTGCTTGAGGTGAAAATTGGCAAGACCTCCTCTCCCCCAATGCTGCAGACCAGGTTTTGCAGCAGTGGCACCTGTAAATCAATTTATTTCTGTGACAACGCACACTGGTGTAATTTAATCATTTCATAATATTCTTTCCATCGCCTTAACAGTTTAGTAACCTAGAACAGACTGTAAAGTAACAAGCATGGAAGAGACCACCTCTTAAGCTGGTAGCAAAATTAAAATGACGGACTGTTTGTTTATTACCAGTTACAAAGCAGACAAACAATATATGATATGGCCAACATGTACCTTGCAATCTCAAAAATTAACAGAACCCCCTGCCCTCTTTTTTGAGCAAAGACCTCAGCTCCAGCTCAGAGCCCTAGATGTGAATTAAATGCCTATCTGAAACTTTGAAGCAGTCTCCCATATTGTCATAATGCTGTCAGCAGCTCCTGGCTGGTTGCCCAGGGAAGTATAAAGACAAGGAAAAGTTACTTACCGCCCTTTCCCCCCAATCTTTACATAGAGAACCTATAAAACCCAGCCTCTTGGATAATGGCATTGTCCCAAGTAAATCTCCACCCCTGTTCTCTCTCACTCTCTCTTCCTCATTCGTCTCCTCTACGTGCCCTCTGTCTTTGAGCTCTTTGCTCTCCTACTTTTAAGGCTCACCAGGTTCTGGGAGATGTGTGGGAATGTTCAGGGTGGCAGGAGAGGATATATTGTTTATTAATATTATCCTTCCTAACTTGCGTTAGCAAGTTTCTTTACTTAGCAGAGTTTACATTCCCCTTCTCATGCAGAGCAGAAAACTGGTTTCAGGATCGTTAGAACCTCTTACTATTATGCAATTCAATCTGCCTCCGATTGAATTGTATGTTTCTGGTAAGACCCCCTTTTAAAGTCCCTCCTAAAAGAATAAAGAAACCACAGTCTTATTCATAAGTAACAACAACAACAACAACAATAATAAATAATAATAAATAATAATATTTTATTTATACCCCGCCCATCTGGCTGGGTTTCCCCAGCCACTCTGGGCAGCTTCCAACAGAACACTACAATACAATAACCTATTAAACATTGAAAGCTTCCCTAGACATGGCTGCCTTCAGATGTCTTCTAAAAGTTTGGTAGTTATTTTTCTCTTTGACATTTGGTGGGAGGGCATTCCACAGGGCAGGCACCACTACTGAGAAGGCCCTCTGCCTGGTTCCCTGTAACTTGGCTTCTTGCAGCGAGGGAACCGCCAGAAGGCCCTCGGCGCTGGACCTCAGTGTCTGTGATGGCCTGGGAATCCGATTCAGAGGCTGAACCGGAGGAATCCCAGCCTGCACAGGAGTCCCCGCCTCCAGGGCCGGCTGACCCGGGGCAGGGCCTTGATTCTGAAGTGCCTGCACCTGTGCCGGATCCTCAGGAGCAGGCACCAGGTGAATCCACTCTGGCTCCGGAGGTGGTTGAGGACTCAGTGCCTACAGGTGAGTCTCCCCCTGGGCCCAGTAACCCTTCAGCCTCTCCTGAACTGCAGAGGCTCAGGGCAGAGAGGCGGAGGGAACTGGTTTCTCCCAGGAGGAGTGCTCGCCTTAAGGCCAGGAGAGGCGGGGCCACCCCTGGCCTCAGAGAAGATAAAGGCCAGTCAGCCCGGTCCCAGGTTGTGGGAGCAACGTCGTTGAAGAGCTGTTTCGGCCAGCATCCAGTCCTGTTCCCCCAGAGTTCCTGTCCTTGCCTGGCTTCTCGCTGTGGACCCCGCTTCGCCCGAGGAGGACTGTCTGCTGACCCTCAACTCTGGTCCTGGACCTCGCCCCACGGTAACCTCCCCCCTGGACCAGCACAGTTTGCTCCCGCCACACCCGCACTCCCCCCTTTGTTGGGGTGCGTTCGGGAAAAGCCAGAAGCCATGGCCGACCAGGCAGCTGCGCTGGTGGCATTGGCCCAGGAGAACCAGGCCTTGACTCACACCGTGCAGCAGCTCAGCGATGCGGTTACGGCACTTCAGCAGCGGTTGGACGCCCTACCGGCTCCTGTGGCCGACGCCCCGGCTCCTGGCAAGTACCCAGTGGCCTTGCCAGAGAAATTCGGTGGGGCCCCGGCCAGCTTTCCCATGTTCCGCGCCCAGGCCAAGTTGTATATTCAGGGGCGAGCCCAGAACTTCCCTGACGACCGCACCAAGGTGCACTTTTTGATCAGTTTGTTAAAGGACCAGGCCGCCAAGTGGGCATGGCAGAACGATGGAGGTGGAGACGCTCCTTTAGGTATACTGGATCGAGGCCGTTTAGGGCTTTAAAGGTCAGCACCAACACTTCAGACAGAGCACAGTGTGATCCCTGAAGGCAGGCTTTAGGCTTTAAGTTACAAACATATACAAACAAGTTTACCCCTTAGAGTGATGACCTGGGGGACTGCTTGGCTGGCAGCCAGCAGTTCAATCCAGGAAGTTTGCAGGATGAAAGGAAGGTGGAAAAGAGAGAGTGGCAGTATGCCTTGTCCTTTTACCAGGTCTGGAAAGGTCATGCCCACCCACTAGTCACAAGCAAGAGGAAGGATGCTCCGGCCAGGAGGAACTGGAAGTATCAACTGGCTGGACCAAACATTCCCTTGCATGTCCACTCTAGCAAAACAAGGAATGTTGTACTTGACTGCTCCCAGTGGATTACATCCCACAAGATGGAGGATCTGGGATGCTTTCTAATAACAACGTGTCAGCTGGGTGTTGCCCCGGCTCTCCCATTATTTCCCAACTTTCCCGCTCATCTGCCTCTGAGTTGTGACTTCCCGCAAACCCCTGTTGTAAATCTATACTGTCTTCCTCTTCCTCCTCCTCCTCCTTGGAAGGGTCAGGATGGGGAGGTGTCCTCCTCTGCCCAGTCCCTGACACATATGAAACATGTCCCAAACCCATTTGTTCCTGGGCCCACCTGCTTCAGGCAGTTGGGCTCTGGGACCGAGAGGCCAGCTGCAGGTGCATGGTCCAAAACAGACAAGAGTTGACTTCTGAAGTGGCAAATGGGTATAGAGTTAAAACCAAGATAGGGGCAGGAGCCAAAGCAGCAATAGAGAATTAGGAGGACTAGAAGGAGGTCCCTACTCAAAGGGATCAAGGAGCACAAGTTGTTTAGATGGAAGGGCCATCTGTGAGGTCAGGGCTTTATAGGGCATTGGGTGTGCAGAGGCAGACCAAATGACAAAGTCCAGAGCTCTGTCTAGTAGGAAAAGCAGAGAATGTCATGGTGCAGGAGCTAGCGTGATGAAGCCCACCCACTACGGACTCTGCCTGAGACTATTCCCTATTTTCATGCCTTATGCTTTTCTTGGATAGAAACAGTTTTCTTGAGCAAACAGTAGTGTAAAATTGTATTGCAGTAACACAGTGCTTTCTGTGTTTACTGAACTCCAAAGAAATGTGGAACAATTTTTCCTAGCACGCAGCTTTGGAAGAAGGAAACCAATACAGATGAGGACTGATTATACTGACAATAACTATTTCAAGTGTGAGAGCTGTGTGGTTCTCTCCAGTTCTCCACAAGCCCCCAAAGGAAAAGCTGCATCAGTGAGGAAGAGCTTTAATCGATTTATCAAATGAGTTTTAGCCAACTGTTAAAATTTGCATAAATTTGCATAAATCTGCATGTTGGTGCAAACCAGTAGTTCTGAATAAATATGCAGAATTGCAGCCTTGCATGCTGCTTGCACCAGGCTGGTGTGATGCCTTGCTTTGGTGCTGGTGCAACAGGCTAACCATGGTCTTTCCTTGTCAGATCAATTTCTCATTGGAATCAGTTCAATTAATCAGTTAAATATGAAACCCTAACAGGAAGAGAGAGAGGGAGCTGCGTTATACATAAAGGATGGATCTACAGTATACACATGCCAGTTAATCCATCAATTTGAACCCAGAAGGTCATCTGAGAGCGTTTCGGTATAAATAAAAGGATACGAGACTGCCAAACCAGGGGGAGACTTGGATGATGCCTCTGCAGATCAGGTTACCAAACTTTCACAGAGGAGAGACGTCAGAGGCTCACAGCTACCCTGATAGCTGCGGGAAGTCAAACTCTGCCAAGAACAGAAGGTCTAATAAATTCCCGACCTGCCTTGCTGTCAATTTCATCTTCCAGAAGGGGGAAGAAGCGACTTGGGCTGCCCAGCCTGTTCTAGACCCCAGATCATGGGTAGGCAAACTGAGGCTCGGGGGCTGGATCCGGCCCAATCGCCTTCTCAATCCGGCTCACGGATAGTCCGGGAATCAGCGTGTTTTTACATGAGTAGAATGTGTGCTTTTATTTAAAATGCATCTCTGGGTTATTTGTGGGGCATAGGAATCCGTTCATTTCTTTTTAAAAATATAGTCTAGCCCACCACATGGTCTGAGGGACAGTGGACTGGCCCCCCGCTGAAAAGGTTTGCTGACCCTTGCCCTAGATCTTCAGCAGCGGTCTGGGGAACTGGCTGATGAGGTGAAAGTAGCTCAAACTTTGGGTGGGAGTGACTAAGACAGACATTCTTAGGAATGCTAAAGATTTTAACAAGTTTTTTTTGGGGGGGAGACTTGGGTGCAATCCTGTGGACAGAAACACTTGAGGGGAAGGGAGTTAAAGACAGGTGGGGGGCGCTTAAAAATGAGCTGTTGAAGGCACAATCGCAAACCACTCTGATGTGCAAGAAAAATAAAGGTAAAGGTAAAGGGACCCCTGACCATTAGGTCAAGTCATGACCAACTCTGGGGTTGCGGTGCTCATATCGTTTTAAAGGCTGAGGGAGCCGGCGTACAGCTTCCGGGTCATGTGGCCAGCATGACTAAGCCACTTCTGGCGAACCAGAGCAGCGCACGGAAACGCCATTTACCGTCCCGCCGGAGCGGTACCTATTTATCTACTTGCCCTTTGATGTGCTTTCAAACTGCTAGGTTGGCAGGAGCAGGGACCGAGCAACGAGAGCTCACCCCGTCGCGGGGATTCAAACCGCCAACCTTCTGATCGGGAAGTCCTAGGCTCTGTGGTTTAACCCACAGCATCCCTGCAAGAAAAATAGGGGGCAACTAAATAAATCAAAGAGGCTGCATAAGGAGTTGTCCGATGGCTGAGATTTAAAGGAATATGCACAGGAAATGCAGCGCAGCGTGGGGGGGGGCAGGGGGCGGGAACCACCAAGGACAAGGACAAAGGAACAGCTAAAGTTTGTGGAGAAAGTGTCAGCTCAGAGTCAGCTTAGGCTTGCAATTGATGCTAAAACCCACCCTTGCGGAAGAGGGTGGTGGTTGTGACTATGTTGAGGGGAAGCTTGAGGAAGTGATAGATCTACCGAGAGAAGGGGATGGGAATTATTAGTGTGTGGTGGAGAGAAAGCAGAACTGCTCACTTCCTATTTCCGCATGGGAAACTATGCTCAACCTGGCAAAAATAGGCCAAATGACCAAGGAAGGGCCAGGATAGATAAAATGGTCATATGGGAGCACCTAGTCCCTCTACATGGCTTCAGTGCTTCTGTCTATAATTTTAGAAAATCTCCATAGATTTTCAGAGAAGTGCCATAGGAATAAGGTAAAGGTAAAGGGACCCCTGATAATCGTGGCCGACTCTGGGGTTGCAGCGCTCATCTCGCTTTATTGGCCGAGGGAGCCGGCGTTACAGCTTCCGGGTCATGTGGCCAGCATGACTAAGCCACTTCTGTGAACCAGAGCAGCGCATGAAAATGTCATTTACCTTCCCGCCGGAGTGGTACCTATTTATCTACTTGCACTTTGACATGCTTTCAAACGGTTAGGTTGGCATGAGCTGGGACCGAGCAACGGGAGCTCACCCTGTCGTGGGGATTCGAACTGCCGACCTTCTGATCAGCAAGTCCTAGGCTCTGTGGTTTAACCCACAGCGCCACCTGCGCCCCTGCCATAGGAATAGAGGTGGCCAATTGTCACCATTTAGGGGGGAAACTACTGCGATTAGTAAGCCAACACGGCTTACTAATAAGTCATGCCAGAAAGACTAACGTTATATCCTTTGTAATAAACAGTTATTAGCCTGGTAAATCGGGGGAATGCAATAGATGCAATATATCTTGATTTCAGCTAGGTCCCATATTCTTGATGGTAAGCTGGTAAAATGTGGGCTAGATTCAGGGCTCGTTTACACTTCCGCTTGTCCTCTGCCTAAAATCTGGCCGGTTTTCCACTTGCCCTGCTCCTTTCCCAGGGAAAACCTGCTCACTGGTGTTAAATGGGAGCAAACGTTTGCTCCAATTGAGCGCTAAAGAGCAGTTTTCCCTGGGTGAAAGCTGCGGAACAAGAGGAAGTGTGGTTGAGCCTTGTGTTAGGTGAATTTGTAGCTTATTGAAGAGCTTTCCTCAAAGGGTGCTCCTCAACAGATTCCTATCAGCGTAGAAAGAAGAGGCAAGTGGGGTTCACAGTGAACTGTAGCTTGTTAAGAGTGCTGACAGTTTTTAGGAGACTCTTAACAAACTAGAGTTCCCAGGTTCCTTTTGCGGGGGGAGACCATGACCATTACCAAGAGTACTTTAAATACGTGGTGTGGATGTGGCTGCCATGCAGCGCAGGATATCTGCATCTCCTCTTCTACCTAGGACCCTCGTACCTACGGGACCGCCTCTCCCGGTATGCCCCACGGAGGACCTTAACGTCCATAAATAGCAACACCCTAGAGGTCCTGGGCCCTAAGGAAGTTAGATTAGCCTCAACCAGAGCCAGGGCCTTTTCAACACTGGCTCCGGCCTGGTGGAACGCTCTGTCCCATGAGACCAGGGCCCTGCGGGATCTGATTTCTTTCCGCAGGGCCTGTAAGACAGAGTTGTTCCACCTGGCCTTTGGCTTGGAGCCAATTTGATTCCCTCCCCGTCTTTCTTTTTTCCTTTCTCCTCCTGTGATGAGGCTGCATTTTAATGTTTTAATGTTGTATTTTAATCTTGTTTTTAAATTGTATTCATTTAACTTGTTTTTATTATTGCTTGTTAGCCGCCCTGAGCCCGGCCTTCGCTGGGGAGGGCAGGGTATAAATAAAATTTATGATTATTATTATTACCTTCTCTCTCCCTTGTAATGTCTACTACTGCAAAATGTGATATATCACCACACTTTGAGTTTTCTCCACTCTGCAAAGGTGCAAATGGTGGAGAAAGCTCACCAGAAGCTATGCTATGTCACACAATATGCAACAGCAGACATTTCTGGGGGATAAAAGAGGAGACGGAGAGCCGTTTGTTGCTTTCAGGAAGGAGCAGCTTGTACACCCCATAACGTGTAACTCTGAACTGCTTTGGAGTGTTTGTGATTTACACTCCGGGATTCAATTTCCCCTGTTGCCACCGGAGAGCAAATAGCTGTACCCGCCTGGACAGCTGGCTCCTAAATCAAAGTTGATTCGCAAGAGGAAGCTGGCAGGTTTAATCGCTGACCAAGGAAGCGTCGATCAGTGTGCTTGTCAATGTGGTCTTCAAACGGACTGTAAAGATACAGTTCTAGGAACCGTAGTACAAAGTGGTCCAAAGTAGAAATCTGGATGCTGCGACAGTTGAGTGATGGGTGACAGAAGAGTAGTTGGAAAACATGCTTTACAATGGGCCAAATCTGCGGGGTTGTCAGCTGAAAGAGGGAGGAGGGTTTTGCTGCATGTTACCGCTGTGGTCTAAACCACAGAGCCTAGGGCTTGCCGATTGGAAGGTCGGCGGTTTGAATCCACGTGACGGGGTGAGCTCCCGTTGTTCGGTCCCAGCTCCTGCCAACCTAGCAGTTCGAAAGAACACCAGTGCAAGTAGGTAAATAGGTACCGCTCCGGCGGGAAGGTAAACGGCGTTTCCGTGCGCTGCTCTGGTTTGCCAGAAGCAGCTTAGTCATGCTGGCCACATGACCGCCTCCCTCGGCCAATAAAGCGAGATGAGTGCTGCAACCCCAGAGTCGTCTGCGACTGGACCTAATGGTTAGGGGTCCCTTTACTTTACCTTGGAAAGACGTACCTTATAAAATGCAGCTGTACATACACTGCATCAAATCACTTTGATGCGGCACAAGTTCCATTTTCACCACAAACACGGCACCTCCTTTCCAATTTCTGTTGCGTCTGTGGGCCACAGGTGTTAATTATGTGAAGTAGGATCAATACGCAGTAGAATAAATTTAATCTGCCCCTTTCCTTTGTGGATCTGGCCGTAATTCTCTTTCTTCCTCCTGCAGCTACAAGGTGCCTCCCCACCCCCTCGCAGTCTCCCCTCTCCCCGTGATGCTTTTGTCTGCCTCATTGTATTCCAGAGTAGGACCATTTCCTTCTGCTTTCCTATCCAGGCAAAAGCCCATGGCTAGAGCTTGGAAGCAGGGAAATAATGACTTGTTTATTCTCATAATGGCTTATGTTCTATGCCATGATATTTTTTGTTTTTTGCCTTTTCCATTATTATTATTAAGAATTTTTCTTTTGTAGTTTTGGTTGTTTATATTTATCTGTATTTGTTTAAAGCAAAATAAAAATTTAGAAAAAGAAAAAGAAAAAAGAAATAACAGTTCAGTTCTGGATTTATATGTTTTCTAAGGGCTAGAATATAAGAAGAGCACTCCTGGATCACACCCAAGGTGCATTGGTTAGAAAGCAACATCGGTTGCGTTTGTTGGAGAACTAAGTAGCTCCATCTGCCCAGAAAACGATGGAAATTAAGAAAAGGATAGTAAAACACACCGGGCACAATCCAGCCAAACTGAATCCCATATGGGAGAATTAATTGGGATTTAAGCACATGCATAATTATTTCCTGTTGAAATCAATTTGCTTTAACAGTGCCAGAGTGCAGCCTGGATTGTGAGTTCTTTTCCAGCAGAGATCCAGCAGGTGCCTTCTGTACTAATTCTCAAACATTTAATGAAAACTTATTTGCCACCAGGCTTATGCAGAAACATTTTATGCAGTAGGCAGCTTGTGAACTGTTTCAGTTTGTGTGTGCGTGTGTGTCTTTTGTTGTTGTTGTCGTTGTTGGCATCCCCTCTGCGATTGTTGTAAACTACTTTGGGCATCGTATTATTATTATTATTATTAATTTTTTTTTTCATTTTCATACACCACATACAAAAAGGAAATATGAAGATAAACAAATATCCATCACCTCCTAACAACTAAGAAAAATAAAGAAAAACAACAACATCAATACATTAAATAATGCTCACAATACATTTAACATAAAAACAACTTTTTTCTATATAGCTGACTTCCCATCTACTCCTTGCTTCTATTTCTCATCCGTTATAACATGTTTTGGCTTTAATGTTATTTATTCTATCCTAGGTTTTCCATCAGATTTAAAACTCCTACTGAAGTTATTGAAATGCTGCTACAGATGTCAAACTTTCATTACTATTTTTCAAATAAATTTTAAAGACTTCCCATTTTGTAATAAATACCGGTACTTTTTTAATTCTTTCTGATAAATGGTCTAATTCTGCATATTTGGTCATTTTTTGGATCCACGCTGATCTAGAAGGCACTTTATCACTTTTCCGTTGTTTTTATACCAATATATTTATAAATAAATGCAGACCCTTCAGATACCAGCAAATGATAAATGCAATTGTATGACTGTGATCAAATACTTTCAAATATCAAATATTTAAGTACCGGTATATTTAAGTATTCAATACAGGTACCAGATTGTATGTAAATATTCCGGTAGTTAAAGAAGCAATTTAAAGACTGTAAAGTCCAGGACTCTTCTAATATTGGCTCACTTTGTCTATATGGCATTTAATAGATGATAAATATATAGAAAACTCCTGCCAACCTAGCAGTTCGAAAGCACGTCAAAGTGCAAGTAGATAAATAGGTACCGCTCTGGCGGGAAGGTAAACGGCGTTTCCGTGCGCTGCTCTGGTTCGCCAGAGTCATGCTGGCCACATGACATGGAAGCTGTACGCCGGCTCCTTCGGCCAATAAAGCGAGATGAGCGCCGCAACCCCAGAGTCGGCCACGACTGGACCTAATGGTCAGGGGTCCCTTTACCTTTACCTATATAGAAAACGGAGCGGCTTGTAGGTCCTGTTCCTTCCTCTGCCTCTTGCTACAAAATGTACCCAAAATGTACCCACTGTATGCAATTCATAGACTCCTCACTGCATCATGCTCACCTTTTCAACATGGCAGGGTGGGGATACAAACCGAAACTTTAAAACAGAACAGCTTCTGCGCCCCTAACAATCTACTTTGGGTTGTGGAAACGTTTAAAATTATACCTTTTATAAGGGAGGGAAAGTTGAAGTGGGACCCTGGACCTGTTTCCAAACAGTCCTGCGTTTAAAAAAAGGCCTCTCCTTTCTTCTCTGACACGCAGAATGATAGGTTTCAAGACCTGAGTTGTGTATGGCATTTAATTATACCAAAGTATTTTCATTCCTCTTGGATGAATATATCGCTCATCACCCATCATTGCAGGCCTTTGTTGTGCTGTGAGGGGCTTTGTTTATTGGTTTTAAACTCGCAACCCTAATCTTTACGGCTTCTGTTCCGGGGGTGTTTCTGAAACTTTCTGGGCAGGGATTTAGGGGACGGCTGTGCTGGCTACCTGGCTAGTCTGAAGAAGTACATTAAGGCATAAACAGATATATATATATATATGAGTAGAATGTGTGCTTTTATTTAAAATGCATCTCTGGGTTATTTGTGGCGCATAGGAATTCGTTCATTCCCCCCCCCTTCAAAGTATAGTCTGGCCCCTTACAAGGTCTGAGGGACAGTGGACCGGCCCCCTGCTGAAAAAGTTGGCTGACCCCTGTTTTAGAGCCATCTGCTCCCAAAGCAAAGGACCATTGTAATTGGGATGAGAAGAAAAGCTTAATTGCTAGTTCACACATGCATCATTTTTTTTATTATAGAAGAAGAGTTTGGATTTGATATGCCGCCTTTCACTCCCTTTTTAAGGAGTCTCAAAGCGGCTAACATTCTCCTTTCCCTTCTTCCCAGACCACAAACACCCTTGTGAGGTGAGTGAGACTGAGAGACTTCAGAGAAGTGTGACTAGCCCAAGGTCACCCAGCAGCTGCATGTGGAGGAGCAGGGAAGCGAACCCGGTTCACCAGATTATGAGTCTACCGCTCTTAACCACTACACCACACTGGCTCTCTTCACACATGCATCTTGATTCCTCAGCATCTGAGGAGTCACAAGTGAATGGGATTACCACATGCTGCAATGTGGAATGCATGGGTGTCGCTGCTCAGAGGGACCTAAAAGGTGGAAGAAGTTTAGAAGAGGGGGCAGATGTCAGGGACTGGGCAGAGGAGGAACGGTAGAGACCACCTCCCCACCCTGACCCTTCCAGAGAAGAGGAAGACAGTTCAGAATTAGAACAGGGGTTTGAGGCAGATAAGGGGGAAAGTTGGGAAATACAGTGGTACCTCAGGTTACAGACGCTTCAGGTTACAGACTCCGCTAACCCAGAAATAGTACCTCGGGTTAAGAACTTTCCTTCAGGATGAGAACAGAAATCATGTGGCGGCAGGCAGAGGCACCATTAGCTAAAGTGGTACCTCAGGTTAAGAACAGTTTCAGGTTAAGAATGGACCTCTGGAACGAATTAGGTCCTTAACCCGAGGTACCACTGTAAGGGGAGAGGAGGAGGAAACACCAGAAAGGCGACAGCTGACAGACTCAGTGTCTTTAGAAAGCATCCCACACCCTCCATCTCCCAGAACATGGCGAGCCTTGAAAGTAGGAGAGCAAAGAGCTCAAAGACAGGGGGAATGTAGCAGCACCCGTAGAAGTGATGAATGAGGAAGTGGGAGAGACGGGGAGGTGGGGTGGAGATTCACTCGGGACAATGCCAATATCCAAGAGGCTATCTCTATAAATACTGAATAAAAAGTGGACAGTAAGAAACATTCCTTGTCTTTGTACGTTCCTGGGCGACCAGCCGTGGGAGTTGCTGGCAGCCGCCCGACAGTTGACCCTTTCCAATTCTACATTCCTATGATTCTTTAAAAAGCAAATGGATCCAGATCAAATTTGTGTGTGTGTGTGTGTGTGTGTGTGTGTGTGTGTGTGAGAGAGAGAGAGAGAGAGAGAGAGAGAGAGGTGCTTTGGTTCCAATGAAAGAAAGGGGACTGTTTAGCCATGAGCTGAATGCCCCTTTGGGATGGTTTCCGTAAGATGTGGGCGGTGTAAGAAGCCGCAGCCCCTCCAGGGGTCCAGAAAGCCCAACTAATGCATGAAGCAAATTTGTGTGTGCAACACATGCAGACCGGCAATCTGTTGCCCCCTTGGTTCACAAACACAGCGTACAGGGCTTACAAAGATATTCTATGCATATTACACACCATTTATGTAGCAGCTCTGGCATTTAACGAAAGAGCTAATGCTAGGGTACACTGAAGCTATTCATCAATTAAAAAAAAATATATTCTTTTTCTTTTTCTTTTGAACAGCTGAGTCCCCACCTCCATGTCATATCACAGATTGCTTTTGAATCTCTTCCCAGCTGGAAAAGCAGTGCTGCCACACAGTATTTGAGATGGAAAGCTCCTCTCTCTCTCTCTCTCTCTCTCTCTCTCTCTCTCTCTGTGTGTGTGTGTGTGTGTCATTTTTTTTGTTTTTGGAGGGGGGGAGAAGGGAGCAGCTTTGCATTCCTTTGAGCTCAAAAATTGATTCTTGCTTTTGAATTCTCTCTCATATATATATTCTCATATCACATCTCTCAACATGCAAAAGGAAGAAGTCAATCAATCAATATAAATTAAATTGAATATGACTCTAAGGATGCCTTGCAGAGTTTTGAATATAATAATAATAATAATAATAATAATAATAATAATAATTCTTTATACCCCGCCCTCCCCAGCCAAGGCTGGGCTCAGAGCGGCTTACAAGCAATAGTAAAAGCAAGTTGAATGATTACAACTTAAAAACAAAATTAAAATACAAAATCAAAATATTAAAATGTAGCCTCATCGCAGGAGGAGAAGGAAAAGAAAAAAGAAAAATTGGGAGGGAATCAAATTGGCTCCAAGCCAAAGGCCAGGCGGAACAACTCTGTCTTACAGGCCCTGCGGAAAGAAATCAGATCCTGCAGGGCCCTGGTCTTATGAGGCAGAGCGTTCCACCAGGCCGGAGCCAGTGTTGAAAAGGCCCTGGCTCTTGTTGAAGCTAATCTGACTTCCTTAGGGCCCGGGACCACTAGGGTGTGAATATGCAAGAAATCAAATGCAAAGTAAATAATTGGGAGGCAGCAAATAACAGACACTTCAGCCAGATGGGTAATGTTTCTGTTTTGTTCACAAAGCTATACAGGGGGAGAAAGTTCACTTTCCCCACAGAGCATTCTTGACATCTTATGGGAGTTCCGGAGTCTGACATTTTCAATTATTTCCACTTTCACAAGTCTCAGATAAAGGCGGGCGTATCGTGCTGTTACGTTTGTCCCACTGTTTTTATTGCTAAGCAAAGAGATGACTTCATATCAAACCACACAGAAAGAGTCCGTTTCAGCTTCCTCTTAATACCTGTAAATGGTGTCCGAGTTTTTCCCCATCGCTAGTATAACTTTGGCACATCCTTTAGCAGCGCTTAAGTCTCCGGCTTCCCTCCAGCACTGGGCTATCATTCGCCTTGCTGCCGCTAGCGTAACGTGAGGAGAGCGCTCCTTGAGCTCCCACAGGAATATGGAAAGCTAACATAACTTGGTATCTGTTACCAAGTATCTTGAGGCTGTATTACTGCTTCAAGCTCTGTGCTGGGCTGCCCTTGGGCCTAGTCCAGAAGCTCCATCTGGTGCAGAATGTGGCAGTCAGATTGCTGACCGCATGTGACATCATTGTTAAAGTATCTGTATTGGCTGCACATCTACTCTGGAGCCTGTATTCCCAGTACTCAGATCTATTTCCTATAGCAGTTGAAAAGCACGTCAAAGTGCAAGTAGATAAATAGGTACCACTCTGGTGGGAAGGTAAACAGTGTTTCCGTGCGCTGCTCTGGTTCGCCAGAAGCGGCTTAGTCATGCTGGCCACATGACCCGGAAGCTGTACACCGGCTCCCTCGGCCAATAAAGCGAGATGAGCGCCGCAACCACAGAGTCGGTCACGACTGGACCTAATGGTCAGGGGTCCCTTTACCTTTACCTAACAGTGATGGAAGAGTGTGTACAGAACCAGCAAACTGGTCTGAAATGTAAAAAAAGGTAAAGGACCCCTGACAGGTAAGTCCAGTCGTGGACGACTCTGGGGTTGCAACACTCATCTCACTTTACAGGCCGAGGGAGCTGACGTTTGTCTGCAGACAGTTTTTCTGGGTCATGTGGCCAGCATGACTAAGCCGCTTCTGGCGAACTAGAGCAGCGCACGGAAACACCGTTTACCTTCCCGCTGGAGTGGTACCTATTTATCTACTTGCACTTTGACGTGCTTTCGAACTGCTAGGTTGGCAGGAGCAGGGACCGAGCAACGGGAGCTCACCCCATTGCGGGGATTCCAACCGCCGACCTTCTGATCGGCAAGCCCAAGAGGCTCAGTGGTTTAGACCACAGCGCCACCCTGGTCTGAATTGTAGTTGGGGGCTAAAGTGTGAAGAAGATGTAAAACGATGCCCCCACCCTCCCTAATCTTTTCCTCCTTTTCAGCACGGTTGAGCAGCTGTGTTCCTAAAGGGTCCTCGCAGGTACCATTCATAGTGACATTGTCTTCAGGGGCCCATGTTTCTGTTTCTGTTTATTAGGTCGCATGCGGTGTCTTGGCTGCTCTCTTGGAACAGGACGAGTAACGCTAGGAGAGAATGCTTGTGGCTTCCTCCGCATTTAGGCGGCTGCCGAGCAAGAGCTGTCATTGTGTGAGGCTATGTAAACAGTTCTTGCCCTTGCGGTTTTACCTGCTGCAGGCTGGCAGCGTGCATGGCTGCTGAGGGGGCCACGCCCCGATAAATGGCTATAATTGTAAGCTTGTTCTTTCCCTTCCTTCCGCAAGGAATACTGTTTCAGCGTGACATTGGCATTCTCACAGATGTGGAGCTACCATGGGGGGGGGGGCGGAGATCCCATAATAATCATATGACATCATGGATCAAAGCGGGAGAAGGCAAAAATACAATTAAAGGGAATGGCAGTGCCTTGTTTGTGGCCCTCTCAACTCATCTTCAGCTCAAACCTAAACTGAAAGTCAAGCAGGGGAGAGGACGGCCCAAGCGATGAGTCGTGCAGTGATTCAAATGGTCTGGAGCCAGAAAAGTCACTCTCATGTAGTCGTGGGTCCACATTCTCCCAGTCCAACTGTTACAGCTAGAATCCTGGCTGCCTATGAGCTCCTCTTCTTCTCCTTCTGCACAGGCAAATACCACCCCTGCCTTCTGGGGCTGAGAGGAAACAGACTGTCAGGAGTGTGTGCAGGAGCCGGGCCCTGTGACCAATAAGACTCTGCAGGACTGGGACCTTCCTAAGTTTGTTCTGAAGAGGCAAGGCGCAGTCACACAGGTGAGGCCGATTGGTAACTCACAGCACCTGGTGGCAAGAGCCGGGAAGGGATATAAGGTCAGCATTTCCCTTTGGCTCTTTGCCACAGCAACACGTTCCCTGCCTTGCTGCGTTTGGCTCCTTGACTCTTGATCCTCAGACCCTTGACTTTGTGACTCCTTGCTTCCTGACCCTTGGACCGGTGACTTCCGGCTCTCTGCCCTCGGACTCTTGGCTTCCTGACTCCTGGCTTCTGGACTCCCATTCCTGCTCCTTTTTTTAAAAAAACAAATTTTTATTAATATTTTAAAGATTACAGGGGAAAAAAAGAGAAAATAGTAACAATCAAAGACAATAAAAACAATAAAAACAATACATTATATAATAAAAAAAAACAAGTCAAACATCACTTGCTTACATTCACTTATTTCCTTGACCTCCTCACACCTCCCATTTTTGTATTCTAATTCAATTTGTTATTTCAGCAAATCCTCCCAACCTTATTTTTATCTAATAATTTGTCTTAATATACTATAATTTTACATTCTCTCTTTTTTACATTCTCTCTTTCCATTCCTGCTCCTACCTCACCATCTTGCCCCCGGTCCCGATGTCCCCAGCCGGGATTTCGATCACCTGTGAACCGGACCGTGACACAGACCCACTGACAGCCCCATCGCCTGCTAATTGGAATGGATGGTGTTAGAATAGCTGGCTGGGTGTACAGCTATCACCCTCACAGAATTCTAGAACTCTAGTGTTGGAAGGGACCCTGAGGGCCATCTAGTCCAACCCCCTGCAGTGCAGGAATCTCAACTAAAGCATCCATGACAGATGGCCATCCAACCTCTCCTGAAAAATCTCCAGGGAAGGAGTGTCCATCACCTCTTGTGGGAGTCTGTTCCACTGTCGAATAGCTCTTGAAAGCTCATACGATTCACATTTCTTTAGTACGCTTGCCTGCAGAGTTAGTTAAATAATAATACAGTGGTACCTCGCAAGACGAAATTAATTTGTTCTGCGAGTTTTTTCGTCTTGCGAATTTTTCGTCTTGCGAAGCACGGATTTTGGAAAAGCTTCAAAAATCACCAAAGTCTTCAAAAACCTCAAAAAAGGCTACCACACCGCGTGCTATGAGTTGCTCCTCGAAGTCAAGTCGCAACTGCACCCTCTAAATGCACCCTGGGTATTAACAGTTTTAAGAAAAAGGAAACAAACTTGCAAGACGTTTTCGTCTTGCAAAGCAAGCCCATAGGGAAATTCGTCTTGCGAAGCAACTCAAAAAACGAAAAACTCTTTCGTTTTGCGAGTTTTTCGTCTTACGAGTCATTCGTCTTGCGAGGTACCACTGTAAATATTTTTTTATTTATACCCCGCCCTTCCCGCTTCAGAAAATCAGGCTCAGGGGAGGTAACAACGACTTTAAAATATTTAATTGATGCAACAAAAAACGGCATAAAATATAGTATAAAATGTGAATAACAATAAATTCAGAATTCAAAAATCAATTTAGGGGGGAAACCCATCCAATAAACATTAGGTGATCACCAGGGCTAGCTGGCTAAATTAGTCCTAGTTTACAGGTATTCTTTGTAAGTGCAGGAATCCTGGCATGGGAAAAGGAGGGTGGGTGGGTGTGTCTAGAATATGCAATTCAACCCACTCCCCATTCAAATAGTCCTCAGCCCACAACCACATCCTTTTTCTTGCATATAAGCACCCCTATTATTTAAGTGGAAATGTGCATTTGCTAAGAGCAAAGTGGGGGGGGGGGAGAGAAACAAAAGGTGTGACCCTGCTGACTGAAAGTGTTTTTGCACAGGTATGAAGCTAGGCAACAATTCACCATGGAGACCGCAAAAAAATCTCACTCTGTGATTATAGCTAATTTGTCACTCGTTGGTTTTGATCTCACCGCATGCAGTATTCCTGCTTCAGCCACCCTTGTAGAACACAGTCTCAGCTGCGGCCACCAAGTCGCTTCTCCAAATGCTCTAGGAAGAGCTCCCCTCCCCACACCCCAGTTCTGGCACCTTTCAGGTGGGCACCGTTGCCATGATAAGAGAACAAGGATTCATGCTGAGGCATCTCTTTTTCTAGACAAATAGCACGGGCCTCTAGAAGACTACAATAACCTGCCCCTGCCCCAAATTATTGGTCAAAATCAAATAGATGAAATGCCATATTGTTGTTGTTTAGTCATGTCCGACTCTTTGTGACCCCATAGACCAGAGCATGCCAGGCACTCCTGTCTTCCACTGCCTCCCGCAGTTTGGTCAAACTCATGCTGGTAGCTTCGAGAGCACTGTCCAACCATCTCGTCCTCTGTCGTCCCTTTCTCCTTGGGCCCTCCATCTGTCCCAACATCAGGGTCTTTTCCAGGGAGTCTTCTCTTCTCATGAGGTGGCCAAAGTATCAGAGCCTCAGCTTCAGGATCTGTCCCTCCAGTGAGCACTCAGGGCTGATTTCCTTCAGAATGGATAGGTTTGATCTTCTTGCAGTCCATGGGACTCTCAAGAGTCTCCTCCAGCACCATAATTCAAAAGCATCAATTCTTTGGCGATCAGCCTTCTATATGGTCCAGCTCTCACTTCCATACATCACTACTGGGAAAACCATAGCTTTAACTATATGGACCTTTGTTGGCAAGGTGATTCTCTGCTTTTTAAGATGCTGTCTAGGTTTGTCATTGCTTTTCTCCCAAGAAGCAGGCGTTTTTTAATTTCATGACTGCTGTCACCATCTGCAGTGATCATGGAGCCCAAGAAAGTAAAATCTCTCACTGCCTCCATTTCTTCCCCTTCTATTTGCCAGGAGGTGATGGGACCAGTGGCCATGATCTTCGGGTTTTTGATGCCATATTATTTGGGTATAATAAAATAATGCAATGAATCCTAAGACTCCAACGTAGAATTCAATAGCCTCGATAAATGGAGACACAAAACACATCAATTGGTCGGAACTGAGGCAACACCCAAGCGAATTTAGACTGCAGTGCCCTTCCTGATAGGTGGAGGGGGCCGTCTATCAGGAACCGAATCCTTGCCTGCACTCTGCTCTGGCGAATGGGGCTGCAGGCTGGGACGTGGGCTGTGCCAGGGAGCGGAGCTGACAGAGCATGTAGGCTTCCCTCAGATCCGCCCCTTGCCCATTTAAGCAGCCCACACCTGGGGCACAGCCTGTTTCTTTCTGCGCCGGGTTTCCCTGTTCACCCACCCGCCCATGGTTTACGCTGCTAGTCAATGACTTTGCTGTGGTTATGGTGGTCGCCGTTCTTTAAGGGTGCTGGGTAGGAAATTGCCCACCGGGTTAACTGGCACTGACCCGGTGGTTTTGCCTACCTTATAGCAATCGTCACAACTGGTTGGGCATTGGGGCAATCTTTTGTTTTGGACGGAGAAGAGGTTGTGGTCTCTGCCTGCCCCTCCAAACGCTGAGGTATCCCGTTACATCAGCTAGTGCGGCAGCTAGACTGGTGACTGGGAGCGGTTGCCAAGACCATATAACACCACTCCTGAAAGACCTACACTAGCTCCCAGTACGTTTCCGAGCACAATTCAAAGTGTTGGTGCTGACCTTGAAAGCCCTAAACGACCTCGGTCCAGTATACCTGAAGGAGCGTCTCCACCTCCATCGTTCTGCCCAGACACTGAGGTCCAGCGACGAGGGCCTTCTGGTGGTTCCCTCACTGCGAGAAGCCAAGTTACAGTGAACCAGGCAGAGGGCCTTCTCGGTAGTGGCACCTGCCCTGTGGAACGCCCTCCCACCAGATGTCAAAGAGAAAAACAACTACCATACTTTTAGAAGACATATGAAGGCAGCCCTGTTTAGGGAAGCTTTTGATTTTTAATAAGTTATTGTATTGTAGTGTTCTGTTGGAAGCTGCCCAGAGTGGCTGGGGAAACCCAGCCAGATGGGTGGGGTATAAATAATAATAATAATAATAATAATAATAATAATAATAATTACTACAGGGATCTGGGGGGAGTAGCCATGTCCGCATGCCCAGGCAGGGGCCAGGGCCGAAGGCACTCTCCCAAAGATGGAGGGCAGAGCAGCGACACAAGGATCTGCTCCGGACAAGTCCAGGGAGCAGGAAGGGCAAGGATATGGGGAGAAGGTGAAGCTGTGTCTCAAAGGTTCTTTCCAATTATACTGGTAGCATTGCCTGCTAGTGAATCGTGCTTTGCATAGTCTACTGGCTATCAAGCAAGGAGGTATTCTTCGTCACTCTTTTGTCTAGCTAACAGAGAAACAGGATGCAATATGGCGGACACATGGAATGTGTCTCTCTATGCTTATGATACAGACTTCCGTTTCCTCTGCATCCCATGCGCTCCCAATGCTGGCTTGGGGAAGCAGTGTATGCTCATTATCCAAACGGCCATCTCTTTAGAAACCCTCCCAAGCTTTATTTCTACCCACAAAGGTGAACATCCGTGCGTCAAGTTACACCTTCCTCCCGTAAATACCACTGAGAAGCGTTATTTTCAAGACCCTCTTAACAATTCTAGAGTCTCTGAAGAAGAGCACTTAATAAGTTCATACTATCAGACTGAGCAAAAAGCTGTTTTAGAAAGATTGGATACCTTAAGAGAAATACCCACAAAGATCTGGGTTGCTTCCACCTGCAGGTGGGAAAGCAGCTGAGAAATTATTAGTATAGAGCTACGACTGGGAAAACACACTGTGCATGCATGCTGCTGCGATCCTGAAGTGTAAACAGATAGTCTGATGACGCTATGTGTGCGTTGCTTGTCTGCTTGTCCCTAAGGACAGCGATAGCATGTGCAGAGAAAGAGAAATAGTTTGGAACTGGCACAGAACCAGCAAAGGAGTTAAGACGTCTAGATTAGGCAGCTAGTTTGAGGCTCCACAGAGTTGCTTTTGCATCATTCAAGTCTCATTGACTATCTGCCTCTGTCCCCCCAGTAGAGGGTCACCTTCCACCCCCACAAGTCTTCTCTGGAGAGGAACAGTTTTGTACCCAGTGCACTGCAAGCCAGTGCTAAATGCTTCAGAAAGCCCTCCATGCCAGTCTTTGAGGGCATCTGTGGTGGTGAGGTATGGCACACAAAAGCCCTTGCATAAACTTTACAAGAAACTGCAGGACAGCAAGGTTTGTTTCAAACTGGGTGGCGGCAATTCATTTCCTCCAGGCTCCTGGCTCAGCAAGCTCCCCTTATAAATACTGATGTCTATTTTGGGCTTTGGGTGTTTATTCATCACTCACATGAATAAGTGATTGGATTAGGTTTGCAGCTGATAGAGGCAAACTGGATTTTCCTAGGCTGAATCAGAAGACTCGTTTCTTATAATAATGAGAAAGGGGAAAGGGGAACCGAGGAGAAATCCTGTTAGTTCTCTCCCCCCCCCCCACCTCTCTTCAGATTGCCAGGTGTGTGTGTGTGTGTTCCTTTGCACGCACAACAAACAAACCAACCCCAACCTGCACACCTGTCCGTGAGAAAGGCAGGCTTTTCCTTAGGGCATCCATTTTCTGCTTGGGATCTGTCTTATCAGCTTCCACCTGGATTCTGCAAGAGGCACTCGCCCAGACATAGGATTATTTCCTCTGTGAGAATCAGACTGTGTGTATTCTCACAAGAGTAGGGGGTGGCCAAGTGCAAAAGGACTTTCATCACTTCTACGTGTGCTGCTACATGCCCTCTGTCTTTGAGCTCTTTGCTCTCCTACTTTCAAGGCTCGCCAGGTTCTGGGAGATGGAGGGTCTGGGATGCTTTCGAATGACGATGTGTCAGCCAGCTGCTGCTCTGGTTCTGCCTCCTATTCCTACTCCTCTCCCAACTTTCCCCAACTTTCCCCCTCATCTGCCTCTGAGCTGTGACCTCCCGGTTGTAAATCTATACTGTCTTCTTCCTCCTCCTCCCTGGAAGGGTCAAGCTCGGGAGGCTGTTTCCACCATTCCTCTTCTGCCCAGTCTCTGACAAGGACAGACAGGGTTATTCCACTCTCGTCGCTGTGTAGAAGAGACAATGGGGACATTTTATGCAACTGGCTTGGATTTTTACATGCATTCCATGCAATGAGTGCTTTCTTTTTAATGGGGCGCTCAAGGGTACTCAGTACCAGCCCCTCTTTTTGTTGTTGTTAGGCACATACTGTAACAACTTCATGATGAGCACCTCTTTTTATGAGTACAGTGGGCATTCAGGTTGCGAACATGATCCATGCAGGATGCATGTTTGCAACCCACAGCACTCGCAACCCACGTCTGCGCATGCACAGGTTGCGATTCAGTGCTTCTGCACATGCGCGACCGCCGAAACCCGGAAGTTACCCGTTCCGGTACTTCCAGGTTTCGGCGGTCCGCAACCCAAAAAAACGCAGCCTGAAGCGGCTGTAACCCGAGGTATGACTGTACTGGGACCTATTTTTCGGGGAGGGGGAGCACTGCATGCATCATTCAACCCCCCCATCCCTGCTTTCAACTATTCTCCTCCCTGCTGCCACAAAGTGCTGCCCGAAGTCAGTTGTTTCACCCTGTTAGGTAGCAGTGCTGTCACCAAATCTGTTCCTTAATGTGTCTAGAAAAGTCAGAAGAAGCCCTTTCTCCTCTGCCTGCCTCCCTGAGCGCCAGGTCTTTGCAAGCCTCAGACGTTCAGCAAAAATGTACGGAGCAATTCCAGTTTGGGTGACACACCAAACATCCCCTACAGGAAAACTGTTTGTTTTCTGTGCCGCTTTTAAACGATAATATGGAAAACAGAGTGGTTGTCTGTCTCCATGGTGCCTTCAACTCCTTCTGTGTTTACAGCAGAAACAAAGGAAATACATGTTTATGTTGCAGCAGGTTCCCTTCATTCAAGAGTTATAATCAGCCTTTGGGTGTGCACAGCAAATGACCTTATTTCTCTGAGGAAGAGGCATGTGGAGGAGCCAAAGGGAACCTTGGGGACGGCTAGTCCTCCTTTTTCCAAGCAGCCGTGTGCGCATCAACTCACATTGCCAGTTTTGCCTGAGAATACATGCATCAGATAACCCCCCCCCCAAAAAAAAACCCCACAGTTTTGCTGCTGCAATATTTTGAACAAGGAATCCAGAAAAGTGCACCAAACCTCTCAGATATGTCTGTTATAGGTAGGTAGCCGGGTTGGTCTGCTGTAGTCGAAACAAAATAAAAAAATCCCTTCCAGTAGCATCTTAGAGACCAACTAAGTTTGTTATTGGTATGCATGCTTTCATGTGCATGCACAGTGGTATCTGAAAAGGTGTGCATGCACACAAAAGCTCATACCAATAACACACTTAAAGTAAAGGTAAAGGGACCCCTGACCATTAGGTCCAGTCGTGACCGACTCTGGGGTTGTGGCGCTCATCTTACTTTATTGGCCAAGGGAGCTGGCATACAGCTTGCGGGTCATGTGGCCAGCATGATTAAACCGCTTCTGGCGAACCAGAGCAGAGCACGGAAACACCGTTTATCTTCCCGCTGGAGCGGTACCTATTTATCTACTTGAACCTTGACGTGCTTTAGAACTGCTAGGTTGGCAGGAGCTGGGACTGAGCAACGGGAGCTCACCCCGTCGCGGGGATTCGAACCGCCGACCTTCTGATCGGCAAGTCCTAGGCTCTGTGGTTTAACCCACAGCGCCACCCGCGTCCCCAACAACAAACTTAGTTGGTCTCTAAGGTGCTACTGGAAGAATTTTTTTTATTTAGGTATGTATGTGTCATTTAGAGGTTGCAGCGATTTCGTTTCCGCTTTGTGGGATGTAGATGGTAGAGTTTCTTGAGCGTGGAGACATTATGTACAAAAACTGATGACAAAAAATACCCCCAGGTGTACCTTGAAACTATGGTCTATGGCTTGCGCTGAAAC
This sequence comes from Podarcis cretensis, assembly GCF_951804945.1. Classification (NCBI taxonomy): domain Eukaryota; kingdom Metazoa; phylum Chordata; class Lepidosauria; order Squamata; family Lacertidae; genus Podarcis; species Podarcis cretensis. The sequence goes on from NC_137175.1 coordinate 95,026,657, forward strand.
AGTGAACCTGTGCCTGAGTTAGCTACAGACCTTTTAAAGCTACAGGCAGGGGCTGATAATGTGGAGTGCTCTTTCTATGTGCAAAACCCTTGAAGACTTGGATTCTCTTTAATATACCCATTTTCTACATGGGGTGTTTACTGAGTGTGTCCGTGGGAAGCGTACATGTAAGGCTCGTCTTCTCATCTCGCGGAGGAGACCACAAAGCAAGAGAAACTCCTGGTGCACAGCTCGCTCCAACAATGTCTGGGATCAGACAAAAGCCTTTTGCGCCTTGACATCCAGACAGCCCAGCCCACTCTGGGTTACACACCCTCTTTGATAACTGGAAAACACTTAAGGGGGCAGGACTCTGTGTCACTGTTGGACTTTGGGGTCAGGACACTGCCTTGGGTCCATGCTCCGCAAGAACAGCACAGCCCTGCTAGATTGCACCTAGTCACTCATCCTGTTCTCACAAACAGAACAAGTATGCTGGGAGAAAACCGCATTTTCATTTTTAAACCTCTGTCATGTTGGTTTCCAAATCAAAATCACACACACAGCTATTTTGCCCTGTGAGTGAAGAAAGTACAAGGGCCTTTATTTTATGGTTACCAGCTTTTTTTCAATGAATCCGGGGACACTTTTTTTTAAGCTGAGTAAAACTAAGATCATAGCCACTGGTCCCATCACCTCCTGGCAAATAGAAGGGGAAGAAATGGAGGCAGTGAGAGATTTTACTTTCTTGGGTTCCAGGATCACTGCAGATGGTGACAGCAGTCACGAAATTAAAAGACGCCTGCTCCTTGGGAGAAAGGCGATGGCAAACCTAGACAGCATCTTTAAAAGCAGAGACATCACCTTGCCAATGAAGTCCGTATAGTTAAAGCCATGGTTTTCCCAGTAGTGATGTATGGAGGTGAGAGCTGGACCATAAAGAAGGCTGATCGTCGAAGAATTGATGCTTTTGAATTATGGTGCTGGAGGAGACTCTTGAGAGTCCCATGGACTGCAAGAAGATCAAACCTATCCATTCTGAAGGAAATCAGGCCTGAGTGCTCACTGGAAGGACAGATCCTGAAGCTGAGGCTCTAATACTTTGGCCACCTCACAAGAAGAGAAGACTCCCTGGAAAAGACCCTGATGCTTAGAAAGACTGAGGGCACAAGGAGAAGGGGACGACAGAGGATGAAATGGTTGGACAGTGTTCTCAAAGCTACCAGCATGAGTTTGACCAAACTGCGGGAGGCAGTGGAAGACAGGAGTGCCTGGCGTGCTCTGGTCCATGGGGTCACGAAAACTTGGACACGAGTAAACGACCAAACAACAACAAAAGCAACAGGAAATAGTAGTGGGGATGTTGAGGCAAAAGACCCTGGGCCCAAGCACACATGCATATTGTATAAAGGCGCAAAGCCCTTCTTTCGCACCCTGTGAAACATAAATGCGCAGGGTTTTTAAAAAACTGGGCAACGGCCAGCCGCCCGCAGCTCCCGAGCCTCCCCCATCAGTCAAAACAAAGGGGGAAGAGGGCATGAGATCTGTACCGCCGGACGTCCCCGATTCCTTGCCAGAAGTTCCTCACCATCACAAGACACATCATATGGGGACTTCCAGCGAGGAAAAATGGAGGGCACCATGGCAGTGAACAGCTCCTGAATCCAGCCAGAGCCAACCAGGCTGGCTCTGGGCTGCTGAGGCTGCCGCTGCCACATTTCCCGGGGACAGATTTGCAAATCTGGGGCTGTCCCCGGGAACCGGGGACGTCTGGTAACCCTACTTTATTTATTTATCTTCCTCCTCTGGTGTTATTTGCAGCTTCTCTTCCTCACTTTCTTTACAATTCTGTTTGAGGAAACACTATGGCAAGAAAAGCATTACCAGACCCTCCAAGTATTTTCCAGGGATAGCCCCAGATTTACAGAAGCCATCCCGGTTTCTGATTTGATCCTGGAACGTCCCGCTTTTCCTTTGGACGTCCCTATTTTCATCGGAGAAATGTGGGAGGGCGTGGAGTTATGTGACCCCCCCTCAGCCATGGAAAATAAGTCACTATTCAACCTGTAGAAGACACCTGAAGGCAGCCCTGTATAGGGAAGTTTTTCTTAATGTTTAATGTTTTATTGTGTTTTTATATCTGTTGGAAGCTGCCCAGAGTGGCTGGGGCAACCCAGTCAGATGGGCGAGGCAATAATAATAATAATAATAATAATAATAATAATAATATGCATCCCTATTTTTATCATAGAAAATTACTCCTGCCCCTCATTATGCCCTTCTGGTCCCATTCTGATCCAGTTTGGATATCCCCCCCCCGCCACCCTCCTGGGTACTTTCAAGTAAAAATAAAAAACATCAGGAGATCTGTGCAAGCAGATATCATCCATACCACACAGAGTTTGGCCCTAACCAAAAGGAGGCGAGGTTGCTTTTTGGTCAAAGAAAATGGCTAGTCCATAAGACACAAGGAAAGCATTGTGTGCCCTCTTGTGGTCGCATTCAATATGGCAGCCTGCTGTGGAAGTGGCATCACCAAAACAGGTACACAAACCGTTGGGAGGGTCAGTTTTTGCACTGTGGGGACGGAAGGAGAAATACATTTCTATTTACTATTCCCTCAGCAACTGTGTCTGCCACCCTGGGCTCCTTTGGAAGGGGGATATCAATTTAATAATACATAAAATGAAGCAACGGAGAGTGTTGTTGCCGCTGACTTATAGTAGTGGAGGAATTGCACTCTGCACATGCTCCATCCATGTAGTCCCATTTGTGACTTTATTCCCCTCTGAGATGCCAGCTGTGTCTTTCCCTGCCGAACTAGGGATGGGTGGAAACTAAAGAAGGAAGCAGAAGGAAGCTATGTTTGAAGCTAGTTCTTGCTCCTTGTCCATCAGCCATACTGCCCCACGGAGGACCTTAAGGTCCACAAATAACAACACTTTGGTGGTCCCGAGCCTCAAGGAGGTTAGATTGGTTTCAACTAGGGCCAGGGCCTTTTCAGCACTGGCCCCGATGTGGTGGAACGCTCTGTCACAAGAGACCAGGGTCCTGCGGGACTTGACATCTTTCCACAGGGCCTGCAAGACAGAGCTGTTCCACCTGGTCTTTGATTTGGACTCGGTCTGACCCTTATGTTTCCCTCCCCTTATGGTCTTGATTTATCAGCTGTTTTAAAATGAGGCTGCATTTTAAATTGCATTTTAACCTGTATTTTAAAATGGTGGGTTTTTTTTTTGTTTTCTCCCTCTCTTTTTCCCCTATTATGTTTTCACTGTGATTTTATTTCATTGGTGTTAGCCGCCCTGAGCCTGGCTCTGGCCGGGGAGGGCGGGGTATAAGTAAAATTTATTATTATTGTTATTAATACTACTACTACTACTAGGGTAGGGACGACTAACCTTTTCCTTTAAAGGGGGTAATCTGTTGGGGGCCACATAAAGCAGTGAGCAGAGTCACAGCTGATGAAGTGTGGAGCCAGAGACATAAACATTCTGGTGGAACTAATCCAGACTAAAGGCATACCCTCCAACATTTCTCTGATGAAAATAAGGAACGTCCCATTCCATAATGAAAATTTTACTCTTTATACCCCACACATCTTACTGGGTTGCCCCAGTCACTCTGGGCGGCTTACAACATATATAAAAAACATAATAAGACATTTTTAAAAAACCTCTTCCCCTTACCGAAGGCATGGCCAAACTTGGCCCTCCAGATGTTTAGGGACTACAATTCCCATCATCCCTGAGACCACTGGTCCTGTTAGCTAGGGATGATGGGAGTTGTAGTCCCAAAACATCTGGAGGGCCAAGTTTGGCCATGCCTGCTTTACAGGATTGCCTTCAGATGGCTCAGGGGTCAGATAACTCCATACCCTACAATATTTCTCCAGTGAAATTTCTGGCATCAAATCAGAAACCAGGACGGCTTCTCTAAATCAGGGATGTCCCTGGAAAATAAGGTTACCTGGCGGGTCTGCTTCAGGTTTCACCATGGCTACTTCAAATCAGAATTCTCAGTCCTAAACAAGTCTGCTCAGCCTTTGATGTGAAAGTAATTCCTTTCCGGCTTAGTGCAATTCTGTGCACACTTACTTGGGAGTAAACACCACTGAACCCAGTAGAACTTACTTCTGAGGATTGCACTCATAAACATATAGCAGAAACCTACAAGTAGGTTGCCAGAAAACCGGGTGGGTGGGAACGAAACTGGTTTCCTTAATCAGACACTCCGGAAAGAAACCAGTGTGGTATAATTGTTAGAGTGTTGGACTGTTACTGGACCTATGACCTGGGAGAGCAGGGTTCAAATCCACGCTCAGCAATGAAGCTCACTGGGTGACCACGGGCCGGTCAGCGTCTCTTAGCTTAACCTGCCTCAGAGGGTTGTTGAGAGGATGAAATGGGCAGGAGCAGAACCATGTACACATCAAGGAGCTCCTTGGAAGATAAACATGGTATATAAATGTAATAAAATAAATTTATATAACAAAGTAAGGTTTTTTTTAAAAAAAATTCCCCATATAAAATGCTGCTTCTTCCAATCATTCTGAAACAACATAGAAACAGGAAATAATGGGGGACTTATGAATCTGTGCATTTCATGTGCAGCCATATACTGTATGAAGTGACCGTATTCAGCAACAGAGTAGAGCAGATTTGGAAACTTTGTAATGGTAATTGTTATGTACTGAGTTGAATAGGATCCAAAATGCAGCAGTCTGATTGGTCCTAGAACAATAGGATTCAGAATGCAGCAGTCTGATTGGTCCTAGAACAATAGGATTCAGAATGCAGCAGTTTGATTGGTCTTAGAACAATAGGATGCAGAATGCAGCAGTCTGATTGGTCTGCAGGAGCCACCCAATCCAGCTCCAGGTGGAAGCGAATCCACAACCTGATTGGCCTACAGGAGAATCCCGGGATTAGCCAATCACGTGGTGCCCGTTGTGTAAATAATGTATATAAAGCAGACAGTTTGGGGGAACTTCCATTCCTCCTCACCGCTATGAGCTGAATAAAGGGCATGAAATCCACTCTCGACTCCGAGTATATTCCAGTAATGGTCACTGGATAGACTTTCGAGGTTGGTCATATTTGATTCTTGGCTATTGGGCAAGTGTTCCACTTGCAACCACCAGGGCCACCCAAAGGGATTTTGCTACCTGAGAGAGAACAGCAAGTGGCTGTCCCCTCTCTCACCAAGGTGCACCATACTCAAAGCTGACCAAGTTATTTTGGCACCTGAGGCAAAAATAAAAAATAATAAAATCCCACACTGTTTATCAGTGAAATATACTCGGAGTCCTATTCTTCTAGGATTCAGCTTGAACAATCAGTAAGAAATAAATGACTATTTGCTGCTTTTTCATGGCACCCTGAGGCAACTGCCTCACTCTGCCTAATAATAGGGCCAGCCCTGAGGTCCGTTTGCTGTCCTTCCCTCCAAAAAGTGACCAAAAAGAGCAGAACAAAATAAAAAAATTCCTTCCAGTAGCACCTTAAAGACCAACTAAGTTAGTTCTTGGTATGAGCTTTCGTGTGCATGCACACTTCTTCAGATACCTCAGGTATTCTTCAGATACTTCAGGTATCTGAAGAAGTGTGCATGCACACGAAAGCTCATACCAAGAACTAACTTAGTTGGTCTTTAAGGTGCTACTGGAAGGAATTTTTTTATTTTGTTTTGACCATGGCAGACCAACACGGCTACCTATCTGTAACCAAAAAGAGCAGGTACGCCTTGCCTGCCCTGCCTATGGCTGTTGACCACCAATGTCCTCTAGCAGCTTCTATGGCCAGGCAGGGCAGTTATTGTTGAAAATAATGGACAGAGTCATGGGATTGTTCAGAGGCCAGCGGGGAAGTACTTCAGTCTCCTCGGACTCTCAAGTGAATATTAGCTTTGTTGTAAAACAGAAGCATTTCGGAGCACAGCTGGTGAAGAGGCCAGTCCTGAAACTCGTTCACTCAAATGTCTGTGTTCTCAGGGCTGAAACAAGAATGATGAGCAGCTCTTTCAAAATAATTGCTTCCAGACAGGCCGTGCGCTTCAAACATGCTTATTGCTCCAGCCATTGTTTTGTGTTTAATGTTCCAGCAAATGTTTGGGTCGTGTATTGCATTTTTATGCCAGCAATCAGGCTGTATTTCTGCCTGTTATCTTGTTCATATGATTTGTTCTCCCGCGTACCTGAGCTGACATATATAAATTGCTTACCCTTCTCAGTTTCCTGTTGCCTGGAAAATGTCCTGTCACTATAAAAACAAAGGGTTTTTTTTAATCTATCGGTTTTGCACAAAAGAGCAGTCAGTAATAATGATAATAAATGTGTGTATCACTCTAAGCCAGGAAGCGGTCTGTTGAAGGGAGGGAGGCAGGAATTTGTGTGCTTGCACTTTTGTTTTTTTAATCTACCAGAGTTGTACAAAAGAGCAGACAAAAAATAAAAACAGAAAAATGTGTGTGTTGCTCCAAGCCAAAGATTTGGAGTTACTCTCATGAAAGCCTGCCACTTCCTTTCCTCCCTTTTCCTATACCTGAAGGGAGTATTTTGATTCTTAGTACAGCTATTTTCTGCAAGAGCATATCTGTGCAAGAGTGTTTTTAAAAATAATAATAAAAATACCACAAACATTCTTTTAGCAACAAAGACGAAAAAGAAGTATTATTCATTAATGGCATATGGATAATGATTGTTGCAGCTTGCCCCAGATATATCACCCTGTTCTATAGTCCTTTCCTTTTACTTTAATATTTCAAGGAATATCTTTATTTTGGATTTTAGATCAATAATCAGACACACCAGAGATTTAACTGAAAGCTTTAAAATATATATCATCAAGTTCAAGAAAATAGGTTTTGGTCATTCAGTCTTTCAGTACCTACAAATCAGACTTCGATTTTTAGAAATATTTAAAGAACATTTTATAAAGCAAGCCACCACAAAAAGTAGTGTTTTAAATGGTAAAAAAGGCAGCTGTTGGATCCAAAGAAAACTAAAAATAACTATCAAGGATATGTATTTAGTATAACATTCTTTCTGGTTGGAAATGTATTCTGTTGTGCCAAATGAACATTTGTAAAAAATGTGTTTTATACTGTGTTGTTTTGTTTTGTTGCAGTGATAGGCCATTTCTAAATTGTGGCCACGGGCTTTAAGTACAACAATGCTCTGAGTCCATTTGTTTGTTTATATATTTATAAACACATTCATTTATATATTTGTTTATATGCTTATATTGTTAATATCCTGCCAATCCTCTGTCATGGATGGAAATGAACATATATATATATATATATATATATATATATATATATATATATACACACACACACACACACACACATAATTTTAGGGGATGCGGGTGGCGCTGTGGGTAAAACCTCAGCGCCTAGGACTTGTCGATCGTATGGTCGGCGGTTCGAATCCCCACGGCGGGGTGAGCTCTCGTCGTTCGGTCCCAGCTCCTGCCCACCTAGCAGTTCGAAAGCACGCTTAAGTGCAAGTAGATAAATAGGGACCGCTTTATAGCGGGAAGGTAAACGGCGTTTCAGTGTGCTGCGCTGGTGCTGGCTCGCCAGAGCAGCTTCGTCACGCTGGCCACGTGACCCAGAAGTGTCTCCGGACAGCGCTGGCCCCCGGCCTCTTAAGTGAGATGGGCGCACAACCCTAGAGTTGGACACGACTGGCCCGTACGGGCAGGGGTACCTGTACCTTACACATAATTTTATTTGTATGCCGTCTTCCATAGTTCAAACCCTGATCAAAGTGGTTTACAACACGAAAAATGTACACAATTACAAATATAAGAAAAGTAGTAGTAGTTGTTGTTGTTTAGTCATTTAGTCCTGTCCAACTGATGTGGCTGGTGTAGCTTGTCTCCTGGTTGTTGTTGTTTAGTCGTGTCCGACTCTTCGTGACCCCATGGACCAGAGCACACCAGGCACTCCTGTCTTCCACTTCCTCCCACAGTTTGGTCAGACTCATGCTGGAAGCTTCGAGAACACTGTCCAACCATCTTGTCCTCTGTCGTCCCCTTCTCCTTGGGCCCTCCATCTTTTCCAACATCAGGGTCTTTTCCAAGGAGTCTTCTCTTCTCATGAGGTGGCCAAAGTATTGGAGCCTCAGCTTCATGATCTGTCCTTCCAGTGAGCACTCAGGGCTGATCTCCTTAAGAATGGAGAGGCTTGATCTTCTTGCAGTCCATGGGACTCTCAAGAGTCTCCTCCAGCACCATAATTCAAAAGCATCAATTCTTCGGCGATCAGCCTTCTTTATGGTCCAGCTCTCGCTTCCATACATCACTACTTGGAAAACCATAGCTTTAACTATATGGACCTTTGTTGGCAAGGTGATATCCTAAGATGCTGTCTAGGTTTGTCATTGCTTTTCTCCCAAGAAGCAGGCGTCTTTTAATTTCATGACTGCTGTCACCATATGCAGTGATCATGGCGCCCAAGAAAGTAAAATCTCTCACTGCCTCCATTTCTTCAATGGACAAAGACAAAGAAAAGTAGCAATAAACAGCAAATAAAAACACCAGATATTATAAAACCAAACTGAAGTATTTCCACATAACCCTCTGAGCAACAACCCTCTCCCACAAAACCCCTAAGGCCTAAGCATGAATGAACCCCGGAACGTTCCTTTCCAGCACCAACATTCCTTTCCGGGGTCACTTTACACCAATGCACCAGCTCCGCGCGGGGGACAGGAAGGAGCGTGGGGTCACCGCCGGAACTCTACGCCTCAAAGCCCGCAACTGCGTTCCCGGAACCATAGACTCATAGCATGGTAGAGTTCCCCCCCCCACTCTCTTCCTAGTAAGAGGATAATACTTCCCCGGCGTGGAGCCGGCGCAGCGGCGTAAAGTGACCCCGGGAAAGGAAATGTTGAGGCTGGAAACGAACGTTCCGGGGGTTCATTCGGACTTAATTCAAAAGCGTCCGAGGCTCTTTCCGTCGCCGCTCCGTATCTCTACGTGCTCCTGTCCCGCGCATGCGCGGTGGCTGGGCGCCTCACCTGGGCGTCCGCGTGAGACGCACGCGCGGGGGGTGGCTGGGCGTGGCTTCGGCCGTTGGGCGCGAGCGGGAGTGGGCGGGGCCTGGCTCTGAGGCGGGAGGAGGATGGACTGACTGAGGCGGCTGAGGCGCTGAGGAGGCGGCGGCGGCGGCGGCCGGGCGGGTCATGGCCTCCTTCTTCCCGGCCAACGGGGCGGCGGGCGAGTGGGGAGGAGGCGGCGGCGGCGGCGGCGACGACCCCAGCTCGGCGGACGAGGGTGAGGGCGGCGGCCGGGCGGCGGCGGCGCGGCTGAGGGAGTCCCCGGTCTCCGACTCCGGGAGCCGCTCGTCGTCGCCTCCGCCGATGGAGCAGTTCGAGCGGGCGGCGCAGCGGGTGCCGGCGCTGGCGGGGTCGGCCAGCCGGGAGCAGCTGCTCTACCTGTACGCCAGGTACAAGCAGGTGAGGCGCCGCTCGGGCCCGGCCTTCCCCCCCCCCACAGCCTCTCATAGAACCGCCCAGGGGGTCATCTAGTCCAGTGTTTCCCAACCTTGTGCCTCCAGCTGTTTTTGAACTACAACTCCCATCATCCCTGACTAGCAAGACCAGTGGCAAGGGATGATGGGAATTGTAGTCCAAAAACAGCTGGAGGCACAAGGTTGGGAAACACTGATCTAGTCCAACCCCGCCCTCCCCCTTACCTTTTGGCCCAGTGTGGGGCTCTCGAACCCGCCACCCGGAGAGGAAGAGCCCCTCACGCTCTTGCCCTTCCTGTGTGCTCAGAGGAGAGGTCCGCTGCCCCTGAGCGTGGAGGTTCCGCTTACTATTAATTTTGTTTACAGTGGTACCTCGGGTTACATACGCTTCAGGTAACACACTCCGCTAACCCAGAAATAGTGCTTCAGGTTAAGAACAGAAATGGTGCTCCAGCGGGGCGGCAGCAGCGGGAGGCGCCGTTATCTAAAGTGGTGCTTCAGGTTAAGAACAGACCTCTGGAACAAATTCAGTACTTAACCCAAGGTACCACTGTATGTATTATGATTTTCATTTTTATATATTTCAATCATTCTATAATCGTTTTAACATTTCAAAACTTGACTTTCCTTCCCCCTCTTTCTGCGGTTCCTTAAATTTATTTTCAAAATATTTTCTGCATATCCAAATGAACTGAATTCGCCCATTTATTCATCTCATCTCCATAATGTAGATGGAGGTTCCACTGTGGCTTCTGCCACTGGCGAAACGGCGTAATAGACGTCTTTGAAAATACCTTATTCTCTTGTTAATGGTGCTGCTTCGAATGTGTTGCTTTATGTTCTGCAAATAATGTTTTATTCTGGATTGTTTGGTGTTTTAATGAAGGATGTAAACTGCTTAGAGATTTTATTAATTTTTTGCTTAAAAACAGAACGTGGTATAGAAATGAAGATAGGGTCGTCGTCATCACCATCATCTCCGTGGGTTGGCCTGTTAGATAGCGCAGCCTTGGGAAGCCAGCGTGGGAAAGCTGTTGGGCTGGGCCTACTTGAGTGTTTCATAGGGCAGGTGTGTGGGTGGGTGTAGCATTGACCTTAGCCTGTGGTTTGTCATGGTTAGAACTATAAACGTACGACTGACAATCTTAGCCTGTGCTTGCACTACCCACCCCATTATTATTTTTGTCACTGCAGCATATTTAGCCGCTCTAAAGTGCATGGCACTTTCTGGAGAAAGAAAGGAAAGATTGCAAGCTTCTCAGGAGTAGGAACACAAGTACCCACCAATGAAGATTGCAGGGGAAGAAGAGGGAGAGAGAGTTAAATATAGGAAGAATGTGCTTTCAGTTCAGATACATGTTTTAAGGCTTATGGTGCAGTCCTCACCCCCAGGTATGCATGTGGTGTATCTTCCCACTTCCTGGCTGAGTTGGCCTTCAGCTGATGTAAGTTGCTTACCCCATTGTATCTGCTGGCAGAAGAAAAGCCCTACTGGTGGAAGTTACACTGGTGTAAAATGGCCCAAGAAGAGGGTGGTAGGATACAGAAAGTTATGCTGCATCCCATCTCCCTCCATTCACTGGTCTTGTCCGCAGAGTTTGGTGTAACTTACACCAACAAAAAATGCAATTGTAACTAAAATTCACCCTGTGGAAGGCAGAAAGTGGAGGTTTATGCTGCTCCTGCCCCAGCCACAAGCAGTTCAGTGTAGCTTAGTTTATCCAGGAAAAAGACCAGTATATCTGCCTGGTTAGGATTGCTCTGTTATTTTCAGCAGGGGATGAGGTAGTCAATGAACTTACACCACCACACACAGTATATTGCATCAAATGCAATATGCAAGACAACGCCTAATCACACCCACTCCATCAGAGCCATTCCACAGACATCTCTCTAGGTATGGATTTAAATCCCCATTTAAATTATGTTGTCACAATCACTGTTCTTCTAAGCACAACCCACACAAGTGGGAAGAAAAAGAAGAAACGTAACAGATAATTCACGTAGCTGCTTGGACAAGATGTCTGTAGAGAGTGCACAGACTCCCTGGGATAAAGGTTCAAGAGGCATTCAGGAAGAAAATACTCTTCCTAAACAGGCCAGAACATCCAACAAGAGCAGCCTCCAGTGGCTCACTCCATAGTGCAGAGGGCCGGAAAACACAAGTGGTAATTCATGCCCCATGAATATAGCCCCATCCATCTCTTGCATGCATGCCAAAGTAACTTAAAAATGTCAGTAACAAAAGAAAAGTCGCTCCTGGGATTCAAACCCACAAGACACTTCTGCCTACACACAGCCACAGCACCAGACAGGAATCATCCACACCTATGGGAAATCTGTCTCTCTCCTCTGTCCCCCATCAGAGGGCAGAGGAGCTGTAACTTAGTGGAATATTTTACTTGCATAAGTTTCCAAGTTCAAATCCAAGATACAACCCCTTAACTTGCACATGAGACGATCAGAATGAGTGCTGCAAGGAGCCATGTTGTTGTTGTCATTTAGTCGTGTCCGACTCTTCGTGACCCCCTGGACCAGAGCACGCCAGGCACTCCTGTCTTCCACTGCTTCACACAGTTTGGTCAACTCATGCCTGCCGGTAGCTTCAAGAATACTATCCAACCATCTCGTCCTCTGTCCCCTTCTCCTTGTGCCCTCCATCTTTCCCAACATCAGGGTCTTTTCCAGGGAGTCTTCTCTTCTCATGAAGTGGCCAAAGTATTGGAGCCTCAGCTTTAGGATCTGTCTTTCCAGTGAGCACTCAGAGCTGATTTCCTTCAGAATGGAGAGGTTTGATCTTCTTGCAGTCCATGGGACTCTCACGAGTCTCCTCCAGCACCATAATTCAAAAGCATCAATTCTTTGGAGATCAGCCTTCTTTATGGTCCAGCTCTCACATAGTTTGGCCCATGTGTGGGCTAACCCAGCCTTCCCCAACCTGGTACCCTCTAGATGTTTTGGATCACAACTCCATCACACCGACCATTGACCACACTGCTGGGAGTTGTAGTCCAAAACATCTGAAGGTACTGAGCGGGGGAAGGCTGGGCTAACACAACCCTTTTGCCCGACCCCTCTTCCTGATAACCTATATGACTAATCCATTCTCCACTGCTATTTTGTCTGATAGGTTGAGCCCTGTCCATTAGTATCCCATGAGGCCTCATTGCCTATCCTTATTGCACTCCCCATTTTTGCCTCATATGCCTTTACCGTGGCACCCATCCCACTTGGGCACCCTGAGAAGCCTGCTTCCATACATTACAGGGTACCCGAGTAAGCAGAGGAAGGGGCAGCGCCCTTGAGCCCATGAAGTTTTCTGCTTGCATCCTCGCAATACTATGGCTAGCTGATTGTATTGGGCAGAATATATTTGGGGAAGGGATTGCTATATATCGGTTCCCAGCAACAAATCATGTAATGCTGTCAGCACCTTTTATTGATTATTGTCTGGCATGAAGGAGATCCTAAAAAGCCACAAGTGCAGTGTTAGGTCACCCTAGCATGGTTGTTGGAACTTGGACAGGGCCTTGACTGATAGCAAGGTAGCATGTAGGTTTCCATGTGCAACCAGCTCCAGGTTAGGAACACCTCCTCTTGCATAACTGTCATGGAACTTGCATGACTACAGAAACTTGCATGGAGCAAGTACAGTGGTGCCCCGCAAGACGAACACCTCACAAGACGGAAAACCCGCTAGACGAAAGGGTTTTCCGTTTTGGAGGCGCTTCGCAAAACGAATTTCCTTATGGGCTTGCTTCGCAAGACGAAAATGTCTTGCCAGTTCCTGTGGGTTTTTTCCCCTTTCACCCCCCTTTTCCTAAGCCGCTAAGCTGCTTATCAGCTGATCCGCTGATAAGCCGCTTAACAGCTGATCGCTAAAAGCCACTAAACCGCTAATAGCGCTAATCCGCTAAGCTGTCAATGGGCTTGCTTCGCAAGACGAAAAAACCGCTATATGAAGAGCCTCACGGAACGGATTAATTTCGTCTTGCGAGGCACCACTGTAGGTTGTTAACCCAGAGGGGCAGCCAGGAGCATCCTATGCATTGCTGCTGGTCATGTGGAGAGTCTCCCTCTTAGCCTGCAATGAATAAGCTGTGGGATAAAACCTGTACCTGTGGAAGAGAGGCCTCTGGAGAACAAAGTGACAGACGGAGTAGCAAGTGATAGGCAGGAACTGGAGTGCACTGTTCTTGCACTGCTGCATGCATAGTAAGTGTTTGTGAGGAGGTAAGACCATCTATCTGAGTATTCAGCCAGGGCTTGTGCCTCAGATGTGCTTTCGCTTCTCCATGGTGAGAGTATCAGGGGGAGATACTTTTGGCAGTTCCCTCACTGTGAGAAGTGAGGCTACAGGGAACCAGGCAAAGGCCTTCTCAGGAGTCGTGCATGCCCTGTGGAACGCCCTGCTGTCAGATGTCAAGAAATAAACAACTATCTGAATTTTAGAAAACACCTGAAGGCATTCCTGTGTTGTTGTTTAGTCGTTTAGTCGTGTCCGACTCTTCGTGACCCCATGGACCAGAGCATGCCAGGCACTCCTGTCTTCCACTGCCTCCCGCAGTTTGGTCAGACTCATGCTGGTAGCTTCCAGAACACTGTCCAACCATCTCGTCGTCCCCTTCTCCTTGTGCCCTCCATCTTTCCCAACATCAGGGTCTTCTCCAGGGAGTCTTCTCTTCTCATGAGGTGGCCAAAGTACTGGAGCCTCAGCTTCACAATCTGTCCTTCCAGTGAGCACTCAGGGCTGATTTCCTTCAGAATGGAGAGGTTTGATCTTCTTGCAGTCTATGGGACTCTCAAGAGTCTCCTCCAACACCATAATTCAAAAGCATCAATTCTTTGGCAATCAGTCTTTATGGTCCAGTTCTTGCTTCCATACATCACTACTGGGAAAACCATAGCTTTAACTATACGGACTTTGTTGGCAAGGTGATGTCTCTGCTTTTTAAGATGCTGTCTAGGCCTGTCATCGCCCTTCTCCCAAGGAGCAGGCGTCTTTTAATTTCGTGACTGCTGTCACCTGTGTAGGGAAGTTTTTAATGTTTGATACTTTGCTGTGGTTTTATAATTTGTTGGAAGCTGCCCAGAGTGGCTGGAGCAACCCAGTCAGATGGGTGGAATATAAATAAATCATCATCATCATTATGATTACTACACTGCACTGACTGTGAGAATACACTGGTGTCCACAGCATTTGTGTGATTACAATCTATGCAGCAAAAAAGTGCTCTCTTTGAAGAAAGCATTGCATTTTATCTGGTATGAATGTTAGCAGTTTTGCCTGAAAATTCAGTATTTCCAAAACACGGTGTGGCCCTGAATGAAGAAATCTGTTCATATGCAGCAATGGACTGTGCTTTCCAGGCACAATAAACCCAAAGCCTGTTGGTAAATGGTGTGAGACCCTGTTTTAGATTTTTGCCTCTTTTCACAGTGTGGAGATGTAGGGAGGGGGGACAAACACTGAAAATAAATGTCCAAAGCCAACCCAACTGTGATGGGAAACAGTGAAGCCTAGAAATGAATGAAGTGCCCTTGAGCACTTGCCAGCTTTGTTAGACTGTCTCTTACTGTTTTATACATTGGTCCTTGTGGCTATAGGCAGAATTTTAAGTCCTTAGGTGTGATCATTGGGTCATTCCACACCAAATCACCATGGTGCCATGTGCTTTCACGACTCATATTTTCTTCATTTATGTGTACATACCTATGAGATAAGCTCAAAATAATATTTTAAGTTTTTTTTGGTCCAAAATTGGGCTTAGGAGAATTTTTTGAAAATTTTTATTTTCGTGCAATTTAGGCTAATGGAATTTCTGCATCAGTGTAGAAAAAACCTCCTGTTTCGCTTATTTTTCAACCGATTGGGCTTATTTTGGTATCAGAATAAAGCTAATTGTGGTCTCTTTCAAAATAAGGTGTAAAAATGGTCTTAAGTGCCACAGAAAAGGGTCACTGACCATTCAAAGTAATTTTTTGTCTTTTTATTCCTGGTAGGTTCGATAAGTCATACCACGCAAACCACAACTAACACATGTTTCATACTTTGGTTGTAGAATGGGCTAACCATGTACTTGTTATGTTTTAAAAATGAGGGTGTTTTTTGCAGTTATAAAATAAATTGATTTTGAAGTAATTTTTTTACAATTTTTATTTATTTATTTTTGTACAGGTTTAAGGGCTCTTTGAGCCTGAAATAACTCACACATTCATGAGAATAGTTAAAATTTTACCCTTTTATATTACAATGTCATCTGATATATATAAAAAATTAAGTTTTATTGATTATTTAATAAAAACAAAATACGTCTCAGAGCCCTTGTTCATTTTATTGTGTAAAACACTCCTGCAATGATATGACCCCCTTTTGTAAGTATGAAAAAAAATTAAATTGCTCATTTCCTGCCTCTGAAGCACACTTCAGAGGCACACTTAATAGGAAGGGAGCCCCATCTAACACAATGAGGCTTATTGCTGAGCAAATCTTAGGATAGCAGTGCACATCTGAGGTTCACGGGACTTTTCTAGCCTTGGTTAGTGGCATGAATAACTTGTTAATCAGGTAGTCACTCCCTTCCCATTAAATTGTGTTGTCCAGCCTCAGATTTGTAGGATACGCTTAACATTTGTTCTTTGTCAGAATGATTGTGTCTATATTGTATGGAAGGTTGACAATGCTGGTTTGACAGGAGAAAACCAAATAACTCAGTATTTAGCAAAGAATCAAACCAGGGCGAAAAGTCAAAAAATTATACTGGTCTCTTCAATATTTCCATTTTCAGGGCAGCTTATAAACTAGACACACAGGAAGAAGAATAAAAGTTAAATTAAAACAGACAGCATTTCAGTAAATTGGAACAAATGTCAGTAGTGACTAAAAACCAGAGTCAACTGATTAAACAGACTTGAATAGATTTTTTACCTGACACCAGAAAGACATAAGAGAAGGTGTCAGGTGAGCCTTTCTGGGAACAGCATTCGGCAAGACAAGTACCACAAATGAAAAAGCTGTTGATCACCACCCATCAAGCCTCCAGAATTGGGGCAATCTTGAGGATGATCTCAGCATTTGAGCAGGTTCACGCAGGTTGGGCTGCAGATACTGTTTCAAGATATCAAGGGCTTTAAAACTTGCGTTTTGAGTTGTTGTTTTTAAATAATATTTATTAAAGTTTCAAAAAAGTTACAAGAATAAAAGAAGGAAAAAAACAAAAAAGAAGCAAAAAATACAAAATACCAAAAAAGTAAAAACAATTAAAAACAAATCAACCTTTCCATGTATTGACTTTCATTTACTTGTTTCCCTGACCTCCTCGAACCTCCCTTCTTTGTATTCTAGTTCAATGAGTTATTTCAGCAAATCCTTTCCATTTTTGCTTTTATCTTAATAATTTATCTTAATATATTATAACTTTACATTCTCACCTGTTAACAATCCATCTTTAAATACTCCTTTATAACATTACTGCTAAAACCACATAACTTCATTCCAACATCCTTCTAAGATTCCTTAATTTTACAATATTTTTGTAGATAGTCTTTAAATTTCTTCCGATCTTCTACCGACTCTTCTCCCAGGTCTCGGATACTGCCAGTCATTTCCGCCAGTTCCATGTACTCCCATCACCTTCATCTGCCATTCTTCCCGGGTGGGTAGATCTTGTGTCTTCCAATACTTTGCAATGAGTATTCTTGCTGCTGTTGTGGCATAGATAAAAAAAGTTCTATCCTTCTTTAACACCAATTGGCCGACCATGCCCAGGAGAAAGGCCTCTGGTTTCTTCAGGAAGGTATATTTAAATACCTTTTTCATTTCATTATAGATCATCTCCCAGAAAGCCTTAATCCTTGGGCACCAAAGGTGAAAGAATGCACCTTCGGTCTCATTACATTTCCAGCATTTATTATCGGGTAAATGGTAAATTTTTGCGAGCTTGACTGGTGTCATGTACCACCTGTATATCATTTTCATAATATTCTCTCTTAAGGCATTACATGCCGTAAACTTCATACCTGTGGTCCATAACTGTTCCCAGTCAGCCAGCATAATGTTGTGTCCCACATCTTGTGCCCATTTTATTATTATTTCACCATTTCGTCCTGAGTATTCCATTTCAACAGCAAGTTATACATTCTTGACAGAGTCTTAGTTTTGGGATCTAACAGTTCTGTTTCCAATTTTGATTTTTCCACCTGGAAGCCAATTTTCTTGTCCAATTTGTATGCCTCCATTATTTGATAATAGTGAAGCCAATCTCGCACTTTGTCTTTTAGTTTTTCAAAGCTCTGCAATTTCAATTTATCTCCCTCTTGTTCCAAAATTTCCCAATATTTTGGCCATTTGGCCTCCATATTGAACTTTTTCAGAGCCTTCGCTTCCATCGGTGAAAACCACCTTGGGGTTTTATTTTCAAGTAGGTCTTTATATCTTAGGTAAGGTAAGGTAAAGGTACCCCTGCCCGTACGGGCCAGTCTTGACAGACTCTGGGGTTGTGCGCCCATCTCACTCAAGAGGCCAGGGGCCAGCGCTGTCCGGAGACACTTCCGGGTCACGTGGCCAGCGTGACAAAGCTGCATCTGGCGAGCCAGAGCCGCACACGGAAACGCCGTTTACCTTCCCGCTGGTAAGCGGTCCCTATTTATCTACTTGCACCCGGAGGTGCTTTCGAACTGCTAGGTTGGCAGGCGCTGGGACCGAGCAGCGGGAGCGCACCCCGCCGCAGGGATTCGAACCGCCGACCTTTCGATCGGCAAGTCCTAGGCGCTGAGGCTTTAACCCACAGCGCCACCTGCGTCCCCTTTATATCTTATCCAAACATTAAACAATGCTTTCCTAACATTTTGAGTTTTGTTTGGAAATGGGCTAGTGAGAGGTTCTGAAAGACTAATTCTGGTCATTAGTCTGCAAGCGGTGTTTGACTGCCTCGTTGACTTTATGGGATACAACAATCATTGTCTAGTGAGGTATGGGCATATATGCTCCAAAAATGTAAAGTACATCAGCCTCAGTGCAGACATCTGAATTATATGCCGTTACTAGCTGCCTATTACAGTATGATGGCAACTGCCCACTGGCTGCATTTCGGAAGAACTTTTCTCGTATTTGGCACGGCAATGCAAACTGCTGTTGCGCTGTTAAAAAAAACCTATCATTCAAGTACGTACATGGTGGTACTATGGGCTTCTAGAGTTTGTATCCTGGGCTTATAGAATCTGTTTGATTTGAGGAAATTTGCACAACCACCTTCAACATGTGTATATGAGTGCATTCAATGAAATGAGCAAAATACCCCCAAGCAACCCCAAGGGGGGGGGACCCCAGCCCCAAACAAAGCATCTTCATTTTAGAAATACAAAAAAGCAGGCTAAATGCACCTGCACCCCCCCCCAAGGCAAAACACCCCCTGTCTCTCCCCATGCCTTCTAACTTAGTCAGCAGCAGGGCCTGCTTTGCTTTGCTTTTGTTTTGTTTTTAAAGAGAAGGTAGAGCTCCAGCTGCACCCTCTTTCCTCTGAAGACTACTTCTGGGCTCAGTGAGACTCTGCATTCTGGGGAAAGGGTGAATGACTGAATGCCTGCACTTCACTTTCAAGGCAGTTAAAGGTTGAAATAAACCCTGAAAAATGTTTTTAAAATTAAAAAATTGGGGCGGGACAGGGGGCTACAACAGGTGCAAGGAGGGTGTTTGTGGGCACTGCTTGGGGACTCCAGGAATCAGTGTTTGCATAATCAACTAATACAAGAAGAAGCCTTGATAGCTTTAGATTTCTATCGTTACTGATTTAAGGCAAGACTTTACTCTTCAACATTCTTTCTCCCAATTTAATCATATAATCTGCATAAAAGACTGATAAAATATTGCTTTAGCAGAGACTAGTACCTCCATTGAATAAAAGGTGCTGACTCAGGTCAGTCCATTGTCCCTAGTGCAGCATTTGTGTTTTTCCTCAGTCTGTTTCTTTTTTCTACAAACTGTGATTTAGGAGAGAACAGCCCCTATAAAAAGATGACAGTAACAGCTGAGCACTTTGTTAAGACACTGCTTACTTAAGCAGTTCAAGATAAATAGCATAAACACCTACTTAACTTTTCCACTTACTGGAGGTCATTTCAGAGTCTGACTGTGTGAACAGACCTGACAAGAGTTGCTCAGCTGATTTCTAAAATGTTTTTTTCCTAAGAGTTAAGATAATGAAGATGTGGCTTGTTGGGGTTTTGCAATCCCCAGCTTACCTGTAAGAGTTCTAGACGGATGTGATGCTGGTAGACATGGTTGCTTGAATGAACACTTTGTTGGCTATTACCTAGCAAGGAATTCCTTTCCTGGAACGATAGGCGCTTGTTCTAATGGGTAATTTTTTTTATTGTTGATACATCTGCTCTATAGGAAGGCCTGTGTGTACTTTATTAAAAATACATTTTATTTTACTAACAGGTGATAGTGCAAATTGGCACGGCCACTAAAGTTTCAAAGGTGGTCTAGAAGAGGCCACAGTTCTCAGGATGTCTGTGGCCTCTTCTCAAACCATACTTCCCTCAACCCACTACACTGGTAATTTGCAGAGTTTGCATTATCATACTGGTGTAAAACCTAGCCTTTATTAAAGTCTTCTAGTGATGGGGAGGGGCCAAAAACTTTGCCCCTAAACCACTAACCACTGAAAATGTTAGTGAGCTGCTCTTGAGATAACATGCATTGTTCACCTAGTTTCAAGAGCTAGAAATTTTATTAAAAATAAAGAACAGAGCAGAATTGTGGCTAGTACCACATTTGCCGCCACTGCACGATTTCTGTTCTCATCCTGAAGCAAAGTTCTTAGCCCGAGGTAATATTTCTGGGTTAGCGGAGTCTGTAACCTGAAGCATATGTAATCTGAAGCGTGTGTAACCCGAGGTACCACTGTATTTTGTTAGCAAGTCCATAAAGACAAACAAAAATACATCATCATTTCTTTAGCACTTATCCCAGCACTGTTCCCCATTCTATCTTTAGGTCAAATGTGGTAGCTGCAACACTCCCAAACCTGGGTTTTTCGACTTTGAAGGAAAGCAGAAATGGTAAGTGGAAATACCTCATAATTTCTATGTACTTTTCCCCAGTCCGTTAGATAATTTTCTTCAGAGGATGCTACCATTTTTGTGTTAATTACTGAATAACTCTTGGGAATGCATTTTTATTTTTTGCTTCCCTCCTCATTTTCCAATTTAAAAAATGTGTACGGTAACAAACTCAAGGATTGTGCAGCTCACATTCTCAAAAGGCTCAGGATTTCCCTGAGTTATGCCCTGCAGGTCACTATCGCATGGAGCCTTATAAAAATCTGCACTACCTGGAGCCTTGAAAAACAGCTTTTGGGGGATTTTAAAGAGCCCTGTCTGAACTGTGATTAATGCCCAGGACTTAAACGAAATAGATTAAATTTAGAGGGGCACTAACAGTGCATGTGCAGAAGCCTGTTTTGCATTCTTCCTCATCTGGAGAAGTACTTCTTGGGGAAATTGTGCTCTTTCTATCATACATCTGAACACTTACAGACAGGATAAATTAATATTCCAAAGTGATAATTAGAAATGTTGGTAGCACCACTGGCTATAAACAAAACTGCATTTATAGCTGCTATGTGTATTAATTTTTAAAACTCATTTAAAACATTTAAATAGAGTAAAAGCCAATAAAATGTTATTTTTCTTTAACACTGTTCAGTTACTATTTTTGCACTATAAATAATTGGCGTGCAAAGACAAATATACATAGTTATAATAATTACAGTCATTCAGAACAACAGTGGTGCCTCGCAAGACAAAAAGAATCCGTTCCGCGAGTCTCTTCGTCTAGTGGGTTTTTTTGTCTTGCGAAGCAAGCCCATTGACGGCTTAGCGGATTAGCGCTATTAGCGCTATTAGCAGCTTTTAGCGGATAAGCAGATAAGCGGCTTAGCGGCTTAGCAAAGGGGGGGGAGGGGGAAAAAACCCGCAGGAACCCGCAAGACATTTTCGTCTTGCGAAGCAAGCCCATAGGAAATTCGTTTTGCGAAGCACCTCCAAAATGGAAAACTTTCGTCTAGCGAGTTTTCCGTCTTGCGAGGCATTCGTCTTGCGGGGCACCACTGAATTTTGCTTTATATATAAACAGTTGTTTTTAATTAGTATGTCTCTCTTGGTTGCAGTAGCAGTATATTAAGATCTAACTTTAAGATGTTAAAAAAACTAAGATCCATAGTGAGCTTATATTCTCTCTATGGATGGAAAAACGTTTCCTGAGTATTTCACTGTGGAGCTAAACAATTTTGTTATAAATTTGCTTTAAATTTAAATTAATGTGACCAATATTTGACCAGTCAGTGGATGAAACTATTTTTGCATGTCAGTGTCAAATGACTAGTATCTGAATTGGGTACCAGCTCCATAGGTGACTACTTCACCACCATTGTGTGATAGAGGAAAAAAGCTCATTATGGATCTTTTTTAAAAAGTCTCTCAAATAATGATTTCAGCAGCTCTCCTCTGTGGAACCACCAAACCTCTTTCTATGCTTCCCTGTGTTCAAAGAGTGACTTAGAAGGTTGCCCCAATCTAATTAGAACAGTGATGGATACTATAATGGATTAATTATGGATGTGAAATTAAGTGTATAAGCCTGACCAGGGGTATTGAATTGAAGGTGGGAAATCCAGAGATAAACACATTAACCTCTACTGAGTAGTGGATCTTCTTTCCTTACGTCTGTGTCCCAGGGAAGCTTGGAAAGCATTGGGTGATACAAGTCCAGAGCAGGCTATTCGAGAGTATGTCGCTACTGTGAAGAAGCTGGACCCCACTTGGAATCCACAGGTAGGCATATATAATCATCTTTCAGAAATTCATTGTGTAGCTGAATAGGCCATAAAAGGCAATGTCCTGCCCTCAGGTCTGTGAATTTTGTACATTTTAATCAGGATGCAAGCAAATATGGGCTTTGCAGCTGGGGCAACTGAACACTTTCAAAGTAAATGGGTTCCTTGTGGGCAATTTCTGTCTCTCATGTCTAATCCACAGTGAAGTTTTTTAGTACCACTGGCCTGCATTACTTGCCAAGCCTAGTAGCCACACACTGTGGTTTATCAGTAACATAATGTACTTCTTGTTTTTGCTGCCTGACTGGGACTGAACAAAAAAAAAAGTTTCCTGCAGCTTGGAGGTTGCTGTTTGCTACTGGCTGCCTCCTGGTGGATCACAGCGTGTGTAGCCGTGGAAGCTAAGTAGCTAGGAAGTATAATGCTAACTAACTTAGAGGAGTTACTTGGTTACCTCAGACTTGTTTAGCAATAAGTGCAAATGGTTTTCTTTTCTCTAGTCTCCCAGTTCTCGAGGTCAATCCTATATAATCAAACCTTGGTTGTTGAACACAATCTGTTCCAGAAGCTTATTCGGCTTCCAAAATGTTCGACAGCCGAGGCACTGCTCAAGTGGAAGCTGCTTCAGACGTTTAGCTTCCAAAAAATGTTCAAAAACTGGAGCATTTACTTCCGAGTTTTCGGCATTGGGGAGCGGAAACATTCCAAAACGGAGGCATTTGACTGTACACAAGAAGCTGGCGCAAAGCAAGCTCAGCAGAAGTTAAGCCAATGTCAAATCCACCAGATCCAAACTCTGTTCAGGTGTGGGGCTAGCACTGGCTGAATTGGCCTAAGGCTGCCGAAGTGTGGGGGGAGCCTTTAAAGTAGTGTATGAGTTCTAACTAACCAACTGAGCCATCGAACCCCCCCCCTTTTTTTTTGCTGGCTTCACTTATGCTGGGTTGCCAGGTCACGTGACTGACCTGAACGGGCTTAGGATCTGTCTAAATTCCCCCACCCTGGTCCTCCCCCACCCCTTTTTCAGGGGCAGCTTAAGTTCTGCCGACCTTGGCTCCATTGGCTGGTTGAGGACTTGAGCCAACGTAGGCCTAGCTGAGCTTGGAACCTACCGACTCTTGCTGCAAAATTGCTTCTTAAATATACTTTTGTGAATTTGTGAGCAACTGGTTTTACGTGCTGTGTGTGATCCTGTGTTACTATACAGTCGTACCTTGGAAGTCGAACGGAATCTTTTCCGGAAGTCCGTTCGACTTCCAATACATTCGGAAACCAAAGTGCGGCTTCTGATTGGCTGCAGGAAGTTCCTGCAGCCAATCAGAAGCCACAGAAGCCCCGTTGGACGTTTGGCTTCCAAAAATATTTTGCAAACCGGAACAGTCACTTCCGGGTTCACAATATTTGGAAGTACTTTGCTTCAAATAATTTGTGCACTTCAAGCATTAAAACTGAATACTGTATTCAGAAACCCACAGAGAGATTTTGCTGAGCATTTCCTTTTAATACTCTAAACTTCACTGATGATGCCTGATCCCCCTCAAAGTCTTCCTCTGAGCTGTGCCTCAGTTCCCTTTGTTCAGTCAGTCAGTCAATCAATTTATTACAACAATGGAACATAAGTAAAATAAAAGGTGTCACCGATACTGGCTAAATTTCTATCAGTAACTGAGAAAAGGAGAAAAACACACCATTTGAAACAGGAAGGACCATCTTCAGGGGCTAACTCAGGCTTACTGTAGCTCTGTATAATTTTTTGTTTTTGTTACTTTTGAATCTGTTTTGCTCTGAGATTCTGCTGTGCTTTGTGTGTTTGTTTTACCTTTGGACTATTGATTGTAATTAATTGATTTAATTCTTCTTGTAGTTTGAGCTGTGGTGCTTGTATTTTAGCATAAAGCACTTTGTATAGCACTGGATTTGAAGCAGGAAGAGCTTGACTAAGCAATAATATGAAATAATTGTAAACTTAATTTGCAGCCCTCAGAAGTTAAGAAGTATTAAATAGCCTAAGGCTTGAGCAGGTCCCTGCTGTTTGTTGGCGCAGCCAGTTATTTTCTTCTAACAATTACTGTAACTACAAATTATTTTATTTGAAAACTGTATGTTATATCCTGAAGGTATATTGTACTACTGTGCTGTCAAAATTACTGGAGTTACTGGAAAGTTGGTAAACCAGACCTACTCTGTTCAGTGATTTCTTATTCGGAAATCATTGCCCTTTAAAATTGCTTTGTAGTTAGCTAACATTTAGGCCACAAGAGGGAGCTCTGATTCTAATAGTGAATGAAAGTTCATTTGTCATAGTGTTGTGATTCTTTCACAGCAATTGTTTACTTCAGATTTTAATTTAGAATTTTGTGGGGACATAGTGTAAGTGGGTTACCTGTTACCTCTTCCTTTTACGTTTAGAACTTCTACTGATTCAGGAGTTATAGATGTATTTGGCCAAACAAAAGGTGGAATGGAAAATGCTTATTGCTTTATCTTGTTCATCTTTCTGTTAAGAGCCTACGTGCCTTGCTTGATCTAGTCCAGCATCTCATTTCCAAAGCAGCTCACCAGACTCTGGGAACTCGTAAGCAGTGCATGAAAGTGGTCGCCTTCTTTTCCCTTCTTGTCTCTGTTGATGGTTTGGTTTTATATTATTTATTGCATTTGTATATCACCCATACAACCGATTACTTTGGGTGGTTTTACCTTCATAGTTTCTTGTGATTACACCTATTTACCAAGTTTGAACCTTTTAGAGAGATAATATGTATTTAGATAATTTCTGCTCTGCACTTGATCTGTCAATAGTTTTCTGATTTATTGAGAAATTAGAAAAAAGTGTGTGTGATATTAGGGAAGCAGGATGTGACCTTGCGTTTTCAGCTGGTGGTGTCGAGGGGGAAACATGGAGAATAGCCAGTGTGCTGTTAGAAAATTGTCAGGCTTGAAAGTAAATAAAGCAGTGGTAAAAGCTCGCCTGCTTAGGGCACAACACAGACTTAGCCTATAAATCCTGTGTTGAGGTGTTTTTCCCCATTTTCCTTTCTGTATAACAGCCTCTAGAGGGCAGTGTATCATCAAGTAGCCAACCAGCCACTGCAGACAACTAAAATAAAATGTCTGCTACAGTTGAAACGTTTGAAGTTTCACGGACAAATAATTTCATAATTCACTAGAACTTCAGCCGTGATACTGAATAAATAATACTGAAGAAAAGCAGTTTCTTTCTGTGCTGATAACACTTGTAGATAGTGCTGCATTTATAGCAATGTTGCACCAAGAAATGTTTAGGTAGCAAATAGAATGGATTGTGTTGATTTAGTTAGTGGCTCACAGTGCCTCCCAACCAAATCCACAGATCGAAGGTATCTTAATCATTTTAGGTTGCCACTTCTCTGCCGCTTTAGAAAGCCTTAAATGCAAGAACAGTCTCACCAGCTCTGTTGCCATATAGGGAAAGCATTTTTACTTGGCCCTATCCTTAACAAAATAAATTTTAAAAATGCATAATCTATATCTATAACCACACTGTGATTTAAACAAAATGAAAACTGTGGGTTGTGTTCTGGATCTTGGGTTCCCCAAAATACAAACTTTTGGGTTCTATTCAATGCTAGTGCTACTCACAGTAGGCCTATTGAGCATGGCTAACTTGGGTCCATTACTTTCATTAGGCCTACTGTCAGTAAAACTTAGTTGGATATTCAGTAATAACCCTGTGGGTGGGACTCACCTAACCAGCCCTGTCAGTAGAAGCCCTGTGCAATGACTTCTACTGCACAACCGGGCTTTCCACCCTCTCTTCCCCCTCCGCACTCCCCAAAATTGGCTCTGGGGCGTTGGGAGAACCTTCAGAACAATGTGTGGGTTCAAGAGAGGAGGTATCATTCCTCCTGGCAAGCAGGCCTAATGATTGGAAGAGCGCGGTGTTCAATTCCACTCTGTCTTTAAAATTATTGTAGAGTTACAGGTTTTTGTTGCAAGCCCATCTCTGACTTTTCATTGTAAAATGAGAGCACTCAAAAGAAAAACAATTTCTCAGTGATGAAAATTAACATAAGATAGAGAACATTTTGTTGCTGGAAGAGATGAGGTAAATACAGAGTTTTAGCTTGCAAGCACACCAGACTCCACATGTCTCTCTAGTTTGGTCACGCAAACAGATGCCACGTTGTTAATCTGTCCAGCGAGCCATCATCTGCAGTGAGGAGGAGAAATAGAGGTTTGGTCCGGATTACCAGAGGTTGGGAGGAGAACAAAGGAAAATATGTTGGGTCATGGCCTAATTTAATCTATGGCTTCTTTTATATCCTGCCTTGTATCTTTATTTTGCTAACACAAGAATGACTCCATTAATGATACATGATTTGCAAAGAAAGCCAGCTCTTCCACATGCTACTATTGTCAGTACTCCCATTGCGTGCATGTTATATATATATAAAGTTGCTCATGTTATTTAAAACAAGACAATATTTGTGTAAAATAGTATCTACATTATGTAGAGGGTTTTGTTAATTTCGGTGTCTGGCTCAGATATGTTTTTAAAATTTTAATTTGATAAGCTTCATGTATGTTTCAATTTTCTGTTGTTTTCTGTTGTAAGTGGTCAGTCTCATGCCTAATTATATCAGTTGTTCTAAGGTGAGGCTTCTACTTAAAACTTGCTGTGTTTAACATTGTTTCAAAACCCACCCATAATGTTTCTACACTGTCTAATACTGCACGATCCAAATAAATGCTTCCTAGTTGTTTTTATTCCTTTTAAAGCTTTTCAATATGAAATATGTATAAATATGCATAACAATAAAATGCCAGAGACTTAAAAACTTCCTAGTGGAATGTCCCCCCAAATCACCCTTTTGTCCACCTTGCGAAATATATGGAAGGTTTGCTTCTGTACAAGCAATGACAGTTTTGCACATGTTCAGCATGTGTGCAACTGTGCACGTGTGCATTGCCACAACCTAGAAGTGGCTAGAAAAGGGAGCGGGGATGGAGCAGGCTTATGCGTGCTCTGCCAACACATGAGGGGGTCAGGAACGTAATTCATGCACAAAACTGTCGTTGCCTTTATTTATTGTATTAATTGCTGTTAAGTGAGCATGAGAAAGACCCTTCAGAAACAGCATATATTCTCATATAAAGGTAAAGGTAAAGGTACCCCTGCCCGTACGGGCCAGTCTTGACAGACTCTGGGGTTGTGCGCCCATCTCACTCAAGAGGCCAGGGGCCAGCGCTGTCCGGAGACACTTCCGGGTCACGTGGCCAGCGTGACAAAGCTGCATCTGGCGAGCCAGAGCCGCACACGGAAACACCGTTTACCTTCCCGCTGGTAAGCGGTCCCTATTTATCTACTTGCACCCGGAGGTGCTTTCGAACTGCTAGGTTGGCAGGCGCTGGGACCGAGCAGCGGGAGCGCACCCCGCCGCAGGGATTCGAACCGCCGACCTTTCGATCGGCAAGTCCTAGGCGCTGAGGCTTTAACCCACAGCGCCACCTGCGTCCCTTAGATATTCTCATATAGTAACTGACAAAATGTCCTAAATATGATTCTCTAAATAATACTGTAGTTAAAAATACAGTTCAGCCTTTGCTTACTTCTGGATTGTGAGATACATTTGACGATCATGCAAATTTCAGGACACACCCAATAGGTTCATTTTCCCACTGTTTCGTGAGCTGGTCCATTTCATTGGACTATATGAAGAGCTGGTCCATTTCATTGGACTATATCTCACAACCAGCTTCTCTTCCTAGTCCTCGGTGGAGTCATTGCCTGCTGTTGAATCTCCTCCTCCGGAGTAGCGTTGGAGCTGTCTGGCAGCCAAATGGGTGCTCCTCCAGGGACTCTGGGCTTCTGGTTGCGTTATGGTGCTGCCTTTGCTCATAAGGCATCGGTGATGGGGTGGGCAGGGCTCAAGATGGAGTGAGAGGAATTATTGGGTGCTAGGTGAGGCATCCCTGAGATAGGGCTCTTCAGCCCACCTTTGAATTACTGTGGATTCCTCCATATCAATGTTTCTCAACCTTGGTCTCCAGGTACTGTTGGACTACAACCCCCGTCATCCCTAGCTAGCAGGACCAGTAGTCAGGGATGATGGGAGCTGTAGTCCAACAACAAATGGAGACCCAAGTTTGAGAAACACTACTCAGTGTCTTCAGTTGGTGTGGCGTTCCCTGCAGGAGCCCCCCAAGCCTCTTCCTCTGACAAGATCTCTCCATGATCTGGGTTGGATATGATCCTTTCATGCGAATGATCTGTCATTGAATTAAGGTTGAATGGAATTTTAAATTTAAAATGTTACCGGAATGGTTTCTGTTGTGGCCCTGTATCAATAAGCATGTTGTAGCAACTATTCTTTTTACCTGGTGTTCTATGCTGGAGTTATCAGTTGCCTTACAGATCTCATTCTGTCAAGCAAAATTGTCAGATGCACTATGTGTCACAACATTAGAAGGGCTATTTCTTTCTTTCCCACCACTCGAATAGGTTAACTAATTTGACAAATGACTGACATTTCCCCCTCTACTGCAGTCACAATTTGCACTGAAGTACCCATAAACACCAAGGGACGCAGGTGGCGCTGTGGGTTAAAGCCTCAGCACCTAGGGCTTGCTGATCGAAAGGTCGGCGGTTCGAATCCCTGCGGCGGGGTGCGCTCCCGCTGCTCGGTCCCAGCGCCTGCCAACCTAGCAGTTCGAAAGCACCTCCGGGTGCAAGTAGATAAATAGGGACCGCTTACCAGCGGGAAGGTAAACGGCGTTTCTGTGTGCGGCTCTGGCTCGCCAGAGCAGCAATGTCACGCTGGCCACGTGACCCGGAAGTGTCTCCGGACAGCGCTGGCCCCTGGCCTCTTGAGTGAGATGGGCGCACAACCCCAGAGTCTGTCAAGACTGGCCCGTACGGGCAGGGGTACCTTTACCTTTACCTTTACCCATAAACACCAGTAGCACTGCTCAACTGTTTCCTAGTTTCTTCTGAGGGCCATCTCAAACCATAGGTTCCATATAGCAAGAAAAGAATGAAATGTCTTTTTGCAATTAATATAAATAAAACTGCACATGGAGGTTGCTCTCTTTAATATATATATTTTTTTAAAAAATTGGCCTGGGTTTATAGGCTATTTGTTAGTTTTTGATTTTATGTCTCTTTAAATTTATGGACTCTTAACTTTTATTTATGACAGGGCAGTCATCTTCATTCTAGCAGTTGATTGAAATAAATTACTGCCAGACCAGCTACTGGAGTTTAAACTGACATGATGTAATAATAAAACTAAAAATAATAATAATTAATAATTAATAAACAGATTTGCACAGGATAGGACCTTTCCTGGAAGTTCTTTCTTTCTGTTAGATACCAGCTTGCATGGTTTTTATCTTAAATTTCTCTTACATTTAGAGAGCAGTCCTGGGCAGAACAGCTAAGCAACTGTTGGATGCTTCAGTCCTCCCTCTGTGGGTGGTGCGGTGGTAGAAAGATCTGGCACTCTTGCCTTTCCATGGTTGCTGAGCCTGAAAACAAGGCATTTTTTTGGGGGGGTGATCCTGAATATACCAGGTATAACCCTCCCCCTTTCCCCTGAGGTTGTCTGGGGTGGTTTAGTAGAATGATGTGCAATTGGCCTAGTGTTTGCTGATTTTTGAGGATAGTTCAAGCAGAATAGGTTTTTTTGCAATATACAATAAGCAGCATGCTTTTTTTTTTTTAAAGTCTTCTATATAAGAACCTGAAGTACTATAGCTTGCACCCAGACTTTATTGCCCCCAAATGCTGGCAGTGTTGAACATGGTGCTTGCAGCATAGTGAATAGCTTCTCTCTAAGACTTCTAAGACGCAGGTGGCGCTGTGGGTTAAAGCCTCAGCGCCTAGGGCTTGCCGATCGAAAGGTCGGCAGTTCAAATCCCTGTGGCGGGGTGCGCTCCCGCTGCTCGGTCCCAGCGCCTGCCAACCTAGCAGTTCGAAAGCACCTCCGGGTGCAAGTAGATAAATAGGGACCGCTTACCAGCGGGAAGGTAAACGGCGTTTCCGTGTGCAGCTCTGGCTCTGGCTCTGGCCAGAGCAGCGATGTCACGCTGGCCACGTGACCCGGAAGTGTCTCCGGACAGCGCTGGCCCCTGGCCTCTTGAGTGAGATGGGCGCACAACCCCAGAGTCTGTCAAGACTGGCCCGTACGGGCAGGGGTACCTTTACCTTTACCTTTAAGACTTCTGATACCTGGGTTCAAATTTCCACTCAGCGGTAGAGCTCACTGGGGAACCTTGGGCCCGCAGGGTTGCTGTGAGGATAAAGTATGTGTGCATGTGCATGAACCATAGAGAAAGGGCAGGATAAGAATGAAATAACATAATTGCGGAAATGTAAGTTCCAAAAATACTTTGTTGGGCCCTTAAGTAAAAGGGGAAAATATATTTTACTGGGGCTTAGGACACAAGGAATGAAAGCAAACTTTCAAAAACTCTTTCAGGAAGTCATTCGTATTTTAATAATATTTGGCAGGCAGGTGTAAGAGTACACACACATCCGATTTGCTTTATCAAATTTTAAAATGGAAACTATTGTGAGAATTTTAACTGTAATAAATTGGAGCTGTAGCTCATTGAATGGCTTAAATAGTTGAAAGGACAGTTTGCTGAAAATGTACGGTTCTTCATTGGTCTTTTGAAATCATTCCAAGTATTAATTCTTGCCCAGTCACTTGGTGTGGCTTTTCACTGGAGCCAAGGACTGCTGCTGAGAACAGAATATTAAAATGGGATGTTTTTGATAGAGGCTAATAGAGGTCTGTGACCAAGGTACAATATCCTTTTGTAAGAGGTGGATACACAGAAGGAGTCTAAAATGGAAGCCTTTCTGTGAGCATGCTTATTTTTTATCATGTTTACATGTAAACTGATGTCTTATTCTATAAAAAGTGTCAAGTACTCTAAGATGTACCCACATTTTAATAAAGGAGGATGCTTTTATGGGGAAATCAACACTGTTTTAGGCATTCAGGATGTGGTAGTGTGAAGTGCAGCAGTGTTACCTACAGATAAAGCCCTTTGGAATGACACTCATTTCATGCCTCATTAACTATCCTGTCAAAGAAACACTCTGTATTGTTGTGTCCATGTTCTCCTAATAAAGACAGGTGTGTATCCCCTTATTTTAGAGACTGCAAACTTGGGCCACCTGATTTCCAAGGTGGTGCATTCTCTCTCTCTCTCTCTCTCTCTCTCTCTCTCTCTGCATTGGCTTTAACTAGCAAAGGAGAGGTAGAAGCAATTACAGCACACACAATTAACCAACTTCAGATCTCCACCCTGGCATGTAATTGTGACTGTCAAACACAATTAGTGCCTGGTCAAATTTGGTTCCTAAAGGAGAGCCGGGTCATGACACCGGGATAGAAAGGAAGGGGAAAGGGTACCTGAAACTTTAGGAGGGTTTTCATCTTCCTCTTCCTGTTCAGTCAAATTATGCAAAGAATCTTAGTTCTACTGTTTAATATCAACAAAAAACTAGCTCTTCCCTATTTAACTGACAGACGTGGTTTTCTTAGTTTCTATTATTTGCAGTAAAATAATGACCACTAATGAATGAATGCTAACAGTCTTCTGATATTGCCATAGTAGAATTTTTTTTATTGATGTTACTACATTTCTTCTCCATTTATCAGTTCATCAATCAACTGGACTGGGTGGACAGGTTTAAATCACCCAGCATTGGGAATGATAACCACCAATCCCTGCTCAATCAACTGATGAGTAGGGGTTGGGTGATTTGCATCCCCACTGTGGTGGATAAAGAAGCCACCCATTAAAAGAGCTGCAGTTGGGACATTCAGTTCAATGTTTTATTTTTATTTTCTGCCAGTGCTGCACATGTCATTGCCAGCAAAGTCTTGGAGACCGGAAAAATGCTTGAGGGTCAGTGGTTCACCACACCTTACATTGTTCTGTTCTGTTTCATTTTACCCTAATGTCCACATCTAATGGGTATTATTTGTATGAATACAAGATGTTTTTATTCAGTCTGCTTGAAACAAACTACTTTGCTTCATTGTGGAATCATGTTTTAGTAGGATTACTATAGAAGAACAGTTAATCAAGAAGGAAGGTAAAGACTAATTCTCAGAAGACCTTGCATATCTTCTTACGTGTGTTCATTGTTGAGTGCTGTGGCATTCTTAAATCTTCTAATCAAGGAAGAGAACAAAATTTTATCATTTTAACTGGTTTCACTTGAGTGTATTGTTCGGAAGACAGACTGGTTCTTATATAATTCATGTAATATATCTCAGAACTACTTTGCTGAAAGAGGCATACGTATGCATTTATTTTGCCACTGAGTGGTTCTGAGGAACCTCAGGATTCCTGAAGACGCATTTTGAAAAACTCTGTATTTAATTCATCAGTGGATACAGACTTCATGTTAAGAGTACAGAGAACCTTTAAGGAAATGCTTGAGTTACTGAGGTTTTCTTCCTTTATATAATGCTTTGCATTATAGCCATCCTCTTCAAATATTTGATTGTTCAATCATGATTTGATTTTAATTCTGTTAGAGCCTATAATTGTGTTTGAGTTGCTGTCTTTTAAAAAGAGAAGATTGAGCTAAAATGGTTGTGGAGGCATTGGACAGTGTATTTAATGTGTCTGTCATTATATGTTAACCTCTGATCTGGGATACGTGGCACCTCTTTTATGCTTGACAACAATTTGGAAGTATATTTCTTGACATTGTGTATAAAGGAATAAGAAGAGGGGGGAAAAGAGAGGCAGAAGTGAATTAATGATGTTAGAAAATACCACTCCCTGCATTTTCATTCCATTTGGAATACAGCTTTCAAACATGTAGCCCTCTGGAGCACCATTGCCAATGACAGCTAGTCAGGATCTGATTGTATCCTGAATAAAGCTGCTCCTTTTATTGAAAAATACACTGTATTAAGCCAGTAATGGGAACACTTTGCTGTACTTGTTTTGAGTGAATCTATATGTTCTGCCCAGTTCCAGATCAATTTTATTAGCTTAATCTCTTCCAGGAATACAGGAATGGAAGAGGGTTTCGCAGGACTGTGGAGTCTAGATGAGTCATGCCATTCATAGTAAAGTCACAGGTGTGCTCTTATTGAAGAGGGCATTGAGTTAGAGGTTGTCCAGACCATAGCATGCCATGTGCTGAGCAGAGCAGGGGTATATTGGCAGACCAAATAAATGATAATAAAACAAAACATGAAAGTTCAAGGGAAAAGCTCAAACACATTGAGAGGCGTAGTAGGAAGAGATTGACCCGTTTTGGGGAGGGGGCATAGATAGTTTGATGGAAGAGTTCAGGCTTTGCATGTACAGGCAACCCCCAGTTTGCATGGGGGTTGTGTTCCAGATCATCGTGTGCAACAGGGGAGCGTGCATAATCCCATTATGCCCCTCCCCTGCTCTTCCCCCTTTTTCGGACACTTCCAGTGTGCATGGGTGCGATCACGCATCAATTGGATGTGTCTAAATTGGTCGTTTCCTCTACCAGGCTTAATCTTTGGCATCTCTAGTTAGAGATCTTAGCTCTCAGAGCTGGGAAAGATCTTTGCCTGAGATCTTTGAGAGCAGAGAGGCTGCAAATTGGAACTGACAGTTCTGTTTTCGATGGAGATTCAGTCTGACATCGTGTAAGGCACAATGATGGTCAAATCAAAAAGAGGGAGTCCAGTGTAGACAAGTCCTCTAAGTAGCCATTACACCTGGGAACTGATGCCATGAGTACACAGTTTCTCTTGGGATATCTTGTGTGCTATACATTTGAGAAGGAATATACTATAGAGTGGGACATAGTACAATGCTGAAGCACATGGCTTGCATGCAGAAGGTCCCAGGTTCAGTCCTTGAAAAGTCCAATTACAGTGGTACCTCGGGATGTGAACGGGACCTGTTTTGGAGCCCCATTCACATCCTGAATGGAACGTAAGACGCAACGACACATCTGAGCTTGCGCGGGTCGCGTTTCGCCACTTCCGGCATGCGCGTGACGTCATTTTGAGCGACTGCGCGAGCGGCGAAACCCGGAAGTAACGCGCTCCGTTACTTCCAGGTCGCCGTGGAGCGCAACCCGAAAACACTCAACCTGAAGCACATTCGACTCAAGGTCAGAAGCACTGTTGGAGAGTGGCTTCCATTCAGAGCATACATGCCTGGCCTGGCCTGGTACAATAGGCAGTCCCCTATAGGTAAATGTAAAGGGACCCCTGACCATTAGGTCCAGTCGTGGCCGACTCTGGGGTTGCGGTGCTCATCTCGCTTTATTCGCCGAGGGAGCCGGCGTACAGCTTCTGGGTCATGTGGCCAGCAGTGCACGGAAACGCCATTTACCTTCCCGCCAAAGCGGTACCTATTTATCTACTTGCACTCTGATGTGCTTTCGAACTGCTAGGTTGGCAGGAGCTGGGACCGAGCAACGGGAGCTCACCCTATCGCAGGGATTCAAACTGCCGACCTTCTGATCGGCAAGCCCAAGGCTCTGTGGTTTAACCCACAGTGCCACTCGCGTCCCTTCAGCAGTCCCCTATACAGCTGCGTAATAATTTATATCTCTGAGGGCTTGTTTGTATGATGAATTATTCTTCAGTACCAAACTTGTAACTTGTTCATTCTTCGGTTTCTTTATACAATTGGGGGTTATTCAAGCTGATCAAGAGGGGGAAAGTGCATCTAGAACTTCTTACTCCATTTTACTTCTGAACAAGTAATCATACAACATTGCAGATTTGCAGAGATGGGCGCATAGGTCAGCATTAGAACTGACTGCAGGAACACAGTAACTTGATTTTCCAGAAGTAGCTGATTTGGGAATGTGGCTAAAATACTCATTTCTTTTGCTTTCAGCAAGCACCTTTGTTTGTTTGTTTGTTTGTTTGTTTGTTTGTTTGTTTGAATGTGTACACTGCCCCCTCATGGGGGGTGAAGCGGCGATCCCAGGAAGTGGCCTGTGCTGATTCAGGGCTCTCCTCTGGGCGCTGCCATTTTAATTCTTAAGGGAGAAATTTGAGGTAAAAAACTGGGGACGTATATTTAAGAAATATTTTTTAAAATAAAGGAAATTAAGATTTAAAAAATAAAAGATGGCTGTAGCGGCAGTGGGCCTCAAAAAAAAGAAAGAAAAAAAGAGGGGGGGTTGAATATTATTAAAATATATTTTCCAGCAAGATGGGGGAGGCATGCTGCACTCTCTTCTCTTCCGGGGTGTCCTCTATCGCGTGGCCTCCCTCTGGCCCCCGGCGTGCTCTTGGCACGCTAGCTGCCAGGGAGGTAGGCTCGAGTCGGGCCAGGGCTTGGCCGTGCGATTTGTCACGGCCTCCCTGGTACTCTCCTATCTCTCCTCTTTCCCTTTGGCGTCAGCGGCAACAGTGGCAACAATGGTCGGGGCTCCTTTTTTCTTTGGGTTGGCTCTGTTGGGCCATTGGCCAGGTATTCTCGGTCCCAGCTCAGCCAAGGTCGTTGCTGGGGGGCAGGTTCTGGCGGCTACCCCGGCTGACACACCAGGCACCCCCGCACTGCCTCCAGTGGCGGCGGCAGTTCTGGCGGCCTGGGAACCAACCAGGCAGCACAGTTGATGCTGGCTGCCATCAGGAGCTATGTGCCACCGTGGCACCCGCCATTTTTCCTTGCCTCATGTAAAATATTAAAGCAGTGTTCAACAAAATAAGCAATAAAACATAAAATCTAATAAAAAACAATACAAAATAGTTATAAACATGTATGGCTCAGCTTGAAAAAGTTTAAACAACTAGCCTGTCCGCACAAAATGTCAAGAGACATCTGAAAATTGGAATAAGGATGCCCACCTCACTGCTGGCTTAAGTGATGAAGTGAGTATAGCAAAGTAACTGTTTTCTGTTTGGGAACAATATTCCCACTTGTGTTCAAATAATTTCTATTTGAATATGCACAGAATATCACTGTTTCTATCAGTCTTTCTCCACCTTCTTCATGCAGTGGTGACTGTGCTTTCTTCTTGTGTTCTTTGTGTGACAGTTGGAGAACTGATATTTTAATGTTTGTTATTTCAGATAGCAGAAAAGAAAGGAAAGGAGGGAAAAGCTGGGTTTGGAGGCCCAGTTGTCAGCTCACTGTATCAAGAAGAAACCATCAGGTATATTTTCATGGCTTCATTTTCATTCCGTGTTTGTTTAGAATAGCAACAAAAACGATAGTGCCTCTCCAGTCAGATAATAAATGGCAGGAACGAACTTTCTAGGCTCCCTAATAATTTAAATCAGTAGCTGTCGGTATTGCTGCCAGGTACTATTTTTTCCCTGGTGTGAAATGTTTGGGGAGGGTGAGTGTATGTTTCTGTGTTTCAATTACTGTTCAATTTTTTAATACTTACCAAAAACCTTTTACGTTATTTCCCTGGAAAATACTGGATAGGTACTGTAAGGAAGTTAACATTGGGACTCCATTTTCATTTATAAGCTGTATTCAAAAGCCTTTTTGCACCTGAATGTTAATAGCTAATGCTCCAGCTGAGAGTAATTCCCACTAATATTGTTGAATTTACTTCTGATTGAACACATGGTGGTTTGTGTTGCAATCTCATTTAGCAGAACTGTTGTTTTAAAGTTTATGGTTGAAGATGCACAATCAATATTGCCGGCCAAAGTGAATAAAGGTAACATATTTTAAAACTTACAATGAAAAATTAAGGTTACTAATTGAGGTCAGCATTAGAAATAAAAATGTAAAAGGAACTAAACTGAGAAATCTGTGTTGATGCTATATCAGTGGTGTCCAAACTTTTTTCAAAGAGGGCCAGATTTGATGAAGTGAAGGGCCATGAGGGCCAACCGAAGGGCCAGTAAGCTTTTTTTAGGTTTGATGTTGTTGAGGTTTTTTTTTAGGATTTTACCTCAGGAAATAAACTGCAACAGGGGTCAGATTAAACCGACCAGTGGGCCAAATTCTGCCCCCAAAACAGACTTTGGACATGCCTGTGCTATATGAAAGTTGTGGTGAAGTAAGGGATGCCAGGAAATGGAAGATCTAGAATAATCAAATTATAGAGTTGAAAGAGTGACCCCAAGGGTAAACTAGTTCAACCCCCTGCAGTGCAGGAATCTCAGAATGTGGTGCCCCATCCAATGTGAAAACATACTGGAGTTCTTACAGAAGTATCAGTGTTGCTAGCACACAAAACACACATGTTGTTTTGAACTAACAAAGGCAAAATAGCGGCACAGTCAACTGACTTATTTTTTTTTAGCTGGTTAATCGCTCCCTTTTCTATCCTCCTAAATGTGAATTGCCTCCAAAATTCACCATTGAAACATTATGTGCAACACCTTTTCACAGGTAGTGGTAGAAATAGCACAATAATGGGAAAAACCTTGAAACACCATTGCAACATTATTACAATAAAAAAACTTATTCATTAGCTTCATGTTTTGATTCGTCTTGCAGATGTCTCAGGCTTATTTACTTCAAGACCACTTCTGTGGAGTCCAAGGATTGATAGCTAGCCCTTTAAGTACAGATCAATGTGCATTTAATGATTTTAGCAAATGGAGATATTGTGAGGAAGGGCAACTGTTGAAGAGGGTACTATGAATATTGAAGGAAGGTGGCCTGGTGTGTATGATCCATGTTCTGATATATTCTAATGGTAATAGTATGAATGGAACCATTAATATCTTTATGAGAGTTTCCCCTTTATTTCCAGATCTTCGTTACATTTATTTTCTTGAAGTTGTAATATAAATGTTGAAAAACAAGGGAAGAACAACTGCAGATAATTTTATAAAGATGGTCCTACACCATTGTATGTAAAAACTGAGAGCCAGATTTAAATGGGTGGATGAAGGATGAAATTTTGGGGTGACTGGAGTTCTTCTGCAGTCATGTGCTCAGCGATTTTTCTTCAGGCTAGAAGATTTTCAGTCTAAGCAGTAATAGGAGGGTTCATCCACAGCAAAATATGTTCACTTGAGTGTGTTGTATATTTGAAGCAACTGCTTACGTATAGTAAAATCTAGGCCATCTTTCCATAATAGAAAATTTAATACCCCCGTACCATTACAAACACATTCTACCAGTCTTAATCAAATGCTTTTAGACTGCAATCCTTTGGGCCGTGGAAGAATAGTCAATGGAACGGGAGAAATTCACATCTCTGAAGTGGACAGTGGAATTCAGGCTTGAACTTGACCAGGTATAGAACAAAGCAATTTTACTGCCTTCAGATTTTTCCACATCTCCTAGGATTGCAGCCTTAGTGAGCTACAGAAGGCATGATCTGAACTGCATGTGATTGTATCCACTTCAAACTGACTGTCAGCTTCTGAAGCTTAAACTAGTTGAAGTGGCATATATGGCAAGAGGCCACATTGAACAACTCCAGCTTGAACTACAGTGCCCAGAGCAGACCAGAGAGCAATTATTTTGGAAAGTTTCTCACAAATGTGTCATAAGAGGTTGCAGATGTGGCTAAAATTAGGTGGCCTTAGCCATGTACCATGTGAAACAATCCCCTGAACACTCCTAATTTGTCCCACTGCCCAGTCATCCGGACTTCTATCACCCAGTGTTCTGATCACAACAAAGTGACTTTTTTCAATTATCTATTCTGTAGCTGTAGATCATGATTGTACATTTAAGTAAGCAGGCCCATCAACAGTATTCTTGGGCACTGTAGCTTCAAAATGAGAAAATGGGAAGATTGGCTAAGACTCAGGATCATCTATCTGGCTGTCCTTTTGTCAAGAAGCAAACTTAGCATCCACTAGAGTAAGATATTTGACTCACAAGAACAACAGAGAGTATTAGATTTATTGTGCCATAAACTTTCATGAATTAGAGCCCACTGCCTCAAACATAAAAGTGTTATTTTTAGTTGTCTTTACACAGCCCCACAAAGGAATTGTTAACAGTGGGTCCAAAAGGCAGTGAAAAGCCAAAGGTAAAAGTTAGTTACCGTAGTTACCGTATATACTTGAGTATAAACCGTCATTTTCAGCACATTTTTTATGCTGAAAACCCCCCCTGGACGTATAGTTGAGTAAGGTGGGCAGTGGCGGCGGAGGGACGAACGGCCCGAAAGGAGCCCTTTCTCACCGCTGGTTCCGCCACTGCCACCCACCTCTTGCAAGGGCAGGCACAGGAGCTGCGGTTGGGAGAGGTGCTAAGCTGTGCTGTGCCTCTCCCAACCGTGGCTCCTATGCCTGCTCTTGTGAGTGGCAGAGGTGGTGGCGGTGGGACGAGTTGCCTGAAAGGAGCCTTTTTGGGCTGCTGCTGCTTCCTCCTCCACTATCTTTGCCACTGTCAGCGGCGGCGGAGGAGGAACGAGCAGCCCGAAAGCAGCCCTTTCAGGCTGCTTGTTCTTCCTCGGCCGCTGCCACCACCACCACCAGGTTTGTGGTGTGGTGAACTGACTTATACTTGAGTCAGTAAGTTTCCCCAGTTTTTTGTGCTAAAATTAGGTGCCTCGGCTTATATTCGGGTCGGCTTATACTCGAGTATATACGGTAGTTAGTTTTTTGAATTTATACTTCACTTCCCACAACAGAATGTCCCACAGCAATTTACAGGAATAATTTACAGAAACAAAATGCTGTAATACAGTAAAAAGACATAAAAATATTTATAAACATAATCAGAAAAACATCCAATCATTGGTGGTTCCAAAATGCCCAGGAAAACAAAAATGTTTTTGTCTGGCACAAGAATGCTGAACCAGTTGCCTCCCATGTAGGCCTCCCAGTTTTATGCAGTGCTAAACTGTATGCAAGAACAGATGAATGACTATTCACAGCAGTAAAAATGGGACAAAATGCCATCTTCCTAGCTTTGCTATACTAATACCTTTTAGTGGGAGTGCAATCTTTGGGGCTGTTTCTGATGGTGGTTTTGTACTAGCAGAAAGCACTTTTGTGCACGCAAGACAGACCATCTGGTTTTCACTAATCTCCCCTACCTATATGCACCCATTTTCTATTGTGAACCACCTTGGGATCTTTGGATGAAAGGCAGGATGATGATGATGATGATGATGATATCACACTGTTCCAGAGAGTCATGCAGCCTTCGGGAGCATTTTGGGCAGTGCAAAGCATTGTAGGGGGAGTAGGGGAAAATCAAGTGCCCTATCTTGTAGAAGTCAAAGTGCTTTTAGTTACCACAAAACCACTATAGGATATACAGTGGTGCCCTGCAAGACGAATGCCTCACAAGACGAAAAACCCGCTAGACGAAAGGGTTTTCCGTTTTGGAGGTGCTTCGCAAGACGAATTTCCCTATGGGCTTGCTTCGCATGACGAAAATGTCTTGCGAGTTTTTCCGACTTTCCCCCCTTTTTCTAAGCCGCTTATCCGCTAAGCCGCTAAAAGCCGCTAATAGCGCTAATCCGCTAAGCCGCTAATGGGCTTGCTTCGCAAGACGAAAAAACCGCTAGACGAAGAGACTCGCGGAACGGATTCTTTTCGTCTTGCGAGGCACCACTGTAATATAACCCATGCTCTTTAACTTTAGTAAGCTACCTGAAAAATACCACCCCTCAAGCTCCTTTGATCCTATCTCATTTCTTTCTGGTTAAGTGTCACATGAAGCCCTTGAGATGTTGAACTCATGAACCAAACGTAAAAATTATGTGAACCATATCATATTGACATGTTATTCTTTTGCCACCTTTTCACTACTGGATGCTAAGCTTCAAGTAGTTTTAGCTCCATAATCCTATAAACAAAATAAAAGACAGGATTTGGATTAGTTCTAAACCAGTTAAAGTATATATTATTTGTATGTATTGTATTTTCATCATATGCCATCTACCCCGATATTTTTGTGTAGGCCTCTGGGTGCTGTTCGAAACCAAATGCCCTTTCATTTTTAGCTTTTGGATTCATACTACCCAGATAAACTGATTTTTAAACCAAAATCACTAAACTAAAATACTAGTTTCTTGCCCACAAAAACATTGGTGGTTGCTTGCTAATTTCTGGTCTCAGCATCAAGCCTCAATATCAGTAATGCTCTCTTTGCCCCATTTATAATGACCTCAAAAAGTAGGTATTTCCCCCACTATTTTTCTAATTTGTTTTGATAGCTTGAAGAAGTTGATAGAGGTTAAGTGTAGGTTTTAATGTGTTTATATTAAATTAACACTTCATTTCAAACTTAGTTATTTTAAAACAAATTCACTATAGTTTTAAAAATATGTCTCTGATTTAAATCAGAACTCAGTGTTCTTTTTCAAATTACCCGTTTTTATTTTCCTTGATAGGTCTGGCATGAGAGATGAGACATGTGAGAGAAAACTGTTAAATGATTAATACTGGGAATAAAGAGAAGCCAAAATTTGTTGTGTTAGTTGTAAGATTTTGAACTAGTGACATAATGTTTTTTCAAGGGGCCAACCTCTTTAAAAATATTTGAGGTTTGCAGTATGCATGTATTCGCCACCTATTTGGTTGTTCAATTCTCACTTTGATATTTATATCAAATCAAATGTTAACTATTAAACAACCAATTAAAATAGTTCAAAAATACATTAATTTTCTGATCAGAGAACTGGCATAGTGTAATGGAAAAGAGTATGTGCTGCTTTCAGATCTCACACCAGCGAAATCTCCAATGAAGTAGCAAGGCTGGCTACTGAATGTTTTTGTGTATGTCATACACTTTGAAAACACTAAAGCACTGTGCCTAATAAAGATATTAATACCTCACCCAGCCCCAATATTTTTCAGTCCCACCTGACTCTTGGTTCTTCTGTCTACCATTGCCCTGCATGCTAAGTTCTGAGCAACATCCACCATTGCATGAAGCCAGCCCCCCACCCATCTGCTCCAGAGTAGATCTT
Source organism: Podarcis cretensis (assembly GCF_951804945.1). Taxonomy (NCBI): domain Eukaryota; kingdom Metazoa; phylum Chordata; class Lepidosauria; order Squamata; family Lacertidae; genus Podarcis; species Podarcis cretensis. The sequence continues at coordinate 95,068,774 of NC_137175.1, forward strand.
CTGGGCATGCCAGGAGCTGTGGGGGGAAGGAAAAATCATTCCACCAGCAGTGTCGTTTCCACTGGCAAATGGATGCTGTTGGATTTTACCCTCTATTTCAAATTTTGCTGAACCTTAATGAAAGGAAACACAAACAAACTGCTGAAAATGCCTCTCTGTGATGGCGTCTGGATTTGGTGCCCTGAGGGAATGAATTATGTAATATTGTAGAAAAGTCATCTGTCCAATAATCTGTAAGCAGGGTGTGTGTGTGTATGTGTGTGTAAGTGTAAAACCAGCTAAACTGCTATAGAAATTAGGCTATAGTTCTATGTACTTTCACTTGGAGATAAGTCTCATTGAACTCAACAGTACTTACTTCCAAGTATCCATTTGTAGGAATGTGCTGATACCTGCAGACTACTGGCTCATAATGAACTTTAATCGGACCATTGATACTAAATATGTTGCCTGCTCCTGATTTTTGGGGTGTGTGTGTGTGTTTTTCCCACTCAACTTCAAATAAAATAAGATGTTTTTCAATATAATGTACCCTTTCTCTCTTTCTGAAAAACAGCAACCTATGTCTAAACAATGCAAGTAACAACAGTGTCTGCTCACCAGGAGCTGCATACAGATACAAAACACCCACCCACCCTCTCACTCACTCTGTATTTAATGACTAAACACCCTTGTAAACTGTGCAGAAATATAGCAATGTGCTTTAGCTAGGTGGCAACTGTTTTTAAGCAGTGTTTTTGTTAAGTTGGATATTGCAAATTTGAGAAATGATTAGTAGAATGTGAAAACTTGAACAAAACTGATCAAAAATGATTTTTTTTAAAGTGGTCCTTTTAGGTAGAAGTACTAAAGGAACAGATTAAAAAGTAAAGGATAGTTTTTTGCAGCAGCATGAAGAGGGAACTGTAATGATCTCCTTCCTTGTTTTGGGAATGCTACAGGGAACTAAACTGCCAAGAAATGATGGGCTATTGTCTCTTCCCTCTCCTCACAATCTTCTCCAGCATTTTTGATAGTCCCTATCATATTTTGTAGTCTGATGCCATGTAATCTATCAGAATTTTATTAATCCCATTAACAGAGGCAGCCATCTGGCCAACTCTGAGCTAGACTAGTACTGAACTGGAATGATTGATGGCTCTGGAATTGATTAGTTGATCTGAGAGACAAATGAACTGTTTTGGCAGAAAATACCAGAGGTCACTGCGTGTGGTCAGGCGCAAAGGCCTGCAGAATTTTAAAGAGCAGCTTTTTCCATACAGTTGTAAACTTCACCTAAAACTAACAGATTCCAGAAACAACAATGATTGAAGCTTGCAATTCTATACATCGTTACTTGGGAGTAAGTTCCACTGAACTCAGTGAGACTTCTGAGTGTACCTGTTTAGGATTGTGCTATAAAACTTCAACTGATTGTTAAGTATGTTAAGACAAATTCCATGATTTTGTCAAGAATATACAGTTTTTTTTCCTTGGCAGTGGCTTGGCTCAGATATGTAAGCACCAATTCTGACCATAGTTACACATGCCTCAGTTATGAGGTGGGTAACTTTCATGCTTGCAGGATCAACCTGTGTTTTTCAGTAGAACCGCTGGAGCCAAGGGCATAACACTGAAAAATTTTGAATTGAGGGATTTGTTTTTGAACATCAGAACTGAACTCTCTGTCCTTCCATGCAAAAATCCACTTGTGGTTAACACCCCCATCAGGTTTCTTCATTTCAGTAATGCAATTTAAGGAGGAATAATTTTGTTAATAAACAACTGAGAGTCAGAAATTCTTGCCAGTCAACTGGAAATTTCTGAGAGATCTACCCAGTAGATCCCAGTCTGTCTTCTGCCCACCCCTGCCTTAGTTTGGTCTTGGTGGGATTACTGCAACACATATTGTGTGGGGTTGCCTCTCAAGCGTGTTCAGAAAATACAGTTACTCTAGAATGCTGCAGGCATACTCTTGAGCAGAACTGGTTATTGCAACTCATTTGCTAAAACAGTTTTACTACATTCTGATCCTGTTTCTGAGCACAATTCAAATTGCTGGGTATAGCTCTAAATAATTTTGGGACCACTTCCTCCAGTAGGAATCTACTTAGGCATCAAGGGATAGATTGCAGCTCATGGTTTGTCTGGTGGAGGGAAAACATGGCTTAACTCACAACAGTACGCAGCAAAGAGACTACAATCTCCTGCGCATATTTGCACATTCAATTAGCATTATGTTTGAACTAAGCCTTTGTATATAGAATGCACTTATGTGGAAGAGCAGGGAAATGCTCTCCTTTTTAAAGAAAAAAAGGTTAGCGTGAGTGATTTCCATAGCTGTTAACTTTTCCCTTTTCTTGCGAGGAATCCTATTCAAAATAAGGGAATTTCCCTTAAAGGGAAACGTTGACAGCTATGGTGATGTCACAGACATTTGGTAAATATACCTGACAATTGAATAGTCATATTACACACACTATCAATTGTAGGACTTTTTGGTAGTAGCGGGGAGAAAATTTGATTTTGCTGTCAATTACAATTTGTGATTTAAGTGTTGGTAATTGTTACTTCCCCAGCAGCAGAGATGTAGCCCGAAGGAGAGAGATCTGTATCCCCATGGTCATAAGGTTGGGTGGGGCAGGAGTGGCAAAGGAATTTGTCAAGGAATTTGCCATTTGTAGAAGCCTTCAGGGGGTTTACTTGCATTCTTACTTTCTGAGAAGCACAGTGGATTTTTACTTTTCATTTTAACTGGATAGGCGCTAGAGTATTAACAAAGGCTACATTCCCTTGTGTTGTAAGAGTCAAAAAAACATGTTGCATTGAGGGGGGTGGTTATGCCATGACTTTTCAAATGCTTGGTAATCTTGAATTTTGTGCATACTTCTTTCATGCATGGGCAATTGGCTGACACATGTCTTGTTATGTCCTAGTTATTCTCTGAGGACAGCACAGAAGTGTGCAGGCAAGTGGGCAACACTTCCACCCTGGGGAACCAGACTGTTCAGAATAAACTTGAGTTATGGATTTATTCAGCTTGTAAAACCTCAGCTGGCATAAATAATTGAGAAAGCAAAGGTTTGTCTGCAGTGCATACCTCAGGGACACGTGCCTGCTTCTCTCCCTCCCACCTCCCTTTCTTATGAAAATGATCCCAGTTGCACTGATAGATAATAACAACACCAAGCAATTAAAAGCTATGGGTGGCTGGAGAGAGGAGAAAAGGTTCACTTAATGAGCTTTTCCTCTTCCTGTGCCCAGGAGAGCCTCAGAAGTGACGGGGCGATTAAACGAAGAGATAATTATAGATTATGTGAAGATGGGTCCCTTGGGGGTAAGAAGGCCTTGACATAAACAGTAACTGTTGCAACTGTGCCTTGGCTCCCATCTCTCTCTCTCTCTCTCTCTCTCTCTCTCTCTCTCTCTCTCTCTCTCTGCTTCATTGAGCTTCAGTACACTCAGTGGCACGGTGCCAAGCAAAAAGGCAAGGCCACCTGTTTGTGCCACATGGGCCTTGCTGGGCAAGGTAGGATCCTTCAACCAAATCTCCTTCTACCACAACAATTAGACAGGTCCAGAAAAAACATAGAGGGTAAAGTGATGGAGCATAACCACCCTCTCAGCTGTCTGTTTAGCTGCAAAGATGACACAACACAAAGGTAGGCAGACAGGGAAGATTCTGTGCACTGTTTCCAATGATGCAGAATAATCCCAGAGCCTTTTCTTTTAAAAGAGTAGAAATTTGAAAGACTCACTGGAAAATATGAGCTGCTTGTGGGGCAAGATAAAAAAAAAATGGGAAGACATTTCAGGGCTTTGTCCAGATAAACCGAGCATAAGCATCTTTTCTCCTCCACAAAAAAGTTCAAACTGCATAGACTATTTTAAAAAGCTTAAATAACTTTTCTAAATAGGAAGAGTTTCAATTGTTTAGTGAATTATCATCAAAGAAACAAGAGGCAGCCAGGATTGCTGTATTTCTCTTTTCACTAATGATCCTTCTGCTTCTGCCAGTTTTTTTAGTGCTAGTACCATTCAGTGTTTATTAAGTTTCAATTATATGTGTGCAAATTGGAGAACTGGGCCCAAACTAACAAAATTAATTTCATTAGGGACAAATGTGAGGTTTTGCACTTAGGCAGAAAGAACCAGCTGCACAAATATAAGATGGGGGACACCTGGCTTACTAGTAGTACATGTGTAAAGCATCTAAGGGGCTTAGCGGACCACAAGCTTAACATAAGTCAGTAGTGTGATGCAGCAGCAAAAAAAGTTAATGCTATTCTAGGCTGCATCAATAGACACATAGTGTTCAGATCAAGGGAAGCGCTCTACTCTGCCTTGGTCAGAGCACACCTGGAATACTGTTCTGGGTGCCACAATTTAAGAAGGATATTGACAAGCTGGAATGTGCAGAGGAGGGCAACCAAGATTTGATCATAAACCAACTTTATGAGGAGCTGTTGAAGGAGCTGGGTATGTTTAGCCTGGAAAAGAGGAGACTGAGAGGAGATCTGATAGCTATCTTGAAATATCTTAAGGGCTGTCACATGGAAGTTGGAGCAATTTTGTTTTCTCCTGCTCTGGAGTGTAGGACCAATGGCTTCAGTTTACAGGAAAGTAGATTCCGACTAAGCATCAGGAAGAACTTTCTGACAGTAGGAGCTGTTCAACAGTGCAATGGACTCCTTCGGGAGTCCATTCTTTATCTTTTTTTTTTAGCAAGAAAGCCTTCAGAAATATGATTTCCCCACTTACAACCTGCAGTAGTATATAGCACCCAATGTAGGTAAAAGGAAAGTGCATATGCTTAGGAGAAAGAGACCATTTTCACAGTGAGGAGTAGGTCAGAGGAAGTCTGTTCTGGCATTTTTTCTGCAGCAGGAGCCCAGTATCAGCACTTCACTTTCATTTTAAAAGTGCTACACTAGCAGAAGGGAAAGAGAAGAAATCCCTGAGTTCTGAAGAATGAATCATAATTCACAAAGCACATAAAGCTAAAGGAGTTAAGAAACAGCATAGGTGATGTGCCATTTGTTCTGTTTTTTTCTCACCTGTTTCTCAAGTGGTTTCTTGGAGGGATTGTTGCTTGCAAGATATAAAAGCCATCAATTATTGTATTGTTTTGTGTTTGAACTACAAAAGTGGTTATATTTTATTTGACCTCTTGATTAGTTTGTTATTGTTGGTATCCTGCATACTTCAATTTGTGAACTGTGAGATTAGTTCCATTATAACCTGGAACCCTTTTTAGCAGCACGATGAATTTGAAGTTGGCAGTGCTCCCATTGTAGCAAGCTTATCGTTGGCTGAGACTTCAGCTCTTAGTTTCTGCTTATGTTCCTGTGGACAAACAAGCTAAATACCATCAAATTGCACCAGAGTATTTGAAAATGAGGCAATAAAATGGGGGTGGGGAGTGAAAACATGTTAATTGTAGCATTGCTCCTATCCTTTGAAAACTAACACTGATGGTTAAGGGTGTTTTGTGGCTATCTTTCTGGTAGAACTGAATTTCTTTCCCCTTTGTAAGTCACTCAGGAAATGTTCAGTTCTAAGTGAGGTATTTTTTTTTTTTTTAGTTTAATTTGTTTTCTAAAGTGTGTATTGCTCTGAACCAGACTAGACTGTTTTCAAACATGTTTCATTGTGTAAACATGAAGGGTAGATATACATTCTGACGTGCTTTTAAGTCAGTGTCTTAGTTCCGTGTTTTGAGTTACTTTTGTGTTTCACAACTTGGAGAAGTTCAGATTAAGAGTGCTAAAGTATATCCACAAGATAAACCTGATCATACAGCAATGAAAGACTTTGACAGGGCACACTCAACATTTCCAGTTTGTATTGTACCTCTCTCATTATTTCATTCATATATTCCTCTTGTTTATCATCACCTTATTTTAAAAAGGCAAGGTAGCTTAGGTTAATTAGAGACTACCTGGCATATTGAGGCACACCAGAAAAGGGATGTGCGCATAGCAAAAGCCTTATTCATATCTCAGTTTAATAAGCCAAGGTATAATTGTCTGAATGTGGCCATAGGTTTCACAACAATGTTGGTTCAGTTTCATTGCCAGTTTGGTTTATGCTAACAGTAGTTTAGAAACCAAACCAACATTTGAGCTTACAAATGCACAACAAGCAAACTGTGGTTCAGACAAAGAATTGTCTACATTTGTTTTCTACCCTCTCAGCACTTGGCTTCAGAAACACTTTAACCACCCTAGTGCAACAGCTTGTGGAGCCTATTGTGCCTGCCAAACTTTGGTTTCTGATTCTAGTTCATTTGCTAACTGCAAACTATGGTTTGTTAGTTGAGACGCAACACCAAACCACATGTTATCTTCCCAAGCACTTCTGCCTTCCTTTCAAGCATCCTTTCGAGAAAATCTGGTTTGCTGCTCACCACTGAATGGTGATACTGAGACTATGTCCATTGGAGTCTTTGTTGGTGACCTTTTTCCACTAGCCCACTTTATATAAGTTATCTGTATCAGACTTACTACTTTTTTTTTGGGGGGGGGGTCTTCAGAAATAGGGAGAACAGACCCTGGTGTGTAAATAATGGATGGCAGAAGGAATATTCCATATTTATTTTGCTAAGAAATACTGTCAGCCCCAGTGCACTAATGTATATTAAAGTCTGTACATGTCAAATGGGGCTTTATAGAGATATATTAAGGGACAACTTTAGATACTAATTTATTATGAATTCGTGCACATTTTTCCTCATGGCTGAAATTGGTTTGTGTTGGTTTTCTTCATTCCTTGCGGGAGGTTAGCTTTCAGTATATTGTTTTAGTTATGTGTGATGCAGAGTGTATCCCAACCTGAATTATGCTGTTTGCATTCAAAGCACTGGAAATCTAGTACTCAGTAATGCTGAAATGATTGAATTGGTGGAAAAGCCGGGCATCTTATGTTTGTGTAGTTTCTGTGCGTTGCTCAGTAACAGTACACATTTGCTCACTCTCCCTTATGTCTTCTTAGGGAAGAAGATAAGAACATATTTGACTACTGCAGAGAAAACAACATTGACCATGTAACCAAAGCCATCCGATCAAAAAAAGTGGATGTGAACACGAAAGATGAGAAGGTATTGGGCCAGGGGAGGGATTAATCTGTCTTAAAGGCTGGTATGTCAAATTAATGTCTCCTCATTTCTCTAATCCTTCCTTGCAGCTGCTATATCTCTGCTGCAGTGTGTCTGACCAGACATCTGTTAGTGGAAGAATTGTCCAACTCTGCCACTCCTAAGCAACAATTACCTGACACATGCTTGGACTTGGACTTTTGAATGTGATAACAGTTACAGCAGGTCAGAGATAGGCTGGTGTTTAAAGCAAAAAACAAAACAAAACACAAAACCCCAAATGGCACCCCTCTTCCTCTTAATTAACATGGGGCACATGCCCTGGGGAAATTCTCTAGCGCAATCTTAATTGAAATGAATAGTTAATTTTAATGTGGCTGGCACAGGAAAGAAATTTGGTGGATTGTCCCTATGGATTTAATCTGTCTGCTTCCCACTCCACCTCTTAATGGCACCCAAAAACTTTCCAAAGAGGCCACATACCCTATAGATGAGCCCTCTCTGGACTGATGGCAAAGATAGTGGGAGCTTAATTGAATAATCGTACTCTTCAAGAAATACCTGATAAAGCAGTGGTGTAAATAGGAGTACCCTGTAATGTTTTTCATTGGCAATAGCTCCACATATGGAACACTCACTCTTATTAACTAAACTGTATTTGGACACCCTTTGCTGCCCTTCTGTATCTGTGCAGCAGACATTCACATCACTTGACCATAGGCTATTTGTGAACATGATTTTGCTGGTGTGGCTAAAATCAGTCTGGATTATGTGGGATGTACTTCATACAAATGACTTGCTTTATGGAGGGGTACCCATATTGTTCATGACTTCAACATCAATTGTGTTTCCATTGTGACATATGAAATGGGCCTTAGAAATGATGGAGCAGCAGCTCATTCATTGCCAGTGAAGTGTCTTTATACCTTTGCCAAAAGAGGGGCAGCTCTTTCACTTGTCATCTAAAGGAGTTTTAGGGTAAAATATATGTCAGCTATGTTCCCTGAAAACTTATTTTTACAATAAAGTGCTATATTATGGTCTGGCATGCTGAAGTGCTTCAGGCTTCTGTGAGCCATACCTTTGTATGTGTACACACCCACCCTCTACCCAATGTAACTTTGTCAGAAGGAACAAGCGGATTATGTTTCTAGCATTTTTTGTAGTGCCAGAAATTCTCCTTCTTGCCATGCCTTCACAATGAGAAGTAAAAATTCAACAGTGCATTTTATGCATACTGGGATTTTCCTCTGCTTTCTCTCTACTGAGGTTCAGCTTCATACAGAGAAATAAATTTTGTTTAGTGAGTTAGGTCCAGGCTTTACCTTCCTGGACCTAACTTTCAGTGGAGGGATCCTACTGGTGGAAGTGGAGAAGGTGATCATTGTCAATTTCCCCCTTCCTCTACAGCACCTAATGCCACTTCCCACACTGTTCCTCAGGGTCCCTCAACTTTCTGAAATGTACTTCCCATTGTTGGAAGCAAAGTCTGGATCCAAGCCAAAGATAAAACCAGATAGGATGGCTGTAAGTTATCTCTTGCTCTGCACTGGTTGGAGAAGGGGATGTATTATATTTTGGTCTGCACTAATAACTCAGTAGCAGTGTTAAGAGAATTGTTATTACCGGAGCTGGACCTCAGTGTCCATGATGGCCATAGAGTGATGGGCATGGAGAAGCTCCTTCACATATACTGGGCCGAGGCCATTTAAGGCTTTAAAGCTCAGCACCAACACTCGCAAAGCTCCTTTTTAAAGGCTTGAGAGTTTCCCAGATAGTAAATATCTGGCGCGTAAAAGGTCAGACAAAATAAAACCTGTTTGACTTGCTGGTTATGATCTTTGCCCACTGACTATTTGTCCTGCTTTTGGCCTGTAACATGTAGTCTCTCAGCATATTGTGTTGCAGTGAACAGATGAAGTGCTTACGCATTCATAGACTGAGACGCCACAAATTCAGTTGGGTTCTCATGTAGCTCTAAGCAGATTTCTGCCCTTTGAGCCATGACATTCCCGGCTGGGGTTCTGAATGCTGATGGCATGGCTTTTTATTATTAATCAGGAACTCATATGAATTAATTTGATGAAAGCAGGGGAGGGAGTTTAAAATTCAAGACTAGAAACTCATCCTCGATGAAGTGAACTGAAACATCTGTGTGTTTCTACAGTACATTGTTCAGCTCTATCAGTATTGCCAGAGGTCACAGGTTGTTTAGCCATATAAGATAAATTTGTATAAATTGCAAGTCCAGGAATGGTTTGTGATTATTTTCTGGTGATCAGTAGTAATAAACTAGAAGTGAACTTTCTGATATCTATAGCAATAAATTAGTAATCCAAGCCACTTCTAGGCTACTGTTAGAGGCATACGACTTTCTGGAATATCTGCTTCTAGAAAGATAGGGTATTCTTCAGTTAATGAATTCATTATATGCCCTATTCTTATCAAAGATGAAAACAACAGGTTCTTTCACACTTTTATTATCAAACCGTCAGCATCATTGCAACTCTTCTCATTACTTTTCCCAAGTCAATGACTGTACGTGGAGGCTTCTTACATGACTTGGCCATAGAAAAGATTTATGTATAGTGTTACCTCGGGTTACATACGCTTCAGGTTACAGACTCTGCTAACCCAGAAATAGTACCATGGGTTAAGAAGTTTGCTTCAGGATGAGAACAGAAATTGTGCTCCGGCCGCACGGCGGCAGCAGGAGGCCCCATTAGCTAAAGTGGTGCTTCAGGTTAAGAACAGTTTCAGATTAAGAACAGACCTCCGGAATGAGTTAAGTACTTAACCCGAGGTACCACTGTATAGATATGAAATGCACTTTTAGTAGTACAGTGGTACCTCGGGTTAAGTACTCCTTTTCAAACCCAGGCAGCCTTTGGGAAGGTGGTGGGGAAGGTGCTCAAATCCCCTCAAGAGCATCCGACCTCCCGAAGGCTTTGGGAAGGAGGTGCCAGGGCCCTTGGGCACAAGCTGATAGAAAAACAGCACTGTTAAAACAATGCCAAAATAGCTCTTAAGCAGGGCTGGAAGGAATTCATACAGATGTGGGGGGATTTCATGCTGTTCAAAAAGGGTTCCTTGAGGATTATACCCTCTCTGCAGTCATGGGGAAAGGTTTTGAAATTGCAGATGTCCCACCCTCCCAGTCCCAAATTAGGCGAAATCACCTTCCTTTTGAAGGAAATGTGCCCTGTGCCCCACCCAGGCTGCAAATAGAGGCTGCTGTATGAGAGCATATGCACAACAACTTTGGGCAGTTTCCCCCAAAGAAAGCTCGAACAACTCTTGCAGGTATGTGCCCGCCCCTGGTGCCGGTTGGGTATGCTCTGCCACTGTGAGCAATCACATTCACACATGGACACATGCTCTCTCTTGCAGCCCCAGGTAGAATCAGCTGCCTTCGCCTGCTCCTCTCCGTACATTCCTCGGATTTGAAGGTGCCAGGTCAGGTGTTTGCTTTGTGGTTCTCTTATCCACCCCATCCCTTCCTCTTTGCCAGGAAAGGCCTCTTATTTTAATTTTTTCATTTGTGGGGGAAGCTGTTCAGAGCAGGAAATAAAATGCAGCATCTCTGATCTTTCAACGGGCACTGACTAGCCGAGAGGAAGCCATGAAGAAACTGCTAGTAAAAACTCATTGCAAAGAGTGCACTTTTTGCCATGCGCATTACATTCACCAGCAAACACTTTTTTTGGTTTCAAGGTTCTGAAAATTGAGGTGCACATTAGATTTGATTGTGCACTAGACTCGAGTAAATACAGTAATTTTATTTAAGCAATAACTACAAATATGCCCAGTGTTGGAGGTGAAACTGGTATAACTTTGACACCTGAGATGTATGTTTTTAGGACCCACCTTTTTTGTGATTGTAAGTTGTTTTAAACTATTTTCAGTATTGTATTTTAAATTGTAACCGAGTCAGTTGGGCAGGGTACAAATAATAAAATGATTGTTGTAAACTGCCATACAGCGTAAGTTGGGGCGGGTAATAAATTAATATAACAAAAACAATTATACAATTTTTTATAGTAAATTAAAATATTTGTTGTATGTAAGCTTTGAAAAAGTATGTAGATCTCAGTATTTTCATGCAGATAAAAAAAAATACCAGTAGTTTTCCCAAAAAAAGTTCAGAAAATACCATCCCTATAATGTAATTGAGCAGCAGTAACTTTGACTATTTTTTGTTAAACTTAATAATGTTTAATTCATGTTCAGTATTGAATTTACGAACAGTCATCAGTTTCCCTTTACATTGATGCAGAAGATGTAAGGTAACTTAGATCCGGAAGCAAGAGGAGTTGGGAGTTGGTGCTGTAGTTAAAAACAAAAACAGTTTCCCATGTCATAGGCATAATATGCTTGGTATGCTACCATACTGCAAGCCTGTTTCATGTTTTATATTTTTGAAAGTACTTTTCTGACATCAAGTCCTAACTAAGAATGTTGCTTATTTAGTAATCCAGTCAGATGCAGTAGCAATGCTATCAGCATCACTACCTTTGAATCTTGCCTCCCAAGTTATTTGCAGCAGTGTGGATTGCCTGTAACAATATTTTAATACACTGCTTTAAAAAGCATTTCACTCACTGTGCTGAAAGAAAATATTTAATAAGAAATGTTTGCATTTCTTCCCATGTTTTCCAGTGCTTTTCAGAGCCAGAGGAGGAACAAAAAAGATCTATTTTTCTATTCCCCCCCCCCCCCCGTGGGTGCATCAAGGTAACTGGACGTAATATTGCAGCAGTGAATACAGTATTTCTACTGAATGAGCCTTTTAGTTAGTCTTTGCTATGCTGTCTCTTTCTGTCTGAATTAAGAACAGTTCCTATACATGTTGCCTTCAGGCACATACATGTTTGACAGCAGGCAATTCTTTTCTTAGCCTCCCCACTTGCTTTGTTTGTGACTAGACCTGTGACATGCAGCAAAGCAAAATTTATGTGCTGTTCACTTGAGAAACTGCTATACAGGCTGGCCAAGTGAGGCATGGAAGATTTAATAGGCAGGGTCACTGTACTTGGGATTAGATTTATGCATTTTTATTCCAGATCATTTAGAGCGTAAGAAGTATCCTCATTCTTTTGCACCTAAAACGTGTTCTCCATGAGAAAAGAACAAAATAGTAATGGACATCCGGAATATATTTTGGGCTGGGCTGGGCTGGGTATATGATGTAATTCCTTGAAAATGAGGGAAACCAGCAGAATGTGATATTGGGAACAGAAGTCGGCTTCCTGTGAATCTTAGCATTTGCATTTTTTGCCTCGATACCTGTGAAAATATGCTTGAAAGTTTGTTGGTACAGTGGTGCCCCGCAAGACAAATGCCTCGCAAGACGAAAAACCCGCTAGATGAAAGGGTTTACCGTTTTGGAAGTGCTTCGCAAAACGAATTTCCTATGGGCTTGCTTCGCAAGACGAAAATGTCTTGCGAGTTTTTCCGACTTTTTTCCTCCCCCCCCCTTTTTTCTAAGCCGCTAATCCGCTTATCTGCTTATCCACTAAGCCGATAAGCCGCTAAAAGCCGCTAAACCGCTAATAGCGCGAATCCGCTAAGCCGTCAATGGGCTTGCTTCGCAAGACGAAAAAACCGCTAGACGAAGAGAATCATGGAACGGATTCTTTTCGTCTTGCGAGGCACCACTGTAATTCAATGCAGTGTACACAGCCTTGATTTGGAGCATAAACTAATTCTGTACATATATTAGACTAATCTAAGGTTGAATACATTTTATGCAAGAGATGGGGCATGTTAGAAATGTAAATGAATAAAGTTACTTTGAGTGGGACTCATTTGAGGGCACAGCTCCTAGCAATTTTCAATTTACGGTTTGGGAATAAAATGAATAATCGAGTGGCATATGGTCCTCCTGGGGATGCTGTACAACTGTTAAACACCATAGATTTTGGGCCAAAGATGGACAGGCTGTTCAGCTCATGAAACACTTCCAATTTGGCTTTTGGCGCTGGAGTATTGCTGATTTGCATAAATTGCTTATGCTTAATCAGTATAGTTTGCAGCATGGGAAGGCCAGACTTAACACTGTCCATACCAGGTTTCTCCCCCGCCCCCTCAACACCAAATACCATTTGTGAAATTGTTGGCATTAAGATAATGAAGAAGAGTCTTACTAAAATGTTGTATCACCGAATGGTTTACAGTTAAAATTTAAAAATGTGATTATTTAGTACAATGCATAGTATTAGAGAGGTTGCTTTCAATAAACAGTGTCATGTGTATTAGCACATGTGATATATTTGGCTCCAACCACCCAGCTGGTTAATCAAAGGCCTTAGTGTTGCCAATTCTTCAAATTTATAACCTTTGGAAAGATAAGGAGATATAGGTAATGCAATTTGGAAGCGCAAGTATGGATATTTTTTATTTGCCTTTGTTTGAGACCCTAGAAAACAACATGCTGTAATGTGGAAGCTTTTCTCATTTAAATAGGAAGGCTAGCACTTGCAATATTACTCTCGCGAAATGAATTTTTTTCAATTAGATTCTAGGCTAAGTTGGTTGCCGCTTTCCCCCTCTTTTTTGTTGCTGATTCTGTACCTTTAACCGCAGCCTGATATATAGACATTTAAGAAATGTAGGTTTGTCTGCCACCTGCCTCACCTGCTTTCCAAGAAAAACTTATCCTGCTGGATTTGTGTCATATTGCTTTTAAAGGCACAAGACCAGAAACTTTAAAAAGGTACCAAACCAAAGCTATGCAAAAGTACCTAAAGGCATCTGTACATAGCAGTTCTACCTGGCCTGCAAACACAGGTAACAGATGCCTTTAGGCATTTTTGCATAGCTTTGTGTACAGGACACTACAGATATTTATTTATTTATATTTAACAAAATGTATGTACTGCTTGATTGTAGAAACAACTTCTATGCAGTTTACATAGGGTATACATGTTAATGCTATGTTGGCAGTAGACATACAATATTGGGCAAATGTTAACCCTGTTTGGAATCTTCCCACTTGGAGATCCTCCACACACACCTTGGCAGCTTTTTCTTTTCTTTTTAAGGAAAAGCTCGTATTTCCTTGAGATGCATTCTTACATGCAGCTCTTTAATTTTGGTGTTCCAAGTTTTTGCTCTTAGGTTGTTGATAGAGAAAGAGAACTTGCAAAAAATTAAGCTGCGTTGCAACCCCAAGTAAGTTTGCACCTGTTGTTTTAGACTGCCAGAGAAGAAACTGCAGGAAGCCTAGGCTGGAGTGGCAGCCACAAGGGAAAGCAGGAAAGTGCATGCGTGAGGAAACCACCTAGAGAACTGTGTGGACACAAAACGGAACCTAGCTATTGCATGGGGAAAGCTAAAGCCTAACCTGGAACCATTTGTGGATAAGCCAGGGTAGAGGGAACTAACAGACTTTTCAATAGGTAGAGTTGTGATAGGCCTTGGAGAATAATGCAACCTTCTGCAATCTTGGCAGAGCAGGCCGCCTCTCCGTTCTAGACCTAGTCACTCCTGACATGGAGAATGGACTATAAATGACAGATGAATAAACCAGACTTTTATCAGTGAATTAATTTAAAATCATTTTTGCTTTTGCCAGATATGTTAAGATCTACACACTCCTTTTCAATTCCATGCTGTATAATTGAGTGCAGCAAGGTTTAATAATTCATAGAACTAATCTGGGTGCCATCTATGTTTCTAAAAAGAATAATTGCCAAAACCCATTCTAATTCATGGTTAATTAGTGTACTATCAAAATAATGTGTTACAAAATTAATTACTTGTTGGGTTAAAAGTGAGCTGAAAAGCTTAATGCGTGGAAGCCTGAGATAGCATTTTCCTACTTAAAATAATGATCTACATCTGCTGCCTTTCTGAATAACATGTAGAATGAAACATGAATTGGGTTAGGTGCAGGTGTCATCCATCCTTCTCAACTTCAAATGTAAAGCTTTGCTGTATGCTTGAATACCTTGCTTGCTTGCTTGCTTGCTGAAGATTCATGATGAGGACGAGCCATACCTACCTAGCTGGTGGCTTTATGAAGCATTGCAAAGAAGTTTGAATAATCCAGAAAGAAATGCACTCTGTTACAAAATTTCATAAGCTGCGTTATGATTTCCAGCTTCACTTTAGTACGGGTGGTTAGGAAGATCATTTCTGCAAGTGCATCACATGTTACATCTGGATTCAATATTTTAGTAGGTAGTTTTAATTAAGAACTGCAATGTGTACAGTCCGAAGGCATGAGATTGAGGTTGTTTCTAAAAATGTGAGTTGCTTTTTACTTAAAAGTTTATGGACTGAAAAATTTCAGGAAGTTTTTTGTTTAAGATGGTAAAACTTTCTAAAAATGTTCAAAGTCCATAAACTTTCAAGAGCAGTGTTGTTCTGGCCATGGGTTGGAGTCTGTAGGATGAGGTGATGTTCTGGGTCACAGACCTGGGTATATCGTGCCAAAGAACAATAAAGGCCAGATAAACAGGAACCAGTTCTGAAAATGGCTGAAGGTGTCCCACAGGACCTCATACAGATATGAGGCAGAGAATTTGTGTCAATGATAGCCAGGGAGAGAGTGACTGAGCTTACACAGAACATGAAGTCCTAGCTGGCCCCACCTTTCCAGGTTGAGGAGTGCTTCATTAAAAGACCCATGCTTGCTCTTTGAGTCTTGTACTCCATTGGTAATTGGGGATCTCTTTATAGGTTCAATGAGTAGGTCTGAGCAACCGTGACCTCTGGTGTTGCTGATTGGTCCTGAGCTGCTGCCTCAGATATTCAAGGTTCATAGCACAATTCTCTTCATACACACCACCATGTTTTCTCTCTATACTAGACCACTGGTTCAGCTACATTGTGTGGATTGTCCATCAGTTTCTCACCTCAGAGGAAATTTCCTTGTGGTAAAGGTGGGGAACCGGTGGGTCTCCAGTTGTTGCTTGACTACAACTCCCATCACCTCAACCTTTGGCCATGCTGCCTGAGAATGCTTGAAGTTGGAATTGAACAGGTTCCCCCATGTAAACCATGTCCTAGGAAGCACAGTCATGTAAAGTCCTCCTAAATTGCAGCATAATCCTATAAAATTCCAATAAAACAAGGCTATTGCAGTACAGTAATGGTAGAAGAAGAAGAGTTTGGATTTGATATCCCGCCTTTCACTCCCCTTCAGGAGTCTCAAAGCGGCCAACATTCTCCTTTCCCTTCCTCCCCCACAACAAACACTCTGTGAGGTGAGTGAGGCTGAGAGACTTCAAAGAAGTGTGACTGGCCCAAGGTCACCCAGCAGCTGCATGTGGAGGAGCGGGGACGTGAACCCGGTTCCCCAGATTACGATTCTACCACTCTTAACCACTACACCACACTGGCTCTCACTAGCAAATAAACCGACTAAATACTACGCTTTTAAATATGGGGAATTCTTTTATCTTTTTGTTTTTATGAATACTTATAAATGGTTCTTGATCTGATGCAGGATCCAAGCCAAAACTCTGGGTTGGCTCATGAGACTGTCCCAACATGTCATCGGCCCAAGGCATGTGGCAGGTCACACTCTGGACCTTGTTTCCTTGGCTGGGCAAGAAGAAAGTGATCTGAAAGTGGGGAGTATTGACATCAGTCCCTTATCATGGTTGGATCACTTCCTGTTACAGTTGAGGATCTCAACAACTTTCTCCCTCTGCAGAAGCAAGGGGTCTATGAAAATGGTCCTCCCTCAGAGGCTGATGGACCCAATTGCTTTTCAGATGGCCCTGGGGGAATTTCCCAGCTTATATGACTGAAGCCCTGGGTGACTTGTGGAACATCTGGATGGCTTGGGCTTTTGACATGAGCACCATCTCTCACTTCTTAGAGCCCGGTTGAATCCCTGGTATACTCCAGAGCTTAGGAAGAGGAAACAAGCTGGGAAATGCCTTGAATGCGAGTGAAGAAAAACTTTGGTCAAATGCAATCGAACAATGGTGAGGGCTGATCATCAAGCCTACCTGGTGGCTGTGAAGGCAGCAAAGAAGGCATACTTTGGCTGCCTCCATTGCATCCTTATTGGTTTGTTTTGTTTTTACATATTTTGTGTTCTTGTTTTGTATTTTTGTGCTGTGAACTGCCCCGTGATCTTCGGGTGAAGGGTGGCATACAAATTTAACAAATAATTATAATTCAGAAAAGCAATTATTTTGTTACGGTGCAAGCACTGTTGATATTAATGTATCAAATGAAATGCTTTGAGGCTCACATTGGTTATCTTAAGCTATTACAACAGTTTCACTCAATGTTGTTGTTTGCTTGATATTTTAGGGCAGAGCTCTGCTGCACTGGGCATGTGACAGAGGACACAAGGAACTCGCCTCAGTACTGCTGCAACACACGGCGGATGTTAACAGCCAGGTACAGATTGGAGCAGTGACGACTCTGGTATATCTAGTGCATTTCAAAAGGGAAGCAAATACAGCAAAAATGTTCTCAGTTGCACAACTGAAGGATATGTAGGGTTCTTTCAGGGTGCTGCTCTGTTTGAGTACTTTTGGTGCCTCTGCTCATCATAATTTCAGTGCTGTACTGTTTAATGTCTCAACAGCACCATGTCATACTTTCTACAGAACATAGGAGCAGCACAGTCCCTTCTTACAAGGGTTTAGCACAAACACAAGTGAAGCGAGGAAGAGATGAATGGAGGACCAAATTGGGTGATATGTGGGAGTTAGCATCCATACATATTAACTGAAAAGCACCACCAGGGTTCTGCTAGCTTGAGGAGTGGGTTTACCCATTTCCCCTCTGACTATTTGTTGACTTCAAATTGTACCCCTCCTTGGCTGCTTTCTTGGCTGGTAGTGGAGATGCATGGGTCTCTGTTTCTTTTACCCTGTGAAGAGAAAAGCAGCTTCAGGTGGGCAATTTTGAGTGAACAGACAATGAGAAGAAAAAGACTGAAGTGTTTCTTTCGCCCTCCTGCTGTTCCTTCTCACGCGGATGAGCAGAAGAATTCTGTTGGAAGAATTTTGGAGAAGAGGTTTGATTGAAGCGATGATAGATTGTCTGCATTATGGAGATGTCAGCTAAGGGATGAAAATCAGATAAGTTGAATCTGAGAAAGTGAGGACAATTAAATAATAGAGAGGAGGGGAATTTGTTTAAAGCGTTCTGTTTTCGCTTATAAGTGCTAGGAGCCTAAAGATCATGCAGAAAGAACTAATGCATCAGCTTAGAGGTGATGAAATCATGGCTGCTGAAGGGAAATGAGATTTTTTTTTTAAAAGATGACATACCAGCAAAAGTGGGGCTTACTTAGCCGAGGGATGAGTAGAGCACAGATTAGAGTTTTATCTAGCTACGAATTTCCTTCCTGATGTACAGAGTTAATTGACTACTGTTGGGTTATACACACTGGTTTCATGAGGCAGAAACCCTACTAGGGCTGGAGCACGATTGATTGATTGATTGATTGTATTATGTGCAGCAACTTGCTTCCTGTGCCCTTGCTTAAAAATACTTACATTAAAACAGCCAGCTTTTTCAACAAACAGCTTTTTTACAAACAATGCAATAAATAGTTTAATAGTTGCTTCATTAGTAAACTGTTGTTATAAAAGTTCAGAAGAAGAACAGGTTTCTTAATGAGCAACACAAGCTTAGTTGATGAAGTGTTTAGTGTTTGATACTTAAGTAGGTGCAGTTAAAGTGCATATTATTCTTTGATCATTAGATATCTTTTCAACTTGGTGTACCATGATAACAATCCACGAAAACTCAAAGTTTAAGATGTTCGTTTCAGTTTTTGAAAGCAACAAAAATGTATTGGTTGAAAATTTTAAACATGGAATTGACTTGGGAAATTACATTTTTTAAAACACAGAAACCTTTCTCTCCTTTTCTCTTTCCTACTTTTTATATATTGCCATTTTCTAGCCAAATAATAACAGAGGAGGCTTTCTAAAAGGTCTTGAATGGAATAGAAATGTATCAGACAAGCCAGGCAATGTGCACATAGACACACATGCATCCATGACTCCAACATGGGTTAAATTCTAGTAATATTTTGTGTGTTTGTGCATGTGATGTTATCTTTATGAAGAGGAAAGCAGAGACCTTTGTGCTAGAGGAGGACATACTCCAAACTACAGTTGGAAACCTTTTGCCAGTCAGAGTAAATAGTACTGGTCTAGGCAAGCACACTTTGATTTCTGAAGCAAACGTTCGGCCAGTACTGCAGTGCTTGCAGACAGTACCACGTAGTGAATACTAATGTGGAATAGCTAGAATGAGTGTTGGGCAGTGGTTAGTTCCAGAGTCACCAATCTTCAGATGATTGTGGGAACCTGAAAAAATGGTTGTAGGTTACAACACAGTCTTATATATACACCATATATACACCTTATATATATGATGTAAGCAACAAGCAGACATGGATTCATTCACAGGAGAGCTCAGATGTTTCATATGGCAGGACATCTTTGTTGGTCTCAGTTTATTCTCCCAGTCTGTATTTTGGCCTTAAAGACCCGAATGAGAGTGCATGGAGGGTATGTTGTAAGAAAGCTTATTTTGCTGTATGAACAGCAACATTGCTGACCATGGGGCACATCTGTTAAGACATCAGACTTAACTTCCAATTTCCCAGCATTGTGGAGTTTTGAGTCAGCTTGAGATGGCCTTTACTCTGGCCTTAAACTGGCAGGTGTTTAGGGGGGGAAATATTTGAACTGCAGCAACAGAGTGGCAGAGCTTTTTTCCTTCCAGATTATAGGGCAGGCTGAGTCCAGCTCTTTTCAGTGTTGATAATTACCTTTAATAATACATTTGAAAAGAGATGGTGATTGCTTGGGATGGGGGGAGTGCAGAAAGAACTAATTTGTGGAGTGGGAGGTAGGCTTTGCTTTGTGTTTAAAAGGGTCATTTGTGTAATCTAATTACCTAAATCCTTAGCCACAGGCCTTTTCCTAGTGGGTGGCTCTGTCTTGAGAGCTATACTTAGAACTTAGATGGTTTGGGCATCTTGTAAGTGAGTGGCTGCCCCAGATCCAAAATCTGCATCTCCTGTTTTGTTTTCTAATTTTAACACAGATTAAAAAAATAGGTATGCCTACTGTGAATAAATAGGCATAGTTCAGATATAACACTGGTCTATGCTTTCTGTGGGACACGGGTGGCGCTGTGGGTTAAACCACAGAGCCTAGGACCTGCCGATCAGAAGGTCGGCGGTTCGAATCCCCGCGACGGGGTGAGCTCCCATTGCTCAGTCCCAGCTCCTGCCAACCTAGCAGTTCGAAAACACGTCAAAGTGTAAGTAGATAAATAGGTAACGCTCCAGCGGGAAGGTAAACGGCGTTTCCGTGCGCTGCTCTGGTTCGCCAGAAGCGGCTTAGTCATGCTGGCCAATAAAGCGAGATGAGCGCCGCAACCCCAGAGTCGGTCACGACTGGGCCTAATGGTCAGGGGTCCCTTTACCTTTTTATGCTTTGTGTTATGTGCACAAGTCTTTGGCTGATTGTGCTCTGCCTTCTCTCCCCTTCCCCTCTCCCATTCACAATTTCTGTTTTTCAGTTAGCTGCAGTTTGTTCTCATGTGTGAACTTGGAGTGGTGGTTTGTCTTATGATTTGGAGCAGAGGTAGCTAACCCTTTCTGCCCTGAAAGCCTTGTCAGTACCTTCCAATCCCTCTGGGAGCCACATGTAGCCAAAAAGTGGGTGAGGCCACCTACAGCTGACATGCACACCAGGTAATACACAGTCATACATGCATATAGACATACACAAGCAGTGCAAATCTTAGATGATAAATCTGGTGAGTTGCAGATTGTTCCTTGTTCCTTAAGTACATAAGCTTGTTGCTATGCCTGAGGGAGCTGCGTCCAAGGGTAACCAAGCACTCTCAAGCTAGTTTGTTGCGTCATTGGACTAAAGCTGTAATTTGTGATATGGCTAATTTCCATCTTGCATAGAATGTTATAAAATTGGAAGTTATCACCAAGATTCATACCAGATTAAGAATATAAGCAGTAACTCTTATCTACTGAACGTTAGAAATAGTTTGAAACAAACTAGGTAAAGCCAAAAAGGCCTATGATCACAATTAACGCAGGAAACCTGCATGGAAATGGGCAGGTCTGTTATACCCACCAGGATATGAGTTGAGCGCTGAAGGTTCATGGAGATAATTGCAGAATGATATAACATATTTACAAATCTTTCTTACAGAGGATGTTAGAGAGAGACCTCTAGCTGAGAAATCTGAAAGTTTACCACAGTTTGAAGTGTTTGTAGAGGAGACAATAGACTTTGAGAGGATATTGATAGTTTAAATAAGTCATCAAGACCGGATTGCATAAGATCCTTTACAGATTTGTTAACAGTGCCAGCTTTTTATTTATTCAAAAAAAGGCAAATTGCCTGGTATTAACACCAGCCAAACATTCTTAACTATGTTTAATTTAGATAAATCTGACATATTAGTGAAGAATTAGAATGCCTTTGTGAGAGGAGGTAATTGTTTTCACAGATGTTTGTAAACTATTCAGTTTACCAGTGTAGAGGAATAAACACAGAAATACTTAACTCTTTGTAGTTTGGACCTGTATATGTTCCATACACAAAAAGGAAAACTAAAACAGGCACTATTATCAGTTGATACACTGTTTGTTTTGTTTAACTAAAAGATTTAAATTCTGCCTTTTGGTTCCCCTATAGAACTCTAAAGGCAGCTCATAGCCTGAATAAAATGATAAATAAAATAACACATTATCATAAAAGATAATTTCCAAAATAAGATGGCAGAAGCAGTTTTTTAAAAACAAAAACAAAAAACCCCTTAGTGTGGGAACAATGAGTATCAAAAATGTATGCCCTATACCTCCCATCTCTGTGAGTGTTTATTTGTTTTCTATACTGCTCTTCATCTAACAATGAAGGATGAATATTTTTGCCGGGCGCCTATCTCTCCCACTTCTCTGCAACACACTCATTCACTCCCCCAGGTGGGGCAAATACTGCCTGATAACTAAGAAGAAAAGGGAAATGAACTGTTTTGGAGATCCCTCAGTCACATACACAAATGCACCTTCTCTCTAGCAACTGCTCTGAAGAATACCATTCGCCTAACACTCTTACCTTTTCTGCCGCATTCCCCTCCTCCTTTTGGTTCTACTCAGCTATAATCTTTCTCTATGGGAGGGATGGAGAACATTTTCTTGCTGGTGGGCCAGATCTTAACACCTCCCCATCCCTCATAGCTGCCCACTTGTCAGTAACCTGATGTCAGGTGAGGCTGCCCTTCGAAGGTTGGACTGAATTGGTAGCATGGGACGTTGAAAGAGCCCTTGTGCTGTTTCAGCATAGATTTGCAGATATTTGCAGGAGCATTGTAAGGGCTGTTTGAAAGTCCTTTGCTTACATTGCTGCACCGCTCCAGTGTGGATTGTACACAGGACTTTCAAACAGCCCCTGTGATGCTCTTTTAAAGGTACATTGCAGGCCTTTTTGAAAGCTCTGTGCTGCACTTTAAATTCCTGAGCTTCAGGGGACAGGGCTGGGAGGGAGAAGTGGTTTTAGCTGAATGCTATCGACTTCCCCCTCCTTGAGCAAGGCGTGCTCTGACCACCCATCAACTGATGAAGGGCTGGGCGTTCGCCTTGTTGCAGCGAAGGAACGTAGGGAGCCCACCTTAAACTTCTGCTTGTCTGGCCCCACACCTTACGTCATAAGAATGTAAGAAGAACTTGCTGAATCAGGCCAGTGGTTCATCCCGTCCAACGTCCTGTTCCCACAGCGGAACCAGATGCCTGTGGGAAGCTTCAAGCAAGGGATGAACACAATAACACCCCTCCCTACATGTGATTCCTAGCAGCTGGTATTCAGAGGTATACTGCCCCTGTCAGTCGAGGTAAAGCATAGCCATTGTGGCTAGTTGCCATTGATAGCCTTGTCCTGCATGAATTTTGATGACTTTAAAAGAAGGTTAGACAAATTGGTGGCCCCATCACTGCCTCCTGTGGGAGCGAATTCAATAGTTTACCTATAATAATAATAATAATTTATTATTTATACCCCGCCCATCTGGCTGGGCCTCCCCAGCCACTCTGGGCGGCTTCCATGGAAACCAAAAATACAGTAAAATATCACACGTTAAAAACTTCCCTGAACAGGGCTGCCTTAAGATGTCTTCTGAATGTCAGGTAGTTGTTTATCGCTTTGACATCTGCTGGAAGGGCGTTCCACAGGGCGGGCGCCACTACCGAGAAGGCCCTCTGCCTGGTTCCCTGTAGCTTTGCTTCTCGCAATGAGGGAACCGCCAGAAGGCCCTCGGCGCTGGACCTCAGCGTCCGGGCAGAATGATGGGGGTGGAGACGCTCCTTCGGGTATACTGGGCCGAGGCCGTTTACCTATATGGCGCATGAAGTAGTACTTTCTTCTGTTAATCCAGAATCTTCAAACATTCAGCTTCTTTGGGTGCTTGCGAGCTCCAGTGCTCTGGAGTAGAGGGGAAACCTTTTCTCTATCTTCTTTCTCCCATGTCATGCATAATTTCTGTTATGCCACCTCTCACTTCCCCTTTCGCTAAACTGAAAAGCCCCAAATGCTGCAACCTTTCTTCATAGGGGAGTTGCCCATGTATGACATGTATGACACAGGTGGACGTGACTTCCTGAAAATGGTCTGGTGGGCTAGGTTTGACCCAAGGGCTGGAGGTTCCCCATCTTTACTCCTTGGGCTTGTTTGGGGGAAATGATGCCGTGACCTCAGCAGCTGTTATAAGAAGCCCCTGTCTTGATAATACCTGTTTGCACACTGAGCAACCAACACAACAGAAAAGACAAACAGGTCTGAGGGGCTTTGTTAGTCCCAAGATTCTTACTCGTGTTTCAACACTGAGTTGTCATTTTAATTGAAAACAATATAGCTATCTTCAGAAAAGGGCAAGGGCACTTCAAGGGTGTGAGTGGGGGAATTCTTAACTATGGTTGTTCATCAGGATGGTAAATGGTCTTTTCTGCCCCCCCCCCCCGGGGGGGGGCTAGAAATTGAAAAGAACAACAGCAGGAGCTTTTCTTTTAAGAGCTTTGTGTAAAATTTATACCTTTAGCATTTCTTTGCTATTGTATTGCCAGAAAGCCAGCTGTTCAAAAGACACAAGTGAACATTTTGTTCCTTTCCCAGGAAAGATCAGAATGTGCTGCTTCAGCATTGTTCTGTGTTCTTACCTCCTGTACCATCAAGTGAAATCTTCATTTGTGGCATTGTAGAGCACCATCAAGGTGTAATTTGGTTATTGCTTCCACAGCATTTACAGAGGCTGTAAACCATCAAGACCTATGCAGTTTTTGTTGTTGTTTGCTTGTTATTGACTAATAACCTAATGTACTTTTTTAAAAAAAAAAAAAAAAAGTGGGCTGTTTACTCAAGGTGGAACTGCGCCTTACAAATATTGTTACATTTAGGTGGGGATTTTGACTTAGAAGCATTCAGTCATAATCCCACAGATGGTAGCTTTGCCCTTTTGGCTCCTCAGCCAAGCACATCCACCAAATGTCTGAACCTGAACTATACCCTTCAGTCTGTCACCAAAAATGATACCAAGTTGACCCTCTGTGTCCTCACACAATTTTGTGTGTTTCTGTGCCCCAACCAGTGGCAGCTACTGATGTCGGCCAGTGTCATGTTTCTTGTAAGATGTAGTTCTGCCTCAGCAAGGGCAGTGTTGTTGCCACCCTCCTGAGTGTTCACTGGATCCATTTTGGGACAGATGTTTTTGAAAGATGGCCAACCTGCCAGTGTCAGTTTTGATTTCAGAGGAGGGGACTTCTTTCTGCCTCAGTATGTAACCTTTCCTGCGGCAGACTGAAAGCATTCCATCAGTTTAGATGGGAAGCTGCTTGTGAGTCAGAGGGCTTCTGGAGACAAAGATGCAGAGTATCAATTCTTTTATAGTACACTCATGCACGTTTTTGGGAAGGGAGGGGCATGCTTTTCAAATAGAGACAATACAAACATAATAAATGGAAGAGAAGGTTCATCTCCCTCATGACTCAATCCTTCTCAAACGACATTATTATTGACTGGACCATTGGTTGCCAAAAAGAAAAATCAATTTTTAGAAGTACTTGCTTGGCCACAGATCATGGTACTAACCCAGCACAGACAGGCTGATTTTATCAACTATCTGAAGACTAATTTCCACCATTAGCCAGAAATGAAGTAGAAATTATGGATAAATCAAAGATGGCTTCGTATTTCTTTCCATTTTCTTGCTCCTTTTTATTCTGTGCCTCTAAAATGCTTTTATGTCTCCTTTAATTCTGTCATCTTCCAATTTGATGCAGTTATATAGTCTATGTAGCTCAGAACCTGCATTTAGTGTTGTTTTGTGTTCCCCAAAAGCTCTATAACACACTCTCACTCACTCATTCTCTCTCTCCCCCCCCCTTGCTCAAACCATTCCTTTCTGGCCTCCTCTGGCTCCAATTGACGTTCTTTTTGCAAAGTTATGAGTGAGCATCAGTATTATGAATATAGGACAAGACACACCAATAACTTAGTGGTCCACCTTGAAGAAGGGGTGTAGGGAAGCAACTTTCCCCCCACCGTGACCATCCCATGAGAAGTCCACGAGAGGATTAAAGGGCAGTATACTTACGGCTTTTCTCACTTGTTTGCCTTGCCTTCACGTCTGTAATTGTACCAGAATGCTCCCAAACAAATTCTGTTTGCATGTATATGGCAAATGGCAATAAAAAAGGTATGGATCTTTTTCACATTTTACTACAGAAACAAATGGCTGTATGCAAATTTTCAAGTAGTATAGCTGCTAAAGGACAATCTTGTGTTGCACTACTTTGACTGTTAGATAACTCTGATGTGCAGCCAGCACCCTTCTCTCTCAGACTTGAATCTAACAGCTCTAATTCACTTTGTAAAATTACCATCCAAATTAAAAGCTGTTAAATGCTGAAAGACATTTCTTAGGTATCCAAGGCTTTTACTGAAAAATAATACTGCTGACCTTTTACGATTCTTAATGTACTAAATTATGTCCAGTGTCGTACATACCTTATATAACGTCATGTAAGACTACTGTGAGATTTTTTTGTTGCAAGGAAGGATTATAAATGTTATTTAAAAATCAACATGTTAAATCACATGTTGGAATAAACCCAGCTTTATCTAAGTAACCTACAAGTGCATTTGCCATGATGACAGGCACTGCAGTGGGAAGGGGAATCGCCAAAAATGCATCTCCCCCATTTCACTGATGAATCCTTCTGTCAGTACACAATGAGCACCCAAAAGCTTTATATGCTGCTCGACTGTGTAAATTTTTTTTCCAACTTTATCCAGCGTAAGGAAGTTCAACTTAGACAAGAATTTATTATAGGATTGTTGTCTAGTATAGATCAGCCTCTGCCAATGACCTGCCAATGTTCCCTGACGGTTAATCGTGCTGGCTGGGGCAGATGGCAGTTTGCGCTCCAAAACAATTGTAGGTACCAGGCTAGTACCTACAATTGAAGGCTAGTATTGATCCCTATCAGATTGGACAAATGTATAGATTTCTTCAGAATACTTAATCTTCATAAATTTATTTGCAGCCATGAAGAAGAACAATAGTCATGTTAAATCTTCTAAATTTCTTGCCTCCTTCAAATATTTATTTCTTGGTGCCTTCAAATGTTTAGCTATGCTTTTAAAGAGGCCACTTGGGTATGTTTTGCTTCTTTCCCAAACGGTTGTTCTCCAACATCCTGTGTTGCATTTACTTAAAAAAAACACAACCCAGTAATTCTGACCTATTTTACATTAGTAGGTCATTATCATCTGAAAACATATTATTTAATCTCCCATCTTCTTTCACAGCTTCAGTCCTTATTTGAATCTTTTCAAAACAAAAAACAAAACCCTGTGATCAGCAAGTACAGCACTCTCAGACTGAGTGTTTACATTTCGACCAGGTAATGTGAGGAAACAAGTACATACATTCTGGAATAAGTAATTTATTTATTTTTACCCTAGAAAAGAAAGTATGGCCTCTGTTTTTTTCTGAATATTGTACTCTTCTGATTGCCTCGTCTCTCCTGCGGCTCCTTGAGCACTTCCGCTACCAGATTTCTTGCTGAGGCCTGCTGAAAATGCCAAGAGAGGAGGGCAGAGAAAGCAGCAGCATATCATAAGTGTAAAAAGGGTAGTTTGCCCAACACCAGTTCTTTCCTGCTGTTTCTCAATTTGGCCGTTCCAGGAAGCTCTCTGTAGGCTGCAAGCATATATGCCCACCCTGTTTATACTCCTGCCAATGGTTGTGAAATCCATTAACCAAAAGAAAGGAAAGATCTGCTTAGTGACAGAGGGTAGCTTTCTGCATTAAAGCATTGACTTGGTGCCAGTCACAGTTATTAGAAGTGGCACAGCTCCACATTTCTCTCACAGGTCTCTCTGAAGAATGCAGGTTGGCAGCAGGTTGAATGCTAAGTGGTCAGTGCTCAGCAGATGCTGTTTATGTCTTCTGAGGGGAAAAAAAACCTTTTCAGCAAAAACATCATTCAGAGCATTCACAAGTTTCTGCTGGAACTTTGAAGTATTTTTTGGACACGACAGTGATTTATTTTGGTTTGTACTCTACCTATTGGATGTGGACTGGAGTACTTTTCAAAACTTGCTAGACTTTGGTGTGTATATTTCCCCCCCTTGTGGTGGTGGTTAATCCCGTGAATTATTGGGAAACTGAAGTTATTGTTGATTAGCTCGTTTGTGGTTCACAGCGTCCCTAAATATGAAACTTGCTAACAGGAAAGAAGATGAGGGTTTTGAAATGAAAAAAAAAGTCATTCCTTCCCACACACCTCCTGTTCTATAGTTAGTGTTTGAAGCTGCCCTTGAAAGAATATACAAAGCTTTATATTTAGGTGCATTATTACCAGTGAATAGTGTAGAGAACTTTGTTTTCAAAGCTCAGCATCATATAATCCAGTTCTAAAACATGCTTCGCTTGGAAATATTTTGACAGTGGTGTATATACTGATATATCCTCTTAATGTTGCAAAACAAGTTATTTGTGGTTGCCAAGCATCCAAATTCAGATATATAGATATGTCTGGGTTGAAACAGCAGTAGGTGGGAGCTAAATATATTTACCATTGAAATAAATGTACCGTATAGTCTAGAATATATGCTTTTGGTTAACACCTATCACCCAAAGTCTGTTCTACAAAAAGTTTCATCCAATCCACATAGCTGTTAAATATTAATCCCCTCCAAGAAATGTTTTGTGGAATGTGCCTCTAAGCATACATTTTAAAAATCGTATTTTAATGTGGTATATGACATTCTCGGATGGTCCTATTAGCTTTTTAATTATCCTTATCTTGTTACTGTGTACTTAGATTTGGTGGTTTAGTCATCTGACAAACATGTGCCTAATGTGCTAAATCACCTGTACAATTTTGGAAATCGTTTAGAAGGTTTAAACCCTCTTTGAGCTATTTGCTCTTTAAAAAAAAAAGTCAGGTGTGAAAATGTAACCTGTTGTTCAAGAACAAAACAAGATTCCTCTGGCAGCTGAGTCAGTTTTCCAGGTGAGTGCATCATAACAGAAGGGCTCTAGCCTCAAATTGTTTCCTTTAATCCTGGGTTTCATCTTGAAGCATGAAACAACATGCACATCTTCTGTCTCTACTTAGCAGTGACAAATCCCTATTTTTCAAGATGGCATCAATCATATTCGCACCCTGTCAATCCACAGAACTCTCTCTGATGAAAGAATTTATTTGGAGTTAAAAGGAAATCCTTCATTCCTGCTGCTGCTTATAGACTTCTGCTGCTGGCTGTATTTAATAGGAAGATGACAGTTGCCCAACACTTTAAGCAAACCAGTCTTTTTGCATGTTATTTGTGGATATTGGGAGGGGGGGAAGCCAGGCAGCTAGCTGAAGAGCTTGTGTTGTCCCTGCGCAGAGCCTTACGTTGGCTGACAAAATCCCTGGAGTTGCTGACTGACTGGTTAAAGGGACCTTGCCTTATTTTGCAGTCTTTGATTTCTACAAGGCTGGGAGACAGAGGTACTTGAGGGAGCTCATCCTCTTGAGTTAGAATAAGCTTGGCAGAACTGAGACTTCTGGCAAGGGGGGTCCCTGGACTATCGCCAGCACATAACTCCAGTGCTCAAAAGCTTGCACTGGCTGCCCATATGGTGCTGGGCCAGGTTCAAAGTTATTGAATTAATTTGCAAGGCCCTTAACAACTTGAGTCCAGGATACCTCAGGGACTGCATGATTCCTTATATCCCTGCACTGGTGTCTTGGGGGAGTTGCTGTTAGTGTTCCCCCATGGTTCAGATGCGTGGCTGGCTCATATCCACCAGGAGCCATGGGGTTGTTATTGCGGGTCCAGGTTTGCATGTTGTAGTCAGGCAGGCCCCTGACTTCATGATTTAAGCTCCTTTTTAGTCTTCCTGTATTGATCTCCTGTACACTGCTTAGAAACTTCTGTGATTAAGTGGTATGCACATGGTTGTATCATAATGTATAACCAACTAAATAGGTTGGTTTTTGCAGAATCACCCAAAATAAGACCTGCATCGGTCCCCAAAAGTAGAAAACAAGTCCCTTTGCACATTGTAGTAGCACATGGCTTCTACTTTCACAGTGTTTTCACATGGAACTTTATTATAGCAGGCATTAGAATTAAAAATTAAACAAATATTCAGGCATAGTATCCCACTCTACATTTGCTAGAAATTTGCACAATATTCTCCCATCAGCCTCATTAAAAGGTGTCTGAATCTCTAAACCAGTTACTACTTTTTTCTCCTCACATTAAAATTAACAGAAAGAATCTGCCGTTCTTAAGAATCCGATCAGTTTTAAGAAGATCAGTTAGTTGGGTTTACCTCCCTGCAGAGGTGTGAGTTTTGATAGCTTGTCCACCTAGCTGAGCATTGTCTCCAATATTGTAGACTACACTGAATGGTTTCAGACTTGGGGCATTCCCAGCCCTTCCCAGAGGTGGCAGAGAGTAAAGCTGGGAGTTTCAGCATGCAGAACTAATGCCCTACCACTGAGCTATGACCCGTCATTATACAAACAAGGTTCCCATTCTACCAGTCTGAGTTACATAATTGCAATCTCTTATAGATGGTTGACCTGAATGATTAAGTGATCTGGCTGCTTAAAGTATTTCTGCTTCTGTATGACAGCCTGAACTGTCTAAATCCTTAAGTCAGTGTATCAGTCATGTATCAAAATACTATATCTTATAGTGGTCTGACCCCAGGGAATTCAGACATTTCCACTAGCCAATCAAACATGCCTTGTATTAAGCCCATTTTATAACCATTCCACAAGCATTAGTGTAGATGTCAGAAATGCATGTAATGATATATATATATATACTTTACCTCCATGAAGGTGGTCGTTTTTTTGCCCAGCAGCCAATTAACTAACTATATAAAAAGCCTTTATCAAATGCATTATAATAGCCATTCAGGGCTATGTGCAAGGTTGCTCTATCCTTTTTTCATTACCCCTCTCTGTAGTAATGGAAGATGGTATTGTCTCAGCATCCCTTTTAGATTACTAAGTGCTTAATAACTATTCTGTTGCTGCTCTCTGTAGTTCTGACGGACTGCTGTAATACCATTTTGAACCTGCAACTAGGGAGTGTTATGTGAAAGCAAGTGCCAATGTGAGTGTCTTTATGTAGAGGGGAGAACTTTGAAGCTGAGATAATGTCAAGGAAGACTCTGTTCTAATAGAAATAAAAAGCAGCAAATGTGGTAATCAAATTCAGATAAATTAGTATTGGCAGATTCAGAATGATGTACTTGCTTGAGCAATCTTTCAAAATTCTTTCTTGTATACTGCTGCCATCTCTATATTTATTATTATAATAATATGATCCATGAGGCATTCGAGGGTGGCCTAGCTAATTCTAATTAATCCAGTCAGAGAGAGCAGCAGGGTAAGTGGAACAGTCTATCGGATTGAAATTCATAACTTAATTGAGGTCAAAGTCCTGGGCTGGGAGAACAAAAGTCTTTTGCTAGGATCAGGTGAATCAATAGCAATAAATATCTGGCTTGGATACAAGTACTTTATAGTGACAGATTATTTGACACTGGCCAGAGGGCTTGGTCTTGTTAAGGGCAGTGTCCTGTACAGTATTCCACAAGTTATATTTGTAGTCTTTGCAAGACCATAGGAGCCCAGAAGGGGAATCGTGTGATATATTATAGGCTGTTGTGAGGCATGGAAGGATGCAGTTTAGAGAACTCCCATAGAAATGGTGAAAAGCTAGCTACAGTTTATTGATGTATCTTCAGTAGTTCAAGGACTTTAGTCACATTAGCAGTGGCTGAGGTCAAAAGAACTTGCTTACGGCTTGCAGAAATAAGCAGCTTAACCCTCAGGCTTGTCCACAGAAGGACCACTAGGAGGTAGGAGACATCTGTGCTGATTACAAACCTACTCCATGTCACAGGCAGTGGGTTAGTAACATACTGGTTGAAACAAAATAGAATATTTTCTGCAACGTGGCTTTCAAAATACAGTATAGACCAAACATTTTGTTTCCATAAAACATTCAGCTTTTAGGGCGGGGGTGCATAATTGTGGTGCGGCCACAGAGAATACATAATGTTATCAACTTTGCATAGTGGAGGCAAGGAAGTACTTTCTGTCTTTGGAAAAGAAGCATAGTGGAAGTGGTACTTTTTTAAAAAGTATAGGGTCCAACCTGTTGTTCATGAGGAATGGTGCATAAGAACAGACCAACTTCTGCATCAAAATTGCAATGATGTTGTAGTAGAAATACTAAGAAAGGCTCTTTGGACAAAGTGCAGAACTGGGTAAGGTTTTAATCATTAGTACAGTGGTATCTCGGGTTAAGTACTTAATTCGTGCTGGAGGTCTGTTCTTAACCTGAAACTGTTCTTAACCTGAAGCACCACTTTAGCTAATGGGGCCTCCCGCTGCTGCTGTGCCGCTGGAGCACGATTTCTGTTCTCATCCTGAAGCAAAGTTCTTAACCCGAGGTACTATTTCTGGGTTAGCGGAGTCTGTAACCTGAAGCATATGGAACCTGAAGCGTATGTAACCCGAGGTACCACTGTAGTTTTGTATTATTGGACAATATTGGGGGTTTTCAGTCTTGTCAAATGTTGCAGTGTCAATTATAATAATTCAGTTTTGCAACTCTCTGCAAGCACTTATTTGTAATAGTTATGCTTCAGTGTTTTGGGAAACAGCATCTGGGTGTAAAAAAGTAAATGTAAAAAAATCATTTGCTTTTTATATTTCAATACACTTGGGCAATAATATTCATTATTTTCAGAACTCAGGAGTCCAAAATACGCTTTGGGTTTGAAACACAAGTTACCGTATTTTTCGCTCCATAAGACACACTTTCCCCCTCCTAAAAAGTAAGGGAAAATGTGCGTCTCATGAAGCGAATGCTGCGCGGAGGAGGGGCGTGTAAGCGGCTCCTGTCCGCTTTGCTGCTTTTAAGCGAGCCACAGAGGAGGGAAGGAAGGGGGCCATGGCTGCCGTCCATCCCTCCTCCACGGCTCACTTTAAAGCAGCAGAGCGGACAGGAGCCGCCCGCTTTGCTGCTTTAAATACCGTAGTTTAGTACAACATTTGATTCAGAATATTTTTCCCCCCGTGTTTTCCTCCTCTAAAAACTAGGTGCGTGTTATGGTCAGCTGCGTCTTGTGGTGCGAAAAATACGGTATACAGTGGTGCCTCGCAAGACGAAAAGAATCCGTTCTGCGAGTCTCTTCGTCTAGCGGTTTTTTCGTCTTGCAAAGCAAGCCCCTTAGCGGATTAGCGCTATTAGCGGATTAGCAGCTTTTAGTGGCTTAGCGGATAAGCAGATAAGCGGCTTAGCGGCTTAGAAAAAGGGGGGGAGGGGGGAAAAGTCGGAAAAGCAAGCCCATAGGGAAATTCGTCTTGCGAAGCACCTCCAAAACAGAAAACCCTTTCGTTTAGCGGGTTTTTCGTCTTGCGAGGCATTCGTCTTGCGGGGCACCACTGTATTTCTAGTCTCTGCCAACTCTAAAAGCAATCTGAAATCACATGCTAAATGGAACTGAAAGTAGGCTAATTCCTTTGTCTGAATAGGGTTCAGTATACATAGATCTAGGGGTGAAATGTAGGCCAGCTTCTTCCTTCTTACCTATGTCATAAGAACATAACAAGAGCCTGCTGCATCAGGGCAGTGGCCCATCTAGTCCATCATCCTGTTCTCACCAGATGCCTGTGGGAAACCCATGTAGGATCCGTGCACAAGAGCCCCTCTCTCCTCCTGTGGCTTTCAGCAACTGGTACTCTGAAGCATTACAGCCTTCAACTGCAGAGGTAGAGCATAGCCCTTATGACTAGTAGCCCTTGATAGCCCTCTCCTCCATGAACTTGTCTAATGTTTAGCCTGGAGAAGAGGAGGTTAAGGGGTGATATGATAGCCATGTTCAAATATATAAAAGGATGTCACATAGAGGAGGGAGAAAGGTTGTTTTCTGCTGCTCCAGAGAAGCGGACATGGAGCAATGGTTCCAAACTACAAGAAAGAAGATTCCACCTAAACATTAGGAAGAACTTCCTGACAGTAAGAGCTGTTTTGACAGTGGAATTTGCTGCCAAGGAGTGTGGTGGAGTCTCCTTCTTTGGAGGTCTTTAAGCAGAGGCTTGACAACCATATGTCAGGAGTGCTCTGATGGTGTTTCCTGCTTGGCAGGGGGTTGGACTCGATGGCCCTTGTGGTCTCTTCCAACTCTATGATTCTATGATCCTCTTTTAAAGCTACCTAGTTTGGTGGCCATCGCTGCCTCCTGTAGGAGCCAGTTTCCTAGTTATAACTATGTGCTGTAGGAAGAAGTGCTTTTTCTTCAATCTGTCCTTAATCTTCCAACCGTCAGCTTCATTGGATGTTCACAAGTTCTTATATTATGAGATGGGGAGAAAAACTCTTCTCTATCCACTTTCTCCACACCATGCATTATTTTATAAGCTATCCTCTTACTTGCCTTTTCTCTAAACTAAAAAATCCCAAACGCTAAAACCTTTCCTCATAGGGGAGTTGTACCATCCCCTTGATAATTTTGCTGGCCCTTTTCTGAACCTTTCCAACTGTACAATATCCTTTTTGAGATGGGGCAACCAGAACTGCACACAGTACTCTTAATAGATTTGTATAGTGGCATTATGATATTGGCAGCTTTTTATTTTCAGTTCTTTTCCTAATGATCCCTAGTGTGGAATTTGCCTTTTTTTACAGCTGCCACACACTAGGCCAGCATCTTCATCAAGCTTTCTACTACGGCACCAAGGATTCGTTCCTGGTCAATCACTACTAATGAGCATATATGTGAAATTAAGATTTGTTTTGGTTGGACATGCATAACTTTACACTTGTTTACATTGAATTGCATTTGCCATTTTACCACCCGTTCATTCAGTTTGGAGACGTCCTTTTGGAGCTTTTTCATTACTTTAGTATCATCACCAAACTTGACCATCTCACTGCTCATCCCTAACTCTGAACTGTTTATGAACAAGTTAAGAAAGCACAGATCCCAATACAGATCCTTGGGGAATCCCATTTTCTAAATCTCTCCATTCAGAGAACCTACTTTTGCTTCTTGCTGCAACTTAACCAATACCTGATCCACAAGAGGACCTTTCCTGTTATTCCTTTACTACTGAACTTACTCAGAAGTCTTTGGTGAGGTACTTTCTCAAAAGCTCTTTGAAAGTTCAAGTACACTATGCCTCCAGGAATCTCCCCTATCTATATGCTTGATGACATACACAAAGAACTTCAATAGATTCATGAGTCAGGACTTGCCCTTGCAGAAGCCACTCTGGCTCTGCTTTAGTAGGTAAAGGTAAATGACCCCTGGACAGTTGAGTCCAGTCCAATGTGACTGTGGGGTGCTGCGCTCATCTCGCTTTCAGGCCAAGGGAGCCAGTGTTTGTCCACAGACAGCTTTCTGGGTCATGTGGTCAGCATGACTGAAATTGCTTCTGGCACAATGGGACACCGTGATGAGTGCCAGAGTGCATGGAAATGCCGTTTACCTTCCAGCCGCAGCAGTATCAGATGCTTGGTTATTTTATCTTTAACAATACTTTCCACCAGTTTTCAGGGGGTGGATAATTAGGTAACGGGAGTATAATTTCCAGGAATGCTGCCCCCCCCCCGGCAAGATTTCTTTTAAAAATGAGTGTTACTTTGGCCACTTTCCAGTCCTACTCTTGGGGCCCAGTATCACCACCCATAATGATTCTGAAGCAAATCAGCAACACCTGCTGCTTAATAAGATATGATACATTTCCACTTTTTTTCTCCAAAATTTGTCCTAAGAATGTGAGGTTCACCCTCAAACTGGTGGTATACAGCAA
The DNA here is from genome assembly GCF_951804945.1 of Podarcis cretensis. Taxonomy (NCBI): domain Eukaryota; kingdom Metazoa; phylum Chordata; class Lepidosauria; order Squamata; family Lacertidae; genus Podarcis; species Podarcis cretensis. Next base: position 95,104,206 of record NC_137175.1, read on the forward strand.
ATATATATATGACTAGAAGGAAGTTGCAACTTTTGGAGTGTGTGAAGAGAGGAGTTGTTGCAAACTACATCCTGTGGCCTACTCGCTAAACAATCGTAGCCTCTGACCCTCAAGCAACCACATTTCATGTCTAGATTGCATGTAGCGTATTGAACCATTTTCCACTATAAGATAAATGTGCAAAATGATTCTCAGTCACTCATTATAAGTGGAATCCGCTTGTTTGCTTATGAAGTCTTGCTCTAATAGCCTAGCTTTATCCCAAATGTGCATTTTAAATGTGAAGTAATTATAACTTAGACTTTTCAGGAAACAACTGGTATTTCTGTATCTTAATTGAATCGTGACTACCAACAAGTGTTGTAGCACAGTTACAGTTAACTTCTCCTTCCTAAATTTCTCTTGTCTAAATAAAAGGTAAAGGGCCGACCATTTGGTCCAGTCGTGACTGACTGGGGTTGCGGCTCTCATCTCGCTTTATTGGCCTAGGGAGCCGGTGTACAACTTCCAGATCATGTGGCCAGCATGACTAAGCCACTTCTGGCGAACCAGAGCAGTGCACAGAAACACCGTTTACCTTCCTGCTGGAGCGGTACCTACTTATCTACTTGCACTTTGATGTGCTTTTGAACTGCTAGGTTGGCAGGAGCAGGGGCCGAGCAACGGGAGCTCACCCCGTCGCGGGGATTCGAACCGCTGACCTTCTGATCCGCAAGCCCTAGGCTCAGTGGTTTAACCCACAGTGCCAGCCACGTCCCTTCTTGTCTAAATACCTACATGCTAATTTAGACGGCAGCTCTTTTTAGACATTCACATTAACTGTGGGGGTGTCATGAGGATGAATATACAAGCTCTGCTTCCCCTTTGCCATTCCTGACACCTTTTTTCTTAAAAAAAAATAATAATTTTTATTCCAGTTTTAAAAATTACAAAAAAACACACACTAGATTAAGCAAGAAAAAAACAAGACCATGTATACAAACAAGCAAAAAAATAACCCAGAAAAATACAAACAATTAAGAAAAAAGAGAAAAAAGAAAAGGGAAAAAAGCAAATCAAACCTTCCCATAACTTATTTTCCGTTTGCTTATTTCCTTGACCTCCTCACACCTCCCTTTTTTGTATTCTAGTTCAATTAGATATTTCAGCAAATCCTTTCCATCTTTGTTTTTATCCCAGTAATTTATCTTAACCTACTGTAATTTTGCACTCTCTTCTTTCACCAATTAACTATCCATTTTTACTTAATCCTTTATATCATTTCTGCTATAACCACATAACTTCATTCCAACATCCTTCTAACATTCCTTAATTTTACAATGTTTCTGTAAATAAACTTTAAATTTCTTCCAATCTTCTTCCACCAACTCTTCTCCTTGGTCTCGGATTCTGCCAGTCATTTCCGCCAATTCCATATAGTCCATTACCTTCATCTGCCATTCTTCCCGGGTGGGTAAATCTTGTGTCTTCCAGTACTTTGCAATAAGTATTCTTGCTGCTGTTGTAGCATACATAAAGAAAGTTCTATCCTTCTTTGACACCAATTGGCCGACCATGCCCAGGAGAAAGGCCTCTGGTTTCTTCTGAAAGGTATATTTAAATACCTTTTTCATTTCATTATAAATCATCTCCCAGAAAGTCTTAATCCTTGGGCATGTCCACCAAAGGTGAAAGAATGTACCTTCAATCTCTTTACACTTCCAACATTTATTTTCGGGCAAATGATAAATTTTTGCGAGCTTGACTGGTGTCATGTACCACATTCCTGACACCTTTTGCTAGTTAGAGGATGAAGGTCTGAAGCAAGGGAGCTGCCTGTACTTGGGGAGGCTCTGGAATATCAGGGTTTTTAAATATGCAGGGAGCCTTCACGAATACAGGAAGCTCCCCACTTCAGATCTTCATCCTCGCATCTCATACAGGGCAATTGGGGGGGGGGGGGAATGTAGCACTAGTGCAAGTGTCTGCACTCATCACAAGTTAACCCCTAATCAGAAGCCCTGAAAAGGGCTTATGTGCTTGTTGATCTGCGACACACTGTGGCGGGAAGGACTGAAAATAAAAAGGGCAAAGTTTGCTCAGCGTATGAGCTTTACCCTTCTGTAAAATGATTTTGAGCGTTTCAGCTGCACTAACTATGCTGTAATCTTTGTTGCCATTAAGCTGATTATGCCTGCCCCAGGATTCCTCCAACTAATCCTGAAATATTGCAACTGGTAGCTTTTCATTTTAACACAATTAAAAAAAATCCATGCAGTTTGACTTCACTGGTCTTTTAAAAACTGACTGCACTATATTACAGGGATCACTTCGTAAAATATTTGTTTCTGTTAATGCTTGAAGCTAGAATATAATAATGGACTTGTGCAGCAGAGGAAAAACCTCTTGATCCGTTAGTTACATACACTTTGTGGAATTTAGATAAATGATACACTCTTTAAAAAAAAGAAGTACATACCCTCATTGTTCTGATATTAATAACATTTTGGCCATATGTTGAAAGCAGCAGCTTCCTCTATAGTTGAGTATCTCTAAAACTCTCTGCTAATGACCAGACATTTCACTTGCATAATGTAAGGCAGTGTTTCCCAACCTTGGGCCTCCAGATGTTTTTTTGGACTACAACTCCCATCATCCCTAGCTAGCAAAATCAGTGGTTAGGGATGATGGGAATTGTAGTTCAAAAACAGCTGGAGGCCCAAGGTTGGGAAACACTGATGTAAGGTAGCATGCCCTGCGCTACACATTTTTAATATGCTTTTTTTTGGGGGGGGGGGGTTAACAGAGTGTTTTGCAACTTTGCTTCTTCCTTATGACCTCACCTAAACTAAGAAGGAATTCTTGGCTATGCCTTCTGAGTCTGCCACATGCCCAATTAGGAAACCTGTTTCTCAGTTTTTGTGATTTTAGTTTCAGAACAAAGATTCTGCCATGGGATTTGTCATTTTGAGACTTGTTGCTAGAAATAAATGCATCCTTTTTCATTAGCGGCTTGTTGTTTAAGGAAATGCAATACCTTAAATTAAAGCAGTGCATTTACATCAGTGGAATCTGATTGTGACCATGAGGAAATATATGGCACTGTTACAGCCTCAGGATAATCCCTTTAGATTACTCTGTGGCAGTGCTTAGTGGATGCTTATTTTGAGGTGGCTGCCTTGCCTCTAACCATTACAATGGGTTTGCAATGCAGCTGCCTGTCGACCAGAGTTGTAGCACTTGTGAGTGTTGGGACTCCCCCCCCCCCCAGCAGCCTTTTTAAAAATTATTTTTCACGTTACAGAAGCCTTAATCCCATGAGCTCACCTTTTAATAACAGGAAAGTGTATGCGCTCTCTTTGCCATGCTCATTGCCACTTGAGGGGTAACTCATTCCTGAGGAACATTCATAATGGAATTCAAGGCTGCTTTCCCACCCCCCTTCCTTCTAAGGGTACTCACAGCTTGGTTTTTGCAGGTTGCTGTGAAGCATGCCATGTGGGTTCAAGGACACGCTCCCAGTTTAATGTGCACAGGCATGCTCCTGCTTGCGCTCTGATTGGCAAGGTTAACTCTGAGAGGCGCTGAGAGGCTGCAGCTTTTTAAACTGATTTGATTAGAACCACTACTTTATTCCCCTTCACTCCCCCTCCCCTAACCACTACCTCCTGATCCTTTTAACATTGGTCCAATAACCATTCACTCTGTCCCTCACCACCCCCTATCCTATTTTCATGCTGAATTTTGACATTTTATAAAATAGATTAAGAAGCTCTAGAGGAAGGATTTAGGCACTAATATATGTCTCCTGGGTGCATTGTTTTCTGAAACTGGCTGAAAGTGTGATTCCCTTTCCCTCATTTCCCTAGCAGTTTTCTGGTGCCACTGTGTCAGCACGCAGATTTTAGAGTGTATGGCGAACGGAGAGATGTATCCTGATCTCCCATTTTAAAATATATCTTTTTGTGATTTAGACCTCTGCAAAAGATTAGATTTCGGTCGTGGCCACTATGTGCTTTACGCTTCTTCCAATAAAGCTGTGCTGTGTGGGGGCTCCTTTTAACAAATCTTTGACTCCTCCTGTCATGACTTCTTCACTGACTGCTTGCTTTTGTAATGTTGTCATGTTCATGACAGCATTTGAGACTGAACGTGTTCACATTTCCCCCTTGGTTGTTCCCAAACGTATTCTTCATGCTGAGTGTTTTTTATTATTTAAAAAAACTTCATGCCTATCAACAAATCCTCAAGCTATACTTTTCCGGACACCTAAAATTTTGGTAATTTTGGTAATCTGACTTCTGAGGAGATATGTATAGGATTGCGATCTTATTAAAAAGAACGTCAAAAGGTGCAGAAATAGAGAAGCCGTCCTAATGACATCCATACTGTGGAATCCCTTTACTTTACCATTTGAATTTAATCTAAGCTGCTATTACTGAGTCTGTAGTATGTTGCTGCTGGAATTTGTCTCTTAAGTGTTGAGGACAGCTAAGCTTGCAAAACTACCTCTTGTTGAAGTAGCACAAACAGTGTAGTGTAAACACAATCCCCTAACCAATTTATTAAATCCTGACATACTGCATTACTTAAGAGTTCTCAGGGAGAATTGAAGCCTTTCTGACTGGCTTCCGCATTGCGGGGAAATTTTTTAGTGACATTTAAAAGGTTTCTCTTGTGCTTCTTTTTTAATGGGATATATATAAAAAGGCTTGTTTTAGGCCAGCAAATGGGACGACAATCCAATTTCCCCTGATTCCATCAAGACACTCTCAAAGCATTAGCTCGTGCAGTTAAAACAAAAACAAAAGCCCACATACTTGCTTGACCCTTTGCACCTGATAGCTCAGAAAAGTGGCTTGATGTGTAGGTATTTATTCACTGCTATATATACCTATGGCACTCAAGTACATTCGGAAGTGAAAATGAAGCTTAGTAGAGTGTTTCCATTTACAGGATCATGCTGACTATATGAAAGAGATTGGGGAAGCTTTTGATCAAGGTGGGTAGTCCTTGTCTTTCCAGACTCCCCTTTCCCAGGAAAAAGCCAGTGTGGTGTAGTGGTTAAGAGCGGTAGTCTCGTAATCTGGGGAACCGGGTTCGCTTCCCGGTTCCTCCACATGCAGCTGCTGGGTGACCTTGGGCCAGTCACACTTCTTTGAAGTCTCTCAGCCCCACTCACCTCACAGAGTGTTTGTTGTGGGAGAGGAAGGGAAAGGAGAATGTTAGCCGCTTTGAGACTCCTGAAGGGGAGTGAAAGGCGGGATATCAAATCCAAACTCCTCCTCCTCCTCCTCTTCTTCTTCTTCTTCTTCTTCTTCTTCTTCAGAGAGTTGGATGGGGGTGAAAGCCAGCCCAGGAAGCTATTAGAGCAGCCTTCACTAGCCAGTGCCCTCCAGCTATATGACCATGTGGTTGGGGCTGATTTGAGTTGTAGCCCAAAACATATGGAGGGCACCATGTTGGTTTGAGGAAGCTGCTGGGTCTCTGGGCCACATCTGAGGTTTTAGTGTGTAATTTCAATAAATGCATGTGCTTAAAGGTCAGTTGTGACCAAGACATAAACATTAGCTGTATTTTTGAATATGATATACTGGCTTGTATATGCATTTCAGGACGCAGGTGGCGCTGTGGGTTAAACCACAGAGCCTAGGACTTGCCGATCAGAAGGTCGGCGATTCGAATCCCTACGATGGGGTGAGCTCCCGTTGCTCAGTCCCAGCTCCTGCCAACCTAGCAGTTTGAAAGCACGTCAAGTGCAAGTAGATAAATAGGTACCACTCCAGCAGGAAGGTAAACGGCGTTTCCGTGTGCTGCTCTGGTTTTACCAAAAGCGTCTTAGTCATGCTGGCCACATGACTCGGAAGCTGTCTGTGGACAAACGTCGGCTCCCTCGGCCTGTAAAGCGAGATGAGTGCTGCAACCCCAGAGTCGGCCACAATTGGACCTAATGGTCAGGGGTCCCTTTACGTTTATATGCATTTAGCCTCCTATCATGGAGAATCTCTCATAGGTCCAGTCCTGTGTCAGGCAGTGTGGGGCAGCCTGCTTTAAGGTGGCAGATTTGGCAATGTCATTAAAGGGCAGCAAATAGTAATGGTCGTTAATCTTTTCCCGTTATTGAGGGACATTTAAACTTTCTCCTAAAGGACACCAAAGTGCTGTGGCCTGTAACTGTTGTCTGTGGAGGCTGGTAGCCCATTTTTGCTTCAGCCATATCCACCAAGTTTCCTTCTTGCCCATTACAGCCTTAACAATAATGGCTTCAATGTACCCTGTGCCACAGCAGTGATATCTAAGGCTTAGGGAGGAGAAACGTTATGCCAGAGCCCCCACAAGCCTTCATCAGTTATCCCTGTCACCAGGAAGAGCCAGGAGGTGCTGATTACCCATTGGTAGAGGATTAGAGGATGCTTCACCATCTAGAGCCCACAGAGGGTTGTAGCTCAGCAATAGAAAACATGCTTTGCATGCACTAGGGCTCAGGTTCAATCCCTGCAACTCTTAAGTAGGGCTGGGAAGGTTCCCAGTCTGAAACTCTGGAGAGCAACTACGATTCTTTGTACACAGTACTGAGCTAAAAGGACCAGTTGCCTGACTTGAACTGAGCTGCTTCCTTTGATGCTACCCAGACATACATAGTCACTACAGAAATTTCTGGTGAAAGACCTGGGGAACCTCACTCACTGCCTTTCCCCTCTTGTTACATACCTTTTATTTATTTTGGAAATTTCTGGGCATTTAAAAATAGCTAAGTGGTATATAATTTTCAATAAAACATAACAAAAAGTCATGATATAAAAGCACTAAACATAAAAACACAAAACAGTAAAATACACAGCAGAGGTTCAAAGATATTGGGGGGGGGGAGAATAAACTTAGGGGGCAGGAAACACATTGGTAAAAACATGTTTTCATAAGGTTCCTGCAACAGAATTTGCATTTTAGGTTATTAAGATTTTACCAGATTTTTAAATCTTACACCATGCCATGAGTTCTTGGGCGCTTTATTAATAAAAATACATAGTGGCCACATTCAGATGTAACCATTCTTTCTTGCACTCTTCTCTTTCTATTCCTCTGAGAGCAAAAAAAGGGCAGAGGAAGAGAATACAGATGGGAACTATCTTGTTTTCTGGATAGGTCACTTCCTGGTTCACACTGAGAAGCTCTTTTTTCAGTGTCCCCAGAGATGGAAATGAGGGCTGCCTATGGAAATCAGTGCACAAATCTTAAGACTTTTAATGTTGCTGGAACTGGACACCAGTGTGTCCACCACCAGGCCCTCTCAAAAATCCAGAGAAGCCCAGGCCACTTCCAGTTATTAAAACCCATAAAAAAATTAAAAAATGAACAAGACATAAAAACACTTAGATTATAATACTTTACTATTTGAAGCACCATATTATTAATCTCTATTGCCACTCTGGGCCCCTTTTGTGAGGAAGGCTGAGAGATAAACTTTAGAAAATAAAAAAATAAATTTCAGCACGCAGCATATCTGGAATGAACAAACAAAACCAGAACAATCCAGACCTTGTGCTATAACTCAGTAGCATTGGGCCTTTTGTGAAACCAGGTTAAGGATGGGTACTTGCACAGTTGTGCCCTGCTACTAGCAGACTGTAGGTTTTATAAATACATACAGAAATAATTAAAATCTAAGGGGTTTAGAAGGGGTAATCTCCTTTCAATAATCTCTGCCACAAAGCCTGTAAAGTCACTGCTGGCAGAGAGCCCAAATCGGACCGGCTGTTGGATATCAGGATAGCACGTGCAGCTCGGAGTCCAGAGAGATTAAGTGAAATCACTGCCCTGCTGGCCCCTCAGGCAGATATGAGGCTCTAGAATATGATCTTCACTGCCTAAAGTGAAACCCCATCTAGGACATCATTCTTGCACCAAAGAGCAGATCAACGTTCAGCTGATAGAAAGGGATGGGAAAGAAGAGAAAAAACCATGCACTGAAAGGCAGTAAGGAATCCTGGAATGAATTCAGGTAGGCTCCTGCTGTATGAAATCAGACCTCTCCAATTATGAAAACAAATATAGCAAATTTTAAACATATTTTAATATAGCTTCTTGAACCATGCCCCAGCTAGCCTAATTAAAAGACATTCAAATTAGAAAATACTGTTAAAATGGGTGGCATGTTATTAAATATATCATTCTACTACTGAATAAAACAGCCGTCATTCACTTCATTTATCTGATGGATGTCTGCCAGAGATGGCTTTGGAAGAAATCAGATTCATCGTACCTGTGATTTAGGAGATTGTTCTGCATGATTCCTTAAAATATGGTGCTTTCTGTTTTGCCAACCTGCTGCTTTTGCAGACTCCAAAAAGGCTATTTAAGTTTGGCTCCTTAGGAAGATCTTTAGTGAATTACTATTTTTATTCTTGGCTTAGTAGTTACATCAGCACTTCCCATACTCATTATAGCTGAAGCACCTGTATATTCCGAACTAAAACTGGAAGTAAAATTCACTCCAAAGTGTACTTCAGAATGCGTCAGTTATTGTACCATTTCCTTTGTTCCTATTGGAATGTGGGAAAGCCTACCAGAGTAGCAACTCATGCACAAAGGCAGCAGGTAGACGTACATAATTTACATACATAATTTGTATGATGCCTTTCCATAGTTCAAACCATGCTCAAGGCGGCATAAAACATAAAAAATACATACAAAAATTGCAAACTCTTCTCTTAAAAATCATATCCTTCATGTTATTCCTATGCTTCCTACATCCTTTGGGGATGTCCATTGTCAGCATAGAGGCAGGATATTAGGTAGCCAATACTGTATCTCAGATTATCTTGCCCATACTTGGTTTATTAAATTAATATATTTATAACCTGCCTTTCCCTCTAGTTGAGATGCAAGGTGCGTTACAACTTTAAAAAAAATCAATGATAAAATACAGAATGATAAAAACAAACTAGTTAAACTGGTCAAAAACTAGAAAATATTTTGATTGACTTGAGAGGTGTTGCTCATGCACCTACTGGGAAGATCAGTGACATTGGCGAGCACAAGAGAAAAGGTCTTTTCGGTGGTGGTCCACAGCTGTGGAACTCCTTCCAAATGATTTACACCTTGTTCAGGCATTTAAGGGAAAGCCCCAAAGACCTTTTTCTTCACTGCTACCTTCAGTTAACGTTTTGAATGACTTAACCAGAGCAACTTTGTTTAGTAGTACAGTGATACCTCCTTTTGCGGACAGGATCCTTTCTGGAGGTCCGGTCAGATCCTGAGGTTTCCACAACCGCGCGCATGGCGGTAGACCGCTGCTGTGCATGCAGCAAAACACTTCCAGGTTTGCTGCTTTGGCAACCCGAAGTTTACGTTACCTGAGGGTAACGTAAGCTGAGATGCTACGGTATATATACTCTTCTGATGTGCGCACATAGCCAATGTTTCTGTATCATTTATTTTGCTGTACATTGCTTTAGGAGGGCATGTCTAAAATATGCAACTTACAAAAACGCTTTTAATTAAAATTAGGCAAATAGATACCCTGTGTGAGGACTCAGTGGCTAGACATTGCTCACAGCCAAGGGCTTAAAGGTAAAGGTAAAGGTACCCCTGCCCGTACGGGCCAGTCTTGACAGACTCTGGGGTTGTGCGCCCATCTCACTTAAGAGGCCAGGGGCCAGCGCTGTCCGGAGACACTTCCGGGTCACGTGGCCAGCGTGACAAAGCTGCATCTGGCGAGCCAGAGCCAAGGGCTTAGCAATTGCCAAAAGGACAGTCGGGAATGTCTCCAGCACCCCTGCCAGACTGGCTAGCAAGCCACACTGTGGTTGCCTTTCCCTGTAGGGTTTACTTGCTTGTGTAAGAAATTTACAGGTACAGTTCCACCAACTCAGTTGAACTGCAGATTACGACCTGTCCAAGCCTTTTGCACCCCTCTCCTCTTGACTCATCAAGCTCCCTCCCTAACCCAGCAACCTTTCCCTCAAACTCACCACTTCCCAGGTTTGGTTTTGCTGTGAGAGATCACAGCCAAGGATAATTGATGAGGTACCCATCCGTTCCTACAGGTGGATAATTCTGTTGTGGCAGAGCATAATTACCCAGCTACAGAGCAGACTGATTGGAAAGAGGCAAGGCCAGAGCACTGACTCATGATGAGACTGGGTTCTTTAGTCTAACAGGAGCCTTTCTTCAATAAATATCTCACAGTACCCTACTGTGCAGAGTTTGGAAATTACATAGTTAAGAGCAGATGCTGTACTGTTTGTTTTATTTTTAAAGTACAGTGGTACCTCGGGTTAAGTACTTAATTCATTCCGGAGGTCTGTACTTAACCTGAAACTGTTCTTAACCTGAAGCACCACTTTAGCTAATGGGGCCTGCCGCCGCGCCGCCGGAGCACGATTTCTGTTCCCATCCTGAAGCACTATTTCTGGGTTAGCAGAGTCTGTAACCTGAAGCGTATGTAACCCGAGGTACCACTGTAAACACATTCCCCTAGTGAACTGCCGGGGCTTAAATGAGGCCAATTTTCTCTCTCCGCACTTCATCCTCCCTGGTTTAATCACATAGGTCCTGGAAGTCAGTGAGCATCAGTTCACTTTGGACCATTTTGGATTTTAAAAAATGCATTTCCTTTTAATTTACAACTTTCGTGCTTTTACTCATCAGGGAACCCTCTAGTATGCAGAAACCATTCCCTTATTTTTGGTGGCTTTGTTTCACTTCCAAATTGATAAGCATGAGACTACTCAAATTCAGTATTAAGGACTGCCAGGAAACTGAAAGATTGCAATGTATCCCTAGTTGCTGAGGGCTCTGTACCATTCACTTCATTTGCATGAAGCACAAAAGGGTTTGAGTAAAGCTAGAAGGGGGAGATGCTGAAAGGAAAACAAGTGACTGTTTGAATAAAGCAGGGATGTGGAAACACTGAAGTTTTAACGAAAATATTTTAACAAGGTGAAATAGTAGAGATGGATACAATAGAGAAGCTAACACCTAAAAGCTTACACAACAGAGCCTTTCCAGACTCTTAATGTACAGTACTGAAACATTGCTTTAAAATGTTGCTCCCCCTTCAGTGTCATCCCCTGCTAACTCAACCCAAACTTCTCTTATTTTCAACCACTGCTTTTCCCCTGTCACTGTTCTCTCTTCCCACTCCCATGCCTGTTGTGCAGCCTTCCTTCACTTTCGCTTCCCTACCCTACTCTGAATTCATGCAATTCCAGGGTTGTATTGAGGCGCTGTAAATCCTCCAATGAAAGCTATGTGATGGCATTATTATATTTTTATCATATAGAGAGATATGCTAGCTAGGGTGGCTAGTCTGTACTCGCCTGAGAGGGTTACCCATTGAGCTCAATGGACTTATATAGGAAAAGGCACATAGAGGATTGCACTGCACACTCCTACAGCTTTCAGCTTTTCTCTTGATTCACTGTCCTCCTGATTGTCTCCTTGATTATCCTATATCAAATCCTGTAAACTATTTATTTTAGACAGACACAGAGTAATAAATGCTTTCCATGTTTCTAATGTTACTCTTGACACACACACACACACACACACACACCTTTCCCTCTTTTTTTGAAATTTCACATAACTTGAAAGTCTTGAAAGACCTACATTGGCTCCCAGTACGTTTCCAAGCACAATTCAAAGTGCTGGTGTTGACCTTTAAAGTCCTAAACGGCCTCGGCCCAGTATACCTGAAGAAGCGTCTCCACCCCCATTGTTCTGCCCAGACGCTGAGGCCCAGCGCCGAGGGCCTTCTGGCGGTTCCCTCATTGCAAGAAGCAAAGCTACAGGGAACAAGGCAGAGGGCCTTCTCGGTAGTGGCACCCGCCCTGTGGAACGCCCTCCCATCAGATGTCAAAGAGATAAACGACTACCTGACATTCAGAAGATATCTGAAGGCAACCCTGTTCAGGGAAGTTTTCAATGTGTGACATTTTAGTGTATTTTTGGTCTTTGTTGGAGTGGCTGGGGAAACCCAGCCAGATAGGCAGGGTACAAATACTAAATTTATTATTATTATTATTATTATTATTATTATTATTATTATTATTATTATTTCAGTCTTGCATCAAATGGTAGAGCTGATGTGACAAAGTGTATTTGGGATGCTTGGACTGAGGAGATCTGTGCTCAGATCCCCTTTGGCCCATGAAGCTCACTGGGAGGGCATAGCTTAAACTACCACAGAGGGTGGTTGTGAGGATAAACAAGAATAACAACAGCTGGGATTCTGAGAGCTACTTAAACTCATTCAAGGGGCTGTGCAGATGCTACAGTTCTTTTTAAGGACTTCCAGTGCCTATTTCTATTTAAGAAAAGCTTAAATATTACGTCAGCTGGGGGAAGCAAAAGCTCTAGTACATATAGTTAGCTGAACCATTGTTGAAAGGAATATAATGTTATGTTTGAAAATACAGGTCTCCAGACCCGTACTGCGTTGAAAGGGTTAAATTTCCAAGCTGTAGCAGCAGATTGTGTTTTCCTTCTATGATCTGGGCTGACAAGACATCAGTATTCTATTCATCTGTTGGGAATTAGGCTGTTAATCCAATCAATGACTCTTGAGTGAGCTGCGGCCTGCCTCCCCACTGGGGAACAATCGGATCAGACGGCAGATTGTTTAAGAGCACAACGCTGTCCCAGTGTCAGGTGGAATTCTTGAGCGTTCCCTGGTGAATTGGAGCTGGGGGAAACTGTCTCAGACCATTTATCCTGCTCTTTAAATAACCAGGTACCTGCCTCATCCATACTAAAGCGATAAGCAATTGGGGAAGGCAGAAGGGAGCCAGTGACTAAAATGCTGCAAAAGGGGCTGCAGGAAATGGAAGAGGGGCTTCAGATTTAAGGCTCCCTGTTCACTAAGCATGTTAAAGAAAGGGATCGCCTTGATGTCCTGAACAGATCTTGGGGGTAGGAGGGGAGGGGCTGGCAGCGTTACACGCTTTGCTTGCCATGAGAATTTCCTTTTGGAATTGGAAAGGCGAGATATAAATCTCGCAGGAAATAAACATTTGGTATAGCACAATTGTCATACAGCTTGGATCCTTTATGTTTTAGAGAACTTGGTGCTTTTGGGGGGGAGGGGGTGAATTATCAGCTAAGATTGCACCACATCAGGTGCCTGTTGATAAAATGTTTGCATTTGAAATGTTGCCTAAGAAGGGGCTAGCTAGTTCCTCATCCGTTGGATGTAGTTTCGATACGCTGATAGGTCCGAATATGTGAATTTAACCTCCCTGCACAGAAACAGGTTTAATTAGGACACACAGAGAACTCCTTTGAAGGCACATTATGTTTTTCAACTGCTGAAGCCCTGCCAGCTATCTCTGTTTCAGACTACCTGGAAACCACTTCTGTGTTCTTCAGAAGAACAGCAGAGTTTAAGTGTAATAAATGAAGTACAATATAGGAACCCCTGCCATCTGGGCAGCCCACTTCTCTTTTCCCTTAGTCACATTTGTGCATTCCCAAATGAGTCCTCTGAATAAGTAGGCAGCTGAGGAGGCAAGGCTATGTAGATGAAGAAGACTGAATCTGCATAAAGTCAGACAGCTGTTCTTGCCGGTTGCCAGGTGGCAAAGTCCAACAAGGGTGTATATGCACTTGGATCAAGTTGAAGAATCTCCTAATCTCCACCTACCTTTTGATTTTGTTTCCTCTGAGATTCCTGGCTCCCCCTCTGAACGCAGAGAGTCCTTCCTTTTCATATGTGCCCCACCAGCTGCATCTGCTTCCTAGTTCCCTTGATTTCTTTGCGAATAAGGCTCTGCTTAGTGCCAAGGAAATAACTTCAGGCTGCTGTACAGTGGTACCTGGCAAGACGAATGCCTCGCAAGACGAAAAACGCGCAAGACGAAAGAGTTTTCCGTTTTTTGAGTCGTTCCGCAAGACGAATTTCCCTATGGGCTTGCTTCGCAAGACGAAACATCTTGTGAGTTCTTGCGAGTTTGTTTCCTTTTTCTTAAAGCCGCTAAGCCGCTAATAGCCATGCTTCGCAAGACGAAAAAACCGCAAGACGAAGAGACTCGCGGAACGGATTAATTTCGTCTTGCGAGGCACCACTGTATCTTGCTCCCTACCTCCTAGGTGTCCAGTATAAGGTAGCTGCCCACCATCTCCCTGACGAATTCACTGCTTCCCTTATGACTGCCCTCTTTCTCTGCTCTGTTAACAAAACAAATCAACTTTCCTCCAGCACCAGCCTTTATAGCAGAGGCTCAGAAAGCCAGCAATGAAACACAAACATTTAAAAAAGGATTCAGGAAGCTACAAACGAATTAGCCTGCAGTCTTTTCCTAGATAGAAGTCATTAATCACCGATCTTTTAAAGTTCTATGTCTAGTTATTTGTTTGTTTATTTTTTTCAAAGCATTATACTCCACTTTTCACCCAGAGTGACTTTCTATAAAAATAGCACAGTCCTCACCCTCAGGCTTACCTTCTAAAAAGACATGACACATAAGGAAAAAAGAATGGGGAAAGGAGAACAAGCAAACTCAGACACTAAATTCTTAATGGTATAAGGTGCTTACATTAATGCCTTTGGATGGAGGTGGGCTGTTCAGTTCAAAAACAAGCATTGGTGGCCCCTGAAAACTGCTGATCATTGATCCTTGTGGTACAATGGGTCACTGTGTCTGGTAACCTGAAGGTTGGTGGTTTGAGCCCAGCCAGGGTGGGCTGTGGGCAGTATCCCTGCTTTACAGAGGGTTGGACGAGATGAGCCTCTGGGTCCCTTTCTACTCTACAGTTCTACGATACTAGCCTTCCTGAAAGTGACTGTAATGCAGCTGGAAATTGCTGATATAACAGGGTGGGGTCTAGCTGAAATCTGTTAATCATCATCATCATCATCATCATCATCATCTGTTGGTTTCTTGTCAATCCCATTGCATCATATAGGTTCACAGGTGCTCAGTTGATGCAGTCACCCCTGCAACAGATGGCCTTGCTACTCTTTGTCACAAGGCAGGAGGAACTGGTGACCTCTGTCAGTGGGGAGGAGGAGCCCAGCTGGTGAGAGTAGCAGTGAATGAAGATGGGAGTCCCACACTGGCTGTTGCTTCTTCTTTTCCTCAAGGACAGATGGAACAACAAATATGGATAAGACTGATCTGGTTAGATATTATATACATGGACTTTAAATAAGCCTTTGACATGTCCCTTATTAAAGTAAACTTGGGAGTCATGGGATAAGAAGGTAGCTCCTCGTAGGTATTAGTAGTAGTTTAAACAACTCCAAACAGAGCATAAGATTAAATTGACATTTCTCACAAACCAGGAGAGTAAGAACTAGGATCTTCCAAGGATCTGTATTAGGTGTTTGGTTTCTTCACAAATGATTGGAGTCAAGGCGAAGTAGTGAGATGATCAAGTTTGCTTCCGATCCTAAATTAATGTAGTTTTTGTGGAGGGAGTGTGCTTTCTCATTTTCTCTAATAGGACTCAAAGGGTGATTGTCGGAGAGGCTATGTCAGCTTCTTGCAGTTGACATGTAAGTTTCTTCACTGTTTGGTGCTATCACTGATGTCTAGCTCCCATATGAGACCATCCATTGCTTTGTATTTGGGTGTCATGACACCGAGCTCTCTGTATTTTAAACAAAGTATTCAGAAGTGGCGATCTGCAAAAGTATTTGGAGGATGCGGTTAAAAACCAGAGAAAATTCCAGTGATGCTGGTAGGGAACAGCTGTAATCTGGGGGGGGGGGAGAGCGATTTGCCTGCCTGTGATTAATGAAGTCTCTGAGACTTTATCTGATCACATAAAGTGCCTGGGGGATTCCTGGATCCAGCACTGCCCTTCCACTGTAATAACTCCTCAGGGCAACTTGTTGCTGCAAATGCATCCTTTCTTCCTGTACTAGTAAGAAGGTTTCTTCTCTAGTAGGACCTTGTTCCTATCTTCTTTTTCAACCTATGATGGGACTGCCAGCAAATGAGCAAAATACTCAGATATCTTATTCCAACTTCACTGCAGATTTGTTTACTAAATCTATGGGACAATCAACTGCAAGGGTTCAACTCTCAGGAGCTCTTGACGTGGATTCTGGTGCCCACCAGAACTTAACTTGCTCCAAATAGAAAAACCTTACAGGACTTGCAGCTTCCACCTTGGTATAAAAATGTGGCATTTAGCACAAGTTGAAAAGATAACTCATAAATTACGTGTCGCAAAATGCTCAGAGGATCCTAAAAAACTTACGGTGTTTGGTGGGATTTTAGCATATATAAAAAGGTAAAGGGACCACTGACCATTAGGTCCAGTCGTGACCGACTCTGGGGTTGCGGCGGTCATCTCGCTTTATTGGCCGAGGGAGCCGGCATACAGCTTCCAGGTCATGTAGCCAGCATGACTAAGCAGCTTCTGGTGAACCAGAGCAGCACACGGAAACACCGTTTACCTTCCTGCTGGAGCAGTACCTATTTATCTACTTGCACTTTGACGTGCTTTCGAACTGCTAGGTGGGCAGGAGCAGGGACCGAGCAATGGGAGCTCACCCCATCACGCTGTTTAACCCACAGTGCCACCCGCGTCCCTTTTATCATATATATCGTACAACAAATATACACAGGACTCCTTATTCACAGTATAACATGAAATTTGACTCCTAATGGTCTTAAGTACTCAGCCACAGACCCTAGGGCTTGCTGATCAGAAGGTCGGCGATTCGAATCATCGCGTTGGGGTGAGCTCCAATTGCTTGGTCCCTGCTCCTGCCAACCTAGCAGTTCAAAAGTATGTCAAAGTGCAAGTAGATAAATAGATACTGCTCCAGTGGGAAGGTAAACGGTGTTTCCGTGCGCTGCTCTGGTTCACCAGAAGCAGCTTAGTCATGCTGGCCACATGACCCGGAAGCTGTCTCCAGACAAACACTGGCTCCCTCGGCCAGTAAAGCGAGATGAGCACCGCAACCCCAGAGTCATTTGCAACTGGACTTAACAGTCAGGGGTCCCTTTACCTTTATCTTTGTTTGACTTGCTTCAATAAAAATTAAAGTTAAAGAAAGAAACACAGTGGTACCTCGGGATGCAAACGGGTTCCGTTCCGGAACCCCGTTCATATCCAGAAGCAAACGTAACTAGCGACGGCATATCTGCGCACGCACGCGCCGCTTTTCGCCGCTTCTGCGCATGTGCATGATGTCATTTTGAGTGTCTGCACATGCACAAGCAGCGAAACCCGGAAGTAACGCGCTCAGTTACTTCCCGGTTGTCGCGGAGCGCAACTCGAACACACTCAACCCGAAGCACATTCAACCCGAGGTATTAATATTTCAGTGTAGCAGTGCTTTAATTATCTGGTGCTGAGAGTGGAGAGCAAGATTCCGTCAAAATTCCTAAAAATTATTTTGTTCCTGCATTGTGCTGGCCTCCCTCTTACTCCTTGCAGTATTTTAGTTTTGGCATTAACCATTGTCAAATAAATGAGATCAAAGATTCCCATGTTTTATGTTTTCACCCTCGTTGTAGCTCACATGAATATTCATTATTTCTTCCATCGCGAGTTATTCATGAAACCTTCATCTTTTAATTGTCCTTAGGTCCACACTCGTGGGCAACAGCAGATTACATGGAACCTAATAAGGAAACTATTAGGAATGGAGGAGAAATTTGGTTTGGTTCCCATTTTAAATCCAGACCTGCCTAATTCATTCTTCCCCACAAAATGTGTGGATAAATCTTTAAAAGTTTTCACTTACCTAAAATTTGCAATGCTGTTTTCCAAACAAAAAAATGGTACCAAGCAAGTGGAGGGGAAAGTATGTATAAAAATGAATGCATTGGTGAAAATTGTTTGCAAAATTGTGCATTTTATGAGAAATCCTCCCTTAAATTTGAATTTTCATGGCAGCTTTTTTTTACAAAGAAAAATCACAAACTGATACAGAAATGTGTTAGACTAAAGACTGGAACAATGAGAAACTAAACTTGACAGATTCATCTATCCCTAGAAGCCATGTTTGTTTGTTTGCTTGTGAGTTGCTGTTAATTTAATGTGATGTAAGGCAACAGAAGCTTCATATTGCCAGCCATCTTTAAAATGGATGACAGTTTGAGAGCTGATGCGAACAACTTATTGGATGAGCTTCCAAGATCGGTGTAATGCAAGAACTCGGCCTCAGTATGGACATAATGACTCCTAGTGTGAAGAAATGTGAAATATAAAATCATGATCAATTAACCATTTCCCCCATATTTCAGTTGTCCTTAGTTCTTGTTGATAGGTACAGCCCCAAATGAGCTACATTTAGGCAGTAATTCATGCTGGAACAGAGCAGAGTATAAATAACTGTGGCAAATATTCCCTCTTCTTGCTTAGTAACTCAAAATGAAACTTAATTATCTTGCTCAATTTCCAAGAAAAAAAGATCAAATGTTGTCACTCTGTTCCATTTGCTTATTTATAGGTGCATTTTTACAGTAGGACTGGAAATTTCCCGCAGTAGTTGCCCAGAGACAATTTATCAGGGCTACACATGGAAAACTGTGTTGCTCCACTATTCCACGCTTTTTTAAACATAAAAAACCCTAATGTGAACAACCTCTTGCATTCCAAAAGTTTAGGGCAATTTAGGGATATTTATATAATCCATTTTGTGTAGTGCTACAGTGCTAGCATGCATGAATCTGAGGAGCTTAGTTTTTGTGTGACTTGCTTTCTTGTGAGCCAATGAGCCTTTCAGGAAGACCAGTAGAATTATGTAGGTGACAATCATGTTATTTCCTTTCAACTGAAGTGGTGACACTTACTTAGGGCACTCTTCTCCTAATGAGTTTTCATGCTGAAATTTCTAAGGATTAAGAATTAGATTTTCTCACTCTGGAGTTGAGCAGAGTCTCTGTCCAGCACGCAGTAGATAGGTGCCCATTAGACACGGAATTTCGGGCAGTAAAATCCAAGGACGTAGCTCTCTGTAGGCAGTTGGAAATCCTTAATGGGCATTTCTGTAGCAGCCTCTTCAGCTTTGCTAGATTAAAATTTTGTTATGTGGAGAATATATATGATCGCTAACACAGCACAAACTCTTTAGCTAGCATTCAGCTTCATGCGAACCCTTGATAGTAATCTTTTATTACTGTTCCGGATTCAGTGTTCTCTTAGAAAGTTGCTTCGATGCAGGAAAAGGGTGTCTGACCCAGCAGTCACAAGTAGCAACAATGCTAAATGGAGAAGCATGAAGGGATCACTGCCATAGGCAGCACATAGGTATAGCACAAAAGAATGGGGCGGGGGAGGCATTCACCTGAAGGGGCTCATTCTTAACCACTGCTTATGGTGTCTGCTGCTCTGCAGCAGTAGCTGATCAGGGGTAGATGCTAAAGACTCCTCTGGTTCAAGGGCCTTGGTCCTTGCCTGGTGGTGGAGGCTTTTCATATTTGTTACAAAAGCCAAAGGGAACTTACCTTCTTTGATGTACAAAGCTCACCTTTCCAGTGAGCATATGGCCACAGGTGTAATAATTTTTAGAGTTTTATTCTCTTGCGTTTTTGCCATCGGCACTTACTATTTATTATTTAGCAGGATTTATATACCCGTTAATCATCAAAACTTTTAAGCTGTTCACTTCAGGTTAGTAGAATTGGATCTGTTTTATTGTATGTACTTTTTGTACAATGGGAAATCGACCATAGTTCCTTCCATGATCTGTAGCGCTTTTATCCAGTATAAAATATAGTAACCAGCTTTTTTGTGCTGAGTGGCAAGTTGCAGGGTGCCCAGCTGCCAGTCTGGTGTGATCATATGATGCAAAGTCAAGTTCCAGCAAAGACAGAACAGAGTCCAAAGGTCAATAGGTGGGGGAATAGCCAAAACTGGACAAGTCAGCTTCCAGAAAAGGTAGACTAGGATTCATAAGAACATAAGAAAAGTCTGCTGGATTAGGCCAGTGTCTCATCTATTCCAGCAACTTATCACAGCGGCCAGCCAGGTGCCCATAGGAAGCCTGCAGGCAGGATTCGAGCACAAGAGCCCTCTCCCCTCTTGTGGTTTCCAGCTAGTATTCGGTATCATTACTACCTCCCAACTGTGGAAGCTGAGCATAGCCATCACAGCTAGAAGCCATCAATAGCTCTCTCCTCCATGAATTTGTCTAATCCTCTTTTAAAGCAATCTAGGTTAGTGGCCATTAGTGCCTCCTGTAGGAGTGAGTTCCATAGTTTAACTATACACTGTGTGAAGAAGGTACTTTAAAGAGCCTAAGACAGCATTGTGAAGGCTGAGATTTGAGAACTCCTGAAGTGGGGCACAGTAGGGGTCAGAAGTCAGAGCAAGTGCAAGAACAAGAGCTGTTTGACAGTGGAACGGACTCCCTTGGGAGGTGGTGGACTCTCCTTCCCTGGAGGTTTTCAAGCAGAGGTTGAATGGCCATCTGTCAGGGATTCTTTAGCTCTGATTCCTGAATTACAGGGGGTTGGACCAAATGACTCTTCCAAACCTACAGTTCTGTGGTTCTATGAAATTAGGCAGATGTGATAATCTGAGAGAAGAAAGGAGGGCAAAAGTATCAGAAAAAAATACTGAAAGTTCAGTCTTTATAGACATGTAAAGGCTTAGGAAAACCAAAATACCCAACATATTTTGGTGATTGATAATCATCCACTGGGGCTCAAGATTAAGGTTCTATCTCCTATCAGAGTGCTTTGAGTTCAAAAGGACTTGCTTCCAGATAAGTATGTACAGGTGGTGACCATTTCGTTCCTGGCACCCACGCATGATCATGGAGTGTGCATAACCATGCTCTACCCTGCCCCTGTTCCACCCTCTTCTGGGTCCAAAAGGACCTGTGTGTCATTGATCTCTTGTCAATTGGACGTACCTAAAATGCCCACTGCCTGTATTGGATTGAAGCCTAAGACGATTATTGTTCATAAATGTCTCTTCCAACTCCTCTTTGAGGCTTTGCCTCTTGTTTTGCTTCATTCAGGCCTGTAAGTGAACCAAGTTCTGATGGTGAGGAGGTTGTTTCAAGACCCATGTAAATGTAAGGTCGCACAGCCCAGCACCTTGCAACCTATTCTATGAATGTTGAGCTTGAGGCTGTGGTTCAAAGATCTGTTAAGAGTTTTAGCACCGGTGGGTCAGTGGTTATTAAGTGCCAAGTTGCAGGGAACCCTGCTGTCTGTTTGGAGGGGGGGGGGCTGAAGCAAGAACCTGGTGTGAGGTCTTGGGTTCAGCTCTACCACACAGGTTTCAATTACTGTTTAGCCAAGGAGGAGGCAGGGGCTCTTTAACAGCCAATGTGTAAGAACATGGGAGAGCAAAAAGTTATCCTAGTCCCCACTAAAGCTGGGGCTGCTCCAGCTACAGTACTGCATCACCTGTGTTGCTTGTGTCACTTGAGTTTAAGCAGATCTGTTTGTCACTATCACCCATGTTGAAAAGATAAGGATTCAGCTAAAATCATCTCTACTGTAAATTTTAGCTGCAGATTTTGTATCTCATTAAACAAATTATGCACAGGAATATAAGTCAAGTGGCATTTTATTTTGTTTTTTATATTTTACACCCTGTTGTTCAACCAGGAAAATAATTCACAGGACAGTTTACAGAGACAGTCAAAACCTATAAGCAATAAAGTCTATAAAATGATAAACCGTAACAATAAAGCATGCCAGCATGAATACATTCTTTTAAGTGCCTGCAATAATAAAAAGATGTTGGTGTCAAAAAGAGAACAAACTTTGTGCCAGGTGAGTCTCTCTGGGGGAAGAGTTCCAAAGATGGGATGCCTCCATTGGAAAAAGTCTAATCCTGGCTTCCTCAACCTCGGCTCTCCAGATGTTTTCAGCCTACTACTCCCATGATCCCTAGCTAGCAGGACCAGTGGTCAGGGATGCTGGGAATTGTAGTCTCAAAACATCTGGAGGGCCGAGGTTGAGGAAGCCTGGTCTAATCTCTTGAGCCTTGGGGGATTACCATTAATATGCAGGCAGGCCCTTGTGGGAAAAGGTGATCCATAAGGGACTTGGGTCCCAAAATGTTTAGGGCTTCAAAGGTTAAAACCAGCACCCTCAATTGCTCATAGAAACAGACAGGGAGCCAGTGAAGCTGTTCTCAATGTGGCATGGAGATGTTCCCTGTACGATTATACCCAAGAAGTAGAGAAAATCATGCCTTTCTTTTAAAATGCATATGTGTGGATAAAACTAAATCTAGTTCTCTCTTTTCCCCCCAGGATGATGAAGGCCAAACAGCATTGCATTACGGTAAGCAGTGAGTGAGCATATTTGCCTATTAACCTACATTATCTGGTAGAGTGAATAAATGATACCCAAGACAGCTACATGTAACAGAAGTAAAGGCCTGCTTAGCAACTTGTAATAAGTTGTTCAAACCAGGAAACATTGCTTTCCAAGCTATGACTCTTAACTTTGTCTGCTTTAAGCCTGCTACAAAGTGAATAATAATACTGCATGAATGAGGGAAATGGCTTCAAATACCATAGGTGTTTTGTTTTTTAATGACCATTGATGGATCTTTTGGTAACTTAAACTTTACTCAGTCAGCCTCTAAAATAGAATCATCGAGTTAGAAGGAATCTTTGAGGACAACTATTCTAACCCGCTGCTCAGTGCAGGATTTGTAGTGCAGGATGCAACAATAGCACCCCTGTCATATGGCTGCCCTGCCTGTTTAAATGCCTGTTTAAACACCTCCAGCTAAGGAGAGCTCACCCACCTCCCAAGCCAATCTGTTCTGCAATTGAACAGCTCTTACCATTAAGAGGTTTTTCCTGAATCTTTAGCCAAAATCCACTTCCCTTCAGTTTCCACCCATTGTTCTAGACTTTCCCACTAAGACAACAGAGGGAAAGCCTGCCTCATCTTCTGCATGGCAGCCTTTCAGATACAGTGGTACCTCACAAGACGAAATTAATTCGTTCTGCGAGTTTTTTCGTCTTGCGAATTTTTCGTCTTGCGAAGCACGGATTTTGGAAAAGCTTCAAAAATCACCAAAGTCTTCAAAAACCTCAAAAAAGGCTACCACACCGCATGCTATGAGTTGCTCCTCAAAGTCAAGTCGCAACTGCACCCCCTGAATGCACCCTGGGTATTAACAGTTTTAAGAAAAAGGAAACAAACTTGCAAGACGTTTTCGTCTTGCGAAGCAAGCCCATAGGGAAATTCGTCTTGCGAAGCAACTCAAAAAACGAAAAACTCTTTCGTCTTGCGAGTTTTTCGTCTTACGAGGCATTCGTCTTGGGAGGTACCACTGTATATGAAGACTGCTTCCATGTCTCCCCTGAAGCTTCTCCAGGCAAAGCATATCGCTCTTCCAATGATTTGTCATAGGACTTGGTTTCTAGACCCTTTGCCATTCTGGTCACCCTCCTCTGGTCTTTCCAGATACGTCAGCCTCGTGAATAAGTCTGCAAAATTACTAGCCTACAAAATGTTTTGCTAGCCTGCTGTGAACTGGCAAAGGAGTAGCAGACTGCTTCATCCCTCCACAGCAGTTCACTGCGTTTCTCTGTTGGGTCCAGAGGAGGAGGCTTCCTTTGTGAGTGCTTAAATACAAGGTAGCGTAAAGGTATTGTCAGAAAAGATAGGTCAAAATAAGCTACAGCATTCTATTGACTTGAATATTCATCTAATGCTTCTCATTAGTTTGCTTATAATTTTGTAATAGAATCTAGACAGCTGAAGACTTATGAGGGTATGTGCAAATAGATGTGTAATAACATTCCACGCCAGGAAACAAAACCATATTTTCCCCTCCAAATAAGGTAGTAACAGAGCGGGATGTTGTTAGATTGACCAGACCTGTTTTCACTGAATTCCATTATGCTATGCACAGTTTTATTATTCAGAAACATTTTATAGTGAAAAAAGTGTATTCCAAGAATTCAGGGGAGTCTTCTGTTGTTTGAGACAGAATGCTTGTATTTCCTTTTATTATCCTTTCAGTATAATAAAGTCTGATGTGGCTAATACACCCAAGGGGTGTCTGTTGTTTATCAGCAAGGAACAATGTTGGGTTCTTACCATTTGAGTTCACTGCCTGTATCCTTGTATCCTGTTTTCTTTGTTACCACCTCCAATAGCACTAATCAAACATTACTTGAAGCCTGACAATATCTTGTTTGTTCAATTAATCATTGTGACTTGCTCAGGCCTGCGCTCTCCTGAAAAATCCTTATTTATTTATTCATTCCTTGGACTGCATAATAAAGTCATTCATTGTAACCAAGACTTGATTGTAGACACAAACCTCTTGTCTATGGGCATCCTTCACCCCTCCTTTGCTGCAGCTGTACAACAAACCAAGTAGTTAGCAAAATCCCTTTACAGTAAGGATGGTGAAATAGAATCTGAGTTTATCTATCTTTTGATGAGGATGTTTGGCCTGACAGCTGTCCTTGCCTCAGCAGCTCTTGTGATTACAGAAAGTGTCAAGCTGCATCCTTAGATGGGTTATAAATCCTGGTTTGTTCTGATTAAACACGGGTCAGAGCCATTCGGAGGTTAAATGAAGGACAGCTCCCCAGTATGTTACCCTCAAATGGTCTGCCTAAAGGGACCCACCCCCTTCCATCCAATATCTTCTGGTTATTGGTGCCCCTGTCACTGAATGGTCAGCGCTAGCACTGTGTCTTTGAAAAAGCTAGGATGTGTGTGGTCTCCCTCATGAATGGCTTGCTAGCCTTAAATTCCCTCTTTAAGACCTTCTCTCTCCCCCCCCCCCGCCGCTTCCCCCCATGCACACACTTGTTTCCCTCAGGGAATGCTCAAACGATTGGCTCTGTGTCTCCCAGAGGAAATCAAGGTTTCTCCTTGGACTTGAAGTCACCTGACTGTAGCGTGGGCTGGCTCTCTGTATCCTCCCGGGTTCTTTCTTCCTCGTTGAAACACCATCTGCTCTGCTCTTTTTGCGCTGTTGCAGGGCAGTGGGAGGGGATGCTGGAGTGAAAATAAATAATAAAAGGAGAAATCCATCATGAAAACCCTGAGGATTAATGGACTTGGAAGGCAAACTGTGCTGAATGAAAATTCATCTTCACCTGTGCCTGTGTCAGGGCTGCCTCCCTGGTGCTTGATAAATAGAAGTTCCCAGGATGTGCTGTAAATCCAACAGCTGTTCTAATCTCCAGGGGAAATTTTGCACTCTTTAGAGGTGGGCTTGAGGCCCTCTTGGGTTTCCCGGTGCAGTGGCAACACATTGTCTCACTTTGGGCCCCTCCGCAGAAATGCCAAATATCTGTCCACACAGCACCTCCGTTTGTAAAGGATCCCTGGTGCCACTGTTGTAGAAGCAAGGAGGCTATTTTCAAGTAGTGCTGCAGCTGCCCCCACTTTACTTACTATGGAGGCTCCTGTTGAAAGATGGTGACATTTGGAGGCTGGATTAATGTCTGGCTTTCTTTGTTTTGGTTTGTTTGGAAATATAATTGAGATAACTACCCTGCCACTACTTAATGCTTGCTCGTTTTGGGCTGCCAAATGGTTAAAATGGCATTGATTAAAATAAACAAAATGTTAACACAATTTTAATATAGGTTATTTTATACAATGCTGAAAGAAACTATATAAAATGTCACTCATTGTTAGAACAAAATGCAATCTTTTAATATTTTCCCTTTTATGGTAACCCTGGAACCAAAAGAGCTGAAAAAAGAGCTATTAACTTGTAGCCATACTGATTAAAAAAATTCCCTTGCTGATTAATCAATGAAGGCTGCAGTCTTCTGCCATTGTACTTGGAGCAAGGCCCCTTGAACACAGTGGGAGGGGGTTCCAAGTAAACATGTCAAGGATTGAGTTGTGCATCTTTAAGGTTATACCTGCCTCTTTTTTATGGGCTGATCCCAACCATAATTAATTTTGTCAGCTGTAAAGGTTCCTACTACCACCGAGATCTATTTATTTCCAATATAGTAATTCTAATACGCCATGCAATCTCTCCAATCTCTTCCCTCCTTGCCACAATCCTATGAAGTAGGTCACTTTTACTTACATTTTCATAAATCTAAAACTGCAGTGTTTAGAGAATGATTTGCACAAGGTCGCCAGTTATGCCTGTGGAAGAATGGAGGATTGAATCCAAATCGAAATCAAAGTGCGCTATCAACTGGGCCACCTTGCTCTACCTTTTCATGTGAAGTAGGTTCTCGTGTTTTTCAACCCTTTTTTGAAAGCGCACAGATTTCCAAGGGCCCCTCACTATGAGAAATGACATCTTGAACCCACCTGAGAATTTTTCCAAGCATTTAATAACACCCTTGTGTTCTCATCTCTTCCTAGAACTCCCAACACATGGAAATTTGTCAGTATTCCGCTAAGCATAGCATGGTGTTCAACAAAAGCGTGGGTCAGACTTCAGATTGCACAGATCTCTCTATTGGGCCTGGACCATTGTTCTTGTTCAGGGTTCCTTCCATTACAGCCTTTCCAGGAGATTGATTTCCAAGCAACTTCACCAATTTGTTGCCCAGCGCAGGACATTCTTAGCATGTAACATTGATTCTGGCACAACTGCACTAGCTACCAAATTGTTTGCTGGCTCAATTCAATGTATTGGTTCAAAGAGCCTTATGTGGCTCAGGACCCAAGAACCACTTCTCCCCACTTCTCTTCATCTGCTACCCTTCCATGGGAGGTTTGGGGGGGTAGTAACATAAGACCTTGCCTTTTTGGTGCTGACAACCCACTTGTGGAATGCTCTCCCCAGGGAAGCATGCTTTATTTTTTGGCACCAGGCAGAAAACCTTTGGCTCTACTCAAGCGTTTGGCCCTTAATTTGAAGAATAGCATTGTGGCTTCTTTTAGTGTGATGGGATCAGTAAGCCCTGATCTGTTTTAACTGTTCAGCTGCTTCTACTGGAGATGAGTAATACTGCATCTCCTGAAAAAGAGAGACCCAGAACGGTCTGTTTGCGGGCAGGGGTATAATATTGGTCACTTCCCTGGTTTTGAGCTGTTCAGCAGCTGATAAATCTATACTAGGTAAAGCACATTTAAGCTACCCTACGCCCAACATGTGGGCTTAAAAACAGCCTCTGGCAGAGAGGGGCTTAACCAGCCTAGTTCTACACCTGGTTAGCTTTTTCTTCCAGAAGTGGAACAAAGATCTCCCACCCTCTTCTGCCATATATATATATATATATATATATATATATATATATATTAATAATATATTTATTCAAAATTTAAAAATAACAAAAAGAAGAAAAGAAAATTACAAAATACAAAATACAAAAAGACATAACAACACCAAAAGGGAAAAATAAAAATATAAAAAACTAATTAATCCTTTGCATAACTTTCTTCCTTTACTTATTTTCTTGACCTCCTCTCATCTCTCAATTTTGTATTCTAATTCAGATCGTTATTTCAGCAAATCCTTCCAACCTTATTTTCATTTAAGTAGTTTAACATAACATATTACAATTTAACATCCTCTCTTTTCGTCAGTTTCATCAACTCGTTTTTACTTAGTCCTTTATGTCATTTCAACCAAAACCATCTAATTTTCTTTTTCCAACATCTTTCTAACAGTCCTTAATTTTACAATATTTTTGAAGATATACTTTAAATTTTTTCCAATCTTCTTCCACTGACTCTTCTCCCTGGTCCTGGATTTAGCCAATTCCATATAGTACATCCTCTTCTGCCTTATATTGTACCACCAGGTAATGAGGACGTTTCCTAGCTTCTCAGAAAATGTCCTGTAGATGGATTGCTTCCCTGTTGCCAGGGCAGTAGGACTACACAGTTCATCCTGTCACTCCTTTGCTAGCTCTGAGGAATGGCACAGCTTCTTGTGGGTCATCTGTGTATTCCTGTCTCACAGGGGCAATTTTGTTTTGCCGCCCAAGGTGGTGGGTAGGTGGATGAGTTGGGGAAGCAGTCTGGGTTGTCTTCACATGGGCCACAATCCTTTTTTTTTTTTAAATAATATTTATTAAAGATTTTCAAATATAACAAAAAAAGAAAAACATCCAAATTTAAAACCTTATTTTCATTGGCTTCTTTCCAGGACTTCCCCTCCCCTCCCCCTCTTGTATTCCAGTTCTTTCAAATAGATTCAACAAATTCTTACCCCAAATTTTAAAATTATCATCATTGGCCCAATTTAAAAAATATTTTCCCATCCCCTAAAATCGACCTGTTCCCTTCCGCGAGTTCCCCTCTTTAATATGCAATACAGATTAAGATAAACAGAAAAATAGAAAAAAGAATAAAATGTAACTTAACACCCTTTGGATTCCAAATTTCCCTCCCCCCCCCCCCTTCCCGGTTGCGTTCCCAATGTCCGTCACTGTCTACTGTCATCCTGGAGCTCCCACATCTAAACCACAGTCCTTCACCAGTCCGCTTTGCCGTCTTTTTATTAGTCTTTGCCGTCTTTTGGTCATCTTTGATTTCACATGTCCAATCTTGGAAGGAGTCTATCTTCCAACTTTATCCAGTTCTTGTTATTCTTGTTGTTCTTATTGTTCTCTCTCCTCCTCTTCCCCCCCCCCCTGCTCTCACAATCCTAGGCACAAAGCTAACGCAAGCCTTGGCTTGCAAGATCTTGGAGTATTTGGTTTGAGAGCTTTTTGCCAGATGTGGTTAGCAGCTCCAGCCCAGACAGATAAATGATTTTTTGCCTAGCACAAGCTCCTAAAATGCTAAAATTGTTCTTTAAATAACCTCCAAATGTGCCGCTGTCCTATTTTAATTAAACCTTTGCTTCCTCTCCCCCCCTGTGTCAGCTGAGGAAGGCAACAAAACATTCAAGATACTTTCTAATTACTACACCTAATTGCAAAAAGAAGTACACCACTAATGTGCTGATTTGAAATATAATTAAAAACAGTAATTAGTGTTCAACAGAGAGGCTTCTTGGAGGTTTAGCTCCCACTGGAAATTTCAGTTACAAAGTTGCTTTTGGGTAAATCTTCCAGCCAAAGCCATCATGCTTTCAGGCTAAGCAAAGGCTTCCTCTCCGGTGTGAGTGAGAGTGGGCCTATGGTGTTACATTAGTCTAGTGTGCAATTCATAATTCTATCCAGTATGAGCTACAATACACAAACCTATTGTACAACATTTCACTTAATATTCCTGGCTCTAATGCATTACAGTCTTCCCGTCTTTTCTCCAGGACTACAGGCAAGTTCTGATTTGTAATATTTTTGCATCTCATCTCTTTGGCAATTGGAAGCTTCTTTAGCTTCTCTACTTCTCTTTTAAGGAAGGAGAGAATAGAATCATATTAATCACCTCTACAGGAAAAGTGCTGTTGAAATTTCATTCCAGTTTCTTTGTGAAGAAATCAGTGCTCATCTACTGCTCAAATTCAAATAAAGATCAATGCAGAGCCAGTTTTTACGTAGCAGTGGCCTGGTTGGAGTTTTACTCTCTCATCCCATGTCCTTCCAATAATGCTAGCACAGGGAAATTTGCATGGGAGATACTTACAGTGCCTTGGATCACAAGATAAGTTTACATACAGAGTGCACTTGCAATCCTCTGACTAAAGCCTTTCAGGTAGGAGACAAGAGGCCTCAAACAATCTAGGGTGGGGTGCAGGGGCTACTGTCAAGAAGAGACAGAAACTTTCCTTCAGTGGGCTCCCTTAAATTAGATCTTAGGATCCAAACCCAATGCAGGGCCATTCTACATGGTTCCTAAGGCGCCTCTTAACCCTACAGAGAGACTTTGCGGGGGCACAGTGTGCTGCTTGGGGAAGGATGGAATGGGCATCTTTACTTCTGTGAACTTCCTTAAGTTGACTTAGCCACAATGACTTGGATTCTAAGATATTTTTCATGCCAGTTTGCCTTATATCAATCATTATTTCAGTTGTCCAGTTTAGTTTTCAAAGCTGCTCACCCGCATTCAATCCCCAGCCAAAGGCAGATGCTGGAAAATAGGAGGTTGCCATGAGAGTAAAATTATCTATGCTGCAATCGGTAGGTTTCGGCCAAGTGGTCTCCCTTCCTGCTTCATTCACCTTGTGTCCCCTATAAATCAGGCAGACATGTCCAAAAAAGGGGCAGAAAAAGACTATTAGATGCATCATATCAGCTGCTACAGTCAGCCTTCTGTTCCACAAGCTATGGAGCAACTAATGGAGGGATACTCATGGGACATGG
This sequence comes from Podarcis cretensis, assembly GCF_951804945.1. Lineage (NCBI taxonomy): Eukaryota > Metazoa > Chordata > Lepidosauria > Squamata > Lacertidae > Podarcis > Podarcis cretensis. The sequence continues at coordinate 95,134,270 of NC_137175.1, forward strand.
CCTTTGCCATCAGAGTTATGAATGCTAGGTGGTTCCATGAACCTTTATGAATCCAGAAAAAGTAGCAGTTTTGTCTATAGCCAGAAGTATTATGTCAAAAGGCATCTGCTGTGGGGGGGGGGACGGCACACACACTGCTTTACTACCTCTTTTGGAAGGCCTTGATCTCTTAGCCACTTCTTCCTAAGGCTTCAGGTCATGAGTTGTGGGTGATGGCAGCATTGAGACATTATGCACCACAATTGCCACTGTGCCTGCAAAAGATGTCCCCCCTTTGCCTAGAAAAATTTTCACACCCTGAAATGTCTTACCTGCAATTTGTCTTTTTATAAGGGTGAGCCTTAAAAAAAATGTGTTAATGGTCTGGTAAAATAATTCCATTTTTTAGATTGCTCAAAAGTCAGGAAATGTCAGAGTCAAGGTTGGTCTCATGTTTCCTCTGAAAGGTTACGATTTAAATTTAATATCCTGCATCTCTTCCATCCTCCTCCTCTTTCGTTTCAGCAAGCTATGTTTTCCTGGCTACCTGTGAAGTAATTTTGCTGTAATATCTATAGTTAATAGCAGAGGTGCCATAGTGTTCTCCAAGATTGGGCTCTGTTAGTTGGTTTTTTTCATGTTCAGACTTTTATCCCATTCCTTTCTAGTAATAAATCAAGATCCAAGTAATCATTCCTTACTAACTACTGTCAAAACTGTGACCTGACATACATTTTAAGAAACTGAAATAGTGGTTCTTAGGCATGTCGATAGGATGTGGAATATCAATCTTCAGCAGAGTTTTCTCTGCTTTGCCAACTTCGTTTTCCGTTTGGCTTTAAAACTCTTTGCTTCTGCAATTCTGAAACACACCACTCATCAAATGTTCTGTTAGCCACTTAAAAGTAACCTGTGTTTTTTCTGTTCTTTCCTCTCTAGCTTCCACCTGTGAGTTTTCTGACATTGTGAAACTGCTCCTGGAGTCTGGAGCTGACCCTACTCTTCGGGACACAGAGGGCTACTTGCCTGAGGAGGTAACGGACTGTAAAGTGATCACCTCCATGCTGCAGGAGCACACAGCTGGCAAAGCTTGATTGAAAGGCCAAGGAAGTGCAGGTAGCCCCAGCCCAGGGCTCTCAAAATGGACGAAAAACTGCAATAAAATCATCCTATGTCCACATAATCAATATGCATGATGTATGGAGACTGGAATCTGCAGAGCAAAGAAGCTTATTTCTGGGAGCAGAAAACAGAGCAATGCAATATTGCACTGAACAACACAGGTCTGCGTATCTGTGTTGCCTGCCTGGCACAACACAGCCCCAGCCATAGGTTGTGACTTGTCATTTGCTTGACAGACCCCTGTTTTTGTAGCCCCAAATTAAAAAGGAACAGATCTACTCTGCTTCTGGTGGCCGCCAAGCATGGCTGATGGGATCTTTCCTCTTTGATAGGTCACAAGCGTTGTACGCTTTGTGCAGCCTGAGGCTCGGTTTGCATGAAGCAGAGTTTCATCATGAATCTCGAGGTTAACTTAAGGGAGCAACTATCTTATGAATGCAATCCTGTATGTGCCTACTCAGGAGCAAGCTTCCTCTGTGGGATTTGTTTTCCCGAGTAAATATGGACAGGATTGAATTGCAAGACTTATCTGCTCTTTTCCAAAATGCAAGTTACTAGTAAGAAGGGAAAGTCTAGCTGATGGGCAAGGGGTGGGGAGAAATGAGCATCTTTACAAAGCTGATCTTCCCATGACAGATTTCACTTTTTAGTCCTGTATCACTACTGCTACTTCCTTGAGTAATGGAAGCAATGGAGTTATCTAAGATGTAAGAATTGAGGGTTTTCCTATTGGCTCCTGAAGATCAAAAAGGCAAAACATGGAGACTGAGCTACTGCTTTGAGACTGAGAACTGATGGGAGTGTCCTTTGTGTGTGTGTCCCTCTGTCTCTGTAAAATACTGTCTTGCACGATAAAAGATGTCAAAGAATTGTTTCTGAATTGCTCTTTTTCTTCCTTTCATGTGAAATCAGTTGCACAAACAGCAGCATGATTTTGTGTTGAACATTCTGGAGTGTTACTTTGGGTGTTTTTAATTGTTCTGTCGTGATCACCTCATGTTCTAGAGTTACTGAAAGAGAACTGATGGAGCTATTTAAAAAACCGTGAAGACTAAAGCATCTTTGAAAGGCAGTATGAAATCAAATATTAAATGACTGCGAATCCAGAAAGAGAGGAAGAAAAGTATTACTGATTTGCAGCTTACAGTTTATAGTGCTTGGATTGCTAAAACAGTTTGAGGAGTTGATATGGTAGAAACTTCTCTGCAGAAAGAAAATCAGAAGAGAGGAAAGCTTTTCTCTGGCATGCAAAGTGAGTAAGTATGCTGGTAACTTTGTAGTATCCACCAGTGTCCACTGGCTGGCTGAACATGCACAAGAAATAAATAACATTGCAAGAATTTCATCCTTTAGGACTGATCGGAGTGTTCAGCTACGCCCTTAATCTCTGTCACTGTACAAGTAAGTTACAAGTCCATTGTACTTCACTGCTGCAGTGTCTACACTGAAAATATTTTAGTATTTGTGTAGATGCTACTGGAAATGGTTGGTGTAGATGAGGTTGCAAAGCTTTAAAGAACATAAATCAGAGAAGATGAAATGTAGGCAGTGGTGGACACCTATATTATTCCCAGTTTCATCTTTCATAGTGGAATGGTAGTGGCTCTGTCTTTGTGCCTACCTCTTGCCATTGCTCAAGTTACCTTTGCCTGTTGCTGCCTGTCCAAAGACGACTGAGCAAGCTCATTTCCCATCTTGTTTGCTAAGGGGTTTCCTCCCCACTCAGCACCCACCCCTGTGATGTGCATTTTAAACCACATTTTTATTATTTCTTTGCAAGGTTGTACAGTTGTCTGAAAAACATACACAAATAAGAGTGATGGATGCATAACAATCTGTCAGAACAGACTAGCCTTTTCTCAGAACTGGGCATGTTTATCACCTATATTTGCATACAGCCATCTTTATGGCAGACAAACTCTTGGTTGAACTAGCAGTCCCACGTTAAATCTCTTCTCCCACACCAAAAAAATGTTTGAGTTGTTCTTCATCTCATGGAGACTAGATCCAAAGATATGTTTGCTGGAAGCATTGTGCAGCTAAGGTATTGTGACAGCTACATTTTGGTGCATGGAGAAGGGCATGAAAAGTATGGTCACTGCTGCACGGTTGGCAACTACTCCCTCTCTCTGCCAAATTTGTGAAATCAGTCATCAGTTTTGGAATTGTGCTGTGGAGAAGCTGGCAAACACTGAAGAGCATAGCAGTCACCTTTCTGTGGTCCCTTGGCACCACAGAAGCAGCCACTTTGCCCAGTAGCTAGGATTTATTTATTCTTTCGTACTGAAGGTTATCCTTTCTGGCATTTTAATATTTTCAAGGGAAGTTCTCTCTGATGGACATCTTGTGTACTAAAAAGCTCTCTCAAAATAACACATGCTTGCTGCGTGCCCAGATGCAAAGTGGCAAGCTGCAGCGCCCACACCTTTCACAAAGTACATTTGCAGAGCTCAGACCTTAGGCTGTGTTTATAGCACTTTAGGACTGTTTGTGAAGTTGGAGCCCTTCCAAAAAAGAAAAAAAAACCGAGAAGGCATATATTATTGTTTATAATCTGCTTTATTCAGCCAAACCTTTTCCCAAACAGCCCCCTGGATTGCTGTTTAAATCCTCTGGTGCCTTTAACTACCGATACTGAAAATGGTTAATGCATATTCAAACTAAGCCTGGCATCTACTCCAGGAAATCACTTTAATTGAGAAGCATTAAATGTTAAAATGATTAAAATACATAAAGCCAACATGGTGTATATGAAGAGCCCAGATACGCAGCTTCAGAGTGTTCCTTGGCCCAGTATCTCTGAAGTCTGAGCTTCAAATGCTGATACAGTTTAGAATTCCCTGAAAAGAAAATTGGTCCGTTTTCTTGACTCACAGAACTGGATGTCTAGCAAGTAGCGCTCTGACTAGAATGGAAGCAAACACATTGAGAGTCACTGGGGAAGGTTTGATGACTAGATGCTTAATTCTGTTTCTGCTTCTGTAGGATTATGTGTCTTTGTCGTGTGTGTGTGTGTGAGAGAGAGAGAGAGAGGGGGGGGGGTTCCCACCCTATATGAGTTCAGGGTGGGAGAAAACCTGTACTCTGATTCTCTAAAGATTCCATGGCCAGATCAGATACTGCCAAGAGCACAAGTGATGAACAAAAAATGTGGAAAGAAATTCCACATTAGAGCCCAAATAAAATTTAGTAATAGTGACAGCTGTGGTGAAATGTGCATCACTATATGAGGATCATCACCACCAGCAACAAAACAAAACCGCCCACCTCTGAAAATAGAAAAGCATCATGCTTCTCTTTTTTAAAAATGGTTGTATGGACATGGTTGCTGCATGGTGATAACTGTATCTCTGGTGATAAACCTGAACCTATGTACCTTGGGCATCTGAAAATAAGTATCTGATCTCTGCCAACCCTCATAATGTAATAGATTTTATCACTTATCTGTGTTTCAACACGAGGAAGTCTTGATTGAAATTAAACACAGAAGCTAATTAGTCAGTTGATTAGTCTGTTGAAAGTCAGCCGGCCCCATTAAGCTAGCTAGCTCCAGATTGTGTTTTCTGAGATTGGAACCAAATATATGTCCTTGTAGAGGATGTGAAAGTGGGTGTTTGGGGGAATAAATAATCTGTAGAACAGGGATGGTGAATCTGTGGCCCTCTAAATGTTCAAAGAATCATAGAATTGTAAAGTTGGAAGGGTCATCTAGTGCAATGCAGGAATTTCAGCTAAAGCATCCATGACAGATTGCTATCCAACCTCTGCTTAAAAATCTCCAAGGAAGGAGAGTCCACAGCCTCTCGAGGGAAAGCATTCCACTGTCTAACAGCTCTTACTTCTGCGTCCTTTGGAGGATGGAAGTTGTAGTCATAATTCTGCTTAACTTCACACTCTTTTCCTTCATCCATGTAAGGCTGCAGATCCATCCCTCATTGCATAGCTGTCTGAGTTGTATATGGGCATGATGGGATGGGTGAATGCAAACAATTCGCAAGTTCTTGTAACCAGTTGGTAAGCTGGTTATTTATATCATCCTGTATAAAGAAATAAGAGCTTCACTGTGTCCTAGATTTCTACTAAGATACAGGTTGGCTGCTAGCGGGTCAATTTAAGCCAAGTGCTAAGTGCTGGTCTCTGTCTAAAACCTTTTCAGTTGTGTGGTGAATGTGATATATTTAAAAGATCCTTGGAGAAAGTATGTTGGAGCTGTAAGCAAAGTTGCTTGGAATTAAACTATTGATACAACACAGAAAAAGGCACTTGAATCCTAAAGAACTTTTCATATTTATTTTACATAGAACTTTCTTTTTTTACATACAACTCATGCCAGCACACATGAGGCATATACGAAGAAACTTGCCAGGTTTGGTTTTGTGTTTTTTTCCAGAGACACATGGCAATAAATAGGTTTCTTTAGACTTTGCTTTAGAACTGTACAAAATGTATAACTGCAGGGAGCTGTCCGTGGTGGGATAGAGCAAACTGGGAGGGAGGTGTAAGGAATGCATCAGCCTTGCTCTTGTCATTTTTCTTGCTTGAAACTGTATTCAAAACCAAAAAGTGGACAGCTTCATTTTTACCGAGTCCAAGTTGCTGAGTTTGTTCTTGGTCTTTTTCCTCCTCTAAGGAGTTCTGTGCTTGCATGTCTACACAGAGAAGCTATTGGATGGAATGCCTGATGAGCTCGTGACACCACCATGCACACAGTCTGTGTGTTCTGCTCTTCAGGTACAAAATATGCCTTCTTATTCCACAGCACTAGCTAGAAGTCACCCATGTGCTTTAGGAAAGCATTGTGTTTACCAAGCAATGTGAATATGCTAATCCTGACCTCTGCTTTTGCATTATTTGCTTCCTTGTTGCGGTTAGGAGCAAATCCTGTTCGTTTTTTGTTTTGTTTTTGTTTTGTTTCTGTTTTTAAAGACAACAACCAAACCTAAGTGAAATAGACAACATGCCAGTGGTGTGCTTTTTCTTTTTTTAGCTTCAGCCATGGCCAAAGCCCTGCAGCAACAGGTCATAACATACAACATGTTCACACTAAACTGTGAATTAGTCCTCTGAGCACTGTTTCCGAGTCGTGAAATGCAGTGCTCTTAACAGGAAGATGGATTTCCTTCCCACAAATATACCAGCCTTAGCTGCGTTAGAGTGCAGGTGAAAGCTAAAGTCATAGAATAGGAGTTCTGGTCAAAAACACTGAGACCTTATACAAGGCTGGAATATTGCAAAGGCAGGTAAAATGTTATGCTAAGCTCTTCAGGAATTAAGGAGACATGGATGGCAAAGAACATGCAGTAATCAATTTGCATGATTCTCTCTACATCTGAACAATTTCAGGCAGATGTTCTTAAATCCTCCAGAAAATGTCAAACTTTATTAGACACTTCATGACAAAGCGTTTATAACTTATGCTTAATCAAGTTAATAAAACTGGGATGCAAACTGATCGTCTAAATAAAAGTTTCAAGAGCAAACATTTCTCCCATTTGATGTTGTCAGATCGATAAATTGTCATACACATGCGATTGTTGCAGAAAAGTAGCTATGTTGATACCTTAGCAGTGGTGTTCTGGGTGTGGCATCAATGTACACAGATGCCTTTTTGCATCCAGTAGAGTTTATAAGTCCATTCTACTCCTCTGACTATTACACTTGAGGTTTGATTGAGTGGGGGCATATATATAATTTCTTTTGAACTTTGAAGGAAAGATGTAACAGAGATAAAGAATCCAGCCAAAGGGCAGAGCACCATCTGCATGCATGCAGATTTTTGTTAATTCAGCCTTGATTTACACAATTCCTTACTGACTTTGCTGGAGTTGGTAACCAGGAATTGAAAATGAAGTACACAGAAGCAAATCAGTATTAATGTTCATCATTCTCACAAACTTAATAGCCTGCCTATTCTTTGCTGCATCAAATTCCTCATTAAAGATTTGATAACACATTGTAAACCAAAATAGAGTATACCTGTGCCATATGGAAGCTAAGAATTTTAAAGGGATCTTGGCTGGGCAGCAGTAGGATGCAAAGTTTGTTCTGGGTATTCTTTGTGGTCTCTCAGTTTGCTACTGTTTCTGTATCATTGCATCTTGAACAAAACATTTGTCAAATTATTTTTAGCACTGTCCTCACACTTGTAATTTTCACTTGTGAATAGTTCATAATGTATTTAAAGGTATCCTCCACAACATACTCCTGGTTAAATTCTTGTCTCGTACAACATACAGGTTTTTCTGCTGTTCTTCCCAAGCTTATTTTTGCCTCAATGTATGTTTCGTTGTTTGTTTTTGTTCCCAAATGGGTAAAGGCAACCCATCATTGCGGATTTATTTTTTGTTTTTGGGCTAAAGGAATTTTGAAGACTGAAGAGGGTGAAATGGTACAAGGGCAGGTGCAATCCTTGACAGTGTAAAGCAGACTTCCTCAACCTCGGCCCTCCAGATGTTTTTAGCCTACAACTCCCATGATCCCTAGCTAGCAGGACCAGTGGCCAGGGATGATGGGAACTGTAGTCTCAAAACATCTGGAGAGCCGAGGTTGAGGAAGCCTGGCGTAAAGCATGAAATAATGCCATATAGACAATGAGAATGATGGGGGGAAATGGCATTATTGATTTCAGTCAGAGGCTTGCTTTTCACTTAAAGGGAACTATGGCACTTGAGCACATGTGTATCTCTCCCACTGAAACCACAAGGGCTTGAAGGTGCTTACGTTTTGGCATCAGCATGCCATGTGTTACTCATTATTTATAAAAAAAAGAGAGAGAAAATGCCCCAACGCCTACAACATTCACACATACGTGATCTAAACATTGCCACACTTCCTTTTGTCATGGTTCTAACAAAGCCTGATGCATGAATCCCATGCCTTCTAGAGATTTCGCTTGTGTTCAGAGTAATTGGCTCCACATACATGAACATGTGCAAGCATATACCTGCATATTGATAGGCTTGAATAGGATGAATGTTTGCAGGGGGGTGAAAGTTAAAATGAAAACCCCCTGCAAAAAACCTTTTTTGTACCTATTTTAAGTTCTGCAGTCTGTGGCTCCAATATGGATAAAATAGCTTGATTTCAGCAGAGTGTGGGGCTGATACTGGAATAATTGCTTTCTCACTTGAACTGAAATAGAAAAGCTATTCAGTAATGAAGCTGAATTAGTCTTGATATTATAAAGGGTCATGGTAACAAATGACATAGAAATAGTTTACAGAGTTACAGTGTCTTAAAGGAAGATATTGAAAATGTGCATATATTGTCAGAAGTGTGACTGAGATTGTTTAGCTGTGGCACAGTGGACTTAGGCTTGGTCATTTGTACCTTCAGTCTGATCTTCATTGGGTTGTGTGGTCTTATTGTCCGCTTTTACCACTAATAAATGTAGTGGGGGTAAATCAAATACCGACTCAAGGGAAATGTTTCTAAATTTTGTTTGAAAATGAGACAGAGTGCTGGTCAGGAGAGATGTGGAGCTCATTCTACATGAGATCAGTAGTGATCTTTCACATGGTGTACATTGCTTGGCAAAACTGAACAAGTTTTTTTAAAAAAGCAAGACACACAAGTCCAAATTATTACCAGCTCCATAAAACAGAAAGCAGTCTTCGCTTTCCCCCACAAAATCTTGTAGGGGCAACATTTTTCGCAGTGGAGGCAGAATTCCAATTAAATGCTTAAAGGAAAAAAAGGAGCAGTGAATATTAATCTGGAGACTTTCAAAAGATACATTACAGGGTCTTTTTTCATTAGATTGTTTTGATTATGGAATGGCAGCTATGGAAGTCAGCAGAAATCCCTTGCCTAATTCAGTTCTGTTTATATTTTTCGCAATAACATGTTGAAAGCTTTTGCCATGGAATTAAAAACTTTACATATGCACTTTTCCCCTTAACAGCTATAATCTCTCCAAGGGAGAAACATACATACTTTCACACAGTGAAAGGCAGCATGTATTTGGGTCGAGAAGCTGCTGTGTTCCTTTAGCATTTTACTGTGTCTTGTCCCATTCTTCTGTGATTTCAAAAGAGGCCCCCAAACCCCACAAGAGCAAGTGAAAGCTGCTTTTTAGGCTTTGACTGTGTGATAGCTCAGTCGGTAGAGCATGAGACTCATAATCTCCAGATTTGTGGGTTTGAGTCCCACGTTGGCCAAAAAGAATCCTGCATTAGAGGGGGTTGGACTAGATGACACTTGTGGTCTCTTCCAACTCTACAATTCTATGGGTTGTAGTCATTGCTAATATTTCAGTGGGTCTACTCAGGGTATGACATAGTTGACCCTGTTGGTTCAGGGACAGAATATTGAGAGTTTGCACGTGTAAGACTGGTACACTTGTATGTGTAACCTCATTGGCAATCGTTGTGCTTGAGGTGCTAAAACTGATCTACCGGTGTGATCTGTGACTGCTCATTCACAAAAAAGTAATCACATATTGAACACCTATGCATGGGCCAGTTCTCAGCTTCTCGTTACACTCATGTGACCTTGCTCCTTTTACTCAGTGAATATAGTCTGGAAATGCAAGGAAAGACATAGTTCTTCCCTGAGCTATGTCTGCAAACAGTAACCAATTTATAGAAGAAACCGTTAAGAGAAGCTTTCTGTGATTCTCAAATAATTGAGAAGGGCTATAAGACTATAGTAGTTCTAAGGGCAATGCAGCACTGAGGTATGTGAGGCAGGCTTGGAATGTGTATGAGTCTCTAAGAAAGTTCAAATTGTTCACAGAACTGCTTCATTGAAAAGTTAAACAACTCTGATCTCAGATAGTCTATGAAACCCTCTTGACACATCTGGTTTCTGGCTAATGTCTTCCACCATATGATTGTCATGTTATTTTTCTTTCTCAGTCTTTTCATAGTCTTCCCACCCTAGAAAGCAGGGGGGTGGGATCCCATGCACCCCAGAGATGGTTGTTGGACAGCTCCCATTCCTAGCCACTGGCTCTTCTGGCTGGGGCTGATAAACACCATAGGTGGAGGGCCACAGGTTTCCTACCCCTGCTATGAAGCTTTCTTTGGCGGGTGAATTCTGAACAGCTTTAAATCTTCTAAAGGTTTGTCTCCTCGAAAACCGGTAGCAGCATAGCAATGGCAATAAAAATGTGTCATTTAGCATGGTGCCATATTATACCATGTACTGAAATAATGAGACAGCATAGGACTTTGCACTAGATTATAGGCATTGTCAAATTCTTTGTAATCCAATTTCCTATAAACTAAGACTCCTTTTTTCATTTCTGATCAGACGAAATATGCCTTGTGCTTGACTTGTATGCAGATTGCAGCTTTGGAGTAGTGGGGACGGTGTTAAAGGCCTACAGCGGACTTTTTGCCCATGCTGGACCCTTGCATGCTCACATAGTTGATGGGGACTATAAGCCCAGTAAAATTGTGCATTGTGGAGAGATATTTTGTTGTTGTTCTTTTCATGAAAGGGGAAGTGTCCCAAGGTAAAAGGTACTGCTCTTGCAGTGGTTATAACCAGTAATCGCCCCATGACCCACCTGTGGCGTAGGTTTTTCTAGCCTATGCAAAATCAGTTTTTCCTCTCAGCTCCTCTGCAGCACATTGTCCAATTGATCACAATGGTACCTCCTCTTCCCTAGCCGAAAACGGGACAGGCCTGGCTTGGTGGCTGGGAAGGGTTTGAAATGTAGGAGATAAAATTGTATCTGCCTTGTTTTGGGTACTGCGCCTTGCCAGTAGGTACAGAGGCTGGGAAAAGAGAGGAAAGGGCAGCAACAGCCCCTGTGATGCTGCCAACTGCAAATGCTTAAAGGCTGCAATGTAGGTAGGAAGTAAAACCACCTGTGGCTGCCCCACCATTTATCCTGCATAAGGCAAAGATATACCGAAACAGCCAAGTAAATGTGAAGCTGCAGGACTGGGGGAGGAAGAAAATACAAAAGGGGCGGGGAAGGGGGGAATTGCAATCTCCCAATAACTTTCCATCCCTTCAGCAGTCAAGTCTGGATTTAGCAATATTGCATTTCCATTGGTTGATTAGAGGTGAGCAAATGAGGACAGTGGCCATGCCACATGAGAGCTGATGTGGAGCTGCCAAAGGCCAAAATGTTTAGTCATTTCAACATGTGCTAGTGTTGCACTCAACAGCAGAGCTCTATGGTAAGAGTCAATAAACTCTTATTTACTACAGCTGGCACCCCTAAAGTCATACAAATACTATACACACCAATGTGCTCTGTTCAGGAGCAGTGCCTCCTATGTCCCACTCTTTCAGACAGAAAGCAAATATATATCTTAATACCATGTTTTCTTTCAGCTCTACAGGAAACAAATAGTGGATTCCCATTCTAAAATAATGGAAATGTTCTCGGAATGGCACGCCTGTGATCCTTGAAGTCTGATTGCCATCCCTCAGTGGGTGTTGGTTTTTTTTAGTATGCTTTCAGGCCCCAAAGAGCAAGTGGGGGTATGGCAAAATTGAAGGGATCGCAAAATTTTAAAAAGGAGGATGATCCATTTCATCAAGCCAAGAGGCAGGGCTTGTTGGAAAGTCTGGATAACCAACGCTGCTTCCAGTAGAAATATCAGAGGTTGGGCCTCCAGCCATAGCTCTGAGTGTCTGACTCACCCCCTGCCCTCCATGTGCCATTATTCCTAAATTATTGTCCATTGTGTAATCCAGGCCATTTAGCAACGGAGTGTGTGATGGAAGGGATGATATAGAAGCGGGAGACTGTGGGATTCCGTAGGGGCTTCCATCCCTCAAGTCCTGATACGATTGTCCAGTCCCATCCATTGAGAAAGTACCGTTCATTAGCTGTCCACTAGCCACCTCACCAGCATTGTTATAAATTCTGTTGTTGTGGCCAAGCTCCGAGAGGATTTGGTCTTCTGTAAACAAAGCAAGGAGAACAGCATTTTAAGTGCAGCAGTAATAATAAGGGTCACTGCATACATTTGCCATGAAAGGAAGAAAGAAGAACACTGGTAATCTATCCAATTCCAGTCCCATCCAAGACAGCCAACCGTTCTTAAGTCCATTGATGCCCATGGATTTAAGCTAGCCTTGTATCTAACCACCTGTCTGGTAGCTGTAGGCGACAGAGAATTGTAAAAAAGTTACTAGCCTGGCAGGGGAGGGACTTTCCCTGGGACAGCATAGAAACCCGCCGGCAGGGCAGAACTGTCTCCTCTTCAGCACCTAGCAGACTAGTAAATGTTGCCACAGGCTAGTAACTTTTGTGACCTTATTTTTAGGGCTTATTCAAGCACACTTCTGCCGCATCATGGCTTAAGTATATTTTCCATCGCTGAAACAAGATCAACCCCATTCCAACTGGCTGTAGACCTACATTAACTGATTTCCCTTTCTTCTTCTTGTGGCAGTTATGAAGTTCTGCCAATCCAAAGACTGAGAAGCCTAATACATGCTCCAGTGCCCACTTCTGGAAAAGACTAACCAAAGCAGTGCAGGTGATGAAAGACTGGCATGTTTTAAATGCTCTGACAAACAGTAGTTCTGAAATTCTCAGAGATATTTACATTGCAAAATTCAGCAGTGTGATTGAAAGGTCTATACTGGCATCAAAAGCCAAACTGTAACAAAAACACCCTATTGTACCTGTGTGGGAAATGGTTGTTGTTGTTTTTTTAAAAAATACATTTACTATTTTGACTTATTTTTAAACCACCATTTCTTTCTCACATCTCATTATTATTTGACTACTTGGTTAATCTCTCATCAACTTATTTCTGGTCACTTGCTGATTCAGCTCATATCTTTGTGTATTTAAGGGCATTAGTCAGCCAAACATAAAGTGCTTAAGTCCAGTTTATTTCAGTGGCAGAGTTAAGCCTAGGCTAAACACACACACCCCGCCATTGTCATCAGTGGGACTTACAGGGGCTTAGTTTTTCAGCTGGTGCTTGTTTTTAAGATTCTACCTTTTCATCAGCCACAACTGAACAAACCCATCTTGTGGCATCACTGTTTTAATGAGGGTGCACAGCACCACATAAAAAATGCACACAGAACACCACACAAAACTTTCAGTGGTATCTATCGTTTCACAAGCAGACTTATGGGAAATGCATACTTCCAGATCTGTTCCAAAGGGTCCCCAACCCTCTGGAGGAGATTTGCTGGGAGGAAGAGGAAGTGAAGTCCCATTAATGCCAGCTGAAGGCCATTCCGTGCGCACACAGAGACACCTTTCTACACATTTAAAAGGAAGGAAAAATTCCAAACCTTAAAACAGGGAGAAGGTTTAATTAAATTGGATCTGGCTTTAGTAAAGGCAATCAAGTTTATATGGAGTTGCACATCTGTGAATATCTCTTTACTCTGCCAGATTTTATACAGCAAAGTTCAATTTGTGTGTATCAAGAAATAAGTTCCATTCAGTTCATTGGGGTTTACTCCCAGGTAACAGTATAAGATTCCAGTCTTCAAATGCTACCGGGCAAGGTTCCAGATTCTCATGGCAATGCACAAAGCAACTTGGGTCCCTGATATCTTCAGGACTCTTATATCCTGGCTCAATCACTGAGATCATCTGGAAAAGCGCTGCTTGTTACGTTTAAGAGACCTGAGGCATTTAGTCAGTCTCATGCTGTGGAACACTTTTCCAGTAGAACTGAAACAGCAAGCCTCCTTGTTGACTTTCAAGCCCTTTTAATGCCAACAGGCCTTTGCAGCTGCTACTTATTTATCATTAGGATTAGCCTGCCTCTTTAATTACTAACTATATTGTTTGAATGGTGCTTTTATGAATTATTGTTGTATACCGCCCTTGGATTTTATGATAATGGCAGTATGGAAACGCTTTTATAATAAGAGGGTAAAAATATGTGTTACTTGGTGCGTTGGTCTGGCTCTTCTTTTTTCCTCTTTTTATTATTGGTTACACTTCTTGTTGTTGATGGTTATTTTTTATATTAAAAAAAATCATTTTAGCCTTAAATACCTTAAATAATGGGGATGAGATGTTTGAAGCAGGTAATTCAGGCTACAATTCTCAACATACCCTTGGTCTAGCTCAGGGCCCTACAAGTGCAAAAGTAGGTTTCTAAATGGACTGTGCAGGCAGTTTCCTCACTGATCCAATAGTTTGGGGTTGAATGGTCAGAGCCATTTCAAGACTGCAGTTTTGCAGTGAAGCACTGATTCAGTCTTCCACTATACCACCCAACTGCTGCTTGGCAGGATTTTAAACTGTGGACTGGAGCAACTCAATAACTTATTTTATTTATTTAAGTCCATTTCAAAACAGCTCAATTGTAGGGGGAGGACACAGCATACAAGAAAACTCAAATGTATAATAAATTTACAATCTGTACAATAGAATTGCCTATGGAATTTAGCTTATGAGGAAGCTGTAAATTAGCTTTCCAGACAGTTGCCCTCTGAGCAAATGTTTGTGCATTCTTAAGAGAGGGAAGCATGTTTTGCTTCCAACCTGTTTTGGCTAATGATTTTGAATCCTGTTAAGAGCACAGGTGCTTTTAATGCGAGAAGAATCCCTGTGAAAAGCCAATGAGAAGTGTTATCTCATGGGATTATCAGTACAGAAATGTTTGCAGTGGGAGGGTCACATGACGCCCATTCATTCCTGAACAGGAGCACTCCACACGGCGCCATTTTGCAGGTCCCACTGCCACATGTAGAGCCTTCTCTGCCTTGCAACTCCCACTAATAATTCCCTCTGGGTACTGGACTTTATATCTGTTTGATACTAAAAATCCAATGGTGATACCAGAGGCTCCAAGTTTACTCACCAAAATTGGAAATGTGGTCGCCTATGGGACGATTTACCCAGCCATTCTCCAATCAAAGACTATGCATATAGCAAACTGGTTGTTTTGGTTGGGGGGGGGGGGAATTGTCACAAAAACAAACAGCAAATTCAACTTCCATTGGAGAGCTTCATTATATCAAACAATTCAGTTCAATTTGTTGTTTGAATTGGGCAGCTGCACACAGTGAGGGCATGAAAGCAAAGGTTGGATTTGCTGCCCTCTCTGCTGCATGTAGAATGTTGCATTTGGACTGGGGCATATGCCTAGATAGGCATAACCCCCCACGCAACCCATTCCTTTGGGTGACCAGTGTACAATGCTTCTGTATGGGAGATTCTACATCGAAGAGGGGAAATCCCAAGCCTCCTTCATGCCACTGCTTTTGTAGCCAACATAGACTAAAACATGTGTGGGGAACCTCAGGACTGGTGTCTGATTGCCGTCCTCCAGTCCTCGCATTGGCTCTGCTCTGTGCTTCCCTCCAGGCAATTTTGTCTGGGTATATTCTGTCCTTGAAATCGATAATGCCTCCTACATAAATGGATGGAAGTGTTTATATGTAGAGAAACCCTATGGCAGCCTTTCTCAACCTGTGGGTCTACAGATGTTGTTGAACTACAACTCCCACCACCCCTAGCTAGCAAGGCCAGAGCTCGGGGATGATGGGAATTGTAGTCCAACAACATCTGGGGACCCACAGGTTGAGAACCACTGCCCTATGGCTTGCTTTTTTCTCTTGCCCTGCCCAACACCAGCACGCAGAAGGTTGCCCTCAGTCTGAAAAGAGTTCTCCATCCCTGAGCAAGGGCAACTTCAGGCACAAGCATATGAGCCTGTGGCTCAATCTGCCTTGTAGAGCAAGTTTGCGTTGTCCTGTGGACGATAGCCCTAAGCCTTCCCCCAGTCTCTGCTCTCCCCCATGCTTACCTCTGAAGCTCAGCTCACTATCACTAACCCCACAGTCCTCTGCAGAGCTCTCCTTTTCATGTTTGCTGCCTCCTCGATTCCTCTTAACGCTCTTGTAGAACTGGCCCCAGCGGTGACGCCCAGCATCTTTCTTCAGACGTTTCTCTTTGGCTCTTCTGTTTTGAAACCAGACCTGGAGCCATAGGAGATAAAGGAGGAAAAAGACAAGCATTGGTGAGAGTCCACCCAAGCAGAGAACTCTAGTGTGGTTCAGTGGACAGAGAGCAGCAATTTGATCTCCTGCATCTGAATTCAAGCCCTAATTCTGCCTTAGATATGTTGATTTATTTTGTTATTTTTAGCACTTCTACCCTAAAGCCAAAGAAAAGGCTCCCAGAGTTGCATACAGATAACGACAGAAAGACGGACAGGACAAACAAAATGAAAATGGTGTAAGAGGGAGGAAGAAGCAAGCAAACTCAGACACAAGTTCTTAGTTCCATGGTCGTCTGGTGTGGTGACCAACAGGTGGAAAAGTTCAGAAGAGTTAGCTGATCTCTCCATTATGCTGCAGTCAGGTGCAATGGCTGCTGGAGGGAGAGAAGCCTAGCTTCTTGCAGCGGACCTGGAAGTGGCCATGCATCCGTTTTCTTGCCTCTGTTACAACCACGGTTATGTGACTTTCTCAGCTTCAATTTCTGCATCTCAAAAATATTATCTGCATTGGGATAATATTTCACAAGTTTATATACAGTTGTTTTTCTTTTGTAATAAAACCTCCAGGTGGTTTGCAAAAAAAGAGTAAAAAGATAAAATAGTTTCCCAGTGTAAATTATTGCCATTATTAATGACATTGTAGCCCCCCAAAAATCCCAAAGCAGATTCATATATGGAGTTATTGTTTCTGTGTATTACCCTGTACTTTTGTGCTTTTGTGTTGTAAACCACCCTGTGATCCTTGAAGGGCATAAAAGAAATTTCATAGATAATAAATAACATTCCTGCCAAACCAGACGATCCACAGTGCCATGTGGCACAAACAGAGGCAGCTCCTGGTTTACCTGAAGAGGAGCTCCATGACAATACAAGCCTTACACACGCTCAGTTGATATGGTTAGTATGAAAATCTTTCCCTTGGAGGATGAGTGAGAGTTAACACAGGAGCACATGCTAGGAGGAAAGCCTTGGAGCTGCTTTTGACATCCCTAAAGATCTAAGAGGGTTTATTGTTGTGTCTAACCATCGGAAGATTCACTGGCCTTGCAATTAATGTCACATCCAAAGCTACCTCTGCATATGTTTGAACTGGTGCTGCTTTCTGCGCCTTCTCTGAACATGACCAGATGAAAAAGAGGAGAAGGTTAGTAAAAGGTGAAGGTGAGGGGATTTGCAAATTTCCCCACCCCGCTTGACAAGCTGCAACAGCTGATATTCCTTCTTCCACAACAGATATTTATAAAAGCCCTCAAATTCCATACATTCCTTTCATTCTGTTTCTGCATCTGAGGTCCATAGCAGCCTCCAGATATGCTTTATCAACCCCATGAAGTGCAGGATTGTGGAATTTTAACCCACAGGTAAAGGGACTTCTGCTGCCTCCTGCTTGCACACACAAACTTCTGCATGAGCTCAGCTAATGCCACCTGGCAAGTAATTAATGCTGTAGATCAATCAATTACTTAGTTGAGGACAGCATCTGCATTGTGCCATTTGGCTCACCTGTACAACCCGCATGTCCAATCCAGTTTCAGAAGACAGCTGCTCCCGCACATGCCTCGCTGGTTTGGGGGAGTTTTTATAGGCATTTTTTAATGTTTCCAACTGTTTGGCTGTGATGGTGGTTCGAGGCCTCTTAGCTCCAGCTTCTGAATCGTCTGTAACAGAACAGTTTCCTTTTATTTTGGCGCACAGAGCATGAAATGGAAGCTTAGGCAGAATATAGGTAAATGTGTGCCGTGAGTTTTGAAAGTGGAAGCTGTCTCAGGAATGAGAACAAGGTAAAAACCAGCCTGCGCTGCCCTTTTAACAGTAGGTTGACGCTATTGAGTGGCAATTTAGAGCCATTTGATTGCATAGCTTGCAGAAGCACACGAGAACCCAGACCTTGTTTGTTATCATCTAACTGTCTCGTGCTTTTGATTCTATAATTAAGTAACACTTCAACTGGAAATCATGGATCTCACTGTCAGTTGGATCTGCAAGCAGTAGCACGTGCAATTTTCTGCAGTTAAAACAAATGTATAAACAGACTCCCAAATCTGATTTAGTCTCAGATAATTGCCTATGCATTTCAAGGAGAGCAGCAACAGCCCCTATCACCAGATTAGCAATAAAAATGCTAGTGTGAGTATACTCTCAGGTTGAAGTTGCCAGGCTGAAATGGGTAAAACGTGCCTGTTTTTATTTCTGAACTCTCGCAATATAGCAGCCATTCTAACAGTAGCTTTTTTCTTTTCTTGAAGGACAGAGTGCATATTCTGGAAGAAGCATATCTGCCAAAGCCACAAATTCAAAAATGCTCCACGGACGTATCCTACCTACTCTGATAACAAAACGTATTGCTATAGAAACACAAGTCTCCCCTTCCTTCATATATAGACAGTTTAGCCATTCTGTTTGGTCCACGCCTTGGAATTCCTCATCTCTTACTTTGCAGCTTCTTGGGCTGCAAAACTTTATGTCACTGTAGCCATCGATACCGCTGAGTCAATAATAGAAATTGAGCAATATTCAATCTATGATCTCTTAGCCCTGCCCCCCAAACCAATCCCCTTAGCACAAATAGGCATTGCATCACCCTAGCTAAATTGATTAGGTCAAAATAGAGTCCTTAATTAATGAGAAGTCAGGGCTTGTCAACATGAAATCCATTAAAGACCAGTTCAGTTTTAATTTCAGTCAGGCACTGTTTGGCAGTCTCTGTGGATTCATTAGTGTTTGGTGATCTATAGCCTCTTTCTGTCTCGCTTGCCTCAACCCACCCCCAATTCTGGGTTTTTCACCTACAGTAAATATTGGCATTTTAGACCTCGGGATGAAAAATGGGAGACTCTTTGGGTTAAGGGCCAGATTAAGCTGCTGTGTAAGATACAACTCTGTTGCCTCAAGCAGAGCTGGGTTGCTTTTGGCTCTTGATGTTCCTTCATGCAGAGCATCTTAAACAGAAAATAGATGGCATGCATCCCTCTGTTGCTCACCAATCCCCTGGGAATATAAGATTATTTCTGCAGATACATTTGTGTGGGGGGGGACCCAAATATTTGGCCCAGTTCCGGGAGCTTGCGGGAGGAACTGAACAATTAGATGCTCTAGACCTGCCTCTGCTTCGTGCTTCCATGTACCCTGGGACAGCCATTTTGCCAAAGCTGAGGATGTGCCAAGGATGATGTTATGCAAAAAGATTCAGGCCGGGGAGGCTAACAGCAAGAGAGAAAACAATGTGTTGGAAAAGAGGTGGAGATCCTAGGGTGGCAGGACAGAGCCAGGCCTAGTGAAATGGGCATGTTCTGACTGCCTTTTCCCAGTTGCCTGCACCTGTATTTTTTCAGGTAATATGTGTGTTCCAGTGTGTTCAGGTAATTCCAGTAGGATGTGTGTTCGCTCGGTAATTAATATGCCCATCTATTGCAACTCTTTCTGCGATAAGGAAAAAGAAGTTTTATGTGCACGGAACTTCAGAAGGAGATTTGGTGAGGTACATTAAATCTCGAGAAAAGGAAGAAGACGTGGTTTCAGTAGGACAGCCCTTGAAATCCAAGGGAAGCAGGTACATCATTCAAATGGGAAAGCTACAAACTGCAAAGTTCGGCTTCCAGGCTTAGCTGCCACCTGGCCATGCCTTTGCTGTGTCTTAACACTGTTCATCCAAGGCATTCCTCCTTTCCTGAGACATAGAAATCTCCCCAAAAAACAAGGCCAGGCTTTGTGACTGGAGTATGGAGTTTTGAGCTGGAACGCAGCAGCACTTTGCTCCAGACCTTGCACAGCAAAAGGAGCCAGCCTACAACGTTCGGGCAACAACATCAAGTGGCCCAAGGCAGCAGGAGGGGTGACATGATTGGGATTGGAGAAGAGCAGGAGAGCCCACCGGTCATGGCACGACTCTCCATTCCCCAGCTCAGGAAGACCACCCCACAGTACAGGGATCTGCAGATTTACACCCTAGAGTGGTACCGGCATTTGGTTTCAATTCCAATCACGGCACACTTGCAAATGAGGCTGGCCAGAACTGATGTCCCGTATGTGTATCCATGTGCCAGGATTGGATCCCAGGTTCCCAGAGGGTTCAGTTCCTGCCTTGCAAACAAATTCCAGTTGTCATTTCCCATAAACAGGTTTGCCACCTTTCCTGCTCACATGTACTTAATGCTAACACTAGGTGGTGCCAGAGGAGAAAAGAGGGGCAAGTGCCCCCCCCAAAAAATAAGGAGCTTGCCCCCCACTGCTAGACTCCTGTCATTAACATAATTTTCTTTCATACCTTGCCAACCTAGAAATATCCTTTGCCCTTCCTGCACCTGCCCCCTGCCCTGGCCACCACTGATGTTAACCTAAAAGAAAAAGAACCATTTTCCCCCCTAATTCACACAAGCTGTCCTGTCTGTCCAGAAGCAACTGTATCTTGCCACAGAGAGATGCCTGGCGTGTTTGCTGAATCCCTACCGTTCTGCTTGGCCGTCTCATAGTCTTCCTTGCACACCAGGCGTCCGTCTTCCATGAGGTAGAACTCATCACCTGTGGCCAGTTGGCGATTGCAGATGATGCAGGCAAAGCAGTGCAGGTGATAGACGAAGTCCTGGGCTTTCCTGACCACCTGCGTGGGTGGAATCCCCTGCTGGCACGCTGTACATTTTGTACCAAAACGCCTGCAGAGGAGAAGAACAAGAGACTACGCCTATAACCAGAGCAATATATATACTGTACTTGGTGCAGGGGAAAAAGCACAGAAAGTAGCATTAGGCACAGATTTCAGCTGAACACAATTTTTTGCTCATACGACTCTTGAGCATAGCTGTCAACTGTCCCTTATTTGGCAGGAAAGTGCCTTATCTCACCGCTGTGTCCGGCTGCTGTCCTTTATTGATGATGTCCCTTAAATTTCCCGGGTTTCAAAGGAAGCAGCTCCTCTCCCTCCCTCCCTCCCTGCCGGCCAGGGAGGAGGGAGGCTCCAACTGTGTTGCTTGGCTGCGTTGCTCACCCAATAAGGAGTCTAAGAACGACTGGGAGGTGGAGCTTGCATGCCTTGTGCCGATCAAATTGGCCGCGTTGCCTGGGGACTCGCCTTTGCTCAGCGCTTCCCAGCGCAGAGGTGACGATGGTTTTCCTTGCTGCATCCCCTTTGTCAGGTTGCTGCGCTGTGGGAACCACCGCTTGAGGCTTCGTTTGGCTGCTGGCTGGGCTTTCTGCCTTTGGCTCGGAGGGGCTCAGAAGTTGAACCTACCTGTGCTCTGAAAATCCCTTATTTTGGCTGCTGGTCCCTTATTTTCAAATCTGTAAGTTGACAGCTATGCTCTTGAGAACTAGCCTAGAGTGCAGGGTAATGCCTGCTAAAATCTCAGAAGCCAGAGCCATTCCTATATCCACTGAGAGGTAGAAGGCAGGGTTTCAGAGCCCTGTATAGGTATTTGCCCCTTCCAAGGACCAGCAAAACTAGAATAAATTAGGTAAAATAAAGCAATGCAGATTGGCACAATGCATGCAGCTTTTCTTGGTCATACAGAGTATGGATTACCTGGGCACCAATTTTTATATTAAGGGTGGGATGTACACAGCTCTGCCTGCAGCAGAAAACCAGGATGGAGTGAGTCACTGTTCTGAGCAAGGGAGGCCAAGAGATCCTCTGAAGAAGTACTCAAAATGAAGAGAAAGGGATGTGGACGAAGGGGCAGAGTTTAAAGCAGCAATCGACCCAATTATGCATGACATTTCACACAGCAGGGCTTAATCTTCTTCACTGGAGAGAGACTGGCCTAATGGATCGCATGAAGGCTTGGTCTTAATGGTCCTTTTAACTAAAGCCTATGTGGGCCGTGCAGTTGCCCCCACGAGGACAGTACATATTTCATCCACATTAAGTCTAAATTAATTACGGCTAAATAAATAAATTCTAGCTGGGATGATGAATACAGAATTAATTTAGAATGATGGGGTCTCGCATGCGCCAATAATACTGAGCGCAGCACACCTGCTGCGTAGGGGAAAGGGAGGAAGGAAACACATCCTGGGTGAGATACTGTCCCCCTGCATGAGAGTGGGCCCTAATGGTCTATAAGGCAGTGCTAAAAGCTATGCTATGAATCAGTGCCCAAGACAGATAACAGTCTCAGGAGGGAGTGCAGCCACAGCATGCCAGCACGACAATATGAACATAATCGGCAGAGTCCCAATCCTGTGCAGTAGATGTTTATGCCCTTGGAATTCAAGGATCCCATCTGTGAATTGGGGGGGGGGTCTCTTCTGCGCTCCACAAAGTTGCAAGAAAGTTGAGGGTGCACAAACTGCTCTAGCAAGTAACAGCAACACATTCGGTGCATTGCAATGTTTGCCAGCAGCAGATTTGTACTCCAACCGGCAGGCAGGGGTGTCTTACCCATAGAGGCTAGTGGCATGGGGCGCCAGGGAAGAGGCAGAGGATGGACGCAGCGCCTCCCAGCATCAGCTCGCCACGCTTGCCCGCCTCTGCCATGCTGCCTGCGCCAAAGCAGCACTGCACCCGGAGCCTCCATCTGCCATGGCCACCGTGGCACAAAGCGGCCAGCTGAGCCAGGAGGTGCCACATCCAGCCTCCGCCTCTTCCCCGCCAGAGGAGCTGCCCTCCAGCCACTGCCCGCCTCCTCCAGCCCCGCTGGCAGTACTGTCCTCCCTAAAAAACTCTGGGAAGGGGGGGGCGCCGGAGGGAGCTTTGAGAGCCAGTGTGGTGTAGTGGTTAAGAGCGGTAGGCTCGTAATCTGGTGAACCGGGTTCGCTTCCCCGCTCCTCCACATGCAGCTGCTGGGTGACCTTGGGCCAGTCACACTTCTCTGAAGTCTCTCAGCCTCACTCACCTCACAGAGTGTTTATTGTGAGGGAGGAAGGGAAAAGAGAATGTTGGCCGCTTTGAGACTCCCTAGGGTAGTGATAAAGCGGGATATCAAATCCAAACCCTTCTTCTTCTTCTTTGCACCACGGCGGCAGATATGCTTAAGAAGGCCCTGCCAGCAGGTGACTGCAAAAAGGCTCCCACAGCCCCTTTTGGGTTTTGCTTATTGGGTTTCTGCTCCTTTGGGTTATTTTCAGATGTATACTTAAAAGATCTCCGGTCTACACCCACAGAAAACATAATGTGCAGTTCAACCCTTAAAGTGCCCTTCTCTGTTAGAGCATCCCAAGAAATGCAGGTGTTCCCATCTGCCTGATTTGTAGCTTGCATTCAGTTTCCAATGTCCTCTGCATCGCAGAGAGAAAGAGACTGTGCTCCTATATTCTGGGACAGCATATACCCATAAAGTCACATTAAGGCAACATTAAGGAGCCACATTTATTTTAAGTACCGGAAAAGCAGAGTCATAGCATCACAGTTCAGCCATGCAGCCACTTGATTTTATGGCCTACCTTCCCAAACCTAAACTGCAGCTAATCAATCTGCAAATGCAGGAAAGAGCATAAAAGCTACTTGCAGAAATTCACCTCTCGGTTTTTCTAAGCCTTGACACGTGAGTTCTGGTTAGTATCAAAAGCAAAAAAACATTTACTCGCTAACTTTGGCAATTTATGCACACCTGCAGGCCACTGTCCTACAACAATAACAACATAAAAATGGGAGAGTAGAGGTAAATAAATCTCCAGGCCTTCTCCATGATAACCACCTTTTTGGCTGAAAATAATATTGTATTGTTTTGTAGCATTAATGGATGTCCTCGCAATACAATGAAAAACAATTGACCTGGGGTGTTTAGATCAGGCCTCATTCACTGACATTTGGGCTCTCTTTGTATTCATACTACTTCTCCTTCTGACCCTGCTGCCCTCTATTCCCATCTTTGCCTTTTCTTTAAACAGCTTCCACCACCGGACTTATAGTCAGCATGCTGGTCTTGATTTTATAACTGGAAACAGGACATTGGTTCCTTCCACCCCAGTTGTACACCCAATCCTTAGAACCGGGGGCTTTGCAAGGGAGGGGTACTGGGGGCAATTGCCACAGGGTTTTCTGCATGGAGGGGCCTCCTATATGAGAGAGCATCATCGGCATTGGCATTGCTGCATTTTGCCAACTTTCGTAAGCTGCAGACAGCGAGGGCCTGGACACTTATGTGTTGCCCCCATAAGGAAAATGCATCCCCCAAAATAAAAAAGGAACAGCATGGAGGGAGAATAAAGGAGATGGGTGATCCTTCTGGTTGATCAGCTGAAATGCTTGTGCAGTTGGAATGACTGGAAGAGCGCAACCCATTTGAATTCCACCCATTGTATTTCTTCTTTTAATCGGGGGCCTTTTTTGTTTCTGACAAATCAGGAATGCAGAAGCATGGAATGGCGATGGAAGAGAACTGTTGTTGCATGCCACCCCAATCTCTGAGCGGTGCGAGATTCCAGGGGTTCCAGGCATGCTCACCTAGGGTGTGACTGCGGTGTCTTTATGATATATGGTTCATTTACACATATATACAGTGGTACGCATATATTGAGTGCTCACTAGAAGGACAGATTGTGAAGCTGAGGCTCCAATACTTGGGCCACCTCATGAGAAGAGAAGACTCCCTGGAAAAGACCCTGATGTTGGGAAAGATTGAGGGCACAAGGAGAAGGGGACGACAGAGGACGAGATGGTTGGACAGTGTTCTCGAAGCTACAAAAATGAGTCTGACCAAACTGCGGGAGGCAGTGGAAGACAGGAGTGCCTGGCGTGCTCTGGTCCATGGGGTCACAAAGAGTCGGACATGACTAAACGACTAAACAACAACAGTGGTACCTCTGGTTATGAGCACTTCTGGTTACGAATGCTTCAGGTTACGAGCTCCGCTAACCCAGAAGTAGCTGCTCCTGGCTGCAAGCTTTGCCCCAGGATGCGAACAGAAATTGTGCACTGGGGGCGCGTGCGCAGTGGGAGGCCCCTCAGGATAAGAATGGTTTCAGCTTAAGAATGGACCTCTGGAACAAATTAAGTTCGTAATTAGAGGTACCACTGTACAACCTAAGCCCATGATGGAGGGGTTCACAGCGTTAACACTCTGAGAGGGTTTTGCTTTTCCCATAGGCACAGCTCTGGATCCAAACAAACATCAGGCATCGTGCTCTGCCCCTCTCTCCTGCTTGCTCTAAAAATATCTACTACAAACTCTGCCTTTGCCTTCTAACTCTGAGTCCTCTCTCTTTGGCTTTCTTCATGGCTCATCACCTTCATTTTGTCCTCTAAATGGCTCACCTCAAGAGGAAACTGCCTGCCTTATTTAACTTTTAACATCTGCTGGGTCCAGGGATTAAGAGTCTGGCACCCACAAACTCATAACAGTATTAACGGAGTGCTTCACACCTAACATAATGTACAAAGCCATCCTAGGGGCATCACCAGTAAGCCCACTGCTCCTGAGTATTGCCTACCTTTTGTGTGTGTGTGTGTATAATTAGTTTTTTAACATATCATTTTCAACAATTATTAAACATACTTTTATATAGTATACAATTTTTTTGACTTCCATCAATCACATCTGAAAGTTTTCCAATCTTTTCACTTGAGTATTGCCTACTTTGTGAGCATAAGGGGTAGTAGTGCCATCTTTCTGGTATCAATAGGGCCTATCTGCCGCAACAGAAGTGACAGCTTGGCTCATGAAGGCCAAAGCTCCACCCTGTATATTCAACAGCTTTCAGTTCCATTGAAGCCACTTCCAGGTCGGTTGGGTCACAAGGGCCATTTCTCAGGGGCCAGCAAGCCCTTGTTTTCTCAAACTATGAACAACCCCCTTCCATCCAAGATGGTGCCAGGATGCTCTTCTGGCCCTCTACTCCCCCTGCTGCCAGGAAAGGAGAGGAGGATCCGTTCTAACTTGACACTGCCAGAAGAGGGAAGGCAACATTGATCATTGATTCAAAATAATCATCCAAAAGTTCACTTTGAAAAATCTGTCGCAAACAAGATGGTCCTTTGGAGAACCAGCCACACAGGTTCTTTTTGTTCTGTGACAGGGAATTTTGAAGATTTCAACATGAAAATTGTCAATGAGTGGCAGTGTCAATGAGAAGGTGGCAGTTTAAATAGGAGGCAAACTCTTTGTTTTTACCAAATATTTGAAATACATTTGAAATATTTGAAATACATTTCATGGCAGCAATCTGGGCATAAAGTCCTTCAAAGATTTGACTGTGTCAACAAAATCCTAACAGAGGAAAGAGGAACAGCATGGAAACACAAATCAGTTTTCCCAGGTGATGGCAAACTAACTGGCAGAGACAAATGAATGGTTCAAACATACTACAATCTCTCAAGTGGAACTGAATAAGAGCTCCTGGGTTTCCCCAGAAATTGTGGGTTTAATTCAATTCCTGACAAGACTTTATCACTCTTCCCAAAATAATGCTACACTCAAAAAGGATGCAGTAGCTTTAGTGAGAGCTTACCTAAAAGATCTTCAAATCTCTGTTCCCTGATCTGAAATATTTCATTTTCTTCTTGGATACTGCAGAAGGATGTAATGGACCTGAGATTATTGCATAAAGTAGTTTGAAGATCACTTAGAGTAAGAACCTGGTAGAGGTGTTTCCAAAATGTATCATAGCTGATGATAATCTTTAACTATCTCTGCCTATTTCAAACGGTGAAGGAGAAAGAGAATTCTCTAAATCATATCTTGCGAAAAGTAAATTATGGTAAGCAATGCAGCAGTCAAGGCTGTGATCGTTATCTGCTCTCCCTACAGAATAAGATCTTGAAGAGAAATGTCTCCTGATAATCTCATTGCTGATTTTGCTGCTCAAAAGAATAAGTTATCCAAGGCCGGATTCAGCTAACCTTGCGTGCTGGCAGAAGCCAGTGCAAGGACTCCCAGTAACACAGTGAGCCTCTCCTCCCCCTCTATGTCCAATGTCTCCCCCAAAATCTGCTTGGAAGAGTCAAGAGATCCCCCAAAACAGCAAGGGGAGGGAGGAGATGGGAGATTGTTTTGTCTGACAAACAAAAATGTATACACTGATGGGAAATTCTAATAGTTTCCGATGTTGAGCGCCACCCAAATTTTCTACAGTAATGTAACATCTACAGTAATCTGAATGTGGTTTGTCATTGTGTATAAATATATTCCTTAGATTTGTTTGTGTTTGTTTATGGATCCCAGATGCAGAAGGACTCAAGGAATGTTTGCAAGCGAACTTTATAAAATTGTCTTCAAATTCTAGCGGCATATCTTAACACACTCTTTCTGACATCAAATCAATGTTTTTTAATGGATTGCATGCACATTTGCTCTCTTTGGGGGGTTTTTGCAGCTGGAGGCAGGGAGGAGAATGGCGTTAGCACATGGCAGAGGTTTTCAACCAGAGTGCCATGGCACCCTGGGGTGCCTTCAGTGATGGTCAGGGGTGCCATGGGCAACTGGCCTCTGCCCCTCTTTCCTTCCCTCCTGCCTCTGATGCCCTCTTGCGTCTCTGCCTCCCAAAGGCTTGCACAGCTGTTTGTTGCAGCAGCCCTGGCCACAAGCTCCCCAGGCCCCTGTGGGGCAATGTGAGGAGGAACCTCTTTTGGGGGTGGAGGGGCAGCTCAGAGACCGGAGGGGCAAGCAACAGCTGCCTGGAGGACTCCCAAGGAGAGAGGAGAGGAGGCTGAGGGAACACCCTACAAGAAAAAGAAGAAGAAGTTTGGATGTGATATCCCGCTTTATCACTACCCGAAGGAGTCTCAAAGCGGCTAACATTCTCCTTTCCCTTCCTCCCCCACAACAAACACTCTGTGAGGTGAGTGGGGCTGAGAGACTTCAGAGAAGTGTGACTGGCCCAAGGTCACCCAGCAGCTGCATGTGGAGGAGCGGGGAAGCGAACCCGGTTCACCAGATTACGAGTCCACCGCTCTTAACCACTACACCACACTGGCTCTCTACAAAGGAGGGTGTTCAAGAAAGGGCGAGAGGCTGCCAGCTCTGCAGGCAAGGGGTGGCATAACTGGGCTCCTGAGCCCCACAAGGGTGCCACAGAAAGAATATAGTTGGTCAAGGGAGCCTTGGACTCAAAAAGGTTGAAAACCTCTGGCACATGGTATAGTGAATGGGGAACCCCTCAAAAATTCTGCCCCTGCTCCTCTCAGAGTCATACAGGATTAAATGCAGTCCTCCCTAGATGGTGGCCAGTCTCCTGCCAGAACCTTCCAAGCACCATGATTACACTTTAATACATCTTTTTGCCTCTATTCACATTGCATGAAAAATGTTCCGCTCTCGTAAAAAACATGTTCTTTAATGGCACCTGTCAGAGACTATCAGCAGTCTGGAAATGTGGCTAAGTAAACACGCAATTTGTTACCGAGGGCAGCAACAGCAATTGCTGGACATCAGATCAATCAGTTTTTAAAAGGCAAATTAATAAAAGGATACGTGGCGGCATTAACACATTAACATGGGGAATTCATTCAATTCCTCCCCCAGTTGGATGTCTCTGTGAGTAATAGAAGAGCAGCCAGGTTCTACCTAAAGAGAACTGCTAGCTTCAGCGCTAATATTGCTGCATTTGGCAGCCATTGGGTTTGCAGGGATATGGCAGAACTGGGATGTCAGTCAAAGGGCTTCTTCACACATTAAATGTATGGTGTGCAACCTAAAATGTTTCAAGTGAGTGTTTAAACAAGTGCATTGTGGATGCAAAACAAGCCCTTGGGTTACTTAAAATCTGAGTCAAGTAACCCACCTTTCGAGGCTAACCAGTTTTAAGACAGCATACATTTTCAAGAATTGCAGTCCAGCATTCCTCCTCAAATCCCTGCACTGACTTTACACTAACCCCCCAGCCCCAGTTGATGGGTAAAGGTAAAGGGACCCCTGACCATTAGGTCTAGTCGCGGACGACTCTGGGGTTGCGGCGCTCATCTCGCTTTATTGGCTGAGGGAGCCGGCGTACAGCTTCTGGGTCATGTGGCAAATCAGAGCAGCGCATGGAAACGCCATTTACCTTCCCCCCGGAGCGGTACCTATTTATCTACTTGAACTTTTTGCTTTCAAACTGCTAGGTTGGCAGGAGCAGGGACCGAGCAATGGAATCTCACCCTGTCATGGGGATTCGAACCGCTGACCTTCTGATTGGCAAGCCCTAGGCTCTGTGGTTTAACCCACAGTGCCGCCCATGTCCCTCGTGGTACTGTCATTCAAATGGTGTGCAAGTGATGTGTCATGTGAACAATTATGTGGGGCAGGGATTACCCCCCCCCCCCCAATATTTTATTCATATTGGCACCCCTGATTCTGACTAAACATCAGGAAGAAGCTTCGGACAGTAAGAGCTGTTCGATAGTGGAACAAACCAGATGATCCTCAGGCTCCCTTCCAATTCTATGAAATGTCCTCCACCCCATGACATTATTAGCATTTATGTATTATCTGGAGAATAAGGGACGCAGGTGGCGCTGTGGGTTAAACCACAGAGCCTAGGGCTTGCTGATCAGAAGGTCAGCAGTTCGAATCCCCGCTACGGGGTGAGCTCCCGTTGCTCGGTCCCTGCTCCTGCCAACCTAGCAGTTTGAAAGCATGTCAAAGTGCAAGTAGATAAATAGGTACCACTCCAGCGGGAAGGTAAATGGCGTTTCCGTGTGCTGCGCTGGTTCTCCAGAAGCGGCTTAGTCATGTTGGCCACATGACCCAGAAGCTGTACGCCGGCTTCCTTGGCCAATAAAGCGAGATGAGCGCCACAACCCCAGAGTCGGCCACGACTGGACCTAAGGGTCAGGGGTCCCTTTACCTTTATTATCCGGAGAAGCACTGTTGATGCTTGAAACATATCTGGCTTGCAGTAGTGCCCAGCAGTTGGATCTGATCTTTGGAGTCTCAGCCTACCCAAAATCCAAAAGATGACTGTCAGGGACTCAGCGGGAGCGCAGGGAGGAGAGGAGATGGAAAGCGAGGGGGAGCAATCCGAGGGCAGCGTAGGAGAATATGACAGCAGCCCGATAGATTCCATGAGCCTCTCCAGCGAATCGGAAGATTCACAGAAGGGGGCGCCGATGGGCAGGGCAAGGGGCGACCCAAGGGGGACACCCCAGAAGCAAGGGGCCAGCGGGGACTCCCAGAGCAGCAGTTGGAAATCAGGAACAGCTTCCCCACCAGAGCGTAGTGGGGGGGAGGAGTCCCAGGTGTCAGAGCCCACATATGCACCACCAGCGAGAGAAGAGGAGTCAGGGTTGACCACGCCTCCATCGGAGAGCGAGTTAACGGTTAAGAGGAAAGTTGCAGGCTGGGCGCGCGCGCCAAGTTCAAAGGTACAGGCGAGCGGCACAGAAGGTAGCCCGGATAGGGAACCAGGTCCTAAAGCCCGCCGGAAGGAGGGGCAAGAATCGTCAGGGTCAGCGTCAGAGGAGTCCAGGAAGGATGAGACCCTAGCGGGCAGGAGGGCCCAGAGGAGAAAGGAACTTAGGAAGAGGTGGAGCAAAGCGAGAGTCTTAAACTGGTGTGGAGGGGGAGGAGACTCAGACAGGACTTCGCCGGTCTAAGGTCGGGACGTAGAGCTGCACGCTGCGGCTTTGAAATGGAGACTGAATCGCAATAAAGACTTTTGTACATAACTACAGCCTAGCATTGGTCCTCTGTGAGCTGGGACCTGGAGGCAGCTCTGACAATGACTAAATAAAACTGAAGGCAACAATCTTGACGTGAAGACTTGGCGCTCACCAGTCTTGCTCTGTAAAGAACTTCAGGAAGAGTTTTGGCAGTGCACTGAAAGTACATTCTGTTCCAGAGGCCAGGGGTGTCAGACAAGCAACTTCCAAAAGCTGCATGCAACTTAACAGACTGAAGCACTGGAAGGAATTCATTTCATGGCATCCACTTCAGTTGTCCCACGGAGGACGGAGAAGCCACAGGGCTATATTGGACCAGTGTGAAAAGGCTGTTGGCGTTGTGGATAGAATGGGGAGGCACAATTTTTAAATGCTTTTCAGAGTTGCTAAAATGGCTAAAGGCAGCCCTAACACAACCACTGTTTCATTTTGATAGCAAAAGCTTTTGAACATGGTTTGGAGGGCCTTTGTTTTGTTTGTTTTCCTCTGGCATTGTGGTGTTGCTCATGCTGTTTTTACATTTATATCTCGCCTTTCCTCCAAGTTGGTACAAATTGTTCTTCCTCTCCCCATTTTACCCTCACAACCACCCTGTGAGGTAGGCTAGGCTGACAAGCATGAGGGGGGAAAGCTATGTTCTCCTGAAGAGAAAATGACCATGGAGTTAAGGATAAAATGCTCAAAAGGGAGGCAGCCACTGATGAAGACTAAAAGTTGAAATGGAGCAGTACCTATTTATCTATTTGCACTTTGACGTGCTTTCAAACTGCTAGGTGGAGCTCATCCTGTCGCAGGGATTCGAACCGCCAACCTTCTGATTAGCAAGTCCTAGGCTCTGTGGTTTAACATGTGGTGTCCCATGTTAGGCTATATAATGGCCCAATTATCTACCTCTGTGCAATGGCAGCTTTATATTTGTAAATGCTGACAATAAATATCAATACAACTACCGTTCACCCACCACACCCTAATATTTAAGATATTGGCCTTATCACGCATGACACCAAATGCAATGTGGTTTTTCCTGGGTTCTTTTAATGTTGTTTTTAGCATGGTAACATACCTGTTATTTACATAGATATTTTAAATAATTGGACTGCTGTTATATTTACCAGCTGTTTTTGGACTACAACTCCCATCATCCCTCGCTAGCAAGACCAGTGGTCAAGGATGATGGGAGTTGTAGTCCAAAAACAGCTGGAGGCCCAAGGTTGGGGAACACTGTTCTAGACGACAACTCCTGTGATGGCTGGGCTGGTGGGAGTTGTAGTCTAAAACATCTGGCGAGCACCAGGTTGGGTGCTACTTCAAGACTATCCTTTTTAAATCGTTGCTTATTGTCTTCACAAAACAAACAGCAAAATAAAGTATAATAGGCAATTATGTTTGTCCTAAACAATTAGGAATTTAACAGGACTAGGCAAGATTCACTATTTCCTTGTGTATGCCTTCATATGATTTCATTTGATTCCAGGGTCTTGCAAAAGATCAAGGGCATCCTTTATCACATGGGTCTGTTGTTGTTGTTATTTCTAAGATATCACTCCTGCTTTCCCCTTCCAATGGAGATGTCAACCAGATAGAATAAGCAAAAAAATCAAAGTAAATATAACAGCAGTCCAATTATTTAAAATATCTATGTAAATAACAGGTATGTTGCCATGCTAAAAACAACATTAAAAGAACCCAGGAAGTTGAAACTCACAGATAGTAAAACAGCAAAAGGATCTAAGGATGGTTGAGAAACAAGACTCAGAAAACATTTCTCTTCAGTTATGGCTTTTTAAATGTGTTGGGGGGGTTGGCTTGTTTTTGTTTTACTATATATTTTGCATCTTTCTGTTGTGAATGGACCTGGGATCTTCAGATGAAGGGTCGTATATTATAACAACAACAGGGTAATCTGAGCTCTTGGGTAGGATGCTATACAATGGGTCGTGTTCCCAGCAACTGTACCTGAGAGTGGCACATTCCCTCTCCTCACCCCCCTTCCATTGTCCTTCTCCAGTTTGCCCCCCCCCTTGCTTCACCACTGCACTTCTCCTCCCCATTGTATGGTACCTTGCTTTCCTTTCCTTTCTGTACCCCTTTCAGAGACCTGTTCAAGTATCATGTTGCGTGCATCCTGACAAGTAGGTTCCTAGTTCTGCAAGACATCACCTTCCGTAAGCCATGGTGGAAAGGCGAGAGAGAGGTCCATTGGCAGAATGACCAGAGGAGGTGTGTTTGGGGGGGTGAGGAAATGGTGTGTGAGAGAGGTGAGCACTCCCCACAACCTCCACTGTACACTCAAGAAAGGCAAAAAGCAGGACAGGGGAGGGGGCAGCCTGAGCCCCAGCAGAGAGGCCTGGAAGGCTGCATTCGGTCCCTGCTGTCAGGAGCTTGTCCTACACTCGAGTAGGACCCTGGCAGAGACACATGCCTGACTGGCATTTTCTCTCCCTCCTGGTCAATCATTTGGGAGCTTCATAAGCTTTCTTCAGCCTGAACATCACAACGACCGATGCCAACAGACATTGGCACACTTAGGGATCCGCAGAGTTTGCGCAGCTTGCGTAACAGACCTCAGCAACTCAGCATTTTGGCTAATCTATTTTATTTACATATAAACACACACAGAGCACTGCAACATGGCTCCCTCTCTCTCTCTAGCATCAGAAAGCAAAGAGAAAGAACAAAGGACGATAGTCCCACTTCACGGAACACAGGAACACAAACATCCTACCTCTGTCACTTCCCACTCTGTGGAGTCAAAACATATACCGTCATGTGAAAGACAACAATCCCATGACTGCAATCATGGAGCAGGAATTCTAACACCTGCTCCTGATATTCCCTATCCATGCCCTAACCAGGCACCTTTAACAAGCTTTGGTGCCCCGGACACACACCATTTTCTGGTTTGCCTCAGGCAGCAAAATGTCTTGGGCTGGCCGGAAGCAACATCTTTCCAGAGAGTGCCTTCCCCCCTCCGAAGCTTAGTGAAGTTAATTCCTCGCCTTTCTCTTGATACAGAAAAATAGGGGTGGTTGGCTTTTGCTGCCCAACTCCCCAAGGGACAGAGTCCCCTAAGTCCATGATCGGTCAAAGATGAATGGATGGAAGTGAAAGCAAGGATGCAGTGAAAGCAAGGCAGATCTTTGTTTTTCTGTTGCAATGGGGTTCCCTCCCCTCCTAGCAAGGAGGCAAAAGAGACCCAGAACCAAGATGAAAACCTCTATTTTAAGGGTTTTCATTTTGTCGTGGAGAAGGAGGACATCCCCTCTACAAACAGAAATTACCTCACACGTAAGGTGGGGTTACTGTGTCTCAGGCAGGCTGAGGTGTGATATTCCTGAGGATTTAGCAAGTTTTACAGAGTTCCAGACACAGTTTACATGAAACATTAGCATTTGATAGGACAATCAGGATGCCTGTCAGACATCCCTCAATGCAGAGCATCTGGGCAAACAATGACAATTAATACAAAGGAGGTTCATAGATATATAGGAGAAGAATCCCTTCAGGAACTCCCCCTGACTGCTATCTGCCTGCGTGTTCTCAGGCAAGGAGGATTAAGGAGGCAGAGGAAATATTGAGAGTCTTTAGAAGAACCAAGATGGCTTTTGGGTTACTCTCCTGTACTATTTTAGACATGTGGGTTGTATACTTATGTATGTGTGTTTACCGTGTGCAGTTATCTTAGAATTCCTATATCACTCTGAGCAGTTCCAAGGTCCTGATATGAATCCCCCATCTATGCCGGTGATATCTGAACAGACAAATGCACTCAAGGACCAAGTGCATGATTAATATCAGGTGTAAGGTAAAGGAACCGCTGACCATTAGGTCCAGTTGTGGCCGACTCTGGGGTTGCAGCGCTCATCTCGCTTTATTGGCCAAGGGAACCGGCGTACAGCTTCTGGGTCATGTGGCCAGCATGACTAAGCCGCTTCTGGTGAACCAGAGCAGCACATGGAAATGCTGTTTATCTTCCCGCTGGAGCGGTACCTATTTATCTACTTGCACTTTGACGTGCTTTCGAACTGCTAGGTTGGCAGGAGCAGGGACCGAGCAACGGGAGCTCACCCCGTCGCGGGGATTTGAACCGCCGACCTTCTGATCGGCAAGTCCTAGGCTCTGTGGTTTAACCCACAGCGCCACCTGTGTCCCTAATATCAGGTGAAGTTTGGCCCTAAGAGGACTTTGGTTCCAGGCTTCTTGCAGGAATGAGTAAGAAGGGATCAGCAGCTGAATGAGCAAGAAGCTTGTAAATGGGCTCTGTGACACAGGCTTTCAGCTTTCCTTTCCTCTCAGCTGTTACAGCAGAGGTGAAAAGATCGGTCCATTCCAAAAACAAAAGTGGTTTAGAAAGCCTGGATGAATTTTTAAAAATAATCTTCAGTCAACTTTGCGGGGGACGAGGAAGCAAAGAAAGCACCAGGCGTCTCAGGAGGGTTTTCCTTTGCCAAGATGCCACAGTGAAAAAGGCCCTCTCCTTGATAGTCTCACTGCACTTGGAGGGTGCACAAGGAGAAGCCCCCCCCCCAAAGGATATTATGGTTTACACAAGAGGTCAGGTACCCTGATCCAAAGCCATTTATGGGGTTTAAAAATTAAAACCAGTTGCAGCTGCTCATAGAAAAGAAGTTGAATGAAACCAGGTAACTGTGATTGGGTGGCAGTGCACCTCCCCACCCCACAAAGTACGGTAGCGGATGTCAGGGGTTCAGGAGCAGAGGCACAGGGAGGAGAGGAGATGGAGAGCGAAGGGGAAGAATCCGAGGGGAGCGTAGGAGAAGAGGACAGTGGACCGAGGGATTCCATGAGCCTCTCCAGCGAATCGGAAGATTCACAGAAGGGGGCGCCAGGGGTAGGGGGTTCCCAAGGGGAACGCCCCAGGAGCAAGGGGGCAGCAGGGACTCCCAGAGCAGTAGCTGGAAATCAGGACCAGCTTCCCCACCAGAGCAGAGTGGGGGGGAAGAGTCCCAAGGATCGGGGCCCGTGCATTCCCCACCAGGGAGAGAAGATAAGGCAGGGCTGACCACGCCTCCATCAGAAAGTCGGACAACGGAGGAGAGGTCAGATCCGGCCAGTGTCCCGGAAGAGGGAAGCAGTGACCGAAGTAGTGTAACGGTTAGGAGAAAGGTCACTGGGTTGGCGCGAGAGGCAAGTTCAAATGTACAGGAGAGAATGAGGATTGGGAACCGGGTCCTAAAGCCCGCCAGAGGGAGGGGGAGGAGCTAAGCGACTCAGCGTCGGAAGAGTCCAGAAAGGGCAATGCCCCAGCGGGCAGGAGGACCCAGAGGAGGAGAGAGCAGCGTAAAAGGTGGAGCAGGGCTAGGATCTTAAACTGGTGTCAGAGGGGAGGAGATTCAGACGGGACTTCGCCGATCTAGGGTTTAAGACGTAGGGCTGCACGCTGTGGCTTTGAAATGGAAACTGAACTTCAATAAAGACTTTTGTACATTACTACAGCCTAGCGTTGGTCCTCTGTGAGCTGGAACCTAGAGGCAGCTCTGACAGCAGCACAGACAGGAATTTCTATGTTAGGGGAGCGCAGAAGTTCCCTGCCCAGACAATGATGTCAGTTACTCTTGTATTTTCTTATCAGGGTGTCCTGAACATTCCAGAGGATGCAGAAGCTCACAGGGCCATTCTGGAGACTTCTAAAAACCTCTTAAATATGTTGCCAACTTGAAACGTCTAATGAGTCTCCCTATATAGAAAGCACTAACTTTTAAAAATTGTTATTATCTGTATTTTTAATAGATTTTTAAATATTGCTTTAATTCTATTAGTGTTTTTAAAGGTAAAGGGACTCCTGACCATTAGGTCCAGTCGTGACCAACTCTGGGGTTGCGGCGCTCATCTCGCTTTTTTGGCCAAGGGAGCCGGCGTACAGCTTCTGGGTCAGGTGGCCAGCATGACTAAGCCGCTTCTGGCAAACCAGAGCAGCACACGGAAACGCCGTTTACCTTCCTGCTGGAGCAGTGTACCTATTTATCTACTTGCACTGCCTGCTTTCGAACTGCTAGGTTGGCAGGAGCAGGGACCGAGCAACGGGAGCTCACCCCGTCGCGGGGATTCGAACCGCCGACCTTCTGATCGGCAAGCCCTAGGCTCTGTGGTTTAACCCACAGCTCCACCTGCGTCCCTTCATTAGTGTTTTTAATGACCTTCTAATGACTATCTTTTCTACATTTTTAGCTTTTTCTATTTTTGTCCCACTCTAGTCTCTAGTCTGAGGGAAAGACAAGATTCTTCTTATTCCTCTTCCTCTTCCTCTTCCTCTTCCTCTTCCTCTCTTCCTATTATGTGCTCCTGATTCACTTCTATACTGAAAGGCACCTAACCAATTGAGTTTGCTCTTAAGGGCTCATCTACACTTCCACTTGTGCTGTGCCGAGAAACTACAGGTCCAAGCAGTTTTCTGTTTCCCTGGGAAAACTCCCTCTTTACCGCTGAATCTCCAATTCAGAGATCCGGAGGGTGTCAACATGAGAACGGGCCTTTTCTTTGGTGGCTCCCTGGAGTCCAAGACAGAAGAATGTCAAGAGAATACAAACTCGTTTGCAAGGAAGATCCTCAGACTAGAGACTCGGCTGCCTTCTATCTTCCCTGTAAATTCTGTGTGGACCCTGCATTTCATGTCTGTGCCTTCAAGGGTGTTCTTCCATGGTGGTGGTGGGGGCAGAATATTACAGTAGAATTGGCTCCAAGGCTTATCCTGCTGCTGAGTGATGCCCACACGAGAGCCGTTACTTCCTTTAAAACCTGCTTATGTAATGCCATTAAAGAGGTTTTAACTAAAAGCAAAAACACTCATTTCTGCAGGGCAGATCAAGCAGCCATTTCTCCACTCCAGAGAGATCCAAACAACTGGCGAAATGAGGGGGGATATTAACTGTTGGATTAAAAAGCTCATTAATGCCAACAAAGGAGCACCGGAGGGAGGTCCGCAGAGCAAAATATTATCTTACGACATGCCACTGGGAGCTTTGAAAGCTGCACAGGTCTTGGACAGCCAGCCAGCCAAGCATTATGTGGTTTTTGGGTGTCCAGAGAATGAGATATGAATGCTAACAAGCAGGTGTGCCAATGTAAATAAAATAGGGGGGGAGTAAGCCCTGCCCTAAGGGACGCGGGTGGCGCTGTGGGTTAAACCACAGAGCCCAGGGCTTGCTGATCAGAAGGCCGGCGGTTCGAATCCCTGCAACGGGGTGAGCTCCCGTTGCTCGGCCCCTGCTCCTGCCAACCTAGCAGTTTGAAAGCACGTCAAAGTGCAAGTAGATAAATAGGTACCACTCCAGCGGGAAGGTAAACGGCGTTTCCGTGAGCTGTTCTGGTTCGCCAGAAGCGGCTTCGTCATGCTGGCCACATGACCCGGAAGCTGTAAGCCGGCTCCCTCGGCCAATAAAGCGAGATGAGCGCCGCAACCCCAGAGTCGGCCACAACTTGACCTAACGGTCAGGGGTCCCTTTACCTTTTAAGCCCTGCCCTGCATAATCACAAGATGTAGTGCATGCACACCATCAACTTGGGGGGAGGCCCTCCAATATTTATTGGGGGTGCCGAAACAACCTTGGCCCCTAGGAGTTGGCTCTTATGCTAATAGGGGATTCTTCATGTTTGCCATCACTGTTAATCACCCTAAATCATGCATGAAAAGGGCCACTTTTCAAGTTATTTGGTGAAATGGCTGTTTCTAAGCAATCACTTGTTTTCAGCTCCTTGAATTACCGTATTTTTCGCTCTATAAGATGCACCAGACCATAAGACGCACCTAATTTTTGGAGGAAGAAAACAATAAAAAAAATATTCTGAATCTCAGAAGCCAGAACAACAAGAGGGTTCGCTGCGCAGCGAAAGCAGCGATCCCTCTTGCTGTTCTGGCTTCTGGGATAGCTGTGCAGCCTGCATTCACTCCATAAGACGCACACACATTTCCCTTTACTTTTTAGGAGGGAAAAAGTGAGTCTTATAGAGCAAAAAATACGGTATTTGACGGGGGGGGGGTGCGCACCCTTCAAAGGTATATATTGTGTACACAGCATAGGTTCTACTCAGAGTAGGCCCGCTAAAATTCATAAGACCTATTTGAATCATGTTCATTAATTTAAATGGGTTTACTACGAGTAAAATTTAGCTGAACACTACCCATAATCTCTAAAGACGGTTTACAAAATAAAAAAATAGATGCAGCAAACACCATCACCAGGGAACCATTAGCTGTTCTCTTCCTGTTGCTGTAATCCCTTGCATAAACAAAACCCCCCACTCTCTACATTATGGCTTCAAATGATCCATGTTAAATGAGCATCTGGCCTATTACATGTTCCTCAGCTGCTAATGGCAAAAAAAGATAGGGCATCAGGAAGAAAGCATCAGGTTTCATCCCAAGAGCCACAAACAAACCCACAATCAAAATGGGAAGTTTGTTGGGGGTGGGGATAGAGACCTCACATTTGAAGCTCCTTGTGATACCACTAGGAACGTGGGTGGCGCTATGGGTTAAACCACAGAGCCTAGGACTTGCCGATCAGAAGGTCAGCAGTTCAAATCCCCGCCATGGGGTGAGCTCCCGTTGCTCAGTCCCAGCTCCTGCCAACCTAGCAGTTCGCAAGCATGTCAAAGTGCAAGTAGATAAATAGGTACCACTCTGGTGGGAAGGTAAACGGCGTTTCTGTGCGCTGCTCTGGTTCACCAGAAGCGGGTTAGTCATGCTGGCCACATGACCCGGAAGCTGTACGCCGGCTCCCTCGGCCAATAAAGTGAGATGAGCGCCGCAACCCCAGAGTTGGCCATGACTGGACCTAATGGTCAGGGGTCCCTTTACCTTTTATGATACCACTTGGCCATGGTTTCTGCCAAAGACTTCTGGGAGCTGTAGTTTGTTAAGGGTGCAGAGAGTTTGCTAGGCAATCCTATTCCCCCCAAAGAACTACCGTCCCTCGAGTTTGCCTGTGAAGAGATTAATTGTTAAAGCAACTCTGGGAATTGTAGTTCTGTGAGCGGAGCAGGGCTTTCCTAACAACTTTCTGCAGAGGAATCTGTGCCATTAGTCTGCCATATGTCAGCATCAGTCTAAAGCAGGGGTAGGCAACCTAAGGCCCAGAGGCCAGATGCGGCCCAGTTGCCTTCTCAATCTGGCCCATGGACAGTCCGGGAATCAGCGTGTTTTTACATGAGTAGAATGTGTCCTTTTATTTAAAATGCATCTCTGGCTTATTGGTGGGGCATAGGAATTCGTTCTCTCCCCCACCAAAAAAACATAGTCCAGCCCACCGCATGGTCTGAGGGACGGTGGACCAGCCCATAGCTGAAAAAGGTTGCTGACCCCTGGTCTAAAGACTATTTCACAGGACAAGCCTGGGCTTGGCACCAGATATACCATATTTTTCCATGTATAAGACCCCCCCCCCATGTATAAGACACCTCCTATTTTGGGGGACTCCAAATTAAGAAAACACCCCTCAGCACTACCCGTGTATAAGACAAGCCCCAATTTTAAACCTAATTTTTTGGTTAAAAAACCTAGTCTTATACACTGAAAAATACGGTACACACAAAGAAGGAGTTGTAGCCTACCACTGGTCCCTGACAAACCTAGCATGATATGCATGCCAGGAAACGCGCTTAAATTGTTAAGCGTGCACTGAAACAATTTAGGAGCACATCTTAAATAATGCAGTGTGTTTAATGCTCCCCCCCAAGGTTTTTTAAACAAGCTTACCCAACACTAGCTACGCTGTATTTAATGTTGGCATGCTAAAACTTTCTGCTGGTTCCCAGGCACATCTCACTGCTTCAGTCTGCTGTACAACAAATGTGTTTGGGAAAGATCAGGAGGAAACAGGCGGGCAATCAAGAATGGGCATTTTTGTGGGGGGCTTCCTGCCCTCTGGCACAGAACAGATGTGCTTGATGTGGGCAAGAGAGATTAAAATCAGACAAAGCAATAGTCCAATTTGGGCTTAAAAACGCAGTGGTGGGGGGGGGGAAGGGTGTATTAGAGGGATTTGGGTCTCTAAGAAGGTTAAATTCCCACAAATAGCATTCACCCTGTGAGAGCTCTAGAGCAGGACAAAATTCCCTTTATTACATGCTTGGATATTTTACTCCATTTAAAAAATGATCCAGTATTTTCTCACACATCACCTCCTTGTCTTATACAGAGTCTCTTTCCCATGGCATCTACCTTTCCCCCCACCCCATTCCATTTTCCCCAAATCTGAATTTCCTCCCCTCTACTACCACATAGCATAAGGACATATCTGTGGCACATTATCACAAACCAACAATTCATGCTTTGCCAGACAGACACATGAAGGGGCTGAGGCTCACAGAGCTTTCCTGTAAAATTTGCTAGAGAGAGCTCTGTGAGATCACTTCCTTTGCCTGCCTCAGCAGGAAACTGTAACATGACATCCTTCCTTCCTGCCCTGACAGCCTCCTCCTTTTTCATTTCACTTCTAAGATGACCTCATGTGCATATCTGTGCTCTGCAGCTCAGACACCATTTTTTATTTTTGTACTAAAAAGCAATGACAAACCTAGACAGCATCTTAAAAAGCAGAGACATCACCTTGCCAACAAAGGTCTGTATAGTTAAAGCTATGGTTTTCCCAGTAGTGATGTATGGAAGTGAGAGCTGGACCATAAAGAAGGCTGATCGCCGAAGAATTGATGCTTTGGAATTATGGTGCTGGAGGAGACTCTTGAGAGTCCCATGGACTGCAAGAAGACCAAACCTATCCATTCTGAAGGAAATCAGCCCTGAGTGCTCCCTGGAAGGACAGATCCTGAAGCTGAGGCTACAAGACTCTTCTCACCTCATGAGAAGAGAAGACTCCCTGGAAAAGACCCTGATGTTGGGAAAGATGGAGGGCACAAGGAGAAGGGGACGACAGAGGACGAGATGGCTGGACAGTGTTCTGGAAGCTACCAGCATGAGCCTGACCGAACTGCGGGAGGCAGTGGAAGACAGGAGTGCCTGGCGTGCTCTGGTCCAGGGGGTCACGAAGAGTCGGACACAACGAAACAACAACAAAGCAACTGCTGGTGCTTTGGTGAATTCTGGATGCATCAGCTATACACACACACACACACACACACACACACACACACACACAGGCATCCCCTCCCCCAGCTGTCCTGGGATTTCCCTTCACCCAAATGCACAGGGGTCAAGGGGTTTTGTGAAGGTCCCAGCATTTTCGTGGCAATTGGAGACTATGGAAGTGGGGTGCTGATTCTATAGTCCCAGCCTGCATGATTAGGACTCACTCACATAGCTGAGTCATTTACAGATAAGTTGCTCCCACAAGTGAATAAAAGACAACTTAGACATGCAATATTCGAAGCCAAAGGGCATGCAGAGGGGGCAGTACATGAGCTAGGGTTTAAAAGAGGGAGACAGAGAGAGAGGGAAAGTGATACATTTTTAGTTAGAGTAACTTCAGTTGGTGAAGGAGTCCAGACTTTAGATCTACCTACACACATTTCCTTTTTAATTCATACACCGCTTTTCTGTTATTAAAAACAAGGTGTTTTACAAGCTGAACAAACAACAAAATGGGCAGCAAAGACCACATACCCAATAACAATCTGATCCAATACACCAAAAAGTCATAATAAAAACATAACTTTAAAATAAACAGCTTGCATCAAACAAAGCCATACAAAAATCTGTTAGAATATAATAGTAATAGTAATAGTAATAGTAATAGTAATAGTAATAGTAATAGTAATAATATATTACTTATACCCCACCCATCTGGCTGGGTAAAGAGTAAAATTAAAAATCAGCAAACAATAATTAAACAGTTTACACTTAACAATTGCAATAAAGAATTACTACACTATAATCAATAAAAAGAATGGCAAGTCACATGCATAAAATATTGCAGAACATACAAAACCATGTAAAAGGATCAAATTGAGAAAAAGGTGGAAAAAGCCATTGCCTATTGGACAGGACAAAGACTCTCTCCCCTCACTTGAACTGGCGATAATTAATTCTAAGCTATAGCAAGGTTATTTATTAATGATGACTGGTAGTAATAATCCAAACCCCAATCTGAGCTGTTTTAATGCTCAGCCCCAGAGGCTCTGGTGTCCCCTTGGGGTTCATGAGATTACAGTGAAACTAATATAGAAAACAGTTGGAAAAAAAATTATCTTTCTCTAAGGTTTTCCACCACATGCTGAAGAGCAAACCACTTTTCAGTTAAGATGTAAAATTAAAAACAACTTGCCTCTTCCGCATGTAAACATCAAAGAACCTCCTGGCTGTTTGTGCATATATCTTTGGTGAAACACAAGGGGACATATATAGAAGCTGAGTTTTAGTCTGGAAGCCTTTCAAGCCCCTCATAGGTTGGCCATATCAGTAAGAATAAATCTCAGGTGGGCCTCAAGCAAGAAGAAAACCAGGATATGTATCCTTAGCACAACAAAATTTAAGAACTACTGACATTAAGTGTGAATGTAACATTTTTAAGAGTAACAGAGGCAGCTTCACAGTGCACCACAGTAATTCAATGTATCTTTTTCTTTGGAGTTGGTGCTAGGGGGAAAAACCCAGTTCTGCAGTTTCTCGGTGTCTTTTAGTTTAATAGGGCAATCCCATCTGTGGAGGGCACCTACTGGCTAGCACCAATGCCATCGGCAACACAATTCCCAGAGGAGGTATGCTATAGTTCTCTTTTAAATGATTGCATTAAAAACAAAAGCAAACCTTCAATTTTGTTTTCTTTTAGGTAAATCAACGAATACGAGCTGCTTATATAAAAAAAAAAACAGAAGAGGTGCCACAGTTCAGTCTCTCAGATCTCCAAATAAAAGACCTCGGACAGCAAGACTCGAAAGGACCCCACTGCCCAATTGTCAGCCAATATGGGGGTAGATAGATCACCTGCCTACATAAGTGCAAGACCTTTCCATATGGACCGTCACTCAATACATAACAGAAGGGACAAAGCTCATCCAGCATTTGTCAGTGTATAAAGCAAGCTATGGTCTGAGTTCACACTCTGTGTGAAGAACCAGCTAGAATAGCTCTTAAAATCTGCCAGTTTTACTTCAATCCTTCCTGGAAGCCATGTTAGATGTGTTTGAAGAATTAAACATTTCATGATTAAGGAATTATCTGTTTCTTAAACAACAGAATATGCATGCATCTCCTTAGACATAACTGAGAATTACCGTATTTTTTGCTCTATAAGACTCACTTTTCCCTCCTAAAAAGTAAGGGGAAATGTGTGTGCGTCTTACGGAGCGAATGCAAGCTGCACAGCTATCCCAGAAGCCAGAACAGCAAGAGGGATCGCTGCTTTTGCTGTGCTGTGATCCCTCTTGCTGTTCTGGCTTCTGGGATTCAGAATATTTTTTTCTTGTTTTCCTCCTCCAAAAACTAGGTGCGTCTTATGGTCCGGTGCGTCTTATAGGGTGAAAAATACGGTACCTGTTTCCCTCCTTTTCCCAATGTAATTCAAGTCCGCATGCTCTTTTGCCCACAGAAATGGGTCCAGTGCAATGTTCATTGCCATGACTATTCTGTGTCCTCCCCACACCCTGCGCCCTGCCATCAGTCCCCACAGCAGGCAGACAGGGCACCAGCTGTCTACCAAACTAATTGGGTCACTGAGGCTACAATCCTGTGCATGCCTCCTCAGAATAAAGTCCATCTGTTTTAAATGAGGCTTACTCTCAGGTAGCTTTGCACAGGGCTGCAGCCTGAGATGCTGTACCTGGAACTGATCCCAGAGGCACCATGCCCTCGTTCCATCA
Organism: Podarcis cretensis; assembly: GCF_951804945.1. Taxonomy (NCBI): domain Eukaryota; kingdom Metazoa; phylum Chordata; class Lepidosauria; order Squamata; family Lacertidae; genus Podarcis; species Podarcis cretensis. Next base: position 95,178,550 of record NC_137175.1, read on the forward strand.
GTCCAATCCATGCCATGGTTCCCCACTCCCGCAACTGAAGCAAAGCAGCTGCAAGGAGCAGATCAGGTTTTGATTAGGAGAAATATTAAAGTTAAAAGGGATTTATTTCTAATGCAAAACAGCTTGGAGGGATTGTTATCTGCTGTAGGGTGTCTTGGGTTAAGCCACTGCGTTTGTGTAACCCCTTTGCCACTCCTTTAACTACTGAAGCACTGCTACTTAGTGCCTAGGACCCTCGTACCTACGGGACCGCCTCTCCCGCTATGCCCCACGGAGAGCCTCAAGGTCCATAAACAGCAACGCCCTAGAGGTCCTGGGCCCTAAGGAAGTCAGGTCAGCTTCAACCAGCGCCAGGGCCTTTTCAGCTCTGGCTCCGGCCTGGTGGAACGCTCTGCCTCATGAGACCAGGGCCCTGCAGGATCTGATTTCTTTCCGCAGGGCCTGTAAGACAGAGTTGTTCCGCCTGGCCTTTGGCTTGGAGCCCATTTGATTCCCTCCCTCCCTCTCTTTCTTTTTTCTTTTTCCTTTCTCCTCCTGTGGTGAGGCTGCATTTTACTATTTTAATGTTTCAATATTTTAATGTTGTATTTTAATCTTGTTTTTAAGTTGTATTCATTCAACTTGTTTTTATTATTGCTTGTTAGCCGCCCTGAGCCCGGCCTTGGCTGGGGAGGGCGGGGTATAAATAAAAATTATTATTATTATTATTACTTCAAAGTTCCCTTCCTGATGCTACTGTGCAGTGACTGAATTTGCAAAGAGGTCTATCACTGGCCAACCAAAGTGATGAGCAGCATGATGCTCAAGCAGGCCTTCACAAACACCTGTCCTGAACCCAAAAACAAAGACTTCACACCCAGGTAGATGGCCTAGAAGTGTATAATTTTCTTGCTGTATGCTTGTGAAACGTGGACCGCTTATAAACACCATCTCCAACTCCTCGAAAGATTCCATCAACGGTGTCTCCCAAAAAAATTATACATCACTTGTGAAGATAGGCAAACTAATGCCAGTGTACTGGAAGAAGCAAAGATCACCAGTGTTGAAACGATGATTCTTCAACATCAACTTCGTTGGACTGGTCATGTTGTGCAGATGCCTGATTATCGTCTTCCAAAGCAACTACTCTACAGTGGACCCTCGGGTTATGTTACCTTCGGGTGTATACTTCTGGGTTTCGCTGCACATGTGCGCAGAAGTGGTGCCCTAGATGCGGACTTTTCGGGATACGTACAGACCCCCAGAATGAATTAAGTTCGTATTTGGAGGGTCCACTGTATTCTGAACTTAAAATTGGAAAGCGTAATGCTAGTGGTCAACAAAAGAGGTTCAAAGGCTCTCTCAAGGCAAATCTCAAAAAATGTAGTATAAACACTGACAACTGGGAAACACCGGCCTGCGAGCGCCCCAATTTGAGAACAGCCTTTACCAAAAGTGTCGTGGACTTTGAAGACGCTTGAACTCAGGACGAAAGGGAGAAATGTGCTAAGAGGAAGACATGCTTGGCAAATCCACACCGTGATCAACTCCCGCCCAGAAACCAATGTCCCCACTGTGGAAGGATGTGTGGATGCAGAATTGGCCTCCACAGTCACTTACAGACTCACTGTTAAGACCGTGTTCCTGGAAGACAATCTTACTCGACCACGTGTGGTCGCTAAAGAAGAATAGAGATGAACTTGCCAGCCCAACCAACTAGCAGCAGAAGACAAGGTCAATTCTGTAGCTCCTCCAGAATCATTCTTCGCTATAACCAGGGAGGAATCTATTGGCACTGTAGCTCCCTCTTGGATGGGCCCAGAATAGTTATTATCTGCCTTCTCATCAGCCCTAGGAAGAGTTATTGGGATGGAAACTGAAGCTGCTGAAGGGATTGAGGGAGAAAACACAACAACTTGAGGAAGCCATGGCAATGCACCATCATGTTCTGTATCTGGGGCCCAGAATATGAGATGCACAAAGCTGATGGTGTCACCTGAAACACCAGCTCAAATTCTGCAAGCAGGGGAAAAAGAATATGTCTAATAAAAGGTAAAGGTACCCCTGCCCGTACGGGCTAGTCTTGACAGACTCTGGGGTTGTGCGCCCATCTCACTTAAGAGGCCAGGGGCCAGCGCTGTCTGGAGACACTTCCGGGTCACGTGGCCAGCGTGACATCGCTGCTCTGGCGAGCCAGAGCCGCACACGGAAACGCCGTTTACCTTCCTGCTGGTAAGCGGTCCCTATTTATCTACTTGCACCCGGAGGTGCTTTCGAACTGCTAGGTTGGCAGGCGCTGGGACCGAGCAGCGGGAGCACACCCCGCCGCAGGGATTCGAACCGCCGAGCTTTCGATCGGCAAGCCCTAGGCGCTGAGGCTTTAACCCACAGCGCCACCTGCGTCCCCTAATATGTCTAATAGACACTAGTTAATAGATTTAACAATACTCCAAAAATGTTTTGACATCAACCAATTATCTGTTTTTAAAAACAGCATCTAGATGAACCTTCTCACACCTCTGTGCAGAGCTTGTCATTGCCACCTTAAAACTGCAGTTTAATTGGGACATAGTAAACTTCTTGAAGGCCTGAGGATTTCTTTTCCATCTTAATTAGGCAGTAAGGAAAAAGGCACCTTTTTTGTCCTTGTTTCTACTACACACCTCTTCAGAACCTTCAAAAAGACTGTCAGATAAAAGTATAAAGAAAATGTATCTTATGTTTAAAGGCCATGCTTCATTCAATAGTAAATACAAAAGGTAGGGAGAAAAAACAAAACAAAACAACGTCTGAGCTTTAACTACTCACAAATCTTCTACTCAAGGTGTGTCTACCAGGAGTTCCTTAACCCAATGCACAGGAATCCGAACAAAAGTGAGACAACTATGCCCTTACAATGGATTAGGCTGAAGCCTCGTAAACATGAAAGAAGACAAACCCACCATTCAGCTTTGTCCACCAGGGTTACTCAAAACACATCCGCCAGACCAAACTGTGATCTATAGACCAGAGGTTTATGAGCTTGCTTCAGGTGGTCTGTAGCATGTTTGTGAAGAACACCCATCACATTAAACATCTATATTGGCTTTAATTGCATTGAAATTTGCATTTCATACACAGCATCTAGCACAGCGCACTACAGCTAAACAACCAGTAAGTGGTCTGCAGAGACACTTTGCAATTTTCAAGTGGTTGAAGGGAGTGTAGATTTAGGGAACCACAGCTCTAGGCCTTGTGGACTCGTGAGGTAATTCTATTATTAATTTAATTTCGAACTGCAGCTACTGCAGATGCCAAGTGCTTTGGTAAGAGTTTCCACAAATGCGTATTACAGGGCCTTCCCATAGGAAACAAAGGAAAAAAAATGCTCATGACGAAACCCCAGAGGGAATTTGTATTTATTCATTTATTTGACTGTAGTAATATGCTCCCTGTTGTTGCTCTTGGAAATAATAATATTTATTTATTTATTTATTTATTTATTTATTTATTTATACCCCGCCCATCTGGCTGTGCTTCCCCAGCCACTCTGGGTGGCTTCCAACAAAATATTAAAATACAGTAATGCATCAAACATTAAAAGTTTCCCTAAACAGGGCTGCCTTCAGATGTCTTCTAAAAGTTTGGTAGTTATTTATTTCCTCGACATCCGATGGGAGGGCTTTCCACAGGGCGGGTGCCACCACCGAGAAGGCCCTCTGCCTGGTTCCCTGTAACCTCACTTCTCGCAGTGAGGGAACCACCAGAAGGCCCTCGGAGCTGGACCTCAGTGTCTGGACAGAACGATGGGGGTGGAGATGCTCCTTCAGGTAGATCTTCGGATGAAGACAGGATGAAGGGCAGTATACAAATTCAATATGTAAATAAAAAATAGTTAAATAAAACAGTTTGATCCTGACTTTCTAGTGCATTCTGCAAGCACTAGAAAGGCTATAGATCAGTGTTCCCCAACCTTGGGCCTCCAGCAGTTTTTGGACTACAACTCCCATCATCCCTCGCTAGCAAGACCAGTGGTCAAGGATGATGGGAATTGTAGTCCAAAAACAGCTGGCGGCCCAAGGTTGGGGAACACTGCTATAGATGAGAAGAATTGTTGTCCAGAGAAAGAAGACCCAGAAGATCACCAACAGCAGGCAGGCTTCGTCTGGAGAGGAGGCAAAAGGCTTCAGAGGACCCTGCCCGATTCTTTAGGAGCAGGGTCAGATTTAGGTTTGACGAGCCCTTTATATGTCCAGCTGTCCTTTGACAACAACAAATTGTCACTGTTTTTTTGTGCTGAATATATGCTGTATGGTAATTTAGGGACCTAATAGGCATCAAAAGCCATTTGCACATAACAAAATATGTATTTTATCAAAGTAATTGTTGAACTGAATTATATTAATAGTGAAATACAATTAAGAAGAATTTTATTAATAGGTAACTAATTATTAAGTTCTAACTGTATGTAGGTTTTATTTTATTTGTTCTTTATCTTATTTTTGGAAATGTACATCCAGGTTTTTTTCCTTTATTTTTTTGGGGGCCCCCAAGAGAGTGGGGCCCTAAGCTATAGCTTGTATAGATTATATGTAAATCCAGCACTGTTTGGGAGGCATCTTCCCTGTCAGGAATGCCCCACAACCAGGGCCAGTGCTATCATTAGGCCAACGAGGCAGTCGCTTCAGACACAGATATCAGAGGGGCACACTTTGATACAGACCAGTTTTTGTTGTATCTTAGCATTTTCTGATAATATTTTCCTTTCCTTTTCTATTTTGAAGAATTTTATCATTTTTAGAGTAATTCGTATGTAGACACCTATTTTTGAAAAACGAAGTGAGCAGTTTGGGGAGTGCATGTAGTTGCCTAGGGCAGAAAACAGCTTGGAAAACCAGCAAGTAAGTCAAGTTCTTTTTATGTATAGAGATAGGATTCTGCCCAATTGCTCCATAAGAACATATCTCTGTTGCTGGTTTCCAGTGCTCTGATCAATGAATACAAACAGGACTGGGTTTAGGTTTGATGAGGCCCTAAGCTACTGAAGGTAAAGGTAAAGGTAAAGGTACCCCTGCCCGTACGGGCCAGTCTTGACAGACTCTGGGGTTGTGCGCCCATCTCACTTAAGAGGCCAGGGGCCAGCGCTGTCCGGAGACACTTCCGGGTCACGTGGCCAGCGTGACAAAGCCGCATCTGGCGAGCCAGAGCCGCACACGGAAACGCCGTTTACCTTCCCGCTGGTAAGCGGTCCCTATTTATCTACTTGCACCCGGAGGTGCTTTCGAACTGCTAGGTTGGCAGGCGCTGGGACCGAGCAGCGGGAGCGCACCCCGCCGCAGGGATTCAAACCGCCGACCTTTCGATCGGCAAGTCCTAGGCGCTGAGGCTTTAACCCACAGCGCCACCTGTGTCCCACTGAAGGTAATGGGGCCCTTTAAATGTCCAGCTGTCCTTTGACAACAACAACAAATTGTTGCTGGTTTTTTTGTGTTGAATATATGCTATATGGTAATTTATGGACCTAATAGGTATCTAAAGCCATTTGCACATGCAGAATGTAGGCACCCTATATATAGAAATGAGCAAACCAGTGGTATTTGAGGGAGCAGGCGAGCAGGCGGGGCCCATGACTTACATCATAGGAGCCTACACAACACAAAACACTGCTGCTGTATGTAGGTTTTATTTTATTTGTTTTTTATCTTATATTTTGGAAATGTACACCCAGGTTTTTTTCCCTTTGAAATTTTTTTTTTTTGGGGGGGGGGGCTAAGCTATAGCTTGTTTAGCTTATACGTAAATCCGGCACTGAATACAAAGGGTACTAAGATGTTCTACAGTACTCCTTCATATGCTATTAAAATTTATTTTATCACACTTATTTCATAGATTAAATGGTGCAAAGATATTAAACTACCTTTATTGAGGCTTCTGTTGATTTGCACTGAGTTAGGGGACGTGGGTGGCGCTGTGGGTTAAACCACAGAGCCTAGGACTTGCCGATCAGAAGGTCGGCGGTTCGAATCCCCGCCACGGGGTGAACTCCCGTTGCTCGGTCCCAGCTCCTGCCAACCTAGGAGTTCGAAAGCACGTCAAAGTGCAAGTAGATAAATAGCTACCGCTCCAGTAGGAAGGTAAATGGCGTTTCCGTGTGCTGCTCTGATTCGCCAGAAGTGGCTTAGTCATGCTGGCCACATGACCCGGAAGCTGTATGCCGGCTCCCTCGGCCAGTAAAGCGAGATGAGCGCTGCAACTCCAGAGTCGGCCACGACTGGACCTAATGGTTAGGGGTCCCTTTATCTTTGCCTAGGGTAAAGAACATTAGAACTGGGAGTACAGGGAGAGGTGTCCCAGCATAAGTTATTTGCATAGGGCTAAACATGTCTCCTCAGAAGTAAGTTCTCAATAGCTATTTCAATCCTCCGAAGAAGAAAATGTTGGCCGGAAAATACATACTGCTCTTGCTGCCTCCATCTGACTATAAGGAAGTAGATGTGTTGGACGGAAAAACAATTACATTGGCAATAATTATGTCAAGGGAGCAAAACTGGAGCTTTCTGTGAAGCAAGCAGGATATATATCTATGTACCTGTATAAAATAAATACCGTTGCCACACAATCAGAATATGATATTAATTAAAAATACTGTACCCAGATTTTCTATAGCACTTTTATCAAGAATTTCATAACAGTAATATTTACAGCAATCCTGTATGGTAGGTCTGCATTATCATCATGGTTTGCCTGCTTGCCCTTTCAGTCACAATGTGGTCTCTCAATTATTCCAAGCGAAAATTGTGTGTTCAAGTATCAGCAAACATCCCCTTTTGAAAGGAAATGAGATTGCATATTCTGCAGCTACTTAGAGGGCTAGCAAAGGTGAAACTGGAAAGTTCTCTGCACCTACTTGAAAAAGTCTTCTTTGCAATAGACGCTCCCGGCTCTGGAGAAGCAGCGGTCTGCCAGCTGCATTTGGCAATCTGCGCACTTGAGGCAAGAACCGTGCCAGTGGCGGTCGAGGACTTTCAAGATGAATTTATCCAGGATGTGCTGGTTGCAGCCGGCACACTGGGGGATCTCTGGCGGAGGAAGAAAGAACATCAGCCAAAAAAAAAAAAAAAACCCTACCCAAAAACACTGCAGAGCAAGAAAAGACTTCAAGGCATGACCATTTATGACCTAGAGGGATAATGGCAACAACCTAATCTGTTGCTTGAACAACTGAATTGGGGAAAGGTGCATTGGAACTGCTGGTTCAACATGTATAACAAACAGTGCTCCTAACAAAAAGATATCTCATATTCCTCTACTGTTTGAACACCATTTCTCTGTCTGGACTTACCATCCGTACCAATTTGGCCATTTCTCTCGGTTCGCTACATGAACTAGCCTCAAACCGGCACAAGAGCTCAGGCCAGCTGCCACACAGCTTGTAGGAGCTAGTAGTGGAGATCAGCTCTTGTGCAGAACTGTGACACAGAATTTACTGTGAAAACCCATCCCTGTGACTTGCAGGAATTGTGGTGAATATTAAAACAGGCATGCCCTGGATCTCATGGCCCAAATCTCCTGCTGTTGTTGTTTTATGGCATATTTGGCATACTTTAATTACGGGTGCTTATATAATAAGGTAAATATAATAGGATTGCTTTATTGTGTATATATTTTCATTTTAAAAATGTTTGTATTTTGAGGTTCATATAATTGGTTATTATACTTGTAAACAATGAAATCGTCATCGTCTGAATCGGGGCATCCAAATATTGCACCCATTTAACAGCTTTGTCCCGTATATACACTGATTGACTCAAATAGCAGAGAGGAGCAGGAGGGGGGAGGGGGAGGCCGTGGTGGGTGACAAGCGCTGGAGGTGGCAAGTGGCAAGATCCTTTGGGGGCCCCAGATTTGCTGCCCACCCCCCAGCTGTCCCCAGCCTGCCACTCAAGGTTGATTGTCTCACTGAGCCTCATGGGTTGGCTGGCACCGAGTGGAAAGGCTCTGTATAATTTAATATATATGTCCAAATAAGTTGTTATGAGTAGATCTAGATAGGATTGCCATTCCCCTCCCCAGTTTAAGCCCAACAACTAGAGAGGGCTTCTGCCTATATATAAAGTGTCTGTCTGCAAGCAGAACAGGTAATACTGATGTGCATATCTGTGTATTTCTATCCGCCTATAGTTCGAAATAATGGAATGTGTTGTAAAAATCTGCCAAGGGAGATTACCCAGTAAAAGCAATGCGCATAAATTCTGATATACATGCCTGAAAGAAGATTGATTTCTGAGGAGTCAAACGGCAGAGCAGGTTTAGTGTAATATTGCAAGAGATGTTTATGCATCAGAGCCTTCCTGTTTTGCTATCCTCTTGGGTAGCGATGGAGTGGCAGGAGACTGGCTCACAGTAAATATCAAGGATTTGTTGCCTTTTGATGCTGCTACAAATCCTCTGGATGGCCGGGAAAGACTTCTCAGGAGCAAGAGCGATGGAACCTTTTGTATTGGAATCCAAATGAAACAGCCAAGCTGATTGGCTTATTTATTGGGGAGCCTTCTATTGCTGGAGACAGGCATTGGTTTTGAAGAGAACTGAAGGTGGAATGATAGACCCATGGCTGCCCCTGCTGTACAGACATAACCAACCACTGTCTCTGGAGTCAGAAAGCATGCAAGGTTCTGTAGTCCATCAAAAAGTCACAAGACATCTTTCTCCAGAGATGACCATGGGACAAAGGAAACAATGGGTACACTATATTGTATACCTGTATCTATTTTTTAAAAAATTATTTAGTTTTTCTGTATTTTGAAATTTACAAACAATTATCAAACAACCAACATAAAAAGAGAATTCCGAAGAATCTCCTGGACTTCCCTCTTCTCCTTTGTGGGTCCTCATATTAACATTTTCCTCCTGCATCTTGTCTATTAAAGGTAAAGGGACCCCCGACCATTAGGTCCAGTCGTGACCGACTCTGGGGTTGCGGCACTCATCTCACTTTATTGGCTGAGGGAGCCGGCGTACAGCTTCCAGGTCATGTGGCCAGCATGACTAAGCAGCTTCTGGTGAACCAGAGCAGCGCACGGAAATGCCGTTTACCTTCCCACTGGAGAGGTACCTATTTATCTACTTGCACTTTGACGTGCTTTCGAACTGCTAGGTGGGCAGGAGTTGGGAGCTAGGTTGGCAGGAGCAACGGGAGCTCACCCCATCACGGGGATTCAAACCACCGACCTTCTGATCAGCAAGTACTAGGCACTGTGGTTTAACCCACAGCACCACCCACGTCTAATCTTGTCTATTAACTTACATCTATTAAATCTCCATTATAGCCAAAATTCAGCATTGAACTACAAGTGTCATTCCAATAGTTTTAATAGTTTACAATGCTTTTTAAGGTAAATTATATATTTCCCCCATCGTATACCTGTATCAAACCACCTTCAGCTTTTCAGAGCAACTGTCTCCTACTCTAAAGGCACCAGCCATCAAGAACTGAGGCTTTTTTAAAAGACCTGTGAAAAATGCTGTTTAAACACATCGTGATTAACAGAGCACATTCAGTTGCAGAATCCACAGATGAATGCAATTCACTTCTAGATTCCCCTGCTGTTCCTCCTGTCTCCTCCACCAAACACTTTGTTCTGTTTTCAGGTTCAAAACATTAGAAAAACATAGGAAGCTGCCTAGACCAAGTTGGAGCAGTGGTGCATTTAGCCCAGTATTGTCCGACTGGCAGCACCTCAGTTGTCCTATACAATACCATTTGCTCAGCACTTACTGTATTTTTTGCTCTAAAAGACGCACTTTTTCCCTCCTAAAAAGTAAGGGGAAATGTGTATGCATCTTATGGAGCGAATGCAGGCTGCGCAGCTATCACAGAAGCCAGAACATCGCTCCTCAAGGCAGGGGGAGCCTTCATCCCGCTGCCCTGAGGCGGCTTTGTGCGGCTAAGCCAGAAGCTAGAACAATGAGAGGGACCGCTGTGCAGTGCTCTCTCTCTTGCTGTTCTAGCTTCTGACTTAGCCCCTCAGTCCCTTCCCCCACCTCCCGGAAAAGCCCCCAAGAGCCACGCTCCCTTTAAAGAACTGTGCGGAGCGTGTGTGCGGCTCTTGGGAGCTTTTCCCCGAGAAGGGAGAAGGGCAGTCAGTCAATGACGGGCTGCCCTTCTCCCTCCTCAGGGAAAAGCCTGCAAGCGCCACACACACGCTCCAGGCAGCTCATGAAAGGGAGCACTGAGCAGAGCCTGTGATGCATACAGGCTCTGCTCAGCGCTCCCTTTAAAGAATATTTTTTTTCTTGCATTGCCCCTCTAAAAAATAGGTGCGTCTTATGGTCAGGTACGTCTTATGGAGCGAAAAATGCGGTAAGTGAAAAATAAAAAGAGTGCTTCTGACCATGTACTGCCCAAGTTCAACTGGGCTCACGCTGCAAATCTTTGATCAAACAGAATGGTCCTTTTCAGCAAGCCACCAGCTGAACGGCTCTGAAGCTGTCTGATGACTACAGGCAAGGCCAATTTATTTTTATCTTTTTAGAAAGGAGCGAAACCAGTGGGTTTCAGATGACCCAGTGGGGATCATGCTGTTCTTAACCAAGCCACTGCAATATAGCAACCTCAACCACATGTCCCAGCAATGTGGCTGGGAAGCTGTGCTAAGTAAATCCAATATGCAGAAAAACATTGTTGTGGAGAGGGTTAGGGTTAGTGCCGTGCCCTCGTCCAGGGATAACTAAGGCTAAAAGGGAGCGTTCGTTGAATGAGTCAGCCACCAAGTTGCACAAGAACATTTTAATTAGATTGTTGCATTTTTTAAATGGGATGTAGTACAAAGTCGTACACTGTCCTTAGATGTTTGATTACCAATAAAGACTGCTGATGCAAGCCTCTTCAAAGTCATCTAGGAAGGCAGCCCCAACACCACCTATGGGGGGCTGAAGGAGGGTTTTACTATCAGATTTCTAAAAACAGGACTATCTCTGTGAGATTCCTTCAGTCAGGGGTAGTCAACGTGGTAGCCTCCAGAGCCTGAGGCACTCCAGTTCCTATCAGTTCCAACCAGCATGGCCAATGGTCAGGCACCATGGGAATTGGCGCTGAGGGTTAAACCACAGAGCTTAGGGCTTGCCAGTCAGAAGGTTGGTGGTTCGAATCCCCGCGATGGAGTGAGCTTCCGTTGCTCAATCCCTGCTCCTGCCAAAGTAGCAGTTCGAAAGCACGTCAAGGTGCAAGTAGATAAATAGATACCACTCCAGTGGGAAGGTAAACGGCGTTTCCGTGTGCTGCTCTGGTTCGCCAGAAGCGGCTTAGTCATGCTGGTCATGCTGGCTTAGTGTACGCCAGCTCCCTTAGCCAATAAAGCAAGATGTGCGCCGCAACCCCAGAGTCGGCCACGACTGGACCTAATGGTCCCTTTACCTTTACCTTTAATCAAAGTATTTGATTTGACAAAAGAGTGTTAATAGCATGGAATATTTCAGGCAGCAGCAGACTGGAGCGGCGAGTTCAGGAAAAGCTTTGCCTCTGCTGTTTGGCAAGACTGCTGCTTTGCATTAGATCTCAGGCTGGATCTAGACCCATCAAAAATGCGTTTCAGGGAAACGCATTGTAAACTTCATAAATGGAAATCACGTTGACAAAAGACGGGACTCCACAGCGCCATCTGGTGTCACTGTGTTATAAAACGCTTTTCCTTTACTAATGTAGCCGAGTCTTCAGTGTCCTCCCCACTGACCTCCAAAACAATAACTGAGCCCCTCTCCATCACTATTTGTTTGTTTATTGCAGTGCTGAGATTCTGTTTTACCCTTACAATAGCTCACAATAACAAAATTTAAAATTAAAACAATCAATCACATTAGATGGAATGGCCCTGCCCAAGAGTTATTGATTGTTGCTTTCCTAATCCATCCCACCTGGTTGTCCCACATGGCACAAAACAGAAGCCCACCAAAATGGGGTAAAACGCCTCCCTAGCTTGAACGGTGAAAGACTAAAATAAGCAGGAGTCAATAAAAAAATCTATACGCCCGCTTTGTCTTCTTAAATAGAATTGTCTTTTGTGCGAATGGCTGCCAAGCCAACTCTTCCACTGCTATCATAGGCCTGGCAAACAGCTTTCATTTATCTAATTTATTTTAACTAAATTATTTAACATAACAGGAATCATGTTAATGGAATTCTGCATAGTGACCAGATTAGAGTATAGCGCTTTAAAGCAACAAATGTCTCCAATTCACCTCTGAGCTAACACCCATCTTATTAAAATAAATATGTTTCCTCTGTATTTGCCTCTCAGTAGACATTCAGCACAATACGTAATTGGATTAGCGTTGCTGTTTAATTGACTAGCTACAAATTCATTTCCCTCGTCTGTCCTCATGCACCTTCCCACTCGCCCACCCCAGACACACCTCCAGGACTTGCCAAGATCACAGAATGTACAGGAAAAGGAGGAGACTTAGAATCATAGAATCACAGAATTGAAGAGGGATCCCGAGGGTAATCTAGTCCAACCCCCTCCAATACGGGAATCTCAGCACGTGGGGCCCCCGCAATTGAATCATGTTGGTGGATCCACAGTAGAGATGTAATAAGCTTTTGAACTAGTCTTGTACAAAAAGGCAACAGGAATTAACCCTCCCTTCTTTTTTGTTTATTATTTGTGTACCTTAAGGGTTCGAAAACTGTTCTACATTCAGAAAATGAACAGTGTACAGAAGTGGAATATAAAACAGTACTGAAATATAAAAATCGAACTGGAATGTAAAACTGCAGAAGTAAAATAGACTGGCAGTGCGATCCTAATTGTGTCTACTCAGGAGTAAATCCTATTAAATTTGTTGGAGCTTGCTGTGGGGGTTAGGTTTACAGCCTAATTTGAGAAGATTTGGGAGAAAATAAGTTTTCAGCAAATGAACTGGTAAAGGTAAAGGGACCCCTGACCATTAGGTCCAGTCGTGACTGACTCTGGGGTTGCGGCGCTCATCTCGCTTTATTGGCCAAGGGAGCCGGTGTACAGCTTCCGGGTCATGTGGCCAGCATGACTAAGCCGCTTCTGGCAAACCAGAGCAGCGCACAGAAATACCGTTTGCCTTCCCGCCGGAGTGGTACCTATTTATCTACTTGCACTTTGACGTGCTTTCGAACCACTAGGTTGGCAGGAGCAGGGACCGAGCAACGGGAACTCACCCCGTCACGGGGATTTGAACCGCCAACCTTCTGATTGGCAAGTCCTAGGCTCTGTGGTTTAACCCACCTGCATCCCTAATGAATTGGTACCACAGTACTAAAAGCATATGCTCAAATCACAGCATGCTTTATCTAAAATGGCATGTGGCACAATCAACAGATTTTCATTCACAGGTCAAAGTAACCGAGCTGGGATGTGGAGAAGAGGTGGCTCTTCAGATATCCTTCTGCAGAACAATAGAGGGCTTTCCGTACCTTGAATGTAGTTCAGTAGCAGATTAGCAACTAGCGCAATGCTTTTAACAGTGGTGATGGGACCCCCCCCCAAAGTAACTGTGCAGCAGTATTCTGTACTAGCTGAAGCTTCCAGACCAAGTTCAAGGGCAACCCCACATAAAGCACATTTAGTGCTATAGTGCCTTGAGCCCTTGGCCCTGAAACCAGACCCTCCTAGTGTCCCTGATTTGCAGGGACGTCCTTGATTTAGAGAAGCCGTCCCGGTTTCTCATTTGATCCCAGAATGTCCCACTTTTCCTTAGAATGTCCCTATTTCCATTGGAGAAATGTTGGAGTTATCTGACCCCCGAGCTGTCTGAAGGCAATCCTGTATAGAGAAGTTTTCTTAATGTTTAATGTTTTATTATGTTTTTATATATGTTAGAAGCTGCCCAGAGTGGCTGGGGCAACTCAGTAAGATGTATAAAAGGGGTATAAATAGTAAAAATTCTCAACCATTGAACCTTTTGTGAAGTTACCTTATCTAATCTCCTAGCCTTGGGACTGAGAGGCTGCACATCTTCCAGTGAGAAAGAGTCGGCTAGCTCACTGTCTTCCCGTTCTTTTTGCTCTTCACCTCCCAGTTATACCCAACTATTGTGCTCCAAACTGTGCCCCTCAGCAAACCATTGTTCCAAATCAACACTGCTCCTGTGGAGTTTCAGCCATGAGCAGGCCATTCCTCAACAGAGTTGTACTCCTCAGCCTGGTCTCTGACACCTTGTTTCATCAGAGAAATGTTGGAGGGTATGTGAAACTATTGCATGAAACATCTGTAGGTAATTTGAGAAGGGCTTTTTAAAAATGGTAAAATACAATATAAGGAGAATTTGGAAGGCTCTGCTTAGATCAGGCATGGCCAAACTTGGCCCTCCAGATGTTTTGGGACTACAATTCCCATCATCCCTGATCATTGGTCCTGTTAGCTAGGGATGATGGGGGTTGTAGTCCCAAAACATCTGGAGCGGAGTGCCAAGTTTGGCCATTCCTGGCTTAGATGAAACATATTTAGGAAGGAGGAGGTGAAGGAATTTCAATAAAATTACTGATTTTTTTTCATATGGCTTTGGCACACCTTACAGGCCTATAATTATTTCATAAGCCTCCTGTATTACAATTTTTTTTTTAAGTGGGGCTTTTTTAAGGCCCCAGGAATGGCCTTAGAAGCTTTTATGTGTTTGGCTCTTTTCAATCTGACTCTTGACCAGTATTGTGAAAAAAATAGGAAGCAATACCTTAAAATGTTAGAGTGCTAAATATGAGAGATTAATGACTCTCCAGGATTCTCGGAACTGACTAGGGATTTGGAAAATGTCTTAATCGGGCACTCAACACATCATTAATATCAGAACATCCTGAGTACTTTGCTCCTGAAACTTCAAACTGTTTCATTGTCCTTCAGAGTAACTGAAACTGCCTGGGCAGAGAACTTGCTTGGTGCTCCAAACACATTTTAGAACTGTTTCTTAAGACTGTTGGAAACTTTCAGGTTCAGCACATGAAATAAGCAACGGAGAGTAGGGAGATCTGAATGCTTTCCTTGTGGAAACACTTATTTTGGAAGAATATCACCACACACACACACCCCAGCAACGCAAATTGCAATAATTTGACACTGGAAAAATGGGATCCCCAGTTACCACTTCAGTATTGCTTAAATTGCAATGGTGTGGACCTTATGGCAGGAACCGCCAGCCTATTTCTGTTGCATGTTGGTGGCAAGTGGATGGTTTATGGTACAGTGGTACCTCGGATTAAGAACCTAATTAATTCCGGAGGGATTAATGGGACCTCCCACTACCACCGCTGGACGATTTCTGTTTCATCCTGAAGCAAAGTTCTTAACCAAAGGTACTATTTCTTCATTAGCAGAGTCTGTAACCTGAAACGTCTGTAACCCGAGGTACCACTGTATGTGGGGCCATGTGTTCAGCCCTTTGCGGGGGGCCCTACTCATTTACCCAAATTAACATGACGCAGGTGGTGCTGTGGTCTAAACCACAGAGCCTAGGGCTTGCAGATCAGAAGGTCGGCAGTTTGAATCCCCCTGATGGGGTGAGCTCCCGTTGTTTGGTCCCAGCTCCTGCCCACCTAGCAGTTCAAAAGCATGTCAAGTGCAAGTAGATAAATAGGTACGGCTCCGGCATTTCCATGCGCTGCTCTGGTTAGCCAGAAGCAGCTTAGTCATGCTGGCCACATGACCCGGAAGCTTTCTGTGGATAAACGCCAGCTCCCTCAGCCTATAGAGCGAGATGAGTGTGCAACCCCAGAGTCGTCCGCGACTGGACCTAACTGTCAGGGGTATCTTCACCTTGACCTTTATGACCAAAAATATGTAGTTGGTATCCATTACTTAGCTCTCCCCTATGGCTCCTAGAAGATGTCCTGACCAAAAATATGACGGTGCTAAATTCATAAAAACAAGCCCTTGTGCTGGCTCCTACTAGCCTTCCAGGTTAGTTTAATTCAGCCAACTGTTTCTGATTCCAAGGTGATATGAAAGTTCTGCCTGTGGTGGCCATTTCACATGCAGTTCAACACTTGTTATAGTCATCGCCTGAGAAGTATGCATGTGTGAAACAGTGTTAAGCTCAGTTATGAATCTGGATAGATAACTCCCCCCCCCCCCATTCCTGCCCACCTTCTCAATTGCTCACAAATAGGTGCTTAACTGTGCATTGAAACATATGTCAGAAACCTGCCACCAACCACTCATGAAACGTGGGTACCACCGAAGGCACCAAAGTCTTCTGCATCAATCTAACTCAAAACGGTCATGCTCTCCTTAATTCCCTGAACCACCTCTATCTCACTGTAGGAGTACAATTTCACTGAACTGCATACGTACAAAACAAGCCCCACAGAATAAAATTATGAAATGCAAAATAAGTAAGGCTTACTGAATCAACTTTAGTATGTGCCTTGTTCTCAGAATTCTTCATCAGCATCCCGAAGGCAGTGTAACAACACATTCAGAGAAAACTCAAAAGCTGCGTAACCTTGCACTAGCAAATATTAATCGCCTTTTCAAACTGTAACAAATTGCACCTGATAATCTGGCCTAGAAGCAGCAACAGCTGTGCATCAAGCTGAGATTTGGGAGTCTGTTGCCATTTATTTACATCAAGGGAACCTTTTTCCTCGCTTAACTAATATGAACCTTGTTATCTCCCTCCTTTGTCCAACTTATGAGCACTTAGGTAGTTTCTTCCATCCTCTCAATCTCTCTCTCATGTGTAGCTGAGCTTGCTTTCAGCAGCCACAGATCTGATTAGGTTACCAGCTAATGGACCTACTCCTTTAACCCTAAGTCAGTGTCTTTCAGAGAAGCTAAGTGCTGGAAGAAGGGTCCTTGCATGATTCAGAAGACGACACAAGACAATGTCCTCTCTTTTAACAACCTGTTCAAACAACATTTTCATTGAGCCCCACAACTGTTTGAGTGAAAGGAGGGTGGAGAAAGGTGCCAGAATTTCCAGTCAGTTCAGCACAGCATCTAAAAGCTAGGGTCTAGGCTCTAGGCCGGCAGTTCTCAACCTGTGGGTCCCCAGATGTTGTTGGACTACAACTCCAATCATCCCTGAGCTCTGGCCTTGCTAGCTAGGGGTGATGGGAGTTGTAGTTCAACAACATCTGGGGACCCACAGGTTGCAAAAGGCTGCTCTAGGCTTTTCTGAAGGTCAGCTCTAGGCTTTTCTGGCCTCTGAGAAAATGATAATCCCAGGCGCTGAGATGTACCCAACATTGATGAGGAGGTGAAGTCCTGCACGCATTGCGTGTGACATCACACACATCACACATGCGTGACAACTGTCACACCGGGAGAGGCCTCAGCCCCATAGAGTTGGTGCACCTGGTAACAATAGCGATCTTGTAGCATCACCAGAAGCAACCCTTTTAAAACAAGCCTCTTCAGTTGGTGGCATTGCCTACCAAGCCCCTTTCTCTCATACACCACACATGAGGGGACATATTCATGGGAGACTATTACTGAGGCAACACTCATGCTTGTACCCCTTGCCTTGGAAATAGGGGCAGCTCTACCATTTGACAGAGCAAAGCAGCTGCCTCAGGAGACAGATCCCAGGGGGGCTGAGGCGAACAGCATTAGTTCTTCAGCTGTTCCACTCTGTTGGACTACAAGACCTGTGTGCACCCCGGCCCCTAAACTAAGGCACTGCTCTCAAGAGCAATGGAGGCTGTTGACTCATTGCCAGCACTGAAGTCAGATTCAACTGTTTCTGTATGTGGACCTTTGTTCTTCAGAATCTATACACCAGGCCAACTGCAAGCGTGTGTCCTCAGGACATTAAGGCAAGCTGAGAAGCTCCACAACTTCATTGGACTGGTCATGTTGTTCAGATGCCTGATTATCATCGTCCAAAGCAACTACAGTGGTACCTCAGGTTAAGTACTTAATTCGTTCCAGAGGTCCATTCTTAACCTGAAACTGTTCTTAACCTGAGGTACCACTTTAGCTAATGGGGCCTTCCGCTGCCGCCACACGATTTCTGTTCTCATCCTGAAGCAAAGTTCTTAACCCGAGGTACTATTTCTGGGTTAGCGGAATCTGTAACCTGAAGCGTCTGTAACTTGAAGCATATGTAACCCGAGGTACCACTGTATTCTGAACTTTAAAATGGAAAGCGTAATGCTGGTGGTCAACAAAAGAGGTTCAAAGGCTCTCTCAAGGCAAACCTAAAAAAAAAGTAGTATAAACACTGACAACTGGGAAACACTGGCCTGTGAGCGCTCCAGTTGGAGAACAGCCTTTACCAAAGGTGTTGTGGACTTTGAAGACATTTGAACTCGGGACGAAAGGGAGAAACGTGCTAAGAGGAAGACATGCTTGGCAAACCCTCACCGTGATCAACTCCCGCCTGGAAACCTATGTCCCCACTGTGGAAGGATGTGTGGATCCAGAATTGGCCTCCACAGTCACTTACGCACTCACTGTTGAGACCGTGTTCATGGAAGACAATCTTATTCAGCTACGAGTGATCACCAAAGAAGACGACGACTGTCAAAGAAAAGTAGAACTGGGCATTGGTAGACTGACTTCTGTCTGGCTGTTTTCCAGAAGCTTCTATAAACATGATATACTGGTGGATGGATAGATAGATAGATAGATAGATAGATAGATAGATATGCTCCCCACTAGATGTCCACCTCTTTAACTGCCCAGCATACATTTCAACTCTTCTCCTTTCCCTAGAGTAGTGTTTTTCAACCACTGTTCCGCCGCACACTAGTGTGCCGCGAGATGTTGCTTGGTGTGCCGTGGGAAAAATTGAAAAATTCGAAAGATTTAAAAATAAAGTATTTTATAATTTTTCATGTTTCTGTTTACTTACTATTTCATAATAAAGTAATTATAAAATACTTTCTTTGTGTTTATTTGATTCCTATTCAAGAGAATTACTTTATATATAGTCAATATAGGCACAGAGTTAATTTTTTTAACATTTTCTAATGGTAGTGTGCCTCGTGATTTTTTTCATGAAACAAGTGTGCCTTTGCCCAAAAAAGGTTGAAAAACACTGCCCTAGAGAGATGGATTGCACTGGTCCTGATGCTAAACTTCCTTATTTACTCAGCCCGCCCATGCATTTCAATGAGAAGTGTTGTGTGCAAGCAATAATTAATGCAGACTTGGGCCCTATAAATTTTTTATTGCCCTGAGCTGGTTGAGACTGCGTAGGCTCCCGAAATGTCAGTGAGTTATGCAGCTTTCCCCAATAAGTGGCAATGAAAACTTTATAGCATCCCCAACACTGCGGATTTTGTTTATGCTACTGATTTTAGTCCCCCTTTTAAAAAAAGAAAATAAAACCATGCTCTGTTTTCTCTTTGAAGTGCATTAGTTGCCATGGAAACAGTGATGTCAATCAAGTGGGCAGAACTTCAATGATGCCCTAAAGTGCTGACTTAAGCAAGGGGAAGCTTCTCCCATAACACAGTTGCAGAATTTGATCCTAATCAGTTGCAGGAAATTGCCATGTACAGAACACACAATGAAGCATACTGATGGCATAATCAGTCTATTGTGACTTACTGTGCTTGAAATTAAAGATGTACAAATAAAATAAAAAAATTAGAGCTGCAGAATTTAATCAACAGAATTTTAAAAATAACTTGATTTATTGTAGAGGCCTATTTTAATAGCAACTAAACATTTATATACATTACCAGAGAAATCTGTATAACGGTATTGTATAGTGGGCCATAGATAGATAGTGTGCATTCTCTGCCTATAGTTTGGCACTTGAGGCAATGTACGATACAAGTAAAACAACAATAAATCACAGTAATGAAACAATTTTTAAAACACAATTTGAAACACAAATCAGCAAGTCAAACAAATTGTACTAAAACATCCATAGAAAGGTCAACAAAATCCCAGTGGTAGAGGGAGAAGCCAGCTTCACACTGAAAGCCATAGAAGCCTTTCTTACAAAGCCATTTTTTATTTAATCACTGGAATGACGGCGAAAATGCCTCTGCCGGCAAGGTATTACAGAAGAAGAAGAAGAAGAAGAAGAAGAAGAAGAAGAAGAAGAAGAAGAAGAAGAAGAAGAAGAAGAAGAAGAAGAAGAGGTGGTGGTGGAGGAGTTTGGATTTGATATCCTGCTTTATCGCTACCCGAAGGAGTCTTAAAGCGGCTAACATTTTCCTTTCCCTTCCTCCCCCACAACAAACACTCTGTGAGGTGAGTGGGGCTGAGAGACTTCAGAGAAGTGTGACTGGCCCAAGGTCACCCAGCATGTGAAGGAGCAGGGAAGCAAACCCGGTTCACCAGATTACGAGTCCACCGCTCTTAACCACTACACCACACAGGCAGAGTGCGGGTACAGCATAGTAAAAGTATTGCTTCCTATACCTTTAGAGGCCTCACTTCTCTAAAAAAAAAAGAGCTTCCCCAGCAGATCTGAGGGATTCCCCAGGAATTGGCACCTCTGAAACATAGAGACGCCACAGACCAAGCCAAATTTAAAGATCATCCCCGCACTTTGAGCCGGGCCTGGAAGCTAATAGGAAGTCAACAGAGCTGAGCAAGATTGTGGGTGAAATGCTCTGTGTGGCCACTCTTGCAAGAGGAGAGACATGGAATTCTGCAATAGCTGAAGTTCCTGAGCCATCTTGAAAGGCAGTACCTCCATCTGGCAACAGCTCACCTTGCAATAGTCAACATGAGATATTACGAACGCATAGGTGACTTACAGCCAAATCTTTATCAAAGAGAAGCAGCCCTGGGCACTGCCAGAACCTGAAAATCCAGCAGCAGTTCAGGGTCCAGGTGAACACAAAAGCCATGCAAGTTGTCCTTTTTTTGAGGGGGAGGGGAGAATGCCATCCATCGCATGCAAAACTGGCAACTCGCCAGCCTAAGGCTGAACATCACCATCATCACCACTGCCAAACTTGTATAGATAAAGCTTCAGCATATTGCAACAGTGCTGTGAGTATATCTGAATATAGAAAAGATTGTCATTGTGATTATGATTATGATTATTAAACAACTCCCAGTCATTGATGCAATGCCCAAACTGACTTCAACTGAATCTCAACTAGAGTTGCATGGTACAATTATATCCTCCATTGATCATCACAGTTCCACCCATGCCACTCTAGTTAAGATTCTGTCAGTGTTTCCATAATGGAGAGGTTCATAATTCAACCCTAAAAATGTCACCCCTGGCTAGGAGATCAAAGGATAGAAGCAATTAAAGGATTGTTGGGTTTAAATCAGATTGATTATGATTTTTCTCACCCTTTTTCAAGTTCAGATAATCCTCGAAAATCAATTTGCTTTTTATTTACTTAACTTTGCATCCTTAAACATCATTTCTTGATGTTCTGGAAAGGAAGTATTAAGCAGAAGGAATTAAGAACAACTCTACTAACCTGGGAAAACTGATAGGAGACATAGCAAGAGGAAGGAGAGATTGAGAGGGGGGGAGATTAGCATCACACAACTGATCCTAAAAAACAGCAGAGCAGCTCTATCATCAGTTATGAGCAAGGAGAGCTCTACACAACCTCTAAACACAGAAAACCACATGCTGGAGAGAAACAAGTGAGGGCTTGCAAACACCCCACAGTCATTCAGCTGACTACTCTTGGAAACAGAATGCCTGGCTTTTGGGAAGGAGATTTATTGTTGGAAAAGTGACTCCTCCAACACAGTTGTCATGAGTTTTATGGCTTGATTGAAATCCTTATTATGACACAATGGGCTGGATACTGCAGCAGTTATTTGCCACTTCTTCTAAAGGGGTACAAAGTCCATAGCTAGGGGGAGATGGAGACAAGGGCCAATGGCCAATGGCCAAGGTAATGTGTACATCAAGTTAATGCACAACAACGGAAACCCAGATCTGAACATTTGTCTATGTTTGTTTTTAATTCATTTTATTTAAATAAGATGGTAATAACTGTTAAAGGCCCAGTGTCCCGGAACCTGTCAGTCCAGTAATTTTGTTCATGTGAACAAAAACAGTGGCATATGGGAGCTGGGTTTTTTCTAAGTGAGCAATATTATCTGCACATTTCCCCTTCTATTTCTACAAGAAAAAGGGCAAAATACTTTAAATTATGCTGAAAATTCACAGGAGAAGGGGAAAGGCCCATGGCTTGCCCCCCTTGTGACTATGGGCCTGGACCACAACAAGCAAAAACTCTTCCTAAAACCAAACCAAATCACCTCAAAATCTATAGATCTGCCACCTTCCTCATTGTGTTTCCCATGCACAGTCACCTTCATTTTATAATGATCCTGCGCAAAATCCTATCAATTCCCAAAGAAGTGCTGTTTATTTGCATAATAATGATGCCATAATTCACAAGGCAGCCTCCTTCCCTCCGCCTCGTGACATTGCCTTTGCCTTTGAAGTGGCATGCCGAGGAGCTGTGATGGTAATACAACCTGCTGATCAATCGCATCTTAACTGCTCTGGTTCCACAAAGAAGGCGTAGCATGGATCATATCAGGTACCCATGGGTTTTCAGGGAAGACTTTCCTGCATTGCATTGTGGAACACGCCAGCTAAACAGGACCAGTTGTCAAGAGCATCCTATGCCAACACAATCTGCTGTGGTGTACTAATCTGGAGCTTTCTGCGGGGCTATGATTTAAGGTGCTGGGCTTGACGCACCCACCCCCACCCCCAAGACACAGTTGTTTATCTTCTATGATTTTTCCATGTACAGATCTTCTGAGGTCTGGGACAGAATCTGACATTGGCCATGGATTCTGCAGGATCTAATCTCACTTTCAAACTTTCCCAAATGTTTATGGAATTATATTATTATTAATTATTACCTACAGTACACTATGTATTTATGGAACACCATTCATGTAAAATGGTGTTCTAAAGGATAACAAAAGCAAAACACAGCTGTCTGCCCTCAAATTTAAATTTAGAGGATGAAGACAGGTGGTAAATGTGAATGCCCGGGACTCTGGATTGGTTTCCGTTGCTAATGAGGACTAGAGATTATGCTTGAAAACATACAAGCTGCCTCTAGAAATGGCCCCAGTTCTTAGGACCAGAGATTCTGGCCCCTGCTTTGAAATGTGAAACTTCTTCTAGGCTCTCAGCTATAAGCCCATCCGTACCATCCATCATCCATCATTTTTACCTCCCATTCCTTATTTTTCTGCCTTTCCCCCTGCTCCCCTCCAATACAATTCCTTCTTGCAACAACTCAGTTACAAAGCTACAAATCAGGTGTCTGCATGCTGCTTGTTAGTGCCATTCTTTTGTCTGAAGTGCAGAATTGCGGCTTTCTTGGTGCCAAATTTAGATGAATTTTATTATAGGTTAGTGATCCAAAGGTTGAGGGATTCCTTCCCTAAGTGACTTTCACCCCAGATGCACTGTTCTAGGGGTTACATCTCTCCCCTACTTTCCTTTACATATTATGTTTTGTGAGAAACATTCTCTTTATGACATGTGGTCAAGTTCATGCAACAAGGACAGCTGGAAAGACATTCTCATAACTTGTTTCTTCTCTAGAAACAGCAAGTTCTGAGACTCTTATAGGAGGTCTTTCTAGACTGTTCAAACTGCATTTGTTTTTCATTGAGCAAGGTGAATCTATTTCAGGTTACATATAAAAGATAACACCTTGCCTTAGCTTTTTAGAATTTGTTGTCCTTTTTAGCTCTTTGAAGGGATTTCATTACATTTTTCACCTAAATAGCATCCCTTGCAGATCTATAAAGTAAACTAATACTTGAAGTAAAATTAGTCATTTATTCAGGTACATAAACAAAAGGTCAAGTGACAACGGCAATATTCAATTCAGTAAATCCTCATGGATGAGAGTCTGGGTGGTCTATTATTGTTCCAAGCTGCTCAGTTAGAAACAGGAATCCTTTTTCCAATAATAATTAAATCTGGGGTTAAAATGCTACCTTCCATTGGTGCAATACTTTATCCATTATTAGCATCTTCCACGCCTTCAATTAAAGTTGTGTCATTCTTCCACTTTTGCACAATTTGGAAATTAGCAACCACCCACTCAGCTTTCATTCTGAAAGCCATAACCTATTTGCTATTATGTATGTCCTTCACAGATTCAAACAGGTACAAACAACATAGCCTATTTGATTTTTGCAAATAGTTAAATAACCAAAATTGCATGTTCAAAACATGCATTAAATTAATTACAATTGACCAGTGACAAAGAATGAATTTTGTGTTTTGTTTTTGTTTTCACAACCTTTATTGTTTATTGTCACAGCCATCCTGCAGAGTAGATCATTTCAAATCTCACTTTACACATGTGGAACTGAAGTTAACAGAGAGAGCAATTTGCTCAAGGCCACCCAGTGAAGTAAGTACATGACTGAGGCAGAACCCGAGTCCGGAACACCCAGCTTCAAATGAAGCACTCCATCTTCTGCAACACATTGCAAAACGCTTTGCGACAGAACAGTGCAGAGCAGAAAATTTGAAAAGGGAAATCAATCGCATGCATGCACAGCAGCTGTGGCAGAACAGGATCCAGAAAAATTGAAGCACTGGAAGGGACTCTGAGGGTCATCAACTTTCTTTTTCTTTAAAAAAGAGGCAGGCAAAAGTGTACTTCAGTCATCAAAATTCAAACCAACCATTTGTGAGCCGGCTCTAGATGGGTACTTTTTAAAGCTGAGTCACAGAACTGAAATCCATGCATGGTAAATCAAAAGCAGATAGGCTGAGGGAGTCTTGCATCTGCCATCTTCCTTGTATGCCCCCCATATCCCTTAATGATTGTTAATGGCTGCAACCTGATCCAAGGCTTGGATCTGAAGGAAAGGGAGATCCCCTCTTTGATCCCACACCTTTCCTTGCTGCCGCCAAGGAGAAGAAAGCAAACAAGGGGGGCAGCCACGGTGAGCTCTGCCGTTCCACCTGCAAAGTGGCTCCTTTCCCATGGCATGCACCTCTTGGAGCAGGGAAGAGGGTGACCAGGTGCAGAAAAGATTTCGATCTCCTTCTGGGGCAAAAGAGGCGAGAGCTGAACCACTGGGTGGGAGGAGCCAAGCGTCGAAAGGGCAGACTTAATTAAAGAGAAGCAGCTAATGAGAAACCGACTCTGATCTGGGGTGACAGCCAGGAGAGCAAGGCATGTTTATGCCCTCTGCCCGCCAGCACAAATGTTCTTTTTCATACTCCCAGCAGTCTATCCACCATGCAAGGTGGAGATGAAAACGACGTTATCCTGGTCTTGGAGCAGATAGTCCAGCTCGCCCATCAACTCCCAATCTGCCCCATTGATCAGCACCAAGATCCCCGGCCGCACAGAATCTCCCTGCACGAACAGCTCCGGCCTCTCTTTCAGCAGGTTCTCTTTCATCCACACCAGCAACTTTCGGACATCCCAAGGGCCTTGCTGGCTGGGCAGAGTCACCCGCTGCTTCCTGATCCCGCCAAACAAGAGCTCTGCTCCACCTCCGCACTCCAGCTGCAGGGACAAGGGCGCCGCCATCTTTGCTGAGGGAACGGCGCTGCCCGCACCGGAAGCGCGGCGCCGCGTCTGCTTCCGGGGGCGGCGGAGGTTGCCCAGCAACCACAAAGAATGGATTTTTTTGACCCTCTCATTCTGGGGCAGAAACAAGAATAGCAGCAAATTTGGTTCTATTCATCTTCTAGGCAGTGTTTTTTTCCCCCCCTTCTTTAGAAATCTTTAGGGGTTCTCTCATTTTGACTCAAGAAAATCACCATTTTATAGTTCAAATAGGGGAAAATAAATACAGTAAATGGAAAAGTACAAAGATTCACACAATATTTAGGGTATGCGTACCCCTGCGTACCCCCATAAAAAGCACTGCATTTGGGTTTTACTCAAGAGCAGGCGTTTTTTCTTCCACTACAGAAAGAATGAGTTCTGCCCAGTGACTATTGTTATAGATGCTCACTGATCTTACTATGTATAAATACACACAAACGCACACACATAAATATCAGAGGCCTGCTGTATCTTTTGTATTTCATGGTCTCTTCATCTCAGTGTTCACACGTGTGCTGGGGGCTGGTTTCCTCTTTTGTGGCCATGTATATCCTGCAAATTGATAAATCTTATGAAACAGGCTCCAGGACATGAAATTGTATGCCACAATTTCTGCTAATCTTTATGGCGCCACAATACTCTTTGTTGATTTCACTGCCACAGATTAACATGTCTAAACCTCAGGAATAAATTGAATTGGTCCTAAAGACAGACAGGCATCCAAGAAAGCTGGTTCTAGCACTCTTTATTTTGCTGATTGTACTGGTAGAGCAAGGGAGCACGATTCTGAATTATGCCAGCAAGTCATAGGAGCCATTTGGGGTTCTATCAGAATTTCCAGGACTCCCAATTCACAAGCCATTAATAAGATGGTTTAGCTGCCTCACCATAGTCAAAGGGAATAATCATGGGAACATTGGTGAAATGCTTGCCATTTGTAAGTGTTCAATCAGCGGTGCTTCATTTAATAGATTGCCTCCCTTGCTCCTGGATTAAAAGTGCTAAATGCAATATTAGTGGCAACTAATATATCCCAATAGTGGCAAAATGCAGGAAACCCACAGGTTTCTCTGCATCCTTTTGTAAACTGTCCCTAATCACAGAAACATAGAATTCTAGGGTCGAAAGGGACCTCAAGAGTCATTGTTCCATGCTTCAAATTTCATCATTACCTTTCCCCAGTACCAAGCAAGACTGATCCTCCTAACTCTAGAAGTCTGAAAGAGGGCCCTTACGCTATGCTAATAAAGGACAGGCTTTAGTTATGTAGCTATACACAAAAAGTGTTCTCTGATGCATGTTTTATTTCCTTGAAAACACTATGCACAGAAGGTGTTACATGCGCAGAAGATGCTTGCATGACTAAATAGAACTGAACGGAGGTGAGCCTACATCAGACAGTAGATTTGGGGTGCCATTAACACAGGTGTCTTCGGAAGGAGCAATAGGTGTCATCGTTCCCTTCCTTTCCCGATATTTCAGGTCACATTGCAGCAGTTAAATATATCTTTATATTAGTTATTTATGTTAGAAGAAAGTAACAACAGATAGCCTGAACTACCAATGTGAGAAATATTTCCTTCTATACTTCGCTCCTTACTATTTTTGGGAGGTGTTTGTATAAAATGGAGTTCTAACAGGCTTCCAAACCTTGCAATAACTCTTTCCACACACACACACACACATCACCACCACCACAACCCATTGCACATAATGAAACCTCTTCCCTGCCCTCATGGGAACCCAAAACACTACCCCCTGGCCATCAAGATTAGCAAAGAGGGCAATCAGCCTCTGATACACAATTCCCTGGAAAGTTCCACAAGCCTCTGTGAAGTGTTCGGTGTTTGCTAGGATCAATCATCACCAACCCTGTAGGCTCTACAGGTCATGTACTACAGCTGCCATTCATGGGGCTAAAGGAAGTTGTAGTCCAAAACATCTGGAGGGCACCAGGTTGGCCAAGGCTGGCCAAGATCGTGTTGGTGAAAGCATTTAGGATCATGCTGTAAGGCAACAGTTTTCCCAGCTGCTGTTCATTTCAATCAGGCCAGCACAGGAGAACATCCCCTATGGATTGTGCCTCACGCTAATTAGTGGAAAGATGCCGTTGGGATTTTTCACCACACCAAAATGGGCTAGCCCTGAAACTAAATCTAAGTATTATTTTTTTACAGCAACAAAAGTGATTAAAGGTCCCATTGAGCAGTTTAATTTGGTGTAAAGTTACTAGAACATGGTGTGATTTAAAGTACTTTGAATAAAAAAATCAGCTGGCGCCACTTCAAGACAATGAAAATCAAGTATTTTAGGGAGGTGGGGGTTTTTTGTTTCCTTCCTTTGCAAAATAGCAGTCTGTATCCCTGAGCAGTATTCATTTTGAGATCCATGTATTCTGATTGCCCATGGCAATTTGTTATGTGTGGATTTTATTTTATCCTGTCTTTCATCCAAAGATCTAGTTCCCATTTCAGTCAACATAGGTGAATATGGATTGCTTTTTTATTGTTAGCTACCAGGGTTTCTTAATTATTTCTTATATTTAAAATATTTTAAAATGTAAGGTGATATGCATTGCATTTTAAAAGTTATCCCATAATTTTAAATTTTTAAAAAATGTACATTTAATTTAATCATTTTTAATGCACAGCGTTTTCCCTTCATTAGAGCTTTGTGCTCATTTGTCAGAACATGGGAACACCCCCTTTTATTGTCTTAAAACAGCAGTAGGACCTAGAATAGGGATGGACTATATGGAACTGGCGGAAATGACTGGCAGAATCCGAGACCAAGGAGATTGGAAGAAATTTAAAGTTTATCTACAGAAACATTGTAAAATTAAGGAATGTTAGAAGGATGTTGGAATGAAGTAATGTGGTTTTAGCAGAAATGATATAAAGAATTAAGTAAAAATGGATTGTTAATCGGTGAAAGAACAGAATGTAAAATTATAGTATATTAAGATAAATCATTAGGATAAAAATAAAGATGGAAAGGATTTGCTGAAATATCTAATTGAATTAGAATACAAAAAAGGGAGGTGTGAGGAGGTCAAGGAAATAAGCAAAGGAAAGAAAATAAGCAAAGGATTGATTTGTTTTTTTTTAATTATCTGCATCTTTTTTTCGTGTTTTTTTTCTTTGTTCTTGTATTGTTCTTTATTTTTTCTTTTTGTAACCTTTAAAATCTCAATAAAAATCTATTGGGGGGGGGGGGGAAGGACCTAGAATAGGGAGAGCCAAACCGGTAACCTCCAGAGGTTGCTGGATGCCAACACCCATCATCGCCAACCATTGGCCATGTTGGATGAGTCAGAGGGGAGCTGGATTCTAGCACCACCTGGAGACCACTGTATTGGTGAGCCCTGGGCTAGAATGCTAAGTCCATAGCGTTGTTTAATTGAAGCTGAACATTTAGGGAAGGAACCTGAAATAGCCCTGTGGAAAGCTGTGCTCCCGCAACCCTCTCCCACCACAAACATGATCTGCAGCCGCAACAAATCAGCTCCAAATTATGGAAGTCTCAGTAGAGAAACAGGCATGCAGGTAACCCTTCAAAAGTTACAACAATGCACCTCTGAAGAAGACACACGTGTGCATAAAAGCTATGTTTCAGAACATAGTCCAAGAACAGAGCCAAGCATGAAAAGCCTTTAAGATATGAAACACAACAGGCAACGCTTTGGCAAAACCAGGTAAATAAAGGAAACACTTCCATGGCTTAATCCTAAAAGTTTGTCCTTGGCATGCATGTCCCCACATCCACAATAAACAGAATGGCTACCCTGTTCCTTGGCCCTAGGGTCCCAAACAGACGCATTTGTCCAACATTCTTCATATTTTCACTGCATATTGCTGCTCTTCAAGAGAGTCTAGTAATCGTACTTTTGCAAAAGAGATGGGAGTCCTATGTTGGGGAGACAACCCACGTTCCTCAGCTATAGTAATCCCAATATTGCTTAGAGAGAAATGTCACAACAGTCAAACAATTTCAAGTTGATTTTCCTATATAACTGTGGTTGTGGTCCACTAAGATAGAAGTGCGCTATTTTTCAAAACTGCAGTGTTAAAGAATGTGATTCAGTACCTGGAGTTCTAAGCTAAGAGGGATCCCGGTCCAAATTTAATCTCCATCATAGACCCACTGGGTGATTAATTCACTGCCTCTTAACCTTAGTTCCCTTCTGTAAAATTGCTGCAATACTGAAAGCTCAGTAACTTAGCAAAATGTATATGTTATTTATTACCTCTCGAAGGCACATATAAATGCTGTCCTTCATATTCACATTTAGAGGTAATGAAGCAAATTCATTCTCCAGAATTCAAAAGTGAATACTATATATACTCAGAATTTTGATTCACACACACACACACACACACACACACGAGAGTATATAAAATTGCTAAGCTGTTCCCTTGTACTGGACTGGTTTCTTCTAAGGCAAATGTGTAAGTCTTTCCAGATACACCAAAAAAAAATTTTAATCGTTATACATTAAATGGCTGTGTCACTGGAAGGTATGATTCACTTAAACTTTAAAGCATAGAAAAATTTAAAGTTTAAATTATCTTTTCTAACCTAGTGTCTCTCCTACTGTCTGTACTGGGAACAAAGGAACAAATCCCCATACCAACGGCTGGATAATGTGCCTTTCATCAGTATCTATCTATTTATTTATTTTCATTTTACTCCTGCATATTTTGGTTATTTGAACCAGGCAGGCTTTTCTGGAATACCGGGGAGATGGGCGTCTGATAATGGATTTGAATCCTGCGTGTTTCAAGAGAGGAGAGCAAGATAAAAAGGGGTTAGAACTGTACTGTCATTTTAAAAAAACAAATACACACACACACCAGATGTTTTAAAAGCAAGGGGGTAAAGGAAAAGGAGGAAAGCAAAAAGTGCAGTACAAACCTACATACAAAGTGCTCATTTCAGCAAATTTTGCATGGGCTTTAAATAACGTGTGTCAACGCTGTTTTTCATTGTTTTGAAGCAAATTGTAGTAAAGTGGTGATGTGACAAAAATAATAATAAATAGCAACAATGAGTATACATGATTAAGCCATTCAACCGTGAATTTCGTTTATTTCAATCCAGAAGTTAAGAACGTGGTGGTTTCTCTCCCGTTAAAATCGGTGGGATTCCCATTAACTTTGGCTGAATCGCGCACTGAATATGAGGCTACAGCACACAAATTCAGAGAAGCCCAGAATAGGGCTCAAGAGATGTATAGAAAAGGATCTCTTCAGTGATCTGAAAAAGACATGCTCTAAATTTCTGCCCTTTTAAAACAACGGAAAACAACAATAGCAACGTTGCATTGTTTTCACTTCTGCTATGCGATATTGCCATAGGAATTCAGCGCATGGGGAAAGCGGATCAGGAGTTTCCCGAAGATTTTACCCTTCGCAGTGGGAGTTAAAGGCTGTTTGCCTGGGAGTAAGCCCCATTCAACTCAGTGAGACTTGCTTCTGAGCAGGCACGAACAGAGCTGCGCTGTGCTCTGCCAAAAACATCACAAAATGCCGCTTTTTACACGGATTCAGGTTGCAGAACCTTTCGAGGTTAGAGGCGCATTTGAAAGGAAACCACCAAACGATAATTTCTACGAGGGCTGAAAGTGGTTCGCGAGAGTCTTTGCTTTCCATGGCCTATGAACACACACCGTTTTTTTCTTTTTAAGGACACCAACCACACAATACAGTCTTCAAAATCTGCGCACCTGGTGTAATGACCCTGCCCTGTCTACATTAAGACCCCCATCAGCAATCTCTCTCCTAAACCACAAATCATAGGCTATTATTTTCACATCTACGATGCGCGGAGGGGGAGCGTAATCTTTCTTAATTTTCTCAAAAGCTGGCGCTGTGCAACTTTCCCCACTCATTCTCTTTGCCGAAACGCGAATAAATTTAATGGGGAAATATCACAAAATAAAGCGAAAATGCTCTGGGTATACATAGCAACCCTAGGGACGGCTGGGCCAGGGACTCAGTCCCCAACAGCCAGGTGGAACGCTAAGTGAGCGGAGGTGATG
Source organism: Podarcis cretensis (assembly GCF_951804945.1). Classification (NCBI taxonomy): domain Eukaryota; kingdom Metazoa; phylum Chordata; class Lepidosauria; order Squamata; family Lacertidae; genus Podarcis; species Podarcis cretensis. The sequence goes on from NC_137175.1 coordinate 95,210,013, forward strand.
CGAATTAATTCCGTTTAATGCAGTTCCACGCCGGCTTTGGAGTTCCGCAAAAACTAAGTTTCTTGGAGCTGTGGCCAACAAAAGCGTCCTAGTTATTTGGCATCCAACGCCTCAGGTTAGGGACCTTGTTCTGGCGATCCATTGAGGATCCTTTTCCTGCGACCACGTTGTCGCAGCAGCCACCTGGCCCAATGCTGGGACTCACATCATCGCCCAGGAACAACGGGAGGAGGCGGCTGTCGTTATTTACCTCGCAGTTTTTCCAGGGAAAGGTTGGGAACAAACGGCTTGAAATCCGGTCTGCGCCTGGGATGCCTTGGGGCGATTTGCTCGCCCACCGGTGGCAAGATCCATTTATACAAGACGCAGCACTTAGAAAGGGAAGACAGCCCGCGAAGGGAGACGCGAGGCTGCTGCCTGCGGCGCATTACATTGCACGGGAAGGGAGAGAGGGAGGGTGCTGGAGAACGAGTTTTCCTCCAGTTGATATAATGGAATTAGGAGAGCCCACTCCCTCCCTGGGGGATCCCACCAGAGGAAAGAAAACGGGGATTCCCGCAGATTCCGAAGGAGAGATTAAAACTGGAGGGTCTCTCCGTCCTCTCTCTCCACTGAGCTTCCAAAATGACGAAGGAGGTAGGTACCCCAAAAAAACACCCCCAAAAGGCCCGAGTCTCCCCGGTGCCTTTTGCTTTCCTAGGATCCTGCCAGCACCCACCCCTCCCCCACTTCAACAAGGCAAGCAGCCAAGCAGAGATTTGCTTTAGCAACAGAAATGCAATGAAAGTTGTTGTTGTTTTCGCCTTTATAGATGGTTTTCTATTTGTCTCAACTGGAGGGAGAGGGCGGAAGAATGATGGCTGTATTTTTGTTGGAGCTGTAGAAAACACACACACAAAAACAGCAACTGTTAAAAAAAAAGAGTAAGGAAAAGTGAGGAAACCGTCATTTTTGTGTCTTTAAATTAGTGGTTCGAAAATGCAAGAGGCTGTTGATTTTCTGGAGATCTTAAAAATGCAGGAATGCTTTGTTCTCTCTCCCCCCCCCGCCGGACAAGAAGTGAGGGGGCCATCAAAAATCACGGCAGAACAGAGACACCCAGACCCTTTAAGTCGGTGTCAGTAATTTGTTTTTTCTTCGCTCAGCAGTGTAGGAGAAGAGGTGCAGCTAAACTAAATTAAAAATGCCCCTAGATGCAAAATAACAAAATGCCCTTAAATGCAAAATCGGGTGTTTGTATTTTGTTTAAGGTCTGAAGGTTTGGCTTATTTCCTGACAGACTCCAACAGGAGCGGCTGATGTTCATGCAGAAGGCAGCGGAAGTCGGGGTAAAGGGGAAGAAAGGGCTATTTGTCTGTCCCCAGCTACGCGCGCGCGGAAAGTGGGAATCCGCGACAGATCTCTGGAAAGCGCGCAAAGAGCGTCGCAAAAGGCGCCCGCGCTCTGGCGCGCAAACAAGACCGCGAGAAAACCTGCATCTCCAGAGGCCGCTGCTTGCCAGGACTTGGCCCCATCACGACAGCAAATCGATGGGGCGCAAACATTCAGCCCCCACCTCTCGACTACAGTCTCCATGCACCTCTGGGTACAGAGACAGTTGAAAACAAGAAACCTCGGAACACTTCCCCACACTGGCTATTTAACCATTTCATCTGCCCAATCTGCGGTTAAGCACGCTTCCCACACCTGCGAAAGGCGCAGCGCGCTGCCCTTTCTCCTGCGCAAGCTTCACTGAAAATAATATGAGCGCCGCAGAAAATGCGCATTACCATCCGAGCTTAAGATTCAAATTATTTACATACTATCCAGAAGCTTGTATTCTATGGCCCACGCAAAATCCTCTTTTAATTTTCTATCCTCCGCCTCTCCCTCCGCACTTTTACCCCTCCCCTCTCCCTTCCTGTTTATCTCTCTCCCCCCCCCCCTTTTTGGTTATTTACTTGCTCCTTTCAATTACTTTTAGGTGTTTAGTGATCAGAAAACTGTTTGCACTACGTGGTATACGAATGGTGACGCGCAGGGCACGCTAAAAACGGTTTTATACAAAACCATATTCATAAAATGTATTATAATATATAACCACTGTCGCACAATTCTCGTGCCTATGTGCCTAGGCAGGCTGCGTAAAAATCTAACCCCATTTCGGGAAGAGAAAACTCCTTGATTTGGAAAACATCAGCGGTGCGGACAAAGGAGGCGAGAGAAATCGGGGCTTGCCACTCCGAATTTAGAAAACCTGTCTTTTCGTTCTTAGCCCAAAGCGTCGCCTTTCGCTCGGCAACCGGCGGCGAGGGCGGGTTCCCCTCTCCTCAAATCCAAGGAAGGGGAAGGAACACACACACACCTTGCAACCAACCCCCTTTGGGTCCAGATCTGGGCTCCCCTCCGCGCCGAGGTTCCATACTCAAGTTACATTTCGACACTGTGGGAAAGAGAGGATTTTCTGCTGAACGCAACAACATAGATATTCCCCATCATAGCCCAGTCAGTCTCGAGGGATGGGGGGGGGTCGGGCTGCCCAGTTCGCCCTCTCCGCCCGCCCCTCCCAAAGGAAAGGCGGCTCCAGTCCGGTCAGGAAACCGAAGTCTCCGGACGTCGTGGTGCAAGCGAGGTAGGGACATTGACAGAGAACGACGCTTCCCCGCCTTGAGTGAATTGGAGAAGGCCGAGAAAAGATATCAGGGAGGAGGCCAGGGGTATATCACCATGATAAGAGGTGACTTCGTCTCTCTCCTTTCGGTCCCCAGGAGAGAGAATGAATTCACTCGACAAAGAAATCGGATCAAGTCACAGCCGAGAATCGGAGCAAGACCCGCACCTTCGTACCTATTCCACCTTGGATCTTTCCCGCTCCTGACCCCCACCACCCTCCCTCGTTTTCCACTAGTAAGAACAACCAGAACGCGCAGAACCATTGGAGAGGGGGAACCAAAGCACGGGCAACCGAACCCTCTCAGCTTATCTCAAATTTCACTCAAATCCAGATTCGATTTTCTGGGTGGGGAAATCTGAATTGGGAGTCGTGGTGGGAGGGAAGGAAGGAAGGAAGGAAGACATCTAACAGGAAAAGAAGGCGCATTTTATAGCCTGAATCCGAAACAACCACGTTATCCGAACTAAGGTGGATTTAATTCGATTTGCGTCCTATTAATCCGGGTACAACCCATCCACTTTAACGAGGCTGTGAATTCCAGACTTGATCACTGCGGAAAAGGTGATGGGTTAGTCAACCGTTCAGAGAAAAGAGTTGCCTTAAAACAAAACAAAAAGAAAACACCTCTCTCTCCTCAACGGACTTGAAATTGGCAACACACTTCGACTTCGAACCACCCTCTATCCTGGGAACTTGGGTTAACAGGGAAATCCGTTCCCTTCCTTCCCTTCGCGTTAGCCTGTTTGATAGGGATGGGGTTAAAACCCCTGCATTTTATGGAATTACAGTAAATGAGCCAAAATTGGAGTGAGCGGGGAAAGAGGACGACGCAAACCATTAGCGAAGGTAAAGTGAGAGATGCCGTGCCATTTTGCCACAGATTCTCCGAGCGAAGAATTGTTCTTAAAAACAGGAGACGGTGGAGGGACACACCCAATACTGAGGAAAGAATGGAGTATGCTTTTTTTGAGTGGCATCTGGGTGCTCAGAGCCTCGCAAAACGGGAGCAGTCAGAAAAAGCAGACGTGGCGGCGGGTGACGGCAGTCAGTCGTGCTTAACAGGTTAAACGCCTGCGCATCTCTTATTAGGCAAAGAGATTCCGAGCGTTTGCGGTGCCCTTTGCTTCTTTCCAGAAACGCCTAGGTGGAATCCCCCACCTGCTCCAACAAAAATTAAAAGATGCTTTAAAAAAAAAACCCCTCCATTAAAAAAAGCGCGCCCCTGTCAGACAGGGTCAGGATCAAGGAAAGAGAGAGGGGAGAAAATGTATTCGGGTCCCGGGACCAGAGTTCCACGGTGGGCATTTGGGCAGGTGGGACTTGGCAAAGGAGGCGAGGGAAGCAAGAACGCATTCACACGATCTGATGTATGGGATCGAGGAAAGGAATAAAACCCGTGGGGAAAAGAGTCCCGAGAGAAAAATCGGAAGGATTAGGAAGAACATGGGCACTTCGAGATGGAATAGAGATTTCAGCCCAAACATTTATAGGAATAAACAAACAAACTGGGAACCTGAGAAGGCCTAGTCGGAAAAGAGATAGCATCATCTACACCAATTTCCAGGGGCTTGCTCTGCGCGGGGTTGTGGCCTTTGAGTCCTCGCGCGCAGAGATGCAGAGATGGTGCTTTTATTTTTAATGCATTTAGAGGCGGGATAGGTCTTTTTTTTGCGGGCCGACCCAAAATACTGAATGCACACAGCATCCAGCTCCGCCCAGGAGCGGGAAATCCTCTGCGTATTCCAATGTTGACAGAGAGAGATAAAACAGGGAGATATAAATATGTAAATGAATACTTTGACGTTTGTCTACACATGGAAAGAAAGGCAGGGGGAAATGGGGGAATGCAGACGCACGCACGCGCACACTCCAGCGGTTAGATAATTGGAATTTAACGGACTTTCTGAGTTATATTCTAGGCCTAATTGAATTAAACCAATTGACTCTCCATTAGAAATACTCTAGCAGTGACCCAGGCTATAAATTTGGGGCACACGGTTTGCAGCAAGTTCCTGATCTATGTTTCCGCATGCAGTCAGCCCGTCTTTCCTTCCTTCCTTCCGCCCTTCCTTCCTTCCTTAATTTGGTCTTCAGAAAAATAGGAGCGGCAGCTCCGGAAAGAAATAAAAACGGGACGGGAGCCTAACCGAAAGATAATTCTCGATGGCCCACCGGCGGGCGAGAAAGTCCTCGAAGAGGATAAATGGGGCGCAGACGAAAGAGCAAATTTAAGGCTCTTTCCCGCAAGAGGTACAGTCCAGTTTGCCAAAGGTGAAGAGCCACATAGCAAAGTATAGGATTCAAGTGTTTGCATCCACGCGCTGTCGCATCCCCAATTCGCATTTTTTTAAGGTGTAGGCTTCTCTAGATGGAAATCTAAAGTTGGATTCCCTGTAGCTGCGCCGTCGCCCCCCCCCCAATATTGGAGGAAGGGCAAGCTCCATTCCGAGGGGTGTTAAGTTGACACGACAGGTCGGGGGTTCATCCAGCTCCCCAGTTTTCCAAACTGGGTTGCAGGCCAAGTTCAGCAAAGATGCGTATCCAAATGCGCATTAGGATTTTTCTACGCATTTCACTCAGCGGAACCGAGTATTCAATCAGGCATGGGTACTGGGCTGCGCATGCACGTTTATTCGCAAGTTATTGTGTTCAATAGGTTTTACTCTCAAGTAGCGGAGTTGAGGATTGTAGTCCTGGAGCGGTAGAAGGATCCTAGCCGCTTTTTCCAGTCGGGTCTGTACTGGAAAGGCTCGTGGTTTGGGCGTATCGGCTGTACTCCTCCCAAAGCCCGCCTTAAAGGAAATGCGCATCTTTGTGGTTCCTTTAGGAAGGCAGTTCCTTAAGCTGGGCCTAGCAAGAACCCGCTTTGTAACAGGGATGCCTTATATTGTTTGCGTGCGTGGCTACTATCCGCAGGCAAGTTGAGCCGTGAATGGTTGCAGATCAAACCATCCTAGAGGGAAATCAGAAGCAGCCCAATCTCTGCGTGTGAGTTTAGGCGGAAGCAAGGCCCTCTGCGTTCAACGGGGTTTGATCCCAAGTAAGTGTGTGGGCTGGAGCCTGCTCCGCCTTAGCTGGGCAGGCATGCGGATCAGGGCCTCACGTGGATCCCCGCTGCTTAGAGCACGATGCCCGCGTCTTAGTTAATAGGTTTTCTGGATCGAAGCCACGGAATCTTCCTACCGACAGAAATTGTTAGGAAATTAACATTCGGCTTTTAAAAAAAAGACTCTCTTGGCCTCAAGTAAATGAGTATACTTTCTCAGGATGGGTCCATTGCGCAGACAGGTAAGTGCCCCCAGCTTAAGGCTACACTTAAGACTGTCGATTTGAATAGGATTGTGCCGGATGCAGAGCGCAGCCCTCCAGCTTCACAGGATTTAGGGATGGCGGTGGCATTTAAGTCCCTGAGTTATTATTATTTTCGTGGGGCGGGGGAACACTAAGGCCCATGGAACGCTTCCTTACTTCCGAGTATGCACGAACAGGCTTCGGTTCTCCATAGTCCAGACTAGCTTCGGGGCGATGCCAAACATACGGCGTCAGCCGAATGGGAGCAGCCTTCTCTAAGCCCAGGGCTGCTTGCCCCGCGCTCAATTCTGAAACTAAAGATCTCCCTTTTGAAAGCCTCCGAGGCAGCCAGGTAGATTTACCGGCCCAAAGCAGCCAAAGGATAGCAGCAAGAGGCAGTGGGGAGCCCGGCGGCGGGCAAGAGAAAGGAACAGCGAAGAACAGGGCGTAGCGCGCTTGTGCCACGCGCGCAGCAGTCGGGAAGGGCAGGCGAGGGCGCACAGCAAGCGGGAGATGCGCAACCACCTGCTCGCTGCGCACAGAGAGACGCGCAGCCCTCCGCCACACGCCGGCGGCAGGCCCCGTGTTTGTGCGTTCAGGGGGAAAGGGCGCGTGAGCACATCTGTTTCAGCACCCTCTCTCTCGGGACTTCACACGTGCACACAAACGTAGATAGAGTGACAGGAGGGTGACCAGTTCATACGCACGCGTGCATGCATCTATCTATCCATAACGCGTTTGGGAATCCTGCGAAGGCGACACAGGAGGCCAGGACGCCCATACTGGCAAAACAGCCGCCGCTCTGCGGCTACAACGGCTCATATGACCGGAACCAAGCTGAATGTTTCCTTGGCCAGGGAGGGGAGAGAGGACCTTTTCAGCATCATTCTGGGCAACACAGGAGCGCGGACACGATCCAGCCAAGTCGAACGCTCTTAAGTTCCGCAGTTTTCAAAAAGAGAGTAAAACACATGTCTTATTATAAGCTCCACTGAAATGAACTGGTCTTAACAGCTGTTAACTCTGGGGTGGACAGTGCCCCAATTTCTCTCACATGCACATACCCCGTTCTGAAACGCATTTATTTATTTGCAGAGCCCACGGAGGCCAGAGGAATTTAAGGAAGCGTAATGAGGTTCGTAGCCTTGAATTGTGTCCGGAGACTTCTCTAGAGGTGGCCCCATTTAAAAGGTACACATCACCCTTGCCATTTGCACACACAAAACGTGTGCTCATCGGCATGCTTCCCGCTTGACAACTTAATATATACGCACACATTACAAACCCACAAACTGTGCATTTTGCTGCTTCATAGATGTACGGAGTAGCCACATGTTTTATAAACAGACTGATTCCATGCCTGTCATCCCAGAAATCGGCCCCGAGGCATTTAGTTATTTATAAGTGAGTAACATACTCACTTAAGCTAACTTATAAGTTATTCGCTTATAAGTGAGCGAGGGGTTTTTAGGATTGCACTCGGAGGCTGAAATCCTAATCATGACTTAGAAAGAAATATGCACTTAGGAGTCTGTCCCACTGAACTCAGGGGAAGAACTGGCAAGCTGACCCATGCCTGCTGCTTACCTAGACGCTGGTCTCATTTTAAATCAGTGTCTCTCACCTCTGAATATAGTTTGAGGCTGGGTTGCCAGGTAGATCGAGGCAGGTTCACAAGGAAGGATACGACCAGACAGGTGCTGCGCTATATATACTGTACCGTTCATCGGCATACGTATTAAGAGATAAAGTTGGGGAAAATACGTTTTGCACAGGGAAATAAATACATGATTGACTTCTCCAGACCTCCCTCACCTATTCGTACCCGTTTATATGCACATACTTGGGTCTACCTACCTCTTTCTGCAGAGGCACACCGCGAAAGACACCAGATAATCCCCACACTCCCCTCGGTACACGCATCTTCCCTGGGCTACAAATATGCACACGCACACACAAGAAAAGATGTCATTTGGGAAAGCAACGCACAAATCACCAGTGCAGTGAGTTCGCAGCGGCTACTCTTACTCTCAAGAAAGCCACAGCGTTGGAGTAAGCAGCGGGGGGGGGGGAGGGGGGTCAACTGCCCTTCGACGCAGCCTAGCAAAAACAAAACTGCCTGAGAAGGAAGTGCCTCGGGGTGGGGAACTGGGCGACAATCACTTTATTTAAAAGCAACAAATGCCCCCCCCCCATGCATACCCTTCGGATGGAGGCCCCACGAGGGAGGGGTGGCCCCCATTATTTGCCCCTTGGAAGAGGAAAAGGAGGGATTGGAGGGTTCAGGCTTCAGGCAAACTTCTTGCGAGCCGCTGAAATGATTCTATACCTGATTCCTATACTTGCCATTCTTCTTTCTGCCTTCTCAATTCTCTGACCACTAACCTCTTTAAGCTTCCGAGGTGCTTTGAACGCTAAGATTATCCGTGAGTCAAAGAGACTCCTATGCACCCCCATGCAGCTATTTAAACAGGAAAATTAACCAGCCCACCTGTTTACAACCTTGAAATATCGCTAGCGCAAGCGCTACATAAACACACACGCGCACTCTGCTAGTCTTCTTCATATCTGGGCAGCGCAGTTATTATAATAATCCTCCCTGCACCATTCGAGCTCCTAAGACTGCCAGTTTTCTTTATTATTAAATCAATGTGGGAGAGGGAGCGAGAGAGGGAGAGAGAGAGAGAGAAAATTCCTTACGTTGCATTGGCACACCAAGGATTTCTGGAAGCCCCTTGACAGAACCTTCTGTAGTGAGTGCTGAGCTTTGCATCATTTTATTTCAAACGTATCGAGCAGAGGAAAAAAAACGGGGACGGAAAAAAACCCCCAGGAGAATATAGGTCTATAGATTTAATAAAATAAAAATTAAAAAAATCTTGATCAGTAACAAAAACAAAAAAACCACGGAGTATGACCGGGGCCGATCCTTCTAGGCGCTCTAGGAGGGCTGAGGCTGGCCCTGGTCCGCTTCAAATCCCCTTGGCTTCTCCTGCTATCCCAGCTTGACTGTATCCTGGGTTAAAAGTGCTGCTGCAGTGGCGCTCCTCGTCGTAGGAGCGCTGGTCCCGGAGAGGCAGCTTTGATTCATTCACACTGCAGGGAGAGGGCGTGACGTCACTTTCCGCAGGGAAGCCACGCCCCCTCCAGCCAATCCCTGCGCGCCTCCTTTCAAAAAGACCCGGGGAGGGGGAAGAAGGCGATGGAGCAGCAAGTTCAGGGAGCGGAGCATGGCTGGGCGGACGCGTCCCGGGCGCACCTCTCCATCATCGCCCTTGGCAAGGCGCGCCTGGGGGACATCCAAAGGCAAGCGGCTTCTTAGGTTTGCAGGCTGTTGCTACTGCACCTAGAGCCCAGCTGCTGCTGCTGCTGCTGCTGCATCATCACCATTTTTTTAAATTATATAAAAAAAATGATATACCGCCTTTCACCCGAAGATCTCAAGGCGGCTCACAACATAAAATTACTATTGTTACTATTCTTTCTTCTTCTTTATTAAATTTGTTTACTGACCTTCCTCCAAAGATCTCAGGGTGCTTCATAGCATAAAAACACAAGATAAAAAACACAAGATACATAATAAAAACTACAAGGAACAAAACAAACCATATCCCGCCCCGCAACATATTTAAAAGCATATGGGATGTTAATCAGCCCAAGGCCTGGTTCCACACGCTGAGTAAAGAAATGAGTCAGGGGATTGAGAAAGCGCCTCCCGCGGTTTTGTTCCGCGACCTCCCTTTCACACGTGAAAAGTCACCCGGCGCTTCGCGCTCCTGTTACGTGTGAATCCATTGCAATGCGCGAAGTCGAACGTTAAGAGGAGCGCGGATCAAGCGGTAGCAGCCGGAATTTAGATGCCAAATCTGTTGAGAAGGGCTTACAGCACAATATCGGAACAAAGAGGGATATATTGAAGGCATTGAAAAAGAACCGAGCAGGGAACTTGAATAAGTTCAGGTGAGCACACAACTGCTTTTCTTCCCTGGATGACGTGATGCATGGATGAGAAGCTAAAATTGTATTTCTCCCTACAGGAGAATGGCAGCCCCTCCCAAACTTAAATGACCATTTTCTCAGAATAATTCCCAAATAGTTTGATGGGGGTTACTTTCAAGTTGAGGGAATAAAGAAGCCTGAGGCTTTGCTACTGTTTTAAGGATTTTATCATTTTCTTACTTTGCAATGATTTTGATGACTATTCCAATTCTTTATTTACAGCCCACTTCTATGCATGGGTTTTTCAAAAGCATGTCTTGCTGTTTTTCAGTAGACTCACTCCTATGGGCAGAAGATGGCACCCTGAATTTTTTTTCCATTATGAAAACCTCCTTGACAGCCACCAGGCAGAATATAAACAAAAACTATAAACAGAGCTGTAATTAAAACAGAAGCTGATCAAACACATTAAGTTTTCAGATTAGGATCAGTGCTCAATTTGAAAGAAGAGTTCTGGTAAAAAGAACAGTATGCTGTGAATTTCAAGAGTCCCAGTGCTTCAACTTTTCTTTAAAAATAAAAAAAAAAAATCAGAAGCTCAGACACAGAACTGGAAAACATAGTTTCTTCTGAGGGGTTTTTGGGGGTGCATGTGTGAGTTGATTGCATTTATGGTCTCAAATGACAATTTCTGATTTTGTTCTATTCTTTTCAGGCATTAGATTTCTTTGTTAAACAAAATTATATACTGCTTGGTTGTAAGACAACCTCTTAAGTGGCATATATATATACACACACACTCTTAAGTGGCATATATATATACACACACCCACACACACCCACACACCCATTAAAATTCTTGATAAAAACAGGTATATAAAAGCATTCAAAAGATAACTAAAATCAACAGTAGCTTAACAGAGATTCCAGACAAGTATCTTCTCCTTGTCTGGATAGGCTTGACTAAGCAAAAATATTCTAAGCAGCTTCTGAAAAAAATACAGTGAGGGAACTTGTCTGATGTCAAGAGGCAGGCAGTTCCAAAGTTTAGGTGCTGTGGACAAGTGGAACAGTGCTAAGATCTGCCATGATAGTGAAGAGTTAAACTCTGAAGGCATTTGCAGAGACTCGGGCAGGCAGGGAATATGCAAAATAATTTACCATACAGAACTGAAAGTCTAGCAAATCTTATTTGTGATTGTGAAAAGCCAAACCACCACAGGGACTGAAGGATCTACAGCTGTGATTTAAAAACATTTTCTTAAAAAGAAAAAAAACTTAAGTTTTTTTTAACTCTAAAGAGGAGAAAGTTAACTTTCTGCTGTAATTTTTTCCAGAGCCAAAAAAAAAAAAAAGAGAGAGAGATGAGAGTTTCAGAGGCACCCAAATAACAAACAAACAAACAAATTTTAATGTGCATTTTAGATTCTCAATCTCTCTCCTCCCCTCCCCTGATAGTGGTACATTCCGCCCCCCCCATCAAAGGCTCCAGTAACATAAGCATAGGAAATGGGAAGGTGGAGGAGCGGGGGAGGGGAATAAGTTATTTAATTGTAAAGAGCCTACCAAATGTCTTGCTAAGTTTTATTGAAAGAAGGCCATTCAAAATGCTGTGCTGTGATTTAATGAAAAATATTATCTTTTTAAAAGATGTGTGCCATTTATTCCCTTTGTAAACAGGGCAAGACTCTAAGTTATCCAGGGAACAAGCTTATTGCAATGGCTGGAGTTTGCTACGAGATCAATAGCTGGACAGTAACAAAAATAACTTACATGTTTGCCCCACACCCCAAGAAAGGAAATAGTGGAATCAAAGTACAGCCAGTGGGATAACTCCTTTAAGATTGCTGGTAGATGGTGTATAACTGAGTCACATGCGGAGTAGAATTACTCAAAGTAACAATACAACTTGCTGGAGAGGTGTGGATTGCTAAGGACATTCACCCACATTTGGTGGGTTTGCCTAATAATTCAGTACTTCTGGAACAAAACATTTTATGAAATAGAATTAAGGGGCAAGCCTCCTATGGCTTCATTATCCATTTTTTGATGGTGCAGACAAACCCATACTCTTCAAGGGTTTATAGCGACATACATTGTAATTGCCCAGAGATTAATGAAAATTTAGGTGGTGTTCTCATTGACACTTGGGGTAAAAGAGAAATCCAACAAAAAAATATAGTTCATTGTATACAAAATTCTTTTGCTTTCACTAGATATATTTCAGGCAAAGAGCATGACTGGAATGCCCTCTTTATGCAGATATGTCATAGACTGTTTTACATAATCCCACCCCTAGCTTCTTTTATTACATAAAGTGGTCTTATTTATGCTATATCTTATTTCTTGATAATGATACAACATTTTCTTCAAAATTTAACCTACATGATCAGTCTGGCAGAAGCCTAGTTCTGCCCCTTATGGCTCCCCCTTATGTATGAAAATGATATTATTTGTAATGCTTTTATTTATTTGAGTTTGATTTCTCCTTTGATAACAATCAGTTATGTAACCTGTAATATTTTGATGGACTCCCAATCCATTTTACCCCTTAGGGCCTGTTGTCATCAATGATCTGCTTTGCTGTATTGGAAAAAAATCAAAGTCTTATTACCATATTTGCCAGAGTCTAATTCGAATCTCAATTTTCAGAACCTTGAAACCAAAAAAGTATTTGCTGGCGCATGTAAATATGTCATCAAATCTAGTGCACACCTTAATTTTCACAAAGTAATTTGGCAAAAAAATGGTGCACATTAGTTTTGAGCAAATATGGTAACTTCAGTGAGAGAGCTACCCCAGTTATTTCTAAACCATGTGCAGGGAAACCCTATTTAGACAGTGTGAAAAATTAAATTATTAAAGGATCTTGTGAGCTCAAAGTAACCAGTCACAGAGCAGGCTGCCTGTGTGCTTTGCATGATTCAATACTCTGGGTCTTCTTCTAATCAGCATCACAGAGAGTGGAATTGTTGCATTAGGTGTGATCTAATTATTCACACATCCCTAATGGAGCAAAACAGAATTCAAAACAGAGGAGGATGTCTGTGGTGTCTCTGCGTGAGTCACTGCTCTGCGCTGACCTTCCAATCAGATCAATGACTAAAGCAGAATCAGAGGGGGTGAACTCCTCAGGGGGTGGTAACTCCTACTCTCACATACCATAAAAGTAACCCTTAAAAACATAAGAGAAGCACACCTCCTGTTTTAATTCACAAAGTTTGAGAAATACGGAGATAAGCAAATGATGAAACCATTGTCCTAAAATACTTTACTGTGGCTGGAATAGACATAGTAATTTTAGAGTAAGGTGATAAATTGCTCACAAGAACACAAGGGGAAATTTCATTGCTGGGCAATAAGTTAACATGTACATTAGAAACTGTGCAAGTACCTTACAACTTCATAGGCTTTCAGCACCATCTCACCATGGACAGCACTCTGCTTTGCACCTCCCTGATTTTTTTTTTTTTAAATCCAGTACAGTACTGTATTTACATTTATAAGTTTTTTTCCTTGAGACAGAAATTTGCATCATTTCATTCTTAAGACTAGCAAGAGGCTAGGTGGAGGGGCTGTGCACAAAAGGACCGACTCCCCTCTTAGAATGCTATTTATGGGGAAATATCCTAGAAATAAAATACAGACAGGACTCCTCCTTCCTCTTAACACAACAATTGCTGACGGAGAAGACAAAAAGGGGAAGAGAAAAAATTGTGTAGAAAATGGCTATGATATGCTATTTGGCAAGATGGTGTTGTGTTAGAGGTACATAAATGTTGCACTGATAAAAAGATGCTGAATTATTTACTTATTGCTTTGGTGCTCAAGGCACAACACATTCAGGCTGATTCTGGAGGGCCTTGAATTGTTACACTGTGAGCAGCTAAGGGCCATAGTTTGGCGGTCGAGCATCTGTTTTGCGTGCAAAAGGTCCCAGGATCAATTCTCAATACTTCCAGGTAGGGCTGGGAGAGACCTCTTTCTAAATCTAAAATATTGGAGAGTCATCTTACATGCCTCCTTGTTGCAACTCCTGCAGCCAAGTTGGAGCCAAATGTATTGCTCTGCTTTCCTTTGGACCACACCAGCAAAGCTGAGAGGGGAGTCTTGCGCCCCAGTGAGGTCACTTGGGTGCTACTAACTCAGCAAAAACAACACTGGAGGCAGCAGTTACGAGTTACTGGTCTCTGCAGCCACAGCAGGCCCTGTGATTCTCCAGTGGTTTGACTTCAGCAGAGGAACATTCCATTGTCTCTTGAGACAGAAGGATGTCAGCTGTTAGTAGCTGGCCCTAAGCTGGCTGGACCAATGGCCCGACTCAGGATAAGGCAGCTTCCTAATAATTATGTATTCCTCTGGAAAATCACTACCCAATTCAGTTATTTGAATGTAGCTCCTCTATTAATATAACTCTATGCCATGTACAGAAGGTGGCGCTGTGGGTTAAACCACAGAGCCTAGGACTTGCCGATCAGAAGGTCGGCGGTTCAAATCCCCGCGATGGGGTGAGCTCCCGTTGCTCGGTCCCTGCTCCTGCCAACCTAGCAGTTCGAAAGCACATCAAAGTGCAAGTAGATAAATAGGTACAACTCCGGTGGGAAGGTAAACAGTGTTTCCATGCACTGCTCTGGTTCGCCAGAAACGGCTTAGTCATGCTGGCCACATGAGCCGGAAGCTGTACTCCGGCTCCCTCGGCCAATAAAGCGAGATGAGTGCCGCAACCCCAGAGTCGGCCACGACTGGACCTAATGGTCAGGAGTCCCTTTACCTTTATGCCATCTGCACACACACTTACACAATCATCCAACTTTCTAATTATCCAGCTGCTTCAGGATACTGGAGACCTGTGGGCAAGTCAATGGCTTACCGCCATTTGGGGGACCTTAAAAATTATAGGCCAGCTAGTCTGATTTCTATTCCTGGGATGCTGCTAGATAGATCATTGTAATAAAACAACTCATCTGTAAACATGGGAGGGGGGAATGGGGAAATATTACTGGTACTAAACACATGTACCCGCCCCCCCTTCCAAGCAAAAGCAATCAAGCTTACTTATTCCAATTCTTTCCTTGACACAGTAGCTGGTTTGGTAGGTCAGGGGAAAGCAGTTAGTGGATAAGGGGAATGGCCATAAATCTTGCCTTCAGTAAAGCTTGACACAGTAGGAGATTTGTATCAACAATGTGGGAGAATGAAGGTACAGATTATGAGTGGCTAAGCCTTTTCAACCTGAGGACTGCACTGCTCCTCAGTCACCTCTCTGAGGGCGCCAAGCCAGCAGCGTGCATGGCTAATGCATATATACCCTGCACATAGAGACCCTACATACACTCACCACATGTGCACATACACCACAAATACAGCGCACACACACACACTCGCCAGGCATAGTCACACAGTGTTCTTTTTTTTTTTTTGAATTAAGGTTTTTTTTTTTATTAAGGTTTTAAAGATTACAGAAAAAAAGATTTTAAAGATTACAGAAAAAAAGAAAAAATAATAACAATCAAAAAAGAGAAAAGAAAAAACAATACATATATAAAAAGGAAAAACATCATCAAAAACCAAAAAACAGAAGAAAAAAGATAAAAAAACAAGTCAAACCTGTACATCACTTACATACATTCACTTATTTCCTTGACCTCCTCACGCCTCCCATTTTTGTATTCTAATTCAATTTGTTGTTTCAGCAAATCCTTCCAACCTTATTTTTATCTTAATAATTTGTCTTAATATACTATAATTTTACATTCTCTCTTTCACCAACTCATTTTAACTTAATCCTTTATGTCATTTGTACTAAAACCACATAATTTTCTTTTCCCAACATCTTTCTAGCAATCCTTAATTTTACAATATTTTTGAAGATAAACTTTGAATTTTTTCCAATCTTCTTCCACCAACTCTTCTCCTTGGTCCTGGATTCTGCCAGTCATCTCAGCCAGTTCCATGTGCTCCATCACCTTCATCTGCCATTCTTCCCGGGTGGGTAGATCTTGTCTCTTCCAAAACTTTGCAATGAGTATTCTTGCTGCTGTTGTGGCATAGATAAAAAAAGTTCTATCCTCCTTTCGCACCAATTGGCCGACAGTCACACAGTGTTCTCTCCCACTCAGTCACACACACACACACACACGTCTGTGCAAAGTAAAGGCAGCATATAATAAGTACAGTGGTACTTCAGGTTAAATACTTAATTCATTCTGGAGGTCCGTTCTTAACCTGAAACTGTTCTTAACCTGAAGCACCACTTTAGCTAATGGGGCCTCCTGCTGCTGCCTCGCTGCCGGAGCACGATTTCTGTTCTTATCCTGAAGCAAAGTTCTTAACCTGAGGTACTATTTCTGGGTTAGCAGAGTCTGTAACCTGAAGTGTATGTAACCTGAAGCGTATGTAACCTGAGGTACCACTGTATTAAGAACTTCCAGAGCAGAAAGCTTCACTTCTATTCAGAACCCTTGCACTTGAGAAATTAAGCCTGATTATAACTACAGTAAAGGGACGCGGGTGGCGCTGTGGTCTAAACCACTGAGCCGAGGGCTTGCCAAACCGAAGGTGGTACGAATTCCCGTGACGGGGTGAGCTCCCGTTGCTCGGTCTCTGCTCCTGCCAACCTAGCAGTTTGAAATCATGGCAAAGTTCAAGTAGATAAATGGGTACCGCTCCGGCGGGAAGGTAAACGGCGTTTCCGTGCACTGCTCTGGTTCGCCAGAAGCGGCTTAGTCATGCTGGCCACATGACCCGGAAGCTGTCTGCAGACAAACAGCATCTCCCTTGGCCAGTAAAGCAAGATGAGCGCCACAACTCCAGAGTTATCCGTGACTGGACCTAATGGTCAAGGGGTCCCTTTACCTTTACCTTTTTATAACTACAGTAAGTTGTGTTGGAGGAGGAGCTTTAAGGTCCCAAGAACATTAAAAAGCAGCTGCAAGCTATGGCCCATTGCAGGTAGGTTACTGAGCCCCAGTATTAAATAAATAAATAAATAAATAAATAAATAAATAAATAAATAAATAAATAATTTATACCCCACCCATCTGGCTGAGTTTCCCCAGCCACTCTGGGTGGCTTCCAATCGAGTACTGAGTCCCATCAGGGAAAGAAGTGGGGCATCATCATCATCATTTATTATTATTAATATAACAACCTGAATATTCTTTATATTCTACTGTTCTTATATTCTGCACAGAACATGAGAATTGGTCTTTCAGCATAAGACCATCTAACCCAGCACTCCATCTCCAACAGAATATTCCAGATGCCCTTGTTGTTGTTTAGTCATTTAGTCGTGTCCGACTCTTCGTGACCCCCTGGACCAGAGCACGCCAGGCACTCCTGTCTTCCACTGCCTCCCGCAGTTTGGTCAAACTCATGCTGGTAGCTTGGAGAACACTGTCCCACCATCTTGTCCTCTGTCGCCCCCTTCTCCTTGTGCCCTCAATCTTTCCCAACATCAGGGTCTTTTCCAGGGAGTCTTCTCTTCTCATGAGGTGGCCAAAGTATTGGAGCCTCAGCTTCAGGATCTGTCCTTCCAGTGAGCACTCAGGGCTGATTTCCTTCAGAATGAAGAGGTTTGATCTTCTTGCAGTCCATGGGACTCTCAAGAGTCTCCTCCAGACCATAATTCAAAAGCATCAATTCTTCGGCAATCAGCCTTCTTTATGGTCCAGCTCTCACTTCCATGCATCACTACTGGGAAAATCCAGTTGCCCTATGAATCTAGAAAGGAAGGTACAATTGTGATGTCCACCTTGTTTGGTGTTCCACTTAGGTATCCCGGCTAGCAGTTCCTGATAGATTGAACCTTCCTGAATTTGTCTAATCCTTGTAAAAGCCTTTTAAATTCGTTTTCTACGCCATGGAGCAAACCTTACTTGCCTGGCACGGGTAACCACTCAAATGGCTGCGTTCAGTATAGTTGAAAATAAATGTCAAACCACAGTGGGATTAGACCCCGTGCAGTAGAGTTTCCCGAAGATTCAGAGCTCCATGGTTTTCAAGGAAAGAGCAAGGCTTCAGATCTGCGCCTAGTAAATCCCAGTGTGGCTGAAGACCCTGAAATTATCTAATCTGATTACAACATGTCTCTGACCATCTCAGTGCATTTCCTGGTTAGTAATTTGCCCTCTGTTAGGGCTACAAAGGTTAATGGTCCGGGTGATTATGGGCATTAGCATCTGCCAACTATTATGAGAAACGGTGTGCTTATTTGTATCCTGTACATTTACATCCATGCATGATTTTAGATAGCAATGCATTGTTTGGATGAAGAATAAAAGCTCTCTTTCCTTGTCTTTTGAAGCTGGGCTTATGGGCAGGGAAACGTAACTGAAGGCCACAAGAAAGGCGTTGTTTAGAATACATCTGCACAATGCAGCAGTACTTGAAACATTACCATTAAAAACTGAGATGTGCAGGAATCAATCTTTCCTATCATATATCAAATTGCATGCAAAATTGTTTAGGTGTGGAATCACACAGGTTTGTATAGCTTCTTTGCCATTATCTCTCTCTGTTCAAATTATTCTGAAATTGATTTCGATTTCCATGGGAAGGTGCTTTATTCACCTTTATGCTGTGGGCCTCCTCCTTACTGGGGTGGAGACCTTCGCTCTTTCCGAGCACAATTCAAAGTGTTGGTGCTGACCTTTAAATCCCTAAATGGCCTCGTCCCAGAATACCTGAAGGAGCGTCTCCACCCCCATCGTTCTGCCCGGACACTGAGGTCCAGCTCCGAGGGCCTTCTGGCAGTTCCCTCATTGCGAGTAGCAAAGCTACAGGGAACCAGGCAAAGGGCCTTCTCGGTAGTGGCACCCGCCCTGTGGAACGCCCTCCCATCAGATGTCAAAGAGATAAACAACTACCTGACATTTAGAAGACATCTGAAGGAGGCCCTGTTCAGGGAAGTTTTTAATGTGTGACCTTTTAATGTACAGTGCTACCTCGGGTTAAGTACTTAATTCGTTCCGGAGGTCCGTTCTTAACCTGAAACTGTTCTTAACCTGAAGCACCACTTTAGCTAGTGGGGCCTCCTGCTGCCGCCGCGCTGCTGGAGCACAATTTCTGTTCTCATCCTGAAGCAAAGTTCTTAACCTGAAGCACTATTTCTGGGTTAGCGGATTCTGTAACCTGAAGCATATGTAACCTGACATGTATGTAACCAGAGGTACCACTATATTTTTAATCTTTGTTGGAAGCTGCCCAGAGTGGCTGGGGAAACCCAGCCAGATGGGCGGGGTACAAATAATAAGTTGTTTTTTGTTTATTATTATTATTATTATTATTATTATTATTATTATTATTACCACTAATATTTTCAAAAAGATGACCTCCTCAGCTCACTGCGTGGAACAGCTCTGTGTGGAACGGAGACTTAACGCAGCAGTCAAACATTAGGAAGATCCACTCTCCAAGTCTTTCATTCAAGGGCTTCCTAATGAAAAAGAAAGTACTGTACAGTGGTACCTCGGGTGAAGAACTTAATTCGTTCTGGAGGTCTGTTCTTAACCTGAAACTGTTCTTAACCTGAGGTACCACTTTAGCTAATGGGGCCTCCCACTGCTGCTACGCCGCCGCTGCACAGTTTCTGTTCTCATCCTGAAGCAAAGTTCTTAACCCGAGGTACTATTTCTGGGTTAGCCGAGTCTGTAACCTGAAGCGTCTGTAACCTGAAGCGTCTGTAACCCGAGCTACCACTGTACTCATTGGGCATCAGTGGGGAGGACAATCAGCCAGCCGGCTCAAGAGCGTCAACGCTCACAACTCTTTGCTCCAGTCAACCTGAGGGTTGAAGCATGCCAGCAGAGCACCCAGAGATTGAAACTCTGATCCACTGGGAATCGACCTGCCGCCTTTCCAAGCATGGAGAGATCCAGAAGTCGCCTCTCCAGGGGAAAGCAAAACCACAGTGTCTCTCCTCTTTGGCAAGAAGCAGCATCCAGCCCTCCCTTAAGTGCATTAGGACATATTATATAATTTTAATTTATCTCTTGCTCGCATGCACATGCTACCTGCAGCGAGGTCTTTCTAATGCAGCTGCATCTTGGCAGCAGATCTGCAAATCAATCACCTAAAAGCAATGCAAGCAACAGCTGTGAGAATCAGACAGCCACTTGAGAGCCATTGTTGGCTTATGAGGATATGCCAAGCCACTATATACAATTGCTTAAAAATAAAACAAAAAGTTAAACCAAAATTCTACACCCAAGGCCATGGCCAAAACAAATCATACAAATTAAGAACATTTGCATATATGTGCTTATGCAGCTTATTTTATTCTGCTAGCTGCAAGGAGGAGCAATGGACTGAAGAGGAAGCTACCTCTTTTTCCGGGCTTCTGAGTTTTGTTTTGTTTTTAAAAAGGGATTCCTCATATGTCCGAGGCTCCTAAGTTTCCCTCCAAACTGAGCTCACAACCATGAACACTTTGTGAAGGATGGCAACTGCGCTTTCAAACTTCCATGCATTCCCCAGAAGAAGCTTGGAGAGGCATATCTAACTTTACATACAAGTACCCCAGGTCAGAGAGGGACCCAGGTGGCGCTGTGGGTTAAAGCCTCAGCGCCTAGGGCTTGCCGATCGAAAGGTCGGCGGTTCGAATCCCTGCGGCGGGGTGCGCTCCCGCTGCTCGGTCCCAGCGCCTGCCAACCTAGCAGTTCGAAAGCACCTCCGGGTGCAAGTAGATAAATAGGGACCGCTTACCAGCGGGAAGGTAAACGGCGTTTCCGTGTGCGGCTCTGGCTCGCCAGAGCAGCGATGTCACGCTGGCCACGTGACCCGGAAGTGTCTCCGGACAGCGCTGGCCCCTGGCCTCTTAAGTGAGATGGGCGCACAACCCCAGAGTCTGTCAAGACTGGCCCGTATGGGCAGGGGTACCTTTACCTTTACCTTACCCCAGGTCAGAAGAGAACAAAGCAATATGGTATATTTACAATTACTATAAGAAGATCCAGTTATGCAGAATTTTCATTTCCAGTTTGAAATAATAATATAGTCTTCAAAAGAAGCAAATGAACAACCAGGTAACAGGCCAGTCATAGCAACCTCTGTTTAAACTTTTTAGCTAGTGTCTGTGCAATCTCTTAACATGGAAAATGTACTTTCAACGGTTGAATAATTAGCTGCTTTTAGCCTGACCATTAGACAGAGTAGCCTTTATGAGTGACAAACCAGATCTCACATCAGCACAGTGGTTTGTAAATATATATAATCACTCTTGACCTGCCTCAGT
Organism: Podarcis cretensis; assembly: GCF_951804945.1. Taxonomy (NCBI): domain Eukaryota; kingdom Metazoa; phylum Chordata; class Lepidosauria; order Squamata; family Lacertidae; genus Podarcis; species Podarcis cretensis. Next base: position 95,231,129 of record NC_137175.1, read on the forward strand.
TTTTTGTGTAAACTACAGTAATCCAAAGGAGTCCATGCAGAGATAATGCATTTTACATTTTGAGCTTCTCTGCCTATTTACCTCACCTAACTTCTGAAGAGGCGAAATCTTGGTGCTAGGACCGTGTGTGTGTGTGTGTGTGTGTGTGTGTGTGTGTGTGTGTTCCTAGGCCTAAAAGTGAATAAATTCTTGGAATTCTTTATTTTTTATTTTACCAGACCAAAGTCTCCTTTTTAAAAACTTAACATTTTTTAAACAAAACAATCCTATGAACAGGACCCAAGAAATTACCTTGTGAAGGAGGTGACAGGTTGGGTAAGCAGAGCAGAAATGGACAGGGAAGGGGGTTTCACAGCAGTTTCCCGTTCTTTCTGCAGGGAATGTTCCTGCTGTTTTCTTTTGTATGGGAAAAAAGCTCCCTTCGGAGATGGCTTCTGTATTGCTCCCCTTGCTGCTGCATCACAGCACTGAGTAATATGGACCAGGGCAGAGGGTCTATCTCAATCTAGCAAGGCAGAAAAATGAATGAAAATTGAATTCCCTTGGGAGGGGGAGGGAGGGAGGGAGAGCTGTGCTCCAGACAGAAAGATAAATCAAAGGATGCTGGGGAGGAAGAAGAGTGATGAACCAGCTCTCCGTCAGAATGGAATAATTAGGGGAACAGGTTGGAAAAGCAAAGGGTGCAGGAAAGTGGAGAGACTGGGAGGACAGCTTATCCATGTGCCACAGAAGAGCAAAGAATATTTACCCAGGAGATTCCATAAACCCTGTTATTAGCACTTATTAGACCCACAGGAAGCGATTCCCCAAATAAACAGGTAAGGCGTACCATGGCACACACTCTGCCCCCGCCCCCCGTTATATTACGGAGGGAAAAGACTGAAAAGAAAGGCATTCTCCATACACGTTGATCGCTTTGTTTCTCTGCTGATCCCAGAGGATAAGGGACTCCCAGTCTAGTTTGCATGTGTGTGCAATAAATGCGCATTGATTAAGGCCGTCCCAACGTCCTGTCTTCATGTTGCATTTCTGTTCTCACCCTTAGGCTGAGAAGTAAGTAATGTTCTTTGAGGGGGGAATCTAGAACTTCTCTCACTTTCACTGGAGTAGGGTTTTGCCCCCACAGAGGTAAAGAGAAGAATACTAATACGTTGGTCTTTCAACAATGTCTCTCATTTTCTGCCAACGCTTTCACCATAAACGAAGGCAAAGCAAGCTCTAATTTGGCTACAGGAATCAGGATGCAAGGGGAAACCACAGACATAATAAGGAGTGTACGACAAAACAGAATTACTCAGATGCTGCCCCCGGAAAAAATCAGGTTCTATGCCATTGTTACACTGGGAGAGCTCACTTCCACAATGTATGTTAATGGCAGCTACGTAAGACAACAGGAATCCATGATAGTAAGTCAGTCACTGGCTATTTGCCATGTTAGTGAAAAAGGAAACCTCCATAACGAGAGACAGTTTACCAGATGCTTAAAATAAAATAAAATAAAATAATAAAACAGTTGCCCTGTTTTTTGTGAGCTGAGGTATTTGGCCAGGTGAAAAAGGAAACACAATATGTTACACCTGCTGGAATTTCCTCTTCTGCACAACTGTCTGGAAACTGAATGCTGGCTTAAGCAAAGCTGTTCTCTAGTTCCTGAAAGGAATCAGAGCTCTTGGCCAAAGAGAAATCATGCAGACAATGACATATTTGTAAGCAATGTTGTTTTGTATTATTTGTGCTTCTTTCTAAAAACAAATATTAACTGTTTAGGAAGGTAATGGGAATTGCAGAAGTTTGAGTAGGGGCACATGACCGAGGGCCAGAATGGAATGCACACATGAACTCTAAAAACCACTGGAATCTTTTGCAAGCATCGGTTACATACAGCGCTGTTTTTTTAGCAAAAGAGGTGCTGGAACTCCCTGTGAACGCCTCTCTTGTTATAATTGCAATGGCCCCCACCTGAGGGGCCAGTACTGAGTTTTGGCAAGTTCCAGCTTAAAAAAAGCCCTGGTTAGATGATGTAAAAGGAATCTCCCCAATCACACTTTGCATGCACTACTTCCTGAAGAATCTAAATTCTGAGCCAGGGACATGATAGACTCTTGTCTATTTTACCTAGAGATCCAGCAGGAATTAAAGTTCAAATGTCTAATTTATTCATCATTGCTCATCCCCCCCAATACCTGGCCACAGTCTTGTATCATTTATATACACCCATGTTCAAAATAATCAGTAAATTTCAAAAAGCATATATAAACCCTGTTGGGGCCAACTATAAATCCCATAGTTTATTTATTTAAGGGCGCCAATCTTGATTTCCCCCTCTCTCGTAACTAGAAAGTATTTTTTTTTAATTTAAAAAAGGAGTTAAAAAGTGAAGCTGTCACCTTCTTAGAACTTGGGGTGCTAAGGATCTGGGATTACAATTAAAAACTTGTAATCAAAGCATGGGAACTAACAATGTGTACACACTGAGAAATCAAACCAACACATACCTAGATTCTACTGGGGTTGCGGAAGAATCTCCCACACCTAACAGAGGGAGCAAGTCCTGAACTGGCTATAGGACAGGAGTTCCTGGTCTTTTAACAGCTTCACAGAAGAGGAAAGGTTGGTAGGCAATGCTTTTTCCACTCCTCCAGTCCTGTGGCAGGAGTAGCAGCAACATCTGACGATATTTTTCACTTTGTGTCATTATCAAAAGCACTGTGTCTCACTTGCCAAATCCACACTGGACATAGAAAGGGTCTTTTCAGTTCTAATGAGAAAGCCCCTTCTGCCTTATCTGGGGGCACAAGGATGGCCCAGTGGAGGAAGGGTCTGGGCAATCTTTGACAGCTGAACTGAAGTCAGGGAGAATCCCCACGGGTGTGGCTTCTCATGCAAGCTACACCCCTTGAAATCTCCTCTGACTTTATGACATCTGCCAAAAGAACACTGATTATCAACACCAAGAGAGAATTTAGAAGAACTTGGTACAAAGGCCTTGTAGCCAGTGGGATCATTCCAGCACTTCAGTTGAAGAGATGACCTTTTCTTTTGCTCTTAAGCAGGGGAAACAAATAAACCAAGTAGAGTATACAGGATGCAAGTTGTGAGGTCTGGTGTAGAGAAACAGAAAATGATAAATCCTGGCTGTTAGAAAAAATCAAAACCGCCCAACACTGTGCATTCTATGCCCACTTATCAACAGCTGTACAAAAATCAAGGAACCCCGATCCGCCGCCTTGCCCTTTTTCATTCTGCTCTTGTGAGAATATATTAGGGGATTTTATTTTGCAAAACAGGAAGCAATACAGTAGTTGCACACTCGCAATGCATTCAGGAATTATATATCGCTAACTTAATGCAGCCTCCGTCTTTCTTCGTAAGAGAGGAATATACCAGATGTGCAGTTATAGGCTGATGGAAACACGGGACACAATCCACCAGAAAGTTCAGCAGCGCAAGTCCCATCAAAATGCACAGGAGCTGTGTAAGAGTCCGATTGCGTGATTGTGCTTAACTCAATAGCAACTTCAATTCATTTTAAAGGGAGCTTGTGCACGCAGGAACCTCTTGGCAGATTTTGTCCATAAATATTGACACATAAATAAGAAAGGCTGTACTTACCAGAGGCAAAAGCAAGGTGGGTCTCTCATGTCAAGACATGCAGAGGAAGTTAACCTGACCTGAAAACAATGAAAGCCATTTGTAACCAGCTGCCCCCACTGTCTGGCATCTAATTCCCCTTCATCCCCTGGGCAGGGCCTGCGTCCGACGGGAGAAAGAATGGAAAGTAAAATAAACGCATAAAGGAGATTCCCAAATGGAAAAGGAAAGAGGAACTGAAAAGAGCAGGAGTGAAAGGGGAAGAGGCTAAGGGTGCCAGATCTCTGAGCAGAGAAGGTACTGCGATCTCCACAATGTGGAGCCGAGAAAGTGACTCCGTCTGTGGGTCAGGGGAGGAGGGGGTGATGGTGGAAAACAACCTCAGAGAAAATTAAATTGCACTTGAGGGCAAATTCTATTAGGGAATAGCAACTGTCTCTCAACGGCCTGCGTCCATTTAGGTAATTAAGCTGCAGGATAGGAATCGCCATGCAGGACCAAGACTTCCTGCAGGTCTGCTCTCACCCACTTCCTTTCCTACTGCAGACAGCAGAACTAGGCTTCATCCAGAGGTTCCTCACACAGGGAGGGCCCAGGTGGCGCTGGTTTAAGGTGGTCCTTGCCCACAGGTTGCCCTCCAGATCTTGAGTGCTGCTGCTGAGAGCTGCAATCCAAAACATCTGCAGGGCACCAGGTAAAAGTTGGCTTGGGGAATCAGGTGTGGCCATGTCAGCATTAAATGGGAAAGGCTTAGAAGCACAGAAATGTCAAGTTGGAAGAGATGCCAAGGATCATCTAGTCCATAGCTGTCAACTTACAGATTTGAAAATAAGGGACCAGCAGCCTTGAAAATAAGGGACCAGCAGCCAAAATAAGGGATTTTAGTCAACCAGCTGAAATACGAAGTTAAAAGGGACCAGATCATTTTGGAGAGCAGCGCCAATTTTTAGCCCTTCATTTCCAGAGGTTGCTGCTCAAGACACCAGCCAATGAAACACTGCAATTAAATAACTACAAGCAGCAACCACTTTTTGCGCAAAACGAAGTCCAAGCTACGAAGATGCTGCTGCAGTTCTGTATCTTTTCTCTCGTGCTCCATCTACAGCTCTCAATTCCATCAGGTGGGGCAAGAGGAAGGGGGGGATAGCGCCCGAAGTAAACCTGCAGATCAGACCATCTATGCTAGTCTACCACTACAAATCTATAGGAGAAGCGCTTGCGGTCCTTCCCTTGTAGCCCTTGGAACACCTGCCCACGCCTCCGCCTCCTCCTCTTCCTCCTCTCTCTGAACTGCTTTCTCTATGGTTGCCCTCGCTCTCCTCTCAAGGCTCCTCAGCAATTCATAGGCCATGCCAGGCTGCCCATCTCATCCGGGTCCTTCGGCGGCACAGCCGCAGTACGGCCTAGCGGGAGCGGAAGCGGCGGTGAGGGGCAGAGGGGAGGCCCCAGGCAGAGACGCTTAGTTTGGCGGCCGCGAGGAGGATGGCGGCAGAAGGGCCTGAGGCTCCCAGGGGCTGAGGCTGGTGAGAGGAGGCCGGAGGGGGGTGGGCCGGGCAGCCAAGCAACACAGTTGGAGCCTCCCTCTTCCCTGGCCGGCAGGGAGGGAGGGAGAGGAGCTGCTTCCTTTGAAACCCGGGAAATTTAAGGGACATCCATCAATAAGGGACAACAGTGGGACATGGCGTTGGGATAAGGGACTGTCCCTCCAAATAAGGGACGGTTGACAGCTATGATCTAGTCCAACCTTCTGCAGTGCAGGAATCCTGCCTATGGCTGTCCCTGAGTGGGCATGAACCACCAACCTTCCGGTTGACAACCAGATGCACTGACCCACTGAGCCACAGGGATTATCGGGGAATGCGACACTGCTGGTGGGTGTGTAAGAAAGACAGGCATCTTCAAATATCTTCAAGGCTGTCCTATGGAAGTGGGAACAAGCTGGTTTTTCTCCTGTTCCGGAGGGCAGGACTTTAACCCATGGCTTCAAGTTACAAGGAAGGAGATTCCGACTAAACATCAGGAAAAGTGTTCTGACAGTAAGAGCTGTTTGGCAGTGGAACAGGCTCCCATGAGAGGTGGTGGACTGTCCTACTTGGAGGTTCTTAAACAGAGGTTGGATGGCCATCTGTCATGGATGCTTTAGCCAAGATTCCTCCATTCCAGGGGTTTGGACTGGATGACCCCTGGGGTCCCCTCCAACTCTGTGATTGTAAGTAACAGCTCTCTCTGCTACCAGTACAGAGAGGCAGTAATGGTGAAATAATAACAATAATAAGAATAATAATAATAATTTATTATTTGTACCTCACCCATCTGGCTGGGTTTCCCCAGCCACTCTGGGCAGCTTCCAACCAAATATAAAAAACAATACAGCATCAGACATTAAAAACTTCCCTAAACAGTTGTCTTTTAAAAGTAAATAGTTGTTTTTCTCTTTGACATCTGGTGGGAGGGCGTTCCACAGGGCGGGTGCCACTACCGAGAAGGCCCTTTGCCTGGTTCCCTGTAGCTTTGCTTCTCGCAGTGAGGGAACCGCCAGAAGGCCCTCGGCGCTGGACCTCAGTGTCCGGGCAGAGCAATGGGGGTGGAGACGCTCCTTCAGGTATACTGGGCTGCGGCCATTTAGGGCTTCAAAGGTCAGCACCAACACTTTGAATTGTGCTCAGAAACGTACTGGGAGCAGCAGCACCTGTAACATTCCTACCAGTCGCAAAGTTTTTAAGGACTCAGGAGCCCTCACAGGTTAATAAAACAGCAGGTGCTCCAGTGCTAAATGAAGCTTGACTGTAGCCTGGCCTGGCGACTCCATGGGTTTGCCAACCACTGTGTCCTTTCTCTTCGTTTCCTTCCTACTCCCTAAGCTGAACTGCAGCTCCCCATGAACATTATTTCCTACTGAGCAGGGAAAGGGGCTCCTGCCCCTTTAGTAGCTGTCACATGAGCTATCCTGGTTGATATTTCCTCTACTGTGTCACTATTCAAAAGTATAGGACCTTGTTTATACCAAAGTGATGCCATGTCTGGACTGTCCCCAGCGGCGTAGCGTGGGTTGTCAGCACCCAGGGCAAGGCAAGTAATTTGCGCCCCCTAACCTGGGGCAAGGCAAGTAATGTGCGCCCCTAACCCCTAACCTGCCGCTGCTGCCAGCTTCTTCTTGCTGCTGCCTGGGCTGGGGTATTTACGGTAAGATAGCCACGGCGGCGGGTCCGTGTCAGGTGATCTGAGGCGAGTTGCCGCTGGTGCTGCCGCCCAAACGACGCCGCTTGCCCGGAGGAGGAGGAGGGCAGAGAGGCGAGGAAAATGCAACATGGCCCAGCCGCTGCAGCAGCAGCAGCGGCGGCGGCGGGGGGGGCTGTGAGGAGGAGCTGCCTGGCGTGCGGGGACCGCGGCGAGTGCTGAGAGCTGCTGCCTCCCAGATGCCTTCAGCCCAGACGCGCCCACAGCTCGTCGGTTCCGCGAGACATGGGGCTCTGCTACAGCCTGCGCCCGAGGCTCTTCAGCGACTCCGGAGGCGGTGAGCGCCCCCCTCCCGATGTTGCGCCTGGTGCGGCCGGCCCCCCCTGCACCCCCCACGCTACACCACTGACTGTACCACTTCCTGTCATAGATGGAGGGTGCTCTGGCCCTGTTCTCCTGACCCAGATCAGGTCCCTGGCCAAAAATCCTCCCTGCCAGCTGCTATTTGCCCCCAAAGGTGCTATTGACTGCAAATAGAAAAATCCTGCAAACAGATCTTTGGAGAGCTGCATCCTGACAATCTGAGAAAGCGGGGGAATCTGCCATTTCATAATTGAAAACAGCAAAGAGTCTTGCAGCACCTTGAAGATTGCGAAATTCGTTATTGCATAAACTTCTTATTACTGCATAATAAACAGACCACTGTTCTCTCTGCATGTCTCAGTGTTAATCTAGTAGTGGCTTTCAAACTGTCATGGGGGTCTGAGGTTCCTCAGAAGAGTCTCAGCAATGCTTCAGTATGAAACAAAAACAATGGCATATTGTGGTACCTCGAAGACTAACACTTTTATTATGGCATGAGGCTTTATGGAATACAGTCCCCTTCAACAGATGCTTTAAGAATTATATTGAGTTACAGGTATACAGGTATACAGATATATATAGAGAGAGGGGGGGGAGAGAGAGATACACACACAGTGATACCTCGGGTTAAGTACTTAATTCGTTCCGGAGGTCCGTTCTTAGCCTGAAACTGTTCTTAACCTGAAGCACCACTTTAGCTAATGGGGCCTCCCGCTGCCGCTGCGCTGCTGGAGCACGATTTCTGTTCTTATCCTGAAGCAAAGTTCTTAACCCGAGGTAATATTTCTGGGTTTGCAGAGTCTGTAACCTGAAGCGTATGTAACCTGAGGTACCACTGTGTGTATATATATATATATATATATATATATATATATATATATATATTCCCCAGTGTGTGTGTTTGTGTGTGTTTATGGGACGCGGGGTGGCGCTGTGGTCTAAAGCACAGAGCCTAGGGCTTGCTGATCTGAAGGTCGGCGGTTTGAATCCCAATGACGGGGTGAGCTCCTGTTGCTCGGTCCCTGCTCCTGCGCACCTAGCAGTTTGAAAGCACGTCAAAGTGCAAGTAGATAAATAGGTACCACTCCGGCAGGAAGGTAAACGGCGTTTCTGTGCGTTGCTCTGGTTCGCCAGAAGTGGCTTAGTCATGCTGGCCACATGACCCGGAAGCTGTACGCCGGCTCCCTCGGACAATAAAGCGAGATGAGCGCACAACTCCAGAGTCGTCTGCGACTGGAACTAATGGTCAGGGGTACCTTTACGTTTTAAGGTACCATAAGATTTTGTTGTCCTTGCTGAATTCGACTACCCTTATAGATGTTGTCTTAATGAGAAGATCAGTAATTCCGGAAGTAAGTTTGTCTACAGTTTCCTGATCTGCTACAATCCTCCATCACAGGTGAAGACCGAATCCAGAAGAGGAGAGATTGAATCCCAAAAGGTCCTAGGGTTCCTTGGCAGACAGTTCAACAAAGAAAAATATTCCCTGAAGGCGGAATGTTAGAAAACCACTGCTTTACACGCTGAAGAGCACCACTAGTGGGTGGAATTAAGTTGGAACAGCTGTGGTTTGTGGTCATCTGAGCCTAATTCAATGCAAGCCTGCAGCATGGATAATAATTGAAATACTAACATGCAAAATAAAGAAGGGGCTGTCAGTGCTTGTGCACTAATATGCTGGGAGCAGAGACCCTGACAGAAATAATAATAATACTACAATGCCCCCAAGTTGCAAAATGGGCATGGCAGTGATGCTGAGCCTGAGAGCTTGCTGTTCTTTAATGTAAGAAGTATTAAAATGAATGACAGCTTTGAGAGTGTTGGGTGGGAGGGGCCACTTCTTTGAACTCCATCCTGTTTTATTTTAAATATAGTATCGATCTTTCCTGCTGTAGTAAGCAGCAGCAAGCATCCTTACTGCTTTTACGAGCTCCCCCTGCCCAGCACTGGATATTTTTTATTCTCACCGTTATTAGGATCTCTCAAAATGTTACATGGGAAAATACGCTTCATGGTGGGTGGGTGGGCGTTAGTTGGCAGGGCACACATTTGACACTTTCTTAAAAAAATTAAAACATCACACTGAAGCATATTTTTTCAACAGCCAACCCAGCCATATAAAGGTAAAAAAAGGGGACCATCACCTGGAACTGCAAAATCCTAGGCCGATGTACTGGGGAAAGAGACAATTTGAGGAGGTGCACAGAAGCATCTTTGCAGATTTTGGGGTGGGGGGTGAGGGGATACACCCTGCATTCCAGCTGGGGCTGCAGTGATTGTCATGACATAGATGAGCAGCCCATCAAAAAAGGTAAAGGGACCCCTGACAATTAAGTCCAGTTGCGGACGACTCTGGGGTTGTGGTGCTCGTCTCGCTTTATAGGCTGAGGGAGCCAGCGTTTGTCCACAGACAGTTTTTCCAAGTCATGTGGCCAGCATGACTAAGCAGCTTCTGGCGAACCAGAGCAGCACACAGAAACGCTGTTTACCTTCCTGCCGGAGGGGTACCTATTTATCTACTTGCACTTGATGTGCTTTCAAACTGCTAGGTTGGCAGGACCTGGGATCGAGCAACAGGAGCTCACCCCGTCACGGGGATTTGAACCGCTGACCTTCTGATCAACAAGCCCTAGGCTCTGTGATTTAGACCACAGCGCCACCCTAGAGGGCTGGAAATAAAGACACAACAGTTGTTTGAAATGAAAATAAATGGGAAAACTACATCCTGGTCAGCTCTTGAGCTTGAAACGTGGCACTGTTAATACTGCCTGGCATAGGAAATGCTCACAACTGGAGGGAAGGGAGGAACAGCTCTTACCGATAGAGCTATGGCAGCAACAGGTCACAGGGAGCAGTCCTGCTGCCACCATCTGCACCGAAGAGAAGAGATATGCATGTGGCTGGATCTGAAAGCGCACTTGGACCAGCCCCTACCACGCAGACCAGGTGTTCCAGAGGATTGGGAATGAACGTACCAAACAGGATTACAGAAAGGCCACTTACGGGACACTCCTTCTCTTTGCCTTTCCCGCACTCTGTTAAATCTCTATACTCTGCCTGATAGTAAAATACTAATCCAAGCCACCTTGCCGGATGATTCAATTTAGCTGCTTTGCCCTGCTGCTGCTGCTGCTGCTGCTACTGCTGACCGCTTGGCTCATTCCCCCTTTCGCTAAGCAGGGCCACCCCTCTCTTAATCTGGATTGGGATAGCTTGGCCGCAATGGTTCATGCAGTGGGAACTGCACGGTTGGATAACTGCAATGCATCTTATGTGGGGCTGCCCTTAGGGTTGATCCAGAGGCTGCAGCTGGTGCAGAAAGTGGCAGCTAGGTTGCTTGGGGTGGGCTGGGGGGAGAACTACCACCAGCATTTAACACCTTGCTTGCAGCATTGGTGCTGGCTGCCAGTTTGCTACTGGACCTAAGTACTAAGAAACTACTCTACTCCCAACTTTAGAATGGAAAGCAAAATGCCAGTTTAAAGACACCCTCAAGGCCAATCTATGCAGTATAAGCACAGATAATTGGAAAACAATGGCTTGCGAGCACTCCAATTGGAGAATAAAGGTAAAGATAAAGGTACCCCTGACCATTAGGTCCAGTCATGGATGACTCTGGAGTTGCATGCTCATCTCACTCTATAGGCCAAGGGAGCCGGCGTTTGTCCGCAGACAGCTTCCAGGTCATGTGGCCAGCATGACTAAGCCGCTTCTGGCAAACCAGAGCAGCACACGGAAACACCGTTTACCTTCCCGCCAGAGCGGTACCTATTTATCTACTTGCACTTGATGTGCTTTCAAACTGCTAGGTGGGCAGGAGCTGGGACCGAACAATAGGATCTCACCCCGTCACGAGGATTCGAACTGCTGACCTTCTGATTGGCATGATCAACTCCTGCCCGGAAACCTATGTCCCCACTATGGAAGGACGTATGGATCCAGAATTGGCCTCCACAGTCACTTACGGACTCACTTTTAAGACCGTGTTCATGGAAGACAATCTTACTCGGCCACGAGCGATCGCCAAAGAATATAAGTCCTGATACAGCTCAGGACTAGGTTACTTGAGAGACACCTCATCACAAATACACCCAGTAATTCACTGTGGACTGAAAGGACAGTATCTTCTTCAAGTTCCAAAGATCTCGGACGGGTGCTCCAAAGGAAGTTAGAGCAGTGGCGTAGCATGGGGGGTGGAGGGGGGGCCGGCCGCACTGGGCGCAACATCTGGGGGTTAGGGTTAGGGGGCGCAAATCCACGGGTTAGGGGGCGCAAATTACTTGCCTTGCCCCGGATGCTGACAACCCACGCTACGCCACTGAATCAGAGCAAGGCTTTTGGTGTGGCTGCCTCTGTTCGGTGGAATAGAATTCCTGTTGAAAAACAACAGGCGTCCACTATCTGTACTTTCCGGAAACAGCTGAAGACGTTTTTGTTTTCCGACAGGCTTTCCCAGTTGGATAAATGTTTTTTTTCTACAAGCTTGTTGTTAGGGTTTTAAGTCATGTTTAAATGTACTGGTTTTACGTTTTTAATTGTTCTTAGTTATCCTGCGTGTAAATCGTCTTGCGATTGCGCTTAAAATTTATTGGAAAAAAGTAATTAAAGTTTGAAAGGAAAGGTTAATATCAAATATAATCAAAGATAAAAGAAACTAATTGTCAGGGACTCAGCGGGAGCGCAGGGAGGAGAGGAGATGGAAAGCGAGGGGGAGCAATCCGAGGGCAGCGTAGGAGAATATGACAGCAGCCCGATAGATTCCATGAGCCTCTCCAGCGAATCGGAAGATTCACAGAAGGGGGCGCCGATGGGCAGGGCAAGGGGCGACCCAAGGGGGACACCCCAGAAGCAAGGGGCCAGCGGGGACTCCCAGAGCACCAGTTGCAAATCAGGACCAGCTTCCCCACCAGAGCGTAGTGGGGGGGAGGAGTCCCAGGTGTCAGAGCCCACATATGCACCACCAGCGAGAGAAGATGAGTCAGGGTGGACCACGCCTCCATCGGAGAGCGAGTTAACGGTTAAGAGGAAAGTTGCAGGCTGGGCGCGCGCGCCAAGTTCAAAGGTACAGGCGAGCGGCACAGAAGGTAGCCCGGATAGGGAACCAGGTCCTAAAGCCCGCCGGAAGGAGGGGCAAGAATCGTCAGGGTCAGCGTCAGAGGAGTCGAGGAAGGATGAGACCCTAGCGGGCAGGAGGGCCCAGAGGAGAAAGGAATTTAGGAAGAGGTGGAGCAAAGCGAGAGTCTTAAACTGGTGTGGAGGGGGAGGAGACTCAGACAGGACTTCGCCGGTCTAAGCTCGGGACGTAGAGCTGCACGCTGCGGCTTTGAAATGGAGACTGAATCTCAATAAAGACTTTTGTACATAACTACAGCCTAGCGTTGGTCCTCTGTGAGCTGGGACCTGGAGGCAGCTCTGACACTAATATAAATAAAAACACAAACCAAAAGGAAGAAAAAGAAAAAAGAAAAGCAGAGAAGAAAGCAACCGCCCCCAGAACTTCTGATTCTTCATTTGTCAGTTATATATACAAAATTATTCAAAACATCCACTCCAAAATAACACCCAACAATTCCACTTTCTATAAAACCAGTATTTTCTTCAATTCTCAAACCCAGACATTCTAAGTTCTAAAAGTCTATAAGGCGTGTTCAATCTTTAGTAAATACAGTGGTACCTCAGGTTACAGACGCTTCAGGTTACGGACTCCGCTAACCCAGAAATAGTACCTCGGGTTAAGAACTTTGCTTCAGGATGAGAACAGATATTGTGTGGTAGCGGCAGCGGGAGGCCCCATTAGCTAAAGTGGTACGTCAGGTTAAGAACAGTTTCAGGTTAAGAACGGACCTCCGGAACGAATTAAGTTCTTAACCTGAGGTACTGTATTACCAATGATTTTTCTCTGATTGAACACCTCAACTTTGCCATCTCAGCTAAATCCAATAATTTTTGCTTGATTTAAAATTATTGTGAAAATTATTCAGATGGTGGTTTAGTTAGAAGTTAATATGCTAATTGTAAATTACAGTAAGAGCAACTTCAACGCACTCAAGGCAGCTGTGCACATAACCAACGCAGATGCCACACATGTGCGCACATACTTTCTGGGAAATCAACTGGGGCAATTCTGAACCAAGTGCAGCACCAAAATGCACAGATTCAACTGTTTATATAGATAAATATCCACACACATGTGGGGAACAAACTTTGCAAGTTTACTGCCTTGGTCCTGTATACCTGAAGGAGCGTCTCCACCCCCATCATTCAGCCCGGACACTGAGATCCAGCGCCGAGAGCCTTCTGGCGGTTCCCTCATTGAAAGAAGTGAGGTTTCAGGGAACCAGGCAGAGGGCCTTCTCGGTAGTGGCGCCCACCCTGTGGAACACCCTCCCTTCAGATGTGAAGGAAATAAGCAGCTATCCTATCTTTAAAAGACATCTGAAGGCAGCCCTGTTTAGGGAAGTTTTTAATATTTAATGCTGTACTGTTTTTAACACTTGATTGGGAGCTGCCCAGAGTGGCTGGGGAGACTCAGCCAGATGGGCGGGGTATAAATTATTTATTATTATTATTATTATTATTATTACTACTACTACTACTACTACTACTACTACTACTACTACTGCAGGAAACACCAGTGGTTTCCTGCACTGACTGGAATGTGTGGATCTGCAGTCCTCCGCCTTTGGTGACTAGAAAACGAGGGGGAAGCAGCTCAATATTTGGAGAGGGGGGGCAGAGTTAAAGGGGGATAGACTGGATAGACCAGAGAGGTTTGGTAATGAGATCTAGTTCCTGGACCTTTTAGGTTGCTGGCTGAGAGCCAAGCTGGGTTATTACTGAATGCAAACTGTCGTTTGGCAGGTGTCTGATGGTCTGGGGGTAGGGAGATGGGGAAAATATTAAAAAAAATGTTGTCTTTTGTTATTTGCTCATTTCCTAGTTGACAAGTGTCCAGATGTCCACAGGATGTGCCCCCCCCCAAATAGGCAGCAGCCTCCTATCATCATTCCTAATGCAGCACAGATCTATACATATCTACTCAGAAGTAAGGCAATTAAATTTAACGGGGCTTACTCCCCGTTAAAAGACGCCTGCTTCTTGGGAGAAGACGCCTGCTTATTAAAAGACGCCTGCTTCTTGGGAGAAGGGCAATGACAGGCCTAGACAGCATCTTGAGAAGTAGAGACATCACCTTGCCAACAAAGGTCCGTATAGTTAAAGCTATGGTTTTCCCAGTAGTGATGTATGGAAGTGAGAGCTGGACCATAAAGAAGGCTGATCGCCGAAGAATTGATGCTTTGGAATTATGGTGCTGGAGGAGACTCTTGAGAGTCCCCTGGACTGCAAGAAGATCAAACCTCTCCATTCTGAAGGAAATCAGCCCTGAGTGCTCACTGGAAGGACAGATCCTGAAGCTGAGGCTCCAATACTTTGGCCACCTCATGAGAAGAGAAGACTCCCTGGAGAAGACCCTGATGTTGGGAAAGATGGAGGGCACAAGGAGAAGGGGGCGACAGAGGACGAGATGGTTGGATAGTGTTTTCGAGGTTACCAGCATGAGTCTGACCAAGCTGCGGGGTGCAGTGGAGGACAGGAGTGCCTGGCGTTCTCTGGTCCATGGGGTCACGAAGAGTCGGACACGACTAAACGACTAAACAACAACAACAACAACACTCCCCGATACGTGTGATTAGAAGCGCAGCCTGGTTGTAACAGAACAGTAATTGGAAAACCCTCATTCTGAAGATACGAAGTCTGGTTCTGGGCACCACATACTTCGAGGGGGGTGCAGGAACACTGGAAAAAAGGCTCAGATGTGAGCTGTAAGAAGAAGGGGGTTTTAAAAGATGTAGCACAAAGAAAAGAACTGAAAGAAATATGCTTTGCTAGAGAAAGGAAGGTCATGGGGAAGATATGTTGACATAATTAAAATAGTTTTTAAAATACAAGAGGAGGGGAAATTGCTCACTACAAGTTAGAACAGAAAGTACACATTTAAACTTCCTGGAAGTAAATGCAAGTCAAAACTTACTCTGAGAAGGATTTCAACAATAGAAGTAACTTATTCAATTTTATTTTTTTTACATAGCCTGTCTCATCCTGAGGACTTCGGTCAGGTTAAAAAGGTAAAGGGACCCCTGACCATTAGGTCCAGTCGTGACCGACTCTGGGGTTGCGGCGCTCATCTCTCTTTATTGGCCAGCATGACTAAGCCGTTTCTGGCGAACCAGAGCAGCGCACTGAAACGCCGTTTACCTTCCCTCCGGAGCGGTACCTATTTATCTACTTGCACTTTGACGTGCTTTTGAACTGCTAGGTTGGCAGAAGCAGGGACTGAGCAACGGGAGCTCACCCCATCGAGGGGATTCGAACCGCTGACCTTCTGATTGGCAAGTCCTAGGCGCTGAGGTTTAACCCACAGCGCCACCCGCGTCCCTTGGGTCAGGTTACACTGTGCTAATTGTGTACCATAAGCCTCTCTATCTCTAGGGGAGAGAACTGGTGGAGAGGGCCCTAGGGAGCAAATGACTCTACGTACCATTTTGTAGCTCTTAATTATATCCACACACATACACAATCCCCAACCCCATTTTTTTCACATCACACACACAGCACCTCCTAAGAAAAGTAGCCAGGTGGGGGTGGGGCAAAAAGGGTACTTGCCCATTCATTATGTCTCTCTTGCCCACTCCTCTCCCCCCCCCCCCCCGCCGCAAGCCACCCTATACACCAGCACAAAAATTTAGAAACAATACTTTGACAACATGTCACCGTTATGAAACTTTTTTTTTTCACCAGCTCCCCTATGTGCTTCCAACCACCCAACATACAAGAATTTAGCAGGTTACATGTTTCCATGCTTTTAACAGTCTCCTAAAGAAATGTTTGTGTGCCAAGCTCTTGGCAAAGGCTTAAGAGCCTGGGGGTAGAGGGGGTGAGGAGTCGGATTATCTTACTGAAATATACTTGGAGTCAAGTGTGGATTTCATGCTCTTTATTCAGCTCATAGTAGTGAGGAATGGAAGTTCCCCCGAAATGTCTGCTTTATATATATTATTTACACAATAGGCCCCACGTGATTGGCTAATTCTGGGATTCTCCTGTAGGCCAATCAGGTTGCGGATTCACTTCCACCTGGAGTTGGATTGGGTGTCTCCTGTGGACCAATCAGACTGCTGCATTCTGGATCCTATTGTTCTAGGACCAATCAGACTGCTACATTCTGGATGCTATTGTTCTAGGACCAATCAGACTGCTGCATTCTGAATCCTATTGTTCTAGGCCAATCAGACTGCTGCATTTTGGATTCTATTCAACTCAGTACATAACACTTACTGACTTGGACCAATAGCACCCGCCTATTGATAATTCATGGTTGTGCAGAAGAGATAATATTGGCAGGTGTAGGTTTTGTTTTTCCCAACCTCTCTCTCCCTAAGCAGCAGTTGCCAAATTTCCTACCCAGCTATGAAAGGGACAAGATCCTCATCTACTACTTCCATCAACAGGGTTGCCAACGTTTGAATAGGTCACTCTCTCATTTAACAGACAGTGGTTTTTATCTCCTTGCCAAGACAATCGTCATCTGCTGCTTTTTGCCTTCAAGATGCTGTTGAAGGCACATGAGCAGGTCAGGTCAGCCGCCAACACCCTGCCAATCAACAATTCTACTTACTACCTGAAAATACATTGCATGTTTTATCCAACAAGGTGATCACCAACAAAATGTGAGAGTTCCAGGATTCTCTGTGCTGTGTGTTCTCTCTCCCCGCTTCCCTCCCTCCTTCCTAAAAAACCAGAAATAGGATGCAAAAGAGAGCAGGCGCCCTGTACTTTCAGTAGTTTGGCAAAAAAGGCCATTCCTGCAACTATGGCTGTTCTCATCCCTGCGTGACAAGCTGTACCTGCCAAAATGCTCTCTCCTAAATAATTGTTAAAGGTACAGGAGACATCTGCGTATTGCCAACTCAGTCACTCTCATCATTTCCTTCTGCGTTCCTTCTGGTTCTTCCTCTCTGCTTTGCACATCCATTTTAATATTTGGTCAAAAAGGGCAGATGCCTCTCTGGGTTTCTGCAAGTGAGAGCCGTTCAGTGTGGGGGCGGGGCAGGGCAGGGCAAGGGGCAGGATTCAAATATAGAGCAGGGCAGGCGACTGTGAAAAGGTCTAAGAGGGACGGGCAAAAATAAGAGCGGCAGTCGGTAGGGTGGGTTGCAGAGCTGGACGAAGATTGATGGGGGTTAAATGGCAGGACAGCTGTGGGGAAAACACAGGACTCAGTCGGGGGAATGTGTTGCATTTGGTCCACAAAAGGGTGTGTGTGTGTAAGAGAGAGAGAGAGAGAGACAGAGAGAGAGAGAGAGAGAGGGAGAGAGGGAGTCAGGTTTTGAGGAGGACCTGGATGTTAGGGTAAAGAGATCAAGACAGGAGTGATGGGGTACAGTGGTACCTTGGGTTAAGTACTTAATTCGTTCCGGAGGTCCGTACTTAACCTGAAACTGTTCTTAACCTGAAGCACCACTTTAGCTAATCGGGCCTCCTGCTGCCGCCACGCCGCCGGAGCATGATTTCTGTTCTCATCCTGAAGCAAAGTTCTTAACCTGAAGCACTATTTATGGATTAGCAGAGTCTGTAATCTGAAGCGTATGTAACCCGAGGTACCACTGTACTGTGTATGGGCCTGTGCTGTGAATGTGACAAGGAGAGAAAAATAAAAGACAATTAAGAACATCATTGAAAGGGCTGTAAGACTTTTCAGGGACAGGCATGGACTGTGGCCTCAGAAACTTATTTGTGAAGGCAGCAGCAGAGGGTCTGTGTGTGATAGATAGATAGATAGATAGATAGATAGATAGATAGATAGGAGGGGGTTGAAGAAAAACCCACATTCTGTGAACGTACAATCATGCAAATGAGTACAGTGGTACCTCGGGTTAAGTACTTAATTCGTTCCGGAGGTCTGTTCTTAACCTGAAACTGTTCTTAACCTGAAGCACCACTTTAGCTAATGGGGCCTCCTGCTGCTGCCGCGCCGCCAGAGCACGATTTTTGTTCTCATCCTGAAGCAAAGTTCTTAACCCGAGGTACTATTTCTGGGTTAGCGGATTCTGTAACCTGAAGCGTATGTAACCTGAAGCGTCTGTAACCCGAGGTACCACTGTACTCCATTTCTAGAAAAAAGTAGCAGCTGGTTTTCAATTTCTTTCTTTTTTGCATGAACCGGTGTGAAGTTGGGCTCTGCAAGGGTGAGGAAAAACAGCATGTTTTCCGAAGTGAAAAAGTGCATAACTGAGCAGAAAGAATGAAGCAGCACTGTTAAGATGGGCAGGGCCTTGGAGGAAAGAGGACAGCGAAGCAATTTTGGGCCGGTGTGGCATACTGGGCCACTACTGGAGAGAACTCACCCATGAAGCTCACAAGCTGACTCTAGGCCAGTTGCTGTATCTCGATGGAAGCAATATAGGGTTGTTACGAGGCTAAAATGGAAAGGAGGAGCGAGGTATGAACACTGTTTGGAGTTCCTTGGAGGAACGGCAAGATATAAATGTAATATGCAATACATTCAGGAACTATCACATGATGCAGGGTAACATTAGTGTGCTGTAGAAGAACTGCATGCTGTAAGGTGTCCATGAATGAAATAATTAAAGGCTTCTGTCAGCCCAATTCCCTACCCACAGAGGAGATTGCCCACTGTGTCTCTGTAAAATTTATTAGTCTGGCCTTGACTCTTTCCAATCAGATTCTGCACAAGGGGGAAATTGTGCTGAGTCTCTGCATCAGCCATTGGGAATGATCAGATCATTCAATCACTCTCAATGCAGAGTTGCAGCAGAATTACTCACCCTCAAAAGGGGCTGTCATTGTGCCTCTTTGTGAATCTCTGCTCTAGGCTTGTCTCTATCTGCTCACGTGATGCACCCAGATTTATTATCCATTGCGGGTAGATAATCCTTTTGGGATATAAGAATGAAACATGCCTTAAACAATAATTGAGGGGGGGGGAAAGGTGTGCAGGAATATTTTGTAATTATTTTACAAAGGTCTGCAAATATCTGCACTAAAAACAGTTGCTCATTACTTCCTTTGGCTAAAGCCTTTTTGCAATAATTCTGACCATTGTCAGACACCTTTCTTATTTATTGTGCGCTTATGACAAGCCTCAGGGACTAAGTCCTCTTACTTGCAAAGTTGCTTGTATGGTCTCTGCTTTCTTGATAGATACTCTTTTCCGATCTAAAACTAAAATTGCTACTCCAGTTACACGATGCCACCCTTTCTCTTTTACTAACCCTTTATCTGAAGTCATTACCAGCTGAAACACATACATACACCCCCCGATGCTTATAAACAGAAAGCACCTGACAACATCTACCGTATTTTTCGCTCTATAGGACACACTTTTCCCCCTCCAAAAATTAAGAGGAAATGTGTGTGCGTCCTATGGAGCGAATGCAGGCTCCTTGGCTTCAGCGATAGCAACGTGAAGCCTCCGGAGCGCAGAGGGAGCGCTCCCTCCGCGCTCCGAGGCTTCGCATTGCTTTACCTGAGGCCTGGAGAGCGAGAGGGGTCGGTGTGCACCAACCCCTCTCCAGGCTTCAGGGATAGCCGCCTGAAGCCTTCGGAGCACAGCGCGAGTTCCTGCTGCGCTCCGCAGGCTTCGGGTTCCTTTTGCTGAAGAGCAAGACTCTCCTGGCTTCAGCAGAGAGGGAGAGCTGCGCAGCACCCCTTCAGCGAAGCGGGAGAAGAAATGGAAGGGGCTCCATTTCTGCTGCCACTTCACTGAAGGGGCGCTGAGCAGAGAGGGGGAGATTTTATTTTTTTCTTGTTCTCCCCCTCTAAAACAAGGTGCGTCCTATGGTCTTGTACATCCTATAGAGCGAAAAATACGGTATATTCTCCTCGTTTAATCTCTAATCCAAGGGTGGCTGACCTGTGGCCCTCTAGATGTGGCTGGAGTTCCAACTTGCATCAGACCCACCCAGTATAGCCAATTGTCAGGGCTGATGGCAATTGCAGACTAGCAATATCTGGAGGGCCAAAAGTTCCCCACCAATACTCTTAAGGCCCCGTTTATACTGCACATTTAAAGCAGTATCCTGCTTCCCCACAGAATGCTGAGAACTGGAATCTGCGAAGGGGTCCTGAATCCCAGCATACCCGGAGGTAAGTCCTGTTAGTATACACCAGGCATCACTGAACTCAGCCCTCCAAATGTTTTGGGACTACAATTCCCATCATCCCTGACCACTGGTCCTGTTAGCTAGGGATGATGAGAGTTGTAAGCCAAATAATAATAATAAAAATATTAATAATTTATTTATACCCCGCCCATCTGGCTGAGTTTCCCCAGCCACTCTGGGCGGCTCCCAATCGAGTGTTAAAAACAATACAGCATTAAATATTAAAAACTTCCCTAAACAGGGCTGCCTTCAGATTTCTTTTAAAGATAGGATAGCTGCTTATTTCCTTCACATCTGAAGGGAGGGTGTTCCACAGGGTGGGCACCACTACTGAAAAGACCCTCTGTCTGGTTCCCTTTAACCTCACTTCTCGCAATGAGGGGACCGCCAGAAGGCCCTCGGCGCTGGACCTCAGTGTCTGTGCTGGATGATGGGGGTGGAGACGCTCCTTCAGGTATACAGGACCGAGGCTGTTTAGGGCTTTAAAGGTCAGCACCAACACTTTGAATTATGCTCGAAAATGTACTGGGAGCCAATGCAGATCTCTCAGGACCGATGTTATGTGGTCCCGGCAGCCACTCTCAGTCACCAGTCTAGCTGCCGCATTCTGGAAAAAACATCTGGAGGGCTGAGTTTGGGAATGCCTGGTATACACAGTCCCAAGAGCACCGCTAGAGGGTACTGGCAACGACTGTTTTAGGCGCGTCCAGTTGACATGTGACCATACATGTGTGCATTGGGCCAACCCTATAAGTGGCTGGAAAAGGAAGTGGGGCAGGCTTACATGGCCTCTGACGACAGGTGTGGGGCTCAGGAAAGCAACCCCCACAGAAAGCGGTTTTTACCTGTAGTCAGACGGTCCAAATGGTCAAATACTGGCCCAGGTCTAATCCAAAGAGCAAGTTCCAAAGTCAATCTGTAAGGTCAGAAGATCCTGGGTTGGAACACCTGGGGGCCAGCCCTAAAGTCACCGTCCAGGGCAGTTCCTGAAGCAGGAAGTGGAGCAGAGAGAGTGTCTCTCTGCCTTGCTTCCCTTTTACCCTTCCCAGTCTGGAATGATGCACCTGAGTTTGCTCCAGCTGTGCCTCTCTACTTGATGAAGCCTGGGATCCTCACCTGCCCTGAGCCTCATTACCTCCACCAAGACCTAATGAGCCTCATTACCTTCATCTGGCGCACTGCTGAGCTGGGCTGTATTCCCTTGCCTGCCTCAGTCTCTGGAGTGCACTTCCTGATGCCTCAGAGCCCGCCCTGTCCATGGAGACAGGGGCACCTCTGGTTCTGGTGCTATGTCTCCTTCCCCTGGCTCCGATGAACTGCCCCCTGCCCCCTCTACATCCTCTGAGTAACTCCTAAGTCCCATATCTTGAACTTGTCCCGATGTGTACCAATCACGGCTACCCCCTTGCTGCGATCCTCCTCCCCTTCCCTGATGTCCTGCCAACTCATGACCTAAGTGTGCTGGGATTTTTTAGGAGACTCCCTGTTCCCCTCACAGGGCTGCAATGCTCAGAGTGGTTTAACAGCCAATTCCTCTTCCCAGGGAATTCTGGGATCTCAATCCATAGCAGTCAAGCGTTCTTTATTTAAATTCTTCCCTGGTCTCCTTGCTGGTCCTAGTAGGACCAACTTGGCCAGTTAGCCGTGATGATCATTTGATGTCTACTGACTGGGTTTTTCCTTTTCCTTTTTTCCTTTTCCTTTCTTTCTCCCCCCCCCCAATGACCCCTGAATTTTTGAACTTTATTGATATTGATGCTGCATTTTATGTTGTATTTTATGCTGTTTTCAAGTCGCATTTTAATCAGTGTTTTATATTTGCTGTTAATAATAATAATAATAATAATAATAATTTTTATTTATACTCCGCCCTCCCCAGCCAAGGCCGGGCTCAGAGCGGCTTACAAGCAATAATAAAAACAAGTTAAATGATTACAACTTAAAAACAAAATTAATGTACAACATTAAAATATTGAAACATTAAAATATTAAAATGTTAACCGCCCTGAGCTAGGTTTTTAAACTGGGAAGGGCAGGGTATAAATAAAAATTGATTATTATTTATTATATTTAGTTTTTTTTAAAAAAAAATGTTGTTGTTTTATTACCCATTCTTCAGTCCCAGAGCAAATTACAACAATTTAAAATGCAGCATTAGAAACAAAACATACGCCTCTCAGTTGTCAAAAAGGCCAGTGTAATCCCTTTTATGATGTGGATTGTGCAAAAAAAGACTTTCTAGCAAATATTCTCCACCTTTGCATTGCCAGGGGTGGTTGTTGTTGTTGTTGTTGTTGTTGTTGTTGTTGTTGTAAACTTCACTGCTGGTGGCAGACAATGTAAGTTTGTAGGACATAAGGAAACTAAAACCACATACAGCTAAAGTGGGGGTACTATAATTGAGAGAATTCTCCCCTCCGCCCCATTTTTTTAAATGAAGAGCTGGGTCGGGTAGGGCAGGAGACCAGTTTGCTGAAAAGAGGACAGTTGGGTGGGCATGTAAAACCTTAGGCTCATTAGTACAATTTCTAGCATGTGCCCAAGGGAAATCAAGGTGAAAGGCAGCAGCGGAGCTTTGCTAATGAGAAGGAGGAACAAACACACACACACACCATTTATCAATCTAAGGGTTGAGGAGGGGACAGGGCACTTCAGAGTCCGCAAAACAACCAGTTGTACAATGGGAATTGTCACAAAGATATTGGGCGCCCAACACATACCCTCAAGCAGGGAAGGGACTTGTCTAAAGGGAGGGCAGTTCTGAGTGTCAATATCACTAGGACCTGCCAGCCACAAACGCAGCTTTCTTTTTAAAAAGGAATACAGTGGCACCTCGAGTTACAAACACCTCAGGTTACAAACGCTTCAGGTTACAAACTCCACTAACCTGGAAGAGTTACCACGAGTTGAGAACTTTGCCCCAGGGTGAGAATGGAAATCGTGTGCTGGCTGCGCAGCAGCAGCAAGAGGCCCCATTAGCGAAAGCACCTCTCTAGTTAAGAACCTTGCCAGCAAAGGTCCGTATAGTTAAAGCTATGGTTTTCCCAGTAGTGATGTAAGGAAGTGAGAGCTTGACCATAAAGAAGGCTGATCGCCGAAGAATTGATGCTTTTGAATTATGGTGCTGGAGGAGACTCTTGAGAGTCCCATGGACTGCAAGAAGATCAAACCTCTCCATTCTGAAGGAAATCAGCCCTGAGTGCTCACTGGAAGGACAGATCCTGAAGCTGAGGCTCCAATACTTTGGCCACATCATGAGAAGAGAAGACTCCCTGGAAAAGACCCTGATGTTGGGAAAGATGGAGGGCACAAGGAGAAGGGGACGGCAGAGGACGAGATGGTTGGACAGTGTTCTCGAAGCTCCCAGCATGAGTCTGACCAAACTGCGGGAGGCAGTGGAAGACAGGAGTGCCTGGCATGCTCTGGTCCATGGGGTCACGAAGAGTCAGACATGACTAAATGACTAAACAACAACAACAAGTTAAGAACAGTTTCAGGTTAAGAACTGACGTCCAGAACGAATTAAGTTCGTAACTAGAGGTACCACTTTCTTTCCACTAGTCAGGCCAACACAAGACATTAAGCAAGTGAAGCTTTCCCCACTACTTGTGCCAGGAAAAAAGCAAACACCTTCATCTGCTAATTTTTTGTGAGCCAGAGTCTCTGTGTCTGTATAGGCAACCTTGGAGAGAAAATATGCAGAGCTGGCTAGACTGTGGCGCAACGGGTCAGTGCCTCTGGCTGTTAACTGGAAGGTTGGTGGTTTGAGGCCGCTCAGGCCGTGGGCAGGATTCCTGCACTGCAGCGAGTTAGACTGGACAACCTTTGGGGTTCCCTTCCATCTCTATGATTCGAGGATTCTCAAGCTACAACAAAAGCTGCTGTGGCATTTAATACCAGACTTGGCAAATTGCCCCCTTGCTGGAAACCAGATGAGGCTTCCTGGTAAGTCTGCAGCACAATGCATCCCATTTTATAAAAAACAACAAAAGGGATGCTGGAAATAATTCATAGAATCATAGGGGTGGAAAGTACAAAAAGTGACCTTCCAACCCAACTGTCAAAATGCCCAGACCCATACAGCATCAATTTATACCTTCTTCAGTTTATTTTTGGGGGATGCAGGTGGCACTTTGGTCTAAACCACCGAGCCTCTTGGGCTTGCTGATTGGAAGGTCAGTGGTTCGCATCTGCTTGACTGTTGGTGAGCTCCCGTTGCTCTGTCCCAGCTTCTGCCAACCTAGCAGTTTGAAAGCACACCAGCATGAGTAGATAAATAGGTACTGCTGTGGTGGGAAAGTAAATGGCGTTTCCGTGCGCTCTGGTTTCTGTCACAGTGTTCTGTTGTGCCAGAAGCAGTTTAGTCATTCTGGCCACATGACCCGGAAAGCCGTCTGTGGACCAACACTAGCTTCCTTGGTCTGAAAAGCGAGAAGAGAACCACCCCTTACAGTGGTACCTCAGGTTACATATGCTTCAGGTTACAGACTCCGCTAACCCAGAAATAGTGCTTCAGGTTAAGAACTCTGATTCAGGATAAGAACAGAAATCGTGCTCCGGCGGCGCGGCAGCAGCAGGAGGCCCCATTAGCTAAAGTGGTGCTTCAGGTTAAGAACAGTTTCAGGTTAAGAACGGACCTCCGGAACGAATTAAGTACTTAACCCGAGGTACCACTGTAGTTGCTTTTGACTGGACTTAACTGTCCAGTTTATAAAAGCCGGGCCTTGGTATTGCAGAGGGTGATATCAGATCAAATGATCCCATATGAGTAACCCAAGTCATAACACTACAGAGGAAGCAGGGGGTGAGAAAGGATGTATGTTTGTGGTGGGGGCACATTTTCAGGTTGTAAGAGGCAAAATTATGGAAGGGATCTATTCCAGAGAAAGAGGCAGTGGCAACAGTTCTGGGCAAGGAAAATGTACATCTCAGCTTCTTCCTACTGGTGCAGAATTTCAGCTGTTGGCTTCCAACAGCCTTCCATCATTACACAGTCCCTTCTTTGGCACAGATAAACTCAGGTCAAAAGCCCGGCCAAAGCTTCTCCTTCTGCCACCTACACAAGAATTCGTCTCTCTCTTAAAGCTGCTTCAAGATCCAAGGCAAGGGACAAAGTTGCAAGGGGTGGGGGGAATCGCATATCTCCACAGAAAGTTCAAGGTTTCTGCTTAGCTATGCTTTAATGAATTTTTATAGTTTTAGGCTGCCATAAGGCCCTTTACGATTTGATTTCAAGAGAGAGTGTGCATCATCACCTCATGATATTTTGGAGTTGGGCAAACTCAAATCCCAAATTGGCCACAGACTCAGGGAGCGGCTTGACGCTGTCTCCCTCAACCTCTCATTCTGTGAGCCTGTAAAATGCGAATAATATGTCAGCTACCTCATAGTGTTTCAGGGGTGATTAATGAGATACAGAATGTGATTACTTTTGCAGAGACTTAAGGGGGAAAGCCATGGTGCAAATCATAACATTGCTGTAAAAAAAAAAAAATCACCTTGCAGAACACAGAACTCTTACAAAATGCACAAAAGTCCTAAGTTATTACTTACCACTATGGGTAAAAAGGGATGCGGGTGGCGCTGTGGGTAAAACCTCAGCGCCTAGGGCTTGCCGATCGCATGGTCGGTGGTTCGAATCCCCGCGGCGGGGTGAGCTCCCGTCTTTCGGTCCCAGCTCCTGCCCACCTAGCAGTTCGAAAGCACCCCTAAGTGCAAGTAGATAAATAGGTACCGCTTTCTAGCGGGAAGGTAAACAGCGTTTCCGTGTGCTGCGCTTGTGCCGGCTCGCCAGAGCAGCTTCGTCACGCTGGCCACGTGACCCGGAAGTGTCAGACACGACTGGCCCGTACGGGCAGGGGTACTTTTACCTTTACCTTATGGGTAAAAAAGGTAAAGGGTCCCCTGACCATTAGGTCCAGTTATGACCGACTCTGGGGTTGCGGCGCTCATCTCGATTTATTGGCCAAGGGAGCCGGTGTACAGCTTCTGGGTCATGTGGCCAACATTACTAAGTCACTTCTGGTGAACCAGAGCAGCACACGGAAACGCCGTTTACCTTCCCGCTGGAGCGGTACCTATTTATCTACTTGCACTTTGATGTGCTTTTGAACTGCTAGGTTGGCAGCAGCTGGGACTGAGCAACGGGAACTCACCCCGTCAAGGGGATTCGAACTGCCGACCTTCTGATCGGCAAGTCTTAGGCTCTGTGGTTTAACCCACAGTGCCACCTGCGTCACCACTATGGGTAGGTGGGAGTTAAGATGTTTATATGAACTTCTCCATGGCCCAGGGCTGCCCCCTTCCTCCTCACACATCTGGCTTGGATTTAGACATGTTGGCTTTCAATAACTGCTCCCCCATCGCAATATTATCTCTTGTGTGCCCTTGTTGCCATCTTGCTGATAAAAATGGAAGCCACAACAGCAGCATGGTTTTTCAGTGTCACCAAGAGGGAGAAAATACTGCACCTGTCAAACAGATGAGTTGGCCATTATAATGCTTGATGAAATGTCTCTCTTCCATGCTGCTTTGGGTTCTGTCATGGTTTGAGAGACCTATGGTCAAATGCCTGCTCAGCCACAAATGTGGGTTTTTTCTCTGTTACTCCTTAGTGTAAACTACTTCATAGTGCTGCTATTTCCACTGTGAAATGGAGAAAAGGAAGACATCGAAATTACATTAATACCTAGAAAGATTTTACCGATAGGAGTCTGAACCACAGCACTGTTAAGCAATTGTTTTTAGGATTATGAACAGCATAAATTGGAATTGACTAAATCCTGATACACACACACACACACGTTTGATTTGATGTAGTACATGGGTGTGGTCAAAATATATGGGAAGATCTTCTTTGTATCCTATCCTATGTCAGGCCATATTCTGAAATTTGGCATGCCTCCCCGCTGCAAACAAACAAGTCTGTTGCAGAGAGCTATGTGGGATTTTTAAGTATGGGTGATGTTAGTTAGAAAGGCCCCCCAAAAAATCAGGGCGAGTCAGAGACAGAACATAAAGGAGATGAGGAGGATGCAGGAAAATATAACAAGGGAAAGAGAAATAAAAACCCAGTTGCATAATTACATAATACCACCCCTCAGAGATGCGCCAAAACTTTACTGAAACCAATTTAATTGCCTTCACAACTTGCCTCAAAATTTGCCTTAGGAGAAATTTGGTGGCAGCTTTTAGAAGGAAGGGAATGGGGAAAACACCTAAACCTTTCGTTGGCACCTGTTCTTTCCTTCCTTCCTTCCTTCCTTCCTTCCTTCCTTCCTTCCTTCCTTCCTCTCTCTCTCTCTCTCTCTCTCTCTCTCTCTCTCTCTCTCTCTCTCTCTCTTTCTTTCTTTCTTTCTTTCTTTCTTTCTAGCATGTGATGGCTGAAATGCATCAAAATATATCCCTCTAAACAGGGGCAGCGAGATCTCCCTTGTTGTCTTGGTACATCTGGGTCTCCCGATGGCCCCCTCCCCAACTCCATCCTGTAAAGTGAAGATGTAAGGTGGGGGTGGGGGGGAAGAGTCCAAATCGGATTGACACCCACTACCCCCCTTAATAAAGTTTATTATCAGCGGTCTGTAATCCCTTTAAATCCCCTGCAGCGGGGGAAGGGCTGGGATTAGGGGAGGTCAATGTAATCCCAATGAGTTGGTTACAGGAGGATTTAGCTAGTGCCAGGGGAGCAGATGGCCAAAGTCCCAGCTATGGAAAACAACCATTTTCTTTAATGATTTGTAACAAGGATAAAAGGACAAGAGAAATGGGAGCAGCGGTTCTGGATTTTGTTTTTTTGGGGGGTGGGGTGGGCGTGGGGGATTGAATGAAAGGAGGCAAGCTTTTGCCATATCCTCAAAAAAAATCCTTAAAAAAAAAGAAAGGAAGGAAAAAATAAAATAAAAAGCAACTCTTGACACTCAGAATGGAAGCTTCACAGGCGCTAACCTTTGCATTGTTCTTGTAAAATGGGATTTTGGTCTACTTCTCACTCTGGCGTCAAACCTATGTCACTCCTGCCCCCTTGTAAGTGTGGGGGGTTCTTATGGTCCAAAGCACCTTTGCTGGGGCTGGGGAGAAAGTCCACTCACACAAAACTGGTTAGGGAGAAGAGCTCAGTTCTACGTCTTCCCCACAGCCAGCCCACCCATTCATGAAAGGGAAAGTGAAGCAAATGCCCCAGGCGGCAGGATCCACAGGGGCAGCAGATCCTGATTTAGATCACTATTCTCCCCTGTTCCTGATGAAGATCGTCCCTAACCCCTTATTTCCTGGTGGAGTGAGGGGTGTGTGCGCGTGCCATTTTGGGGTCTGCCTCAGGTGCCAAAATGTCTTGGGCAGGCCCTGATCTTCCTTAATATTCTAGTTCTCTCTATGGATAAAATTATTTTGGGCCTTCCATTTGATAGGAATATGGCCTCCTTCCAGGGGGTGCAAAGACCTGGACATGGGTGCACCCCCTGGAAGTCGGCCATATTCCTGTCAGAAGTTTGAGGGCAACGGACAGGGTTCATGCTTAGCTTTGCAATAGCCTGAAGGGAGAAGGGCCCGGCCGAACACAAGAAAAGGTGGAGAAAAGGTTGCTTGTCGCCAAGAATCTGAATGCCCATGGAAGAACCTGCATTTGTGCCTTGAGTTTGGCGTACAAAATATAGCAAACGGAGCTGGCGCAATCCTGAACCAGTAGTGGAAGTCGGCATTTGTGAATATAATCCTCTGAGTTAAATGCACAGTGCAAGCAAAAGAACCATCCTATTAGGGGAAAATGTTCCAAGGCATGTCAACTGCTGCTGTTATTTTTCACCTTATTAGGAATTTGTTTTTTCCTAATGGTGGTGGTGTGGTGTGTGTGGGGGAATATACCGTAAATTTGGTCTTAAAATGGGTGAGGCAAGCTTTTTAAATACAAGGGAGTAATGTCCCTGTAGCCTTATGAGGCTTTGCCCTCGGGTGGGAAAAGGGAAGTGGGAGTCAACAGACACTCAAGGAATAGTTTTGGAGAAAAAGCTTTTTTTTCTCCCATCCATGAACTGGTAGAAGGAGCAAGTGTGATAACTCATGCACGGGTTCACAGCAGTGGCGTAGCGTGGGGGGTGCAGGGGAGGCCAGCCGCACCGGGCGCAACATCTGGGGGTTAGGGAAATCCACGGGTTAGGGGGCGCAAATCCATGGGTTAGGGGGCGCAAATCCATGGGTTAGGGAGCGCAAATCCACGGGTTAGGGGGCGCAAATTACTTGCCTTGCCCCGGGTGCTGATAACCCACGCTACGCCACTGGTTCACAGTCATGTGCACAGAGTATATATTCCCCTTCCAGTTCCCTCCCCCTTTCTCCTCCCTCAGGAGTCCTGCCTTGAGTTCCCCTGAGCATGAACAGAAAGCTCCCCTGTCTTGGGACTCTTTTGGACTCTTGGCGCCCTTCCCAGGAAAGGGGGGTGAGAGCCAAGGGGTCGAGGAGCCCTGGTGGTTCAGCATGTCCAAGATGTTGCAACCGAATGAGATAAGATTCAGTTCTCAGGCCTGCTCTGACAGAGTCTATTCATTAGCTTTTTGAAGCCTTCTTGTACTGATAAAAAAGAACGGTTTGCCCTTGCCACAGCATCTTGTGAGAAAAGCAGAGAAGAGCAGAGAAAAGCTGTTTTGGATTTTTAGAACAGTGTTTCCCAACCTTGGGTCTCCAGCTGCTGTTGGACTACAATTCCCATCACCCCTGACCATTGGTCTTGCTAGCAAGGGATGATGGGAGTTGTAGTCCAAAAGCAGCTGGAGACCCAAGGTTGGGAAACACTGTTTTAGAAGACAAAAGGAATTTTGGACAGTTTTGAGGCCTGGTTGGGGGGGTGACTTCGGGCCTAGGTGGGGTCACCTGTCCTCACCTCCTTCATCCCCAGTGACTGATCCTGTGGTCAGAAGCGCCACGTGGCACAAACTGAAATGGTCTGTCCCCCCGCCACTTGTTTTACCAAAAAACCAAAAACAAACAACCCCAATTCTTAACATGTCAAGAAAAGGGGGCAAAGTGTTCTCCTGCTGCTGGAAATATGGCAAAGATATTTCAGGAGTGCCTAGAGTATTGGCTGGAAAATGGCTTTAGTGGTGAGGAATTTCCCCAAAAAGGGTCCAAAAAGCAAACCAACGCTTGGCAGTTGAAGCCTGCTTCGAGAAAGGCAAAAATATTCGAAACAGGATGTGACACGCCCCCCCCCCGCAAGAATACTTTCAATATATTTTACTAATCTTGCTGGAATCCTCTTTGTGTTCCCCAAAATTCCTACAAAGGTTTCATAGGAGCAAATTCACTTTAGGAGAACTTCAAGGCTATTCCAGATTTATTTGAACAGTTTTGTGAGCTGCGCCCGCCCCCCCCCCCCGCCCCGCAATGCATACTTAGGAACAAAAACTTTGGTCAGACGCGCACCAATATTTATTAGCAAAAATAAATTTATTCCACTAATGTAGTTAGACACAATAACAGCACGAGAGATCAGGAGCTCCTTGGATCATTCCTGTGCAGCAGCAGAAATGGAGAAAGATGGAGGAAAGGCAGTGTGCCAAACTCATTTGGATCTAAAGAAGTGCCTTTCATTTATTTAAAGAAGCTGGTTCTTCACTGTTCCGTTATAAAATGCTTCAGGGGTCTGGGAGTGCAGAGAGAAGGGGGGTACAGAATAAGTAGCATATGCATTTATTAGTCTGGTGTAAAACAAGGAGGGGTGGCCTGTTTCCAAAATGGCTTCCAGGTAAACTGCTGTAAAAACAGGGTTTTGAGAAACACAAAACACATGTGACCTGCTCTAGCTACAAGTCACCAGTTCATACCCTCCCTTTCCCCAGTTCAGAGTGTGGTCCAAATATATAGGTCTGGGTTTTCTCCTCTCCCCCCCCCCCCACTTTTTGTTAGAAGTCTGCACATGAACAGTACAGTGGTGCCTTGCAAGACGAAATCAATTCGTTCCGCGAGTTGCTTCGTCTTGCGATTTTTTCGTCTTGCGGAGCACGGATTCCCCGGGTATTAACGGCTTTAAGAAAAAGGAAGCAAGCCCATAGGGAAATTCGTCTTGCGAAGCAACTCAAGAAACGAAAAACCCTTTCGTCTTGCGCGTTTTTCGTCTAGCGAGGCATTCGTCTTGCGGGGCACCACTGTATGTCCAAAGGAGATCACCAACAGGCCTATTTCTCTCATGTAGTATTATGGTAACGAAATGGGTCAGACTTGGCCCAAATGAATTGTGGAGTTACTAGCCAGTCGTTCGGGCAGATATGGCAAAAGAAGATTGAGCATGGAGATGGGCCTAGGTTCCTACTCTTAACTAAATTATTTTTCTTTGCGATGGGGTCGAAAAGGCACGAAGCTCCTCCCTCAAGGATGGCCAACTGGAAGGTCCACTGAAATAGTATTTATCTCTAGTGGCATTGAACCAGATTTCAAACTCATCTGGAGGGAAAATGCCTCCGGTTTCACTCGTAAGGACAATAAGCAGCCCACCACCTTCAAGCAGTTCAGTGGAAGCAAGTCCCACACTTTATATTATCAGATTTTGTATATATTTTAACAACTGAATCATGCCAAACTGCATAGAATCATCAAATTGTAAAGTCAGAAAGGGACCCTGGAGGTCATCGAGTTAAACCCTCCACAATGCAGGAATATGGAGCTTTCCCCTAAATGCTGCCAACTTTATTACAGAGTCCGAGCAACTATAATGTCAGTTTGTGCCATGAAACACATTTGTAGCCTCTTAGCAGAACACCCCACATGCAATTCCTTTGCAAGCTACTACTAAGAAAATATGGCCGAAAGACACTCCTTGTTAATGCCATAGTCTCCTCAATAGGGATACCTGAGAAGGATTGACAGCTTCTCAAAGCTGCCATTTAAACACAAGCGATTTAATACTTAAGGCCCTGCAATTGCTGTTAAAAGACATACAAGTACATTTTGGAGGGTGGGGGGGCAGAGATGCTTGTAGCAAGAGGGCTTGGGCACACAGAGACATTCATACCATCTGAAAGAAAACCCCAGGCCCCTTTGAAGAGAGAAAAGGTAATCTAAGACTTTCAGGGTCATTGATAAGCATACTTAAACGTGAGAGAACCTAAGAGCAGCCCACAGGCAGGGATAGACAATCCTGTTCTTTTACACACAAATGTAGCTGTTTTCCCAACTACACAGAAAGGCTTCTCTGCACAATCTGCAGCCCAGAAGGCCTATGTTCGCAATCTGCCTAGTGACTATATATGATTCAGTTAACGCTCGACAGGGTTATTTGTTCCACAGAGCTCTCCTTTTCCTTCCTTTCTTTTTTTACTGCATTGTTATCCATAGCTGTCAACGTTTCCCTTTTTTAAAGGGAAATTCCCTTATCCGAATAGGATACCTCGCAAGAAAAGGGAAAAGTTGACAGCTATGTTGTTATCTCAAGCATCTTCTGGAAAGGCAAATGACTGCAGGAATGGCCAGCCTTTTTCAAGGGAGCTTGAAAGAAGCACATTTGTTCCTTGAGATGCACACACACTGCTCCAAAGGTTTCGTATAATTTTAGCTAACGTATTATCCAGAAAGAGGTTAGACCAGTCCAGTCCCCACATCTAGGGAAAGCTAGTGATGATTTACCCCCTTCAGGTGTTTTGTGTCAGAATATCCCTCCTTTCCTAACTTTTTCCAAAGCCTTTAGATGCCATAACTGAACATAATGTGGCTGAATAAAATTGCCAGCATCTCTCTGGAGTCAAGAGAGAAACAAAGGAGAAGGGGCGAAGCCAAACAGCAACAGGTAACAGGAGGAAGTCTCCCAGCAAAGAACAAAAGCATTTAGATGCGTCTGGAAAAATAGGTCAGTCCCAATCATATTAATGCACATCTATGTAAGTGGGTTTCAAGTGTTCAAAGCATTTCACATACGTTAAGCACCTCAGTAATCCTCACTAGTTTTGTAAAACAAGCCAGTATTACCATTCCCTAGCTGCAGGTGTGGGGTTGAGGTTTTGAGAAGATGGTTTGCTTAAGGCCAGCTTGTAAGTTCTGGACAGAATCATGGACTTCCAAGCTCACCCCTCGCCACTGAAGCCACCATGCTGCCCCAGGTCAATGCGGCTACTCAAAGGCAGCACGAGATGGTGCAAAGCCCTTGTGCAAAAAACGAGCAGCTTAACTTTCAAGGGAGAGCGAGGAGACACCAATGAAAGGGAGTGGTGGCAGTAATGCAACCTGGGGTGGGGGATTGGCGGATCGCGGATCTTTTGAGGAATGAGTCTTCTTCAATTATCTGCCTGTGCTTTATTTCAACATGGCTCTATTTCCATACTTCTCCAGAGGACAGCTACCTGCTATTCTCACCAGTAAAAAACTGCATATTTACCATGTCTTATTTGAAAAATAGGTTCTATTTGAAAACTAGGTTCCATTATAGAGATGACGGTGCTGCTATCACTAACTTTGCTTCGTATTCTTAGTGAAGAGCCAGGCTCATTCACTTGTTAAAACCACCAATAATATACGTGTCAGGGATCTCTTCCAGTCTCTAAAACTGAAACCCAGCTGTTTTCCTCTGCGTTCAGGAGCCTAAGCAGCTACGGCATGCTAGTTGCCCAAAAGGGGTGACGTGGACCAGAACTGGCAGGCTCCTGAGGTCAGGAATGGTCTGTTCAGTCAACAGCCCTCCTATGTTTGAAGTCTCTTCCCTTCTGAACAAATGGAGATAGTTAACCTGCGTCTCAGGACCAGATTTGCACATGCAAATCTTTTCTCTTTTATTGGCAAGGAAATCATAGGCCACTGGGTGTTGATAGTGACAAGCGCAGCATGGAAGATAGGGGTGTCCCTTTGGGGTGAAGGTGAGGGTTGCACGTCACAAGCTGGCTTGGAAAGAAGGTGAAAGGGAAGTAGCGGGCAGGTTGGCTGGTGGGAAAACAGGCAAATGCTTGCTGTGAGGTTCTTTGGCGTGGGATCTGCACTCTCCATTGCTCAGCCATGACTGTTAGGAATAGCATTTGTGCCTGTTGCCATCCCCAGCACCCTTCTATTTCTTTACAACATCGTTCAAGTCCAAGACCGTATGGGGCAGTTTTTAGCCTTTGCTCTCCTAATCCAGGGAGCAGGAGGTGGTGCCACGTGGGTGAGGCAGACAACAAGGCCTGACTATGCCCTACCGCCAGGCTCATAGGAAGGACTGTAGAAGAAGGAGACAAACTTTTAAAATGCTTGTGCCACTCATATATACCCAAAAGTACAGGTGAGGTTGTTGGTGGAGATAAGAGTTCTAACTCTCTTTTTTTTTAACAGATGCAAACATTGGCTTTATTGAAGGTAGTTTCACAATGGCTCAGAAGCTTTGGAATCCAGTTTAGTAAAAAGAAATCAAAGTATCTCCGGCGGGCTATCGTGGAACTGCGCTTCTACGCCTAAATTCAAGAAATCAGGACTGAGTTTTCTTCCAGGTAGGAAAGGGCTCAGATATACCTCAAGACACCAGGCACAAAAAGTTCAGCTTCGTATCTGCAAAGTCCACCATGTCACTTTAACCTGGAACAAACCAGCTTTTACAAATTATACAGGTCTCCGATTCATATTTGAAAATAGTCATTTTGCCGCTGCTCCCAAACCATCCACATAAAAGCTCTGCAAGAACCTTGTTACACACTCTGATATTTTGAAGAAGGAATATGCTACATTTCCATGGTGGGGTCAGAATGTGTTCAGCTAAAGATCCCACAAGGCGAGGACGTTTTTATTTTTTAAGCCCATTCACTCCCCAGACAATCACACTATCCATACGTGGTCTGAAATGGAAACCAACACCCCTTTCAACAACAAAGTCAACATGTTGCTCAACAATTCGTACTCCATTATAGATACAGAAATGAAACACCCACACACATACACACTGCGGAAATGGTGGCATAATGAGCACTTGCCGTGGGTGGCGTTCAACTAAGTTTTACTCAGAACAGACCCATTTAAATTAATGAACAGAAATAAGTCAAGCCCATTAATTTCAACAGGTTTAGTCTGAGCAAAACTTCAATTGAATACCACCCCTTACTTCCCTCCACACACAGGCTTGCCGATTCCTTACCTGCCCGTTGCCACTGTTGCACACTCAGTCAGGTCAAGCACCACACCACATGTATGTACTTTTACAACTGAGATACCTGCATGTTTTTTGCATTTGTGCATCCATAAACCAGAGTAGGAATTGTTGCTGAGGAACAAGCATCGTGGGCATGCAGTGCATGCGCACAAACATACACACACACCCCTTCTCCAACCCGCTATCTGCTGACGCTCTGCTTGTCTCTCTCAGGCTTGGAGGAAGCCTGGGCGGCCCTTGCGGTACCTCATGCGCATGCGGAAGAAAGTGTACATGCCCAACAGGCACATGGAGGAGAGGAAGTACAAGACAATGCACAAGCTGACGTCCAACCTGGAGAAGCCCGCCCCCAGGATGTGGAACCACTGGCTCCTCCTCTGGATGACCCCACCCTCCTTCTCAGACTCCTCCATGATGCCCACGATGTGCTGGGCTCCCAAGCCCTTCTGCTGCAGGAGCCACCAGGCGGCATCATAATCAAGAGATTGGTGGCCCCGGTCCTCCATCCGCACCAGCCCAACGTCCCTCTTACTGCGGCTGTTCCTGATGCCGGCCTGGCCTGCCATCTTCAGAGCCTTGCTCTTGAAGTGTTGCTCGCTGAAGGTATCCAGATCGACAATGTTTTCCTCCAGCTCTTTGGTCTTGGTGTTCATCTTGACGATAGAGGGTTTGTGTGCCTCCAAGGAGCCTGACCGTTCAAAACCAGATTTCTTCCTTTCTGTCCTCTTCTTCTCTTCCTCAAAGGCCTCTCCATCTCCTCTGCCAGTCTCTTGTCCTCCTCCTCCTCCTTCTTCCAGCTTCCGGTCAGCTTCGTAGTCTCTCTCCTCAACATCTCGGCCCTGTCTGACCCGAAGCCCTTTCTCAACTTTGAGGAAATCCAGGTAAATGTTGCCCCGCGAGAAATGACTCTTGAAGAATCTCAGGATGGCCCTCTCGTCCCACATGAGCCTTCCGTTGATGGTGATCTGGCATGACCAACACAAATCTTTGGGAGGCCACTGGATCTTGGGGAATTTGGGGTCCTCACTTGCAGTGCCTAAACAAGGAAGATAACAAGGGAAGACTTAGATGTCAAAGCGATAAACAACTACCTGACATTCAGAAGACATCTTAAGGCAGCCCTGTTCAGGGAAGTTTTTAACGTGTGATATTTTATTGTATTTTTGCTTTCTATGGAAGCCGCCCAGAGTGGCTGGGGAGGCCCAGCCAGATGGGCGGGGTATAAATAATAAATTATTATTATTATTATTATTATTATTATTATTATTATTATTATTACCATCTGTGCATATTACCAGTAAACTATATTGGAAACTAGCAGTATCTACAAGCAATTTTGCTCTTAGGACAAAAGGAGGGCAGCAATTTTTGAAAATCAAATCATTAGTTGCCTAGGCTCCACAGAAGAGAAAAAAAAGGTTCAGCTAAGTTTTTTAAAGTTCATTGGAAACAATGCCAGAAATTATTCAGCAAATCATAGTACAATGACCAAAGCTCTATATGTGCACGTGAACAGTACCCCATAGTGCAATCCTAGCTGTGTCTACTCAAAATTAGGTACTATTCAGTTCATCAGGTCTTACTCCAGGGAAATGCACTGGATTGCAGTTTCAGTTATGAATGACGCACCTCGTGTTTGCTTGATCACCGAGGACCACTGAGCCCAGTATTTTGTTTCCAATCAGTCAAATGCCTCTGAAAACTCACAAGCACAGGGCATGCAGGAGATGGCCAGCCCTTGTCATTGGTCCCCACACAGCTGAGATTCATAAGCAGACTGTGCATCCAGGTATACCAAGTCAGCATTTAAATACTTAGCACAAACACTGCCAAGACTATGCTAGGAGAGGCAGGCGCTTCCAATTTTCTGAACCAAGTGGAAGGTTAGTGTGAAAGGATTGAGCCTGGTATGTTTTACATGCATGCGTGGCTGTGTTACAAATCGTATCCTAAATGTGGAATCCGTTCACAACTACAAAGGAACGCCAGCAGTCTGAAGGGAACGTCTGAGACTACGGTGTTACCGCAGTAGTGAATGTTGACAATGGCGATTTGCCCGTGTTCGCTGCGTTGTCTTTATATTTTTAGACAGATGCGCCTTTGCACTTGTTGACAGTCCCAGCATTTAGAAGATTAACCAAAACACGCAGCCACCACCGAATGCCGTGGTGAAATTCCGAAGAGGATTTAGCATGTTTCAAGTGGCTGTTACCTACCGTGGGCTTGAAGAAATAAATAGGTTTGGGAGGGGCGTTAGGAGAGAACCATATCGGATAAACAAACATCAGAGGCATTGTGAAGCTGGAGTACATGCTTTAGAAAAAGGGAGATTACGTCCCAGGGGGAGGGAAGAGAAGGTATAAAAGCCCAAGAGGGACAAAGAAGGAATAATTCCTTTGATTCCTTAGCTGGGCCAATGTGCCCCTCCTCTCTGCCACAATCATCTGTCAGCAGGAATCACCCCCTCCTCCCCATGTCAAAGGAAACAGGCCTGGGGAACAAGGGATTGCATCTGTCTGCAAAAAACTGAACATGTGGGCAGCCGTCTCGGGAGGAGGGTCCTCCCAGGGCACGTGTCGGCCTTTAGAAGCCCCCCGCAGCAGGAAAGGCAGAGAAGATTTAGTAGGTACATCGCCACCAGCTGCTTGTTCAAGGGCTGCGGTTGGCCTGCATTTCTGCCTCACAACTGAACTTGTGCGTACGGCAGGGGGTTAACCATTAGCGATGCATTTGGTTGTATTACATTGCTTCAATCCCTCCTGTTCTCCAGAATGGTGGTGGTAAGGTTGTCTTCTCTAAACTGCAAGGGCCTCCAGGGTGGTTAACACGCAGGGAGTTATAGTGACACCAGAGCCAGAAAAATAGCACGTTGCTGAGTGTCTTTTCCTCCAAAGCACGACAGAGTACAGGAGCAAACTACTGAGAGAAAGAAAGGCTAATTTGCTTCCATCAATGAGGGGCGATTTATCTTAATTCAGGAACACTTTCTCCCTCAATCAGTCACTGACTGCAACACAACAGAGAAGATGAGGGTATCTTGTATCAAAAAAATTGCTCCTCCTTTTTACTTTCTCCAGCTGCCCACTCCCCACTTTCTGAATCGTGGTCCAGTAATTGCAGCAAAGAATCTGGGCAGAAAAGGCCAGTGGCCTTAACAACCAAATCTGTGGGCACAAGGTAGGTTTATAAAGCTACAGTCCAAATTTATCAGCAAGTTTTGAACATAAATGTTCTTTCTGAAAAAGAAACTACTTAATACACTATCTATTTATGGGAAGTTTCCACCTTCAACAGTTCTGAACCTGTCGGCTGCATTCAGGGTTCCCAAGTATTTTATTTTTATTTACTTTATTTATTATATTTGCATTCCACCCTTTATCCATGGATCTCAGGGCAGTTCATGACATAAAAATACAATATAAAAAATACAGGATACATAATAAAAACAAGAACAAAAACAAGCCAATAAATGCCCCCACCAACTTATTTAGAAGTGTTAGATATTAAATAGCCAAAGACCTAGTTGAAAAGGAATGTTTTTGACTGGCGCTTAAAGGTGTTGATGAAGGCACCAGCCAAACCTCTCTGAGGAGAACATTCTATAAGTGGGGAGCCACCACAGAAAAGGCCCATCCTCATGTTGCCACCCTCTGGACCTCTCATGGAGGAGGCACACAAAGAAGTGTTCCAGTAGGTTCATATGCAGTCCTTGAAGTATTGCAGTAAAGGAAAGCTACTCATCAAATGTGGAGACAGAGCAGCTTTTCTGTAACGCAGGAAACCTGCAAACTGTTGACTAGTTCATTTACTCTGAGGTAAGCTGTGGAAGATGGAATTCAACCAGAATACCGAGATTCTGAACATTCGTAGGCTGAGCATTTTCAGACAGCCACATCTTCCTGTTTCTCAGTGCCCACTCAGGAGTGACTTAATGAAATAGCAGGTTTCGATTTCATTTTCAGGTTTCCATGCTTGTGAAACATGGACCACTTATAAATGCCATCTCCAACTCCTCAAAAGATTCCATCAACGGTGTATCTGAAAAATGTTACACAATACTTGGGAAGACAGCCAAACTAATGCCAGTGTACTGGAAGAAGCACAGATCACCAGTGTTGAAACAATGATTCTTCAACATCAACTTTGTTGGACTGGTCATGTTGTTTGGATGCCTGATTATTGTCTTTCAAAGCAGCTACTCTATTCCAAACTTAAAAATGGAAAGCGTAATGCTGGTGGTCAACAAAAGAGGTTTAAAGACTCTCTCAAGGCAAATGTTAAAAAATTTAGTATAAACACCGACAATTGGGAAACACTGGCCTGTGAGCGCTCCAGCTGGAGAACAGCCTTTACCAAAGGTATCATGGGTTTTGAAGACACTCGAACTCAGGACGCAAGGGAGAAATGTGCTAAGAGGAAGGAACACTTGGCAAACCCTCATCATGATCAACTTCCGCCCAGAAACCTATGTCCCCACTGTGGAAGGACGTGTGGATCCAGAATTGGCCTCCACAGTCACTTACGGACTCACTGTTAAGACCGTGTTCATGGAAGACAATTTTACTCGGCTACGAGGGATCGCCAAAGAAGAAAAAATAATAATAATAATGAAATAGCAGGTTTCTGTTAGTCTGCCAGTAGGGAGCACTCTTCCATGTTGCCCTGAGACAGACAGACAGCAATCTACATGCAGCCAACCAGCAGCAGTGCCCTTACCTGCCAAGCGAGCATTGACTCTGTTGTGCCTTGACCAAAGCCAGAGAATACTGCCATCTTTGTTCCTCACTTTGTTCATGGACTCTGCTGCCATGGCCTCGAAGTGGTCTGCGCACTGCCGGCAGCCAAAGAAGTAGTGGACGTACCCTCTCATTGTAGGGAGGACTTCCGGTGGTGCTGGGGGGAGAGAAGGGAGGGGAGGGGCAGACCCGTTAAAATGCGAGTGGGCAAAACACCCAGACCAACCGCATGCACCCTGAGCCCTCTCGAGATGAATTCAGGTGCTGTTTGCTGAAAGTATTACTGTGTGGAGTAAAGCACCGTATTTTTCGCTCTATAGGACGCACCCGACCATAGGATGCAACTTGTTTTAGAGGGGGAGAAGAAGGGGAAAAAAATTCTCCCCCTCTCTGCTCAGCGCCCCTTCAGCGAAGCAGCAGGAGAAATGGAGTCCCTTCCATTTCTTCTCCCGCTTCGCTGAAGGGGTGCTGCACAGCTCTCCCTCCCTGCTGAAGCCAGGAGAGTCTTGCTCTCCCGGCTTCCACAAAAGGAACCCAAAGCCTTTGGAGCGCAGCGCGAGGTCCCGCTGCACTCCGAAGGCTTCAGGCGGCTATCCCTGAAGCCTGGAGAGCGAGAGGGGTCGCTGCGCACTGACCCCTCTCGCTCTCCAGGCTTCAGCGAAAGCAACGCGAAGCCTCCTGAGCGTAGAGGCCCCTTGTGCTTCGGAGGCTTCGCGTTGCTATCGCTGAAGCCAAGGAGCCTGCATTCTCTCCATAGGACGCACACACATTTCCCCTTAATTTTTGGAGGGGGGAAAGTGCGTCCTATAGAGCGAAAAATACGGTACTTCACTTCCATACCGTCCACGCTGCAAACCTAAATGTTTGCAAGCAAACCTCAGTTGCCAAATTGCAAAGTGTTGGGAGGAAAGGCCATTTTTTTCAAGGTGAAATAAGGAGATGCTTAATATTTCACTTGTGTACTACTTCTCCCCCCCGGCCCCCGGCTGCTGGGGTTCTAGGCAAACCTTTGCCAGAAGGAAAGTGGCTTTTTAGGGGGGGAGTGCTATAGGAGAAAAGCAGAATGTGGGGGTAAGGATTTGGCACAGCTTTCTCTCCAGGTTCTTCTCTACTGCAAATATTATGTTCTTATATGAGACTGTTGTTGTTGTTGTTGTTGTTGTCAGGTGCTGTTGTGGTTGCTCGAGAGTAAACAGGCAAGACTCCAACCTGTCTTTTCCAGGCTTTAT
The DNA here is from genome assembly GCF_951804945.1 of Podarcis cretensis. Lineage (NCBI taxonomy): Eukaryota > Metazoa > Chordata > Lepidosauria > Squamata > Lacertidae > Podarcis > Podarcis cretensis. The sequence continues at coordinate 95,272,494 of NC_137175.1, forward strand.
TCTTGGTGCAAACTATTTACAGTGAAGAGCGTCGTAAGTTCATGTCTGGCTCAGTCGCTAACAGAATCCGGGAGTGGTCATTTTTTGTACCTCCCCCAGCATAAAAGTCGCGTCACCCGCAACCTTTGCCGCCCCTCCCTGCGCCGAAACCTACTGTGCAGAATGGGCGCTGGCAGGGGCATACAGTGGTGCCCCGCAAGATGAACGCCTCGCAAGACGGAAAACCCGCTAGACGAAAGGGTTTTCTGTTTTGGAGGCACTTCGCAAAACGAATTTCCCTATGGGCTTGCTTCGCAAGATGAAAATGTCTTGCGAGTTCCTGCGGGGTTTTTTTCCTCCCCCCCTTTTTCTAAGCCGCTAAGCCGCTTATCAGCTGATCTGCTAAGCCGCTAAAAGCCGCTAAGCCGCTAATAGCGCTAATCCGCTAAGCCGTCAATGGGCTTGCTTCGCAAGACGAAAAAACCGCTAGACGAAGAGACTCGTGGAACGGATTAATTTCATCTTGCGAGGCACCTCTGTACTTCCCGCCTCTCTGGTTTGCTCAGGCTTGGTGTTGAGGCTCTCCCTAGCATCCCCTGGTCCCTGCCCCTCTTCTCCACTAGAGGTGGGGCTTCCCTCTTGGCCGGAAGAGGAACTGCTTTGCAAGATTTTCACAGGCTCCCTATAACACAACTGCCCTTCCATCTCTCGCCTCTGAGCTGACGGTAGTTCCCTGACAATTATTATTATTAACTGCCCTTCATCCAAGGACTACAAGGCAGTTTACAATATAAAAACACAAAAATACATTACAGTACAGTAACAAACAAAAACAATGCCCTCTACAAAGTTTAAAAGGCCATTCATTGTTTAATCAGCAAGAGGCCTGGGAGGAGAGGAATGTTTTTGCCTGGTGCTTGCAAGATATATAATGATGGCACCAGGCGAGCTTCCTTGGGGAGAGCATTCCACAAACAGGGAGCCACCACGGAAAAGGCACTTTCTCGTGTTGCCGCCCTCCGGACCTCTCGATACCTTGAGGTATTGCAGTTTAGACAAAGTAATGGAGGATAAGGCTAAAAATGGCTCCTAACCATGATGGCTATGTTTTGTCTCCAGAGTCAGGAGCAGTCAACCTCTGAATACTAGTTGCTGGGAATCACAAGTTGGGAAAATGTGACTCTGCTCGGGTTCTGACCCATCCAGCCTTTTACATTCTTAAATCAATGCCTTTACCTTCTACTCTGCACATATTTCTGGCATTAAGTAGGGAGCAAAGAAATTTGGCAGCACAGATAGCACAGGAGTGAAGCACTTTACTCAGTCAACTATCATGGTTTCAGAGCGTAAATGCAAAAATCCTGTGGTTTTTTTAAATTAAAATTCGCAGATGTAACAAAAATATAGTTCTGCACCAGCATCCCTAGTTACATTTATTTTCACTTTGGTGTGACCTCTCTGAATGCTTCCCATATGTGTACATATTTCTTCCTCCGAGGTTCTTAAAATATATACAGTGGACGCTCGGGTTGCGAATGTGATCCGTGCGGGAGGCACGTTCACAACCTGCAGCGTTCGCAATCCGCAGCGCCGTATCTGCGCACGTGCGGGTTGTGATTCAGCACTTCTGCGCATGCGCAAAGCGAGATTTAGTAACCCGTTCTGGTACTTCTGGGTTTGGCGCAATGCGCAACCCGAAAACGCTGCAGCCAATCAGAAGCCATGATTTGGAAGTTGAACGCTTTGGAAGTCGAACGGACTTCTGGAACGGATTCCGTTCAACTTCCAAGGTATGACTGTTTAACTGAATATGGGCAACGACACTCAATTTTAAATACTCATTTCATTGCTGTAATTTTTGGCAAAAGACCAGCCAACCAACAATGGGGCGGATGAACAGACTCCCACGAGAGGCGGTAGACTCTCCTTCCTTAGAGGTTTTTAAGCAGAGGTTGGATGGCTATCTATCATGGATGCTGAGACCCCAGCAGTTCAGCGGGTTGGACTAGATGATCCTTGGGTCCCTTCCAACTCTCTCTTTTTTCTTTTTTTTTAAATAATATTTATTAAATTTTTAACAAGAAAAAAGTTACAAAACAGTAAACAAAAAACACAAGAAAAATACAAAAACCAGAATTTAACATAAAAATAAAAAATAAAAATCCCTCTTTCTAATATCTTACCACTCATTTACTTATTTTCATGACTTCCTCACACCTCCCTTTTTTGTATTCCATTTAAAAATTTGTTCAGCAAATTCATACCCTCTTAATTTACCCTTAATTGTTTATCCTCACATATTGTAACCTCAAATTTTCATCTAATATCAATCCATTCTTGCATATTCTTATTTTGCTTTATTACTAGAACCACTTCGTTTCATTCCAACGTCATTAGCATTCGATAATTTTACAGTGTTTCTGTAGATAGATAATAAATTTCTTCCAATCTTCTTCCACCAACTCTTCTCCCTGGTCTCGGATTTTGCCAGTCATTTCCGCCAATTCCATGTAGTCCATCCAACTCTCTGATTTCTATGTTTCTATGGACTGACCCAAGAGAAACCAAAGATAGCCAAGCCAGGGTGTGAATCCAGGCCTTCCACTGCCAAGTCCATTAGCCTAATATACTCCTACACATTGGCTGGGGATTAGAGGGCAATACAGATGATAAACTGCCATGTTGTATGTGCTTTGGGGGAAGAAAACGGTACCTGAATTCACCTGGACATGACTTGGGCTGTGGGTTTACTACAGACCACTGAGCAGGGGCTACATTACTCACTGTGAGGTTGAGGGCTAAGCAGTGCTTCCTGCACCGTCAGGAGATGGAAGAGAGTCCAGAGGCCACATGGGAATCCTCTCTTGCTCCCTTGACACCCTACCCAGGTTGGATTCTCTGGCAGCCAGGCATTTGGAAGCTGAAAGAGAGAATGCAAAAACAAGGTGAATATTAGACATCTCTCTCTGTGTGTGTGAATATGTATAGGAAAGTTTTTAATGTTGTTCTGCTATGCTTAATGTGTTTTGTTTGCTAGGCACCGCCCAGATGGGTGTCATATGAAGAAGAAGAAGAGGAGAGAGAGAGAGAGAGAGAGAGAGAGAGAGAGAGAGAGAGTACACATGTGTACATACACACACACAGTAAAAAAAAAACCCCATACTAAGATTATGCAAAACTAATACAGAACAAGGCAATCCCTGTCTTCTAATTCTAACCCATTATTGACCACTGACTAGCTCCTGGAAAAGAAATATTAGCTAAATCCTATGCAGGATTTAGAGGGACGCAAGTGGCGCTGTGGGTTAAAGCCTCAGCGCCTAGGGCTTGCCGATCGAAAGGTCGGCGGTTCGAATCCCTGCGGCGGGGTGCGCTCCCGCTGCTCGGTCCCAGCGCCTGCCAACCTAGCAGTTCGAAAGCACCCCCGGGTGCAAGTAGATAAATAGGGACTGCTTACCAGCGGGAAGGTAAACGGCGTTTCCGTGTGCGGCTCTGGCTCTGGCTCTGGCTCTGGCCAGAGCAGCGATGTCACGCTGGCCACGTGACCCGGAAGTGTCTCCGGACAGCGCTGGCCCCTGGCCTCTTAAGTGAGATGGGCGCACAACCCCAGAGTCTGTCAAGACTGGCCCGTACGGGCAGGGGTACCTTTACCTTTACCTTTATGCAGGATTTAGAGACTGTTTTACATAATGCGTCCAATTTTGTCCCTCCCCCGATGGAAGGGCTCTTTGATCCAGCACAGGCTTTGGGAGAAGCACAATTTCTGCAGATTCTCCCTTCCCTCTACTCTACCCCGAGTGAGGGGTAGCAGCAGTGGCACAAACCATCTCTCCCCTATCACAGGCGCCTCTGCTGGATCAAAAAGCCCCCCCCCCCACCAGCAGAAGGACACAACTGGAAACAAACCAATGTTTATCTTCACCATAAATGATATATTCCATAGTTTCTACACTTTTCAAAAATAATAAAGCCAACTTTGCCTGCCCCAGACAGTCCAAATGGAGGCTATGTTTAATTTTGAGGCTAACAAACTTGATTTAACATCCACAGAGAATATCTAAGCTAGCCATACATTCATTGAGATTTTAAAAAGTTGCCCAATGAATTTTAATCATGAGACCTGCTGCCCCAAAAAGTGATAAAGAGAAACATGAATTACATTGACAGTGTATGTATACTTTAATCTATGACAGGCATAGGCAAACTCAGCCCTCCAGATGTTTTGGGACTACAATTCCCATCATCCCTGACCACTGGTCCTGTTAGTCCTAGGGATCATGGGAGTTGTAGTCCCAAAACATCTGGAGGGCCGAGTTTGCCTATGCCTAATCTATGTGGAAAGAGATACCACTTAGTGCTCACGGAATCGTAGTTAGAACGGTCCCTGAGGGTTATCTGGTCCAATGCAGGCATCTCAACCAGTGGTCTCCCATCCAATTAGAAACCATATTGGACCCTGCTTAGCTTTACAAATGTGTCAGCAGTTTTACTGCTGCACCACTAGGTCATTTTTTTTTTAAAAAAAAGCCAAATCTCTGGAAAGCTTCTAGGTATGAGTTCCCCAAAGTGATGCCTATGGGCACCAATGCATCTCCCTCGACGCCCACCAAATTTGTCTATAACATTTCCCTCTCTCTTTTACCTTTGGTAGCAGCTAAGTTTAAATCAAAGTGATATAAAACAAGAACATTTAAATCTCCTTGATTGTAACCAGAAATAAGAAGAAGAAGAGGTTGACTTAAATCCAGAATGCGGCAGCTAGACTGGTGACTGGGAGTGGCCACCAAGACCATGTAACACCAGTCCTGAAAGACCTACATTGGCTCCCAGTATGTTTCCGAGCACAATTCAAAGTGTTGTTCAAGCCCTAAACGGCCTCAGCCCAGTATACCTGAAGGAGCATCTCCACCCCCATTGTTCAGCCCGGACACTGAGGTCCAGTGCCGAGGGCCTTCTGGCGGTTCCCTCACTGCGAGAAGTGCGGTTTCAAGGAACCAGGCAGAGGGCCTTCTCGGTAGTGGTGCCCTTCCATCAGATGTCAAGGAAATAAGCAACTTTCTGACTTTAAGAAGACATCTGAAGGCAGCTCTGTTTAGGGAAGTTTTTATCTCTGATGTTTTACAATTTTTTATGTGCTGTAAGTCGCCCAGAGTGACTGGGGAAAACCAGCCAGATGGGCAGGGTATAAATAATAATATATTATTTTTAAAAATAATTGAGCCATTTTGTGGTGGTGCCCACAGGTCCAAAGGGCTTGGGGCTATTCTAGATCCACATTCAAGCCACTCAGGGCAATGGTCAGGCCCAATGGATTTGAGCTCTCCGCCCCAGTATGAACCAAAGGCACCTCAGAGCCTGCCCCCTGGGTATTCCATGGCAGACCCAGGATTTTTTCCACAGCTTAGCGTGGACAAAGTTCCCAGAAGACAGAACATTTCAAAACCACCTCAGCAGAAAACGGAAGAGACCACCCATGCTTTTGAGGCAGAAGCAAGGCCAGTGAAATATACCTCGTTTTTATTCCTCAGCGCTTCCTCCCACTCGCTCTTGGAAACGTTTGTCTTTGGCCTCAGCCAAAAGTCCAGGTTGCGAAGATAGTTCATGATCGGCAGGCGTCCAGGAAAGTACTGGTGTAAAGAAGAAGAAAAATGCAGACAGGAAACAGGAAGGATAAGTAACAGAAGCCAACTAATGTATACTTGTGCCAGGTGAAAACAAAGGGGGTGGCCACAGACCATGACGCTCCAGGGGCCAAAAGTGTATAATACCAATCATGTGGTAAAGGTAAAGGTACCCCTGCCCATACGGGCCAGTCTTGACAGACTCTGGGGTTGTGCGCCCATCTCACTTAAGAGGCCAGGGGCCAGCGCTGTCCGGAGACACTTCCGGGTCACGTGGCCAGCGTGACATCGCTGCTCTGGCGAGCCAGAGCCGCACACGGAAACGCCGTTTACCTTCCCGCTGGTAAGCGGTCCCTATTTATCTACTTGCACCCGGAGGTGCTTTCGAACTGCTAGGTTGGCAGGCGCTGGGACCGAGCAGCGGGAGCGCACCCCGCCGCAGGGATTCGAACCGCCGACCTTTCGATCGGCAAGTCCTAGGCGCTGAGGCTTTAACCCACAGCGCCACCTGCGTCCCATATCATGTGGTAGTGCAGAATAAATAGTATGGGGGAGAGAATTCAATTCTTGTGACGTCTTCTTTTTCACGGACAAAAAAATTGGATCAAACTTCCTCTATCCTCAGGTACAGAATTATATGCACAGGTACAGAGGAGGAGTGGATTATTCATGTAGTTTGCTTCAAGATGGTAATTCCTCTCAGGGCAAGTCTCTACACTGGTACATCTGGTTGCGAACAGGATCCGTTCCAGAGGCCTGTTTGCAACATGAAAAGCCCGCAACCTGAAGCACCGTATCTGCCCAGGTGCACAGTGCGATTTGGCGCTTGTGCGCATGCGTGAAGAGTCATCTAGTCTAACCCCCTGCATTGCAGGAATCTCAGCTAAAGCATCCATGATGGACAGCCATCCAACCTCTGCTTAAAAGCCTCCAGAGAAGGAGAGTCCACCATCTCTCGAGGCAGGAGTGCAGGAAAGGGTGGATGGGGGCACGAACCATCATGGAGGGGGGTGACAAATTATCAAGGAACAATTACTGCCCTACTAGGGCGGTTCATTAAAAACTTTTTTAAGAAAATGCCCGCTCCAAAGGTCTTATCTTACTACACTAGGGATTATATGAAATTATGAAATTATGAACATATGAAATTTCATGCATGTCAGTTAATATATTGACCCTCCTCCACGAAAACAGCTGTTTACTTAGCCGTTTTCCTTTGCCGTGAAGGCTGAAATTTCAACAAAGCACGTCCCTTTGCTAGACTCTTTTTGGGCACCTGCTAAAAGCATCCTTCTTTAGGCAAGCATACCTAGATGATTAGGAAGTTGAAGTCATTTTAATCTTAACATTTTAGTTTTTGTATGTTTTAAAGTAGGGTTTCTTGATTTTACTGCTGTGTTGTTGTTGTTTTGTTTTGGTAAACCACTTTGCAGGTTTTTTAAAAAATAATTTTTATTAAATAAATATAAATAAAATAACACAAGCCAAAACATAATCCATCCTGTAGATTTAAGTATCTGTCCATAGTCGCCTTCTTGTTATCAGAGGCTCAGAATCCACATTCCTTTGTAAGAAAATATGAAATAACGTAAAATCATTTTTGCAGGCAAATAATAATAACCAATGTTTCTGAGGATGGGTGACAATAAATGTTCCGCACCAGGTACCACCTGACCTTCCTACGCTTCTGTCTCGAAGGAGACCCTTCCAATAGGAATAGTCCCAATATTTGCTGCAACTTATTACCAGTGGCAAGGACGCGGGTGGCACTGTGGGTTAAACCACAGAGCCTAGGACTTGCCGATCAGAAGGTCAGCGGTTCGAATCCCCGCAACGGGGTGAGCTCCTGTTGCTCGGTCCCTGCTCCTGCCAACCTAGCAGTTCAAAAGCACCTCAAAGTGCAAGTAGATAAATAGGGCGTTTCCGTGCACTGCTCTGGTTCGCCAGAAGCGGCTTAGTCATGCTGGCCACATGCACGCCGGCTGTATGCCAGCTCCCTCGGCCAATAAAGCAAGATGAACGCCGCAACCCCAGAGTCGGCCACGACTGGACCTAATGGTCAGGGGTCCCTTTACCAATGGAAGCCACAAACCTATCCTTGGGTTTTCTCTTCTGCCTGCCTGCTGATCGCTCTGCTCCAAGTCCTTCCTCCCTGTCTGTTGGAAGCTGGAATTCCTCAAACTTGGTGCGGCAGAAGGCATGGAGCTGCTCTCTGCTTGCATGCAGCTCTCCTTCTGCTTTCCTGTGGGCGATGTGGGAATTCCCTGTCCAAATTCATCTTAGCCACTGCTAATACCGGGAGATCCTTTTGTTCATTCTGTATCCTTAGATGCTGCAATAAGCAAAGAAGCCGGCCCCTGCGGACCAACGGCCAAGATCCAAATCTTGCTCGTAACTCCAAAATAGTCTCCAAGGAACACGCAAAGCTACTTTGACAATAAGTCAACTCAAATCCAATTAGCATCAGCACTTTAAAACCACAAGCACTCCAGGGAGAGGGGGCCAAAGAGCTACATACGTTCAAAGAGGCGATGGAGAGAGGGGAGAGAGAGATTGGGGGGGCATGTCACAGGAAGGCAGACAGACAAGTGGGAAATTGACAGGTTGAACAGGGGAGGAGATGGGGGGAGGGAAGGAACCAGGAAAATTGATTGGGAGGATGAATAAAAGGATATTAAGAACCCTATGTTGCTATTCATGAAAGCTCTGCCGATATACCTGCTCTGCTACCCAATCATGGGGGGCAACTTGCTCTAAATGGGAGAGCAGCCATTAACTTAACTTCCAAATACAGTAGGTTTAGGGATGCGGGTGGCGCTGTGGGTTAAACCACAGAGCCTAGGACTTGCCGATCAGAAGGTTGGCGGTTTGAATGCCCACGACAGGGTGATTTCCCGTTGCTCGGTCCCTGCTCCTGCCCACCTAGCAGTTCAAATGCACATCAGAGTGCAAGTAGATAAATAGGTACCACTCTAGCGGGAAGGCAAACGGCGTTTCCGTGCGCTGCTCTGGTTCGCCAGAAGCGGCTTAGTCATGCTGGCCACATAACCCGGAAGCTGTACACCGGCTCCCTCGGCCAATAAAGCAAGATGAGTGCTGCAACCCCAGAGTCGTCCGCGACTGGACCTAATGGTCAGGGGTCCCTTTACCTTTACAGTGGGGGTTTAAAAACCAACCAACCAACCTAGGGAAATACTCCTTTTCCCTTGATTCCTACCTTTCCTAAGTAGTCTGCAGGAAGAATAGAAGGATCAAGCACTTGCCGTGGGGCTACAGCGCTGCCTCCATTCATGCAAAGTTGCTCCATACAGAATCAGACTGAAGTAGGGCCAGGGGAGGGCAGCAGCTGTCTTAGGGTCTGAGGCTCAGCTCTCCCCCACCCTGCTACCCAAATATCTTTTGAAGCAGCGATGTTGGGGCCTGAACCTAGGATGTTATAGATGCAAAGCTATGGGTCCTCCGGAGCTTTAGATTTTTCAAGCGTGTACAGTGGCTGGGTGCATTGGGGCGGGTGGGAGAAAGAAACACGACTATTGGATGAGGGAAAATCCAAGGGCAATAATTAGTTTAATACTTGGATCCTAGTAAGACTGCTCCATCTTGTGGTCAGATCTTGCATTGGGCACAAAACTGTTGCTTTTATCCCCATTGCGCTTTTCCGGAAGGGTAGTTAAAGAGCCTGTTGCTAAATAAATAAATATTTATTTATTTTGCGATTTATATGACCCAACAATTTCATGGTTGGCATGTCCCCACTAAATATGAGTTTACTTGGCGGCATGCGTGACTATTTGGTATGAACCTTGTATTCCACAATGGAATTTATTTTACGCCATTCATTCATTTTTTCCTTTTTTTAAGCTTCCTGTGATTATTACAGTTGCTATTTTATTCTCTTGCAATTTTATTCTTCCTGTATTTATGACTGTTTTCAATTACGGAGAGGGGGAATCTACAGAATCGGCACGTTGCTGCAATCAGCTCTTTGGGACTTCCTTCTTCTCTGTTAGGGCCACTTACTTTTAAGGAAAGGGCTGGTGCCATGATGTTTTTACGGTAACAATCAGTACATGATCTTTTATAGGTAGTGTGCGTTCGTGTGTGTGTGTGTGTAAATCTATGCAAGAATCTTGTAGCACCTTATTGTCTACAAGATCTGTTTGCTGCATAAACTTTGGTGGACTCCAGCTTTCCTTGTCAGAAGAACAAAGTTGATATAAATCCACAGCTGGCAGGTGCATAGGTGTATTTTCATTCTAGGGCCAAAAAAACCCTTAATTTAAGATAGGGAATGCAGAATCTGTTACCTTCCAATTGTTGATGGATTTCAGGCACCAGCCAGAACAGTCAATGGTCGCAGGTGATGGGGAGTGGAAGTCTAGCAATATGCGGAGAGCGCGAGAGAGCGCCACAGGTTCGCCATCCCTTGCTTAAGGTAAGACTTAACAGTCTTACAACTTCCCCCATCCACTAAAAAGCACCAAAGTCGTACACTAAGGCACCTGCTTGCACCTTCCACACAACATAAGTGTTAAGTTGTGGGTGAACATATCAGACGACACAGCGATTCTTCAAACAGCTCTTGTTTATTCACAGGCCAGAACAGAACTGAACTGAAGGGTTCAACCAGCCTGCTTATATGGAGCTCCACTACAACGCAACTGTAACAACTTTCTGTAACTATCCAATCACTGAACGTCACTTTCAATCCCTTATTTGCATATGTGGACCTAAGTGAAAACTATCTACAGTATCCCCCTGCTGGCCCAGGGTGAGAACTTCATTAAATAACAATAAGCAGCAAACCGTGTGCTGCAGCCTCACATATTGTGAACACCTGCAACTTTGCGTCCATGCCCTCCCTTCCATCTTTCAGCCTCTGTCCCCTTACTCTACAGATGGTGTGGGGAGAGGGACACACTGATGCTCAGGGCACTACAGAGGCCCCTTGTTTCCATTCCTGCTTATATTTGGGTTAGAGAGAATGGCATTCATTTGTAGAGACGGTGTGCGCAGGGGAGAACAGACACACAGATAACTTGATGGATGTAAATTCTTTTTCTGCACCTATTTTTCCTCCCAACACCACCTGTCTCTTAAGGCATCCCAGCCCCATCCTTTCCCATCTTCATTCCCTTGGCAGCATCCTTCCTCCTCTCAACATGTATGCCACAGTTTAGTAAGAGACTACTTAGGCTGGTGACAGGCATTTAACTTCTGGGCCAAGGCTCTAGCCAGCCAAAGCCTTGCCAGAAATTCCCCTCCTCTCCCCATTTTGCTTCGTAACCAGAAAAGAGGCATGCGGTGTACTATTTGGCCTTGCGTGATTTATGGTTTCAGCTTTGAAACCTCACAGCTTCAGACACAGGCGATGTATTGCCATCAAATTGCAGAGAGGGGGACCACTGCAATATCCCATAAATATATGATAGAAGATATTTCCCTTCCCTTCTGGAGGGAAGGAGAGAATGAGATCACATTTCGGGTTGGCAAAAACAGGGACACAAACATTGCGAAAGGTGTGGCTTTAACTCATCTTTTTTTCACCATCTCCCTCTGGAGTTTGAACCCCTTATCCCCCTCTGCAGGTAGAGTCTTAAGATTATTATTGCCTTTTTTAAATCAATCAATAAATGATTTGACTTTGTGCTTCTGCCACCTGAGGCAGGTGCTTCACCCGGCCTCATTGGTGGGCCGGCTCTAGCTAGAATGTCAAAATACTCATATAACACAGGCACAAAGAGAGAGAGGGAGAGAGAGGGAGAGAAACTCAAGAAAGCACTCAGAGCAAAAGACCATGCAGTCTGTAACATTCATATGCAAAGGTCAAACAGAAACAAAATGTATCTGAGCTATAACTTAAGAGCTTTGAAAATAAATGTCACAGACTGTACCCTCTTGTGCTTTATGGCCTTTCGATACCAGGGTTTAAAAGATTTATTGCAGCAAAAGAAACAAAACCAAAAAGTGCCTTTCAGAAGCCGTGTTAACTCTTTTGTGGTTTTTTTATTATGACACTCTTGTCACAACCAGAGCAACCCCCTGTGTGATAATCTCAATGGAAGAGGCTTCGGTGGCAAAGAGGGTAACTGAGAGACTGTAGAGAAGTTTGGGTAAAGTGACAAGACTGAAGGCCAGGGAAGAAAATGTACAGCAGAAACTCTACTCTCTAAATGTTGAAGCCCATGGAATACAAGGTCTAGAAGCCTTTTTTCTTTTTCTTTTTAAAAAGGAATGGAAGCTAAAGTTTTCAAAACTCCAGATTCTGTGCTATAAAACAAAGCTGATAGGATTCTCTCCGTGTTTGGAACCACGGAGATGGAACAATCATGACTACAAGCAAACAAATGGGATCTGCATCAAAATGTTGCAGTGCATCTTGTTCCCAGTTCAGGCCTCCTGAAGGGGTAGTTTCAGGGAAGGGGACGGGTTAAAGAACTCACAGCTATATGTTGTTCCCCCTGCTCTGCTGTAACGTGCTAGAAATTTGCCAACCCTAAATTTGAAGATGTTATAGCTATAAAAAATATTGTATAGCAAGCAGTTCTGTGGACAGGCAAGGAATTTCCCTTGCCTTAATCCCACCCTCAAAATATTCCTTACAAATTCTCAGAGGCTTGAGGAAATCGCTTCATATTACCTCTACTTTCCTTTTTTTGTGGTTTTGTTTTCAACAGAAACATACACATCCCATGTCTCAGATTTCCCTCAACCACAGACTAGATTGGTAAAACTCACCCAATCTGGTTTAAGACCTTTGTCGCCCCTCTGCCTCGCTTCCGCTCTGTAGGTTCAACCACCACCGACATATTATGCAAACTCGCAGGTCAAAGTCCACCCCCCCCTCAGAAAGACTTTACAGAATAATAATGATAATAATGAATGGGACGCAGGTGGCGCTGTGGGTTAAAGCCTCAGCGCCTAGGGCTTGCCGATCGAAAGGTCGGCGGTTCGAATCCCTGCGGCGGGGTGCGCTCCCGCTGCTCGGTCCCAGCGCCTGCCAACCTAGCAGTTCGAAAGCACCTCCGGGTGCAAGTAGATAAATAGGGACCGCTTACCAGCGGGAAGGTAAACGGCGTTTCCGTGTGCGGCTCTGGCTCGCCAGAGCAGCGATGTCACGCTGGCCACGTGACCCGGAAGTGTCTCAGGACAGCGCTGGCCCCTGGCCTCTTAAGTGAGATGGGCGCACAACCCCAGAGTCTGTCAAGACTGGCCCGTACGGGCAGGGGTACCTTTACCTTTACCTTTAATGATAACTGAGAAGTTATTGTTTTTGAGAAAAGAGGACATTTGACATGTGATTTTTAAAGAATAAAAGAAAGAAACCCAGAACAAGATTAGTAGCTCTCACATATCATTTAAAAACAAAGTCACTACCGAGATAACAGGGAGGCAAGTCTGTATATATGCAGAAGCTAAGATTCATGAGGAAGGGGGAGGAGAGGCAGGAAAATAATTCATCAGAGCTCACCTTGACCAAAACAGCCACATACTGCTTCATTGCAGAGAGTTGCTCTTTCTCTAGGAAATCGTATCGTGTTGCCTCTCTCCTTAGCGTGTAAAGCACTGCCGATTCCACGTCAGCCATGTACAATTTTCTCCTGTGGCAGAGAGAGAGAGAGAAAGAAAGAAAGAAAGAGCTCAACATGGCAGCTACATTTTAGAAGTTGAACGTAATCCGTTCTGGAAGTCCGTTCGACTTCCAAAGCATTCAAAAACCAAAGCAGGAAGTTCCTGCAGCCAATCGGAAGCTGCGGAAACCCCGTCAGGTGTTTGGCTGCCAAAAGAACATTCAAAAACCGGAACAGTCACTTCCGGGTTTTGATTGTTCGGGAGCCAAAACGTTTGAGAACTAAGCTGTTTGAAAACCAAGGTACATAACTTACACAGGAAGCATCAACCTTAAGGCTAAATCCAGCTCCTCCTTCAGCCCAACTGTAGCCACAGAATTTGCAACAATCCACTTTGCAGATGGGGGAAAGCGGACCTTTGCCCATCATCTCCCATTACCTCTTTGGCGTGAGCCTTCAGTAGAGCTGATGGCTGACACCAGAGAGTCATCCACAGTCTCTGCAGAGACTGCAGAGGAGGCCACCCCTATCCATTTGCTGTAGCAAAAATAAAGAAGGAAGCTCCTCAACAACTAGCAGCTGTATTGCGACATGCATTTTTGTGGGACAGGGCTCGTCAAAAGCCTCCTGCGTCCCAATAAAGTTGGCCCTAGAACCCAAACACCTGAAGTCATAATGAATCTCTTGGTTTTCAGAATGGCGCAAGACTTGCTTGTTGCCTTTGCAGCTTATCCCAATTATCTCATGTCTGGAGTGAAGAAAAATGCTCTCTTCTCTTGGCCTGAAGGGTAGGTTTTTCTTTTTTCTTTTTAAAGGAATGAATTTGACCATCCTTTTCCACTTAATTGACATTTTCTGGAGGGAGTTTTCAAAAATTAGGGGCACCGTAAGGCTACTTTATCTGAAACCCGGAAGTACCGGAATGGGTTACCTCCGGGTTTCGGCGGTCATGCAAGCTCAGAAGTGTTAAACTGCACTTCGCGCATGCGCAGAAGCACCGAATCGCAACCCGCACGTGCGCAGACGTGCAGCTGCGGGTTGCGAACGCTGCCAGTTGCGAACTGTGTGGGTTGCGAACAGGCATCGGATCGCGTTCGCGACCTGAGCTTCCACTGTATTCAACAGAGCTACAGTGTTGTAAAGGAAGGGCCCTCGGCTAATGAGCTTGTGATGCCGAACCCTGACAGGGCCTTCATAAGCCACGAAGTGATGGAGGTGCTGCAAAAACAAAGCAGTGCCGAGCGAGAAGAAAGAGCAGAAGAACTGGAAGCATCAAAGGTGGTTCTCACCTGTCTATCACCTTCCAGGGCCCAGGTGTAGTAGGTGGTACAGGTGGCAGAACAGTGGGCTTGAAGGTGTCTCCTCTAACAACCCCAGGCAGTTTCTTCAGGAAGTCTGTGTAAAGTGGTCTCGAGTCAACATGCCTGCGTGGAAAGGAAAGCAGACCTTGAGATACCAACTGAGATCATGGGTCCTTTCACCCTTCCACCTGGCATCACACAGCATTTCTGTATCCTTCTGCTGTGCTGAAGAAGAATTCCACTTAACAGTGGGTATATCCAGAATCACTGTTCACTACCTCTGTTTACAGACCACTTCGGCAGTGTTGGACATCATAAAACAAAGCTTTACGGCTTGTTTTCACCAGATAAGTATCTGACCTTTGGTTCTATGTTTTAAGAGAATCCACCAAGAGTGCACATTTTGTGACTTTCAGAGATTTATAAGATTTCTGTTCCGTATAGATTATATAAAGAGTTCATACTGATATTGCATTGTTGTACTTGGTCATCGTGTTGCTTTGGATATTACTGATAATTGTTTGCAACACAGGGGTTTAATTGTTTGGTAACTTATTGTCATGTGTGGGAAGGAGGGCAGACCTTGAGAGACCAACTGAGATCCTGGGTACTTTCGCCCTTCTACCTGGCATCACACAGCAGTCCGGGTTTCAGAAAATCAGTTTAACTTGCACGCAAAGGCAAACCAATCTGACTGCTCCCCCCTGAATCATTAATCCATACACATGCACAGCTGCAACTTTTCCACATCACTACCAGAAGTAAATTTCAGATGTTGGGCCAAGGAATCTGGGACGGAGTGAGGGAGAAATTTCTGGAGCAACAATGCGATATCAGCTCCGCCCAAGGCATGATGGGTAACAGCAACAACCAGGGAAAAGACAGACATAACATTTCACAAGGACAGGAAGAAACACAACGTACAGAATAATTGCCACACACAGGAAGAACAAGGATATAATTCTGAGTGCCTCACTTGTAGTTTTATAAATCATTTAATGTGTCACTACAAATAGAAGTTACTAATATTGCAGTTGTTGTATAAGGGATTATTATGAGGACTGGAATATAATTGAAATTAATAAGATTTTGGAACGCAGAAGTAAAGAAAATCATCAAACATAAATTCTAGCACACTTTGTCTAAATTATATAATTTGGTCTTAATAACTGTATTATAAATTGGTATTGTTATAATGAGGCTATTATTGGATTGTAACTGAAAACTAGTAACAATTATTATTTTGAAGAGAGAGAGAAGGAGAAGGTGCTGTTGCTAGGACCTTGGAACAATAACTGTGGTTGTGATAGTGCTGGCTGATCCAGTCTTAACAGTTCTGCAACATCAAACCTGACTTTTACCTCCCATGCTGCCTCCCATGTGCCCTTATGCGCTGAAAGCTGCGTGCACCCCCCCCCCCCCGGCCCTGAATTGTTTGACTCTAGCTCACATCAGCCCTGGCCAATGGTCAGAGACGATGGGAGCTGTAGCCTAGACTTCTTTCCCACCGTCTTAGGTTTTCTGTGTCTCCCTGCCTCTCTCCCTATCACTGAATTCCCCATGGAATAAATCTCACCCTCCCCATAGGATGCAAGAGGGAGCAAGCTCCGTATCAGCCAGCCACCCATTTTCAGGCAAGGCGGCACAGAGCAGGAGGCGGCTCTGAATATCCTGATGAGAAAACCCGACTTTGCCCGCAGCCCAAAGCGGAACGAAATGAGCAGGAAAGCTGCCTGCCCGTTCTATTTGAAAGACAATTGTAAACAATTAACATCGTCTTGAAAGACCTGCATTGGCTCCCAGTACATTTCCGAGCACAATTCAAAGTGTTGGTGCTGACCTTGAAAGCCCTAAACGGCCTCGGTCCAGTATACCTGAAGGAGCGTCTCCACCCCCATCACTCTGCCCGGACGCTGAGGTCCAGCGCCGAGGGCCTTCTGGCGGTTCCCTCACTGCGAGAAGCAAAGCTACAAGGAACCAGGCAAAGGGTCTTCTTGGTAGTGGCACCTGCCCTGTGAAACGCCCTCCCATCAGATGTCAAAGAGATAAACAAGTACCTGACATTTAGAAGACATCTGAAGGCAGCCCTGTTCAGGGAAGTTTTTAATGTGTGACATTTTAATGTATTTTTAATCTTTGGAAGCCACCCAGAGTGGCTGGGGAAACCCAGCCAGATGGGAGTGGGGTACAAATAAATTATTATTATTATTATTATTATTATTATTATTATTATTATGTTAGTAGAGTTACAATAAGTTTTATAAGGTTAAATTTATCACTTATTATTAAGGGTGATTTTTAATTGAATATTTATTTAAGAATAGGATACAAGGGTAATAATAATAATAATAATAATAATAACAAAATGCAATATTAGAGTATAAATAAGAAAACCATGAGCCAAGGAAGAGGGAAGGTCACAGGCCAAGATGGCCAGTCGGTTTTTATGTATTATATATAAGATGGGTGTCATGTTTAAAAAATATTTGGAAAATTTTATAAAAAATATTATTATAAAAAAAAGGAAAGCTGCCCACCCATGTGGGGGGAGGCGATGACAGTGGCAACAAAGCCCAGAAGGCAACAGCAGCCACTCTGCTTTCTCAGCCGCGTGCCTCCCTGCAAGCAGAAGGTCAGGAGACATCAACATCAGGCAAACAATTTTCTCCTCTACCAGCAAGGAAAACAATGGCTCTCCTGTTGGGTGAAGCTGGCATGGAAGAACAAAGGCAGCCTCCTGCGGCATGGCTCACCGCCTCCCTGATTTGTTCTTGCAAATCCCATGTGCACCAGCTAGGAAGCCAGCTACAACAAGCGTGGAAGAGGCTCCCCCCTCTTTGGCAAGGGGGTGAGCAGAACCGTCTCCTCTCCGAGCCCCATTCCTGAGGAAGACAGAGTGCCCATGTGCCCCTTTGCCTGCCGCACTAATGCCTTCGCTGCCAGGTGGACATCAATCAAACTGCATGGAGGTTGCGGGGCTGGGAGGGAGGGAGGGAGAGACCATCTGCTTGTTATTTTCATGCCCTATTCAGCAGCAAGAATCCACCAGGGGGTCCAAGCCCAGGTTCTATTGTTCTCCGCCAGCATCTCCGAACCAGCCATTGTATGGCTCCTAATGAACTTTTCCGCAACAAGAAAAGCAGGCAGAGGAGCAGAGCAGCTGGGTGAGAGGAGGGTCAGGAAACGAGAGCCGGTCGCTTGCCAGACTTGGAACACCGTGCTTGATTATATTCAACGCTTCAAAAAATAAATCAAGTAAAGGCTCCTCTTCACAGTCTAGGTGGAGTCTTATAATCTGCAATTCATTAAGGAGAAAAAGACAGAAATCCACAACAGAAAATGAGAGCTCCTTGGCTACAGGTGTCAGCTACCAAGGCCACTGGGACAACAAGCATATTACAATATACTGCCTTATCACAGAGCCTTCCAGTTCAGGTGGGACTATAGCTAAGTGACAAAAGTGTGTATTTTGCATGCAGAAGGTCCTAGGTTCCATCACTGGTATCTCAGTGTAGGGCTGGAAAAACCTTGTGAGGTGCTGCCAGCTTCCTCTGCCCAAATAGTCCAGCTTTTCTAAGGTCTCAGGCTTGCAGACAAATACTTTAGAGGACTCTGTAGGTTTTAGTGTAGGAGGCTGTGGGACAAAACAGCAAGAGAAGGACAGACATGCAATTATCTGGTCCAACTGCCTATCCGTAATGGCTGCTCTACTGGTGCTTCCCATAGGAACATTCCAAGACACATTCCACACCCTCCATAAAGCGAGAGGCCTCCTTGCTCATTGGTTTCATCGCTAGAAGACATCCATGCTTGAGAAACACCCAAAGAGACATTCCCGTTCTTGGCTTCAGATGCAACAGGATCCTCCCTCCAGTGGAGAGTCTGTCATGCAGAGCGCAGGGCGGCCCATGTTTTTCCCGACATGCCCAAGCATCTGGCTAAGAACAGCCTTTGGCAATGCAGTTGCCAGAGACCTGCCCATCTGCACAGAGGGAGCTTCAGAACCAATGTCCTACCACAAAGATCGACCGGAAGAGGGGATATCTAGGAATCTGGATAGCTTTCGTTGTTTTGCGGGTTGACCAAATGTGACCTCCCACAAAGAAAGTTATAAAAACCGGGAGAAAGAATCCTGTGGCGGGGGGAACTTTGACAAATTTCTAACCATCATTGTTACAGAGCAAAACCTAGGAGTATAGGGAACAGAGCCATAGCTAGGGGATCTTGCGCCCCTTGCAGAACCGTCCAGATTGCACCCCCTAGCCATGGACAAATTAGCTCTTCTTTCTGCCTCTCCTCCAACCCCCCCCTCCACCCATTCAATTCACCCTCTATTTAAAATTTTCTTATGAGGCAATAATCAATTTTTTAATTTATGGACATATTTTAGCCAATTTTGCACCCTCCCCTGCTAGTTTGAATTATGCTATTTCCTCCAGCATAATTCAAACTAGGTAGCAACTGAGTGGAAACTCCCCAGAGGGGTTAACTGGGATGCCTTGAAAGCCTGGGTCATCCATTCCCTGGACAGCCACCCACACCAACATTATAATATTAATAATTTTTATTTATACCCCGCCCTCCCCAGCCAAGGTTAACAAGCGGCTAACAAGCAATAATAAAAATAAGTTGAATGAATACAACTTAAAAACAAAATTAAAATACAACATTAAAATATTGAAACATCAAAATATTAAAATGTAGCCTCATTGCAGGAGGAGAAAGGAAAAGAAAAAAGAAAGATTGGGAGGGAATCAAATTGACTTCAAGCTAAAGGCCAGGCGGAACAACTCTGTCTTACAGGCCCTGCTGAAAGAAATCAGATCCTGCAGGGCCCTGGTCTCATGAGGCAGAGCGTTCCACCAGGCCGGAGCCAGTGTTGAGAAGGCCCTGGCTCTGGTTGAACCTAATCTAACTTCCTTAGGGCCCGGGACCACTAGGGTGTTGCTATTTATGGACCTTGAGGGTCTCCGTGGGGCATACCGGGAGAGGCGGTCCCGTAGGTACGAGGGTCCTAGGCCGTGAAGTCCCAAGCATAAAAGCATAAAAGCCAGAGCTGAGGCTCACAACCACAGAAGCTGGTACTTTCATTGATTGCAGAAGGGTAAGGCCAGGACAGGGGATGTGGGTGGCGCTGTGGTCTAAATCACTGAGCCTAGGGCTTGCCGATCGGAAGGTCGGCGGTTCGAATCCCACTGATGGGGTGCGCTCCTGTTGCTCAGTCCCAGCTCCTGCCAACCTAGCAGTTCAAAAGCACGTCAAAGTGCAAGTAGATAAATAGGTACCACTCCAGTGGGAAGGTAAACGACGTTTCCGTGCGCTGCTCTGGTTCGCCAGAAGCGGCTTAGTCATGTTGGCCACATGACTTGGAAAAACTGTCTGCGGACAAACGTCGGCTTCCTCGGCCAGTAAAGCGAGATGAGCGCTCCAACACCAGAGTCATTCGCAACTGGACCTAACGGTCAGGGGTGCCTTTACCTTTACCTTTTTAAGGCCAGGACAGGCAGCACACAACCATCTGGACCACAAGAACATGCCCAGTAACCCTACTGTATCTCCTATCATCTCCAGTGCTTGCACTCCCTCCCCCCACAATCACTGCATGCCCTCAAAACACACACCAACGAACAAGCAGTGCAGCTCACAACATGTTAGTCACATTTATGCAAATTTGTCCCGCATGCATCATTGATTGCTATGGTAGAACTGGGCCTTACCCTGATGATTGAATTCAGAACTGTTCAGAAATCCGGAGTCCCTCTGACACAAAACATTCAATCTACTAAAGCAGAACCCAAAATCATGGCTATGGGGCTTGTGGAGCAGCCGACTCTTTTGCACTGGTCTTTTAAGAACCATTAATGCAGAGCGTTCCCAGGTTGTACAACTGGTACAAATAAGTACGTATTTCTTTGGACTCCCCCCCCCCCAAGATCCGCGACTGTATGGTGAACTAGGTTGTTGTCATATTTGGAGCCTTAAAGAAAATGAATAGGGATCGTAAGAGAGTTTATGCATGCTAAAGAATATTACTAGATAAGGAGGTACGGTAAGAGCGGCAACTCACACAGGGATGCTGCTGCACGAGCCGTTCTTGACAAGGAGAACGCCAGAAGGGAAGGTGGTAACGTTGAAGCTCCTCACGAGCTCTTCGTTGCTCTTTACGACTCGCCTCACTGCAATGTTCTCAAACTGTAGCATGTCCAGTGTGACCTAAAACCAGATACCACATTTAGTTAGTGTTGTGCATAGAGTTGGACTTTAATAGAGGGACGTGTCAGGGAACTGACATCGGAGCCAGAAGTGGAGGCAGGGCTCCCAAGCAATGCCGGAGAAGGGCCAAGCAGGGAGAGAGGGAACTCATCGGCTGGGGAAGGAAATCAGCGTAACACCAGGGATAAAGGGGGGCGGTTGGGGGAATCGGAGCGGGGTCTCCAGGACTCTTCACTGGAGACCAGCGGGGAGAGCACAGGTCCTCCTCTGCCCACACCCACCCTGCGCAGAAGACTTCCGCGCAGGGAAAGTAGGCGTAGACTTGGCGTCAAAGAGCTTTTGTGCTGGAAGAAGTTTAAGAAACGCCCACTGACGGATTCTGCTAGCGACTGAACAGCCACGAAGTGAAGGGCTGTCCAGTCAGGAAAGGTTTAACCAGGCCACCTAGCCAGGAGTGGTGGCAACCTACGCACGAGCAACCCCCATACATTCATTACAGGACGCAACAATATATTTTTCTCCTCTGCCTCTAAACCCTCCATCTCAAAAATCTGTTTCTTCCAGAAGTGTTGTTGGACTCTTCTCTGCTGTTGATATTTTACCAAAGCCCTGGCTGTACGGCACCTGCTCTCTCTCCCCACCCATACAAATACTACTACTACTACTACTACTAATAATAATAATAATAATAATAATTTATTTATACCCTGCCCATCTGGCTGGGTTTCCCCAGCCACTCTGGGCGGCACCCAATGTAATATTAATAATAATAATAATAAAGCGATAAAACATCAAACATTAAAAACTGCTTTCAGATGTCTTCTAAAAGTCAGATAGCTGTTTATTTCCTTGACATCTGATGGGAGGGAGTTCCACACACAGAAGATGTGGAATGGGAAACAGAGGCGCTTGTGACCTGGACCATCCCAGATCTTGAGCCCTTGGCAGGATATCTGCAAAGCGAAGTCTACGTCCGCATTCAACATTTGGGAAACGTCACCGTACAAGGCTCCGTATCGCGTGGAGAGACTATACACGGAGGCTCGATTTTGCAAACGCCCCGCCAAACTTGCCAGTGTTGGGGCGAGTAGGGGCTGCAGGCCCACTCCCGCCACCATGCAATGAGTGCATGTGCAGGAGATGTGCCATTTGAATAGGGCTCTGGAAAAGGGCAGGGCTGCTACCGTATTCTGGCCTCCACTCATGCTCTACAATGGCATTGTTAACTGGAAGTCATCTTAATACAATTACTGCAAGATTAGTAAAGGTAAAGGGATCCCTGACAGTTAAGTCCAGTTGTGGTTGAACTTTTTTGGGGGGAGCCAAATTGTTGAGCTTCTTGGGGGGGGAGCCAGTGATCTACCAGTGATCTACCACAGATGTCCAGTGATCTACCGGTATAGGTGACGTGCCTGGTATAGGTGAAGCAGGAATGGCACAGGTGTGCCAGCTGTAGAAGAATCACTTTTTCCCTGCCCTTCTCCAACAGAACCATGAACCAAACTGGGTGGAACTCCAGCTGCCTCCGAAACCAGTTGCCCAGTGTGAGTAATTTTGCTGAATTTCAAACTGCTAAAAGGACTGGCGAGTCAACAATGTTAAGTACATGCACAAAAGGAATGAGAAATTCTCCTTGCCATATGCTTGCTTCCCACCTCTTTTCCAGGGATCTGCCCGCCTTTACCAGTACTATATGTGCAACACTCCCAATCCCTTAGTCATGGAAAACTGCTCTGTTGACAGCCTGGCTACAGGTTACACCTACCTTGCGAGAGCTCTGCCTGGGCAAAATTTGGAAGGCTTTCCTGCCAGCAGGCAGAGAAAGCTGGCATGCACTGAAAACCGTGTGCATGCACAATGAAAGGGGGTCTCTCTAAACATCCCTTACTGATCTCTTTTCTAACTTTATCTGCTCCTCATCCTCCCCCACTCCCAAGTCTTCAGGGAAGGTAAAGGTAAAGGTACCCCTGCCCTTGCGGGCCAGTCGTGTCCGACTCTAGGGTTGTGCACCCATCTCACTTAAGAGGCCGGGGGCCAGCGCTGTCCAAAGACACTTCCGGGTCACGTGGCCAGCGTGACAAAGCTGCTCTGGCAAGCCGGCACCAGCGCAGCACACGCTGTTTACCTTCCCGCTATAAAGCGGTACCTATTTATCTACTTGCACTTAAGAGTGCTTTCGAACTGCTAGGTGGGCAGGAGCTGGGACCGAAAGACGGGAGCTCACCCCGCCGCGGGGATTCGAACCGCTGACCATGCGATCGGCAAGCCCTAGGCGCTGAGGTTTTACCCACAGCGCCACCCGCGTCCCCTAGTCTTCAGGGAAGTTAGCTGCAAAAGAGAGAAATAAGGGAGAGATCAACAGACTCAGAAAGTGAGCTGGGGTGAGTGGAGGCTGTGTGTGTGTGGATATTTGTGTGTGTTGTGCGCACATGCAGGTGAATTTTGTGTACTTTTCTCCGCTTGCTGACTTGAGTCAAAAGGCAGAGCTCTCACATCATGGTCCTGCTCTTGGGAGTGTTGTAGAAGGATAGATTCTTTTGTCATGTATTTATATTAAAAAGGTAAAGGGACCCCTGACTGTTAAGTCCAGTCACGGACGACTCTGGGGTTGCGGCGCCCATCTCACTTTACTGGCCAAGGGAGCCAGCATTTGTCCGCAGGCAGTTTTTCTGGGTCATGTGGCCAGCATGACTAAGCCGCTTCTGGCGAACCAGAGCAAAGCACAGAAAAGCCATTTACCTTCCCACCAGAGCGGTACCTATTTATCTACTTGCACTTTGAGGTGCTTTCGAACTGCTAGGTTGGCAGGAGCAGGGACCGAGCAGCGGGAGCTCACCCCATCGTGGGGATTCGAACCACTGACCTTCCGTTCGCAAGCCCAAGGCTCAGTGGTTTAGACCACAGTGGCACCTGCATAGTCTACATTTATATTATTTTGGTATAAAAGGCCTGTGTGACTTGGCTTGCCTGGGTCTGACCTGAAGCCAGAAGTTCTAGCTTAGCCTGTGAGGAAAAGGATGCTGAAGCAGCTCCTTGTGAAAGTACAAGACCCTGTTGTTTTGCTTAATCCATGTTTGCTTTTGCTAATCGTACAGTTTGCAAAGGGGATTACTCTTAATGCTCTTGAAGAAACAAGAAGTATTGTGAAGCAACCAAAACACTTCCTTCTAGCATGGAGTGAAATATGCTAGCCAAAAGAAAGCATCGTTCAGGCTTCCTGCCCAAGTGTATCTTTCCTATTTGTCAGTTGCAGACAAAGGTGTCCCTTGTGCATTTGTTACACACACACACACACACACACACAAACACACACACACCACTTTACCGCAACACCAACCACTAGGTATACCTCTGATTGTAAAGGAGGGAATGTGTGTGTTTGTGTGTGTAACTAGGTGAGGGACCTGGACCCCAAAGAGGCAGAAAACATAATGGGGGGAAAGGTGGAAAACCCACAAGGGAAGGCTCAACAAAAAAGGAGAGTTAGATTCAGGGCTTTGGGGGTACAGTGACAGCTAGACTATTTTGTGCCAAGCATGCCCACTCAATGCAGTTATCTCCAATTTTCCATTCTGTTACAAAAGGGAGAGAAGATCCAGTTGGTTTTATGTTGGCTCCACTTTCCAGTGATGCCTGAGCAGGAAAAGGCATGAAGGACTGCCAAACATTCCCAGAGGCTCTGTGATAAGGGACATCTTGTGTAGTTCCATATAATTAATAAACAACTTTTTAAAAAAGAAAAAGTCACCCCATATTTCCATGCAGACCTGCAGGGGGCCATTTGCAGCAGAAAAGAGCGAAGGACCCGCTTCTCTAAAGCTAGGCTGCTGCAATGCATACATAGATTGTCAACCAGTCAATTACGAGTCACCTCTCTGCCCAAAAAGGAGTCCTCCTTTTCAAATATCAGGGCCAAATAAGTCACGTTGTTGGTGTGGAAGAAGTCGTGAAGTTCTGCCGCACTGCAAAAGACAAAGAGGAACACACACGCTGAGCAACTCTGCTTTAAGTACAGGGCAAACAATTATTTCACTCAGATTCAGAAATCTCAACTTCCCCGCCGTTGGATGCTCAGATTTTTCCCCCTGGGCACAGTATGGAACAGCACCTATCCTTTAATCTAACTGGATCTATGGCCCTGTGAGGGATTATTATGGGATGGTTGGGTTGACACCTTTTCTTTACCAATCCTATTTTTGTGTTCTTAAGAGAGCAGCCCAATGCAGAAATCTAGCAGGTGGTTCGTTGTTGTTTTCTTGACGTGGAGATCAGTGGTGCAAAAGGCTTCACAGCTGTTGCCTGGGCCTGCCAGGGTGGAATTATACATTACAAGAGATATGGAGCTGCAACCCAAAATAGTGCAGAATTCTCTTCCTCCATAATATCATAGACTCATGATATGAATTCATGATAACCCCTTGCAATGAAGAAATATGTCCTCTTACATCTCCATTGCCTAAGAGTCAGTGCTATGATTTCTAAAGCCACAAAAGACACCCCTGATACTGATTTTCAGGCATCTCTTGGGGACCTTTTTATAATTTAAGTCCTTTTAATGATTGCTTTGTACTGTTGTTAATGGTGCTTTATGTTTTATTGTGTGTGTGAGAGAGAGTTGTGTTGTGGCACCCTGATCTTTTTATGAGATTGGCGGATGATGAATACTTTATTAAAATAAATAAAATTAGCCGCAGGCGGTGGCGATTCTGGTCTGCTTACGTGATGTGTGAAAGCCTCAAGATGGCTTGCGAACCATTTCCCTAGAAACCGACCATTTTCTGAAAACCGGATAGTTATTAGATGCTTTGGTAAACGGTAAATAATTGTTAGAAGCCAGCCTCTCCAAACGCTCTATCCAGCTTGGGCAAGTTAGAATCATGCTCTGAGTTTGTGAGCCCTAAGACTTCTAAAACATGCATAGCTCCACTCTGTTAACAGGTCAGTTCCTCTAATCACCCATTTCCTTGCAGGAGATGAATGGAACATCAGCGCATGTACTCTGAGTGGATAATTGTATCTCCAGACCAAACGCATAAGCTTGAACTGAAGACTAATCACTTAAGATGCACAAAGAAGGACTGGAACAGGAAGCTGCAGCATTCTGGAACTGAACTGCTCAGCTATTTGGAGTTCAACAGCCTGGAGCAGGTAACACTAAAACAAAGGCTTGACAGTCATCGATGAACAAATGCCGTTTACTTTCCCACGCCAGTGAAGCACACTTCTGTTCTGTGTGGCTTTCAGTATGTGGACACTTGATTCCGCTTCTCGTTTTGAAATATTTCCTGCTCTTTCCTTTATCTGGTTTTATTGTTTTAATTTTTGGTCATGGGCCAGATCCAGGCACTCTCGGTGGAAACGGGTTTTCTAGATCCATTTCAATCAGGGTTTAGGCCCTGTTTATGGGTATGCGTATCCCTGCGTCCCCCAGGGGGGGAAAAGCACTGGAGAAACCTCCCACCTTTTGCACAGCTAGAGCAGTCACGAGACTCTTAATTCAGGGCTGTGGGTTCGAGCCCCACATTGGGCAAAATATTTCTGCATTGCAGGGGGTTGGACTAAATGACCCTCTATAATTCTATAAGCCAGCACGAAGTCAGATTCATTGGGAGCCGATTGCAGGAAGGGAGCTGAAGCCATCAATGAAATACCGTATATACTCGAGTATAAGCCAACCCGAGGCACATAATTTTACCACAAAAAACTGGGGAAACTTATTGACTCGAGTATAAGCCGGTTCATCACACCACAAACCTCCTGGTGGGCTAGAGTGCATGTGTGTGCATGCACATGTGCACATGGTAGAGGGGGCTTCTCTCTCTCTCCCCCCCCCCCAGCTCCTCCCGTCCCCCTGCCTACCTAGGGTGTTGCTGAAAGGGCTGCTTTCAGGCTGCTCGTTCCTCCTCTGCCGCCACTGCCAGGGACCCTCACTTGAGTATAAGCCAAGGGGGGCTTTTCCAGCATAAAAAATGTGCTGAAAAAGTCGGCTTATACTCGAGTATATACGGTACGTAAGCTATCTATATCTACATATCTCTCTCTGTGTGTGTACATTTCAAAACACCATCGTGGAATGTTACCCGGAAGCCAACCCTAAATTGCAGCAATACCTATGCCTAACATTCAGTCGCACACACCAAGCAGGAAGTCTTTTGAGAACTAACTCCTTTTTAATGAAAGGGCTGGTGCTGTTTTTATTGCAATTATCTGTATGTTTCTAATAGATCATATATATTCATATACAGTTTTGATTCCATAAGTGTTTCACTTATGGTTCTTAAAGATTTTTTTCTTTCTATGTCTATAGCTGCAAGCTGCCTTGAGTCCCTGTCTGGGGAAAAGGCGGGGAATTGGATGGATGGATAGATGGATGGATGGATGGAAAAGAACAACAACTCTCCTCCTAGTTGTTACTTCAGCTCACATGTGGAATATGCAGCAATTAAGACGTCCCGTTTCCAGTTGTATTCAAAAGGCACATGGGCCTTTGGTAAACAGCAGCTTCTGAGGCAGTTATTGTCCCCATGTGGGAAAGTTCAAGAACCTAAATATACAGAAACTGTGTCATAGCTCCCATTACTGCTTCTTTCCCCACATGGGTGAGTCAAGATAAATGGGTTGAAATTTGGGAGGTTTGTGGGGGGTTGATTAACAGATGTAATCCCCTGGCCTCAAAGTCTTGAATCTGAAATTGATTCTCTTTCTTCTTAAGGTATAAAAACCTGCTTGACATAGAAATGTTAGAAGCATCCCAGATAGTAGAGCCTTGCTGCTGCTGTTAAACATACCAGGACAAGGTTTCCCAAAGTGCTTGATATTGAGCCCCTGGGGTTGCTTGGACTGTGCAGGGGGTGAATGGAGACCTAGGGGGTCTGAAAGGGGGTAAAAAGTACCTGGGGTAGAAATAAGTTTACAGGGTATAGCATGTAAAAAAAATAGAAACTATAAGCTTCAGAGTTAAGGGGCATGGGTGTCCAGACTGGACCTCCCTTGTCAATGAGGAACCTCTGTATTTGATCCTAAGATTCCACAATACAACAATATTCTCAAAGTCACAACCCCAGTCCTTATACATTTGTTAAAGCGCATCAGGTGCAGCCATCTCAGCACAGAGGTGAAGAAGCATGGTATCATTAGAGCTGCCTCCCTTACTTTTTACATTTTATGATTCCTAGTACAGTTGTGCCCCGCAAGACGAACGCCTCGCAAGACGGAAAACCCGCTAGACGAAAGGGTTTTCCGTTTTGGAGGTGCTTCGCAAAACGAATTTCCTATGGGCTTGCTTCGCAAGACGAAAATGTCTTGCGAGTTCCTGCGTTTTTTTCCCCCTCCCCCCCCTTTTCCTAAGCCGCTTATCAGCTGATCCGCTAAGCCGCTAAAAGCCGCTAATAGCGCTAACCCGCTAAGCTGTCAATGGGCTTGCTTAGCAAGACGAAAAAACCGCTAGACGAAGAGAATCGCGGAACGGATTAATTTCGTCTTGCGAGGCACCTCTGTAATAGGGATTAATAAACGCCAATTGGATACTGATATTTCTCGA
Organism: Podarcis cretensis; assembly: GCF_951804945.1. NCBI lineage: Eukaryota > Metazoa > Chordata > Lepidosauria > Squamata > Lacertidae > Podarcis > Podarcis cretensis. Next base: position 95,300,719 of record NC_137175.1, read on the forward strand.
CTTTATTCAGTTTACCCCTCTAAGAGGGAGTCAATGGAAATTTTGCAAAGGGTGAGTGAACTCACAAGTCTGGGAAAGCCCATACTAGGCTTTGCATTGCTATAATTGTTTTTCATGCTATGATGCATTCTCCACCCAAATTACCTAATTGGCTCCAGTGGTGGGCAAGCGGGAGGCCACTGGTCTTCATGGCTCTCTATTGAGGTGATGATGGACTCTGTGAGGCTCCGAATGTCGTCTCTTTTATCTGTACAAGGAAGAAAGCATATCAGGGTCACAATTCAGGCCAGGAGCTCTGCACCAGCCTACATGCACCTGCCATATCCTAGGAAATGCACAACAGCAGCTTCTCTCATGTCGGATTCATTGGGACCATTATGGGATGGCGTTACTCAAAGTCAGGCCTTCTCCTTACTCTACCTTTCGGTGGCAGGAAGCAACCTGGGCCTGGGAATCTCGAGACGAAATAAATGCTGCCTGGATACAAGATAAACCTTGTGCCAGGCTGCCACCCATATGCACAGCCCTACGCTTAGATCTAGACAAAAGCCAGGGAGCCACTCCCAACTTAACTCCTACGTGGTTCATGTCAGACAGATACTATCTTTTTTCCAAAGTGCAATCTTCGGTCTTCGTGCCTGAATGGGGATTCCCTTTCCAGAAAGCATGAATCATTTTGGAGACTTTCCTCACGCAGAATTTCTCAAACCCTGCAATAATGAACCTTCCGCAGGTGAGGAAGAACAGGCGCGCGATCCTCCCTTTGGTTCAAATGGAAGCAGCCAGCGCATAGCTGTCAACTTTTCCCTTTACTTGCGAGGAATCCTATTCGGAATAAGGGAATTTCCCCTAAAAAAAGGGAAAAGGTGACAGCTATGAGCCAGGGCCTATTGGGTGCTTTTCTTTTCTTGATTATGGGATTCTTGATTATGATTATGTGTGTGCCTTCAGACACACAGGCCCAGTACGAGAGTGAAGGACTTCCAGGAAAAGCATTAATCTGCCTAGAAACACAGGGAGACAAAGAAGCCCCATCTCAAGTTTGATTTGGAGGGGGATATAAATCCTGAGACAAAAATGAAAATGAAAGTGTGGAATTGGTCTCACGCTGCTGATTGTGAGATGAGGGACATGTTGACATTTCCTGGTCAAATTAAGAGACATCACAGAGGGGAAAGGGTGGGAAAGTTCAAAGGGATTGTGCCACACCCATCAACGACCTAGGAGACATTTTATGGAGGATGACCACCACCACCCTATAATTCCTCCATAAGCCTTCTGATTCATGAGCTTGGAGGGTGGTGAGTGGGTACCCCTCTCTAGGCAGGTCCAGCCTAATAAACTAAACTCCAGCCATAACTTCTTGCTTCTAGCTTAGGTAGGAATTGACTTCAGGATACGTACGGTGAAGTCTGACGCCATCCTCGGGCTTCGTGGAGAACGCCTTGAAAAACTGGAAGGAAAGAGACCCTACGGTTAGGTTTTGCTTTTAAAGAGTCGCTTCTGTCAAGTCTGTTACTCTGCCTCCAATTGCCTAAATGGCTGAGTTGTAAGGCTGAAACCTGGTGAGATCACCCGCCTCTTAAGCAGATAAGCTGGAAAAGAGGATGAGTGCAGCCAATCCCTGGACATTTTGGAGAAGAAAAGCAACGTGGGGCAGGCGTTCCTTGCCCGCCACAGGGTGCCAAGCCAAGGGGGTGCAAAATGGAGAAGGTCCGTAATTGAGAAGATCCATTTGAGGTCACCAAATTTTGGCCTCGCACAGGGAGCTGTATTATGAAAGACTATCAGATTCCACCCCCGAGAACAGCAAATTGGGTCCCTCTTCCTTTTCCCCAGAAAAGAGAAGTTCCTCAATTTCGCCTGCCCCCATTTCACTTTTCTGCGAGAGCACTGCATGTTGGAGTATGTGTATAGTATATAATGTGGATACGTTGTGCTGCTGTTTGTACATGCCAATGGATTGGTGGCTGGGGTTGGGTAGAGTTTAGATTGCAATTTGGTGGTATGCCGTTTGACTGCTAGCGATTGGTTTTGCAAAACCACTGAATACAGAACGAAATATCAAGCGTTGCAAAATGAGATGGCGAAACTCCTGCTTTCCAAAACCCTGCTCCAACTGCCACTGAGCAACGCGAGAGCACACAGTTTGCTTTGGCAAATGGGAAGGAAGGATTGGCAAAGGGAAAGAGAAGGAGCAAGCGTGCGAGGAACTGAGCCCAACCTGTTCTGCAGCTGCAGCAGATCCGTTAAAGCAGACCATCTCAACCCGCCAAGCCAAGCAGGCCTTCGGGAAACCTAATGGTGTTTCCGTGTGCTCTGGCACTTGTCAGGGTGTCTTGTTGTGCCAGAAGCGGTTTAGTCACGCTGGCCACACGACCCGGAAAGCTGTCTGCAAACAAACGCCGGCTCCCTTGGCCCGAAAAGTGAGATGAGCGCCACAACCCCATAGTCACCTTTGATGGGACTTAACTTTTATAATAAGTGGGACGCAGGTGGCGCTGTGGGTTAAAGCCTCAGCGCCTAGGACTTGCCGATCGAAAGGTCGGCGGTTCGAATCCCTGCGGCGGGGTGCGCTCCCGCTGCTCAGTCCCAGGGCCTGCCAACCTAGCAGTTCGAAAGCACCTCTGGGTGCAAGTAGATAAATAGGGACCGCTTACCAGCGGGAAGGTAAACGGCGTTTCCGTGTGCGGCTCTGGCTCGCCAGAGCAGCGATGTCACGCTGGCCACGTGAACCGGAAGTGTCTCCGGACAGCGCTGGCCCCTGGCCTCTTAAGTGAGATGGGCGCACAACCCCAGAGTCTGTCAAGACTGGCCCATACGGGCAGGGGTACCTTTACCTTTACCTTTAACTTTTATAATAAGTCTAAGGTCTCAAATATAGAATAAATGTTCATAAATGTACAAGGCAAACACATACATAAGTATATAAACCACCTGTCCGAACAATCCTGAAGCCATTTTGACTCTCCCAAATTGACCTCAAATATTTCTCTGCAAGGAGGAAGAAAATGGGGAAAGCTTTCTGGTTGTCTTTGGACTGGAGGGGCTTACATGTCACTTTTCAAAAAGGTAAAGGACCCCTGGACGGTTAAGTCCAGTCAAAGGCGACTATGGGTTGTGGCACTCATCTCGCTTTCAGGCCGAGGGAGCCGGCGTTTGTCCACAGACGGCTTTCTGGGTCATGTGGCCAGCAGGACTAAACTGCTTCTGGTACAACAGAACACTCAACAGAAACACCATGTACCTTCCCGCTGCAACAGTACCTATTTATCTACTTGCACTGACATGCTTTTAAACTTCCTAGGGTGGCAGGAGCTGGGACAGAGTGTTTCTCCCTTTTCAAATACAGTCTGGCAAGTACATGTTAAGCTGAGCAAACTATCAATATGCGTAAGAGATTCAGGAACTAAAGTATTTACCTTCTCAAAGGAATGGTCAGCCTACCCAGAAAATGCAATCAAGTAAGGCATTATCAGTCAGACAGGAGATTCTGCTGGAGGCCTCTCCTTCTGGGAAGTTTTTAATATGTAATGCTGTATTGTTTTTAACACTGATTGGGAGCCGCCCAGAGTGGCTGGGGAAACTCAGCCAGATGGGCGGGGTATAAATAATAAATTATTATTATTATTATTATTATTATTATTATTATTATTATTATCTGTGATGTATGTTTGGGGGGGTCCTTGGGCTACAGGGTGGGCAATTTCAAAAGTCTTTATAAGGGCTTGTGCACCATTGTTAGGTGTTCTGCACCCTCCTGCGTGTGGTGAGTGTTGTAAACGAATAAATCTGCCTTTCCCCCCATATGGGGTATCCAAGAGCCCATATAGAGTCCTTACATAGGTTCCCTATTGGTAGGAGAAAATAACAGAGGCCAACCAGAGTATATTGAGAAGCAAAGCAGCTAGTAAGCCTGATCTTTATTGATCTGTTGCAACAAGGTGCTCCCCTCACACGCAGGAGGGAGGAAGAACCCAGAACAAAAGTGTGCCTGCCCTTATACAGACATTTTAAATTCCCTCCCTGGAGTCCAAGACCGCCCCCAGAAACATCATACATACATCACAGAAGGGGTGTAGCTCAAGACCACCACCCCAGATACATTATACCTACATCACAGAAAGGGCGGCCTACAGCGGAAATCTGAGTGCTTTGTTTACCTCCTGTCTGCCAGGTTATTTGTTTAATGGTCGCTTGATTGGATTGCCTGGGGAGCCTGGCCAGTCTTTTGTAATGATAAATACTTAGTTCCTGAGCCAGGTCACAGGCTCACACCCTATTCATATCTTAAATGTGCCCTTAAGACAGGATATGTAAAGGAAAAAACAATGGGGAGGCTTTTCCATTTTCCTTTGACCTTGCAGAGAAAACATTTGGTCATTTTTGGAATCAAAATGGTTTCAGTTCGGTCTTCCTGTGCTGATCTATGTACGTGCTTGGTTGGTACACTTATGAACATTTAACATATATCTAAGACCTCAAAATTCCTATCACATGAGCGGGTACCCTGTTGCAACCGTTTATTTCCTTTAATAAAGATCAAGCTTACTAGCCACTTTGCTTTCTCTCCGACCGACAGAGATCTCCTGGAGAAGAGGAGGTTAGGGGGTGATATGATAGCCATGTTCAAATATATAAAAGGATGTCACATAGAGGAGGGAGAAAGATTGTTTTCTGCTGCTCCAGAGAAGCGGACACGGAGCAATGGATCCAAACTACAAGAAAGAAGATTCCACCTAAACATTAGGAAGAACTTCCTGACAGTAAGAGCTGTTTGACAGTGGAATTTGCTGCCAAGGAGTGTGGTGGAGTCTCCTTCTTTGGAGGTCTTTAAGCAGAGGCTTGACAACCAAATGTCAGGAGTGCTCTGATGGTGTTTCCTGCTTGGCAGGGGGTTGGACTCGATGGCCCTTGTGGTCTCTTCCAACTCTAGGATTCTATGAGCTCTGGATACCCCACAAGGGAATTAGAGGTATTTTTCTTATAACATAACCATCCAGAGGTTACCTTTTTACCTAAACGTGGAAGGGCTGGCAACCACAATCAGTAAAATCTTGCAAGCTCTGAGCTGTGAACAGGCAACCTCACCCGAGAGGCATGGGCTGTGACCAGCCTTTGCCCTCAGCCTCGCTGTGGGAATTTTGTCAAGTGCGGCTAATCTAGGACAGCCAGTGCTCCCAGACCTTCAGAAAGGAACAAGCAGTCCGAGATAAGGGAGATCTTCCTTTCTTTTTTTGTACACTCCTCCAGCGCTGCAGGAATCCTGCCTCGGAGGTTCTAGGCACAGGCTGATTAGGCGTCACAAAAAAGGGGAAAAACAAACAATACAGAGAAAGAGAGAGAACAAAAACTCTCAGAGCCAAAAGGGAGGCAGGGGGGGAATAAATCCGCTTGGCAGTCTAACTCCTGGCAAAGGTCCCAGTGAACAAACAGAGCTTGTAGCTACAAACACTGCACGTCTAGAGGCACACAATCGAAGGAACTCCAAAGCTGAGTTCCTTTCTCCCCACATATTTAAGCAGCAGCACAAACTGAGAGGATCCCTCACAGATCCTGTCTGAGTGCTCAGTGGAGGCCCCAGAAAGACAGAGAAGATTGAAAGGGGGCTTCTTCGCCTATTCATCTCCCCAGTCAAATTTTCAAACAAAGCACATTTTGAGAAACCTTCATCTCCAAAGAACTCTGTTAAAGCATAATAATAATAATAATAATAATAGGGGGGAGAGAATATCCAAAGAACTCTGTTAAAGCATAACAATAACAACAACAACAACAACAACAACAACAACAACAACAACAACAACAATAGGGGGCAGAATATTGCAGCCCCTACATATTGAAACCATACATAAAGAATTTTAACAATAGTGCTTGCCTTCACTTTTCTCCCTTCCGGGATTACAGTGGTACCTCGGGTTAAGTACTTAATTAGTTCTGGAGCTCCTTTCTTAACCTGAAACTGTTCTTAACCTGAAGCACCACTTTAGCTAATGGGGCCTCCTGCTGCTGCCGCACCGCCGGAGCACAATTTCTGTTCTCATCCTGAAGCAAAGTTCTTAACCCGAGGTACTATTTCTGGGTTAGCGGAGTCTGTAACCTGAAGCGTATGTAACCTGAGGTACCACTGTACTAGGATTACACACAAACCTGAGCCTTCTGCCTAAACTGCTGAAGGCAGTTAGTGACATTTGCTGGGAGCTGCGCGTGGGTAAAGTGTTGTTGTGGGGCATGGTATCTGTCGAGGGGTGAGCTATCAAGGGCTTCGTGGTAGCAGCAGAGAGGACCAAAACCAAGAGAGGGCTGGGCCATCCTTTCTCCTTTTCTGCAACCCACTTCTCTCACACTCAGGCTTCCGGGGAAAGGGCCAACTGCTCTTGACAGTTGCCCAAACTGCTTGCTTGCATTTGGGCTTCCCTCCATGCCCCTACTGAATTAGGCCTGAGGCCACAGGTTACAGTGGTGCCCCGCAAGACGAACGCCTTGCAAGACGGAAAACCCACTAGACGAAAGGGTTTTCCGTTTTGGAGGCGCTTCGCAAAACGAATTTCCCTATGGGCTTGCTTCGCAAGACGAAAATGTCTTGCGAGTTCCTGCGGATTTTTTTCCCTTTCCCCCCCTTTTTTCTAAGCCGCTAAGCCGCTTATCAGCTGATCCGCTAAGCCGATAAGCCACTAAAAGCCGCTAAGCCGCTAATAGCGCTAATCCGCTAAGCCGTCAATGGGCTTGCTTCGCAAGATGAAAAAACCGCTAGACGAACAGAATCGCGAAACAGATTCTTTTCGTCTTGCGAGGCACCACTGTATCTGCTCTTGCCCTATTAGGCCTAGGAACACAGGAAGAGGCTTGCTTCCCAACCCATCCATCTCACTGCGGTCCGGACCAGTACTGTGGTCTAACCTGCAGCCCTCCCAGGTGTTGCTGACGAGCAACCCTGGCCATTGGGCTATGCTGGCAGGGCCTGATGGGAGTAGTAGTTCAACAGCATTTGGAGAGCAGCAGGCTAGCGACCTCTGGGCTAGACTGACAAGCAGCAGCTCTTTCCAGGGCTTCAGGTAGAGGCTCTACCTGGGCTCTACCTGGACCCTACCTGCAGCATCGAAAGCAGACGCTACAGCCCACGCTCCAAGCGATTACCTTGGAAACGAAATGCTTTGGTCCGATCAAGGAAGGTAATCGTTACATTTGCTAGCTCTTCCCTTACAGAAAATGGTTTGTTTTGTGGGAAATATTGTCAGCTCAGTGAGGTCTCCTTGACTGCCCTCCCTGGGTGACAGTTTATTCTGCTCCCTTATTGCTGTCTGTTATGTGGTTCGTTCAGCTTTCGCTCCATCCTCAAGCTTTCCCTGCCAGCTGTGCGTTTACTTCCTACCTGCCTCAAGGTATCCAAGTCAATGTTTGTTTAATGGGCTGGCCCTGAAATCTGTTTGCAGGAGTAGACAATGCGTGAGCGAAAGGGAAAGCGGAGGTCAGTGCCACATCAGCAGGTTTCCCCGGAGATCTTAGAAGGCTTCTAGCATGCGGCAGAATAAAAGCATTTGCAAGTGGGAGAGAGGGAGGGAGGCATGTCTGGAAAACTAATGCTGGAGATCTCTGAATAGGGTCTCCTGCACTTAAAAAAAATGTATATAACTTAAAGAGATGTTGAATTTAATCATTTAACACTCCTCTGATGGGTCTAGGTGCCAGCACTGGGGGACGAGTGTCTTCCACCCTCTTATTATCAGTCCCCACCCTCCTAAGTTGCCATTTGCCTCTGGTCCCTAAAAAAATACATGGGGGGGGGCGCGAGACTGCATTGGCCCCTAGGAATTGGCGCCTATGTCCTGAGCTATATCTAGTTTGGCCTTAGAATCATAGAATCATAGAGTTGGAAGAAACCACAAGGGCCATCGAGTCCAACCCCCTGCCAAGCAGGAAACACCATCAGAGCACTCCTGACATATGGTTGTCAAGCCTCTGCTTAAAGACCTCCAAAGAAGGAGACTCCACCACACTCCTTGGCAGCAAATTCCACTGTCGAACAGCTCTTACTGTCAGGAAGTTCTTCCTAATGTTTAGGTGGAATCTTCTTTCTTGTAGTTTGGAACCATTGCTCCGTGTCCGCTTCTCTGGAGCAGCAGAAAACAACCTTTCTCCCTCCTCTATGTGACACCCTTTTATATATTTGAACATGGCTATCATATCACCCCTTAACCTCCTCTTCTCCAGGCTAAACATGCCCAGCTCCATTAGCCGTTCTTCATAAGGCATCGTTTCCAGGCCTTTGACCATTTTGGTTGCCCTCCTCTGGACACGTTCCAGTTTGTCAGTGTCCTTCTTGAACTGTGGTGCCCAGAACTGGACACAGTACTCCAGGTGAGGTCTGACCAGAGCAGAATACAGTGGCACTATTACTTCCCTTGATCTAGATGCTATACTCCTATTGATGCAGCCCAGAATTGCATTGGCTTTTTAGCTACCGCGTCACACTGTTGGCCTTAAGCCTCTCCCAGGGAATCTAATGTGTCATTAGATTAAAATCGTGCTAAAGTGGCAGGTTTATAGAAGACCTGTCAAGTCCCAACCATCACCCTCCCAGGTCACACTGGGCGATGGGTCCCTTTTCTCACTGACTGCTGCAACCCCAGACAGAAACACTGTCTCCTGCTGGCTAGAAAACAAAGCAGCTTTATAATGTCAAGACATGCGGCAAGTTGCACCCCACACTGTGGGAATGGAGGGGGTGAGCTTTACACTGGAGTGGGGAGCATTTCTTTCCACCGAGGGTTCCACCTTGAAAAGCCACCTAGCTCTTTAGCAGAAATTCCCAGGAATTTTTATGGTTCCGTTCCGTAATCGCGAGGGCTGAGAGCTCATGGTTTACAGTGGTACCTCTGGATGCGAACGGGATCCGTTCCAGAGCCCCGTTCGAATCCTGAAGCGAATGCAACCCGCGCCCATGGGTCGCGATTTGCCACTTCTGCGCATGCGCGTGGCATCATTTTGAGCGTCTGCGCATGCATGAGCGGAGAAACCTGGAAGTAACGGAGCGCAACCCAAAAATGCTTAACCTGAAGTTACTTCAACCCAAGGTATGACTGTACTTTACATGCTGTAGATGGAAATGGAGGTTCCCGGGTTCTTCCCTGAAGGCCAACGGTTGCGTTTTTGTGCACCAATGCATTCCAGGTTTAATACAGAACAACCCTACCTATTGACACACATCCCTGGCGTGTGTCATATAATGTTGCCGGAAGGTTAGGGAAGGGATTGCTACCCCACACAGCCCATGTAGAAAGGAGAGTTTCTGGGCGGAGAGAAACTATGGCTATTCTAATGGCACACTAAGATGGATGCATTGCATCTATTTCTTGATAATCTTAGTATGCCATTAGACTAGCCATGGTTTCTCTGTGCCTGAATTCCTTGGGGCTGCCCTAACTTTCCTTTCAATGGATTCCACTACATGGCTCCGGGATAGATCACACAGCTCCATCAAATCATCATAGCAGTTATGAGCACGAGTCCAGAACTGGATGGTTCCCAGTTCAAATCTCACCTCCTTCTTGAAAACAGCTTTAACTATGCAAGCCATTGTTCCCGAAAGCTTGCTCCAAATGCGCTATGGCTTACCTTACAATAATGTTGCAAGAGCAGCTCAAATACTGTGAAAATCTTCATGCCCCGAGGAAAAGGACCATATAAATGCTAATGAGTGTGCATCTGAGGAACATTCTTCCCTTACGAGAGCTGGGAACAATTCATTTCAAGCCTAACCATTTTCTGGTGAGGTTTTGGCACTTATCCCAAGGTTTTCTAAAGACACTAATTATTCCTACCCAGCAATGTAGTCAAGCCAGGAATGAGCCTGGCTTGGGGGCTTGACAATAAACACAGAAAGAGGGTGAGAGGCAAGGTACTGCACAAAAGGAGACCAGACATTGTTGGTGCAATTGCATCAGGCTTTTTAAGGCCGTGTCCGGTTCCCAGTTCTAACTTCTAACACACAAAACACTCGCGCAATCGTTCCTGTGGAACTGCTGTAGCAGCATCCCTACATCTGAGTCCATTATCTGGAAGCAGTAGGGGCAGCAAATGAATGTCCATTTAGAAGGACAAATTCTCCTCCCATCTCTCATTACGTTTCCGAGCACAATTCAAAGTGTTGGTACTGACCTTTAAAGCCCTAAACGGCCTCGGACCCAGTTTATCTGAAGGAGTGTCTCCTCCCCCATCGTTCTGCCCGGACACTGAGGTCCAGCTCTGAGGGCCTTCTGGCGGTTCCCTCACTGCGAGAAGTGAGGGAACCAGGCAGAGGGCCTTCTCGGTGGTGGCTCCTGCCCTGTGGAACGCCCTCCCACCAGATGTCAAAGAGAACAACAACTACCTGACTTTTAGAAGACATCTGAAGGCAGCCCTGATTAGGGAAGCTTTTAATGTTTAACAGACCATTATATTTTAATATTTTGTCAGAAGCTGCCCAGAGTGGCTGAGGAAACCCAGCCAGATGGGCAGGGTATAAATTTATATTATTATTATTATTATTATTATTATTATTAATTATTATTATTCAGGTGGAAGCAGTGCTATGGTCAGGCTCAGGGAGACTCCTTCACATGTAAGGAAATCATGTTTAGGCATTACTTCTTCGCCATGTAATCCTTCCTATGCCTGGGTTCACCCAGACCAGAGCAACCCAGAAGTGAATGAAGCTGCAGAAAAGGAGTGAATAGAGGAAAAAACAGAAAACAAGCCAATTTGCACATATGAACCAGCCCTGGTGCTTACTGCATTCCTAGACCATGGGAACGAAGGCAAACACAGGATTACCTATAAGCAACAACTTCGGGGTGTGTGTGTGATTGTTTTGTTTTGTTATTATGTTATGTATTTTGTGTTTTCATTTTGCATTTTTATGTTGTAAACCACCCTGTGATTTTCAGATGAAGGGCAGTATATTAACAACAACAATTTTAATCACAAGAAGTGCCAACAGTGGAGGGGTGGCAGATGAAGATGATGGACTTTTGGGAGCTAGCCGACCTGATTGGAAGAGTCCGCGACCAGAAGGAGGAGGAGTACCAGGAGGAATGGAAGAAATTCAAAGACTACTTAGCTAAATATGTTAAGATAAATTAAATAGAATTACTTGCGAGTATCAGATAGGCCTAGGATTTAAATATGTGATGTTGTAGAATACTATGTTAAGTTAAAATGAAAAGAAAGAAAGATGTTAATTGACTAAGTAAATTTTAGTGAAAATAGTTTTGGAAAACTGCTACAATGATCTATATGGAAACTCAGCCAGGGGGATTCGAGGAAGTCACCCAACAATGTTAACAAAAGTGGAACTATTACAATTAGGATAAACGTTTGTTTGTTTTTTGATTCTTTTTTCTATTTGTTTGTTATAAATTTGGAAAACTAATAAAAAACAATTGGAAGCAACAACAATTTCAAAAAATATTTTGCATACAAGCAAAGTGCTTAAACTTCAAAATCAGTTCAGTTGCTTTCTATTAAACACAGCTGTTTTCAGCTTCTGTCCTCTTAATAAAAATGCTTGCTAAAAATAAAAAATAAAAAATCCACTCTGCTTGCCTGGCAAAGCAGGTGAGTCAGAAAGCTCTCCAGATAGCTAGGTGGGGAAGCTTCTGTAAACCAGAAGAGCCACGGTTCTCCTCCCTGCCATCATCACCACAATTGGCTAACACAGGTATGTGAGGCCAGGTAGGCTAGTAAAAATTTATAGGCGCTTCTGACGACATCGTTGCAAGGGAGATCTTTTGTTTAGGAAGGGTTCCTGCAGGTACACACAGGTAACCCTATTTGCTCCATCCATCCTTGCTCAGTAATCTCCATTACTGAGATGAGATAGGTGAGCAGGACCTTCAACCAGCGCCCAGTGCCTACAAGCTCACTGGCTCCCACCAGCCCTGCCCCACAGTCTCCCCCATGGCCTGAGGACCCCAGCAGGAGCAGCGTTGGGCTGAGAAGGCTTAGCAATGGGCGTTGTGTGTATTCTATGCATATTTTAATGAACTGAACAGAGTGGAAGATTATAAATCATGGGGGCATGGGAAGTGTATGTATGAACTTAACAGCAATTAGCTTTTCCTCCCAGCTGCTATTTTGTTAATGCTGTTAACGTTGTTTTATAGATTATAAATGATTTGTTAATCATATAACATGACTTGCTGTAATTGCGATGTTTGGCTTATTGTTTAGTTGCTGTTTTGCTTTATAGATTGCAATTACCGTATTTTTTGCTCCATAAGACACACTTTTTCCCTCCTAAAAAGTAAGGGGAAATGTGTGTGCGTCTTATGGAGCGAATGCAGGGGGGGGGCAGGAAGGAAAAGCCCCCAAGAGCCACACAGGAGCGAGAAGGGACTGATGCGGCCAGTCAGTCCCTTCACCCTCCTCGTAGAAAAGCCCGCAGGAGCCGCGTGCTCCTTAAAGGGTGCGCGGCTCCTGTGGGCTTTTGCAGGAGGTGGGGGAATTGCCATAGTCGTGCGCAGCCTCTCCCGGCCGGAGAGGTTGCGCGGCTAAAGAGGAAGCCAAGACAGCGAGCGGGATCCATCCTGCTGGCTGTCTTGGATTGTGCCATAAGAAGAAGAAGAGTTTGGATTTGATATCCCGCCTTTCACTCCCTTTAAGGAGTCTCAAAGCGGCTAACATTCTCCTTTCCCTTCCTCCCCCACAACAAACACTCTGTGAGGTGAGTGAGGCTGAGAGACTTCAAAGAAGTGTGACTGGCCCAAGGTCACCCAGCAGCTGCATGTGGAGGAGCGGGGACGTGAACCCGGTTCCCCAGATTACGAGACTACCGCTCTTAACCACTACACCACACTATAGCCGCATGCAGCCACTCCCCACCTGTCCAAATAAATTTTTTTTCTTGATTTCCCCCTCTAAAAACTAGGTGCGCCTTATGGTCCAGTGCGCCTTATGGAGCGAAAAATATGGTATTTTATTGATGATTTGTTTATTGTTTTATATCATTTACATTGTATTTGTTCTTTTGGGTTTTGTTATTCTGCTGTTATTTACTGTTTGGAAGAAGAAGAAGAAGAAGAAGAAGAAGAAGAAGAAGAAGAAGAAGAAGAAGAAGAGTTTGGATTTGAGTGTTGGTGCTGACCTTTAAAGCCCTAAATGGCCTCGGTCCAGTATACCTGAAGGAGCGTCTCCTCCCCCATCGTTCTGCCCGGACACTGAGGTCCAGCTCCGAGGGCCTTCTGGCGGTTCCCTCACTGCGAGAGGTCAAGTTACAGGGAACCAGGCAGAGGGCCTTCTCGGTAGTGGCGCCCACCCTGTGGAATGCCCTCCCATCAGATGTCAAAGCAATAAACAACTACCTGACATTCAGAAGACATCTGAAGGCAGCCCTGTTCAGGGAAGTTTTTAATATGTGACATTTTAGTGTATTTTTCATCCTTGTTGGAAGCCGCCCAGAGTGGCTGGGGAAACCCAGCCAGATGGGCGGGGTACAAATAATAAATTATTATTATTATTATTATTATTATTATTATTATTATTATCCCACCTTTCACTCCCCTTCAGGAGTCTCAAAGCGGCTAACATTCTCCTTTCCTTCCTCCCCCACAACAAACACTCTGTGAGGTGAGTGGGGCTGAGAGACTTCAGAGAAGTGTGACTGGCCCAAGGTCACCCAGCAGCTGCATGTGGAGGAGCGGAGATGCGAACCCAGTTCCCCAGATTACAAGACTACCGCTCTTAACCACTACACCACACTGGCTCTCGTAAGCCGATTTGAGAAAGCAGCATAGAAACATGATCCATCAAATCTCTCCGTTTGAACAGGCAATCCAGATTTTCCTGCTTTGCTTTCTGAACAAAGACCTGGTTTTACAGAAAGGGCCCTCTCCTTCAGTTTGGGGGCTCCTGCTACCCTTCTGCAAAGGCATAGGGCATTCAGCATCAACCCTAAACGCAATAGGAGGATCCAGCTGAACTAGCTGCAGCGCCATCACCCTTGAACTTGCCCTCGCCTACCCCAAAGGCAACTTTACCTTCAGTGTTGGGTAGCCGGTGATCCCAAAATCCGAGCAGATTTTCTGGTTGCTTGCCTCAGCACAGTCTAGGACCCCCAGAGTCACAGCAGGTCTCCAATCTGGAGGGGGAATAAGATGCAGACGGCAGAATAAAAATTATTAAACTCATACCTCGGGTTACAGACGCTTCAGGTTCCTTTTTTTCAGGTTACGGACATGCCGAAACCCGGAAGTACCAGAACGGGTTACTTCTGGGTTTCAGCAGTCGAGCATGCGCAGAAGCGCTAAATCGCATTTTGCGTATGCGCAGAAATGCCGAACCGCAATTCGCGCATGCGCATGTGCTGCGGGTTGCAAACATGCATCTCGCACAGATCATGTTCGCAACCCGAGCATCCACTGTATTTTAGATACATGATAGATGATGATAGATAGATGATAGATAGATAGATAGATAGATAGATAGATAGATAGATGATAGATAGATAGATGATAGATAGATAGATAGATAGATAGATAGATAGATAGATAGATAGATATAGATGATAGATAGATAGATAGATAGATAGATAGATAGATAGATAGATAGATAGATAGATATAGATAGATGATAGATAGATATAGATGATAGATGATACAGATAGATGATGATAGATAGATAGATAGATAGATAGATGATAGATAGATAGATGATAGATAGATAGATACATACATAGATAGATAGATGATAGATAGATAGATAGATAGATAGATAGATAGATAGATAGATAGATGATAGATAGATAGATAGATAGATAGAGATAGATTGATAGATAGATAGATAGATAGATAGATGATAGATAGATAGATAGATAGATAGATAGATAGATAGATAGATAGATAGATAGATAGATGATAGATAGATAGATACAGACAGACAGACAGACAGACAGACAGACAGACAGACAGACAGATGGCGTTATTTCCTTTCCTCTGCTCATTCTTCCACAGTACAGAAAAATTACCGGAACAAAGTTGACTAGTATTATCTTCCGTGTGGTTTTTAGGTTATGACGGAGACTGGCTGAGCCTCCCTAATGTCCCAGAGAGGCAAAGAGTTGGATAGGAAGAAAGATCATGGGAACAAAAGGTAGGAGGAGAAGCAGTGAAGAGGAGGAGGAGCCCTGCAGGCCAACAGAGGTGAAGGTTGAAAGAGGAGTAAGGAGAAGAATGAAATCAAAGAGGAAGAAGAGACCATGACCTGGGAGGCGACTGGAGAACTTTTAATGGCCAGAAAGGCTGAAATTCACATACAGACTATACAACTCTATCTAGACATTGAGATTGTTACTCTCCATGAACAGACGTGTGTGTGTGTGTGGCAATTTAATAAGGAGTTGTGTAAGATGAGGTCAACTTCAGTGGCGTAGCGTGGAGGGTGCAGGGGGGCCCGGCCGCACCTGGCGCAACATCTGGGGGTTAGGGTTAGGGGGCGCAAATCCACGGGTTAGGGGGAGCAAATCCACGGGTTAGGGGGCGTAAATCCACGGGTTAGGGGGCGCAAATTACTTGCCTTGCCCCGGGTGCTGACAACCCACGATACGCCACTGGTCAACTTATTTATAAAGTTGGTCAAGAACCCCATTCTAATGCATAGAAAAGGTTCAAACCATCAAAGACAGAATCCGTGACCAAGAGAAAGAGACAGTGGAGGAAGACTGGAAGAAGTTTAAAGCTTACCTTAAGAACTGTTACAATATTGATCAGTGTTAAAATGTCAAGGGGAAGGAAGATGCAGAATTACAGCTGAAAATGTTTGATGACTTAAGGTGAAATTGAGAAATTTAATAAATTTAAATTTAATTGGCTAAAAGGGTTGCTGAAAAACTGTAAAATAAGGATGCAAAAAGGGTGAGGTATGGGGAAGTCCGAGAAAGGAGGCTTATGAAAAGGAGGTTAAGAATCTATATTTGTGTGTTTGTTTGCATTGGTTGATGCTTTTATGTTGTTGTTGTTGCTTTGTTTTAAAATTGGAAAATTAATAAAAATTATTATAAAAAAAAAAACCATCAAAGACCACATTTTAGGAAGTACCAACAACCCAGAAAATCCCTGATGAAGGGCAACAGAAATACACTTTTTGAAAAGAACAAAAGTCTGTGGGGATTGGAAGTTTGTTGGCTCCTGCACCCCACGACTGTTATCATGACCTTCTGGGTCCCTCCCATTTTTTATTTATTTCTTACTTATTTATTTCTTATCATATCAGCATATGTAATTATAACACAAAATGAGTAAGATTCTTAATCATAACTGAACAACAAAACCATGATCTCTAAATAACCACTTAACAATAAGGTTACTACCCAAAAGATATGCTTTAATTTTCCTACTGGCTGTGATCCCATGTTAAAATAATTCTAAAGTAGCATTCTGATAAGGTCCTTGATCTACCTCGTAAGAAATGATATATATTCCATAACGCTCCTTCACAAATATTAGCATATCATAAATCCATAAATCTTATTCGGCTCGAAACCGTATCTCTTACTATAATCAATACACTTCTGCTGTTTTGCCAAGAAATTGTCTTCTTTCTCGATCTGTTAGAAAATATGTTAATTTGGACATTACTGCAGGGATTATTTGACCTGGATTTTCATGTGGTTTCACTGTCCCCATATCTTATATGTGCAAGAGGCTTAAGAAGAACAGCAAGAAATACAGTGGTGATCCATATGTGCTTAGCACTTTAAAAAATCCTAAAGTATCAGGATTTGGGCCTGACAGAGGAAGAATATTGGTCCAGACAGACAGTTGGCTTGACCCAGATAAGGCTCATTTCATGTGTTACTAAAATGTTAGACTAAGGCCAGGGAAACATGGATTCAAGTTGCAGCTTGGACCATGAAGTCCAGTGGGCAACCTCGGACCAGTCATAATCTGCCTACCTTGCGGGGATGTTGTAAGAATAAAATCATAGGAGCCACATGTGCCATATAGCATCTACAAGGAATACCCTGGTCCAGAAGAGCTGACTCTGAGCTGGTTCCTCAGGCACAGACTGAACTGCTTTCCCCCCCAACCCCACAAGTTAGCTCAACATATTGCTTGCCTCTGGGCCTCCAGTCTTGAGCCTGCCATCTTTAGTCTCGCTCCATTACAGTGGTACCTTGGGTTACATACTTAATTCGTTCCGGAGGTCCGTTCTTAACCTGAAACTGTTCTTAACCTGAAGCACCACTTTAGCTAATGGGGCCTCCCGCTGCCACTGCTGCATGATTTCTGTTCTCATCCTGAAACAAAGTTCTTAACCCGAGGTACTATTCCTGGGTTAGCGGAGTCTGTAACCTGAAGCGTCTGTAACCTGAAGCGTCTGTAACCTGAGGTACCACTGTATTCCCTCGACATCAGTCAAAACATTGTGTTGAGCAAATACAAGGAACGCAAATTCAGGCTCAGGACATGTTACTACAGGGAACAGCAGAAGGTGTTAACCAAGAGAGCTATTTCCAGACTGCACATTGCGAACCATCTGCATCAGGAGACACTCTCAATCGCCACCCTAGCAGGGAGTCACAACAGCAGCCCAAATCCCAGCTGCTCCACCCTAGGCTTTTGGTCCCAACTGTCTTGGAGAT
Organism: Podarcis cretensis; assembly: GCF_951804945.1. Lineage (NCBI taxonomy): Eukaryota > Metazoa > Chordata > Lepidosauria > Squamata > Lacertidae > Podarcis > Podarcis cretensis. The sequence continues at coordinate 95,318,336 of NC_137175.1, forward strand.
TAAGGAAGCCCTTGTTAAAATTCCCATTCCTTGCCACGCCTTACTCTTGTTTCATGGGAGTGGCAAAGATGCTCGCCCATCCACATGCTTGATCCGTGGCCAAACTACATAGCCCAGACTACCTTGAAGACAGAGGCTGCACGTGGACCTACAAGGCTGGAGGTCAAATCCCAGCTCAGGCACAGATTTACTGGAACTGCTTTGCTGAACTCATCGGAACTTGGCCTCAGTTACCACACCCATCGCCTCTTAAGCCTTTCTAAGCCTGGGGTTGGGCCAGGCAAAAGCTACGGTCAGGCAAAGAATCATAGACACCAAGAGACAATGGGACTACTCAAGGTGCCCCGACCATAGCTGTCAACTTACAGATTTGAAAATAAGGGACCAACAGTCTCGAAAATAAGGGTTCAGCAGCCAAAATAAGGGATTTTAGTCAACCAGCAGCCAAACGAAGCCTCAAGCGGTGGTTCCCACAGCGCAGCAACCCGGCAAAGGGGATGCAGCAAGGAAAACCACTGTCACCTCTCCGCTGGGAAGCGCTGAGCAAAGGTGAGTCCCCAGGGAATGCAGCTGATTTGATCAGCACAAGGCATGCAAGCTCCACCCCCCAGTCGTTCTTAGACTCCTTATTGAGTGAGCAACGCAGCCAGGCAACACAGTTGGAGCCTCCTCCCTGGCCGGCAGGGAGGGAGGGAGAGGAGCTGCTTCCTTTGAAACCCGGGAAATTTAAGGGACATCATCAATAAGCGGGACACGGCACTGGGATAAGGGACTTTCCCGCCAAATAAGGGACGGTTGACAGCTATGGCCCCGACTATAAAATTGGAGAAATTGAGATATATATAGCCGCACCGGCAGCATATCTCTTCTTTCTCGTATCTAAAAATGCAAGAAGGGCCTTTACACTCACCAGGAGCTCAGTCCTGCCCTCGCCGGTCCTGGAAGGAGCCTTTTAAAAAGTCCCATGCACTCAGAGACTTTGTGCCTGTTCATTGGGGGAGATAGGAAGCCCAGAGCGCTTGTTCTTCAGATGTCCCTTTTATGAAGAGGCACGTAGTGAGACCATTGATCCCCTGCTGGTGAGGCTCGCTGACCTCCCGGAAAAGCAAAAATTCGAACCTTTTCCTGTTAGGCAACCCGGATGGTTGCCAGATTCTGTGTACTGATCTGTAGGCGCAGACCATCTCCCAACTCAAACTAGTTTGTTAAGAAAATCCCCAAACTCGGTTCTATGGGTGACTCTGGGTCAGCTCCCTGCGGTAGTTTATTGTTGTACATTGTTTTTAAATTTATTGTTGTACAATGTTTTAATTGTTTGTTTTCCTTCTGTGACTGTACCCCTAAGTGTGTTTTATAAGCTGGTCTCCGACCATAATAAATTATCTATCTATCTATCTATCTCTCTCTCTCTCTCTCTCTCTATCTATCTATCTATCTATCTATCTATCTACCACACCCAACAAATGGTCCTACACCTAATGTACGTGCAAAGATTTTGGAACCTCACATTCAAGGTTCCCAAGTTTAGATTCCTACAGGGGGTTGGACGACCATCGCAACCTTTTCACTACGATTCTACAAAGCTCAATAATCATGCAAATGAAGCAGATCTAGATAAACGTTTACTCTTCATACAAAACTGTGCATTTTGTGGAGGGTCTTTACGCTAATTACTTGTTTTGCCGGCATGCTCATTTTCAAACAGGCAGTCTCCAGGAAAGGCCCAGGAGCGTAGGAAGGCAAAGACAACTCAGTTGCAGTCCAACTGTAACCAAAATAAATTGCAGAAGTTGATGGCTGCCCCTTCAACTGTCCTAAGGGAAGGAGGGATCAATCCATCAGCTTTGTCAGGCTCCTCCTTCCCCCTGAAACGTGCCAGTTTGCCAACAGTTTTAAGAACTGGTGCCCGGGTTTGATTTCCGCTTTCCTTCTGTGTCAGTTTGCAAGCCTGTGGGCAGGGACTGTGCTGTTTTAATTTATTGCTGCCCCGGGAGCCTTTCTGGCTGAGGACCAGGGTACTGGTGCTCTAACGTAAATAAACAGAACTGCTTGCTTTGCATTATCCCTAAGCAAAAAGGCCACTTCCCCCCTCTCCCCACTTAGGTTTTTGTGTAATTTGGAGCGTTCGGGTGGGAAAGGAAGCAGCGGCAGCTGGAGAGCGGAGGAAAGAGAGTTAAAGAATATAATTATTATTATTATTATTATTATTATTATTATTATTAATAACCTGCACATCTGGCTGGGCTTCCCCAGCCACTCTGGGCGGCTTCCAACCAAATATTAAAATACAGTAATACATCAAACATCAAAAGCTTCCCTAAACAGGGCTGCCTTCAGATGTCTTCTAAAAGTTTGGTAGTTGTTCTCTTTGACATCTGGTGGGAGAACGTTCCACAGAGCGGGCGCCACTACCAAGAAGGCCTTCTGCCTGGTTCCCTGTAGCTTGGCGTCTCACAGTGAGGGAACCGCCAGAAGGCCCTCGGTGCTGGGTCTCAGCGTCTGAGCAGAACGATGGAGGTGGAGACGCTCCTTCAGGTATACTGGACCAAGGCCATTTAGGGCTTTAAAAGTCAGCACCAACACTTTGAATTGTGCTCGGAAATGTACAGAAGTACAGCCTGGCCACAGAGGAGGAGGAGGAACTAACCCAGCATGTGGCACAACTGAAGGCAGCAGAAGGTCTCAAACCCTTGACCTCAGGCAGGAACTCTACCCCTTTTCCACCAGCAAAGCTCTGGAGGGACTGAGAGAAACTGCTGAAAGGGATTGGCCACACCCAGTCAAGGAAGTCTCCATGCGCCAGTGGAGCAGGGTCAAGTGATACCACTAATTCTGCCAGGTCAGACTTGTTTGCTACTGTGAGAAGCAGGAGCCTCTCCTTGTAGCACCTCTGATGTGCATATTTTACTTCTGCCAACTTTGACAGGAGCAGGGCCGGCTACTGTGCAGGACCCAACCCAGCGGTGGAGCAAGCCGGGGCAGGACACTCCGCGGGACCTCCGGGAGTCTGCCTGCCTCCTCCACTCAGCCACCCTACAGCTGAGGGGGAGACGGCGGGCAGACCATTTGGGGCAGAGTGGCGCCTGCGCGCGCCCAAGCCACCACGCCACTCCCAGGAGAGATACGTGGCTCAGGCGTGCTGCAGGCCCCGCAGTGAGTGCCGCCAAGCATTTTGTCACCCCCCTCAGTGGTGAAACGTGGGGCAGCCCACCCCGACCCAACCTGGTCAGCTAAACCAGGTGAAGGCAGCCGCTGGATCTCAAACCCTCAGTGAGTTAGGGTGGTTGAGTGGACAAGATCAATGGCGGGTCCAATGGTCAAAGAGTTGGTTTCTGCATGTGCTATAGAGGGAAGTGAGGTGTAGATGGGGCTTGTCCTCCTGGGAAAGGATCCCATCTAGGAGAAGGAAAACTCTGGTCCTAAACCTCCACCGCCTTGTGGGATATCTTCGGGAGAAGAGAAGGCTAAGGAGTAAACCCTACACAATTCCGGAATGGCATCCCTAAGGTGGTTAGATTGTGTTAGTAAATGAAAGGAGTTAATATTAATAGAAATATGAATTTGGAGAACTGTTAAACAGGTGATATAATGAAATTCAGTTAGAGGGGATTTGAGGAAGTCAGTTATCAATGTAATGAAATTAGGGATTTGAAGTAATAACTATTTTTTGTGGTTTTTTTCTTTGTTCTGTGTTTTGTGATGTTTTTCTTTTTTCTTTGTGACAAACGTGAAAATCAATTAAAAAATTGGAAAATAAATAAATAAGATGGTTAGATTGTGCCTTGTACGCTTGCAGCCAAGCTAGTGCTTTTCCTTTGGACCACATCCACAGTGAGGCTTGTCACCTGGGCTGCCCAGGACCTCCATACACACTGCCCAGGCTTGTGCCCTGGGGAGGTCACTTCAGTGCGGCCCTGCAGCAATTTGACTTCACCCCTGAAGGCACTTTCCTCGGCCCAGTATACCTGAAGGAGTGTCTCCACCCCCATAGTTCTGCCTGGATGCTGAGGTCCAGCGCCGAGGACCTTCTGGCGGTTCCCTCATTGCAAGAAGCAAAGCTACAGGGAACCAAGCAGAGGGCCTTCTCAGTAGTGGCGCCCACCCTGTGGAACGCCCTCCCACCAGATGTCAAAGAGATAAACAACTACCTGACATTTAGAAGACATCTGAAGGCAGCCCTGTTTAGGGAAGTTTTTAATGTGTGACATGTTAATGTATTATTAATCTTTGTTGGAAGCAGCCCAGAGTGGCTGGGGAAACCCAACCAGATGAGCAGGGTACAAATAATAAATAATAATAATAATAATAATAATTATTATTATTATTATTATTATTATTATTATTATTATTATTATTAGACAGCCTCGGTGTCCACAATAAACATACACGGAAGAACGGTGTTTGTTCCCCAGGTGCTTACAATCCAAATTTTGACCAGGGGATGAGAGAAACATCCAGCAGAGCAGTAGAAGGCAAGAGTGGCAGAACACCAAGACAACAGAGAGGCAAGGGAGATTGCAACGTCCGCCGTGAGTCATTTTGCTTCACTTCTGTTCCCTCAGATTCCATGCAGAATACAAGCTGTCCTTCCCACAGATGACGAGAGCTGTAGCCTGGGACTAAGAACATGCCAATTATCACTTCCTACGGGAGAAGCATTTGCGTTTCCATCTCTGCCACTGACTCAGCAAGATGTTGGGCAACTCTCTTGATCTCCATTTCCTCATTTAACCTAATAGGGGTAATCATAATGACCTGATGCCGGTAAAAAAGGACTTTGAAACATACCACGGACGTGCGCCATTCTGAACACAACACATTACTCAGCCTTCCCTGAATCGTCCCCAACTTGAGGGGTTCCCAGAGATTATTGGCTTAGCAAGGCAGTTCCTGATGGACAACGCAAGAATGAGGAAAGCTAGAGGAAAGGCAAAGCATCAGTGTGGTACTGGAAAAGATAAATTGTAGGAAAGTGGCACAAAATGCCAAATGTGCTTTTGTGAAGACCTTCAGGGCCACAAAGATAATTTACCTAATAAGGCAACATCTCTTTAAAAACAAACAAACCTGGAAGGTTTGTCCCAGCTTCCCCCTTGAAGCAAGACCTGCACATTTTATACTCTGCAGCTGTGGAAATTAGGTGGGCCCAATTGGGGTTGGGGGTGGATGGCAGGGGGGTGTGGGGGTGCACAGGCAATCGGAACCTGGGGAAATTCCAAAGAAGCAGTCGAGTCCAGATCAGCTACCTGAAACAGGTGCATGCAACATTACCCCCTACAATTGGAAGGAAAAATGAAGCCCCTGGATTGGACAGGCTGGGTATTTGTCAATTTAGAAAGACTGAGAGGATGCTAAATCACAAAGCACTTTTAAGCAGAGGACAGTGGATGCTCGGGTTGCGAACATGATCCTTGCGGGAAGCACGTTCGCAACCCACAGCGTTTGCAACCCGCCATGCCGCGTGTGCGCACACCGCAATTTGGCGCTTCTGCGCAAAGTGCAATTTAGTGCTTCTGCGCATGCGCAAGCACCGAAACCCAGAAGTAACCAGTTCCGGTACTTCCGGGTTCGGTGCAGTGCGCAACCCGTAATCCAAGGTATGACTGTACACAATAAAATTATTGATAAAGCATATTTTTAATCCCCCAAAACTGAAAAATGCACACACGTAAAATAATTATCAATAAAAACATAAAAGGTAAAGGTACCCCTGCCCGTACGGGCCAGTCTTGACAGACTCTAGGGTTGTGCGCTCATCTCACTCTAGAGGCCGGGGGCCTGCGCTGTCCGCAGACACTTCCGGGTCACGTGGCCAGCGTGACGAAGCTGCTCTGGCGAACCGGCACCAGAGCAGCACACGGAAACGCCGTTTACCTTCCCGCTATAAAGCGGTCCCTATTTATCTACTTGCACTTCAGGGTGCTTTCGAACTGCTAGGTGGGCAGGAGCTGGGACATAAAAACATAGATAATACTTTAAAAGCAAACATAAATAACTAAATTTTATGGCTGTGTAGTCTTGCTGAAATAAAAAGGTTTGCTGCAAGCAAACAAGGTAGCGAGGGCGCCTCTGCCTTGTGTCAACAGCTGACGCCACACTGAAAGATCAGCAAATGGGAAACATTATGAAGAGTAAATAATAGGAGCACAACTTTGTCTAGGCAAGGCAGTATACGTATTCTGCCTGTAAAACACCAGCCACAATCTGAACTACACATTGAAAACAATGTCGTACCCCTTTAACCAAGCGTGCCTTTCGCCAAGGGATCCTGGAAACTGGTTTGTTTAAAGGGTGCTGAGAGTTTTTAGGGGACCTCAACTCCCCTCACAGAGCTACCATTTCCCTGGGGTGTTAAATCACTCTGCAAACTGTAGCTCAGGGAGGTGAATCCGGGTCTCCTAATAACTCTCAGCACCCTGAAAAAAACTACCTTTCCCAGGATTCTTTGGGGGAGGACACAACTGCTCAAAGTGGTATGGTGTGCTTCAAACCTTAAATGTACATGGAGCCCCCAGTCTCTTAGCACCTCGAGTCCAGCTCCAGCTCCAACTGACCTCAGAGATTCTGGGTTGGAGAAAAAAACACTACAGGTCAGCCCGCTCACACTAGAGACGTTTGGCAGTAGGCACACTCTGAGTAAACTCTGACTTTTAAAGTCACTTTAAATGTCATTTCTCCATGAAATGCACAGATGAAGCTTGATCAGTGGAGAAGTCTAGGGTGTTTCAGCAGCACCCCGATCCCTCTGTTTCACTGACATCCCATTGGAAGGAAACTGAAAAGGGGACTCCCAACAAGGGGGGGCTGCAAGGTTTACCTCGCCTGGACCAGCTCACTCCAGTGGAGATCCCTCCGTGGGCCGGATAGTGTGCGTGCCCGCAATTTCTGGCGTCTGCATAGATGCAATATTCGGTGTCTGCGTCTGCGCAGATGCAATTTCCAGCGCCACGGAAGTGAGCCCCCATGCCAGTTTAGCGCAGCACGGGGGGACTCGCTGAGTGGGCAGCTCAGTTCGGGAGTGGCTCGTGGGCCGGTTAAATGACCCCCGTGGGCTGCTTGTGGCCCATGGACCTTAGGTTGCTGACCCCTGCCCTACAAGGAAGGCTACTAATTGCACCTGTTTGTCTTCAGTGCACCGATTGATTGACTTCCTTTATAAGAGATTATGCTTTCCCCAAAACACAGATGAGACACACATCAATAGAGCAGAGAAAAAATATTATTTCCCCGCCAGTTAATAAAAGGTTTATGTAGCACAAATCATTACTAATGAATGCAAGACTGAAAAGGTATGGCCCATATGAATAAGAATGAACATCACCAGGACATCAATGGAGAGAGATAAAGGTCAGGAAATTACAGCCACTTGTGGGGACCATAATCTGCTACCAAAACACTGAGAATTTTAAACCTGTATCTTAAAAACTAAAGGCACAAGCAGTCACTGGTCCCATTCATTTCAATGGGAGGGTGAGATCACTGGAATCAATGGGATCCCTTGCACAGTTTTGGTTGGATCATGTTTTTTGGTCTAGACTGCTAAGATTTTTGAGTGTTTCTTTAATGGAGGAAGGGAATTGTCTGTGAATAGCCATGGGAAAAGAAAATGTGAGAAGATTCCTATCCCCTTGCTCTTTCGTTCAGCCAATGGGAAGGGGGATGGCAAAGTGGAGGTGCTGCAAAGGCCTTTTGGGGTATCAGTTGGGGAGGGGAGACAAGAAAAACTGTTTGTCTGTGGGATATCTCGTGGTTCAATCATGGTGAGCTTAATAAACTATGGTTTAATAAAGTTAAATTTCCAACTTTTGCTTAGGGAAGGGTGTGTGAACCAAGCTAGAGACTCCTCTGTAGTTGAAGAACACCCCTCTCCTTGTGATCTCAAAATCCAAGGCACACACACTTTGGAAAGCTGGAGCAACAAAGAGTCTTGCAAAGGTAAAAAGGTAAAAGTAAAAGACCCCTGGACGGTTAAGTCCAGTCAAAGGTGACTCTGGGGTTGCGCCACTCATCTCGCTTTCAGGCCGAGGAACAGCTTTTCGGGTCATGTGGCCAGCAGGACTAAACCGCTTCTGGCGCAACAGAACACCGTGAAGGAAACCGGAGCACATGGAAACACCGTTTACCTTCCCGCCACAGCGGTACCTGTTTATCTACTTGCACCGGTGTGCTTTCCATCTGCTAGGTTGGCAGGAGCCCAGCCAGAGCAACAGGAGCTCACTCCATTGCGGGGATTCAAACCGCCAACTTTCCGATTGGCAAGCCCAAGAGGCTCAGCGGTTTAGACCACAGCGCCACCCACGTCTTGAGACTAACACATTTATTGCAGCATTTCTGTGCACGACAACTTTCACCTGGAGATTCGTACTGTGAGTTTTGATTGACTTATTGAACCCACATATTAGTCAATATGATTTATAGAATCATATAACAGGAATAGCAGAGTTGGAAGGCTATTCATTAGGGTCATCTAACACAATCCCCTGCAATGTGGGATTCTGTCCTAAAACATCCATGATCTTAAAGCAAGCATTGCCTCCTGAATGAATACAATTGCCACTGGTCATACACTGAATACTTAAATGCAATTAACTTTTATTCTTAAAAATCTGCTGCCCGTTTTTAAATTGGCTTAAGCTTACAACACTCATAACGAATTTATCTCATCATTCCAAAACACTGCAAAGCAGTTCCAAGCTGCTGAGGCAATCCCATTCCTTCCTTATCACAGCAGGCTCCCACAGCCTGTATCTGTAATGATGTGGGTTCCTGAAGTCCAAAACCATGGCATGCCTGGCAGATAACATTTAAAACTGGTCATTAGAGTGTGGGTGGAAAGAGACATGACCATCTATGCTGACTGACAAGCCAACTGGAAGCAGAAATGTACAGGCTACAAAAACTACTGTGTAGACTCCCGATGGGTGAGATTAGGGGGTCTAGCATAAAAGCAAACGTTTGGAAAATGTTTGGGCTCATCACCTTGGACAAGCACTGGCACAATGCTCCAGCTGTAAAATACAGATTCAGCGCTCTAGGGCAGGCTTCCTCAACCTCGGCCCTCCAGATGTTTTGAAACTACAATTCCCATCATCCCTGACCACTGGTCCTGTTAGCTAGGGATCATGGGAGTTGTAGTCCCAAAACATCTGGAGGGCTGAGGTTGAGGAAGCCTGATCTAGGGTGAATGTCTTCTCCTCATATTCTAACCCTCAGATCAGGAACACCATAAAACAGAAATCTAGTCCTTGGTGATCCTGGCTTTCAAAACCATTAACGTACCCATCGTCCACAAATGTATGTCAACATTTAAACGAAACAGAAAAGAAACCCAGCCATACAGTATAATTACAGCCATCACAACATCCCCCGGCAGCAAGTTCCGCAGGTTAACTATCTCTTACCAAAGACAACAAACTTCCTGGTGCCCAGAGCAACACTCATTTGCATTTACCCACAGCTATGCTAAACTCAAGCAGCAATTTCCCATCTCCCCATGGAACAAGGAATGCTGAGCAGAGAGAAATGTCTTCCTCAAAGTCTGGGGGTTGGCCATGCCTAATTCTCCCTTTGTTCTGCAAAATGGGAGAAAAACCTGTCTCCCTTCTTTGAGGCAACCCATTCACTCATACAATCTCCTCAGGGGCTTTGGAAAGATGGGGTAAGCTAAGTCCTTTAGGACTGGGCGGGGGCAACTTGCTGTTGCCCTCAAGATGTGATTGAACTACAACTGCCACCATTCTTGACCATGAGCCATGCTGGCTGGGACTGAAAGAAGCTGGCATATTACACACACACACACACACACACACACACACACACACACACACACCTGTTTTAGCAGGAAGTCAACACAGCAGACACTTCCTTAAAGTAGGCAGCAGGAATTGTGGTAATTAACACCTTTTCCTAACGTACCACTGGGTGCTAATCTATGCTGAGTTTTGATCATGGTTTATGCCAAGGGTAGGCAACCTAAGGTCCGTGGGCCAGATGCAGCCCAATTGCCTTCTCAGTCCGGCCCATGGATGGTCCAAGAATCAGCGTGTTTTTACATGAGTAGAAGGTGTCCTTTTATTTAAAATGCATCTCTGGGTTATTTGTGGGGCACAGGAATTTGTTCATTATTTTTTTCCAAAATATAGTCCAGCCCACCACATGGTCTGAGGGACGGTGGACTGGCCCACGGCTGAAAAAGGTTGCTGACCCCTGGTTTATGCAGAAGGGACAGCAGAGGAGGCCTCTGTAAAACCCACGTTCTGGCCAGCACTGGCTTTAGAATCAGCATTACAACCTGACTGAAACAAGAGTTGCCATAAGCCTTTGGGTTTCAAACCACCTCGAAGCGCCAGTTGCCCTAATGACGGAAATACAGCAAAGGATGCCTGCCGCCTCTCAGCCAAAACATACAGTGGTACCTCGGGTTAAGTACTTAATTCGTTCTGGAGGTCCATTCTTAACCTGAAACTGTTCTTAATCTGAAGCACCAATTTAGCTACAGTGGTGCCTCGCAAGATGGAAAACCCGCTAGACGAAAGGGTTTTCCGTTTTAGAGGTGCTTCGCAAAACGAATTTCCCTATGGGCTTGCTTCACAAGACAAAATGTCTTGCGAGTTTTTCTGACTTTTTTCCCCTCCCCCCCTTTTTTTAAGCCGCTAAGCCGCTTATCCGCTTATCCGCTAAGTGGATAAGCCGCTAAAAGCCGCTAATCCGCTAAGCCGTCAATGGGCTTGTTTCGCAAGATGAAAAAAACGCTAGACGAAGAGAATCACGGAACGGATTCTTTTCGTCTTGCGAGGCACCACTGTAATGGGGTTTCCAGCTGCCGCTGCACTGCCGGAGCACGATTTCTGTTCTCATCCTGAAGCAAAGTTCTTAACCCGAGGTAATATTTCTGGGTTAGCGGAGTCTGTAACCTGAAGCGTATGTAACCCGAGGTGCCACTGTACTGCCAAGCTGCAAGATCGCTTCCCGTAAAGGGAAGAGGGCTGACTCAGTCCACTCGAAGGCAGAATCAAGTCACCGTGCTTACAATTTCCTCTCACCACCTCAAAGGGATGGAAATGTTCTTCACTTCCTGCCCTGACCCAGCACAGCAGCAATGAAGTGGACCTTTTTGATCAGCCGGTGCACTCCACCCCAGAGATGGCGAAACTTCCACGGCTGCAAAGTGGTTCAGACAGCCCTAATTGTGGCAATCAAATAACAAAGTGATTGGCAACACATTTCTGGAGGCACAGACCTATTAGACATGGGTAGGCAAACTAAGGCCCGGGGGCCGGATCCAGCCCAATTGACTTCTAAATCCGGCCCCTGGACGGTCTGGGAATGAGTGTGTTTTTACATAAGTAGAATGTGTCCTTTTATTTAAAATGCATCTCTGGGTTATTTGTGGGGCATAGGAATTTGTTCATTTTTTCTCTCCAAAATATAGTCTGGTCCCTCACAAGTTCTGAGGGACAGTGGATCGGCCCCCTGCTGAAAGAGTTTGCTGACCCCTGCTATTAGGCCATAAAGCAAGAAGCCTCGAGATTTGAGGCCACACCAGGCCACCTCTTAATTTAGAGAATAATGGAAGAGGTAAAAGATAATGTAGCTGAACATCAGCAGCCTGATGCCCAAATTCCTCCACTGCGTTTTGGACAGATGCATTCCTCCTTTGGGGAAACAAAACCTGTAGGATGAAAGAGGGGAAATGCAAGAAAACTACCGTATTTTTTGCTCTATAAGACTCACTTTTTCCCTCCTAAAAAGTAAGGGGAAATGTGTGTGCGTCTTATGGAACGAATGCAGGCTGCGCAGCTATCCCAGAAGCCAGAACATCAAGAGGGATTGCTGCTTTCGCTGCGCAGCGATCCCTCTTTCTGTTCTGGCTTCTGAGATTCAGAATATTTTTTTTCTTGTTTTCCTCCTCCAAAAACTAGGTGCATCTTACGGTCTGGTGCATCTTATAGAGCGAAAAATATGGTACATCCACTTACATAGAAATGAAAAAAAGAGAGGACATACTCTTCCAATATATTCCTAAAGAGCAGGGCAGCGGAACCTGATGCCTCATTGCATGCTGGGTGAAAAACAGCTAACTATACTTTATGGCAAGGGACGCAGGTAACGCTGTGGGTTAAACCGCAGAGCCTAGGACTTGCCAATCAGAAGGTCGGCGGTTCGAATCCCTGCAATGGGGTGAGCTCCCGTTGCTCGGTCCCAGCTCCTGCCAACCTAGCAGTTCGAAAGCACATCAAAGTGCAAGTAGATAAATAGGTACCGCTCCGGCAGGAAGGTAAACGGCGTTTCCGTGCGCTGCTCTTGTTCACCAGAAGTGGCTTAGTCATGCTGGCCACATGACTCAGAAGCTGCACGCCGGCTCCCTCAGCCAATAAAACGAGATGAGCGCTGCAACCCCAGAGTTGGTCACGACTGGACCTAATGGTCAGGGGTCCCTTTACCTTTTATACTTTATGGCATTCGTCCAAGAGGGCAGCCCCCATATTGTAGAATTAATTGCCACTACATATTAGGCAAGTCGTGTTTTGTTTTGCCACTGGAACATTTTTACTTGCGCAAGCCTGCCATGCCATGGGATCCCGTTTTAAGCTCTGATCCTTTTGCCTTTTTATGTTTCCGTTTTTTAAATTTTTTTGTACGCTGCTTTGAGAATATCCTGCCCTCTTTGATATAGCGGTATAGAAATTTTGCATGTATAAATGAAATAAACAAGTAGCAAGGCCAGAAAAGGGGGCAGCAGAAAGAAAGGCTCCACCCCTGCTCGCCACTGGTATTTATCCCACCCAAGAATACTCCCAATGCAAGCAGGCTACTGACATATCACAGAATCCTAGAATTGCAGAGTTGGAGGGGACCCCAGGGGTCATCTAGTCCAACCAAAATGGTCAAAGGCCTGGAAACGATGCCTTATGAGGAACGGCTAAGGGAGCTGGGCATGTTTAGCCTGGAGAAGAGGAGGTTAAGGGGTGATATGATAGCCATGTTCAAATATATAAAAGGATGTCACATAGAGGAGGGAGAAAGGTTGTTTTCTGCTGCTCCAGAGAAGCGGACACGGAGCAATGGCTCCAAACTACAAGAAAGAAGATTCCACCTAAACATTAGGAAGAACTTCCTGACAGTAAGAGCTGTTCGACAGTGGAATTTGCTGCCAAGGAGTGTGGTGGAGTCTCCTTCTTTGGAGGTCTTTAAGCAGAGGCTTGACAACCATATGTCAGGAGTGCTCTGATGGTGTTTCCTGCTTGGCAGGGGGTTGGACTCAATGGCCCTTGTGGTCTCTTCCAACTCTATGATTCTATGATTCTAATCACCTGCAATGCAGGAATCTCAGCTAAAGCATCCATGACAGATGGCCATTCCACCTCTGCTGATAAACCTCCAAGGATGGAGAGTCCATCATCTCCCGAGGGAGACTGTTCCGCTGTCTAACAGCTCTTACTGTCAGAAAGTTCTTTCTGATTTTGAGCCAGAAACTCCTTTACTGTAATTTGAAGCCATTGGTTCGAGTCCTACCCTCCGGAGCAGGAGAAAACAAGCTTGCTCCATCTTCCACGTGACAACCTTTTAAACAACCTTTAAAATGGTTGTTGCCCCCTTTTCTATTATATACTTTGTGGCAAAAAACAAACACATAATTTGTTGTTGTTGTTTAGTCGTTTAGTCGTGTCCGACTCTTCGTGACCCTATGGACCAGAGCACACCAGGCACATAATAATAATAATAATAATAATAATAATAATTTATTTATACCCCGCCCTTCCCGGTTCAGAAAAGCGGGCTCAGGGAGGCTAACAACAAATTTAAAACACTTAATTGTAAAAGCAGCATAAAAATACAGTATAAAAACATGAATAACAATAAAATTCAAAGTTCAGAAATCAATTTGGGGGAAATCCATCCAATAAGCATTAGATAATCCCAAAGGCTAGCTAGCTGAATTAGTCCTACTTGGGCCAGTGAGGAGGCCAAGGGAGAATTAGCTTTGGGGTCTCAGAGCGGGTAATCTTCATAAAAGGGGAGGGGGAGGGAAGAGAAGGGAAATAAAAGATCAGGCTGAAATCAAATTAAAGGCCAGGCGGAATAGCTCTGTCTTACAGGCCCGATGGAAGGAGGTTATGGTAAATCCTGCAGGGCCTTGGTCTCATGGGGCAGAGCATTCCACCAGGTCGGAGCCATCACTGAAAAGGCCCTGGCCCTGGTGGAGGACAGTCTGACTTCCTTAGGGCCCGGGACCTCTAAACTGTGGTTATTCATGGACCTTAAGGTCCTCTGCGGGGCAGACCAGGAGAAGCGGTCCCGTAAATAATAATTACGTAATCCTTTTGTTGCCCCTCTACCACTTTGACTCCACAATGCCATTTATTCACCCAAAGAATAAGCTCGATATCAGGTATGCTGCTCAGGTGTGAAGTTTCTAAGAGTGGGTGCTGCGGCAAGAGAAACAAAGCTACAGCACCTTGTTCTATGTAGGTCCCTAATCAAATTGCAGCTGGCAGAGGGACGAGATATGTCTGCACTGGGGCAAACGTGTGTTTTGATTCACTGTCTCTCTGGGTGGAATCAGGCATTAGTTGAGGAAAGCCGAAAATGGCAGGGCGGAGACATTGTCGCTCAAATGCAAAGGTGTCAACATATCATCTTGAAGTCTCAAACAGGGAATCCACAACCGTCTCCAGGCACAGGGTGCGTATGTCCTTGGAAACAGGCCTGCTTGCCATTTTAAAATGGGCGTTGTAGCTTCTGTATAAATGGAGAGTTTCTGAACCTTTGATAAAAGTTCACCACACTTCACAGATGTTACAGATAAAGGACAGGAAGAGTTGGGAAAGATGCGTCCGAGAGCAAGTGGTTTTTGACCGGCAAAGTGCAATGGCTCCGCCTGCAACATTCAAACACACGTTCATTGTCCAAGAGGAAAAGGCTCTCTTTCGTCCACAATGAATAATCTATCCCATTTCTTTTATTGGTAGATCCTTATTGTGCAAAGCGGGTGTGTGTGTGTGTCAAAATGCATGATGATAAATGACTGAAACTTGGCTGCTTCACTGCAGTCGTGACTGCTTTAAACCAAGTTGACAAGAATCTAAAAGCCAAAATATATATGTATTCGAATCTTGGAAATAGAGTCGAATCCGTAAGAAAAGTATATATGGGTGGAAAGTATTCTGTGCACATATCCACAAACCAAAGAATGGCAGGATAAGAAGTGGGGATGTAGGCATTAAGGGTGTGAGACTGTCCTGGGCACACAGGGTGCGTTAATGTTGCACACACAACATACCGTATTTTTCGCTCTATAATACGCACCAGACCACAAGACGCACCTAGTTTTTGGAAGAGGAAAACAAGAAAAAAAAAAATTCTGAATCTCAGAAGCCAGAACAGCAAGAGGGATCGCTGCGCAGTGAAAGCAGCAGTCCCTCTTGCTGTTCTGGCTTCTGTGATAGCTGCGCAGCCTGCATTCGCTCCATAAGACGCACACACATTTCCCCTTACTTTTTAGGAGCAAAAAATACGGTATTCCCTGGCTGCAGAATTCACAGCCATCGTAGTTGCTTCCATTTTGAAACACAACAAACATGAAAAGAGTAAAAACGTATGCATCTGCACTGGAAAAACACTCCAAACTATAATCCCAGGTGGCAGCAGCAAGTAAGAATTTCAAGGGAATTCTATAAAAGGGTTTTTTTTTAATCCCAAGAGTGCATAAAACTGCTAGCTGCAGCATACCAAAAACACATAACTAATCATGAAGCAGAGAACCGAAGGCTATGAGATTGCACAGATAAAAAGTAATGTGGTTGCAGTGCGGCCTTGTAAAAAGAAACAGCCTGGATACAACGTTTTTAATGGCACGTGTTTTAATTGCAGCATCGGTCCAAGACGGAGTCGTTTTGCTCAGAGTTAAGTGTGGTACAAGTCGAATTGATTAAAATTAATGAACTGAATCAGGACTTTCAGCTTAGAAGCATAAGTAGACTGATTTATATGAGAGTATCGTGGTTCAAGGCAGAGAGGTTGGTTGTGGTTTATTTAAACCACAAATAAAGACAGAACCAAGGCAGCAGCTGTACCAGTACAGATGGAATTGGAAATATAGTATGGATGGCTACTGTCAATAAAGCAAGAGAAAAGCACCATCAAACAGAGCAGGGAGGGGAACCATTAGGAATAATTATTTGCAAGACTGGGGTAGAAATCTGGTCGAAGTTTGCCAATTCAGCTTAAATTTGGTTTGAAATGTGTATGCATCCAATCTTCCATCTTAAGATTCTGCCTTATACCGAATCAGACCATTGAGCCACCTAGCTCAGAATTGTCGACCCTCTTAAATAACTTTTAAGGTCAGCCTGAGGAGAGCTGCACAACATTGCGAAAGCTAATGCATTTATTTAAACATAAATTTCCGTGTGCTGCCAAAGCCCATTTTGTTAGGGAGAGGTTTAGCACACACAGTATGGGCAGAACTAAACACACCAGGCCACTACACGAACTGGCCCTCATAGGCTAGGTAAATGGGGCGCTGGAAAATATGGGGGCCACCCTGCTGATCCCTACACCAGCCAGAAACACAAGGTGGCATCATACAGAAGTAATAATCCTCTAGTCCTGGAGTCTTCCCAGGCCTCTTTAGAGAGCCTGCACCAGCTGGTTCAAGCATTCTGCAGGGTCCAACAATAAAACGTTTTTTTGGACTGAAATGGAGGCAGTGGGAGATTTTACTTTCTTGGGCTCCATGATCACTGCAGATGGTGACAGCAGCCACAAAATTAAAAGACGCCTGCTTCTTGGGAGAAGGGCAATGACAGGCCTAGACAGCATCTTGAGAAGTAGAGACATCAGCTTACCAACAAAGATCCGTA
Source organism: Podarcis cretensis (assembly GCF_951804945.1). Taxonomy (NCBI): domain Eukaryota; kingdom Metazoa; phylum Chordata; class Lepidosauria; order Squamata; family Lacertidae; genus Podarcis; species Podarcis cretensis. The sequence goes on from NC_137175.1 coordinate 95,335,201, forward strand.
TAGTTAAAGCCATGGTTTTCCCAGTAGTGATGTATGGAAGTGAGAGCTGGACCATAAAGAAGGCTGATCGCCGAAGAATTGATGCTTTTGAATTATGGTGCTGGAGGAGACTCTTGAGAGTCCCATGGACTGCAAGAAGATCAAACCTCTCCATTCTGAAGGAAATCAGCCCTGAGTGCTCACTGGAAGGACAGATTGTGAAGATGTATAGAAGTGAGAGGTGGGCCATCAAGAAGGCTGATCGCTGAAGAATTGATGCTTTTGAATTATGCTGCTGCAAGAAGATCAAACCTATCCATTCTTAAGAAAACCAGTGCTCAACTGGAAGGACAGATTGTGAAGCTGCAGCTCCAGTACTTTGGCCACCTCATGAGAACAGAAGACTCCCTGGAGAAGACCCTGATGTTGGGAAAGATGGAGGGCACAAGGAGAAGGGGGCGACAGAGGACGAGATGGTTGGATAGTGTTTTCAAGGTTACCAGCATGAGTCTGACCAAGCTGCGGGGGGCAGTGGAGGACAGGAGTGCCTGGCGTTCTCTGGTCCATGGGGTCACGAAGAGTCGGACACGACTAAACGACTAAACAACAACAACAATTCAGGCCTCTGGTGAGCGTCCTAGTTCCCCTTTAGAAAATATGATCTATTCAGCCTGCATATAGTAAACATCACATATGGAGGCAGCCTTATGTGAAGAGAGTACTATTAATAGTAATTTATTATTTGTACCCCGCCCATCTGGCTGGGTTTCCCCAGCCACTCTGGGTGGCTTCCAACAAAGATTAAAAATACATTAAAATGTCACACATTAAAAACTTCCCTAAACAAGGTTGCCTTCAGATGTCTTCTAAATGTCAGATAGTTGTTTACAGTGGTACCTCAGGTTAAGTACTTAATTCGTTCCGGAGGTCCGTTCTTAACTTGAAACTGTTCTTAACCTGAAGCACCACTTTAGCTAATGGGGCCTCCTGCTGCTGCCGCGCCGCAAGAGCACGATTTCTGTTCTCATCCTGAAGCAAAGTTCTTAACCTGAAGCACTATTTCTGGGTTAGCGGAGTCTGTAACCTGAAGCGTATGTAACCCGAGGTATCACTGTATTTCCCTGACATCTGATGGGAGGGCGTTCCACAGGGCAGGTGCCACCACCGAGAAGGCCCTCTGCCTGGTTCCCTATAGCTCAGCTTCTCGAAATGAGGGAACCGCCAGAAGGCCCTCGGAGCAGGACCTCAGTGGACAATGGGGGTGGAGACGCTCCTTCAGGTATGCTGGGCCGAAGCCATTTAGGGCTTTAAAGGTCAGCACCAACACTTTGAATTGTGCTCGGAAACGTACTGGGAGCCAATGTAGGTCTTTCAAGACCGGTGTTATATGGTCTTGGCGGCCGCTCCCAGTCACCAGTCTAGCTGCCACATTCTGGATTAGTTGTAGTTTCCGGGTCACCTTCAAAGGTAACCCCCACGCACGTGTGTGTGTGTGTGTGTGTGTGTGTTAAACATCAAATGTCCTAATCTGCAGCCTGAAATTCAATTCAGGAAGTCCATTCCCATTTGATAGGGGTGAATGCGCAAACTGGCCCTAAATAATCAGTGTTCTAGAGAACCTGAATCTTCTGCTTGCTTTACTCAAACAAGAAGAACAGGTTGTTCCTAAAAGTCCAGGACTGACCTTTTTTTATTTACTACGTGTTAACAGTGGATGATCTATCATCTAACCTGTAAGGTTAGAACAGCTGATCTAACTTCTATCGTCACTGTAAACATTTCACAAACTTCCAGATAGGTGTTTTTTTGGCAAGAGTTGACGCATCTGTCTTATGACAGTAGTTAATCACTTTAGACAGAGCAAGAAAAATCCCAAAGAAAATGTGGTTGTCTTTTTTTGTGATAGCCTAAAGCAACAATAATACGTTTCATGCAACTATGTACTGTATATGACTTTACAGTAGATGCGATCATATCACCTTTAATTTTCATACGGGAAGGGATTGAACAAGAAGTCACACCAAACAATCTATTTCATTCAACAGTCTGAAGAAGGAGCCCCATTTAAAAATGGGAGGGGGTAATTCTGCTTAGCCTTACATGATTATTTTCAACCTTCATCCTTCTATTGCCCTCTTTTTTGGGGGGGCTGTAATCTCCCATTTGCTTTTAGTTTGGAATCTCTGCTAGCTCAGATTAGCAGAGATAAGGAAATAGCCCAGCCCCAAGACAGAATCCTGCACCTCTCACTTTTAGAATTTGTGCATAACAATAGCAAACTTTAGCCCCTGGTCGCTCACTCCTGACCAGAGAAGTCAACTGCTTTTGTCCAAAGCATATGCCATATTTTTTTTTTATCTCAGTAATGCATGGTATGTCAATATTTTCTCCATACAGAAATCAGGGTGGTGGAGGGGAAACTGAGGCTGAGACACAGCTGCTTGCCTGAGTTCAGCGAGTGAGATCATATCAGGGAAGAGATTTGAATTCAAGAACTGATCACATTCATTCAGTTCACAAGCTGCCCAATAACAATACCTCTCTGGGCGTTGTACAAGACAATTGGGCCCCATCTGCAATATACATTAAAGGCAGGATCATGCCACTTTAAACCACGCGGCTGAAGAATCAATCCCTCTTCACAGGGAACTCTGGGAATTGTAGCTCTGTGAGTTGAATAGGGGTCTTCTAACAACGCTTAGGATCCTGAACAAATTACAGTTCCCGTGAAAAAAGGTAGGATCCTGCTTTAAATGTATAGGGCATATAGGGCATTAGATCCAAAAGTTTCAAGATATGAACAGATACCACGGTTTCAATCAAATGACACACAGAAGCCAAAACTGTGGTTAGGTTTGCACACTTCCATAGACAGAAATGCACAACCCCTCCGTAGATCACTATCAGATGCCTCAATCTCATCCAAACACATTTCTTGCACCTAGGCTCCTGATTCACTAGGGAACCTGCAAGCATCAACTGTCTCCGGATACATGCTGAATCCAGACAGGAGTTTCAGTACAAGAGGAAAAGGATTGTGGCGAAGACACCTTGATATGATATGACAAGAGACACAATGGACTGCAAACTGCAATGCCAAATGCACTCACTTACTGAAACACGAGAAAGAACCACCCAACTAGCTTAGGGAAAGGAATGGCAGTCAAAAACAGAAATAGTACAGCAGGAACGATCCAGTGTTGCGCATTAAATTAATGAAGTCATAACTCAAAGAGAATTTATGATGCAGTTAACCCTATCCTGTAGAAATAATCACACGGCAACTATAAAAGTTCTAAGTCCATTGATATATCTGCTTCTTTCTTTGCCAAATAAGATTGTCTTCCATAAACACGGTTTTAACAATGAGTCCGTAAGCGACTGTGGAGGCCAATTCTGGATCCACACGTCCTTCCACAGTGGAGACATTGGTTTCTGGGCAGGAGTTGATTATGGTGAGGGTTTGCCAAGTGTGTTTGTCCCTTGCGTCCTGAGTTCGAGTGTCTTCAAAACCCATGACACCTTTGGTAAAAGCTGTTCTCCAATTGAGGCACTCGCAGGCTAGTGTTTCCCAGTTGTCAGTGCTTATACTACATTTTTAAAAAATATGCCTTGAGACAGTCTTTAAACCTCTTTTGTTGACCGCCAGCATTACGTTTTCCATTTTAATATAGCTATGGTATATCTGGTTATACAAGAGGCAAAGACCAACTGGTGCACGTCCAATCGATGCACATATCGTCTCAAGCCCTTAAAACAGCAAAAACAGCCCTAAGAGAGCCCAGAAAGGGCGGAAAATGTGCTTAGTAATCCCACGAACCTTTGCAAGTGCAACCCCAGGAGGCCCGGCACTAACTGTTGTGTTCACAGGCTTCTCTGATCATGTTTCAAATATATGTGTTTTCATGTAAATGTACAGCGCCCCGGAACGTAACCCCCACGTAAACTGGGAGTTGCCTGATATGTTGGAATGAATTAAATTAGCTACATTTGTTATGAGGTGTCGTCATTAAGTTTAAAGTGCAGTTGCACATATGGATAATGCTAATAATAAACAATGCTAAATAATGCTAAACAATAATAAATAATGCTAATAATAAACTTGAGAGTCCCATGGACTGCAAAGAAGATCAAACCTCTCCATTCTGAAGGAAATCAGCCCTGAGTGCTCACTGGAAGGACAGATCCTGAAGCTGAGGCTCCAATACTTTGGCCACCTCATGAGAAGAGAAGACTCCCTGGAGAAGACCCTGATGTTGGGAAAGATGGAGGGCACAAGGAGAAGGGGACGACGGAGGACGAGATGGTTGGAGAGTGTTCTCGAAGCTACAAACATGAGTTTGACCAAACTGCGGGAGGCAGTGGAAGACAGGAGTGCCTGGCGTGCTCTGGTCCATGGGGTCACAAAGAGTCGGACACGACTAAACGACTAAACAACAACAATAATAAACACGTGTACATGTCACCAGAAAGCTCTCCCGCTCTAGCCATATTGAATCACACCAAAGCAGCAGAACGACGCAGCAACACAACACAAGAAGCACGGCAAAGAAGCTGCAGGGAAGGAACACAAGACTGGAGAATATCCATGGGGATCGTGGCCAATGGCCAGTGCTTGATCATAAATAAATACGCATGTGCTTTCCCCCCCTCAAGGAACTCTTGGTTGCCTGCAGCTTCCTGAGACAAATACCTATATCTTTAGATGCAGAAATGTTATACAAGCAGCTCAGGAGAATCGTTTGTGGAAAGCAGGGGGGATAAAAATCAATCATTTTTAAAATAAAAAAACCCAACAGATTTTTTTAAAATTTAAAACGTTTTTTTGTTTTTGTTTTTAAATCAGATTTTTAAAATAAAATGCTTTTGGGGGAAAAATCTTTCTAAAGATAGTTTTCTATTTAAGTTACATTATAGTCCAAAGGCTATTCATCAGGAGATAAAGATGTGTGCTAAAACTCAGTCTAAGTTGGTTTAAAAAAAAAAAAGTTTAACCACATCAGTTAACAAACATTGATACATATTCTATAATGTTATTTGCTTTAGTTGTTTAAATTGTTATTAAGGAAATGATTATTTTTCTCCTGCCAATAAAGTACTGCTGCCACCCACTGTTACCGGCGCTGCGCTGCACGGCTGCCCACTTCCGGGTCAGAGGAGCACCGGAAATAGCTTGTGCGCATGCGCAAGCGTTATTTGCGCATGTGCAAGCATTATTTCCGGTGCACATCCAGGTCAGAGGAGGCCCGTGCACATGCACACAAGCTATTTCCGGTGTTCCTCCGACCCAGAAGTGCGCTGGAAATACTGTGTATGGACACGCGCTCCCCCACCCTCCGGCCCGCCACGCGATCGGTGCTGGAGACACCGGCCCAGTTTGCTGACCCCTGACCTAGAAGGTAATTGGCAAATTCAGGCAGCTACATTGCTTTCATTAACTCCTTGTTAGGGTTACAGCACCTTCCTTTAATTTAACCTCCAGATGTTGCATGTCAGTGTTTTCAGAGGGATATATTTTCAACAGAGCATTTTCAAAGGGAAGAATTCTTCTGAATTGCACACCTACTATTTGGAAGCTGACAACATAAATGGTTTCTTAGACGGATAATGATGCCCTGGAAAGATAAGGGTACAGCTCCAATGTAAAGAGAAAGAAGGTTCTTTTCATCATATATGGTGGTCTTGTAGTAAGCTTAAAGCTTACTGGGAAATGATATATAATGAATTGAAAAAGATGTTTAAAATAATGTTTCTAAAAAAAACCCTGAACCTTTCTTTTTGGGAATTATAGGGACAGAACTACCCAAACTGTACAGAAATTTATACATGTATGCAACTATAGCGACAAGAACGTTATCCAAAAATGGAAAGAAAAAGTCCCGGTGAAAGAAGAATGCATACAAAAACTTGTGGAATATGCAGAAATGGCGAAACTTACCGAAAAAAAATAGAAATCAAGATAACAAACTTTTTATAAAAGAATGGAAATGGTTTGTTGAATATTTATGAATAAACTGTAAACAGATAAGAACATTGGCAGGATTATTGTAATAACCTGCAGTTTTAAAAGAGCATATTTAAAGTAGATGAATAAATGAGTAAATTAAGTTAAAATGGAATATGCAGAATTTTTTTTTTAATTAAGGAACCGCAGAAAGGATGAAGGAAGTCGAGTTTTGAAATGTTAACATGATTGCAAAATCACTGAAATGTATAAAACTGAAAATCATAAATAAAATAATAATGAAGATTGGGGGGGGAGAGATAAGGGCACAGCTCCGTTTAATCAATGGATATAACCACACTTGCAACTTATGAACGGATTGCTTGTAGATAACGTAGACTTTGCGTGGAGAAATATAATGATATCTGGAATGCATTTATACAAAATACAATAGATTATAAATATATATGTATTTGGAAAAGAATAACACCTATGTATTAGATAAGCATATACAGGACGCGGGTGGTGCTGTGGGTTAAACCACAGAGCCTAGGGCTTGCCGATCATAAGGTCGGCGGTTCGAATCCCTGTGATGGGGTGAGCTCCTGTTGCTCGGTCCCTGCTCCTGCCCACCTAGCAGTTCGAAAGCACGTCAAAGTGCAAGTAGATAAATAGGTACCGCTCCGGCGGGAAGGTAAACGGCATTTCCGTGTGCTGCTCTGGTTCACCAGAAGCGGCTTAGTCATGCTGGCCACATGACCTGGAAGCTGTACGCCGGCTCCCTCGGCCTATAAAGCGAGATGAGCGCCGCAACCCCAGAGTCGTCCATGACTGGATCTGATGGTCAGGGGTCCCTTTACCTTAACTAGATAAGTATATATGGAAATGGAATTGTTAACTCTTATAATGTTATAACATACCTTTTGGGGGTTTTCCACTTTTTATTTTAATTGTATGTTGTTCAGTTAAACTTTTTTATTATTAAAAAATTCTTTTTATTAAAAAAATTAGTAAAAATTTTTATTTAAAAAATTATTGAAAATTATTATTAAAATACTAATTAAAAGAACTCCAATTCCCACCAGGCCCAACCACCATGAACAAGCACAAGAGATTCTGGGAGTTGGAGTCCGTCATCATCTTTAACTTTAACTTTACATTTACCGTATTTTTCGCTCTATAAGACGCACCAGACCATAAGACGCACCTAGTTTTTGGAGGAGGGAAACAAGAAAAAAAATATTCTGAATCTCAGAAGCCAGAACAGAAAGAGGGATCGCTGCGCAGCGAAAGCAGCAATCCCTCTTGATGTTCTGGCTTCTGGGATAGCTGCGCAGCCTGCATTCGCTCCATAAGATGTACACACATTTCCCCTTACTTTTTAGGAGGGAAAAAGTGAGTCTTATAGAGCAAAAAATACGGTACTTCTAGTAATAGCACCCGCACTGGTACATGTTCACAGTTGCCTGACGGTATTAAATCAGCTATTGCTGAAGGACCCAGTTCTGTTAGTTGCACACAGGAACAGCAAGAGCGGTTCTGGGATGCAGAGAAATGAACTGTAAGCCCTGGCAGGGCAGAAATAGCTCTGCTGGATCAAAGGTCTAACTGGCTCAGCATCCTGTTTCCTACAGCAAGCCAGCCAGCCACTTCCAGGAAGTCCACAAGCAGGACTTGAACCTGGAACCTTGGCGCTCCATGTAGCCCATGACACACTGGTCCTCCCTACATTTAGTCTCACGCCCGTTGAAAGCCATCTAAGCTAGGCTAGCAGCTGGCAAGAGGCCTTGCGGTAGTTTTGATAAGATCCTGGTAATTAAACACAGCATCCTCCCGTGCCTTCTGTAGAGATGTAAAAAGATACACAGAAACTGACATGACAATGGGAGGAGGAGGAAACACTGAAATACCTAAGCAGCTTATCTGCTACCAGGAGGAGAGCGGAATCAGCCCCAAGGAAAACAGAAGGGCACCGTAAAGCAACACAAAGTTCATGGGGACATATGCCCACAAGGGCAGAAATCTACACAACCCAGAGTGGTGTGTGGGATACAGTTGTTGGTTAAAAAAAGAAGTATTCCTAAGAGCAAACAGAGGAAGAGAGCATTTGCACAGGAAACTCGCTTGACAGGCAAGAAAAAAGCGTGTGACATCCTCTTTCTCTCTCTCTCTCAAACTCCCTGCCTTAGATATAAAAGCACCCAAGCCCACGATACAGAATACAGTGGTAATAATAATAATAATAATAATAATAATAATAATAATAATTTATTATTTGTACCCCGCCCATCTGGCTGTGTTTCCCCAGCCACTCTGGGCGGCTTCCAACAGAGATGTAAAATACACTAAAATGTCACATATTAAAAACTTCCCTGAACAGGGCTGCCTTCAGATGTTTTCTGAATGTCAGGTAGTTGTCCATCGCCTTGACATCCGATGGGAGGGCATTCCACAGGGCGGGCGCCACCACTGAGAAGGCCCTCTGCCTGGTCCCCTGTAACTTGGCCTCTCGCAGTGAGGGAACCGCCAGAAGGCCCTCGGAGCTGGACCTCAGTGTCCGGGCAGGACGATGGGGGAGGAGACGCTCCTTCAGATATACTGGACCGAGGCCGTTTAGGGCTTTAAAGGTCAGCACCAACACTTTGAATTGTGCTCGGAAACGTACCTCGTGTTAAGTACTTAATTCGTTCCGGAGGTCCGTACTTAACCTGAAACTGTTCTTAACCTGAAGCACCACTTTAGCTAATGGTGCCTCCTGCTGCTGCCGCGCCGCCGGAGCACGATTTCTGTTCTTATCCTGAAGCAAAGTTCTTAACCTGAAGCACTATTTCTGGGTTAGTGGAGTCTGTAACCTGAAGGGTATGTAACCCGAGGTACCACTGTAACACCAAGGGTGTAATTGTGGGGACCCAGGGCAGTTGCTTCCTCCATGTGTTTCAGGCCCTCTACTGATTATTCCTCAGGACCTTGGGCCCTCCAGATGTTCACAGAATTGTAGAGTTTGAAGGGACCTCGAGGGTCATCCAACCCCCTGCCATGCGGGAATATTTCATGCAATGTGGGGCTCAAACCCACAACCCTGAGATTAAGAGTCGCATTCTCTGCCAACTGAGCTAGCCTGGGCAGTTGCTGAACAACAAGGGGGCAGGAAAGAGAGAAAGGGGAAAAGCTGGCCACACGCAGGGCCTCTCTCTGGTCATGTTCCTGCTTTGCCCCAACTGCTGGGGGAAGTGGAGGGACCCAATTCGTATTAAAAGGCTGCCTGCCCTCACCATTCGCTCTTCCTTGCTCCCCTCCAAAACTGAATCTCGACTTCCCTCCCCACGGCTTACGGGTTTCTACTTTGCTTAAGTTTTATCAAGCATGGCAAGAGTATTGTTAGCCCAGAAATGGAAACAAGAAGAAATTTCAACCAAAGAAGAATGGCAGATGAAATTAATGGACTATGCAGAATTGGGCAAAATGACAGGAAGGATTCGAAACCTGCGGGACCAGAGATTTACAGAAGACTGGAAGAAGTATACGAATTATTTGAAGAGCAACTGTAATCAACAAATTACGCTAGTAGGACTACAAGACATTTTGTAAGGAGAAATATACAAAGTGTTACAAAGTAGAAAAAGACAGAGATATTGGTTATGAGTTTGAAATCTAATAGGGAAGATAAGAAATGCATACTGAGAGATTAGATGTAAAAGTATGTTTAATTACTGTTGAAAATGATATGTTTAAAAAAAACTAATAAAAATATATTTTAAAAAAAGTTTTATCAAGCACGTCAGGGGTAGAGAAGAGAGCAGCCTTGAATATTTTGGAAGAGCCGTGTCTCTCCAGTCAACGTTGCCAGTTCGATCCTGGGTGGGCGCAGAAGGGGAGAATCAGAAGTGCGCAGGGAGGCAGAAACGCTGGAAGGGGGAAACCGCACCAGGAAGTCGGCGCTCTTGGGCACCGCGAGGTTTGCGCGCGCGCGCTGCAAAGAGGCGCAAGCCGATTCGAGGGCTGACTGCCCAAACGGGAGGCTTAAATGCAAATAAAAACGCCACGGAGTTCCCACGTCACAGGGAAACGGGCCGGCGCCCCCAGGATCCGCAGGGAGAGGGGCATCGCCAAGCAGCTTCTTTGCGTCTCCAAGTCCTCTCCAAGAACCATCCCCGGGCAGCGCGCATCAAGAGACAGCGCGCCTCTGAGCTCGTGCAGAGTGCCCTTCCTTCCCACTCAGCCATCACCGACAGGTGTCCCACCACCCTTCCGGCAACCAAGTCGCCGTCCTTACCTTGGATGTCGTTGGCCAGCGCTTTCCAGGTGGGGGCGAAGTGGATGCAGTGGCCGCACCAGGACGCGTAAAACTCGACCACCCAGGCGCTGCTGGAGTTGAAGATGCTGCGCTCCAGGGTGTCCGCCGAGAGCACCACCAGCGGGTCGTCGGGAGTGTAGAGGCCGGCGCCGAGCGCCCCGGGCACGGGCAGCAGCAGCAGCAGCAGCCACAGCCGGAAGGAGGAGGCGGCGGCGAGCAAGGCGCCGGCAGCGGGCAGCCCCGGCCGGGCCCGGGAGAGCCGCTTGGGCATGGTGAGCAGCGAGACGCGAGGAAGGGCACGATGCGGCGCACGGCCAGGAGCCCGTCCAGTGCCCAGTGCCCGCCGCCCGGCCGACAAGTCCGTCGGCCTCTCGCCGGAGGAGGAGGAGGAGGAGCCGCGGGCGGAGCACGGCCAGCCAGCGCCGCCTCCGCGCCGCCCAACCGCCCGGAGAACCGCCCCGGCGCAGCGCACGTGCGGAGGCCCCAAGGCGCACGGCCGGCCTCCGGCGCCGCCTCCCTCGCCGCGCCTGCGAGGCGAGACCGGGGCGAAGCGCGCGGAGAGAAATCCCATAGGCTAAAGCGGGCTGGCTCCCGCGTAAAGCGGGCGGGTGATCGGACTGGCGAGCGGAGGGGAAATGAAAGCGAGCTCGAGAAGAAACGAGGGAAAACGCAGAATTCAGGGCCCCCTATTACTTACGGGGTTTTAAATTATGGTGCTGGAGGAGACTCTTGAGAGTCCCATGGACTGCAAGAAGATCAAATCTATCCATTCTGAAGGAAATCAGCCCTGAGTGCTCACTGGAAGGACAGATCCTGAAGCTGAGGCTCCAGTACTTTGGCCAGAAGAGAAGACTCCCTGGAAAAGACCCTGATGTTGGGAAAGATGGAGGGCCCAAGGAGAAGGGGACGGCAGAGGACGAGATAATAATAATAATAATTTATTATTATAGATGGTGGGACAGTGTTCTCGAAGCTACCAGCATGAGTCTGACCAAACTGCGGGAGGCAGTGGAAGACAGGAGTGCCTGGCGTGCTCTGGTCCGTGGGGTCACGAAGAGTCGGACACGACTAAACGACTAAACAACAACAATTATGGGACGGGTAGCTCCTCTGGTAGTGGAGGACATGTTAGGCTCCTTGGGGGTCGTTTTTGTCCACCTTTGGTCCCCACCCTGCACTCAGCTCCTGTGGCTCCTAGGAGCTGGGAAATGGCTTTGACTGACGGATGAAGCAGGTGATGGTAGCGATGGGTATTAAACCCGGTGTGAGATATGGACTTGCCCAGCATGCAAAGACAGATTCGGGCAGATTGAGTGCACAAGACCAATAGAGGGTTCAACAATCAAGAGGGCAGTTTTTGCACATGCTGTAGACCGTGCAGTGGTTCTCAGCCTGTGGGTCCCCAGATGTTGGACCACAACTCCCATCATCCCTGAGCTCTGGCCTTGCTAGCTAGAGGTGAAGGGAGTTGTAGTCCCAAAACATCTGGGGACCCACAAGTTGAGAAAGGCTGCTTGGGGGGCAGGTGGGGTTCCTCCACCTGGGAAGGCAGCCCATCTAGGAGAAGGACAACTCTGATCGTAAACCTCTACTGCCTTGCGGGATATCTGGAGAAGAAAAGACTAAGCAGTAAACGCAACACAGGTCTGGTGTGGAGTCCCTAAAATGGGTCAGTGATGCCTTGTACACCTCCTTCCAGCAGCTCCTGCAGCCAAGCTGGTGCCAGTCCTATTGTTCTGCTTTCCGTTGGACCACATCAGTGAGGCCGAGAGGTCTTGTCGTCTGGACAGCCCAGGAGGACCTGCATATGCTTTTGCACCAGGGAGGTCACTTTGATGCTTCACCCCCAAAGGTGACCTGTATTGTCTCTTGAGACAGACAGGTGCCAACAGCTTGCTTTACTTTTCTTCTTTTTGCTATTTTGCAAGTCCTGTCCACCTTTTTCTACAGCTTACCTGAGCTGCACCTGTGTGGTTAACTGATGCTGTTGTAGGCCAAACTATAGTCATCTCCTGTGCTTGCCTTACTGGTCCATAGCTCCAGAATAAAAACCAAGCAGGTATAAAGTATCTGTCTCTTGGTTGCAAGGGACAAAACACAGTCTATTTGTTCTTGTTGCTCTCTTATCCCTCCCATGGGAATATACACTGGACAGGATCCAACTGCATAGTTTAAAGTACATCACAGTGCTTCCCTCTCTGCAGAGCATGATGTACTTTTTGCCCCAGCAGTAGATTTGTTCCGTACTTTCCTTACCTAACAGATGTAGGGAAACTAGGGCCCCCAGATGTTACTGAACTACAACTCCCATCAGCTTTGGCCCTTGATTGTTCTCTTTAGGGCTGGTGGGAGTTGTTGTTCAGCAACTGCCCAGGTTAGCTCAGTTGGTAGAGAATGCGACTCTTCATCTCAGGGTTGTCGGTTTGAGCCCCACATTGCATGAAATATTCCCACATTGCAGGGGGTTGGAGTGGATGACCCTCAGGGTCCCTTCCAACTGTACAATTCTGTGAACATCTGGGGGGTCCAAGGTCCTGAGGAATAATCAGTAGAGGGCCTGAAACACATGGAGGAAGCAACTGCCCTGGGTCCCCACAATCACCCTTGGCATTATTCTGTATCGTAGGCTTGGGTACTTTTATACCTAGGGCAGGGAGTGAGAGAGAGAAAGAGGAGCTGCTTTCTGGGAAGTCACACCTGGTCTGAGAGCCGTCCTGTCTAGTCTCATGGCTGAGCAACGCTTCTTTCTTGCCTGTCAAGCAAGTTTCCTGTGCAAATACTCTCTTCCTCTTTCTCCCAGGGGAGCGCCAGGGCTGGCTGCTTATTTTGCAGTACAGTGATACCTTGGTTTACAACCATAATACGTTCCGGAGGTCCAGTTATAAACCAAAACAGGTTGTAACCCAAGGCGTGCTTTCGTCAATGCGGCTTCAAAAAAAAAAAAGGGGTTGTAATCCCCCAAAAAAGGGACACACACTTCAGGGTTTGACGTGGTTGTAATCCAAAATGGTTGCAAACGAAGGTACCACTGTATGTTGCTTGTATTCTTGTATTCCACACTGAGAGCCAGTGTGGTGTAGTGGTTAAGAGCAGTAGTCTTGTAATCTGGGGAACCAGGTTCAAGTCTCCACTCCTCCACATGCAGCTGCTGGGTGACCTTGGGCTAGGCACACTTCTTTGAAGTCTCTCAGCCCCACTCACCTCACAGAGTGTTTGTTGTGGGGGAGGAAGGGAAAGGAGAATGTTAGCCGCTTTGAGACTCCTGAAGGGGAGTGAAAGGCAGGATATCAAATCCAAACTCTTCTGATGATGATGATGATGATGATGATTGACTCTTACAAATGTCGCTGGAGACACCCTCCCCACAAGAACACAGATACAGGGAAATCCTTTGAATAATCATCCCCAGACACAAGCTACAGTGTAAGGAAGAGGGCCTTCTCGGTAGTGGTGCCCGCCCCTCCGATCAGATGTCAAGGAAATAAACAACTATCTGACTTTTAGAAGACATCTGAAGGCAGCCCTGTTTAGGGAGGTTTTTAATGTTTGATGTTTTGTTGTATTTTTAATATTTTGTTGGAAGACACCCAGAATAATTTATTGTTATTATTCTTACAGTGGTACCTCTGGTTACGAACTTCATTCATTCTGGAGGTCCGTTCTTTACCCCAAACCATTCTTAACGTGAGCCATGCTTTCGCTAATGGGGCCTCCTGCTGCCGCCACGCCGCTGGCACGCAACTTCCGCTTGCATCCTGGGGCAAAGTTCGCAAGCAGGAGCATCTACTTCCAGGTTAGCAGAGCTCGTTACCCAAAACGTTCGTAGGGAGGACAGTACATAAGCCGAGGTTCCACTGTAGTATTATTATTATTACTACTACTACAGTGGTACCTCGGGATGCGAACGGGATAGAGCCCCGTTCACATCCTGAACAGAATGTAAGACGTGACTGTGTGTGTGCAGGTCGCGTTTTGCTACTTCCGCGCATGCGCGTGATGTCATTTTGAGCTCATGCTCGAGTGGCAAAACCTGGACGTAACGCGCTCCATTACTTCCAGGTCACCCGAAAATACTTATCCTGAAGCATATTTATCCCAAGGTATGACTGTACAGTGGTACCTCAGGTTAAGTACTTAATTCGTTCCGGAGGTCCGTACTTAACCTGAAACTGTTCTTAACCTGAAGCACCACTTTAGCTAATGGGGCCTCCTGCTGCTGCTGCACCACCGGAGCACAATTTCTGTTCTCATCCTGAAGCAAAGTTCTTAACCTGAAGCACTATTTCTGGGTTAGCGGAGTCTGTAACCTGAAGTGTATGTAACCTGAGATACCACTGTACTACTACTACTACTACTACTGTAGTTTTTTCCCCTTTGTGGTCCAGGCCAAACCCCTTGGAGGTTGGGACCTTGTAAAGTGTGCACCCCACCCCCCACACTCCCTATTCCTGGGTTTTGCTTGCCACGGACTGGGTGTGGGGTAGGTGTCAATCATGGGCTCTGAGGATAACATGCTCAGAAAGGGTACCTGTTGTACATACTTGAAAGGAGACCGCAGCCCACAGCATTATTTTTGCAACATTCAGTTGTTTCCCCCAATGGGCAAGACGCTGCCAGCCTCAGCCCCTTATGTTCCCTTCTCCACTTCTATGATCTGCAATGCATGGATAATGCTTCTGGCCTACTTTACAATACTGTTGTAGCATCGTGAAGGCGAAGCTCTTTCAGCACTCTATACAGTGGTACCTCAGGTTAAGAACTTAATTCGTTCTGGAGGTCCGTTCTTAACCTGAAACTGTTCCTAACCTGAGGCACCACTTTAGCTAATGGGGCCTCCCGCTGCTGCTGCGCTGCTACCGTGCAATTTCTGTTCTCATCCTGAGGTAAAGTTCTTAACCCGAGGTACTATTTCTGGGTTAGTGGAGTCTGTAACCTGAAGCGTCTGTAACCTGAAGCATATGTAACCCAAGGTACCACTGTATATGGACTATATCAGTGGTAAGCATTATTATTATTTTGGAGTGAAGCACAAAAAAGACTCATGATTGGGTTTACTCATTCAAAGATCACTTTAAGTGCAACTGCTGTTTCTCATTGGCTTCTGCTGGCTGGCAGCATCTGCTGCCCATAATCCACTTCATGGCAGTCTGCAGCACACCTGGGCAACATTCCAGGTGGACAGTTAAAGTTTTTTACTTTCCCACTGCAGCTGGCCATGCCCATGCAACAATCTAGCTGACAGCAATACCAGAGACTGTATGTTTTTCAGAGTGAAACAAAACACAATGGGCACAGAACTCCATGTTATATTTAAAATAAGCTTTACCTCCGCTTTCGACTCCATCCCTAGAGATAGGCTATGGCAGAAGCTTAGTTACACCAACATAGATAAGAGGCTCCTCCACCTTCTTATGGAAATTCACAATGATATATCGGCCAGAGTAAAATTTGGCCCTCTGGGAGCCCTTTCTGATTCTTTCCCTCTGAATAAAGGGGTCAAACAGGGCTGCCTCTTGGCTCCTTTTCTATTTAATTTCTACATCAATGACATCGTTACAACCATGAAGGCCCTAAACCAATCTGCCCCCTCTCTACAACAGCTCAAGATCCCCATATTACTCTACGCGGACGACATGGTGATACTGTCTTTAACCAAGCAGGGCTTAAACAACATGCTCAGAGGGCTCATGACATATTGTGATACCAACTCCCTCAAAATCAATTTCGCCAAAACCAAAATTCTTACTTTTGGCACGAAAACTCGGAAGCCATTCTGGAATTTTGAGGGCCACTCTATTGAATATTGTTCAGCATTCAAGTATTTGGGTATCACTTTTCAGTATGGGCTTAGCTGGTCAGCTCACCTAAATATGTCCATCCTGGCTGCCCGTAGAACCATCAAAGCCTTGGAGAAATTCTTCTATGCAAAAGGCGGCCAGTTGGTTTCACCAATCAGAAAAGCATTTATCAGCAAAGTCCTCCCGATGCTACTATATGGGGTTGAAATCTGGGGGGTGGAATTTAAAAACACTACAACGGCTCGAGATTCTACAAAACTCCTTTGCACGAAAGGTACTGGGTCTCCCCAAGGGCTCGGTTGCTGCACAGTTAAGAACAGAACTGGGCCTCCCCTCCATTGTTGCGAGAGCCCACATTAGAATTATTAGTTTTTATTGTAAATTAATCAAAGCCCCAGGTTCCCTTTTAGCCAGGCAAGCCTTTTTAACTAGTTCTCATAGCAATAAATGGTCCAAGGCCATGGAGACTATTACTGCACGCTACTCCCTCCCAGATTTTGACACGCTGTCAGCTTGGGATCAACATAAAATCCGGGCCTGGATTCTTACTAGAGACGAGGCCATGGACCGGGCACAGTCCACCACAGCTCACCTCTCCATGTGGCTCCCTAAAGTGAAAGTGGTAAGATCACTTGCCAACTACTTGATAGACCTGACGGAGCCCAATTTGAGAAGAGCGTTCACCATGGCCCGTTTCCATTCTATACCCACAGTCTTCCTGCAGGGGATTTACTCTAAGACCCCTATTACTCAGCGTCTATGTCCATGCACAATGAATGAAGTAGAGGACTTCATACATTTCTTTTTCTACTGCCCTATTTATGAGCTAATAAGAACTAAGCTCCTCCTCTTGATCCCGTCCACCATCACATCTAAGGAAGACTGTTTGAAATCGCTTCTTGTGGACGCAAATCCCCAAGTTACACGTGGGGTGGCAACCTTAATAGTGCAGGCCTTGAAACTCAGGGCTACTCTGACGGGGTAGTGTGTCCTAGACCTGGACCTGTCTTAATTCTTTTATTACCTTTTAACCTAATGTCCCGAGCCTATTTTGGGGCCATTATATGCTTTATATACATTCGCAGTAATATCGCTTTGAATTTTGTTTGGTTGTTGGTCTCTAGCATTTTTTTTTTTTATCCTGCTATGGCTGTATGCTAATGCAATAAAGGTTTGATTGATTGAAAATAAGCTTTGCTCACCTGAACACATTAGAAGAATGTATTCAGTTAGAGGGACGCGGGTGGCGCTGTGGGTAAAACCTCAGTGCCTAGGACTTGCCGATCGCATGGTAGGCAGTTCGAATCCCCGCGGCAGGGTGAGCTCCTGTCGTTCGGTCCCAGCTCCTGCCCACCTAGCAGTTTGAAAGCACTCTTAAGTGCAAGTAGATAATAATAATAATAATAATAATAATAATAATAATAATAATAATTTATTTGTACCCCTCCCATCTGGCTGGGTTTCCCCAGCCACTCTGGGTGGCTTCCATAGAAACCAAAAATACAATAAAATATCACAGATTAAAAACTTCCCTTAAGATGTCTTCTAAATGTTAGGTAGTTGTTTATCTCTTTGACATCTGGTGGGAGGGCGTTCCACAGGGCAGGCGCCACCACCGAGAAGGCCCTCTGCCTGGTTCCCTGTAGCTTTGCTTCTCGCAATGAGGGAACTGCCAGAAGGCCCTCGGCGCTGGACCTCAGCGTCCGGGCAGAACAATGGGGGTGGAGACGCTCCTTCAGGTACCGCTTTATAGCGGGAAGGTAAACGGCGTTTCCGTGTGCTGCACTGGAGCTGGCTCACCAGCTGCAGCTTCATCACGCTGGCTATGTGACCCGGAAGTGTCTCCGGACAGCGCCGGCTCACGGCCTCTAGAGCGAGATGAGCACGCAACCCTAGAGTCAGATACAACTGGCCCGTACGGGCAGGGGTACCTTTACCTTTACCTTTATTCAGTTTGGATTTGATATCCCACTTTATCACTACCCTAAGGAGTCTCAAAGCGGCCAACAATCTCCTTTCCCTTCCTCCACCACAACAATCACTCTGTGAGGTGAGTGGGGCTGAGAGACTTCAGAGAAGTGTGACTAGCCCAAGGTCACCCAGCATGTAGAGGAGCAGGGAAGCGAACCCGGTTCACCAGATTACGAGTCCACTGCTCTTAACCACTACACCACACTCCAGCCAGAGGTGCATTTAGGGCAGCGCGACTGGTTCCCCCACACAGGGTGCCAAGCTGAGGGGGTTGCCACGGGGCACCACAACTATGGGGATGCACAGAATGGAAGGCAGAGGGCCCCAAATTTTGGCCGCTGGAATTTGAAAGATCCAAGTCTGTCCCTGCTCCAGCCTCGCCCCAACGACAAGCTTTACTTACAGGGAGTGCTGCTTGTTTAAAAGTTGCTTCCAAATTGCCTTGTATCAGAAGCCGGAAACCTTCAGCCATCCAGATGTCGCTGGAATTCCAGCTTCCATCAACAGATGGTCGGGGATGATGGGAGTTGGAGTCTAGAAACATCTGGAGGGCCAAAGTCCTCCATCCCTGTATGAAATGAACAGAATCTGAAGAAATCACTCACTGCGTATCCTCTAGACCAGGTTGCTCCTCCCACCCCACCCCCGGGCAAGATGGTTTGAGCACATTTCTAGGCCCAATTCGAAGTGTTGATTTTGACGTTGTTGTTGTTGTTGATTTGTTTAGTTGTGTCCACCTCTTCGTGACCCCATGGACCAGAGCACGCCAGGCACTCCTGAATTCCACTGCCTCCCGCAGTTTGGTCAAACTCAGGTTGGTAGCTTCGAGAACACTGTCCAGCCATCTCGTCCTCCGTCGTCCCCTTCTCCTTGTGCCCTCCAACTTTCCCAACATCAGGGTCTTCTCCAGGGAATCTTCTCTTCTCATGAGGTGGCCAAAGTATTGGAGCCTCAGCTTCAGGATCTGTCCTTCCAGTGAGCACTCAGGGCTGATTTCCTTCAGAGTGGATAGGTTTGATCTTCTTGCAGTCCATGGGGCTCTCAAGAGTCTCCTCCAGCACCATAATTCCAAAGCATCAATTCTTCGGCGATCAGCCTTCTTGATGGTCCAGCTCTCATTTCCATACATCACTACTGGGAAAACCATAGCTTTAACTATACGGACCTTTGTTGGCAAGGTGATGTCTCTGCTTTTAGAGATGCGGTCTAGGTTTGACCTATAAAGCCTTAAAGGGCTCAGGGACCACAAAACCTCAAGGAACACCTCTCCCCATACAAACAGATCTGGGACCTGAGATAATCATCTGAGACCCTTCTTTGTGTGCCTCCTCCACAAGAGGCCCAGAGATGGCAACAGAAGAATGGGCCTTCTCTGCAATGGCTCCCTATTTGTCAAGTGCTCTCCCCAGGGTGATAAATAACTTTCATGATACACCTTTAGGCACCAGGCAAAAGCATTCCTCTTCGACCAGACCTTTGGCTGATTGATATCCTATGTCCTTTTAAATGGGTTTGTGGGAGAGGGAGGTTATTGGTTTGGTTTGTCCTTGTTTTTATTATGTATTTCGTGTTTTTATTTTGCATTTTTATGCTGTCTTCCCGCTTGAGATCTTCGGATGAAGGGCAGAATACCAATTTAATGAAGAATAATATTAATAATAGCAACCATCACATGGTCCTTGAGGGTTCCTACATTCTTTAGACGTGTGCACACTATATTTTTTAAGCGCATTTGAAGCATATTTCCCCCCTCAGAGGATTCTCAGCACATTAAGGGATGCTGGGAATCATAACTGAGGAGTAAACAATGGTACTCAGAATTCTTTGAGGGAAAGAACATGCCTTAAATGTATAGTATGCATACAGCCTTGGGCCATATCTTTGCTAAACATTTCAAGCAGTAGCATACTACCTGAAATAGTCATGACTTCCCCCCCAAAGACTCTTGGGAAATGTAGTTTCTTAAAGGTGTTGAGCAGGCATAGGCAAACTCAGCCCTCCAGATGTTTTGGGACTACAACTCCCATCATCCCTAGCTAGCAGGACCAGTGGTCAGGGATGATGGGAGTTGTAGTCCGAAAACATCTGGAGGGCCGAGTTTGCTTAGGCCTGGTGTTGAGGATTGTTAAAGGTAAAGGTAAAGGTACCCCTGCCCGTACGGGCCAGTCTTGACAGACTCTGGGGTTGTGCGCCCATCTCACTTAAGAGGCCAGGGGCCAGCGCTGTCCGGAGACACTTCCGGGTCACGTGGCCAGCGTGACATCGCTGCTCTGGCGAGCCAGAGCCGCACACGGAAACGCCGTTTACCTTCCCGCTGGTAAGCGGTCCCTATTTATCTACTTGCACCCGGAGGTGCTTTCGAACTGCTAGGTTGGCAGGTGCTGGGACCGAGCAGCGGGAGCGCACCCCGCCGCAGGGATTCGAACCGCCGACCTTTCGATCGGCAAGCCCTAGGCGCTGAGGCTTTAACCCACAGCGCCACCTGCGTCCCTGAGGATTGTTAGGGGACCCTCTATTCCCCTCACAGAACTACAAATCCCAGGGTTCCCTGGGAAGAAGGATTGACTACAGTGGACGCTCGGGTCGCGAATGTGATCCATGAGGGATGCACGTTCGCAACCTGCAGCAGTGCGTCTGCGCATGCGCGTGTTGTAATTCGGCGCTTCTGTGCATGCACAAAGCGCGATTTAGTGTGAGCCCCAAAACCCGGAAGTAACCCATTCCGGTACTTCTGGGTTTCGGCGGTCCGTAACCCAAAAAAACACAACATGAAGTGTCTGTAAC
Organism: Podarcis cretensis; assembly: GCF_951804945.1. Lineage (NCBI taxonomy): Eukaryota > Metazoa > Chordata > Lepidosauria > Squamata > Lacertidae > Podarcis > Podarcis cretensis. The sequence continues at coordinate 95,355,971 of NC_137175.1, forward strand.
CCGAGGTATGACTGTATTCAGTTTGGGAATTGTAGCAACAAGCCACTGGGATCTGTGAGGCAACACATGACCAGGCCAAAAGGGTAAAGAGCAGCTCAAGGAAGCTAATAAAGTAAATTCCCAGAAGGAAGACAGCAAATTGTACCTGTCTGTCTCCAGTACATGATTACTTCCTTTACAGGAGGCAATGTTTTCCCAAAAATGCAGATGAGACACACATCAATGGAGCAATAATAATTTAAAAAAAGATTATTTCCCACCACTTATGCCGGAGGCAAAGATTTTTTTTTTTTTGCATAAGACAAATCACTGCTAATGAACGCAAGACTGAAAAGCTATGGCACATGTGAATAAGAATGAAGACAGCCAGCGCATCGACGGTGAGCAATTGAGGCCAAGGGCGCCTCGCAAGAAAATTACGGCCAAAGCATTAAGAATCAAAGGGCCTGACTCTTAAAACGTAAGGGTGCAAGCAGTTTCTGATCACTTTCATTTCGATGGGAGAACTAAATCAATGGGATCCCTTGCTCACTTCTGGCTGGATCATGTTCAACTCCTACGCCCTTTGCAAATTGTAGGGAGAACATCTAATATATATATATATATATATATATATATATATATATATATATATATATATATATCAGACCTCAATCTTACTGTATCAAAACCAAAAAATGGAGCTTTCTTGTATCCAGTTTCATTTTAATACTATATATATACACACAGACATATATATGGATTGATAGATATCAATCTTATTGTATCAAAACAAAAAAATGGAGCTTTCTTGTGTGTGTGTGTGTGTGTGTTTATATTATATTATATTATATTATATTATATTATATTATATTATATTATTATATTAAAATGAAACTGGGGGAAGAATACTTGGTGCACTTGATATAGCCTTCTGTGCGGGTGGCGCTGTGGGTTAAACCACAGAGCCTAGGACTTGCCAATCAGAAGGTTGGCAGTTTGAATCCCTGCGATGGGATGAGCTCCCATTGCTCGGTCCCTGCTCCTGCCAATCTAGCAGTTCGAAAGCACGTCAAGTGCAAGTAGATAAATAGGGACCGCCCCAGCGGGAAGGTAAACGGCGTTTCCGTGCGCTGCTCTGGTTCTCCAGAAGCTGCTTAGTCATGCTGGCCACATGACCCGGAAGCTGTCTGCAGACAAATGCCGGCTCCCTCGGCCTGTAGAGCGAGATGAGTGTGCAACCCCAGAGTCGTGTGCGACTGGACCTAACGGTCAGGGGTACCTTTACCTTTACAGCTTTAGTCTACATAGAAGGAGTTCAGTTCTTACAGCATGGTCATCTCAAGAGGAGCTTGTTCCCCACAGCAGTGCTGGAATCCAGACCACTTCTGCCTTCAGCCAGCCAACTAATTTCTTTTTGCTCTTTTTTCAGCCATTCCAAGCCCCAAACTCTTCTTGTGACATCACACCCAAACCCCCTGTTTCTGTTTCCACCTCAGGCCAGTGGGGAAGGACAGCTCCCTTGCATTGCAATGGCCCTCAATGGCCCTGCATTGTTCATTAATGGTCCTAACTTGGCCAGGTCCTTTTTGCATAGGCTAGCCCAAGAATTTCCCTGCAGCTGTTTCCCCCCTTTCATATCCCAAATAATCAAAAAACCTACCATTTGTTAATTTCTACTGTTCACTAAAAGACTCTGCTACCTTGTATCAGTAACATTATGATTAATGTGTTTCCGTCACGAAGCACATTTTCTCAGTATGCTTCAGCCACCCTTTACTAGGAGGGTGGTGTCCTTACTCTCTGTGTGCTGAATGTGGAAACAAAAATCCAGGGAGCCACCCAAGGTGTTTCTGAGTCAGAGGCAAAGGCTCAGTCAGTCTACGGTGGTGGAAAGAGCACTATTGTATTTGGTGTGGCTTTTAACTTGCTGGGCTTGTGGTGCCTCTGCCTTACCTTGTCTGTACCTTCCCACCCTCCCAAATCCTTAGCGTATGGTTATCATATGCATATAACTTATGGTTACCAGATGTCTCCGTTTCCCAGGCAAACTGAAACACAGCAATCTTTCGAAATTTGCACTTCTCCGAATTTCGCAATGCAGTTTTCCAGCCAAGTAATGTGCTAAAAAATGCATATAACTTATGGTTACCAGATGTCCCTGTTTCCCAGGGACAATCCCCGGATTTACAAAATCTGTCCCCGGACAAAATCCATCTCTGGAATGTCCCCAGATTTCATTTAATCCCCCCGGATTTATATTTTAAGTGTTGTAGATTTCTTAGTAGGGAATGAATGTTGCGTGATTGGTTCAATGGCACAAGACACATCATATGGGGACGTCCAGCGAGGCAAAATGGCGGGCGCCATGGCAGCGAGCAGTTCCTGAAGCCAGCCAGAGCCAAGTGTGCTACCAGGCTGGCTCTGGGCTGCTGAGACTGCCGCCGCTGCCACTGCCGAGGGGGAACCGGGCACGCCCGGTGTGTCAACTGGGGGAACCACTGACCCCTCCTGCGACCCAAATTGAGCCGGGAGCGAGAGCACCTGGCCAACTGCCCAGCAGCACTCCAGGGCCAGAAAAACTCTGGAGCTGATGCAGGGAGAAGGAGGAGAGGAGAAGGAGAAGGAAGAGGGAGAAAAAGGGGGAGCCCTGATCTTGCCGAGCTGCTGCCACCACTGAGGAGGAAAGGTAGGAGAGCACTGGGAGGGCAAGGACACGTGGCCGAGCCCAGGCCCGACCCGAGCCTACTCCACGATGGCTAGCGCTCCAAGAGAGCAGGCCGGGGCGCAGAGGAAGGCTGCGCAACAGAGGAGACCACAGAAGAGAAGATATTAGTTCTTATTTTAAAAAAACAAAAAATCTTTTTTTAATAACTTTTTTTCCTCTTTTCAAAAAAAAAAAAAGTGTCCCCAGATTCTTTGGAAAAAAAGATGGTAACCTTAATATAACTAGTTGAAAGTGTGCCTTCAAAATATTAGTGCAATTCACATGCAGATTAGTGTAAATAGCATGTGTTATCACTATCTTCTCCCTCTTCAGTCTTTGCAGGCTGAGTTAATATTTCTGTGGACTGAAAAAAGAAGGGGGGTGGGGTTGGGATTGTACAGATGCCAAGGTTTCAACCTGGCTGGGATCCAGTGCAGAACTATTAACTGATCTGCCACAAGCATTCAACATCCTCATTACCAGTGGTCACTGAGGTCATCAGACTTTACTCCTCCTCTCCCTGCCCTCCCAAGGTGGGCACAGGCGAATGAGGAAAAATTCTCACAAGCACAAACTCGACCCTGTGGGATAGATTTGTAACTGGACCCCCTGAAATATTCTCCCAGAATGTAGTGCAGGAACGAGGAAAGGAAAGAACCACCATCACAAATAGGAACTTCTGAGATTACGTGGACAATAATTACGACAATTAGCTGTAACAGAACTAGAAATAATTACTCTGGGGAATGAAGCATTGCTGACAAAGACGATGCAATTTATTAATTCAGAATTATGTAATAATTGGGCTCATCCAACCCAGATTTAGTTATGCTGAAACCCATCCCCTTCAATGGGTTGACGTGTGCCTAATTCTGTATTGGATACTAATCATTTTAACACCCCAAAGGTAAGAAATGCAATAGTCAACGCATATTGACCCTGCTAACCTTTTATTACCCATTAGACCCCCTCCCCCAATGAGGAATTGCATACAGAAGTACCAGTATGCTTAAATATGAGGGTCATCTCGTCATAGTGTTCAAACTGTAATCTGTCTGCCACCAACTCCTTCTCTGCCCACCCCAATCTTTCTCCTTGCCCCATTTGTCTCCTTGTCGTTCTGTCTCCTTGTCCAACAATGTTCCTTCTTCAGCCGCTTTAGAATGGAACTTGTCTTTGAGATGAGGAAGTTTTTGGCATTAATGTTGCAGTGTGGTGTAGTGGTTAAGAGCGGTGGACTCGTAATCTGGTGAACCGGATTCGATTCTATGCTCCTCCTCATGCAGCTGCTGGGTGACCTTGGGCTGATTACACTTCTCTGAAGTCTCTCAGCCTCACTCACCTCACAGAGTGTTTGTTGTGGGGGAGGAAGGGAAAGGAGAATGTTAGCCGCTTTGAGACTCCTTCGGGTAGTGATAAAGCGGGATATCAAATCCAAACTCTTCTTCTTCTCTTCTAAAGCATCTGTAGTCTTTGATCACATTGACTGTGGAATAACAAAGGCTTTTTTGAGGAGCCTTCGCTAAATCATAGAGGGAAGGAGGGTTCTGTGACCCAGGATCTATTACAGACACGGATGGGGAACCAGTGGTCCTCCAGACATTGTTGGGGGCCAACACTCATCAGCCTCAGCAACCATAGACAAGGATCAGGAATGATGGGAGTTGCTGGTAAACAACATCTAAAGGGCCACAAATGACCTATCCCTGTGTTACAGAACGATGGACTATGACCTGGGAGACTAGGGTTTGAATCCCCACTCAGCCATGAAGCTCGCTGGGTGACCTTGGCCCAGTCACAGTCTCTCAGCCCCATCTACCTCACAGGGTTGCTGTGAGGATGAAATGGGGAGGAGAACCATGTGCGCCATCTTGAGCTCCTTGGGAGAAAAGGTGTTATACTATAAATGTAATAAATAAAAATAAACTCACCGAAGGACCCCCTCTTCTGTCCAGTCCTCTACAAAGGACAGTTATCTGGTTCAGAATGCTTGGAGGTTAAATGGAAACTTAATATATTGACTGTCCACATTTGGTTGGTGACCTCGACTGCATGGAAATAACCACTGTGCCCAATTCACAGAAGCGCCAGCCCCTTGTCAGTCTGGTGACCCTACTTACTTTGAATCATTCCTTCCTGCTAAGCAGTCCTCCTTTCTGCACCTTTCTTCCTTGAACTCCCTCCAGCCTGGGCCATAGTTAAACTTCTTTGTATAGATAATTTGGAGGTGGCATCTCTCTGCAACTCCAGGTGATAGTCCCACGCCCTCCCCCCTTCTGAAACATAGGCTAACACACAAAATTGGGAAACACGCTAAGGTAAGGTTACCAGATTTTTTTCAAAGAATCCGGGACACTTTTTTTAAAAAGAGAAAAAAAAGTTATTAAAAAAAAGTTTGTTTTTTTTAAAGAACTCATATCTTCTCTTCTGTGGTCTCCTCTGTTGCGCAGCCTTCCTCTGCGCCCCGGCCTGCTCTCTTGGAGTGCTAGCCACCGTGGAGTAGGCTCGGATTGGGCCTGGGCTCGGCCCCGTGTCCTTGCCCTCCCGGTGCTCTCCTACCTCTCCTCCTCAGCGGCAGCGCAGCAAGGTCAGGGCTCCCCTCTTTTTTCTCCTTCCTCTTTCTCTCTCTTCCTTCTCCTCCTCCTCTCCTCCTTCTCCCCATATGATGTGTCTTGTGCCGGGGACATCTGGTAACCATAAGTTATATGCATTTTTGAGCACATTACTTGGCTGGAAAACTGCATTGCAAAATTCGGAGAAGTGCAAATTTCGAAAGATTGCTGTGTTTCAGTAGTTTGCCTGCTGCCTCAGAAAGTGCATTGGGTAAGCTCACTGTTAAATGTGAACTGAACTGAACTTCTGCCCCATTCCATCCTCTGGACGGAAGGATCTGATTAGCTCCCCTAAGGTGCTCATTTCTATGTGGAAGATACCAAGGAAGATTCTTGCCTTGTGTCTTAAGGTTGAAGGATGGGAGATCATCATGGAGCAAAGGCTCCTGTGGAGACCAAGAGAAGATGTGGATTCACAGATGTCCAGTTTGAATCAGAGATAGTCCAGCCCTACAGACAATATGGGATCACAAAGCATGCACTGCCACCTCCTGCGGTGTCCTGCTTCAGAGAGAGAGCCAGTGTGGTGTAGTGGTTAAGAGTGGTAGACTTGTAATCTGGTGAACTGGGTTCACTTCCCCGCTCCTCCACATGCAGCTGCTGGGTGACCTTGGGCTGGTCACACTTCTCTGAAGTCTCTCAGCCTCACTCACCTCACAGAGTGTTTGTTGTGGGGGAGGAAGGGAAAGAAGATTTGTTAGCCGCTTTAAGACTCCTTAGGGTAGTGATAAAGCGGGATATCAAATCCAAACTCTTCCTCTCTTCTTCAGTCATGGCTAGCCTGAAACTATGCTTCAAGATAAGAAAACATTTGAGTTGCCTAAATAATAGATTGCAGATGTTCTCCATCTTTTCCATGGGCCAATTACAGCCCAGTTCCCTTTGGTGGTAAATCTTCCAAGAGAAACATCCACTTCTTTAGGAATTTTCTGATGGTGAGGTAGAAGTTGCTTTGACTTCTTATTCTTGAGTAGCACTTGGGATAAATTCCAGCTCTCATCAAAACATTTGATCCACCTCTAAAATATTTCCCTGCAAAGACACTCCTCTTGACACATGCATTCTCACTGCGTTTATCTGCCATCCCCTAATAACATACACACATACACAAAACATCCATTATGCTATATTTTCATCACCTTTGCGGCATGTTGTTGTTTTTTAAAGAGCACCCAAGACTAAGGTTGTGACATACAATCGGCTAAATTTAGTCACTGCATATTTGTAGATCTGTCAGCGGTATCCTCCCTGGTCCTGATCTCTCCCTCATTGCAACCCTCACCCACTGGAACATGTGCCAACTCACATACACTTTCACTTGGAGCCAGTGTGGTGTAGTGGTTAAGAGTGGTAGTCTCGTAATCTGGTGAACCGGGTTCACGTCTCCGCTCCTCCACATGCAGCTGCTGGGTGACCTTGGGCTGGTTACACTTCTCTGAAGTCTCTCAGCCCCACTCACCTCACAGAGTGTTTGTTGTGGGGGAGGAAGGGAAAGGAGAATGTTAGCCGCTTTGAGACTCCTTCAGGTAGTGATAAAGCGGGATATCAAATCCAAATCCAAACTTGGCTGGGCCATAAACCCTCTAACCATAACACCTCACATTGCACACTCTCTGTTGTTGAAGAAGAAGAAGAAGAAGAAGAAGAAGAAGAAGAAGAAGAAGAAGAAGAAGAGGAGGAGGAGGAGGAGGAGGAGGAGGAGGAGGAGGAGGAGGAGGAGGAGGAGTTTAGATTTGATATCCTGCTCTATCACTCCCCTTCAGGAGTCTCAAAGAACCCGGTTCACCAAATTACAAGTCTACCACTCTTAACCACTACACCACACTGGCTCTCTGAAGCGCTGGGAGACCATGAGCAGCAATGAAGCTCTGGGTCACAGACCAAGTGAGCTCCCTGATCAGTCCTTCAGCATTCAGCTCCTCCCAGCCAATGAGTTCATGGGACTTCTTAACTGTTGTTAACACAGCTTGTTATGGTTTTGTTTATTTGCTAGGCCTATTAACCTCCCAGGGCTCCACCCAGCCATTCAGTGCCGACAGGTTCTGTTTGCTGGAGGAAGGCAGAATTTTTACATGGCAATTAGAATTCCAAAAGCCACCGAGAGGCTAAGCCAAAACTCTTGCCTCCTGCAGCTGGCTGTGGCAGGAGCTGCTCTACCAAAACTAAGTGGCTGTAAAGTACGGCTGCACTCCCGATGCCTCTGGGGCATTCCTGAGTTACACAACAGCATAAAAAGGATGGACTATTCCCAGAGATGAAGCGGCGAGGAACTTGGAACACGGTATAATTATTCCAGGGTCTCCTCTGCTATAGAACCATGAGGAAGGTGACAGCAAAGAGTTCAGCTGAGGCCAGGAAAGGACTGCATACTAAAGTCAGTGCAAAAGAGGAACATCAGCAGCACAGCAGCCTGATCAGAGGCCAAAAAAAATTAAGCTTCTGGACAAGGGATGTACAAGTGTAACGCTCAGAAGAGTACGTTGGTTTTGTGTCAGTCCACGTGCTTTATTGTAGAGCAGGAATTCCACTTTCTGCAGAATCCTGAGATTTGCGTACTTTAAGGCTCTGTGTTTCAACAAGGTGATTGATACTGGTTTAGGAAGGAGCCATTGGCAGAGAGAAATGGAACTGGTATTCCAAGAGACAGAGGATGAGTAACCATGCAGATTAGAGGGGTACCACCCTCTTGCCCTAACACTGCTCCTGACACAGCAGCTTTTGACACACTTGGGAGTTCCCGAAAGTCAATAAAGGTTTCCTCATTTGCTTCTGTGTTGGTGAAAGCTCTGGGCAGGCATCGCCTTGACACTGAAGTGAACTATTTACTCATGCGGGAGCTCTAGCATATGCTTTGGAGCCCTGCTGAGCCAATTACTTAATTTATTTCAAAAGTACAGGGCCGGCCCATTCATGAAGCAGACTGAGGCAGCCGCCTCAGGTGGTAGAATCCAAGGGGCGCCAAAGCAAGGAGAAGTGGCTGCGGTGGCTTATGTGTTCCGGTGAGAGATTATAAAAGCCTCTCATAATCGGTTTAGAAGGGCTCACGTGAGATTTCGCCAGAACCTGGAAGCCACGCTGCCACGGTAATGGGGTGGTGGTGGCAGGGGCAGCAAGGAGGGGCAGGGGGCACACAGGACAGCACCTTTCCATTTTGCCTCAGGTGGCAAAACATGACTTGCTGCCCCTACCTACATGAGCAACAAAAAGCTAAAAAATCACCCTGAAAGAGAGCAAAGGGGGGGGGGACTAAATCAGGGAGACCTGTCGCCCTCCAGGTGTCAATGGACTACGACTCCAATCATCCCTGATCAATGGTTATGGTGACAGGAGTAGATGGGAGTTGGAGGCCAACAAGAGGCAACCTAAGCTTTACAGACATCAAATGTAGTACAAGGATTTTACAGCTGTGGAGTTTATGTGCAGGGCACCAGCGCCTGGGACCCAGCCCTTTGCTCCCCCTAATATTTTGGGGAGTGGGCCTGCCCCCGTGTTAAAAAAAACTCGTCCCAAGCATCGAACCGAGTGCAGCTTCAGTGGCCAGTTCCTTCTCCTGCCGCATAGGTGTGTAAAGGAGTAGACCTCAGCTTCTAGCTCTTGACATCACACCTTTTTCTTTTGGGAAATGAGTGTTGCATGTGCTTGTGTCAGAAAACTTTGGGGTTCGGCAGTATTGGGGCGGGGGACAAATTCATTGTCCCTATGCTGGTGATATAGATAGCCAAAGGCACATCATCTAGTCCAGCACCCTGTTTTCACTGTGGCCAACCATATGCCTGTGAGAAGTCTGCAAGCAATACATGAGATGCAAAAGAGCCATGGGGTTCATGGCCTCCATGACAACCACAAGTCTCTCAAATGGAATCTGGTATCCAGTACATCTAGCAGACCATGGGTTTAGTGTTTCGTACTGGGCAAAAAGAGTGTGATCTGTGGGTAGGTGAATCCAGTGTGAATCTATTGCAGAGGACAGATAAACCTGAGGACAGGGCTCCTTTAAGAGATGGGCTAGAAGGAACATGAGATATATTGAAAGTGAAGAGGTGTGGCTAGCAACAGAAAGGAGTCATACAACTGAATGTAACAACAGTTTCTAGCGTTGCTTCATGACACAAGGAACAATACAGGGTTTAGCCTTTCTAACCACCCTAAACTGCTGCTAAGGTGGAAAAACCCATTAAAATGGTTCCACCTTGAGAGGACAGATTCCTGATGGCTCTCACAGTGTTTTTCACTATCTGGGAAAAACTGGCCAGTCTCTGAAACAGGGAGGTGACGCAAGCAGTTGAGCCAGATTTCTCCTAAATATCCTCTTCTGCTTCTAAGAACCATTTGCCCATATTCTTGCCAGCTCTTATTCTAGAAATTAAATGTCAAGACAGATTAGGATGGGTGTTGATCTGCCAATTCCTTGTGAGTTCTGTTGGAGGAGAGGCTTGCTGTGTGCTACGTTTTCAAAGAGGGTCTTAGCTATACTGCCATAGCGCTGTTGATGTGATTTGACAATAGAGTAAAAGCCCACCAATGCAGAATTCCAACCCAGATGGACTCAAGCCAGATGGAATCAGTAGCTGGTTTCCACCCAGGACACGTCCCACGGCAGGGGGAAACACTAGTGGCAGCTGTTGCATCTCCATGCATATTTGCAGCCAGTGGCAACTTGATCTCTCTTGGCATCGCAGCCCGCAAGGGGACCAGCCAAAGCCTTTTGCTAAAAACTTCCCCCATAAAAAGTGTTTTGTCTCTCTATCTGGGCTCTCTGCTTGGAGTTCAGCAAGCCTCTTTGGCCTCCCCTTGAGGAGACAGCTAGAAACAAGGGGAAAAGTCTCTGTGACTATCAAACACTTATGTTTGTCCTGCTGTATTGGAATTTATGTAAAGGCACAGGAAGTCTCCTCTTGAATCAGTCGAAAAGTCCACCACCATATTTACACCTGTTTAAAGACCTGAATTGGTTGCTGATTTGCTACCAAGTCATGTTCAAGGTCTTAGTATGCTTAGATCACTGGCCCTCTTTCACCTACTCAATTGCTTTGATCTACAGAACGTGCACTCTTGCAAATATCATGCGAGGTGCATCTGTGAGGAGTCCAGTGTTTCACTGTGGCAGCACCTGTGCTCTGAAACTCTTCTTTTAATATTTGGCAGGCTGTTGTAAATGCATGCTAAAAATGATCTTGTTTCAGCAAAGCTACCCAGACATGTGCTTAAATTGTCAGTATACCCGTTTTTAAATTCTGCTGCTTTTGATAACTGTTTAAAATTGTCATGTAGGTTAGGCTGGGAGATGGCAAGGGGGACAAAGTTTCAAAGTGAGGGGGGGGGGAGTCACCCAGCGAGTTGCATAGCTCAGTGCCAATTTTAACTTGAATCCACCCAGTCTTGGGGCTTGTCCCATGTCTAGAAAGCATGGGTCCAAGCTGTTCTGCCTTTGCACCGCCATGTTCCCCTGGAAAACCCGCTCTTAAGCGCTAAATCGGAGCAAATGTCAATCTGGAGAAAACTCAATCACTATTCGCTCTGATTCAGTAGTAAATAGCAGGTTTCCCCGGGGGAAAGTACCGGGGTTAGCAGAAGTGTGGAAGAGCCTTTAATCCCAGGAATAGCCAGTGTGATACCCTCAAATGTTCTGAACTACAACAGCCACCATCCCCAACTACTGGCCATGGTGGCTGGGGGTTATGATTGCTGGGTCCCAAACCCCCACAGAAAGCACATGTGCCACCCCTGCTGTAACTGTTGCCCACCCTCTCTGGTTAGAGTTTGCCCAAGACTTTTTGCTGCCTGAGATGAACCAGAAAATGTCACTCCCCTTGGGAATTGCAGTTCTTAGGTGGCGCTGTGGGTTAAAGCCTCAGCGCCTAGGGCTTGCCAATCGAAAGGTCGGCGGTTCGAATCCCTGCGGCGGGGTGCGCTCCCACTGCTCGGTCCCAGCGCCTGCCAACCTAGCAGTTCGAAAGCACCTCCGGGTGCAAGTAGATAAATAGGGACCGCTTACCAGCGGGAAGGTAAACGGCGTTTCCGTGTGCGGCTCTGGCTCTGGCCAGAGCAGCAATGTCACGCTGGCCACGTGACCCGGAAGTGTCTCCGGACAGCGCTGGCCCCTGGCCTCTTAAGTGAGATGGGCGCACAACCCCAGAGTCTGTCAAGACTGGCCCGTACGGGCAGGGGTACCTTTACCTTTTAAGGGTATTGGGTTAGAGCACGGATAGGGAATGTAAGGCTCAGGGAACAAATGGAAGCCTTCAGACTTCTCTCTCAGGCCTCCAGTTCTACTCTGCTCCTTCCTTGATTTTGACCAACTGAACTGTGTCTTTGGAGGGAGGGAAGGTCATGTGGTGGGAAACTGCTCATCTCACCCACTTCCTCATCAACCTCCCAAAGACACCTCCACTTTCCGTTTTGCTGGCTGACCTCTCTCTCGCTTTTGCACCATGGCTTGCTGGCTAGAGATGGAAGCCGCTCTCTTGCAAAACTGGCAACCTGCCCGGCAGCTGCGCATGCAGCATGCGATGGAATTTGTGGGTTAGCGGTTTGGGTGGAGGTGCGGAAAGAAAGGGAAGGTACAATGCTGTAAAATGGGGAGAAGTGCTGTGGTGAAGCAAGGGGGGGGAGTGAAATGTTGAAGGAAAAGAACAGGGAGGGAAAGCTTTCCTGCATCCCTGGAGAAACTGAGCTAGGGAAGAGGGATCAGCGCCACAAGCGAGGAGGCATGGAGGCAGGAGCAGACGCCAGGTGCAGATCTGCCGCTCCTCCCAGAGTGCCGCTTGAGGTGACTGCCTCGGAAAGGTTTGTGGTGCTGCTGGGCCTGTCTCTTGGCTGAATGTCGTGTAGCTTCCTTCTGAGTAGCTGTTACTCTCATGTCCAGGCCTCACAGTAGAGAGGCAGGGTGGGGGAAAGAGTTTTTCCATTTTGCGGCTCTCTCAACCTCTCATTTTTCTCAGATTTGTGTCTCAGGCTGAACACAAATTAAAATTGTGTTGTTGTTTTGTCTTCCTTTAAAGTCACCTCAGAAGCCCTGGGAAGTTACTGTGAATTTTTAAAGGTCGTTTTTAGATGTGAATATAATATGAATGGCACAAAAATGTGTGTGTGTGTGTGTATTTGTGTGTGTGCATGTATGTGTATGTATGTATGTATGTGTGTGTGTGTATATATATGCAATATTTTTTTAAATGGAGTAAGATACACATATACAGAGAGAATTAGGATCACATTTCAAAAAGAGAAATTTTTTTTTGGATAATTTATAAACCAGTTTATTTACAGTTTTTATTCTCTTAAAGTACATCTCAAATTAACAAAGATATTTACACTGGTATACACAGGGACTACCCTGGATATCTTACAGTTTACAGAGTGTTAAGGTTGCAATTATAATCTGTTGAGCTGCAGGTGTGATTGGTAGCAGAAATTGGCCTGGGAACCAGTCTGACAGGCTTATTTACACAGACACGTACACACACGCTTCATATCAGATACAAAGCGTGTGTGTACGTGTCTGTGTAAATAACCGTGTCAAACTGGTTCTGCAGCTCAGCTCAGTACGTCCAAGTAAAATATAGCTTCTGTCACTGGAGTACAATATGGTTTTACATCTCCCCTTTAATAAATTGGAGTTATTAGAATGAAGAACCATGTTTACTATTTAGTTTCCATTTATGGATATCTCGTGCTCTAACCCAGTTAGCACCTCCGTGAGTGATTTTTGGGGAACCACTCACGGAGGTGCTAACTGGGTTAGAGCACGAGACATCCAGCAATGGAAACTAAATAGTAAACATGGTTCTTCATTTTAATAACTCCAATTTATTAAAGGGGGAGATGTAAAACCATATTGCTACGGAAAAAAATATTCTGTGTCAGACGGGCAGCAGCTTCTTGTGTTTTTCATTAATCTGGTGAAGGACATCAACAGTGTCTTTAAGTAAGGCATCAAAAATTCCATCTGCCAGTTGCATCTTCACCTGCAGCTCATCTTCATCATAGTTCACCCATTGCGCTTCTTCCTCATGCAGCTCCTGTGTCTTAGAATTTAGAGGGGGCAGAGGGAGAGAAAGTTCCTGCTATTAAATACAAATCTGTATACGTATTTAGAATAAGCACGTTCTTGTAAAAGCCTGCAGCTAGCTTTGCTTCCTCCCACCTTAGAACAGGCTTCAGGAAACCAACACAAGTGCTTTATTATGAACAACATAATATAGTCATCATTTATATAACAGCTTAAAAGCAAACTTGAAAATATTGCAATAATCTGTGCTTGCCAGTGACTACACTCACTCCACACTAGGGCTTCAGGCCAGTTGTAGTGTTATACCCCAACCTCCACTGTTATGTCTGCCTTGACAATTGGCAGTGATTTTAAGCTCCACCCATACTGTGCAATATAATGAAATGACAGCATGACTGAGTATATACTGTATATACCCATTTAAGATGAAGTAAAATTCCAAACTCTTGCATCACCACCAGCACCCATTCTACTCTCACAATTCAAATAAAATTCCCTGCCAGGCTTCAGTATTTACTCTGGACAGTGTGCCTTCCTTCTAACACCAAAGTTAAGAGATGGTTGAGAATTGTCCCAAGAGCTGCATGGGAATCCTCTCTCTTCCCCCTTCCTTGAAAGGAAGGCTGAAAGTAGCTGAGTGTAGCTTTGTGGCAAAGACACCTGGATCATTTTAAACATGTAGGGCCCAAACCCCCAACACTTTTCTATTTTGGAGCAGGAAAGGGTGGCTGTGATTTTGTTGGCTTTTGCACAGTGATGGGTGTTCTGAACACTGCCATCAAGCACCTGGTGAATCTGGTGTATTCCCCACCTCTTTTTCCTGCAGGAAATAGAAGTGTGTCTGTGTGTGTGAGAGAGTGTGTGTGTGTGTGTTTTCCTTGGCTGCTATTGAATGAAAGTGCTTGTATCCATCAAGGCAGGATGGAAGGAAGACAAAGCTGATGACAACCATTTTTGGCTTGGTTTAGCAAGGCAGCCCCAAATGGCAAACACTGGGTCCTTGCTACTCAGGACGTTAACACAAAGCAAATGCTCTGCTCTGGAGTTAGTAGATTCCATTAAGCCATTACAGTCTAATGGGTTTTTAATGTGCTCAGTTTTGGTTGGAGCATGTCCATGAGTTTCAGCATAAGAACAGAAGGGCAAATTATTTTATTGATAAGCAGATGAACTCCCTGTCCTTTGATAGCTATCCAGTAAATGTTTCAGCAACTAATTTTAAAAATATCTACTGACCAGTATATGATCCACTCTGTCACGTTTCTTCCGTCCAAATTTCATCATTTTCTGCCAGTCCGTTTTGTGGTTCGGCTCCTTCTTTAAACTTAAGAGCCTTAGCACCTCCGTTGTTATGAAACACTAGGGCAAAGTATATAAGAATGAGCTAAATATATCTGAAAGAAATATATCCTATTCACAGAATCCTCTCTACCAACACAATTCATAGGTGGAAGATATCTAAAGAATTTTGTACTGTTGGGTATGGGAGGTACAATAGAAGATATAACATGTTTTCTGAAAATGTGTTGTCGGTTTATATAGTAGTTAAACACAGTAAAATCCTATTCACTATGAATAGTCATCTTAAGAGGTGACAAGAATATATTCTTCCTCAGAAACTAAAATGCAGTGAATTTAACATACTATCGAGGAAGGACTCTCAGAATTGTGCTAGTTCAATTGCAATAAAGCAACTTGATACCTAACTACAGCAGTAACTATTATAAACTTATTTGTGAACCACAAAGCTCATCAGTTCTACATCCCAGAATACAGGTCAGAGCAGTCATGTATTCATGGCAGAGCTTAAGTCTTCTTGCTATAACTAAAAGATAATAAGCATTGTATGGGGCATAGGTGCAAACTGGCAAATGGAAAGGGTCACAATTAGGAAAGCTTACACTAAGTCATGGCTTGCTTTTAAAAATTCTAGATAAAATTGTAAGCTATTTCTATACAACTTTTTTTGGCTTACAGATGAAGTGTGCCAAGTCCCTAAATGAAGTTAACAGCTTCATTCTTACCTTGATCTCCTCTAGATCATTTGGATCTTTTACTCGATGGAAATAACCAGTAATAATTCTGCAGGATTTCATCCAAATGGGTTGGTTAATACTGGGATCTTCAGCAAAGATCTCTTCAAAAATCTCTCTTGTTAAGTCAAACACAGCCTTGGTAAACATAAGAATGTAGAATAAAAATAGCTTCAGATGGTGTATTCTCCAGGACTATCAATATGCAGTCTGTGGTTTATAATTACACCTGTATAGTGACCACAGCTATTCTGGTGCATGTCTCTCAGTGTGGAAGATGAATCTTCCTGATGAGGCACAACTTCTAGAATTACTTTCTAATGGTCCCCCTCTTGTTGCACACCTACACAAACCCCCTGCATGCACCCCCTAACTTTGTGTTGGACTAAGGCTCAGAAGAGCTGTATTCAAATCTCCACTAGGTCATATAAGCTCTGGGGGTGACCTTCGGCTACTCCCTACCTTTCACCTTAATCACAGGTTGTTGTAAATATAAAATTGGGGCAGGAAGGAGAAGCTGCCTGGAACCTCTTAGAGGAGAGGTGAGATAGATGTATTAACTAACTAACTAACTAACTAACTAAATAAATAAAGCTGGAGGCCAAAAGAGCACATTCCTTCTTTTCCAAAGGATTCCTAAGAATTTTTTCACATGGATCTGAGAGCAACAATCCCAACTGTCTCCCTTGATGTACCTGTTTATAGATCTGTTCACTAACAGCTTCAATGTCATCATCTCTGGGGGAATCACTCAGGTCTCTGGGGATCCTGAAAGCCTGAATCTCGTGCCCCAGCTTTTTGCACTTCCATAATTCTTCAGCTGCTGCGTGCACCAGCTCCTCCACCTCTTCTGCAGTGTGTGGGACAGCCAATAGCTCTTCACATGGCTTGGAAGGCACTTTTGGGGGCTCTGTTTCAGGCAGTACAGCCAAGTCCTCTGCTTCCTTCTGAACGAGTTTTTGAGAACTCAAGCCAAAGTCTTCTTCAAACCAATCTTGCTCATCGTCCGATAAATCCAGGAACTCCCGGCTAAGCTCCAGTTCTGCCAGCCTCTTGGCAAGCTCTTCCTGACCACTGGGACAACACACAGGGCTTTCCTGTAGAATAAAAAGAAAGTGGCTGCTACTCAGAACAGTAGTGGTTTTCACCTATAGTGTATGCCACATTTTGATAGACAGTGGAATCTAGTAGGCATCAGCCCCAGATAAGCCCCATTCCATTCAACAGTCATAAGACTTAATGGCTAGACTGGAAGTAGAGGACCTTTTTTAGCTCCAGGGGCTGGAACCTGTGGGCATACTTTGACAGGTAATCTACCTATCATATTATGTCACTATGATGCCACATGATTGATGGCTGGGTTGCCCCATCCATTTGTCAAAATCACATACAGTGGTGCCTCGCAAGACGAAATTAATCCGTTCCGTGAGGCTCTTCGTATAGCGGTTTTTTCGTCTCGCAAAGCAAGCCCATTGACAGCTTAGCGGATTAGCGCTATTAGCGGTTTAGCGGCTTTTAGCGATCAGCTGATAAGCGGCTTAACGGCTTAGGAAAAGGGGGGGAAAAGGGGAAAAAAACCGCAGGAACTCGCAAGACATTTTCGTCTTGCGAAGCAAGCCCATAGGGAAATTCGTTTTGCGAAGCGCCTCCAAAACAGAAAACCCTTTCGTCTAGCGGGTTTTCCGTCTTGCGAGGCCTTCGTCTTGCGGGGCACCACTGTATGCTTCAAAAGTCTGCTCCACAGCCAGAGCTTGAAAAGGTTTGGAAAGAGTTTTGCAGAGCTCTCTGCAGAAGTGTTCCACCCTCCCCAATAGAGATTGACTGTACTTACAGCCCTGGGATACATATCTGGAGAATAAACTTCTTCACCATCATCCAGTTCAGAAATTGAAGTGCTCTGCAGGTCATTAGCTTCCAATCTTTTCTCTTGGACAGAACAGAGGTCTTGATTGCTACACTGGATTTTCTCATTCTTGACCTTCCCAAT
Source organism: Podarcis cretensis (assembly GCF_951804945.1). Taxonomy (NCBI): domain Eukaryota; kingdom Metazoa; phylum Chordata; class Lepidosauria; order Squamata; family Lacertidae; genus Podarcis; species Podarcis cretensis. The sequence continues at coordinate 95,373,297 of NC_137175.1, forward strand.
TTGCCGCAGTTCATGAACTGTGTCCTTCACAAAAGCCTGCAGGAGGCTATCGGCCAGCAAGCCAACCTTTTTCTTTTGCTCTATCCGTTCTTCCTCCTTTTGGGATGGGACTCTAAGTTGTGATTCTAATTGGCTTCTTTCTTTCGTCAGCAAGTCCAGGAGTGGAGAGGCAAATGTTATACAATCTTCAGCTGCAGGTGAGTCCTCTACGGCAGATGCATCTCTTGGAGAACTATTCTGGAGACATTTCTTACTTAGGTTTCTTCCTTCGCTCTCCTCTTCAAGATTCTCTTTTTCATTTTGATCCACTTTGTGGTGATTTAGCTCTTGTTTGCATAAAGAGTTTTCAACTGCATCCATGAAATTATTGGAACTTTCCAAAATACGAGAAATTTTTTGTGGGGGAGCAAAAATACCATGTTTTTCCTTACAATTAAAATATTGAACGCCATTGTAAGTGCCATTATTATTTCCTTCAGGCTTGTCCAACTCTACACCAGCCCAAAATCCTTTAGCAAACTCTGTCAGGCCCTTGAATCTCAGTGTACCTGGCTGGATATTACTCACAAGAACTCTGTCACCAATGTTGAAACCTCTCAAAATGTTTTCTTCTTCTGTCTTGGAAATGGAAACCCAAAGTGATGAATCAACATGAGCAGATTCCTCTTCCACATCACTCCGTTCCCTACTTTTCATAAATTCCGTGGGTGACTTCAGTTCTAATAATCTCTCTGAATGAACACTGCCGGCCACAGATGAAGACTTGTCACTGAGACATTCACTTACTTCATCATCACTTTCAATACTACTCCTAGGAGTTTTTGTATAGCAAGATTTCTCCCCCTGTGACCTGGAGTCTTTTTCAAGGGACAATGTAAATGTGTCAAAATCATCCTTATAATATTCAGTAAGAGATGTCTCATCTTTTGATATCTCTGTTCCTGAGGAAGACGCTTCAAAATCATTTGAATATGCTGGCTCTTTGCAAATGGAAATCTTTTCTGAAACCAAGGCGTCTCCTTTCGGCAGTTCCTTGCTCAACGTAGGAGAGGATTTGATCGATAAGGCACTTTTATCATCCTTGTTAGTTTCCTTTGGCATCTCAGTTTTTCTCTCAACGCATACAAAAGCCAACTCAGTCTGATTCTTTTCCAACAGCTCAGCCTCAGGACATACATCTGTCTTTAGGGAAGCCGGAGGTGAACTCTTCAGCTCTTTGTTAAATTTATAAGCATCATATCTTTCAGAAACTTTCTGAGAAACTTCTGCCTCTGATTCTTCTGATTTTACAGATTCAATTTCCTCTTGTATCACAGATCTAATAGTGGAAACAATAGAATCAAAACTCTCTGCATCTTCAAACCTGTCCTGTGACACATGGGATATTTTGCTTAAGTCTCCTAAGTCTTTGAAGAGAGATGATGAGGCCAAACTGTCCAATGAACCACCAGGTTCTGCTTTAGATATTCTTGGGGACTGTACAAATGAGTGTAGTGTTCGGGAGTGCTCCTCGGTCTGAATTTCTGCTTCAATGAATTTTTTGGTGTACGCAGACACAGATTTCTCATGAGAAGCAGCATCTGGGGGGGGGGGCGCGGAATAAAGACATGAAAGGCTTACATCATTTTGTATAACATTTGCAATTTAACCTTATTAAAGCAGTAAGTCAATAATGCTTGTGTTCTAATGAATAATAATAATAATAATAATAATAATAATAATAATAAATTTTGTTTATATCCCGCCCTCCCCAGCCGAAGCCGGGCTCAGGGCGGCTAACAACAATAAAACAGTACAAAAGTACAGCACAAACAACACTCTAAAATCATTCATTATAAAATTAATTTATACTTGAAAAAGTGTAATCCTTGATAGCCAGGCTAAACAACTGTGCAGTCAAGTAGTTTTTCATTTATTTTAAAAATGTACATCCCAACTTCCTTACAAAATAACCCAGAGGGGCTTAACAACATATCAGTTAAGAACAGCACTATATCCAACTAAAGAAATATATATGTAAAACTTTTCACAGATACTTTAAAAGGCCAATGTTTCACTAAAAGGGCAATAGAGTTGGACAGAGAAAATGGGAGTGGGGAGTGAGTGGAGAAATGAAAGAGTGCACATCTAAGATTCTGGAGGTTCACAACTCCAACACAGTGAAAACTATCAATTAGCAACATAATAGGTAACATGGTTGTATTACGATACATTATGAAATGCTAATCCCCTGCATTTTTCTGGCTTACATTCATGGAGTTGAGAGAGAGAGAGTATGAATGAGAGAACACCACAGAAATTAACTTGGGAGGTACAATGCAGGAAAAGACAAGGAAAGGCCTCTACATAGTTGAAGACAGATTTATTTCTAGAATTAATTCCTCCTCAGGAGCACATTTTCTACAGCAATTTCCACCAAGTTCTTAAACCACTGAGGGCGGAAATGTTTCTTCCTGTTTCTTTTCCTGCCCATGGTGCTTTCCCCAGTTTTGAGGACCAACAGAGACTACTCATATCTACAGTCATATCCCTGTATTAAGAATCCTTAATACGGTTTTGTAGTTTTATCTTACAGTGCCAAACATATATATCCGAAGTGGCTCTTCCAGTCACAACAACATGACTTCATCTAGCTCCCATCCCTATCTGTAGTCCCTCATACCAGATCCTACACTGTTCCAGGAGGTCCCTAACGCTCAACAGCAGAATTGGGGTAAGAGCAGTGATAATTCCAGAGTGAAGGAGCAAGGAAGGAAAGCCCCGTTCCATTCACTGGAAGGAACGGAATATTTTAAAGCGGTGGCGAGGAATCTTTTTCAAGGGCTGTATTCCCTCATGAGCAACTTTCTGGAGCAATGTCAGTGGTGGATGGGGCCAAAAGCAAAAGTGGGTGGAGAATTGTAGCAATCCTAGCCTTCGTAAAGCCGGCTACATTCCAGCCACACAAACATTGAAGAGTTACATACATACAGACACACACGGAGACGTCTGTATCTCCACCACCTCCATCCAGGCAAGCAAGGGGCATTGATCACAGTTCAAGCCAAGCAAAAGTACTCAAGGGGCACGCAGAACAGGGACAGTGAAGAACATAGCCTGGTGACAGGGGACGCGACCTGGGGAGAGTCCTCTGGGGCAAATTTAAACGTTTTTATCTGGTATCTATTTGATTTCAATCTCAAATTGGCATTTTTAAAAAGGAAGAGAAAGGGTTGAAGCAACTGACTTTTTAAAATCCTTTTTCTGCGTAGAAAAGTTTTAATTGCTATTTTAGTATTGTGCACCCTTTCTAATACAGTCTCGTTTCAACTTTAAAGAAGTACAGAAAAATGAAAAGACACAGCGTAACTGCGCACGCAGAGAAGGGGTGAAAAACACTAGGAAATATGTGCAGTACTTTGATACCAATATAAACTATATTTCTGAAATTCATACTTTTGGCATGAAACAGTTTCCGAAATTGTACCTCCTTGTTCCAAGGCTGTAGTCAAGAAACAGTCAAGAAACTGTTACAATTAATTACTGGGGAAAGTGTTGATTGAACTGACGTTACTTTCAAAAACTATAGCCCCAAAGAAGGAAGAATCATTTATCTTGGATATAGTTTACCCACAACACCCATCATGCAGTTTGCATATTGTAAATATCAAGGAAGGTTTCGGCAGAGACAACATCAGCAAGCATTTGTTTTTCAAGCTACGTACCAACATGCTCTGCAATGGACTCCAAGGACCCTCTGGGACGTTCAGAATCAGTTATCGATTTCCAACTTTTTGTTGGTTCTGACCTTAAAAAAAAACAATGGGAAACCAACAGCCATTATGGTATGTGAAAGTGCGATATGCTAAAGTCACTAAAGAAACATGGTAAAAAAAAAAAACCTGGCCAAAACTTGCTATCTAGGCCAGGGCATTTTTTAAAAAAATAAATCGATCTCCCGATAAGTTTTAATCTCCAACTCAGTGTGATACAACAAATTTAACTTTGGTATCTGGAAGAGATATAAACTTTTTTTGAGATATACAATGTATACAATGGCATACACTTAGAAAGACAACTGTATTACCTAGTCAGTGAAGATGACTTGATCTTTGGTTTCTCAGTAGGTGAAGACGGGGTTTTGATTTGAGGCTTTGCAGTAGATGTTACCTCCAGATCCCTACTCAGTTCTGCTTCAGTCTTCTTGATGAATTCATCGTAAGTCTGAGAATAGGTGAGGAAAGTCTGAGAACTTTAATTCTTACTTTGAAAATCAGTGAACAAATAGAAACAGACGATGAGATTCTTGTGAAAATTCTCTTTGCTCCATTTTAATTTAAGTTTACCTTGACAGTCTTACTGAACATATGCCAATACAGCATGCTATAACTGAAAATAATTTATTTTTTACAAATAGCTTTTGTATATTAACTAAACTGTACCTCAGAAGAGCATTATTCTTCCCTATTTGTCAGCACCACTAAGACTATAGAATCTTTGAAAACTGCAACCTTTAAGCTGTGATTACTATTTTAAAATTGTGCATTTTAAAAGGAAACATGGAAATAGTGGCACCATTGCTACCAAGCTGGAGGAGAGAATGATTTTTCTTATAGATTCCATGACTATTTAAAACACCTCTTTCAAATTAACCTTACCTCTAACTGCTTGATCAAACTAGCCTCTTGGGCTCTCAGTCTCTCCTTGTACCTCTTCTTCCGCTCCTTTTTCAGCTGGTAAACAACAGACTTTCTCTTCCGTAACTTATCCTTCAGAGCCTGAATCCGGCCTTCAACATCACTTTGATCAGATGCAGTTTCTGATAAGGAAAGTTTTCATAATTTCAGAGACAAATGCGTAGTACTGCTTTTTTTACTGCTTTACTAATTGATTGATCATATGATTTTTGAGTCAGGGACTTCTCTTGTTTGCTCATGCTATTAAGTTTCACCTAGTTTGATGGTGATGCATGAGTAAGCTAATATAAATATAGCAATATTAATGTAGCAATCTTCACAAACCTGTTCATATATCAATGAAGCTAAGTGCAGTGAGGCACCCAGGTAATGTTGATTTCATCAATGGAATTTTGGAAGAACTCCGAGCTTTTTCAAGCTTACGTACCTTCACACCTATTTTTTAAAGATTCAGCCCAAAAAGCCCCAAGGGGGGGGGGAGTGTTGAGAACTGACATTGACACTTACTCTAGTGAACAAGCTTCCTAAATGGAAACAATCAATATGTACTTTCCCCAGCAAGAAAGAAATATTAATGCCTAAATGCTGAGTGTGACTTATGCTTGAAAAACAAGATAGGAATCCCAAAGCTCTAATACATACCTGACTGAGTCATGGAAAAAGATTCATCGGACCAACAGTAAGATACATCTTGGGATATTGTAGATAAATTTTGCTGCTCCGCAGTCCTGTGGGTTCCTTTGCTAGATTCTTGCTTTGACGGGGATGTGCTGCTTTTGGATGTAGACTATTCAAAGAGGGAAGAAAGTAATCTGCTTGTAAAATTCACATGGGAGGTGGGTGGGAGACATGCATCACGATAATCATTTTCAACAGACCAATTACAAGTATGGAAAACATTCTCTGGCCATAGTTCTTTAGTTACAGCAAACTGCTAAGCATCTGTGAACTTTTAGGAGAATTCCATCCGCAGCTGTAATTAGATATACTACAAGTTGCTGAAATCAAAATATTAATGCTATTTTTTCTTCCAAGAAGAAAATAAACTATATGCAATATTTAGTCACGGTGCAACATGGTTTTAGTACAGTGATAAACAAGTTCACTAACGTGTTTATAAACCATTTCTTCAGTAGGTTTGTGATCCAGGCTTTCCAACTGCTCTTGGTCCTCAGAGATCTTTGATAGGCAATTCTCAGCAGTGACACTGCCCAGTTCTTCAGGGACAGAACTTTCATTATTCAGGTGAGAGCATAGTGGCACTGAAGACTCATCTTCACTGGCTATTTCTGGGGAAAGATAGTGGAGTAGAGTCAGTAGAACAATAACTACCACCACCTTCACATACAGAGATGATACAAATGTTCTGACTACAAATTTAATTCCCCTTTATTGAGGTGAGGGACACACACAAAATTAATGAATCCTCACGGAAAGATCACAGGCACAATTGAACAACAAGCAATTGTAATTAGTAATTTATCATCATCATCACCACCACTATCTCTACACCACCCTTCATCTGAGGATTATGGGGCTATTTACAACATAAAAGCACAAAATATATACCCATAGTAACAGACAAAAACAATACCCACCCCCCACTTTAAATGACCATAGATTATTAAATTAGCTGAAGTCGTTGGAGGAAAGGAATGTTTTTGCCTGGTGCGTAACAAAGGCACCAGGTGAGCCTCCCTGGGAGAGCATTTCACAAGTGGAGAGCCACCACAGAAAAAAAAAAAACCCCTGTTCTTGTGTTGCTGCCCTCTGAAACTTTTGTGGAGGAGGCACACAAAGAAGCGCTTCAGATAATGATTGCAGGGTCTGGGTTGGTTCATATGGGAAGAGGTGATGCTTGAGGTATTGCTGTCCAGTGAGATGTATCTGGCAATGATTCAGTTAAATGTTACAAATATTTTATTGTTGCTTTTGATAGCCCTAGGGTCATCACTATAAAGTGATGTTATGTGAAGTATGTAACAACCACAGTGTCAAAAAACAAAGGCCCCAGATATCCCACTCATGCATATTTATTTTCATTGGAGATGTCAGCCAAAGGCGAAAAAGAGGTAAGACTAAGGAATAGTTACAGCAGACTGGATACTCTTAGTCCAGAGATGGAAGGAAGAGAAGATTCCAACAAGAGATGAATTGATAACAAAATTGATGGACTATGCCAAAATGGCTAAAATGTCTGGAAAAAAATCGGAAACCAGGATGATAAAAACTTTAATAAAGACTGAGGGGAATATGTAACTTATTTGAGAGAACACTGTAAGCAATTAACAATATTAGCAGGATTGCAATAACACTTGCAATGTGAAAAAGAACTTTGGATAAAGCTGAGTAGTTATGGACAAATAGATGACAATATGATACGCAGTGGAAAGTGATTATTTGCGGATTCCACAGAGGGAAGGAAGTAAGTCTGAGAATTCAGAGAATTCTACACTTTATGACTATATTTTGTGTCTGAATGTAAAACTAAAATGTAAAACCAATATTTTTTTTTAAAAAAAAAATAGAGTAAGGTATAGTTATATACCTCCTTCCTTCAAATACTGAATAAACAAAATTCCTATACTGCTAATCATGAATTTTCACTACATTTGGGGCCATTTAGACTGATACTGGAATTTTAATGTTTCATTTTTCACACAGAGTGCAATTTCAATTTTCCCCAATTTCTTTTAAAGGAAAAGGTGATTGAAGAAAAGTCATCGTTACCATCTTTATCCTGCCAGATCAAAGCACTGACATTAGTTCTTCACCAAATGCAACGAACTGGAATAGTTCAAGACAAGATCAACCATTCAAGAAAAGGTAAAGGTAAAAGGACCCCTGACTGTTAGGTCCAGTTGCAGATGACTCTGGGGTTGCAGTGCTCATCTTGCTTTACTGGCCGAGGGAGCCGGCGTACAGCTTCTGGGTCATGTGGCCAGCATGACTAAGCCGCTTCTGGCGAACCAGAGCACTGCACGGAAACGCCGTTTACCTTCCCGCTGGGGCAGTACCTATTTATCTACTTGCACTTTTGATGTGCTTTTGAACTGCTAGGTTGGCAGGAGCAGGGACTGAACAACAGGAGCTCACCCCCTCGCGGGAATTCGAACCTCCGACCTTCTGATTGGCAAGCCCTAGGCTCTGTGGTGTAACCCACAGTGCCACCCGCACAGAAGGCTATATCAAGTGCACCAAGTATTCTTCCCCCTCCAGAAAAAAAACACAGCTACCAAGAACCATCAAAGAGCAGCTAAACCAATGCTTAACTGATGATCTCCTCCCTTTGAGTGGTGGCTGCTATAAAAAGAAGAAGAAGAATCTGTCTAATAATCATGTGAAATGGGCATAACCCTTTGATCTAACCCTTTGATCAGACTATCTATCTCTGGAAAATGTGAGAGCTGCTCCACTGTGGTGCAATTCCATGTTGAAGGAAATGGATCATCTTGCTCCTGTGACTTGGGCCAACTGCATGAGTCTTTCCTCCATGATCAGAACCCAATCAAGGTCTTTCTCAAGAACACCCTCTCATTTTTGTACCTTTTGCATCAGATTTTTGGTCTCCGGCCCCCTTTCTGTTCACTTTTGCTTTAAGCAGCTCCATGTCCCAGGCAGCCAGAGCTTGCTTCTCTATTTGACGTATCTCTTCTTCCTCTGCATCTAAGCGGCGTTTCCATTCCAGCAGTTCTTCAGCATGCTGGCGACGCTTCATCAATTTTTGCTCTCGCTTTGTCAAGAACCTGGCAAACAAAACAGTGAGAAATTGGTTACAAGTGCCACAAAGTGTAGGAGACAAGGTACCTGGCCCTCCATTAACACGTTTGGCTTAAGGTACATTATTTAATATCAGTATTTCAATTAGTATCATGGTTGCTAATTCAGTACAACAAGAATACATGAAAAAGTAAGAAGAGGCAACAGAAGTTAATACATGTCACTTCACAACCTGCCCTAAAAAATAAAGGGGGGGGGGAGGAGTTCCCATCCAGGTTGATCTTTCAACAGAACAAAGAGTGAGCAGCACAGAATTTAAGAATGTTACAAATAAATTCTAGATTATTTGAAGCAACAGATAATTGTACGTCTAGGCTTACAATTTAATATAACTGCATTGCTAGCAATACAGCAATTCACCTCCATATCTGGATGCTTTGCAAACAATTATAGAATTCAGGATTTCTATCTCATCAACAAACTGTGTCAGGAACTGCAGTAGACTCTATGCCCAGAACATCAATGTAATCCTCCAGAAAGAAGTTGTTGAGATGGAATGCACACATCTCCACCAAGCCATACATTTTCCTACTGCCCCAAGTTACAAGAGATTGAAGAAACAAATAGTTCTTCTGAAATACTGTCAACCATGAGAACAGGGCTTTAACAAATACAAATAGTGAACACAAAAGTAGCCAAACCCTGGTGACAGAAAAAAATTTGAACAGTGCCTCCCTATGGTGGTATGTATGTATGTATGTATGTATGTATGTATAAATAATTGCTGTTTAATGGTAGCATAAATGGTGCCCCCTGGAGACAGACCACATCATCCTCTGATAAATGGGGCACAAAATGAAGATTGCAAAAACCTGATCTAGAAAGCTGAGAAGTAGATATTTAAAAGGTAATTATTACTGTGACTTTCCAATGAACCTTGACACAAAGCTATATCAATTACATTTCCAGAACTTCTTTCCTAGCAATTCTTGAAAGTTCTAAGCAACAAAACCAAGATATTCAAGTTTCATATACTACAAAAGGAAGCAGACAAGGGAGGATCTCTTCCTAAGTAGACTATTCACTAATTATCCTTTGCAGAAGAAGGAAACTTGACAAAGGAGAACCAAATGCTCAGGTATATGCACGGATGCCAACGTGAATAAATTATTGTTTTTAATACTTGATTGGGAGCTGCCCAGAGTGGCTGGGGAAACTAAATTATTTATTATTATTATTATTATTATTATTATTATTATTGGGGCATAATCGATCACAAGACGTGGCACATGCACACCATTTTAATGGAAATGCCCATCAACTTTGGGGGGCTCAGCCCTCTCAAATATTTCGGCGGCGGGGGGGCAAAGGGACCTCGGCCCCTAGGAACTGGGCTCCTATGGGTAGAAATCAGATAACCTAAAACCACAGTGGTGTCAATTGCCAGGTAGCCAGCTTATGGAAGCCACACTTTCCATGAGAGCTAAAAAAGCATACCCAAACAATTGCCCTACACTGCTATCTAGGTTTGAGTTCTCCTGTGGTTAAGATAGAGATGTTCAGGCAAAGCTTTAATTGGAAGCTTATTGTTCCACACGCCAAAGGCTAAGGTCCGTAAGTCAGAACCCAACAGACAGTGGGGTGATGATTGCTTCTGATCATTTGATTTTTTCCATTCTGTTATACTAGAAATTTCATGATCCCACTGGTCTATATTCTCCAAGTTAGAAGCAGGAGGAGGATCTGGTGCCAAGGAGACCCTTTCTTTGTTTTGATGTCTTTCAACCGAGAAAGAAGTGAATTTAAAGTCTTGTGCCAAGTAAAAACCTAAGACGCATTAATTTTTTTTTTTTAAAAATAGTATGTCTGAACCTCATAATTAGAGAGAAAATATTGGAAACAGCAAGGATCCTGTGAAAGTTAAAAACCCTCTAAGAACAGGAGCTGGGCAAAACAGTCGTCATGTGTCAGGGAAATAAAGAGTCCAGAACTATATTGTGTCTCTGTTTCCCACGTGGCTTTTGCAAGTCAACAACCTTTGCTTGCTGTACCTCCCTCTGCTAATCCTAGTATCCATGCCTTTTAAAAATCAGGCCACCATGAAAATATCCCAAATTATTTGGTGGAAGCTGCAATTACTGGAAACAGAAACACATTTGGTTAGATTGCATCATTATTCCTAACTGATTTGGGCTCATTTATAAGCAATTTACTTTGAGCAGGATAAATTTCAACCAATGTGGCCATATACAAGGCACCAACATTATTTTCAAAACAGTCTGAACAGCTTAATGAAAGCAAATAATTGAACTGAAGAATCTTTTATTTATATACAGTTAAAAATCTCAAAACTGGTGATCTCAGCTGATAGGTAGGTGCTAAAAGACAAATTAAATCTCAGAATCTCTGCCTAAACACTAAATTATGCATTGGGTAACTAAGAGAGGCAGGAGACTGCCAGTCACATCTACAGAATTACCAGGTAAGAGCTGTGAAAAATCCGTCCAATTCATGAAGAGCCTCCCAGTCATGTAAAACTGAACAGAGCATGCTCGATCAAAGAGTCTACCGCTTAAAAAGGTAGAACGTTACCTGACCAATTGGTTGTAGATATACAGCTGGAATTTGGGATGGAGGTTGGGAAAACAGACACTGAGAGAAGCCCAGTGGTGAGACGTAAAGACAGAGAAGAAGTAGTGAACAGGAGAGCAGTGTCTACAAAATAAGGAGGAAGAGTTTTAAGCCAAGATAGCAAGAAACAGACAGAAAAATGAGAGCAGGAAAGCATTTTGCACAAATGGGTCTTAAATGTCAAACATATCGTCTTTCCACAAGTAGAAGACTCCAAAGGCAACAGAACGTAACCATGCATCACCTACAACCCTTCGTTCCCTGTCAAAAGCCAGCCACTTTCTACACTATGAAACATATCTTAATCTTGCTGCATTTTAGGATTCCCTCCCCCATTGTTTATAAGAGGAAGGGATTCCACCTATCCATTTCAGTACTGAATTTTAAAAGGCTTGCTATCCTGACCATTTGAACAAAGGTTTCAAACCATGTTCTAGCTAGTAGACACATTCCTACTAATGAGAACTCGAATTAACTGCCCTAAGCTAAGCAAATGAATGCCAAATAAAAAGAAAAAAAGCTGCAACTTCAATGCACAGAACCTCCTGGTGCAAAACTTCAAAATGATGTGGAAAACTAATGTCAGTTGAAGAGTTCATATGCTGCCATTTTTCACTAGAAGTTGGTTTTATTCTTCGGATTTCACACTTCACACTTCACACACACATTTTCCTTTTCAAATACTGTTCTGCAACAGGACATCATCTCTCTACTAAAATGTCTACATGGCAAAAATGTTAAAGCCAAACAAAGCACGGGCTGAGAAAGTTGGTAAACGGTAAAAGTCATGCTATTCATAGGCACTAATCAGTTATACATGCACAGTAAGAACTCACTAAGGTACAGCAACATGAAGTATCACTTGTGTTTGGGACGGCTCCGTGTCAAGGGGCTGAATATGCCAGGATCACAAGGGGGTTAATTCTTTGACAGAGCATGCTCCTGTTCACATGCAAACTACAGACAAAGTCTTTTATTTCTCCTCTAACCAAACATAGATCCTGATAATTCCTTAGAGGAGGAATCCTACAAACTGTCAGATAAAACCTAGCTTTGCAGAAAGCCCAAGAGCATCATTCTCTAATTTGTCGGCATCTTTGACAATTTACAAAATATTCTGCTTTTCCATACAGACTTGCCAATTCCAGACATGAAACAGGAGGCTAAGCTGCCTGTTGCTGTAAACATGCGATAAGCTTCTATGTAATTTAGCAGAATATTTTATTAAAGAACTCTCCCATTAAGCACATGTAAAAAATGCAATGGTTTGAAATATACCAGATATATGTTTCTTTTAAACATAAAAGAAACACGCTGTGCCTCCATCATCTTGGAAACAAGCATCTTTTTTCCATGGACAGCAGACTCTAATAGAGCGGGGGGGGTGTGTGTGTCAAAAGCTGTCAGAATGTGTGTCTTAGGGAGAGTTCCAAACTGCCATGGCTTATTGCTGGCTCTGGTGCCAGGCAACATCCTGACATTCAGGGGCATCTTTTTGAAGGCAGCAATGAGGGCAAACCCCAGTACATTTATGGAAACCCTGGCACCTGCCCCACCCACCCAAAGCCCCGCATGGGAATTTAAATCCTGCATAGAACTAACAAAAACAAATTTTACTGTGACTGAAAGGCAGTATTTCAGTTTAAAGTCCTCACCAGTGGGAAGATGCCTAATACTACATATGACAGAAATAAAATAATCTTTTTTTTTTTTAAATGCAAGTACTCAACCCAACACACAACCTCAAGCTGAACCATCTTATGTCATGAATTGTTCTCCTGATGAATTTGAGCCTTCGAGGTTAAGCTTCAAAGATCACATTTGGTTTGGAGGTAGCAAAAGCTGAAGAGACAGACCACCTCTTTACAAGCTGCATTGAGATAGTTATCACATTATATAGCAAGTATTATGCATTAAAGTAATGTATCTGTACAGCTGCAGCCCTGCAGAAGATGTGTACTCTCAATAGAGAAAGCTTTGTATAACTCAGTGGGAGGGCATGTATCTTGCATGCAAGAGCTCCCAAGTTCAATGCGCAACACGTCCAGTCAAAAAGGGATGTCAGAGAGATTTTCCTGTCCAGGAACTTTAGACAGTCTCTTGTTACCTATCAGAATAGACCAGCAATTGCTAACATGGTGCCCTGCAGACGTTGTTGGACTCTCCAGGTGTTGTCAGAGGAAGTAGATTATCTAGATCCATTCCAGTCTGGTTTGAGGCCAGGATTTGGCACCAAAACAGCCTTAGTCACCCAGACTAAGAGAGACAGGGGGAATGCAACCCTGTTGGTTCATCTTAGCCTCTCAGTGGTGGACCATGTGTTCTTCTGCAGCGATTCAGAGAGGTGGAAAAACTGTTATAGTGGTTCTGCTCCTACCTGCAGCATGATGATCAGATACTAGTACCAGGAGAATGTTGCTTAGCTCCATGGCTTTTGGGCTATGAGGTCCCACAAGGGTTTATTTTGTCTCTTTTGCTATTTAACATCATATAAAATTGCTGAGAGCTGCCATCTTGGGAAATGGAGCATGGTGCCATCAGTATGCTGATGACACACAATTTTCTCTCTCTCTCCATTCCATCTAAATCAGGAGAGACTGTGAAGGTGTTGGTTGGACTGGTGTGTGGGAAGCAGCAAAGGGCTGGATGCAGGCTAATAAACTGATGCTGAATCCTGATAACAAAACTGAAGTGCTACAGGCGGGTGGTTCTTTTGTTTGGGGATTAGGTGTCTAAACTGTCCTGGGATGGGTTGCACTCCTCCTGAAGGAACAGGCTCAGAGTCTGGGAGTACTCTTGGATTCCAACTTGTCACTAGAATCTCAAGTGGCTAGGAGTGCCTAGGACTCAGTTGTCCACGCTCTGGTGAACTCCTGTCTGGGCAACTGTAATGTGGGGCTGCCCCTGAAGATGGTCTGGAGGTTGCAGATACTGAAGAATCCAATGGCTAGGCTGGGAAGTGGGGCAACCCAATGGAACAATGTGTCACCAGGCTGCCAGTGAGCTAGCCAGGTCAAATTCATGGTGTCAGTACTAAAGCCATGGGGACCAATTTCCAAAAGAGCCCCTTCCTCAGTATCAACCATCTCAGATCCTACAATTGGCAGGTGAGGACCTGTTGGTTCTGCTGAGACTGGGGACTGCTCAACTGGTGGTGACCCATGACAGGGCTTTTTCTGTGACAGGTTTGTCTCCCTCATTACTGACTTTCAGGGAAAATGTAAAAATATTTGCGTTTACCCAGGCATTTGATCAGAATACACTGTTCCTGGAAACCCTGAGATCACTCATTGAGAATGTTTTAAACTGGATTTTTTTTTTAAAGAATGTTTTAAAACTGTTTGTGGGTTTATTTGTGGGTTTTTTTAGTGTCTTATTAATGCTGTGTCTGCCACCCCAGGTTCCTGCGGGAAGAAGGGCAGGATATAAAATGAAAAAAACAAAGTAACAACAACTCCCATCTGCCCCAGCACCGCCAATGGTAAAGGATTATGGGAGTTGGAGTTCAGCAATGTCAGTAGAGCACCATGTTGGCTACCCCTGGAACAGGTGATACTTGACGAGATGGCAAGGCAACTTTGTATATTCACATTCATTCATATGTTCAATGTACAATGCCAAGCCACCAGTGAGGCTAGCTAAACTGAAACGACACTACAGCTATAGGAAGCAAAAGTAAACCCCAAAGAAGTAGCCAACCTTATAACCAGTTACTGATCTCATCAATAAAAAACCACCAATAGTTACTTTTCATCCATTTGGCTGCGCATTTTCTTTAGTTTCTGCATAATGCTACTGGTCTCAGAGCCGGAAACGGAGGAGAGGCTCCATGTTTCTGCATCTGATGGCAGCGGGGTTGAAGAACGTGTTCGCTTTACATCGTCCTCACTAAAATGCTCCTGTGACCAAAAACAACAACAACAAAAAACCCCAAATAGATATTCAACATGTAAAAAGCTATTTTCTATTATCTATACATATTTCTGTAGCTATTATCTCTCTCTTTCTATATCCATGTACCTTGCATTTTTTTACGGAATATTTTCCTCTATCAATTTTATATACGCTTTGATCAGCATCTTAATATAACTCCAATATCACCGGATGCAAATATTTTTAACTGTAAATGCTTTTAGATGCAATTGTTTTTAGAACATTTTAACAGCTTCAGTATGTTTTTGCTTTTTGCTTCTTAAAATTGTGGACCTGTTTGCCACCTTTTGCTCCTTGGGGAGGAAGGGTGGGACAGAAATTATACTGAGAAACTCTAGACCTATGAGCACAACCTGCAGTTCCAGCAACAAAAACAGATCTTATTATTTTAGAAGTCACTGTTGCGTGGTTGGTCTTTTTCAAGCATAAATGTTAGCAATAAAGTATTCAGGACCAGCTTATTTATTTTAAAAACTTATACCCCTCTTTTTTGTCTCAATTATTTTTCATTCAGTCTGAGAACTGCAGCGCTACAAATAAAAATAACAGGCTAACTCTCAGGTGCATATTTCCAGCTCTTGCTTACCTGTTTATTTTCCCCTGCAGACTTCAGTTTTTCCTGCAGTTTCATAGTGGTTTGCCGTATTCGCTCTATCTCTTCCTGCTGCTTAAGGATCAATTGCCTCTCCTTTCTGGCTGCCTTATTGGCTTCCTTAAGACGCTTGATTTCTGCCTTTATGAGTTCAGAACAATAAAGCAAAACAAAAAAAGAGCAGTAATGTTTTTGCAGGCTTCTCTCTTATCTTCAGCCTTTCACTTCTGCTCCTCATTATGCTGCTTGATATGTTTGTCTTCACCTGTAGTTTGGACCACATCTCTCTCCCCTTTCCCCATCCCTATCACTACTGTATACTTCCTGCTTTCATTACAAGCTTTTTATTCTAATAATTAGCTTTCTCAACTTTTCTGCTAATCTTCTCATCTTCTCTTCTGTCAATCAATGTTCCTTCCCACGTCCTTTGTTTCACTGGCTCCAACCCTCTTGAAATAGACCTACCTTCTCTCTGCAATGTCCTATTCCAGTGTGTTTTCTATAATGCACTGGTTGAAACTTTCCTCCCATGGTTTTTGTTCCTCCCTTCTGCCCCTTTCTGAATTCAGTACCTCACCTCCAATACTCATTTTCTCCATTCATCCGCTCTCACTTTCCTCATACATCATATGTCTGCTTCAGATTCAAAGATTTAAAGTATGGGCAATGTTTTTTATATGCAACTGTCTAAAACATTCCCCGTCTCCCAATTTTTTAGCCGAAAATAAATTCCCAAAGGAGTTTACAATAGGCCTGGGCGATATATCAATATATTGGCAGAAGAAGATTGGAAGAAATTTAAAGACTATTTACAGAAATACTGTAAAATTAATGAATGTTAGAATGGTGTTGGATAGAAATTAAGTGGTTTCCAGCTGTAATGCTTAAGAGATATGAAAAAAAAGGCTTAGAAATAAGTAATAACTAATGGTGAGGATTTGCTGAACTAACATTTTGAATTGGAATACAAGGAAGGAAGGTATGAGGAGGTCTGGAAAATATGTTAAAAGAAAATAAGTAATGAAAACGTTATTTTTTAAAAAAATATTTTTCTATTTTTCTATTTTTCTATTTTTCTATTTTTTTCTTTTTTGCTGTTTTGTTTTGTATTGTGTTGTTGTTTTTTTTGGAAAACTTTAATAAATATTCTTTAAAAAAAAAAAAGATATATCAATATATCGCCCAGGACTGGAATGAGGAGCAGACAGTGATGTCGGCTTCACTCAGCGGTATATCGCTGAGTGAAACCAACATCCCACTCTGCCCCCATACTGCACAGAGGGAGAAAAAGGCTTCATTGATGAGGCTCCAATACAGCTTGTTCCTCCCTCTGCATCTTTCAACTGCTCAGCTAAGGAGTGCGCAGCTGCCGCTCCCCTTCGAGCATTTAAAGGATTCCCCAGCCCAGCACTGGCTCCCACACAATCGGGGGGGGGGGCACCAGGGAAGGCTCTGCTGGGGATGGGGAGCCCTCCTGCGCCCCAGCTGATCCGTACAAACAAGCTGCCATGTCCCACCCCACTGGGCGCTGTGGCAATTTTACCCGATGTCTTGCAGGCTGAGGCCAATGCAGCTTGTGTTTTCAACATTGTGGCATGTCGCCAGACTGCGATGTTTGGCTGGTGATATACAGCGATGTTGAAAAGCTGTTATCACGGTGCCTCTGCATAGCTCCAACCTTATTTCAGACATTGTGATCAGTATCAGTATATCACAATGTTTAGGTGGTGATATATCGCTATGTTGAAAACCAGCCCTATACACCAGATCAAAATTCAGTGATTAAGGAGAAACTCAGCACAGGTGGATTTAAAATTAATTTTTACCTTTTCCTGCTGCAACTTCAGAAGCAGACCACGCTGTTTCTTTCGGATAGGAGGCATTTTGTCGTCCTCTCCTTTGTCTCGTAAACGCCTGTGAGAATCAAGGCAAGGAAAATTCACTTTCTCTCACTTCTGCATTGCAATTCTGTTTTGGAAGTTATGGATTTTCATTTTCATTTCAGTATTGGTAATACAGTTTTATTTTGGTTAGCAAATGCACAGGTAAAGGTAAAAGACACCTGGACGTCGAGTCTAGTCAAAGGGGACTATGGGGTGCGGGCAAATGCACAAAGCATCTTTCACCCCACATTGATCCCACCCCACAACGATCCCACTGCCCCCTGGGGGATTTTTCAACTACACACCTCCCCCAATTCTGCTAGACTTTGGACAGCTTTACCCTAGATGTTTTGGATTACAACACTCATTGTTCCTGACCATTGTTCATGCTGGCTGGGGGTGATGGGAACTGGAGCATAAAACATCAGAGCCCCATAGCCAATATAAACTTATTCTAACAGACTAATTCAAATCAAGCTAATGTGTTGAAGTAATTAAGATGCTTCTACATCATGTCGGATGGCTTTAGGATACTATACAGACATGCTCTTCCTGTGTCTACACTAGCCAACACCTGAAAGGGTGGAGCCAAGAGCAACCATGGCACTCACACTCTCACTTACCAGGTGGGCAATAACCCTATGCAATCCTAGTACCTCATACTTGGCCATTTTGGTTGTTCTTGATGAGACAGCAGCAGCACTCATTTTTTAGTACTAGCTAATTACTTCAGGTAGGACCATACTCCCCAAAACACAGGGCCTACGGGATAAAGAACCTGGGCCTTTCTGGGGCAGAAATAGCCAAACTGTATTTTGGAGGCAATTCTAATCTCCAGATGCTAGGCCAAGAAATGGAACTATCCAATCCCATCACAGATGATCAGGTTCTGTAATATTAGAACCAGCAAGCAATAAGTCCTTGATGGTTCACATGTGTGAAAAAGATTAAGGCGATCAGCTGAAGAATGGATTGCACTGTCTGGAAGATCTCCCTCAGAAGAAAGATGGACAGTAATTCTTTGCTTTTCAAGAATCCACATGATAGAATACAATAAAGTTAATACGAAATATACAGAAAGACTCACTGTTTCCTTACAAGTGAGGCAGAGCTATGTTTTTAAAAAATCACACTTCATTTAAACTGCATCTGGCTTCTGCAGTTGCTTCTGCAGCACAACTGCGCACCAACCTTGCCCCCAGGGCTTCTATTTGTGTAACTACAAACACACTTCTTTGTTTAATCATTATTTCATGGCATTCAGAACATTTGCAAAAGGGGGTTGGAAGCAGAGTTTAACAAAACTGACAGAAAGCCAAGGAAGTCCTAGGATGGAGCACAAATTACTGAATTTGGGGTCATTATGTTTTCTGAACACGCTTACTTTTTCTGGTGTTCCAGCCAGGCTAGCTCAGCCCTTGCCTTCTCTTTCAGTGCTTTTTCACGTAGCCTAAGCAGTGACGACTGGTGAGCTGAACGCACTTCTTCCTCCTTCATGTACTGCCGCACCATTTCCATGGTAAATTTAGAAAAGCTATCTTGCCCTCCTGAGAATGGCAGGCTTAGCTCCTAATTACAAGAAAACAAACTTAAAACATACATTTGTAAACATACAAACGTAAGTGTTTGTATAACAGGATAAGTACTTTTGCTAAGATAAGAAGCATTACTAAAGAGGATGCCACCTCTTTGATCAAGCATCCTTCCAAACCAGTATGGAATGAATAGATTGGTTTAAAAAACTAAGTTCAGCCCATGAAGAAGTATGCAAGTGCTTTGAAAATGCACATGCACTTGCAACTGTATTATGCAGTTTGTTTCCCTGGACCCCTTTTGCTCACAAAAGGAGGTTCCTGTACCCTGCAGAATTTCACACGATATACCATGCCCACAGTTTTTCCAAGTCTGCAGATACTATACAATTATGGTGTTGATTTATGTACAGGACATCCTCACTAAAATTTACTGAAAGGTTCTGAAAGCAACTAGAGGAGCCGCAACAAACATGTGGCTGCAGAGTATTGAAAACTTACTTTAACAGGTGACACGCTAGTCTTTCCAGGGAAAGCCTCCTCATCAGAATAATCCTGGTGAACTCGTTTCTTCAAATTGATCCGGCGGTGACTTTCAGAAGGTAGCAAGGACCGGAATGACTTTTCTTCAATCTCATCCTCCGTCATGGACTCATCAAATTTAAGAGAATATTCTGTTGCTACAGAGGCTGAGTCTGAAGAAAAACCCCCCAAAATATTTAATTAAGGGAAAGTTTGCATTACAGAACGAGTAATGTATGAAGTAGTTTCATGTAGTAGGTGGAACGTATGGTTTAACGAAGTGAGCAATACAAGTAAATGAATACTGACTGAATGATCAGTATCGTAGATGACTGTGAATTATACTCCGTCAGATGGGCAGGGTATGTATGTATGTATGTATAAATAAATAAATAAACTAACTAGCAAAAGCTTGTAGTAAAAGCTGTTTTACTACAAAGGAATTTCAGAAATAGACTGGAAAGAGAAGCTGCTGAATTGCAACTTATCACCAAACTTAAAACCATGGAGAGACCTAGTCTGAACAAAGACCTTGGATTCTTATCTCATTATACATGACAAAGCCATTTTTCATCTTTTCACCCCTTGCTTTTTCCTGTAAGACCTATTGCAGTCGTTAAGAGTCGTCAACAGGCTCATCACAGCTATCTGCCAATCACCCATTCCCACCACCCTTCTGAGTAATACCCCTCCCCACCTTCTCACTATATAGAAGGGTCTGGAAACTTCTGTTTCAGTGTATCTGAAGAAGTGTGCATGCACAGGAAAGCTCATACCAAGAACTGACTTAGTTGGTCTTTAAGGTGCTACTGGAAGGAATTTTTTTGTTTTAGCAAAACACCTGTCCATAAGACAGAACGGGTCTATATATTGCACATAGGTAAAGGTAAAGGGACCCCTTACGGTTAAGTCCAGTCGTGAACGACTCTGGGGTTGCAGCGCTCATCTAGTTTTACTGGCCGAGGAGCTGGCGTTTGTCCGCAGACAGCTTCCAGGTCATGTGGCCAGCATGACAAAGCTGCTTCTGGCGAAGCCAGAGCAGCGCATGGAAACGCCGTTTACCTTCCCGCCGGAGCAGTACCTATTTATCTACTTGCACTTTGAAATGCTTTCAAACTGCTAGGTTGGCAGGAGCTGGGACAGAGCAACGGGAGCTCACCCCGTCGTGGGGATTCGAAACACCAACCTTCTGATCGGCAACATGCCCTTTCAATGGTATTCAGGACACTCAAGAGTTGGGATGATGGAGTAGATATTATCTCCAATCTGCAGCACTTTCCCCGCTTACAACAAATGTCAAAAAGTATGGGGTCAAAGACTAAAAGGATATCAATAAGTAGCAATGTCAGCATGGGAGCTAAATATGCTTCCTGGAGGCCCATGTTTCTTGGAACTAGGAAGCTGGCTTTATCCTCCCACAAAAGTACTTCAAATTGCAACAGATTTTTTTGCTCCATAAAACATACTGTCAGCCAATAATAACCAAGCCCCATCTGACGTTCCATCACTTAAGATATGTTTGTGTAATAGAAATCAAGCTCAGGAAATTGCATCTTGCGTAACACTCACTTGTAAACAAGTACACACACTGATGTAAAGACTCGTGACTTTTAAAAAAACCAACCGCAGTGATTCCCAGAACAAAGGAAGGAGGAACACTCAGTCAGTGGCTCCCAGAACAATGGAGGCTGGAAGCAACAGCTAGCCAGGATTCAATGTGGCTATCCTGGTGTCATTATCAGACTACAGATTCCCCAGCAGCTCAAGGGGCTGGCTAACCAGAAAATGACATATAAAAGTACAGTGGTGCCTCGCAAGACGAAAAGAATCTGTTCCACGAGTCTCTTCGTCTAGCGGTTTTTTCGTCTTGCGAAGCAAGCCCATTCGCAGCTTAGCGGATTAGCGCTATTAGCGGCTTAGCGGATAAGCGGCTTAGAAAAAGGGGGGGAAAGGGGAAAAAAAGTCGGAAAAACTCGCAAGACATTTTCGTCTTGCGAAGCAAGCCCATAGGGAAATTCGTCTTGCGAAGCGCCTCCAAAACGGAAAACCCTTTCATCTAGCGGGTTTTTCGTCTTGCAAGGCATTCGTCTTGCGGGGCACCACTGTAATTGTGGATTGCCTGTGATGGGGAAAGAGTGCTGCATGCAACAGCCTGGTAAATATTTCACCATTTTTTATTTCTTCTATGTGACTCCACCAGCAGAACAATCAATAGAGCAAGGGAAATAGCACAAGCATCAAGTAGATGGGAACAGAACTAGGAGTAAACACTGAAGAACTTTAAGTACTCATCCAAGGACCCACCTCTCTCATCTGCAATGGATGGAATACTATTATTCATTAAAGAATCATTCACAGCCATAGGAGCCTGCTCTTCAATGGAGCTGCCTGACTTTTCACGACGGGAAAGTTTCTTGCTCCCCTTGGAAGGTGAAACAGATGGACTTCCCTGGCAACTGCTGCTGCTGCTGTTTTATAAAAAGGTATAATAAAAGCACAGAAGTGAATCTTGAATTAGGGTTGTAAAACACGTCTCAGAATAAATAAATAAATGCATAATAATAATAATAATAATAATAATAATAATAATAATACCAACAGTGTGCTGCTGCACATTAAAAAACAACAACTCTAGTTTAGTTTTAGATCGTTTCTGAACGAGGCTCTGCATAAGTGCAAAAATTATGTGACTGCACAGAAACCATGAAGAAGAATTCAGTTCATATTCATGTCATGGGGTATCAGATTAGCATTAAACGCCACTCCAAAATATAGCAACTCGGCTAATGCAATGGTCCTTGGATAGGCCTGCATGACTTGTGATCCAACAGCTAGCTATATACTATGTTCTACCTTATTTTATTGATCCCATGTGAGTTTGCGGGCTCAAAAGAGCTGCAGGTCTGGACTAGAAGAAGAAACACTAGACAACAAGTACTGCTCAAAGTCTTCCTCTGCTAACTACCATTATAACTACCATTATAACTGACAGTAACTGTATAAGTTATGCTTCTTACCTCTGATCATGTGCCTTTGATCTTGACGATTCTGAATAACTTTCGAATGAGGAATAAAGGATTTTTGAGTCATCTAGCTCCTCTTTACTTTGTGAAGGTGTAGATTCTGCTTTCCTATTAAAGAAAATAAGCAGGTTTGAGTTATCCTGAAAATAAAAAAGAAAGTTCAAGCTGATTGTCATAAGTAGCTGGAAAAAAGCCTTACAAGACAAAATGATTATAGTGAAATAAATGAATGAGAAACATCCAATTAAGTATCAGTAATGACAAATGAGACAGGAAATGTATTTAGCTCTGCATAAAGAGAGCTTTGTGTGTTTCCAAACTAGGCCTAGTTTCTCTTGTGTACAGAACAAATGGAGAGCAGGCGATGCTTCCTGACACTTGTCACTCTGGAGCACCCAATATAAATTGGCAGGGACTTCCTCCCACTCAGGATGAGTCACCTGACAGGGAAGGAAGAATCTCCTGCCAAGTGGCATGTGAAACAGGCCTCTGATTTGGCAGGCAGAAAGTAGAAGTCTCAGTCTTCTAACTCCAGGAGTTTGAGGGGAAATAAAAGGTGTGTGGAGCAGCCAATATCAGAGGCTTTGGCCTCTGATCATGGATTTCAATATGGAAGGCAGGAACTTTCCATTCTTCCATTCCCCAGTGGGAAAAAATGGACAGAACGTGCAAACTGGTGTGATAGCCCTATGCACAAAGTCTTCCCTGATGCCTACAATAAGTCAATCAAGGGACTATCAAGTAAACCCAACAAGTACAAATGCACATACAGTCAAACCTCGGAAGTCGAACGCAATCCGTTCCAGAAGGATGTCCGACTTCCAAAACGTTCGACTTCCAAGGTGCAGCTTCTGATTGGCTGTTGCAAATGGAAGAGCCGGTCGGAAGCCGCTTGTCTGCTGCGAAGTACAGTCGACCGCCGAAAATCGTTTCTGGGTTTTCGACGTTAGGGAGTTGAAACATTCGGCAACTAAGCCGTTCAGGAACCAAGGTTTGACTGTATTCCCTTTCCTTAAGAATTCCCTTCTACACTCTAATGCTGGAGCCAAATGACCTGCCTTGTTAACAGTATTGGCTGCTAGTGTAGAAAATCAAACAATAAAAGGTCACAAGGGCTGAAAGGAAGAGGGGGGACTACTCTTTACTGATGAGACAGGGAAAAGAAAGTAAAGAGCAGCCTTGGGGAGTTGCCTAGTACTCATGCAGACATCATATTCCCCTCCCTCACATACGCATATCAGTGGTGGTGGGTGTTTTCTGGAGTCTGCCTTCATGCCTCTGGTGAAGCACTGCTCACAATCTATTCTAAGAACTAAAATGTCATCTAAAATACCTGCTTGTATTATGAGATTTTAGCTTCTTTATGAACGCTGAATGTTGCTTCCGCTCTTGGTCAAACAGTGTGGTAATTGGGGCTGCAGGAGCACCAATGGCATCAGAGATCTGGACTCTTGCAAGCTCTGTCATCTGAATAAAGAAGCACAGTCAGATGTACTTTTCGTAAGTTAATATTTGAGAAATTAAGCGTGCACACACACACACACACACACACACACACACACACATCCTCTCTCTCCCATCCTTCAAATAGGCAGCATGCTTTCCTTTCCCAAAGTAGTCTGCTGAAGAGCTCTTAGTTACAATCAGCAAGCTAGCTTTAGCAACCATTCTGCACGAGGCCAAGCTTGCCAAGGATTTCAGAGCAGAATCTAACCTCACGTATCTGGCTAGCAGCTTCTGTGGTGAGCAGAGCAGTCTCCGCCTGCTGAGCTGCAATTTTGCAAGTGGTCTCCTGTAAAGCATCTGCTTTCTCCTGTTGTGACTGTACCAGCTGCTGGATAGATTCTGCATGGCCCTATGTATTAAAAAAAAAGTTCTACTTTAGTTCAGGTGCCAAAGGGGCCAAACTGGAATTTTAGTATGCCAAACGTATTTTTGTTGGTTTTAATTCTTCTTTACGCACAGAAGCAAAAACTGGATGAGATACTTGGCTCTCACGTTTCTGTGACTGTCAAAGCAGAAAATTCTGAGGCAGAAAAAAATCTGTTCAGACAATAATAAATGCTTGAAACTCATGATAAATGATTAGGACATAAAAGAAATAAACAATTTTATTTAAACTTGTGCACACAAAAGTGGCATAGGTAAACTATTTTGGCTTTTTCATTCTCTTCTTCCAACAAGACGTACATTGTGGCAAATGTGAGCTAGTTAGAGCAGATGTTATCTGGGATTGTATCCACCAGAATCATACTAAAATTAACTCCATTGAAATGGAGATATAAAAATGATGAAAATGTGATTGACACACCATAATACAGCATCTGGAACCTGGACTATCTGCTTTCATAGAAAATGTAGATTTGCCTTGGCCAGACAAACCTGATATACCAGTATACCTGAAGGAGCGTCTCCACCCCATCGTTCAGCCCGGACACTGAGGTCGAGCTCCGAAGGCCTTCTGGCAGTTCCCTCATTGTGATACATGAGGTTATAGGGAACCAGGCAGAGGGCCTTCTCGGTAGTGGCACCTGCCCTGTGGAACGCCCTCCCATCCGATGTCAAGGAAATAAACAACTATCTGACTTTTAGAGGACATCTGAAGGCAACCCTGTTCAGAGACGTTTTTAATGTTTGATGTCTTATCATGTTTTTTAATATTCTATTGTGCGCCATCCAGAGTAGCTGGGGAAACCCAGCCAGATGGGTGGGGTATAAATTATAAATTATTATGACATGCCCAGCACCTTTGCTATTAGGGCACGGTCCTCATTGAGACACATTTTGCAACAACACAGTTTAAATTTGTTGAGCGTAGGGAGAGTGTCAGGCAGAAATGGAGGTGCTGGGTATGAACCAATCAACGTGAACTGATGCTTTTGAGTTCTGAATACAATATGTGTTATTCAGTACAGTATTATTTTTTTAATGAGACATCCTGTCTGTGTGATCTGCTAGGTCCAAAGACCTCACTTCCTGTCATTTCCCTGGCTTAGGAAGTGTCAGTATTTGGCATGGTGTGCGCTGGCTTTGACTGGATCTCCAAATTAACACATGGCAGCCATTTCGTGATATGTCATGGCCCACGTGGTAGCTATTTTGTGACTGAAGCCCATAGTGCCCCCTGACCCACTAATGTTGCAACTTCTAAAATCTTGCACTTCTAGAACAAGATCTTTTTCTGAAGTACATTGAGATGACCCGATTTCTTGTTGCCTACTATTTGTGAGATATGGATTAGCCTCCATTCGCACCAATTTCTCCACAGGAAAAGAATTCTACTTTTAAGTTTTACATACTGTTTGAAAGACCTCATTACCTGAGCTGCTTTCTTCATCGCCTCTTCTAGTTGCCTCTGACTTTCCAGAGCTTCTTGCTCTGCCTTGAGCTTCAGAAGAGCCAAGTCGTGCTCATGTCGTTGCTGCTGTGCCTACGGATTAAGTTTAGTTTTAGTTTATTAACTTATATCCTGCCTTTTTGCATACAATGTACAGTGGTGTCCCGCAAGACGAATGCCTCGCAAGACGGAAAACTCGCTAGACGAAAGAATTTCCTATGGGCTTGCTTCGCAAGACAAGAATGTCTTGCAAGTTCCTGCGGGTTCCCCCCCCCCTTTTTCTAAGCCACTAAGCCGCTTATCCGCTTATCCGCTAAGCCGCTAAAAGCCGCTAAGCCGCTAATAGCGCTAATCCGCTAAGCCGTCAATGGGCTTGCTTCGCAAGACGAAAAAACCGCTAGAGGAAGAGAATCGCGGAACGGATTAATTTCGTCTTGCGAGGCACCACTGTACCTTACACTTAAAATGTATTTCCATAAGAATATTAATGCTCCTGTCACTGAATCCTAAATATTTCATTAATGATTAGCACTTATACTTTTAGTGTATCTCAGGACTTTCATTGCCTATTTTACAAAGTTCACAACTTCCACCCTATACAATAGTACTGCAATAAACAAAACTTGTGGTATGAAGTCTTGAAATTGCACATAGCTACTTATGACAAATGTGGTTATCATTTTCAGGAACCACAGATTTTGTTCCTCCATTTTCGAACAAGAACCTACTAGTTTTGTAGCTTTAATGGAAATATAGCAATATTCATCTGATCGCAACCACTCTTATCTTTGACTGAGATACTTCAGAGGAGTGCATACAGCAAATAAGGCAGAGATAAGAACGCCTACGGTTACCTTTAGAATCTGAGCCAGTGAAACACTTTCCTGCTGGGCAAGTGATATACCTCGGACCCGTTCAACATCAGAGATCTGGCGAACAGACTCCTCAATTGCACTTAAATAATTAAGTTCTGCTGACATACGATGTTGGAGACCAGCAGGTGAGAAGCGCATGGTACCTGTAAGATAAATATGAAATACTAAACACCTACATGTTCGTGTAAATCACACTTTTTAGAAACATAGGAAGAGTAAGCAGCATCATGAGCCATATATTTTTTGGCAGCTCACCATTCACGTTACCTGCTCCAGTCCTGTTGGTTCCAAGGTTCATATCAGAGAAGGCATGGTTTCCCTTGGGTCCAGAAGTTATAGTCCCTGGAGAGTTTGACAGGGGGCTATTTTTTTCTGCTGTATTTACTGCAGGATCCAATGGTTTCTGTAAGCTTGGAGAGCCTGGAGTCCTTGGAGACTTTATCTTATCTGGGAGACTAACAGAAAAGTTAAACAAAAATTGAAGCAAGTCTTTATTCTTTGAAGAAAGAGTAGTCACACAGCAAAACCAGTTTGAAAAGTATCATATATTTCCATCAGTACACAAAGAAAAGAGTAATAGCCAGTGCTTTTCTTCTAGAAAAAATTGTCCCGATACTCATCAGTATGTGCCACACTTTTAACCTTTCTTCTTGGAAAAAAAGGGGGCAGTACTGCCCACACTGAGTACCCCAGGAAAAAAAGCTCTGGCAATAGTTGAGATTTACACACACAAAATACAGTCTTCCAACTATTTGAAGACCTTATCTGTTACTTCAAAAACATTGGTATAGTTCATATTATCATACCTCGGTTTTAAAACAGAGATATTAAATTACTGTTTTGCCCACACAAGCATCCACCCTCGCTCTTCGCTTTGTGATATAATCAAATGAGGCAATCTCTAATCAATCATAATTTCCTATTTCATCTAAACCAGGACATTCTGGTTACCAGCTTCGGAACAGATTAGATTATTAGATCAATTTCAAACTGTGGTTTAAAAACCTGGTTTGTTCCAAAGCTGTTAAATATGGCTCTTTGCTTCACTGCACAAGCAAAAAGTCTGAATGCATGGGGAAAAGACTCATTGACATCACTCAGTTTATTAAGCCAATATATGATTATGATTACTAAATGAAGTGGTTCACTTTACCTCATCAAGGAGTGATCAGAAAGTTCTTCTAAAGTGCTGTCAGAATCTGGGCTCTTCTCTTCTCTATGAGATATTCCATTATTAGGTGATGCATTCTTCACCTGTTGCGATCCATACTCTGACCCTGGCAATATTTTGTTTTCCTCCCTCAGAGAGGCACTTGAAACTGTGCTGAAAGATTCTGACTCTGTAACACATATTTTGGCAAAAAGCGATTTAAATATAAAATAAATATACACTTTCCCCCACTTGACGAGTACACTTGGCATTTTCAGATTTTAAAACTTTGCCAAAGGTTTCAACCCAGATTTGGGAGCGTAGTAAATGGCACTTACTTTCCTTTTTCACTCTTTTTTTAGACGATGCAGACGAGTTGGAAGAACCTGCAGAAAGTGTTCCTGAGGAATGGTGGGTAAATTCTACAGCTGGCTGCTCGTACACTGACTTTCTGGTGGCAAACTCTTCTTTGAGGCTGGGGCTGCTGCCACTGTCAATATAGACACGGAAGTAAAATATTGCTTGGCTTTCTCAGTTACATTTATACTACTTGTGTAATGAGCATTTTAAATCATTTAATAAAGCCTTACAAGGCACGAGAGCAGGACTTCTATTTACCTTTAAAAGCAGCTGAATTTTAGACAACTTTGCATAAAGCTTAAGATAGGCACATGGGCTAGACCTGCAAGCTTTAATGTATAGTTGAATTATGGTTTAGCCCATTAATATTTGGGCTGAATCTTAAAAGCATTTTTTTTTTTAAAGTAGATGTTGTCGCAATCAGGAATTACACGCAGGACCAGCCATCTGCCCACAATGCATTCCTCCTCCCAACATTGTTTCTGCCTAAAATGGCTGTAGCCAGCCAGCAAAAGAGAGACAAAAAAACTGATTTGTCCTGCCCTCTTGATTGGTCTGCTCTATCCCTCTTCCTCTCTCCATGGTTTCAGCCCCAGAATGAATGCCGCTGACAAGCAAAGCACCAAGTGGGCAAGCTCCAGCTGTTCAGATATCTGACTCTGCGGAGTGTATAATTATTTATGTTTGGATAAGTGAACTGGTGGGTATCCAGTGGATAGTGGGGCCTGCATGTAAACTATTACAGACACCTTTCCTTTTAACAATGCCATAATGTTGGTGTTCAAAACTGAGTTCCTATTCTCCAACACCCTTAAGGATATTGAAATATCTATATTGAAAAATCAACTGAATCAATAAATTAAGTTAATTAGTTACTTTCTCTAGGTCTCTTAAATAGATTAAATAGATGTCAATCCTGATTCGAAACACCAGCAAAGGGAATTTACTTAAATAATTTTCAGGTTGATAATTCAGGATTTTCAAAAACAGTTGAGCCGAGTGTCATTTGTGCCATAAAAAAGTACCAGGTTGTGACTTGAAAGCTGTTTTAAATAGACGAAGTATTCATTTACTCTGCTCTGTGCCAAAACTCAGATTTGCCATACTCTATAACAAGGAAGCGTTCCCTTCCCATTCAGGGATGAAAAACAACTCTGTAATAGTTCTTTATTTAATGAGCATGGTTTTTCATTGATTTACGCTGCCATTTGTGAACTCATTAAGTACCTGGGCTCAAGAGTAGCTCTTTTATCTGCAATGGTTACACTTTCCTGTGAGGAAATGAAATCATCTTCATATGAAACAATGCTAGCTGGGGGACTCATGACTGGAAGGAAAGGTTCCCGAGTTGGTGGTGTTTGCTCTGACCACTGCTCAATTCCTGCAAGAGGTGCAAAAGCAAAAAGAAAGTAATCTGTATTTCAGAAGCATGCCAAATAATCTTGCTGACAGAGATCCAAAGCCCATTAAGAGCAGCTCTGGAAAACTTCCTTTATATGCAACAACTTTCGATTATAATCTGAAGACAGTTAAGTGATTTCATAGTAAAGAAGTAGTTGCCAAAATTTTCAAAAAGGACTGAAAACTTCTTGCTTATCAGCAAATACTGGAAAACAAAAACAACACAAAATCCGAGCTACAGGTTTATAACGTAACTTAAAGAGCTCAGGATTTCAACTATCATGGAAGTGCAGTCATTTTGACAATTACACCAACGAAACACCAGAGGCAGCAATAAGTCTCTCATTGCCTTACCTTTCCCACACTGCTGGTAATGTTTTGTAAAGACGTTGATGGCACTATGAGGACTCCCCCTTATCAGTTCTTCCCAAGTACTCCTTATATGTCTAAAAATGAGTAAACACTTCTCTGCCTCCTTCTGAACGTCTTTTATGGGCTCACAGCCAGCTATATCTGCAGCACAGAATTCTTTTTCCTTTAACACTTCCACAGTCTTCCAAGTTGGACGCTCACGCTTTTCTCCTTCCTCGTCAGATGCAAGACCATCACTGATTGGCCCCTCACTTATTGACTCTATGCTACCATCACGCGGAGCTACAACATTACTTTCAGCCCCTGGAGAGCATGCTTGTTTTTTGGATAGATCTCCTAGCATTCCTTCAGCTCTGTAGTTACCTGGAAGGCTGATAGCTGCAGCCCGAGGGCCGAGGGTCTCTGGGAGCCTTTTAAACTCACCAAGGTTTCCAACACCGGGAAGGTTATCATCAAAACTTGCATGTGGGGTGCAAGCACCCAACATCTTCTGGAGCCTGGCTGAAAAGACATCGCTTTCTTCCACAGGGGGGCTGCTGGCCTTTGCCCAACGGCCATCGCCCTGATCTCCTTGCAACAAGTCACGCTCAGAATTCCACACCTCACCATAGTTAATGCTGGCCCCGGCTAACTTCTTGGCTTCGCTTTCAATTCGGCTCGACAAAGAGGCTGCGGTTGCCTTCAGGGCTTCAATGCGGTTCAGTTTACTTTTATACTGATTAATGGTAGGCTGTACAGCAGATGCCATAAATGGCTGAGATGCCAAAGGCATTGATCCCACAGCTGCACTGTAACTCCTTCTGCTTGGTAGTGCAGAGTCAAAGTCATTTTGCAAGACATGTGTGTGATCTAGGGCCAAAAGCTGGGAGACAAATCCTCCAGTCAAGACCATTGAAGGTTGTTGGGAAGAAAGCTGGGCTTCTGAAGTCAGCCTATCTGGCTGAATCCATAAAGGGTTATTCCTATAAACAAAAAAATTGAATTCTCATAAACTTGGAATAATGAAGACTGAACAATGTTTGACTATTAAATGTGCACATATGTTAACGTATTGGAAATCATTTTAAAAACTAGACTTCTTAGCCCAGATTAGATTTTCCCCGATCCCCCCATACACAGTGTGGGAGCAGTGTAAAGGTGTAAAATTCGAAGCTGTGGGGTAGGGGATGTGTTTTTTCCAGGGCGTGAGATCTGGAAGGAGATTTTTTTTGGGGGGGAAGCTGAACAAATGCATTACTTTTCTTTATATACTGAAAGCCACTTTGTTACTTTAGGAACATAAAAAGCATTGTGCATAAAATGGTTCATCATAAATTTATATCTGCTATATTAAAAGTACAGATTATTCAGATAATAATTACAAACTGATTAAACTTTTGTTGCAAAAATGCTGAACTGTAAGGAACCTAGCATTCAAGCTTCCCAAATCCTGCACCAAGAGGACTGAAATCTATTAACATTTTCTAAAAAAACAGAGGCTTTTTACTAGGAATAATAGGAGAAGAAGTGCCAAAGAATTTAAAGAGACTACTTATGTATGCTACTACAGCAGCCAGAATGCTACTTGCCCAGAAGTGGAAGGAAGAAAACGTCCCAACGAAGGAAGAATGGATAACTAAGATGACGGACTATGCCAAAATGGCAAAATTGACCATGAAGATCAGGCACCAAGATGAGAAAAAAATTAACCAAGAATGGAAAAAAATTATAGACTACTTTAAAGATCACTGTAAATGCGTTAAAACATTAGCAGGATTGATGTAACATTTATGAAGTAACAATAGAATTAAGAATGGAAAAAGAAGCTGAAAGTAATTGGAGAAATATAATTATATGCAAGGAGAAGAAAAGGGAAAAAATTGGAAACCAGGGGTGGGTGTAAGTGGGTGGGTGTAAGTCAAACAATGCCATTTAGATTAGGTATGTGTGTATAAAGTTGTCATACTTAAAAATTGAAAAATATATTTGAAATACATGTTTTTTAAAAAACAAGTGAACTGAAATGTACAACACCTTTCAACTCAGCAAATTTCCGTAACTCAGTCATGCTCAACTTGTTTTTCAAAATAATTTCTCTTGATTTTCCAGTCACAGAGGAGGAAAAAGATACTAACAGGAACCCCAGCCCCTGGAAATCTGCCCAGTCACCACTTGGGCTTCTGAAGTTTCAGTGGGCATTGCCCATAAGCTTTCAAGAATACTGTTGTAACAATAAGGGCATTTTGTATTAAGGAAAGTTCTTTATCCCAAAATATTTATGTATTTTTATGCAGTGTCATAGAATCCCATCACACACAGAGCAGTGACTACGCATAAAGAAGGTGATTGCTTTTTCAACCTGTATTTCATGCAGGGACATGTCATTCTTATAATGCGGAATCTTACAGAATCTAAAGTGCTGAATTTAAAAATGTCACTTATGTTTGCAGGAAAAGTCCTCCAATCTTGCTGCTGCTTACACAGGGCATATTGCTAAGTCATCTTAAGACCATTTTCTACTATACTGTACCAAGTTTCTAAGGTTGCAACAGTGACTTTTTACAAAAAACGGTGTCTAATGTTCTATTAAAATACTTACAAGTTGCCTTAAAGATAGTCCTGCTTTCTTACCTAATAAGAGGAGGAGGAGCAGCTTCAGAGAGAGACATATCGCTACTGGAAGATGCGCTGGGTGGACGCTCCTGCGCTTTGTTTTCTTTATCAGATTCTCCAGACGGTTGATATCCAGGTTTGGCCTGGGAAGAAAAATGGAGATATTTTTGAAAGATGAAATTCTGTTAGAATTAATCAAGATAAAAAAAGTTAAAACATGTAAGAAGTCCCAAGTGACCAAGCAAACAGCTGACATTTGTTTTCCGCACTAGACAAAAGTAACAACATATTAGCCATATTAGCTGGTCCTTTGGCAAGAACACCTTATATTTAAGTCAGTATTCTTTCTACTTCTGCAAACGATGGGGTTCTCCCAAGGCTGCCAATAAATGCCGTGGTGGGGTGTGAATGTTGTAATTTTGGCTACATGTGACTGGCAATCAGTGATTCAAGATCACTATTAGAATATAAAGGTAAAGGGACCCCTGACCATTAGGTCCAGTCGTGACCGACTCTGGGGTTGCGGCGCTCATCTCGCTTTACTGGCCGAGGGAGCCGGCGTACAGCTTCCAGGTCATGTGGCCAGCATGACTAAGCCGCTTCTGGCGAACCAGAGCAGCACACGGAAACGCTGTTTACCTTCCCACTGGAGCGGTACCTATTTATCTACTTGCACTTTGACGTACTTTCGAACTGCTAGGTTGGCAGGAGCAGGGACCGAGCAACGGGAGCTCACTCCATCACAGGGGTTCAAATTGCCGACCTGACCTTCTGATCGGCAAGTCCTAGGCTCTGTGGTTTAACCCACAGCGCCACCCACATCCGTTTATTAGAATATATGATGGCTTTAATCTTAACTACGGCAAAAAAGAAAAAGAAAAGAAAAAGGAAGGTCTCACAAGGGGACACCAAAACACTCCTTTCCAAAAAGCCTTCCTGGGCAGTCAGGAGACCCTCCTGAACAAAGTGGGATACAGCGGGACAGGAGGCTGGTGTGGGAGGAAGGGAAATTGTGCCAAATCAGGCACAACTGGATGCCGAGGTGACATTTAAAAGTCTACACCCTTCACAGGAGCTGCCACACACACATTATATAATCTGCCCCTTGGTGCTCCTGAGCTTCCTGCCTTCCCCTCATCAATGCTTCTTCAGAATACGAGCTGGTTAGTTAAATTGATCAACATGCTTATATCGATCAACACCCATGCTGCCCAACATCTGGATTCTTACTCTATGCCATGACAAATGCTGTGAGCTATAGCTGCAGCCATTTTTAACTCTGGGCATGTTTCTTGCTCCTACCAGAGCTCCACACTGCAGGCGCAAACAAAACCTCAGTTTGAGCATTATTCGGCATGTGCAAACCTAATGCCTATCTTTTACTGCTGCTAATACTTTACAAATCTTTTCTTTAAAAAAATGACATTAATACAAACTTTCAAACTGCAAGAAAAAACCCAAACAAATCTTGCAAAATAGCTATCCCTGTACCTCGTGTCCAGGGACCAGGGGCTCCTCCAGTAAGGTTTGCTCCAGAAACAGTTTTGAGTATGTTTCTTGTAGTTGTTTGGTGGCTAATTCAGGAGCCAATGTTTCCTTGGTCTTATTTGCAAAAGCTTCTTTCTGTTTCTTGTAAAGTTCTTGAAGTCTTTTGTTCTTTTGCTCTGTTGCCACTTTCTGCGCTTTCTTCTCTTCATTCTGCCTCTTTTTCCTTTCCTCTTTTTGTCTAGCAATATACTGGCGAACTTCATCTGTATCATAATAGCGTTTCTTAGAAGTGACTTGAGGCTCTTCATTGGCAGAAAGCTTATCTGGCTTTCTTTTGGTTGGACTATGGCTCCTAATAAATGCAAAAGGTGGTGATTTTTGATCCTGTCTTCCTTCATCCCTCATTTGTTCTGCACCCTGAGATACAGAGTCGAGCTGCAGGTCATCAAGCATTCCACGGATCTCCACGGGCAAGAAGTCCTTGTTTACATGGTCTTCTTTCCGTTTTGAATCAGGAAAAGTCGATTCTTTTTTCTTCGTGTTATTCTCCACTCTGACTTTACTTTGTGATCTTTCAGAATTTCTTGATCGGGTTTCTATGGTCACATCCAACTTGAAATTAGTGTCTGTCTTTTCACTGTGGAAAACTGGGGTGGGGATAGGGGGACAAAAGTAGTGTTAGACACTCTCCACTTGTAAGGCAAGGTGGATCTATTTATTTGACCTCTCATGTGGCAGCTTTTTGTTAAGTGTTAAAAGCCTGTCCACTTAAGCACTTTAGAAAGGCAAGAAACCATGAGACATTCTAGCAAGTGCTAAAAGAAACGAGCTGCAAAAACCTGAACACATCAAAAACAGAAATAGGCTGCAAGCGTGGTTGACGCTGGACTTTAGCTCGTGCAAGCAGAATGACTCCTTCCTCTCTTTCATCCTGCACCTCCCTGTCTGCTCTGTAGTGCCCAAACCTTCTGGAGCAGTTTTGGAAAGTTCTACAGCAGAAAAGGGGAACGCCTCACCAGGGTCAAATGTTCCACTTGTGAATGGACACTGTCAAATTTCATCCTGTACTGAAGCCAGAATGCAATGCACATTTTGCCAAGTGGCCTACTGTCTTTGATGTTCTTCTCAGATTTTCACTAGAAATGGCCATACTGATGGGACACTGTGTGAACATGGTTCCTTATACAGTGGTGCCTCGCAAGACGAAAAGAATCCGTTCTGCGACTCTCTTTGTCTAGCGGTTTTTTCGTCTTGCGAAGCAAGCCCATTGACGGATTAGCGGATTAGCGCTATTAGCGGCTTAGCGGCTTTTAGCGGCTTTTAGCGGCTTAGCGGATAAGCAGATAAGCGGCTTAGCAAAAAGGGGGGGAAAGGGGAAAAAAGTCGGAAAAACTCGCAAGACATTTTCGTCTTGCGAAGCAAGCCCATAGGAAATTTGTTTTGCGAAGAGCCTCCAAAACGGAAAACCCTTTCGTCTAGCGGGTTTTTCGTCTTGCGAGGCATTCGTCTTGCGGGGCACCACTGTAGAACACACCAAGTAGTAGTAGCTTCTACAAATTAATTCTAATCTGGAAGCTTGGCCCTGTATCTATGCACAGCATCTCAAGATCCTTTGGGTAAACATGTTGGATCATAGTTCTGATAAGGATATCAGTTTATTCACTGGTAAAGAATTAGAGCAACTTTTGCAGTGAAAAACCCCCACTTAGGTTAATTTAATCTGTCACCAAGCACCGGGGCCAAGATTATAAGAGTTTCCAATATTAGTTTACTTATTTAATAGGCATATATAGTCAACCTGCCAAAATGTGGTCCCAGGGCAGGTAATATGCAGCTCAATACAATTAAACCATGTAACATCTTCCACCCGCAGTGCAAAAAGATGCATCTTGACCCAATGTTGAAATGAATATGGTGACAAGGCTAGAAACCATTCAAAGGAGAAGGCATTCCACAATCTGGGGTCCACCACAAAAAAGTCCCTCTTATGCACCAGCACCCCATGGACCACCATGCATATGCTGCTTAAAACAAGCTCCACATAGATTTTCAGCATTTCTAGAGTAAAATTGGCTCAGTGAAGCATTGAAGGGCATTTATATTATAGAAAAACTTCAGCTGTGGAATTTTTTTTAAGGCAAATCTGAAGACTTCTGATAAAGTGTATAGAAGCTGGATCAGCAGTCAGAAATCTCAACAGTTCTTGTGGGAAAAGACATTGACAATGGAATGCCAAGAAGGGATTAATGGCTAAGCCTGTATACAACAGCAACTCAATAATACTGAGGAGCTCAAGTCACAGCCAAGGAAGGTGAAAATTACAGTAAACTGATTGGATTTGAGCAATGCAATATCATTTAAGCCCCAATATATCATGTAAGAGAGTAGTTATTTTTATCTCTTTGATAGTCCCTTGGGTAGGATGTAAACAAGGCTATTTAATTCTAGTGGCTCATGGCCATAGGCCATTTCACTTATTGAAAATGAAATAAACAAGTTGAAACCAGCTGAGTCCCAATTCTATTGTTCTGTTTCAATCACAGTCACACATGACTTGTTGCACACAAGCTATCTCATCCGAAACTGGACGGGGAAGTTACCAAACTGTCACTAGTCTAATGTTCAAGTTGTCAAAGATGCTGGGGTATTACCATCTGCCCTTCCTAACTATCCTACAGTTCTAGCAGAAGAGGAAAAGGAAATAGACAGTGACAACAAAGGTGTCAGCTAGGAGAGAAAACAAGATCCTTCAAGATAGCCAAACCAGAACCAATTTTCAAGGTAATGGTTGAGTTAAGAGCTACACTGGTGTCACCCAAGGCCTCAGGAGATCCCAGAAAACTAAATATATGGTGGAAAGCTCCTCAGACCAGAGATGGGGAATCTGTGGTCCTCCACTTATGTTAGACTATACTCATCTTGACCATTGACAATGATGCCTGAGACTGATGGAGCTGCCATTCAACAACACCTGGAGAGTCACAAGTTCCCCGCCCCTAAGGCAGACAACACAAATGTGCACTGTTGCTTCCTTTTCCAGTTGACAGTTCTTCATCAAATGCATAATGTCCTTTCTACAGCACAGCAAGAGAAAGTCAGATAGGGAGTGGTCTTTGTTGCGCTCGATGACCCAGAACACGACCCCAGTGCAAATCAGGGGTGGCCAGTATTTGCAAAACCTCAGCATCCCATTCTCAAACATGCACCCCCAAGTACAGCCGATCCCAGCAGTTATAAGCAGTGATTTGAACCCTGCTTTCGGCAGGGATCGGCTGCACTTGGGAGCTCAAGAGCGGAACCAATTCCAGAGGGGCTTGTGTTTGGCACCAAATTTGAAAGGCCACAAATGTCAGGGAACCATTGACAGCATGATTGCTGCTCCGCAGCCATATTATTATCTGCCCCGTACCTGGTACACAAAGCTTAGCTTACCAGATTTAGTGGGCTTATCCTTGCCAGCTCTGTCAATGGATAATGGCTCTTGGTCCTGCTGCCCTACTTTAGGTGCTGGACCCAGGATCTTCTTTGCAAGTCTCAGTCCCTCCCGCCAGGACGATGTACATATTACACTGGTACCACCTAAAACAAAGAACCAAGAAGGACATACGGAGTAATTTTCCAGTGCTTCATTAGCAATATAAACTTCAGGACACCGCAAAGATTGCAAAAAAGGAGGGGTAGCACCAGTGGTGGAGGGCGGTGTCTAGAAGAAGAAGAAGAAGAGTTTGGATTTGATATCCCGCTTTATCACTACCCTAAGGAGTCTCAAAGCGGCAAACATTCTCCTTTCCCTTCCTCCCCCACAACAAACACTCTGTGAGGTGAGTGGGGCTGAGAGACTTCAAAGAAGTGTGACTGGCCCAAGATCACCCAGCAGCTGCATGTGGAGGAGCGGGGACACGAACCCGGTTCCCCAGATTACATGACTACCGTCTAGATCAAAAGAAGAAAAAACTGAACAATGTTTAAAGAGTGCAAGCCAAAGCTTGTGTTTAAAAGCTAACTTGAACTGACCTGGTTTGGAATCAGGACTTGGAAGTTGTGCCACTTTCTGGATTTTGCGCACTGGTCTGGTTGCTTTTTTCCCCTTGGCTTTTGCAGCAGGTGTCTCTTTCACAGTCAAATTGTCTTCTGAAAAACAGTGTGAGAGAATCATTGCCACAACTAAAAGAACACACAAAGACATGTATCAGAACTGTAGCAGCTTGCCTTCTTAGCTAGTCTCTAGCCTATCAGAATTTAAATACACAACATCAGGCTCTCAAGTTAGACTTCATAGTCTTTCATTTTTGTTTTTCTTTAATCTAAGAAGTCTGGGAAGTAGGGCTATAAGTTTTTGTTAATTTGCAGGTTAATTATGTAGGATGTGTAGTTGTTCTTTGCTTTCCATGTGGCTATTAATAACATGTTTTGTGCTTTTATACTGTAAACCATTCTGTGATCCTTTGAAGGATGGTATAGCTATGTAAATAATAATAATAATAATAATAATAATAATAATAATAATGTTTTCTACTTACCTGCTAATTGCAGTTCTAAGTCAGGACATAACTCTCTACTGAGATTAATAAATTCCTCTTCACGCCACACCTTTCCATCAGGTGTACGGATCTTGGCTTCTGATGGATTGAATCCTAACAAAAGTAGTATACCTATATTTAGCTGACTTTGCCTTAAATCAATTGGTTAACATAAAGGTGACCAATGCATAATGCGGACATAATTTATCTGTTTTAAACATCTAATACATTTGTTACTAGAAATAAAGAAACTCAGATTCCAAATCCATGTTGCATAAAATAGATTAAACGAGAAATTTCTGTACAGAATTATTACGTAACAGAAAAATAAGATACATTCCTGCAAAAATAAAAAAGTTGCAATGAGGGGGCAAGTACACTTTAGAATACAGTGGTACCTCGGGTTACATACGCTTCAGGTTACATACACTTTAGGTTACAGACCTAACCCAGAAATAGTGCTTCAGGTTAAGAACTTTGCTTCAGGATGAGAACAGAAATCACGCTCTGGCGGCACAGCTGCAGCAGGAGGCCCCATTAGCTAAAGTGGTGCTTCAGGTTAAGAACAGTTTCAGGTTAAGTACGGACCTCCGGAACGAATTAAGTACTTAACCGGAGGTACCACTGTAGTTTACACACATGACTGACTGATGCCTACAGAACCGATAAAATGCAAAGACTGTACTCTGTGTGACTGCTGTGCATGTACAGCCAGTGGTTTCCTACAAGCTGTATCAGAAAAATCTCTTGTGCGACCGTGACAGGCGGCAGCTGTGATAGTTAGCACCAATGACAAGGAAACTAACGAAATAAAAGCAATTAATCCCTACAGTTAGTCACAATCCAATGTTCGTGAATTTAACTCTAAACGTATACAGTGCATCTGAACAAAAACATCTTCATGGATGGAAATGCAGGTAAAGTTTGGAAGGTAATACATAATAAGAATTCGAACAATCCTTTGTCTTTAATGTGTTCCTATCTAAGGTAGGGTGCACCTATCCCAGAGTTGCAACAGAAACCACGTTCTTGGTTTTGCAAACCAAATAAATATATTTCTTCTCCCACAGATTCAATTTATAAGCTATGTACCTTTATATGAAGGAGCAGGAGGTGCAGCTGCAACTTTTCTGACTTTTGGAGTTACAGCTGCAGCAGGTATAGGATGGTCATCGTATCCCAGATGATTTCCTCTGCTGCTCAGCTCTTCCGGGCGCGCCAATTGCTTCCTAATCCGTTCCTTCAGTTTTTCCAGTTTAGCCTCACGCCGATGCTGCTTTAAAATATCTAATCTGTGTGCACTGGATGTATTGGTAGAAGAAGATGAGGGTTCTGCCAGCTGCAATTCTTTAAGGTCAGCATCCTGGGTTGTGGTACTCTGAGAAGTTTTACTATATTCATCTCTAGATTTCTCAGCCTTTTCCTCCTCTGATACAGATTTGAAGAAAACCTCAGAATTTTGTAAGGCATCAATTGCTGGTCGGTCATTTAAATATCTGACAACAGTTTCATCGGCAAAAGATGGGCTTTGGAAATCTCTGCTGTGCAAATCTGATTCACTTTTTTCAAAGGTAAAATGTTTCATTTTTTCAGTCTTATTCCCCGCTTCTTTACGCTTTAAACATCTAGCCTCCGGTTGGAAAGATGTTTTATAAGGTGGGGACCATGGAGGGCCCCTAAAAGAAGTAAACATAAAAAAACAACAACTGAGAATCAGCTCTAAAACATATAGTAAATACAAAACAAAAGATCTAACAAGACTTTTGCAATTAGAATCGCTATTACAGTGCAAGTATCCAATTAACAAATTATTCTTATTTTTGTTGAATTTCTTATAATGCAGTTCTGAAGGTAAAACAACAGAATGTGCAAGAAATTTAGGTTCCTCTTCATAATCTTTTTTTCCTGCAAGACTGAGCTGCCTGGGCTCTACGCCTCTCCCTCAAGCATCAACTGAAACCAGAATGTTTCCCAATGTACAAGATTGCTGCTCTCTAGGGCTAGACAAATACTTTCATGCTTATGTAGTGCTGAGCCTCAGCAGTCTACAACTGCACACTGAACATTAACAGTACAGTGGGGGTATATATTTATTTTTTCCTGCATGGAAGTCTTAGGCAGTGAGGGACTGGAACCAGATTTTTTTTTTTTTGTCTCACTTTATGCATCTGAAAACCCAAACTTCAGTCCTTTTTCCAGGGTGGTTTAGGTTTTAGAGATTCTGCTCCTTCATAGCTCAGAATTATTCAAAACTAGAGGTGGTGGTTTTCCTTCAATACTAATCTCCCCTGCACCATGAATTTTCTCTATGAAGTGAGGAAGAGCCCTCAAAATCTTTGTTGCATCCTGGATACTCCTACAGTCTACTCTAACAGACAACACAGTAAGCCAATTCCCTTTCCCCACTCCATTCCCTCACCCCTCATCTAACTGACATCTTCAACAGTCTGTGCAATGTCCTGCTCACAAAAGCCTGCTTGGGTTGAAAGGTGGGATAGGAAGTTAATAAATATTCGTTCCTTTAAAAACAGCAGGTTCTGTGCTGATGGTTTGATTCCATGAGTTAGCAAACTTTCCTCTTATTTCATACTGACCTGAAAGAAGCCACAAGGGGTTCATGAAATTCAACATGTCCATTCTTTCCAACATTGCTATCCAAAGTGGTGGTACGAAGGGGGCAGCGAAGGGACCTCTCCTTCTGACTGGAAGACCTGGAAGCTGAAGAAGAAACCAAGGAATCCTCTATGCATCTTGCGGGGGGGGGGGGGAGGTGCTCAATTAGCACTCAGGAGTACATTAAATAATCCTCAGAGTCTCCAGAACGTAGTTTCAGGCGCTCAGAAATAAATGGTAAGGAACTGGAGCAAAGTAACAAACTTATTTTAAAACTTTGTAAAATATATTAAAAGCCTGCATTTCGGGGGTTGCCTGTATTTCAAAAGAACACTTAAAGGACAGCTTGGTGAACTCACTTCCTAGTCAACAGATAAAATTCAACAATAATGTCCACGTTTTCCCCCTCGCTGGAAAGTTTATGAGCAAGAATTTTTACAGATTTTATGCTATTGGTAATGGTAGCAGAACACCCGTCATTCCCAGAGGGAAGAGGGAATCATATTACATGGATTACACTGTATTATTTTACAATTAGCTTTAGCTTCCAATCTCAAAGTACTTTCAATGAGGCCTTCTACTGAACATCCATCTACCCTAGCCTCAATGCTGAGGCAAAGGGAACAGTTAAAGCACAAAAAATGAATTGTGTGGGGAAGTAGCCACAGCCCTGTGAGCCATTAACTGAAAGGCCTTAACTATTGTGCCAATGAACTATTTATGAGATCTGGTTCCAAGCAGAGAACAGACCAGGACCTGCTGTTCTTTCTGCATACCTTCCAGCTCTGCCTTTCTCAAAGTCCTATGGTACACTCCCCAAGGCATGATGATGATAATGATTTATTAAATTTATATACCACCCTTCATCAAAAGACCACAGGGTGGTTTACAGCATAAAACACAAAATACATAATGTAATAACAGTAAAAAAGAAAAAGAAAAAAGGGCAATTACCCCCCCCACACACACTTAAAAATGCCATAAATTGATTAACAGCTGAAGGTCAGGTTGAAGAGTAAAGTTTTCAACTGGCACCTAAAGGTACCATAAAGAAGTAATAGTGCCACTGTATTCTGCTCTGGTCAGACCTCACCTGGAGTACTGTGTCCAGTTCTGGGCACCACAGTTCAAGAAGGACACTGACAAACTGGAACGTGTCCAGAGGAGGGCAACCAAAATGGTCAAAGGCTTGGAAACGATGCCTTATGAGGAACGGCTAAGGGAGCTGGGCATGTTTAGCCTGGAGAAGAGGAGGTTAAGGGGTGATATGATAGCCATGTTCAGAAATATAAAAGGATGTCACATAGAGGAGGGAGAAAGGTTGTTTTCTGCTGCTCCAGAGAAGCGGACATGGAGCAATGGTTCCAAACTACAAGAAAGAAGATTCCACCTAAACATTAGGAAGAACTTCCTGACAGTAAGAGCTGTTTGACAGTGGAATTTGCTGCCAAGGAGTGTGGTGGAGTCTCCTTCTTTGGAGGTCTTTAAGCAGAGGCTTGACAACCATATGTCAGGAGTGCTCTGATGGTGTTTCCTGCTTGGCAGGGGGTTGGACTCGATGGCCCTTGTGGTCTCTTCCAACTCTATGATTCTATGATACGCAACACTGCTGCCAGACGAGCCTCCCTGGGGACAGCATTCTATGAATGGGGAATCACTGCAGAAAAGGCCTGTTCTTATGTTTGCCCCCTTCAGAACTTGCCTGGAGGAGGCACATGAAGAAGAGCCACAGATGATGATCACAGGATCTAGGTCAGTTTATATGGGGAAAGGTGGTCCTTGAAGCATTGCAGTCCTAAGCCACAGAAGGCTTTATAGGTTAAACTAGCCCTTTGAATTGGGACCGAAAATTAATTGGCAGACAGTGCAAGAGGGCCAGGACTGTCATTATATGCTCAAGCTGTCTTGCCCCAGTGAGCAACTGACCACTGATTTCTGCATCAGCTGAAGTTTCCAAACCATCCTCAGAGGCAGCTCCACATAAAATACATTGCATTCATCTAATCTAAAGATTGCCAGAGTGTAGACAACAGAAGTTAAGCTCTCCAGACAGGGGGACAGCTGAGCCACCAGCCAAAACTGTTGGAAGGCACGCTGTGCCACCAAGGCCACCTGAGCCTCAAGTGACAGGATTAGATCCAGAAGAATGCCCAAACTAAGTACCCGCTCCTTCAGATGGAGTGTAACTCCATCAAGAGCAGACCATCTCCCATCCATCTGGTCTAGGGAACCACCCACTAACAGAGCTTCAGTCTTATCGGGACTGAGCTTCAGTTTATTGGCTCTCATCCAGTCCATTACCAAGGTAATACTCATCCAGCTGATGAGTAAAGATATGAGACAGACTCCAGCCAAACGACTTCAACCATCTAACACAAATGCTCAAATGGACCTTAGTTTTACATAGACTCTGATGTCAGAATGGAAAAGCTGTGATCGCCAATCTATTATGACAACGCAGACACTGTTGCCAAGATACTCTACCTTTAACATTCCAAGCATACTATTACCAAGGCTACATGAGTGCTGATAATGTCATAACAAAGGCATATTTCAAGATTTTGGGCTAAAGAATAAGTTGCTATTTTATAGATGTAAAAG
Source organism: Podarcis cretensis (assembly GCF_951804945.1). NCBI lineage: Eukaryota > Metazoa > Chordata > Lepidosauria > Squamata > Lacertidae > Podarcis > Podarcis cretensis. Next base: position 95,417,118 of record NC_137175.1, read on the forward strand.
CCATCTTGGATGATTTAACTGGAAAGATAGGATTTAACAAGCTGTTAAATAAATAAAAAGTCCAATAGACACAGACACACAAAAACTGAGGCAAGAGGTGCAGAACACCATAGTAACATTGCACTACATTTTAATAACCAAGGGATAGTTATATAGATCAGCAATCCCCAACCTGAGCAAAACAAAAGTTTGTTTAGTGTTAAAGCATGCCAAAATCGTGGCAGAAAATAAAATGCTGTGCTATTACAAGTTTTGAGAAAGAACACACCTGGTTAATGAGTACTAAAAACTGCCCCACATGGGGCCAGGGGGGGGTCTGGAGTTGTGGGGCCCCTTAAGTTTGGAGGGACTTTGAAACATGCTTTTAAATATTTTCTGGACTACACTGTTGACTGTGGGGAATGGGACTGTGGGGAATGGGCCGATCTGCTGAGGAGAGATGGAGATATTTTTCAGTTGGAACACCCCCGAGACCTACTCCTCAATGAGAAAAGAAAGAAATTAAGAAAGAGGTCTACAAAAGACAAGGTAAAGTGCAAGTACAAACAAGAAGAAGACCTGCAGAAGGGACATGGAAAAGACCTAAGAGCCTCAGATATAAGATTACCAGGTTGATGGACTAGATGGAATGGACAGTAAGGACTGACATAACCCGAGACCAGGAAGAAGAGACACTGGAGGAAGATTGGAAGAAAACTTTTAAAAAAATATTTTGGGAATTAGTGTAAAATTAATGAGTATTAGGAAAAATGTTGGAATGAAAATATTTGGCTTTAGCAGAAATGTTATAAGGAATTATGTATAAATAAATATTAAGTTTTAAGTCTTAAGGTATTTTTGGGAAGATAAGGTTAAAATAAACTAAGGTAAACTGAATGACAGAATATAGTGAAAGATGGAAAGGATTTGCTGAGTTAATTAATAGGTTAGACTGTTAAGACAAACTATTTAAAAAAATTGAGAAGGATGGAAAGAATTTGCTGAAATAAATAACTAAACTAGAATACAAAAAGGGAGGTGTGAGGAGGTCGATGAAACAAGTTAATGAAAGACAAAGATATGGAATATTGTGTTTTTTATTGTTATTGTTGTATTGATTTCCCCCCCCCCTCTTTTAAGTATTGTTATATATGCTTTGAAAATTTTCTTTTGTTGTTGTTGCTTTCTTCTTTTTTCTTTCTCTGTAATTTTTGAAACTTTTAATAAATATCATTTTTAAAAAAAATAAAATAAAAACTGCCCCACATGATATCTTTATTTTTGTTCTTTATGGTACTTTTAAGCATCAGTAAACAATGGTAGTGCCCAAACAAAACTTTAAGAAAAAGTACTTCCTAGAAGCGCCTGCCAACCTAGCAGTTCGAAAGCACCTCCGGGTGCAAGTAGATAAATAGGGACCGCTTACCAGCGGGAAGGTAAACGGCGTTTCCGTGTGCGGCTCTGGCTCTGGCTCTGGCTCTGGCTCTGGCCAGAGCAGCGATGTCACGCTGGCCACGTGACCCGGAAGTGTCTCCGGACAGCGCTGGCCCCTGGCCTCTTAAGTGAGATGGGCGCACAACCCCAGAGTCTGTCAAGACTGGCCCGTACGGGCAGGGGTACCTTTACCTTTACCTTTACTTCCTAGAAGAGGTAGCTTCTTATTGCAGGAGTTGAGAGCACCTACCATTTACCATTATATATCACAGAAGGTTTGCCTCCTGTGCCAAATCTTTTAGTCTTTCAATTTGCCAAAGGTGTGTTGTGTCAGATGGGCATCCCAAACTGGAGTGTGAACCACCTACAAGCTTATTTGTGGAATGACTCTGCTAATCAAATACATACCTTTCCGACTTATTTTCCTGGTAGCACTTGCGGTTGGCTTCTTGCTGTCCATGACAGGCTCCAACACAGCTGTGCTGTTAGGAGCTACTTCCAATTTGTTCTCAATGTGTTGCAACTAAGATGTTGATATATAAGAAATATGTGTATTAGAAATTAAATATTTAGATCACTTCTCACATTCACAAAAAAAGCAGAGAAGCCAAAGCTGTACAGACTGGATAGATTTATAAAAGGCTGAAATGCCTACCAATCAAAGTAGAATGGAGTTCAATTTGTAACTTTGTACAATCATTAGTCTCATCGAATGTGGAGCCCATGTTAGATTATGAAGTTGAGTTCAAAGTAGGTTTCATTGAAGACATAAGTGGCATTTTCCAAAGATGAATAAGACAAATATATTTTAATATTTGCCCATGTTGAAATATATGCACTAGGAATGAAACTTGTACAGTAGTTTTAGACTCTAGTCTAGATGAAGTACGTACAGGACAGGACATTGCTTAGAGGATCCTGTTCATCTGGCTGCTCAACTTGGAAGAGGGGGGGAAAGGCTAAAACAGTTTCAGGGACTGCAAGAGTGGTTTACACTGCTGCAGCTAATGCAAAGCCCTTTCTTTCTTTCTTTCTTTCTTTCTATTGTGTTTTTCTTTACTTGCAATATATATCAATGATAAACAGTGATTCATACACAGAACACACACACACACACGCACGCACTACTTCCACCTCACAGATGAACCATACATCTATATAATTACGTTTAACTTTTAACCCATTTTGGTTTTTAAACAAAACTGTCATTCCACAAATCACCATGACTTCTTGGAGGCATATACCCATGTTCTACTGATGTTGCATAGGTACTAAAACTATGCCAAGATGATTGAAAGGTGGTGATTTTCTTGTTTGTTCAACTCTCTCAGCCATGAGTTGTCAGTTTGTCCATTACGTCCCAAAGCTGTGAGGTCCAGATCTCAAACAGGTCTGAATTTAGAGTCTTTCAATGCTTTGCAATATTATAAGCCGTGCAGCAGTTTTCAGGTGAGTAATGAGATCTTTGTGGTCAATTCGTTGAGCAGTTTCTGAATAATATGGTGGTAGTGCTATTTTAGGATCCAAAAGGATATCCTGTTTTGCGATAAGGCCTGCTTCATGATGTACCTTTTTCCAAAAATAAAAATAAAAATTGGGGCATTCCCACCACATGCGGATGAATGAGCCAGTGCCATTTTTCTAGCAAAAGAGGTGCTGGAACTCACTATGAATGCCTCCGTTCTTCTCTTATAATGGCAATGGCACCCACCTGAGTAGTGCTGGAACTGAGTTCCAGTGAGTTCTGGCTGAAAAAAGTCCTGTGTGTGATATTATATTTGGCTTATCATTTCATGGTACAGTGGTGCCTCGCAAGACGAAATTAATCCGTTCCGTGAGGCTCTTCGTATAGCGGTTTTTTCGTCTTGCGAAGCAAGCCCACTGACAGTTTAGCAGATTAGCGCTATTAGCGGTTTAGTGGCTTTTAGCAGATCAGCTGATAAGCGGCTTATCAGCGGCTTATCAGCGGATCAGCTGATAAGCGGCTTAGCGGCTTAGGAAAAGGGGAAAAAAGGGGGGGGAACCCGCAGGAACTCACAAAACATTTCGTCTTGCGAAGCAAGCCCATAGGGAAATTCGTTTTGCGAAGCGCCTCCAAAACGGAAAACCCTTTCGTCTAGCGGGTTTTCCGTCTTGCGAGGCGTTCGTCTTGTGGAGCACCACTGTATATGTTACCTGTAATTTACAAAAGTTGGGATTTGAGGCAAATTTTCTATAACACAGTGATCTGGCTCAGATAATGATTATTGCAGACCTTCTGCCTGCACATTTCAAAATGTGGTTTCATATCCTGGTCTACTACGGTTAACTAAAGACCTCTTTGTTTGATTGCTTGCACTGCAAATGGAAGAGAAATGGGACCATGCATGCAGGCAAAAGGCATATTCACCTCTTTGGCTTCTTAAGTATGTGACCAGCCAAATGCGGCTTATATTGCTGAAAGGGGGGCGGGAATATATATCTTCCACAACCACCTACCAGTTCCAAGTCACACACAAAAATTTTCAATTTTCATTTAATATGTTTAGAACTATGGAAAACTGGTGCATACACTATTATTTTCACAGGCCTTTTCCTCTTTCACTGCTAAAATAATACTTACTGTTGCATTAGTCTGTGAAAAAGCATCCCGTGCTCTGGTTAAGACTGCACAAAGAAATGAAAGCAAGTTTGTTAGTTTCATGATAGCTTCAATGCAGTGTTAGAAGCTGAAATATGAAAGCTAGGAGCTAAATGGCACCTTAAGCCTAGGTTATGGGTGCAACAATGGAATGTCTAGGCACACTTTTTTATACAGTAACAAGAATACAAAGCTGAAAATGAATGAACTGCAGCTAAATTATTATGTTCATTTTCCACATGGTCTAGTCCTTCCCCTGCCCCCCCCCCCAATATTCTCAAGAGGGCCTCTTCTCCAGTCTTCAGAGAGTAGCTGGAAGTGGGGGGGAGTCCTCTTTTCTTTCCACTCTGCAGTTTTTTAAACTGACATCTTAGGCACAGTACTGCACCCAGAACTCAGAAACTGCTCATGCTAATGAAATTCCCTGTCACAAAATGCGCCTAAGAACAATGTGAGTTTTGAACACTGATTCAATGGCAAATATTTTGCATGTTTCAATAATATTGTAAAATGAGTATAACTCAGTTATAGTAGGAATTTTTTGCTTGCATGGATAATTGCTTGACATTATCATTCTCTCCCTTTGGGAGAGAGAAACATTCAGAAGCTCATCCTTTACCTTTTAATTTATGTGATTATATTTTTTGTAACTTATTGCAGTGATACCAAGTGCATAGGATAACTGCACAGAAATTAGATAACATGTGAAGAAGCAGTCCTTCAAACTCAAAACTGCAGTAGCACTGGCTTATTAAGAGAAATGCTAAGAAAAAGGACTTAATTGGGTAGTCAAAACAATTTGCTTCTGCTACCTTTTTATACCTATGATTCCTTTACTTTGAAGAGCTTTTTTTCAACTAGTTGTAGGACATATGCAAACAGCTTTAAGAGGATTTTTAGTCAGAGAAAATGCAGCTTCCCTTAAAAGCTGTGACAATTGTGGTTTCAACACTCTTTAATGCAATTTTTATTGCAAAGTTTGAAAGTGGCAACCTGAATGTGTATTAACAGAAGCTGGGAGTAAAGAAAGGAAGCCAACATCATCTGACCACTTTCCCAGAAACAGTATTTCAAAGCAGATCTAGAAGCCATTATGTCTTGCATGGCAAACTGCGCAACACAGGCACATGCTGCCAAAATTTAAGAGACAGTCTGGCAAAACTGCTTTCAAACTTAGGCAACAAAATAAATCCAAACCTTTGACGGGGATTCGACTCTTGAACGACCTTGGGTTTTGTAAAGGCACATCATTCAACTCGTTCCTCCACATCGTGTCAATTCACCTAAAACTCAAACAAATATTCACTAAGAAATCAAATAAAACAAAATCACAAGTGCATACAAAAAGTAAAGTGAACACCATGCACAACTAATGGTTTTTCATCATCCTGGAAAAAGTGGCAATTGGGATGCAGCCTCAGAGTTCTGTCCCAGGCCCATTGGTGTTCAACATCTTTATAAACCTGGATGAAGGAATTGAGGGGATGCTCATCAAATTTGCAGGTGACATCAAACTGGGGCGTAGTTAATGCTGCAGAAGACAGAACTGGGATTCAATGTGACCTTAAGAGATTGCAGAACTGGGCACAAACTAAGAAAATGATTTTCAGTAGGGACAAATGCAAGGTTCAACATTCTGGGCAGAAATAACCAGCTGCACACCTGGCTTGCCTAAAGTACATGTGAAAAGGATCTTGGTGTCCTGTTAGACCACAAGTTTAGCATGAGTCAACTATATGATGTACAGTAGCAGCAAAAACAGCTAATGCTATCCTAGGCTGCGTTAACTGAAATATGATGTCCCAATGAAGGGAAGTAATAGTACTCTATTCTGCCTTGGTCAAAACACATCTCAACTACTGTGTTCAGTTCTGGGCACCACAATTTAAGAAGGATATTGGCAAGCTGGAATGTGTGCAGAGAAGGGCAACCAAGATTATCAAGGGCCTGGAAACCAAGCTTAATGAGGAACAGTTGAAGGAGTTGGGTATGTTTAGCCTGAATAAGAGACTGAGAAGACATATGATAGTCATCTTTAAACATCTAAAGGGCTGTCACACGGCAGATGGAGCAAGTTTGTTTTCTCCAGCTTTGCAAGCTTTGGCATCAAGTTACAGGAAAGCAGATTCTGGCTAAACATCAGGAAGAACTTTCTGATGGTAAGAGCTGGGTTTTTTAAATTTTCTTTTGTTGAAGTAAAATTTAACTGTGGACTTCTCAGTTCCACTCTTAGGGTGGTATCTGACTGAGTCATACTCAAAGTAGACCCAATTAAATCAATATCTTAAGTAAGCTATGAATAACTTATTTCATATACAGTGGTACCTCGGTTTAAGAACAGCCCTGTTTACGAACGATTCGGTTTACGAACTCAGCAAAACCGGAAGTAGTGTCCAGGTTTGTGAACTTTACCTCGGTCTAAGAATGGAATCAGAATGTTGGAGGGGCACTGGCGGTGGGAGTCCTCATTAGTGAAAATGTGCCTCAGTTTAAGTACGGGTTCGGTTTAAGAACGGACTTCCAGAAAGGATTAAGTTTGTAAACCGAGGTACCACTGTATACACATACTGCTTAATTATAAGAAAAAAACCTCAAAACATTTTGCAGTGGGTCTTTGCTGAGTATGACCTACGTGGCTACCAGCCAAAGTGACTCCACCAGTTGTCTAAATACTGGGGGGGGGGGGTGTTAAGGGATCCCTGGGTAGCTATGTCCATTCAAAGGTGACTACGGAATTGCAGCGCTCATCTTGCTTTCAGGCCGAGGGAGCTGGTGTTTGCCCACAGACAGCTTTCCAGGTCATGTAGCCATCATGACTAAACCACTTCTGCCACAACGGAGCACCGTGACAAGTGCCAGAGTGCACAGAAACACTGTTTACCTTCCCACCGCTGTGGTATCTATTAATCTAGTTGCACTTTTTGGCGTGCTTTCGAACTGCTAGGTTGGCAGAAGCTGGGACAGGGCAACAGGAGCTCACTTTGCCATGTGGATTTGAACAGCTGACCAGCAAGCCCAAGAGGCTCAGTGTTAGACCACAGCGCTACCTTGTATTCATAAATACTATGAATATACCCACAACAATACTGGGATAGAAGGCAGAAGAGAACGCACTGAATGAGGCATACGCTTCACTTCTGTGCCCTTAGGATGCCACTGCCATGCAGAGCATAGAACCGAATCAGAGCCGTATTTGGTGCCTTCTTCTAGTTTGGCACAGAGTAACTCTGTCAGCTGAAAAGTGTAACTGTGAAGCTTTGTGTCCATTTATAAGGCAAGAGGAAGCAAAATGAGATACAATTGAAGGCATACGCCTCAAGTTTTATACAGTAACAGGAATATTGTTAGAAAAAAATAGTTATGACTCCTTCCAAAATGGATAATCCATCCTGTGATCTTTGCTTATGAAAAGCAGCATATAAAACAAACGAACAGAGTCCAGATTAATATTTGTTATACCAGTTTAACTGTAGGGAAGCTTTACAGACACTAAGCTATTTCCTATCAGAGCCATAGGTATTTGTTCATTTACACTGCTGACAACCAGTATAGGGTTGTCACTTGAATAAGAATGTGAGCTGCGAGCCAGGACCTCACCCCCAGCTGAACTCTCACTTTGTCCATAGCAAGCAACTATTCTCTCAAACTCACGTCACCTGTCTATGAAACGTAAGGATAACGCCATGTTCACTTTCTGTAGTTCAGAACATGTGTTTTCTTCCTAAACTTAAAGTGAGATTTTTGTTGCATCTGTAGTATTTTATTGAATTTTAAAAATAACTTAGTAGAAGTTATTTCTAAGTAAATATGATTATGCTCCTCAGCTGCAATTCTACACAAGGGATATGCTTCAAGACACTCAGCAGGAATTATCTTTAATAAACATGCACAGGATAGCACTAAGTTCCACTGATTTTAAGGAAGCCAATGAAGGAAGTTAAAGCAAAGACCAATATGAAAGTGAAGCAGCAAAATCCACAGAAAATGTCTGGGGGAGAGCACCTTAAAGAGTTCCTCTTTAAATGGGTTCCTAAATGGGTTCCTAAACCATCCTTCAATAATTTTTTCCAATGCAGCTTAGAACAAAAATAGAAAATACAATAACCTAATAAAAACAATAAAGCCACAACAACGCATAGAACAGCAGACAAGAATAACAGTATCAATTCCAATAACAATTCTTGGATAAAGGTATTCATGAGTCACCAAAAGAACTTCAATGTAGATATTGGGTATGCCTCCTGGGAAACAATTTTTAATTGATGCTAGCTTTTAACAAGTGACAGGGTTTGAGGGGAATACACCTTTAGAGGTCCTAAAGAATTCAGATAAGAAACTCCTGATCGATTGGGGAAAGGCAACTTGTTACTAAAATCCAAACCTCTCATAAGGGGGACAAAGCAGCCAACATGACATCAATTTTATAAATAGGGATGTGGGGAGATTCAAGAATTTACAGGTCAGCATCAGTTCCTGGTAGATTATGGAATCATAAATAAAGACAGAATGATTAAGCATACATAATCATTAAACCAGGAGTTGCCTATGTGCAGCCCATGAGCACAATGGTACTCTTGAGGATTTTCCATTCTGCTTGTGAAGCCTCTGAAAAAAAACCACACACACACACACACACACACACACACACACACAGCCTTTGTCATGAAGTGGTGAGGATGGTTATCTTCCCACTCTCCCTTTGAAATAAGCATATAGACTTGATGAAGGAAGTTTCAAGAGTGACACTCTGTTCCTCTTTTAGCATCATGCACTTCCTAGGGCTCAGATGGCACCTGAGCAGCTGAACAGAAAGCAGAGCAACAGTGAGGGGCCAGAAGGAAAGGGGGGGGGAGGGATTCATCTGAAAGATTGGGAGGAGGAAATTGGAGTGACCATAGGTGAGAAAGAAGAGTGTCATACGAGTCAGTAAAATTGAGTTTCAAAGACAGACAAAGTCACTTCCAGTTAAAAAAGGTAAAGGGACCCCTGCCCGTACGGGCCAGTCTTGACAGACTCTGGGGTTGTGCGCCCATCTCACTTAAGAGGCCAGGGGCCAGCGCTGTCCGGAGACACTTCCGGGTCACGTGGCCAGCGTGACATCGCTGCTCTGGCGAGCCAGAGCCGCACACGGAAACGCCGTTTACCTTCCCGCTGGTAAGCGGTCCCTATTTATCTACTTGCACCCGGAGGTGCTTTCGAACTGCTAGGTTGGCAGGCGCTGGGACCGAGCAGCGGGAGCGCACCCCGCCGCAGGGATTCGAACCGCCGACCTTTCGATCGGCAAGTCCTAGGCGCTGAGGCTTTAACCCACAGCGCCACCTGCATAAATTACATATTTTTTCAAACTACCTCCCCGCAACCCCATCACACCACATATCACCTGCCTCCATTGATGGAACCAAAAATATAATGGTTTTGGTGCTTTCCAGTGTTGCTACACTACAAAAACATGTATCTGTTTTTTGATATAGTATTAACTATTTTTTTTCATAAATGATCTGGGGTCAGGGATGAGAAGTGAGGAATCCAGTTATATAAATGACACCAGGTTAGTCAGATGGTGAAATCCCAAGTATCAAAAGAATTTATCCAAACTGGGTGAACAGACACTAAAAACCACTAAAAAGACACTAAAAAGATCAACAATGAAAAAGTGGTGCAAAATGGGGCAAAGAAATCCAAACTTCACATGCATCAGGGGTGCCAAGCCTGCCTATGAGCTAGATGAGACCCACAGGGCCTCCCCATCTGATATGTTAGCCCTCTTCCTAGGCTTCCTTCTCTCCTCTTCAGCTCAGCTGTGGCTGCTGAGTAGCTGCTGTGGTTGTGGGAAATTTGGAGTGGGGGGTGGAGGTGAGGTTTGGCAGCTGAGAAGCAGGGAAGGGGTGTGTGGCTGTAGAATCCTGCTGCTTATGGAAAAAGATCACTCTCTTCCTCCATTGGCAGCTGACTGTGTTTCTGTGCTGCAGGCTGAAAAAGCAAAGCCTGCTTCTCAGCACCCATCACAGAAATGCAGCAAACAGCCAATGGAGAAAGAGCACAATCTCTTTCCACATCAGCAACTCTCTGTGTCCCTATGCAGAGCACTGAGAAAGGGAATCTTCTTCTCTATATAGATTTGTCCAAATCAGGGTGTGTGTGTGTACAGATGTGTGTGAATGGGATATGGGTAGATAGATGTGGCTTTGGTCTTGCCCACTTTTGGCTCTGGCCCTATCCACTGCCCTGAAGGTTACTCACCAGAGAATGTAGTCCTAAGGCTGAAAAAGCTTCCCCACTGCTGACATTCATGATGGGGTCAGAACCAAAAGTGACTAACTAGGAAATCAATCTTGAGGCAAAGCTCAAAACAGTCAGTGTGCAGCATAAAATAAAACCATGAATTCAATGCTAGCAGTCACATTCAATCGATTTCTTAAGTCTGGCAGTGTAATAGTGTGGATGAATTCAAGACACAGCCACATCTGGAATATTATGTGCAGTCCTGGATGCTCAACCTCAAAAAGGACACTGTAGAATTAGAAAAGGTCCAGAAAAGGACAGCTAAAATTATGAAAAGTGTTTGCAATTATTTTTTTCAGATAACCGTCCGTTAAGAGGCATGATAGAGGCTTATAAAATTATGAATGGTGTGGAGACATAACTTTTTCTTCACTTCCTAGAATACTAAAACTCAAATCACCCAATGAAACTGACAGCTGAGGGCAGATAAGAGAAAGCATTATTTTGCACAATACATGGTATATGGAATTCACTGCCACAGTATACAGTGATGGCCACTGGCCTAGGCAGCATTAAAAGATTAGACGAATGCATAAGGTATATAGGTCTTTTGGCATGACAGCTAAATGGAACCTCTGCATTCAGAAAGCAGTATGCTACTGCTGACTACCATTTGCTAGACAGCAAGAGAAAGTTTGTTGCCTTCAAACTCTGTCGGGTTCTTGGGGCATCTGGTTGAACTTGGTGAGAAATGGGTGACATGGGTGCTGGACTGGATTTTTTTTTATCTGATGCAGCAGAACACTTCTTACAAGAGAGATGAATGGACACCCAAACGGATCCAAATCCGTGTTTACTCAGAAGTATTTTAGACCAATGGGCCTGATGTGTACATGCAACTGCAGCCTTAGAAGTACATGGCTTATATCGAGCCCTTAGACTTTACATTTCTTGGTGGCAGAGACCTGCCATTTCTTTCTCTCTCATCATACTTTTTAAAAGCGCACAGGCAAACATGCGCGCCTGGGGTACCTGCCCGCGCACAAACACAGCCTTATGCATCCTCCCTGTGGCTTAAATGGCAATTTGCAATCCGAATCCCAAAGTTAGAAACGGCATCACGTCTGCACAAACTTCTGAGCCCACATGTATTTCTTCTCCTTCCCAGTCCCAACATTTCACGTCCGTCAACAGGCACTTTGAATAATAATAATAATAATAATAATAATAATTTGTTATCTATTATGCATCCTCCCTGTGGCTTAAATGGCAATTTGCAACCCGAATCCCAAAGTTAGAAACGGCATCACGTCTGCACAAACTTCTGAGCCCACATGTATTTCTTCTCCTTCCCAGTCCCAACATTTCACGTTTGTCAACAGGCACTTTGAATAATAATAATAATAATAATAATTTGTTATATATTATGCATCCTCCCTGTGGCTTAAATGGCAATTTGCAATCCGAATCCCAAAGTTAGAAACGGCATCACGTCTGCACAAACTTCTGAGCCCACATGTATTTCTTCTCCTTCCCAGTCCCAACATTTCACGTCCGTCAACAGGCACTTTGAATAATAATAATAATAATAATAATTTGTTATCTATTATGCATCCTCCCTGTGGCTTAAATGGCAATTTGCAATCCGAATCCCAAAGTTAGAAACGGCATCACGTCTGCACAAACTTCTGAGCCCACACGTATTTCTTCTCCTTCCCAGTCCCAACATTTCACGTCCGTCAACAGGCACTTTGAATAATAATAATAATAATAATAATAATAATTTGTTATCTATTATGCATCCTCCCTGTGGCTTAAATGGCAATTTGCAATCCGAATCCCAAAGTTAGAAACGGCATCATGTCTGCACAAACTTCTGAGCCCACATGTATTTCTTCTCCTTCCCAGTCCCAACATTTCACGTCCGTCAACAGACACTTTGAATAATAATAATAATAATTTGTTATCTATTATGCATCCTCCCTGTGGCTTAAATGGCAATTTGCAATCCGAATCCCAAAGTTAGAAACGGCATCACGTCTGCACAAACTTCTGAGCCCACATGTATTTCTTCTCCTTCCCAGTCCCAACATTTCACGTCTGTCAACAGGCACTTTGAATAATAATAATAATAATAATAATAATTTGTTATCTATTATGCATCCTCCCTGTGGCTTAAATGGCAATTTGCAATCCGAATCCCAAAGTTAGAAACGGCATCACGTCTGCACAAACTTCTGAGCCCACATGTATTTCTTCTCCTTCCCAGTCCCAACATTTCACGTCTGTCAACAGGCACTTTGAATAATAATAATAATAATAATAATAATTTGTTATCTATTATGCATCCTCCCTGTGGCTTAAATGGCAATTTGCAATCCGAATCCCAAAGTTAGAAACGGCATCACGTCTGCACAAACTTCTGAGCCCACATGTATTTCTTCTCCTTCCCAGTCCCAACATTTCACGTCCGTCAACAGGCACTTTGAATAATAATAATAATAATAATAATAATAATTTGTTATCTATTATGCATCCTCCCTGTGGCTTAAATGGCAATTTGCAATCCGAATCCCAAAGTTAGAAACGGCATCACTTCTGCACAAACTTCTGAGCCCACATGTATTTCTTCTCCTTCCCAGTCCCAACATTTCACGTCCGTCAACAGGCACTTTGAATAATAATAATAATAATAATAATAATAATTTGTTATCTATACCCCGCCCGTCTGGCTGAGTTTCCCCACAACTGAATTCCCCACAACGGCCGGGACACGTAACTAACAAACAAACAACAACAGTAGTAGTAACAACAACAATCTACGAAATTAAAGGGCAGCGCTTCTGAAAACAGGGCCAGCCAACAGGAAACCCGAAGGCAGAACTTGTCCCTTTAAACCAGGAAGCAGCATTGACAGCCCTGGCCGAACCTGAGAGAGAGAGAAACAGGGCGGCGAGGAGAGGGGAAGCGGGGCACGGGAGGTTCGCCCGCGGAACCCCCCGCTACTAGAAAACACCCACCGACCCCCCACAGTGGGGCGGCCGAGGAAGGGACCCCCGCCCCGCTCGCCCTCCCTTCATAAAGCCCAGCGCCGCCGCCTTGGGCTCCGGCCTCCGGGCCGGTCCCAGGGTGGAGGCCGGTGGGCCGGTCAGCCCTCGGGAGGCCTCCTCCCCTCACCTGCTCTGCCGCCGTCTCGGTTCTTCGCAGCCCCTTCCCGGCGGGGCGGGTGAGGTAGCCGGTTCATCTCGTCAGCCTCCGGGAACAGGGCGGCGCTGAGGGGCGGCGGCGGCGGCGGCGGCGGGCCCAGTGGCGGCTTCAGCGGCAACGCCGCCGCCAGCCCGGCGCCATTACCGGCCAGCAACTGACACACAGGGACGCGAGGGGAGGGGGGAGGAGGGGAGAGGCGGCGGCGGCGGCGGCGAAGGCGCGCGGCAGGGCGGGAGCCGACCTCCGGAAGCCTCGCGAGATGTCAGAGAGCGAGAGAGGGAAGTGGCAAGAGACCTTCTAAACATGGCGGCGGTTCCGGCCCGCCACGCCCCGCCCTTCTCCGGACGTTGAGCGGCTGGCTCCGCCCACTTCGCCGGCTTCGCGAGGCGGTTGGGAAGAGCAGGAAAAGGCTGGTAGTCTATAGCGGGCACGTTCAAAGCTAAACAACTCTGGGCATTCCTCCCCCCCCCCCCAACTCAACAACTCTGTGCAATCCTCCCCTTCCACCCACCCCTCGGTCCTCCCTCCCTCCAATGAAAAAACTGCATTTTTTTATACTGGGAGTAGATCGCAGTCTCTCGGGAGTTGGACGTGCCTGTTCAATAATAGCACCTGGTTCCATGCTGCTAAAAGGTACCTGCCTGAAATAACTAAAAGTATTTGCACTTCTAAGCAACACCTTGAGATTACTAAAGATCCAGTTACAGATAGGTAGCCGTGTTGGTCTGCCATAGTCAAAACAAAATAAAAAAATTCCTTCCAGTAGCACCTTAAAGACCAACTAAGTTAGTTCTTGGTATGAGCTTTCGTGTGCATGCACACTTCTTCAGATACACTTCTTCTGAAGAAGTGTGCATGCACACGAAAGCTCATACCAAGAACTAACTTAGTTGGTCTTTAAGGTGCTACTGGAAGGCATTTTTTGTTTTTTTGTTTAGTAAAATGTAGGCGTCAGAACCTCACAGTAAGACCACTGACTTGGTTCCTTGAGGGGAAGAAATGACTGTTTGTCTTCTCCATGTAACTGACATATTTATCAAGGTGGCAAAGAACTAAACAAGGTAGCGCTTGCGGTGCTGTCAGCTGGCTCTTAAAAGCAGTAAACTCTCAAATGACAACCCCTCGCATAAACATGGATCAAGGTGCGCAGTATACAAAGCCAAGCCATTTTTGCAGCCAAGGCAGAAATTGCAGGAGGCACTTCTCTCCTTCCTTGGTAGTAAAAATGCAACAAATTAGAAAAGCTAAAGAAGAATCTGCTACCCTGCCTGAAATCAAATCCCTAAAGCTGCCGCTTCACTCTGCCTAGTACAGTAATCACAGTTGCTTTGATCGGACCATTCATTGACTTCCCCAACTATGCCTCTTCCCCTTGCATGTTCCAAATTCCTCCATTTGGAGGTTAAGGAAACCATAGTTTGCTATGAAAGTCACAGTACACAAGCTACAGTAAGCATAAACCATACCTTCCCTCCGATGCCGGACTGGAAATGCACTTCAAACTGTAGTTAGAATTCTAAATGACTGTTAGCAGTAGGCCGTTACAGTCCTGATTCAAACAACCACAAACTCATTTCCCAAGCAAATAAATGGGGGGGGGGGGGTTCCAACAAGACAGAGGCACGTTTAATCAATCTGCTATCTACTAGTAATATTGATCTACACAAGCATAAATCCATCCCATTGATTTCCACAGTTCACAAAAGCAGCCAAGGGTTTGCTTGCAGCCAAAGCACACAAGATTTCCCCTGCAGAGTCTACATCCTGTATCTTAGTACATAATGGATTTTTTAAAAATGAGAAAGAAGTGGTGCACACATGCAAAAAGGGCACTTGTAAGCAGACACCTCAATACAAAATCACTGGCAAAGACTGATTACTCCCATTCCAATTGCTGCAAAAGGCTACTTTAAATAAGATTAATAGGGCTCCATTGCAGTTTTGAACATTGCATGGCTTGTTTAATTTATTAGTTATGCTGATAAACTACAAGCCAGTTTCTATAATTTTCAGAAATGTACCTTTGGGGGGGGGGGAATCACCATAATTCCCTAATCACAGTGATTGCCACTTCCCCCCTCTAAATAGTTTTTAAAACCACTCAAGATTTGCTTTTGCTTTACTACTGAGTGAAACCAAAGAAATAGGCACTCCACTTGCCACAGATTTTGCTTCATTCAGTGTTTCCCCTTTAAAACCTACAGGTCTGCAGCAGGAGAAGACACAAGACAACCATGGTCCTTTGTGGGAAAGTCATATTCCATTTTTAAAGTGATCCTTTTTGAGAAAATAATTAGCATTTTAAGAAACGCAACAAAGCTTTTACATGCTGGAAACAAGCACAGATGGTAAGTAAAGGAAGAAGCAAGTGAACTTGCATTTTAAAGCTGTTTCAGTGATCTCCTACCAAGTTCACAAAGCAAGTAAATCATAGCTGGGCAATCTAAATGCTGGCTGGGAAAGAGAGGGCTGTATGTAAAGAAGCCTGCTATATCAGTCAGATTATTGTGACTGCAAAATATCTGCACTTCTAAGCAACACCTTGAGATCCAGTGACATTCGTCAGACTTGCATACATGTAAGCATGGTTGTAACTGGACCAAGTACAGTACGGCAAAGGGAACAGCCTGACAGTCATTTTTGCAGCTAAGGCAGAAATTGCAGGAGGCACTTCTCCCCTTCCTTGGTAGTAAAAATGCAACAAATTAGAAAATATAAATAAGAATTTGCTACCCTGCCTGAAATCAAACGGCTAAAGCTGCCGCTTCACTCTGCCTAGAAATGGCAGAGCCAGCCCATACTTGATCGGACCATTCTTTGACTACCCCAACCATGCCTCTTCCCCTTGCACGTTCCAACTTCCTCCCTTTGGAGGTTAAGCAAACCATAGTTTGCTATGAAAGTCAAAGTACACAGGCTACAGTAAGCATATACCATACCTTCCCTCCGATGCCGGACTGGAAGTGCACTTCAAACTATAGTTAGAATTCTAAATGACGGTTAGTACTAGGCTGTTATATTCCTGATTCAAACATAACCACAAGCTCATTTCCCAAACAAATAAATGGGGGAGAGAATCCAACAAGACGACAGAGGCACTATCATGAAAACTAAGCCATGGTTTAGTCAGTATGCTATCTACTAGTAATATTGATCTACACAAGCATAAATCCTTCCCATTGATTCCCATAGAAGTTGACAAAAGCAGCCAAGGGTATAAATGCAGCCAAAGTACACACAATTTCCCCTGCAGTCTACATCCTATATCTTAGTACAGAATATTTTTTTTTTAAAAAAAGGAGATAAAAGTGGTGGACGCATACAAAAAGGGCACTTGTAAGCTTACACCCTAATACAAAATCACTGGCAAAGACTGATTACTCCCATTCCAATTGCTGCAAAAGGCTACTTTAAATAAGATTAATAGGGCTCCATTACAGTTTTGAACATTGCATGGTTTGTTTAATTTATTAGTTATGCTGATAAACTACAAGCCAGTTTCTATAATTTTCAGAAATGTACCTTGGGGGGGGGGGGAATCACCATAATTCCCTACTCGCAGTGATTGCCACTTCCCCCCTCTAAATAGTTTTTAAAACCACTCAAGATTTGCTTTTGCTTTACTACTGAGTGAAACCAAAAGAAATAAGACACTCCACTTGCCACAGATTTTGCTTCATTCAGTGTTTCCCCATTAAAACCTACAGGCCTGCAGCAGGAGAAGACACAAGACAACCCTGGCCCTTTGTGTGAAAGTCATATTCCATTTTTAAAGTGATCCTTTTTGAGAAAATAATTAGCATTTTAAGAAACGCAACAAAGCTTTTACCTGCTGGAAAGAAGCACAGATGGCAAGTAAGGGAAGAAGCAAGTGAACTTGCATTTTAAAGCTGTTTCAGTGATCTCCTACCAAGTTCACAAAGCAAGTAAATCATAGCTGGGCAATCTAAATGCTGGCAGGGAAAGAGAGGAGGGCTGTATGTAAAGAAGCCTGCTATCATTTTACATCAGTCAGATTATTGTGACTGTAAAACAGGGGCGATGGAAAGTTTTCCACTCCACAGTGCTCTTGCACACCCCTCCTAAAAATAGAAAGTGGCAGCTGGGTGCTGCAACTGAAACCAAAGATGATCCATGAACGGCGTTAAAGGAAGCCTGCTGGTATTTTGGGAAGGGCTGCCCTCCACCTGTTGAGGCCAGGATGAGAATTGGCCACACTCAGAAAAATCCATATTCTACTATCGTGGTTTGAAATTGGATAGAACTGGAGGAAGCTGCGAAATGAAAACTGGTGCCAAAAATAATGTGTGTACATTCTTCCTTTTACAAGGCAAACTTTCTATTCCTCTTAGCTGTCTCCAGCTCTATAGTTTTAATACTACTTCTTTGAGCTGTGGTGCTGTAAATGAATCTTAATAAAGCAGAGCATTAATATAACTCCATCCCAGATTTGGAATCACTACTTTTATTGATACTGCCCTTCTGTAACACAGCCAAAAGCTATCAAATTAATGTCTGTTTCTATATGTTGATCATGTGTACAATTAATTCTTAAAAAACACAACAGAGAAACAATCTTTTTTCAAAAGGGTATTGAAAATAAATACTATAGTATTGAAAAGCTGAGCAGCAATATATGGCAGTAAGTTTATACTATATTTATCTGTCCTATTGGTTGATCTCCAGGAATTAAAAGCTATTGTATTTCAGAAGCATCCGATCCACTCTGAGTTGATTTGCTGATTGTTAGGAAGCTCAGTTCATGAACAGTGCAAAGTAGTATTGATGCTCCAGGAGCCACTACCAAAAAGTCCTACACGAAATGTTCAGCGTACACTTAATAGAGAAGACAACTGTTATAGCCACTCCTCAAAGATTTTCTGTCCACTCATTCATTTAATAATTGTGCTGGCAGGATGTATGAAATCTCTTATATAATTATAGTAGCACTAAGAAATAGCTGAGTAGTCAACAAATACGAATTTACATGTTTTAAAATTATTTAGATATAACTATATACAGTGCAACTAGATCCCAGGTTAACAAGTAAATGGAAGGGAGATTTCCCCTTTCTGAAAGCTTTTCTGGAGGACTGGGCCCTTCTGAATATTATGGGATGGAGAGGGGGGTGAGACACTCTTGGGGGAATGGTACAAAGGTGAACCTCTATCCAATTTTGAGCAAATCCCTCTTCCGGTAGCAGCTTCCCAACACCATTGCTCAGAAGGGCATACCTCCCACACCAAATGACACTTTGGGAGCTGCAGGTGACCTGAGCTCTACAAGTTATGAGTTCCTGGCCTAGAAAACTTCAAGACCCTGGGCTGCTGCTTGTGCTCCACACTCAAAAAAGGTGTATTCAGTGTTAGACCCCAGGAATCTTCACTTCAAGGTATGACAGCCAGTTTTAATTTAAGCCGCTAAAGCATTTCTGACCTTGAGTCAGGAAGGAATGTGTAGCTGCATCATGTGCAAAAGCTCCCAAATAAAGAAAAAACATTCTACAGAACATGGCTAGGGGCTTTTCTAGCACTTCCAGAGGCGGCCATAGTTTCCGCGGTTAAAATCCACTTACTGTAGATACACTTGGGGACAAAGAATGGCACTCTGGTGAATCTTCAAAAAGAAGGAGGACAAATGTGCTGAGAACATATTTTGAAAATGCAGGTTTTGCAAGTTTCTCAAACACAGTAAAATCCAAGTGGCTCAATTACATAAGAATCAGTATCAAAGTCCTGAGGTTTGCACATTACCATTTACATTCAAGTACATACATTCATATACAATTAAGATGTATAGCCTGACATAAACTGAAGACTGTCTGGAATGAAGTTATGTGGGCTGTCACACTTTACCAGTTGTCAGATTCAAATTTTACATGGAAAGTTCCATCTTCCTGCGGGGCAGGAATCCAAACCTTGGGGGAGGGGGGGACTTTAGTCTTCATTTCTGCAATAAGTTAGTTCTGCCCAGCGCAAAGGCACCTTTAAAACCTGTGCTTATCTAAAATAATATTTAATATTTAATATTCATAAGTTTCAGAAGAGTGAATTATTTTGAGAAAGGAAGGACCTTGAAGTACAGCAGTACAACACTTTTAAAAATCTTGATTGAACTATGGGTTAATCTAAATCAGTGATTCCGTCACTCCTTTTGGGACAAGTGCAAAAATGTGTGTTTACAAAGGCTGCATCTTGTCCACCTGGGACTCCCATATGCAAAAGGAAATTCATATTGGTCAGTGGGTCAACAGAGATTGACGAGCCTTGTAGTTCTGGATTAAAAATACTAGCATTGTGAAGACAATCCCAAAGATAGAATCTGGACAGGGCATTTGTGCTTGTATGTGAAGGCCTGCCACTCCTGACTAGAAATTTGAATTGCATCATTATGTTAATCAAACCCAACAACAGGACGTGGCTAAAGCAAACTCCAAGAGCCTGCAATTATAGGAGAGTTAGTCCATCCGAGATTTTGGTAAATGGATGACAAGAGTTGTTACTGGATATACGAAGTATTAGTGACACCTTTGAGTTTGCATTTTATTCTAATACACTTCAAGTACAAAGAAGACAGAGCCATGTGCTTATTACTATTCATTAACTTGTTGCTCCCATTTGCAGTATTCTCTGAAAGGACTTCAAATTGTTAAGTAGTTCTAGCAATCCATATTCTTTTGAGATGCAAGGTCCTGAACTCTAAGAATTACAGGAGTGTCACATAAACAGAACTATGTTATGCTCTACAAGTTCTTAATATGTGAATTTCCAGCTTATTTGGAAAGGAATAAAGCAGATTTAAAATTTTGAAGCACACACCTAAGAGTCAGTTCTGATTACCAAGCTGGAAATACACACCCTATCCAGCCATTAATAGATGTACATGCTGTATTGTTTTCATTCTCTCTTACAAAAATATTATTTCACCTGCAAACAGTTTTCCTGAGGAAGGACATTTTCAGGCCACACAGGTAAGACCAGGTGGGATATGCGGCTCCACAGCCCACTCAGTTTGTCTGTGTCCATGTGCTTATAGGAACCTGGCATGTCTGAGTTGGTAAATTTAGCCCAGAGGAAGTCCCTCACTTTCTCCTCAACTTGCAGTGGGCTAAGGTCCTTTCTTAGAGTTTCCTCATCCAGAAGAACAGTTAAAAGTAAGGCAACATCCTTAAATGCTGCATTCTCATGGTCACAGTACTTGTAAAATATCAGGGTGGAACCAGCAGGCAGCAACTCAAATCGATGCACTACTGCCACCTTCCTGCCTCCCTTGAACCCAGAACTCAACTCTTCGTCCACAAGGAGTTTGACATCATCACTGTCTAGAGTGGCTTTGCTGGCCCCATCAATTTTTATTGTAGAAGCGCGCTGCGAGGATGAGAAAGCATCAGCAAGCTGGTTGCTTAAACATTTCAGGGCATCTTCAGCTTCTTTTGCAGCAGTGAACAATAAAACAGCTGGTTGCAAAAACGGTTGAGAAGAGTTGAGGCGTTTCTCCAAGATGACTTGGATTCCCTTCCACAACTTTTTGTCTTGACTTGGGTAGCTGCTCATGAGATCTCTCATTTGTTTCTGAAATGCTTTCAGGGCTTCAGTTTGCGGGTTATTTTCCAAACTACGGTACGATGAATACTGAAGCACATACCATCCACCACCAGCAAGGCAAACTACTACTACTACTACTATAAGTGGCAGAATCCATGCAAATGCGTGTCCCCGATTAGACTGCTTAGAACCTAGTGCACACATATACACAAAACAAAGGATGAGAAAAAATACATACATCTGAGTTTCATTTTAGAAGTTGCTTTTATTATTCTGGCTGATTTCATCACCATTTCAGGCAGATTGGAAGGCACACTATTGACAATTCAAAAGAATTGGACTTCCCCAGAAAAACAGCAAAAAGCAAATGTCCCTAAAGTGTTAACTTTAACAAGTTCAAATTCAAGCTTGCTTTTTGAAAAATGTTCATAAATGAAATATTGGGACTGAAAATCTCACACATGGCACAAGCGGGCATTCTTAAAGTCAGTATTTGGCAGTATTTATGGCTTCTCCATTATTGTTCATTGCAAGCTTGTTTCTGCTGGAAAAAATACATCTTTATGTCAAAATTCTCCAGTCTCAACCAATAGATTTGTCTGCTAAAGTGAGTGAAATAAATATTCTCCCCAACCACCTTGTGGATTGTGAACATCTGCAGATAAGATTGCTGGAAGGAAACAACCTCCTGTTCATAACCAAGTGGGATCTGCCTCATAGTTGCAGGGGAGGGGGGAGATTTCCTCCTAAATATGACTTAGGGAGGGAAAGGGGTAACATATCCTCTTAACAGGTGCAGCCCAGTAACAATTGACCCCACCTGTAGTGAGACCCCATGTCTGCATTTTTTTTCTTTTTTTACAAAAAGGTGCAACTGCACAAATTCACATTCAGTGTAATGTGTAGTTTATCCCCACCTGCCAGAATCTCTCCAGTGTCTCAGACAGGGATCTTTCCTAGTCCTATCTGGAACTGTTGTGGACTGAACATGGGGCCTTTTGCATGTGTACTTTACCACTGAGCTATAGCCCTTCCCTATTCCATCACAACAGAAATAGATCACCAGAAATAATGCTTAGCTGGTAGTGTTTTTACACCACAAGGAACAAGCTATGTTTTAAGATATTTTAAAGCTATTCCCTCATTCAAAAGGAAAATGTCTATTGTACATTTTTTCCTGCTTGAACAACTCTGCAGGAAGCAGAATTGAAGTAACTGCTCTTCCTTTGATGGGAAGAGTGTTCAAGCATGCTGG
Source organism: Podarcis cretensis (assembly GCF_951804945.1). NCBI lineage: Eukaryota > Metazoa > Chordata > Lepidosauria > Squamata > Lacertidae > Podarcis > Podarcis cretensis. The sequence goes on from NC_137175.1 coordinate 95,439,379, forward strand.
ATTGGTTGTGCAACCAAGTTCCCTATCAGAAATCTAACTGCGCAACCAATCCCTGCAGAAAGCAATTTTGCCAACCTTATGCCCAGCATAAGACTAGAAAAGCCCCTTGAGCTGTAGTACCCAAGCGCTAAACAACAGAATTTTGACACATGGGCAGAACATCCCAGCATGTCAATCTTTTCCCACCCAATGAAAGTTGGCCTGTGGAGTGGAGAAAGATCTAGCCCATTGAGGCAAAATGGTTCCCCACCCGATTAAAAGCCTAGATTCTAGACAAGCAAGTCTGCATACATAATTACAGAGGTGCAAGGTTGTCAAACACATTTCAGTAAATAAAACCACTAGATTTTATCAGTGGTACAAACAGACACCACAACAACTACACAAAGTCTGAAAGAGGAAAATACCTTACTTTTGGGAGCAACGTGTGGTTGTTTCTTTGGCACATGGGCTAGAATACAAACCAAAGATAAGAGATTTAAGTGCAAACCAATCCAATTATTTTCAAATAAAATTCCATAAATAAATAAATTCCATAAACTTCATGATCCAAATTGTCTTCCTACAAAAAGAGGAATATTCACATCATATTCATAAGGCAACGGGAGAACAGCACAACAGGAATTCATATTTGAATCCAAGTAGTTATAATATTTATAATTTCTGGAAAACCCAAACATGCATTTTTCTCAGTTGTAAATCTGCTTTGCTGTTTTAAGGCTATAAAACATATTCTGTATAACTTATTACATAATAAATGTAGCAGAGTATAAATGCCTTAGTTTATAGTGTATAGCACAATTTAAGTATCTACATTTTGTTCAAATTGTTACAAATGCAACAGCTTTCTCTGTTCCATCTTTAAAATACTGTACTAAATGTATGTATTTTTGCCAGTTGGAAAAACAGGAAGCATTACAATAAATAAAAGCAAGTATTATTATTTGGGTAAAGAAAACAAGACTCCATTCCAGTCAACATTATCCAAAAAGATGAAACAAAAAAACACACCCTGCATCACTTTGAGGAAACAGTGGCAAGGTGGTACATACTACAAACAATTATCCCTCTTCAAACTGTTTGCAAGTCTTCATAAGTATTTAGCCGAGCAGTATTAGTAATTACCCAATACAATAGCCATGTTTGGACATAACAGTATGTCATGGCTCTTTTGTCAGGAATGCCTAAGGCTAGCTATGCATTTAGGTAGAGAGGGTTTCAGGAACTTTGTTTCCACTTTTTGTTAAGTTCAGTTCCCTGTGCTGTCCAAATCTGAAAGTTTAGTTAACACTAACTAAGACTAGTTTAAGCAAGCCAGCTTCATGACTCATTGTTAAAGTAAAGGTAAAGTTAAAGGGACCCATGACTGTTAAGTCCAGTCGCGGACAACTCTGGGGTTGCAGTGCTCATCTCGTTTTACTGGCCGAGGGAGCTGGCGTACAGCTTCCGGGTCAAGTGGCCAGCATGACTAAGCTGCTTCTGGCGAACCAGAGCAGCCGTTTACCTTCCCGCCGGAGCGGTACCTATTTATCTACTTGTAGTTTGTGCTTTTGAACTGCTAGATTGGCAGGAGCAGGGAACGAGCAACAGGAGCTCACCCCATCACGGGGATCGGCAAGCCCTAGGCTCTGTGGTTTAACCCACAGCACCACCCGCTGGTTTTAATTCAATGAATGCCTCCTCCTTACTATGTGGGAAGAGAAAGAAGAACCCGAGCCAGAGGCTCACTACAAATACAACTTGTTTGTGACACTTAAACATAGCTTGCCATGATGGCTGAAGGCTACCACTATCTGAAACCATTCCTGGGACCCATTTTGAGAAAGTGAACTGTAGTCAACACATTATCTTAAAACCCTGCCTTAAAAAGTCTTTCATTAATTATTCAAAAATAAAAGTTCAAGGTTTTTCTCCCCCTGTTTACTCCTATATTTCCATTTTTCCCCCACAGAAAAAATTGAAAAAAGATCTCACGATAGGACCTAATATTTCTGTTTCCCTGCCCAAAGCCTTCAACAGAGCTTAGAGTCTTCCTTACATAAACCTCATTACACTTGCTTATTTTAGTGAAAGTATCTATGCAAGGGGGAATAGGTGAAGGAAATAGGTTTGGGACAACAGGTATGAAGTGGGGCATATATTTCAAGAGAAATATATTGGGTTTAATGCCAATTCCATGCACTGCTGCCAAAACATAGTACTGGAATATTTTACACTTATCACACCTACCTAGGACAATATGAACATTATATACTTATGAATTCAGACCTCACATTTAGATATACTTTCAACAAAAATGCATCTGTTTAGAAGAACGCAGGGGAATTCTCTTATTCAACCACAGGCTATGTCCAATAAAGTCATCCTGTTTGGGCAAGGATTTCCACGTGTGCAACAGAACTTTCCCCGACTCTCTTGCCCTCAAACCTGTTCTATGGGATTCCTCCACCTTCTAGAGCCACATAGGGGGGCACTTTGGGAGAGGGGAGCACAAGGAAGTTCCACTGTGCAAGTGGAAATCCTTGTACAAACAGGGTAACTTCATTGGGTACAACCCAATGTTTCAGACTAACAAGGTCTGTCTGTCTGTATTTATTTATTTAATTATTTAATTATATACCACTGCCAAACCAATGTCTTAAATCTCTCCTCTTTTACCTTCCAACCCAGAACTAGATCTACCATATCATCCTGTCAGTGTTCTATAATCATGTAATGTGGAATGAAACACATTTAACCTACAGCTATAAACATGAAAGTTTTAAAATAAAAGCAGGTAAAATGCCCACACACAAAAACTGAAGTTCCATACAAACCTTGCGTTCTCGCTCTTAACTTTGTCTTTTGATTAAGCCCTTGTGGTTTCTGAACAAAATAATGTGCATCTAAAAAAAGAGGATGCAAGAAAAAAATACGTCATCACATTAGTGATATAAGGAACCAACACAATCCTAAAACTGCAAAAGGAGCCCTAGATGGAGAAAGCTAGCTAAGGATATAAGAGTAAGACAAGCTTGCAAGGAAGCCCAGCTCTAGGGGCACAGGGAGCCCCAGACGATAGTTCAATCAGAAAGTTAAGCAGATAGGTGAGGTAAGAATCTCTGTGGGTTAAGGGTTAGCAGCTTACAAAGTTTTCTGATTTCACCAAATTGTTCAGAATGATAAGAACAAAAAAATGATAGCAAGGAGTTTCAAAAGGAAGTAAACTTGGGGAAATGGCAATTAAAATGGCAATGCAAAGCGTCAATGTAAGCACGTGTAAAGTGATGCACAGTGGGGCAAAAAATCCCAAGCCACAGATTTGGTCTCCACTTGCTGGGACTAACCAGGAAAGAGACCTTATGGTCATGCAGTGAAAATGTTGATTTGGTGTGCTTGGAATACTGTGAACAGTTATGGTAAGTGCACCTCAAAAAATTGTAGAGCTTGGGGGAGGGGGGGGAATCCAGAAAAGGGCCACCAAAATGATCAAGGGGATGGAGCTATTCCTTTTTGAGAAAAGTTTATAATGTTTAGGGATTTTTAGTTTAGAAAAAAAAGCAAGAGGGGAATATGATATGATATGATATGATATGATAAAGCTAGGCATGGTGTGAAAAAAATGAATAGAGATAAGCTTTTCTCTCTCATGATACTAGACAGACAAAAGGAATTGCTTCACACAGCACATAGTTAAACTGTGGAATTTGTAGTGATGGTTACCAACCTGTACAGCTTTAGAAATATTAGGTAAATTCATGGAGAACTAGACTAAATAGCAACTGGTCATGGTGGCTGTATACCACTTCCAGGATCAGAAGCAACATGCTGGGAAGTGCTATTGTGCTCTGTTCTGCCTGCAAGTTTCTTGTTGGTATTTGGTTGGTGCCACTGTGAGAACAGAATGCGGACAATACCGGCGTTTGGCATCAAGAGTCATTTTACGTTTTATCACTATATTGCATGTCAAACTGCTACCTGCATGAACAGGCTCTGATCCAAACAAAGTTTCAGGCAATGCACACAACCGCTTTTGGATATGCACACTTCAATCTATGGGTGCCGCAATGAATTCCTCACAGATTATAGCTCTATATTATGAGCTGCCTAAATTTCCGGAAAACTGCAGTGGATAAAATACAAAAAGATCCTGCACCACATAACAAACTGACACCCTGCCAGGAATAGGAAAACAGGCAACTGCTACCTTCTATGAATCTGCTAGCTGACTGAAAATTATCATGCCAGATTTCAGGTCTGTTTTCACTCTCCACTTCATTTGCTTCATGTTCTGAAAAGATACAAATATTGAATCAGAGCCTAAAGCAATCAAACTATTTAATCCCATATTTACTTACAACCCCATCTTTAGATTTAGGTTTGGTCAGCCATGTGCTTCAACTAATTCATTAAGATGAGTAGTTACTTTGGACTAAATGCATATTTCAAGAATGAACTTAATTTTAAGAAATACGCACATAAAGAGCACCACACTGAATTGAGTTCAGACACTTCTTAGAAGTGAGCAGAATTGCTTCAATATAGGAGGTCCATATTAGCAGTCTAGCCAGCTCAACAGCATGGGAATGGATGCTCAGGAACAATTGTTCTGGTCATTTCCATGTTTCACAAAGTGACCAAAGTATTGAAAGGACCACCTGGAGCTCCAAGAACATGCAGAAATTAGATTCCAGAAGACCATAGGAATAGGTTTACAGTGGTACCTTGGTTCTCAAATGTAATCCATTCTGGAAGTCCGTTTGACTCCCGAAACGGTTCAAAAACCAAGGTGCGGCTTCTGATTGGCTGCAGGAGCTTCCTGCACTCAATCAGAAGCTGTGGAAGCTATGTTGGACTTTAGGCTTCCGAAAAACGTTCACAAGCCGGAACATTTACTTCTGGGTTTGCAGCATTCTGGAGCTGATTTGTTCAGGAGCCAAGCCATTTGAGTAACAAGGTACCACTGTACTACGCTTGCAGAAAAGAACACACACTACATACAATCTTAAGCCTCAACAGGTAGCCATCTGGTTATAACATGGGAGTTTAGCTAAATATCCCATTTAGTTACAGATATCTGAAGAAGTGTGCATGCACACGAAAGCTCATACCTAGAACTAACTTAGTTGGTCTTTAAGGTGCTACTGGAAGGAATTTTTTTCTTTTATTTTGTTTTATCCCATTTAGACCACCTTCCAGTTTAATTGATAACACTAGATCCAAAGTGTGACCTACTACACATGTTGGGCTACAACACATTGGGACAGAATCACTGTCAAGTCTACTCCAACAGTAATGACTAATAAATAATTAAATCCCCCCTGTAAGAAGGCCCTCCTCCAACATGAACATGCTGATAAAAATATCATCAATAATGCTGTCACCATCTCAAACGAAACAGGTGGCTCCTCAATTAAGAGAAGCTCTTATAGTTCCTAATTTATTGTCATCATGGATCTAGGCAATGACCTTTTAATTTGCCTGCAATTTTAATCTTTGATAAAATGGTAGCATTAGAAATCTGTTGAATAATTGCTATTTTCTTTAGTTACTACCTTTTTGCAATATACCTGGAAATGTTTTATAACTAAAGGGTGAGGTATAAATAAATTTGAGTTCTGTGTAGGCAACACCACAGACTACTGCATTTCACAAACCTCTGGGTCCCACCAGTTAGATTATACCTTCATACCCGTTTGTATGTGTAGACATGAATGTACCTCCCTGTAGGGATAGCACTCCATGCATCTATTAATTTGGGTTCTGGCGCACAAAAGCATGTGCCACAATATGCTTTAGGGTGCCATAAGTCCCAGATTATAATGGCTGCCTTTCTGAAATTCAAAAGGAAAGTGGTCCAACCTGATTTATTTCTTGTAGAGTCTCTGGCTTGGTCATAAGGAAGCCCTGTTAAGACAAGAAATTATTCATTAGTAATCAATATAATAGGAATAAAAAAAGAAAGATGGTCAATTTCTGAAGTGAGATTTCAACGCTACAAGGGAAAATGCATTTACTTCAGCTCTAGCTTCCACAATTCTTGGAAATGCAAAGTTATATTTTGTTCCTTTATTTTATTGGTATAAATAAAGGAACAAAAATTAAGAGCTGGGTATCTGTTACAGAGGATGTGTTTGGACGATCAAATCCTGGTATAATAAACCAGGATATACATGAGCTTTGTTTACCTGCACACAGCTTCTTTGACCCCACATTATCCCACTCTTTGTGGAAACGGGGCAACAAGCTGCAGTTGACCATAGCTTCCCATTGCATCTGAATAAGGAGCCAACAATTTCCAGACATTCAAAAATATGAAGCAATTTGTTTACAGATGACTTCCAAATCCTGGCTTGCTTGGAAGCATATCCTAACCATAGTTTCTCAGTTCAGATGCAAAAAGGAGCCACACTTGTTTCCAGACTCATGCAAACGCAGCAGCCAACAGGCTGTATAAAACATGAATCTGAACAGCCAGAGTCAGAATCAGTTGAATCCAGTCAGATTTCTGAATTTCCATGAATATGTACATGTAAGCACTGTACATATTACATCCAAGTATTATAGAGCAACACAACTTTGCTCAAGACTGTAGATATTTTACCTGTTCTTGGACTTCTTCTAAGAGCTGGTCGAACAAGCTCAGAGTCATCTGCAATTCCCAAGATGTTTTTACTCCCTACCAAAGGAAGCAAAGTAGAAATGCAAAGAATTCAATAATCAAATAGCTACTGAAGCCACTCATATCCCTTAATTACGGAGAAAAGGCATCAATTTAAGAGCACAAGTAGAACATGCAACCCTAAGGACTCCGAAATAGAGACTGAATATTTGGCCTTCACAGGTTTTATACACCTGTCACTAAGACATAACATTAAATATAGGTAGGTAAGGCAGATTTTTGAAGATGTAATGAAGAAATGCTCCAAATATCTACTACTGGTTAGCCAATTTTTTCCCCTGCCAAATGATCACAGAATCATTAAAACATTATTTGCTAAGCATATTTTTCAAAGGAGATATAATAATGACTATATGACAAGTAAAGTCCCCAAGTTCCCATGTTTGGGGCATAGAAGAATTGACAGAATCTGATTAAAATAGTTTTAATAATTATGTCAATTAAGCAACAATGTCTGACAACAGACAACAGTCGCTGCGGCGACTAGGAAGTAACATGCTCTGTTACTTCTGGGTTTCGCCACCCATGCATGCGCAGACGGTCAAAATGACGTCACGCACATGCGCAAAAGCGGCGAATCACAACCCACGCAGGCACGAGTTGCGTTCGCTTCTGGATGTGAACGGGGCTCCGGAACGGATCCCGTTTGCATCCAGAGGTACCACTGTATTGTTTTACAATGATATGCAACTGGGCCTATGACTTACTTTAAGAAGACATGTAGATATTGCTAGAAACTAACAATATACAGTGGATGATCGGGTTGCGAACGTGATCCATGCGGGATGCACGTTCGCAACCTGCAGCGGCGCGTCAGCGCATGCGCAGGTTGCAATTTGGTGCTTCTGCACAATTTAGTGCTTCTGCACATGCACAACTGCCAGAACCCGGAAGTAACCCGTTCCGATACTTCCGGGTTTCATCGCGTCCGTAACCCAAAAAAACGCAACCTGAAGCGTCTAAGCCAAGGTATGACTGTATAAGCTAAAGGCAAAAAGTAACCATTAACATACCATGACATCCCTCACGTACCATTTTTCTTAGTCACTTATTGTTTACGCAATTCTTTCCTTCTGTGCATTCAAAATAGATGAAAATGAGGAAAAGGAAACAGAAACCTAACTTAAGAATTGTTGCAGCTTGTGAAAATTGACTGTGCCTTCTCAAAAGTAAGCCCAACCAAGTTCAATAAATAAGCATATACAGAGTTTGCAGCCCAGTGATATAATTTGATTGGCAATTCTCCGGGGCGGGGGGGGGGGGGGGGAGCTCCAGTGAACACAGTAGAGCTGTGTTTAGAGTAAACATACACAAAAACCACTGCAAAAGTCAATTCCTCCCAATATACTGGAAAGAGTGCTTGCGAGAGACCAAATAACTTAAAGAGGGGAAACGAAAGATTCATCATTTTAAGAAGAATTAATCTTAAATCTTAAAACCTATTTTGGTTCTAGCACCCCTTCTTCCAACTTTTAATATTGTTAATAGTTCTACAGATCAACACACCCCTAAAAAACATTAAAGAGATCCAATAGCTTAAAGGAGAGGTTTTCAACCTTTATGAGTCCACAGCTGCCTTGACTAAGGACATTCTTTCCATGGCTCTGCTGCGGGGAAACATGCTCTGAGCATCAGAAGCCCAGTTACATCACCCCTTTGTCTGCAGAGCTGGCAGCCCCTCGCCTCTTTTCAAACACCCTGCCTTGCTCCCTCAGTCTCCTCTCCCCTCTCCTTGGGAGTCCTCCCGGCAGCAGACCCCACCCATGGTCTCTGAGCTGCCCTAACTGCCCCAGAGAGTGTTGCCTCCTCATACTGCCCCACAGGAATGTGGGAAGAGGATGCCCCCAGCCTTAGCAACCCAGCAGAGGCTGGCCAAAAGTGAAAGTGAGGCCAGCTCCTTGCTCACCTTGGGAGGCAGCAGTAGGCCCTGCCAAGCCTGCATGGCGGAAAGGCTGCCCTTTGGCATCGGGCACTCGGCTCCCAGGCAGGCATTGCACACAGCAAGCACAAGAAAGGCCAACATGGTGCTTGCCTGCCTGCCTTGTCCGTCCACTTCCAACAGCAATGGCTGATGGATGGACTGACTGGCTGGGCTCCCCCGGCCACTTGCTTGCTTACTCTGAGGCTGCTTCAGCTCCACATTTCTCACTGGGCCTAACACTATTTTAGGTTGGGGTGGGGAACCTCCGGCCCTTCAGGTGCCAAGACTCCTAACACCCATCAGGAGGGCCAGCCCAAGCCATTTTGGAAAGGCACAAAATGGTGCCCCACCACTCCCAAGGAAAAAGGAGAAGAGCTCCTTCAGAAACAAGCAGGGTGGGGATAAGTATCTCTGTCCTCGGGATCTGCTGCCCCAGGGGTTGAGTCCCAAGGCCAGCACGGCTGGGAATTTTGAGAGCATCTGCAGAGCCGGAGGTCCTCCTCACCTCTTCTTTAGCGAGAGGCTCCGAAATACTTGCATCTTAAAGCAGCTGTCCCCCCAAAATGGCAGCCACATAAGGGCCGCCTCGGGGGCCAAAGATCCCCGCTGTCTCTCATCCAGCGCCGAGGGCCTTCTGGTGGTTCCCTCGCTGCAAGAAGCCAAGTTACAGGGAACCAGGCAGAGGGCCTTCTCGGTAGTGGTGCCCGCCCTGTGGAACGCCCTCCCACCAGATGTCAAAGAGAAAAATAACTACCAAACTTTTAGAAGACATCTAAAGGCAGACCTGTTTAGGGAAGCTTTTAATGTTTAATAGATTATTGTATTTTAGTGTTTTGTTGGAAGCCGCCCAGAGTGGCTGGGGAAACCCAGCCAGGTGGGCGGGGTATAAATAATAAATAATAAATTATTAATTATCATCATCATCATTATCATCATCATCCCCCCCCCCATCAGGGGGCTGCCGTGAGATGCCACCAACCACTGGACTTCCAATCCAGCAGAGGCAGACTTCAGGTAACCTTTTGTAATATGGCACCCTGAGCAAGGGCAAAGTCCTGTGTGAATCTTCCCAATGTTGTGCCCCCTTGGTTTTGCCCATGTGTGTAGGCAAACCACCTGCACCGCCCCAAATCCAGCCTTCCTCAACCTTGGGCATCCCGCCCCTGGAGAGGTTCTTGGACTACAAAACCCATCATCCCTAACCAACAGGTCACGGATGATGGGCGCTGTAGTCCCACCAACGTCGGCTGGGGGAAGAAGGGTTGCTTCAGTCCTGTATACCTGAAGGAGCGTCTCCACCCCCATCGTTCAGCCCGGAAACAGAGATCCAGCACCAAGGGCCTTCTGGCGGTTCCCTCATTGTGAGAAGTGAGGTTACAGGGAACCAGACAGAGGGCCTTCTCAGTAGTGGCGCCCGCCCTGTGGAACACCCTCCCACCAGGTGTGAAGGAAATAAGCAGCTATCCTATCTTTAAAAGACATCGGAAGGCAGCCCTGTTTAGGGAAGTTTTTAATATTTAATGCTGTATTGTTTTTAACACTTGATTGGAAGCCGCCCAGAGTGGCTGGGGAAACTCAGCCAGATGGGCGGGATATAAATAATAATTATATAATTATATTATTATTATTATTTAATAATAATAATAATTTAATAATAATAATAATAATAATAATAATAATAAAATTATTGAACTCATGATAACGTACTGGGTGTTCCTCCCTATTTCACCTTAGCAATAGTCCCCTGTGATAGGCTAATGTTACTAGGTGTTACAAGGCCACCTAGTAATAAGCTTTTTTTTGCTAAGTGGGGACTTCAGCCTGGGTTTCTCCATTCCAAGTCCAGCACGACAGCCACTATACCTCACTGGCTGCTAACATGTAAGTAATTGGCTTGCTTTCAAATTTCATTAAACATTTTAACATTCTTATTAAACATTTTAACTTGGCACGCTGCTTTGAGGGCTTTTGACCAAAAAAGAAGACATTGACAGAGTTTACAGTCAAAACAAAATAAAAAAATTCCTTCCAGTAGCACCTTAAAGACCAACTAAGTTAGTTCTTGGTATGAGCTTCCGTGTGCATGCACACTTCTTCACACACGAAAGCTCATACCAAGAACTAACTTAGTTGGTCTTTAAGGTGCTACTGGAAGGAATTTTTTTATTTTGTTTTGACTATGGCAGACCAACACGGCTACCTATCTGTAACTAGAGTTTACAGTGTTTGTCTGTCTGTACAACCTGGGCTCCTTTGGGAGGAGGGCCTGGATATAACTTTTGACAAGAAGAATAAACAGGGCTTTTTTCCCCAGCTGAATTCGCCGGGGAGGAATTCAGTGTTTCCCAACCTTGTGCCTCCAGCTGTTTTTGGACTACAATTCCCATCATCCCTTGCCACTGGTCTTGGTAGTCAGGGATGATGGGAGTTGTAGTTCAAAAACAGCTGGAGGCACGAGGTTGGGAAACACTGCCGGGTACGTTATCATGAGTTCAATATTATATTATTATTATTATTATTATTATTATTCGACCAAACCGAAGCGAGCCAGATAGGCTGCCCACTCACCTTCCGAGGAGGCGGCCGCAGCTTCTCGCGGGGCCTGCCTGCCCTCCGCCCTCTCCGGCCTCCTGAACGGCGTCGGCGGGTGGCGCCTCCCGGCCGAGCGGAGGCCGTAGGGCGCGGCGAGGGTCGCTTCCTCGCTCGGCTCCCCTTCGTCGTCCTCCTGCTCCTGCTGGTCGTCGTCGTCGTCCTCGTCCTCCGCTCCCCTCATCCTCCTCCTCCTCCTCCGCAGCCTCCTCGCCGGCGTGGCCGGGTGCTCCAGCACCTCCTCGGAGAAAGTCACTCCCCGCCGCGGCGGCGGCAGCGGCGGCGGCTTCCTCCCGGCCGGGCGGGAATAAGGAGTGGAACTGCTGAGGGGAGTGGAGGCGATGCTGCCGCCGCCGCCATTTTGAGAGGCGGTTCTCCTCAGGGGCGGCCTGGGCGTCACGTGACAGAAGGCCCCGCCGCCGCCGCCGGATCCTGAGGGAACAGCCGGGCTCTCTCCCAGCATCGCCTCCCGCTCGCCCCGGGCGCTGCAGGCCGCCCTTGGCGGGCAGCCCGAGATAATATATGGGCCTGGCCGGCTTCAAACCCCCACCCGCCTCGTCCTCTCAGCAGTGCAAATATAGTAAATAAATAAAACTCCGCTTCCTCACGCTCGCCTCCGCCGACTGCTTGGCCACCTCAGTCCCTTGCCCAGTCAGTCTCCCTCCCTCCCCGGAACTCGCGCATTCACACGAGCACAACTTTCAGCAGTGCAAATATAGTCAATAAATAAAACTCCGCTTCCTCACGCTGGCCTCCGCCGACTGCTTGGCCACCTCACTCCCTTGCCCAGTCTCTCTCCCTCCCTCCCCGGAACTCGCGCATTCACACGAGCACAACTTTCCTCCTCCTCCTCCTCCTCCTCAGGATATTACTCCTTGGCGCCTCTCCGGCCTCGGAGCGAAACGAGCGGCTTCCCGAGAGAGGAGGCCGCGCCGCCGCGCTCTCCCGGCTCCTACCTTGCCGAGCTGAGGGTTGCCCTCTCGGGCGAGGCGAAGGGACGGCGCTTTAGTCTTGGGATTGGAGCGGGATGGAGGCCCGGCCCAGCTGCAGCCGCCGCTTGGGAGAGCAAATAGGTCGGGCAGGAGGGGAGCGGAGGTTTTTAAAGCACCCTTCTGCGGCGCCGTGGAAATATAAAACAATTGGGGAAGCTCAGGATCGGGTTGCAGGGCGACGCCGGGAGCCTAGTTACGTGTCGGTGTGAATATGCCGATGAGGCATCTAATCATAAGCCTGAGTTTTTATCAAAGCTTATATGTTTAATCAGGGCTTGTATTTTAAAAATGAGCTTAAAGATCTTCAAATGTTTCATGCCAGGCAGAAGACCAGTTGCCTAAAAACCTTGGCAAGATGTTTTACTCCTAGACAAGGGGCCCCCCTGATTTATAGCAGAAAACAATTCTCAAAGTCGTAAAAAGGGAATTACAGGCTGACAGCCAAGGTTACACTGACCCTACAAATTAAGGGTGGATAAATAGTAAAATGAGCCATATCTTCTTCCTAAGGTTAAGAAGGTCAAGAGCAGTGGAAAAGCAACTGGTCTGGCTGGCAGAAACAGAACATTTTTGGGAAGTCTTTTCTAAAGCTGTTTCTTTCTTAAACTAAGATCCTTTTAAGATTTCTCTTCCTTTTAAAAGGTTATTTATGTATTAAATATATTAGCTTAAATATAATTATGCAAAGGATTTAAGAAATGCTAGATTCTTATTTCATATAGTTGTAAGAGTTGTAACTATCCTGAAATTAAGTCAGCCACCAGCCCAACCTCCTGCCAGACAGGAGACGCCATCGAGCACTCCTGATATATGGTTGTCAGGCCTTTTGTTTAGAAACCTTCAGATGAAGGAGATCTCTCAATGTTGATGTGAACTCAAAATCCTTGACATATGTTTAAGATAAAAATTCAAGATTAACCATCTGTTTTGGAAGGCAATAGGGCAAGGAGGGCAAGAGGTGAGCTGGTAATTAAGATTCCTTGTTGAGACACATGTAAGATATATTACTACTTATTTGTCATTTATAGATAGAAGAATATATAGCTTTTTGATTTCCATAAAAGGGCAAGAAGGAAATGGGTGTATCTTTTGTGATTGGTTCTAGCAAACAGCCAATAGGAATTTCAACCAGGCTGATTGGACAGAGGCAGCCACAGGAGGAGCAAGGGGGCTGGATTAAGGAAATATAAGTGCTGGCCAGAATGGCAGGAGGCCAGGCCAGAGCTTGGTAACCATATACCACTGTGCCTCATATTTATTTGTCTGACAAATAAATTATTATTTTAATTTCTCTATTGCTGCGTTGAATATTTCATTCCAGCTAAGCGTTAACCACAAGCAGGGTGCTACACCGACACCCGCGTAGGTTCATTCCTTGGCAGCAACAGGGCGCCTTTCCCCCCACACACACCTGCCAAGGGGAGCCGCTGCCCCAATTTATAATAATAATAATAATAATAATAATAATAATAATAATAATAATAATAATTTATTATTTATACCCCGCCCATCTGGCTGGGTTTCCCCAGCCACTCTGGGCAGCTTCCAACAGAGATGAAAAATACACTAAAATGTCACATACTAAAAACTTCCCTGAACAGGGCTGCCTTCAGATGTTTTCTGAATGTCAGGTAGTTGTCCATCGCCTTGACATCCGATGGGAGGGCATTCCACAGGGCGGGCGCCACCACCGAGAAGGCCCTCTGCCTGGTTCCCTGCAACTTGGCCTCTCGCAGTGAGGGAACCGCCAGAAGGCCCTCGGAGCTGGACCTCAGTGTCCGGGCAGACTGATGGGGGAGGAGACGCTCCTTCAGATATACTGGACCGAGGCCATTTAGGGCTTTAAAGGTCAGCACCAACACTTTGAATTGTGCTTGGAAACGTACTGGGAGCCAATGTAGGTCTTTCAAGACCGGTGTTATATGGTCCCGGTGGCCGCTCCCAGTCACCAGTCTAGCTGCCGCATTCTGGATTAGTTGTAGTTTCCGAGTCACCTTCAAAGGTAGCCCCACGCAGAGCGCATTGCAGTAGTCCAAGCGGGAGATAACCAGAGCATGCACCACTCTGGCGAGACAGTCCGCAGGCAGATAGGGTCTCAGCCTGCGTACCAGATGGAGCTGGTAAACAGCTGCCCTGGACACAGATTTGACCTGTGCCTCCGTGGACAGCTGTGAGTCCAAAATGACTCCCAGGCTGCGCACCTGGTCCTTCAGGGGCACAGTTACCCCATTCAGGACCAGGGAATCCTCCACACCTGCCCGCCTCCTGTCCCCCCAAAACAGTACTTCTGTCTTGTCAGGATTCAACCTCAATCTGTTAGCCGCCATCCATCCTCCAACCTTGCCCTTCGCAAATGAAAAGCTTTAATCCGTTTAAAGTCCGTTTTGGCCGGCATTTCCTTTGGAAAGAAATTATTTCTGACTACTGTACGACTTTTCCCCCCTTTTATAAACGCAACCGCGACTTTTCAAGACACAGTGACTTGGGCTCAACATTTATACAGGATTCTCTCCCTCCACTTTATGGGTAGGACTCAAGGCAACATCTACAGGCCAAAATTGGGAATTTTTTGTTGTTTGTCAAAATGGACTTAAGCCCCTTTTGGAATGAAGTTCTTCAAATTCTATTTTTTTTAAAAAAAAATATTTATTAAAGTTTTAAAAAATTACAGAAAGAAAAAGTAAAAATACCACATTAAACAAAAACAAAACAACACATCACAATATATATATAAAAAAAAAAAAAAACAGAAATAAGACCCATTAAACAAAAACAAAAACGCAGGGGGGGAAAATACATCAGATCTCCTCATTACTAATCTTTCATTAGCTTATTTCCTTGACCTCCTCACACCTCCCTTTTTTGTATTCTAGGTCAATTATCCATTTCAGCAAATCCTTTCCCTCTTTTAAAATTTTTGTCCTGTAAATTGTCTTAATATAATGTGACTTTACTTTTCCTCCTTTCATCAATTAACAGTCAGTTATTCCCAAATCCTTTATATCCTTCCTGCTAAAATCATATAATATTATTCCAACATCCTTCTAACAGATATTAATTTTACAATGTTTCTGTAAATAGTCTTTAAATTTCTTCCAATCTTCCTCCACCGACTCTTCTCCCTGGTCTCGGATTCTGCCAGTCATTTCCGCCAGTTCCATGTAGTCCATCAACTTCATCTGCCATTCTTCCCGGGTGGGTAGATCTTGTCTCTTCCAGTACTTTGCAATAAGTATTCTTGCTGCTGTTGTAGCATACATAAAGAAAGTTCTGTCCTTCTTTAGCACCAATTGGCCAACTATGCCCAGGAGAAAGCCCTCTGGTTTCTTCAGAAAGGTATATCTAAATACCTTTTTCATTTCATTATAGATCATCTCCCAGAAGGTCTTAATCCTTGGGCACGTCCACCAAAGGTGAAAGAATGTACCTTCGGTCTCTTTACATTTCCAACATTTATTATCGGGCAGATGATAGATTTTTGCAAGCTTGACTGGTGTCATGTACCACCTGTATATCATTTTCATTATATTATCTCTTAAGGCATTACATGCCGTGAATTTCATACCTGCGGTTAAGTTCTTCAAATTCTCGCCGGCAGCATTTTTGCTGATGATGGTTCAGCTCACAAGCACCTGCCAAAGCGCAAAGCTCAGCGCTAGGTAGTCATCTGAGAGGGACATATCCTGCAGTTTTATACACATTTAAAGTAGATGAATAAAGTTAATTTGGAATATGCAAAAAATATAAAAAATAAATTTTAAGGAACCACAGAAAGTGGGGGAAGAAAGTCGAGTTTCCAAATGTTAAAATGATTGTAAAATTATGGAAATGTATAAAATAGAAAAACCATAAATAGAAATTTTAAAAAGACCATCATTTTTATTATCAGTGCTATTTTTCTAGAAAAAATAGGTGCCAGAATTCACCATTAACACCTGCGATGGCACATCACCCCAGCGCCGTTGGGTCTGCCCTCACTTAAATATAGTGCACCCCCCTCACAGAACACCAATTCCACGAATTCCTACAAACTACCCCAGATTATCTTGTGGGGGACTTGTGTGAGGGAAAACTTAATAATTTGGAGTCTCAGGCAGGATTTAATCAAATAAACAAGAAAGATTTTATTAAGCAAAGGAAGTTTATGACACAAGTGGGTAAAACATAGGGTACTTTGGATTATAATGCTATTTCACTTCAGTTCTGTCTCAGTTGTTAAAGGTAAAGGTAAAGGTACCCCTGCCCGTACGGGCCAGTCTTGACAGACTCTGGGGTTGTGCGCCCATCTCACTTAAGAGGCCAGGGGCCAGCGCTGTCCGGAGACACTTCCGGGTCACGTGGCCAGCGTGACATCGCTGCTCTGGCGAGCCAGAGCCGCACACGGAAACGCCGTTTACCTTCCCGCTGGTAAGCGGTCCCTATTTATCTACTTGCACCCGGAGGTGCTTTCGAACTGCTAGGTTGGCAGGCGCTGGGACCGAGCAGCGGGAGCGCACCCCGCCGACCTTTCGATCGGCAAGTCCTAGGCGCTGAGGCTTTAACCCACAGCGCCACCTGCGTCCCCTGTCTCAGTTGTTGCTTGCCGCTTAATACTTTGGTTCTTAAACAAGGTGGTATTTTCTGCCAGTTACACACCCCTTGGACAACCCTGCTCCTGAGGTCCTCCAAGTAACAGACCCAAGGGGTCTCCACACCCCTCTTAACTGGACTGGGAGTCTTCTTATTGTACTTTAGTGTTTTGTTGGGAAGCCGCCCAGAGTGGCTGGGGAAACCCAGCCAGATGGGTGGGGTATGAATTATTATTATTATTATTATTATTATTATTATTATTATTCTCCTCTTTTTGGAGCAGAATCTCTTCCCCTCCTGACTGGAATGAGACCTGTTGTTGTTTAGTCGTTTAGTCGTGTCCAACTCTTCGTGACCCCATGGACCAGAGCACGCCAGGCACTCCTGTCTTCCACTGCCTCCTGCAGTTTGGTCAAACTCATGCTGGTAGCTTCAAGAACAATGTCCCACCATCTTATCCTCTGTCGTCCCCTTCTCCTTGTGCCCTCCATCTTTCCCAACATCAGGGTCTTCTCCAGGGAGTCTTCTCTTCTCATGAGGTGGCCAAAGTACTGGAGCCTCAGCTTCACAATCTGTCCTTCCAGTGAGCACTAAGGGCTGATCTCCTTAAGAATGGATAGGTTTGGTCTTCTTGCAGTCCATGGGACTCTCAAGAGTCTCCTCCAGCACCATAATTCCAAAGCATCAATTCTTTGGCGATCAGCCTTCTTTATGGTCCAGCTCTCACTTCCATACATCACTACTGGGAAAACCATGGCTTTTACTATACAGACCTTTGTTGGCAAGGTGATGTCTCTACTTTTTAAGATGCTGTCTAGGTTTGTCATTGCTTTTCTCCCAAGAAGCAGGCGTTCTTTTAATTTCGTGGCTGCTGTCACCATCTGCAGTGATCATGGAGCCCAAGAAAGTAAAATCTCTCACTGCCTCCATTTCTTCCCCTTCTATTTGCCAGGAGGTGATGGGACCAGTGGCCATGATCTTCGTTTTTTTGATGGTGAGCTTCAGACCATATTTTGCGCTCTGCTCTTTCACCCTCAATAAAAGGTTCTTTAATTCCTCCTCACTTTCTCCCATCAAGTATACCGTATTCTCACAGCTTCTCCTCCTGGCTCAGCCTCAGCCTCCTAGTTAATTCCTGGCCTATTACTCTTACAGGAGTCAGACACCACACACTGTCCTTCACACTAAGCTCAGACTCCTTTCTCTAGCTTGTGAGATGTTTCTACCCAGAACCATCTCTCCTCTCCCAACCTAAAAAACTCTCTCCAAATCCTCCCTTTTTCAAACCCCTCTCCTGGAACCCCGGCCAATCAGAGGCTGCCGTTCGTTAACCGTTTGCCGGCAGGGAAAAAGAAAAAGAAAACACTGGTTGACCCAACCTGCACAGCAAAAACAAACTTTTCCGTCACAGTGCCCACCTGAGAGGTGCTGGAACTGAGTTCAGGTGAATTCAGCTGGGAAAAAAAGCCCTGTTTATTCTTCTTGTCAAAAGTTATATCCAGGCCCTCCTCCCAAAGGAGCCCAGGTTGTACAGACAAACAAACACTGTAAACTCTGTTGATGTCTTCTTTTTTGGTCAAAAGCCCTCAAAGCAGCATGCCAAGCTAAAATGTTTAATAAAAATGTTAAAATGTTTAATGAAATTTGAGAGCAAGCAAATTACTTACATGTTAGCAGCCAGTGAGGTATAGTGGCTGTCGTGCTGGACTTGGAATGGAGAAACCCGGCTGAAGTCCCCACTTAGCAAAAAAAAGCTTATTACTAGGTGGCCTTGTAACACCTAGTAACATTAGCCTATCACAGGGGACTATTGCTAAGGTGAAATAGGGAGGAACACCCAGTACGTTATCATGAGTTCATTGTCAGCAGGTTGTAAGAGTGCATAAAACCATAGTGTTTTTAAAGACTACTCAAACTACTCAAAAGTATTAAAACTGCTGAAAGTGCAATTCTGACATCATTTTTCCTGTTTAAATCTAGTGAGCACAGCTGAGCAAGAAGTCCTAAGTCCATAAGATAACTTTCAGACAGAAGGAAAGGTGATAAGTTGCTGTTAAGAACCAGGCAGAGTGGCACCCGCCCTGTGGAATGCCCTCCCATCAGATGTCAAAAGAAATAAGCTACTATTTGACTTTTATAAGACATCTGAAGGCAGCCCTGTTTAGGGAAGTTTTTAATGTTTGATGTTTTATCTTGTTTTTAGTATTCTGTTGGGAGTCACCCAAAGTGGCTAGAGAAATCCAGCGTTTAATTTATGATTAGTGTTAGAATTTAGTTAAGTCTTGGGGTGTTAGAAGCTTATTGAGACAGGCTAGTCTCCAGTGTGAGGTGCTAGCTAGCTCCATGTGTGTATTTGTGCCAGACTTTGCTAATCCTTTAATTAAGCAAGTGTCAAAAGCCAATTAAGTCAAGACTAGCCTCCTGCTTGCAGTGAGGTGTGAGCCTGGGGTAATGAGGTGTTAGCAACACAAAGGATGAAAGGACACATCTTATTTGCAAATGGGTGGATTTCCTCCCTGCCTCAAGTGGGGGTTTATTTAAAAAAGACAAGGCCAGTGTTTTAGGTGGGGTTGAGTTTAGCATAGCGAGGAGAGTAGGCTGGGATTTGACTTGGAAAGCAGGGCAACCGAGCAAGGATACTGCTGTGCCTATGTCCCTCTTGCACTGCTGATGCTCTGAACCCTTCCATGGCAAGCTCAGATGTATATATGTGTCAGTAAACCATACATCATAAAGACACCACAGTCCCTACTGTGTCGCATTTTCCTGGGTAAAGCTGCTGGAGTCTTGCACTGCCATGGATATTGGTGGTGGCATATAACAATAATATCCCCGCTGGATCAGAACCAAAGGTCTCTCTAGCCCAGCAGCCCCTTTCCTCCAGTGGCAAACTAGATGCCCCCACTTACTTGTTGCCCCCCAACAAAAAAGCCAAAAACATTGTAACCATCTGATAAGGGAATTGTTCCAGCCCCCTCACCATTTTGGATACCCTTTCCCACAACTACAATATCCTTTTTAAGAAGCAGCAATGGAAACATTGCATTTCAAGCCAAGCACAGTTGCATTATAGATTCTACAAATGCATCGCTGTACAGTGGTACCTTGGTTTGCATACGTTTTGGATTACAAACACGTCAAACCCGGAAGTGCGTGTCCAGGTTTGCAACCTTTTTTTGGATGGCAACCCATTTTTTTGGGATTACCAACAAAAATTTTTTGGAGGCCCCATTGGCGAAAGCGCACCTTGGGTTACAACCTGTTTTGGTTTACAAACGGACCTCTGGAATGGATTATGGTTGTAAACCAAGGTACCACTGTATTGGCTGTTTTTAATTCCTTGCCTAATGATCCCTGGCAGGGAATATGCCTTTTTCGCACCTGCCACACACTCGGGTGATGCTTTAATTAAGCCACCTAACACAGTCCCCAAATCGCTTTCCTGGTCAGTCACTGCAATATCATACCCATTAGTGTATTGGTGAAGTTTATCTGATTCATGGCTTTCTTTTAGGCAAGTACATGTATAGATAATATGTAAGCACTCACAGAACTGTCCATGCATTCATTAAAGGTTCGTAGGTTTCACTGGAACGATTATGCCCGTGTCCAGACAATTCCCACTGAAACCACTGGGTGCTTAATTAGAATTGCATTGCGTCCTTTTGTTTATTTCAAAATTTTCTAGGACTTTTTTGGCAACCTCGGAGCAGTAAACAACGTAATAACAAAAAGTAAAAGTAAAAGACAGCCGTTCTCTTTTGCCTTCTCCATCAAACAATGCCTGCCACCGCGGCTGGTGAGGGGGGGACCCTCACAAATTTATTCAGTCTCTCCCCTCCCCGTTTATTATGCTCGGGTTGTTTTCCAGACTTGCTGCGCCACACACCGCGCGAGTTTTTAACAGGAGAGAGGGAGCCTCGTTTCTTCTATTCTTGTTAAGAAGGAGTACTTTGCCCTTCCAACCAAAGCGGCCAGGATTTTACGGCCTCGCTGTGGGTTAAAGCCTCAGCGCCTAGGGCTTGCCGATCGAAAGGTCGGCGGTTCGAATCCCTGCGGCGGGGTGTGCTCCCGCTGCTCGGTCCCAGCGCCTGCCAACCTAGCAGTTCGAAAGCACCTCCGGGTGCAAGTAGATAAATAGGGACCGCTTACCAGCGGGAAGGCAAACGGCGTTTCCGTGTGCGGCTCTGGCTCGCCAGAGCAGCGATGTCACGCTGGCCACGTGACCCGGAAGTGTCTCCGGACAGCGCTGGCCCCTGGCCTCTTAAGTGAGATGGGCGCACAACCCCAGAGTCTGTCAAGACTGGCCAGGACGGGCAGGGGTACCTTTACCTTTACCTTTACTTCCTTCTTTCTCAAGAGATAAAGCACAAAAGCGCAGCAGGAGTCGGAGAGCGCAAACAAAAGGGACTTTTCCGAGCTGGAAGGAACATTGCCCGGGTCCTCTTCTTGCAGCTCCTTCCTCCCCCGCGAAACGTCAACCTGGTTTCTATTTCTCATAAATAGGACACGGAGGGTTGAGAAAACTACATGTCCCAGCATCCCTCGGGTGGGGGGAACCCGGTGCCATTAGGGATGAATGGTGTTGACGTTGGTAGCAATGGGAAGTCCTGGGCGTGTGAGTGCGCTGCGCTGCTGGGCTTCCCGTAGGAATTGCTAGGAAGTTTGGGGAGGCTCTGGGGGGGTCGTAATCTCTCTGCGCAAAAAAACCAAAACCCCTTCTTGCAAGCAACACACACACACACACACACACACAAAGGGAAGGCCTGCCTGAAGTCACTTTCTACAGGGAAAGTCTGTTTTCATCTTTACTTCCTGGTCAGAGAGTGGAGGAGGAGCGCAAAAGAGAAGAATTAGCCAACGCTTGGAAAGCGCGTAAAAGGTGGGTTTCGGTCGCGCCTTGCGCTGGGTTCAGGGAGAGGGGCGCGCCAGGCGAGCGCCCCATTTTTCTTCACCACCCCCTGGCTCTCCCCATTGCATGGCTCTCCCCATTGCATGGGGTTCCTCTGCAGCGCTTGGTTAGCCGAACAAGTCTGCCGCGCTGAAAATAACAAAACGCAGGCAGAAATGTCCGGCAGAATCCGCGACCAAGAGAGAGAGACTGTGGAAGAAGATTGGAAGAAGTTTAAAATATATCTTAAGAGCTACTATAAAATTGAGGAGTGCTAAAATGCTGAGGGAGAGGAAGACGTAGAATTGCAGCGGTAAATTGCGTTTAGTTTAGGGTGAAATTGAAAAGGAGAATGAATTTATATTTAATTGGCTAAGAAGGGTTGCTGAACAATTGTTAAAAGAAAGGATGCAAAAAGGGGAAGGCATGGGGAAGTCCGGGAAAAGAGGTTTATGGAAATAAGGTAAAGAAATTATGATTTTTTGTGTTTGTTTTTATGTTGTTTTTGTGTTTGTTAAAAATTGGAAATTAATAAAAATTTTATTAAAAAAAAAGAAAAAAGAAAATAAGAAAACGCGAAGCAGGCAAGGAACGGGTGGGGACCCTCTCCACGCACGGGCAGAGTGAGCAGAAAGAACGTTGGCTCTTAGCGTGAGCACCCAGGTCTGGGTGTTATGTGAGTGCCCTGAACGGGTGGACAACTTGGGACCCCCCCTCCAATGTTATCGGACTACAGTTTCCATCATGTCTGACCAATCTGGTAGGAGCTGATGGGAGCTGGAGTCCAGCATTTGGGCGGCCCCCGTTCCTCCACCCCTGGTCTTGGCTAGAAATGTGATCGGATGGACTGGAGAGTAATCAATATTTTCGAGACCACCGTAAGATATAGGAAATAGACGTTGGGTTGAAACTGGGAAAGCTGGTTTCCTAGCTTTAAGGAAAATTCATGTTCCTTTGCCTTATATAACAATATTTCTCTTTTTCTGGGAGGTTACGCTCAGATGTTGTTGTTGTTTAGTCATTTAGTCGTGTCCGACTCTTCGTGACCCCATGGACCAGAGCACGCCAGGCACTCCTGTCTTCCACTGCCTACGCTCAGATACATTCCTCATTAGGAGAGACAACCTCTTAAACTCCTCATGCCCTGAAACTAGAATAAACTTGTTCCAGGATTTGATTTCCCTTCTTCAACCCTGTTTGACCCCCAAAAAAGGCAATGCGACAACCATTAAAGGTAAAGGGGCCCCTGACCATTAGGTCCAGTCGCAAACGACTCTGGGGTTGCAGCGCTCATCTCGCTTTATTGGCTGAAGGAGCCGGCGTACAGCTTTCGGGTCATGTGGCCAGCATGACTCAGCCGCTTTTGCCGAACCAGAGCAGTGCACGAAAACGTCATTTACCTTCCCGCCGGAGCGGTACCTATTTATCTACTTGCACTTTGACATGCTTTCAAACTGCTAGGTTGGCAGGAGCAGGGACCGAGCAACGGGAGCTCACCCCGTCGCGGGATTCGAACCGCTGACCTTCTGGCCGGCAAGTCCTAGGCTCTGTGGTTTAACGCACAGCGCTACCCGCGTCCCGTGACAACCATTATACTCCAACAAATCTAAACCCTGGTTCGATCAGGAATGCCTCGCTATGAAGCGCACTTTGTTGGGAAAATACAGGAACTCTTTATCAAGGGAAACTTCCTTCCATCTACATACATACATACACTATAGACAGGGCTGGCCCATCCATAAGGTCAGGTGAGACGATCACCTCAGGCAACAGGGTACCCAGGGCAGGGGCAAAACTAAACTTTACTTCACCCTGGTCAAAGACCCAGTTTGGCACCCGCCTCACGTGCATTTGCATACACACATGCACAGTCTGGGAGCCTCAATGGCACTCTTCTGGAGGTGTCACCCGGGGCAAAAAACCTGGCTAGCCCCCCACCCCCATAGCTAAAGCTCTGTCTGATGCATGAGTTCCTGGTGCCCATCTTTCTTCCACTCCCTCCCCCCCCCCTCGTTCCTAATGCCAATCTTCACTCACCTGTTTTTTCCTGGCGGGGGGGGGCACTCCATTTTGGGGTTTGCTTCAGGTGCCAAAATGTATTGGGCCGGCATTGATTGTAGAATATAATTTGCCACTGAGACAGGGCTGGGGCTCTGCGAGAGTGTTATTCATCAAATGCTGCATTCTGAAATTTAACATTATGCCTTCAGATTGTTCTGGTTCAAGAATTATCTTGGTTTTTTCAAAATCCAGTAAGTTAGCTATACAACAAACATTATGATACATACAGAGACATACTTCCTCTGGTGACTGACCTAGTCAGCTCCACTATTTCATGGTACAAGTGCCACCTGCAAGAAAAAATTAGGAAGAGGAATAACAGGTGGACACATACACTTGTAGGACTTTCCGTATTGTTCTAAACAGTGTTAGAAGCTGTGAGCCCCAAATCTGAGCATTTTACTCCAGTATACCTGAAGGAGCGTCTCCACCCCCATCATTCTGCCCGGACGCTGAGGTCCAACGCCGAGGGCCTTCTGGCGGTTCCCTCACTGCGAGAAGCAAAGCTACAGGGAACCAGGCAGAGCGTGTTCTCGGTAGTGGCACCTGCCCTGTGGAACGCCCTTCCAGCAGATGTCAAAGCGATAAACAACTACCTGACATTCAGAAGACATCTTAAGGCAGCCCTGTTCAGGGAAGTTTTTAACGTGTGATATTTTAGTGTATTTTTGGTTTCTATGGAAGCCGCCCAGAGTGGCTGGGGAGGCCCAGCCAGATGGGCGGGCTATAAATAATAAATTATTATTATTATTATTATTATTATTATTATTATTATTATTATTATTATTATTACTGTAATGCAGAAAAGAAGGGGTAGCAGTTCTGGAGACTAGGGATGAGAAGAAGGTGTTCTTTCCCCTTTCTTTCTCCCTGAAATATAGTGTTTAGTGTAGCCAGGGTGTACGTCCCCTGGATACAACCCTACCCCCTACCCCAAGGATGCCTACTGTAAACTGGCAGAACTTGGCAGAGGCCAATTTGCCCTCTCTCCTTCCTTCCATTTTCTCCCCTCCCTACAACTAACATCTAATATCCCATATCTCGTGTGTTGTCAGCCATTAACTGGTTAACTCACTGTGGTTGCTTCCGCCTTGTTCCCTCACTTTTTACATACCATCCACATTAAGCTGTCATTCAATCAAGGACATCCTATATTTGCTTTGCAGTTCTTCCTTCTCTTCTCAAATCAAAGTCCAACTTCTCCCTCCCTCCCTGCCCTGAAGAATTGAATAGTAGGGTTTTGTTTTGACACGGACAATGAATTCTCAGGCAGGTGAGTCCGTCGCAGCTCAACCCAAATTCCCTGTAACGTTTTCAGTGGGTGTCACTTTATGGTTTAAAATATATATTAAAACATTAGCTACATACCACCTAAAATGTAGGAATGTTATAGTGCAATAATATTATAATTCTCTTTGGTCACAGACAAATTTGTATGCTGTTTTTATTGTTTTATTATATTTTAATGTTCTATTGCAGGGTTTCCCAAACTTGGGTCGCCAGCTGTTTTTGGACTACATTTCCCATCATCCCTAGCTACCAGGACCAGTGGTCAGGGATGATGTGAAATGTAGTCCAAAAACAGCTGGAGACCCACGTTTGGCAAACCCTGTTCTGTCGATAGTAAGTTGCCCAGAGAGCATTGCTATTGGGTGGCCTATACAAATAAATAAATATACAGGAAAAGTGATTTGAGCTCAGTTTATTTATTTATTTTGTAATTAATAAGAGTTGGACAATGGGTCCAACAGGTCGAGGAAAGGAAAATGCCCTAAAAGACACTGGGGCTTTTCCTAGTTTGGGAAATAGCAAGTGCCCAAGTAGAAACCTAGGCTTCAGGCAAATTCATGGTACAGTGGTGCCTCGCAAGACGAAATTAATTCGTTCCGCGAGTTTTTTCGTCTTGCGAAGCACGGACTTTGGAAAAGCTTCAAAAATCACCAGAGTCTTCAAAAACCTCAAAAAAGGCTACCACACCGCGTGCTATGAGTTGCTCCTCGAAGTGAATGCACGGTTTTAAGAAAAAGGAAACAAACTTGCAAGACGTTTTCGTCTTGCGAAGCAACTCAAAAAACGAAAAACTCTTTCGTTTTGTGAGTTTTTCGTCTTACGAGGCATTCGTCTTGCAAGGTACCACTGTACTCTCCGCAGTGCCCTCTAACTCAGTTGTGGGTGTGGACAGACACTAAATGTGGGGTGGGTACATCAGCAACTCCTCATAACCTGGGTCTTTGCCACCCCAAGCTAGTCTTCCCCCTCAACCCGAAGGACCAAGCTGGCAGTGTGGGCCCTGGAAGACCATGCCCTCAGAGCCAATGTGCTGCAGTGAGTGGAATATTCCACCTGGAATAAACCATGAAATGTAACAGGGTAATCATAATACAGTGGTACCTTGGGTTAAGTACTTAATTCATTCCGGAGGTCCGTTCTTAACTTGAAACTGTTCTTAACCTGAAGCACCACTTTAGCTAATGGGGCCTCCTGCTGCCACCACGCCACTGGAGCACGATTTCTGTTCTCATCCTGAAGCAAAGTTCTTAACTCGAGGTACTATTTCTGGGTTAGCGGAGTCTGTAACCTGAAGCGTATGTAACCTGAAGCGTATGTAACCCGAGGTACCACTCTAATAATTTTATTATTTATACCCTGCCCATCTGGCTGCTTTTCCCCAGCCACTCTGGGCGGCTTACAGCTCATAAAAAATGGTAAATCAAAATAAAAAATTCCTGATACAGGGTTGGCTTCAGATGTCTTCTAAAAGTCAGATAGTTGCTTATTTCCTTGACATATGAGGGCGTTCCACAGGGCGGGTGCCACTACCGAGAAGGTCCTCTGCCTGGTTCCCTGTAACCTCATTTCTGAGAAGTGAGTAATCCTGGGAAGTCAGAAAGTGAAACGGAATAAAGCTATTTGAGGGAAGGACAGGATAAAACTGTGAACAATAGGGCTGGCTTTGCCACTGGCTACTATTTTGTTGGGTTTATTTAAGATATCTTCAGCCCACCTTTCAGCCAAAGGCTGCCCAACATACCATACAAAAATAAGAAAACAATAGAAATAAAACAACAATAAATATTAATCTGTTTGAAGCTGTGGTTTGTAGCAATTTACTGGATGTGCAGTGTGATTCCTCCTCTGCATGGAACTGTAAAAGCTTCTTGAATATATAGGGACTCTGGTTTTATTTTATTTTTTATTATCTATCACATTTATGTCCCACCTTTCCTTTAGGGAGCTCAAGGTGGTGTATATGGTTCTCTTTTGCCCTGTTTTGTCCTCACAACAACACTGTGAGGTTTTAAGTAAGTTGTAACTCAAAATCACCTGATAATTGCACAACAGCCAGTCATTTTTCTCTGTGGCCCATACAGGCTTCCCTGGAAAAGAGAAGCTGATAACACGCTAGAAGATGACTCTTCAGCCCCCAAATACGGACGATATCTCACCCAATACTCTACAAAATGAAATGGAAGAAACCATAGAGGATTCCTTGTTGGAAAAGCCCTTGGAGTCTGACAGAGTTCTGCTGAAAATGGAGCCCAGTGGCCCTTCGGGATGCAACACAAGGCTTTCCCCAGGTTCATTTAGCATATCTGGCAGTTCTGAAGATAAAGATGTGGTAAACCCATTAGGTGAAAGGACTGGGTGTGTAGCCCAAGTTACCCGGCAATATTCTCTCGCAGAAGAGGAAAACAATTTGCTCAACACTACTCTAGAACAAAAAATGAGCTCAGAGGACCAGCAGAGCCTTCACTCCTTGGAACAACCTGAGGGAAGAACAGAGGACTTAGATTCTGATGGAAATCTCCTGAAAATAGAGACAGGTGGTCCTCCAGGATGTAATATATTGCCTTCCTCAGGCATAGATAGTTTGTCAGACAGTTTTGCACCCGAAGATGCGGTAGGTTCCTTAGATGAAAGGGCTGAATGCTCAACCCAAGTTGGCCTACAAGATTCTCCAATGGAAGAGAAGAACAGTTCTCCCGAAACCATCCTTCAGGAAAAAGTGAGTTCACAGAGCCAGCAAAGGGAGCACTTCTTGGAGGACCCTCGTGATTCAAAAGAGAATCTGTTGGACAAGGAAAGAGAAACAGTTGTTCAAAAGCCCGAAGGCCCTGGATTGGAAAGATCTTTGACTGAAGGTAAGACTGTAAGAACTATTCCATGGTAACTAACCTTGACTGCATACACATATGAAAGAGACCAGTCTAAAATTATTCACTAAAGAAACAGATCAGGACCAGTGGGTTTAAATTAAGTACTTAAAAGTATAAAACTGATTCTTGTTGCATTATTATTTTTTAAAAGTTGCTCCAGCACGGAATGTGTGATGATTGGTGTGTTGTTTGTTTGTTTGTTATTAAAGTGGAAGAGGATAAAGCTCATATATTTTAAACAGGCAGTTAGCTGTTAGACTTGGAGGTCAGAGGAATAGACTAGAATCATAGAATCATAGAATCATAGAGTTGGAAGAGACCACAAGGGCCATCGAGTCCAACCCCCTGCCAAGCAGGAAACACCATCAGAGCACTCCTGACATATGGTTGTCAAGCCTCTGCTTAAAGACCTCCAAAGAAGGAGACTCCACCACACTCCTTGGCAGCAAATTCCACTGTCAAACAGCTCTTACTGTCAGGAAGTTCTTCCTAATGTTTAGGTGGAATCTTCTTTCTTGTAGTTTGGAACCATTGCTCCGTGTCCGCTTCTCTGGAGCAGCAGAAAACAACCTTTCTCCCTCCTCTATGTGACATCCTTTTATATATTTGAACATGGCTATCAGATCACCCCTTAGCCTCCTCTTCTCCAGGCTAAACATGCCCAGCTCCCTTAGCCGTTCCTCATAAGGCCTTTGACCATTTTGGTTGCCCTCCTCTGGACACGTTCCAGTTTGTCAGTGTCCTTCTTGAACTGTGGTGCCCAGAACTGGACACAGAACTCCAGGTGAGGTCTGACCAGAGCAGAATACAGTGGCACTATTACTTCCCTTGATCTAGATGCTATACTCCTATTGATGCAGCCCAGAATTGCATTGGCTTTTTTAGCTGCCGTGTCACACTGTTGGCTCATGTCAAGTTTGTTGAAACACATACCACTCCTGACCTGACTTTTGGTAATCTTGTTCTGTACTAAATCCCTTTAGTAAACTTCAGGCCAGGGTGGATTTGATTTAAATCAAATCAATTTAAATCACGATTTAAATAATTAGTCAGTAAGACTTGATTTAAATCATTATTATTTTTTACAGAAAGACTCATTCTTGCTGGTATAATCTTAATATTTACAACCAGATGAAGGTTTCATTTTTGGAATAATAAATTTTCAGAGTAGTTTTTACAGTTATATAAAAAATTACTGATTTGTTTATACTGTTAGAAATACATTGACAGATAATTATAAAATTATTGTGAGGTTTAATAAGTTAACTGTTTATATTTGGACAACTTTTCTGCTGTAATTTATTGGAAGGAGAAAGATAATCATTTCCTTAATAACAATTTAAACAATTTATTTAACTGAAACAATAACATTATAGCATATGTATCCATGTCTGTTAACTGATGTGGTTAACTGATTTTTTATATAAAAAAAACTTAGACTGAATTTTAGCACACATGAAAAACTTAATATTTCCTGATGAATAGCTTTTGGACTTAAACTTAACTTAAATAGAAAAGTATCTTTAGAATTTTTTTTCCTCCAAAAGCATTTTATTCTAAAATCCAATTTAAATAACAAAAATCTGATTTAAATAAAAAAAATCCATTTTTTTTCAAAAGCATTGATTTTTATCCACCCTGCTTCAGGCTTTTGTCTGCAACCATGAGGCCAAAATATCCATGAGTTATATCCAACATGACCACCCCACTTGCAGAACAGATTTCTGCTTGCTCACTTACTTGCTGTATTTATAAAAAATATTTATATACAACTATATGACAAAAATGTATCAAAAGTGGTTTGTAGCAATTAAGGTAAAACCATACAATAAAAGCACAAAGGGTTAAAAACAATCAGGTTAAAAACAGAGATCAGTAGCCCATTGTATGGGGATTGTATTCTTGATTGCCTACATAGGCCTGGCAGAATAGAAAATTTTTCAGCAAGCGTTTAACAGCTGGCACAGATTCTGCTGAAATTCTGTTGTGAGAGTGGAATATGGCTTGTGCCATGTTGACTGTAACCCTTGCTCTTTTGAAATAAGAATGAAAGTTATGCATGTCCGGATTGCCACCTTTGGTCGGGCAAAATAAAAGGCAGGTTGGGCAAAAATACGGAACAGGGATTGTGGGGGCTAAAAATTACTTTACCTGGTGCAGAAATGACATTTAAGTGCAAGATGGAAAGTGGGGGGGAAGGTGTGCTACGAGAGTGTAGTTCAAAGCATTGCCACATTGGAAACGAAACTTACGCCCTACTTAAATCTCATTTTCCAAAATACCAGAGAGCAAGAATTTGAGCTGACTTACCACAACATTTATAAGAAGGGAGCTTTCAGGGCAAGCGCCCTCACGTTTTAGCTAGTACATTACATGATTTCTTTTTCTTCTGGTCTTGCTTTTGGGCCGACTGGCCTTCTTCCTTGCTGCTATTTCTGGTAACGCTGATGTGCTTCTCAGGGCACACAGGATGCAAACCAGAGGCTGAGCCCTGCGCAGAAGAGGCAAGCCATCAAAGTGCAAGAGAACGACCGATGGAGCAGCCGGGTAATGGTGAGAAAACCTTTGTCCTCTGCATAGCAACAAAGCTGATCAAATGAATTTTAATTAAGAAATGACAAAAAAGGAAATTAAATTAAATTAAAAGGGCTTGTATTGGGAATGTTACTCCAGCTCTTAGTATCCAAAACTGTCTATTCCTTTTCAGCCAGGGTTTCTTGTGTAAGGAAGGGGTGGGGCACCTCTGTCCCACTGGCCGAATGTGATTGTCCAGACCCACCCCTTCTCTCTCTCTAGCCCTTGGGACCCCAGGCCACATGCTTAGGGAAGTTTTTAGTAACTGATGTTTTAATGTATTTTTAATCCTTTGTTGGAAGCCGCCCAGAATGGCTGGGGAA
This sequence comes from Podarcis cretensis, assembly GCF_951804945.1. Taxonomy (NCBI): domain Eukaryota; kingdom Metazoa; phylum Chordata; class Lepidosauria; order Squamata; family Lacertidae; genus Podarcis; species Podarcis cretensis. Next base: position 95,470,117 of record NC_137175.1, read on the forward strand.
ACCCAGCCAGATGGGTGGGGTATAAATATCATCATCATCATCATCCCTGCCCTATACCCTTCCCAGTGCTTCTGCCCAGGCGGCAGCAGTGATGGCATGGTGGGTCTGCTACGTTCACCTAACCTTTGGTCAGTTGCTTTGCTACTTACCAGGAGGGAGAGAGAGGAGGATGGAGGTGAGGCTGGCAAAGTGCAAACTCGGCCGCAGAAACCATGGATGGGTTTGGCTGTTTCACTTGCAACATTCCCACCTCACCAACACCTCTTCTCTCTCCTTCCCTCTGCCTCCTGGTAAGCAGCAGCATCAGAGGTCAGGTGAGCTTTCATGCGGCTAGAACATGGGTAGGGAAACTAAGGCCCGGGGGCCGGATCCGGCCCAATCACCTTCTAAATCCAGCCCGTGGATGGTCTGGGAATCAGCATGTTTTTACATGAGTAGAATGTGTCCTTTTATTTAAAATGCATCTCTGGGTTATTAGTCCAGCCCCCCACAAGGTCTGAGGGTCAGTGGACTGGCCCCCTGCTGAAAAAGTTTGCTGACCCCGGGCTAGAAAAATAAGAGCCGCAGACATTGCCCTGCTCATTTTATTGCTGACTCCGCTCCCCAGTTTTCTCTCTGGCCCTGGCCACCACTTGCATGTGGCCCCTGGGAAGCTGGCCATGGGGCAGAGCTGATGTTTGACAGCAACTTTGCTGCCAATGGAGCCTGGTGTGTGTGTGTCAGAAGGTGGCAGCCGCCTTTGGAGTATGAAATATTTTCAGTACAAGGTGAAGCTAGTCTATGCCATCCACCGTGTGTTACCCTGAGTCTATTGCCATGTGGACTGAATGAGTTTTATCGATTTTAAAATAAAGCTTTTTATTGATTTTCACAATGCAACAGACAACAATTTGATTGATAGCATTTTTTTATCCTGCTCTTCAGCTGGGGAGAGGGGAGGGAGACTTCCTTGAGTGGGTTACAAATATCAGTGATGATAAGGCATTTTGTGGTATATCGGGCTCCTTTCTGAATCACATTTTTCTGTCTTTCATGGTCTTCAGGTTTTGTGTCCCATGGGTTTGCTTTGGGAGCTGCGGTGCTTTTGGCTGCTGTTTTTATAAGCGCCTCTGGCTATCTCACTTCTCCCCCCCTGAATGTGCCCAAAAACCCAGTTGTGGAGGCTTTCCTGTCAAGATTTGAACCTTTGAAGGAGAGCTTCCCAGGTCAGAGACCTTACCTGTGGGTCCGGGTCCAGAAAGTCCTACAGAAACACCTCAATGCTTCCCGCCACACGGAGCCAGCTATCTTACTCCTTGCCTCTGCGCAGGAAGGCAAAGCAACCTTGAAGTGCCTCAGCTCCCAGATTGCAGATACCTACTCCTCATCCCTTGGTGGCAGCACGGTCCAGGTGGATGGAGCCTCGAAATCCACTCTCAGCAGCGACAGGGCCAAGCTGGCTGTCGACGAGGAGCTCACCTCTGGCTTCCACAGAGGGGGGAGGGCGGCCGTGGTGCATCAGTTTGAGTCTCTGCCTGCGGCTTCCACCTTGATCTTTTACAAGTACTGCGACCACGAGAGCGCAGCTTTCAGAGACGTGGCGCTGATTTTGACAGTCTTGCTGGAGGATGAGAACCTGGAGCCTAATGTTGGCCTGCAGACTGTGGAGGAAAACGTGCGGGACTTCCTCTGGGCCAAGTTCACGAACTCAGACATGGCCACATCCTACAACCACATGGACACAGACAAACTGAGTGGATTGTGGAGCCGCATATCTCACCTGGTCCTCCCAGTCTACCCAGTACAAGCCATAGATGATGCTGGTTGCCCTTTGCAAGCCAGAGCCCAGGGCTGAACAAGGCGGGTTTCAGAGGAAAGCCAAAAAGCTCTGAAGGATTTGCACCAATCAAGGAAACTTGTTTTTCCCCTACATGACTGTGTGAGCCAAGCAAGGTTCTAGAAGCATTAATGAGGAGCTGGCTGATTTTATATCAATAATGCATTTTGATGTTGGTATTGATTGACAAAATGAGAAGTATATTAACTGTGCTACTTCTGTAGCCGTTTCAGCATTTGTGATGCAATCAAAGGACATTTTAAAAAAATACTAGTGGACAGGTGGGTGGTATTTATCTCTTGCACGTTGCACATCCAGAATGTTTTTTGCCACTGGAGGAAAACAGAATGAATGCAGAGACACAGGAAATTGCCCTTAGCAAACTCTGCCCTTGTTAAAAGTTAGTTTTGATACAGCAGTGTGCCTAAATTTTCTGTTATATTGATTAAATCCTCATGTGCAGGGGTGGGGAATATGCTCAGTAACATGTATCTGAAATTTGGAAGGCCCTGGTTAGCAGCTTCTATTAACTCTTCACAAGCAAAGAAAAAACAATGAATACTACATCTGTGACCAGCCGTAAAACAGGGAAGGCTGCCTTTCCCTGCAGTATCATTCTGTGTGTCTTATTTGGTGCTGACACTAAATCAAAAGCATAGAAAGAATACTATAAATACATAGAAGAAGCAAACGGTGCGGCCTCAATATGGTTCACGTCTGTTGTACTGGTAGGGGGGAGACCAGTCCAGGTTAAACTCAGGGTACGGGGGTTCACACAGTTGAATGCAATAAATCGGAAAACTCCTGAAGAATGATGCAACCTTACACTTGGGTGTGCCTTAGCCAGTTGCACAAATTTCTTTCTTAGGTAGTGAGATGAGTGGAAAAGCAGGTCGTGTATGTAAGAAGTGGAGAGCATGGGTAGCTAGGGAGGGAAATGTTGTTTTTTCAATTTAACTTGATAACCTAGCGGTGAGCATATCCCCAGACAGTATTGCAAGGCTACACAGAAACCACAGGAGGCAGATAAATGCAGTTGTCATTTCTCCATGTGAAACTGCATAGCATTTCCATTGAATAATACATTTTTTAGAGACAAAGCTAGTCTGGATGAAAGAGGTAAATGCTGGAAGCAGAAATGGTAAGTGGAGTCACAAGCGGGAGAAGGAAATTATCGGAAGAATTTATTTTTTTTTTAAAAAAAGGACTATGTCTTTGTATAGGAGAATCTCCCAGGAAGGCAAATCTGTCTGTTCCAAAGTAACAGAGAACAAACTTCATGCCAAAAGAAGTGTCTCCTTTTTAAAAAAATCCTAATGGATATTTGCTGGTGATTTGGTAGAATCCTGGGACAGTATCCAATACGCTTGTTCCATGAGCTCAAGAATTCCTGTTTGCACAGTGGAACTCTCCCACTCTCTCCCTGCGTGTGCCCTGCCCCCTCCCAAAATCTGCTCTGGAGGGTGGGTGGGGAACCCCTGAACTGATTCAGGGGGTGCATGAGGAGAGGGAAGAAAAGTTCTGTCAAACAGCCCAAATTCCTTGTGCAGATGGAACTAGTTCATTGAATACCACCTGCTATAGTTAGATGGCAGGTGTCAGCTGGTTCCGTAGCTTGAGTTCCATCAGCACCCACCATTCAATCATATTTCAATCATATTCCATCCCTGTATTAACTGCTACATTAAATTGTTTCACATCTGCAGTATTTGCACTTGCAGTGCCACCTTACGTATGTCTACTCAGAAGCAAATCCCAGTATATTCAGTGGAGCTTATTTCCAGGAAAGGACGCATAAGATAGAAAACTTTCTTTCCTTCTGTTACCTGGCTTTGTCTCTTGGGAAACAAAGGGCAGCATTGTATTAGGCATACCCAGAGTAACCCATGGGAATTACTGTACACGACTAACTTAAGTTCATTAATTTCAGCGAGTGTAACTTGGTTGGATACAACCCGTCTATTGTCTCCTTGCTTGCAGTAGAAAGGAAAACCATCACAAATCATTAAGACTGTGCATGCTGCTTTCTTTAAAGGTTCATATAGCTTGAATCCAGCTGTTTTGTGTCTCCAATCAGAAGGCAAGTTCAGGTACTTGGCTGCCAAGCCAAGAACAACTCACCTAGATTATTTTTGATTTGAAGTCGAACATGGAATTGCAGTCTGAAGGAGCCACACTTGCGAATAGCATTGCCAACCTAACAGAAGTTTGAATTGTAGCAATGAGCACATCCATCTTATAAAAAACTTTGCCTTCTGATTTCTGCAAATCAAGTTGCTGCTAAAGGCACAAAACCAGCTACGTTTTGATCGGTTAGCAACACTACTGGACAGCAAATAAAGAAGTGCAATTAATTTGTCATTTTAAGTAACACTGAAAATCTAGTCAAATAAATATGAGCTAATAAAGAATAAGAATGAAGTGCATTAAAAATATTTTTGATCTTTGTGTGAAATAAAAGTCAAAGTGGAAGTTATCACATATTACTAGTGACACTTGGGTATTGTCCACAGTTTACCGTGTGTTTGCAGCCGTTTGTGTTCCCATTTCATTTGCATACATGACGTTACCCTCAGACAACACCATTCTCATTGCTTTCCCCCTGTAAATTTAGGCTTACTCAGTATGAGGATAATCCAAGAAGTTGGAGGAAACCAGACTCCACTCCTGCTGATCAGCTGAGTCTACACAGTGACATCAGCTGATGAACAGGTGTGGGGGTTTTTTTGGGGGGGGTGGTGGTGGTTTTGCAGGCTGGAAGCTCTGCAATCCTGCCCTGTGCTGGCCAAAAGCAAAAGAAGACAGATTTCCTGATCCTTAAAAAATTGTGCAGAAAAAGGCATTTATGTTTAGCTGTTCTCACCTACTGAAAGTCCCTCTTCCCCAGAGCCGTGAAAGATAGAGGGACAACCCTCTCTGCCCTTCTTTCCACTTGTTGCTCAGCGCAAAAAGTCACTGCAGTTTTTAAAGTTTTATTTTCCAAAGTCTGCAGTGTCAAGCGCATGGCAAAATTTGCAAGAAATATACATTATTCCCTCTATAGGATAAGGTAGTTTCTACATGCCTTCATGCCCAGTGCTTTTTTTTTTCTGGTGGTACTCGAGGGCATGCAAAAAAATGTCCAAAGTGTGGCACTTTCTGGTGAATACAGGCACCTTTTTGTTAGCAATTCATGCCTCTGATGCTGCAGATGTGATTGGTGTAATTCACATGCCTGTCTGGGAGAGTGTGGGAACGGAGGACAGTCTTATCTCTTCTGCTATGTGTAGTGTTGTTTTTTAAAAAATATTTTATTAAGGGTTTTCTTGTTTTACAGTGTGAGTGTAATGCCTTGTATTTTTTTTCTCCATGTAACATTTTTACAAATCCGTTTCATTTGTTGAGGCATTAGGGGGAGAAGAAAAAAAAAGAAAAAAAGAAAGGGGGTGGAGGGAGGGGAAATGGATGGGGGTGGGGTCGGGTAGCGGTGTTTCTATTATGCTTAATGTATGTAGAGTTTGGTGTCAGCGTGCTTGTGTTGTTCACTTGTGTTCCTTTGGTGGTGAGAGAGGTTGGGGTTGGCCAAGGGTGTGATTGTTTGTTTGTGATTGGCTGTGGTGATCTTTGTTTTCGTGTGTGAGTGGGGTGGGTGGGTGTTTTGGATCAGGTTAGCCATTTTGATTTGTATGCTGTTGGTGGACTATTGTCATTGTCTTGCTGGGCTGTGTATGTGATAAAGGGGAGCCATAACGGGGTGAAGGTGTCTTCTTCTGTTTGTCCCCGTGTCAGTTTCAGTTTATTAGTTAATTTTTCTAGTAGGGCTGTTTCCCATACTATTTGATACCATTGGTCCATGCTTACTCCTGACAGGTCTCTCCAGTGTCTGGTTATGGTGTTTCTGGCTGCTGAAAGAAGGTAGGTTATGAGTTCTTTGTGGTGTAAATGGGCATTGTTGTCTTGGAAGATGTTTAGTAGGGCTGCTATGTGTAGTGTTACACTGTACTTTTGCTTTTGGCCCGCCTGTTCTCTGAAAGCTGGGGGTTAGCCTCCCCTTCAAATGGTGGAGTGGCCAAGCCACACTATTCTCAAGTACATACATACAGGACACATAGAAATCGCACACAGAGATGGACGGACGGATGGACAGGAATACACTTTTAGCAGAGGTGGGGGATATAAAAGCAGACACACCCAGCAGAGAAGACCACAATGCTGGGCCATGAAGAGAGGAACACATTATTATTATTATTATTATTATTATTATTATTATTATTATTACAATGGAGAGGAACTCACAACCTCTGCTGTGTGTGCTTTTCTGACCTCTTTCCTCTGAGCATACGTGTACCTGCCTGCCTATATGGTATGAGTGGACCATGTGTATCTGTGAGTTGAGTGCATCAGCCTGTAGGTATCTTCTTCTTGTTCAATCACTCGTAGCCGATTAAGATGGTCTTCCGTGAACACGGTCTTAACAGTGAGTCTGTAAGTGACTGTGGAGGCCAATTCTGGATCCACAAGTCCTTCCACAGTGGGGACATTGGATTCCGGGTGGGAGTTGATCACTGTGAGGGTTTGCCAAGCATGCCTTCCTCTTAGCACATGTCTTCTTTTTGTCCTGAGTTCGAGTGTCTTCAAAGCCCATGACACCTTTGGTAAAGGCTGTTCTCCAACTGGAGCGCTCGCAGGCCAGTGTTTCCCAGTTGTCAGTGTTTATACTACATTGAGTATAAGTGCCTTGAGAGAGTCTTCGAACCTCTTTTGTTGACCACCAGCATTACGCTTTCCATTTTTAAGTTTGGAATAGAGTAGTTGCTTTGGAGGACGATAATCAGGCATCCGCGCGAGATGACCTGTCCAACAAAGTTGATATTGAAGAAAGTCCGTTGAGGACTTATTGGATCATTCTTTGTCTAGCTCCTCCCCTTTGACCTTACCGCCTTGGGTGACCCTTCTGGGAGTAAGAGACTCCTGATGGCTTCACTCACAAGGGTCATAGGAACATGCAAGCCCATTCACCACAACAAGGTGATGATCCAGCGAGTGAGCCTGTATGTATACATTGATATGTGCCAATTAGTGACAGAGCACAGGAGATGTGTAGCAGATGTCACCTCGTATTTTGCATTTAACAGAGGACTGAAGCCTCCAAAGAAAGCCAGAGGAAAGCCGTTTTGTAACCAGTTGTAAACTTGTGCTCTTTCCCCAAGGATTTGTTTTGAGAGACAGTAATGTTATCTCGGAGCCTGTGTTGGAATTGCAACCAACTTTGCTTGGCCTTGTTGACATGTATGAGTTCCCAGCAAAGATACAGTGACCTTGGAGTCTCAAATTTCAGCGGCATCGTGTGCAACACCAAAGTTCAGCACCAGCAGCCTCTCGCCTCCCATTCTACATCGTAGTTGTGGTGTCCCTGAGGCTCCGAACCAGTTGCACTCCCCTAAATACACCTGTGAACCTCAAGGTCTCCACGGAGGCTGGTGGAGAAGGGAGAAGATTGATAGACCTACCTGTCCTAATGCTGGGAATGGAAATGAATGACGATGGACTGTTGACATTAATCCATCCTTACTTACTTTTACCATTCTGTCCTATTTTATAAATATACAACAATATGAACAAAAAGTCTAAAAATAATAATTTCCCATTTTCTTATCAAAGTGATGCCCTATTATAGTTCGCTCAGGTTGTGAACGTGATCTGTGCGGGAGGCCCGTTCGCAACCCGCAGCATTCACAACCTGCAGCCCCGCGTCTGCGCATGCGCAGGTTGCGATTTGGCACTTCTGCACATGCGCAAAGCGCGTTTTAGTGCTTCTGTGCATGCCTGAGCGCCAAAACCCGGAAGTAACACATCCCGGTATTTCCAGGTTTCGGCACATCCGTAACCCAAAAACGCGCAAGCTGAAGTGTTTGTAACCCGAGGTATGACTGTATAGGCTCAACTTGCTTGAAATTAGCAGTCTTTTTGTCCCTGGGGAGTTTGAGGTACTGCTAGCCTCCCAGGTTCAGGGAAAAAGGGGTAGGAGAGCCTGATTAATGTGCATTTTCTCCTCCTAGTCCAGTGCTGCAACGGGGAGGAAAGCCAAACAGCATGCCTCTTAGAGAGGAAACAGCAAATAATGCTAAGACTGCAGTCTAAGAACGGCAGTCTCCCCACTGAGTTCACGGGGGACTTACTTCAACAGTGGTTATTTTACAATCATCACAAACAGTTCCCACTTACAAAACAGTAAAGGGAACCTCTTAGCCTGGATCACCCTCTCAGCAACAGCCAGATTTCCAGTACTTTGCGAAAGGCTGACACACACAACTTTTACATTCTAGTAAAGGTAAAGGACAGTTAAGTCCAGTCACAAATGACTCTGGGGTTGCAGCGCTCATCTTGCTTTACTGGCCGAGGGAGCCGACGTTTGTCTGCAGACAGTTTTTCCAGGTCAAGTGGCCAGCATGACTAAGCCGCTTCTGGCGAAACCAGAGCAGCGCACGGAAATGCTGTTTACCTTCCCGCCAGAGCAGTACCTATTTATCTACTTGCACTTTGAGGTGCTTTCGAACTGCTAGGTGGGCAGGAGCAGAGACCGAGCAATGGGAGCTCACCCTGTTGCAGGGATTCAAACCGCCGACCTTCCGATCGGCAAGCCCAAGGCTTCATGGTGTAGGCCACAGCACCACCCGCATCCCTACATTAGCTTGCTCGTTGTAATGGAGTTCCCCCCTCCCTACACTGTTGTATGCTTTCCTATGCTTTTAAAATGAGTGAAAATGCGTATTAAAAATGAGATCAAAAGACAGCTTCTGCAGAGATCAACCCATAAAGCGAGCTGAAATGCACTCTGTTGCAAAGCAGGGATTGCATGCTTCCTTGCAGGCTCCCTGTACTCTGCTCCAGCCACTTGACTCCATTCCTATTTTTGCCCTTTGATTTGGACCTGTACCAAGCAGCTTCCACTGTTAAAGATATAACAGATCGAAGAGGCACAGGTGGCACCGCCATGCAACACAACGGAAATTCCTGCGGAGGTCAGGAAAACAGGAGGTCATCAACATGGGCTGTGCAGGCCTGCCCACAAGAGGGCGCCCTTCTCCTCTGCTTGAGAGCAAAACTAAACTGCGTATTTCTGAATGAACAAATGAGAGCATCAGGAAGTAGAGAAACTCTGGTCTACAGTGGTACCTCGGGTTACATACGCCTCAGGTTACATACGCTTCAGGTTACAGACTCCGCTAACCCAGAAATAGTGCTCCAGGTTAAGAACTTTGCTTCAGGAAGAGAACAGAAATCGTGCTCTGGCGGCATGGTGGCAGCAGGAGGCCCCATTAGCTAAAGTGGTGCTTCAGGTTAAGAACAGTTTCAGGTTAAGTACGGACCTCCGGAACGAATTAAGTACTTAACCGGAGGTACCACTGTATTGCTATGGCATTTGCATGCTAGCATGTTCGGCTCTGAAAGGCTCCCATAGCTAATTAGGAAAATATTTTATTTTAACACAAAGATAAATCATGCTATTCCTGCCCCCCCCCTTTAAACCCTTGAACTCCTCCAACAGCACACATGTCTACTCAACATCCCACTGCCTTCAGTGGAGCTTCCACCCCACACCCTTGTAATTTATGAGTGGGATTGCAACTCCACATGTTTTGCAAGACTGTATTTATTTATCTAAGTATGGCAGTAGCACCTTTCAGGGCAAAACCCTCCCAAGGTAGCCTACAAAACACAATAAAGTTCACATACATTGGTTGGCATCTGTCTCTAAAAAAATATAAATTGTGCATTTTTTTGGGGGGGGGAAATACAAAGATTAATATCAGATATCTTTTTATCAAAACTAAAAAGCTAAATAAAAACACAGCAGAAATAGGAGGAGGAGGAGGAGAAGAAAAAGGGGAGAAAGAGGGAAAGAAAAAGAAATCAACAAGAAAGAGAAAGAGAACTTCTGATTCTTCATCTGTCAGCTATCTATAGAAAATTATTCGGTATAATACCGAATAAGTGGTATTATACCGACCAAAACAGAGTGGCTTGCCAAATTATTGGAGTACAGTGGTGCCTCGCAAGACGAAATTAATTCGTTCTGCGAGTTTTTTCATCTTGCGATTTTTTTCGTCTTGCGAAGCACGGATTTTGGAAAAGCTTCAAAAATCACCAAAGTCTTCAAAAACCTCAAAAAAGGCTACCACACCGCGTGCTATGAGTTGCTCCTCGAAGTGAATGCACGGTTTTAAGAAAAAGGAAACAAACTTGCAAGACGTTTTCATCTTGCGAAGCAAGCCCATAGGGAAATTCGTCTTGCGAAGCAACTCAAAAAACAAAAAACTCTTTTGTCTTGCGAGTTTTTCGTCTTACGAGGCATTCGTCTTGCGAGGTACCACTGTATTACAATATATTCAAAACAATGGGAGAAATGGGAAGGATCTCAAAAGAGAAGATAGACAGGGACTGGAAGGTGTTTAAAGGATAAGATGGATAACAATGTGTAATAGAAAAAGGGGCATGATAATTAGGTTAAAGGTGTGTGAAAGAAAGCAATAGAAGTGGAAAGAAATTGCAATTGAGTAGATTGGAAGTTTAACACAAAGGTGGGGTGAGGGGTGGTGGGTGGTGATGGGAAAAGGAATTATCTGTGGGACTCAATGTCGGTGTGTTTGAACATTTTTAAGGATTGTATGAAATGTATGTTTGTATGCTTGTATATTCGCAATATGTGTGTATTAATGCTGAATTATTTTAATAATAAAAACTTTTTTAAAAAAGAAAAGAAAATTATTCAACACATCTACTTCAAGATAACACCCAAGAAACCCAACTTCTATAAACCAACATTATCTTCAATCCTCAAAACCAGATATCATAAGTTCTGAATCATAGAATCATAGAATCATAGAGTTGGAAGAGACCACAAGGGTCATCGAGTCCAACCCCCTGCCAAGCAGGAAACACCATCAGAGCACTCCTGACATATGGTTGTCAAGCCTCTGCTGAAAGACCTCCAAAGAAGGAGACTCCACCACACTCCTTGGCAGCAAATTCCACTGTCAAACAGCTCTTACTGTCAGGAAGTTCTTCCTAATGTTTAGGTGGAATCTTCTTTCTTGTACTTTGGATCCATTGCTCCGTGTCCGCTTCTCTGGAGCAGCAGAAAACAATCTTTCTCCCTCCTCTATGTGACATCCTTTTATATATTTGAACATGGCTATCATATCACCCCTTAACCTCCTCTTCTCCAGGCTAAACATGCCCAGCTCCCTTAGCCGTTCCTCATAAGGCATCGTTTCCAGGCCTTTGACCATTTTGGTTGCCCTCCTCTGGACACGTTCCAGTTTGTCAGTGTCCTTCTTGAACTGTGGTGCCCAGAACTGGACACAGTACTCCCGGTGAGGTCTGACCAGAGCAGAATACAGTGGCACTATTACTTCCCTTGATCTAGATGCTATACTCCTATTGATGCAGCCCAGAATTGCATTGGCTTTTTTAGCTGCCACGTCACACTGTTGGCTCATGTCAAGTTTGGGGTCAACCAAGACTCCTAGATCCTTTTCACATGTACTGCTCTCAAGCTAGGTGTCACCCATCTTGTATTTGTGCCTCTCATTTTTTTTTGCCCAAGTGCAATACTTTACATTTCTCCCTGTTAAAATTCATCTTGTTTGTTTTGGCCCAGTTCTCTAATCTGTCAAGGTCATTTTGAAGTGTGATCCTGTCCTCTGGGGTGTTAGCCACCTCTCCCAGGTTGGTGTCATCTGCAAGGAAGCCTTCAGGGCTAGTGAAGAGGTAGCTCCTCCTTCTCTTTGTCACCAGCACAACCCATGTGTGCCGCCCCCCCCCAACTGAGAGGGAGGGAGGGGATGCCACCACTATTGCCCACCAATGAGAGGCTCTGGCAACCTCCTCCTTTGCAAACAGAGCGCCACAGCCCTCAGGTCTGCCGTCCTTGTGGGGCAGCTTTGAGCCTCTTTGTCCCGCCCCTTGTTTCACCTGACTTCGCGCACGCCGCCCGGTTTCCTCCATCGCACGTCAGACCACTGCGGCTTGGTTGGTGGTGAGGTTTTGGGCTGGTGCGGCTAACCTCCTTGTCCCACTGTTCACATTTACGCCCCGGGCACCACCAAACCATGCTATGCAGCTGCCTAAGACGCTTGAACGCCTTGAACGCCTCCTTCCTGCAACTGCTGCAGCCAAGCTGGTGCCAAACGTATTGCTCTGCTTTCCTTTGGACCACATCAGCCAGGCCAAGAGTCTTGTCATCTGGGCAGCGCAGGATCTCCATACACACTGCCCAGGTTTGTGCCCAAGGGTGGTCACTTCAGTGCTGCTAGCCCAATGGTTTGACTTCACCCTCAGAGGTGCACTCCATTGTCTTTTGAGACAGACAGATGGCAACAGCTGCCTCTGAGAATGAGTTCTCCATTGAACTACAACAGTCCCTGAGTTTGCCCATATCCATGAATCTGTCTAAAAGGTAAAGGTTAAGGGACCCCTGGCCATTAGGTCCAGCCGGGGACGACTCTGGGGTTGCGGCGCTCATCTCGCTTTATTGGCCGAGAGAGCCGGCGTACAGCTTCCGGGTCATGTGGCCAGCATGACTAAGCCGCTTCTGGTGAACCAGAGCAGCGCACGGAAACGCCGTTTACCTTCCCGCCGGAGCGGTACCTATTTATCTACTTGCACTTTTGATGTGCTTTCGAACTGCTAGGTTGGCAGGAGCAGGGACCATCGCGGGGATTCAAACCACCGACCTTCTGATCAGCAAGCCCTAGGCTCTGTGGTTTAACCCACAGCGCCACCCGCGTCCCTACATGAATGTGTCTAACCCTTTGTAAAGTCACATAAGCTAGTGGACATTGTTGTATACTGAGGTGTAGCACGCTGTGGAGCCCCGTACAAGATGCTTCAAAAGACACAACCATTCCATGTTTATTTATTGAAATATTTCTGTACTTCTTTCAGTTTATAGCAGCAGTGGGTACCACCTGTGGTCCTCCCAGATGTTGTTGGCCTACATCTCCCACCATCTCTGACCATAGCCCATGCTGGCTGGGCGTGATGGGGAGCTAGCAAACCCATAGAAATGTAGAGTTGGAAGGGACCATAAGTCCAAGCCCCTACAATGCAGGGTTCTTTTGCCCAACGTGGGGCTCAAACCCACAACCTTGAGATTAAGAGTCTCGTGCTCTACTGACTTAGCTATTCCAGCTGATGGGAGTCCCAACAACACCAAAAGGGCCTCAGGTTCCCCACCCCTGATTCACACAAAGAGCTGCCAAAGCAGTGCACTCAATAATAAAAAAAATTAACAATCTCAATGGGCAGCAACAAAATCAGTAACGCCATCGCGGTACTGACTAGTATGAAGGACCAGGGAAAACCTGAATGAACAGGTATGCCTTCAACTGGCAGCAAAAACATTCACTGCTGGATCGTACCTAAACATTTAGGGAATACTAAAGGTAAAGGGACCCCTGACCATTAGGTTCAGTTGTGACCGACTCTGGGGTTGCGGCGCTCATCTCACTTTACTGGCCGAGGGAGCCGGCGTACAGCTTCCGGGTCATGTGGCCAGCATGACTAAGCCGCTTCTGGAGAACCAGAGCAGCGCACGGAAACGCCGTTTACCTTCCCACCGGAGCGGTACCTATTTATCTACTTGCACTTTGACGTGCTTTCAAACTGCTAGGTTGGCAGGAGCAGGGACCGAGCAACAGGAGCTCACCCCGTCGCGGGATTCGAACCCCCGACCTTCTGATCGGCAAGTCCTAGGCTCAGTGGTTTAACCCACAGCGCCACCTGCGTCCCTTAGGGAATAGTAGGAGGAGGCAAAACCAACCAATGTAATTCCCCCTCCTGTAGCTCCCCCCCTTTTTTTGAGGATAATGTACCTTAGCAGCTGCCAATAGTAAGCCAAAGAACAAAGGGACCTACGAAGGGCATTGCAGGCAAGTGCCATTAATCAAACTAATGTCGATGCCCTTTAAAGGACACAATGCCTTGCCATCCAAGTTTTGTTTTGCATTATGGATTATTTCCTGGACCACACATGCCGAACCCATCAACCTTTGCAGGTCAGCCATCTAATCCAATAATGATTTTCCCATCTGCAGTTCGGGCTGGGGGTGACTTGATTAGATTTCCTCTTAAATGCACAGGAGGGGGAAAAGAGAGAATGGGAAACACTTCTCCTTCTCTGCAGAAGGCCTGTTTGCAATTTCTAAGCGTTCTGGAAAATGCCTAGAAGAAAAGAAGTTTGGTTAACAGATTAGAGTCAAAATTATGGTAAAGGGTTTGTGTTGATCATTGTCATCCTATTCTAAATCCCTCTAGACCTGCTTCTCCCTTGGCTTCCCTTTTGTTTTAGCGCTATATTTGAAAGTGTGGAGGATCTTTCATTTGTTTAGCACTAAATAGGCGATAAATGGATTTCGGGAAAAGAAGAGACATGGATTACAGTGGTACCTTGGGTTACAGACGCTTCAGGTTACAGACTCTGCTAACCCAGAAATACTACCTCAGGTTAAGAACTTTGCTTCAGGATGAGAACAGAAATTGTGCTCCGGCTGTGCGGCGGCAGCGGAAGTCCCCGTTAGCTAAAGTGGTGCTTCGGGTTAAGAACAGTTTCAGGTTAAGAATGGACCTCTGGAACGAATTAAGTACTTAACCCGAGGTACCGCTGTAGTCTTTGAAAGCTAATGTGGCTGTTCCCCCTGTTAGGACCCAGCTCTTCAGCTCAGTAACTGCAGTGAAATGAACAACTGGAACTGCTAAGTTTCAAGTTACTATTGCTCAGCCTAACCTACCTCAGAAGATTCTTACAAGGATAAAATGGAAATTAGCCTATGATTGTTAGTCCTGACATCTATGGAGGAAGAGAGGGATACAAAGAAACTCCATATTACACACACACACACATATGTACCATATATGTGTACACACACACACAAAAGGGCATGATGGCATGGCGCAGGCATGTTCCCACTTTTTATTATTATTAAGGATTATTGATATATTTATTTCAAACTTTATATCTTACCTCTAATATATAAGGCATTTCTAAGACTTTGCAAAAAGCTATGCCAGAAAAAGCTCAACAACTTACAACTTTTGTGTCTAGATCTTCACTTTTTGAAATACGGCAACCCTATCCTATTCCTCTCTGAGCAGGTCACAAAATCCAGCACCCTCTGCCATTTGCTGTACCCAGTGCTGCAGCTTTTTCCAACAGCAGAATACGGGATTGAATTCAGGCTTCCTCCGGCTGGTTCCCTCCCGATGTTTTGGAGTCCAGCTGCAAGTGATGGGAGCTGGAGCTGAAGAACATCTGGAGGCCAGCTAGAGAAGGAAGTCTGGGATAGATTCTCAGCTGTTGGTGCTGGATGGAAGGACCCCTTGAAGTTTGGGGTTAGGGCCATGATTCAGCAATGGAGCATCTGCTTTGCAGGCAGAAGGAGTCAGCCTCCATCCACAGCATCTTTGGGGTGGGCTGGGACTGGCAGTGCCAGTCCACTGAGTCCGCTGCCCGTCAGGGTACTGAGCTAGATGTACCCATGGCCTGATCCAATAGAAGGCAGCTTCCTGTATACTTCCTATGAAACAGGGAAAGAAAAGGAGCCCAATGAACCCATTTTGCAAGAAATGTCGTGTGGATACCTGCACAGAAGCTAACATTCTGTGTCCAGGGCAGCTGTCTACCAGCTCCATCTGGTATGCAGGCTGAGACCCTACCTGCCCACGGACTGTCTCGCCAGAGTGGTGCATGCTCTAGTTATCTCTCAATTGGACTACTGCAATGCGCTCTCCGTGGGGCTACCTTTGAAGGTGACCTGGAAACTGCAACTAATCCAGAATGCGGCAGCTAGACTGGTGATTGGGAGCGGCCACCAAGACCATATAACTGTTATTCTAAAGCAGCAATGCAGCAGCAAGCAAAGGCTCTAGCAGCTCAGTCAGCTGCTTGTGGCTGGAAAGCCAAACAGGATGTGGGTGACTGTTGCCATGGAAACAAAGGGGCAGTCCATTCTGTATTGAGCACCGGATGTTAGCTCAGTGTGTGTGCCATATGACCTGTACTGGAAGTACATGGGTGGAGTTTATTCTTACTGCTGTTGTGTGCAGACATGTTTTCTCTGTACTGAAGTGAAAGACAGAAATAAAAGATGTAAATAGATTTCTGTCTGCTTCTTTCCCCTCCCTGGGGGACACCAAAGGGGAGAGAGAAGGAACGGTGTGTTTTTCTCACAGCCTGAGAAAAATCGCCGAGACCTCGCCTGCTTATCAGCGGAGTAGCAGCCGGGAGGTCACCGAGGAATATCTGCCGGTGCCTGGAAGACTGGCACATCCCTCTGACCGAGGCAGAATTCCAACAATAACATCTTGAAAGACCTACACTGGCTCCCAGTACGTTTCCGAGCACAATTCAAAGTGTTGGTGCTGACCTTTAAAGCCCTAAACGGCCTCAGCCCAGTAGACCTGAAGGAGCGTCTCCTTCCCCCATCGTTCTGCCCAGACACTGAGGTCCAGCTCCGAGGGCCTTCTGACGGTTCCCTCACTGCAAGAAGCAAAGTTACAGGGAACCAGGCAGAGGGCCTTCTCGGTAGTGGCACCCGCCCTGTGGAATGCCTTCCCATCAGATGTCAAAGAAATAAACAACTATCTGATGTTTAGAAGACATCTGAAGGCAGCCCTGTTTAGGAAAGTTTTTAATGACTGGTGTTTTAATGTATTTTCAATCTCTTGTTGGAAGCCGCCCAGAGTGGCTAGGGAAACCCAGCCAGATGGGCGGGGTATAAGTAAGTTATTATTATTAATTCCGCAACAGATTTCTTAATCATAGATCACAGAATCATAGAGTTGAAAGGGACCCAGAGGGCAATCTATTTTAACTCCCAACCTGGTGCTCCAACCCACAATCCTGAGATTAAGAGCCTCATCCTCTCTACCAACTGAGCAATCAACCCCGGTAACATTCTACTCCTCTCAAGGCTAGACAAAACATTGTGTTTCTCATTATTTCCCCAGTGCTGAGAGTCCTTGAGATGCTGCAGTGGAAACTCTTCACTCAAGAGTTGATGGACCTGAAGACTGGGATGAAAGAGTTTTCCCTTAAAAAGCTGGGGGGGGGGATATTAATGTTCGGGGGGGGTAGGAGCTGGGTCATTGTCACTTTGAATTTATAATTAACTGTTCTTGGAGACTCAGTCTACATGCTGTATGTGCAGACAAAATTATATATTTTTTTTACTATTATATATCTTTTTTACTATTATATCTTATATATCTTTTTTACTATTATGTTTACGGGTGGCGCTGTGGGTTAAACTACAAAGCCTAGGACTTGCCAATCAGAAGGTCGGCAGTTCGAATCCCCGCAACGGGGTGAGCTCCCGTTGCTCGGTCCCTGCTCCTGCCAACCTAGCAGTTCAAAAGCACGAAGTACAAGTAGATAAATAGGTACTGCTCTGGTGGGAAGGTAAACGGCATTTCCATGCACTGTTCTGGTTCACCAGAAGCGGCTTAGTCATGCTGGCCACGACCCGGAAGCTGTACACTGGCTCCCTTGGCCAATAAAGCGAGATGAGCACTGCAACCCCAGAGTCGGCCACGACTGGACCTAATGGTCAGGGGTCCCTTTACCTTTACCTTTTCTTCCCCTGGCAAAGGAGCTGTTGTTTTTTGAAGCTACAGCTCTCCTTACAGTTAGTTGCCCTTAAGAACTTCTCAGTAAGGCTTCACTAAACAACATCCATTCTTACTAAACATAATAAGGATATTGTTATGGTGGCTGATTAACAATTCCTATGTTAGGCAATGACATCACATTGCCGACAAAGGTCCGTATAGTTAAAGCTATGGTTTTCCCAGTTGCGATGTATGGAAGTGAGAGCTGGACCATAAAGAAGGCTGATCGCCAAAGAATTGATGCTTTGGAATTATGGTGCTGGAGGAGACTCTTGAGAGTCCCATGGACTGCAAGAAGATCAAACCTCTCCATTCTTAAGGAAATCAGCCCTGAGTGCTCACTGGAAGGACAGATCCTGAAGCTGAGGCTCCAGTGCTTTGGCCACCTCATGGGAAGAGAAGACTCCCTGGAAAAGACCCTGATGTTGGGAAAGATGGAGGGCACAAGGAGAAGGGGATGGCAGAGGACGAGATGGTTGGATGGTGTTCTCGAAGTTACCAGCATGAGTTTGACCAAACTGCGGGAGGCAGTGGAAGACATGGGGTGCTCTGGTTCATGGGGTCACAAAGAGTCGGACATGACTAAATGACTAAACAACAACAAATGTTAGGCAATTACTGCTTAGCTGCCTGGAGTGGTCAGTTGATTCTTTCATCAGTGGTTCAGGAGAAGGAAAACTCTGATCCTACACTTCCACTACCTTGCAGCTGTACAGTGGTACCTCAGGTTAAGAACTTGATTTGTTCCGGAGGTCTGTTCTTAACCTGAAACTGTTCTTAACCTGAGGTACCACTTTAGCTAATGGGGCCTCCTGCTGCTGCTGCGCTGCCGCCATGTGATTTATGTTCTCATCCTGAAGCAAAGTTCTTAACCTGAAATACTATTTCTGGGTTAGTGGAGTCTGTAACCCAAGGTACCACTGTACTCATCCATGAGAAAGGCTTCGGGAGTACACCTGGAAGAAAAATCTATACCTGCTGCCTATGGGAGAATAAAAGGCTAAGGAGCAAACCTTATGCAAATCCAGAGTGGAATTTCTAAGACGGTTGGGTGGCACTTTGTAACCTCCTTCCAGCAACACCTGCAGCCAAGCTGCTGCCAAATCCTTTAAAAGTCATTGAAGGTAGTTCAAGGTTGCTGTCTCCACAGTACAGTACAGATTGGAGTAGTATTTGTCCAATGTGGGGAGGAACCCCATACCTGGATTGTAAGACAGTAGTACTTTAGGACCAACTCCAAATCACAAAATGGCGGGTTCATTTTAAGTTCGTGCAAACTCTTATTCAGGCTGGTTGTTTAATTTTATTTCCTTTACTTAATACAGGCTTCCTCAACCTCGGCTCTCCAGATGTTTTTGGCCTACAACTCCCATGATCCCTAGCTAGCAGGACCAGTGGTCAGAGATGAGGGGAATGTCACACTTCTAATGGAATTGAAATCCTAGGCCTTGTTTTGAAGGGGAGGGGCAGGGAAAAGTAGGGACTCCTCACAACTATCTGCATTCACCACCTTTCCATCTTCAGACATATGCCAGCCATCATGTGGACTAGCCACTTGCTTTGTTTTAAATGGAAACCAAGAGCCGTCATCTCAGTTGTGCCACAGGGACTAGATTTTGTGGAGATTTTGCCTAGCCAGATCACAGAACATGAACAATCAATGCTAGCTCCCAAACTATGTTCAAAGTTGCATGCATCCTAGCTTTTAATTAAAAAAAAAAAAAAAGATTTCTAAGACTGTATAAAAAGGTAAAGGTACCCCTGCCCGTTCAGGCCAGTCTTGCCAGACTCTAGGGTTGTGCGCTCATCTCACTCTATAGGCTGGGAGCCAGCACTGTCCGCAGACACTTCCGGGTCACGTGGTCAGCGTGACGAAGCTGCATCTGGCGAGCCAGCGCAGCACACGGAACGCCGTTTACCTTCCCGCTGGTAAGCGGTCCCTATTTATCTACTTGCACCTGGAGGTGCTTTCGAACTGCTAGGTTGGCAGGCGTTGGGACCGAACGACGGGAGCGCACCCCGCCGTGGGGATTCGAACCGCCGACCATGCGATCGGCAAGTCCTAGGCGCTGAGGTTTTACTCACAGCGCCACCTGCGTCCCTCTAAGACTGTATAGCTACCAACATATGTTTGAAAGGGTGTGGACAATGTCTGAGCATGGGATCGTTTAGGGCCTAAGTCTGCCAAAGTCTGCTGAAACCATTCAAGTTGTCTCAATAAGACAGTGATTCTCAAAGGGTAATTAGGTAATTTTAGACCCTGGCTTTAATATTATTACAAGGACCCACCTAGGTAATTTTAGACCCTGGCTTTAATATTATTACAAGGACCCACCTCTTTCAAATCTCTTTGTTTCAAAATATGGTAAGCCAGCCCTGCTGCCTTTGACGACCTTCCTGTTCCTCCTTCTGAGTACGGTCCTGGACTTCTGCTCCAAAACCTGCCCTAGCAGCTCCACTGCCTTTTTTTTTTACAGTGTTGAAATTGGTCCCTCCTTGCTTTGCTCTGTATAAATGACGGCTCTGGAAACTACATCTCCCCAAGAATGAGAAGAACAGAAAGCAGAAGCAGAGTCAAGGAAAGGGAGAGCGGAAAGTTAAATCTGCTAACAAAGGAAGACCGGCGTCTCCCATGCGGCGTTTTAAAATCAGAGACACTGAGCTTTGAACGCCAAGAATGATAGACCCAAAGAACTTTATAGGTACCATTTAAATTATCTTGTGCAGCTCAAGGAGTTCCAGTGTTTATAATCCAGGGGCACTGCTTTTTGAAGACCTTTTACATCTGTGTATGCCCAGATGGATCTTAAAAAGCAGAGACATCACCTTGCCAACAAAGGTCCGTATAGTTAAAGCTATGGCTTTCCCAGTAGTGATGTATGGAAGTGAGAGCTGGACCATAAAGAAGGCTGATCGCCGAAGAATTGATGCTTTTGAATTATGGTGCTGGAGGAGACTCTTGAGAGGCCCATGGACTCCAAGAAGATCAAACCTCTCCATTCTGAAGGAAATCAGCCCTGAGTGCTCATTGGAAGGACAGATCCTGAAGCTGAGACTCCAATACTTTGGCCACCTCATGAGAAGAGAAGATTCTCTGGAAAAGACCCTGATGTTGGGAAAGATGGAGGGCACAAGGAGAAGGGGATGACAGAGGACGAGATGGCTGGACAGTGTTTGTGAAGCGACCAGCATGAGTTTGACCAAACTGCAGGAAGCAGTGGAAGACAGGAGTGCCTGGCGTGCTCTGGTCCAGGGGGTCACAAAGAGTCGGACACGAATATTCGACTAAACAACAACATGCCCAGGTGGGCTCTGGGGAAAGGAAATCCCTTCAGGACTCATTAGAAAAATGCTCTCTTCCAGTCCTTTGGGGTTGCATGGATTGGCAGCCATAAACTTTGATGCCGGCTGCTGTCAAATCCTCATGCACCTTGCAGGCTTATATGCTTGAGACAGGCACTGAGAAGGCAGTTATTTGGCTCCTCGGCTTTCAAGAGAAAGCCAGACAAGTGAGAAGAGGGATTCAGTTTTCCGGGTTGGACTGGAGCCTCCCTGGATAAGACACACACCCTGTTTAGCATTTCCAAGGTAAAATTAAGAAAAAAACCAACCATGGCTTGGTCAGTAGTATTAGATTCAACAATTTTTCTTTCTATAATACTGTCCTTACGGCCAGAGAAGGCTCTTGGCCTCTGAGCTCACACTAGCCTGAGCTTTTGAGATTCATGCTTCAAGTCCTCACACTGAGGAAAGAATTGAGGTTTGGGATGAAAGGCCATCAGTGTAAATCAGATGGTACAGGGCAGGTAGCTCATTCAGCAGGGCATGAGACTCTTCATCTAGGGTTACCAGACGTCCAGGTTTCCCGGGGACAGTCCCCAGATTTGCGAATAAGTCCCCGGACAAATTTCATCCCCGAAATGTCCCCGGATTTTATCTGCTGGATCTCTCAGCGGCGTTTGATACCATCGACCATGACATCCTTCTGGACCGTCTTGAGGGGCTGGGAGCTGGGGGCACTGTCATACAGTGGTTCCGCTCCTTCCTCCTGGGCCGTGTTCAGAAAGTGGTGGTGGGGGATGAGTGTTCAGACCCCTGGGCTCTCACTTGTGGGGTGCCTCAGGGTTCTGTCCTCTCCCCCATGCTTTTCAACATCTACATGCAGCCGCTGGGAGGGATCATCAGGAGGTTTGGGCTGGGTGTTCATCAGTATGCAGATGATACCCAGCTCTACCTCTCTTTTAAATCAGAACCAGTGAAGGCGGTAAAGGTCCTGTGTGAGTGTCTGGAAGCGGTTGGAGGATGGATGGCGGCTAACAGATTGAGGTTGAATCCTGACAAGACAGAAGTACTGTTTTTGGGGGACAGGAGGCGGGCAGGTGTGGAGGATTCCCTGGTCCTGAATGGGGTAACTGTGCCCATGAAGGACCAGGTGCGCAGCCTGGGAGTCATTTTGGACTCACAGCTGTCCATGGAGGCACAGGTCAAATCTGTATCCAGGGCAGCTGTTTACCAGCTCCATCTGGTACGTAGGCTGAGACCCTATCTGCCTGCAGACTGTCTCGCCAGAGTGGTACATGCTCTGGTTATCTCCCGCTTGGACTACTGCAATGCGCTCTACGTGGGGCTACCTTTGAAGGTGACCCGGAAACTACAACTAATCCAGAATGCGGCAGCTAGACTGGTGACTGGGAGCGGCCGCCGAGACCATATAACACCGGTCTTGAAAGACCTACATTGGCTCCCAGTACGTTTCCGAGCACAATTCAAAGTGTTGGTGCTGACCTTTAAAGCCCTAAATGGCCTCGGTCCAGTATATCTGAAGGAGCGTCTCCTCCCCCATCGGTCTGCCCGGACACTGAGGTCCAGCTCCGAGGGCCTTCTGGCGGTTCCCTCACTGCGAGAGGCCAAGTTGCAGGGAACCAGGCAGAGGGCCTTCTCGGTGGTGGCGCCCGCCCTGTGGAATGCCCTCCCATCGGATGTCAAGGCGATGGACAACTACCTGACATTCAGAAAACATCTGAAGGCAGCCCTGTTCAGGGAAGTTTTTAATATGTGACATTTTAGTGTATTTTTCATCTCTGTTGGAAGCCGCCCAGAGTGGCTGGGGAAACCCAGCCAGAAGGGCGGGGTACAAATAATAAATTATTATTATTATTATTATTATTATTATTATTATTATGTCCCTGGGAAACACAGCAGCGGCAGTCTCAGCAGCCCGGAGCAGTTGGATCTGGCTGGCTTCAGGAGCTGCTCGGAAGTCCCCATATGATAGTGGTGAGGGGCTCTAAGATGCAGCTTCTGGGCTGCCTCCACCTTCCCTGACCCCAGCAACTAAGCTGCGAAGGGAGGCTCCATGCTGCCTATCAGAGCTTGGGGACAACCAGGAGGGGGCAGGGATCTCTCAGTTAGGCAACAGGAAGCCTCCCTTCCCAGCTGAGGGATCCCTGCCCCCTCCTGCTTGCATGCAAATAGGAATGGGATTGGGGCTGCTCCGATGGGAAGGGAGGCATCGTGTTGCCCACGCCTCACCGCCGCTCTCGGCTCTCCTTCTCCACCTTCCATGCCTGACCCACCGCGCACCGCTTTCCCACCACCACCGAAGAATCAACAACTCAGGGCCTGCCCAGGCTCATGGAGGAAGGAGACAGAAGCCTCGGAGGAAGAGGAAACATGGCGGTTGAGGTCAAGGCGGCGGCCGCCCCTCTGCCACCACCATCGCTGCAGCGTCAACATCCCAAACGTGTAGTATTGATTGATTGATTGATTGATTGATTGATTGTGTCCCCGGATTCATTGAAAAAATCTGGTAACCTTATCTTGATCTCAAGGTTGTACGCTGGGCAAACAGAGGGTTGGTCCCTTCCAACTCTTGCAGAGGGTTGGTCCCTTCCAACTCTCCAATTCTACAAATCTGGCAAGGGTGTGGTGTAGCTTAGTGAGCCAGACGTTCTAGAGTCCTCCAGGTCTTGGTTCAATGTCTTGAAGGCCCCTTTTCGGAAATATTTTGCCCTTCTTGAGCTAAGCTCTTGAGACGCCTATGCTCTCTTGATCTCCTAACAGTGCATTCGTGCAGTGCAACTCTCTTTGATTTCTGTCTTTAAAGAAAGAGGGGGAAAAAGAGGGGGGAGAACAACAGTCTATTTTCATTTTCTTTGGACAGATATTCTCAGCAATGTACAACTTCAAACTCGCACACAGACTATAATGCACACACGCAGCCCTCTATAAATGCAATTGTGAGCTGGATGGCAGGACAGGGTGTCTGGTCCAAACTGGTCCAAAATGAAGCCTGCCATGAAACTAAGGTTTCATGCTTCCATGGGACGAGGAGCAAGTTTGAACTCAATGCAGATATGTGTAGGGTTGTGCTATAAAGAACTTTGCGTTTTCTTTGCGTGCACACTGTAGACATCGAAGGTAAAGAAATCTTAGTTTGGAGTAAAGTTGCAGGGTTTAATTATCTCTCAAATAAGTCAGTAGGTTAGCAGTTTGGCCTGGCCTTGAAGGCAAAGCTTCTCATTTTACCCTGTATTCCCTTTTGCCTTGTATGTCTTGTCTCTTTAGTCCAGGGGTCCGCAACCTTTTTCAGCCATGGGCCGGTCCACCATCCTTCAGACCATTTGGTGGGCTGGACTATTTTTGAGGTGTGTGTGTGTGAAATGAACAAATCCCTATGCCGCACAAATAATAATAATAATAATAATAATAATAATAATAATAATAATTATTATTATTTATTATTTATACCCCGCCCATCTGGCTGGGCCTCCCCAGCCACTCTGGGCGGCTTCCATAAAAACCAAAATACAGTAAAATATCACACGTTAAAAACTTCCCTAAACAGGGCTGCCTTAAGATGTCTTCTGAATGTCAGGTAGTTGTTTATCGCTTTGACATCTGCTGGAAGGGCGTTCCACAGGGCCGGCGCCACTACCGAGAAGGCCCTCTGCCTGGTTCCCTGTAGCCTTGCTTCTCGCAATGAGGGAACCGCCAGAAGGCCCTCGGCGCTGGACCTCAGCATCCGGGCAGAATGATGGGGGTGGAGACACTCCTTCAGGTATACTGGACCGAGGCCGTTTAGGGCTTTAAAGGTCAGCACCAACACTTTGAATAACCCAGAGATGCATTTTAAATAAAAGGACACATTCTACTCATGTAAAAACACGCTGATTCCTGGACCATCCGTGGGCCAGACTGAGAAGGCGACTGGGCCGCACCCGGCCCACGGGCCTTAGGTTGCCTACCCCTGATTTGGTGTGTAAGCCTCATCGTGGCAGTGCCTGTCTGCCCCTGTCAATTGATGTGAACCATTTTGGGACACAAAGGATGCTTCCAGACTGCCACTATTTTCAGGTGGAATTCAATCACCTGCCAGCAAATTTAGATTGGACACCAAACCTGCTTCCTCAAAATACTGGATTTTTTGGGATAAGGGAAATGTTGGGGCAAATGCATTTGGAAGTTGCGGATAACACTCACTTTGATTGTAGTCTAGCCAAACTTTACTTGCTTAGCAGAATAGAATAGAATAGAATAGAATAGAATAGAATAGAATAGAATAGAATAAAATAAAATACGGTATATCTCCACACCAGGTATGGCGGTGTTTTCCTTCTATCTTCAGGGATACTCAGATAAATGAACTCCATCTGACCATATATATTTGGAGCCTTTGGGAAAAGCCAGTGGGTTTAGGATCCACAGACACAATCTACCAAGAAGATCTCAGGCACAAGCCAAGCTCCATTAAAATGCACGGCACACGACAACACTTCTGCCACTTCCATTCATTTTAATAGGGTTTTGCATTGGACCGGGTGAAGAACGAAGCAGGAAAATGGAGCAGGGAGAGGTTTAAGGGGCAAATGAATTGCTTGGTATCAGACAGCATAGGGCAGATGAATTAATTTATCGGTTTAGGAACAGCTTTGGAGAAGCTGTTCTCGAACAGCCTTGGCTTCCAGGACATCCCTTAGACGGATGGTTTCCAGTATCACCTCCTTCCAGCACAGGATCCCCACAAACATCTTTCATCTTTCTTTCTGCTGTGTCTATGAGGCCAAGACCTTTTGGGGGAGGAAGGGGGAGATGGTGAGGCTTCGACCGACTTCCTGCACCAGCCAAGGCTACATCTGGCAACCAGATCCCTCTTCCTTTCCAGCCTTTGCTATTATTAGTAATTGATGAAATTCTTTAACTGTGCAAAGTGCTTTGTGGCATAATCTCATTCATCCTCCCAATGACCCTTTGAGATATATGGGGAGCCTTTCTTGGTAAAATACAGACATGCACACACATATCCAGTGCCAAGTAAACTCAAAATAATAATAATAATAATAATAATAATAATAATAATAATAATAATTGCACCCCACCCATCTGATGGGGTTACTCCAATCACAAAGATGGCTTGGCTGGCCATGTCACTATCTTTACATATGACCAGGGGTCAGCAACCTTTTCCAGCAGGGGGCCGGTCAGACCATGTGGGGGGCCAGACTATATTTTGAAGGAAAAAAATGAACAAATTCCTATGCCCCACAAATAACCCAGAGATGCATTTTAAATAAAAGGACACATTCTACTGATGTAAAAACACACTGATTCCCAGACCATCTGCAGGTCGGATTTAGAAGGCGTTTGGCCTCCAGGCCTTGGGTTGCCTGTTCAGGTGCTAACTTTTGGAGGGAAGTTTTAAGGTCTCTGCTCTTCCTTCTTATGGTTCCCTTATCTTTAAATCAAACTAGGACAAGACAGCCTTTCAGAGGGCTGTCTTCTGAAACATGGGACACATTTGTTGTTGTTTAGTCGTTTAGTTGTGTCCGACTCTTCATGACCCCCTGGACCAGAGCACGCCAGGCACTCCTGTCTTCCACTGCCTCCCACAATTTAGTCAAACTCATGCTGGTAGCTTCGAGAACACTGTCCCACCATCTCGTCCTCTGTCATCCCCTTCTCCTTGTGCCCTCCATCTTTCACAACATCAGGGTCTTTTCCAGGGAGTCTTCTCTTCTCATGAGGTGGCCAAAGTACTGGAGCCTCAGCTTCAGGATCTGTCCTTCCAGTGAGCACTCAGGGCTGATTTCCTTCAGAATGGAGAGGTTTGATCTTCTTGCAGTCCATGGGACTTTCAAGAGTCTCCTCCAGCACCATAATTCAAAAGCATCACTTCTTCGGCGATCAGCCTTCTTTATGGTCCAGCTCTCACTTCCATACATCGCTACTGAATGGGACACATGCCCCCCCCCCCAATCTGTGAACCAACTCAGAGAGTTCACAAACAGAGAAGGGTTAATGTATGAATGACACTACACACGGGAACAAAGGAAATTGCCTTGTGCAGAAGAAGGCTTCTGGTCCAACCAACTCAAGATTGTCCACATTGACTGAGTTTCAGAGAAATGGCATTCCCAGCTGTCAGGGATGGATCTACTTTGAAAATAATGGAGCTTAAGCTTCAGGGTCCCAGAAGCAACTTTAGTTCCTATTGCTTAAAATCTTGGGGTCTAATAGACCCAATTTGAGTTGCCAGGGGTCAGCAATCTTTTTCAGCCGGGGTCAGCAATCTTTTTCAGCCGGGGGCCGGTCAACTGCCCCTCAGACCTTGTGGGGGGCCGGACTATATTTTGAAGAAAAAAACTGAACGAATTCCTATGCCCCGCAAATAACCCAGAGATGCATTTTAAATAAGGGGACACATTCTACTCATGTAAAAACACGCTGATTCCTGGACCATTTGCAGGCCAGATTTAGAAGGAGATTGGGCCAGATCCAGTCCCTGGGCCTTAGTTTGCCTACCCCTGTCCAAACGATTTTTTTTGGTTGCATATATCTCAAGAATCCCAAAGGTTGAGAGTCAGTAGCACAGATGTTGTAAAGGTGGAATGTTGCAGCAAGTGGGCTGTTCTGCTGTGGCTAATCTCCCCACCCCCTTTTGAACAGGGGTCAAGACCCTAGAGGAATAACAATGAGTTCACAAAAGTATTTAAATTAGGGTTCCATTTGTCTGGAATTTCCCGGACATAGCCGAAAAATGGCAGTCAGAAAGAGTGTCTGGGCAGAAAATGCTGAAATGTCCAGGAAAATCCCAACTATGGCAACCCATATCAGAAGTCTAGATTTTGGCAAATACCCTTAGAAATAGCTCAAAAACTTTTCACTTTTTGAAATATGGCAACCCTAATTTAAGTAAATACCAGAAATGCAAACTTGCGGAAAATTTGTGCTGATCTGTTGTGGAACAAGCCCATTGAAGAAGGTAACACTGGTTTCACAGAGCTTGTTGCTGGTTGTGATGGGAGTGGCCCCCATAACATTTCAAGCTTCGGGGCCCAAAATTGTAGGTTCACCACTGCCAGACATGCCTGGAGAGGGAACATGGGTCCTGCAAAGGCTGTTGCTTCACCTTTGAACTACAGTTTTTCACCACAGTGGTCCTCTGTACACATAGGGCAAGATTTCTTTTAACCATATCACTAATTTCAAGGATTGAAAAAAACCACTAGAGATTTGCCAAAATGTTTCTGCTTTCATTCAGCTTCTTCTTTTTGGTTCCTGGCAACATCCAGTTAATGCTGGTGAAATATACTCAGAGTTGAGAGTGGATTTCATGCTCTTTATTCAGCTCATAGTGGTGAGGAGGAATGGAAGTTCCCCCAGAATGTCTGCTTTATATACATTATTTAGACAATGGGCCCCACATGATTGGCTAATTCCAGGATTCTCCTGTAGGCCAATCAGATTGTGGATTCACTTCCACCTAGAGCTGGATTGGGTGGCTCCTGTGGACCAATCAGACTTCTCCATTCTGAATCCTATTGTTCTAGGGCCAATCAGACTGCTGCATTCTGAACCTATTGTTCTAGGGCCAATCAGACTGCTGCATTTTGGATCCTATTCAACACAGTACATAACAGCTGGGAATACTGGCTGGCACCTGTCTATCTCAATAGACAATGGAGTGCATTTGTGGAGGTGAAGTCAAACCACTGGAGAATCACAGCGCCTGCTGTAGCTGCAGAGACCATTAACTCATAAACTGCTGCCAACCACATTGTTTTTGCTGTGTTAGTAGCACCAAAGTGACCCCTCTGGGGCGCAAGCCTGGACAGTGCGTAGGGAGTTTCTGGGCTGCCCAGACAACAAGACTCCTCTCTCCATGATGTACAAACGTCTATAAAAAGTTGACAGTTCAGGTCCACATTTGCAGAAATACAATAAAAGTGGGAGGGGGGGAGAGACACATTCTATTTTATGCAGTAGTCGCCTGGCATAACCTACCTCACAGGGCTGTTTTGAGGAGGGGGGGAAGCAAAGGAAGAGGGTGAACCATAAGCACAAAGGTATATATAGCTTTTCTTCTAAGTGCTTCTTATGCATTATCTCAGTGAAGCTTACCCAGATATCAGCAACTGAAGACCCCGGCCGGGTCTAAATTTGGCTGAGAGAAATTCCAGATGTCCCTTTAACTGTCAATACAGAGAACAGAAGTGTCTGCGCGTGAGAGAGTGTTGAATGGTGGAAACAGCAATGGGACATCTTCACAGCCACTTTTGGAAGGGGTGCGTCATCTCTGTGTGTGCCAGGGGCAAATGGGGGACTTTCTGCTCTTTGTCTTCTTCTCAGAACGGTCTTCTAGGAACTCTCTTGCTGAACAGGGTCCTACAATAATTGAATCCACAACAATCCACCAATCCAGTGGTGGTGATCTCAGAACACTCAAATGGGGCAGCAGCTGCCACACTGGTGTGGCATGAGAGGATGGCAACCAGGGTGGGAAGATTCAAGGACAAAACAAGCATTTCATATAGTATCAAATCACATTTTATTTTATTTTTTCAGCAAACGGATTTTTAAATATTTTTTTTTAAAGGGCAGCAGGAACATTAAGTGACACTGCAGACAATCCTAGTTGTGATTCAGAATCGTCGCAGTTCAAAGCGCTGGAGAAGACTTGAGCACCGCTAGGAGTGGCTTCTTTTGGTTTCCCAATGCATTTCATATAATCATAGAATCTTAAGAGTTGGATGGGACCCCGAGGGTCATCTAGCCCAACCCCCTGCTATGCAGGAATCTCAGCTAAAGCATCCATGACAGACGGCTATCCGACCTCTGCTTAAAAACCTCTGCTTATTTCTTCCCAATAAAAGAAGCGGGCAAATATCTTTTCCTTAAGTGTGGCCCGCGGAGGAAAAGTTTGAGAGCCACTGTTTCAGAATTTGGAGAGGATGCGCTGGTGACAAAGAGCTCTGTTAAACTCGGAAGCCTGCACGCGCCGGATCCCAAGGAAAAGTCCAATTATCACCCCACTTTTCTGGGGGGGGGAATGGTTAAGGAACCCCCCCCTCCGGTGGAAAGGATGCGACCCCCACCGCGCGCTCTTCTTCCTCCCCCAGAAGCCGCTGCAGGAAGGATGCTGCTAAGCCGGGCTCCTTTGTCTCCCTTTGCCGAGCGAGGACTCGCCGGGGGCTGACCCAGCTCCCCCCGCCTCCGGCTCCCTCCTTCCGCCCCCCTGGCTGCCGCGGCTTCGGGGGGCTCTCAGGTCGCCTTGTCAATCACGGCCGCCCAGGAGCCGCCGGGTTGCGCGCCGCAGGTTGGAAAGCCATTAATTACTCGCTCGGCCATGCAGGTTTGCGCGCAGGCGGCTCCTCTCGCCGGGGCTTTGCTGCTGCCGCCGCCGCCGCCGCCTCCTGGCTGCCCATGGAGCTCTAGCAGCGCGCACGATGGCCGCGCCTCCCGCCTGCTCTGCCCGCCGGCTCCTCGCCGCGCCCTGGCTGCTTCTGCTGCTGGCCGGCGCCCTGGGCGCTAAGGTAAGGGGGCTGGTGGCCACCGCCAGGGACGCGGGGAGCCTGGGCTGCCGTGCGCCCCGGCGCGCTCAGGGTTGGTGCGCCCTCCCCGGGGGATCCTCTGCCAGGCCACTTGCCAGGGGGCAGCTCTGCTGCCTTGGCTGGCTCAGCCTCCGGGACTGGGGAGGGCAAACGCCGTCGGCTCACAGCCCCTGGTCACCGCGCCCAGGGCCTGGGAACCGAAGAAATGCGCCCCAGCGCGCGCCTTCCTTCTCCCAGCCGCTGTATCAGCAAAGTCTGACGCGCCCGGGTTTTGTTCTTGTTGTTTTGTTGGTTGTTGGTCTCCCTCTCTTCCTCGCCCCCGAAAACCACCCCCTCTCCAAGCCAGAGATCATTATATCACGAATTTAAGGAGGAAGAGGGGAACGGGTGGCAGTTTGCGCCAGCCACTCCCTTCGCTGCTTTGGATTCCCAAGGGATTAGGAGACCCGGAAAGCGAAATGCTTTGAAAAGTCCCCTGCTAGGATTTCCTTTGGCTCCGGAGACCCCCTTCTTGCTTTCCCCTTGGCCGGTTCAGCTATCAAGTCGTCTTCCCTTTGAAGTGGAGGCGTTTTTAACACATGGCACGAAAAACAGCCTCTGATCCTCTCCGGCTGTTTTTGCTCACGTGTGAATAACGTTAATGCCGGATGGAAAAAACGTACAGGAGGGTTTTTTATAATAAAAAATGCACTTGTATTGCATTTGAGTTAGAGACTTGGAGAAGAGCAAAGCCTGGTTTGGATAATAATGTGTGGAAACAGAATCCAAAGGAAGCTGTAGCCCTTAATGCGAGCTGACATCTGGACCGTCCAATATCCTGATCCTAAATACATTATGTGGCAATGAGGGCAATTCACAGGTGGGGAGGACCCAAGACTACAGTGCTATGCAAACTTCTCACTGTATCCATATTTTCACTGCATTATGTGCATGTGATTCCCAGAAAAGTGGCTGTACTGAGACAGTGGCATAGCGTGGGGGGGGGCGGGGGGGGCCGGCCGCACCGGGCACAACATCTGGGGGTTAGGGTTGGGGGGTGCAAATCCACGGGTTAGGGGGTGCAAATCCACGGGTTAGGGGGCGCAAATCCACG
The DNA here is from genome assembly GCF_951804945.1 of Podarcis cretensis. Taxonomy (NCBI): domain Eukaryota; kingdom Metazoa; phylum Chordata; class Lepidosauria; order Squamata; family Lacertidae; genus Podarcis; species Podarcis cretensis. Next base: position 95,501,507 of record NC_137175.1, read on the forward strand.
GGTTAGGGGGCGCAAATTACTTGCCTTGCCCCGGGTGCTGACAACCCACGCTACGCCACTGTACTGAGAAGCTCACCCCTCAGGATTCCCCTTGCAGACAGTGTTTCTGCAGCACAGCAGTTGGATTGCATGCACACATAACCAAAGCGTTGTGCTCCAGCACCTCCTGTGCTGTTGCATGGGATCCCGGGACTGACTTAGATGGTGTATAGTTGGTACAGCCACTTGCGGTAAGAAAACTCTATGGAAGGAAGCCTAGTTCACATGCAGGATCAATCCCATGCACTTTCATTGCTCCAACTTCTACATACCCTGTTTTAGCATCCAACTATTCTTTATTCATTTATTATTTCATTTTTTTTTTCACCTCCTTTTTTCTGCCTAGGACAGCTCACAACAATAATTTTATAGGAAACAATTCAAATCATTGTAGATAGCCGTTAAAAACCAGGAGTAGAAAAACTTAATATAACACTATCAGCCACAATCCTGGAAATATTTACATGCTTCATGAATGCAGGTGAGGAGAGGGGAGTGCCCACTTTTCCTTGGGAAGGGGCTCCACAGTGGGGCTGCTTCCGCTGTGGTCCAAATATAACCCACTCTAAATCGCATCAGTTGGGCATGTTCTGCTGGGCTGAATCTATAGTGGTAGACGTTTTGATATTTGGATAAAGTGAAACCTCAGCTACAAAGCACTTGCCTTGGAAAGAGAATTGAGGTTGATGGGGTTTTTTTAACCAGCAGAAAACCACCCCCCCCATTTTCCTGGACCTTCTGTCTCTGGGGTAAACTAGCCTTAAGCACCCCTCCTTTCCCTCTTCCATTTTCCCATTAACAACACATGTGGGCCATTCATTTGGGGAGGGAGGCAAAGACACACCTTCGGACCTGACAGAGAAGCTCTAATTAGAGCTCTGTGCTCTTTAATAACACTTGTCTCCCTGCAGCTGTAAAAACTCTGTCAAATCCTCCTCATTATTACAGAACACCCATTCAGAGGCCAGGCCAGCAAGCTCTACCTCTGCTATTCTAAACGGGGGAGGCAACCCCACCCCCCACTAACTTCAATCAGTTTGCCTGAGCCTCCCAGATTTCATGGGTCACTGAAGCCATTGTGGCCCTGTTTCTCAGAGGCTGGTGAGGAAGCCCTTTGCCGTTTCCTCACTGTGAATAGCCAGAGGGAGACATCTCTCTCCGCGTCTAGGTTGGGAGGGGCTGTCGCCCCCTCTCAAATGAGGCCTACGTTCTCTTTTGCCACCGTGCCGCAAACTTCCGGCAGCCGAGACACACTCTTCGCCTGAAATAAATTGGATGCACACTTCCCTGTTGTTCCACAAACTATTTACTTTGCTACGGATCTTGCCTTCCCAAACGCAAATGCGGAGGTCTTATGTTGCATCTCTGTGCGAGTTGCTGCTGTAGAAGTGCCTCTGGGAAGAGGCATGCTCAGAGCAGGGACTCACACAGAAGTGCAAGGTGGCCTCCTCTGTGGAGGCAATCCCGATGGATAGACGCAGCAGATTATCTGTCCTTACGAAAAGCTGATTAGAAAGGCTCGTCCCATGCTGCACAGCGATTCTTCAATCTTTTAGCTAAGCGGTTTCTCAATATTGATTCAATATTGGCACACAGTTCACCTTAATTATTGTGCTCTGTACGTTCCCACTGTGGCAGTGTTAGAAACAGAAATATGAAAGCTAGGAGCTAAATGGCACCTTAAACCGAGGTCATGGGCGCAACAATGGAATGTCTAGGAACACTTTTTAATAACAAGAATACAAAGCTGGAAATGAATTGAACTGCATCTAAAATATTACATGTTCGTTCGTCTTCCTCTGCCCACCCCCCTAATATTCTTAAGAGGGTCTCTTCGCCAGTCTTCAGAGAGTGGCTGGAAGTGGGGAGGCAGAAAAAGGTCCCTCTTTCCTTCCACACTGCAGTTTTAATCTGAAATCTTAGGCGCAGTACTGCTCCCAGAGCTCAGAAACTGCTTGCGCTAACGAAATTCCCTGTCACAAAATGCGCCTGGAACAATGGGAGTTTCGGACACTGCACTGTGGACATATTCTTCCATTCCTTTATATGCAAGTGGCTTCTACCCACTCATCATTGTCTGACACAATTGAGCTTTTCGGAAAGGAGACAAGAGAAAGACAGAAGGACCAAGACAAACACATTTTGTCCACACAGAGGAATTTGGAGCTGTTTCACGCTTTTACCATGGCTAGGATGCATGTAAACTTCAAACTACTCAGGACTAGGGCTAGGAACAGTGGGTGGTCATGGTTCCTTGGTGCATGCCTACAATGTGTTTGAAGTCAAGCTGTTCCACATCACGTTTGCAGGTGTACTTTGACAAAGACGGATTGCAGACTGGTACATCCAGTTGCCATGTTTTCTTGGTGTGTTCAAGAAGTAGGAGCAAAGTCTCGGATTGCTGATAATCCCTTGCAGACTGCTAGCCAAATGTCACTCTTATCCATTGAGCCCGTGACAAGCCGAGTGCATAACCAAACTGCCGTTTTGTGAAACACTCTCATCCTAGAATAGCTTAGTCTCTGTATTATCCTGCACAATGAATCGTGTGTAGGGTGTGTTTTTTTATACCACACATCTGGTTATCTGTATGGGCTTAGTAGGATTGGTGAAACTAGGTGCCACGTGGGACCAGTTCTACCATTAGGCAGAGTGAGATGGGTGACTCTGGTAGATTTTGGGTTTCAGGAAAGGCTAAAAAAAAAAAAAAAAAAGCTTTAAAATATAGTTTGTTGCACTTTTCCTGCCAGGGAATGGGAGAGGTGACTGAGATTTTCTGCCTCAAGTGCCAAAACAAATTGGGTCCTATGCAATGCGGCGTGTATGTATTTCTCCACCGAAGGCAGCAAAATGTCTTGGGCAAGGCCTGAAAGAGGGCAGACTGAGAATACCAGCACAAAGTTCTGGAGTTCCGGACAAATAATTTAATCAGCTGAATCAGAGCAGCAAGCATTATGGGAGTTTCAGAAAAAGACAATCTGGTTTTTTTCCTACCATTGGACAATATGTCAATATAATCATACTTAGGGCTACCCACTCTCTGTTTACTGAAATCTTGAAATCATTGAAGGCCCCATCTGCACTGTAGTATCTTACCACTTTAAACACTCATGGCTTTCCCCAAAGAGTCCTGGGAATTGTAGTTTCTTACAAGTGCTGGGAGTTGTTAGTGATATGCTACAGCTTTAAAAGCACAGGGCAAATGGGACCCAAACTTTAAAACCCAAAGCTCCGCAGCAGGGGAATGCAAGTCCTCGTACTCAAAATATATCATGAAATTAAGCAAAACGCAGGGCATGCGGCAAGCGTTCTTGAGTGGTGCCATTCAGTCTCGACCAAATAAGGAGGAACATTTGTTGCCCACAAAAATAAAACAAAAAACCCCGGCTAGCTCAAAATGCATGTGTATATGAACAGCAGCAGAGCTGTGTGGTTGGGAGAACACGCGGGGATGGAGTCTCCATGCTAACCATTCCCTGTTTTTGTCAGGACAGTAGGGAGGCACCAGAAGGAGCCGGTACCTGGAACGAAGAGGTCACCAAGTGGTGGGGGGAATGGGGCTCCTGGTCTACCTGCTCGCGCACCTGTGGAGGGGGGGTGATGTCCCGCGAGAGGCACTGCTTACGGCAGAGGTAAGTACCAGCTTGGCACGAACGCTGCGACAAATAGCTGAAGCTGTTGTTGCCACCGCAGTATAAAAAGAGCAGAGAAGGGGAAAGTTGCCGGCAGCCGAGGTTCTTCCTGAGTCCCCCTTCTCTGTGTTTGGCCCCGTTCCTCTCATTTCCTCTCCGCTCTTATTCTGCGACCCCTTCTCCTTTGAATATCATTGTATTCCCAGGGTCCCAGCGGGCTGCTCTATTCATCCTCCTGAGGTACAACAACTCACATCCTGAGCTGGTTCCCCGGCTGAAAGGGAAGGGGAGGCGTTGCACAATGATGATGACAGATTTCGTTCTCACGAATTCCAGCCGCGTTCTCGTCCTTGGCCCGCCCACTCAAATTCCCGTCCAGAATTGACTTGCGAGGCCTTTGTAGAAGCCCCTGCCTCCTCTCCCAAGAGCTGAATGGGAAGCCTTGAAGAGGCACCTCTTTGAACCTGCTACTCCAGATCCCATGACGCTAATGAGGCCTGCCAACCAAGAACTCAATAAGCTTTGCCTCACACCCCCCCACCCCCAAATCCCTCCTTTCTATTCTGCATGAGTGCACTTCTGAGCGGAGGGAGCCTGATCAAGGCCCCCCTTCCTTTCCTCTTTCCTTCCGTCAAAAGGAAAGGTGGGGAAAACTTCTTTTATGTGGGCTGGCTGGCTGCATAATTAGGGTCCAGATATGCCGAGGTGCCTTCCGTCTGGAGATGGCAGGATTCTCAAACATACTTTGAAATAAACTGCGCCGTTAACAAGGCACCCCAGTGTCTCTCTTAAAAACAGCAAACCCAACTCCATAGCTAACAGCTCCAGTCACCCCGTTTAAAAAAAATTCTATTTATCTATGCACACTCCACGGAATGTAATGACAGTAGTCGCTCAAGGAAGGAGGGGTCGGTTTGTACATCAAAGCCCTGCTGAGTTCATGCAACAGGACTATGAAAAGAAGCTACACAAAGCCAGGCGCTTGAAGAAGGCTTTCTGCCCATGGTCCTTCCAGTCCTTCAGAGCTGAGCCTTACAGCCTCTAGGGCCAGTAATGATGGTGGTTTTGGAAAGCTGTGCTTTTTCAGGAGTTTGGAGTGTTGGGTTGTGGGTTTTTCTTTTTTGGTAGTTACAGGCATTTTCCAAGGGAAGCTATCCTACTTCTCGTGCCTGTCTAGATGAGACACACTTAGTAATTCCCGACTTACGGTACCTTTAATTGCAGCATGCCTGAGTGCTGGCTGGGGCTACTCATTGCTGAGAAAATAGCACTCTGCACATGTTCTTTAAAAAAAGAAGAGTTATTTATTGATGCTTATTCAAAGATAAACAGAAATACATATCCATTACAGATTATCTTTTTATAATACCATCCTATAAAAAAAGAAAAAGGGCAGAAGGTAGAAAAGAAAAGAAAAAGAAAAACCTAAAGAGAGAGAAGAAAAGATAAAAGCATTTCCTGCAGCCAAATATAGTATTCATTCATTAAAATCCAACCGTTCTATCTTCTATACACCAGTATTTTTTCAATCTTCAAATCAAGATATTACAAGTTAATTTTCTCTTTCACGCAAAAAGTCCATAAGAAATTTCCAATCCTTAAGAAACGTCAGTAATGATTTTTCTCTAATTAAACATGTTAACTTTGCCGTCTCTGCCAAGTGCAATAGTGTTTTTTTAAAAAAATCAGCCATTCATCTGCAGTGGGCAAGGCTGTATCTTTCCATCTTTGCACTCTGCACATGTTCAGAGGCACTTTGAACATGTTCCAGGACCGAAAGCAGGTTCTGGGACAGGTCTAATGAACTCAGATAGAAGCCCAGGAATGGGAGTCCTTTCACCCATCCCAGTCTGGGAGACGATGACTTCTCCTCTCCACTTCTGGGTTGTGTATGATGGCAGTAGCAAACTGACAAAGAAGGGCAACAGAAATTGTTACGGGTGTTGCAATGGCGTTTCAAACCCTGCATAGAAGGAGAGGCTATGGCAGGCATAGGCAAACTCGGCCCTCCAGATGTTTTGGGACTACAACTCCCATGATCCCTAGCTAACAGGACCAGTGGTCAGGGATGATGGGAATTGTAGTCCCGAAACGTCTGGAGGAGGGCCGAGTTTGCCTGTGCCTGGGCTATGGGGCCCCTGAGCCTGGGAAGCAAAAAACATCCACTGCTTTTTTCTTTTGCAGGCTGCAAGTTTCTCAGGGGACAAATAGTAGCATGTGCCTCGGTCAGTCCAAGCACTACCAACTGTGCCAACAGCAGGTAAGATCAAGTCTCCTGCATCCTTATTTAGACATGGATTCGTTCTGTGGGATGATGTACAGAGGCGGAGCTAGCTGCTCTGGCACCTAGGTAAACGTAAAGGGACCCCTGACCATTAGGTCCAGTCGTGACCAACTCTGGGGTTGCAGCGCTCATCTCACTTTACTGGCCGAGGGAGCCGGAGTACAGCTTCCGGCTCATGTGGCCAGCATGACGAAGCCACTTCTGGCGAACCAGAGCAGCGCACGGAAACGCCGTTTACCTTCCCGCTGGAGCGGTACCTATTTATCTACTTGCACTTTGACGTGCTTTCGAACTGCTAGGTGGGCAGGAGCAGGGACCGAGCAATGGGAGCTCACCCCGTCCCGGTGATTCGAAGCGCCAACCTTCTGATCAGCAAGCCCTAGGCTCTGTGGTTTAACCCACAGCGCCACCTGCGTCCCACTGGCACCTGGAGCGGCGCAAATGCTGTGCACCTGGGGGCGGGGCCATGGGGATGGGACGAGTGTCCCAGGGGGCAAGCCGCCCATGGCAGGCTGCTTCCTGGGCGGCGGGGGAGGGGGGAGCCACACCGCTTTGCCAGCAGCCTTCCTTCCTTCCCTCTTCCTTTTGACAGCTCAGGGAAGTCTCCCCCCCCCCCCCGGAAGCAGCCCAGGAGCGGGGCACAATGCCGCGTCACCTACCCGTGACTCCTAAGCCTTCCCCAAGCTGTCAAAATTAAGGGGGAAGGGCGGAAGGTCGCCAGCAAGGCAGCGCAGCTCTGCCCCTTCCCCCGATGGCTCCGGGTAGGCTTGGGAGTCGCAGGTGCCGAATGTCACCCCCCTTAGTGATGACACCTGGGGCGAACCACCCCCACCGCCCTCTGCCTCCACCCCTGCTGCTATGAGCATGAAATCAAATAGAATTCAACTAGCAATTGGTTGGTTACTGCTATCTATATGGAGGCATCAATATGTATGGAACTTGAGAATGGGTTATTGGACTTGCCAGGCTGCAAGCTGCAGCTCGGTCCTATATGCATCTACTCAAAAGTGAGCACCATTGAGTTCCCATGAGTTTAGTGGGGCTTATTCCCAGGACTGCAGCCTCAGAAGATTACAGTGGTATCTCGGGTTACAGACGCTTCAGGTTACAGACTCCGCTAACCCAGAAATAGTACCTTGGGTTAAGAACGTTGCTTCAGGATGAGAACAGAAATCGTGCGCCGGCGGTGCAGCGGCAGTGGGAGGCATAGCTGTCAACTATTTATTTGAAAATAAGGGATCAGCAGCCTTGAAAATAAGGGATCAGCAGCCTCACCTGTCAGTCTACGGGATATGTAACAATCCGGGATAGCAGCGGGAAACGGCACTGGAATAAGGGAATTTCCCCCCCAAAAAGGGGAAGGTTGACAGCTATGGTGGGAGGCCCCTATAGCTAAAGTGGTCTTCAGGTTAAGAACAGTTTCAGGTTAAGAACGGACCTCCAGAATGAATTAAGTACTTAACCCGAGGTACCACTGTACTCTTGGGAACATCTGGCAGTAATTCCCACCACCACCCCACATTCTGGGTGGGGGGGTTATAAAGGAATAGTGAGGTTAGATCCTCCTAGACTATATCATCTCTCTCTCTCTCTCTCTCTCTCTCTCTCTCTCTCTCTCTCTCTCTCTCACACACACACACACACACACACACATATTACTGTTTTATTATTTATTCCCCGTCCATCTGGCTGGGCTACCCCACTCATTAAACTCGCTCGCAGAGATAAGCTCTTTCCACCTGCCCTCTGTTCAAAAGGAAAGGGTGGGTGGTGGTCTGATCCTGCTCCTCAGTGAAACATGGGCATGTTTCAGCTTAGTGGGAAGAAGGAACCGTCTCAAGTGTTTTGGATTTTTGAGGGGTTGTTTACAGAGGACTTTCACTGGTGCTACAGGAAGCATTTGTGAGTGCCCTGGCACCCATAGGCTCTAGGGCAGCCTTTCTCAACCTGTGGGTCCCCAGATGTTGTTGGACTACAACTCCCATCACCCCTAGCTAGCAAGGCCAGAGCTCAGGGTTGATGGGAGTTGTAGTCCAACAACATCTGGGGACCCACAGTTTGAGAACCGCTGCTCTAGGGAGTTCAGAAATAAAGGAGTTTGTTTGATTTTTATCCCACCCTTCTAAGAAGCCATGTGTGGCCCACGTGGTCCTCTGTTATCTGCATTAACAACTCTGTAAGGTAATTTAGCATAGCAGAGAAAGAGAAAACCTGACCCACCCCTCCAGTACATATGGAAACTGCTTCTCAGTCAGGGGGACCATCTGGATCAAGACCACAGTGGGCCTCCTTGCCACGCCAGGATCCAGATCGACCCCCCCCCCCCAACAATGGCTTGCTTTTAAAAAGCCAATCTTGCAATTGCATTGCTGGCATCTTGTCCTACTTTAGCCCTGAATCTTTCTCTTTTTATCTGGAGATCTTAAACCCCCCACCTGCTTGAAATCTTAAAGTTCAGAGCCTTTGCAAATACAGTGAGAAGCATAGCTGTCAACCGTCCCTTATTTGACGGGAAAGTCCCTTATCCCAGTGCTGTGTCCCGCTGCTGTCCCTTATTGATGATGTCCCTTAAATTTCCCGGGTTTCAAAGGAAGCAGCTCCTCTCCCTCCCTCCCTGCCGGCCAGGGAGGAGGCTCCAACTGTGTTGCCTGGCTGCGTTGCTCACCAATAAGGAGTCTAAGAATGACTGGGGGGGGTGGAGCTTGCATGCTTTGTGCCGATCAAATTGGCCACGTTGCCTGGGGACTCGCCTTTGCTCAGTGCTTCCAGTGGAGAGGTGACGGTGGTTTTCCTTGCTGCATCCCCTTTGCCGGGTTGCTGCACTGTGGGAACCACTGCTTGAGTTTTCATTTGGCTGCTGGCTGGGCTTTCTGCCTTTGGCTCGGAGGGGTTCAGAAGGTGAACATACCTGTGCCTGGAAAATCCCTTATTTTGGCTGCTGATCCTTTATTTCCGAGGCTGCTGGCCCCTTATTTTCAAATCTGTAAGTTGACAGCTATGGTGAGACCTACCCTTTCGTTGAGAGGAAAGGGGATTCCATGATGAGCTGAGTTTCTCTCTCCCTCCAGCTTTGTCCTGCCAACACCGCCAGCTTCAAGCAGTATCAATGCGCCAGTTTCAACGCCAAGGCCTTTGGAAAGCAGCATTATCAGTGGATGCCTCTCTACCCAGGTTTGCCTTCGCTAAGTTACTCAGCAGAAGCGTTCGGATGAAGTTGCTGCACTTACAAGGCTTGGTGGAGTCTTCAATCCGTAAGACTCTAGGAGCAAAACAGCAGAAGTCCCCCTGGCACTTTAAAGACAGAGATTCATTGTGACCTAACTTTTTGTAGAGTGGAAACCGCAGCACGCAATGACACACGGGGTTAGATATATAGACAGAAAGTGTTAATGGTGGGGCCAAAACGGTATGAAATGCAAGAGAAACGGTGGTAGGCTAAAGTTCAGATGGAATTCTTGAACAAGATTGTCACCATTTCCAACATCAGTCACTAGTGATAACACAGCCCTCTTAAGCTTGCTTAAAGGTAAAAGGCAAAGGGACCCCTGACCATTAGGTCCATTCGTGGCCGACTCTGGGGTTGCGGCGCTCATCTTGCTTTATTGGCCGAGGGAGCCAGCGTACAGCTTCCGGGTCATGTGGCCAGCATGACTAAGCTGCTTCTGAACCAGAGCAGCGCACAGAAGCACCGTTTACCTTCCCGCCGGAGTGGTACCTATTTATCTACTTGCACTTTGACGTGCTTTCGAACTGCTAGGTTGGCAGGAGCAGGGACCGAGCAGCGGGAGCTCACCCCGTCGCGGGGATTCGAACCGCCGACCTTCTGATTGGCAAGTCCTAGGCTCTGTGGTTTAACCCACAGCTTATGCTTCTTTAATTCAGGTAATGGGAGAGGATTTCAAAGCTTGGAAAATGTGTTACCATCAGTGAGTAATCACTGTTCTGAGTAAAGTGGACTCTAGTCCATGAAAAAGCCATTCTACAATAAAGCTTGCTACGCTTTTGAGGAGCCACAACACCCAGGGTGCCCTCGGTTGAGGCAGGAGCAATGGCGAAATCCGTTTGCGTTGGGAGCGTAAATTCAGCCGATAGGTTTCCTCACCCAGGATCGCCCAGTGTCTCAGTTGGGTGGCAGTGGATGTTAAAATCATTTAACTGACCTTAGCACCCAGCTTGCACAAAGCTCCAGCGGAGTCTGCATGATCCCACTGGTCCTTAGAGGAGAGCATCTTCCGCCTCTCTTCTCCTGGACCGCTGCCGTGTCACCCTGTGTTCCAGCTTCTCCTGTGTTTTTGCTCTAGATGATTACACCAGCATCTCTAACAAGCCATGCGACCTCCAGTGCACCACCAGGAACGGAGAGAGGCAGCTGATGGCGCATGCCCAGGATGGCACGTCGTGCAAAGACAGGGCCTACCAAGGGGTCTGCATCAGTGGGAAGTGTGAGGTAAAGCACTGTAAGGAGGACCCACCTCCGGGACTCAGGAATGACCTACATTGGCTATGTTCTTCCTTCACTGTTGGAGGTAGTATGCCTCTGAATATCAGTTGCATGGAATCACAAGGGCTGAGGGGAGCCTATGCCCTGTTTGTGAGCTTCCCACAGGCATTGTCAGGGACATTGTCAGTTTAGAATTACAACAGGGGTTTGAGGGAGGTCACAGCTCGGAGGCAGATGAGGGGAAAAGCTAGGAAACAATGGGAGAGGAGGAGGAGGAAGCACCACCAGGGGGCGACAGCTGACGGACACAGTGTCTTAGAAAGCATCCCAGACCCTCAATCTCCCAGAACCTGGCGAGCCTTGAAAGTAGGAGAGCAAAGAGCTCAAAGACAGAGGGCACATAGCAGCACCTGTAGGAGAGACAATGAGAGTGATGAATGAGGTACTTAACACCTTCCAAAATAGCTAAAATGTATAAGACAAAAACAAATCTGTGCTGGAGGTGTGGTAAAACAGAGGGGACACTTATACATGTTTGGTGGACCTGTGAAAAAATAAAGAAAACTTCTGGAATATAGTATATGATGAGCTTAAAAAAATGTTTAAGTATAACTTTATGAAAAATACAGAAGCTTTTCTACTAGGGATAATGGACACAGGTGTAGCAAGAGAAGATCAGAAAATATTCCTCTATGCCACAGGAGCGGCAAGGATCCTAATTGCTAAAAAGTGGGAAAAAGAAATTGTGCCAACAAAAAAGGAATGGCAAGACAAACAGTATAATGAACTGGCTAGATTAACAGAGGCAATTAGAGATCACACTAGACAAGAGTTTCAGAAAGCATGGGGAAAATGCAGAGAATACTTCACAAAACAGTGTCCTGAAATACATACCTGGACTTGTTTCGATTAATGTCTGCAGGAGACTTTGTGGATATTCAAGTTATAATTAGAAAAATCTTAATAATTATTCATAAAGGAAACAGCTTATAAGAAGTAAATATTTTCTTTCTTTCTTTCTTTTTTATAAATATTTATTAAAGTTTCAAAAATAGTACGAAAAGAGAAGAAACAACAAAAATAGAAAAATACAAAAATATAAAAGTACAGAAATAAAAACAATTTAAAAACACATACAGTTTCCATTCACTTATTTTCTTTTACCTTATTTTCCCGACCTCCTCATACCTCCCTTTCTTATATTCCCATTCAGATTATTTATTCAGCAAATCCTCATCATTGGTTCTGTTACTTATTTCAAAACCTTATTTTCCCTATCTCTTAGCATTTCAGCTGGAAACCATTTAATTTCTTTCCAACATCATTCTAACATTCATTAATTTTACAATATTTCTGCAAATAGTCTTTGAATTTCTTCCAATCTTCTTCCGCTGCCTCTTTTCCCTGGTCACGGATTCTGCCGGTCATTTCTGCCAAACCCATATAATCGATCATCTGCATCTGCCATTCTTCCAGAGTGGGTAGATCTTGTGCCTTCCAATATTTTGCGATGAGTATTCTTGCTGCTGTTGTCGCATACATAAAGAAAGTTCTATCCTTCTTTGGCACCAATTGGCCGACCATGCCCAGAAGAAAGGCCTCTGGTTTCTTAGAGAAGGTATATTTAAATACCTTTTTCATTTCATTATAAATCATTTCCCAGAAAGCCTTAATCCTTGGGCACGTCCACCAAAGGTGAAAGAATGTACCTTCAGTCTCTTTACATTTCCAACATTTATTATCGGGCAAATGGTAAATTTTTGCAAGCTTAACTGGGGTCATGTACCACTTGTAAATCATTTTCATTATATTCTCTCAGCTTATAAGAAGTAAATAAGGAGGCCAGATACAGGATAAAGGAAGTCTTTTATTTGGTTGTTTGTATTGCTGTATGTTAGGGGACGCAGGTGGCGCTGTGGGTTAAAGCCTCAGCACCTAGGACTTGCCGATTGAAAGGTCGGCGGTTCGAATCCCTGCGGCGGGGTGCGCTCCCGCTGCTCGGTCCCAGCGCCTGCCAACCTAGCAGTTCGAAAGCACCTCCGGGTGCAAGTAGATAAATAGGGACCGCTTACCAGCGGGAAGGTAAACGGCGTTTCCGTGTGCGGCTCTGGCTCGCCAGAGCAGCGATGTCACGCTGGCCACGTGACCCGGAAGTGTCTCCGGACAGCGCTGGCCCCTGGCCTCTTAAGTGAGATGGGCGCACAACCCCAGAGTCTGTCAAGACTGGCCCGTACGGGCAGGGGTACCTTTACCTTTACCTTTTATTGCTGTATGTTATGCTTACTGTATGTTATGTTTACATTTAATAAGGGTGGATTTCTGTATTGGGGGTTTATGGTATGTTGTAAATAAAATTTCTAATATTTAAAAGAGAATGACGAATGAGGAAGTGGGAGAGATGGGGGGGGGGTGGAGATTCACTCAGGACAACGCCATTACTCAATAGGCTGGGTTATAAAGCCTCTCTCTGTAAATACTAAATAAAAAGTGGACGGTAATAACATTCCTTGTCTTTGTACGTTCCTGGGCAACTGGCCGTGGCAGTCACTTGCAGCAGACTGACTGGCATCTGTTTGGCCACAGCGAGAGCAGCATGCTGGGTGAGATGGGCCTTTGGTGCGACCTGCCAGGGCTCTTCTTTACAGTCTTTTGTACAAAGGATAGAACGTGAGCAAATGCACAGCGATCCATGCGTTTCAATTTTGAAAGTGATTAAAGGGGTTCAGAAGAGATGGCTTCTCGTCTGGGGTATGGATTAGGCGCACGGAAAGTTTTCACACTCTCAAGTCTGCCTCCACTTTTCTCTCTCTCCAGCCAATCGGGTGTGATGGCAGCCTCTACTCTTCCCAGGTGATGGATCGGTGTCAAGTATGCGGAGGAGATGGAACTACTTGTTACCGCGTCTCGGGTAGCTTCCGAAAGGGGATCTCGCATTTAGGTACACTTTGCTAACAGCACTTAAGCTATTTCCTATGCTGCCTCTTGGTACCCCTCTTGCTTCTCAGGAAGTTGGCAGAAGAGTCGCTTAGGCTAGAGCAGGAGCTCCCCCCCCCCACAGCCCCATACCTGAAGCCAAAGCAACAACCAAGAAGGAGCTTGAAGAATTAACATAAAATATAGTTGGGTGCTACTGAGCCTTTGTGCGGACGCGGGTGGCGCTGTGGGTTAAACCACAGAGCCTAGGACTTGCTGATCAGAAGGTCGGCAGTTCAAATCCCTGCGACGGGGTGAGCTCCCGTTGCTCAGTCCCTGCTCCTGCCAACCTAGCAGTTCGAAAGCATGTCAAAGTGCAAGTAGATAAATAGGTACCACTCCAGCAGGAAGGTTAACAGCATTTCTGTGTGCTGCTCTGGTTTGCCAGAAGCGGCTTAGTAATGCTGGCCACATGACCCGGAAGCTGTACGCCGGCTCCCTCGGCCAATAAAGCGAGATGAGTGCCACAACCCGAGAGTTGGTCACAACTGAACCTAATGGTCAGGGGTCCCTTTACCTTTACCTTTACCTTGAGCCTTTGTATTAGAAGGTGCAGAACTGAACTGAGAAATCACGTTAGCTTAAGAGCAGAACTACACATTACAGTGGTACCTCGGGTTACATACGCTTCAGGTTACAGACTCCGATAACCCAGAAATATTACCTCGGGTTAAGAACTTTGCTTCAGGATGAGAACAGAAATCGTGCTCTGGCGGCGCGGCAGCAGCAGGAGGCCCCATTAACTAAAGTGGTGCTTCAGGTTAAGAACAGTTTCAGGTTAAGAACAGACCTCCGGAATGAATTAAGTACTTAACCCAAGGTACCACTGTACATACAAAGGTGTACGACAAAACCTCCAAAGCCAATTTCTGGTGAGGAAAAGCGGTTTCAGAATGGGGCAATTTAAAGCAGAGGAATGGGATGCGGCGCTTAATCCTTCACCTGCCTGGTTTTTTTTCTACAGAAAGTTAGGGGGTTGTCACCATTTCCCACCCTAAGGGGTTCCAGTTGCAAATTTACCTTGCAAACACACATCTACAATCCTGTGAAGGGGGGAAGCAGCTAGAGCGTTGGTGGACATTTTCAGCAGAAAAGCCGGAGGCAGAGGAAGGGGTATTGCACCCCTTTCCTACATCTGCACTGCTCCAGATTGTTTCTTTCCAAAGCTGCTTTGGGATGGCTGGGAAGAGTTTGTTAAATGCGTTTGTAAGTGATGTGCAGTTCTGCCTTAGGAGAGAGCTCATTTCCAGGATGTTAATATCTGATGCCCTGCGATCTAGGCTGTAGGGTGGTATAAAGGTAAAGGTAAAGGGACCCCTGACCATTAGGTGCAGTCGTGACTGACTCTGGGGTTGCGGCGCTCATCTCGCTTTATTGGCCGAGGGAGCCGGCGTACAGCTTCCGGGTCATGTGGCCAGCATGACTAAGCCACTTCTGGCGAACCAGAGCAGTGCACGGAAACGCCGTTTACCTTCCCGCTAGAGCAGTACCTATTTATCTACTTGCACTTTGACATGCTTTCAAACTGCTAGGTTGGCAGGAGCAGGGACCGAGCAACAGAAATTCACCCCGTCGTGGGGATTCGAACCGCCGACCTTCTGATTGGCAAGTCCTAGGCTCTGTGGTTTAACCCACAGCACCACCCGTGTCCCTGTAGGGTGGTATACTAATTTAATAAATTAATGATGATGATGTCAACGAACCTTCAGTTTCTGTTTTTAAAACAATTCCATATGATCTTTTGCAAACAAACAGACTTTACTCTGCACTACGTGTTTGTGCTTTTGCCAAACATGAGATTTTTGTGTAAGTGTGAAAGAGTTTTAGGGAATCGGCAGGAAAGGAAGTGAAGGACAATTTGGAGTGGAGGCATAGGATAGCCAGAAGGCTGGTTAGAAAGCACTGCATGCAAGTGCAGCAATGTTGCGTGAGCACGATATCCTACCTGTGTTTTTCTTTCCCTCTGAGCGGACTGGGAAACAATAGAGACAGATGAAATGGAGGACTCCGGATTCTGCAGGAGATAGTGACATCTGCAGAAGTGGAATCACAGAAACCAGGAAATCCCCCCCTCCTCCCTTGTCCTTTAAACACAGACAGCTGGGACTGTTTGTTCAGTCAGGCTCACAAATTGGTGACTCTTCCAATAATCATCACAACACTAGATGGGGGTAGAGTACTGTTCCTTGTGCACAGCGACATTTATTCCGGTGTTAAAAAAAAGCTGCCAGATCCAAATTGTTTTGCCTTTTATAAATGAAGGCACACAAAACTGATACCAACACAGAAGCCATATAAATCACACCTCCCAAAAATCTATATTTAGGGCATATCTCCCTATTTCCAGGTTGAAATCCCTCTTCCCACATCCTCAGCCTGCTTGCAGTTGTTCAGAAAGCTCAGGAAGGCCTGGTGCCTCAAGACCCAAAGTGCTGTGTTGTTTCTGGGTTCTTGGTAGGGTTTCTCCAGTTCCAGGCAGTGGTATCTTGTGCAGGATGTTGAAGGACAATTATTCGCTTATTTTCAAATCCCTGCATCCCGGATCCTGCAATAAGCAAGGTCTCTGGGCTGCATGCTGGATGCCAGGAAACATTCCACAGGAAAAAGAGGAAGGGGCTATGAAATATACTCAGAGTTGCAAAGTGATTTCATGCTCTTTATTCAGCTCATAGTGGTGAGGAGGAATGAATGAAAGTCCCCTCAAAGTATCTGCTTTATATACATTATTTACACAATGGGCTGCACATGATTGACTAATTCCGGAATTCTACTGTAAGCCAATCAGGTTGTGGATTCACTTCAATCTGGAGCATGATTGGGTGGTTCCTGCCAACCAATCACACTGCTGCATTGTTCTAGGACCAATGAGACTGCTGCATTCTGAATCCTATTGTTCTAGGACCAATCAGACTGCTGCCTTTTGGATCCTATTGTTCTAGGACCAATCAGACTGCTGCAGTTTGGATCCTATTCGACTCAGTACATAACAGGCTAATTGGGAATCTGGATCCTAGGGAGATGTGCAATGAAGAATAGATATGTTGCTGCCCTCTGTTATGTTGGGCCAGTCACACATCCAGCACAATACATATTATCCACTCTGGCCGGCAGAGGCTCTCTATGAAGTCAAGCAAAGGTTTTTCCCTGACTTGCAAACTGCAGGTGCCTGGGATCTTATGCATGCAAAATACCTGCTCTGTCACTGATAGGTGGCCCTTGCTTTTCTGAAATTATCCACCTCAAGGTGCATACTCTCCAAAAGTTTAGCTGGGATAGCCATATAGTCAAGATATAGAAATGTTACGCCTTTCAATCAACTCATCAGCATTTTCTATAGTCTTTGTCCCTATTTCCATTCCCCCCAACATTAATATTAATATTAATATTAATATTAATATTAATATTAATATTAATATTAATATTAATATTAATATTAATATCTATGGCAGCTAAAGCTGAGGATCAGTTTTTTTTATTATTATTATTATTATTATTATTATTATTATTATTATTATTTGTGGGTGGCACCGTAGTCTAAACCATCAAGCCTCTTGAACTTGCAGGTCATAAGGTTGACAGTTCAAATCTGTGCAATGGGGTGAGCTCCCGTTGCTCTGTCCCAGCTCCTCCAAACTAGCAGTTCGAAAGCATGCCAGTGCAAGCAGATAAATAGGTCCTGCTGCAGCAGGAAGGTAAATGGTGTTTCTGTGAGCTCTGGCACTCATTGCAGTTTAGTCATGCTGGCCACTTGACCTGGAAAGCTGTCCGCAGTCAAACGCTGGCTCCCTCGGCCTGAAAGCAGAGATGAGCACCGCACCGCATTGTCAAATTTGACTAGACTTAACCATTCCGGGGTCCTTTACCCTTACCTATTTATTATCTGTGCTTTGCAAGCCTCCTATGTTTCATATATGCACATTCTAGAAGGCTCATGAATTAGAATCCTTGGAATAGAACACCTTGGCAGATTTACCCAGTAACTTAGGCTCACTCCCAGTTCATACATTATGTTGGACCCTCTCATGGTGGAGAAATGGCCTCCCCACTCTCTTTTACCATGCAGATGACAACAATAATAATAATAATAATAATAATAATAATAATAATAATAATAATAATAATAATTTTGGTATTTATACCCCGCTCATCTGGCTGGGTTTCCCTAGCCACTCTGGGCTTCTTACAGCACATAAGAAATTGTAAAATGTTAGATATTAAAAATTTCCCAATACAGGGTTGCCTTCAGGTGTCTTCTAAAAGTCAGATAGTTGTTTATTTCCTTGACGTCTGATGGGAGGGCATTCCACAGGGTGGGTGCCACTACCAAGAAGGCCCTCTGCCTGGTTCCCTGTAACTTTGCTTCTCGCAGTGAGGGAACCGCCAGAAGGCCCTCGGTGCTAGACCTCAGTATCCGGGCTGAACAATGGAGGTGGAGACGCTCCTTCAGGTATACTGGGCCGAGGCAGACATACACCTCAGATGGTCTAAATATACAGCTAAACTAAATCTACAACTAAAAAAGGAATGCATGAAAAATGTATATTCTACAGGTACCGCTATTCAGTCACTGGTTGCAGTGCCTTATTGAGCATCTAGTCTTTGGCAAACCTGGGTTTGCCTCTGTGCAATGTGTGCAATGGTCCAGACACACTCAACTAAATTAACACCTGTGACCTAGTGGAAACAGAGAAACTGCTTCATGGAGCAATGCCAGTTTCCCTGATTTTGGTTTTCTGTTTTGTCTTTGGTTCCTGTTTCCTAGGCTATGTGTTCATCACCAACATCCCCGCTGGTGCTACAGACATCCTCATTATAGAGCGGAGGAAAACAGAGAACATCCTAGGTAAGCGATGGACAGAAATGCTCCACTGGGGTAATTTGTCCCGCAGCACAGCAAGGAGAGTGCTTAACTGACTTAATTACTGCATGCAAGCCTTAAAGAGCATTCACGAGACGGCTTTTTTGTTCTTGACCAATCTGTTCAGAGTAAATGCTATCCCTTGATTTCAGCTTCAGTGGCATCAAAGAAGAGGAAAGCCTTAAAATTACAGTGCCTTTTATCAAGAACTTTTAAACAAATGAATTGGTTCTGACCAAGCAAGTTTTTAGTTAGAGGGACATCTTAATAAAACTCTCTCAACGCATGCATTGTCTTTTTGTTTTTTAAATCCCTTTCCTATTTAACCTAGATTATGTCTAGGGGAAGGAAGAGGGAAATACGGTAAATCTAAGATACATTTGTGGAGTACACCCAATCCCTCTACTCTGATGGTTCCCACTCCTGGGCACATGGCAGATATAACAAATATTGGTACAATATTTTAACAAAAGTAGTAGGGCACCTGCCCCCAAATGCTACCATTGAGTTGCACTTTTTGTAATCTCTAGCACATCCAGAGCTTGTCCTGAGATCTGAAAACTTGGGAGAGCCTCTATCCAGCAGCATAGCATGGAGGGAGGGGGGCTGAGGGGGCCATCACCATGGGCACAGTTTTTTGGGGGGGCACATCACAGCACCCTGGTGCCCTGCAGCTGGAGGGCAGCTGAGAAGGATGCAATAGGCTTGTGCCCTGACCCCTGGGAGCCCAGCATGGCTTTTGGGAGGGCACTGTGAGCTGTTGCTTCCTTCTCACAGTGCCCTCCAGGTGGGGGGCAGCTGAGAAGGATGCAACAGGCATGCGCCCTAGCTCCTGCAAGCACCTGCAAAGAAGATGCCTTTGTCTTCCATCCCCTCTCTGTCTCCTTGCTAGCGTTAGCGGATGAAACTGGGCGCTTCTTCTTCAATGGGAATTCGGCTATCGACAACCCACAGAACTTCCGAGTAGCTGGCACCGTGTTCAAATACCGCCGGCCATCCAGCCTGCACGCCGACGGCCTCGAATACATTATTGCACAGGGGCCTACCAACCAGTCTCTCAACGCCATGGCAAGTGATGGAGGCTACAAAAAGATTGCTTTCTTGCTCCTTGTGTGAGCCCCAAGAATGGGAGCACAAAGTTAAAGGGGGCTTGGGGGCCTGATCCGCAACAGTGGGTTGAGGCAAAGTTCTCAAATCGCATTAGATGTCAGGAGCGAGGTGGCAGTTAATCACGCTGTGCAAGTTGGAATTATTAGCAAGAACACGATGTGCACAGACTTGGTGGAGTACCTTTGCCCCATAGATCAGTTGCTGAGACTGAAAGTCCTGGGCTCGTCCCCTCCTCTCCAGGGCTTTTCCCAA
Source organism: Podarcis cretensis (assembly GCF_951804945.1). Taxonomy (NCBI): domain Eukaryota; kingdom Metazoa; phylum Chordata; class Lepidosauria; order Squamata; family Lacertidae; genus Podarcis; species Podarcis cretensis. Next base: position 95,521,096 of record NC_137175.1, read on the forward strand.
GCAATCAGAGACTGCACCTGTATGTAGCTTGTTGCTGCTCCGCCCGTTTCAGCCCACTTCTGTTTCTGTGAGACAGGTGGGGCGGGGAGCCGGTTGCAGCAGGAAGGGGAGAGACTTGTGACTCCACCAGGCTGACTCATCTCTGCTTCTGGACTTCTCTCTGCCACAGACTCTCCCTGCTCACTGAGCCTGTTACCCTTTCAGCTTCTGATACCTCATCTTCCCAGTCTTCTCCCTCTGACTGCTCACTGTTGTCTCACCACTAATCCCTGGGCTCTGATCCTTCATCCCTTGGTGGTTCCCCAGCTAGTTTCTCCCACCATTCCTCTACATCCCATCAGTCCATGACATTACCTTCACGTGGACTGAATCAGCTAGATTGGTGACTGGAAGTGGCCGCTGAGACCATATAACACCAGTCCTGAAAGAGCTTCATTGGTTCCCAGTACGTTTCCGAGCACAATTAAAAGTGTTGGTGTTGACCTTTAAAGCCTTAAACGGCCTTGGTCCTGTATTCCTGAAGGAGCGTCTCCACCCCCATCATCCAGCCCGGACACTGAGGTCCAGCTCCGAGGGCCTTCTGGCAGTTCCCTCGCTGCGAGAAGTGAGGCTACAGGGAACCAGGCTGAGGGCCTTCTCGGTAGTGGCGCCTGCCCTGTGGAACGCCCTCCCACCAGATGTCAAGGCAATAAACAACTATTTTACTTTTAAAAGACAACTGAAGGCGGCCCTGTTTAGGGAAGTTTTTAATTTCTGACACTGTATTGTTTTTAATATTCAGTTGGAAGCCGCCCAGAGTGGCTGGGGAAACCCAGCCAGATGGGCGGGGGTATAAATAATAAATAATAATAATAATAATAATAATAATAATAATAATAATAATAATTATTCCCAAGTGCTAGTGCCAATGGATTAATTTTGTTTCCCTTTGCTTTTTCCTTTTCCTTGTTGAACCCAGTACTATAACTTCAATGGGAAAGTCCCTGTTTAGGGAAGTTTTTAATTTCTGACACTGTATTGTTTTTAATATTCAGTTGGAAGCCTCCCAGAGTGGCTGGGGAAACCCAGCCAGATGGGCGGGGGTATAAATAATTAATAATAATAATAATAATAATAATAATTATTCCCAAGTGCTAGTGCCAATGGATTAATTTTGTTTCCCTTTGCTTTTTCCTTTTCCTTGTTGAACCCAGTACTATAACTTCAATGGGAAAGTCCCCCATGTGACCTACGACTACACAGTGCCCAGGGCGCTGTCGCCAGCTCTTCAAACCGTTCCCCCCGCCGTCAAGATGCCAACGCTGTACCTTCACTTGCCGGAGCCCAGCCACAATCGGCAGGACGCCGTCCCGCCCATTTCCCAAGATTTCAACGCCACTTGGTTATCTCTCGCGCCGGATGACGTCGGGGAACCTTTCCCCCGGGGGGAGGAGCGCGGAGGGGTGGCCTTCAAAAGTCAGGGCTTCTTCCCATTTAACTCAACTGCGCAAGGCAAGGACTGGGGCTGGAAACATGGGGCAGAGGATGAAAAGTTTGGTTTCCAAGTCCAGCGTGTCTACCACACCAACGGAGCAGGTGATGACGAAAAGATAGAAACAGATCTGGGTTGGTATATTTTCTTGCCACTGTATTTGCAGTGTTGGATTCCTTCTGGCCCCACATGAAGCATGGGGTGGGGATGGGGGGCAGAGTAGCCGTGTTCTCCCAAAGCTGCCTTCTGAGAACCTGTGCTTTTTTGCATTTCTGTTCTTAGTTATGTAATGCCTTGTTCCTGCCCCATATATCCTGAGCCTTCTGCAGGGGGTTGGGAGGAAGTAAATAATCGTTGTGGGTTTGCTTGGTTTCCATATGAACCTACCCAGACCCTGAGATCATCTTCTGAGGCCCTTCTTCATGTGCCTCCTCCTCAAGAGGTCTGGAGGGTGGCAACACGAGAGCAGGGCCTTCTCTGCAGTGGCTCCCCGTCTGTGGCATGCTCTCCCCAGGGAAGTTTGCCTGGCGCCATCATTATACACCTTTAGGTGCCAGGCAAAAACATTCCTTTTTAACCAGGCCTTTGGTTGATTTGATTGACATCCTATACCCTTCTAAAATGTGGGGTTTTTTGGGGGGTGTTGTTTTTATTTTGATTATTTATTTTGTGGTTTTATATTTTGATTTTGTTCTGTGAACTGCCCTGAGACCTCTGGGTATAGGGCAGCATATAAATTCAAATACTACTACTACTACTACTACTAATAATAATAATAATAATAAGCAGTCTTGAGGTAAGGGGACAACTGTGGTTTGATGAAGGGCTGTAAAGGATAATGTGCAAAGCCAGAATAGCTAGTAGCTATTATGAGAATTTGATTTTTTTGGAAATTCAAACTTTGAGATTTAGGGTTGCTGAATTTTGAAGAGCAAAAAAAGGGAGGGGACACATTTGCCGACTTTTAACTATGGATCGCTAGGACGACACTTGTTTTATGTGTCCTGAAAAGGAGGACGTGTCCTGGAAAAAGAGGACACATGGCAACCATACATACACACCTCCTTGCCAAAATCTGAAATCATCCCTAAACCCTGAACGTTAAAATTCTGTAGTTGTGAGAGCTCTGAAATTATGAGGACTGGAAACTCATTTTTTTAAAGCACTGAGAGTGTGTCCTGTTTAAGATGCTAGATTGCAAATCACCAAATCACACCAGAAAATTTGTCTTGTGAGCATAACAGGGGAAACGAGTTTTGTCCCATGTCTCTTGAGGAACAAATGCCTTAAACTGGATTGGCTGCTATCCTGTGTTTTCTTTAAGCCCTCAGACTCAATCACCTCACAATCAGCACAGCGATTCCCCATGGTGCAGCGAGGCCTGAGCTCCAGGAGGCCAGCAGGATGGGGCCATCCAGGCTACGTCTCTTCAGGAAACTGTGTCTACAGGACCCCCAGAATGCTGCTTTTTGCAGGGAATTGCATTACCTAGCCATCAAGCTGGGGAGGAAGAACTCGACGGTGGGCTTTTGGGGCGAACCTTTGGTCGAGTGGTCCGAAGGGCTGCACAAGCCACCTGCAAAAAAGAACTTTCTGGAGGATGCGAATGCGGAAGCGCATGCGGTGGACAGCGCAGTGAACGATACGGTTGTGGCGATGCCGTCCAAGCCTAGTTCCAGCACCAGCGTTCAGGCCGGTTTGGGGAGCAAACTCCTGTCAGAACCTCTTCAGGCTCCTGGCACTGAAAGGCAAGTAGAACGAACGTTTCCTGGAGCAAAGGACCAAATGTCCTCTTAGGGGGAAGATAGGTGTCATGCGAACTCCCAGCAGAGCACCTCCGCCATGTGGGGAGGCTGGTTTCCTCTCAGCCTCGCCATCTGAATGGCTGTCAAACACACCAGCATGTTGTCTTCGGTCTTACCCCAAACCGCAGGATTCAGATGTGCTACCCACCCATCAACAATAGTTCTGTGGGGCACAGTGAAGACCGATGGGAAGATCGCAAAGCCAGAGCAGGGACCCATCTAGGGGCGCAGTGGGCAGCCTCTTTTGCGAGGCCCCACTGAAGCTTTCAGGATGTGGGTGGCACTATGGGTTAAACCACAGAGCCTAGGGCTTGCCTATCAGAAGGTCGGCGGTTCGAATCTCCCTGACGGGGTGAGCTCCCGTTGCTCGGTCCCGGCTCCTGCCATCCTAGCAGTTTGAAAGCACGTCAAAGTGCATGTAGATAAATAGGTACCACTCTGATGGGAAGGTAAACGGTGTTTCTATGTGCTGCTCTGGTTCGCCAGAAGCGGCTTAGTCATGCTGGCCACATGACCCGGAAGCTGTACGCCGGCTCCCTCGGCCAATAAAGTGAGATGAGTGCCGCAACCCCAGAGTTGGCCACGACTGGACCTAATGGTCAGGGGCCCCTTTACTGAAGCTTTCCCCTGCTTACGCAGAGGACTCGTAATCTGGTGAATCAGGTTTGCGTCCCCGCTCCTCCACATGCAGCTGCGGGGTCGACCTTGGGCTAGTCACACTTCTCTGAAGTCTCAGCCTCACTCACCTCACAGAGTGTTAGTTGTGGGGGAGGAAGGGAAAGGAGAATGTTAGCCGCTTTGAAACTCCTTAGGGTAGTGATGAAGCGGGATATCAAATCCAAACTCTTCTTCTTCTTCTTAATTTATGCCTTCCTTGTGTCATGCTAAGGTGTGTGAGTCCATTCTTTGAGAATTACTGGCCTAAAAAACGGCATCATTGACAGGCCACCAGCACTTGAGTTTTGAAATGCGTCAGATTTGGTCTGCACCAGACTCTGAGGGAGCAACGACTGCATTCATACCTGGCTCCTTTCCTAGTCCCCTCAGAATCCCAGAAAGGTTGGCCTTTCCTTCCCAGAGTAGACAATCCACCTGTGAGTTCATGCAAGCTCCTTTTCCCCTGCAGCAACGACTTTGAGCTGAATCCCCTCGGTCACGACGACATCAGCCTGGCTGACATGTATCGCTGGAAAGTATCGGCCTATGCCCCTTGCAGCTCGACGTGCACCTCAGGTAGCTTTGCTGCGAAGGTGATGGTTTTCGAGAGCAATTCTCGCGAGGGACCCAACCTTTTGCTTGAATGTGCCTCGTATCCTAGCACCCAGAGATCTCTTTTCTAGAAATAAGCCTGAAAGTCTGGTATTGTAGGTTGACAGGAATGCATCTGCTCTTCATTCAGGTATCCGTTGACTGTTTACTTCGCCTCTGCATTCTTAACTCTTCAACCACAAATTCTGCATGGAGCGGCCCCTCAAAAGTTGGTGCCTCTCAAGCTGTCTTGGACTACAATTCCCATCAGCCCTTCCTAGCACAGCCAGTTGGTCCATTTAGTCTACTGTTGCTTGCATGGACAGGCAGTGCTGCCTAATAATAATAATAATAATAATAATTTATTTGTACCCCGCCCATCTGGCTGGGTTTCCCCAGCCACTCTGGGTAGCTTCCAACAAAGATTAAAAATACATGAAAATGCCACACATTAAAAATTTCCTGATAAAGGGTTGCCTTCAGATGTCTTCTAAATGTCAGGTAGTTGTTTATCTCTTTGACATCTGGTGGGAGTGCGTTCCACAGGGCGGACGCCACTCCCGAGAAGGCCCTCTGCCTGGTTCCCTGTAGCTTTGCTTCTCTCAGTGAGAGAACCGCCGGAAGGCCCTCGGAGCTGGACCTCCCTGCTGCCCGGTCCCTGGGGTTGGTGGGAGCTGAACTTGGACCTTCCTAAATGTGACCTGCAGTCCTTCCCCATTCTAAGCCACTCTGTGCATCCATATGGCACAATGACTGACTTTTTAGCAGGTTTGTTCTCTAGCTGCCCTGGAGCATTTAAGCCGCCACAGTGCACATAGGCAATAAACTATCGTATTTTTAAATTAATTGATACAAATTAAATTTAATGACATAATTGTTCATTGCACAGCCTTGATTCTTCATTCATATCCCAGCATTAATTGTGATGCTTTAAGATGCTGTCCAGCTCAGCTGCTCAGAGCCCCTTCATGTCATAGCTGTCAACTGTCCCTTATTTGGCGGGAAAGTCCCTTATCCCAGCGCTGTGTCCCACTGCTGTCCCTTATTGATGATGTCCCTTAAATTTCCCGGGTTTCAAAGGAAGCAGCTCCTCTCCCTCGCTCCCTGCCGGCCAGGGAGGAGGGAGGCTCCAACTGTGTTGCTTGGCTGCGTTGCTCACCCAATAAGGAGTCTAAGAACGACTGGGGGGTGGAGCTTGCATGCCTTATGCCGATCAAATTGGCCACGTTGCCTGGGGACTCGCCTTTGCTCAGCGCTTCCCAGCGGAGAGGTGACGGTGATTTTCATTGCTGCATCCTCTTTGCCGGGTTGCTGTGTCAGCATCGCCCTTGAGCCAGTGTCACCAACTGGACTCATGCACTTCAACCCCGACTGGGTTAGGCGAGCTGGGTAGCACTTCCAGAGACCACCAGGTCAAAGTGCTGTGGACTCACAGCTTAGAGTTGTGAGCACCGGATTCACTTCCACAATACAGTCGTCCACACAGCAGAGTATAGCAGAGTCTGGCAGTGTATAAACAACTCGGAGAGCAGCTCTGTAGAATATCTTCTTTTATTCTATAACTACAGCTATAATACAAAACTATATACAGAGCTAAATAGGTCTAAGCATAAATGAATGCTACACTGAGTGTCTGCAGCTGCTCTTAGCAGCAACCTTATCTCTACACACGATCTCTAACACTCTCTCTCTCTCCGACACACTGACTGACTGACCGACTTGGTGCTGGAGCTGAATAAGTAGAAAGCAAAACACTGCTCCTCCTCTCTGGAGAATCAGCAGACTCGTCAGGAGATTCTTGGATATGGGAGGGGTGAAATCTCCTCATGCTGTTTCTGTGGGAACCACCGCTTGAAGCTTCATTTGGCTGCTGGCTGGGGCTCAAAAGTCGAACATACCTGTACTTGGAAAATCCCTTAATTTGGCTGCTGATCCCTTATTTTCGAGGCTGCTGGTCCCTCATTTTCAAATCTGTAAGTTGACAGCTATGCTTCATGTCTTCCAAGGAAGAGATGAGAAAGGAAACACGAGTAGCTTGCCCTCCCATGCTTCTGGATCTTCTCTGGAAAGCAGAGGTCTACAAAGTCCCTCTGGAAAGATGGGCATTGTGGGGACAGGATAATGGTCTCCCTGTGGAGGCAAGGCCATCTTCTCCCATCAGATGAGATCTGGGAAAGTGCTGGTTGCGGCAGAGGGAAAATATCAGTCGCTTAGGCTGCTTAGCAGCCGTCAGGGAAGCTGCTAGGGGCCATTTAACGAACAGGGACTAAAAAGAAACACTTTTGGTTGTCCACCCAGGGATCAGCAGCTCCTACGCCATGTGCGTCCGCTATGATGGCGTGGAAGTGGAAGAAGCGTATTGTGACGCCCTGACGCGCCCTGAGCCCACCCATGAGTTTTGCACAGGCAGAGACTGCCAACCTAGGTGAGTGAAAGGAGCCAGTTCCCAGAACGGGACTGGGGTGGGGTTGTAGGTGTGCAATCTTATTCCTGAACCAGAATATGAAATCTATAGTTTGAGGTTGATGGAAGGTGGTTAACTGTAATGTTCTTCTGTCTTCCTTTACAAAATGCAAAAACTTTACATTTGCAAAATGCTGGGGAAATTATAAACAACTACAGGACTTATTATAACGGGTCTCCTATGTGGTTGTTTACTTAATTGGTAAACCAAAATCAGCTTGCAGAGTTTATATATATAAAATTTTTATTTATACAGTGGTGCCTCGCAAGACGAAATTAATCCGTTCCGCGAGTCTCTTCGTCTTGCGGTATTTTCGTCTTGTGAAGCACGGCTATTAGCGGCTTAGCGGCTTTAAGAAAAAGGAAACAAACTCGCAAGAACTCGGAAGACGTTTCGTCTTGCGAAGCAAGCCCATAGGGAAATTCGTCTTGCGGAACGACTCAAAAAACGGAAAACTCTTTCGTCTTGCGCGTTTTTCGTCTTGCGAGGCATTCGTCTTGCGAGGTACCACTGTACTTTTCAAGTTTATACATTTTATTAGTTTTACAATCAATTTAAAATTTCTAAACTTGACTTCCTTCCCCCTCTTTCTGCAGTTCTTTAAATTTATTTTTTAATATCTTCTGCATATCCAAATTCATTTGATTATCTACTTTAAATATATACTCTTATGAAACTGCAGGTTATTGCAATAATCCTGCCAATGCTTTTATCTGTTTGAAATTTATCTGTAAATATTCAATAAGCCATTTACATTCTTTTATAAAAAGTTTGTTATCTTGATTTCTTGTTCTTCCGGTAAGTTTTGTCATTTCTGCATATTCCATAAGTTTTTGTATCCATTCTTCCTTTGCTGGGACTTCTGCTTCTTTCCATTTTGGGGCGAGTAGCATTCTTGCTGCTGTAGTAGCATACCTAAATAAATTTCTGTACAATTTGGGTAGTTCTGTCCCTATAATTCCCAAAAGAAAAGCTTCTGGGTTTTTTTAAAAAAACACACACACGTTATTTTGAACATCCTTTTCAATTCATTATGTAAAAAGAAGGTTCTTTTTATCATATGTGTTGGTCTTTCAGTAAGGTTAAAGCTTACTGGGAAATGATAGACAGTCATACCTTGGGTTGAATGTGCTTCAGGTGGAGCATTTTCAAGTTACGCTCCGCGGCAACCCAGAAGTAAAGTAGCGTGTTACTTCCGGGTTTCACCGCTCGCTTATGCACAGACGCTTAAAATGACGTCACGCGCATGCGCGGAAGTGGCAAAACGTGACCCACGCATGCGCAGACGCGCAGTCGCATCTTGTGTTCTATTCAGGATGCAAACGGGGCTCCGGAATGGATCCTGTTCGCATCTCAAGGCACCACTGTATAATAAATTGCAGAGTTGATATTTTTAGTGGGAAATGCATTTCACTCTTGTGTGGTTATAAATCAGGGGTTGGCAACCTAAGGCCCACGGGCCGGAAGCGCCCCATGGGGGCTGGTTAACCGGGCCCCGAGCTGCCCCCGAACCGAGCTGCCTGCTCGGTGTGTCTCTGTGCGCTGTACTAAATTGGTGCAGCATGGCACGGGGGGCTCTCTTCCGTGGCTCTGGAAATTGCTTCTGTGCAGGCATAGTTTCCGGCATCTGGGCATGTGCAGAAGCGATTTCCAGTGCCGCAGATGTGCTGACACGATTTCCAGTGTCACGCTGCGCCACTCCGGCCCACGTAGGATCTCTGCGGGAGTGATCTGGCCCATGCCCGGTAAGCCTTGCTGACCCCTGTTATAGAGCCTCATGTAGTTTGGAAACTTGGAAGGCTCTTCTGTTTTCTTGACTCGGGTAATTCTACTGCTCTGACCTTCCAAGTTTGCTCAGACTAAGCCATGGTTGCTCTCTCTTCTCTCTCGCCATTGGCGCCTGCCTGGAGGTGGGAGACCAGCCGGTGGAGTGAGTGTTCCAGGACCTGCAGCGAAGGCTATCAGTACCGAACGGTGCGCTGCTGGAAGATGCTGGCTCCGGGCTTTGACAGCTCTGTTTACGACGACATGTGCGAGTCGGCAGGGCTAGCCAGGCCCATGGAGCGGAAATCTTGCAAGAACAAAGCTTGTGGACCACAGTGGGAGCTGTCAGAGTGGTCGGAGGTATGTGGTTCTTTGGCAAGTGCAGCAAAAAAAAAGGTTTACAGCATGGGCCGGGGGAAATAGCTAAGCGAGCCTCTCTGCGAGTGCAAAGACAAATGTTCCTTTTAGGCACTGGGGGAGCAAAAGAAGGGAATTGTGATGTTTTAACCCTGATTACCTTCATCTTAAGGGATGTGGGCGGCGCTGTGGGTTAAACCACAGAGCCTAGGACTTGCCGATCAGAAGGTTGGCAGTTCGAATCCCCGCGACGGGGTGAGCTCCTGTTGTTCGGTCCCAGTTCCTGCCAACCTAGCAGTTCGAAAGCACATCAAGTGCAAGTAGATAAATAGGTACTGCTCCGGCGGGAAGGTGAACGGCGTTTCCGTGTGCTGCTCTGGTTCGCCAGAGGTGGCTTAGTCATGCTGGCCACGTGACCCGGAAGCTGTACGCCAGCTGCCTCGGCCAGTAAAGTGAGATGAGTGCCGCAACCCCAGAGTCGGCCATGACTGGACCTAATGGTCAGAGGTCCCTTTACCTTTACTTTTACCTTCATCTTACGCAATAGAATCACGGGCATGAAATCCGTTTTAAGGAAGATAGCAGCCTTAGCGTATTATTATCATTTGAAGCAGGGTGGGCTCAAGTGTAAGGGTCAAACTCTGTTTTCATTTATTTTTATTTCTATCGTAAATTTCGTTGCCCAACAGCACAAACTCCCAGGAAAGAGTAAAGCACTCCATGCATTTCTGCTTCTCTTTCAACCATGTTCACAGCCCCCTATGGCACCTTTTCTATATTTCCCCACCCAGGGACTGCTCCTTGCACATCAATGCATAGCAAACAATTAATAAATCAGTGGTGGTAATAACCTAATGTCCCATTTCACTCGGAATGAGTGCTCAGTGGCTCCACAATAATTAGCACAAGTATTCAGAAAGCCAAGGAAAAGCAAGTTTAGTCTACTGGCGTGTCCTCCAGCTGTACTGCCTGCCCCCTCCCCATCTAAGGAATAAAAGAAATACATGTTCATCCCCTTTCTGCTTTTTCTGAGTACAGTGGTACCTCGGGTTAAGTACTTAATTCGTTCCAGAGGTCCGTACTTAACCTGAAACTGTTCTTAACCTGAAGCACCACTTTAGCTAATGGGGCCTCCTGCTGCCGCCGCGCCGCTGGAGCACGATTTCTGTTCTCATCCTGAAGCAAAGTTCTTAACCTGAAGCACTATTTCGGGGTTAGCGGAGTCTGTAACCTGAAGCGTATGTAACCTGAAGCGTATGTAACCCGAGGTACCACTGTAATCTGAAGTCTAGACCATAATTTCCAGTATGCTCTTGCCAGGGTGGGGGGCAGTGGCTAGAACCGTGATATCTTAGACTACACAGCAACTATTACAGTGGCACCTCGAGTTACAAATGCCTCAGGTTACAAATGCTTCAGGTTACAAACTCCACTAACCTGGAAGAGTTACCTCAAGTTGAGAACTTTGCCCCAGGATGTGAACAGAAATCGTGTGCCAGTGGCGCAGTGGCATTAAGAGGCCCCATTAGCGAAAGCACGCCTCTCGTTTAGAACAGTTTCAGGTTAAGAACAGACCTCCGGAATGAATTAAGTTCTTACATAGAGGTACCACTGTGTTTATGTAGAATATTGGGTTCTGACCTAGCTCCAGGTTCACTGCGAGAAGCGAAGTTACAGGGAACTAGGCAGAGGGCCCTCTCGGTAGTGGCGCCTGCCCTGTGGAACACCCTCCCACCAGATGTCAAAGAAATAAACAACTATCTAACATTTAGACATTAGTTGATTAGATAAACAACTATCTGACATCTGAAGGCAAGCACCTTAGAGACCAACTAAGTTTGTTATTGGTATGAGCTTTTGTTGCATTTTTGTGGGCAAGGTAGAAATAATAATAATAATAATAATAATAATAATAATAATAATAATAATAATAGTTCTTGTTATTATTATTTAATATTATTATTATTTCAACATCTGAGGCAAACAACAACAACAACCCAACTTCCCCTCCCCACAATAAACTATACTGTGAATAAGTTAGTTATCATTTGCTTTTTTAAACCGCACTTAAATTCTTCTGCCTGGGGCAGATGGCTCTGTTAGGAAGGCATGCATGTTGACCTTGAGCTGACATAAATTGTTTGCGATAGTAATCACTTTGGGAATATTAGGTCGCTTTCCTGAGTGGAAAGGGTGATCCCATACTGTTTATGAAGGAACAAGCTTGTCCACAGAAGAATCATTGCCTCCTTGGGGCTTGCATCTTTGACGCTGTTTTTCATTTTCCCTGTCCCATATCATCCTGTTCCCATCTTTATAGTGTTCTGCTCGATGTGGTGGCCCGGGGACGATGAAGAGGGAGGTGCGCTGCTCTGTAGAGCCCAATCTGTGCAGTGAGTCATTGAGGCCTGTCGGTGAGCGGGAATGCTCAGGCCCCCCCTGCGACTGGCGTTGGACTGCCTCTGACTGGGGGCCGGTGAGTCACAGAACATTCTTTCTATTTTCTCCTCCCTTCCCTTCCCCATCTTAGAGGATCGGATTAAGAGGGCATGGAGGTGACAGGTCTGTCATCCGTGGGGAGCCTGTGGGTTTTGAGGTGGGCAGCAGGAGACTCATACCAATTCCTGTCTCTTTGCTGCATGCTTTCATAACCAAGAAAATAGGCTGGCAAAGGATCCCAGCATGTCACAAACTCAGTTCCCGGTCAGACTTGCTGCCTCCCTGGAATGAGAGTATGCTTTCAGCTTTTTTCTGTATATGTTTTTGGGCAAGGTTGGCAGAAGCACAACAAGGGTCTAGGCACAGTGGCGTAGCATGGGGGTGCAGGGGGGGCTGGCCGCACCGGGCGCAACATCTGGGGGGGGCGCGCTCGCCGCCTCCGGAGTCGCCGAAGAGCCTCGGGCGCAGGCTGTAGCAGAGCCCTATGTCTCGCGGAACTGACGAGCTGTGCGTGCGTCCAGGCTGAAGGCGTCCGGCAGGCAGCGGCTCTCAGCGCTCGCCGCGGTCCCCGCGTGTCAGGGCCGCGGAGGGTGCGCCAGGCAGCCCCTCCTCACAGCCCCCCCGCCGCCGCTGCTGCTGCTGAAGCTGCTGGGCCATGTTGCATTTTCCTCACCTCTCCGCCCTCCTCCTCCTCCGGGCAAGCGGCGTCGTTTGGGTGGCAGTGTACATATGCAACAGACAATCTTTATAGAATTCATTCAAACGAGTACAAAATGAAATCTTTAGTCTCAAAGTCTCTGAAAATCTTTAAATGAAGCGAGGTACCAGACTTTCTACGATGAAAGACAAGCTGTGAAGCTTTGTGTATTCAGCAAATATGATGTCCAACACTGAACAGTGATTCCAGATATTGACTACTGTTCTGTAGAATTTTTTGTCAGCGTGGTGGGAGGATATAGAATTGCTTCATAAACCCATCTTATTTCGAATGCATGTATGTAAATGAAAATATCAAATGCTGTGGAACAGTGCTCATGTAATAAGATCTTCTTAGCCTGGGAGTCCTGTACCTGGATCAGACCCTGCATGCATATTTTTAGAAATTATTCTGCAATTGTGAGGTCTAGGTTAAGGTTACCAGATTTTTTCCCAATTAATCCGGGGACACTTTTCAACTTCAATAGATTTTGAATGGGGTCTGATTTGTAAACCCGGGGACTGTCTCTGGGAAACGGGGGACATCTGGTAACTTTAGTTACCGTATTTTTCGCTCTATAGGACACACTTTTTCCCCTTCAAAAATGAAGGGGAAATGTGTGTGCATCCTATGGAGCGAAGATGCCATAGCCCCGCGACCCTCTCCCGGCTGGAGATGTGACGCGTGGCTATGGAAGGATCCTCTTTAGCCGCGCACCACCTCTCCAGCTGGGAGAGCGCGTGAGGGGCTAAAGAAGCCATAGCCCCGCGACCCTCTCCCAGCTGGAGAGGTGACGCGCGACTATGGCAGCAGCCTCTCCGCTGCGCCTTTCCGCTGCTCCCTGACCTGCTCTTTGGGGCTGGTGGTGGGCTTCTCCCACCAGCCCCAAAGAGCAGTTCGAAAGGAACCTGAAGCCTGGAGAGTGAGAGGGGTCGGTGCACACCGACCCCTCTCGCTCTCCAGGCTTCCAAGGTAGCTGCCTGAACGGCACCTTGTTTTAGAGCGGGAAAACAAGAGGGGGGAAATTCTCCCCCTCTCTGCGCAGGGCCTCCTGCTGCTTCGCTGAAGGGGCGCTGGGCAGAGAGGGGGAGAATTTTTTTTCTTGTTCTCCCCCCTCTAAAACAAGGTGCGTCCTATTGTCCGGTGCGTCCTATGGTGCGAAAAATACAGTAGGTACTTTTTTTAAAAAAAGAAGAAGAAGGCAATTTCTGCATCCTGTCCATATTACTTGTGGCTGCATGGAATACACCCGTACCATAAATGTGTCCAAAGTCTTACAGATGTCCCCAATGCCTTCCTGATTAGACACTGATGCTCAGCCGCTGTTACCTTGAAAGGCCTCTTTGTTTCTCCAAGTGCTCAGGTTTGTGTGGCGAGGGACGAATGAGCCGCTTTGTCACGTGTCGCAATTTGGAGGGGAAAGTCATCTCCGACTCCCTGTGCAACCCCAACACCAAGCCTCTAGCAATCTATCCCTGTGGAGATAAGAACTGCCCTGCGCATTGGGTTAAGCAGGAATGGGACCAGGTGAGTCCGCGCTTGGTCATGCCCTCCATACGAACAGGATACTCTTGCCAACACCACCCAAAAAAGGTTTGCCTACTGTTGTGTGTGTTTCTTGACTAACCATTAACTCAGTTCTGTGCTTTGCCGTTGCCTTCTGCTTCTGATCTCCCCTGAGCTTTCTCTTGGTAGGGTATCAGAGGTGTCAAAGCAGAGGGTTCATTGTTTCTGTTATAACCCCCACCCCCCAGTTTCTATAAAAGGACACAAGGCAGCTTGCATAAAATCAGCGCACTACAAAATAAGATTTAGGAGGAGAAATAGCAACTTTAAAAATAACCAACCCTTTTATAAGCAGATGACAGGGAGCCACGGGATTGCATCCTTCTTTCCTCCCCTGGCCCCCAATTCACCAACCTCAACTAGGGTTCCCTCTTAACCAAGATTTGAAACCAGGATTTGAGGTAGCTTCCATAGTTAAGGAGAAACCTCACTAGCATCAATATGGTTTTGGGTCCATCACCACATCTGCAGGTGGCCAGAAGACAGATCACCACAGCTCTCAGTCCACCTGCAGTCAGTGTTGTCCATTCTGGCACTGTACAGCTACTGATGCTGGCCTGGTTCCTCCGCTGCTCATAGGCTGATTTTCTGCTAAACCACCTGCCTGTCTCTAAGCTAAAGGTGAGGCGCTTCCCCCACCTATCCAGGGCTGCATCGCTTTGGGAGTAAACTATTGTGGGTAGCTGCACGCCAGAGCAAAAACTGGATTTCTTTCTGGGCAGAGCCACACCTTAAATTTAAAGCACATCCAACACACATTTTAAGGACATTACGTCCCCCAAAGAATCCTGGGAAATGTGGTTTGTTAAGGGTGCTGGGGATTGTATCTCTGTGAGGGGGAAACTAAAGTTCCCAGGATTCTTTGAGGGATGTCATGTGCTTTAAATATGTATTAAAAAGGTAAAGGGGACCCCTGACCATTAGGTCCAGTCGTGGCCGACTCTGGGGTTGCGGCGCTCATCTCGCTTTATTGGCCGAGGGAGCCGGCGTACAGCTTCCGGGTCAAGTGGCCAACATGACTAAGCCACTTCTGGCGAACCAGAGCAGCGCACGGAAACGCCGTTTACCTTCCCGCTGGAGCGGTACCTATTTATTTACTTGCACTTTGATGTGCTTTCGAATTGCTAGGTTGGCAGGAGCAGGGACCGAGCAACAGGAGCTCACCCAGTCACGGGGATTCAAACCACCGACCTTATGATCGGCAAATCCTAGGCTCTGTGGTTTAACTCATAGCGCCACCCGTGTCCAAATATGTATTAGATATGCTTTAATTTCTCCCTTTTTGCCATCCTCTCTCCTCCCCCATCAGCCCATTGGCTTGCTGTGAGAGACTGCTGTTTATATTTCATGTTTCTTGAGATAACTGGCTCCATTTTTCCTTTTAGTGAAAAAAGAGGTATAGCTATGAAAAAGCAAACAAAGCAGAAAGCAAAACTACATAACCTCTAGTTTACTGAGAATGGATCTAGACACATCAAAGAAGTGTTTCGGTTAAATGCTTTGCAAACTTTGTATGAGAAATCGGGTTGGCAAAAAAGGAACTCCACAGCGCCATCTGGCGTCACAGTGTTAGCATGCACAAACAACACACATAGTGTGTTTTTTTCTTTGCCAGTGTAGCTGAGTCCTTGGTGGGGTACAGCTATTAAGGGGGAATAAAAACAAAAACATCAACAAAGGTGGGATGGGAAGTCAAAAAGAAAATGTGCAATGAAAAGCACCCCTATATATTTGATTGGAGTTGTGTAATAACTTGGAAGATTTGATAAAAATCATTATTAAAAAAATATTTACTGAGTGGATTGGAAATTTTATAATGAAAATAAAATAACTTGCACCCTTGCAGTAAGGGTTGACATAATGAAAATGGGAATAGATCGAGCCTCGAATCAATCAAAGTTAACTTTTGCTCTGTGCTAGATTTCAAAGAGGCAACCATACCTTTGCCTTCCTTCCAACACCTGCTTTGCCAGAGCACATCTTGAACTGGTAACTGGCGTCAGTCAGAAGCATGATGGGCGATTCCATGGGGCAACTGCCTAGCATAACCCCATGCAACATTCTCATGCAACATTCAACATGCTGACGACTGAATGAAACCCCTCTTCCTCCCTTCCAGTGCAATGCGACATGTGGCCGAGGCGTCAAGATGCGGACAGTGCTGTGTGTGGGGCTGGAAAATGGACTGTACAAGGAGTACCCCGAGAAGCGCTGCGACGCTCTCCCCAAGCCAGAAGTGCAGGCGTCCTGCTTCAAGAGACCCTGCTCCACCTGGTTCTCCACCTCTTGGTCCCAGGTAGAGGAAGAGGGGGTAGTTCTGTAGTGGGGCTTAAGATAGGGATGAAAAGAGCCCCATCTGCTCCTCACTTCCCTCTACAGGCCCTGCAGAAACTGCCTTCTTAACTGATGGACGCACTATGGGTCTCATCCACTCAGTAGATGAGGAACCACACACACCTGTGCGGGTCCTCATCCTGTTCATCACCCAGCCTTGACAGATCACCAACAGGAGCACCCTTAAGCAGGGGGCTAGAGCAGGGGTCAGCAACCTTTTTCAGCCTTGGGCCGGTCCACCATCCCTCAGACCATGTGGTGGACCAGACTATATATATATATATTTAAATGAACGAATTCCTATGCCCCACAAATAACCCAGAGAAGCATTTTAAATAAAAGCACACATTCTATTCATGTAAAAACACCAGGCAGGCCCCACAAATAACCCAGAGATGCATTTTAAATAAAAGCACATATTCTACTCATGTAAAAACACGCTGATTCCCAGACTGCTGGATTTAGAAGGCTATTGGGCTGCATCCAGCCCATGGGCCTTAGGTTGCCTACCCCTGGGCTAGAGTCATTCCTGGGCCACAATCAGATTTGATTTGATCAGGCCCACATGCAAACCACCCTGGCTTCTGTGCACACTGAACCCCTGCTCCAAGTACAGTGGTGCCTCGCAAGACGAAATTAATCCGTTCCGCGAGTCTCTTCGTCTTGCGGTTTCTTCGTCTTGCGAAGCACGGCTCTTAGTGGCTTAGCGGCTCTTAGCAGCTCTTAGCGGCTTAGCGGCTATTAACGGCTTAGCGGCTATTAACGGCTTAGCGGCTTTAAGAAAAAGGAAACAAACTCGCAAGAACTCGCAAGACGTTTCATCTTGCGAAGCAAGCCCATAGGGAAATTCGTCTTGCGGAACGATTCAAAAAACGGAAAACTCTTTCGTCTTGCGCGTTTTTCGTCTTGCGAGGCATTTGTCTTGCGAGGTACCACTGTATTAAAATACTAATTTGCATTTCACAGTGCTGCTTTGCTACAGCAGCCCTTTGCCAGCTTAAGCCAGCTCTGCAAAATTCAGCCGAGAGAGCAAGTCCTTTTAGGGCAAGAGCTTTCTATCATTTCAGGACAGCCTCCGGGGATCCCTTTTGACAGGCCGCCTCTGTTGCTATAAACGTTGCACTCCGTATCCCCCTTTCCTGCCACTGGGGAACATTTAGTTATCTTGATTTTTAACCCCCGCCCCCCTCTGCCTCCCGTAGTGCAGCAAGACCTGTGGCACAGGCCTGCGTTTTCGTGAGGTGAAATGCTACCAAGGAGAAGTCCTGGGGCAAGGCTGTGAGTCGGCTTCCAAGCCTGAAGCCAAGCAGACATGCCAGCTCCAGTTGTGTCCCACAGATGCCCCAGGTAAGGGGGGACAATTTCCTCAGGGGGTGCCCTTGCGGGCTCAGTCCTGAGAGAGAGAAGGGTCACAGCTATTTTTGCTTTGTAATGCACGTGGAGATTGTGCGGCAGAGAAGCAGAACGGCAACGTTGACTGGCTCTGCTAACGATTGGCTGACCGGCTGTGATGTCACAGAAGGGTGATGTGAGCAGGAGGGTCTGTGGTTGCCATTGGAGGACTGGTTTAGCTCCGAGAGAGAGAGACGGGGCAGGCAGGTGCATGGAAAAGAATGGGGCAGTGGTGAAACATTGGGTCCAGGATGGCAGGATTTGTGGAAGGGTGGTCTTGACAAATGAGCAGAAGGGAAGGCCAGAGGAAAGGATTGGAGGAGGAGGACGAAAACTAGGGAAGAGAATGGAATAAAGGGTACATGTTGGCCAAGAACTGCAGAGACAAGGAGACTACGGTCCCCATATAAATTCGAAGTCAGCCACATATTGGAAATAAATTAGCTCAGTCCGTGTGGGATGGCCAGGGAGGGATCAAGCTACTCTCTTACTGACGCCTGTTGTTTCCACTCTTTAGATGAAGACTGTGAAGACAAAACGACGGCTAACTGTGTGCTGGTTCTAAAAGTGAAGCTCTGCTCACACTGGTACTACAGGAAGGCTTGCTGTAGATCTTGTAGGAGCAAGTTGCCCTGATTCCACATCTGGCTGTTGTAGCTTCCCTGCCCAGAACAAGGAGCAAAATGTCCTTAAACACCAGAAGACATTACTGAAATCTGCATTCTAGACCGGAAGCCATGGTTCCTGATTTGCAACAACTCCTAGCCAGCTAGCAAGTATTTTTTTTAATGTAGCAGTCAAAAGGACCCTGTTTACACGGCCTTTCCAAAAAAGACATCAGGTCTCTAGAAACCACAGCACCAACATGTAACTATCAGACTTCAGAGTGCCCCTCGCAGGTGCTTTATCATGCTACGTGAAATGCTAAAAACCTTGACCTCCCCCATATTGTGGAACACCTGGGGCTTAATAAACTGCCACCCCTTCCCGCTCCTTTAGCCTGTAGACGGTCCCCTGCTGATATTGGCATCTAGGTGAATCCAGGCCTTTGCATTTATGTAGTGCATCAGATTGTAAGGAGCATTTTGCAGTCATTCAAATGTAAAGAACAGCCCTGCTGGATCAAACCAAAAAGTCCAGCTAGTCCAGCATTCTACTTCTCACACTGGACAACAGATTCCTTTTGAGAAGCTCACCAACCGGACGTGATGGCTTCCTTTTGCTGTTGCTCTGGGTCTCCAGAGATATTTAATTTAGCTGTTGTAGCTAGTACCACCCGATAGAACTTTCCTTCATGAATTTGTTCTTTGCTGAAGGCCACCTGGAGAGTTCATTAATCCGAAAGGAAAATGGGAGTGTGTGCTCTCTGAGTTTTTCGGAGCGGTGCCAGTGCAACAATTCTGCACAACTGCAAGCTGCGTAGTATCCATCTATACAACCCATACGATACCTCTGGCATTGCGCATGGCAGTTGGGAATTCATGGGGACGAGAGGCGCAACCCATGCAGGGCAGGAGAAGCAGCACATTGATCAAAAACATTCTTTGGTTAGGGTGCATCAAGTCAGTCTTAGAACTTGGTACACAGGAATCTCATGTGCAGACATATGCTTGGAGGAAAGTTATGTCACAGCATGAATAAACAAAAGGGGAGAGAGAGAAGCGGGATGCTTTGAATGTTCCATCCTATAGATATAGCAAGTTATCTGTGATTAATCTACAAAATCTTTTTTAAAATCACTTTACAATAAAGAGAGAGGGGGGAAAAACACACTTGTGCTTTCACAATGTGAGGAGACTTGTGGTAGGTGGGAAAAGGGCCTGTGCAACGGAAGTTGCACGTCCGTGGCAAGAAGTAGCAGGAATGGGGAGGTGGCTGACTTGGGAATCTGAGGGGAGGGGAGGGGAGAAGCTCTCCAATGTTTCTGTGAAATTGCTGGGTGGGATTTTGGCCTGGAATGATGGGGACATATCTAGCACCAAAGGCAGGCACAAGACATGCGCAACTACGCTTCTTGATAAGGATGAGCCTTTTGAGATGGGCTCTTCCAAGGATGAAGCTGTGACCTTGGGAGAGGTCATCGGGAGAACGCAGGGCATCTACAAGCAGCTTAATATCCCTCTTTGAGGCCTCTTGAAAAATATTACAGTGGTGCCTCGCAAGACGAAATTAATCCGTTCCGTGAGGCTCTTCGTCTAGCGGTTTTTTCGTCTTGCGAAGCAAGCCCACTGACAGCTTAGTGGATTAGCGCTATTAGCGGTTTAGCGGCTTTTAGCGATCAGCTGTTAAGCGGCTTAGCGGCTTAGGAAAAGGGGGGGGGAGGGGAAAAAACCCGCAGGAACTCGCAAGACATTTTCGTCTTGCGAAGCAAGCCCATAGGGAAATTCGTTTTGCGAAGCGTCTCCAAAACGGAAAACCCTTTCGTCTAGCGGGTTTTCTGCCTTGCGAGGCGTTCGTCTTGCGGGGCACCACTGTACTTGGAAGGATCCCCTACAGAAATGCCACACTTTTTTGCAAGCATTGATTCATCCCAGCCCCACATCCCAGGCTGTGCATTCTGCCTTTCAGTTACCACTATCCATCATTCCTGTGAAAGATTTGTGGGAATTTGTACAAAGGGGAGTAAGACGATAAGGACATGGTTGACGATCTTGTGGAAACCTCAGGTGAGAAGGCCGTACTTGCTTTCTCCAGCACAGCTTGATGTGCCCATGTCTGCACTACCTGTTTAAGATGCATGACTAAGCCGCTTCTGGCGAACCAGAGCAGCGCACGGAAATGCCGTTTACCTTCCCGCTAGAGTGGTACCTATTTATCTACTTGCACTTTGACGTGCTTTCGAACTGCTAGGTTGGCAGGAGCAGGGACCGAGCAATGGGAGCTCACCCCGTCACGGGGATTCGAACTGCTGACCTTCTGATCGGCAGGCCCTAAGCTCAGTGGTTTAACCCACAGCGCCACCCACATCCAGCAATTGAAGTAGACCTGGTCAAAAGTATGGTTCTGTTGACTCAGGCAAGAAGAGGCCAGGCCCTTAGTATTTACACCAAGTCTAGCCTATCCAAAGCGGTTGATGCTGCACACTTAAGTTTCCCTTCTGTGGCTGAAGAGGACTCTGATACCTGAGAACCCACAGCCCCAGGTAGACATCAGGGCCACAAATGGTGAAGATTCCATTTCCACGGGGAAGTTTTCTGCCTGCCCCGAGGGCCAGAGTGGCACACTTCCAGTTAAAAAATAGGAAACAAATACCTAGAAGAGCGAGCAGCAGAAGACACCAACAGGAGGCTGAATTCCTAAGGTGGGACAGGACAGAATGGCAGGGGAGCTTAGACTGGTAGATTGTCACTGAGAATTTGTATACTTCCTTTCATTTTGAGAATATGAAGGTAGTGCCACATTCTCTGCTATGAGACGAGTTACTTAAACTGAAGGACAGGCTCGGGGGCCAGGGTTTTACAGTCTGGTGGAGCTGGTTTGGCTTTCAGATGAGCTGACAGGGCACCCTGGATGGTGCCCTGAAGAACGCATCTGAGTCTGGCTCCATCTTAACTATATGTTTAAAGCAGTATCATACCACTTTGAGCAGTCATGGCTTCCCCCAAAGAATCCTGGGCACCGCAGTTTGTTAAGGGTGCTGAGAGTTTTTAGGAGACCCCCGTTCCCCTCGCTGAGCTCCAGTTCCCGGAGTTCCCTGCTAAGAGGGAATGGTAGTTAAACCACTCTGAACACTGTAGCTTGATGAGGTACAACTCTCAGTACCCTTAATAAATTCCAGTTCCCAAGATTTGTTGAGAAAAGCCATGACTGTTGAGTGGAGCTTGGCCACAAGCCGCAGGTTTTGATCCAGCAATGGACAAATGGATAAACGTAATGGAAGACAGCAGACATCTACTTTAGTATTTCAAAGTCTGTATTATTGTTTTTTTCCATTTTAACTTCTAACCTGGCTCCATTGCTGAGCAACAAAGGAAACACGTTGAAGACAAACAGCAGTTCTGAAGTACAAAAACAACGGATCGGGACCTTCTCCTTTCAGTCATACTTGCTTGTATTGATACTGTTTGGCCCCGCCTCTCCTCTACGTGCTACGGAAGCCGTGCAAAAGGTTACGGTTGGTGGTTTTCTTCAGTGAAGAAGGGAGGGGAGGAGATTGGGGGAGGAATCAGCACCTTGAGCAAAAAGAAAAACCCTCACCTGTGGCTTGGAAAAGAGGACACACCCATGTTTTACCTGTGTGCCAAGGAGGGAACAGGTTTTCAGGGTCAGCACCCTTGATGCACCCAGGAGAGATGTGCAGTGCAGAATGTCAACACTCCAAGTTTGGATTCAGGAGTTTGGGTGGCAACACAAGGCAAGGAGCAGTGCATATTGGGCTATCCGCCTCCTCCCCCCGCCCCCAGCGGGCTCACTTCCATTGGGGAGGATGGCAAATACAGCGGAGACGCTACTGGGATTTTGTTCTGCAAAGATTTTGAAGGAAAGTTTTTAATTCAAGGTGGGGATATGTCTGCAAATGGCTACTCAGCACCGAAATAATAATTTCTCTCTACAAAAATTGTGACAGGGTTTGGGCTAGCATTATATCAGCTCGTTTTAATTCTAGAAGTTGGGGGTCACAATGGCCGAGTTGCAATTTGGCCTTGGTTTGAACCTATCTTTAAATACCTGGCAGTAGTTTTAAGCCTCATTAAACCATGCTCCAAGAAAAATGTAGTTTGTTCTCAAACTACGGTATATTTACTGCAATGGGCTGATGTTCCTGCATGAACAGTTGGCTTGAAAAACCTCCTCAATCCAGTCCTGTTTGCACTTTGCTGTGTGCAGTGAGCGGCCCTAGACGAAAACCACTTAGAAGCTTGGGTGATCAAGCGGTTTATACATAGCTGGAATAAATAAAGATAAAAATAAAATGTGCACCACCACCCAATACCTCAGCTAATTGCGGTGGAGATCAGGAGAGTAGCATGATGAATATTCCCACCCAGAACTGCACACAAATTTCCCTTCTGCATCAGGACAACTCTCTTAAACCTTGCAAATAGGATTTAAATTGAGGCATGTAGGTCAAACAGTAGCGATATTACCACAGAAATACTCGCTTGAGTAGAAACCGGTAACCAGGGGACCAAAATAAATTCTGTATACATCTAGTCCACTAGTACACTTGTTAAGAACCGCTGACCACAGTTTTCTACCTAGGACTAGTAGAAAACTTTATTGGATGCAACCCAAATGAAATTAGTTGTCACTAAATACTGCTGAAAGCAATGAACTTTGAGTGAGAAATGTGTTATCTAACAGCCATTTCTCCCATTATGCTGGGCAGCCATGAGATCCACATGCTGCATCGGGGTAGCCAACATGGCGCCCCCCAGATGTTATTGGACTTCAGCTCCCATGAGCCCCAGCTGCATGGCCAGCGGTCAGGGATGATGGGAGTTTTAGTCAACAATACACGAAGTGCAACAGGCTGAATAATAATAACTATGAACATTTATTGATTATTTCCTAACGGAAAGGTCTAGCCCAGTGTGTGCAACATATGCAGTTCATATATATGGTATATAACTGTAATGGTTCTAGGGGATTGCTCGTGCGTAAGTTGGCGCCACACCTGGCTGAGTTACCTGGGTGAACCCTTTCTGTCCGGACAGCCATCCATCTGTGGCTGTCTCAATCGCTGGCAGAATCCGTCAGTGGGCGTTTCTTGAACTTCTTCCAGCAAAGAAGCTCTTTGACGCCTAGTCTCCTCCTACTCTCTCTGCATGAAAGCCTTCTGCGCAGGGAGGGTGTGGGCAGCGGAGGACCCGTGCTCTCCCCACTGGTCTCCGGCGAGGAGTCATGGAGCCACCTTGCCGATTCCCCCATCTGCCCCCCTTCTCCACTGGTGCTACGCTGATTTCCTTCCCCAGCGGATGAGCTGCCTCTCTCCCTACTGGGACCCTCTCCGGCATCCCTCTGGAGCCTTCCCTCCGCCTCTGGCTCCGATGGCAGTTCCCTGACAATAACCTATGATAATTCATTTCTTCTTTTCTCATTGTTTCTTCTTGTGAGTTCCTGTATAACACAATCCTGAGGCTTTCGTATTGTTTGTAGCTGCACCAGCCAGCTTGTGCCAGCAGCCTACATCAGCTGTGTTGTTCTCGTTACCTTGAGGACTTTTCTGTTTTCACCTAAGGATTGTGTTAAACAGGAACTTCCAAGAAGAAACAATAAGAAAGCCTCAGGACTGTGTTATACAGGAACTCGCAAGAAGAAACAATAAGAAAAGATGTAAGGAAATAAGAGCTGGACCATCAAGAAGGCTGATCGCCGAAGAATTGATGCTTTTGAATTATGGTGCTGGAGGAGACTCTTGAGAGTCCCATGGACTGCAAGAAGATCAAACCGATCCATTCTGAAGGAAATCAGCCCTGAGTGCTCACTGGAAGGACAGATCGTGAAGCTGGGGCTCCAATACTTTGGCCACCTCATGAGAAGAGAAGACTCCCTGGAAAAGACCCTGATGTTGGGAAAGATGGAGGGCACAAGGAGAAGGGGACGACGGAGGACGAGATGGTGGGACAGTGTTCTCGAAGCTACCAGCATGAGTCTGACCAAACTGCGGGAGACAGTGGAAGACAGAAGTGCCTGGCATGCTCTGGTCCATGGGGTCACGAAGAGTCGGACACGACTAAACGACTAAACAGCAACAACATATACCATATATATGAACTGTATATGTTGCACATCCTGGGCTAGACCTTTACCTTAGGAAATAATAAAATGTTCACAGTAATTATTATTCAGCCGGTTGCGCTTTGTGTATCGTAATAACTGTATTTGCGTAGCAAGGTATTGAATTTGTAGTCCAGCAATGTCTGTATCCTTGTTACAAGAAAGGCAGATGAGTCTGTGCAGCTACACTCCTTTTAGTAATGTGAGAAGACTTGGACCACGTGGAGGGAACCCAAGCTGTAGCTCCTGTCCTTGCAATGCCAGTCCTTTGCTGCAATTCTGATGGTACCGCAATGTGACTACTCAGCAGGAGATAGGAGGGGTGTGAACTGTACCATATCCTGCTACCAATGGAAGGATGTGTGTCTTGTTTTGTCCTGATTTTAGTTCAAAAAACCAAGAACTTCCCACCATGCGCTAATTTAGCACACCAGGGAAACGGCTAAGCTAAAAAAATTCTCCTTTATGCGCACCATGAAAGGAGGATTCTCATTTAGATATTTAAAATATTTCTCAAGGAAGCTGACAAAATAAAATAATAGCAATGCAACCATTGAGGAATGAAATATCAGACAAAGCTGTCAGAGTAACAGCGGCAAAGGTGATTTAAGAAAAGTCGTCTTATTCGCCTTTTACTTGGCACTGAAAAAGGAGAGTGGGTGCCAAGAGGACATTTCGAGGAGATGAGAAGGCCTTGTCCCTGCTTGCTACTCACCCAACCTCTGGTGGTGAGGACATCCAAAGTAGGTCTCCAATAATGATGTAATTGGCAGGATCACATGGGAGAAGGTGAGCCCTCCTCCCAGACTGTTTAAGGCAGCCTTAGCAAACCTAATGCCCTCCAGATGTTTTGAATAGCAACTCCTATCAGCCATGCTGGCTAGAGCTAATGGGACTTGTAGTCCAGAACATCTGGGCAGCACCAGGTTGACAAAGGCTGGCTTGGGGCAAATAGGTCAGTTCGAGAACTTTGAATCACACCCAGAAACCAACTGGAAGCCATTTTTATGTGTGGGTCAGTCTTCATTTTCATGTATATAATGGATTTCCGTTAGTCCCGTTGTGTTGCTTTCACTGGAATTTAGCAGGAGCTACACAATCATATAAGTCAGGAGGTGGTGGTAGAACTAGCTAAGATAAAGCCTATCTCCTTGCCAGGTTACTTTTCTCCTGGAGTGCAGGTTTAAAACAAAATAAAACAGGGACATTTTAAAATTGCATCCTTCCAGTGCGGACTGGCGGCATGGCCCAGTTAACCACCTCATTTTTCTGGGTGCTAGTAATGACTAACATTTGGTGGATTGTTCCTATTTTCCCAACAAGGAAAGATGGAGTGTGGAGTGTGGAGTGTATGTAAAAAACTCTCCACAGAGGAAGTTCAGTGAGTCCTCAGATGGTTTGCAGGTTCCAAGAACTGTTGACAGCTCACAAAGCTGTATATAACCCAGTTGGGTGGATTTGCAAAATTAGCAGGTTGTTTTAGGACAGATCACCTGTCACTCTAAATGTACATTTGAGGCTCTTGTTTGCGCATTTGCTAACCCCCCACCGCCGCCCACTGCAACCCGTTCTAGACGTCTGCAGGGATCTGATGAAACAAGCTCAAAGCTCAGGACCCCAATACATTTTATGTCTTACAAGTGCCAAAAGATTTTGGCATGTTTTGCTAAAGCAGAATGAGGCTGCAATCCCATGCACATTTCCTGATAGTAAATCCCAGCTGAGGCAATGGGACTGACCTCTGGGTGAAATGGTTGCTTTCACTCCACACCAGTCTCTGCAGACAAGCAACTCTGTGTAACCAGGTTGTGAATGTTATGTAATTCTTGTCTCAAGTGTCTCAAAAATCTAAACAACCCCCCCCCGCACCCCTGAGCTTGCTACGAGTACAGCAGACATAGGAAAACTCCGGCCCTCCAGATGTTTGGGACTACAATTCCCATCATCCCTAACTAACAGGACCAGTGGTCAGGGATGGTAGGAACTGTAGTCCCAAACATCTGGAGGGCCGAGTTTGCCTATGCCTGGAGTACAGTATGTGCAGAGATGTCAGTAGGTACTTAAAGGGGCCCTACACAAGGTCCAGGGCACAATTTTTTCACATCGCATGGATCCTTGACCAACCATTCTGCTCACAGCATTTGCATATGTTAATATGCCTCTGAGAAATTGAGACGGGCAAGGTCTTTGCTGGGTGCCTCTTCTCGCACCCCTGAAATTCAGACAAGTCCAGAAAACTGCTTTGCTTTGACAAATGCATCCTTGATCAAGAGATTGTGGGAAGCTGCACAATCCCAATTTGTGGTCTGCACATCTCAGGGGGTCCACGTAACCCACCCAGGTGGTCCGTGGCATTATTCACATCATGAAAACCACCATAGAGAGAGAAAACTTTTCAAAAGTAGGGGTCCGTAGCTTGCCTTTTGTAAAGCAGAGGGTTTGCTGTACTTACCTAATTGGGGACCACTGTTCTAGGGACTGAAGTTTGGGAGGGAGGAGGGGATATGTGGCCAGCAGAACACACCCAGTACGACTGGGAACGCAAAAGCGGTGAAGGAGGGTAATGCTGCTCCCAATCCATCCATCCATCCATCCATCCATCCATCCATCCATGCCTCCAGCCCAATCTCTCACTCTCACACTCACACTCACTTCAGTCTTTCCAGCTACCTAGGTAAAGGTAAAGGGACCCCTGACCATTACGACCAGTCATGGCTGACTCTGGGATTGCGGCGCTCATATCACTTTATTGGCCGAGGGAGCCGGTGTACAGCTTCTGGGTCGTGTGACCAGCATGACTAAGCCGCTTCTGGCGAACCAGAGCAGTGCACGGAAACACTGTTTACCTTCCCGCTGGAGTGGTACCTATTTATCTACTTGCACTTTGACGTACTTTCGAACTGCTAGGTTGGCAGGAGCAGGGACCGAGCAACGGGAGCTCACCCCGTCGCGGGAATTCGAACCGCCAACCTTCTGATCGGCAAGTCCTAGGTTCTGTGGTTTAACCCACAGAGCTACCTGCACCCCCTTTCCAATTACCTACCATGCTGCCAATGTTAGTGTTTCACCGACCAAGCCTTGGTTTGGGCATATTTGCATATAGAAGTCCAAGAGACTTCTCCCGCATATGGAAGCCACCAGTTTTATACATCAGAACTCCCACTTGTGTAGAAACTCTAAAAAGAGCTCATTGGGTGTTAGAATCGTTACCGCTTCAGTATGCAAGTAGGCGGTGGTATGACTGTTCCAAAAATATTCTTAGATTGCAGAACTAATTTTCCGTGGGCAGGGACTTCTTACACTGGAAAGGATTTTTTAGAAAACCTAGTCTTCTGGTTAGGAACTCGGAAAGCTATCTTATCCTGACTCAGCTCATCATCTGTGTCAGATCCTGAAAAGTCCAGCATTGTCTCTACTGAACGGAAGCTGTTCTCCAGGGTTTTAGACAGGAGACTTTTCCAGCCCTATCTGGAGATGACAGGCATTAAATCTGGGACCTTGTGGTTGCAATGTGTGTGCTTTCCTCCTCTCCCTAACATGCTTGTTTTCTGTACGCAAGGAGTTTTTGCATGAGAAAGCATTTGCTTGGAACGAAAGCTTCCCGCTGACATGCTAGGTCTATATGCAATCTGAAGTGGCCATCTAGAAAATATTTTATCACCAGTGAGCCGTGGTTATCAGGGTGAAGTGCTACCATCCAGATTCCAGATCATGCGCATCTCACTTACACACTATACACTGAAAGTGCATCATTTCTGCCCGAGAATCCTGGAAACTGTAGCTTGTTAAGGGTGCAGGGGGTTGTGGCTCTGTGATGGGTAAGCTACAGTTCCCAGGATCCTTTAGGTGAAACCTTGTGCTTTCAATGTGCTTTAAATGATGAGAGCCAACATTTAAGCGCTCAAGGGCAGTGGACCATTGTGCTTATTCAGCTGGGCAGGGTCCAAACAGCTGGAAAAACTGGCAAACTGAGACACCTTCCATGCAAAGCTGGTGACGGAGGACCCTGAGAGACCCTCCCGGGCGGATCGAGCCCTTAGTAATTCAAATACAGAAACAACACTTGACAAATAACAAAGGGTGAAATTGCAAACATTGTAAGAGAAACAAATCCATAACTCAACCCAGTACAAATCCTTCCGCAGATCCAGAGTTCTTTTTAAAGAGGCGCATGATATTGTCTTGCAAATTCCACGAAACTCTCAAGCTTGGCCTTAGCTTTCAACCCATGGCCCTTCTTAGCCTTGTGAAACATGGTTTGTAGTCATCCTCCACATTCCATATCAGGACTTACTTATAAAAAAATATTATATTTTGCAGTTTCATCAAAGGTGTATCAGGAGGTTGCCCTAAACATGGGCTTTGAATACTAGGGAAAGGGAGGTGGACGAGAGGCCACTTACTCCTCAGTGGTGCAGTTTGTGGATGTCAGAAGTTATCATTTCTATGAAAGCCTGTGAGAGTTAAGGAAATTGAGAGAACAGAGTCTTTTTTTTTGCTATAGAAAAGCCACCCAAATGCAGAATTGCACCACTTCCTAATCTCCCAGTTACTTTCCTTTATCTTTTGCATATTACGTGCTTGTGTGTGTGTGTGTGTTTGTGTAATAAGCAGAGAATGGTTCACCTATTTTTACATTCTAGTACAGAGAATAGCATTCAGTTTGTAACTATTATATTACAAGGATATTAATTCCATTTATTTGTTTTCCTCCTCTCTACTTCCAATGAACAGGAGCACTGGAAGTGAGTTTAGCAAGGATTTTGCCATCCTTCTCGCTAATTCCACCATCATTACTGGGTAGGACAGTGTACAATAAATGGTGTGTTGTCTGACTTAGTATGCACTCATATTACCTGTCAAGGGAGACCAGTGGCTATTGCTTTGGAGAGAGAGAGAGAGAGACAAATAGGGTTTTCTACAGGTAGACACCAAATATGTTTGTGGGGGTCAGGGTGGACCTGGAAGAGTGTTTAAATACAAGTTACTTAGTTTGTACTGTACATAGCCCTCCTTAGACAAGACCCTTCAGTGGACCCAACACTGTTTGCAGGTTCAAAAACTGCCAAGTTCAATGTCTTGGGCGCAATGTCACCACTTTCCCTCTTAATAAGAAGAGCCTTGCAGCGACGATCAGAAACAATGTTGGGTCTTAGATGCACGTTCCATTTTCGTTGAAAGGTTTCCGTAGCAATCCCCACTGCCCCAAGGGGATCAAACCGAAGCACCCTACGGCCGTAACCGATTGCGATCAGACTTCTGTACTGAAAGCCCTCGAGTTGGGAAAAGTCTCGTGGATGATGCAATGGTGATGTGTCACCGGGAAACTCTGGAGGCCAGCCATTTTGAGGGGCAGCCCCATTTCTTTGCAGCATGTAGGCATGTAGGTGATCCTCTCGCCCCCGTTACGCACCAGGTCAGCGGTCCGTATGTAAAAGGGGGAGCCGTAGGGGGAGCAGGCCGGGCAATGGTTCCGATTGCCTGGCTTGTTAATCTCATGGGGCGGGAAAGAGGAGTTGCCCTGCCCGTCCATGATGCGAGAGTTGCAAGCGTTGCACATGGCATAGTGCGAGTGTGAAGGAAGGTCAGTCTCCTCCTGCTCCTCCTCCTCCTCTTCCTCCTCTTCCTCTTCATCAGTGTCATCTTTCTTGCAGCAATAATACTAAAGCAGGAGGGAAAGAACTGGGGTTAGGTGACACACGCAAAAACAAAAGCGCATTTAAAAATATAAGAATGCTTAGCATGTCTTTAGTATAGTGGCAAGAGGGACGTGGGTGGCGCTGTGGGTTAAACCACTGTGGTTAGGAAGTTCGAATCCCCGCGACGGGGTGAGCTCCCGTTGCTCGTTCCCTGCTCCTTCCAACCTAGCAGTTCGAAAGCAAGTCAAAGTGCAAGTAGATAAATAGGTACCACTCTGGCGGGAAGGTAAACGGCATTTCCGTGGGCTGCTCTGGTTCGCCAGAAGCGGCTTAGTCATGCTGGCCACATGACCTGGAAGCTGTACACCAGCTCCCTTGGCCAATAAAGCGAGATGAGCACCGCAACCCCAGAGTCGGCCACGACTGGACTTAACGATCAGGGGTCCCTTTACCTTTAGTATAGTGGCGGCCACCATAGCCTCTCTGTTGAGCCCATGAGGCTGTTTTGGGCAAACCCTTTCACCGGGCATCCAACGATGCCAGGTGTTATGAGAATTATAAGGTAAGATATAAAATAAATGTTCATAAATGTACCAGGCAAACACATATGTAAATATATAAACCACGAGTCTGAAACAGTACAGGAAAATAGCCCTGAAACCATTTTGACTCTCCCAAATTGACCTCAAATTTTTCTCTAAGGAAATGGGGAAACCTCCCCATTGTCTCTTTGCTCACAAATCCTGTCTTAAGGGCGTATCTGTGTATGAATAGGGTGAGCCTGTGACCTGGATTCAGGAACGGAGTATTTACCATCACAAAAGAATGGCCAGGATGCCCAGGTATTGCAACCAGTGACCATTATCAGGTACCCTGGCAAACAGGATTTCTGCTGTAGACCACCTCCTCTGCTGTTGACTGCCTTCTTCTGTGATGTATGTATGATGTTTCGGAGGGGGGGCGGTCTTGGGCTCCAGGATGGGCAATTTCAAAAGTCTATATAAGAGCTTGCACTCCAAGGTTCTGGGTTCCTCCTTCCTCCTGCATGTGGGGAGTGGGGACCCTGTTGCAACAGTTTGATAAAGATCAGGCTTAAAGGTAAAGGTAAAGGGACCCCTGACCATTAGGTCCAGTCATGGCCGACTCTGGGGTTGCGGTGCTCATCTCGCTTTACTGGCCGAGGGAGCCGGCGTACAGCTTCCGGGTCATGTGGCCAGCATGACTAAGCCGCTTCTGGCAAACCAGAGCAGTGCCTGGAAACGCTGTTTACCTTCCTGCCGGAGTGGTACCTATTTATCTACTTGCACTTGATGTGCTTTCGAACTGCTAGGTTGGCAGGAGCAGGGACCGAGCAACGGGAGCTCACCCCGTTGCAGGGATTCGAACCGCCGACCTTCTGATCGGCAAGTCCTAGGCTCTGTGGTTTAACCCACAGCGCCACCCGTGTCCCTGCTAAGATCAGGCTTACTAGCTGCTTTGTTTCTCAATATTCTCTGGTTGGCCTCTGTTATTTTCTCCTAATGATAGAGAACCTACATAAGGACTCTATACGGGCTCTTGGGTATTAAGGGAATTAAGAGGTGTTTTTCTTATAACACCAGGCATGGGAAATTAAAACCCTTTCTTGGGCACAGAAGTTTGGCCAGTTGCCAGGCACCTTCCCACTGAGATGCCGCTGGGGGCTCAGAGTGTGGTGGAGAGGGCAGTAGGAGAGATCAATGCACAGAGGCTTAAGACAACTGCAGGCTGTGAGCTCTGTGGGTCTAGAATACTGCCAGAAGAGGTTTTGAGAGGGGTCTGTGAACGTGAGTTCGTGGGAGGGAAGGAAGGAAGGAAATATGCGTTGCACATGTGGCGTTTCTGCGTTTGAGGGCAAAGATTCACCATGCAGGATGAAATGGCAGGCCTTGATTTGAGCATACCGAGGTTCCTTC
This sequence comes from Podarcis cretensis, assembly GCF_951804945.1. NCBI lineage: Eukaryota > Metazoa > Chordata > Lepidosauria > Squamata > Lacertidae > Podarcis > Podarcis cretensis. Next base: position 95,552,926 of record NC_137175.1, read on the forward strand.
CATTCCGAATGGGAGAGGCGAAAGGTCCTCTGAATAAGTTTATGCACGAAAATCAATGGCAACCTTTATAGGTCTAAATGTTCTATATGTTAATTATGCATGTTTACAGAAGATGCCAATTAATATATAATGCCTTTTGACTTCTGCAAAGAGATTTGGAGAAACATTCTGGACTGAATGAAGCAGTAGTTTATAGTGTTGCATAGTTTGGTAGTGTTGTGTATTATTATTAAGATGACAGTCTTGCAAAGACCTGCATTGTCAACAATGTTTTTCTTGTAATTAAAAAAAAATACATAAAACAAAAATAGAGACAGATAGCTATCTACCAGAGATAAGTACCATAAAATACTTTTTTTTATTCTAATTTATTTTGGTTTGCTTTAAGTTGTTCCGCTGGAGGAAATTTTTCTTTCTTATTCACTTCATATTGTGTTACATTACTTAATTCCTTCCTCTGATTTTTGCCCCTCCCACATCTGGCTTCCACCCCACCCATAATTGGAACGAGGTTCTTTGGCCTTAGCACAATTCTGTCTCCGTGCAGAGAAATTGTCTGACCAGCCGTGATGGTGGCTGAGAGTGTGAATTGCAACCAGGGAAGGCCCTTATTCAACTGTCATCTCACCCACGTGCCCTTTGCTCAAGATGCTTTCTCTGAACCTTTTGTTGTTGTTGTTTAGTCGTTTAGTCGTGTCCGACTCTTCGTGACCCCATGGACCAGAGAACGCCAGACACTCCTGTCCTCCACTGCCCCCCGCAGCTTGGTCAGACTCATGCTGGTAACCTCGAAAACACTATCCAACCATCTCGTCCTCTGTCGCCCCCTTCTCCTTGTGCCCTCCATCTTTCCCAACATCAGGGTCTTCTCCAGGGAGTCTTCTCTTCTCATGAGGTGGCCAAAGTACTGGAGCCTCAGCTTCACAATCTGTCCTTCCAGTGAGCACTCAGGGCTGATTTCCTTAAGAATGGATACGTTTGATCTTCTTGCGGTCCATGGGACTCTCAAGAGTCTCCTCCAGCACCATAATTCAAAAGCATCAATTCTTCGGCGATCAGCCTTCTTTATGGTCCAGCTCTCACTTCCATACATCACTACTGGGAAAACCATAGCTTTAACTATACGGACCTTTGTTGGCAAGGTGATGTCTCTACTTCTCAAGATGCTGTCTAGGCCTGTCATTGCCCTTCTCCCAAGAAGCAGGCGTCTTTTAATTTCGTGGCTGCTGTCACCATCTGCAGTGATCATGGAGCCCAAGAAAGTAAAATCTCTCACTGCCTCCATTTCTTCCCCTTCTATTTGCCAGGAGGTGATGGGACCAGTAGCCACCTGTAATATAGGGATAATACTGACCTACTTTACAGGACTCCTGCAAAAATTGCTAACGGAACAATCCTATGTGTGTTGACTCGGAAACGACTATTTTCAGTGGTGTTTACTCACAGGATTGCAACCTGAACTAATAGATTTTAAATACTGCAGTAGAGGTGTTTAAAATGTGAAGCTTTCTTTGGATGCAGAAGCAAAACAACCCATAAAAGCATAGATTCTTACCTGTAGCCTACAATAGCACAGAACAGCAATGATGCACAGTAAGATCACTGTCGCTAGTATTCCTCCAGTGATTACAACAGTTCCTGCTGTCATCCGACCGATTCTCCATCAAACTCTAGAAGAGCAACAAAGATAACTAGTAAAAATTCAGAATCCCTATAGCAAGGGGAGCCAGAAGGTAAGATTGAGGTGTACAACTAGTAGATCTCTGGGTGGTTTGCCGTAGATCTAAAATTCTTCAGCAACAATAAGAAAGTGGCTTTCCCCTCCAAGACTGCTGAAATAAAGAAAGCTTAGGGTAACCAGGAGTGGACTCCTCACTTCAAAATGTGCTCAGAGACATCCTCAGAAGTTACTTGTCATGCTGGCTGTGTTCTGCCTCCCCTATTGGAGACCATATGCCTCTGAATTGTGGGAAATTGCAGTCAAATATAACTAGAAAGGTTAGTGCTACTTAATGCATGAAGGGGTTAAGATCATAGAACTGTATTCCTAGACTCAGCTAGTTCACATTCCTCACCTGGAAGGAAGTTATGTTTCCTCCTTGGTTCGAAAAAGAAGTAAAAACTGGGCAGGGGGGACCACAATCATTCAAAGTAATTCAAATTACAAACACAATCATTTTGCTTTTATATCACATTCTCAATAATTTTCCAAGTACCACCCTCTGCTTCCCTCCCCCCTGACTTCCCCTCACCCATGTGAGATCTTATTGGCATTTGTATTATGGTTTCTTGTTGTGTTAGCAGTTATTTATGCTTAATAGTCATAACCTTTATAATATCATCTTGTATAAAATCTGTATTTAGACTCATCTTGTGAGTCTTTTCTTTTACGTTTATGTTAAACTTAATTTCCATGTCCATCTTTTTTCATATATATCTCTACACACTCCCACTCTCTCTTAATTTTTTGCTTGGGGCAGCCCCTAATTGATGCCGTTAATTTTGCCATCTCCATAAATTCACCGATCTTAATTCTCCATTCTAATAATTCTGGTATTTTTTTCTGTTTTCCTTTTTTTTTTTTTTGCCACTAGTAATCTAGCCGCTGCTGTCACGTAGAGGTATATATTATTTTTATCTTTGGGGATATCGTTGGTTATCAAGCCTATCAGATATGCTTCTGGTTTTTTGAGAATTGTGCTTTTAAATATTCTTTTCAACTCTTCATGTATCTTGGTCCAAAATTGTTTAATCACCTTACACCCCCACCACATATGGTGCATTGTTCCCACTTCCACTTTACATCTCCAACAAAGGTTTGAATATTTTTTATAGATCTTTGCCAATTTGACTGGGATGAGGTACCAACAATAACACATTTTCATTATATTTTCTCTTATCAAATAACAAGCTGTGAAATTTATGTCGACACTCCATAATTTCCCCCACCTATCTAAATGTAATGTCTTGCCCAGATCTTGTGACCACTTTATCGCTGATTCTTTTATTACTTCATCTTTCAATTCCCACTCAAGGAGTAGATTGTACGTTTTTGATATAATTTTTTTATTTGACTGCAATAGTTCGCTTTACAGTTAGGAATTTAGTTTGTTCTTTTTCACTAAGTGAACTCACCAAGGGAGGACATGCCTGAGCTTGCTCACTACAAGCTCAGACTGTGCTTGGCGCTATTTCACTATCTTGTCTGCAGGGAATTAGATGACATTGACTGTTTAATGAGCATTCATTCTGATCTGTTTGTGGACAGGTTAAATGATGTTGCTTCCAGTGTCCTTTCACACTTCCCTGTGCATTTCCCCATCACTTTCCCTCAGGGGATGTGGATCTGTTGTGCAAGACATCCCGGTCAACTACAGTTGTGCAACCAAAATTTGCAGACATGTGACTGAATCCCACTCGAAAACAGAAACATTATGGAAGCACCCTGCGTCTCCTTTACTCCTTTACTCCTCCTTCGTTGGCCTTGGGATGCTACTAAAAAAGCCAAAGTAGATCAGGCTGAATATTGTCTCCCTGCTTATTTAACTTATATGCAGAATTCATCATGCAAAAGGCTGGGCTGGATGAATCCCTAGCCGGAATTAAGATTGCCGGAAGAAATATCAACAACCTCAGATATGCAGATGACACAACCTTGATGGCAGAAAGTGAGGAGGAATTAAAGAACCTTTTAATGAGGGTGAAAGAGGAGAGCGCAAAATATGGTCTGAAGCTCAACATCAAAAAAAACGAAGATCATGGTCACTGGTCCCATCACCTCCTGGCAAATAGAAGGGGAAGAAATGGAGGCAGTGAGAGATTTTACTTTCTTGGGCTCCATGATCACTGCAGATGGTGACAGCAGTCACGGAATTAAAAGATGCCTGCTTCTTGGGAGAAAAGCAATGACAAACCTAGACAGCATCCTAAAAAGCAGAGACATCACCTTGCCAACAAAGGTCCGTATAGTTAAAGCTATGGTTTTCCCAGTAGTGATGTATGGAAGTGAGAGCTGGACCATAAAGAAGGCTGATCGTCAAAGAATTGATGCTTTTGAATTATGGTGCTGGAGGAGACTCTTGAGAGTCCCATGGACTGCAAGAAGATCAAACCTCTCCATTCTGAAGGAAATCTGCCCTGAGTGCTCACTGGAAGGACAGATCCTGAAGCTGAGACTCCAATACTTTGGCCACCTCATGAGAAGAGAAGACTCCCTGGAAAAGACCCTGATGTTGGGAAAGATCACAAGGAGAAGGGGACGACAGAGGACGAGATGGTTGGATAGTGTTATTGAAGCTACCAGTATGAGTTTGACCAAACTGCGTGAGGCAGTGGAAGACAGGAGTGCCTGGCGTGCTCTGGTCCAGGGGGTCACGAAGAGGCGGACACGACTAAACAACTAAACAACAACAAAAGATCAGACAAGCATGAAATCTTCCCACTCTTGCCCTGATGTCTCCAAGTATTGCTGCTGTTCTCTACTGTTATTGTCTTATGTTGTTACTTATTTTAAAAATGGCTTTTTAAAATTACATTTAAATAGGATTTTAGAAAGGTAGTGGGCTGAACCAGTTTAGTCAGTTGATTAATCTATTGAAGCTTCACTGATGAACCAAGTTTTAACCAGCGAGAGCCACATTTAATCTGTGGGATCAAGAGTTAAAGATATTATTAGTCTGTCTAGTGTGGTAGCGGTTCTGCGGTGCTGCTGGAATTGGGAATTTGAAAGGAAACATTAAAGATGACTTTTAGCTCTCATGACGTTGAGGATCAGATTCAAACACCCCCATTCTAGCAGCTAGTCTGTTATTCCATTGAGTTGCGGGTTGTGTAATGCCTTTATTCCTAATTAAAAGAACAGCTGAGGCACAGCACATCAGTCTCATTAAAAGCCAAAGCAAATGAAAGTTTGTATTGATTCCTCAATCAATCTGTTGCAAAACAAACTAAACATCTCGCAGTATTTGATTTTTCTCTGCAAGAGCTCTGGATCTGGGGCTTGCTTCCTGGAATGGTCAGTCCCTTATCTTCTAGATGCTCCAGGGACAAATCCAAAAAGTCTTGAAATGGCAAGATAAAGATTCTCCAAAACTAACTAAATACAGATTTTATACTACTGCCTTGGTAGCATGTGGCTTTCAACAGACTATGTCAGGGGTTGTTCTCAATGTTGGGTTGCATCTAGAGATCTCAAACATTGCTCTTCCATTGGAAAACAGCAGGCATATGGCTTTTTCCAATAAAGAGTAATTTCTTGGGAGGAGAACAGAGCACACATTTTTGAACTTTTTTTTTTTAAGGGAAGGGATGTGGGTGGCGCTGTAGGGATGTGGGTGGTGCAGTGGGTTAAACCACAGAGCCTAGGACTTGCCGATCAGAAGGTCGATGGTTTGAATCCCCACGACGGGGTGAGCTCCCATTGCTCAGTCCCAGCTCCTGCCAACCTAGCAGTTCGAAAGCACATAAAAGTGCAAGTAGATAAATAGGTACCACTCTGTGGGAAAGGTAAACGGCGTTTTTGTGCGCTGCTCTGGTTCGCCAGAAGCGGCTTAGTCATGCTGGCCACATGACCCGGAAGCTGTACGCCGACTCCCTCGGCCAGTAAAACGAGATGAGCGCCGCAACCCCAGAGTCGGCCACGACAGGACCTAATGGTCAGGGGTCCCTTTACCTTTACCTAATTGCCTCATCCAGTTTTGAACTATGAGCCTTCATGCCACACAACAGAAACGGGGATAAAATGCTTATCGTTCATAAATAACTTGAAAGTTTTATGATTATTTTAAAACGCTATTTCCTGCCATTGCACCAAATTGGCAGCAGCCCAGGTGCTCTCCAGGTGACTTTGCCTTCAATGCCTCATTGAAGAATAGTCAGAGGATCACTTTCTCAGAGAGAGGAATGAGGCATCCATGCCTCTGTTACCTTTTCAGGTGCACAAGGAGGAACGCAGGAGGAAGAGGGCATCGTGTGGCTATTCCCTCCCCCCCACAGGTGGAATAAATGAAGACAACGGACACAGAGTTTTAGGTTAATGGGCGAAAATGGCCACAACTTTATTGATTACAGGAAAGAAGGGTATTGGCTTTAGGCATTGGCCCTAACCGACTATCCGGTCTGACCGGGAAGGGTTAAACACCAACAGGGGGAGCCACCCGAGATGCATATCCCTAGGCGCTCCCCGAGGGGTTACCGCTCGGGGGCGCGCTTTAGGCCCTAGCCTCCGTAGGTTTCGGACGAGGCGTCGCCCCTCGGAGTCCTTTAACGAACTACCCTTCAAGCATTGGGGGAGGTGATGGCGTTCCTCCCCCCCAACCTCATCTGCATGATAATACCCCGGCCAATGCCTACCGCCAAACCGAGGGAGTTGTGACGATTTGCTACGAGGTAGGCGAAAAAACCAAGTGGCTCACAAAACCAGCCAATTAGCCAAATGGAAAAACTCCTACCAGGCCCCTTGCGGCGACCAGCCGAAGCCCATAGCAAGGTCAGTGGCAAAACCTAAAGGGCGGGTGGGTGGGAAACTGCGTCGTCTCCAGGGAAGAAAGGGGGCGAGCCAGGGGCTGCCCTGACCTTAAGTGGCCCTACGAAGGCCCGCCCCTGCCGCCAGCCAATTGGCTGGCGCCACAGGGTATGCTAATTGGGTGAATCCCTGTCTCCCGCGAGGCTGACGCCAGCCTCGCGAGAGTGAGTGTGGGCAGGGTCGTGATCCCACAACCCCCCCCTCCTCCTGAAGATCGGAAGGGGCATTAGCAGGGAGCAGTGCAGTGGGGCATATTGAACATTTCAACTTCCAAAAATGAGGGGTACCTGAAAGTTGCAACATGACTTGAGAATTCAAAAGATATCACTTCCGGTTGAGCCCGAACCCAGCGCAAGCGGGGATTTCTTCGTCAGGAGAATCCCGAGCTTTCCGAAGGGAAAAGGGGGTGCTACAGGGCGCGGTAGCCCCCAAAAATACTCGCTGGTGGATGTCCAGGAGTTCTGGTTCCCGCGGATGCCGAAACGCTGACCGTCCGGCCGTCAGGTAACTCCTTTTGGAGCGAAGAGAACGGCGGGCAGGGAAGCGGGCTGAAGGGAAGCCATTGCTACCTTCAGAAAGCGAAGCCCCGAGCTTGCAGGGAAAGTGCTCAATTCTCAAAACAAAAGAAATTCGGATCTTAATTGATTAATCGAAAGGACTAATTTGGCCACGGAAGGATTCGGAGTAAAAAAGGAAATTTTACGGAGGTCAGCCGTCCTCTGAAATCAGCTTTGACGCAGAACTGTAAGCAGAGCTGGAAACGGAAAGTAAGTTGCCGCTAGCGGCTTTGATCTCTCCCTCCCTGCGGAATCTCTTTAAACTTCTCTAAAACAGTGCTGCAATAAAGTTAAAAGGGGGAGGGGGAGAAATTCTGAACTGGAAAGTCCTCGAAGATACTAATATAGAGTTGGGAAGTCTGTGCTTAACGTACTTTTCTACTTTTGAAGTATCTGCGTAACAAAGCTCCAGACTCCATTGTTACTATTTTTAGCCGAAGTTTCTGCGGAGGAACTGAAAGAATCGAAAGTGATATATTGAGTGCAACTCTGGCTGGATTGCTTTTATTGTTCTTTTCGCTTTTGAAGAAGGCTGGCAAGCAGGTAGTTTATGACAGATTATTATTATTTTTATTATTTGGAAAAGGGACATTTAAAACCTCAAGATAAGAACGTTTAAAAATTTTGGCGGCTATAAATGTATATTTGGGATTGAAGCCCCTGTGGTCAACAGGGGAACTACAAATTGTTTTTCTTTTTTATTTGGATATATTAGCGGTGGTATTTGATGTGAGATATATAGACTGAAATCTTTTCACCAAAATTTTGTGGAAGCTCTGCTCCTATTTTTATTTGAAAACCTCTGGACCGAAACTGGTGAGAATTCCTAGGGACAATTGGATTACATAGACTGCAGTTGTTTTTCAAAAGGATTATTTTTATTTTTTATTTTTGTTGTTCCTGCCCTGAACTATTTGGAGACTTGGTTTTTGCTAATCTCTGTTACTGGAGTAGCCTAATTGGTGGCAGAAGACGACTAAGGATTAGCCTAATTGGTGGCAGAAGATGACCAAGGATTAGCCTAATTGGTGGCAAGAAGATAAATAATTTGTTTTACTTTCTCCCTGGTGCTACCCCCTGGTGGAGACCAATTTTGAAATAACTTTTCTCTGGAGCCATTTCCTGTTGGAGTTTAATTTGGATTAAATTTTTTAAAAGATATCTACCCACTTCTAGCTGATTGGTGACTCTGCGTCTCTGGACTGCCCTTTTGGACTGGGGGATTTTGTCATTTGTTATTTGTTATCTGTTATTACTAAAAGGTTGATTGTGATATTAGATATTTGTACTTGTAAGATAAATAAATTGGAAAATGAGGAAAACAGGGGAGGGCACACCAGCAGATAGGAAAGGGTCAAAACAAGAGTCAGATTTTAAAGCGGAAATTTTGAAAATGTTTGCAGAGATCAAGCAAAGTGAAAAGAATTTAGAGACTAAATTAGAACAGGTGGATAGTAGAATCGGTAAAATGGATAAGAAAATTGATGAAACAGTAAATGAACTTAAAGGTCAAATTAAAGAAGTATCAAAAAGAACACAAAAGCTAGAGGAAGGGTGGAAGAAAACTAAAAATGAAATGAAGGAAATGAAAAAAGAGGAAGACAAAATGAAAACAGGAATGTTAGAGATGAATAAAACTCAGGAGGAGGTTCTGGATGCAATTGTGATGAATGAACTGAGACAGAGGGAAACCAACCTGAGGCTGAGAGTTATACCAGAGACACAGGGGGAGAATATCAAGGAGATATTGATTAAAGAGCTGGCGCAATGGTTAGAGATGGAACCAGACGAGGTTGCAAAAACAGTTCAAAGTGCATTCAGAATGAGAGTGAAATCAGTCAAAACACGAAAATTCCCTGGAGATTGTTTAATAACATTCAGAGACAGGGACATGAGGAATTTGATATTACAGAAGAACAGAGAAAAAAGATTAAACATTGATGGGAGTTACATTATTGTCTTTAAAGACATACCAATAAGACTACTGAAACGAAGAGATCCCTATAAATCATTTGCTCAAATTCTTAAGAGAAACAACATTGAATTTAGATGGGAGTTTCCCGAAGGAATTTCTTTCTTTTATAAAACCAAGAAACATCGATTGACAAGTCCGGAGGAGACAAGTAAGTTCCTGAGGAAATACAAGGAACTAAGAATAGAAGAAGAGGAGGAAAGAGGAGCTGTCGGAGGAGTAGCCATGGGAGGAGCAGAACCAAAGGACACCGGTGATGAGAACGGGGAAAAGTCGGAAGAAGAAGAAGAAGTAGAGGAATAAGAAGAAGAAGAGGAAGAAGAGAAATAAATATTTAAAAATATATATTTAATTTGGAGCTACAATGGCATTAAAAATTGTGAATTGGAACATTAATGGGATGAATGATAGGAACAAAAGGAATAAAATTGAACAATGTTTAAAAAAGAAGAATTTGGATATAATCTGTTTGCAAGAAACACATGTGGCAAGAAAACACAGGAAAATTTTGATCAACAAAAGATTAGGAAATGAATTCATATCTTCCGACAAAACTAAGAAGAGAGGGGTTGTAATATATGTAAAGAACAAAATTGAGGCTCAACAACTCTTTAAAGACGAAGAAGGAAGAATTATTGCAGTCCAGATCAAATGGCAAGGGGAAAAAATAATAATTGTCGGGATCTACACACCTAATGGAAATAAAGCAGACTTTTTCAAGAATTTGGAGGAAAAACTGTTCGATTATGTAGACCAAAAGATCATTATAATGGGGGATTTCAACGGTGTGGTGTCAATGGAGATGGATAGACTAAGAGCGGCTGGGCTCAGCAAGGAAGGAAAATTACCAAAGACGTTTTTTACAATGGTAAAAAACTGTAATTTGATTGATATCTGGAGATTGAGACACCCACTTGAAAAACAATTTACATTTTATTCGGACCCGAACCAATCAATGTCGAGAATAGACCAAACATGGGTCTCAAATGAATTAACCCCAAGAATCAGACAAATAGAAATCCAACCGAGAACAATTTCAGACCATAGCCCAATAGAATTGGAGTTACAAGGATATGAAGAAAGAACTTTTAGATGGAGAATGAATGATTACCTCCTGGATGATCAAAAAATTGTGGAAAAAGCACAGAAGAATTTGATGGATTATTTTGTAAACAATTCCAATAAAGGTATTAAAATGAGCACAGTTTGGGACGCCAGCAAAGCGGTTATGAGAGGATTTTTTATTCAACAAAATGCAATTAAGAATAAAAATAGAGAAAAAGGGAAGAAGGAAATTCTAAGACAATTAATGGACAATGAGCAGAAATTAGTTAAGAGGCCGAATAATGTGAAAGTCAAGCAGAATATAAAGGCCTTACAAGCTCAGTTTGCGATGATAATTAACAGAGAAGTGGAATGGAATATAAAAAAAATGAGACAAAGGAATTTCGAATCGGCTAATAAATCAGGAAAATTGCTGGCATGGCAGATCAAAAAGAGGAAGGAACAGAATACTATTAATAAAATCATCGTGGAGGGACAAGAGATAGACAACCCAAAAGGCATCAGAAAAGGATTTACGGATTTCTACAGACATCTGTATAAAAGAACAGAAAAGAACAACATGAGGAAGATAGAAAGATATTTGAAAGAAAAAAAGGTGCAGAAGATCCCGACAGAAAAAAAAGAAAGGCTGAATGCCCCAATAGAAATTAGTGAAATAAAAGAAGTTATAAAAAAGCTTAAAAGAGGGAAGGCCCCGGGGCCAGATGGATTTACAGCACGTTATTACAAAGAAATGAAACACGTCATGTCAGTACCTTTGAAAGAAGTTATGGACAATATTCTTAAGAAGAAAGAAATCCCTGAAACATGGAAAGAAGCGTTTATTACTTTTATTCCAAAACAAGATTCGGATTTGACACAAGTTAAAAACTACAGGCCAATATCATTGTTAAATACAGACTATAAAATTTTTGCGAATATTTTGGCGAGGAGAATTAAAACAATATTACAAGACGTTATTCATAAAGATCAAGCAGGTTTCTTGCCTGGCAGACAGATGAAAGATAATATAAGGAATATAATTAATATTTTGGAATATTTGACTGCCAGGAATGAGAAACAAGCAATGTTAATATTTGTGGACGCAGAAAAGGCCTTTGACAATATATCATGGGACTTTATGTTAAGAAATCTGGAATTTATGGAGGTGGGGAAGGAATTTTTTAATGGAATAAAAGCAATTTATACCGAACAAAGAGCTAAGTTAATAGTAAACAATGTGATTACGGAAGAAATAGGGATAAGCAAAGGTACGCGGCAGGGGTGTCCACTTTCGCCACTGTTATTCATCATGGTCCTAGAAGTCTTTCTAAATACTATAAGAGAAAATAAAGAAATAAAAGGGGTAGAATTAGGCCGGAATGAGTACAAGGTTAAAGCCTTTGCCAATGATCTGGTTTTAACGGTGGAAGAACCTCTAGAGAGTACTAAAAATATTCTGGAAGAGGTGGAGAGATTTGGTCAAGTAGCAGGTTTTAAACTAAATAAGAGAAAGACTAAAATAATTGCTAAGAATATGGACCAAGAAACGATAGAGACAATGCAACAGCAAATAGGAATAGAAATAGTGAAGAAGGTGAAATATCTTGGTATATGGTTAACTCCAAAGAACATTGATTTATATCAGAATAATTATATACCAGTGTGGAACGGAATAAAGAAAGATCTGGAGGTGTGGGGACGAATGAAACTATTGATGTGGGGAAGGATTTCAACGATAAAGATGAGCGTTCTGCCAAAATTATTGTTTTTGTTCCAAACAATTCCAGTAATCAGAGGGACGGCTATTTTTAAGGAATGGCAAAGATCAATTTCAAGGTATATTTGGCAGGGTAAGAAGCCAAGAATTCAATTTAAATTACTAACAGACGCGAAAGAAAGAGGAGGCTTCGCCCTGCCAGACCTGAAATTATATTATGAAGCAGCATGTCTCTGCTGGTTAAAGGAATGGATAAAATTAGACAATATAGAGTTGTTAGACTTAGAAGGATTTGATAATAGATTTGGGTGGCACGCATATTTATGGTCTGGAAAGAAGAAAGGTCATATAGGCTTTGAGAACCACATTTTCCGAAGATCGTTGAAAGAAGTGTGGGATAGGTATAAAAACCTACTCGAGCCAAAAACTCCTCACTGGTTGTCCCCACTGGAGGTTATGAGTGTTAAAAAAATCAATATGAGGAAAAATTGGATTACATATGGAGAGTTAATCGTTAAAGAAGGGGGGAGATGGAAAATGAAACCTTATGAAGAGGTAAAAGAGCATGTATATGACTGGTTGCATTATTTACAAACAAATGAAATGTTTAAGAAGGATTTTAAGGAATATGGATATGCGGAGAAAGAGTCAAAATTTCAAATGGAGATAATAAACAATGAATTTAAGATATTATCTAAAATGTACAAAATCCTGCTAGAATGGCACACGAAAGATTAGGAAATTAGATCGGTTATGATAAAATGGGCCAAAGATTTTGGATATAATATACAAATGGATGATTGGATTAAATTATGGAATGAAAATATGAAATTTACTGCATGTACAGCATTAAAAGAGAATATAATGAAAATGATGTATAGATGGTACATTACACCGGTGAAACTTGCAAAAATGTATAAAACATGTAAAAAATGTTGGAAATGTAAAGAAAAGGATGGCACTTTTTACCATATGTGGTGGGAATGTAAAAAAGTGAAGAGCTTCTGGGAGTTGGTTTATAATGAACTGAAAAAAATGTTGAAATATACATTTGTTAAGAAACCAGAGGCTTTTCTTTTAGGAATTATAAGAAATGAAATAAATAGAAAGGATTGTAAACTTTTCCAATATGCAGTAACAGCGGCGAGAATATTACTGGCCCAGAACTGGAAACAAGAACAAGTACCAACAATAGAGGAGTGGAGAGCAAAGTTGATGGACTATGCAGAACTGGACAAATTGACAGGGAAGATCAGATATCTACGAGATCAAAAGTTTATCGAGGACTGGAGAAAGTTGGTGGACTATTGGGAAGACATAAGTAATAGAGAAATAACGTTAGTGGCATTTAAAGAAGCTCTGTAAAAGTCAAAGTGATATCACAAAAAAGAAAAACAGTTTTTAAAAGGTTATTTGAAAGGCAATAGTGAAGTTAAGAACTGTGTAACTAAAAATCAAATTCAGATGATTGTCAGAGAGGCTGAGGGAAGTCCAAAATTGGAAAATTTGTTAAAGCTGAAAATGTGATATGTTATATATTTTTATTGTGGAAATTAATAAAAAATATTTAAAAAAAAAAAGAGAATTCAAAAGATATTTTGGTTAAATTAACGTAATTTGGTTTTGCTTAGTAAGTCGCATCTGTGTAAAATTGCATATTAAATATCAAATGTGATTGCAGTTATAGATTCATATTCTTATTTAGTTTGGCATTTTCAGAAGGTAAAATTAACATTCTTGGGTTTCCCAAAAGTTTTTGTGTGTGCTTCTTCATCAAACCTAAACCTACTGAGCTAAACATTGTCCAGTCACACAAAAAATCAACAGCAGATTTGCATTCCTCACGCCCAAGAGCATATTTTTAAGACTGAAGAAATTTGCAAAGATTACGTTTCAGCCCCTCAAATGACACGCCCTAGACTGTGGCCGTGTTGGCTGGCTATGAGCCAGTCAGTCAAGGCAGGCAGGTGGCTGGCCGGCCCTGTGAGAGGTGGATGAGGGAGATCACATTCCTACCTGCCCTCCTGATCATTCAGCATCATTTCCTCAGCATCATTCGCAGGGAGGGCTGGTTCTGCCAGCCTGAAACAGTGCATAGCTGTCAAGTGTCTCTTATTTGGCGGGACAGTCCCTTATCCCAGCGCCATGTCCTGCTGCTGTCCCTTATTGATGATGTCCCTTAAATAAGCTACTGAAGGTAATGCAGTCTGATTGGACAGTCTTGAGGGGCAAAGCCAACTGAGGCAAAGGGGCCCAAGACCATGCCACATTTGAACCTGAGTATCCAAGGTGTTTCATGTGAGAAATGGCGGTGAGTGTGTTTAATTTGAAGATATGCAAATGGATATGGATTGCATTGCCAGTGGGGCAGTGTCAGAAGGAGACATTTGCTCTTGCCAGTGGGCTAATGGAGTCCCATCAACCCTGATCAGAATGGTCAATGGTCAGGGATGATGGATGCTGTAGTCCAAAACACCTGGATGGCATCCCATTGGCTGCCCCTAAAACAATGTTGGCAATTGGCAAAGAGATTGGGGTGTATAAAAGGGATTAGCATACATCCAGAGTTCTTGTGCTTCTCAGTCAGAAGATGAGGACAAGAAATCCCCTTTCAGTGAGGTTAAGGGTTGCTTCCTCTGCTTGAAAAGAGGACACACTCATTCTGCAGCTGCGTGTAGAATGGAACATGAAGAACATTGCAGTTTTGGGGTAGAAGAAGAAGAGTTTGGATTTGATATCCTGCTTTATCACTACTTGAAGGAGTCTCAAAGCAGCTAACATTCTCCTTTCCCTTCCCCCCCCACAACAAACACTCTGTGAGGTGAGTGGAGCTGAGAGACTTCAGAGTAGTGTGACTGGCCCAAGGTCACCCAGCAGCTGCATGTGGAGGAGCGGAGACGCGAACCCAGTTCCCCAGATTACGAGTCTACCGCTCTTAACCACTACACCACACTGGTACACAGAGAACTGGGCTACTTGGCAAGAAGGTTCTATTTAGCAATCTTTTTTTTTTTTAAGCAAATTTTATTATTTATATGCTAACCATCTGATTCAGTTGCCCCAGCCACTCTGGGGCTAGAAGTGGGACCTCCAACAAAATGTTGTGGTGTGGAGTGCTCCTGTTGAATGTTTCAGCCAGCCAGCTATGCCTTATGTCAGAATACTCCATTCCGATCCAAACTCACACACAACCAGCATGGCCATGGAGCATGTTCAGTCCCTTAAAGGATTATTATTATTATTATTATTATTATTATTATTATTATTATTATTATTACTATTATTATGAGAGCCAGTGTGGTGTAGTGGTTAAGAGCGGTGGACTCGTAATCTGGTGAACCAGGTTCGCGTCTCCGCTCCTCCACATGCAGCTGCTGGGTGACCTTGGGCCAGTCACGCTTCTCTGAAGTCTCTCAGCCCCACTCACCTCACAGAGTGTTTGTTCTGGGGGAGGAAGGGAAAGGAGAATGTTAGCCGCTTTGAGACTCCTTCGGGCAGTGATAAAGTGGGATATCAAATCCAAACTCTTCTTCTTCTTTTTCTTCTTCTTCTTCTTGCCCTCTTGGTATTTTTCTCAAAGACTTCTGCAAACCTTTGAGTTCTCCCAAGCTTGCTGATCTCTTGTATATGGATGGTGATGTTTTGGCTACATAAGGACCCAGGACTCAGACAATGAGCTCACTTTGTGTATAGGATGCAGATCGGGTATGATATAGCTACCGGTAGGCCTATCCTCCGTGAAGCCAATCTTCTATAATATATTTTTATTTGTTTTTTTCAATTATTTGTCTGCACATTTATTCCCTGCCATTCTGCCCATCAACAGCTCACAGAGCAGCTCACGGTTGGAATCAACAACTAATACACAACCCAACGGAAAGCAGGATTTGAAATGTTATGGGGTACTTACGTTCAGTGAAGGGTGCGCTGGGCCTGCAAGACAGAACAGAGGCGATAGATAAATTAATCCCATTATTCCATTCTCTGATCTCTTATCAGCAGTGGGAAGCAGCTACGCCACTCTCCAGGACCTAGCTAGATGTTCACCAAATTGTTGTTTGTAATATGGCACCAGTGCGTAGATGGTACCTGACAGAGTAACATGGGGGTAAAGCTCTGCCTGAAGGAACTTGTAGCCTAAAAGCCGGCCATGGGAAAATGGAATACAGAGGAAAGGATGGCTGGTTAAGGTAGCATTTGAGAAGGAAGAGCGCAGATGTGCTATCCTACTGATGTTGAGAGAGAGTTCCAAGCACAGCAGGCAGCAAGGCAGACTGGATGGAATCACCGAATGGAACAAGAGGCCTGCAGTTCATAGGGCTGGAGGAGCTCTGACTTCACTCATTGGCTAAAAACACTGGCAGGCTGACTCATTTCGCAGAAATTGCTTAGAAGGAGACCTGCACATTTTGCTTGATAACTTTATTTCTAAAAGGACTGAATGCTTATTGTTATTACTGTATTTTTCGCTCCATAAGATGCACCTGAACATAAGACACACCTAGTTTTTAGAGGGGGGATACAAGAAAAAAATTATTCTTTAAAGGGAGCGCTGAGCAGAGCCTGTATGCATACCAGGCTCTGCTCAGCACTCCCTTTCACGAGCCGTGTGGAGTGTGTGTGCGGCGCTTGCAGGATTTTCCCCGAGGAGGGAGAGGGAGAGGGAGAGGGAGAGGGAGATGTGAATCACTAAAGCCATCATCTTACGCAGATTGTCAATTGGGCAACTGAGCAATCATTGTAATATATTTGTACAGTGGTGCCTCGCAAGACGAAATTAATCCGTTCCGTGAGGCTCTTCGTATAGCGGTTTTCTCGTCTTGCGAAGCAAGCCCATTGACAGCTTAGCGGATTAGCGCTATTAGCGGTTTAGCGGCTTTTACCGATCAGCTGTTAAGCGGCTTATCAGCGGATCAGCTGATAAGCGGCTTAGCGGCTTAGGAAAAGGGGGGGGGGGAAGGGGAAAAAACCCGCAGGAACTCGCAAGACATTTTCGTCTTGCGAAGCAAGCCCATAGGGAAATTCGTTTTGCGAAGCGCCTCCAAAACAGAAAACCCTTTCGTCTAGCGGGTTTTCAATCTTGCGAGGCGTTCATCTTGCGGGGCACCACTGTAGGTGGTTTTGTATTATATTTGATACAGCTATCAATGTCTGTAATGCAATATAAACATAAATAAATTTTATGCCCTCCCTCCTCAGGGAAAAGCCCCCATGCTGCACGCGGCTCGTGAAAGGGAGCGCTGAGCAGAGACTCCCGCCTGCTTTCGCAACAAAAGACACACACACACATTTCCCCTTACTTTTTAGGAGGGGGAAAAGTGCGTCTTATGGAGTGAAAAATACGGTATTTTAAATGAAAGCTCAAGAATCTGGGGGCCCTGATCAGGGACAGCAGTGAAGGCCTTTGTGGTGCCAAGTGGGTGACCCTGCCTTACAGTGCAAGAGGCATTGAGGTGCAACCCTCCTGCCGCCACAGTCCTCAGATGTCCCAACAACCGCTTTCCTGCTGAATCTTTGGGGTCCTGCTGATCTCAGAGGAAATAACTCTGGTCTGGAAATGAATTTCGACTTAGCACTCCTTTAATGCTGGGGGGTCCCAAACATAGCTGTCAACTTACAGATTTGAAAATAAGGGACCAGCAGCCTTGAAAATAAGGGATCAGCAGCCAAAATAAGGGATTTTCCAAGCACAGGTATGTTCAACTTCTGAGCCCCTCCGAGCCAAAGGCAGAAAGCCCAGCCAGCAGCCAAACGAAGCCTCAAGGAAAACCACGGTCACCTCTCCACTGGGAAGCGCTGAGCAATGGCGAGTCCCTAGGCAACGCAGCTGATTTGATCAGCACAAGGCATGCAAGCTCCACCCCCCAGTCATTTTTAGACTTCTTATTGGGTGAGCAATGCAGCCAAGCAACACAGTTGGAGCCTCCCTCCTCCTTGGCCGGCAGGGAGGGAGGGAGAGGAGCTGCTTCCTTTGAAACCCGGGAAATTTAAGGGACATCATCAATAAGGGACAGCAGCGGGACATGGCACTGGGATAAGGGACTGTCCCTCCAAATAAGGGACGCTTGAAAGCTATGCTCCCAAATGAAAATATGACAGAAAGGGCAGGCAAGCTAAGTACTTACTCTGAAACTATCTCAAATGGCACCTGTCACATGGTCCTGAGAGGTGCAGGCTGCTGTCAAAAGCTCCACATCGTCACATAGAGATCAGTCCATTTCTACAGAGGAGAAAGCAAAGCACAATTAGAAACTTATCATTTCATTTACCACAGAATACAGAAATTAGGTTTACCAAATGGCTGCTTTTCCCCAAGCCCAACTTTGGACAGAAAACATTGCCTCGTGAACGTTTTAAGAATACTGGTATTTTTCCTGATTATTATTTTTTTTTAATGCACATAGTTAAAAAATATATGCATACTAAAACACTTCCACTTGGCAGATTTTCTGTTCCATCATTTGGTTTGGTCGGGACTGAACATGCCTGGAGTTTTACACACATGTAGCCTGCTGCCTTTATATGCAGCAGATGAAGGTGGCCATTTTGCAACATACAATCCAGTGTGTACATTCTTTGCAGTGGGTGCAAATGTGAATCACTAAAGCCATCATCTTACACAGATTGACATTTGGGCATCTGAGCAATCATTGTAATATATTTGTAGGTGGTTTTGTATTATATTTGATATAGCTATCAATATCTGTAATGCAATATAAACACAGTTTTTGTAAAAAAAACAACAACGGATAAACATGTTAAGCTGCACAAAGGAGGTTACATGAATGTAATAGTCCGGGAATCAGTGTATTTTTACATGAGTAGAATGTGTCCTTTTATTTAAAATGCACCTCTGGCTTATTTGTGGGGCCTGCCTGGTGTTTTTACATGAGTAGAATGTGTGCTTTTATTTAAAATGCATCTCTGGGTTATTTGTGGGGCATAGGAATTCATTCATCCCCGCCCCCCCCCAAAAAAAAATCTAGTCTGGCACCCCACAAGGTCTGAGGGACAGTGGAGTGGCCCCCTGCTGAAAAAGTTTGCTGACCTCTGATCTGTAACATCAACCTCCACCACCCCAACCTAGGACTCAGCTATACAGCTGCAAATAAAATGTTGTAAGACAGCATCTTAAAAAGCAGAGACATCAACTTGCCAACAAAGGTCTGTATAGTTAAAGCTATGGTTTTCCCAGTAGTGATGTATGGAAGTGAGAGCTGGATCATAAAGAAGGCTGATCGCCGAAGAATTGATGCTTTTGAATTATGGTGCTGGAGGAGACTCTTGAGAGTCCCATGGACTGCAAGATCAAACCTATCCATTCTGAAGGAAATCAGCCCTGAGTGCTCACTGGAAGGACAGATCCTGAAGCTGAGGCTCCAATACTTTGGCCACCTCATGAGAAGAGAAGACTCTCTGGAAAAGACCCTGATGTTGGGAAAGATGGAGGGCACAAGGAGAAGGGGAAGGCAGAGGACGAGATGGTTGGACAGTGTTCTTGAAGCTATGAACATGAGTTTGACCAAACTGCGGGAGGCAGTGGAAGACAGGAGTGCCTGGCGTGCTCTGGTCCAGGGGGTCACGAAGAGTCGGACACGACTAAACGACCAAACAACAACAACAAAGTGTGGATTATACAAATCTGACACTTGATGGCGATGGTGAGCTGTGACAAATTCAATATATTTTTCAAAACGTTGTTTTAAAAAGTATTTTCACAGCGTTTTTTAAAAATATGTAGCTAAATTCCACCCTAGTTATGTTACGTTGTGAGGGTTTTTTGTGTTTTTTTAAAAAACAATCTTTCCAGTAATCTTGCACGGCTCATGTTCATTTCAATGAGGTTGTGCCCCAGATTCTCAGTTAGAACTAGAAGTACTTTAATTGAAAATCTAGATCTCAACCTCCACTGGGAGGAGCTCCACTGAAATGAATGAGAACCGAGCAGTTCATCCTAACCCTTCTCTAGCAGGAACACCTCACCCACCCCCTTTTTTGATTCTCTTTCTGAAAGACTGCCACCATCCTCTTGGAGTCTGTGCAGGAAAACATCAAGCGACGGTGACTTTAGGGACCTGTTTGGCATACATTTCAGCTACACTGGAATGGGCTGAAGCTAATGGAAGGGGTGAAGGAAGCAAGGAAAGTGCTTACATTTCCAGACTGACTGACACAGTCCCACACAGTGCATGTCAGCTTCATTTATTTCCTAGTACTGCAAAAGTTGGCCCCAGCTGATGTAGTCACATTTAATTAACAATCCTTCCCTCTTGTTGAGTCACACTCGCAAACTGAAGGGCCTGATTTCCTTCCTATCGGACACAATTAAAGTTTCCCTTGCAGTTTATTTATTAACTCGTGAAACGGATTGAGCAGCCCAGATGACAGAAACAGCAAACTGGCCCCTCATCTCCCTAAGGAACAGAATTCTTCATTTCTCACAAGGGATAAAATGCCCAAGTTGGGTGTTCCCATTACAAAGCAAAACAAAACCAGAAACCACACCTGTACATCCCATCTTCAGAAGTGAAAATTATAAACTGTGCATAAACTTCTGCCATGCATTAACAATATGCTAAGCTTGCTGGGTGACGCGGGTGGCGCTGTGGGTTAAACCATAGAGCCTAGGACTTGCCGATCAGAAGGTCGGTGGTTCGAATCCACGGGGTGAGCTCCTGTTGCTCAGTCCCTGCTCCTGCCCACCTAGCAATTCGAAAGCACGTCAAAGTGCAAGTAGATAAATAGGTACTGCTCCGGCGGGAAGGTAAACAGCGTTTCCGTGCGCTACTCTGGTTCGCCAGAAGCAGCTTAGTCATGCTGGCCACATAACCCGGAAGCTGGCTCCCTCAGCCAATAAAGACAGAAGAGCGCCGCAACCCCAGAGTCGGTCACGACTGGACCTAATGGTCAGGGGTCCCTTTACCTTTACCTTTACCTTAAGCTTGCTGGACCATCTAGCTCAGGGGTCAGCAAACTTTTTCAGCAGGGGCCCAGTCCGCTGTTCCTCAGAGCTTGTGGGGGGCTGGACTATATTTTGAAAGAAAATTAATGAACGAATTCCCACGCCCCACAAATCACCCAGAGATGCATTTTAAATAAAAGGACACATTCTTCTTATGTAAAAACACATTGATTCCCAGACCGTCCGCGGGCCAGATTTAGAAGGCAATTGGGCCGGATCCATGACCCCCAATGCTCAGACCGTCCCTGAAAGTGCAGGTTCCACTTAGCAATGGGGACCAATAGAATCTTCAGAACAGCACCCAGAAGGAGAGGAGGGGAGATCGTATTTCCCTCTGTATAAGATGATATTTTTCTCCATAGAAAAAATATACACAGAAAATTGCTTCAGCCGTGACAATTGGGCAGTTGATTTACTTTAGTGGCGAGGTATGTGTGCAATTGTCTGTGGTTGCCATCTCTCCACCCCCCCCCCCAAAAAAGCTCAAAAACTCTGAGCAATTTTCTCCTCAAAATTGTTTGTTGTGGTCCCCCAAAAAAGTAAGATAATTTTGACACATTTCTTCAGTGTGGGGTCTTAAAAACACATTTTTGAGCGTGAGGAATTCAATCTGCTGTGACCGCACAACATTATTTTTGTGACTGCACAACATTTAGCTTTGTAAGTCTACATTTGGCACATAAACTGCTTTTGGAAAACCAAAGAAATTGAATTTTACCTTCTGAAAGGTAAAATATTAATACATTAATATTAATTCAGTGGTACCTCGGGTTACGAACTTAATTTGTTCCGGAGGTCCGTTCTTAACCTGAAACCGTTCTTAACCTGAGGCGGCCTTTCGCTAATGGGGCCTCCCACTGCCACACGATCTCCGTTCTCATCCTGGGGTAAAATTCTCAACCCAAGGTACTACTTATGGGTTAGTGGAGTCTGTAACCTGAAGCGTATTTAACCCAAAGGTACCACTGTAACCTGAGGTACCACTGTATAGTGGTACCTCAGGTTACAGATGATTCAGGTTACATACGCTTCGGGTTACAGACTCCGCTCACCCAGAAATAGTGCTTCAGGTTAAGAAAACTTTGCTTCAGGATGAGAACAGAAATCGTGCTCAGGCAGCATGGCAACAGCAGTAGGACCCATTAGCTAAAGTGGTGCTTCAGGTTAAGAACAGTTTCAGGTTTAGTACGGACCTCCGGAACGAATTAAGTACTTAACCGGAGGTACCACTGTATATAACTGCAAGTACCTGGTAATCATTTTTAACAATTTCTACGCCATTTTACACATGTTTTACTCACCAACCAAGCAAAACTAAATTGGTAATTTATCCAAAATATCTTTTGAATTCCAAAGTCATTTTACAATTTTTTTGCACCCTCATTTGGGGAAATTGGAAGTTGAAAAATTCAAGATGCCCTAGCATTGATTTCTACTCTTTCTTCTGGACTGGACAGGCAGTTTCATTGGAATTAGTCTCATTGGATAACAGCCTTGTGTAGATAAAGGACTCAGCTATACAGCTGCAAATAAAATGTTTCAATTGTGTTGTAAAGTGCAATATACAAACATGACACTAGATGGAGATGGTGAGCTATGGCAAATTCAATATATTTTTCAAAACGTTTTTAAAAAAGCATCTTCACAGTGTTTTTTATGTGTGTAGATTCCACCAGAATCAGTGAAAAATAATCAAGAGCAGTTTTGACATAATCTAGCTCAGCTATTAAGTTCCAATGGTTATATATTCAGGTGTTGGGTGAATATGAGCAAGAAAACCACCATTTCAGGTGTATTTTTTTAAAAAAGTTGTCACCTTTTCTACCCCGCCCCCCCCCAAATAATTCTGGTACCTTGCCTCAGAATGTCTCTGACCATGTGCAAAAGTTGCTTCCCTCCAGTGCATTAAAGTTTTTCTTTTTTTCAAAGGACATATGAAATATACTCTATATGTGTCTTATGTGTGTAAAGCCTTTTTCTTCATGCTGGGAATGAAGTCTGGAACTAAAATATTGATTGCACCCTGCAAATTGATACTAATAATTTTCTGTATGCCTCTCATTAAGAAGCAGATTCTCAATACAACAACACAGTGTGCATTTATTCATTCATAAAATTCATACCTGCACACAAATGCACACCTGAATATAATCTGTATTAATGGCAAAAACACATTGGCAGCACTTTTTTCTGGCACAGAATCTTCCAATTCGGCCTACACAACTGAACCTACAAGATTTTAGGGTAAAGGGTAAAGGGACCCCTGACCATTAGGTCCAGTTGTGACCGATTCTGGGGTTGCGGTGCTCATCTTGCTTTATTGGCTGAGGGAGCCGGTGTACAGCTTCCGGGTCATGTGGCCAGCATGACTAAGCCGCTTCTGGCGAACCAGAGCAGTGCACGGAAACGCCCTTTACCTTCCCACCGGAGCGGTACCTATTTATCTACTTGCACTTTGACGTGCTTTTGAACTGCTAAGTTGGCAGGAGCTGGGACCAAGCAACGGGAGCTCACCCCATTGTGGGGATTCGAACCGCCAACCTCCTGATTTAGTCAGGCATCAATCCTATCTGGTCTGGGTCATGCATGCCAGTCTGTGAAGAGGTTAGCAAGGAGACTGGACATAGGCTGCTCACAGATCCTGTATTATGATAGAGTCCCATGATTCTATACCAGGCATGGCCAAACTTGGCCCTCCAGATGTTTTGGGACTACAACTCCCATCATCCCTAGCTAACAAGACCAGTGGTCAGGGATGATGCGAATTGTAGTCCCAAAACATCTGGAGGGCCAAGTTTGGCCATGCCTGTAACAGCATTAACATCTTACCACACTGACAGAATAGGACCTAGCAATACCCTGATGGAATCTCACAGAAGCCTGACGACATCCCATCAATTCTGTGTAGGAGGCACTTTCAAGACGCCTCTTTGCAGAACAGATGTCTGACATCTGTTCCAATTTTGAGTGCCCCAGACCAGATGTTGTGGTTGCACCTAAGTTGTCTGTCTCGCTCTGGGTGTTGTTCAGTCACCCTCGGTCAGCATCCTTTTAAACTGCATTTCCGCGAGGATTTACTCTGCAGGAAGCAATTCGTAGGAGCAAATGTTGCAGTAGCAGAATACATCCATTCTCCATATCTCAAAAAGGATATTCTAGAGCTGGGAGAGGAACACAAAACGAGAGCCAAAAATGGCCAAAGGAATGGAGCAATTCTTCAGTTTAGAAAAAAAAATGGCAAGGGGAGGCACAGCATATAAAATTATGCATAGCGTGGAGGAAAGGGACAGAAAGAAGTCCCCCCCCCCTTTCTCATAATAATAGAATCCAATGAAGCAGAATAAGATTCAGGACAGGAAGTGGCAGGGACAGGGAACATAATTAAACTATGGAATTTGCCACCCCCTTAAAGGTAAAGGTAAAGAGACCCCTGACCATTAGGTCCAGTCGTGACCGACTCTGGGGTTGCGGTGCTCATCTCGCTTTACTGGCCGAGGGAGCCGGGGTACAGCCTCCTGGTCATGTGGCCAGCATGACTAAGCCACTTCTGGCGAACCAGAGCAGCGCACGGAAACGGTGTTTACCTTCCCGCCAGAGCGGTCCCTATTTATCTACTTGCACTTTGACGTGCTCTCGAACTGCTAGGTGGGCAGGAGCTGGGACCGAACAATGGGAGCTCACCCCGTCGCGGGGATTCGAACCGCCGACCTTCTGATCGGCAAGTCCTAGGCCCTGTGGTTTAACCCACAGCGCCACCCGTGTTCCTTTCCACCTTCTTAGATGGCTCTAAAAGGGGAATTATTTGACAGAGTTAGGGAAGATAAAAGGTATCAATGGCTACTCATCATGATGGCTGTATACTGCCTCGAGGACTCCTCATTACGCAGGATGAGTGCAGCAGGGTGAGAGGGCTATTGCCAAAATTCAGCAGGGGCTGGTGCCCATGACTCAGTGGGGTGGAATGCAGGGAGCCCAAACTGTAAAGGTAAAAGGTAAAGGTACCCCTGCCCGTACGGGCCAGTCTTGACAGACTCTGGGGTTGTGCGCCCATCTCACTTAAGAGGCCAGGGGCCAGCGCTGTCCGGAGACACTTCCGGGTCACGTGGCCAGCGTGACATCGCTGCTCTGGCGAGCCAGAGCCGCACACGGAAACGCCGTTTACCTTCCCGCTAGTAAGCGGTCCCTATTTATCTACTTGCACCTGGGGGTGCTTTCGAACTGCTAGGTTGGCAGGCGCTGGGACCAAACGACGGGAGCGCACCCCGCCGCAGGGATTCGAACCACCGACCTTTCGATCAGCAAGCCCTAGGCACTGAGGCTTTTACCCACAGCGCCACCTGCGTCCCAAACTGTAGGTGGAACCAAAGGCAGGCAGAGCAACCAACTGTAGCTTTGCCTTTGCCCTCCACCCTGCAGAATTTTAGGAGTGCAGCACTGAGACTGAGGAGGAGGAAACTGACAGGAGGAACTTTTGTAAGAAGGCGGGGGGGGGCAGTTAGACCAAACTCCACTGCCAAAGTTCTGGTCCTAGATGTCCTGCTTTTATCCTACCCAGAGACATCTGCTTAGCCACTGCTGGAAAGAGGATGCTGGACTTCATGGTCCACCTCTACGATTCTACGATTCTATGATTCTCCTTATTTTATGTTTTTTCAGCTTGGTGCTGCACTCTTCAGCACACATTATAAAATATCCATCTTCATGTTTGTTTTGCTTTCATTTCTAATTCTATTCCTACAATGATTTCAAGATAAGAGGCTTCAAGCCAAAGGACCATCCACCTAGGCCAGTGGTCAGCAAACTTTTTCAGCAGGGGGCCGGTCCACTGTCCCTCAGAACTTGAGGGGGGCCAGACTAAATTTTTTTTTGGGGGGAATGAATGAATTCCTATGCCCCAAAAATATCCCAGAGATGTATTTTAAATAAAAGGACACATTCTACTCATGTAAAAACACACTGATCCTCGGACCATCCACGGGCCCGGATTTTGAAGGCGATTGGGCCAGATCCTGCCCCTGGGCCTTAGTTTGCCTACCCATGACCTAGGTAATACCTGCTTCCTCCTCAGCAAACTCACAAAACAGGGCATTGTAAAGGACAAGGAACGATACGCCATGTTGCTGGTCTCCAGCAGCTGCTACTCAGAGAGGCACACTAAGTCTGGAGAACCTATTAAGCTATCATGGTTAATGATCACTGGTAGATTAGTCCTCCATGAATGTGTCTGATACTTACATCTTGTGGTTATGAGCAGTGGCGTAGCGTGGGGGGTGTAGGGGGGGCCGGCCGCACCGGACGCAACATCTGGGGGGAGGGCGTGCTCGCCGCCTCCAGAGTCGCTGAAGAGCCTCGGGCGCAGGCTGTAGCAGAGCCCCATGTCTCGCGGAACCGACGAGCTGAGCGCACGTCCAGGCTGAAGGTGTTCGGCAGGCAGCGGCTCTCAGCGCTCGCCGCGGTCCCCGCGCGTCAGGGCCACGGAGGGCGCGCCAGGCAGCCCCTCCTCACAGCCCCGCCGCCGCTGCTGCAGCTGCTGGGCCATGTTGCATTTTCCTCACCTCTCTGCCCTCCTCCGGGCAAGCAGCGTTGTTTGGGCGGCAGCGCCAGCGGCAACTCGCCTCAGATCACCTGACACGGACCCGCCGCCGCCGTGGCTACCTTACCGTAAATACCCCAGCCCAGGCAGCAGCAAGAAGAAGCTGGCAGCGACGGCACGTTAGGGGTTAGGGGCGCCAATTACTTGCCTTGCCCCGGGTTAGGGGGTGCAAATTACTTGCCTTGTCCCGGGTGCTGACAACCCACGCTACGCCGCTGGTTATGAGTTCCCTAAGTGAGTTGGATTTTGTGCGAATAAGGGAGCAGTGCTATGCTCCCCCAGGATGGCAATTGAAGCGGTCTCTCAACTTGTGAGAGGTAACTCAAGCTGTTTTCAGCAGAACCTGAACCAAATCTTATGTTCGGGGCACATCCCTAATACTGCTCATGTGCTTTTGCCGCCACCATAGAGTTTCGGAACCCTTTCCGCAAAAATCTGGACCCCTGATTTTCAGGGAGACAGTTGTCTGTTTTTATTCCGATTCTATTTCATGAATTAGTTGAATGATATTTCCTTCTCCCCAAGCATCCCTAACATTTGTGAAGGGGTTTTAAATAGAAATCTCAGTTCCCAGGGTCCTCGGGGGGGGGGCATGACAGTTATTGATATCAGGTTTATGCCAGTTTTGTGGCATAGATAGAACAGCAACTCCCTGGAGGTGTTCTCTGACTGCCCCACTCCCCAAATCTCTGACAGTCATGCACTGGGACTCCCACAACTTGCGTCACTGGGATATAGTTAGCTGCACCCCCCTATTCACCAGCATCAACACATAATTTGCAGCCTCGGAAGACTGTCCTTTCATTTTACCAATCCTCCTGTTCCAATCAGTAATACTGGAACTGGCAGAAAGAGGAGCAATTTGGGTGCCCCTCCTTTGGTTGCCATGGGAACTCAAGTCCCCATCTCTCTTGCAAAGTTTAAGTCCCAAAATTAGCTCCCAGTGTACGAGAGGCCGCTTCCTTCAAGAAACCGGAGCCCAGGTATCACAGTACAATTCTATTCTTATCCTCCCTTCTGAGCAAGGAGGTGACCTGCATGTTTTGCTGCAGGAGAAGATTTATGCAGAGAGCACAGTCACTGCCTTTTTAATTTCTCTTTTTCCGTTTTTGCAGTCTTGGATTCTCTCGCAGAGCTGACCTCCAGAACAGAAAGTCCTGCCCCCGAGAGAATTCCCTTTCCCCAGGACAGACCTTTCTAGCCAGTGATGTCACGGAAGGAGGTGTGAGAATAGGAACTTATCCACTCAGCACTTCTGAATTGACAATATCACTTTTGAGCAGTTTATTGGTACAAATGTAGGAGATTTTTCATATAGACGATTGAACAGTTACGGAATTAGCTGGGCCATTATTCTGTACACATGACATTCAAAGAATGTTAAGTGGGTATCTAAGACAGGATGTAGAATCTATGACAACCAAAGCATGCTTTCACCTTTTAATTAATTTTTCCAGTAAACACACCTATATGCTCTTGCCACCATTCTTGCAAATAACCCCACAAAAGGTATTAACACATTGTTCTTTCTTAACTACTTTGCCTGTTTCCCATATACCTGTTAGGTAACACATCAATGGCCTGAAAAAACTACGTAGAGAACCAGCTGTCTTCTTATCTACCAAAGCTTCTCTGTCTGCTCACCTGTAAGCAACTCTCAACACGCCACAGGTAATTAGATGAATACAAAGTTTGCCTTGACAATACAGGCATTCCATGAAAAACAAAAAATAATAAACTCCAAGCATAATTTACAACGTCTTACACCAAATCTGTATGTGATGGGTTTAAACATGTATGATGCACTTGTAAGTCAGCCTCACTCTTCTGATGAGTGTTTATTTTTCCAGATCTTTGCCAGTAGTTCAGTACTCTAGCAAATGTTAAAAGATTCCAGGTGAAGTATTAATGCCATATATTGCATGTTTCTCCCCTCCCTTCCAACTCCTACATCTTGGGCAAATTGCTGCACCCTGCATGGTTGTGGCAACTTGCTTTAAGTGGGCCAGCCTAGTAAATGTTGGTGACCATCAAAACTGGTGGTGCTCAAAAGCTCACTCCCAGCTCCATTTTCATGCTTCTTGCCAGGACACCTACTTGTTTCACTCTAGTTCCCATCACTGATGTTCCACCCAACTCTCCCACCTCCCAAGTCCACCTGCAATTCTCTCCTACGTAAGGATGCTTTTAAAAAATTGAAGGATGAGGAACCTGCGGCCCTCCAGACATTGTGGACATGGCTAACAGTCAGGGATTATGGGTGCTGTAGTCTAATAACATTTGAGGGTGACAGGTTCCCAGCCCCTGCTGTAAACGATCATGTTTCTGCCAAATGCTCATTATACTGAGTCTGTCCATGCTGAGAAGTAATCATCTGTTCATCCTGTAGAACGTCAGTGAGAGGTTGGCTTTTCTGCCACTTATAAACAGTCTGGGGAAAACTGGTTCCTGTGCAGATAGATTATGTTGGGGCTGGTTTTCTAATTGTACGATAGCAATGTTTTCCAGACTATACAGCTTCAACCAGCAATTATTATTTTTTTTAATTGAGCAGGAATATCCAACAGCACACAATGTTTTTGTATCGTTGTAAACCGCTGTGATGAATACCTTTATGATATTTTATACATAAAATAAAAATGAACCAGCCTTCTCAATGTAAACAGGCAGTTTTACAGAAGGCCGTTGCCAGAGTCTACAAGCAATAGAAGCAACATTATGCTACAAGTCCCTTTCATCTGATGCAGAAGAAGGAATGAAGTTCTTAAGTGGAATAACCCATGGATGAGAAAGTGCAGCACCTGGTGGGGCTGTCTGCTCTCAATGGTCCTCCTCCTCTCCCCCCAGACCCTCCTGCAAAGATACACAAAATTCCTGAAGTGCCTTTGTGTTACTGCTGGTATGGCTCCTGGGGGCTGAGCCCTTTTACCCATGGTAGGCGCTGGGGGCCTACCATGGTGTGGTATGGCTCCTGTGGGCAGCTCCTTCTCCTCCTGCCACGGAGGGGAAGGAGGGTCTGTGGGATGTGAAACACAAGAGCAGTCAAGTACAGCCTGGGAGTCATTCCTTGTTTTCCTAGAGTGAACATGCGGGGGAATGTTTGGTTCAGCCAGTCGGAACTTCCTGTTTCTCCTAAGCTGGGACAGACTTCTTCTGCATGTGACTAGAGGTGGGCGTGGCCTCACCTGCCCACGTAACAAAAGAGCAGGACTGGTCAGCCATCTCTCTCTCTCTGACCACATTCGTCAAAGGAGCAACATCTGCTGAGCCTAAGATGCTCTCTTGGCTTACTGTCTCCTTATGGGATAGTTTCCAGGTATATTACTTTTCTAACTTAAGTCTGCCTTCTGGGATCCATTTGTGAACAGAATGTGAGTGAGTAAACTCTTTTTATACTTTTATAGAAGACTGTGCCATGTCTATCTTTTATGAGGGACTAAAGGGGAAATTACCAATGAAACTTATTATAGAGGCTTTAGCAAGCCTGAGCAAACGCATGCGCTGTGCAAGTTTAAAAAGGGGAATGTTACTCTGCTAAATTGTAGAACTTGTTAACATAAGTTGGAAAGGATATAATCAAACAATATATCCTCTCCTGCATCCCTGAACATTCCCACAGGGCCAAAGCAGCCTCCCAGCCACGTTCGGCTCCACCCCTGGCTCCTCCTGACCTCACACACGTGGCGTGATCCTCCCAATCCTTTGGTGCTTCCTTCTGTGGTGGTCTGAGCCCAGATTTGCAAGTTGCTTCCAGCCTATGATTGTGCCACACTAGGCATGGCTAAGCCAGTCTCCTGATGCCTAATTTAATACAATCCACTAGGCAAATCTGAAAGGATATCTGTGGCAAGGAAAGCAAAGGCATCAGGTGAGACTCCAGTGGGGTGAGAAGGTGCCAAATCATCCCTTTGGTTAAATACACTGAAGCCTTGGCCCTGTGGCATGCTTTGCAGAAGATGACTCGGTTGCAGCTGGACCCATTCAGATCCAGTCTGAGCTGGATTGCATTAAGGCAAAGTCCCTCATTGGCACTCACAGCTGCCCAGCCAAAAGGTTGAGGCCTTGGGCTGCAGCCAGTGCTTTCATTACCTCTCTCTTTCTCTTTTTAAAAGCACTTATCTGAATGCCTTCCTCCTCTTCTCTGCAACCTAAGGGGAAGAGATTATTCTGGCTAGAATGAGTCAAGGACAGATTTGGAGTCATCGCGCCCAAGGCCTCCGCATTCAAAACACCTGCGACAAGTCCAGCTCTCAGCCCTTAGCAAAAGTGTGACAGCACCAAGATGGAGCAGCAAGTCATGCTCTGTTCTAAAACAGGCTTTGCAATGCTAGCGGGGAAATGGCTCACATAAAAAACAAGCTGCTGTTCAAATAGATGTAGAGTCAGCGCGATTGGCTGCATTTGCACCAATAATTAAGCACAGGTTTACTCCTGGAAGTCATCCAACCAGAGCAGGGTTTATAGTTCCCCCATGGTAGATTTCTGAACAGTCAATATAAAGATGCTACAATTGCAAGTTAGGAACCCCCCCGTAACAAAAATCCTGGCTACACCCATGCTGGTGAGACCCACAGGGCCCAATCAACTGAGCCAAACTGGCCACTTAGCGATCTAGATGGCAAGCCCAGTGCAGGAGGGAATGGAAAACACACAAATGAACATTTTATTCAGAATGACATTTTCCAAAAGACATAGGTGACCTTGGAAGTTGAAGTTCCTTTTTCAGAATGCGATTAGGAGATTAAAATTTCGCAGGTGAATTAAAACACTTCAAATTCTCCGCTAAATGTAGCCATGAAAAGCTTGGCATTGCTTTTTTCAAAGATTTCATTACTTAAAACAAGAGTCGGAAGGCATATACATCTGCCCCCAGATCTTTTCCTTTTGACAAGTAAAGGCAGAAGAGCTCACTCGTGCTCTCTCTTTCAGATGAAAGTGAACAAATGGATTTACTGCCAGTTCTGTAAGTAAATCCACTCTTGCCTCGAGACATTTTGCAATTCGCTGAATCCCCAAGTGAGTTTCCTCTTTTCCATTTCCATTTTGTTAAAAGAGGTCTCTGAGAAGCATTTGCACAAAAGGATTTATGATGGGACCAGCTGCCAGAGGAAGTCAAACTTCATCAGGTGTGCTTTGTTCTGAGCTTTCCCTCTGTTAAGGGAAGCTGATGAAATGGAAAGATGAAAAGCTAATATGGCAAAGGTATATTACACAGAGATGGGTGGAACTACTGGAACCACTTTGGACAGCGTTAAGAGGAGGATCTGGCTATGTACACACCTGGAAAAAAAAGGTACAAGCATCTTATCAGTGCTCTTTGGAAACCGGTCCATGACCCTTTGCCTTTTCTGTCACGTTGCATTTCATCAGAAGATTTTAAAGAGTTTTCTTGCGTCAGCATCAGCAGTAAATGGGTAGGGTGAGTTCTTCAACACACGTTTACCTGCATATCTGACTCCATAGCATATATCCAAATCTATTCAGGTTATAACTGCATCTCAAAGCTCATCTTACACTTTAAAGACACTGGTGCAATTCCATGCATCAGCCATGTGCTTGAAAATATTTGCTATGAATAAGTGTCCCACATATAGCAACCAGAAGTTACAATGGGTCTGCCAAGAAGTTGGGGGGGGGCAGCAAAGATGGGAGACAGTGACTTGTGCAACATGTGCACCTCGAAAAGGGCCCTGGCCTATTACTGAGTAGTTTGGAACTATGTGCCAAAATAGGGATGGTGTCAAGTCTTTCACACTTGAGTTTTGTTTGCTAATTAGCAGCCAGTGCTCCCCCCCCCTAAATAAATGTTTAGGGGTACTCTCATTTTCCTACTCATATTGAAATACTGCCCCTCAATGAGGCCAAACTTAGATTCACTAAATGTTTAGGGGTATGCGTCCCCCTAGGAAAAAAAGCACTGGATACGGAAGTCACTTTCAGCCAGTATCATGGCTTTTGGGGAGCAGGACTTCAACCCTTTTCTACCATGGTTTCGATCTGGATTCCCTCCCGCTTCACCCCACCCCACTGCTGTTATTTGCACTCCCAGGAAAACTGCTTGGCACTCCTGGCGGCTTTCCTTGGGGGCAAATAGCAGCTGAAGAGGGTGAGGTGATCTGAATCGGGACCACACTGCAGGCAAAGGGTTAAACCCTTGATCCAGATCAGCCTCCTTTGGGCAGTGACTGCTATTTAGAGCACTTCCAGGCAACCTGCATATTGAGCATTCGTCTTGATATACGTTTGCAGGGAGACTAGATGATGCTGGCTGTGTAAGGAACTTTCCTTCTGATTTCTTTGCAGCAAAGTTAGATAACATTTGCGTCAAGGCCAGTATCAACCCACACTTCCCACTGCATCTCCCTATCAGGTTCCTTATCTCAGGAAGTCTGATATTTTGGGGAAGTGGGTTTGTTGCGTAAGAGCTCCCAGTCAGACTATAATTGTGTAACCTGAATTTCCTGGCATGTGATTGAGTCCTACATGAAAATAGTAAGAGTCTGGAAGTGCCCTTAGCAAACTGGCCTCAAACACACAAGGGTAAGTCAAATGCGTAATATCAAGTCTAGTTTGGCCCTCGGATGACCACCAGACTTGCACTTTGCCCAATAAGAAGTCAGTCAGCAATTTGAGAGGGAGCTATAATGAACACTAGTTAGACTGGATGCATGTACAATAGCTGACCACTTCTTGCTTTGAATGGGAATCTGTGGGAGCATCACTTAGACCAAAAGGATGCACAGCAGCTGTTTTTATGCTGTTCCGTCAGGAACCATAAGCAAATAAAATGAGTCTCTGCACATTTGGATGAAGAACAATGCTAAATGAATCATGCTGGCATGTGAACTAGTAAGAATTGGGAAAACCCTACCTTTTCAGAAACTGCCTATTTTTGAGGAGAGGTTTCTTGGTGCAGCTTTTAAGCAAGATGGAAATACAACCCACGGAATTGTTTGGATGCAGGTGGCGCTGTGGGTTAAACCACAGAGCCCACTTGCCTATCAGAAGGTCGGCGGTTCGAATCCCTGTGACAGGGTGAGCTCCCGTTGCTCGGTCCTTGCTCCTGCCAACCTAGCAGTTCGAAAGCATGTCAAAGTGCAAGTAGATAAATAGGTACCGCTCCGGTGGGAAGGATAAACGGTGTTTCCTTGCACTGCTCTGGTTCGCCAGAAGCGGCTTAGTCATGCTGGCCACGTGACCCGGAAGCTGTACGCCAGCTCCCTCGGCCAATAAAGCGAGATGAGCACCGCAACCCCAGAGTCGGTCATGACTGGACCTAACAGTCAGGGGTCCCTTTACCGTTACCTTTACCGTGAGCAGTTGGCCCTCTGAACCTTCAATTCATCCCTCTTCCCCCCGTCATCTGTAAAATTGGAGCCACTGTCATTTGTCTATTTGACAAGATGGCTGGGAGAAAACAGTAGTCAAGGACTGTAAGAAACACGTCTCCTAAAAACATTACATTAATAAAGAAAAAGCAGGGTAGGACAAAGAACGACCTACGGTGGGGAGGCTGGGACAAACACATTTTGATGGCCAAGATGTGCCCTTCTGTTTTTGAAAGAGCACAGGGGAGAAGAGATGCCCATGAGATTAGCAGCATTCAAATGGCTTTGATAGTAAGGAAGGGTAATTGCAAGTCGTTGGGAGGCAGCAGCAGAGAGTGACCTTTGGTGACTTCCCTCGAGTGAGCAATGTCCAAGAACAGGCTATGATTTATGGAGCCAGGAGCTCTTTGCATCCAGAAAACTTCATTTCACAGGAGCCATGATTTGATTTAGAGTTCTGAGAACAGCATGCAATTATCCCAAGGTTCAGAGCAAGCAAGCAAACAGGCAGGCAGGCAGCGGAGAAAGCACACAGGGAGGCTGGGGAGAGGGGAAGCAGCAGAATGCCAGGCCACAGGAAGTATGCTGGGCAGCAGCAACTGCAGCTGCAAACATCGTTTACATTATGGCACAGCCTTTGGGGGCAGCTCCTACTGCTGCACGGTGACTATCTGGCTGGGATGAATTGTTCCATGAACTGCTTTGCCCTCTACAGAAAAGGGTGTGTCATCACGCAATGTTGTTTGTTTCCCTACCATCCCACTCAGTATTATTGGCTATGACTGACAGGTCTGGGAAAGGCACAATATCATGATGTCGCAAGCAAGGTATCCCTGCCCATAAAGCAGTGCATGTGTTGGTCCCATGAGAACACGGAGTAAGCTCTTTGTTAGAGCCAAGAGAGCCAACGGAACATTGACTATTTTTTGTACTATGTTTAGTCAATGCCAGATGGGACAGTAGGAAGGTCTCTGGCTGAAAGTGCCAGACAGATTTGGAATTTGGCAGCCCCCCTATTCCATAATAATAATAATAATAATTTATTTATACCCCGTCCATCTGGCTGGGTTTCCCAGCCATTCTGGGCAGCTTCCAACTGAATATTAAAAACAATACAGCAGCAGATATTAAAAGCTTCCCTAAAAAGGGCTACCTTCAGATGTCTTCTAAAAGTCAGATAGTTGTTTTTTTCCTTTGACATCTGGTGGGAGGGCGTCCCACAGGGCGGGCAACACTACCAAGAAGGCCCTCAGCCTGGTTCCCTGTAACTTCGCTTCTCGCAGTGAGGGAACCGTCAGAAGGCCCTCTGCGCTGTATCTCAGTGTCCGGGCTGAACGATGGGGGTGGAGATGCTCCTTCAGGTATACTGGACTGAGGCCGTTTAGGGCTTTAAAGATCAGCACCAACACTTTGAATTGTGCTCGGAAACGTACTGGGAGCCAATGTAGGTCTTTCAGGACCCATGTTATATGTTTTCAGTGGCCGCTCCCAGTCACCAGTCTAGCTGCCGCATTCTGGATTAGTTGCAGTTTCCGGGTCACCTTCAAAGGTAGCCCCACGTAGAGCGCATTGCAGTAGTCCAAGCGGGAGAAAACCAGAGCGTGCACCACTCTGGTGAGACAGTCCGTGGGCAGGGAGGGTCTCAGCCCGCGTACCAGGTGGAGCTGGTAGACAGCTGCCCTGGATACAGAATTGACCTGTGCCTCCATGGACAGCTATGAGTCCAAAATGACTCCCAGGCTGTGCACCTGGTCCTTCAGGGGCACAGTTACCCCATTCAGGACCAGGGAGTCCTCCTGAGTAGAGTGTAAGGCATTGGGAATCCTGCAGTCCTTCCTCTAGGTAGCAAATAAGTGGGTGGTGGCAAGAAGTGAGTAACACAATGGTATGGTGGTATACCCTACTATGTTTGCACAGGAACAGAGTGTTGTGGTCCATGGCATCTGGCCTCTAAGAAAGCAAGCAAACCAGGGTAGGGAAATTGACCCACTCCTGGAACGTTAGATACAGAAGGAAAATGAATCAGGATATTGGTCTGTAGAATACAGATATAGATATCAACAGCCTGTGTTGCATGCATGTGTATCTTTTTTTTTAATTAATACTCAAAAAAAGAAAAAAACAAGACAAGAATACAAACAGAACAGTAATAAAGGCAATATTAGTTACAAATCAATAAAGCAAAAAGCGGTCCTTAAACTACAGACCCAACCTCCCATCCATTCCTTGTTTCAATTATCTATTATTTGTTGCCAAAAACACATTTTTATCTTAAATTAACTAGTTATTGATTTATCTTAAATTTCATATCTTTCTTAAATCTACTACTAAAGTTATTCAAATGCTACGACAGAGTTTAAACTATTGCAGTTGTTTTTCAGATGAACTTTGAAGACTTCCCATTTTGAAATAAATTCCTGTTTTGGTTTGTTCTTTGTTTTTTCCTGATAAACTATCTAGCTCTGCATAATCTGTTAGCTTCTGGATCCATTCATGGGTAGTGGGGATTTCACTCTTCCATGCATGTGTATCTAGAAATAGCTTGCTGCGTGAGGCAGAGGCACAACTCTAACTTCCCAGCAGGAGGGTCACTGTTGCTTACTGGGAGGGAAAGGGGAGGCAGTGCGGAGATCCATCACACCGGGGGTGAAGAAGAAGAAGAGTTTGGATTTGATATCCCACTTTATCACTACCCTAAGGAGTCTCAAAGCGGCTAACATTCTCCTTTCCCTTCCTCCCCCACAACAAACACTCTGTGAGGTGAGTGGGGCTGAGAGACTAGCCCAAGGTCACCCAGCAGCTGCATGTGGAGCAGTGGGGAAGCAAACCAGGTTCACCAGATTACGAGTCTACTGCTCTTAACCACTACACCACACTGGCTCTCGTGGTGGGGCCAATCTGGAGCTCCTGGTGGTGCTTTTGCACCATACTGACCTCACTCCACTCATCAGTCTTTAACATCAGCAGTAACATCTAGACCATGGGCAGTAATATCTAGACCTGTTCTTGAGTTTGTTTAAAATCTAAAACAACTTATTTTGTATTCCTTTCTTTTAATTTGTGCTATTTAGGTTTTTTGAACCTTTTTGTAACGGCAATACTAGAGTTTTCACAGCCGAGTCCTCAACTCCTTATTACTACTGCTTGGCATTCTTTAAGCTGGGCTGTGTCTAAAACTTGCCGTTTAGGTTTTCAAACCTTTTTTGTAAACTCAGGGGAGTGTTTCAGCCCTGTTCTTGAGTTTGTTTAAAATCTAAAACAGCTTATCTTGTATTCCTTTCTTTGAATTTGTGCCATTCAGGTTTTTTAAACCTTTTTGTAAAGGCAATACTAAAATTTTCACAGCCGAATTCTCAACTCTTCATTACTGTGCTTGGCTTTCTTCAAATTGGGCTGTGTCTAAAACTTGTCATTTAGGTTTTCAAACCTTTTTTGTAAACTCAGTTTTAGAAACTGTACCTTTGAGTCCTCAGTCCTTTATTACTGCGCTCTGCTTCACCTAGGTCAAGCTAGGATTATAATACTTCAGAATTTTTGGGAATTTTACTTTTTTTTTTTTTAAATGATTTTTATTAATTTCCAATTTTTTATCACAGGCAAAAAAAGCAACATAAAAACAAACAAACAACAAACTCATATTTTCTTAACCTTATTTTCATAACCCTCTTTTCCCGGACTTCCCCATACCTTTCCCTTTTTGCATCCTTAGTTTAGTACCATTATTCAGCAACCTATCTTACCCAATTAAATATAAATCTGTCCTCTTTCTCTATTCCACCCTAAATTTTTAAACCCAATTATCGCTGCAATTCTACGTCTTCTTTTCCCTCAGCATTTTAACACTCCTCAGTTTTATAATAATTCTTAAGATACATCTTAAATTTCTTCCAATCTTCTTCCACAGTTTCTTTCTCTTGATCGCGGATTCTGCCAGTCATTTCTGCCAGTCCCATAAAGTCAATCACTTTCGCCTGCCATTCCTCCAGCGTGGGTAACTCTTGTGTCTTCCAATACTTTGCTAGAAGAATCCTTGCTGCCGTAGTAGCGTACAAAAAGAAATTCTTATCCTTCTTCGGCACCAACTGGCCGACCATACCCAAGAGAAATGCCTCTGGTTTCTTGTTAAAGGTGCACTTAAGCACTTTCTTAATTTCATTATAAATCATTTCCCAGAAGGCCTTAATCTTTGGGCAGGTCCACCAAAGGTGGAAAAAGGTACCCTCAGTCTCTTTACATTTCCAGCATTTGTTATTGGGCAAATGGTAAATCTTCGCAAGCTTGACTGGGGTCATGTACCACCTATAAATCATTTTCATAATGTTTTCTCGTAAGGCATTACATGCCGTGAATTTAATACCTGTGGTCCATAACTGCTCCCAGTCAGCAAACATAATGTCATGACCTATGTCCTGTGCCCATTTAACCATAGCAGACTTCACTGTCTCATCTATTGTATTCCACTTCAACAGCAAGTTGTACATTCTTGATAAATTCTTAGTATTGGGTTCTAACAGTTCTGTTTCCAATTTCGATTTCTCCACCTGGAAACCAATTTTCCTGTCTTGTTTGAAAGCCTCCATTATTTGAAAATAATGGAGCCAATCTCGTACCTTGGACTTTATTTTCTCATAACTTTGTAATTTAAATTCACCACCTTCTTGTTCTAAAATCTCAGAGTATTTCGGCCAATTGGTTGTCATATTAAGTTTCTTTACTTCCTTAGCCTCCATAGGTGAAAGCCACCTGGGAGTTCTGTTTTCCAATAAATCTTTATACCATATCCATACATTATATAGTGCTTTCCTGACAATATGATTTTTGAAACCCTTATACACTTTAACCTTGTCATACCAGATATATGCATGCCAACCAAAGTTATTGTCAAATCCTTCCAAATCTAGAATGTCTGCATTTTCAAGAAGTAGCCAATCTTTTAACCAGCAGAAAGCTGCCGATTCATAGTAAAGTCTTAAGTCCGGCAGGGCAAACCCCCCTCTTTCTTTAGAGTCGGTAAGTATCTTAAACTTAATTCTGGGCTTTTTGCCCTGCCAGACAAATTTAGATATGTCTTTCTGCCACTTCTTGAAACAGTCCAGTTTATCAACAATTTGTAATGTCTGAAACAAAAATAACATTCTAGGCAATACATTCATTTTGATCACAGCAATTCGACCTAACAAGGAAAGCTTCAGGTTTGACCATATTTCTAAATCTTTCTTTATCTCAGTCCAGCACTTATCATAGTTGTCCTTAAATAAGTTCACATTCTTAGATGTCATGTTAATCCCCAGGTATTTTACACTCTTTGCCACCACTAACCCAGTTTCCTCTTGGAATCTTTCCCTTTCAACATTTGTTAAGTTCTTTTCCAATACCTTGGTTTTTTGTTTATTCAACTTAAATCCTGCGACCTGGCCGAATACTTGAATTAATTCTAGAGCTCTTTTGGTACTAGTGTCTGGCTCTTGCAAGGTCAATACTAAGTCATCTGCAAAAGCCTTTAATTTGTAATGTCTGGCTCCGACCTGAATCCCTTTTACCAGCTGATCTCCCCTAATCATATTTAACAGGACCTCCAGGACCGATATAAAGAGTAATGGGGATATTGGGCACCCCTGACGTGTCCCTTTTTCTATAGGTAGTTCATCCATAACCACGTTATTTACAATTAACTTCGCCTTTTGCTCAGAATAAATTGCACTTATACCATTTTCAAACCTTTGGCCTACCCCCATCCCGTGGAGATTCTTTTTCATAAATTTCCAAGATATATTGTCAAAGGCTTTCTCCGCGTCCACAAAAATTAAAACTGCCTTCGTATTAATGTTCACTGTCAACATTTCTATAATGTCAATTATATTCCTTACATTAGTAGATATATGCCTACCCGGGAGAAAGCCTGCCTGGTCTTTGTGAATCTCCTCCACCAGCACCTTCTTTAGTCTTTTTGCCAAAATGTCTGCAAAAATTTTGTAATCCACATTAAGTAGTGATATAGGGCGGTAGTTCTTGATCTGTTTTTTATCAACCTCAGTCTTTGGTATAAGTGTGATGAAGGCTTCTTTCCACGTCTCAGGTGCCCTTTTCCCCTCTAATATCTCGTTGCAAACCTCCTTAAGTGGCTGAATTATCCAGTCTTTCAAAGCTTTGTAATATCTGGAGGTTAGTCCATCTGGCCCTGGAGATTTCCCCAGTTGCATGTTTTGAATGGCGCCCTCAATTTCTTGTTCAGTTATTTTCTCATTTAAAAACGCCATACTTTGTTGCGAAATTTTTTGTAATCCATATTTCTTAAGAAATTCTTCAATGTCTCTTTCGTTTTCCGGCCCTTGTGCATACAGTCTTCTGAAATAGCTCTGAAAGCAGTTACTGATCTCATTTGGTTTCGAAATATTCTTTCCATCTACCTCCAAACTTGTAACTGTGTTCAATTTCAGTCTCTTCTTCAATTGCCATGACAGGAGTTTCCCACATTTATCTGCCGATTCAAATGTCTTTTGTCTCATTCGTTTAATTTTCCATTCAATCTCCTGGTTCATCAATTCCATATATTGCTTCTGATACAATTTGATTTGTCTCAAGATCTCATGTGACTTTGGGTTGGATCTCAGTTTCTTTTCACTGTCTTTTATCCTTTCCAAAATTTTGTCTTTCTTCTCCTGTTGTTTCCTCCTTTTCAAGGAGTTCTGCTGTATCAAGAAACCCCTCATCACGGCCTTGCTTGCGTCCCAGATCACTCGTTTCTCCACTTCTGTCCTTAGATTTATCTCAAAATAGTCCTTCAAAGTCTTTTGGGCCTTTTGGTACACCTCTGGATCTTTAAATAGGGTGTCATTCATTCTCCATCTAAAAGAGCCAGCTGTTGTTGTTTTCATTTCCATCTTTACTGCATTGTGGTCGGAGCATGTCTTTGGGCAGATTTCCACTTTCTTTATCTTAGGAGCCATCCCACTAGTAATCCATATTTGATCTATTCTTGTCCAGGTCATCTGTGATTCTGAAAAGAATGTTCCCTCCCTCTCAAGGGGGTTTCTTATTCTCCAAATGTCGATCAAGTCCAAGTTATCAGTCATTTCAAAGAAAGTCTTAGGTAGTCTCCCGTCCTTGGAGATCACCTGTCTTTGCGCTTTGTCCATATTTGTAGATACAACCCCATTCATATCGCCTAATAAAATCACTTTGTAATCCAGATAATTTGTTAATGTCTCATGTAATTTCTTATAAAATTCTGCCTTCCCTTCATTTGGTGCATAGATTCCGAGTATCAAAATTTTTTCTCCTTGGATCTGTATCTCAATTGCCAAGATTCTGCCCTGTTCATCTTTAAAAATCTGTCTTGGAGCCAATTTCTCTTTTGCGTATATCACCACTCCTCTTTTCTTAACTTTATCTGATGCAATAAATTCTTGTCCCAATCTTTTATTTATAAGTAATCTTCTATGTGCTCTTGTCACGTGGGTTTCTTGCAAGCAAATCAGATCCAAGAATTTTTGGGAATTTTACCCCCTTTCTTTGAATTTGGTCATTTAAGGTTTATGATTTTTCTATTTCCTTCTGAGGAAACTCAACAGTTCAGTGAAACGAGGTTTGTCGCTGGCATCCCGTTAAGGCTTTGTTCAATTCTAGGTTTTTCTAATTTTCCCCCTTAAACTTTTTGATTTTTGTTATTTGGTTTAATTCTATAAGATAATATTTCTTTTTCTTTCTTTCTTTTTATTAAAGATTTTCTTGTTTTACAGAAGTATGTGTAATGTCTCTCGTATTTTTTCCATGTAACATTTTTACAAATCAGTTCCATTTGTTGAGACATTGGGGGGGGGAAGGGGTGGAGGGGGGAAGATGGGTGAGGGTGGGGTTGGGTGGCAATGTTTCTATTTTGCTTAATGTACAGTGGTGCCTCGCAAGATGAAATTAATCCGTTCCGTGAGGCTCTTCGTATAGCGGTTTTTTCATATTGCGAAGCAAGCCCATTGACAGCTTAGTGGATTAGCGCTATTAGCGGTTTAGCGGCTTTTAGCGATCAGCTGAGAAGCGGCTTATCAGCGGATCAGCTGATAAGCGGCTTAGCGGCTTAGGAAAAGGGGGGAAAGGGGGGAAAACCCGCAGGAACTCGCAAGACATTTTCGTCTTGTGAAGCAAGCCCATAGGGAAATTCGTTTTGCGAAGCGCCTCCAAAACGGAAAACCCTTTCATCTAGCGGGTTTTCCGTCTTGCGAGGCGTTCGTCTTGCGGGGCACCACTGTATGTAGGGTTTGGTGTCAGCGTTGCTCGTGCAGGTTCTCCGCTGTTCATTTGTGTTTCATTGGTGGTGAGAGAGGTTGGGGTTGGCCTAGGGTGTGGTTGTTTGTTTGTGATTGGCTGTGGTGAACTTTGTTTTCGTGTGTGAGTGGGGTGGGTGGGTGTTTTGGATCAGGTTAGCCATATTGATTTGTATGCTGTTGGTGGATTATTGTCATTGTCTTGTTGGGCTGTGTATGTGATAAAGGGGAGCCAAAGGCATCTTCTCCTGTTTGTCTCCGTGTCAGTTTCAGTTTCTTGGTTAATTTTTCTAGTAGGGCTGTTTCCCATACTATTTGGTACCATTGGTCCATGCTTACTCCTGACAGGTCTCTCCAGTGTCTAGCTATGATGCTTGTGGCTGCTGAAAGTAGGTGGGTTATGCCCAGGAACCTCACCAAAATGCTGGAGAGGGTGCACCTCCACAGGCACATACCTCCACATGTGGTGGGAGTGCCCCAAAATCCAACTATTCTGGACAACAGCCATACGAGAAATATATAAAATAATTAAGCAAGTGTTAGACATCAGCCCAGAATTGGCCCTACTAAAAATCTTCCAAGACAACAATGCCCATTTACACCACAAAGAACTCATAAGAGAATATTTCTAGTCGATTACTTCTCGTTTCAGGGATTTTCACGGTATTTCATTTGTTTTGTGTAATTTCTCTGTTCCGTGACTGTCTTTTTCCTACAGGACCGTATCCTAGGCATATCCACCCCACCAGTTGGTCATTCAAGGCAGGCCAATGTCCACACAATTCAAATTTATACTTGGGTACATGTGAAAATAATCTATGAAGTACAATGTCGGTGTGGGTGGCTTTTTTTTTTCTTCACTGGAAAAAAAAAGATGAGGGTGAAATGTCAAATAATGTTTGCAATAAGAGGGATGGGATAATGGCGCTTGCATTGCTCACTGAGCGGCACACAGCAGTAATGAGATGAGCACTTTAGAATTACATAGCTTTCCCATAGGAAGGATACGAGGCTACATCAGTCAATATTCCGTATAGATGCTTCAAAGATGCTGTCTTTGGATTGGAGATAATTAGCGCAACTCGTTGGGAGCTGCCCCCACATGACAGATCTACTGAAATTCATGGAGCTAGGCTTTCGTATGGTGCTCATTAATTTCAGCTTTGTATAGGAAACGTGCTCATTATTTATTTTCATGTTGTTTTAAATTATATGTCCCCATCTCCTAGCCTGTTTGCAGGTTTCCGTGGCAGTCTACAACAACTGAAATCATCATCATTGCAATCATCATCATCATCGCATAAAAACATATTGCTCTTTATACAAAAGCCAGTTCACAACATTCTGTTCCACTTATTCTGTTGCCTTCCAGCGCAATAGTAGGGAACCTCTGGCTATCCAAAGGTTACTGGACTACAAGTCCCATCTTCCATGTTCATAGGCCATGTTGGCTGGGGCTAATGGGAACTGGAGTCTGGCATTATCTAGAGGGCTTCATGTTCCCCGTTACTGTTCTAGTGAGACCAAGTAGTTCCCTTCATCCCTGTCATTGGCCTTGCTAGCTTGGGCTGATGGCAGCTGGAATCCAACAGTACCTGTATTGGAAGAGTCATAATTTAGCCACACCTGCTCTAAAAGGTCCTAGCAAAAAATGCTTGCTTGTGAATGGAGACATAATTTGGGAGAAAGCCTTTGGAACAGCTGATTTATAAAACTGATTTCTTATCGGATTTACCGATTTAGAACAACTGATTTGAATAGTCTCTGTTGCATTGCATTACAGTATTTGGGTTCTGAATATTGAATGTTCTCTTGTCTTGCTCTCCTGGAACTATAATTTGGAACACCCCACAGATCTCCATGGTTATTTCAACATTGTGGTCTGTTTGCTCTGCCAAAAGCAGTCTCTTTCCAGCATCCAACAAGTTTACTTAACATTTTAAAGGTAAAGGGACCCCTGACCATTAGGTCCAGTTGCAGACGACTCTGGGGTTGTGGTGCTCATCTCGCTCAATAGGCCAAGGGAGCCGGCGTTTTGTCCACAGACAGCTTCCAGGTCATGTGGCCAGCATGACTAAGCTGCTTCTGGTGAACCAGAGCAGTGCACAGAAGCGCCTTCCCGCTGGAGTGGTACCTATTTATCTACTTGCACTTCATGCTTTCGAACTGCTAGGTGGGCAGGAGCAGGGACCGAACAACAGGAGCTCACCCCGTTGCGGGGATTCAAACCACCGACCTTCTGATTGGCAAGCCCTAGGCTCAGTGGTTTAGACCACAGCGCCCCCCGCACACCACTTAACATTTTACCCACCTCTTACTCTGCAAATGTACAGTGTCAGTTCATCTGCTTTCAAAAGCAAATATTCAAAAAGGACTAACAGTTAAATCCGATGCATAGGTTCAGTTCACCTTACTCCCAAGTAAACATGGATAGGACTGAAGCCTTAGTAACTTAAAGGGAAAGCTACTTTCCCATCTTCTACCACCATTGATGTTATTATTTTTATTTATTTTTATTAAAGATTTTCTTGGTTTACAAAAGTACATGCCTTGTATTTTTTTGCAGTTTGACGTGGGTGGCGATGTGGGTTAAACCACAGAGCCTAGGACTTGCCAATCAGAAGGTTGGCTGTTCGAATCCCCGCAACGGGGTGAGCTCCCGTTGCTCGGTCCCTGCTCCTGCCAACCTAGCAGTTCAAAAGCACGAAGTGCAAGTA
Organism: Podarcis cretensis; assembly: GCF_951804945.1. Taxonomy (NCBI): domain Eukaryota; kingdom Metazoa; phylum Chordata; class Lepidosauria; order Squamata; family Lacertidae; genus Podarcis; species Podarcis cretensis. The sequence goes on from NC_137175.1 coordinate 95,597,600, forward strand.
GATAAATAGGTACCGCTATTTATTTATTTATTTATTTTATTTTATATGGTGTACATGTGGGGTTTTGTGTCAGCGTCAACTGGGTAGGTTCTCTTTAATAATTGTTTACAGTGGTGCCTCGCAAGACGAAAATAATCCGTTCCGCGAGTCTCTTCGTCTTGCGGTTTTTTCGTCTTGCGAAGCATCCCTATTAGCGGCTATTAGCGGCTATTAGCGGCTTAGAAAAAGGGGGGAAGGGAAAAAAACTCACAAGACTCGCAAGACTCGCAAGACGTTTTCGTCTTGCGAAGCGCCTCGAAAAACGGAAAAATCTTTCGTCTAGCGGGGTTTTCGTCTTGCGAGGCACCACTGTATTACATTTCCTTGGTAGTGAGACGTATTGGGGGGCAGGGTGTAGTTAGTTGTCTATGGTTGGCTGCATTGGGGTTAGTTTGCATTTGTGAGGTGGGGAAGGGGGTTGGACTCGATGGCCCTTGTGGTCTCTTCCAACTCTATGATTCTATGATCTTATTAACATTTGAACATTTTATTCCAAGACTAGAACTTTCAGTCCATTGACTTGCATAGAAATAAACAAATGAGCCGCTCTGGGTCATTAGATAAAAGCTTTATTTGTGCAGTCAATATACTAGTGCATGGGTTGGTTGTGGATTAAAATGTGGATTCATGTTTCGATTTTGGTAGGAGCAAAACATTTAGAAGTGATAGAATTGTGGGAAACAATTGTTTTGATTTAGGTGATGCATTAGAACGTGGTTTTTAAAAAACCCCTCTTTTGCCTGTTATCTTTAATATTTGTTGGCATTTGTCTGTTTCGAGGCTGCCCCTTGTTTCCCTCTACAGCATGTGCAGAAACTGCCTTCTTGATCAGTGATGGTCAACTATTGGTCTTGTTTGTTCAATCCCCTGGAGCCTGTCTTGGCATGCAGGGGGAGTCCCTGTAGGATGTGATACATAAGTAGCAGTCAAGTACAACATTCCTTATTTTCCTAGAGTGGACATGCAGGGGAATATTTGGTCCAGCCAGTCAAAAACTTCCTGTTTCTTCCTGGCCGGGACATACTTCCTTTGCATGTGACTAGAGGTGGGCGTGACCTTACCTGTCCAGGTAAAACAAAAGGACAGGACACACAGCACACACTCTCTCTCTTTGACTCCATCCTTCGTTGGACCAGCTTTTTAGCTAGGAGTGCTCCGCTAACTAGCAGAGGCAGTGGGATCATTCCTCCCTATGGGGTAGATCCGCGCAAACATATCTGTAACTGTCTGTCTTCAGGGATCCAACTGTGAACTGATGCTGTGAGTAAACTTCTTTTATTGACTTTAAATAAGATTGCCGTGTGTTTATTCTTTTAAGAGGGATAAAAGGGAACTTACCAGGAACCAGCGGCGTAGTGTGGGTTGTCAGCACCCGGGGCAGGCAAGTAATTTGCGCCCCTAACCCCTAACCTGCCGCCGCTGCCAGCTTCTTTTTGCTGCTGCCTGGGCTGGGGTATTTACGGTAAGGTAGCCACGGCGGCAGTGGCGGGTCCATGTCAGGTGATCTGAGGCGAGTTGCCGCTGGCGCTGGCACCCAAACGACGCCGCTTGCCCGGAGGAGGAGGAGGGCAGAGAGGCGAGGAAAATGCAACATGGCCAAGCAGCTGCAGCAGCAGCAGCGGCGGCGGGGCTGTGAGGAGGGGCTGCCTGCCACGCCCTCCGCGGCCCTGACGCGCGGGGACTGCGGCGAGCGCTGAGAGCCGCTGCCTGCCGGACGCCTTCAGCCCGGACGCGCGCACAGCTCGTTGGTTCCGCAAGACATGGGGCTCTGCTACAGCCTGTGCCTGAGGCTCTTTGGTGACTCCGGAGGCGGCGAGCGCCCCCCCAGATGTTGCGCCCAGTGCGGCCGGCCCCCCCTGCACCCCCCACGCTACGCCACTGCCAGGAACATACAATACTGAATTGTATGATAGTGAGAGACTTACACAAGCCTGCAACCAGCTACCCACCATGCGCTTAAAAGGGAATGTAAAACTCTGCTAAGTAAAGGAACTTGCTAGCACAAGTTAGGAAGGATATTAATAAACAATATATCATCTCCTCCTGCATGCTCCTGGGAGCCACAGGTGGGAGCTGAATCCAGGGTGGGGACCAAAGGTGGACAAAATACCCCAGAAGGAACATGACCTATGCCTCCCCTAATGCCCCAGGCACTCTTGTCTTTAACAGATGCCGTTAAAATATCACATATTGAGAATGGATTCCATCATATGCTTTGATCTAACGTTGCTCTAATCAAAGTAAACAAAACGTCACGTCATCATTGGAAACCATTAAAGGAAACACAAATGTCTGTGGATGAAAAAGAAACTGAGCATTCGGCTAGCAGATCAGAAGGGCGCAATTTGTTCTGGCCCTCCAGACGCCGTTTGTCATCCATGCTTCATGAGAGAATGAGTGTCCCAGCTACATTTTCACAGACGTATTTGTGGAACTTCTAAGGCTACATATATATGAGCAGCTTAAAAGGCAGCACGGCAATGTCTACACAACCTAAATATTGAACTGTGAATCTATCCAGCTTTTTATTTTGTTTCTCTCCCCGCCCCCCAAAATTCTTAGTTGATTTTTCAATTAACAACATACAGCACAACTTTGCCATTAGCTATGTACTTCCACATTAAAATAAACAACATGAGAAAACAAAAGCGTAAGAACAACCCAGATTTTCATTTCTAAAATTTCATTTACTTACATCAGGGGTCAGCAAACCTTTTCAGCAGGGAGCCAATCCACTGTCCCTCAGACCTTGTGGGGGACAATATTTTTTTTGGGGGGAATGGAAATATTCCTATGCCCCACAAATAACCCAGAGATGCATTTTAAATAAAAGGACACATTCTACTCATGTAAAAACATGCTGATTCCTGGACCATCCACGGGCCGGATTTAGAAGGCGATTGGGCCGGATTCGGCCCCCGGACCTTGGTATGCCTACCCATGACTTACCATATTTTTTGCTCTATAAGACTCACTTTTTCCCTCCTTAAAAAGTAAGGGGAAATGTGTGTGCGTCTTATGGAGCGAATGCAGGCTGCGCAGCTATCCCAGAAGCCAGAACAGCAAGAGGGATTGCTGCTTTCACTGCCCAGCGATCGCTCTTGCTGTTCTGGCTTCTGAGATTCAGAATATTTTTTTTCTTGTTTTCCTCCAAAAACTAGGTGCGTCTTGTGGTCTGGCGTGTCTTACAGAGTGAAAAATACGGTACATCCTCTTACTTAGTTTCCACTGTGCTTTGTCCCTGAACATCAGCTTTGCCTGTTATGACACAAGATCTGCCCACCCGGGAAGAATGGCAGATGAAGGTGATGGAATACATGGAACTGGCTGAGATGACTGGCAGAATCCGGGACCAAGGAAAAGAGTCGGTGGAAGAGGATTGGAAAAAAATTAAAGTTTATCTTCAAAAATATTGCAAAATTAAGGATTGTTAGAAAGATGTTGGGAAAAGAAAATTATGTGGTTCTAGCAGAAAAGACATAAAGGATTAAGTAAAAATGAATTGGTGAAAGAGAGAATGTAACATTATAGTATATTAAGACAAATTATTAAGATAAAAATAAGGTTGGAAGGATTTGCTGGAATATTAAATTGAATTAGAATACAAAAATGGGAGGTGTGAGGAGGTCAAGGAAGTGAGTGAATGTAAGCAAGCGATGTATAGGTTTGATTTGTTCTTTATCCTTTTTTCTTTTTTCTGTTTTTTGATGATATGTATTGTTTTTTCTTTTTCTTCCTTGATTGTTATATATATTTTTGTTTTTTTCTTTTCATTTTCCCCCCTGTAACCTTTAAAACCTTAATAAAAATTTATTTTTTTAAAAAAAAAAGAGACAGTGACTAACTAGCAACTATCGGAGAGGCCTCCTTTCCCCCCAAACTGGGTAGCATTTCTAGCAACTGCAAAACCACTGTTTCCTTCTCCCTTTTGCACCTGACATAACCAATCTGCTGGCTGGACTGCTGCTGTAATACATCAGGAATGATACTTAAGCATAAGAAGAAGATGTCAATCAGTTGATTTCGGAAGCTTGATCCATGATAAGTAGAAAATGGGTTTTATGTCCAGGCAAGTCCCGTATGGTCTGGTTTTCTATTACTAAAACATGTGTTTGAGAAAAGGGTGGCCAGGGGGTAGGGGTGGGGTGGGGATTCTGAAAACAGCCATGAACTACAAGACGACTATTTCAACAGGCAGGTAATAGAGGGTTGTATCCTGCAAAGTCATCCCATTTCACCCAAGGAATTCTACTTGTGTGATGTTATTCCCCATCATCGCCTCCCTGGATGTGGCCCCCCGAATCAATTCTGAACCCTGAACCCTCCAGATCAGATTTGGGAAGAGCACAGAGGGAGATGAAAGATAGGGGAAGGTTTCCTGGAATGTTCTCCTATCATCTATCTATCTATCTATCTATCTATCTATCTATCTATCTATCATTTATTTATTTATTTATTTAACTGACCCTATATCCCTATACAGTGGTACCTCGGGTTAAGTACTTAATTCGTTCCGGAGGTCCGTACTTAACCTGAAACTGTTCTTAACCTGAAGCACCACTTTAGCTAGTGGGGGGCCTGCTGCTGCTGCCGCGCCGCTGGAGCCTGATTTCTGTTCTCATCCTGAAGCAAAGTTCTTAACCTGAAGCACTATTTCTGGGTTAGCGGAGTCTGTAACCTGAAGCGTATGTAACCTGAAGCGTATGTAACCCGAGGTACCACTGTATCCGAAGATCACAGGGCAGTTCACAACATAAAATTCTGACAGCAACTTTATAGCAAATTCGAAGGACGTTATTTTCCTCAAATAATTCCCCCTGGCAGAATTGCTATTCCCAGCAGCCCTTAGCAAACTCCAGCTCCCAGGATTCTTACAAGAAAAGAATGTTCTCTGAGTGTGTTTTGAAGACCTAAGTGTGTACACAGCCTATTGTTCTCTCCTTCTGCTGAAGCGATGGTCGGGAAGATGCAAATGCAGATACAACAGATTTGTTATTGCCTACTGCTCGCTTTCAGTGGTAAAAAAGTTCAAGGGCCATCACCAACCAGGAGAGACGTATGGTGCTTTTGTAATATTTGCTTTATTTACAAATACAGTGGTACCTCGGGTTACAGATGCTTCAGGTTACAGATGCTTCAGGTTACAGACTCCGCTAACCCAGAAATAGTACCTCCGGTTAAGAACTTTGCTTCAGGATGAGAACAGAAATCGCAGCAGGAGGCCCCATTAGCTAAAGTGGTGCTTCAGGTTAAGAACAGTTTCAGGTTAAGAACGGACCTCCAGAACGAATTAAATTCTTAACCCAAGGTACCACTGTATGCAGGTTGAGCAGAAGCAGAAGCAAGCAGTGTGCACTTCTAGCCAAGGGCAGTTCTCTGTTTTCAGTTGTGATCCCCACATGGTGCCTTTGCTCAACCCTCTCTGCCATGGTTTCCATCCCCTCCAAAACGGTTTTTCTACAAAGACACCAATGTGACCTCCCTGGGGCGCAAACCTGGGCAGTGTGTCTGGAGGTCCTGGGCAGAGAACAAGACCCCCCCTCTCAGCCTTACTGATATGGTTCAAAGGAAAGTAGAGCAGTTCAAAATTGGGAAAGGTGTACGACAAGGCTGTATATTTTCTCCCTGCTTATTTAACTTATATGCAGAATTCATCATGCGAAAGGCTGGGCTGGATGAATCCCTAGCCGGAATTAAGATCGCTGGAAGAAATATCAACAACCTCAGATATGCAGATGACACAACCTTGATGGCAGAAAGTGAGGAGGAATTAAAGAACCTTTTAATGAAGGTGAAAGAGGAGAGCGCAAAATATGGTCTGAAGCTCAACATCAAAAAAACCAAGATCATGGCTACTGGTCCCATCACCTCCTGGCAAATAGAAGGGGAAGAAATGGAGGCAGTGAGAGATTTTACTTTCTTGGGCTCCATGATCACTGCAGATGGTGACAGCAGCCACGAAATTAAAAGACGCCTGCTTCTTGGGAGAAGGGCAATGACAGGTCTAGACAGCATCTTGAGAAGTAGAGACATCACCTTGCCAACAAAGGTCCGTATAGTTAAAGCCATGGTTTTTCCAGTAGTGATGTATGGAAGTGAGAGCTGGACCATAAAGAAGGCTGATCGCCGAAGAATTGATGCTTTTGAATTATGGTGCTGGAGGAGACTCTTGAGAGTCCCATGGACTGCAAGAAGATCAAACCTCTCCATTCTTAAGGAAATCAGCCCTGAGTGCTCACTGGAAGGACAGATTGTGAAGCTGAGGCTCCAATACTTTGGCCACCTCATGAGAAGAGAAGACTCCCTGGAAAAGACCCTGATGTTGGGAAAGACGGAGGGCACAAGGAGAAGGGGACGACAGAGGACGAGATGGTTGGATAGTGTTCTGGAAGCTACCAGCATGAGTTTGACCAAACTGCAGGAGGCAGTGGAAGACAGGAGGGCCTGGCGTGCTCTGGTCCAGGGGGTCACGAAGAGCTGGACATGACTAAATGACTAAACAACAACAACAACAATAAAGCACTGGAGGTCACTTCCTTAGAAGGGGTTATTCCCAAGCTGTGCCCTCTGATTCTCAGTGCCAAGTCTCAGCCCAGAGCCTATCCATCCAAGTCCAACTGGCAGGGGGCTAGGATAAGCTCAGTGCTATAATGAGATGAAAAAAATGTTGAAATATACATTTATTAAGAAACCAGAAGCATTTTTACTGGGCATTGTAGGAGATGATATAAATAGAAAGGATTGTAAGTTGTTTTTATACACAAAGATGGCAGCAAGAATATTATTGGCACAAAAGTGGAAGCAAGAAGAAATACCGACGAAAGAAGATTGGAGGATGAAATTTATGGACTATGCAGAATTAGACAAACTAACAGGAAGAATTCGAAACCGGCAGGACCAGAGATTCACAGAAGGCTGGTGTAAATTTACGGACTATTTGAAAAGTAATTGTGACGATCAGATTACGTTTGCAGGTTTGCAAGAAGTTTTGTGAGGTGAATAATTTGAATTATTGCAAAACTGGATAAAGAGGAGGATTGTTAGTTAAGATAATTAAAGGCAATATGAATTTAAGAAATGCAGAAGAAATGATAAAAATGGTGGATCATCAGAGGTGCTGATGGAAGTCCAAAAAGATTGTATAAGATGTGATGTTTTGTGGTATGTATGATAATTAATATGTTAAAAATTAATAAAAAATCCTTATTAAAAAAAGAGCTGCTGCATGTCTGTTTTTAAACCAGCGCCCATCAATTTCATTGAGCAGCTCTGAGTTCTTGTACCAAAAGGAAAACATTTATCCTCCTTTCATATTAGAACTCAGGCTCATCCAGCAATGCACACTGGCAAAATATCCAGGAAGGGCAAAATAAGTACTTCTTCAGAAACTGTACAAAATAGGTTAGCTCAGTTGGTGAATAGAATGTGCTGGTCCCGGGGGGTTACCGTGCAGCGTGCTCCGAGTCCAGTCCGAGGTCGAGGGTGTGGTATGGAGGCTGTCCGTCAAAGCTGAAGCGGGGTCCAAAGCAGGGAGTCAGGCATGGTCAGGAACTCAGGAGAGCAGGTCAGGGTGCTGGCAGGAACAGGTTACCAACAATGTTGCTCCCGCAACCTGGGACTGGGCTGGCTGGCCTTTATCTCCTCCAAGGCATAGGGCGGCCCCAGTCCACAGGTGACTCGCCTCTCCTGGCCTGGAGGCGAGCACTCCTCCTGCAGGAACTTAGTTCCCTCCGCCTCTTCTGCCCTGAGCCTCTGCAGCTCCGGAGAGGCTGGAGGGTTACTGGACCCAGAGGCAGCCTCAGCTGAGACAGGGCTGAGAGTGGAGCACTTGCAGGCAATGGGTCCTCCATCACCTCCGGAGCCAGAGCAGATTCAGCTGGTGTCTGTTCCTGAGGATCCAGCACAGGTAGGAGCCCTTCAGGCTCAAGCCCCAGCCCCGGCTCAGCTGGTTCTGGAGGCGGGGACTCCTGTGCAGGCTGGGATTCCTCAGGTTCAGCCTCTGAATCCGATTTCCAGGCCATCACATAGAAGTTAGCTCAGTTGGTTAGCGAGTGGTCTGATCAACCCAAGGGCACAGGTTCAGTCCTCGTATGGGCCAGCTGTGTATTGGGCTAGATGACCCTCAAGGTCCCTCCCAACTCTACAATTCTATTTTTCTAATTATGAATTCACCACTACAAGACATAGTTAATGGCCTCTAGCTTTTGATTGCTTTTTTTTTTTTTTAAGGATTGGTTTTTCAGTAGCTAACAGCCATGAGAGCTAAACGAACCTCCATGTGCGCAGGCAGTAAACCTCTGAATACCAGATGCTGCCGGGGGGGGGGGGACTTCACCTCTATGCCCCTGTGCTTGTGAGTTTCTCAAAGCATATGGTTGGCTGTTGTAGGAGACAAATGAGGAATGAGGAATCTGTGCGGCTCTCCAGTTGTCACTGGACTCCAACTTCCATCAGCTCCAGGCAGTGTGGTCAAAGTCCAGAGATAAAAATAATAATAATTTTTTATTATTTATAGCCCACCCTCCCCAGCCAAAGCCGGGCTCAGAGCGGCTAACAACAGTAAAAATAGCACAGTTTACATAAAACCACAGTCAGTTAATTGAAATACATTCTAAAATCAGTTCAGAATCAAAGTAATGGCAGCCACTGGGCTAGAGTTCTATGAAGATTACAGGAGGAGAGAGGGGGTCAGGCTGTGCCTTGGCCAAAGGCCTGGTGGAATAGCTCTGTCTTGCAGGCCATGTGGAAAGATGTCAAGTCCCGCAGGGCCCTAGTCTCTTGTGACAGAGCGTTCCACCAGATCGGGGCCACGGCCAAAAAAGCCCTGGCTCTGGTTGAGGCCGGTCTAATTTCCCTGGGGTCTGGGATCTCCAATATGTTTTTATTTGAAGACCGTAAGGTCCTCTGTGGGACATACCAGGAGAGGCAGTCCCGTAGGTACGAGGGTCCTAGGCATATAGGGAATTATACCCCATAGCCCTTGCCCTTGCCCTGATCCAGAAGGCAGTACCATTTTTCTACAAAAAGAGGTGCTGGAAGTCACCATGAATGCTTCCCTCTTTCTCTTAGAATGGCAATGGCACTCACCTGAGAGGTTCCAGAAACCACCTGAGAGGTGTTGGAACTGAGTTCTGGTGAGTTCCCCCTGGGGGGAAAAGCCCTGCCAGAAGGGTAGCTCACGTGTCTGTAAAAACATTTGTGCTGTTTGCAATTCAGAAAGGTCACTGTGTTCGTATTTGATTTAAAGATGGCTATTTATCTGCATTTTTACGTTGGGGGTTTCAGAAATAACGAAACAGATAGCACACAAGGAGTTAAAAGGAGGGAGGGAGGGGGGTGAGGGAAGGGAGAGCATGGCAGAGAATGGAAATGGTGTTAAAGTCCACTGGGGCTACTTGGTGCAGAGATACATTTGCTTTAATTGATGCTGCACTCTAATGTGAAGTTATGCTCCGAAAAGTGACTCTGTAAATTAATAACACAGTGATGTTCTATATTTATTCTCCTTCAATGACGTCTATGCCAAAATGTGCACACTATGCAAGTCAATGTGAGGTTTTGCCAACAGTCATGGCACTGGCAGCATAACCCACAATAGTTTTAAGACATTAGGCCTTGCTCTGCTCTTTCATTACACTAAAAGTCCCAGCAAGACCCAGAAACAATCTATTTGGAATGCTGGTTACTTGATCGGTTAAATATTGGCAACTGAACAGTTATTACTGGAGTGTGGTCAAATATTGCTAATTACTCTGTATGTAGTCAAGAACGTCCTTGTGTAATTGGCAGCCTGTCTTCTTAATTGCAGTATGGGGGCGTCTAAGAGCAGTGGCAAGAGTGGCTTCTCAGGATCTTCTTGTAGGGCCAGACAAACCCAGGTCTCTCGTGAGAGCTTGTTTTGCCTTCCCTCCATTATGTTGAAGAGCCCTGCTGTTTTGCCCAGCTCTTTCCAAGCACAGGCCTGCGTTTTTAGGGCCACGTCCAAGCTCCCACCACCACGAGGTTTGCCCTATGAAAACCTGCTCTTTGAAGCTGAACTGGACCAAATGGCAACTCAGGTTTTCTACATACCGCTGTTTATTTCGACTGAGCTTTAAAGAGCAGCTTTTCACTGGGAAAACTCTAGAGCAAAATAAAGGGAGATTGGACATGGAGCTTTAAAGCGTGGACTGGGCCTGGAAAGCATGGAGGATAGGTAAGTGTGGACAAGCCCTAAGTCAATAGGCCTACCATCTTTTCTTGGTCATGTGCTACAGCTGCAGGCATCTCTGAAGAGGAAGAGGGATATGGGAATCAAACACACACAGTCACAAATTAAATTACAAATTAAGACTCAGGGTGCCTCCAAGCTGCCAGCGTTTTATGGGAGAAACTGCAGCACGTGCCAGAAAATTCGTTTCCCCCTGCCATGAAATACTGCTGCATTTGAGACTTGTTCACTTTGGAGAAAAGGTAACGGGGACGGGATAGAAGTTCATAAAATTATAAGGTGGATAGAGAAAAGTTTCTTTCTGTGTGTCTCTGTCTCTCTCTAGCTCTAGAACTTGTGGACATCCATTGAAACTGAATGTTGGAAGTTTCAGGACAGATTAAAAAAATGACTTTTTCCATGTGCCACATGGATTAGACAAATTCAGGGAGGATAACTGTCAGACTTTGGGGAATCAGATCCCTCCCCTGGTGGCAATAAATAAGCAGATCAAATGAAAGGAGCGTTCTTACCAGTTAGTTTCTTTAATAATCACGGTGAGAGACAAAGGAATGCATATCTCTCTATAAATGGCGTTGCTCCCAGTAAAGGTTTACCCCCTCTGTCCCCATTAATCTACGTAACTCCTACATCAGGTAATCTGAGTTTGTTGCTGCTGAGCTTTCTGTTCTATCACTCTCAAAGATCGCCTAGTCTTAGGCGAAGTGGGGGGTCAGGAATGCTGTCCAAGGACACTGACTCTGCCAGCTGTCTCTCTCCTGGTGTTTCCTCTTCGAGCTGCTCCTCACCCACTATTTCCCAGCTTTTCCTCTCTGGACTATGCCCTTCTGCAAACCACTGTTCTAAATCAATACTGTCAGAGCTGTCTTTAGCATATGCGCTGCAGGGGTGCAAAGATCCGCCCAGTGCCCCCAAATTTAGTTTAGCCGCTCCCAGATTTTTTGGGGGGACGATGAACAAAAGTTGTTGAGCTTTATTTGGGAAGGGGGGAGCCAAAGCTGTTGACCTGAAATCGCTCACCTGAAACAACGATGCAGCAGAAGTAACTGCTTTTGTTTCCTGACTCGGCGGGAATATTTGATGCTACGGAGTAACAGAGCAATGGAGAAGAGGGGCAGGGACTTTCGCTCCATTGCTTTTCATTGCCGCTGATCGAAAGGAACCGGTATACAGAAGGTATACATCTGCCGTTCCCCAGAATTCGGTGCCCGGGTGCCCACACCCCTTGCACCCCCGGGGAAAGCCGGCCCTGAATACTGTCCTCCCACCCTTGGGAAGGTTCAGGAGAAGGGGGGGGGGCTCCCACCATTCCTCCTCAGTCCAGCCCCTGATATCAATGCTATTAGCAGCTACTAGCATGGACGGCTATGCTGTGCCTCCACGGTCAGAGGCAGGAACACTTCCCAATACCACTTGCTGAAAGCCCAAGGAGGAGAGAGTGCTCCTGTGTTCGAATCCTGCTTGCTGATTTCCTACAGGAATCTGGTTGGCCGGTGTGAGTAAACGATGCTGGAGTAGATGGGCTACTGGCCTGATCCAGCCAGCTCTTCTTATTTTCTTATGTTAAGTAATTAAGTGAACAAGGCCATTTTGTAATATTTATAGGCTACTACTTGAGTCCTATGTTTTAATGACTCCTATATTTCAATTATTCAGTGAGGACTAGCTGGAAATTAACCCATTAAATATTTTAGTTCAGAGTCAGATTCAGCTGTGTTTGAAGTTGTGCTAGGCTGGCTCCAGCCCTAGCCTATAAAAGTTTGGTAATCTCTTCAGCTCACCTCCAGGACCAGATCAGTTCCAATCTACCTGGGAAGCCTTTAAACATCTGTACTGATAGTGCTGAATTGCAAAGAGGATCGAGGCAAGTTAATGGGTCTAATGGTGTAACGAAGACATAAACCATAAGTACAACGAGGTATCAGATAAAAAGGACTAGATCATTCAATACTAAATATATAACTTGTTTTCAATTTGCTCTGTTTATTTAACCTTAGCCCCCCTAACAGAAATCTTTTATCCTAACTTTTATTCGTTGTTTTTGTTATTATTTTTCATGTCCCACCTTTCCTTCCCTGATGGGACTCAGGGTGGCTTTAAAGATAAAAACAAGAACTGCTAAAAACATAGCAAAAGCAATCATTAAAATGCAATTAAACATTGGCAGAATTAAAACTATACAGTGGTACCTCTGGTTGCAAACAGGATCCGTTCTGGAGCCCCGTTCACAACCTGAAAGGAATGCAACCCGTGTCTGCGCACACGCGAGTCGCAATTTGCCACTTCTGCGCATGCGCGTGACATCATTTTGTGCGTCTGCGCATGCGCAAGCAGCAAAACCCAGAAGTAACCCTTTCCGGTACTTCTGGGTCACTGCAGGACGCAACCTGAAAAGATGTAACCTGAACTGAACGTAACAAGAGTTATGACTGTATACATATATAAATTATGTTCAAAACATACCAATAATTACAATAAACACAGCATGACACCAGACCTTTCATTAAAAGCAACTGACTCCCAAAAACCTGTTGGAACAAGAAAGTCTGTTCCAACAGACTGGCAGAAAGAACAGCAAGGAGGGATCCTGTCCGGCTTCTGTTGGGAGGGAGTTCCAGAGTCTGGGAGCAGAGAAGGATCTGTCCTGTATCCCCATGCCTGAGATGATAGCGGGACTGAGAGACAGGTCCCCACGTTCATATAAAGGAATATGGTATTTCAGGTGGCTTGGACCTAAGTCATGTAGGTGATAACCAGCACTTTGAAACTGACCAGTAGCTGGTGGATTTTTTCTAGCAAGGGTGTCATCTGATCCCTAGAACCAGCCCTGGTCAACAATCTGGCTACAGTTCTTTGAGCCAGTTGTCTCTGTAACACTGAATTGGCTTTGGACTGATTGTGTGTGTTTGTGTGCAAATTATTTTTCAAAAAAATTAAAATAGCTTTTTATTGTTTAAGTTTGGTGGTAGTAGTGGGGGGAAAGTTCAGTTTTGTTTTTGGTTCAGGGATATGAAGGATCACTAGTCTGCACAATATACTTAAGAAATATTTGTTAGTTCCCTGGGCTTCATGTCCTCCAGAAGGGTCAGTGTGGCAAAGGAGTGGTGGACAGGTCTCCTAGGAGAAGTGAGGTCTGCTACTACTCTCTTTGGCTTGGGTGGAATCTACACACATATAAAAATGCTTTCTCAATGTGAAAATGCTTTTTTAAAAAAACGTTTGGAAAAAATATATTGAATTTGCCGTAGCTCACCATCGCCATCTAGCACCACATTTGTATAATGCACTTTAAAGGTAAAGGGTAAAGGGACCCCTGACCATTAGGTCCAGTCGTGGCCGACTCTGGGGTTGCGGTGCTCATCTCGCTTTATCGGCCGAGGGAGCCGGCATACAGCTTCCGGGTCATGTGGCCAGCATGATTAAGCCGCTTCTGGCAAACCAGAGCAGTGCACAAAAACGCCGTTTACCTTCCCGCCGGAGTGGTTCCTATTTATCTACTTGCACTTTGACGTGCTTTCAAACTGCTAGGTTGGCAGGAGCTGGGACCGAGCAACGGGAGCTCACCCAGTCGCGGGGATTCGAACCGCGACCTTCTGATCAGCAAGTCCTAGGCTCTGTGGTTTAACCCACAGTGCCACCTGCGTCCCTCCATAATGCACTTTACAACACACTTAAAAAGTTTTATCTGCAGCTGTATATCTGAGTCCCTGGTCTGTAAAAGCTGGGTCAAACCATACTGGAAGCCATTCATGCAGGTGCATATTACTTCTGTCACCTCTCAGAAAGAACCTTGTCGCTTCTTCCCCTTCTCCATGGAGTGGCATGGAGTGGCAGGTTCAAGCCATCTCTTACCAGCTCTTACCCGTCCGTCTTGTCTTTGTTGCAACAGACAACAATAGTGACATTTTAAAATTTATTAGCACTCCTCTGTAACATTACATTCTGGCCATTACTAGGAGAAATGATTGACCTCTGGACATCCTGATCCTTTTTTGCAATAGCATAGTAGCTTGGACTGCATAAAAAAAACAAACACCCTATAGAAAGCAGTATTCTGCTATCGCTTGCCACAATCTGGCTGTTTTCAGCCATGAAGGAGCGTTCCTGGATATCTAGCATGAGGCTGTCTTGGTACAAGTTGAACCCATTGCTCCATGCTCTTGGCTTCCATAGTGCTGATAAACACCTGTTCTCTTCAGTTCTTTTTGGTGAGAGGATGAGTATGGAATTAATTGCTCCTGTTTGCTCAAAGATACGGGCAACAAAAGCTTCCTCACTAAACACGCAACTACCTCGGTTTCACCATTATGTATTAACATTCCATTTCCTGCCATTCAAAGAACCTGGCTCAAGGTGTGGGAGACCTGAAATCAGAGCTTCTTGTCTTTTTTCTTTCCTTTTCAAGTGTTAAAGCGATAAGGAATGGGATGGATTAGGTTCACAGTGCTGGTGGGGAGGTGAAACAGAGAGATGCCTTAATATCTCTGTGTGTTTTGCCTTGCAGGCAGATATGTAGTTTCAAGGGAGATTGGGAGAAGCCATTTGAACCAGGAAATGTTGGGAAATGGTTATTCCTTTGCTGCCGTAGCAACATGGTCTCAGCCTGAACCAGCAACCCCTTCCCCAGTTGCTGTTTATACTCTATGAAATATACTCGGAGTCAAGAGTGGATTTCATGCTCTTTATTCAGCTCACAGTGGTGAGGAGGAATGGAAGTTCCCCCAGAATGTCTGCCTTATGTACATTATTTACACAATGGGCCCCACGTGATTGGCTAATTCTGGGATTTCCCTGTAGGCCAATCAGGTCATGGATTCCCTTCCACCTGGACCTGGATTGGGTGGCTCCTGTGTACCAATCAGACTGCTGCATTCTGAATCCTGTTGTTCTATTACCAATCAGACTGCTCCCTTTTGGATCCTATTCAACTCAGTACATAACACCCTACATATAGAGATCCTTTTTGAATGTCTCCCATGCCCCATCTAGTTTTGCCTGCATGTATCCCAATCCTGGGACGCGGGTGGCGCTGTGGGTTAAACCACAGAGCCTAGGACTTGCCAATCAGAAGGTGGGCGGTTCGAATCCCCGCGACGGGGTGAGCTCCTGTTGCTCGGTCCCTGCTCCTGCCAACCTAGCAGTTTGAAAGCACGTCAAAGTGCAAGTAGGTAAATAGGTACCGCTCCAGCGGGAAGGTAAACGGAGTTTCCGTGCACTGCTCTGGTTCGCCAGAAGCAGCTTAGTCATGCTGGCCATATGACCTGGAAGCTGTATGCCGGCTCCCTTGGCCAATAAAGCGAGATGAGCGCCGCAACCCCAGAGTCATCCACGACTGGACCTAATGGTCAGGGGTCCCTTTACCTTTACATGCCCCATCTAGTTTTGCCTGCACGTATCCCAATTCTATTACAGGCCATAACCAGAAGGGTTATAGGGTCCAGGTCACTTTAGAGCAGGGGTCAGCAAAACTTTTTAGCTGTGGGCTGGTCCATCGTCCCTCAGACCTTGTGGCATGCCGCAGAATGAGCACTTGGGGGGGGGAGCTGGAAGAAGAGATGAGGGGGGCAACCACCTCCCAGCCCCAGCCCCAGCTGCTGCAATTACCTTCCCTGGGGCTGCCACCGCCGCTGCTTTTCGTGGGTAGGCAGAATGAGCTTATCCACTCCGCTGTCTAGCCCACAGGAGCACCAGGACGGCGGTGGCGGAGGGAAGATGAGCAATGTGAAAGGGCTGGCTCCGGAGATGGGCTGCTTAAAATGGCGTTCAGCCAGCTCAGCCCTGCCCCCTTCCTCCTCTAGGCAGGGCAGGGAGAAGCCAGGAGGAGGGAGGGAGGAAGCGCCGTCGTGGTGTGTGGGGGGGGGGTATGGTGCAGCCTGAACAAACAGAATCCCCACACCAATCCACGGACACTCCACGGGCCGGATCCTGAAGGCAATTGGGCCTGATCCGGCCCACGGACCTTAGTTTGCAGACCCCTGCTTTAGAGGATATTTTCCTTCTCTCCTGAATATCTCCCCCCCCCCCCACAATAATAAACCATATAAATCTTTACATGGTTTGGGACCCCAGTACTTCACAGTCTGCAGTGGCAGAGCTTGGGGTCTCAAACTTAATTGACGCCAAAATTCAGCCTTCCATTCTGCATCATAGCTGCAGTGCCTCCTGAGGTGGCCCAAAGGCTTAGCGCCCAGTGCGACCAAACCAGTCACACTTCCCTTAAACCGTTTCTGCAGACTGCCTTCCTACCCAGACCCTGAGATTACAGTCAGACCCTTTTCTACATGGCCCTTTCAAGAGAAGTTGGGTGGGTGGAAACAACAGAACAGGCTTTTTCAGTAGCAGCCCCCTCCTCTTTCTGGAATCCCCCCCCCCCCCCCCGGTTTGACCTTGACATCTTTTTGGCACGAGGTGATGAAGTTCCTTATTCTCCCAGGCACTTGACTGAGAATGCTGCTGTGGTCTTTGCAGCTATTTTTACTTGCATTTTTCATTGTCGTCTTGTATTCTAGGATGGAGAGAGTATTTTTGCTGTTTACTACTGATTGCTTTTAGTTTGCTATTATTGATTTTGATGTTATAGTTCCTTGAATTGAGTCGTATGATCTTTTTTCCTCTCTCTACCGTTGCTTTGAATCTTTTTTGTAAGAAAGACGAATAAATGAAATAAATAATAATTGATATTATTATTATTATTTAATTATGAAATAGCCATAATTAAATGCTACATACAGAACTCTATAACATATTTATGATTTCAATATTCCGTGTTCTTAATAAATAAATAAATTGGCTACATATTTTGGAAAGTGGTTTGTCGGCTTGCCCGTTTCTTTCTTTGTTCTCTATGGCTTTGCGTATCTCTCTAGATATTGTCACCAGACCAGGCATGAGGATCCCTGAGGTGGGGGAAGCACATTTTATTGACACCTGGATGCCAGTCACCATTTTGAATCAAGATGGTGGATCAAAACGTTGCTTTGGCATGACTTTGCCTGTTTTTTGGCATGGGTTTGGTTGCCTCTCAAGATATCACCGGCAAACTCTGCATGAGGGTTCCTGAGGTGGGAATGGAAGGCTCAATCACCATTTAGACACTAGGCACTGTTTTGAACCAAGATGGAAGACCAAAACATGACTTTGGTGTGACTTCACCTTTTTTGTGGCATAGGTTTGGCTGATATAATCACCAAATTTGGCACAAGGGTTCCCAAGGTAGCAAACTCCATTGCCATTTGGACACTGGGTGCTATTTTGAATCAAGATGGCAGACCAAAATGCTACTTGGGTGCGACTTCACCCATTTTTTGACATAGGTTCTGCTGTCTCTCAAAATATCACCACCAAACTTGGCACAAGGATTCCCACAGTGGAGGTCTCCATTGGCGTTTGGCTGCCGGTGTGACTTCACCTGTTGTTGTTGTTGTTGTTGTTGTTTTTTTGCATGAGGTGCAGGCAGCTATTGGATGCCAAGTGCCATTTAGAATCAAGATGGCAGACCAAAATGCCACTTTGGCATGACTTTGCCCATTTTTTTGGCATAGGTTTTTCGGCCTGCGTTCTGTGGAACATGTGAACAAGTCTTATGTTTTACCTCCAGGCTCCATTTCATCTCTTTGAGACCCTGCCTAGATCACATTGAATCAAAGACACAATTTGAAATAGATTTGTCTCGGGGCCTTTCCAACAGCACCTGATTTTTCAGCCTTCAAACTTACTAAGGAAAGGCTTCAGAGTTGAGGTCTGGATGCTGCTGAGAACATACACAGAAGTGACCAACAAAACCAGGAAGCATAGGAAATAGGTGGTAATACACTGGTTCCAATATTACCAAATTAATGAACTGTTCAAAGCAGATAAAAGAATAGGATTTCTGCCATGGAGTTCACAATTTGGAAGAGAAGTGATAGAAAGTACAGAAAGGAAAAATTCTAAAATATATAAGATACTATTAGAATGGGAAACAAGAAAAGAGCTGGTAAAGTCAGTGATGATACACTGGGCAAGAGATATTGGGCATAATATTGAATTGTTGGCATGGGAAAGACTGTGGAAAAGAGATTTGAAATTCACAGCCTGAAGGAGAACTATATGAAAATGATGTATCGGTGGTATAGTAAACTAGCGAAAATGTGTAAGTCTTAAACAGATATTTGTTGGAAATGTAAAGAAAAAGGAAGAACTTTTTAATCAGATGTGTTGGACTTGCAAATTAGTAAAGGACTTCTGGGAAATAATATATAATGAAATGAGAAAAATGATGAAAGTATTTTTTAAGAAGAAGCCAGAAGCCTTTCTTTTAGGAATAATGGGGGAGAAGATTCCAAAAGTTCAAAAGAACTTATTTATGTGTGCTACGACATCGGCACGGATGTTATATGCCCAGAAATAGAAGGAAGGAGTAACACTGACTAAAAACGGAATGACAGGTGAAACTGTGGGAATACGCTGAACTGGCTGAGTTAAGAAGCAGAATTTGAGACCAAGAGAAGGAGATTATTTAGAAGGAATGGGTGAAATTTGTGGAATATATGAATAATTATTGTAAACATCTTAAAACACTAGCAGTACTAGAATAAGTAGAGCAGAGAAAGTTTAATAAAATGAAATAAGACTGAAGGTGAAAATAAAAGGGTGAAGTAGCATTTTGGATATGCAGTTAAATAGGGGGTATTTTAACGAACCATGGAAGGTGGGGAAGGGAAGTTGGGGATAATGAGATGATTTTAATAAATATGTATTTGTTGTAAAACTGAAAACTATAAATAAAATGTGAAAAAAGGGAATCATAGGAACTACACTTCCCATTATCCTTAGTGACCATGGACACTGCTGCCCAGGTATAGAATTATTCACTCTTTCATGTTTCTGCCCTTGCCAAGGTGACTTCAGAATGTGGGGGGGGGGGGGGGTTGCAGCAAAGACACCAATAGCCTGCCCCAGCCATCCCAAGTAATGACCAGTTCAGTCTTGGCAGTCATATTCTGCCCCCCCCCAAGTCAACCAAGAATACCTAAACATGTAAGATACCTATTATTTTTACAACTGTTTCTGTATTTTGCATGCACTTTTCTTTTTCTTTTTCTTTGGCTGTATTCCATCTCCCCACCATCAAAAAAAATATGATTAGGCAGGCAGAGATTTTTCACTCCGGCTATAGGTTTGTTCTGTTATGATATACAGTATTCGAAAAACAATATCCGCTATCTCGGTGGAATTTTTAAATTGACTCTCATAGATAAAAACCAAACTGTGCCTTAATATATTGCTGTGAAAGAAAATGCTTGCCAGCTAAGAGATTTTGTAAAAAAAACACCTTGCGGCAGTGACCTTCATTGTGACCGCAAGCTTTGCAATGACCATCACACTGTGTGCACCTGAAACTTTCATCTGAACAATATTGACACAATATGTATCAAAATGCCTATATCAAAAATGATGTGTCTTTGGTATGATTGGATGGGCCTGGAATATCATCCAGCACGGCTTTGTTGTTGTTGTGGATTGGTTGGCATCCGTCTGTCTCAGAAGAGACAGGGGTGAAGCCTAACTATCGGAAGGTTACAATACCTGCAGTGGAAAGCCTGAAACTTGCTCCCTGTAGAACACAACCTTGGTGATTTGTGAATCACCTTCCACATATATTGTGATGGCCTGGGCGTCAGGCTCGGACTCGGAACCAGAGGAGATTCAGTCTGCACCGGATCCTTTGCCTCAGGCATCATCTGAACCAAATCTGGGGCCTGACCCTGAAGAGTCCCAGTCTGCACAGGTTCCCCTACAACAAACACCAGCAGGGCCGAGTCAGGGGCCTGAGCCTGCCCTGGCTCCAGATGTGGAGATTACCTTGTTGCCGTCAGCTGGGCCATCACTTACAGCTGCTCCACTACCAGTTGGGTCTAGTAACCCACCAACGTCTCCCGAGCTGCAGATACTAAGGTCTGAGAGGAGAGACCTGAGTACTCACAGGAGGAGTGCTCGCCTTTGGGCAAAACAGGGAAGTGAGTGGCCAGGGGATCAGGACCAGCCGCTACCCCGAAAAAGATAAAAGGCAGCCGGACCCCGCCCCAGGTTGCGGGAGCAACACTGCTGTATGCTAGATCCTGCCTGAGACCCTGTACCTGCCCTTGTCTGGTTTCCTGCCTCGTGTGCTGCCTTGGCCCTTTCGGACTGACTCCTAGCAGAACCTTCGGATTCTGGACCGTTCCTGGACCGCGTTTCACGGGTTACCCCTGGGTCCAGCTCATATATGTTCCAAGGTGATTTGCAGCCGCATCCCTTGTTTCAAACTCCCCAGTATCATATAATCCTCTTGCTCCTCCTCATTGTCAGTCTGTCTACCACTTCACTCCAGAGAGTGCGTTTGCGAGAAGAAAAGAAACCAGTGCAAGCAGCTGACCCCCCTTTTTTCACATAACCCTCCCATTCCCAGGCTGTACCTTCGCTGGCCCACAGTCCCTGGGATAGAAAGGGCACCCCCAGTCTTGTCAAGAACAACACGTTCCAGACACATTTTGAAAGCACAAACAGCTATATGATAACAACAAAAATAGTGCCAATACGTCTTGTGCCAATCAGTGTCAAAGGACATTAGACTGGGAGAAACAGCACAAACATTTCAGACATGAGACCCACCCCAGCTCTCACCTGCGGTACATTTTTGTGTTCTTATAGTGATGGCCACCAACCAGGATAGCTTTCAAAGGGGGGTTATTCATGGAGAATAAGGCTAGTAAAGGGACCCCTGACCATTAGGTTCAGTCGCGGACAACTCTGGGGTTGCAGCGCTCATCTCGCTTTATTGGCCGAGGGAGCTGGCATACAGCTTCTGGGTCATGTGGCCAGCATGACTAAGCCGCTTCTGGCAAACCAGAGCAGCGCACGGAAACGCCGTTTACCTTCCCGCTGGAGCGCTACCTATTTATCTACTTGCACCGGCGTGCAGGTGCACGCAGTTAACCTCTCCTCCACCCTTTTCACGCCCCTTCTGGTTCTGGGAGACAAGTGGGGTGGGGAGCTTGTCACACAAGAAGGGGAGACGGCCGTGATTCTTCACAAGCTTGACCCATCTCTGCCTCTTGGTCTCCCTTATCCCACTCTCCTGCTCCAGCTTCTGCCTCTGATTCTGAACTTCTCTCTGCTACAGACTCTCCCAGCTCACTAAGCCCTGTTGCCTCTCCAGCTTCCAGTGAATGTCCTCTCCCTCTTCATTGCCCCTCCACCAGTCCATGGGCTCTGAGCCTTCTTCCCCTGGGGTTTCCCAAGCAGGTTCCTCCCACCATTCCTCTGTGTCCAACCAGTCCCTGATGTTGAGGCAGGATGGCACTCAAGACTGGTTGCCGGGAATCACAGATGGAGAAGGTGCTGTTGTACTCAGTTCCGCTTGCAGGCTTCCCACTGGCCACTGTGGGAACAGGATGTTGGCTTAGAAAGGGCCTCTGGCTCATCCAGCAGGGCTCCTGATGGCTTCTCTGGCACTGTGATGGGCGCTGGGATTTTCAGCAAGTAAAGTCATCTATTTGTACACTAGCAACATTTTCATTAAACTTTGTCACACTGCCATTTTCTACATCTTTGCAGCTTATTTTTTTCTTAACGAATGCATTTAAGTTAAGCTATTTTCCCTTTGCTGTTCTCATGTCTGCAGTCAATCTGACTTTTTTTTACAGTGCTTCTCCATTCTACTTGTTCTATGAGTTTTCACAGACCGAAGACTTGATGCTTTGGAATTATGGTGCTGGAGGAGACTCTTGAGAGTCCCATGGACTGCAAGAAGATCAAACCTCTCCATTCTGAAGGAAATCAGCCCTGAGTGCTCACTGGAAGGACAGATCGTGAAGCTGAGGCTCCAATACTTTGGCCACCTCATGAGAAGAGAAGACTCCCTGGAAAAGACTCAGAAGATTGAGGGCACAAGGAGAAGGGGATGACAGAGGACGAGATGGTTGGACAGTGTTCTCGAAGCTACCAGCATGAGTTTGACCAAACTGCAGGAGGCAGTGGAAGACAGGAGTGCCTGGCGTGCTCTGGTTCATGGGGTCACGAAGAGTCGGACACGACCAAATGACTAAACAACAAAACTGAGCCCTTTGCTGTGTTCTTTATAATTCTGGTTTCCAGGTGAGCTCTTTTCAGGCAGTAGTCACATCATGAATGGAGCAACTGTGGCAAAAAGTGTTGTGGGGGCTGCACATTGAGGCTCATTGCTACAGATGTTCCGCACGACAGCCGTTCTGGGGCTACGTGCATCGTAGAACTTCTGCCACATTCTGATTATATATTTACAATTTTGTAGCCTGTTTTAGAAACATTCATAATCCTCCCCCAACTTCATTGGTTTATTATTAGTATCTGGTAATCTACAAGCATTGTTTTCCCCTTTCTCAATGTCTCTGTTCTATGTGAGTCACTTTTCAGAAACGTAAACACCCTTTAAGCTTTTCGTTACAGGTTTTCTTCCCTCCTTTCACTGAGTTTATTCTATTAACTTCCTAAATTGCTAGTTGTTCCGTTTCTTCAACATAGTCGCTGCCGTCAACAGTCTTTTCTCCCCCTCACAAAATTTGTTTTTGCAGTCATTGCCTTTCTTTTCTCCTTAAGCTCCTACAATCTTTCTAACTTTAAGCAATTGCTGCTCTTTGAACTCAGACACCTTTTCTACTATATTCCAGCTGCCAATGCCTTATTTCATTTCCCTTTATTCTTAGCTGTGTCATGTCTGTTTTCATCTTGGTTCCTTTTATAATTTCACTCCCTCCCTATTTTCCTCTGTACATTTCCTTCTTCCCTTTCTTAGACCGCTCATCTATATTTCTCCCACCTCAGAAATTCATGTTATTCAGTCTGAAAAACAACCACCATCCATGAATCCACCATAATGTGGGACTCTCACATTAGTAATTGGTGCAGTGGTAGGAAACTTAAATTGGGAAACTCCCACCACATCTGAGGGGTTTGCCTAAATCCCCCATCAAGCTCGCAAGACTGGGGAGCTGTCAATCAAGGCAAGAGTGTCAGGATCAGGTCCAAGGCAAGGCATGCTGAAGCAGTATGGGAGCTGTGCCGCAAAGGAGACAGAAGTTGGGAAGAATGAAATATCGAATCAGCATTTCCAAGCTAACAATTGAACAGTTTCATTGTCTCTGCTGACCTTCCGCTTCCTGGAGTATCAGAATGGCTCAGATCTAGAGTACAGATTGGTTTTTGTCTTCTCCTCCTCTTGTGCAAGAGTCAGATACGGGAGGCATCGTGTTCCCAGTCATGTGCTGCAACTTCCGGAAGTGTCCTTCGCTTTGGGCATTTTGCTGTCTCTGCTACTGCTGGGGTCCTAAATAAGATGGTGGAGGATCTATAGGAGAATATGCAGTGTGTTTTCTGTTTCCAGTCGGGGATGCACTGGTTTCATAGTCCCATCAGGTGGGGCTCTTCCAAGATTGCAACCTCAGGATGCATCATAGAATCATAGAATCATAGAGTTGGAAGAGACCACAAGGGCCATCGAGTCCAACCCCCTGCCAAGTAGGAAACACCATCAGAGCACTCCTGACATATGGTTGTCAAGCCTCTGCTTAAAGACCTCCAAAGAAGGAGACTCCACCACACTCCTTGGCAGCAAATTCCACTGTCAAACAGCTCTTACTGTCAGGAAGTTCTTCCTAATTTTAGGTGGAATCTTCTTTCTTGTAGTTTGGAACCATTGCTCCGTGTCCGCTTCTCTGGAGCAGCAGAAAACAACCTTTCTCCCTCCTCTATGTGACATCCTTTTATATATTTGAACATGGCTATCATATCATCCCTTAACCTCCTCTTCTCCAGGCTAAACATGCCCAGCTCCCTTAGCCGTTCCTCATAAGGCATCGTTTCCAGGCCTTTGACCATTTTGGTTGCCCTCCTCTGGACATGTTCCAGTTTGTCCGTGTCCTTCTTGAACTGTGGTGCCCAGAACTGGACACAGTACTCCGGGTGAGGTCTGACCAGAGCAGAATACAGTAGCACTCTTACTTCCTTAATCAACTTAATCAACTTAAATCAACTTAAATCAACTTGCCTTAATCTCCTCTTCCAAGGTTTCTTCTATTTCTGGCCTTGGGTACAAGCTGGTCCTCATTGAAGGATTGTGGTCATTAGATCTATAACATTCCCAAATTCAGTAATTCCTCCCAGGGGGTAAAATAGGCCCATGATTTCCTTACCACAAATTATCTAAATCAGTGATTTGCTATACAGGCTGACCAACTGATCTCATTTATTTATGTCCTGCAATAACCTTGGCACCGACCTAGCAATAAAGGGCTGGCCTTGGTGGTTCTGATGCACACACACACTCAACATTTGCCAGGACAAAACGTACAAAACCTTACGGCAGATGTAGCATTAAAGCATGGACTGTTCTCCACCTAGCACAACCTGAAAACATTCCTTTTCTTAGTGAGTAAAACCAATGGCAAACATTTTACCAAACCTTGACTCATATTTACGTAGCAGGACTACCAAGCAGTGGCGTAGCGTGGGGGGTGCAGGGGGGGCTGGCCGCACCGGGCGCAACATCTGGGGGGGGGGCACTTGCCGCCTCCGGAGTCGCCGAAGAGCCTTGGGCGCAGGCTGTAGCAGAGCCCCATGTCTCACAGAACCGACGAGCTGTGCGCGCGTCCGGGCTGAAGGCGTCTGGCAGGCAGCAGCTCTCAGTGCTCGCCGCAGTCCCCGCGCGTCAGGGCTGCGGAGGGCGCGCCAGGCAGCCCCTCCTCACAGCCCCGCCGCCACCGCTGCTGCTGCAGCTGCTGGGCCATGTTGCATTTTCCTCGCCTCTCTGCCCTCCTCCTCCTCCGGGCAAGCGGCGTCGTTTGGGTGGCAGCGCCAGCGGCAACTTGCCTCAGATCACCTGACACGGACCCGCCGCTGCCGCCGTGGCTACCTTACCGTAAATACCCCAGCCCAGGCAGCAGCAAGAAGAAGCTGGCAGCGGCGGCAGGTTAGGGGTTAGGGGTGCAAATTACTTGCCTTGCCCTGGGTTAGGGGGGGCAAATTACTTGCCTTGCCCCGGGTTAGGGGGTGCAAATTACTTGCCTTGCCCCGGGTTAGGGGGCGCAAATTACTTGCCTTGCCCCGGGTGCTGACAACCCACGCTACGCCACTGCTACCAAGGGCCAGAAATTATTGGTTAAGGAGACAGATTCCATCCCACAGGAGGCCAACGGACCATCCTTCATCCAGATCTCAATCCAGTCCACGATGTGCTGTGCGTGGTCTGTATTGCAGTTATCACACCAGTCAGCTTTCAGATGTTGAATGTTGCTGGCTCACTTGAAGAAGCCAAGCCAGAGGGCCTTGTTGGGAATGGACAAGGCAGGAGGCCTTGGGCAGAAATATCCCAGAGAAATGTACCTGACTGACCAAGATGAGTGAAGCCCTCCTCTTGGCATGCTAGGCCCACTGGCTGCCTCTGGGAATAAAGCTAAGCAAAGGTTATTATTTAATTTATAATGCACCTGGGGTGAATTGATCTGGGAGGCTTTGATTGTGATAGAGAAGAAACAGGAAGGGAGGATAATAATAATAATAATAATAATAATAATAATAATAATAATAATTTATTATTTGTACCCCGCCCATCTGGCTGGGTTTCCCCAGCCACTCTGGGCGGCTTCCACAAAGACCAAAAATACACTAAGATGTCACACATTAAAAACTTCCCTAAAAAGGGTTGCCTTAAGATGTCTTCTGAATGTCAGGTAGTTGTTTCTCTCTTTGACATCTGATGAGAGGGCATTACACAGGGCGGGCGCCACTACCGAGAAGGCCCTCTGCCTGGTTCCCTGTAGCTTTGCTTCTCTCAATGTGGGAACCGCCAGAAGGCCCTCGGCGCTGCACCTCAGTGTCCGGGCAGAACGATGGGGGTGGAGACGCTCCTTCAGGTATACTGGGCCGAGGCCATTTAGGGCTTTAAAGGTTAACACCAACACTTTGAATTGGGCTCGGAAATGTCCTGGGAGCCAATATAGGTCTTTCAGGATCGGTGTTATGTGGTCTCGGTGGCCAACCCCAGGCACCAGTCTAGCTGGTCATTGTATGTGGTGGCAATGTAAAATCATTAAAAAGGCCTGGGAGAAGACTGGAAAGGATTGTGGGAAATGATTGTTGTTTTTTTTAAAAAAAACCTGAATCTATGATATTGAGATGTACAGGTTATGTTGGACTTAACGAACAAAAGACTTTGTTCCTGTACTTAAGAGTGGAGGCCACGCCAGGACCTGCTAGATCCTACAGAAGAAGGAAGAAGCCTTTGCCAAAGAAGATAAAGAAGACTGGCAAAATGAACTACTGTATTGAACTATGCAGGATAAATCGGCGAACTTGAAATCCAAGAAAGAGAGGACTTTGAATTTCCAAAAAGGGAGAAATGTTTAATGCATATCTTTTAAGCTTTGTGTACAGATTTTTACATTCGAATAACTTTAAAAGACACTTGTAACAAGATGGAGAAGATTAAAAATTGAAATATTAAGAGTACAAGGTGTTAAGGACGTGCATGAACAATGAAACCAAGAAAGGGAGGGGAGGGAAGTCAACCAAAATTATGGTTTGAAAATTTGTTGATGATGCTTTTGTTGTTGTTTTTGGAAAATTTAATAAAATGTCATCAAAAAATAATAATTTATAATGCACCATGCATAACAACTCTTCTACCCCTAGGAGCTGCAGAGCCATTAACACTTCCAAACGACAAACTCTTGCAAAAAGAAACTACAGAAATCCATGGGAATCAAGAGACCAAGGGCTTCTTCACACTTGAAGAGGACCCAGGCAGAACCACCACGGACAACCCCAAATCCTCAGACCCGTGAACTATTCTGTCTTCTTTGTTGTGGTTGGCGCTCAAAGGCATGGCAAGGGAAATAGGCAGGATAGGAAGAAGTGAGAACACCCTTCCCACTTAGAATCATAGAATCATAGAGTTGGAAGAGACCACAAGGGCCATCGAGTCCAACCCCCTGCCAAGCAGGAAACACCATCAGAGCACTCCTGACATATGATTGTCAAGCCTCTGCTTAAGGTAAAGGCAAAGGTAAAGGTACCCCTGCCCGTACGGGCCAGTCTTGACAGACTCTGGGGTTGTGCGCCCATCTCACTCAAGAGGCCAGGGGCCAGCGCTGTCCGGAGACACTTCCGGGTCACGTGGCCAGCGTGACATCGCTGCTCTGGCGAGCCAGAGCCACACACGGAAACGCCGTTTACCTTCCCGCTAGTAAGCGGTCCCTATTTATCTACTTGCACCCGGGGGTGCTTTCAAACTGCTAGGTTGGCAGGCGCTGGGACCGAGCAGCGGGAGCGCACCCCGCCGTGGGGATTCGAACCGCCGACCTTTCGATCGGCAAGCCCTAGGCGCTGAGGCTTTTACCCACAGCGCCACCCAAGAAGGAGACTCCACCACACTCCTTGGCAGCAAATTCCACTGTCGAACAGCTCTTACTGTCAGGAAGTTCTTCCTAATGTTTAGGTGGAATCTTTTTTCTTGTAGTTTGGAGCCCATTGCTCCGTGTCCGCTTCTCTGGAATGCCATTATCCAATTTACGTGATGTTTCACAGCACATGGGGGGAAACAAGGGAGACATTCAACTTCACCCTAAGGCGTCAGTACAAGTATTTAGGCCTGCCAGATGGAATGACCCATCCTCTCCTCCCCTCAGGTTCTGGTGGTTCTCCTGACACCCCTGAACCTATTTCAGGGGTGCAGGAGGAGGTGCCCGGGGAAGGTGAGAAAGCCCCAATTGCACAAATCGGGTCCTCCCTTAAAGAGGGCATGTATTGCGGAGAGACATGGAAAACCGACACCCTGTGTTGTGGGTGGGTATGACTGGTCAGCCACAACACCCAATTGGTAGGTCCCTCGTAGCTGGGTGCAATGTGGCCAATGGAACACAGTCCTAACCATTCGAGGGACCTATTTATACCCATGCATGTGACCCAGAGCTTCCTCTTTCGGCGCCTGCATTCGGAACACCCGCCCACCTCTCCCTACTTTTAGGGCTTTGCGCTTGACCTTGCTATGCCGTTGTATGTTGTCTGTTGTTGAGACAGGGCCACGGCAGGAATTTCCCCCACTTGGCTGATTGGCTGTTGCCATTTGGGTTTCACCTGCTGTGTAGCAAATCGTCACAACTTGTAAGGTTCCAGATAGGCTCTGGTTCAGGTGATAGGGATGGGAGAACGCTCTCGCCTTCCCTATGTGTAAGGTATTCTGTTAAAGGAATCCAGGGACTCAATGGTTTGGTCAACCCTGAGAGGGGGCTATGCCTGTGCCTGAGTCCAGGGAGACATTTGGGTGGCGGAGTTAGCCCGTTCCCGGCTTTCCGCTTATCCAGGTGTTCCCCCTTGGCTGACCTATGCTGGTGTCCTGGGTCAGCGCTACCTGCATGGCAGGGAGCTAGTCGAACCAGAGCCTATGCAACCAGTCACTTTCTGTAATCAATAAAGTTGTGGCCTAAATTCTGCCAAAAACTAAACCAAAATTTTGAGTTATGTGTGAATTTATTTAGGGGGGAGGTTTTTGGGTCTGAAGAAGCAAATGAAAGTCCTTGTACATGGCTTCTTCCTTCAGGACTCATGAGTTAAATGCTGCCCCGGGTACCTAATTATTTATATAGCACAACTGGTGCTTTACAGAGGACAGATTTATGCCCCAAGGAGCTTACAATCTAAAAATTAACATGGGAAGCAACTGAGGAAGCTGATGGCAGAAGTAAACAGGGAAGAAAAACACAACTGTTTCAATCAGACATGCTACATGTAGGCTGTGGCTCTTGCGGTACATTGGTTGTTTTTTTTTATTGTTGACTATTAGATTGCAAGACTGCAGGGAGGGACTCCTCAAACGGAAATGTATTCTGCTTCTAATGCCTTGTAAAGTGCCGAGAAAACAAAGCTCTAATGGATAAAGTGACAGGATAGATAAGGGGTCAAGTGAAACAGAAATTTAGTAAAGATTGGAATATATTTAAACAATACCTGAAAGACCACTGTGGAGAATGAAAATTTTTGACTGGTTTAGGCTAACTCTTGTAATGAGAAACATCAAAAAGTAGCAAAAAATTGGTTACCTATAAACTATATGTATTATGATATGCATTCAACCAAGAACTCTAAAGGACCCAAGAAAAAAGGGGAGGGAAGTCAGAAGAAATTAGAATATTAAGGAGTCGAATGATTAAGAATATGTATTTGTCTTTCTTTATTATGATTTAGAAATACGTGTACATCAACAAGAAATGGAAACGTTATACTGTGATTTTATGTTAAGAAAGCATTTCTCTTGTTAAAAACCAATAAAGATGAATTGCAAAAGCGAGAGAGACAACAAAGCTTGTCCCTGCTTCTGAAATGCACCCCCTCGACATGCTCTTTCTTTCTTTCCTTCTGGTGCTGGTACTGATGCATCTTAACCACAGAAGAACTTCCCAGTGGATTATATGGCTCAGGGCTGTAACAAAAGACCTGAACTTCTGAAGGAAAACTACATGGCAGCCTTCATCACCCTGGAGCCCTACAGATGCTGTTGAACTACAATTCTCAACAGCCACAGCCAACACAGTTATACAAATAATAATAATAATAATAATAATAATAATAATAATAATAATATTGTAGTCCAACAACAAACTGGAGAGCACCAGGTTTGTGGTGCGCTTCTGCCTGGGGTTGCTGATGCATCATGACAAAAATGCATTCTGCTGCTCACACTGCCCATGATTCCGATAATATTTAGTCTTCCCAGTGCTGGGAACCTGGACATTTTCCCTCCATTTGGGGATCTTGGATTTGGTTGGGATGCTTCATTCTGGAATATGTAGCAGGATAGTTGATCCACCCTTGCTTCCATATGAAGACCACTCAGGAAAGCAAACAGGTTTTATTTCCCCAGAGGCAGAGATCTCTCATTTCAGAGGCAAAACTGAAGGACTGCAGCTGGCAAGCAACGCTGAGAGTTGTTTGTTTTCCAACTCCACTAACCTCTTTTTATTGCAAATTGGCAGTAATAAAGAATATTAGATGAACAGTCGAGCCCACGTCATCCAAACCTCCCTCCCCTCCGTTCTTCCACCGGTCTGCATTTTGCCCAAGCGGCCCTCGCTCGCCAGCTCCATTGTGTTTGCTTAATTCAATGAAGTGTCTGTCTGTCAAATTAAACCACTTTCAGCCTTACCAGAATCTTCTAAAAGGCCTAATTGGAAAAAAAATAGCAAGAGGGGGTACCTTCTCAAAACAGATTGCATTGACAAACAGTAGGGAACGGTCTAAGCTCTCCCTGATCTGGATGTCTTAAATCAGACTGAGATTATTTTGGCACTTAGGCCGCTATGTGATATTAGCCAGGCGGTCCCTGCCATGGTATAGCTAGGCCAAGATTCTCAGGGCTGGTGCACATGCAGAATGCTCTTCGCTCGATTTCTTACCACATTATATCTTATCACCCGATATTTGAATCTGTGAATGAATTATAAGGACTGCATGTTGTTTTAAATCCTTCATGTGATGAGAGTTAGGACCAGCCCAAGGCATTTTGCTGCTTGAGGCAAAGGATAAGAGGCTTTGCCCACCGTTCCACGTATAGAAGCCAAATGGACTGGCAGCAGAATCTGATTTCAGTACTGGCAATAAGGAAAACTGGATCGCAGCGCAACTCAGGGCAGTGGGCTAGTTATTCGGGTGCACGGCTGTATGTAATGGCACAGAGAACTCCATTCTTCAACCAAAGGGTACAGCAGGGGGCAACCAAAGCTGCAGGTGCTACATGGCACCTGTAAACATCTGCTACCTGAGATAGTTACCCCACTCTTTCTAATGTATACCCGACGGAGCGTCTCCACCCCTATCATTAAGCCTGGACACTGAGGTCCAGCGCCGAGGGCCTTCTGGCGGTTCCCTCACTGTGATAAGTGAGGTTACAGGGAACCAACCAGAGGGCCTTCTCGGTGGTGGCACCCGCCCTGTGGAACGCCCTCCCATCAGATGTCAAGGAAATAAGCAACTTTCTGACTTTTAGAAAACATCCGAAGGGAAGTTTTTAATGTTTGATGCTGTATTGTGTTTTTAATATTTGGTTGGGAGCCGCCCAGAGTGACTAGGGAAACCCAGCCAGATGAATGGGAAATAAATAAATAAATAAATAAATAAATAAATAAATAAATAAATTATTATTATTATTATTATTATTATTATTATTATTATTATTATTAAGCTGGCCCTGTGGGGAGCAGGATGAGTGCAGTGTTTCTCAAACGTGGGTCCCCAGCTTTTGTTGAACTACAAATCCCATCATCCTTGACCACTGGCCCTGCTAGCTAGGGGTGATGGGAGTTGTAGTCTAATAACAGCTGGGGACCCAAGTTTAAAATCACAGCATTAGAGGGATGATTTCTGAATCGGGATTGCACATCACATGGGGAACCTATATAAGTACAAAATGCTTCCTTGCTGCAGAAGGTATCCTCCAATTCACAGAGGCTGAGGGAGACAGGAGGCAGATCTGTGTCTGAGGGATTTAGACTGGGGTCAGAAAACTTTTTCAGCAGGGGGCTGGTCCACCATCCCTCAGACCTTGTGGGGGACCGGACTATATTATGAAGGGGGGGAATGAACAAATTCCTATGCCCCACAAATAACCCAGAGATGCATTTTAAATAAAAGGACACATTCTACTCATGCAAAAACATGTTGATTCTCGGACCGAACGCAGGCCGGATTTAGAAGGCGTTTGGGCCGGATCCGGTCCCCGGGCCTTAGTTTGCCTACCCATGATTTAGACTGTCTGAATAGGTCATTTGTGGCTACAGTGGTACCTCGGGTTAAGTACTTAATTCGTTCCAGAGGTCCATTCTTAACCTGAAACTGTTCTTAACCTGAAGCACCACTTTCGCTAATGGGGCCTCCTGCTGCCGCCGCGACGCCAAAGCACGATTTCTGTTCTCATACTGAAGCAAAGTTCTTAACCTGAGGTACTATTTCTGGGTTAGCGGAATCTGTAACCTGAAGCGTATGTAACCTGAAGCGAATGTAACCCAAGGTACCACTGTATATGAAAGTTGAATATGTGGTCTGCGAGAGTTCATTGCCATATTCAAAACACCATCTATTGCTGCAGTTATCAAGTGCTGAACTTGCATGTGCAAATCATCCCCTAAAAGCCCTAGAATGGGTCTGTAATCCACCCTCACACCATTTTTTTTACATGTTATGATCCCTTTGGGTGAAGATTCCCTAGCCAAGCCCCGCCCTGGGCTGCTATTTACTCCCCTCCCCTACTGCTATTTGCTCTTGTTGGAGGAAACACAGAAATATCTTTATGGCGCAGGAGCTAAACCTGAGGCATGGCCACTTGAACCACTCACACAAACAAAAATTAATAAGGCATCTGAAAAAAAGCTCTTCAAAATATCCAGTAGATGCAAAGATTTATAAGGAATAGATACCAGAAAAAGGGGGTTGTCTGTGCATCCCTAGTAAATAGGCACAGCTGAAACCAGTGGCGTAGCGTGGGGGTGCAGGGGGGGGCCGGCCGCACCGGGCGCAATTTCTGGGGGGAGCCGCGCTCGCCGCCTCTGGAGTCGCCGAAGAGCCTCGGGCGCAGGCTGTAGCAGAGCCCCATGTCTCGTGGAACCGACGAGCTGTGCGCGCGTCCGGGCTGAAGGCGTCTGGCAGGCAGCGGCTCTCAGCGCTCGCCGCGGTCCCCGCGCGTCAGGGCCGCGGAGGGCGCGCCAGGCAGCCCCTCCTCACAGCCCTGCCGCCGCTGCTGCTGCAGCTGCTGGGCCATGTTGCATTTTCCTCGCCTCTCTACCCTCCTCCTTCTCCGGGCAAGCGGCGTCGTTTGGGCGGCAGCGCCAGCGGCAACTCGCCTCAGATCACCTGACACGGACCCGCCGCCGCCGCCGTGGCTACCTTACCGTAAATACCCCAGCCCAGGCAGCAGCAAGAAGAAGCTGGCAGCGGCGGCAGGTTAGGGGTTAGGGGCGCAAATTACTTGCCTTGCCCCGGGTTAGGGGGCGCAAATTACTTGCCTTGCCCCGGGTGCTGACAACCCACGCTACGCCGCTGGCTGAAACTCTCTGCACAACATTTCTCTGAAATGAGTAATCAGATTTCCCTCAATAAAGCTTATTATTCTTCCTTACAGACGATTCTCCTCTCCCACTTCTAAACTCTCGGTCTTTTCATGATGGACAGGAAATGCATGATGGTGTCCAGATGAGAATTCAATCTGTCAGGGAAAAGTTTAACATGAGGGCAGCTGCACATATAGTTATATATATATAAACTCAGAGGCATTTGTTCGATGGATATCTGTCTCTCTGTCTCTCTCTCTCTCTTCCCCACTCTGTTTCTTCTGCTTGTAGCAAATGTCAGAACCGGAGGCCCAGTTCTCACTTGTAAAAGTCATCGGCTCACAAAGCAGCACGAAAGAAAAGCTTGCCAAGCCACATGCTGCTGTCCCTGCTCCATCGCTCCAAGGCAACTTCTTCATGCTCCACACAGCAAGGAGAAGGGAATTCATCAAGTCTCCCATGCATGAACTTCCCATCTGACTTGCCCCCACTCTGACTCTTGATGGCCTTTGAATGCACCTGGAAGGCTGCTCCTTTCGCAGTTCCCAGGACTTGCCAGTTCTTATGATTGAAGTACAGGCCCTAGTACGCCATCTCACACTCGCTGCCCTTTAAGGGTAAAGGGACCCCTGACCATTAGGTCCAGTTGTGACCGACTCTGGGGCTGCGGCGCTCATCTCACTTTATTGGCCGAGGGAGCCAGCGTACAGCTTCCGGGTCATGTGGCCAGCATGACTAAGCCGCTTCTGGCGAACCAGAGCAGCGCACGGAAATGCCGTTTACCTTCCCGCCAGAGCGGTACCTATTTATCTACTTGCACTTTTGACATGCTTTCGAACTGCTAAGTTGGCAGGAGCAGGGACCGAGCAACGGGAGCTCACCCCGTCGCAGGGATTCGAACCACCGACCTTCTGATCGGCAAGACCTAGGCTCTGTGGTGTAACCTACAATGCCGCCCACGTCCCTTGCCTTTTAAAACAAGCTGCTAAATTTGGAGAAGAGGCCGCTGCAGGGGGAGGGGGGTTGCACCGATTCTCTTCCAACCCTCCTGGTTTTATTGTCCTTCCCGCTCCCTAAGCTTGCCATACGGTACACTCAAATTTGTTACAGCAGGCAAGGGAGGGGGGGGTGCCAGAAGGACTCTTTGAAAAACAGGTGGTAAAAGCTGCTGCTGCTGCCTTACAGCCTTCCATTCCAAGCCCTACATTTGAAAAGAAAGAAAGGGAAGTCTCCAGCTTGCGATTTGGTTGCTAGATTCGGAGATGAACTCACACACTGTCGATCCAGCACAGGGTCTCGGAGACCACGGCTGAAATTTTGCCTCTGCTGCAGCGGTGTAGCGTGGGTTGTCAGCACCCGGGGCAAGGCAAGTAATTTGCACCCCCTAACCCGGGGCAAGGCAAGTAATTTGCGCCCCCTAACCCGGGGCAGGACTACGGGTGGCGCTGTGGGTAAAAGCCTCAGCGCCTAGGGCTTGCCGATCGGAAGGTCGGCGGTTCGAATCCCCGCGGCGGGGTGCGCTCCCGCTGCTCGGTCCCAGCGCCTGCCAACCTAGCAGTTCGAAAGCACCCCCGGGTGCAAGTAGATAAATAGGGACCGCTTACTGGCGGGAAGGTAAACGGCGTTTCCGTGTGCTGCGCTGGCTCGCCAGATGCAGCTTTGTCACGATGGCCACGTGACCCGGAAGTGTCTCCGGACAGCGCTGGCCCCTGGCCTCTTGAGTGAGATGGGCGCACCAACCCCAGAGTCTGTCAAGACTGGCCCGTACGGGCAGGGGTACCTTTACCTTTACCTTTAACCCGGGGCAAGGCAAGTAATTTGCGCCCCTAATCCCTAACCTGCCGCCGCTGCCAGCTTCTTCTTGCTGCTGCCTGGGCTGGTCGGGTGTGGTTCTCTCCCGCGCTCAGCGCTGCGCTGGGCGGCCGCTGCACTGTCCCTCCCCCAGATAGTCCCTCCCTCGTTCTCTCTCCGCTCCACACTGCAACGCACGCCTGGCACCCTGCCCCTCCACAGTGGGCGGCGACCCGGCAGTTTGGATCGGATTCGCACAGCCAGCACTGCAGTGAGAGAGAGTGAGTGAGCCAGGTAGGGGCAGAGAGCTGTGAGTGCGAGCGCACCCCCCCCCAAATGTTGCGCCCGGTGCGGCTGGCCCCCCCTGCACCCCCCAAGCTACACCACTGCTCTGCTGTGAACTCACTTGGTGACCTGAGTGAAGTCATATTCTCCTAGCCTTGCCTCTGTATCTGGAGCACGGAAGATGATAATACTGATCTACCCCACAAGGCTGTGTTGGTACCATAGGATGATATTGCAGTATGTGAAACAGTTTGAATGACTGCCATTAAGAAGGGCCTTTTAACTTCTATATCGCCAATAATCCTACACTAGTTTGGTGTCCTATAAACAAAGGCATATCAGGTACGGCTGAACTCCATGTTTTGCCATTTCCTACCCAAGACTGGGTGTGAGAGATTTTACTTTCTTGGGCTCCGTGATCACTGCAGATGGTGACAGCAGTCACGGATTTAAAAAACGCGTGCTTCATGGGAGAAAAGCAATGGCAAACCTAGACAGCATCTTAAAAAGCAGAGACATCACATTACCAACAAAGGTCCGTATAGTTAAAGCCATGGTTTTCCCAGTAGTGATGTATGGGAGTGAGAGCTGGACCATAAAGAAGGCTGATCGCCAAAGAATTGATGCTTTGGAATTATGGTGCTGGAGGAGACTCTTGAGAGTCCCATGGACTGCAAGAAGATCAAACCTCTCCATTCTGAAGGAAATCAGCCCTGAGTGCTCACTGGAAGGACAGATCATGAAGCTGAGGCTCCAATACTTTGGCCACCTCATGAGAAGAGAAGACTCCCTGTTCTAGCAAAGTATTGGAAGACACAAGAGTTACCCACGCTGGAGGAATGGCAGGCGAAAGTGATTGACTTTATGGGACTGGCAGAAATGACCGGCAGAATCCGCGACCAAGAGAAAGGGACTGTGGAAGAAGACTGGAAGAAGTTTAAGACGTATCTTAAGAATTATTACAAAATTGAGGAGTGCTAAAATGCTGAGGGAAAGGAAGACGTAGAATCGCAGCGGTAAACTGTGTTTGATTTTAGGGTGGAATTGAAAAGGAGAATGAATTTATATTTAATTGGCTAAGAAGGGTTGCTGAATAATTGTTTAAAATTAAGGATGCAAAAAGGGGAAGGTATGGGGAAGTCCGGGAAAAGAGGTTTATGGAAATAAGGTAAAGAAAATATGACTTTTTGTGTTTGTTTATATGTTGTTTTGGTATATGTTAAAAATTTGGAAATTAATAAAAATTTTATTTAAAAAAAAAAAAAGAGAGAAGACTCCCTGGAAAAGACCCTGATGTTGGGAAAGATGGAGGGCACAAGGAGAAGGGGACGACAGAGGACGAGATGGTTGGACAGTGTTCTGGAAGCTACCAGCATGAGTTTGACCAAACTGCGGGAGGCAGTGGAAGACAGGAGTGCCTGGCGTGTTCTGGTCCATGCGGTCACGAAGAGTCGGACACGACTAAACGACTAAACAACAACAACAACCCAAGACTGGTCTCTGTGAGGGCACTTACAGAATAGCTCCCCCCTCTCTAAAATGGTTACAGCCTCATCACCATTAGTGGAATGGTGCCTTTGCTAACCTTATGCCCAGCTGGGAGACCTCAAGGAACCATTTGGCATCCTTCTCTTAGCTTTGGCCGTAATCCAGTGCATGAATCTACTTTGTAAGGACAAACAGAGGTGATTTCTTCCAGAAAGCTTTAAAAGGATGCCCATGAAGTCCTAACATTGGGAGGGGAGGTCATTAATGCCTCTCTTGGATGCTAAACCTTCTGTTCTTGATGTCATGGTTGATGTATTATAATTCTCCCCTCAGCTTTTCCTCTGCTATTTATATTTCAGACACATTTTTAAAGTCATGGTGGATTCCAAGAATGTGTTCTCCAGGAGAAGATACTGTGGACTTTTAGGTGCATAATCGATTCCAGTTTGCCTAGCACAGAAAAGACATCTGTTCATCCTGAAGAATTTTGCGGATTAAAAAAGGACCTTCAGTGTAGGAATTAAACGAGGGTTTACAATTTAGCAAGCTTTGGGCTGCTCCCCAAACACCATCCCAATACACAATCTACAAATATTTTTCCCAGAAAGATAGGTGTATTGATTGTTTGTGTGTTTCCCCCATTTTATAACCCTAAAGCAAGGTAACACTCTTTTAAAAAGAGAGAAAACAGAAGAATGCAAAATGCTGTTGAAATATCACACAGTTGGCTTAATTCTCATAATGAAATACCAGCCAGAACTTCCCCCACCTCAAAAAAAGAGAGATTCCAACCTCATGTTTGCCTTGTAACACTGTTATAGCAGCAATCGCATTTTTAGAAATACATGTTTTTGCTGAGGTAAAGGTATTCTTCCCACACAGAAAGCAATGGAATTCCCAACAACTTAGAATTTTAGGTCTTTTAAATCTATTTATTCTGCACTTTTCAGCTTAACCAAAGTCCATCAAGACAATTCACCATTAAAACTATCAAACACTATGGCAGTTAAACAGTATAAACAACAATACTGGGAAAAGGATCAGTGAGGAAAAGCTGCTGGTCCTGTGCACTATGGCAGGACAAAATTAAAGCAAATAGTAAACACACATCTGGGGATGTATAGCAGAGGGAGAATAAAATGAGCTATTGAGGAAGCGCTGAGGTGATGACTTCTCTCAAGGCTGTTCTCTCTCCCCCCCTTGCTTTGCATGTTCTAAATTCCCAGGGGCTGCTAATTTATTCCCATTTCCCAGATAATTGAAAATGAGAAACCGACAACAGAAAATGGAAACAGACTGTACTAAATCTTGTGTGTTTGCCCCTTCATTTGACAACCAGTTCTTTTTTTTTTTAATACATATTTATTAAAGTTTTTGAATAAAAATGCATAAATAAACAACATTACTTATATTATAACATAGTTTCATCACTTCTTTGGACTCCCCCGCATCTCCCGCTCGCACTTACATCATTACAGAAAAAAAAAAATTTCCAAGCAAATTACCCACTTGTTTACAATCTTATCTCCGCTCATTTAAATAAAATCTAACAATTCTCCAATAAATTTATATTTTCCTTAATCTCACTTATCGTCAAAATCAGATCTAATTCAGTGGTAGGCCATTATTTATGATCTAGCATCCTTCTTAACATTCAACCAAATTACAATATTTTTGTAAATAAATCTTGAATTTCCTCCAGTCCTCCTCAATCCTCTCCTCTCCCAGGTCTCGGATTCTACCAGTCATCTCGGCCACATTTGACAACCAGTTCTGACAAGTTATACAGCGACCAGTAGCACAACCTTTATTGAAGCTCTCAAAAGGGAAGCCATTTTTATTTTAATTTTTTTTAGTGAAGTCACCTCCAGGCCAGTGAGGCTGTCAGGAAGCCACACAAAACAATTCTTGGATCCCCGGGCTGGGGGGGGTGTGCTGTTTCATTTCCCTCTAGACTGCTCCATCCTGGTTTTCCTCTACTGCCACCAAAGGCTTTTTAAAGACATGTTTTCTGTGACAGGTACAAAGAGTTCCAAAGAGACAATATGGAGGGAATCTCTGAGGAGAGACATTGCCAGACTCACAGATGTGCAGCCCGAGGGGGAACTAGCCGGAAAACGGCTATTTAAATGCTGACAGGACCTAGGGTTCATGGTTGTGTGGGTGTTTTCGTTTGGTTTTGTAGCTTCGAGGCCACAATTCGTTTAACACATTGCGTGCTCCAGGCATCTTGACAACAGCAGAGCACAGCAAGTTCAGAACAAGTTCAAGCATCCAAGCATGCCCTACGGCCTGAGCCCTAAAAAAGACCTCAAAGAGTTGCTTTCATTCATCCGCAACTTGTCATCTCAACACACAAACCTACCAGAGGGAACGTTCATAAAAGCCAATTTTGTTGGCTGCTGTAGCAGCAGCTTAGTGGTTAAGACAGCAACATGGGAGAGTGGAGAAGAATAAATCTTTTTTAAAAAAATAATATTTATTAAAGTTTTAAATGTTACAAAAAGAGAAAGAGATAATTCCAAGTTAAACAAAAACTTAACAACACATCACAATAAAGAAAGAAGAGAAGAGAATTTTTTTTTATAAAAAACAGAAAAACAGAAAAAATTAAAAAACACAACGAAGCTTCCCATAACTTATCTTTCATTTACTTGTTTCCTTGACCTCCTCGCACCTCCCTTTTTTGTATTCTAGTTCGGTTAGCTATTTCAGCAAATCCTTTCCATCTTTCCCAATTTTTATCCTATAATTTATCTTAATATAATGTAACTTTACCTTTCCTCCTTTCATCCATTAGCAATCTATTTTTACTTAATCCTTTATAATATTTCTGCTAAAGCCACATAACTTCATTCCAGCCTCCTTCTAACATTCCTTAATTTTACAATGTTTCTGTAAATAAACTTTAAATTTCTTCCAATCTTCTTCCACCGACTCTTCTCCCTGGTCTCGGATTCTGCCAGTCATTTCCGCCAGTTCCATGAAGAGAAGAATAAATCTTGATCCATAAGAATGGGTATATTTTGCATGTGCCCCTCTATTTTCACTTCTTGGGGGGATATGGTTTTACTACATAGGGATGTGGGTGGCGCTGTGGGTAAAACCTCAGTGCCTAGGACTTGCCGATCATATGGTCGGCGGTTCGAATCCCCGCGACGGGGTGAGCTCCCGTTGCTCGGTCCCTGCTCCTGCCCACCTAGCAGTTCGAAAGCACGTCAAAGTGCAAGTAGATAAATAAAGGTAAAGGTAAAGGTACCCCTGCCCGTACGGGCCAGTCTTGACAGACTCTGGGGTTGTGCGCCCATCTCACTTAAGAGGCCAGGGGCCAGTGCTGTCCGGAGACACTTCCGGGTCACGTGGCCAGCGTGACATCGCTGCTCTGGCGAGCCAGAGCCGCACACGGAAACGCCGTTTACCTTCCCGCTGGTAAGCGGTCCCTATTTATCTACTTGCACCCGGAGGTGCTTTCGAACTGCTAGGTTGGCAGGCGCTGGGACCGAGCAGCGGGAGCGCACCCCGCCGCAGGGATTCGAACCGCCGACCTTGCGATCGGCAAGTCCTAGGCGCTGAGGCTTTAACCCACAGCGCCACCTGTGTCCCAAGTAGATAAATAGGGACCGCTTTATAGCGGGAAGGTAAATGCCGTTTCCGTGTGCTGCGCTTGTGCCGGCTCACCAGTGCAGCTTTGTCATGCTGGCCACATGACCCAGAAGTGTCTCCGGACAGCGCTGGCCCCCGGCCTCTTAAGTGAGATGGGCACGCAACCCTAGAGTCGGACACGACTGGCCCGTACGGGCAGGGGTACCTTTACCTTTACCTTTACCATGCCTACTTGCTCTGTCTTCATGCTGGGCTGGCTTCATTGAACCACAACTGATGTAAAAGTATGGACCAATTTAACTGCAATAACAGCTGTTTGGAGGCCACGGTGGGAAAAAGTTACCCATGCAGTTGTTTTCCTTGGCATGCGTACACTCAGATCCACCTAGCGACACTGTGTGGAAGCAGGTTTCTGTATATGTATACTTCAGACCCTCCAGGTGTCCCTATTTTCCAGGGACAGTCCTGGTTTTACAGAAGCCGTCCCAATTTCTAATTTGATCCTGGAATGTCCCCCTTTTCCTTTGGACATCCCTATTTTCACATACCCTCCAATATTTCTCCATTGAAAATAGGGATGTCCCATTGCATAATGATAATTTTACTATTTATACCCCACACATCTTACTGGGTTGCCCCAGTCACTCTGGACGGCTTACAACATATATAAAAACATAATTAAACATTAAGAAAACTTCCCTATACAGCATTGCCTTCAGACGGCTCAGGGGTTGGATAACTCCATACCCTCCAACATTTCTCCAGTGAAAATAGGGACATCCTCAGGAATCAAATCAGACCAGGACAGCTTCTCTAAATCAGGGATGTCCTTGGAAAATAGGGACACTTGGAGGCTCTGTTTTCATCGGAGAGAGGTTGGAGTGTATGGAGTTATCCAACCCTGAACCATCTGAATGCAGTTCTGTTTAGGGAAACTTTTTAATATTTAATGTTTTATTATGTTTTTATATATGTTGGACTCATTTTTATAGAGATTTATTGTCTTTTTTGTCTGCCTTCTGTAATAAAAGTTAGACATAGATATAAGCCATTAAGCCATTTTCCAAACTTTAACAGGAATCAAGAGATGGTGCTGCCAGGGCACCTGGGCACCAAATTCTGGGGAGCGCTGGGCGCCCACCGCTGAAACCACTGCCTAAGCTAATGTTGCTGCAGGGAGCACTCTCTGGAACGTCTCGCTCACCAAAGCCGGGAAGAGAGGGAGTGACAGGAAAGAGGGAGTGACAGGAAAGAGGGAGATACAGACTGAAAGAGAACATGCCTATCTAGCGATGGGAGCATGTGCAGGCTCCAGAACCTTCCCAAGAAGGACTCATATATGCACGCCCGCAAGGGCCCTCCCAGCTCCTCTAGAAATCAGGGTGCTCCCACAATGAAAGGCTGCCCAAGATGGCTCTCCCACGCATGTGCACAATGCCCACCCATCTCATCTTTCAGACACCTCCCTATGACCGAAAGTGCATGGTTCGAGTCTTTACACTGACTCCCAATGTGTTCTTTGTCTTCTTTAGAAAAGCTGGTTTTAAACAAAACAAAACAAAAAACTCCTTTTGGAGCCGTGCAGGTGTGAGCGCTATTTATCAAATGATAATAGTGGCATAAGCATAAAAAAGGTTAATTTGGGGGCTAAACTAAATTTGGGGGTACTGGGTGGATATTTGCACTCCGGCGGCGCATATGCTGAAGACGGCTCTGGGTGGTGTGAGATTTTTCTGTTTTCCTGAGCAATCATAAGTAGACAAACTGTTATTCCCCAGTCGTCAAGTATAATGCCCTTCAAATATATGTCACCAGTAGGAGATTATGAACCAGAATACGTGTCATTTCTGTCAACACAGATTCCCAAGAAGTCCTGATCATTCTGCATGCTCCTATGACAGAATCATGGAAGGGACGCTAAGGATCATCTAGACCAACCCCCTACAATGTAGGAATATGCAGCTGCGATCAAACCTGCAACCTTGGCATTATGAGCGCCACCCTCTAACAAAATGGGCAACTAATCCATTCAAGTCCTTGAGAAATGACAGTGCCAAAGCTAACAGTTAAGAGCATACTGGAAATTGGATGGAAGCAGCCAAAATCTGTTCAGCATGAATGCAGCCAGGGGGTTACAAGTTGTGGGTCCTGACGGGCTGCATACTTTCCTTGAAGGAAGCCCTGTGCAACACAGGAGGACTTAACTTCCTAATAAACATTCAAAGGATTCGTCTGCATGGTGATTGCTTAATCCCTTCTCCACCTACCAGCTGGCTTCCATTTTTCCGTTTCCAGCACCATCTACTTCTCAGACTCAGAACAGGCTGCAGGTGCTTTTATCCCAGTGAGTCAGGATTACACCTCCCTCTAAATCAGCACAACTCTATATGGTGATGGCTACAGCACCCCAATGATGAAGCAGAGTATTTGCATTGAAACTTGCCGGGTTCATGAAACCTTTCCTTGAGCAGCTAATTTAATTCATACCTCATTTAGCCGAAAGAGCCGCCAGATGGGATTCAGACATTCCAAGCCACAGCGCCTGGCAGAATCAGTTAATCACTTACACAGCTTAGCTAAATCCCTTTTTCTGTGCAGCTCTCTCCTTTCATAGCTACCTGTGTTTTCCTTAGGAATCAAATAGAGGCAATGTGCTTCTGCCCTTGTTTTAAGGGCCAAGCAGGCTACCAAATTTCCCCCTTTATTCCGCACTATCCTGGGAGGAACAGATTCCGAAAAGATATGTGTAAGGTTGTCAACCAGCAGGGCTTCTGTGTTTTGGACAGCAGCCTGCAGACAGCAGAGGAGCAGCCTGCTTTCCCATGTCTTTAAATTTTTTACTATGTTGGACCTATGTTTTATTTGGAGACTGTAGGCCTGCTTACTTTAGGCATATTTACCAACTATGCAATTTCTCAAACATACGGACATACTTCAGTAAGAGAAAGAGCCAGCAGCCTTTGTTTACGGCAGTGTTTGGCTGGCTTAGTATAAATCCTTGTTCAAACTAGGGTTTCCAGTTTTGGTTTGGAGAGCAAATGCAAACCATGGTTTGCCTGACAGTTAGGGAGGGAATGGGAACCCAGAAGGCTCAAAGGCTCAAACAGTTGAGATTCCTGCATTCCAGGGGGTTGGACTAGATGGCCCTCAGGGTTCCTCCCAACTCTACAATTCTAGATTATACATGGAGCTCTCTCCATAATCATGGCATCACTTTCTCCAGCAGCTGATTAACTTTGGGGAAAAAATAATAGCAGCATGAGTTGACCCAAACCACTCATTTTAGAGCCTGAAAGGACAACCTGGAGCCCTAGGTCTGCAAAGGTAAAGGTAAAGGGACCCCTGACCGTTAGGTCCAGTCGCGAACGACTCTGGGGTTGCGGCGCTCATCTCGCTTTATTGGCCGAGGGAGCCGGCGTACAGCTTCCGGGTCATGTGGCCAGCAGGACTAAGCCGCTTCAGCGCACGGAAACGCCGTTATCTTCCTGCCAGAGTGGTACCTATTTATCTACTTGCACTTGATGTGTTTTCGAACTGCTAGGTTGGCAGGAGCAGGGACCGAGCAACGGGAGCTCCCCCCGTCGCGGGGATTCGAACTGCCAACCTTCTGATCAGCAAGTCCTAGGCTCTGTGGTTTAGACCACAGCACCACCCACGTCCCTTAGGTCTGCAAAAGCCCTCTGCAATTTATCAGTTCAGACTTCTGGAAAGAGTGATCTGTCCTTCTCCTGGCAGACCACTGCCCAGGGAGGAAGAGGGAAAGGAGGAGGTGTCTGAAAGGTGGTAGAAGGAAGAAATGCCCCAGCCACTTTTGATGCCAGGCTTGTCTGCCTCTGCCCCTGGCAGATTACCAAACTGACCTTGGGAACATGTGAACTATTGATTCCGATACTTGCCCTGATACACTGTTGTTAGAAGCTCTTAGAAAGACATTTAGATTAATTCACTCTGTTAAGTCACCTGTGCTCCTTTGCCAGAACCCAAAGGTATTTTCAGATGCATCCTTCAGAAAGCAAGATTAAGCCCAGGCCACAAAACACGAGCAGTTTGAAGATCACAAGGGACTTATAATTCTGCGTTGGCTCTGGATGCAAAC
This sequence comes from Podarcis cretensis, assembly GCF_951804945.1. Lineage (NCBI taxonomy): Eukaryota > Metazoa > Chordata > Lepidosauria > Squamata > Lacertidae > Podarcis > Podarcis cretensis. The sequence continues at coordinate 95,642,202 of NC_137175.1, forward strand.
TTTGCAGCTCGTCCAGTGCTATCAGACCTTTAATTGGTTTGCTGAAGACAGAAAATTTGGACAGTGCATGATAGGATAAAATAAGGGGTTGTTGTATTGATAATTGTTTCCATTCTAAGTCCAGATTGGTATCTTCAGGTAGCGATAGAGCAATGAGTATGTCAGAAGCCTGCAATGACTGAGCTAAACAGCCCATCTCCTTGGAGCTGGTGCGATTGCACCTTGCTGAACCTGTTCAATATTTGATGCTTTCTTCTTTCTTCCTAAACAGAGAAGTGCTGATGCTTTTATTCTAGGAGGCAGCACAGACAGGTAGAGGGCAAGCAACTTATTTAAAAAGCAGGGAGAAAGAAGGAAGGAGGGAAGAAAAGAAAAAAAAAGACAGAGAAAGAAATGAATTAGTGATGGGCCATCCCAAGAGAGGGTTCCGGTTGGGTAGGGAGGGAAGAGCCACGAGGAGAAGCCAGCCGTGCGTGAGGATAGGATGTGACAGATACAAATGTGTACTACACTCTCCAGACATGTGGGGGAATTAGGAAAGCATGGATTCTTGCAGGAGGTGTTGCCTTTTACATAAGGGGGAGTTGTATTGTGTGTCTGTCCTGTTTTGAGCAATTAGGGGAAATGCTATATAAAAGTAGCGACCTGTAAACAGCCAGAGGGCTAAAGCTGGCATACGATTCAGTGAAAGTGTGGAATTTCTTTTCAAACCCAGTGATAGTTGAATGTTTATCATCACCACCATCTTCCTTCCATCTAAAGATAATTGTGATGGTTGAGTACATTTGCAAGTGAAACGGGGCAACCAAAACATAAGGCAGTGATTTCTGCACACCTGCGGGACCTTTGGAACCAACTCTTGGGGGCGTGGGGGCTTCGCTCCCCACGATAAAAGATTGGGGGGCAGACCCCAGAAAGTTGACAAACATTCCCACTCAAATGGTGTGTGTGCACTGCATCAATTATGCAGGGTGAGGCTTACCTGCGCCCCCACAATATTTTATTCAAGTTGGCACCCATGTGCGGGACTCTCCCGAGTACATGGAAATGTACACATTTGCAAATTATAAAGGAAAACTCCAAAATTGCTGAACAAGGACCTGTGATCTCCCAAGACTTGTAGAATGTTGGTGGCAGTTGAACCTAGATAGATTTAGAAATTCTAGAATAACTCACTCTGCTGTCTGGAATGGAACTTCCAAAAATCCTGGATTCTTAACATTGTTTTCTTCTGGCAGCTCTCACTTGTGAGTCAAGGACCCGCCACCCACATAGGAGTATAATAAGACACAAAGACACATTATTTTAGGTTAATGGGCAAAATTAGGCCACAACTTTTATTGGTTACCCCATGTGAGTAGTATTGGCTTAGGCATTGGATGAAACAGCAATACCAGACTCCACCCTGCACAGCCAGGAGTCATATTAGGGTTAACAACCAATGGGAGGAGCTTGTTGATGCAAATACAACTGGAAGCTCCCCCGTGACATCACCGGGGGTCGTGCCATGGCCCTAGCCACCAGCAGGGCATTGGACAGGATCCATGACCGCCGGATTCCTTGAACGGAATAACCAAAAGAGGAGCGGTAGATGATGGCACATACCCAATCCTCCAACAGAGCACACCTATTCCAATGCCTAACCGCCAATACCAGAAAGTTGTGATGAATTGCTACGAGGTAGGCGAAAAAAACCAAGAGGCTGGTGCCAATTTGCCAAATGGATAAAAAAGTCCTACCAGGCCCCTTGGGCAACTGACTGAAGTCCACAGCAAGAGTCAAAGGATGCAGACACTTGGGTGAAACTGTGTAGGTACAACCATTTAAGCCAATGGTTGAGAGCAGCTGAGACACAGAATCATGGAACCGTAGAGTTGGAAGGGACCGTGAGGAACCAACCTCTGCAATACAGGAATCTTTGAAATATGAGTTGAGAGGAAAGCAAAATGGAAGGCAAGAGGTGACAGGGCATCAAGAACGTAAGAAGAGCCCTGCTGGATCAACCCAAAGGCCCATCTAGCTTAGCACTCTGCTCTCGGGGGGGGGGGGTCAACCCTCTGGGAATAACGCAAGAAGCTTAAGAGAGAATATAATGAAAATGATTTACAGGTGGTACCTGACACCAGTCAAGCTTGCAAAAATTCATCATTTGCCCGATAATAAATGTTGGAAATGTAAAGAGGTTGAAGGTACATTCATTCACCTTTGGTGGACATGCCCAAAGATTAAGACCTACTGGGAGATGATATATAATGAAATGAAAAAGGTATTTAAATATACCTTCCAGAAGAAACCAGAGGTCTTTCTCTTGGGCATGGTCGGCCAATTGGTGCGAAAGGAAGATAGAACTTTTTTTATGTACGCCACAACAGCAGCAAGAATACTCATCGCAAAGTATTGGAAAGTACAAGATTTACCCACCCAGGAAGAATGGCAGATTAAGCTGATGGACTATATGGAACTGGCTGAGATGACTGGCAGAATCCGAGACCAAGGAGAAGAGTTGGTGGAAGAAGAGTGGAAGAAATTTAAAGCTTATCTTCAGAAATATTGTAAAATTAAGGAATGTTAGAAAGATGTTGGGAAAAAGAATTATGTGGTTTTAGTAGAAAGGATATAAAGGATTAAGCAAAAATGAATTGGTGAAAGAGAGAAGGTAAAATTATAATATGTTAAGATAAATTATTAGGATAAAAACAAGGTTGGAAGGATTTGCTGGAAAATTTAACTGAATTGGAATACAAAAATGGGAGGCATGAGGAAGTCAAGGAAATAAGTGAATGTAAATAAGTGAGTCAAAGGTTTGGCTTGTTTTTTTTATGTATTTCTTTTCTCTTTTTTCTGTTTTTTGAGGATATGTATTGTTTGTTTTTTTCTTTTTCTTTTTTGATTGTCTTTTTTTTTCTTCTTTTTTTCTTTGTAACCTTTAAAATGTTAATAAAAGATTTATTTAAAAAAAAAAGGGGGGAATAACGCAAGAAGGACCTGACCACAACAGCGACCTCCACACTTATGATTCCTACATACTGGTATTCAGAGCACACAGCTTCCACCAATGGAGGCGGAACAGTCCATTGTTTTCCACGAATTTGCCTAATCCTCTTTTAAAGCCATCTAAGCTGGTGGATTTTGCAGTATCAGATTCCCGTTTATGTACCCTTTCTGTGCCTTGTGAAGAAGCACTTTCTTTTGTCTGCCCTGAAACTCCAATATTCAGCCTTCTTGGATGGCGCCAAGCTCTGGTGCTGGGAGAGAGGTAGACAGCATTTGTAACCCCTTATCCACATTCTCCATAATATGCATGGTTTTAAATGCCTCTCCACCTTACCTTTTTCCTACACTAAAAACTCCCAAATATCGTAACCTTTCTTCTTAGGGCAGTTGCCCCAACTCCTTAATAATTTGGGTCATCATTTTCTGAACTGTTTTCTCTCCAATATCCTGTTTGAGTTGAGGCGTCTAGAACTGTACACAGTGTGCCAAGCACATTTACACCATAGATTTGCACAATGCCATTACAGTGGTACCTCTGGTTGCGAACGGGATCCGTTCCGGAGGCCTGTTCGCAACCTGAAAAGAACGCAACCCACGTCTGCACATGTGTGGGTCGCGATTCGCTGCTTCTGCGCATGTGTGTGATGTCATTTTGCACGTCTGCGCATGCACGAGCAGCGAAACCTGGAAGTAACCCTTTCCGGTACTTCCGGGTCACCGCGGGACACAAACTGATAACACGCAACCTGAAGCAAACGTAACATGAGGTATGACTGTATGATGCTGGCAGTTTTATTTTCAACTCCTTTCCTAATTATCCCTAGTATCAGTTACAGATAGGTAGCCGTGTTGGTCTGCCATAGTCAAAACAAAATAAAAAAATTCCTTCCAGTAGCACCTTAAAGACCAACTAAGTTAGTTCTTGGTATGAGCTTTCGTGTGCATGCACACTTCTTCAGATATACTGAAACAGAAGTCACCAGACCCTTCTATATAGTGAGAAGGTGGGGAGGGGTATTACTCAGAAGGGTGGTGGGATTGGGTGATTGGCAGATAGCTGTGATGAGCCTGTTGACGACTCTTAACGACTGCAATAGGTCTTACAGGAAAAAGCAAGGGGTGAGAAGGTGAAAAATGGCTTTGTCATGCATAATGAGATAAGAATCCAATGTCTTTGTTCAGACTAGGTCTCTCCATGGTTTTAAGTTTGGTAATAAGTTGCAATTCAGCAGCTTCTCTTTCCAGTCTATTTCTGAAATTCCTTTGTAATAGAACAGCTACTTTGAGATCTTGTATAGAATGTCCTGGGAGATTGAAGTGTTCTCCTACTGGTTTCTCTGTCTTGTGGTTCCTGATGTCAGATTTATGTCCGTTTATTTATCCCTAGCATGGCATTCACCTTTTCCACAGCTGCCACACACTGAATTGACATCTTCATGGAGCTATCCACTTCGACCCCAAGCTTTCATTCCTAGTCAGTCATTGGTTCAGACCCCATGAATACATATGTGAAATTAGGAGAGGAAAAAATGCCCCAGTGTGCATCTCTTTTCACTTCCTTACACTGAATAACACTTGCCAATGGCTGCCCATTCAGTTGTCTTGAGAGATCCTTTTATTGCTCCTTACCATCTATTTTATTTTAACTGCCCTGAACAATGTGGTATCATCAGCAAACTTATCTACCTCAATGTTTGCCCCTAACTTTAGGTTGTTTATTAAGTGCATTTGCAGCCTTAACTCAGCTGCCTAAAGTGTCCTAAATGCACTTCTATTTTGAGCTATACTCGTTTATTTTTTCTTCATTTGTTTTTTCTCTTTCAGCATGAACCACTTTTGAAGCAACATTTTAAAAAACCAAATAAAGATGTGCCAACCAGGCCTCGGCAACTGCTGTTGAGAGAAGTGTACTAAAGCATGGGGGGAACTGTGAGAGAAAAACAGCCTCCAGCATATTAGGTATTCTGCTCTATGGGAGTGTCATAAGTCTTCCAGCTCTAGTCTCAACCTCATGAACCTTCTGTCTAAAGCTGTTCTTTCCCAGTTCCCTCTAAAAGACAGAGATTAGCATTTCAGTCCCTGAAGAACAGTTGTTGGCATCACTGCATTTCTCATAAACTGGACAGAAAAACTGAGTCTAGCATTACATCAACTGCTACACATATAAGATCTATGCGCCTCCACAGGAACATGGAGAACATCATAACATACACTGCACATTTTTTCATAACAATTCACTGATAAATGTATCTATGTACTGGCTCACAGGGAAAACTTCAGAAATTCATATAGACATGTGAGCTCAGCTACTCAGCAGCCCCTCTGCCTAAGTGATAATCCCTGGCATCCTGGTACCCGAGTGCCAGACAAGTAGCCATTCCAGAAATAACAAACCCAAATGAAGACAAAAGGGTGTGGGTAACTTGGCTGGGAAACAGGGAAATGTAAATATCTCTTTTGTTACACTTGATGGGTGTTTGGTGGAGGGCAAGGAGAACCATGGGGCAGGGTCCAGGATGCTCAGATTACTGCCACCAGACCTCCCCTTTCATGATGTAACCATGATGTATGAGTGATGTAGTTTGGGGGGGGGTGTAACATGGGGATTAACAGCTAACAAAAGTTTGGGGGCTCTTTTGTTTGGGGCTTCCATCTTGTTCCACCTTGTGGCAGGTGGGAGTCCTGTCGCGACAGTCTTCAATAAAGACCAAGCCTACGGGCTGCTGTTTTGCTCTGGTATTTTGCTCCTTGTTTTTTTGTCCAAGGGAGCCCTCAGAATTCTCACTTAACACCCTGTACCATTTTCTGCAACGGTGGCAGCAGGATGGTGGGGGGTTGGTGAGCCACCTGCCCCCCTGCCCTCCCCTCAGCCATTGCCTAGTCACACTCCTTGACTGTTGTGGGGGGAGGGGGCTGCCCGAGTCCAGAGTGGTACGCAGGGAGACAGAAGTGGCTTGGCGGGTGAAGGAGTGTACATGCACAGTGGCTACAGTGGCACAGTGTACATGCACATGCACAGCAGCCTGGGTGCATGGATGGGCTGCTGCCGCGACTGGTCACACTTCACTTCTTAACTGCAGACAGGGAGGTGTGCCAAGCATTCTCCCTTCCTCCCCCATTGGTCAGCGGCCTCCCCCTCCTTCCCTCTGGGCTGGCACAGTGGCAGGGCTTGCATGGGCATCCCTTAGCTGACCACAAGGAGAGAGGTTCCGTCGCACCACCCCAGCCCCAAAGGCCCGGCCAGGCGTGGATTGCATCCCCACAGCTCTGGCTTAGTGAGAGAGCCTGTTTTGGGGGCTCCCAGGCAGTGCACATCCCCCGAGGGCTCCGGCAAGCCCAGACACGACTCCACCCCACCCCAGTAAAGTGGGGCTGCACAGAGCCCCCTGCCCACCCACGCAAGGGGAAGCCCCGGCGGCCGGCGTGGTGAGTGACTCCTCCCAACATCGGCAGAGAGGAGGGCTGGGCTGGGGGCACCTTTGTGAGGGTGCTTAGTTTGTGCCCCCTTGAAAATTGTGCCTGGGGCAAGAGCCCCTCTGACATCCCCCCCCCCAGGCTGTGCCGCTGCCATGTCCACCTTACTGACTGAAACTGATCCAACACAACAGGACTAGACAGTGCTCTAGACACCCAATGATACTCATCTGCTATGACAGCAGAGTCAGGATTTTATCCTCAAAATGCTTTGCAAACAAGTCACAGCCAGCTACTGTTGGTTCCACCACCTCCATTGGGCCACCCCTCTCACCCCTTCTTCCCTGGTGGGGCAGGCACCATTTTGTGGTTCGCCTCAGGTGCCGAAACATCTTGGGCCTGCCCTGCTCTTTCCTGCCCAGAAGGAGCCAATGGTCAGCCTAAAAGACTCTTCTGAGAGGCTGCAGTTATGTGACACTTCATGTGACAGGGTTTAGCACAGGGGTTGGCAAGGTTTACCTCTCCTGGGCCGGTTCAGACCCGTGGACATTGCTCTGTGGGCCGGATTGTGTCTGTGCAGACGTGATTTCCGGCACCACGGAAGCGAGTCCCTGCTCCATGTTGTGCCTGCTTAGCGCAGCATGTGGGGACCCGCCAAGTGGGCGGCTTGTGGGCCGTTTAAATGACCCCCGTGGGTTCCTTGTGGGCCATTGGCTGCAGGTTGCCGACCCCTGGTTTAGCAATATTGACACCTAAGCATTGCCCTCCTCTTCAGGCTTTTGACTCATGGGGGAAAGCAGCTAGACTGGTGACTGGGGGCAGCCGCCGAGACCATATAACACCGGTCTTGAAAGACCTACATTGGCTCCCAGTACGTTTCCGAGCACAATTCAAAGTGTTGGTGCTGACCTTGAAAGCCCTAAACGGCCTCGGTCCAGTATACCTGAAGGAGCGTCTCCACCCCCATCGTTCTGCCCGGACACTGAGGTCCAGCTCTGAGGGCCTTCTGGCGGTTCCCTCATTGTGAGAAGCAAAGCTACAGGGAACCAGGCAGAGGGCCTTCTCGGTGGTGGTGCCCGCCCTGTGGAATGCCCTTCCAGCAGATGTCAAAGCGATAAACAACTACCTGACATTCAGAAGACATCTTAAGGCAGCCCTGTTCAGGGAAGTTTTTAACGTGTGATATTTTACTGTATTTTTGGTTTCTATGGAAGCCGCCCAGAGTGGCTGGGGAGGCCCAGCCAGATGGGCGGGGTATAAATTATTATTATTATTATTATTATTATTATTATTATTATTATTATTAACATGCAAGCGGAGACAGTGTGGAGGGCTCATTTCTGAAGAGACAATTGAGGTTCAAGACTGCCCAGAGAAGAGCTGTAGCGCAGTGGAAGAACAGTGACTTTGCATGCGGAAGGTTCAATCCTGGGCATCTTCAGGTAGGGCTAGGATGAGACCCTGCCACAAATCCTGAAGAGCCACTGCCAGTCAGTGCAAGACAATGCGGAGCTAGATGAACCTATGATCTGACTCCATATAAGTCAGTTTCAAATGAGTTGCTGACCAGGCCTCTAACCAAAGAGGTCCTTTTAAGTCCAAAGGGGAAGAACACGAGACACCACAGACTGTGCCGCTGGAGCTTGCTCCAAGCCAAAATCTACAGCCATCAAAGAAAATCAGAATATTTTAAATTCATTTTAAAATGATTATGGCCAGTTTGTTTTCTCCTGCAGTTTGTAGATAGCAACTCCCATAAGATAGAGAAATACCATTTGCCACCTGAGCAAAATAGTAGGTACATGTATCCAATATTTCATTCAGAGATCTTCAAACACTGAAACAAACTTTTTAATTAAGTTTCAGAGCTCCCTTGGGCAAGAGGTATTATTAGCTGCTATTAACAGATGGAACAGAAACTTTTATAAAATGTGTGTGTGTGTGCGTGTTTAGGAAATTGTCTGAATGGAAACTTTACAGCACTCTCAGAAAGAGAGGGAAGATAACCGGACCCACGAGAGCCATCTGCCTGGTGACCATCTGGAAAACTGAAGCAGGATGGCAAAAGGATTTGACATTGCATACTCCAGCACGAAGTCCAACTGTTTAAAATGACCCTAGAACAAAATATCTATTAATGCGTTTTGAAGTCACATCCTATGTTTGGGCCTAAGTGATTGTGCTCTTTCCTATTTCTCTATCCAAAACAGTGTCTCTGCAGAGCTCAAACAGGTGAAGAGTAATTCAGGGTTCATCCACACTTACCTTTGCAATCCGCAAAAAACAAAACGAAACCACCCTCGATTGCCGTTTGATCTGATTTAGCTGCAAAACGCAGGTTTCCTTGGGGAAAGTGCCAGGACCAAAAAATCACGATGCCTGGACACAGACTTGGAAAGCCCAGACCTGTGACTAGAAATGCAACACAAAAGGATGTGTGGATGAGCCTTCAGTTGCGTAGTCTAACAACAGAGATACAAAATACCAGCCTCTGAAGTATGCAAGTTCCTGAGTCACACAAAGCATTTGGAATTTCCTGTCTTAAATGCAGTGGTACAAAGGCAAAACGTCTTAGGTACGGTATTTTAGGAAGACCTTGGTCTTGTTTGAACCATTTTCTCCTTACATGGGATAGGGAAGTAAAATCCTGCTTTCTGACCCCACTCCACCAGGTGTGACTATCCCATCTTCTAGCCTGCAAGGCGTCCATATTTGGACCTGATGTTTGCATGTACAGAGCACATACGTAAAGTCCAACACATATTGGATCAAATTATGCAGCTGATTGGACCAAAGGCCTTAAAACCTCCTGCCATCAGTCTATCTCTCTTAAGCTCCACCCCCTTGCTAGAAGAATGGGGATTCTTAACAGCCAGACCCCTGGCCTGAAGATGGGCACTTTCCTGGTACCTTCTCAGGCTTGGGAGAAGAGGTTCATCAGGGTCCTAGTCCCAGTTCTGTCCACAAACTCCTCACTTAGCTGGTTCCTAGGCAGCACCTTCATGTTCGGTGTTAGGAGGCTGTTCCTCAGCCATCAGCATAGCAGCTTCTGACTTAGGACTCAGCTACATTAGCAAAGGGGACGTGGGTGGCGCTGTGGGTTAAACCACAGAGCCTAGGACTTGCTGATCAGAAGGTCAGTGGTTCGAATCCCCGTAATGGGGTGAGCTCCCGTTGCTCGGTCCCTGCTCCTGCCAACCTAGCAATTTGAAAGCACGTCAAAGTGCAAGTAGATAAATAGGTACTGTTCCGGCGGGAAGGTAAACGGCATTTCTGTGCGCTGCTCTTGTTTCGCCAGAAGTGGCTTAGTCATGCTGGCCACATGACCCGGAAGCTGTACGCCGGCTCCCTCAGCCAATAAAGCGAGATGAGCGCCGCAACCCCAGAATCGGCCATGACTGGACCTAATGGTCAGGGGTCCCTTTACCTTACTACATTAGCAAAGAAAAAGCGTTTAATATGCGTTATAACACTGCAACACCAGATGGCGCTGTGGAGTCCCGTCTTTCGCCAACATGATTTTCCACTTTGAGGTTTACAACTCATTTTCCTGAAACCCATTTCTGATGCGTCTAGATCCAGCCTTAGACTGCTCATCCTTCCCCTCTCGCCCTGAGCTCGAGGCCTGGGCCACGACAAGGGAGCCGTTTGCTCTGCTAGTTCAGTCAGCCCACAAATGAAGATCTCTAATGCCATTTCCTTATCTAACCTCATCACAGCTTGACCAACTCAGTTCTCTCAAACCACGGATAATTTCCTGCCCCTCCAGATATGGTGATGCAGAGGAAAGCTATGACAATTCACATTTCCAAGAGAATGCAATTAAGTAAAAGCTGATGGGAACACGACAAGAAGAACAAGGACAGGGACAAACGAAGAGTAATAGAAGATCTGGGTGTAAGATTAGACGTCTGCAATAAAGCCTAGCCTTTGCCCCTAAGAGGGAAATTGCTCTAAAGAAACATCATCTCTACCCAGGAAGCTTTGTTTTTTACTGTGAAGTTGGAGAAACTAGCAGTTTAGAAAACTTTCCCATCCTTGATAAGGCAATATGATCCTTAAACCAGATGTTTGAAAACAGTGCTACTTCGTGTGGTTCTACACTCGCATGGCATCTGGGATAGGATCTGAGACCTGGATCAATGGACTGGTTTTGTTTTGTTTTTGGAAAGATTCTGTGAAAGGCTTTTTTTTTTAGTCACTCCATCTTATTGAAGATGTACAGCTTGGTCTTTTGGCTAACATCAAGGCTCTGTGCACACGTAGCATTTGAAATGGACAGGGGTCATTTTTGCAGAGTGCCCTTTTGTACACAGCCATTTGCAATCGTACATACCTTTGAGCGATAACATAATCTAAAGTGGCAGCTACTATTTGTGTTGTCTGTACAAACAGGTAGGCATGTTTTTGAACTAGTGTGCAATGTTGCTCTCTTTTCCCCCTCTCCTCAGTTAGTGTTTCCACAGACTTTTTTTGTAATACTTTTTGCAGGCTTCTGAAAGAGAGGGGCTGGAAACTGGTGTGTTGATAGAATCATAGAATCATAGAATCATAGAGTTGGAAGAGACCACAAGGGCCATCGAGTCCAACCCCCTGCCAAGCAGGAAACACCATCAGAGCACTCCTGACATATGGTTGTCAAGCCTCTGCTTAAAGACCTCCAAAGAAGGAGACTCCACCACACTCCTTGGCAGCAAATTCCACTGTCAAACAGCACTTACTGTCAGGAAGTTCTTCCTAATGTTTAGGTGGAATCTTCTTTCTTGTAGTTTGGAGCCATTGCTCCGTGTCCGCTTCTCTGGAGCAGCAGAAAACAACCTTTCTCCCTCCTCTATGTGACATCCTTTTATATATTTGAACATGGCTATCATATCACCCCTTAACCTCCTCTTCTCCAGGCTAAACATGCCCAGCTCCCTTAGCCGTTCCTCATAAGGCATTGATATACTGATATACAGAGTATATTAGGACACAGAGGCAACTAAGTCACTATATTGCTTCCTACTTTACAAATTTCACTCACAGACAAGTTAAACCTGGTGAGGGAGACTGGCAAAGCCCTGCAGTGTACCCCAACAGGATGTGACCCAAGAAAGTGCATTATTGGCACAAAATGGATTATAACCAGTGCTTTTTTTTCTGGGGGCATTCAGGGGTGCACAGTGCCAGCACCTTTCCTCCCAAAATGTTAAAAGTGTGACACTTACTGTAACAACTTCATGGTGACTACCAGCACCTTTTTTTTTGCTTTTTAAAAAACCACTGATATAACCTTCCCTGCAAATAGGGGATTGCCATATTAGTCAAGATTTGATTTGATTTCAAAGGGGTGAGACAAAGGGGGAAGGGGGTGTTTCAAGGAGAAAAACAAGGGGACAAGGTGCCCACGGATATCCTGTGCCCAAGGCCCCCCCAGAAACCTGGCCCTGATCTAGGCGACTGAAATATACTCGGAGTCGAGAGTGGATTTCATGCTCTTTACTCAGCTCATAGTGGTGAGGAGGAATGGAAGTTCCCCCACAATATATGCTTTATATACATTATTTACATAATGGGCTGCACGTGATTGGCTAATTCTGGGATTCTCCTGTAGGCCAATCAGGTTGTGGATTCACTTCCACCTGGAGCTGGATTGGGTGGCTCCTGCGGACCAGTCATACTGCTGCATTGTTCTAGGACCAATCAGACTGCTGCATTTTGGATCCTATTCAACTCAGTACATAACAACAACCCTTGCTTATTCTGTCAACCAGGCTCTTGCTCTAAAACCATGAGCAGGACTTGTAAGCAGGACTGTTGGGTGAGGGTGTTTTGAGGGGGAGGCCCAGAGTGCTATCTTACAGCATATGTAGGACCAAGAGACATGGATGGCGATGGAGCTGCTGCAGTGACCTGCAACACGTGTGTCATGTTTGGCAGCCCTGTATAGGGAAGTTTTTAATGTTTGAAATGGGGTGGTGTTTTTCTATTTTGCTGGAAGCTGCTCAGAGTAGCTGGGGCAACCCAGTCAGATGTAGTTTGGATTTGATATCCCACTTTATCACTACCCTAAGGAGTCTCAAAGGGACGCAGGTGGCGCTGTGGGTTAAAGCCTCAGCGCCTAGGACTTGCCAATCGAAAGGTCGGCGGTTCGAATCCCTGCGGCGGGGTGCGCTCCCGCTGCTCGGTCCCAGCGCCTGCCAACCTAGCAGTTCGGAAGCACCTCCGGGTGCAAATAGATAAATAGGGACCGCTTACCAGCGGGAAGGTAAATGGCATTTCCGTGTGCGGCTCTGGCTCGCCAGATGCAGCTTTGTCACACTGGCCAAGTGACCTGGAAGTGTCTCCGGACAGCGCTGGCCCCTGGCCTCTTAAGTGAGATGGGCGCACAACCCCAGAGTCTGTCAAGACTGGCCCGTACGGGCAGGGGTACCTTTACCTTTACCTTTAAGGAGTCTCAAAGCGGCTAACATTTTCCTTTCCCTTCCTCCCCCACAACAAACACTCTGTGAGGTGAGTGGGGCTGAGAGACTTCAGAGAAGTGTGACTAGCCCAAGGTCACCCAGCAGCTGCAGGTGGAGGAGCAGAGATGCGAACCCAGTTCCCCAGATTACAAGTCTACTGCTTACTGATGTGTGGCATATAAATAACCACAACAACAATGACCGCTCCCCGCTTAAAACGGGGGGCGCCCTTTGCGTGGACGCGCGCAGCCCCTAGATCTGAAGCGACTCCAACAGCATAGGCTTGGCTTTGCCTCCCTCAGGTGGGATACCTGGAGGTCTCCGCCTACCTCAGTCAGTTGTCCAATCCCACCTGGGGGAGGTGTTGCCAAGGAGACCAGGCCAGGTAGGGGAGGGATTACCTGCCCACACAATAGAGGGAGGATCTTACCTGGGAATCCTCACTTGGCTCCAGAGCTTCTCCTGCCCTACCCACCCTCAGTTAATGTCTTATTTTGCAGGTTAATTTTTCTTCACAGGTTTTGCAGGTTAGCTTTTCTTCACAGGTATGCGGGCGCTGCTACGTTAAGGTCGCTGTTAAAGGGCCAGAAAGAAATTTCCCTGCATTGGCAGGTTTCGCCTTTCCCGTAGCAAAACGTCACAACTTTGGCGGTATCAGGCCTTGGGCGGAATCCTTTAGTCCATCTTCCTCTTTGCGGCGGCGATACCAGGGTTCCCCGTTAAAGGGGTTTCTGAAGGGAGGCTTTGACCGTACGCCGAAAGGTCATCATTGCTCTCCCCTGCGGCGGCGGCGTAATGGGGACGGCTATCTCTGCTTGAACATATGTTCTCCAGAGCCGGCCCATCCCCCACACACACACTGGATAACCCTGATGCTCCCTAGGTCCCCGGCTAAACCACAAGGCACCAATAAATTGCTAGAACTAGAGCTGCTGTATAATCAGGGATAGAATCTGTGGCCAAATACATTACCACGCAGGCCTGCTTTTCTTTGGCATTTGTTTATTTCCTTGTATACTTTGCTGTCACAAGACTGCTGTCGCTTCACCAAGAGATGTTTTTATACTGGGTAGGGAGCTAGGCAGATAGACAGCCAGGCTTCAGGTGAAGGGATTTTGGCTGCTTCTAGACAGGGGTTTAATTTGAACAACGGCCATTGAGATTACCAAACGAGTCGTTGGCAACCGTTTGTTTTACTTGCTGGATTTAACATCAGAAAGGGACAATCTGGATTAAACTGGAAGGGACCATAGACACACTCACTTGGCAGTACAGTGGTGCCTCGCAAGACGAAATTAATCCGTTCCGTGAGTCTCTTCGTATAGCGGTTTTTTCGTCTTGCGAAGCAAGCCCATTGACAGCTTAGCGCTATTAGCGGTTTAGCGGCTTTTAGCGGCTTATCAAACTTAGCGGATCAGCTGATAAGCAGCTTAGCTGCTTAGGAAAAGGGGGGGAAAGGGGGAAAAACCCACAGGAACTCGCAAGACATTTTCGTCTTGCGAAGCAAGCCCATAGGAAATTCGTTTTGCGAAGCACCTCCAAAACGGAAAACCCTTTCGTCTAGCGGGTTTTCCGTCTTGCGAGGCGTTCGTCTTGCGGGGCACCACTGTAAGCCCCTCTGAACTCAGCCGGACCTTTCCCTGCTTAAAGCCATGTGAGCCAGCAAGTGCAGGCACTCCTCCCCACTCCCTCTGCTTGGCCCAATAGAGGATACCCCGCCCCAAGCAGGAAAGCTGATAGAAGATGGCATTACCAAGGTGGTTCCAGAAGGCTTCCTGGCTGGGGATCCCACTGCACCCCTCTTTTCCAGACTCTGCTGCAGATGAGGATGGGATGAGAAACAGCTGCTGATTGACTTCTTTACCTCCAAAACAACAACTACAGTTTTAAAGTTTCCCCTTGACTGGCAGAGGTTGTCTAGGGTTGCACACAAAAGTTATCCAGGCCTAACTTGGAGATGCCAGAGAGAGATTGAACTAGTGACATTTTGTGTGTACAGTGGTTTACATACGCTTCAAGTTACAGACTCCGCTAACCCAGAAATAGTACCTCGAGTTAAGAACGTTGCTTCAGGATGAGAACAGAAATCGTGCTCCGGCAGCAGCGGAAGGCCCCATTAGCTAAAGTGGTGCTTCAGGTTAAGAACAGTTTCAGGTTAAAAACGGACCTCTGGAACCACTGTATTGCAGGTGATCTACTGCTGAGCAATGGATGTCCCCTTAATGAATTTTGGACTTTAATGAATCCAAAATACCAAACTAGACAGGCGGCAGCCAATCAGCCTCTGCTAGAGGCAGGTGATTTCTGCTGAGTGCGAACCTATCATACATGATTCTGCCCTTTGCACACCTGCCTAAGTCACTACTGCCGGCATATTTCCTTCCGGTAAAGAAGCACAGGTAAGTCACAGGCCCAGGGCGTAAGCGTCTCCAAGGGTTGGTAATTCTGACTCTGAAAGTATCAGACATGTGAGAAATACTGTTTTAAATATCAGTGACCTTTGCATCACACACAACCTTGCCAACTCGTACAGCAACATAAGCCCCGCTCAGAAGGGGTGGTATCACTTTATCTATTTTGTACCTCATTGCATGGCTTAGACTAATCCCAAAAACATTTTTCAAATTCCTAGGTGCCAATATCAATTTACGGCAACCCTGGCTTAGGGCCAGAGGACACACCAGCTGCATGCTAACGTGCTCATTAAAACTCCAACAGCTGCTGCTTCTAGGGAAACACAGCTTTGGGAGGAGAGTTTCAGTTGACAAGTGTAGCTTGTGGGGTGCGTCACTTCCCCCCACTTGGTGCTTTGCCACTCAGAGCCTCCTCGCCCAACTGCTTTCCCATCCATGGGAAGCCAGATGCGTGCTTGCAAAGGTAAATTTGCTTGGATCTCAGTAGAAGGGAAATGGCTCTGTTGGAGCTGGAGAGGGCAATAGGAACGCTGTCCTCCAATCTGTCACTTCTCAACTGAAAATAGCCCCTCACCCCTATCAAAAGGATGCTTCCCTAGAAGAAGCAGCCAAGGAGAGCTCCAGATTTGAACGTGCCTTGGGGAAAGTGCTCATCGTGGGCTTCTCCCACCCAGTGAGACTTCCCCGCAGGCATACCGGAAGTGGCAGCCATCCAGCGGCACTGACAGGAGCGCCACCGCTGTGTGGTTGGACCCTAGGGTGCCCAGTGCCCTCTTTCACATCAGACAATCTGGTACTGCAAGTGCTGCCCAGGGTGGTATCCAGTTTCCCCATATGTCCCATAACATCAGATGCAGCATTCAGTTTTACTAGATGTGCAGACGAGAGAGTTCTTCCTGCAGGTTGAGGTGGCTGTGTGGTCCATCTTTGTTATTTGCTTCTTCTTCTTCTTGCTTAACTAAGGGAAGCTGCAGCTCAGCCGGGGAAGTGCTGTAGCCCTTTGTGCCTTGCCCAGGAACATCCAAGGCAGTTCCATTCTGAAGGCATGTCCAGCATTTGTCTAAGTATACTGTGCACTACGGGACGCAGGTGGCGCTGTGGGTTAAACCACAGAGCCTAGGACTTGTCGATCAGAAGGTCGGCAGTTCGAATCCCCGTGACAGGGTGCGCTCCCGTTGCTCGGTCCCTGATCCTGTCAACCTAGCAGTTCGAAAGCACGTCAAAGTGCAAGTAGATAAATAGGGACCGCTCAGGCGGGAAGGTAAACGGCGTTTCCGTGCGCTGCTCTGGTTCGCCAGAAGTGGCTTAGTCATGCTGGCCACATGACCCAGAAGCTGTACACCGGCTCCCTCAGCCAATAAAGCGAGATGAGCGCCGCAACCCCAGAGTCGGCCACGACTGGACCTAATGGTCAGGGGTCCCTTTACCTTTACCTTTACTGTGCACTATACTGAATCTGCCATTAGCCATTTATAACTCAATCCACATGCTTGTCTATGCTGTAGTATATAATGTGCACTTTGGCCTTAGCAGAAGGTTTTGGGGGGTCTTTTTTTGCCCCAGTTACTTTTCCATTAGTGAAGAAGCGGCATTACCCTAAAATAGTAGGTGATCAAATTAAAGGGATGCAACCGCTGATGTCTAGACGGTCTAGCTCATGAATGAGGCTGTGAAATATTTTTTTGATATGGCTCCATATTTAACTGTCACCTTTTTGGGTGGTAATATTTCTGTTTGAAGTTTTGTAATTGCGGCTCTTCCAGTGGCACCCAATGATAGTTTATATTAATTGTGCACTGCGCCAGAGGGGGAGATAAACCTTTGAAAAGAGCAAGGCTAATTCCTGAAGAACTTGTAAATCAAAATAGGGCCTATGAGCTGGAGGAAATGGTTTCGAGTCCCTTAATTATGCGGTTCTTGGTTCATTATTCAAAGGTGCTGATCTCAGTTCCATATTCTGGCTGAAACTGCACTTCCATATTAAATGAGGGGGCAACCAAACAACCTTAGCATGTCTGCCCAGAGACACAAGCCTCTTTCAAGAGTGTCTCAGGGGCCATGTGGTGTCATGGTTAAAAGCAGTTGACTTGTAATCTGGTGAACCGGGTTCGCTTCCCCACTGCTCCACATGCAGCTGCTGGGTGACCTTGGGCTAGTCACACTTCTCTGAAGTGTCTCAGCCTCACTCACCTCACAGAGTGTTTGTTGTGGGGGAGGAAGGGAAAAGGAGATTGTTAGCCGCTTTGAGACTCCTTCGGGTAGTGATACAGCAGGATATCAAATCCAAACTCTTCCTCTTCTTCTCTATACTCCAGGTGGAAGCTGAATGCTGTCATCTAATGGAAAAAAATACTCAGTCTGCAGCTCAGCTGGGGCACTGGTAGCTTTTAACCATCCTTTGCTTTTGTGCAACTGGACCTGCAGATGTTAGTTGGAATTCAACATAGCAATGTGGGGTATGTTTTTTTTTGGTGGTGTGGAGGAGATGAGGTCTACTCATGCAACATGAATTTTTCCCCTTCTCCCCTCACACCTCCCTAAAGGTGTTTTGGGGGTTCCCCAAACCCTCCAGAGCAGATTTAGGGGGGAAACAGAGGGTGTGGGAGAGGAGGAAGGGAAGTCCTGCTGAGCTCAATGAACACGTTGACCCAGTGTGTGCCAGCTGTGGACAAGGTAACTTTCATGCAAGGGATCATTAGGAGAGGAATTGAAAATAAAACTGATGTTATTACCGTATTTTTTGCACCATAACACTCACTTTTTTCCTCCTAAAAAGCAAGGGGAAATGTCTGTGCGTGTTATGGAGGGAATGCCTACAGGTGGCATGCCTACGGATTTTCCGCCTCTAAAATCTACGTGCGTGTTATGGTCGGGTGCGTGTTATAGAGCGAAAAATACGGGTATATAAATCTTCAGTGTGACGACATTTAGAATGCTGTGTTCAGTTCTGGGCGCCACACCTCAAAAAGGATATTGTAGAGATAGAAAAGAGCAGCTGAAATGATCCAAGGGGTTAGAGCAACTCCCCTTGAGTTGCAACATTTTGGACTTTTTAGTATAAGATAAGGTGAGGGAAAGACGACATGATTGAAGTCCAACACTACCTTGGATCAAATCTATGCTTAGTCTGACCCTTATGTTTCCCTCCCTTTATGGTTTTGATCTGTGGGCTACTATTAAAATGAGGCTGCATTTTAACCTGTAATTTAAATTGGTTCCACCCCCCATTATGTTTTTATTGCAATTTTACTGGTGTTAGCCACCCTGAGCCCGGCTCTGGCCAGGGAGGACAGGGCATAAGTAACATTTTTAAAAATTATTATTATTATTATTATTATTATTATTATTATTATTCAAACTCCACATTTCCAGGGTTTAATAATGCTTTTGGTTGGCATGCATACTTGTGGTATGACAAGGTAAAGATTCATAAAATGTTCAAAAACCATATTGTCAGAAAAGCAATATTTATTGTCTGGACAAAATATAAAGACTTATTAGAAAGTAAGACCCCGAGATGGCTATCACCAATGGAGGCTAAGGCCTGGAAAAGACTCAATATGGAGGCCTGTTGGCCGAAATATTGGGAAATAATAGAAAAAATTGGAGACAAATGGAGGTTGCAGAGCTTTGAGAAATTAAAGAATAAGGTGCAAGATTGGTTACACTATGCTCAAATTCAAGAGGTTTTTAAATTGGATAAAAAGATAGGATTTCAGGTGGAGAAGTCGAAATTAGAGACAGAACTGTTGGAACCAAAGACCAAGGTACTTTCGAGAATGTATAATTTGCTGCTTAAATGGAACACACAGGATGAGACTGTTAAATCAGCCATGACAAAATGGGCTCAGGATATAGGGTATAACATTATGTTTGAGGACTGGGAAAGGTTATGGACCACCGGAATAAAATTCACGGCATGTAATGCTTTGAAGGAGAATATTATGAAAATGATATATAGGTGGTACATGACCCCAGTCAAGCTTGCAAAAATATATCACCTGTCTGATAATAAATGTTGGAAATGTAGAGAGGCTGAGGGGACATTCTTTCACCTCTGGTGGACATGCCCTAGAGTGAAGGTCTTCTGGGAAATGATCTATAATGAATTAAAAAAGGTATTTAAATATACCTTTGTTAAGGAACCGGAGGCCTTCCTCTTGGGCATTGTCGGCCAGAAAGTGTTAAAGAAGGACAGAAGCTTCTTTATGTACGCGACAACAGCAGCAAGAATACTTATTGCAAAGTACTGGAAGACACAAGACTTGCCCACACTGGAAGAGTGGCAGACACAATTGATAGACTATATGGAATTGGCTGAAATGACTGGCAGAATCCGAGACTTGGGAGAAGAAACAATGGAAGAGGACTGGAAGAAGTTTAAGGACTATCTACAAAAATATTATAAGTTGTATGAATGTTAAGTATTTGCACGATTTAGAAAATACCAGCTCCAGCAAATAGGCTTTGTATAATAGAAAATTAAGTTATAAGTAAGAAAAGGTCAAAATTTAAGGCAATATTTTCTTTAATTTTAAGGTATGAGTAATTGATAAAAATTATTTTAAATTTAGAAGTATAATATTTGGAAAGTATAAAATAAGGTATGAAAGAAGGTAATAATTTGCTGACATTTTGTTTATAAATAATGCAGGGTAAGGAGATGCGAGGAAGTCCAGTTAGTTATATAAGAAAAATTTTATTGAATGATTGGTTATATTTTTCTCTTCTTTCTTTTTTATTATGTATTTGGAAAATTAATAAAATATTTATATAAAAAAAAAAAACTCCACATTTCCAAATCCTTCTTCATCACTGGTTAGATACACTTCCAGAGGATGATCAGGAACATTTGTTATTAAGAAGAATGAGAAGGACATTTCAGAAGATTACAGTCAAAACTATCAATCATCACCCCCAGCAACACCATCCATCATACAGCTATGGTACACTTCTCTCCTTTGAATTCTAAAACATTTGCTAATTCATGACACCAAAAATTCGACATTGACTACCAGTGCCTTTTGTAAAGAAAATATAAAAATCAGCTGTCAAACAATTTATCCATTTATCTACTGTCATATGTCACCCTGGGCTCCTTCAAGAGAAAGGGAAAGATATAAATTCAATAAATAAATAAAAATATAATAGGTACCACTTTCCACATGGAAAACAAACAACTTTACGGTCATTTCAGGCAGTCCAGGAAGCTACGCAATCCCCCTTTCAAAGTGGCCTCATATATCCAGTGAGTTTTCTCATGATATCAACAAAGCCTTTCTATTGGTTGATGATCCTTAAAAACACCTTTCTGGCTTCCATAAAGCATTTGCAGAGGCTGTCTCTACTTCAGCACCTCTTTGCCCTTAAATATCCAGTCCCAATCCCCCTGCGTAAAGGCCACAACCTGCGTAAAGGCCACGTTTTACATATTAATAAGCACACACATAAGATGTAGTACTTCTGCCCTTCCAACAATGAACAAATTGGTTATATCCATATTGCATCACAGAAAGTTATGGTGGGAAACCTGGGCTATTTTGCTGCATCAGTGTACCTGGAAGCTGGTAAAAAATAAAATTAAAAGGTAAATGACCTCTGAACGGTTGAGTCCAGTCAAAGGCAGCTATGGGGTGCAGCGCTCATCTCGCTTTCAGGCCGAGGGAGCCAGTGTTTGTCCACAGACAGCTAAAATGCTTCTGGCACAACGGGACACTGTGACGAGTGCCAGAGTGCACGGAAACACCATTTGCCTTCCTGCCATAGTGGTATCTATTTATCTACTCGCACTGGTGTGCTTTCGAACTGCTAGGTTGGCAGAAACCGGAATAGAGCAAACTTAGCTACCAGATGTTGGGAGATATGTCAATGGAGGAATTTGCCTTATCTCCTTTTAATGCCAGGTAAGTTCAGTTCTGGAAATCACTGCCAAATGACTTAACACATTGGCCACAGTCGTATGTAATGCAAAGCCTTGGTTTACTGGACCATACAAGACCGCATCCAGACAAGCCCTTCTGCTTCACTTTTCCCTTCATGGAAGCAGATAAACAAACCACAAAGGGGAGCCAGCATTTGTTGCAGGCCTAGCAACCATGGTTTGTTAAGGCAAAAAAGCCCACAATCCAGAGTTTGGATAGAATGCTAAGCTACCGCATCATGGTTTGTTTTTCCATTCACACAGAGGGAGATGCAAACCAGAACTTCTGGAGCTGTGTGCACAGGATCTGTGGTAGCTGGTGCCTCTTGTTGCTGGAGGGGCAGAGTTGACAGGGGCAACAACAGACAGATCTGATGGTAGTCTGGGCATTTCAAGGCTCACCTACTTGAGAGTAAACCCAGTCAATACAGTAGAACTTACTTCTGAATAAAACAGACAGGAATGTGTTAGCAATCACAGCTAAGTTGTATAGCATCAGCATGTATTACATATTATACATTACACAGAGTAACGAAACACCTCCAGGAACAGGAAAAGCAAAAAGCAAACATTTTGGTCCATAAAGGGGGAACCCTCAAAAATCTATAGCTAGTCAATATTTCCATTTGAACAAACCATAACGTCACAAAACAGAGGAAAAGCTTTTGCGTTCTCTAGAATTCTTCATCAGGCTGGATGTTACACAAAGCAAGGGATGGGAGGATGAAGAAAAACAAGACAATTAAGTTGGGTATTGCAGCCGTTAGGTCATTTATTTAATTTTGTAGTCATGACATCATTTATTATGCCTCATCCACGCCCTGCTTTGTTAACATCCAGCCTGATGAGTTCGGGAGAACTCAAAGGGAAGGATGGGAGGAAAGAGAAACTGTGGGTGGAGGGGAGATAATCTATTTATGTATGTACCAGGGGCTGTGCCTCTGCTCAGCCTGCTCATCCATCCCCTGCTATTCCCTTCACATTAACCCTCTAGAGCTTCTTTTTCCTACCCCTTGCAACTACCTAAGCTCACTTTTCCCCAGCCCAACCTCACTTCTGAAGCCACTTCTTCCTTCTATTCTGAAGACCCACTTTGCACCAGTTATCTCTCTCACTCCCTGCCTCCTCACCCTCCTTTTGTGCAACCCCTCCGTGCACACAGACGGCTTGCATCCTCTTTCTCCCCCACACTGCAGCTACTAAGCCCTCTTTTTACCTTCTGCCCAGTTATAAATACACCATCCCTTCTATTTTGCAGACCTTTTCATGCCTCCGCTTTCATCTTTACCTCCCACTCCCTCCTTTTTTGCACCTCCATTTTTACTTCCACTCATTATCTCCCCTGCTCCTTGCTTTTCTCGACTCTCCCTTGAACACAGACCTCTCCACGCCCATGGCTCATCCTCTCTCCTATTATGCAGCCTCTTTTGGGCACACACCCCATGATTATATACGTTATTGTATCTGAAAAGCCAAGCTCTCAGCTTGTTCTGTTATGCAGCTAGTTCAGTTATGAATGTTGTACATATATGGGTGTTTGCTTGTTAATAAAATATATCTTCTAAATTACTACAGTGGTACCTCGGGTTAAGTACTTAATTCGTTCCGGAGGTCCGTTCTTAACCTGAAACTGTTCTTAACCTGAAGCACCACTTTAGCTAATGGGGCCTCCTGCTGCTGTCACACCGCCGGAGCACGATTTCTGTTCTCATCCTGAAGCAAAGTTCTTAACCTGAAGCACTATTTCTGGGTTAGCAGAGTCTGTAACCTGAAGCGTATGTAACCTGAAGTGTATGTAACCCGAGGTACCACTGTACATTGAATCTGGAACTTCATGTTGAAAACAACGCACGGTGCCAGGAGTTAAATACATTGTGTGAAGGTACTGTGGAATATTTGAGGGCTCTTCATATTTTCTCTCACACATATGAGGCAGCTGAGGAATGAAAGAGGGAGATGTTTGAGTAGAGTGAGAAGGGAAAGACACTGAAAGGAAAAATGTGGCTGTTTTAAACAGCAGCAGCAGTTTCAGTAAAGTAGGAGCAGAATATTACTGAGAGGAAAATGGCAATTTTAAACCACAGCAGAGGTTTGAGTAAAGCTGGGATGGAGAAGCACTGACAGGTTGTTGTCATTTTTCAAAACTGTTTTTAACAAAGATAAATAGGAGAGATGGTTAACACTAAACAGCTGGCAGAACAGAGGCTTTCCAAAATCCCTTCTTGTTGTACTCAAACCTTATTTTAAACTGCCACTCTTCCCAGTGTCACTCTCTGCTTGCTCTGCAAGAAGCCAAGGGAACCAGGCAGAGGGCCTTCTCGGTAGTGGCACCCACCCTGTGGAATGCCCTCCCACCAGATGTCAAAGAGAACAACAACTACCAGACTTTTAGAAGACATCTGAAGGCAGCCCTGTTTAGGGAAGCTTTTAATGTTTAACAGACCATTGTATTTTAAGATTCGGTTGGAAGCCACCCAGAGTGGCTGGGGAAACCAAGCCAGATGTGCAGGATATAAATAATAAATTATTATTATTATATTACTACTCAACCCTCTGTCTGCCATTGTTTTAAATGGCACTTTCCCTTCTCTGTCTCTCCACTCCTGCTTTATCCAAACCTCTGTTGTTTGAAATGGCCACTCAGTATTATTCCATACAAGTATTTATTCAAACCTCAACTGTGGTTTAAATCATCCACTCCCCCCCCCCCTTTCAGTGTTCTCCCCTGTCTTACTGTACTCAAACTTCTCTCACTTCCATTCTTCAGCTACCTCATCAAGGAGTCATCAGGGATTCCACAGCACTTTACTCAAACCTCTACCATTGTTTAAAATCACGGTCTTCCTCTGAAATTTCTGCTGTTGTTTTGAACCAACCACCACTTTCTTCCTCTCAGTGTATGCCAGTGGCGTAGCGTGGGTTGTCAGCACCCGGGGCAAGGCAAGTAATTTGCGCCCCCTAACACATGGATTTGTGCCCCCTAACCTGTGGATTTGCGCCCCCTAACCCTAACCCCAGATGTTGCACCCGGTGTGGCCGGCCCCCCCTGCACCCCCCACGCTACGCCACTGGTGTATGCCACTGCTGTTCTGCAACAGAACACCGTAACGGAAGCCAGAGCACACGGGAACACCATTTACCTTCCTGCCGCAGCAGTACCTATTATTGAAATACCTGATCATAGTAAAAAAAAGAAGTAGTCTACTGACAGGTACATGCCAAATGACTGTTTCCTCAGCCTCTGTTAAAATTAGGCACTGATTCTGCCCAGGAGATCCACATTTATACAGGGAGAGGGGGAGTTCGGCAGTGAAATAGTATCACATTGAAGCAGATTTAAACAGGTGAAAAATGTACAACAAGATTCAAGTACACACAGATGAATGCATCATATGGTCACTGAACATATTTGTACATACGCTCACACACACCTCTGCATGTCTCATGAGTGTGCGCACACACCCTTTACAGATTTCCAGCTGAGAGGAAAGCAAAAATATGGCATGAAATCTCTTAACATCACTGGCAAATGAAGCATGAAACATGCTTTCAAGGAAGAGGCAGTAACGGAGCCAAGTTAAATTTTTCATTTCAGGAGCAAGCCCATTAATGTTGAGGATTCTGACCTTCAAATTGTGAAATTGCTTGGGGAAGTAATCATAGAATTGCAGAAGTTGTAAGGGACCCTGAGGGTCATCTAGTCCAACCCCCTGAAATGTAGGGATCTCAGCTGGATCATACCTGACAAGTGTCTGGATCCGTAGGGGGTTGGACTAGAGTGCCTTCCAATGACACAATTCTATGATTCTATGATTCAACCTCTGCTTAAAATCCTCCACCACCTCTCGTTGGAGACTGTTCCACTGTCAAATTTGACACACAGAGGAAGAAGAAAATCAGATTGCAATGGAGAGAATGCCTATTGGTTCCCATTCTTCGAAATGAACGCCGGGCTGGTTGAAGTCCAACAGTTAGTCACATAAGAGTCAACAGCAAATTGACAAGAGCAACACCCCGATATTAAATTATCTTGCCCAGGAACAGTTTTTTATTAAGGCCATAATTTACTCATGCCTGCTAAAGGAAGGTGACCGCGGATTGAATTATGCTGTCCCTACCTGGGAGGATTTTGACCCTGTAGGCAAAAATAAATAGGAAGGGGGAAAGAAAAACAAATAAATGTGACCTTTCCTATCCCTGACCTCCCCGTCTTATTCAGATTTTAAATGCAGCCAGTTAGAAATACAGTGGAATGAATCAACACCGGTCGCACAGAAACAGCCCATGCTACTCCTTGTTCAACACACCACAAATGGCTGCCCAGAAAAGATTCAAAAGCTAATTGTAGGGTTGCCATATGTCAAGAATTTCCCAGACATATCTGAAATACTTTTCTGTCCGGATTTTCACTGTTTGAAATATGGCAACCCTAGGTAATTGACTTTTGCACAGGGCCGCCCCAAGAGTCACCTACAGTCAGCTAGTTGTGTAATGCTATATAGGCAGGGCCGGCCCACACATGAGGTGACCTGAGGCAGCTGCCTTAGGCGGCAGAATCCAAAGGGAGCATTGCTATGGCTGCTCCACCTGTGATCTGCTCTGGATGACAAAGAAGTAAGGAGAGGCAGCATGAAATCTCAGCAGAAGCCACCACGTTTATATGTCACGGAGGATATATTTTATTGTTTTGATTTGAACCAACTAGTCAGCTCTTTGGCTACTAGTCAAATAAACAGTATTTTGAAACTGATCTCTGGCTAAAGTGAAGACCTGTGTAACTACAGACTAATACGCACAGAGAAAGCAGGTATACTCCTTAGGTGTCATTGGCATTTGTTTAATCCGTTTGATCATTAACCTTTAGCTTTATTGCAAAGTGAAGCTCTTTCCTAATTACCGTATTTTTTGCACCATAACACTCACTTTTTTCCTCCTAAAAAGTAAGGGGAAATGTCTGTGCGTGTTATGGAGGGAATGCCTACGGGTGGCATGCCTACGGATTTTCCTCCTCTAAAAACTACGTGCGTGTTATGGTCGGGTGCCTGTTATAGAGCGAAAAATACGGTACCTACAAAGTATATTACAATCCTTAAACTGCTAGTAAAGAAGCTCAGTCAAAGAACCACAACCTAAGCTTTCTGTTGCTATATTAATCACAGCAGCTGCCTGGCTGCAGAGCAAACCCAAATGCTGTTCTATAACAGAAACATTACAACTGGCATCACACTACAGCTCTAAAAAAAAACCCTCTCTCCAGATAAAGTTGTCTATCTCAACAGACAGAGAATATTCTAAAATATGCTTGAAAGTCCTCTCTCTCTCTCACACACACACACACACACACAAACACACACACACACAAACGCACACACAATCAGAATCATGCACAAGGAATACTGTGGAGAGAAATAGCAGCCAGAATATATGGTGAATGTTTTCATAAGTCCAATGTCCCCATTGTGTGGATCCAGAACCGGCCTCCACAGTCACTTATGGACTCGTTGTTAAAACCGTGTTTATGGAAGACAATCTTAATCGGCTACGAGTGATCACCAAAGAAAGAAGAAGAAAGAAGAGGTGCTCTTTTGCAAGAATCAGCATTTAGAATTCCAATACAAACCCAACACAGGGATTATTATATGGAGTTGTGCACTGGAGGGATATAAATGACCAGGCTAGGCAGAAAACGATGCAGTACAGAGTGTGCTTTTCTGTTATGGATGTGGAGAAGGAAACAAATAAAAGATTTCCAGGGAAACCTTCCCCCTGCCAGCTTGAGCCCTCCCCGCTATAAACACTATTAAGAGATATAATCATATAACTCTCACCCCTTCCAATTTTCAGGACTGAAGGGTACATTCTCCAGAACGAGTTACAGGCTGCTGAATGGTGACAGCCACCCAAGATTTCTGTTCAGCAAGATAATGAGTTTTAATTCGCAGACATTCCTTTCAAAAGAAAGTTATGAGATACATTTCCTTCAAGGATAGACTGAGCCATGAAAACTGCTTATCCACAGGCAACACTTCACACAGAGCTGCTCTATGAAAGAGGTTGACTTTTAAAAACTTTGAGTAGCCAGTCCTGTTTTTAATGGCTTTACCTTTTTTTGTATACATGTTGTTGTATAAAACCCTGAAATATAAATACATTTACAGAATCTATTAACTGACTTAGAAGTGTGTCCTCAGTTCTTCAACAAGCAAATAAAATAATAATAATAATAATAATAATAATAATAATAATAATAATAATAATAATAAAAGATGTTTGGGATTTATTGCAAGCCTGTGATTTCTAAGAAGAGGCCTCTCTCCTGCCTCTCCTGAAATGCTCATGCTTGCTGCGATTCAGGCATCCCACCATTTAAACCCAAATAAAGCTTTCTTTCTTCAGAACTGTTATCTTACTTGTGGGTGCATCCATACAGAGCAATACATTTGCACGATCTTGGCTTGAAAGAGTTGCCAGAAGGAGGCATACAACTTAGGGACCCTGAATTTGTGGAGGGTTCACTCCTATTCTTCTAGAAAAAGAGGTGCTGGAACTCACCACAAACACCTCCCTCATTTCCTTAGAATAGCAGTGGCGCCCACCAGGAGTGCCAACTTGGCCCCGCGACCATGGGTGCCCGGGCCATGGGTGCCATGCAGCATGCGTGGTCCTGCCATCAAAATCTGTGGGTGCACAGTGCCTTCATGTGGAATTTTGTGGGTGCTTGGGCACCCAGGGCCCCAGGGAGTTGGCACCTATGGTACCCACCTGAAAGTTGGCATAACCCACCTGAGAGGTGCTGGAACTGAACGGGGGGGGGGGAGCCCTGCTCCTTAACCTTTTCTTCTCTCAAGGATATCCTGCAAGGCAATGGAGTTTAGGATCAGAGTTTTCCTTCTCCTAGATGGGCTCCTTTCCCAGGTTGACAAGCCCCATCTGCCAACTCACTCCCCTCTTCCCACATGCAGAAACCACTTTCTTGACCATTGGACCGGTCTTGTCCACTCAATCTGCTGGAGCCTGCCTTTGCATGCAGAAGAAGTCCCTAACTCACTGAGGGTCTGAGACACATCAGCTACCCTCACGTGGTTTAGCTGGCCTGTTGAAGCCGTTCTCACGGTGTGGCCTCTGTCACATGCTTCTAGGAGCCACAGGTGAGACCTGAATGCAAGGTGGGAACCAAATGTGAACAAACTACCCCCAGAAGGAGCATGACATGTCCCCCACCAGAGGTCAACAAGAGAGGCTTAAAGATTTTCTACTACTTTTTTTAGATTTGCCTTGAGAAACACCGACAACTGGGAAACACTGGTCTGCGAGTGCTCCAACTGGAGAATAGCCTCTACCAAAGGTGTCATGGACTTTGAAGATGCTCAAACTGAGGACAAAAGGGAGAAATGTGCTAAGAAGAAGGCATGTTTGGCAAACCCTCACCATGATCAGCTCCCACCCCAGAATCCAATGTCCCCACTGTGGAAGGATGTGTGGATCCAGAATTGGCCTCCACAGTCACTTACGGACTCACTGTTAAGACCGTGTTCACGGAAGACCATCTTACTTGGCTACGAGGGATCGCAAAAGATGAAGACTGCCCCCCCTAACATCCCATTGTAATGACTACTGGGATAGAATCAGGTGCGGTTTTGTTTGTGTGCAGAGCTGGTAAATGTGGTCTCTTTAGTGACTACATCGCACCAACAACTTAACTGGATTCAACATAAAAACAGACACAGGGCTGACCTGAGATACTTTGGTGCCTGAGGAAGAAAATAAAAACACAGACAGTATGCTCTGCTCTTGCTCATCAGCCTCACATACAATCCACCAAGAAGTAGATTGTACAAGCCCCATTGAAATGAATGCTCAATGAAAACTTCTTAATGAAGTGTGCCTCATGGGTGAAATCCCACTCTGCTTGCCCCCCTTCATGGCAAAGGAACCCCTGAGTGTAACTCAAAAGGGGAAATACAAAACAAAATACGGAATTGCTCCCCTCTGTACTTATATTTGATGCCTGGATTTCATTCCACCACCACCCATAAACTCACAAGCAAAAGGACCGGCTTCGTTTACAGAGGCTGCTACAAAGAGTTGCCCTCTTTTCTCCCGATTTTATGATCCTTCTAATTTTTACAGAAAGAGAAACCCGAAATGTGACAGAGTTCAATTAGCCAAAACGCCTTGGAGGTCTGTCAAAGGGAGCGGGGAGGAACCAGCCCCAGCACAACTCAGCAATCTTGTGTTTATTTGCATTGTATCCCCCCACTGGCAGAATTCCAACACAAAGACACCCTTCTGCAACAAAGGAAAGCCAGAGGGAAGGAAAGCAAAACACAAAATTCCATATATATATTTCAGGAACTGACTGGAAGGGCGCAGAGAGCAGAAGAAAGCTTCGGTCGGCGAAGACCCCTCTGAATGCTAAGCAGCCTCAAGGCGTCTCTCCACCGGGTCTCCGCGCCGCGCAGGTTTGTTTTCCAAGGCGCGATCGCGCCAGATCCGTGGATCCCAGAACAAGCAAGCTGTCTTCAGAAGGGGCGGGATGTTAGGGGAAACCGAGTGACCATTCTCCATAGGGAGGGGGGTGGCGGTGGAGTGTCACTCCAGCCGACAAAACGAAAGACCATGGCAGCTGGAGATAGGTGGAAACGCACCGCGAGTCTCCACGCAAAAGGGAGGGAGCGAGGACGGGTCGGTCCCCCAACCCTGCCACTACACAAACACACCACACAAACACACACTGTGCAAGCCCTTCGCGCCGTTTTGGAAGGAAATGCCCTTCGGACTTCCCTTCCCCTCGTGTCACAAAGCCCACAGTGCCGCCACTTTGCTGCAGATTCCCTCCAACAGATCTTTCAGAGAGGCAGGGGCGCAACAGAGAAAAACACACACACACACATGCACCCAGGCGAGCGTGGATTCCAGAGCAACTTACCTGGGAGGCGTCTCTGTTTTGGCTTGATGGGCCGATTGCCTATCCTGCGAGGGTCTGAACACCCCTGGTTCCAGCAGGCAAGGCAGTGGCGGGTGGAAAGTGTGTAGACTGGCAGCAGCAAAGGCGGCGGGAGCGCAGCGGCGCGGGCAGGAGGGGGGTGGCGCACCACGCGCCCTCAAGCTCTCGCCGAGGCGCGTCTGGCGTGCTTCCTGGGCAGGCTCCCCAAAAGCGTGTGCTGGATGCCCCCCTGCTGCAGGGGGCGCCGATGCTTCATGCTCTGCCGAGGGGAGTGGGACCCCCCTTCCTCCGCCCACGCGCACTGCGAGAAGCCAGGCGGAGAGACGAGCATGCGAATGGGGGGGGGGGGAGTAAATGTGGGGTGCGATCAGCGGGAGCCACAATCTCAATCTGCTGGGATGACTTCCCCGAGGCCTCGGTTTTCAGCCAGCTCCGAACAGTCCCGTTTAGAGACTGTGATGCGCGGAGAGCAAAATCACTGAAGTTCGCTGAAACAATGCTACGTTTAAAAAGACGTTTTGAAAAGGAAAGAAGGAAAGAAAGAAAGCTCAGCGGTTTGCGTTTTCCCAGGTTGGGCTACAGGGACCTGGCGAGCCCCTGCTAAGCACCGCCAGCCGCTCTGTTTGAGCACAGCTCAGCTGGGCAAAGAGGGCAGAAGGCGCTGCAGAGCACCTCCCATCTCCAAAAAGCTGCCGCATCTGCTGAAACACACACACGGAAACTTCGAGTTCTGCTCCGACTGGTGACTGAGAAGCATCCGAAGGGTGGAGCCTCTGGAGGGAAGGAGGCCCCGAGAGATTTCGCTTGAGCTGCAGAGCAGAAGAGCGAAAGGAAAGAGAGCGGGAGCTACGAGCCCATTTGGCCCAACAGGTTGCGGGTTGCCAACTCCCCTCTGGAGTCCGTTTAAAAGTCGACAGATGCTAACTGAGGAGTTGCTGCCAGCGCCCGCTGAAAACGATTAACCAGGCAGCTCCGGCCCTCCCTTTGGCTTCTGTCCGTGGTGCTGAAAGCTCTCCAGGAGCTCGTTATTGGGGATAAAATCCTTTTCTAACCTCATTAGTCGGCGCTCATCAGCGGCGCGCATCCTGATCCTTCGCCTCAATCATCGCAAATGAAGCTTTACGTCCGCTTGGCCGGGTTTTAATTATTATTTTTTTGACCTTTTGCCTGGACCAAAATAAACGGATTTTCTTATTAACAGGATAAAGACAATGCGAGAAAGCGAAAGAAAAGCTGGCTGCTTTGAGTCTGTGCATCCGCTACGTGCCTATAGGATCGCGCATGTTTCTTTGAAATCAAAATGTCCCATCTTTTTTCTGGCTGCACACCCAACAGCGGGTCACTAGTGTGCGTCAAGTATCTTTTTTTCAGGGGGCTGCGGAGGAAAAGCAGAGGGAAGCAGTGACCCAGTGCCTGCCGTTTGGCTCAGGTACCATGGAACGCTCCCAAAAGGATGCAATGGGAAAGATTAAGTGAACAAATGAAAACTTGTCATAGTATTAAAAGAGAGAGATTAGTACGTGCACTCGCAGCTCTATTATCCTCTTGCCAAGTATATCAGACTTTTTGAGCATATTAAATCTGCACACCAAAACCTGCTATTTTCTGCTTAAATCTCTATCTATGGAATAGACTACATCCCTGGTATCCCTCAAAGGTCCCTCGTGCTGTGAAAAGCCCCATCCAATCAGAATGCTTTGATTCCTCAATAAGGCAGGGTGAAAGAGCATGGCTATAGACCTCCTTTGTTTATTCCTTCCTTTCTAGTGGTGACTGACACTATCCAAAGAGTTTTGGGCTGATAAAATTGGGCATTATCCCCACAGTACCACTGTGGCATCTAAAGCCATCAAATACTGGCCTCTTCTCAATTCCCCAGTCCAGGCCAGTAAAGGGAGCCAAAGCACTGGTTCCAAGTCTAGCTCAGCACTGTCTACTTTAGGCATTCCTTGCAACACAGTGGGCTGAAGTGAGCCCAACGGTCATGTGCTGGTGGTTTTCCAGGTGTTTGATAGCAGCCTGTTTCTACAGTTCCTAACAGGGAGCAAAAACAGGTATTTTTTAATTTAGCTTCTCTTGGGCTCAATTGTCCCTAGTGGGCTAAGTTTGGTTCAGCGTGCCATAAACTGCAAGCCTGGTCTATTTTGATTGGTAGTAGTTCTCCCAAGTCTCAAGCAATATACTTTCCTACCCCTACAATGTGAGGTGCCAGCAGTTTAATGTCCGTACGCCAAGAATCTATAGTGCTTGTGACTCTTCTAAATAGCCTTTCAGCCACTTTTAGGCCTATAATTCTGAAAGACCATCATAAAGCTTGAAGGCTCCTAAAACAGGCACGCAAAATGGAAAAGCACCGGCCATGCCAGATTGTAGCTCAAGATCACCAAAAGAGAGCTAACAGCACGATTGCTTCTTTCCTTGATACAAAGGCAATGCTGCACATTAAGTTGGGTAGCTGGGCAATTCTTCTGGCTGAGACTGAAATCATGCCAGAGGAATGATAAATAGTTGCTGGGTACTGGCTCATTAACTCTGCCCTTTTGCTAAGGCAGAGTGGGAGAGGAGCCTCTCCAGAGACATTCCAGGAACGACCACCGTCCATTTGACATCATAGCTGGAAGCCCAGCCTGCACATAACTGACAACCAGCTAACTAGGATGAGTTACTTTAACCTGAATTATGTCTGCCTCATTCACTAGCATCTTTTAATTTGTTTGGAGGCAGTGGAAGCAGAGAGGCTAACACACACCATAGCTTAAAGTCCTCTCCTTCCAGCGACTGAGGGGGAGCTGCAGAGCATTGCAACTATGACATAGTGAATTGAGCAGAACGGAAGGCCAGAGGGAGGAGGATGTATATATATATATATATATATATATATATATATATATATATATATTAGTAATTTCAACATAACATTTTATCAAAAAACATTTCATCCTTAAAAAAAAATTCCCCTATTTTCCCCCTCCCTCCCCCCCCCCAAATATATCCCCCCCTCCCCACCCCACTCCAGACTTCCTTCAGCTCCTCTCTCTGGTTTATCAACATATGTTATTTTCTGCATGTTACAAAACTGTACAGATCCTTAATTTATCTATCTAGATATTATCAATAAAAAGTTTGTGAATGTTTATTCAAAACCTGCCAAGGAGTCCAGTCCATTTTGTTGTTTCTTTAAGTTCTTTGTAAAGGGTTCCCATTCATCTTTAAAATCACAGTTATCCTTGTCATGTAGTTTGTGTGTCAGTTTTGCCAGTTCTGCGTAGTCCATCAATTTTTCTTGCCACAGTTCTTTGGTCGGGATTTCCTCATTCTTCCATCCTTGTGCTATTAAGACTCTTGCTGCCGTTGTCGCATACATAAAGATATTTTTCAGTTTCCTTGGCAGGTCTTTTCCTACAATCCCTAACAAAAATGCTTCAGGTTTTTTGACATATGTTATTTGGAACATTTTCTTCAACTCATTATATATCATTTCCCAATTTTTTTAAAATTTTACTACAGTCCCACCACATATGATTGAAGGTCCCTTCTTTTTCTTTACATTTCCAACACATATTTGAACTGGTTTTATACATTCTTAAATCAGTGGTTTTCAACCAGTATACCAAGGCACCTTGGGGTGCCTTGAATGATGATCAGAGGTGCCGTGGGCAACACTGGCCTCTGTCCCTCTTTCCTTTCCTCCCTTCTCTGATGCACTCTCCCATCTCTGCCTCCCAAAGGCTTGCACAGCTGTTTGTTGCAGCAGCCCTGGCTACAAGCTCCGCAGGCGAATGGTGTCTCTGGGGCTGGCCAGGGGGTGCTGGTTGCCAGAAACTGAGGCCACCTTGGAGCAAGCATGCAAGTGGGTGATGGAACCCAGCCAGCCAGTCCACCAGTCCTTGCTGTTGGGAATGGACAGACAAGTCCCAGGCCCCTCTGGGGCAGTGTGAGGAAGCACCTCTCTTTGGGGCAGAAGGGGGCAGCACAGACACCGGGGCAGCAGCAGCCCAGATGACTCTCAAGGAGAGAGGAGAGGAGGCTGAGGGAACACTCTACAAGGAAGGGTGTTCGAAAAAGGCTGAGAGGCTGCCAACTCTGCAGGCAAGGGGTGACATAACTGGGCTCCTGAGCCCCACAGGGGTGCCGCAGAAAGAATGTAGTTGATCAAGGGGGCCATGGACTCAAAAAGGTTGAAAACCTCTGCCTAAATAATTGTGTATGGGGAGAAGCAGCACATTTCCAGAAAGGCAGGAAAAAACACCTGAGCCACTATCTGGGACACCCACATATAATCATAACCCCTATTATCCTAATGGAACCACGATATCCCCCAAACCCAAGCAAGTGTAACCTAAACCAGGCATAGGCAAACTTGGCCCTCCAGATGTTTTTGGACTACAACTCCCATCATCCCTAGCTAGCAGGACCAGTTGTCAGGGATGATGGGAATTGTAGTCCCAAAACATCTGGAGGGCCGAGCTTGCCTGTGCCTGACCCAAACTCTCAGCATCACTAAATGAAATTGGTCCACAACCAATCAACTACAGTGGTACCTCGGGTTACAGACGCTTCAGATTACAAACACTTCAGGTTACAGACTCCACTAACCCGGAAATAGTATCTTGGGTTAAAAACTTTGCTTCAGGATGAGAACAGAAATCACGCGGCGGTGGCGTGGTGGCAGCAGGAGGCCCCATTAGCTAAAGTTGTACCTTGGGTTAAGAACAGTTTCAGATTAAGAACGGACCTCCAGAACGAATGAAGTTCTTAACCCGAGGTACCACTGTATAGCCTTAGTTGATTGGTTAGGTAAAGGTAAAGGTAAAGGGACCCCTGACCATTAGGTCCAGTCGTGGCCGACTCTGGGGTTGCGGCGCTCATCTCACTTTATTGGCCGAGGGAGCCAGCGTACAGCTTCTGCGTCATGTGGCCTGCATGACTAAGCCGCTTTTGGCAAACCAGAGCAGCGCACAGAAACGCCGTTTACCTTCCTGCCGGAGTGGTACCTATTTATCTACCTGCACTTTGATGTGCTTTTGAACTGCTAGGTTGACAGGAGCAGGGACCGAGCAATGGGAGCTCACCCCATCGTGGGGATTCAAACTGCCAACCTTCTGATCGGCAAGTCCTAGGCTCTGTGGTTTAACCCACAGCGCCACCCCAGTTTTATTCAGTGAGGCTGAGAGTTTACGCTACATTTGTTGACTGATCTCATTTAAAGCCTACAGCCATATTTAAAACGCACCTTCATAAGGCTGAGTCATCTTGGGAGTAATGAATGAGCATATGTTGGCAGCATAATCCATTCCTAATATTTTGCTAGCCTTTCATGCCATTTGGCACCTCTAGATATGTTTAAAAATGTTGTCTAGTTGTAGTTCCTCACAGTTTAGCATTCTCTATCCTTCTCTCCTTCGCAATTTCAAATGCTTTAGCTAACACTTGTATCTTCTACTGCCAAGAAGGCAGTGTGCGTGCGGGGGGGGGGGGAGGAAGCACATGATGATAACCAGGACATATTTCAT
The DNA here is from genome assembly GCF_951804945.1 of Podarcis cretensis. Classification (NCBI taxonomy): domain Eukaryota; kingdom Metazoa; phylum Chordata; class Lepidosauria; order Squamata; family Lacertidae; genus Podarcis; species Podarcis cretensis. Next base: position 95,677,847 of record NC_137175.1, read on the forward strand.
TGTTTTTACTCCTAAAAGCCATAGGATCTCATTCTCAGCTGCTCAGGCACTTGCAGAGATATTTCCTACCAGTCAAAGCGAGTGCCAGAAAAACACAGGGAACTACTAAATCAGAATGACAGCAGTTCATAGCTGCTTTGTGCTGGTGTGAAGAAGTACAGAAAATGCAGGGTAATAAAGAATTAGAAGAACTAAAGGTTTGGGGGGTTGCTGTCTTTTAAAAATTGGCTGGCATTCTGTGTACTTGTAGAGAGATTTCTTTAAAGAACAGGCAAGAGGAGCGTGTTCACTTGAGATTTTGTGCATGCACGCACAAACACACATACACACAGAAGACCAGAGAAATAATGGAATAACTGCAGAGAACATGCAATAAATAACAAAATCTGACTTACATAGACACAAGAGCTGTCAATAGCCAGCCAGGTTTTTGGTCGCTTATGGTGGTCTGTTGGCACATTTCATATCTGTATACATTTAAAAATGCTTTAATTTTGCATTCAGATAAAGGCTGCAATTCTGTGCATAGCTGATATTGGGGAAAGTAGTCCCCCAGTCACTTATTTCTGAGTAAACATGGTTAACACTGAACTGCAAGGTGCTTAAACCTTTGGCTGGATCAGGCCCTGAATCGAAGGTCATCTTCTCATCAAAGGTCCCACATCAAAGGTCATCTTCTCATCAAAGGTCCCACATCAAAGGTCATCTTCTCATCAAAGGTCCCACATCAAAGGTCATCTTCTCATCACCCCTGACCACTAGCCATGCTGGCTGGAGCTGGTGGAGGCTGGAGTCCAGGAACATCAGGAGGTTCACAGGTTCCCCTAAATAAATGCATGAGTCAAAATGCTCATTAGCTAAAATGTTAATACTTGACCAGAATGGAATGTTTAAATTATTCTCCCAGAAGCTGCCAGTCTCTCTATGGATCTCTGAAGTTTTCAAGGTGGCTGGTAATACCATATTGTGCATTTCATTCTGCTAGTAATACCCTAAACAATACATAAAGAATTTGGGCTTTTGTTTATTGACAGGCATTTATTTCCATTAGTTGTTTATCTACCTCATCTTAAGAATCCTGCTGCAAGACAGCAACCAAATTTAAGATTTTCTGCAGCCTATAACAGCTGCTGGAGGGGTTGGGGTGGGGGAATCGAAGCTGCTGGGATCCACACACACCTACTAGGGAGAAAGTCTCACTGAAATGTCCTTCAGTGTAATCTTATAAAGAGGAAGGTGGAAGGATTCAGCGCAGCCTTCCTCCTTAGCCTAAGAGCTTCATGGCAGTAAATGGAAGCTGCCTGCTAGCAGTGTGTGGTTGACAACAGTACCCTTGAAACGTTCTCTTTATCCTGTTGAATAACCATCTAAGACTGAACCCAGTGGGACTTACTACTGCGTAAACACGCACAGGATCAGGCTGCAATGCAGAGTATTTCTACCCTCAAACTGTTATTTACTGAAGTTCTCACTCTGGGCCAGCAGGGGGATACTGTAGATAGTTCAGGTCCACATATGCAAATAAGGGATCGAAAGTGACGTTCAGTGATTGGATAGTTTTAGAAAATTGTTACAGTTACATTGTACTGGAGCTCTATATAAGCAGGCTGGCTGAACCCTTCAGTTCAGTTCTGTTCTGTGAATAAACAAGAGCTGTTTGAAGAATCGCTGTGCCGTCTGATATGTTCACCCACAACTTAACACAAACCATTTTAATTTTGTTTGTTTGTTTGTTTGTTTGTTTGAAGGAATTGTTATCCTTCTTGCAACTCTTGCCTGTTGGTGAAAAATTATCTCAGGGTGGAACTGCACCTCATGTCAACCAACAGGTCTTTGGCAGACAAGTATTTGCTGGTCAGCAGAAAATGCAGAGGGTATTTCACATCAGTAAGGGCTTTTTGACCCTTCCCCTGCCCAGTGATTCTCCCCCCAAATACCTCCACCAGTCCAGGTCCTCCCCCCCGCCCCCAATTTTAGATTGTATGTGCATTTCCCCTCATAAACACACATTTGGAACTCTGCAAAGGTGAGGCAGCTGGGGGGGGGATTTCCTCTGTTGCTTTGAAAGTCTCAAACATATTCAAGTGTAATGCAAATATTAACAGGAGTTTCTCACCCAGAGTTTTAGGCACACACTGGCCATGATCCATCCAGCTCGTAGTTATGCATCCCAAACCCCCTTTGGTTCTAAGAGGACTAAAAATGTGCATACGTGTCTAGTGGGCTGGGACCTTTCCTGCCTGCTAAGGGACAACAAATCACCTGTTGAGAGATCTACAGTGGTACCTCAGGTTACATACGCTTCAGGTTACAGACTCCACTAACCCAGAAATATTACCTCGGGTTAAGAACTTTGCTTCAGGATGAGAACAGAAATCGTGTGACAGCGGCGGGAGGCCCCATTAGCTAAAGTGGTGCTTCAGGTTAAGAACAGTTTCAGGTTAAGAACGGACCTCCGGAACGAATTAAGTACATAACCCGAGGTAGCACTGTACCTTCAAGCATTCCCTTCCCTTCAGCTCTTGCGTTGTCCTATCCACAATTCTTTACCGTCAAAGTCTATTCACTACCTGGCAGATGAAGGTGATGGAGCACATGGAACTGGCTGAGATGACTGGCAGAATCTGGGACCAAGGAGAAGAGTCGGTGGAAGAAGATTGGAAAAAATTCAAAGTTTATCTTCAAAAATATTGCAAAATTAAGGATTGCTAGAAAGATGTTGGGAAAAGAAAATTATGTGGTTTTAGTAGAAATGACATAAAGGATTAAATTAAAATGAGTTGGTGAAAGAGAGAATGTAAAATTATAGTATATTAAGACAAATTATTAAGATAAAAATAAAGTTGGAAGGATTTGCTGAAATAACAAATTGAATTAGAATACAAAAATGGGAGGCGTGAGGAGGTCAAGGAAATAAGTGAATGTAAGTAAGTGATGTACAGGTTTGACTTGTTTTTTATCTTTTTTCTTCTGCTTTGTGGTTTTTGATGATTTTTTTTATATGTATTGTTTTTTCGTTTTTTCTTTGATTGTTATTATTTTCTCTTTTTTTCCTGTAATCTTTAAAATCTTAATAAAAATTTATTTAAAAAAACACACACAAAGTCTATTCACTACCTTCCACCTCAGTAAGACGTGAACGAGATACACAGGCAAGTGGAGTCAAGAATTCTTCCAAGGCAGCCTCTCTTCTCCATGGCTTTCAATATAAAGCTACAAATACTTAGGGTGGAGGCATAGAATGAAGAGCCTTAAGTAACTGGTTTGATCCAGACCTGACCACTTACCATGAAGCTGAGTTGGTGTTTTTTTCCTGGGGTGGGGTACTTCCGATCCCCTCTTGATTCTCATGCATCACGTATACCTTGAGAGGGAAACGTGTGTTTCTTTCCCCCGCTAACGAACACAGGCCTTAATATTTGATGAACGAAGAAGCTCTTTCCAGATCTTAGAAGGATGAGGTTAGGTTATAGAAGTGTCTTTGCCAGAGGGATGGCAAAGCAGCCTCTCTTAATGGTGTGCAGCTGCCAAGAGAGGCGTCCTCAAGCAGAATGGCCTGGAATTCAGGGATGCACCAACCGAAGAGATGGGGACCCTAAACCAGTAAAGCATAATTGTTCTCAAAACACCTCCCCACTTCCCACAGTCAATGTTTTTAAAGAGAGGCTTCACTTCTCACTGTTTATAGTTCTACCTTCGTTCCAGGGTCACCAGTAGTCAAAAAAGGGGGAAAGGATAATTGCAACTCCATCTGAACATAATGCCATGAGTCTCTTGGAGGTGTCACGAAGGGGTGGTTGGACGCTGAGGAACCATAGTATTATGGAATCGTAGAGTTGGACAGACCCTGTGGGTCATCTGGTCCAAACCCCTGTAATGCAGGAATCTCTCTTTTTTTTATATAGAATATTTATTAAAGTTTTCAAAAAATAATACAATGTAAAGTGAAAATAGGAAAAGAAAAAATAGAAAGATAGCAAAAATACAAAAAAAAGAAAAATACAAAAATACAAAAATAATTAAAAACACATAGGATTTCCATTACTTATTTTCTTTTAACTTATTTTCCAGACCTCCTCATACCTCCCTTTCTTGTATTCCAATTCAAATTGTTAGTTCAACAAATCCTCACCATTAGTTTTTACTTATTTCTAAACCTTATTTTCATATCTCTTAAGCATTACTGCTGGAAACCACTTAATTTCTGTCCAACATCATCCTAACATTCCTTAATTTTACAATATTTCTGCAAATAGTTTTTAAACTTCTTCCAATCTTCTTCCGCCGACTCTTTTCCCTGGTCTCGGATTCTGCCGGTCATTTCTCCCAGTCCCATATAGTCCATCATCTTCATCTGCCATTCTTCCAAAGTGGGCAAATCTTGTGTCTTCCAATATTTTGCAATAAGTATTCTTGCTGCTGTTGTCGCATACATAAAAAAAAATTCTGTCCTTCTTTGGCACCAATTGGCCAACCATGCCCAGGAGAAAGGCCTCTGGTTTCTTCAGGAAGGTATATTTAAATACCTTTTTCATTTCATTATAAATCATCTCCCAGAAGGTCTTAATCCTTGGGCACATCCACCAAAGGTGAAAGAATGTACCTTCGGTCTCTTTACATTTCCAACATTTATTATCGGGCAAATGATAAATTTTTGCAAGCTTGACTGGGGTCATGTACCACCTATACATCATTTTCATAATATTCTCTCTTAAGGCATTACATGCCGTAAATTTCATTCCTGAAATGCAGGAATCTCAACATGCCATCCATCGTCCAATCTGAAACCATACCGGACCCTGCTTAGCTTTGCAAATATGCTAGCAGTTTTATTGCATGCAGTCTGGGAGGGTCCCAGTGTGGTGGGGGTAGCAGGTTGCAAACCCCAAGAGATGTCTGATCCCAGGGAGGCTTCCAGCCACCCTCTGAAGGAGGCTCAGGCAAACTCTCAGAAATGTCACGCATGACCCCACTTCCAGACACTCCCCTCAGCTTTTTCAGCCATAGAGCTGCCTTTGGTGCCTTTCTGTTACATAGGAGCCACCACTTTCAAAAGAGGCAGCTGGGAGTAAATCTGAGCCCAAGCTGGCACTCATTCCACCTCCAGGGTGGGGGAGGGTGGGGTATAAATAAAAATTATTTATTATTATTATTGAAATTCATCAGCATTTTATTATTTGTTTATTATACATATATAGCACCTTATCCTCAAAGGAGCTTGAGGTGGTGTGCATGTTAGTGTAATTTTCCTAATATTTTTGCAAAGCAATTTCCTGTAATATAATGCCTTTTAAATCTTGGTTTCCTTACTATATGCATTCACATGCAAACTTATTCTAGGTATTTGCATTTTTGGACAGATTACTTGGCTGGAGAAATGCACTGCAAAATTCAGAAAAGTGCAAATTCTGCAGGATGGCCACGCTTTGATATGCTTATACTTTTGGAAATGTGCCTTTAAATGAGAACTGAATCAGATTTATCCCCCATCACTAACCCTAGATAACCCAATTCCTTCTCAGCCTTTCAGGCTGGAGACAGGTAAGGCTGAAGGGAGCCTGAAACAGGGAGTTCTGCTCAAACACATCAAACAGCAGCCCCTTTTTCAAAGTACCTTTACTTCTCTGGAAAAATGCTTACCTGAGAACAAATAGAATTCCTTTCCTCTCTCTCTAGAAGAAGGAGATGCTCATTCACTAACTGCTCTGCATCTTGTCAGGATCTCTTCTCGATTCTTGGTTACTGGGGTGAAATCAAATATTGATTTCTAATCACCCACTTCGCTGCTAAGTCATCTCCCTCTTCTCCCACCAGAAACTCCTCTCTCCACCTAACAAGCGTCGCTGGGAATTTGCCAAGTCACTCTTTCTTCCCCCTTTTGTTCATGATTTCCCCCACACTCTCTTCCTGCTGCATCATAGGAAATAAATAGCATGCCCTTTCCTAAAACTCTGTGTGTTTATTTCAGAATTCATAAACGCACCCCCTCTCTGGAAACCACAAAAGTGTCACATTTAGATTGCCCCACGGAAAGGTTCTGCAGAGGAAAAGATATTGGTTGATTTTTCTTTAGAAGTAACTGTTTTGGCCACGTGACCCGGAAGTGTCTCCGGACAGCGCTGGCCCCCGGCCTCTTGAGTGAGATGGGCGCACAACCCCAGAGTCTGTCAAGACTGGCCCGTACGGGCAGGGGTACCTTTACCTTTTTAACTGTTTGGGCTAGTAAGAAATGCAATACACAATCTTCTAAGCCAGGGGTCAGTAAACTTTTCCAGCAGGGGGCCGGTCCATTTGTTTATATTTGGACAACTTTTCTGCTGTACTTTATTGTAAGGAGGAAATCATTTCCTTAATAACAATTTAAACAATTTATTTAACTAAAACAATAACATTATAGCATATGTGTATGTTAACTGATGTGGTTAAACAATTAAAAAAAACTTAAAACTTAAAACAAATCCTTATTTCCTGATGAATAGCCTTTGGACTATGCAGGGGTCAGCAGGGGGCTGGTCCACTGTCCCTCAGACCTTGTGGGGGGGGCAGACTATATTTTTTTGGGGGGGAATAAAATGAACGAATTCCTATGCCCCACAAATAACCCAGAGATGCATTTTAAATAAAAGGACACATTCTACTTATGTAAAAACACCAGGCAGGCCCCACAAATAAGCCAGAGATGCATTTAAAATAATAGGACACATTCTACACATGTAAAAACACGCTGATTCCCGGACCATCCATGGGCTGGATTTAGAAGGTAATTGGGCCAGATCCCCCCTTAGTTTGTCTACCCATGTTCTAGCTAAGTCAGTAACCTGGGTGACCCACACCCAAATTTTAGATGAATCTTCTATTCATTTGGCAGCCTTGGACAAACTGCCTCTCTCACATCCTCTGTTCCCTAATTGGCCTGTCTCAAGGCAGGGACATTCTTCCATCTTTAGTATAATGTGGGGAAAGGGTACCACATGCAGCATGGAAGCTGTGGACTTCCTAGATTAATTGATACAGAATTGCTATGCTTCCCATTCTCACAACTGTTTCTTGCAAGTTTTTGCTTGTTTGTTTGCTTAAACTTGTTAACATCCCCAAATGTCCGATGAGGATAGCAGGGGGGTTGGAATAATTGACCCCACTCTGCACAGTCCCTTTCCCATCGTGCCACTTCGTACCAAAAGAAGAATTAATCAAATATTCCAAAGTGCTGAGTTATGAGGGCAAAATGTCACTTTGTATACACAGCCAAAGAGCTGGTACCTAAATGAATAGACTATTCCTCACATTAAGAACGCCGGTGGCGCTGTGGGTTAAACCACAGAGCCTAGGACTTGCCAATCAGAAGGTCGGCGGTTTGAATCCCCGTGACGGGGTGAGCTCCCGTTGCTCGGTCCCTGCTCCTGCCAACCTAGCAGTTCGAAAGCACGTCAAAGTGCAAGTAGATAAATAGGTACCACTCCAGCGGGAAGGTAAACGGTGTTTCCGTGCACTGCTCTGGTTTGCCAGAAGCGGCTTAGTCATGCTGGCCACACGACCCAGAAGCTGTACACCGGCTCCTTCGGCCAATAAAGCGAGATGAGCGCCACAACCCCAGAGTCGGCCACGACTGGACCTAATGGTCAGGGGTCCCTTCACCTTTACCTTTACACATTAAGAACAAAACACCAGCTTTGGAATCGGGGGAAAGGGAGAACTAAGGTACATAATTCACTTGAAACCCACATGTAGCAGATGTACTGCAGTAGATCTGCTAATAATTTAAGGTGCCATGCAATTCTTTGGTGCCTAAGCTAATTGGTCTCAGCCTTGCTCTATCCCAGGGCAATCAGGACCAACATTTCTGCCTCACCTTTGGCCAGGCTCAGGTGGCTGGCTCACGACTCTGCAAAGAGACAGAGAGGGAGTCATGACTAAACAAGAGAGAAGGGCTGTCTCAGTAAGGTCAACGCTGATCAGACAGGAACAAGCCCTTGGGTACGGCACTTTCTTTCCCTGTGCCTGCCAAGCCACAGATGTTATTTGGCTTGGCAGATTCTCATCTATCATCATTGAGAAACTTGTGGGCACAGTAGCTTAAATCAGTAACTTCAGGCAACAAGCCCTCTGGGACATGTGGTTTAATATGGCTTCAGTCTCTGCTCACATCCCAGAATGCACTACATGGTACTAGAGGGCAAGCAGGAGTCACAGAAATAGTTGGAGGGAGGGGGCTGCCAGACATCTGGGACTGACCCAAGGTGCAGAAGATGCGCTGCTTTGTACACTGTCAAGGACAAACACAACCTTTTGCTGAAAAGGATGGGGAATAAAGAGTGTGCAAGGCTGTGACTCAGAGAAATTAAGGAGTTCCAAGTTGAGTGCTCCAGGCTGTCACTGTAGCTTCAGATTGTTCTGTGCCTTTTTCACAGCAGGCTACAGTTCACAAAGCTTTTTCTTCTAAGCTTTTAAAATGTGCGTATAAATATTACACACACTAGGGTTGCCATATCTTGAAGAGAGAAAAAAGAGAGCTGCTACCAGCCTGAGGCAGCACGCCTCTTTTCCCAACTTGGGCTGGCAGCAGCAGCGGCATGCAGAGTGAAATATGTGGGGCTGCAGGAGGGTAAAACAGGTGACCCCAAAGAGTTCCCTCTATTTGCTATCCAAGACCCTTGCAACTGGAGAAGCAGTCGGCAAATCCATGTGCTCAACCAGTAAGCTGTGGGGACTCCCATGTTCAACGGAAAGTGTGCAGGAAGAGGGAACAAGGATCACTGTAGGTTACAAAATGGAGGTTATTCTGCTACCTCTTCAGGACTGGGGCGATGCTGGGGCAGAGGTGTCCTCAGAAGGTACAGCAGAGCAACAGGGTCCAATACTGTTATGTACCACACTGGTGGGTCAAATAGAGGCTCCAACATTTGCACTCAAAGGGGGCTGTAAAAGGGGGCAAGTGTTTATGTCTGATGGATTTTGCCACATTTGGGGAAGTCTGTATGTATTCTATCAGGTGGTTCTCAAACTGGGTTCTAGACACCGCCATGACCCTGGGATCAGATTCCCATTTGCTAGGGGGTGAGATTGTGGACTCATAGAAGGGAAATCAGCCCTGAGTGCTCAAGGAAATCAGCCCTGAGTTCTCACTGGAAGGACAGATTGTGAAGCTGAGGCTCCCATACTTTGGCCACCTCATGAGAAGAGAAGACTCCCTGGAAAAGACCCTGATGCTGGGAAAGAGTGAGGGCACAAGGAGAAGGGGACAACAGAGATGGTTGGACAGTGTTCTCGAAGCTACCAGCATGAGTTTGACCAAACTGCGGGAGGCAGTGGAAGACAGGAGTGCCTGGCGTGCTCTGGTCCAGGGGGTCACGAAGAGTCAGACACGACTAAACGACTAAACAACAACAGAAGGGAAACTGTCGGCAAGGCCAGCCTGGCCCCCAGAAGCAAGCCTGCCAGGTGAGCCTGCAAGACAAAACCGGACCGCCCATGAGCCGGGGTGAAACAGCCGTCTCAGGTGGTGGAAACCCCACCCGCCCCACCACTGTTGGAGAAGCAACCCAGGTAAGGGAGGTTTGGGCAGTGGCACAGCAGCAGAGTATTCTGCACCCTAACTCTGCTACTAGGCAGGGAGACCTTGCTGCATCTCTTCCCCCTTCCAGGTGGGATGGTGGGGCTTTATAAGTGATACTACTTAGGGAGAAGCCCTTGCAGAGCATAACCAACCCACCAGGTGGGGAGGGAGACTCCACAAGGCTTCCTCTTGAGTTTGCCTGCACCCAGCAGCAAGGCTTTGCGAGGGCACTTCCTCAAGGGGAAGTCCTTTCAGCAGTGGCGTAGCGTGGGTTGTCGGCACCCGGGGCAAGGCAAGTAATTTGCGCCCCCTAACCCATGGATTTGCGCCCCCTAACCCGTGGATTTGTGCCCCCTAACCCTAACCCCCAGATGTTGCGCCCGGTGCGGCCGGCCCCCCCTGCACCCCCCACGCTACGCCACTGCCTTGCAGAGCCTCACACCCCTCCTCCAATCATGGGGGCAGCAGCAGCAGCAGAAACGTCTTGGGCCACTGATGCCCTTCCAACCCAAGGCTGTCACATTGCTGTCCTCCGACCCAGAGGATTCCAGCACAGTAGCCTTGGTACAAGGAGAGGCTAACCTTGCTTTGGCTGAGTTTAAAAGAACCCTGTAGCAGAAAAGGCACCTTTCAGGAAAGGCAGAACTGAGAAAGGACTACTCAGTCTAAAGCTCACTGAAGCAACATCAAAGCTTTGTAAAATTACTGGTTTCTGGTGCTTTGTGGGGTTTTAAAAAAAATATATTGTGCTTGTATATATTGCCGTGCACCACCTCAATATTTTATATGAGTTGCGAGTACATAATTTTTTTTAGAAATAATTCCAGCCTTGCCTAGCATTCCACCTAAGATCTACAGAAGTACCAGCCTCACCTAGGATGAAGTCAGCTCTTGCATCGTAACAGAGGCACCTAAAAGTCATCAGATTTGCCGATGACACCAAACTGGGAGGGGTAGCTAATGCCACAGAAGGCAGAATCAGAATTCAAAATGATCATAACAGATTGGAAAACCGGGCTCAAGCTAACAGAATGAATTTCAGTAGGGACAAATGTAAGCTTCTGCACTTAAGCAGGGAGAACAGGATCCACAAATATAAAATGGGGGGCACCTGGCTTACTAGTAGTACATGTGAAAAGGATCTAGGGGTCTTGGTGGACGACAAGCTTAACATTAGCAAAAAAAGCTAATGCTATTCTAGGCTGCCTCAACAGACGTATAGTGAAGTAATAGTACTACTCTATTCTGCCTTGGTCAGACCACAGCTGGAATAATGTTTCCAGTTCTGAGTACTACAATTTAAGAAGGATGTTAACAAGCTGGAGAGTGTCTAGAGAAGGGCATCCAAGACGATCAAGGGTCTGGAAACCAATTCTTACGAGGAGCACTTGAAGGAGCTGGGATGTTTATACTGGGAAAGAGGAGATAGCCATCTTCAAATATCTCGAGGAAGGTGGAGCAAGCTTCTTTTCTCCTGCTCCAGTGGGTAGGACTCAAACTAATGGCTTCAAGCTACAATAAAGGAGTTTCTGGCTCAAAATCAGAAAGAACTTTCTGACAGTAAGAGCTGTTAGAGGGTGGAACAGTCTCCCTCGGGAGGTGGTGGACTTTCCTTCCCTGGAGGTTTATAAGCAGAAGTTAGATGGCCATCTGTCATGGATGCTTAAGTTGGTTCGTTTTTGTCTCAGAAGCCAGAAGCTGGGCAATTACCAAAACTCCAGCCGTGCCCCTAGCAGACAAGAGGCAGGGTGCTGTTGCTTTAAGACCTTTTTCTGCATCTGTCCATCACTCTCCTGGCCAAAGCACTGTCCTCATTTCAAGCCCGGCTAGTGGTAGGCTGAGCCCCAGAGGTAGGAGGATGATGCCCAAATCTCCTAATGGAGCTTGACAGCAGTGGGATTAAAAGCACAGAAAGTAGTGAGTAAGATCTCATCACCCAGCAATCAGCCTCTTTCTTTAAAGAGCTGAACCATAAAATAAACCTCTTGCTTGAGATAGGCAGGGGATGGGGGAGCCAACAGAATGATTAAAGAGGACTTTGTGGGGGGTTGGAAAGGGGGTATGTTTCTCTTCTGAAAAGCGAAAGAGAGCAGAAGAACGAAAAGAAGAGGAGGCTTCGCCCTTGCCAAAATGTGTTAGTGGTCTCCTCCCCAAAGATGCACGGAAAGACACACCTGGCACAGGTAAGACTCAAATGAAATAGAGAGTAGAGACTCATCGCCCCATTCAATTCAGTTTAAAATACAGTCATATCTCAGGTTACAGACGCTTTGGGTTGCCGAACCCAGAAGTACCGGAACGGGTTACTTCCGGGTTTCGGCGCTTGTGCATGCGCAGAAGCACTGAATCGCAACCCGCGCATGCGCAGACGCGACGCTGCAGGTTGCGGATGCTGCGGGTTGCGAACATGCTTCCCGCACGGATCACGTTCGCAACCCGAGCGTCCACTGTAATGGGCTTGACACCGTAATGCAAAATGGAGCTGGAGGGGGGGAGTACTGGCAAATATTCAGGTGTTCCGACGCTCCAATTATGAAACGTGTATTTTGAAAGTAGAATGGGAGATATCAACAAGGCTCCAAACTCAAGGGCTTGAGGCTCATTAGCATTTCTTGTTTTCACTCTGGAAGACATCAAAGGTCACAAACTACCAATGGTTAAATCCTAAATTCCACTCCATGACTGCATGCAAATATTGTGAAACACTTACTTTAGTGGCACAGCATACACCCAGAAGCAAATTTTAATTTTGGTCACCAAGCTGACTGACCGTACATCTTAGGCCAAGGATCCCTGGCTGATTCACGTTGTATGTAAGGACAATGAGACCTGGTTTGAATGAGATGGAGGAATGTGCAATGATGCAGAGGTAAAGTTCTTCTTGCTACTTCAGTGTAATTTTAAAAACTGAGCCTAGATAGTTGGAAAAGCTGTTGCAGAAAAGTGTGGCATGATGACTCAGCCTTCCTTGAGAAGATGAACATCAACTGCAAGGGGTAACCGCTCTAATTCAGAGGTTGCCAGTGTTGAATAGTGGGTAGACATAGCAGACGACACAGCGATTCTTCAAACAGCTCTTCTTTATTCAGATGTCAGAACAGAACTAAGCTGAGGGGCTCAGTCAGCCTGCTTATATAGAGCTCCAGAACAATGTAACTGTTGCCATTTTCTAAAACTATCCAATCACTGAACGTCACTTTTCGATCCTTCATTTGCATAACTATCTACAGTATCCCCCTGCTGGCCCAGGGTGAGAACTTCAGTACATAACACCCCTCCCCACCGAGATAAGGCGTTAGTTACAATCGTAATGGTTTCCTTATATACAGCACTACACGTAATGGTTCAATTAGGCACAAAAGCATATCGGTTACATTTCACAGACTTAGACCAACAGTGATACATGTCCAACAACATAGTCCTTTAAATTCACTGGTGACTCCTGTATAAGTCTCCATGCATATGTACAGCAATCTTTGGGACTTGTCTGGCAAAAAATAGGGGACGCCAGGAACTAAGTAAGGTGATTTTTGGAGAGTTGCTGCTAGTTTCAGGGGACATCAGTGGGAGACACTTCTGGTGGTGGATGTTAGAGAAAGCATGGCCTCTGAGCATGATTATGAGGTCTTCATGAGAGAGTTCCCCTCCCCAGTGGCTGCTTCCCAAGGTAGTCTAGAAAAAATGGTCTCCGCTAGTCTAGAAGAGCTCTACTAGTTTATACCCCTATGTAGCCCTAGACTCCTCCTGTAATGTAGATGCATCAGGAGGTTTTAACAGTGCATAGTACTGGTAGAATCTTCATTTCTATGCTACCCACCTCTAGCCTCCAGCATTTTAAGGTATTTGGGACACTCAATGCATTAGGGCAGATGCCTTGAGCATCCTAGATAAAAGCTGCTGGTGTTCATATCTTCCAGGAATTTGCCTCAGTCTTTTAAAAAATGAGTTAGAGGCCTGGCCATTGCAAGAGTCGCTCCCCTCTACATACTTGGCCTCCAAATTTCCTGCCTCTTCCCATGTCACACACGGTACCTATGAACCATTACACAGTGGGCAGGCCAAAGTCAGTAGCACTGCAAGTGAAAGGACACTTTTAAAATGTCACCTCAAAACCTTTTTAAAAAATACTTGCTCCGTGTAATTAACAGCATATTTGGTTCAGTGTAGCCTTCTGCCCCATTCTCCCCACCCCCCGCCTCCTCCCACCACCACCTCAACACCTGCTGGTCTATCACAGGTATAGGTTAGATGTTAAATTTATTGCCCTGCTAGATTATTATTAATAATAATAATAATAATAATAATAATAATAATAATAATGTATTTATACCCCACCCTCCCCAGCCAACACCGGGTGGCTCAGGGCGGCAAACACCAGATATAAAAACAATTGATTGACATACAACTTAAAAAACAAGATTAAAATACAACATTGAAATGCAGCCTCCTTTCAGTAGAAACTCAAATCAAAAACTTTATTGGGGATGAAAACGTCAAGTCTTCACCAAGGCTAACTATCCAAACTGGTTCTATGTAGGCCAGAAAAAAGCCAGGGAAGTTCCCAAATAGGAGCGCCATCACAGGAGAAAGGAAAAAGGAAGAGGGGGAGGGGATCAAGTTAATTCCAAGCCAAAGGCCAGGCGGAACAACTCTGTCTTACAGGCCCTGCGGAAAGAAATCAGATCCTGCAGGGCCCTGATCTCATGAGGCAAAGCGTTCCACCAGGCTGGAGCCAGTGTTGAAAAGGCCCTGGCTCTGGTTGAGGCTAATCTGACTTCCTTAGGGCCCGGGACCACTAGGTAAAGGTAAAGGTACCCCTGCCCGTACGGGCCAGTCTTGACAGACTCTAGGGTTGTGCGCCCATCTCACTAAAGAGGCCGGGGGCCAGCGCTGTCCGGAGACACTTCCGGGTCATGTGGCCAGCGTGACGAAGCTGCTCTGGTGAGCCAGAACCGCACACGGAAACGCCGTTTACCTTCCCGCTATAAAGCGGTCCCTATTTATCTACTTGCACTTAAGAGTGCTTTCGAACTGCTAGGTGGGCAGGAGCTGGGACCGAATGACGGGAGCTCACCCCGCCGCGGGGATTCGAATCGCCGACCATGCGATCGGCAAGTCCTAGGTGCTGAGGTTTTACCCACAGCACCACCCGCGTCCCTATTTTATTTTTTATTTACCTTTACCTAGAGGTCCCGGGCCCTAAGGAAGTCAGATTAGCCTCAACCAGAGCCGAGACCTCTAGGGTGTTGTTATTTATGGACCTTAAGGTCCTCCGTGGGGCATATCGGGAGAGACGGTCCCATAGGTACAAGGGTCCTAGGCCGTGAAGGGCTTTAAAGGTCTTTAAAAATGTCTTTGCCTTCAGAAACAACATATAGGCTGTGCTCCGAAATGCACTTACTAAGTGACCAAGCCCCACTTTAACAAACTGGGGCTACTTCTGAGTAAACATGAGAAGGGCACAGTGGGGCAAATCTCTCAATAAACATGCCTAGGGTTGTACAGACAGAGGAGATACGTCTGCAGGTATAAAGTGGATGTTAGAAACCTTCCTGGCGTAGAGATGCTCAGAAACAGAAGTGTACTTGTGGTTCACTGCCTGGCACACGTAGCAGGGTTCTTCGGCCTCATCAAACATGCATACCCCCAATACAGTGGAACCTCTACTTACAACCATAATCTGTCCCAGAGGTCTGGTCATAACTAGAAATGTACATAAGTAGAGGCGCACTGTTCCATAGAAAGTACAGTGGTACAGTTTCAGGTTAAGAACGGACCTCCAGAACGAATTAAGTACTTAACCTGAGGTACCACTGTAATAGAAAAGTGAATTGACGATGAAAAACACCCCCTAAAACGAGACCACAGATCCATAAAATGAAGGCAATAATCAATGTACTGTACTATAAAATAAATAAGACAGTATTGCAGATGAAAAAAACTAACATTTATTTATTTTCTTACGTGCACTGAGGGTGGGTGGGCTTACCTGGCTACAAGCTGGGGGTGGGGCAAGGGTCAGTAAAGTGTTGGTTCAATTCGGCCAGGGTCACTTTTTTTTCATGCCAGGCCTGGTTCTTCTCTGGACTTCCTCAGGTTAGTTCCTCAGTGGGGTTTGGGGCTGCAGTGTGCCCTGCTGTGCCTCTTGCAGGCGGCACCTCTTGCACAGCTTTGGGGGTGAAATGGGGGCCCTCTCCCCAGCGGCTGAGGTCCCAGTGCTGATCTGTAGCCGGACAGGCAAGCTCCGGGCTGCTGGCAAGGCCTCCATTCATATCTAGAGGAAGGTTCATAAGTAAGATGGAGGGCACAAGGAGAAGGGGACGACAGAGGACGAGATGGTTGGACAGTGTTCTCGAAGCTACTAGCATGAGTTTGACCAAACTGCGGGAGGCAGTGGAAGACAGGAGTGCCTGGCATGCTCTGGTCCATGGGGTCACGAAGTCGGACACGACTAAACAACAACAACAACATGTGTAGCCCCTCCAGGCACCTGGCCTACTCAAGACAAGAGCTTAGACCTTTAGAAACTAAGGACCCCAAACTGAATTGTTTGAATCAGGGGATTAGCCCCAGAGGACCCCCCAGCACCACTACCACAATCTTCCCCACAAGCCAAGCAAGTGGAGCCCAGACTTCCTACAACAGCAAAGGGATGAGCTGAGTGGCCTCCAGCGCTCAGCACTCAGAATTTGGCAGCTACAGCAGCACTTTGTTAAAACTGGAATGAGCTGTCATTTCCCAGCCTCTTTCTGCCGGTGCCAAATGCTTTCTGACAGCCCATTTAAAACTCAAAGCACTTCCATTTACAATATCTGCAATATAACTGCTGACTGCAACAGCAGAGGAAGAAACGAGTTAGATGGTACGAAGGCCTCTATCCTTTCCCAAGGCACCTGGCACCAAGATTCAGCCGCTTAACTACATCCGCCCACCCCCACCCCCAATCTCTCAACGTGTCTGCTACCTTGCCAAGTCCTCATACAGTCTTCTCATGCTGTTGCCAGTACACCCACCTCCAGATAGCCAGGACTTTCCCCTTGCGCTGCTGTCCCAATTGCCATCTTTCTCCCTCCCTCAAGATGCTAAAAGCGGCAAGCACAGAGACAGGCTTCTTTCTTCTTCTTCTTCTTTGGCAATCACTCATAGCTGAGTAAGATTGTCTTCCATAAACACGGTTTTAACAATGAGTCCGTAAGTGACTGTGGAGGACAATTCTGGTTCCACAAGTCCTTCCACAGTGGGGACATAGATTTCCAGGCGGAAGTTGATCACGGTGTGGATTTGCCAAGCATGCCTTCCTCTGAGCACGTTTCTCCCTTGCGTCCTGAGTTTGAGTGTCTTCAAAGCCCATGACACCTTTGGTAAAGGCTGTTCTCCAACTGGAGCACTTGCAGGCCAGTGTCTTTAAACCTCTTTTGTTGACCACCAGCATTACGCTTTCCATTTTTAAGTTCGGAATAGAGTAGTTGCTTTGGAAGACGATCATCAGGCATCCAAACAACATGACCAGTCCAACAAAGTTGATGTTGAAGAATCATTGTTTCAACACTGATGGTCTTTGCTTCTTTCAGTACACTGGCATTAGTTTGCCTGTCTTCCCAAGTGATATGTAAAATTTTTCAGAGACACCGTGGATGGAATCTCTCGAGAAGTTGGAGATGGTATTTATAAATGATCCATGTTTCACAAGCATATAGTAAGGTTGGTAGTACAATAGCTTTGTAAACAAGCATTTTGGTTTCCCTGCGAATGTCGTGGTCCTCAAACACTCTGTACTTCAGTTGAGAGAAAGCTGCACTCGCAGAGCTCAGGCGATGCTGGATTTTGACATCACTGTCGGCCCTTGTGGAAAGAGAACCTCCCAGGCAGGAGAAATGATTGACATTTTCCAATGTTACACCATTGAGTTGGATTTGTGGCCCTGCAGAAGCCCATTGAGCTGAAGTGGCTGCAGGTGGCCTTAACCCAGTTAGATGTATTGAAGCCTGCTACACTTCCGGGTTGGCGCCTCCAGCAATGGCGGAATTCCTTTGATCGGGAGGAATTTGCTTCGTGGAAATTAGGGTCTGGCCGCCACGGCGAAGGCGGGGACCCACCAAAAATCACAGGCGGGAGAAGCCTGTGAACGTGGGATTCGGCTGGCACCTTTTGCGCCTCCCCTACTCGCGGGGAAACCCGGTTTCTACTGACTTCCATGGACCCTAAAATGGAGCTGTTAGTTGACTGCAGTCCAGGAGGATGTAAGGGGACTAACTAGTGATGGACACAGCAATCCAAACTATGGACTACAAGACGCAGCCACTGGAGACCCACCAGCACAAAAATCGGATCACCTGAACTCCGTTCTGTGGCATCTCAGAAAGGCCACAGCAAACCTCGCAGCAGCCCAAAAGACACACCCAGAGCAAGGCCAATGCCACCAGCCAACCACCCAGCAGGGACCTCAGTCCCCCCATGTAAAGTCAATCACACATGCAACTCCCGTGCCCTAGAATGATGACATATAGAAATTGACATGGCCCCACCAGCACCCAAAGCACACACCACTTGCCCCTGCCCAGTGGTGACAGGTGCCCAAGGAGACTGGTAAGGCAGAAAGACAGGGAGGACAACAGGAAGTGGAGCCAGGGCACAGGACAGGCAGAGCCAACTAATTCTGATTTTGTTCCCGTCTTCCTCCCTGCGGAGTTCTACAAAGGGCAATACCAAGGCTGAGAAGGAAACTGACAGCCAGAGCCATCTATTGGATCTGGGCTTGATGGGCCATTGGCCTGGTTCTGCAAGTCTCTTCTTGTTCATGGAGGCACAGGTCACCTCTGTGTCCAGGATCGCCGTCTACCAGCTCCATCTGGTATGCCGGCTGAGACCCTACCTTCCTGGCCACTGTCTCGCCAGAGTGGTACACATTCTGGTTATCTCCCACTTGGACTACTGCAATGAGCTCTACGTGGGGCTACCTTTGAAGGTGAGTCACAAACTACAATTAATCCATAATACGAATGCTAAAGCTCGGAGCAGCCGCTGGGACCATATAACACCTGACCTAAAAGACCTACATTGGTTTCCAGTATGTTTCCAAACACAGTTCAAAGTGTTGGCGCTGACCTTTAAAGCCCTAAATGGCTTTGGCCCTGTATACCTGAAGGAGCATCTCCACCCCCATCGTTCAGCCCAGACACTGAGGTCCAGCTAGGCTGGAGAGCCTTCTAGCTGTTTCCTCACTGCGAGAAGTGAAGTTACAGGGAACCAGGCAGAGGGCCTTCTCGGCTGTTGCACCTGCCTTGTGAAATGGCCTCGCAGCAGATGTCAAAGAGTTAAACAATTATATAATTTTTAATAGACATCTGAAGGCAGATTCAGGTAGGTAGCCATGTTGGTCTGACCTTAGAGACCAACTGAGTTTGTTCTTGGTATGAGCTTTCTTTCTTTTTTTAAAGTAATATTTATTAAAGTTTCAAAAAAGTTACAAGAATAAAAAAAGAGAAAAAGAAGCAAAAAATACAAAATACAAAAAGTAAAAACAATTAAAAACAAATCAACCTTTCCATGTCTTGACTTTCATTTGCTTGTTTCCCTGACCTCCTCACACCTCCCTTTTTTGTATTCTAGTTGAATTAGTTATTTCAGCAAATCCTTTCCATTTTTGCTTTTATCTTAATAATTTATCTTAATATATTATAACTTTACATTCTCACCTATTAACAATCCATTTTTAAATACTCCTTTATAACATTACTGCTAAAACCACATAACTTCATTCCAACATCCTTCTAACATTCCTTAATTTTACATTGTTTCTGTAGATAGTCTTTAAATTTATTCCAATCTTCCTCTACCGACTCTTCTCCCAGGTCTCAGATTCTGCCAGTCATTTCCGCCAGCTCCATATACTCCATCACCTTCATCTGCCATTCTTCCCAGGTGGGTAGATCTTGTGTCTTCCAATACTTTGCGATGAGTATTCTTGCTGCTGTTGTGGCATACATAAAAAAAAGTTCTATCCTTCTTCGACACCATGTTCTTGGTATGTTTTCGTGTACATGCACACTTCTTCAGATACTGAAGGCAGCTATGTTCTAGAAAGCTTTTAATACAGTCATACCTCGGGTTGAAGTGGCTTCGGGTTGTATTCCGCGGTGACCCGGAAGTAACAGAACACGTTACTTCCAGGTTTCGCCGCTCGCGCATGCGCTCAAAATGACGTCACGCACATGCGTGGAAGTGGCAAATTGCGACACGCACGCAGAAGAGGGTTGTGTTCACTTCAGGATGCGAACGGGGCTCCAGAACAGATCCCGTTCACATCCAGAGGTACCACTGTATTTGATTATGATGATTTGCTTTGTTTTATTTGTATTTTTATTTGTATTTTTGTTGGAAGCCACCCAGATTGACTGCAGCAACCCAGCCAGATGGGCGGGGTATAAGAAATAGATTACTATTAAGTCCTTATTAACTAGTCTTCCTGTCCCTTGCTGGGTATTTCAAAAATCCCCATTGCCTCTTCTACTTGGACCACTGATTCCACCTGGGGTCTAGGGGTGCAGAGAGTCAGCTCAGTGGAGACAAGTCCACTGGGTTTCACTGCTGGCCTGAAAACATACCATAGAAAACGATCACTATGACTTGGTTGCACATGAATGTCTCTGTGTGTGGGGGGGGGGGGTAAAGGTAAAGGGACCCCTGACCATTAGGTCCAGTCGTGGCCAACTCTGGGGTTGCGGCGCTCGTCTCGCTTTATTGGCCGAGGGAGGCGGTGTACAGCTTCCGGGTCATGTAGCCAGCAGGACTAAGCCACTTCTGGCAAACCAGAGCTGCGCACGGAAACGCCGTTTACCTTCCCGCCAGAGCGGTACCTATTTATCTACTTGCACTTTGACGTGCTTTTGTACTGCTAGGTTGGCAGGAGCAGGGACCGAGCAACGGGAACTCACCCCGTCGTGGGGATTGGAACCGCCGACCTTCTGATTGGCAAGCCCTAGGCTCTGTGGTTTAACCCACAGCGCCTCCTCTCTAGAAACTTGTCCACCAGTCTTCTCCCTCAGGGCATTCTGAGAAGTGTGAAAGGAACGCCAGACTTCCCTAGAAAAAGCAGCTTGAAAAGCCACGGACGGAAGGAAGCAAAACCGGCTTCTCTAACACCCTCAAAATCCTTTCCCCACACAAGTAGCTTCAGAGGAGGCCCAGGATGGGCTGTTCACTGCGCACCTCTGTTCTAAGGCTACGTCAATATAAATGTAGTGAACTACGACCCCACACATCACTGGATTCCATTAGACGCTCCCCTGGAGAACACACCTCACTAGGGGTTACCAGGCCCTGGCTTTCAGGAACAGCTGGAGTGAGAGGGAACACTCTATTGAAGTTCAATTTTTAATTCACTTTAAACATTTTTGTTTCCCCCCTAGGGAATGGCCATGCAATAATCCTGCTTGCTAAAATAGCACCTGTTACCAGCTACAGGACTAACTTGCTGCAAGTTTTGCCCACGGCTGATTGTTCTCACAATGCACCACGGTGAGTTCTGAGCATCAGTGCTGGCGTAGAAGACTATAACCCCCAAATGGTCTACCGTAGAAGAGATTCAGCACCACTTCTGTTGGCCAAGGCCAAAGATGGAGGGCATTCCCACTCTCCTCTCTTTAGTGGTGCCAGTTCCAAACTGGGGGCCCAAGTGGATTCAAAGTACACAGTGACTGAGGATGGGTGAATATGCCAAATTTCAGTTTAAGTTTCTCATTTGCCCAATCCTAAATCCATCTCTGCACATTTCCACATCAGTTTGCAATTAAAAAAAAGAAAAAGCACTTGTGAAAATTCACCAGCCTTTTAGCGCCAATTTCTCCCAATACACACATTTTTGTATTCAATTTTGCCTTACATAAAGGCGGCTCCCCACTTACCCGGGGTTACTGTTATGTACTGAGTTGAATAGGATCCAAAAGGCAGCAGTCTGATTGGTCCTAGAACAATAGGATCCAGAATGCAGCAGTCTGATTGGTCCACAGGAGCCACCCATTCCAGCTCCAGGTGGAAGGGAATCCACAACCTGATTGGCCTACAGGAGAATCCCGAAATTAGCCAATCACGTGGGGCCCATTGTGTAAATAATGTATATAAAGCAGACATTCTGGGGGAACTTCCATTCCTCCTCACCACCATGAGCTGAATAAAGAGCATGAAATCCACTCTCAACTCTGAGTATATTTCAGTTATGTTCCCGGGTACCCCATGTATACTGGCAACTCACCATTTGCGCAGGGGTTGTATTCCATGTCACTGCACACATCAGCAGAGTGCATGTGAGCCTGTTCCACCCCCTTCTGGAGTCGGAAATGTCGTGTGTGTGAGCAGTTTTGCGCCAATCGAACACACGCAAAATGGTCACCGCCTGTACACGCAATCGCATATAGCAGGGAACACCATCTAAAATGTCAAACTATGCTTCAAATCCACAAAAGTCTGCCAAACCCCACCACAATTGTTCTTTCCAAACCTTCTTTCCCAAACTCCAACTCTCCACAGGCCTCAAAGGCCGGTGCAAAGGCTCCTGGGATTGCTACAGTTTTCCTGCTCTTTTTATGCCATTTTTGCAGTTTAAATTAATGTATTTAATTATTTCACAGTGTTGCACAGATACACAGTCGAGCGCAAGTTAAGTAGAGAGATGCCTGTACACAGAATGAGGTACAGGGCTCCCCCCCTCTCATCCCTCTGTGCACCCCATGCCCCCTAAATCTGCCCTGAAGGGTTGGGGCAATCCCCAGAGCAGGTTTGGGGAAGGGCACTCATTCCACTCATGAATACCCCACTTAATGCGACATTGAATTCCACTCCCAGTTTTTCAAAGCACTTCCCCCTAGAATAATCTGTTTTTGTATCTTACATACTGTTTTTATGCACACTTTATGCTGGTAAAACTCTATGCATTTCTGAACACATCACTAGCTGCAGAACTGTAGTACAAAACTGTGACTTTTGAAATATGCCCGTGTGGCAATCCGTATATTGTTTCAGAAAGTGCAAATTAAGTACGTTTGCCTGAAGGAGCATCTCCACCCCCATCGTTCTGCCCGGACACTGAGGTCCAGTGCTGAGGGCCTTCTGGTAGTTCCCTCGCTGCGAGAAGCCAAGTTACAGGGTACCAGTGGCAGCAGCACAGGCAGAAGAGGCACAGGCGGCAGCGGCACAGGCGGTAGAGGCACAGGCGGTGGAGGCATCAGAGGCAGTGGCAGAGGCAGAAGCGGTAGAGGTACAGGCGGCAGTAGAAGTGACACAGGCGGCAGTGGCACAGGTGGCAGTGGCACAGGCAGTAGAGGCACACGCGGTGGAGGCATCAGCGGCAGAGGCACAGGCACAGGTGTTAGTGTAGCGGCAGAGGTACCAGTGGCAGCGGCACGGGCGGTAGAGGCACCGCGGTGGAAGCACAAATGGCAGTGGCAGAGACATAGGCGACAGAGGCACAAGAGGCAGGGACAGCAGCTCAGGCGGAAGAGGCATAGGCGGCAGTGGCACAAGCAGTAGAGGCACGGGTGATAGAGGCACAGGCAGTGGAGGCATCAGCGGCAGTGGCAGAGGCATCAGTGGCAGAGGCACAGGCAGCAGTGGCAACAGCAGAGGCAGAAGAGGCATAGGCGGCAGCAGCACAGGCGGTAGAGGCACAGTCAATGGAGGCATTTGGTAGAGGCACAGGCAGTGGAGGCATCAACGGCAGTGGCAGAGGCATAGGCGGCAGAGGCACAGGCGGCAGTGGCAGCACCACAGGCGGAAGCAGCATAGGCGGCAGCTCCTTGCAGTAGAGGCACAGGCGGCAGCGGCACAGGCGGTACAGGCATAGACAGCAGAGGTCCAGGCGGCAGTGGCAGTGGTAGAGGCAGCAGCAAAACAGTTGCAGCGGGAGCGGCACAGGCAGTAAAGGCACAGGCGGTGCAGGCATCAGCGGTAGGGGCAGCGGCATAGGCATTAGAAACATTGGCGGTCAAGACATCAGCGGCTGTGGCAACAGTATAGGCACAGGTGGTAGAGGTACCAGCAGCAGCGGCAGAGGCAGTAGAGGCACAAGTGGTAGAGGCACAGGTGGTGGAAGTATAAATGGCAGTGGCAGAGGCAGAGGCGGCACAGGCAGAGGCGGCAGTGGCAGCAGTTCAGGCAAAGAAGGCATAGATGGCAGCGGCACAGGCGGTAGAGGCAGAGGTGGTAGAGGAACAGGCGGTGGAAGCACAAATGGCAGTGGCAGAGGCCTAGGCGGTAGAGGTTCAGGCTGCAGTGGCAGCGGCTCAGGCAGAAGAGGCATGGCGACAGCGGCACAGGCGGTAGAGGCACAGGCAGTGGAGGCATTTGGTAGAGGCATAGGCAGTGGAGGCATTAGCGGCAGAGGCACAGGCTCAGCTGGTAGAGGCAGCGGTACAGGTGGTAGAGGCACAGGTGGCAGCGGTACAGGCGCAGGTGGTAGAGGCACAGGCGGTGGAAGCACAAGATGAAGGGGCAGCGGCAAAAGCGGTCAAGGTACAGGCGTTTGGGGCATCAGAGACTGTGGCAGCAGTATAGGCACAGGAGGTAGAGGCATCAGCGGCAGCCGCAGTGGCATAGGCACAGGCTGAAGAGGCACCAGTTGCAACGGCATAGGCACAGGCAGTAGAAGCACCAGTGGCAGTGGCAGAGGCAGTAGAGGCACAGATTGTAGAGGCAAAGGCGGTAGAAGCACAAACGGCAGTGGCAGAGGCATCAGTGGCAGAGGCGACAGTGGCAGCAGCACAGGCCGAAGAGGCATATGTGGCAGCGGCACAGGCGGTAGAGGCACAGGCGGTGAAAGCAAAAACAGCAGTGGCAGGGGCAAAGGTGGCAGAGGCAAAGGCGGCAGTGGCAGCAGCACAGGTGGAAGAGGCATATGTGGCAGCGGCACAAGCGGTAGAGGCACAGGTCGTAGAGGCACAGGCGGTGGAAGCACAAACAGCAGTGGCAGAGTCAGAGGTGGCAGAGCCACAGGCGGCAGTGGCAGCACCTCAGGTGGAATAAGCATAGGCGGCAGCGCCTTGCAGTAGAGGCACAGGGGGCAGTGGCACAGGTGGTACAAGGATAAGCAGCAGAAGTCCAGGCAGCAGTGGACGCGGCAAAGGCGGCAGCGCTTGTGGACAGGCGGTAGAGGCACAGGTGACAGAGGCACAGGCGATGGAAGCACAAGCGGCAGTGGCAGTGGCACCCACAGCAGAGGCAGAGGCGGCAGTGGCAGAGGCGGCAGCGAAACAGGTGGCAGCGGCAGCGGCAGAGGCAGTAGTGGCACAGGCGGTGGAGGCATCAGCAGCAGAGGCAGAGGCACAAACGGTAGAGGCACAAATGGTAGGGGCAGCGGCACAGGCAGTAGAAGCACAGGCGGTTGAGGCATCAGCGGCTGTGGCAGCAGTATAGGCACAGGAGGTAGAGGAATGAGTGGTAGCGGCATAGGCACAGGCAGAAGAGGCACCAGCGGCAGCAGCATAGGCTTAAGCATAGGTGGTAGAGGTACCAGCGGCAGTGGCACAGGCGGTAGAGGCTCAGGTGGTAGAGGCACAGGCAGTGGAAGGACAAATGGCAGTGGCAGAGGCAGAGGCCTGTACCACTACCGCCTAAGCCTCTGCCGTTTGTGCTTCCGCCGCCTGTTCCTTTACCACCTCTGCCTCTACCGCCTGTGCTGCTACCGCCTGTGCCTCCTCCGCCTGAGCTGCTGCCACTGCCGCCTCTGCCGCTTAAGCCTCTGCCACTGCCGTTTGTGCTTCCACCGCCTGCGCCTCTACCACCTGTGCCGCTGCCGCTGGTACCTCTACCACCTGAGCCTCTACCACCTGTGCCGCTGCTGCTGGTACCTCTACCGCCTGTGCTTAAGCCTATGCCGCTGGTGCCTCTTATGCCTGTGCCTATGCCGCTCCCGCTCTTGCCTCTACCTCCTGTGCCTATACTGCTGCCACAGCCGCTGCTGCCTTGACCGCCTATGCTTCTAATGCCTGTGCCGCTGCCCCTGCTGCTGATGCCTCCATCGCCTGTGCCTCTACTGCCTGTGCCGCTGCCGCCTGTTTCGCTGCCGCCTTTGCTACCGCCTTTGCCGCTGCCCCTGCCTCTTGTGCCTCTGCCACTGCCGTTTGTGCTTCCACCACCTGTGCCTTTACCACCTGTGCCGTTGCCGCTGGTACCTCTACCTCCTGTGCCGCTGCCTCCTATGCCTTCTCCGCCTGAGCTGCTTCCACTGCCGCCTATCTCTGTGCCGACTATGCTTTGCAACCTTCTTCAAGTGTTTGTACCTGCCTAGAATGTGTCCCTGAACTTCAACAATGCTTCCTGATTGCCCGGATAGGGAAAGGTGCATGTGTGCTAACCTACTGTACAAAAGTAACATGTGTGCTCAGTTGGCAGAGCGTTAAGACTCTTAATCTCAGGGCTATAGGTTTGAGCCCCAGGTTGGGCAAAATCTACCTGCACTGTAAGGGGCTGAACTATATGACCATTGTGGAACCTTCCAACTCTGCAATTCTATTATTCTAAGATCATTTGCTCCAACCACTTTTGACCCTGTGCACCCCCCTCCAAAGGTCACCCAGAAGGGAAGGTGGCCCTCAAGCTGGAAAAGGTTCCCCACCTCTGCTCAAGAGTGTCAGGTAGGTGTCCGTAAGCCATACTACCCTGTGCACGTTTTAAAATGAGGATTAGCTGTATTCAGAGAAGTTTTGGCATCAGCAACAGTTCCAAAACTGTAGGATGGATGCAGAGAAACCGCCCATGCTTTTCTTGGAAAGATACTCTCTGCCGATTCTGAAAGCTTTAGGGGTTTTGTCTGTGTTTTTAAAGAACTTGGCAGACTGCTCAACTTTAATTAAATTCCATTCACCAAAGGCTACAGTGCATGTTATCTCAAATCTGTCAATAAGCTGCTGATAACCTTTGGAGAGCGAGAGCTTGGCTAAAATGTGAAGCTGCCCTGTTTGAAATATAGGATGCAGCCATGCTAGGAAGGCGGATAGGCATTCTGGAAAGGAGTAATGGGCGCAAGTTGCGGATTGGTTGAAACAGCAGCAGGACAAGGGAGGAAACAATTAAACACACTTCAGCACAAAGTGCAAGCAACACTGTGGAATGAGTACAAAGACTGACCTTCACCAACCTAAGTCTTCACTAGATACTTTGGACTAAAACTCCCATTAACCCCACCCAACGCTGGCTGGGGCCAGTGAGAACTCTAGTCCAAAATATCTGGAGGGCACCAGGATGGCAATGGCTGCGCTAGGAGGCACTATAATATTTTAGCCCATGAGCAGAGATAGGTTTGGATTATAGGCCAGTGAGCCACCAACACACAGCACCTTGTCTTTGGCAAAAACCAACATGGTACTTATAGAGAAGTCACTGGGGTTTTCATCCATGGTGCTACAGCCCGACATGGCAAGATGTATACCCCATCACGCCCAATGATGGCGTCAGCCACACCCTTCCTTTTATTCTTCAGGTGGGTGCCCCTTTGTTGTTGTTTTTAGACCCCATTGTGTTAACATGTGCATATGTTCATCCATCACTTCTTCTCTTTAAAGGGAAGCATTTTGGGAAATGATTGCAAGATCATCTTCTGAGGCCCTCCTTCGTGTGCCTCCTCCTCGAGAGGCCGAGGGTGGCAACACGAGAGCAGGGCCTTCTCTGCAGTGACTCCCCAACTGTGGAATCCCCTCCCCAGGGAAATTTGCCTTTTAACCAGGTCTTTGGTTGATCTGATTTACATCCTATGCCCTTTTAAAATGTGGCTCTTTTTTGAAGAGGGGGTGTTATTGGGTTGTTGGTTTTACTTTAGTTATCTATATATATATATATTGTAGTTTTATGTTGATATTGTTCTGTGAACTGCCCTGAGACCTCCGGGTATAGGGCGGTATATAAATTCAATGATTAATAAATAAGATCACACATCCATCAACACTCTCTGTAGCTGCCTTTAGGTCCCCTCCCCTTGGAAAAACAAAACAAAATACAAGTTTCTCTCAACCCTAATGAGAAAAGAGTTTGTATTAAATGTTAGGACACCTCCCAACTGGGCCATTATCTCCTGAAGTGGCAGGGAGATAATATCCATGTATGAGCAAGTGTGGACTGCTATTGTACCTAAACCAAAAACCTGTATGCACCAGAGAGCAAGGGAGGGAGTACGGATGCCGTCACACACACTCTTGTTCATGAAGTTGTCATATGAATATGTGCAATAGCTATCTTAAATGTACACACCACGGCTTTACTGTGAAGTGAGTATGTATTAAATTTTCAATTCAGGTGGAAGCTGGTTTCAGGCAAAACACGTTGAGTGGAGTTTTTCTTAAGAAACTACAGAGTACATATGGATTATGGCTAAGAGCATGCATAAACAGCTCCAAACACCAGCAGTTAAAGCACACTGGAGCCAGAGTAAACTATAAAGCGTGCACAACCTTAGAGACAGAAAGAAGAGACAGAGAAACGAAGAGGAAGGAAACGAGGGTTTAGGGCACTTAAGCTTACTACTTTATCACTAGCGTTGAAAAACCGTCTTCCAACTGGCGTTTCCCCATGAAAAAATGGGTCTTCCAAAAAGTTGCTGCACTGTATTTACAAGGCACCTTATAAGCTTCAGAGTAAGCTCCATTTGGGTGGCGCTGTCAGTTAAACCACAGAGCCTAGGACTTGCTGATCAGAAGGTCAGCAGTTCGAATCCCTGCGACGGGGTGAGCTCCCGTTGCT
The DNA here is from genome assembly GCF_951804945.1 of Podarcis cretensis. Taxonomy (NCBI): domain Eukaryota; kingdom Metazoa; phylum Chordata; class Lepidosauria; order Squamata; family Lacertidae; genus Podarcis; species Podarcis cretensis. The sequence goes on from NC_137175.1 coordinate 95,706,123, forward strand.
CGGTCCCAGCTCCTGCCAACCTAGCAGTTCAAAAACACATCAAAGTGCAAGTAGATAAATAGGTACCGCTCCGGCGGGAAGGTAAACGGTGTTTCCGTGCGCTGCTCTGGTTCGACAGAAGTGGCTTAGTCATGCTGGCCACATGACCCGGAAGCGGTACACCGGCTCCCTCGGCCAATAAAGCGAGATGAGCATTGCAACCCCAGAGTTGGTCACGACTGGACCTAATAGTCAGGGGTCCCTTTACCTTTACTAAGCTCTATTTAACTCAAGTAGGATCTGCTTCTGAAGAGTTTTAGGATATTCAGATTCTAAAGGCTGCTTTTACACATGTGTGTGACTGGATGGCCACAACCCTATTACATTTTCATCCCTTCCTCTAGCAAGTCAAGGCTGCACATGTGGTTCCCTTTTGCTATTGTCTCAACAACCAAGAGAGGTAGGCTAGGCTCAGAAAGCACAATGTACAAACAGTCTCCTACTCTGGTTCATGGATGAGTGAGAGTTTGAATGTGGATCTTCTGGTCCAATCTTGACAAGTTGGTATAAGGCAGCTTCCTCCATTCCCAAGTCAAGTCACTGGTCCACCTAGCTCAATACTGCCTACAGCAAGGGTGGGGAATGTGTGACCTCCAGATGTTGTTTGGCCATCACTCCCATCATCCTTGACGACTGGCCATTGCTGGCTGGGAGTTGAAGCCCAATAACATCTGGAGAGCCACAGACTCCCCATCTCTGGTCTACACTGACTTGCAGCATGTCTCCAGTTACAGGAGTCCTTCCCAGACCTGCAATGACTCTTTTGTACGTTAAGCATACGGCCAATGGCTAAGCTATAGTCCTTCCCTACATGGTCTGTTTCACACATCAAATACGTATGAGGCACCTCTAAGCAGAGAGCAGATTGAACTTTATCCCATCTTAATTTAACGCAATGCCTCTCAGAGAAGTCAGGTCACACATTCAGCCGCTGGACATCAAGCTAATTGTGCAGCATCCATCCATGTTTGATCAAGCCCTAACTTGCAGACAGGATATTCCATAGGAAGATGATTAATACAGAGATTTGTAACATCTGCCTCGTATGATCTAAACTATCAAAGAATGAAACAGTTCTAAACACAATTTTCCTGATTTGCTTGTAATGTTAAGTCAACTCTTTCTCCATCTGAAAAACACCCAGCCATTTGTTTCCCATCTTCCAGAACAGGACAACTAAAACCACAGGTGGAAACCACAAAACCACACTGAACACCCTCCATGCAATCCTTACAGGTCTAGCTCCTGTTCTTATTACTACTTGGAACATCAATATGCCAAAGTAAAGAATTCAGTTCTTCCCTGAATTAGGTTAAACATTTTAGCATATCCTTCAGAAACCTTAGGACAGCTGTATAAAGAGGGGAACATCACACCTGTGGCTGATAACCTGTACTTGAGTGCCATCTAGTTGCCAGAAGCTGGAGCACAAGTAGTCCTGTCGGATCAGAATAGAAGTCCATGTTCTGCCTCCAACTGTGGCCAGCATTTGGCAAGGTCATGGCAACAGCCCTATTTAAAGGCTCAGATTCCAAAATCTAAAAGGAACCTGTCAGCCAATTTATATATTAACTCTGTTGCATGGATCCACACCACAGCAGTAGCTATGTCTAAGTCTAGTAATCATGTGTGATGGGTGCATCACATGGGACATTACCATGGCAATGGCTGCTGACACGTTAACATGTATGGACATTACCATGGCAATGGGTGCTGACATGTTAACATGTATGTGATCCGCCTACCCAGTGCTATCTTTCTAGAAAAAAAGCTGCCGAAACTCCCCATGATCGCCTCCCTTGTTTTATTCGAATGTCAGTGGTGCCTACCTGAGAGGTGCCAGAACCCACCTGAGGTGCAGGTGAGTTCAAGTTGAAAAAAAGCCTTGAGCCTACCCCCATGGGACTCAAGCTTCTATATAGAGGCAGAAACTGCCCTACAAAGTTAATGTAATTTGCCTTCGAGTGAAAACGCAGGCTGAAGAATGGTTGGTGGTGATTGGGAGAGGGGCAATGTCTATGGCCTGCCTTGGACAAGATTATTTAACAGGCAGCAAACTGACAATTTTTAAAGATAATTTTATCACACTGAGGAAAACTATTTGGCTTTTCCATCTCAGCTACCAGAATTATCTTAGGTTCTCTCTCATCTTATCTGTATTCATCCAAATAGCTTAAATCTGAGTGTCATGAATGGGGTTATCCCACTGTTTACTTGCAGTATGCTTAAGCACACAGACAAAGCGCACTGTCATACATGCTCAAGATGCTCAGATAACTTTTCTGACACAGGGAGAAAGGGGATGAGCAGATTTCAAATTTGCTCCAGAGGCCATGTAAGCTATCCCTAAAGATGGTAAACACTGCCCCCAGGTGAAGGATGTTAGGAATTTTCTCTCTGCATTTGATTGGAAGCCGTAAACACTATGGTCCTGAGGCGCCCCACACCGCTCCCTTAAAACCCTAAAAATTGGAGGCTTAAGGACTATCATGGGGTGAAGTGGCTTCCAGTGAATGAAAACCACTCCCCCCACTCCTCGAGTAAGGCATGCTCCTAAAGCACATCAACTGATGGGAAATTGGGAGTGTGCCTTTCTCCAGCAAAGGAACAACCTGGAGCCCACTTTAAGCTCCCAATTCCTCCTTTAAAGTCTCACGCAACACCAGCTGCCATTTATTTATTTATTTATTTACTGAATTTATATCGCACCCTTCTTCCCAAAGGAGTCCAGAGCAGCAAACACATCCACAACATTTTTTTGTTTGTTTTTATTTTCCATAGGCCCCTAATAATCAATGATATCAGGCTCATAACAAGGAACCTGGCCTGACACTTGGCGGGTAAAACTGTAACTTCTGACTGTGTCCTGGCTGCTGCTGGACTCTGCGCTTATACAGCCAAACCTCGGTTGTCGAATGTAATTCGTTCTGGAAGCCCATTCGACTTCCGAAATTTTCGACAACAGGTGCAGCTTTCAATTGGTTGCAAGAGCTTCCCTCACTCAAGCAGAAGCCGCGTCAGACATTCAGCTTCCAAAAAGAATGTTCAGACATTCAGCTTCCCAAAAAAATGTTCAAAAACCTGAGCACTTACTTCCGGGTTTTCGGCGTTTGGGAGCCGAAACGTTCTAAAACGGAGGTGTTCAGGAGCCGAGGTTTAACTGTACATCAAGTTATGAAAACAAACAAACAAATCCTTTCTGAAATAACCTGGAATTAGCTCCCTTCTTTAAACGCACTCAATACTTCAAAAATATATACAGAACTGTCTAGCTACAATAAAATATCCAGTTTAAAATAGTTTGGTGCAAACATGACAATAGGACAACTCACTGATTACTTTTGGAACAATTCTATTAAGAACAGGAGAATCAACAAAACTGTACAAACAGGGGAGAAGTTAGCACTCATTGCCGCATTTAGTCCAAATTGAAACATAGGTAGAATTCCCATAGCCTTCAAGCCTTTTTTTCTTTTTTTACCAATGTGCACAAGAAAGCAACCAGCCACTGAAGTCTTGAACAGCCATCCAGCCACTCCTTGGGCTTTCCTCATATCGCCATCTTCTTAAGATGAAAGGAGAAAAAGCCACCAGATGTAGCTAAGCGTGCTGAGGCTCCAAGGGCTACACTAGGGCTGCAAGCGACGCAGGATGCCGGGGAACCCTGAAGTTTGGCAGTGAACACCAAGGCATTGTGGCCTGTGCCCCCTTGGCTAGGGCAGCTGCGAGCGGTATACAGGGTTATTACTTGGGTCCTGGAGGCGTCATCCACCTTCCTCTCTGAAGGAACATTTCCTGAACAGCAAAGAGAGAAAAAAATGACCTTGGGCTATGCAGTTCACAGGATCCAGATTCGGCTCTCTGATCTGGAAATTCCATGGGCCAATTCACACTTGGAAGTGGCAACTTATGTGCTTCCCTGACAAGAGAATACAGGGCTGGCCCAAGACGTTTTGCCACCTGAGGCAAAGCACAAAATGGCACTCCCCTCCGGAATAAATATCGGGATTGGGATCTGCAGATCCTATCACCTAAAGCGGTTGCCTTGCTTTGCCTCAGGCTGGCCCTGACTGAAGAAAAACTTTGCTGGGGAATGAACAATGTAGTCCCATCCCCACTTTTTATTTCATTTGTTAGTCACCCTACACAAAAGCATCTCAAAGTTACTTAACAGATAGAGAAAATAAAAACGTATAAAATCAACTTTAGAAACCAAATTAAAAACAATGTACAATACAAAATTCCTAAAATGATACAATAAGAAGGGCAAATTCTACCCCACTAAAAGATGAGCAGCACAGCAGAGGCTAATTTAGCCACCAAATGCCTGAGTAAATCAAAATGTCTTAGGTGGGTACATAAAAACTGGTGGTGAGGATGCCAGGCATGCACATTTTTATTAGAATATTGTGAAACTGAGCCATGGGAAGCAGCTCCCATGTGGGTGCAGTAATGCACCAACTGCGCCTCGATATGAGCTGCAGGATCCTCCCACATTGTTTCAGTAGGATATGCTGTGCACAAGCAAGCATTCAAAGCACTTAGCCGGTAAGGTTTCCACACTTCTCTCTCTGCTGCAACTTTAATGATGAATGGGGTGTCCACTTCGCCGCTCAGACTTCAAGTGGGACTCTGCGCAGACATTCTTAGGACTTGCAGTTTAATGTCAATAGAGTAGTAAGGGTACTACTTAAACAGGATTAATATAGCCAGATTATGCACTTCAACAGTTTTTGCTTTAAGCAGCCCACAAGTACCGTGTATGGCAGATGGTGATGGAAGTGGTTGGAAACCGTAGCCAGATAATTTCAGATCCAAATCTAATTTGTTCTCCTCTGCTGATTGCTTGGAATGGACAATGGAGATGTAAAACTCTTGCAGCGTTTGTGACAAAGAATCAGATGTAGCTCCAAGAGTGTTTCTTGCCTGTAGTCAAATGGACAGGGAAGAAACCTGATTTAGGGCAAAAGTAAACCCATGTGACCCATGCCACTGTCACAGGCCACTGAAAGGAACCGAGAGTTTATTTTCCTTGATACACAAACAGTACCTGCCACATACACACCGCTATTTGGCAAACTCTGTAAAAAGCAGAGGACATGCAGTGAACACATGTACCCAAACACCAGGAAGGGCTAATCACCACAGGTCTCTATGTGTTTACACTGCGCTAACAAATGCACTTCCTTTTTATATTTCCTTTTTATAATTCACTGGCATTTGTGGAAGCAAGCTAGTCCTTTTCTCCTATTTATCATCTCAATCCATATTTTGGCTACAAAACAGGTTCCCATGACAGAGCTAAGAACACAGAAGCAAGGGGATTGAATTTGTAGGGCACTACTGGTATAAAAAATGGAGACAGAACAGAAGCACTGCAACCATGGTTAACAGGATTCACTCAAACACAGCTGAAAGAATCCATGGCACTGGGAAAGTAGAACATTCAGGGACTCTTTCTTCCCCAGTTTGTACAAACTATGCCAGCCTGCACACAGAAGAAAGGTATGGCGCAAACTTAAACAAACCTGAATACCCACTTCCCATATTGATGTTTAGCACAACTTCCATTTGTCCCTCCTTGCCAGAAGTAGCCTGGAGGTGAATGTTCCTCTTAGCAGCTAGATTGGCTTCTTCTCTATGTTAAGAGAACTGGCCTGACTACCAGCTGAAAGGGGGGTGCTCCTTGCCAGGGATGCAAGCTGTGCCCCCTTGCCAGAAAGTAGCCTGGGAGCAATGCTCCTCCTATGGTCATAAGATTACTTTCTTATTCACAGGAAAGTTGACCTCATTATCATTCCTCAAAGGAGGGTCGTTTCTGCCTGAAATGCTTGTGACTACTTGCTAGACACTAGTTCAGGAGCTATGCCCCTCTTTGCAGTCAGTTCCAGTTTGCTTTTCCATGGGGGAAACAGCAGTAATGTGATAGAAGCTTGTCATCAGGGCCAGATAAGTTGTCAGGTAAACAAATGCTGAATCAGGCTGCTAGCACAATAAAAAAAAAATGTTCAAAACCTTGAAGCAGGCAAGATGGGACTGTGGGGGGGGGGAGCCTCCTCTCACAGAATGGGACCAAGCACAAAGCTATTTTCATAGCCTTGCCTTTCAAGCTAGTGGGAAAAGTAACCCACTCCTGGATAACTACCACCATTAAAGGAGTCAGACAAGAAGATGATGAAAACGCAAGAGCAACAAGGTTTACACAGCTAGCGTTCTGGGGCAACGAAATAGTTGTGCAGAGTTGTCCAAAGCCGCACCTCTGATCTTGGAAAGTCTCACCTAGAATGTTAGCAGAGGACTCACAGGTTCTTTTCTTGGAAGCAATGATGCTTTCAGAAGGGGTGGAGGGAATGTTCGTGCCAAGAAGCTGCATGCTCTTGGAGGGGGTGGGCAACATGCCAGTGGGGGGCAGGGCCAGAGGTAAAAGTGAACAAATGAAAACGATGTATTTGTGCAGTGAGCTAGTTTCCACACGCACTCCTCTCTAGCCTCCATCCAGGGAAACAAGAGGAATGATCAGAGTTCAAGGACACATGCTAGTCAGGCAGTAACACTCAACATGCAAAGCAGTCAGTGAAGGGTGGCTGGACAGAGTGAAAGATAAAACAGACTTGCAGGTCCCCATTAGACCTCTGGGTTCTCCACAACCATGCTAAGATTCAACAAGTATGTAGGGTCTGACAATGTATCTTGGGTTATGCAACCATGCATGCCATCACAATAATGGAATTCATCTGTGCTACTTTAAAGCCGGAAATCAAGTTTACAAGGTAAGCCAACGGAAATGACTATACCTCCATTCTTCCAGATGACTCCACTTTTCTGTTCAGGGGTTCCAGACTCAGACAGTTTGTTCTCTCAACGGGAATGGAAATATCCACATTCTGCCAAAAATGTGTTACACATTTTGTAAGCAAAAGGGCCCCCCCAAAAGTGATGCTCATTGACAGTAAAAGCAAGAGAGGGGTAATTTGAACATAGTTCAGCAAACGTACTGGCAGAAAAAAGTGGTTAGGATAACTAAGATTAAGAAAAGAACTTTCTCTGGTAAGTACAATGGGAGTGGCAAGGAAGGGCTTTATCCTCCCCTAAAACTGGCATATAGCAATAGCCATTCCATCCATCATCATTCCATCTGACCATTTCCCTCCCATCAACACTGAACAACCACCACCTGTTGTGTCAATTCCTGGCTGTGCTGAGTCTCCTCCTCATTCCCTTCATCACTCAAAGAATGGCGGGGAAACACGGTGTTGTCAGGGGACAAAGTATCACAATTTTTCTCTTCTTCATAATGCTTGGAAGGTGTCCAGTTCTCATCCCAGATTTCGTCGCACATATATACTGGCTCGAGAAGCGGCATCTCAGGGTCTGAGCGTGAGCCTGCTGTACCCTAGAAAACGATTCAGAGCCAAGTTACAGTACTGTCAACTTTTAAAAGGAATATTTTTAATTCAACGTACTTTGTTTTAAACAATTCACTTGCTGATAAAACAAAACTGTCTGCTAGAAGGAAAAGAGAGAGGTAGCAAGGTGGCCAGCCAGTCCTTTTAAAGGTACCCACCCCAAACTTTTTACAAGAATCTCACTGGGCCACATGAGATGCTGTAGGACTCCCAAGAGGTACTCACCTCCTCAACGGCAATATTGGCCACTTCACTGCCCCACAAAACAGCTGCCGGCATCAAGAGGCTTGTTTAACACCTTTACCACACACCCCTTTAAACTGCAGTGCAGTTTAAGTTACATGTTAGTGGGATTAGATTGTCCCAATTAAATCTTTGTTTAAACAAATAAACAAATGGAAGGTATTTGTTGAGGTCTCCAAACGAAACTAGTATGGTATCTTAGATCAAAGCGATTCCATTACCCATATTATGTTCTAATGGGTCTTGGAGAAACTCTCCCTGATAACTTTGCTCATGTACTTATTTTAACTGCTTGGATATACTTCACTAGATGAAACATCAATGCTTATTTAAACAGAAAACTCAAAAATCTCCACCTGGGAAAGCACTTCATTGTAGCAAGACCCTGAATCTGGTACTTCTGGAAGGTCACAAAGAGATTCCTGCTTAAGCAAGGGCGTTTCTGCTTTTGTCAAACCAGATTGCTGCTCCCATCCAGGTTTCAGATACAATGTGGAAAAGAATGGCTCTCTGAAATTCTGTTAAAGGCAGGAGAATGAAGAATATTATTTATTTAATAAATTTGTACACAGTTTAAAGAAAAACTCTTACCAAAGTAGTTTACAAGTCATTTGCCAATGCAATGTTAAGATAATATGAAACCAAAAACTCATACGCAGTACAGTATTTCAAAACATTACTAAAAGTCAAGAGGATCAACACTAAGAAATGTTTTGCACCAACCAGCTCGATACTGAAACCTAGAACAAGCAAACCAGGGTTTACAGGTGCTTGATTGCTCTCATTTTCTATCTTCTTACAACTTTGGCTGCTAGAATCAATGGTAACTGAGTCCTTGTTTTTTCTACGTAGCATGCCTCTCCCCACAATCTAGATCTACTGGGTATTTTCTTCCCCTGAAAAGCGCTTCCTGAGAAACTGGTTATATTACAAAAATAAAAATTTGTTGCAGATTGATTATGCATTATCTTACAGTGTTTCTTTTTCAAAAAAGATGTAGGCAACCCTGGTATGTACCCACACTTGCCCAATAACTGTGTGAGTTATACCAAAATCACAATTGCCACTTCTTTATTTCTTATTTGGGGCATTGGCAGGAAGGAAAAGGCATGGCTGGGTTCAAATGTCTATCAAGTAACCACATCTAACCTTGTGGATGGCAGGATCTAGATTCAATCTAGACTGAAAGCAGCATACTGAAGACACACATGAGCAATTTTGGATCCAGAAGAACTTTCTCTGGTAAGTACAATGGGAGTGGCAAGGAAGGGCTTTATCCTCCCTAAAACTGGCATCTAACAATAGCCATTCAATCAACCTACATCAGTGATGGGACTGCATAAACTCACCTAAGGCCAGCAACTTTTAAATTCTTTCCATTCCAGCTGGTCTTTGTAAACAGTCTAGGAACAGCTGGTGTCTGAATTTTCTTTTTTCCCTCCTCCCCACCAAATCCATTCCGTTTTGTGTTGTGTCTTTTATATTATAAACCCAAGGGCAGGGCCACTTTGGAAGTCATTTAATCTGAAGGGAGAGGGGTTACAACCCTCTAAATTTTGCCTGTAAAACCGGGCTGATCGTGGGCTGTCCCAGCTCATGTGATGGGCCAAAAAAAAACCCCTCAACAACTCTTGATCTCTCCCCCTAAATCTTTTTATAATATTTTTAATAAATAAATCTATTGTGCTGGAGAGCACTGCCTCTGGTCTCAGACTTTGGGATAATAAACGGGCTAGAAAGACATGGCTAAGGGATATGAAAAGGCTTTGCAACTTCACCAACAACCCATCTGACCATTTCCCTCCCATCAACACTGAACAACCACCACCTGTTGTGTCAATTCCTGGCTGTGCTGAGTCTCCTCCTCATTCCCTTCATCACTCAAAGAATGGCGGGGAAACACGGTGTTGTCAGGGGACAAAGTATAACAATTTTTCTCTTCTTTATAATGCTTGGAAGGTGTCCAGTTCTCATCCCAGATTTCGTCGCACGTATATACTGGCTCGAGGAGCGGCATCTCAGGGTCTGAGCGTGAGCCTGCTGTACCCTAGAAAACAATTCAGAGCCAAGTTACAGTACTGTCAACTTTTAAAAGGAATATTTTTAATTCAACGTACTTTGTTTTAAACAATTCACTTGCTGATAAAACAAAACTGTCTGCTAGAAGTAAAAGAGAGAGGTAGCAAGGTGGCCAGCCAGTCCTTTTAAAGGTACCCACCCCAAACTTTTTACAAGAATCTCACCGGGCCACATGAGATGCTGTAGGACTCCCAAGAGGTACTCACCTCCTCAACGGCAATATTGGCCACCTCACTGCCCCACAAAACAGCTGCCGGCATCAAGAGGCTTGTTTAACACCTTCACCACACACCTCTTTAAACTGAAGTGCAGTTTAAGTTACATGTTAGTGGGATTAGATTGTCCCAATTAAATCTTTGTTTAAACAAATAAACAAATGGAAGGTATTTGTTGACATCTCCAAACGAAACTAGTATGGTATCTTAGATCAAAGCGATTCCATTACCCATATTATGTTCTAATGGGTCTTGGAGAAACTCTCCCTGTTAACTTTGCTCATGTACTTATTTTAACTGCTTGGATATACTTCACTAGATGCAACATCAATGCTTATTTAAACAGAAAAACTCAAAAATCTCCACCTGGGAAAGCACTTCATTGTAGCAAGACCCTGAATCTGGTACTTCTAGAAGGTCACAAAGAGTTTCCTGCTTAAGCAAGGGCGTTTCTGCTTTTGTCAAACCAAACTGCTGCTCCGGTCCAGGTTTCAGATACAATGTGGAAAAGAATGGCTCTCTGAAATTCTGTTAAAGGCAGGAGAATGAAGAATATTATTTATTTAATAAATTTGTACACAGTTTAAAGAAAAACTCTTACCAAAGTAGTTTACAAGTCATTTGCCAATGCAATGTTTAGATAATATGAAACCAAAAATGCAGGAATAGGAGATGAATTTTGAAAATCATCAGAAGGGATTGATGGAAGTCATAGGCTAACTATAGCCACAAATGTATAAGATGGGGTGGGATGGTTGTTTTGTCTGGAAAGTATGTTAAAACCAATAAAAAAATTATTTTAAAAAGAAAAGAAGGAATAGTTCCAACCAAGGAGGACTGGTAGATAAAACTGATGGAATATGCAGAGACAGCCAAACTTACAGGAAGAAATCAGTAGGAGAAAAAAAAACTAATCAAGATTGGGGTGCTTTAATGACTATTTTAAAAGTTATTGTAAACAACTTAAAGCTTTAGCAGCGTTAACTTAAAGTGAACAGTAAAGAATATGTGAAGAAAGTTTACAGGAAACAAACAATTGAGGCATTTTGTGGATATGCAGAAGTAAAGATAAACAGATGGAACCATGAATGGGGTGGGGGGAAAGTGGATTTGTTCTTATTTTTGGCTTTGTTAATTTGTATGCATTGTTGCAAAATGAAAGATGATAAATAAAATTTATTTCTTAATAAGATTTAACAACCTGGAAATTAACTAAAAATAACTAGTTGTTGTTTTTTTAAAATGTAATAATGCAACTGAATTAAATATAACAATAATAATCATGTGGGTTTTTTCTGGGTCACTGATTTTTAACAAACTTATGATCATCAAACTATGTTTCCACATGCTTTCACATGGTGCTCTCTTAGAAAAAAAAGCATACCATGTCATTCTTTTTAACATCCTTCCACAGACTTAATATTTAGTGCGCATTCTTACAGATAAAAATATTTTTTGGTTTGGTTTAGTTAGCACTAAGAACACTTGGGACGTCCCCATCCCCCCTCAGTTTTCAATGGGTCATCACCACAAATCAGTTTAAGAACCTCATGTCCTTAAGAGATACTTATGCATTTTAACCTTCCCTTAGTGCCTCTGGCAAATATTTGCCCTCACCTTGGAAGGAAGGTTTTCTCTGCAGATGAATGCATGGCCCTTTAATCTCAGTGCATTGTGCAAGTAGATATCTTCGTCAGAGCTGGTGTCACAGAGAAAGAGGTAAAGGATTCCATCTATGTATTCATCCACAACTCCCACAAGCAGCTTCAGATCACACAACCTTTGGAATTCATGTATGTCACTGGCAGTCCAATTGTCCTTGATAAAGAAAGGATAAGGTACAAAGTCAAGCAGAGTTGAAAAACTAATTTCATTTGCTCTGCACATCAAATTCTATCTGATTAGTCTTAATACATTCCAGCTGCTTTTTGTGTTCTCCTTTTGTATGTCGATTTTTTTTTTCTAAAATAGCACTTCAAATCTTATTTATCTTTACTTTCCAAAACACATTTTTCTTATTCACTTATTCTTTGAGCTATTCCACCTTCTGAACTTTAACATTCTGATGTTATCATTGCTCTTAATCCTTCATGACTCTTCTTCAGCCCTAACATCTTGTGATATACAGATATAACTGACAAGTATACCCTTGGTTGCTCCTTTCACTCCAATTAATATGCAACAAGATAGTTCAGTTGATTAGAGCATGCTGATAATGCAAAGGTTGCGGGTTCGATTCCCATGTGGGAAAGCTGCATATTCCTGCATTAGATGATCCTCAGGGTCCCTTCCAACACTATGATTCACTCATCCACTAGATGTAGGGCATGAAGAGAAGCAGTCTCAGCAAATACCTAACCGTTATGAGATTTCCTTAAGTATTTGCCAAAGCTTGAGCACTTTTTGGATGCAACATAAAAATGCTACAACATTGGTAAAAAATGTGCAGTAAACAAATGAACACATACTGTCAGGGACTCAGCGGGAGTGCAGGGAGGAGAGGAGATGGAGAGCGAGGGGGAGCAATCCGAGGGCAGCGTAGGAGAGGATGACAGCAGCCCAATAGATTCCGTGAGCCTCTCCAGCGAATCGGAAGATTCACAGAAGGGGGCGCCGATGGGCAGGGCAAGGGGGGACCCAAGGGGGACACCCCAGAAACAAGGGGCCAGCGGGGACTCCCAGAGCAGCAGTTGGAAATCAGGACCAGCTTCCCCACCAGAGCGTAGTGGGGGGGAGGAGTCCCAGGTATCAGAGCCCACATATTCACCACCAGCGAGAGAAGAGGAGTCAGGGGGGGCCACGCCTCCATCGGAGAGCGAGGGAACGGTCAAGAGGAAAGTTGCAGGCTGGGCGCGCGCGCCAAGTTCAAATGTACAGGCGAGCGGCACAGAAGGTAGCCCGGATAGGGAACCAGGTCCTAAAGCCCGCCGGAAGGAGGGGGAAGAATCATCAGGGTCAGCGTCAGAGGAGTCCAGGAAGGATGAAACCCTAGCGGGCAGGAGGGCCCAGAGGAGAAAGGAACTTAGGAAGAGGTGGAGCAAGGTGAGAGTCTTAAACTGGTGTGGAAGGGGCGGAGACTCAGACGGGACTTCGCCGGTCTAAGGTCGAGACGTAGAGCTGCGCGCTGCGGCTTTAAAATGGAAACTGAACCTCAATAAAGACTTTTGTACATAACTACAGCCTAGCGTTGGTCCTCTGTGAGCTGGGACCTGGAGGCAGCTCTGACACATACGTTAAAGTTTAAAACAAGAACAGAAAACAAAAGCCAGCTTATTTTTAAGTTGTTCCCAAACATCTAGGGTAAGGCTAGTTGAAAAAATAATACATATATACATACCTCTGTAGGTCTCACCCAAGCTAAGGAACAAGGGATTGCTTGAGCAGGAAGTTTTGCATAACAAGACCTGCAACAAGAACAAGGTAATTCGCAGGGCCACTTTTGACTTGCTGCCCCAAGCCAAGTAGTCTTGCATCAAACTGGATAATGAACAAAGCGTTGACATTTGGCATTTCCCACGAAAGAAAGTAAGCAAGACTGAGTCCACACAAAGGTGGATTTGATTTAAATCACGATTTAAATCACTAGTCAGTAAGACTTGATTTAACTCACTTTCTTTACAGAAAGACTCATTCTTGCTGGTATCATCTTAATATTTACAAGTAGAGGAAGGTTTCATTTTTTGTGTGATAAGTTTTCAGAGTAGTTTTTACAGTTATATCAAAAATTACTGATTTGGTTATACTATTAGAAGTACATAGATAATTATGAAATTATTGTGTGGGTTAATAAGTTAACTGTTTATATTTGGACTTTTTAAACAATTTATTTAACTAAAACAATAACATTATAGCATATGTGTCTATGTTTGTAAACTGATGTGGTTAAACAATTTTTTAAAAACTTAAAACTTAAAACAAATCCTTATTTCCTGATGAATAGCCTTTGGACTATACAGGGGTTCAGCAAACTTTTTCAGCAGGGGACCGGTCCACTGTCCCTCAGAGCTTGTGAGGGGCAGGACTATATTTTGGAAGAAAAAAAAATGAACGAATTTCTATGCCCACAAATAGCCCCGAGATGCATTTTAAATAAAAGCACACATTCCACTCATGTAAAAACATGCTGATTCCTGGAACATCCGCGGGCTGGATTTAGTAGGCAATTGGGCCGGATCCAGCCCCCGGGCCTTAGTTTGCCTATTTAGCATAAGTGGATTTTCACCCACTTATGCTAAATAGCAAGAGTCATTTTGCACTGTACTGTCTGCGTTCCCAAACGTTATTTTACTGCCTATGACAGAGGGCAAGTCAGTTTTGAAAGAACTTTGGATTTTAGGTATGAGATGACAAGATGTGGGAACTGATACGTAAGTGCTACCTTTGAAATCAGCCTTGGATGGTGTGGGTATGTGAAGTGGGGGCAGGCAGGCAGGGAGACAGAGAAAGTGAAAAGAATGTTGAGTGAATGGACTTGGGTGTGAGAGGAAGGAAGGGTGTGTGGGATTTGCGTATGAGAGCATAAGAGTCATCTCTGCTGAATGAGGTCAATGACCCATCTAATGAGCATCCTGTTCTTACAGTGGCTTTTGGGAAGTCTGCAAGCAGGACCCGAGTGCAGCAACTCGTATCCAGGAACAGACTGCCTCTGAAAGTGGAGGTAGAACATAATCTTATCCTCCATTAATTTTTCTGAGAGCAAGAGTAGAAAAGAAAGAGGTCCCACCATCCACCAGTTCTCAGCCGATAAGCATTCCCTGCCTAGCACACGATTTACTTACTTCAGAAACCTCAGCGAGGATTTCTGGGCAGTCCTCGTACTTCCAAAGTCCGGGTAAAACACTTCCACTTCCTGGTCATTGAGCACTCGATGAATGATAACTCTGTACCACCATTTGTCTTCCGAATTTTTTATACAACAAAGCTGACCAGGACTGATTGAGGCTTCGGGCATGATGTATCGGTCAGCTACATGTTTACTAGAATAGCATAGTCTGAAATACAGGATCCAAGTGGGTCACTAACAGTACAATCCTATGGCTAAGTAGCAGACATTTGAAGTCTTAAAAAACTTTTGAGTCTCAGATATCCCTATACCATTATTAATCTGCATTGAGATCTGCAAGAGAAGTCATCCCTGTGGATGGGACGAGTATACCATGCAGTGACCACAGACAGGGTCTTATCTGTGGTGGCTATAGAACTCCTACAACTGGCATAGAAGCAGATCCAGGAGCAGATGACAGGGTGGGGACATTTGCGCTTAGCAGGGGTTGGACTAAATTATTATTATTATTTCTTATTTATACCCCGCCCATCTGGCTGGGCTTCCCCAGCCACTCTGGGCGGCTCCCAACCGAATGTTAAAAACACAATACAGCATGAAACATTAAAAACTTCCCTAAACAGGGCTGCCTTCAGCTGTCTTTTAAAAGTAAGATAGTTGCTTATTTCCTTGACATCTGATGGGAGGGTGTTCCACAGGGCGGGCGCCACTACCAAGAAGGCCCTTTGCCTGGTTCCCTGTAACTTCACTTCTTGCAATGAGGGAACCACCAGAAGGCCCTCGGCATTGGACCTCAGTGTCCGGGCTGAATGATGGGGTTGGAGATGATCCTTCAGGTATACAGGACCGAGGCCATTTAGGTCAGCACCTCCTTCTTCTTCCTCTACAATTTCATGATTCTATGATTCATCTGTTGTTCAGTTGCTTGTGTCACTGTTGCACTCTGGCAGGTAGGTAAAGGGGCAAGGAGGCTGTAGTGAAAACACTAGTGTGTTTGCACTGCACTGACTTTGTCCCTCCTCTTCCCTGCCTGAGTCTGCAGAGCAATGAGGACAACTGGAGGACAGGTGAACACTGCTGACTCTCCCTATGATTACATAGACTGCTTGGGTGGCAGCTGAGTTGGGTGACTGCTTGGGTGGCACCTGTTCACCCAGGCTTTTATAGGGGATTGACAAGATGGCACCAACCCAAAGAGATATGGGAAGTTTCATTGGTTGGATGCATTAAACATCTGCTAAAACCCCATTTGTTTGTTCAGCCCTATTTTGATATTTAGAAGGGTTTTCTGTTCAGCTGATTATCGTGCTGCTTCAATAAAATAAAATACTAAAACCATGCACACTGAAGTGTATACATCAAAGAATACCCTTGCCAAGAAACAGGGTAAAGTTTTTGCACATGAGTTTCAACAGACCATAAGCACACCCAATACCAAACTGGGTTCTCTTTTCTCCCTGCAATTCTAGCTCATATACAATGAAAAGCCCAGACCGAAATGGGTAAGTTCCCCCTCACCTCATTTCCAACATCATGTTTTCTAACTTCACTGACGTTTCTGCACTGTAGAGTCGGACGTAGAATTGCGAAGGAGAGACAATGTATTCCACAAATAGTCCCACCAAAGCACTGGTGTCAAGCTGGGGAAGGCTGTAAAGGCTTCTGTCTTGGACGGCATCTGGCGGGATTTCATTTTCCATGATCTCTTGAATAATGTGAGTATCTTCAATACCCAGGTGCTGCAAACATAAGGAAAGTAAAAGGAAGTCATTCTGATCCAAGCAGTACAGCAGATTCATCCGGGCCACTCAAGAGATTTCCAGGGCTGGAAAATCCCAAGTACTTGACTACACGGGAATCCAAAACACTTTCCTAGTCTTCCAAGTCTCCATCCCAACAGCAATGAGTCTGGATGCCCTAACATGCAACAAAAAGTGCCACACAGGAGTCGGTGGAGGAAGATTGGAAGAAATTTAAAGACTACTTACAGAAACATTGTAAAATGAATGAATGTTAGAAGGATGTTGGAATGAAGTTACATGGCCTTAGCAGAAATGTTATAAAGAATTAAGCATAATAGATTGTAATTGGATTAAAGGAAAAAATAATGTTAGAATTGGTTAAGTTAAATGATAGGACAGAAGTTTGAGAAAGATGGAAAGGATTTGCTGAAACAATTAATCGAAGTGGAATACAAAAAAGGGAGGTGTGATGAGGTCGCTGAAACAAGTAAAAGAAAGTTAATAATTGAAAGTATAGGTTATGTGTTTTTTATTGTTTTTTTTGTTATGCATATGTAATATTTTTGTTTCTATATTGTATTGTATGGTTTTGTTATGTTTAACTTTTTTTCTTTTTCCTTTCTGTAACTTTCAAAATTTTAATAAATATTATTTAAAAAGAAAAAACAAAAAGTGCCACACAGACAACCCTAACTCCATTACATCCCTTCCTGATTTTCCATACCCTCAGTAAATAATTCCTCTATGACATGGTTCTGCTGAAACATCAAAGCATCTCTCGCTCACATTTTCCTCACTTACTTACGTGTTTATATACTTATATCCCATTTTCCCAGGCAAAAACACTGCAAAGCAGCTTGGAGTATCACCAAACTAATATAAACACAATGTAAATAAACATTCATAAAACAATTTTAAAATGCAAACCAGACAGATTTTTGAAAAACAAACAAAGGTAGGCGAGGCAGAGGTAGGGGGAAATTCTAATTGTGGGGGTGGGGCTATGGCTGAATACAGCCTGGAAACTTCTGTTACTTCAGAATTTGGTTGAGAAAAAGCTAACTGAGATTGTATGAAATTAGTGTATCACACCAATGCTTTGTCGTCTTCACTGGCTCCCAGATTATTCCCAGACCCAATCGAAGGTGCTGGACCTTTAAAGAGCAGTTTGGACCAGGGCACCTGAAGCACGCTTACTCGCAACACATGCCTACCAACCTAGATTTAGAGATCTTTTCAGAAGTCCTACTCCAAATGAGATGTGGCAGTTGGCTACATCTCAGTGGTAGCACTCACTGTAGAATTATCTTCCCAAGGGAGACCAGGGAGAAGAGTTGGTGGAGGAAGATTGGAAGAAATTTAAAGACTATTTACAGAAACATTGTAAAATTAATAACTGTTAGAAGGATGTTGGAATAATATTATATGATTTTAGCAGAAATGATATAAAGGATTTGGGAATAATTGACTGTTAATTGGTGAAAGAAGGAAAAGTAAAGTTACATTATATTAAGATAATTTACAGGATAAAAACTTTAAAAGAGGGAAAGGATTTGCTGAAATGGATAATTGACCTAGAATACAAAAAAGGGAGGTGTGAGGAGGTCAAGGAAATAAGCTAATGAAAGATAAGTAATGAGGAGATTTGATATATTTTTCTTTGTCTTTTTGTTTTTGTTTAATGGATTTTATTTTTCTGTTTTCTTATATTGTGATGTGTTGTTTTGTTTTTGTTTAATGTGGTATTTTTACTTTTTCTTCCTGTAACCTCTAAAATTTTAATAAATATTATTTTTTTAAAAAAAGAATTATCTTCCCAAGGAACTTTACCTGAAACCTACTGACAAAATGTGCATTCTTAAACTATATTATACTTTTGGTTTTTAATTTGATTTTTTTGTTGTTGTGAGTTGTCTTGAGCACTTAAATTGCAGGATGGCTTGCAAAACTCTGTTAGCAAGTAATGATTAAATAAACAAAGCTAATATATTAAACAATAAGGCACATTTTAATATCACTGGTTAAAGGAAAGCCTTAAATCTAATTTTGGTAACAGGTTAATAAATATTTGTTACAAGTTCCTATTGAACGAGTTTTAAAAAAACTAAAATAAGGAAGCAGCTGTGATCTATAGAGATGGATAACCACACAAGGGGCTTGGGCTTCTCAAGCAGAATTTTTAATTTCTTCTTTGAAAAGTCTTTCATCTCATGTCACAACAATCTGCTTTTCAAACTCTCCTTAGTTTCAGAGTTTGCCATGCAGCAGTGGAAGGGAGCAGACTACTCTTCAAGAAAATGAATCTATAGCCCCTGAATCTACTAAGTCAGAACTTGTACAGTTCCTTATATCCTTGCTAACAAAATTTGAAACAGTGAAATCAATGTAAAAATTGCTCTGACCGTCAAGACGGGAGAGTAAAAGCAGGTATTTACAGCCCTAGATGTAAAGTATAAAAATTAGTTGTGTTAGTGGCTATGGATATTATGCTTCTTAATATATGTTCATGTGTTATGTTCTGATCTGGATGAATTCTAAGGTTAGTATAGCTCATCCATGTTTCTTGTGTGGGTGTACTAGAGTAAAGATATAAAGGGAGAGTCTTGCTGCGATCTATAAGCCAGTAGGTGGTGGAAGCAGGTATTTTAATGGACATATGGACTTGGAGTAACTCACCTAGTGACCTCCTGGAAAAAACGCCTTGTAAGGAACCTTGGGGAGACCACAACTGATTTCAAAATAAAATATTTTAAAGCTTGTTAAAGCCTCAATGGCACACTGGGCAACAGATATAGGACACAATATAGATTTTGAACTGTGGGGAAAACTTGGAAAAGTGACTTGAAGTTTACAGCATGTTATTCTTTGAAGGAGAACTACCTGAAAATGATTCACAGATGGTATTTAACTCTGAGTAGGCTTGCTAAGATGTGTAAGACTGAATCAGATAAGTGCTGGAGATGCAAAGAATTGGAGGGAACGTTCTTTCATACGTGGTGGACTTGTAAAAGGGCAAAAGAATATTGGGAAATGATCCATAATGAACTGAAAAACATGTTTAAAAGTACTTTCCCCCCCCCAAAACCAGAGTCCTTTCTGTTGGGGATAATTCAGACTGAAATTCCCAGGTGTCAAAAAAAGGTTATTTATTTTATGCCACTGCTGTGGCTCATGTTTTGTTAGCCCCAAAATGGAAAACAAGCGCGTTCCCAACTAAAGAAGAATGGGAACTTGACAGAATATGTACAACTTGCAGACTTAACATATAGAATAAGAGAATAAGAAGAGCATACGTTTAAAGAAGATTGGAAAATGTTTACTGAATATATGGGAAATAATTGTGTACAGCTGAAAACGCTGGCAGCATTAAGTTAAATTCAACAATCTAAATGTTGATGGAGGCAATAACGGAATACTGAAAGGTATAGTTTTTGTAAAATATGCAGGGATTTATGATATGTAAAATGAACCAGGGAAAGAGAAGAAGTCACATCACTGATATCTTAAGGATGTAAAATGAGTATGTTAAATTGTAAAACAGAAAAATTAATAAAAATTCTATACAAAAACAACTGATTTCAAAATAAAATAAATACAATCCACTGTTAGTCGTCTCTTGATATCTGTCCAACAGTTGTAAAACATGACGCTACTTGTTAACCATGATACCACGGCAATGTCAGCCTACCGGTGTCGTCATCTTCGTTACTACACTAAGTTTCACATCTGGAGCCTTAGATTCCTCCAGAGGAAAATTCCAGCTTAGCAGCTCATGCACATCTGGTGTCTCTTCATGTGCTAAGGAGTCAGGCAGGGCAATCTTATCACTTGAATGCTCATCTGTAGGAAAAACAGATACTTACGTTTAGAAGGCAAACACACAACCTTCATTTTAAAAAGTCTGAATTGGCAGTTCCCAAAGTTCAAGCCCAAAGGAGGAAGTTTGCATTCAAGAATCATATATCACAGAGGCAAGGCCAAACTACACGTAACGATAGTTATATGTTTTAAAGAAACATGTTTCAACTGCCATTTTCACCCGAGGTACCACTGTACTTGGAAATTGGGATGGCATGCGATAACATATTGTGTGCCAAGGGAAAAACAATAGGGGCCTATCAACACACCTTTGGTATAAATTATAGTCTATTGCAACCCAAATGCAAACTTGCTTTATCAAATGGCATGGGTTAAGCAGTTTGTTGGAGCCCAATCCAACCTGCCACCTTGGAAGTATCTGCAAAGGCAGTGTTCCCCACTTACCATCTCTTATGCGCTGTGACTCAATGTCAAAGATGCGCCAGTCTTGTTCCCCTTCTTTGCATTCAATATGGAGAACATCACTAAGGGCACCAACCAGTTCCATCAGGTTTAAGAAACCTAGTTTCTTTACTGCCAGTATTTCTTTAAAATGTCGCTAGATATAAAGAAAATCTGATTAATCAAAGCAAAAAGGACGTCGTGCAATATTATTCCTTTGGACTTGCAATAGCTATACTAACAGCAATAAAAAATAGGTACTTTTTGGAAGCTTAAAAGCTCTCCAAAACATTTAGTTCAAGTGCTGCTCAAGAAGGAAATGGGCAGCAAGTGGGGTGGAGAAAAGGGAAAATATTGAATTTGAACTTTTCGTAGGAAATCTCTTTGAATCTGATCCATAAAACTGGAAAGTATCTCCATTTTCACCCAGAGAATATAACCCAGTAAAATTTCTTGTCTGTTTTGTTCACTTTTGGTCAACGCTGAACAATATTTTAGCCTACTAAATTGAAATTCGAATCAGAGATTTAACTAAGCAAAAGAAAAGGAAGATTAGAAGAACTTCCCTCACCCCCCCAAAAAAATAGAGTAAGATTACAGGGTAAAGGTAAAGGTAAAGGTACCCCTGCCCGTACGGGCCAGTCGTGTCCGACTCTAGGGTTGTGCGCTTATCTCACTTAAGAGGCCAGGAGCCAGCGCTGTCCGGAGACACCTCCTGGTCACATGGCCAGCGTGACGAAGCTGCTCTGGCGAGCCAGCACCAGCGCAGCACACGGAAAAGCCGTTTACCTTCCCGCTATATAGCGGTACCAATTTATCTACTTGCACTTAGGGGTGCTTTCGAACTGCTAGGTGGGCAGGAGCTGGGACCGAAGACGGGAGCTCACCCCGCTGCGGGGATTCGAACCACCAACCATACGATCGGCAAGTCCTAGGCACTGAGGTTTTACCCACAGTGCCACCCGCGTCCCATAAGATTACAGGGAGGCAACAATAAAACCAAACCAGGAGCAGGCAATGCTTTTTCTGCTGAGGGCCACATACCCTTAGAGGTAACCTCTTAAGGGCAGAACTATCACTCCCCCCCCCCCATAGCTGTCAGCTTACAGATTTGAAAATAAGGGACCAGCAGCCTTGAAAATAAGGGATCAGCAGCCAAAATAAGGGATTTTCCAAGCACAGGTATGTTCAACTTCTGAGCCCCTCCGAGCCAAAGGCAGAAAGCCCAGCCAGCAGCCAAACGAAGCCTCAAGTGGTGGTTCCCACAGCGCAGCAACCCGGCAAAGGGGATGCAGCAAGGGAAACCACCATCACCTCTTCACTGGGAATCGCTGAGCAAAGGCGAGTCCCCAGGCAACGCGGCCAATTTGATCGGCACAAGGCATGCAAGCTCCACCCCCCAGCCATTCTTAGACTCCTTATTGAGTGAGCCAAGCAACACAGTTGGAGCCTCCCTCCTCCTTGGCCGGCAGGGAGGGAGGGAGAGGAGCTGCTTCCTTTGAAACCCGGGAAATTTAAGGGACATCATCAATAAGGGACAGCAGCGGGTCACAGCGCTGGGATAAGAGACTTTCCCGCCAAATAAAGGACGCTTGACAGCTATGACCCCCCCCCCCCCGCTTCCCTTCTTCCCGCCACCCATTACCAAAAGACCAAAGGCTATATAATATTAAATCAAGGGGTGTAGATTGTGCACTAATGTGCTGAACCATGGTTTAGAAGAGTGTGCATGAGCTGGAACGAGCCCAAGCAAACTGTGGTCTAGCATGCTGAGCTATTGGCTGTCTCTCTGACTCAGGCGCCAATATTTGTTTCAGTAGAAACATACACAGAGAAGAAGAAGAAGAAGAAGAAGAAGAGTAGTAGTAGTAGTAGTAGTTTGGATTTGATATCCCGCTTTATCACTACCCGAAGGAGTCTCAAAGCGGCTAACATTCTCCTTTCCATTCCTCCTCACAACAAACACTCTGTGAGGTGAGTGGGGCTGAGAGACTTCAGAGAAGTGTGACTGGCCCAAGGTCACCCAGCAGCTGCATGTGGAGGAGCGGGGAATCGAACCCAGTTCCCCAGATTACGAGACTACCGCTCTTAACCACTACACCACACTGGCTCAAAAAGGACAAAAGCAACTTCCGAAAGGGGGAAACATACCTCAAATTCACCAGGTAACTTAGAAACAAGCAATCCTTCGGGGTGCTGCGCTACAATCTAAATTGCAAACAACATAAAGTCAACAATTAGTTGTCATACAGTCTAAACAGCCGGTAAGAATGTTGCACATGAAACAAACATTTACAACAATACCCCCCCCCCAACTAGCCACCTGTCTTGCATGTAAGAAAACATTTGCAAAATAAAAATATACAGGCACAAAAGTTTATTTTCTATACACAGCTACATGTAATACAATTTCCCAGTTTTTTTCTTTAAAGCACCCAGGACTCCGCTAGACTGGTTAAAAAAAAGTGATTTATGTGTTGTATGTGTGATATAACATTGTGCCACCATATGGCGATGCGGAGTCCTATTTTTCTCCACCTGTTTTCCGTTTAAATTTACAATGCTTTAAACTGAAACGCTTCTTTGATGTGTCTAGATCCAGCCCAGGTTTTCTGGAATATAAGAGGTCAAGGAGAGGGGCACACAGGCTGGGTTTTA
Organism: Podarcis cretensis; assembly: GCF_951804945.1. Classification (NCBI taxonomy): domain Eukaryota; kingdom Metazoa; phylum Chordata; class Lepidosauria; order Squamata; family Lacertidae; genus Podarcis; species Podarcis cretensis. Next base: position 95,729,548 of record NC_137175.1, read on the forward strand.
AAATTATTAATTCAGACATTCTTCCTTAGTTTTCAATCCTGATTTGCAAAGTAAGCACAAGCCAGTCTGCCAGCTCAGACAAATGGTCAAATCATCATATGCCTCACACCAGGAAAGAGGGTGGGCAGCAAGGCAGTGAATGTTTGCCTAAGGCTCCTGAAAGGCTCCTTTGCATAGTTTTAATTAATGGCATGCCTTTAAAAAAAAAATCAACCTAAGTTCCTTAAATTATGAACACTTACAGTTCTTATTTTTTCCTTAAGTTCTGAGCTGATTGTCCCTCCAGGTCCTTTCTGGGAAAGTGCTATCTGCATCTCCTTCTCTAGCTTTGAGAAACAGATTCCACAGATATGAAGAAAGTGAGAGGAAAAGCCAGTGAATACAAATTGGCATCCATTCATATAAATGTGGCATTTACACTGGAAACTTCACACAAAGTTTTGAATACCACACATCAATCATTTCAGATATATTAATGGTAGATAACATATCAAGATTACATGATAAGATAGGTACAAATATTGTAAACAAGTTCCATTTTTTAAAAGCAGCAGTCTTTACATTTCCCCGCCTTTGGTGCCCTCTTCTTCCTGCTCACTCTCACACAGCCTGACCTCCCACCTACATTTAAAATATACATACTATTGTATAATTATATAGCAGGAATGACATCATTGGACAAAATAGTTTCCAATACCCGAAAATTAGAGGAACCTACTTTTAACAACAGCTTCTGTTTAGTGATAACCCTGTCCTCCTCTGCAGGAGCCAAAGAAAAAAAAAGTTATGCGCCCAATTCAAGGTGCTCACATTAGTGTTTAAAGCCCTAAACAATTCAGTCCCGATACCTGAAAGACCACCTCCTTCCCTACAGAATCTCGGGTATCAAGATTGGCAGAGGGGTCACTCTTAGTTGCTCCATCGCCCTCAGAAGCGAGCGAGGGAGAAGGTGGTTCAGCAGAGGGCATTCTCCATGGTAGCCCGAGCTGTGAAATTTCCTCCCCACAGAGGTGCATCTGGCACCATCATTATACAGCTTCTAGGGAATGCTGAAGTTGCACCTCTTTATCCTGGCTTTCCAAAGTTGAGATGTAGACTTTTAGGATCCACATTATTTCTGTGGTTTTAAGTTGTTTTCACCTGTTTACAATATTGTGTTGTAATGATGCAACCAGCCTTGGGAACTTAGGGTAAAGGGCAGGTAATAAGGTGCCCTTACCACCAAACCACTGCATCTTGCCCAGTGTAAGTGTAGTCCATGCTGCTGCTGCTACTTTTTAAATTCACTGGACACAAGCTTACATTTTTAGTGGTACAGTGGTACCTCGGGTTACAGACGCTTCAGGTTACAGACTCCGCTAACCCAAAAATAGTACCTCAGGTTAAGAACTTTGCTTCAGGATGAGAACAGAAATTGTGCTCCGGCGGCGCGGCAGCAGCGGGAGGCCCCATTAGCTAAAGTGGTGCTTCAGGTTAAGAACAGTTTCAGGTTAAGAACGGACCTCCGGAACGAATTAAATACTTAACCCAAGGTACTACTGTATAGGGTAAGGTGTATAGGGTAAGGACTGCAGCAATAACTGCCGACTAAACTCCCATCCATTGACTGAGTCAGGCAAGAAGTCTCCTGCCTTGTTTTTTCAAAGACCTCTGCAGTTTGCAGTACTTTTTCACTGATAGAAATGCAAGATAACAATTCCAAGCCTGCTTCCAAAAGGCAGCTCCTAGAGGTAATAATTGCAGTGAGCTAAATATGGAAGAGCAATCAACTCTCCACACTATCAGGGGCACTGTGTGTTTCCAGTGTCTACATCCTTATATGTTCTGCCCACACAGAGCATGTAGCACAGCAGCTGTGGTTTGGGAGTGTCTAATTTGTATGAGCAGCAAAAGGAAATAAAAATAAAAGTCTAAGTGATCCTTCAAAAGAAAAATAATTAACACTAAGAGCATTCACTGAGACTTGATTGGCCATTGTACACTTCAGTAAATGCCAAAATGACAAGCAATTTAACATTTGTATGGAAACGTAAGTGTTTAAATTGAAGGTGGGGGACAAAAGCATTGTTACAATAGTGGTGACAAGAAAGGCAGCAGGGTTCATTTTTAAAAATTGTATAGCTACCGCTTTAGAACATTTGTTCATTAAAAAGATCTATTTTAGAAATATTAATATTTTAATATAAATGCTTACACAAAGCTCTTCAGTGCTAATTAAAAGCTGGTTAACAAAAAAAGGTCTGGATGAAAAGCGAAGGGATTTTGAATGGCACTACTGTAATCTTCCGAAAGTCACTACACGCATCAAAAACCCTTTTTAATAAAAAAATAAGCTGAACAGAAGCATCAAGGCTGTCTACACCTACAAAAACTGCACTGTTTTTCTGATCTTCCTCTGCAGTCTGAAAAATATGGAAAAACCACAGGACCGCGTAACAAGTGTGCCCAGTAAAGAGTGAGTGAAAAAGGCACGGCAATGCCACACCAAATGTCTAGTGTGGAAGCACCCAGATCAACAAATTGTCTATGAACTCAGTGAGCATTCCTTTGGAAAACTCCTCTTTCGTCCAATTTACATTTTCCTTGCTGTGACAGTCATTTTGATTAACTATTTGCATTTGCTGCAGAAGCATATTATGCTGTTATGCTGGGAGGTAACCGTGAGAAGAGGAGCTGAGCTTCTCTCTTTGAGCGAGTACAGTAGCAATTCCCACTGATGGGGGGGGAGGCATGCCTGCACTATTCTGTGGTCTTCATTTTTTCTCTTTTAGATATGGCAGCTATTTTGTGTCATGACACATCCCACAGATGCCTAGTTATGTGATGCTAGAAAATTATCTGGAGAATATTCTCCACAAACTGTAAATTCTGTGTCGTCTACACAGCTGCTTTAAATGTACACACCTCATTAATCGAGATTATTCTCGAGAATTTAACATCACTAATTATGTCAAGTGCCCATTTTATGACTGGCAGATTCCAAATATGCCCACTGGCCCAACCAAGAAGGCTGGCAACCTCTGTCCTCACCCAGCTTAAAGCAGATCTTTTCTCATCTTTAAGAACTTAGGTTTAAAATTCTTCTACATGGGCGATGTGTACTAATTAAGACACTAAACAATATGAAATGTGTCCATACGGATTCTCATTTTCTCATAATAACTAATTAAATATCCCCTTAGTTTAGTCACCTTTGGAGTGCAATGTTTCTATTACTTACTTGTTTCATCCTCTCATCAGTTCTCACTAACGGGGTTTCCACTGGTTTCAACTCTACTACTAAAGCATCAGATTCCTGGCTTGGAGATGGATTGCGATTATCCATAGGTAGGGCAGGGGTTGAAGATTTCTTCACTGCAGGTGCTGGCAGAGTAGTAGGCAAAGTCTGCTTTGTCTTATGTGATGAAATCACGGCTTTGCCTTAATAAAGCCAAGAAAGGGTTTACAGACATGATTTCACGTGACAGTTTTCTGTTTTCCCTAGGTAGGCAATGCTGGAAGGCTCACACTCGTTTCCAAGAACACCTCCAAGAGCAGCAGAATCTCAATATAAGCCAACAGCACAAAACCCCTTACTATATTGTTTTATTTATCACTTGCATGTTTGAGCAGATACAAGATGACTCACTCATCAGCTCAAGTGCACAAGGATTAGAACAAGGATCACCATTCTGCTTAAGTGACAAAGCAGAAAGGAAGAATGAGCTTAATGCAGAGCCTTCATGAATACTTACAGTCATGGGGGGGGGGGGAGAGAGAAAGTACACCCTCTTTGAATTCTGTGGTTGACCATATGAGGACATAATAACAGTCATCTGTTCCTTAGCAGGTCTTAAAATTAAGTAAATACAACCTCAGATGAACAACATCAGATGTCATATTACAACATGCCGTGATTTATGTAACAAAAATAAAGCCAAAATGGGGAAGCTATTTGTGAAAAACTTACTGCTTCCATAGGAATTAAGGGGCTAAGTAGAAGACAGTTGCTGCTAATCAAATGTGCTTGCTTAATTGATCATCAGCAAGTGTACCCACCTTTACAAAAGCTGAAGTTTTATCAGTTTGCTGGTCTAGATAACACAATGCCAAGGAGGAAAGACATCAGCAATGCTCCTAGAGAAGCAGTACTGTATTTTTCGCTCCATAAGACACACTTTTCCCCTCCTAAAAAGTAAGGGGAAATGTGTGTGCGTCTTATGGAGTGAATGCAGGTGGGAGACTCTGCTCAGCGCTCCCTTTCACGAGCCACGTGGATCGTGTGTGCGGCTCTTGGGGGCCAGTGACGGGCTGCCCTTCTCCCTCCTCGGGGAAAAGCCTGCAAGCTCCGCACACACGTTCCACGCAGCTCATAAAAGGGAGTGCTGAGAAGAGCCTGGGATGCATACAGACTCTGCTCAGTGCTCCCTTTAAAGAATTTTTTTCCTTGCTTTCCCCCTCTAAAAACTAGGTGCGTCTTATGGAGCAAAAAATACGGTAATTGCTGCCCATGAAACTGGGAAGGGTTATAAAGCCATATCCAATTTTAATTCCATCATTCCACAGTGAGAAAGATTATTCAAAAGTGGAAAACATTCAAGATTGCAAGTAACTCAAGAGTTACATCTCAGAGTCTACAGGCCTTAGTATGTTAAATGTTAAAGTTCATAACAGTACAATCAGAAAAAGACAGAACAAGTATGCTTTGTTTTGAAGGGTTGCCAGGGGAAAGCCTCTTCTCTATAAAAAGAATATGGCAGCATGGCTTAGGTTTGCAAAGTTGCATCTGAACAAAGCACAAAGCTCTGGAACAATGTCCCTTGGGCAGACGGTACCAAAGTGGAGATTTTGGGCCATAATGCACAGCGTCACATTTGGTGAAAACCAAACACAGCATATCAGCACAAACACCTCGTATCAGCTGTCAAGCACAGTGGTGGAGGGTTGATGATTTTAGCTTGTTTTGTAACCACAGGACCTGGGAACCCTGCAATCATTGAGTCACCATGAACTTCTCTGTATACCAAAGTATTCTAGAGTCAAATGTGAGTCCATCTGCCCAACAGCTGAAGCTTGGCTGAAACTGGGTCATGAAACAGGACAAGGATCCCAAGCACACCAGCAAATCTACAACAGAATGGCTGAAAAAGAATCAAGGTGTTGCAATGGCCTAGTCAAAGTCCAGACCTCAACCCAATTGAAATGCTAGGGCAATACCTTTAGTAAGCTGTCCGTAAAGAGATGCCAGCAAACCTTAATGAACTGAAGCAATGTTGTAAAGAAGAGTGGGTCAAAATTACTCCACAATGATGTGGGAAACTGATAAAGTCATACAGAAAACGATTACTTCAAGTTATTGCTGCTAAAGGTTGTTCTACAAGCTACTGAATCATAAGGCTTCTCCATTTTGGATTCATTTCTATTAAATTAATCATGACACGTTGTGATATGTCATGTGTTGTTGTTCATCTGAGGTTGTATTTACCTAATTTTAAGACCTGCTAAGGAACAGATGATTGTTACTATGTCCTTATATGTAAAACCATGGAATTCAAAGAGGGTGTACTCCCCGCCCCCATGATGGTATTTCACTATGGTTTTCAGTTTCAAATGCTACTAAAAAATAATTGGCAATTTGGTCATAATTTTGCAGTAACAAAGCCAAGCTCTCTGAACCTCAGACCATAACCTTTTCCCAAGTTTACTCTATTTACTGGCACCTGTGACAAAAACAAATCAATTGTCTACCTATAGAAGTGAGCACATAATTTATTTGTAGATTCTTGTCCACAACTGTGTGCAATCTGCAGTTGGGTGCAAAATTCTACATGAATAGTACACACTAAGATTATTTATTTTAATTGAAGTGCACCAACGTCTTTGCTTCACTCAACTACTCCCACTCTCATGCTTGGCTGCTGTCTGAGAAAGAGCAAGACAGAGCACATGTTCTCAGAAGGGAATTAACTCTACCCAGTGCTACTCATTTTCCAGTAACAGATAGGTTTCTCAAAGTTCCTATATTTGTGATCCCACCTCTTCCAGCCATACCACTCGAGAGGGGCACTTATCTACATGCTGGGGCAGAAGGAGTTTGTATGTTTAATGTGGAGAGAAACCATAAGGCTGCAAGGTAGTATTGGGTAAAGCAAACACGAGTTGTAGAGTCATCGGGTCAGCTAGTTCAACCCCTTGCAATGCAGGAATCTCAACTAAATGAAGGTGCCAAATAAGAGCCATTTTCCCCTAGAGCTGAATTTAAGCAAACATAAACTTACACTCTGGCAGCTTTTCTGGATTTTTCTTAATGGAGGGCTTTAGAGTCAACAAGGAGCCTGCCCTTGTCTGCACAACCGTGATGATATCTGAAGCTGCATTCAGCACTTCTAACATAGAGAAGAACCCAAAACGCATAAATTCAAACTTCCGTCCAAAGTGCCGACTAAAGGCTTTGTCAAAATCTGAAAGCAGGACAGGTGAAGATCTCAGCAGTTCCTTCAGTTCACTTTTTACCACAGCTGGCAGAGTAGGAGAAACCCGACCCCGCCGGGGCAGAGAAATTCGGGGGGGCTGAGGCAGGCCAGAGCAAGATCTGGCATTAAAAGAGAAATTTGGCTTTCCCCTGGAAAAATATGGCTTCGGTTTGCTTTTCTGTCTGGCAACCAAGCTTGCAATCAACTCAGTGGACTCATCTGGAATAGCTAAAAGACAGAAGCCCATATGGTTAAAGTTGATTGACACAGAAAATTTCTCCTCTCCTCCCCCCCCCTTTCTTCTTGCCATCCTCTTACAACAAAATGGTACTGCCAAAGAAATACAGCTAGTTATCATAATACACAATATTTGTAGATTTGCAAGCATAGGTATTTTCCCAGCTGTTCAGACCAGAAAATCCTTCTTTCCCTAAGTTATTAGAGCCCCCATACCTCTCTATTTAATCTCATGTACAACCCTCCATTTCTATACTTACTTCCCTGCTTACCACCATCAAGGCAACCCAACCAACCACCCCAGCCTACAGTATTTGTGATTCATGTATGTGAAGGGAAACACCCACAACCATGAAATCTGTTGAAGATGTCGCATGGTGTGCTCTCTCCTGGAGTGCTGGCTCTTGTTAGGTAGACATTACACATCAAACATGACCAAAAAAATATGTTATATACATAGAATTGAAAGTACTTTGAATGTCTTGGGCTACGTTATGTCCAAATCTGTACCTTCTATTTGTTGTGGGAATAGCTTAATTCTGTTAACCCTGTGAGTGAAGTCTAAGTGCATTATACCCTGCAACTTAAACACATTAAAAAAATACTCTTACATGCAGATTTCATCTTCTTTAGGTTTAAAAACTGGTTCATATTTAAACCATGTTTGGGGAATGTGTCACCATGACACAATACTGCAGAAGAATTGCCTTTATTGTAAAACAAACCGCACTTTGCGGGGAAATGCCCTTGATTGCTTTATGTTCGGAGGGACCTCAAAATCAAACTACAGGACATATTTACAATAGGCAGCTCTTTGGCCAAGTTCCATTCTTTCTTGAACCACCCAGCCTAAACTCCCTGTATGCCTGCCAAACATTATTCCCCATTTATTGGCATTCCCTGCTCTTGCCGACTAATCCAAAACCCACCTCTGAGGACAGTATTGCCATTTCCACTAGGGCAGATGCTAACAACATCTGGCATATCCATCACCAGCTCCATGACAGAATGGTAACCCAGGGCACGAAATGGAAGTGGTTCTCCTATCATAGACTTGTATTCTTTGTTTAACTCCATAGGGGTGAGGCCTTCCTTGACTGGTGTCAGAAGGGACCTCACTACTTTCTTCATTGAGTTCATCAGGCGTTCTTGATCGGACATGTTGACACTGGGGGAGGTGAGAAGGAAGTGTTAAAGGACAAAGAAATACTGCTCTTGGCGATAACCGGCTTAATAATCACCAGATAACGTTACTGTGAGATGGACAAGGGAGAACACAGTACAGGTACACAAACTGAAAAAGAGATACTGCTTGCCTTGGAAACCCAGAGGGATCTGAAAAAAACAGGTGCTCAGAAAGAGCTGCTGCTTTGTTTTTACAACGGTAACCTTTGCATGGTTTTTAGGGGGCAGTGGGGCATATCCTGATCAGTTCTTTTTTTAATGACAGTGTTGGGATTAGTACCCCACCACAGAGCCTCAGAAGCACACAACTATAACAAACCCTTACGGTTAAAGTCTGAGCAAACTGGGTACAAGGTTTATCTTTCATCTCATCTCTCTTTAACAGCGCTGATAAACCCCATCATCCAAGCTCCCCCAAAAGCAATACTTGCAAGCATCAAGAGCACAATTCAGTCAGTCATAAACACTTTAGAGCTCCGTCATGGACAACTGATAAATGTACGGTAATCCCCACTAAAACCTGCTGAATTTAGTAAGTGCTGAGATTCTGCTAGATTGCACCCATAAATGGATATAACAACTTTGAAGGTTCTGATCTAGTGGCATCAAGATTTAGGGACTATAAAAAGGACCAGCCCTACTACTAGGTAAAGTCAACCGCCTAAGGCAGCAGCCTCCTGGCTACTCATCTTATGTCTCTTGGCCATTTCCCTTTGTGGGAGGACAGAGCTGTGCAACTACACAACCTGTTCTAGCTACCCTCAACTATTATGTTGCCTTTGGTGCAGTGGAGGATGCTATCCTGCTGCCAGTGTTGAAGTCAAGTGCCACCCATTTAGTTTCTGTAGATAGAATGAGGCAGGGGTTGCCATCTGGCCCTAGCAAAACATCCTGGATCAGCCTCGGCTTGGTGCAATTTTAAGTTTTCACTATCGCAGGTGGCGCTGTGGGTTAAAGCCTCAGCGCCTAGGACTTGCCGATCGAAAGGTCGGCGGTTCGAATCCCTGCGGCGGGGTGCGCTCCCGCTGCTCGGTCCCAGCGCCTGCCAACCTAGCAGTTCGAAAGCACCTCCGGGTGCAAGTAGATAAATAGGGACCGCTTACCAGCGGGAAGGTAAACGGCGTTTCCGTGTGCGGCTCTGGCTCTGGCTCTGGCCAGAGCAGCTTCGTCACGCTGGCCACGTGACCCGGAAGTGTCTCTGGACAGCGCTGGCCCCTGGCCTCTTAAGTGAGATGGGCGCACAACCCCAGAGTCTGTCAAGACTGGCCCGTACGGGCAGGGGTACCTTTACCTTTACCTTATCCCATGGGGGAGTTTGGGAGCAGAGGGAAACGACGATTGAATATAAACCTGGAAAGTTATCTTCTGTTAACTTTCACAAGCCCAATAAACCCTTTCCCCCTTTTTTACAGGAAGGGGATGAGCCATACACAAAGAGTCCAGCCCCAAAGTCGGTGCCACTGCTCCCACAAGCCATACCTGCCCTCTGACCAGTGGCGTAGCGTGGGTTATCAGCACCCGGGGCAAGGCAAGTAATTTGCGCCCCCTAACCCATGGATTTGCGCCCCCTAACCCGTGGATTTCCCTAACCCCCAGATGTTGCGCCCGGCCCCCCCTGCACCCCCCACGCTACGCCACTGCCTCCGACAACAACATTGCAACCAACCCTGTCACCTCAACCTAAGACATACATGATTCTTGTAAGCCGTTTAATTTTATTTATTTATTTATTTATTTATTAAAAGGTGGGAGGGAATGTTTGTTTAATTAACAAGCAGGTACGAATACGCCATCTTAAAATCAAACCAGGAAAAAATCCTTTCCACAAAAGCAACGACTCTAGACACCAAGGACAACACACCATAAAAAAAAACCTGCATTATTCTATGCTATCCATGCAACCCTGTCCCTTCCCCACGTGTTATTTGAGGGAGGGATATGCGTGTTTGATTTGAATCTAGGCCGCCCAACCAAGCTTCCATCCCACCCTTTCCCAAGGGCTAAAACAAGTCAGAAACAATAAATAGCCAAATGACGACCCTCCCTCCCCCCTGGGCTGGCCCTCTTTGGACCTGCACGCCTGCGACCCCCTTCTCACCACTTCCCTTCACGTGTAGGAGGAGGAAGCCCCTCGCCCGGACAGCAGGGTCGCGCCCTCGGCCGACTGACACGAGACTGGGCGCGTTCAGACGCACGCGCCCCGCCGACCGCCCCGCCCGAAGCCAAACAGCTCCGCCGCCCTCCGGCCCTCCCTCCTTTTGAATCCCCTCCCTCTTAACGGCCACCCGAATTCATATACGGGCCGTGTTTGTACCTCCGCACGCGCAAAACGCGCCCTCTCGCAGGCGCCGCTCTTTTGAAAGGCTTCTCAAGGAGCCAGACCTCAAGAAGGCGGCGGCGGCGGCGGCCTCTTCTTCTTCTTCCCTCCCTCTTTCCAACGTCTCCTCGCGCCTTTTTCAAATAATAATTGAAATAAAACGAGCACAGCCCACCCCTGAACAAACCACCGGCACCAAACACGAGAGAGGAGGGCGGCGGGAAAGGAGGGCCGCTCCCACCCCTCGGAGCGGGAATCGCCTCACGGGCGGCCGCTCCACGCGACGCCCTGGCCAGCCTGAGGGAAAAAGGAGGGGGGAAGGAGGGTGTTGTAATTAAAGGGGGGATAATGTGATGGGAATTTTATGGTCTTAGATATATGGCAACGTTCATAACCACACGTGCATAGAACAGCACAGGAAAGCCAACCTGGAACCATTTTGATTCCTAAACTGAGCAAATGTTTCTCTGCATGGTCAAAATGCAAAAGCCTCCCCATTGTCTCTTCCTTCACAGATCCTGTCTTAATCTGTGTTTGAATAAGGGTGTGAGCCTTATCATTACAAAAGAATGGCCAGGCTCCCAAGGAAATCCAATCAAGAAACCTGCCAGACAGGAAATAAACAAAGCGACAGGAGAAAACAACATGCAAATGTTCTGTTTTAGATCGCCCTTCTGTGATGAATGCATAATGTTTCTGGGGGTGGTCTTGATCTACAGGATGGGAATTTCAAAAGTCTTTATAAGCCCTTGCACAGCAATTTTGTGGGTCCTCCTCCTCTCCTGCATGTGAGGGGAGCACCCTGTTGCAACAGATCAATAAAGATCAAGCTTACTAGCTGCTTTGCTTCTCTGATCACCTCATCTGTCTCCTGAGAAATCTCTATGTGGGACAAGAAGCTACAGTTAGAACTGGATATGGAACAACTGACTGGTTCAAAATTGGGAAAGGAGTACGACAAGGCTGCATTTTGTCTCCCTGCTTATTTAACTTATATGCAGAATTCATCATGCGAAAGGCTGGGCTGGATGAATCCCTAGCCGGAATTAAGATTGCCGGAAGAAATATCAACAACCTCAGATATGCAGATGACACAACCTTGATGGCAGAAAGTGAGGAGGAATTAAAGAACCTTTTATTGAGGGTGAAAGAGGAGAGTGCAAAATATGGTCTGAAGCTCAACATCAAAAAAACGAAGATCATGGCCACTGGTCCCATCACCTCCTGGCAAATAGAAGGGGAAGAAATGGAGGCAGTGAGAGATTTTACTTTCTTGGGCTCCATGATCACTGCAGATGGTGACAGCAGCCACGAAATTAAAAGACGCCTGCTTCTTGGGAGAAGGGCAATGACAGGCCTAGACAGCATCTTGAGAAGTAGAGATATCACCTTGCCAACAAAGGTCCGTATAGTTAAAGCTATGGTTTTCCCAGTAGTGATGTATGGAAGTGAGAGCTGGACCATCAAGAAGGCTGATCGCCGAAGAATTGATGCTTTGGAATTATGGTGCTGGAGGAGACTCTTGAGAGTCCCATGGACTGCAAGAAGATCAAACCTCTCCATTCTTAAGGAGATCAGCCCTGAGTGCTCACTGGAAGGACAGATTGTGAAGCTGAGGCTCCAGTACTTTGGCCACTTCATGAGAAGAGAAGACTCCCTGGAGAAGACCCTGATGTTGGGAAAGATGGAGGGCACAAGGAGAAGGGGGCGACAGAGGACGAGATGGCTGGACAGTGTTTTCGAGGTTACCAGCATGAGTCTGACCAAGCTGCGGGGGGCAGTGGAGGACAGGAGTGCCTGGCGTTCTCTGGTCCAGGGGGTCACGAAGAGTCGGACACGACTAAACGACTAAACAACAACAACAAAACCTGCCAGACAGGAAATAAACAAAGCGACAGGAGAAAACAACATGCAAATGTTCTGTTTTAGATCGCCCTTCTGTGATGAATGCATAATGTTTCTGGGGGTGGTCTTGATCTACAGGATGGGAATTTCAAAAGTCTTTATAAGCACTTGCACAGCAATTTTGGTTGTCCTCCTCCTCTCCTGCATGTGAGGGGAGCACCCTGTTGCAACAGATCAATAAAGATCAAGCTTACTAGCTGCTTTGCTTCTCAATATTCTCTGGTTGGCCTCTGTTATTTTCTCCTACCAATAGGGAACCTATGTTGAGGCATCTAATCATAGCCTGCATTTTTATTAAGGCTTGATCAGGGCCTGTATTTTAAAATGAGCTTAAAGATTTTCAAATGTTCATGCCAGGCAGAAGACCAGCTGCCTAAGAACCTTGGCAAGATGTTTATTCTCCTGGACAAGGGGCCCCCCTGATTTATAGCAGAAAACAATTCTCAAAGTTGTAAAAAGGGAATTACAGGCTGACAGCCAAGGTTACACTGACCCTACATATTACAGAAGATAAAAAAAGAGATAAACATAATTAAGAGTTGATAAATAGTAAAATAAAACCATGTGCCTCCCATTAAACTTGAGCCATATTTTCCTAAGGTTGAAAGGTCAAGAGCAGTGAAAAAGGCAACTGGCTTGGCTGGAGAAGATAGGTTTCTTCCTATCTTATTTTGAGGCTGGAAACTGTTCCTTCCTTTTTTACTTTGAAAAGGTTTATTCTTCTAAAAAGCTATCTATGTTATGTATTAAATATATTGGCTTAAATGTAATTATGCAAAGGATTTAGAAAGAAAGAAATGTTAAATCCTTATGCTAGATTCTTATTTCATATAGTTGGAAGAGATCACAGGGGCCATCAGCCATCAGCCCAGCCCCCCTGCCAAGCAGGAAACATCATTAGAGCACACATATGGTTGTCAGGCCTTTGTTTAAAGACCTCCAAGAGAAGGAGATCTTTCAATGATGATGTGAACTCAAGATCCTTGACATCTGTTTAAGATAAAAATTTAAGATTAACCATTTGTTTTGGAGGGCAATAGGGCAAGGAGGGTAAGAGGTGAGCTGGTAATTAAGGTTCCTTGTTGAGACACATGTAAGATATATTACTACTTATTTGTCATTTATAGATAGAAGAATATATAGCTTTTTGTTTCCCATAAAAGGGCAAAAGGAAATGGGTGTATCTTTTGTGATTGGTTCTAGCAAACAGCCAATAGGAATTTCAACCAGGCTGATTGGACAGAGGCAGCCACAGGAGGAGCAAGGGGGCTGGATTAAGGAAATATAAGTGCTGGCCAGAATGGCAGGAGGCCAGGCCAGAGCTTGGTAACCATATACCACTGTGCCTCTCATTTATTTGTCTGACAAATAAATTATTATTTTAATTTCTCTATTGCTGCGTTGAATATTTCATTCCAGCTAAGCGTTAACCACAAGCAGGGTGCTACAATGTAAGGACTATATGGGCTCTTGGGTACCCCATAAGGGAAAAGGGTATATTTTTATTTACAACAAGGGGACTGATACCGGTCAGTGTGTTTGTGAACTGGCTGGGGTCTTGAGTGAGGGGCATGACGCAATAATAATAATAATAATAATAATATGGAAAAGTTCGAAGCAGGTGAAGCACAGTAACTTTTGACAACATGAGAACTGCAGCTATGCTGCGAAAGTGAGTTCTCAGTATGGTTGTAAATAAAAAATATGCCCTTTTCCCTTATGGGGTACCCAAGAGCCCATATAGAGTCCTTACATGGGTTCCCTATTGGTAGGAGAAAATAACAGAGGCCAACCAGAGAATATTGAGAAGCAAAGCAGCTAGTAAGCCTGATCTTTATTGATCTGTTGCAACAGGGTGCTCCCCTCACACGCAGGAGAGGAGGAGGACCCAGAAAATTGCTGTGTAAAGGCTTATAAAGACTTGAAATTCCCATCCTGTAGATCAAGACCACCCCCAGAAACATTGTGCATACATCACAGAAGGGGTGTAACCTAAGACCACCCCTCAGATACATCCCACCTACATCACAGAAATTTAAATGTTGTTTTTTCCCTGTCACAGTTTATCTCCTGTCTGGCAAGTTACTTGATTGGATTGCTTGGGGAGCCTGGCCATTCTTTTGTAGTGGTAAAATACTTATTTCCTGGGCCAGGTCACAGGCTCACACCTTATTCATATCTTAAATGTGTCCTTAAGAAAGGATTTGTGAGGAAAGAGACAATGGGGAGAATTTTCCAGTTTGACCTTGCAAAGAAAACATTTGGTCAGTTTAGGAATCAAAATGGTTCCAGGTTGGCCTTCCTGTGTTGATCTATGTATGTGCGGTTATGAACACTGCCATATATCTAAGACCATAAAATTCCTATCACAGTATTCCATCGCACTGTGAAGCATTCTTTCGCTCAGATAATTCTGGACAATGTAGTTTGTGAAGGGTTGCTGGGAATTGTAACTCTGTGAGGTGTAAACTACACTGCCCAGAATTCTTCAAGGGATGTTTTGCATGGGCTTCAAAGGCAGGAGGAGGCATTTAATGCAGACCAAGAGGCAGAGCTACAGAGAGACACCAGCTCTATTCTCTGGTAATAGAGAATTACCCCCATGGGTAGGCAACCTAAGGCCCGGGGGCAGGATCTGGCCCAATCGCCTTCTAAATCTGGCCTGTGCACGGTCCAGGAATCAGTGTTTTTACATTCCTTTTACAGTGGCACCTTGGGTTACATACGCTTCAGGTTACATATGCTTCAGGTTACAGACTCCACTAACCCAGAAATAGTGCTTCAGGTTAAGAACTTTGCTTCAGGATGAGAACAGAAATCGTGCAGCGGCGGCGCAGCAGCAGCAGGAGGCCCCATTAGCTAAAGTGGTGCTTCAGGTTAAGAACAGTTTCAGGTTACGAACAGACCCCTGGAACGAATTAAGCACGTAACCAGAGGTACCACTGTATTTAAAATGCATCTCTGGGTTATTTGTGGGGCCTGCCTGGTGTTTTTACATGAGTAGAATGTGTTCTTTTCTTTAAAATGCATCTGGGTTATTTGTGGGGCATAGAAATTCGTTCATTTATTTATTTTTTTCAAAATATAGTCTGCCCCCCCCCAAAGTCTGAGGGACGGTGGACCGGCCCCCTGCTGAAAAAGTTTGCTGACCCTGCTTGCCCCCAAGTGTACCAATTCATCTTTCTGACATAGCAACAGACCCGTTAATGTGCATAGCTGTCAACCTTCCCTTTTTTTGTGGGAAATTTCCTTATTCCAGCGCCGTTTCCCGCTGCTATCCCGGATTGTTAGATATCCCATAGACTGTCCCTGGGACAGGTGAGGCTGCTGATCCCTTATTTTTGAGGCTGCTGATCCCTTATTTTCAAATCTGAAAGTTGACAACTATGGTTAATGTGTGTGCTGTTACGCTTTGTGTGCTGCGGTGTGGAAGCTAGTGTGGCAGGCATGGCATTGTGCAGCTCACAGGTGAGACCTTTGTATTTTGTCAAAACATTTTGACTAGGTGCAATGTTTTAGCCATGCCTTTGCCTCAGCATTGCGCTCTGCACAGTGCTCAGTGCCAACTGCTTCGCTGTTTAAATTGCTTACTCACCACCACCTGTAAGAGTAGAACTCTTTACTTTTTCTAAAGTGCTTACACAAGGGGGTTTTAAAAAGCCAAGTCACTTGTGCTTACTTAGCAGAGTGGCACACATTTCTAATTACAAAGGAATTCAAGGAGGGGGCAAAAATAACACAAGGTTACCTCCTGCAGTCCCATTCATTTTCTTCTGAGGCACCATGATGATTATTACTAAGCCAGTGCTAATTGCAAAAGCTTGAAGAGTAAACAAATACAGCAGGAAGAAGTAAAATGGGAGGTGGGGAGGCTCAGGCGGTGATCCTTTTAATAATGATTGGGGTCTTTGCCGGGTGCCTAGTCTCATCAGTGAAATATTTTTATTTATTTAAATTATTTATAACTCTTTTTTCACACAATCCGAGAGCAAGAAGCATTAAAATACAAAATAGCACTATTACATGTAAATACAACATAATTACATCACCCAAGTCAAAGGCCATATATCATGGTTTTATGTTGTTGTAAACTGCTGTGATTTTTTAATGGTATTTTTATTATTATTTCATAAAATCTGTATGACGTTTGGTTGTAGGAAGCCTCAAGGAGGTTTTCAAAAATATAAAACAAGAAAATCAAGAAAACATTTCGATCCTATTTCAAAACATACAAAAATTAAAATACTAACACAGATTAAAATTATGGTACCTCAATTTTCTAAGCATCTGGGTAAGCATCTCTAGGCAAGAATGTTTTTAGCAGGCATCAAAAAGACTGCAGTGAAGGCATGCTTGATCTCAATAGGCAAGAAGTTCCACAGTGCCAGTGCTGCCACTAAATGATCGAATGCGGAATGGGTATTATGTGGCACCTGTATGTGGCACCTGTATAGTGCCGCTTCTGCCAATCAAAACAGTCAAGTGCACACGTGTGGGGTAAGGCGATCCCGTAGGTAAACTGGTCCCAAGTTGTTAAGTGCTTTTCATTCTACTGAACCTGGCCTGGTTCATTAGAATATCATATCGGCAACCCATGCAGGTCTCTGAGCCCAGGTGTATGTGCTTACGAGGCCTCACTCCTGTCAGCAATCGTGCTGCAGCATTCTGCATTAACGGCAGTTTCCAGATCCAGCACGAGCGAAGCCCCACATAGAGCACATTGCTGTAATCCAGTCTTGAAGCAATCAGCAAATGAACTATTGTGGCACGGCATTCCCAGTCCAGGAATAGCCATAGCTGCTGAACCAGCCACAGTTGGTAAAAGGCACCTCTAGCCACTTCTAGCTACCCGAGCCTCCAGTGACAGAGCAGGGATGCAGAAGCTCCCCTAATCTGCAAACCTCCTTTTTATAATATTTTTTAATTTGGCATCGGAAGACCATCAATGCTGGTGCCACTTGTATCTGAGAGGAGAGGGCATTCTAGAATTGAGATATCACAACTGAGAAATGTTGGACACTATTTCCTCTCCACGTGGTTTACTGTCAGTTCCTCTAGGAACTCTTGAAACCAGAGGTCTAGCTATATTCCTGACACAAGATCTGGGACCCATAATTTGTATCAGCAACAACGACTACACTGCTCTTGTGATTGTTCTTCAGCAACCCTTTGCAACCTGATTTTCTCTGGCTGTTTTAGACTATAACTTCCATCAGCCTCTGTTAGCAGGTGCTGGCTAACCAGAGTGGTAGTCCAAAAAAATACCTGGAGGACACCTGGGTTAGTGGTCCCCTATTCATACTGTTCTAACACTGCTTCTTGTCCCTTAAAATCTGAAAAATTGATATATTTTTCCTAATGGTAATGTGCTTGCACCTCCAGTTCACCCCACCTACTCTGTGGGTTCTGCCTTTCCAACACCACGTTGATTGTACTGAAGGAGAATTACACACATATATAAAATAAATGATTTCATAATGGATCAGATTCAAGGCTGTGGAAGCATATTTGGCAGTTTAGGTCTTGTTTTGAGAGACCCACCTCTTTTGTTTAATCTACACTGTTGTGTTTTGACTGTTTTACTAATTTTTTTTAATGTAATGATTCTATTGTCATAACTCATCCTGGGACCTTATGGTGAAGAGCAGGTAAAAAAAGTCTTCTACATAAATAAATACTGTATACCACAATGCATTGATATTAATGTGCAGCAGGATCCTCTCGTTTTGGTCACAGCATATG
Organism: Podarcis cretensis; assembly: GCF_951804945.1. Classification (NCBI taxonomy): domain Eukaryota; kingdom Metazoa; phylum Chordata; class Lepidosauria; order Squamata; family Lacertidae; genus Podarcis; species Podarcis cretensis. Next base: position 95,747,386 of record NC_137175.1, read on the forward strand.
AGGCTCATTTAACAAAAACTTTTATTGATAAATGCAATACTTACAAATATAAACCAGAACACTAAACACACTTATTATACATAGATACATACAATGGTACCTCGAGTTACATATGTTTCAGGTTACAGACTCCACTAACCCAGAAATAGTGCTTCAGGTTAAGAACTTTGCTTCAGGATGAGAACAGAAATCGTGCGACGGCAGCGGGAGGCCCCATTAGCTAAAGTGGTGCTTCAGGTTAAGAACAGTTTCAGGTTAAGAACGGACCTCCGGAACGAATTACGTACTTAACCCAAGGTACCACTGTACACCTCTCAACTTAGATTACAAAAAAAGAAAACAAACATACAAACTAAACACGCAGACATAAATTTTGACTTCCCTCCACCTATATGTGACTTCCTTTGTTTCTTTTCTTCTTTTTGCTGTGTTCTCAATATTATTTTTGGTTATCTCATCTTATACCCATTTCTTCTTTTTACTCTATAAGTTTCATTCGTTGCATATTGATATGTTAATTCCAGAACAATGTTTTTTGATGTATTCCTTCATGCTAGTCCATCAGTTTTTGGTCTGATTGGCCTCTTACCACTGCTGTAAGTCTTGCTGATTCTATGATGCTCAAAATTTTGACTGATTTCATTGTCCAATAGCTCCAGTGGTGCAAATAAACACCCTCCTCCTGGGTAATGGCTTTCCCCTCTCTCTGGCCCTCCCTTTTGGACAGGATAAATGGTCAGGCAGCACAGACTCCCACATCCTCAGTGAAGAGTTTCTTTTCCTTAGCACAGGCTCCCTAAATGAGGGCAGAAAAGAAGCCGCAGAGCTCTTCTAGGGAGCACCGCGGGAGAAGCAGAGAGCAGGCCACTCAAGATGGCAGGAAGAAGGACAAAGTGGAACACATCCGTAAGACTAGCAAAGAGAGACAGCAGGAGCTAGGGAGAAGGAAGAGGGAAAAGGAGACCCAGAGCAGCCTTCAGGCAGACAACCAAGTCCACACTTCCACAGTAGTGGATGTGGATGATGTCGTGTCCTTTGAGGAGGAAATGGAGGTGATGGCCCTGCTTGAAAGCGAGAAGCAGGAGGAAGGTAAGGGGGCAAGTAGTTAAGGGGCATGCAAGAGCACGGGGAGCTCAGAAGGGCTCCAGGATGACCCCACTGAGCTTTTCTTACTATGCCAGAGTTTGAATCTACTGTGTACTGCTGTAAAGGTAAAGGTACCCCTGACCATTAGGTCCAGTCACGGATGACTCTGGGGTTTCAGCGCTCATCTCACTTTACTGGCCAAGGGAACCGGCGTTTGTCCACAGACAGCTTCCAGGTCATGTGGCCAGCAGGACTAAGCTGCTTCTGGCGAACCAGAGCAGCGCACGGAAACACCGTTTACCTTCCCTCTGGAGCGGTACCTATTTATCTACTTGCACTTGATGTGCTTTCGAACTGCTAGGTTGGCAGGAGCAGGGACCGAACAATGGGAGCTCACCCAGTTGCGGGGATTCAAATTGCCGACCTTCTGATCGGCAAGCCTAGGCTCCGTGGTTTAGACCACAGCGCCAAATAATAGTCTGTAGAAGACTGTGGCTGCATCAGGTGGCCACTTACATTTCGCCAAAAAAAGGTAGGAAATGCATCACCAAAAAGGGGGCACAAATAATCACAGAGTGTGAATATAACATTGACATATAGATGTGCATTTAGGAATAACTGCCATAATTTAAATTTTGTACATCTCTCCATAGTGGGGAAGGCTAGATCAGGTAACAGTTGTTGGTGGGGAACTTCAAGGCTTGCTCACCTTTCTAATGGTGCTTTAACTTCAAAAGCAGGCCTGGAGCTGGGACCCTTGCACCTTCAAATAGAGGGCTATCGTCTCACAAGCCTTCCAACAGAGTGTTGTCTTCTGTAAAGTAGGATACGTGACCATAGTACAGTGGTGCCTCGCAAGAAGAAATTAATCCGTTCCGCGAGTCTCTTCGTCTAGCCGTTTTTTCGTCTTGCGAAGCAAGCCCATTGATGGCTTAGTGGATTAGCGCTATTAGCGGCTTATTGGATCAGCTGATAAGTGGCTTAGCGGCTTAGAAAAAGGGGGGGAAAGGGGGGAAAACCGCAGGAACTCGCAAGACATTTTCGTCTTGCGAAGCAAGCCCATAGGGAAATTCGTTTTGCGAAGCGCCTCCAAAACGGAAAACCCTTTCGTCTAGCGGATTTTCCGTCTTGCGAGGCGTTCGTCTTGCGGGCCACCACTGTACCAACAACAATGGCCTTCATCATCTGACAGTGTTTCCCCAGTAAGATTAAAGGTAACACAATGTCATCACATTCCATTTATGCAAGGGTCCCACATGTAGTAGCTAATTAAGTACACTTCATATTGTTCACAGCGTCTCCTGTGAGTGCAAATTAGAGCCATTTTTTAATGGTAAGTTAGAAGTCAAATCTCCCAATGGAGTTGCCCAGGTGTGAAAATAGGAAGGAGGGGGCTCATGTATGGATTCAATCGTGACATTTGAACTTGAATGCAGGACTGTTGGATCCATCTTCTGGGGCTTGCTCCAGGTTTAAGTTGGCCCCATGGAAAGCACCCTCTGGCAAGATCCCTTTCCATTGCTTCTGAGTCTAACTGCCTTTTAAAGTTCCTACTGATGTAGTGAGGCATTGTGGGAAAATTATATGGCGGCGAGACATAACTGCCCAGGCCTGATCAGAACACTGGATAACATTTACTGCAGGGCTTAGATCAGGCATTTGTGGTAGCAGTTGCCCATGGATGCCAGGTGCTGACAACAGCCCTCCCTGCCATCTGGCTGCCTGTGATTAATTAAGCTTAGCAAAACACATAAGGAAAGGCTATTCTAGCAAGCAAGATTGGCAGAAAGCCCACCCAAGTCCCAGACTACACGATCAGGCCTCACGGCACCAGGCTTCAGAAAGGAATAAGAAGCTGCTAGCTACCTAGCTCAGTAGTCCACAATGGCTGGCAGCATCTCTCTGAGGTTTCGACGTTGGGATCTCTCCCAGCTTCACAATCTCGAACCATCTGCATTCAAAGCAGATGCTCTACCACCTAATTCTGGCCTTCCTCAGATAATGCTGCTGTGCTAATGGCTTCCATAGACATCTGGTTGTCCACCATGATAAACAGAATGCTATTATTACCCCAGCATGCTCCAATTCTGTCTCTTGGGAAGCGCAAGCAGAAACTCCAATCCTGATTTTTAAAAGAACACTAGCAGATCCCCCCAAATCCAGGGATAATTCATACGGTCCCTCTCAAATGTTAATGTTAAGTCTCGCTGGGATGCTCAGAATTTCTGTCAGGTAGGGTTGCCTGGTCTCAGGAGAGGTCTAGCCAGAATCTAAGGGATTCTATATTGTTTTCTCATTGGGTTTGGATGTTTTGGCACTGACTCTGCCACACTGTACCCATTGGCTCTACCTGGTGGCACCACTAGGCTCTTCCCTAGACCAGGTAGGTGCCATCCTCCACATAATCTTTTAGCCTGCCAATCGTCGCCACTTCCTTCATCTCCAAGTCTGGCTTCAAGAGACCAGACAATCCTAGGTCATCTGGACTTCCTTGGTTGAATTACCTTCCTAAAAGAACTACAAAGGACTGGGTCCTGACAGTCACAATCTTGTATTAATATTATATTTATATCCTGGTATTCATCTAGGTGCTGAAGTGTATTGGGCCGGCCCTAGTAACAGGTGTGACCCCCCCAAAGACTGAGATGGAGCTAGCATGCAGCACTTTCCAAATTAGCCTGCAGGTTCTGGAGCTCTGCTATCATAAAGCTTTTGAGATGTCTATACGGTTCAAGTTGCCTAAGCAACATCTGGTGTTTGGGTTATATATCAGGTTCCCACCAGAGTAAGTCACAGCCGGTGGTTTGGGTAACACATCAACTTCCCACAAGAGCAAAAGACTGACAAAAATTTGGCAACCAAGTGAACAAAGATAATTTCCAAGGCTAGCCAGACTCCTTATTCAAGGTGTCAGCATGAGATTGGCTAAAGCTTACAGGTAAAAGGTAAAGGTACCCCTGCCCGTACGGGCCAGTCTTGACAGACTCTGGGGTTGTGCGCCCATCTCACTTAAGAGGCCAGGGGCCAGCGCTGTCCGGAGACACTTCCGGGTCACGTGGCCAGCGTGACATCGCTGCTCTGGCGAGCCAGAGCCGCACACGAAAACGCCGTTTACCTTCCCGCTGGTAAGCGGTCCCTATTTATCTACTTGCACCCGGAGGTGCTTTCGAACTGCTAGGTTGGCAGGCGCTGGGACCGAGCAGCGGGAGCGCACCCCGCCGCAGGGATTCGAACCGCCGACCTTTCGATCGGCAAGCCCTAGGCGCTGAGGCTTTAACCCACAGCGCCACCTGCGTCCCAAAGCTTACAGAGAAGGTAACAATTCTCACACAGATTGATGTTTTGGCATAAGTAGGCATGACAAGCTACCATTTTATAGACTAAATATAATTAAAGGCCTAGGCCAACAGGATTTTTCTGGGCTTTATCTGGGCATTTGAGGGACAATTGCTGGCCACTATCTTAATTCTTTTGACATGACAGCTTCCATTGCTTGGTAGTGGCTCACTTTGTATGCTTTGGAATCAGCAACACACCCACCCATTTAAAATTTGCAGCACCCATCGCTAAGTGGTGTGATGAGTAGGCATAATTTAGCACACATGTTTAAGAATCCAGTACAGGATTGGCTAGTAGAATAAATAATTACTGCATAGAGGTGGCAAAGAAGAGCCTCCAACTTTACACAAGGGTTACTAAATAATTCTTAGTGTGAGAATAGAGCTGTTACCAGACATAAGGTGTTTCCCGTGGAAGCTGGGCATTTTATCTCAATTCTTTCTCCACTTTTCTACCCTATTTCCAAAATGGCCCAAGCCAGTCAGGCTACATTCAACCTCAATATTTATTGAGCATCTGATTTGTCCAATGACACAAGCAGGTTTCCATCTATGGGAAAGACCCTGTTTCATCACCTACTCTTTATCTGTTCCCCTGCAGGTACAAAGTCTCCAGGCCTGGGCATTTGTGAGTGGCTTCTTGTCATCCTTTCTCTGCTCCTCCTCATAGTCACGTTCCCCATTTCCATCTGGTTCTGCATGAAGGTAAGTCATTGGGGCTGTTGCACGTGCAGGAACTACAATTTAGCAATGTCCAGAGTTCTCATACAGGCCCAGACAGAAGACCAAGCATCTCTCACTCACACACACTGCCGTGTGTACGACTCAATGCGAATGAGGTTTTACAAAGGTGCTGTGTAAGTAAACAAGTAGTTCCAAATTGATGTGAGTGAAGCATATATATATAGACCTCAGATAACACTAAACACTAATTCTTCCAGAAATTACAATCTGAATATCAAAGTCTTCACAAAGCCAAGAGTTCTGCCTGCTCACAGCAGTCTCCCTCATCTATTTTATCATGTTCTAAATTGCCTATATTGTGAATAAAAGTACTACCGACCAGTTGTCTTCTTTCACCTTAAGGTGCATTTCAAGTGGAGTAATTACTGCTACTCGGAGGCAAAGATAACGATAATTAATTTTGCTTCCATTTCATTTATATGCCCAAGATATACTATAATTGTTCTCATTTGTAATCGTTTCTCCTTTCAGATGTAGTAGCTATTCTACACCACCTTACATAAACAGGGTACTTTGGAATAATCTAGTTAGGCTGAAAGAGCTTACCTTAGAAATAATGCCACTTATGTTTATTCAGCTTTCTTCTGCGTTTTCCTGAAGATGAAAGGATGGGGCCTCTGTACCTTTAATAACTGTGCAGAATGGGGGATTTTTGCAAGGTGGAGTTTGTCGTTCAGGAGCGCAATTAATTGTACTTGCCATGATTCCCCTTTCTGTACAACTCTAAAAAGATACAAAAGCCCTGTTTTCTTTTGCAGTTGGTCATGCAACTTACAAACATTCCTTGTGGTGGCTTGAATTGCAGAGAAGAAGATGGCATGTAGGTGTAGACTATAGCAAACACTGTGCAAACACTCCCACAATCAGACATGAGGCATAACAATGTTTGGTTCCTTCCATTGCCGGCCCCTTCACACAGCCAACTCCTCACACGGGCCAGAGCCTCTGCACATGGTGTTTTTAAGAAATTAAGCCAGAAAAAGCAAGTGAATCTCTCTTAATCCTCAGTCACAAACACTGGTGGCCAGTTGGAGGCCCCTTTAGCCTCCATGCTACACGGATCCATATCCTACATTGAAAACATGCCCCCCCCCAAATCCTGGGGAAAGTAGTTTGTTATGGATGCTGGGAACTGCATTGCACTTCCCAGGATTCTTGGGGGAAAGTCATGCACTTGAAATGTGCTTGAAATGCATGGTGGCTGTGAAACACTCAACAAAGACTCGTCATCACTTTACATTTGCTGCATTTCCGTTCTCGTGGGCTTTTAGAGCAGAGGTTTCCACACGGTACGTAGTTCCGCTTTATCTTACAGATTCCCACTATCCATTTTTCCATGACAGATTGTATGGGAGTATGAAAGAGCCATTTTGTTTCGATTTGGACGCCTTCTTCGCGGAAGGCCCAGAGGGCCCGGTAAGTATAGAACTATCAACCTTTCGGGAAGCCTCAGGTTATGTACCAGCTGAGGGAGTTCTGGGGAGCCAAGAAAAGGTAAAGGGACCCCTGACAGTTAAGTCCAGTCGCGAACGATTCTGGGGTTGCGGCGCTCATCTCGATCTACAGGTCGAGGGAGCCGGCGTTTGTCCACTTCTGCAGACAGTTTTTCCGGGTCATGTGGCCAGCATGACTAAGCAGCTTCTGGCGAAGCTAGAACAGTGCACGGAAATGCCGTTTACCTTCCCGCCGGAGCGGTACCTATTTATCTACTTGCATTAGTGTGCTTTTGAACTGCTAGGTTGGCAGGAGCTGGGACTGAGCAACGGGAGCTCACCCCGTCGCAGGGCCTTGAACCGCTAACCTTCCAACTGGCAAGTCCAAGCGGCACACTGGTTTAAACCACAGTGCCACCCGTCTCTCTATGGGGAGCCAAATACCTTCCTCCAAACCGCTCTGCTTGGCTCTTGGGAGTCTTTCAAGGCAATTCCTCTTCCTAATCTGCACTTTCTGACCCCAGGCTGTGCCCTTCAGTAGCTGTGCACCCCTCACCTCTGCAACTGCTGTTGCTTGCCTGCTTAGAGAGACGTGCGTGGGTGAGCACAGACCTCTCTGATATTTGAACAGCAGGCTCCATTTCAGTGAGGCAAAGGTCAGAATCCCACCTGCTGCTCTTCCCACTTTTGCCCATTAGGAAATGCAGCCCTCAGGCTGGAAATGGTTCCCTGCCCCCATTGCATGCCATTGCACATAGTGGCCTGCTTGCGGATCACACTATTGGTGCTCAAGAAGCTGAACTTGACATTTAGATGGACCCTCCCCATGGCTGAGTTGAGAAACAATTGCCTGTGTAGTTCTTTACAGATATACCATGAGCATTCGACACAGGTGGCGCTGTGGGATAAACCACAGAGCCTAGGACTTGCCGATCAGAAGGTTGGCGGTTTGAATCCCCGTGACGGGGTGAGCTCCTGTTGCTCGGTCCCTGCTCTTGCCAACCTAGCAGTTCGAAAGCACGTCAAAGTGCAAGTAGATAAATAGGTACCGCTCTGGCAGGAAGGTAAACAGCGTTTCCGTGTGCTGCTCTGGTTCGCCAGAAGCGGCTTAGTCATGCTGGACACATGACCCGGAAGCTGTACGCCGGCTCCCTCAGCCAATAAAGCGAGATGAGCGCCTCAACCCCAGAGTCGGCCACGACTGGACCTAATGGTCAGGGGTCCCTTTACCTTTACTTTACCATGAGCATTGTGTGAAGGAAAGGTACTGTCCCCTCTCCTCCTCCGAAGTCACATGCTGGTCTTTGTTAAATTCTCTACCTGGTAAGTTGAAGCTCACATCAGTTAGTAAAGCTTTATGATTATGGCCACTTCAAATGTTCATCGTACCTTTGGTCCGCATTTGTGGAGGGATGAGAGAAGAGGTGCCCCATGTATATATGTAGACTCAGGCAGGGGAAATGCAACAAGCTGGTGATGCCAGGCTGCTGTAGGAAGGCACAGGTGAGGAACGCACAGTTTAGGGAGAGTGCTTGGATGAAGAGACCAGGCAGGACAGACGATGCCCAGGCACTGTGAGCCCATTATGAGGCCCATGAAACCACTAGTTTCTTCAGGGCGAATAACACTCATTATAAGAAATAGGACAATCATGACTCAGGATTGTTAGACAGATGAATGAGAAAGAGAATTTTGCTGAGTGAGCCAGCACCGTTGGGTCAATTAAACTCAAAGACACAATTGAGATCAAGGTTATCAGCAAGGAGATCAAAGTTATCAGCATTTACCCCATGGGCTGGAAAAATAAACAGCTTTAGGTTCCTTTAAACAAGTCTGAAACTGGAGGCCAGAGAATTTGTCAGAACATCTCCTCATCGTTCCTGTTCAGATTTGTAGCACTTCAGAAACCTGTCTGAACAGAAACAGCAGCAGAACTAAAATTACTGTGTATACATGCACAATCAATCTCTCTCTCTCTCTCTCTCACACACACACACTGATGTAAAAAATGGGGATTGGCTTTTGCTGCCCAAGTCCGCTAAGTCCATGATCGGTCAGAGAAGAATGGATGGAGGCAGGATCCACTGGAAAGCAAGACAGATATTTATTTTTCTGTTGCAACAAAGTTCCCTCCCTCCCTTCCTACCAAGGAGGAAGAGACCCTGAACAAAAATGTGCAGGAACCTATAAGTACTTTTGACATTGCCCAACCCCCTTAGACAAAGACCACCCCAAAATTATCATACATACATCATGGGAGGTGGTCTACAGCAGAAATTCTGTCTGCAAGGATACCTGATAATGGTCACTGATTGCATTACCTGGGCACTCTGGCCATTCTTTTGTGATGGTTAATACTTTAGTTCTTGAATCCAGGTCACTGGCTAACCCTATTCAGACACAAATACGCCCTTAAGACAGGATGCATAAGCAAAAAGACAATGGGAAGGCTTTCCCCATTTGCCTCCCTTACTGCAGAGGAATATTTGAGGTCATTGGGAGAGTCAAAATGGCTTCAGGATTGCTCTCTCCATGCTATTTCAGCTACATGATTTATATATATATTTAGATACGTGTGCATTTATGAATATTTATTCTCTATTTGAGACCTTAGAATTCTTACAACACACACCTCTGTTCTACATCTTCGGATTCCAAAAAAGCACTGCTGCCTAACTAAAAAAGGCTGGATTCTCTGCCTATTCAGTCCAGGCCTATTACCTTTTGCATTGAGAAATGTGAGTTTTCTTCTTTATTTACACCATCCAGCTTGCAAGTGCTGCTGTTCTCTTTCTCCAAACAGGATTATTCCTTTTCCTGCCGTGTTTGGACACCTTCCACAAAATAGACCTTCGCCTCAAAACCTTAGAGATCCCTTTCTATGAGGTAAGAGAGGCAGAGTCTGCCCCTTCTGCTCTTTGAGCTTGTTTGCAGGAGGCAAAGTCAGTAGAAGTTTACTTAGGTTCACCATTCCAATTAATTAGGAAGCCCCAGGTTCAAATCTCACCTTGGCTATGAACTAACTACATTGCTTTTCGGCATGCCATTTTGACTCAGCCTCACTCCCAGCCCCACAATAATTATACTGATCTACCTAAAGGGACAGTTGTAGGATTACTCAACGTAAAGAAAGGCTGTAAATCAGTGACAGAACATCTGCTTTGCATGCGGAACATCCCAGGTTCATTCCCTGACATCTCCAGCGAAGGTTAGGAATCTACACAGTCTGATGTTTATTTGGTAATACAGTGGTACCTCGGTTTATGAACTTAATCCGTTCCAGGAGTCCATTCTTAAACCAAAACCGTTCTTTAACCAAGGCGCGCTTTCCATAATGAGGCCTCCCGTCGACGGTGCCCTTCCACCATTCGGATTCCATTCTTAGACCGAGGTAAAGTTCTCAAACCAAGACACTATTTCCGGTTTTGCGGCGTTTGTAAGCCAAATCGTTCTTAAACAGGACTGTTCTTAAATCCAGGTACCACTGTACCATATTGGCCCGAATATAAGTCACACCCGAATATAAGCCGCACCTTTAAATTCAGGGGGGGGGGGGAGAGAATACCCTAATATAAGCCACTCCCTTAAAATTCCGTAGGCACTCACACCTGTTCTGTTTTACTGTATGCCTGTTTAAGCAGCAGTATTGTAAAAGCCCATTTTTGTAAGGTTGCAAATTTAAGCCGCACTTTCAACTTTTCATGGTTGGAATTTGGGGGGGGGGAGTGAGGCTTATATTTAGGCCAATACAGTACGTAGAAACAGCTCAATCCAGCCCAGGGCTGGAATCAGATTTCCTGTTATTTTTCCATTGACAAAACTGTGCTTTATTGTTATAGATTTGGGGGGACCCTCCGAAAAACAACAACCCTAGGAATGAATAAATGCTAGGATTTTGATTAATTGGGATATGGATTAAAGTACAAGCTGCAGAGCTGTGCCAGACAGGGAATCCCTGGGCTGGCTTCTACAAAGCAGCCTGGCTTGGCTTAGTGAAGAACAAAAGGTGTTGTTGGGCCACTGGAGAATGAGATGTTACCAAAGTGATGGGGTGTTTGAGGCGACAGGAAAAGGGATTTTTGAGCAAGGGTTGCTGGGAAGGAAAAGCAGGAAGAAGAGCTGAGATCCATCTTTCGAGGAGGCTGGCTGCAGGGCTGGCTGCAGAGATGCCTTGGGCTATAGGGCCACACTGCTGTGGGGTACAAACCCCTCTTGAAATGACTGTGCAGTAAGACCTGGACTCCCTCCAGGCAGACTGAAGGTGTGAATAGGTGAATAAACCATATTTCTTAAAGCCACAACAGTCTCTGCTGCGTCTTCAATTCTCCAAAGGAACACAGACCCTGGGTGAGTGCCTGGGACCCCATGGGCTCTTGCCACCACTTGGCAGACAGGGGGGCAGGCACCCAGCTTTCATAACATTCTATTGCAGGGGTCAGCAAGGTTTACCTCACCTGGGCTGGTTCACTCCAGCAGAGATCCCTCTGTGGGCTAGATTGTGCGCGCAAGTACGCACGCCTGCGATTTCTGGCTTCTGCACAGACGCGATTTGCGGCGCATGCGCAGATGTGATTCCTGATGCCATCCCCGCGCCACACTGCACCCATTTAGTGCAGCACACCGGGACCCGTTGGTTAAACGACCCCCGTGGGCTGCTTGTGGCCCATGGGCCTTAGGTTGCCGACCCCTGTTCTATTGGATGGTCACACAATGCCTTCTGCTTGCCCTAGACCATAACCAAGGACATGGCAAGTCTAGAAATAGATACCATCTGTTACTATCGAATGGAGAATGCCACACTCGTCACGACCACCCTCGCCAACCACTCAAAGGCAATCCAGCTGCTAGTGCCGACCATTGCAAAGCGCTTTCTGGCACAGCGGTCGCTCACAGACATCCTGATGGAGAGGAAGAGCATCAGCCAGGAGATAAAGGTGGGTTGGCTATAGCGCTGTACAGAGGACATAGTGGGGAAGTCCATCACTCAGGGTGGGAGGCTTGCCCAGTGGCTGCTACAAGCCGAACTGGGGAAATGGTGTGGTAACCAATGAAAGGACATGAGGGAAATGCTTCTGCGTTGCTATTGGGCACCTTCTCCTTCCTGAAAGTGGCTTTACAGTACGTAAACTCAGAACTGCCTTGCAAGATCCACCCAGGGCAGCATTTCCTTTCAAACAAAAACAACAGGCAACCAGGCACTATACTGCCTCCAAACATAGGGTTGCCAACTGACCAGGTGAACCAGCTTACCGTGGTCTCCTGCACCTTTAAGAACGGCTTGGCTTGCAGCAACTAGAAAGTGATGTTTTGAATAGCTTGGTGATAAATGTCCTGTTTTATGAACTGCACATTGTCTTAGTCTATTCTGGTTGATAGGGAGAGACAATTGTATAAATATAAGATTAGCTGCATGCCCTTTTAGTGAAGTGAGTGGCTAGAGAGGCCTTTTTCTCCCTATCATAGTAGACCTTTAAGTGGCCCAGTAAATGATTGGCAGTTAGGTTTGGGGCAGACAAAAGGTAATAGACTTTGCTCCAGTTTAGGTAACTTTAGAAAGGAATCTGACAAATTAAGGATTGACCTATAATCAGCTAGTAGCCAAGGTGGGAGAAAAGGGAACCTGTTTGAAAAAGCTGTAACCCTTTACTGAACAGCTCTGTGCTCACCTAACTCAGGGTAGCTTTACTCCTTGGTTTGCATTAAGGAGACAGCCATCACTACTAGAGCACTGGAAATGTTAGGACACTGCTGTTTTTGCATTTTTAAGTTGCTCATCCATCATATAAAGCTGCTGCCAAATAAGACGACATTTTTTTTGCAGGTGGCTGTGGACGCCATCACCTGCCAGTGGGGGATCAAGGTGGAAAGGACAGAAATGTAGGTATGAAATGTGAGATCTGCAGAAATAATCAGGTGACAAAATATCAGGAGAGGAGTCTCCGAGACCTTTCACTATTGTTAATGCCGCTCCTACGAGTGTAATCAGTTTTTGTTATTTCTTCCCTTGAACAAACCCTGGGCATAGGGGTCACCCTGGTACATGCCACCATTTTGTGGGCCTCCTGCTTTATTCCTTCTGCTGCTGTCTCTCGCAGAGGCACAGCTAGCTCCTCGCCCATCTGTTTTGACATGACTGTGGGTGAAAGGGGTTGATTTCAATGAACAGTCACGTAAGAGGAGCTGCTTAAAAACTGGCAGCTCAGAGCACCAAAAGTTACCCCGTTCCTCCAGTTTTATGGATCTACATATGGCCAGAAAGGCTACAGCTGACCAGCTCTCCATTTGTTTAGAGTCACCTTGGACTAAATTTTTGAGTGGCTCCCATTTTGCTATGATATCCTCAAGGCAAGGGTGTGTGAGAGGCGTTCTCCTTGCCCGGTGGCAATTGGCTCCACAGCCCCACCAAGAGCGGGGGAGGGAGGGCTCTGGCCAATTACTCCCATCCCTTCTGGCAGCAAGGCAGCCTTGGATGTCTTCTCACTGATCACAGTGAGGGCAGAATAAGGATTGCCTCCTGTCCTGATCCCAGCACTGAATCAGTTTGGCGCCATCCAGAAAAGGCAGCTGTGAACCAGATGTATCGCTCAGCCTTCCTGGTCTGTCAGTTTTCTGCTGCTTCTGCAATCCTGCAGGGGAAGTGGAACAGGATGAAAAAAGCTGAGGTTTTTTTATTGGGTTGGTGGGAGCCAGAGCTCAGCAAAAGTGGGAGGGCAACAGGTTCCTGATTCCAGAGCTATGAGAAGTGTCTGTGCATATATGCAGCCATGGAGGACATCCTAGGACCATTTAAAACTTCTTCAGGGCATTCCCACAGCAATGGCAAATGTCCCCCTTCCGAACAGAACAAATGAGAACGAATCTGACACAGGGATACATCCCACTGCCAATGGAAATGTCACTAGAGTTGCTAACAAGTGAGTAGGCCCACTCAGGAGTGGCAATGAGAGGGATATTCAGCCAATGACTAGCTTTTCAGCTGGCACCCAAGACAAAGGTCCCATTTAACCTGATAACTAGCTGGCCAGTTGGCCAGCCAACCATGTAGCTAGGCATGGTTACAGCTAGCACTCTCTTCCCCCTGATGTAGTGCAAAGTTTCCTTCCTGAGCTAAATGGTTGTCTTAACCACAGTGGCTCCGTTTCCCCTCCACCCTCTGCATACCAGCTGCTGGCAATCACAGGTGGGCAGAGTGCTGCCATGCTCAGGTCCTGCTTGCAGTCTTCCCACAGGCATCTGGTTGGCTCTGTGAGAACAGGGTGCTGTACTAGATAGGCCATTGGTCTGATCCAGCAGCCAGGCTCTTCTTGTGCTCTTAAACAGAAAATCATTTACAGTGGTACCTCTGGTTACGAACGGGATCCGTTCCAGAGGCCCGTTCGCAACATGAAAAGCCTGCAACCTGACGCACCGTATCCGCGCAGGTGCGTAGCACGATTTGGTGTTTGTGTGCATGCGCGAAGCACAATTTAGCGCTTCTGCGCATGCACGAGTGGCAAAACCCGGAAATAACCCTTTCCGGTACTTCCGGGTCACCTCAGGATGCATCCTGAAAAAAAAATGTATCATGAAGCAAACATAACATGAGGTCTGCAGTTTAGGTGTGCAGTCCCAGATTTCATTAATTTCATTAATTTCAGTAAAGATGTGCGGTTGCCAACAGAGCTTCAGGAGTCACTGGCTGCACAAGCCGAAGCCCAGAGACAGGCCACAGTGAGGGTAAGGCAATACACTGACACGGTATGTTTTTTATTACTGGAAGCTACGGGCAGGAGGGAGCTATGGGAGAGAGATGCTGTCCTCCCAAGCTTGCTTCTCTCCAGGTCTCGTCAGACAAGCGTTGGCCATGGTTCTGCCTGCATCTCACAGCACATGGGAGTGGGTCACCGGTCAAAACTAATTCTGTTGGTTATCCAGCTTTGGTTAATCTAAAGCAGGTACCCCCAAACTCGGCCCTCCAGATGTTTTGGGACTACATCTCCCATCATCCCTAGCTAACAGGGCCAGTGGTCAGGGATGATGGGAACTGTAGTCCCAAAACTACTGGAGGGCAGAGTTTGGGGATGCCTGATCTAAAGCAATGAGCTTTTCTTGTTTGCACTAGTTAATTTTTAGGTACTTAATGTAAATCCATTTCCTTTGGCTGGAAACCTAAGAGATGGAGGAGGTACAACATGAAGGCTGTTCGGGAGCTGCACTGGAAAACGGAAGCTCCAGGCTGTTTCAATTCTACGCAGCACAAGAATGAAATAAATTTCTTCCACGCTAATCCTGCATGCTTTCCTTTGGGCTGTCGGAAACAAAATGGAAATTGAAGCGATGTGGCACCCAGGAAAATATCACCACATGTAACACACCTCAAAACATCCAATATAAAGTCAGGTAATAAGTGACTTTATATTGACTTTTCTTCCTTTAATGGATTATCCAGAGATTGGGAACATCCAAATCCATTGACAGGGGAGTATGGGCTGCCACTTGAATGAGATTTTGTTTGGATGCCGCCCCTTATAAGCCAGTTGTTCCCCTGTGGTAGGAATTAATTATAAGTTTCTTTTCAATACCCCCCCCCATTTTATTATTTTTTATAGGAAAAGAGTGCTATTTTACTAAAAAAAAGGAAATAAATGCAAGGAAATAAATCACTTATCCCTGCCCTCCTCCGTATAGGAACAAATGCTGACTAATAAGAGGAAATTACCTCAGGAAGAAACAAACGCCCAGAACCTGCACATAAGTAGTATCTAATTAACACTGGAGGGCTTTTACTCAGTTGAACTTGCTTCTGAGGAAACATTAGAGGTGGTTTTTGGCCTCGAGGGTGAGCATTCAATGTAGCACTATTTTATGTGCTGTGCAGAACCTGTTTTCGTTAGCTGACAAACAGCGTTGCTTCTACAGCACTGAAGGGCACCATTATGGAAGGAACCACAGGCGGTACTCAACAAAGTTTTACTCAGGGCAGACCTATTGAGATTATTGAACCCATCAAAGTTAGTCCCATTGATACCAAGGGGTCTACTCTGAGTAAACCTTCGTTGCCTCCTGCCCCAAAGGAAGATAATCTAAATACCTTGTGTTCTAGGTCATAGCTGCTGAAGGAGAAAAGGCTGCTTCCGAATCGCTGAAGGTGGCAGCAGAGGTGCTTTCCCACACACCAGCCGCCCTCCAGCTCCGCTACCTTCACATGCTGCAAAGCCTGTCTGCCGAGAAGCCGTCCACCTTTATTCTTCCTTTCCCCCTTGACCTCATGAATCCTTCATCAATAGACAACATGAAATCCACAGGCTGCAACCGCTCTTCAGATATCGCCAGCAACCCAGAGGCTCCAAAGGCGAAGGATTCCCCAATGTTGTAGGACTAAACCAGGTGCAGCATCTAGGCCTCTCTGTCCAGCTCCTCAGGCCGCAACCCATTGCCTAGTCCACAATTCGTACCCGCCTGCTTTGCACCCCCCTGAAGTGTTTTTGCCTAGCTGAAATGTGCCCTTGAACTCACCTGGGTGGAGGGTGAGAGAGGGGATGTTAGTCTGTGTAGGAACTGCCTACTGGATGAAGGCAAAATTCGTAGCTGTTGCTCTGCCCGCGTTTGCCCTGGGCCCCATTCACTACTGGAATGCGGCCCCTTGGAGGCTGCTTATGAGGCAATGTGGCCCTTGGTATGAAAACATTTTGCCACTCCACTACAGGAATTCAGCAGAATAATCTGCATTTCAAACTAGCTGATGTAGTCATGGTTGATCCTCTATTGGGCCCCCTGTAATTAAATCTGCTTAAACTTTTAAACTCCTGAACTAAGAGGTCAGCAGCTGGGCTACATATGATGAGGGCGGCTGCTTTGCCACCAAGTGTATAAAACAGGGAATTGCAGCCCAGCCCCGTTTTTTCAAATGTGTATTTGTTTCTTTCCACATTTTTAGATGCACAGTCAAAGCTTGCTAGGTATCTAACCACCCTCATGTGATATTATTCCCAGTTAAAATCCAATACAGAGGTCAAATTATTATTCTGCCGTAAAGCTCACTGGGTGGCCCTGAACCAGTCACAATTCCTCAGCTCACTTTACCTTACAGAGCCATGTCATCAAGATTAAAAGGGGTGTAGGGACAGAGAAAATTAATGCATGCTTCCTTTTAACATCTTGGATGAAGGGCTGGATAATAAGCTCACCCGTTGGGCATTCCTGTTCTCTAGTCATTCCATTCCTTGTCCCTATTTCAAAAGGCAGGTATATTGCAAGATACGAAGATAAGAAGTGTTGGTGGTGGAGAGCAAGAAGCTTAAGGTCTCCCACCTCCTTGGGCCTGAAAATGGTGTGTCCTGCCTGAGGCAGTTCACAGAGTGAAAGTGAGCAGCACAGCACAAACGAAGTTTGGGAACTTGCTGCGAAAGCTCTTTGCTGTCTGTTTGCTTTAATTGTTAATTGGCTCAGGGAGTAGCCCTCCCTTCCGTCTATCATTAAAGCCAGCAGAGGTGGGACACCATCTGTGTCTCTTTCAGCAGAGGGACAGGGATTGGGCTGGGCCTGGACAATGCAGGCTGGTAGTTCCATCAGCAGCCCAAGAGTCTCAGACTCAGTAGAGACGATTTAGTGGAAGGAGCAAAAAAACAAATGGGTGGTTTCTTCCGAGCGCAAGGAAAACACAGGAGGGCCGGAGTGGGGCTTCCTCACAAACACAACTTGAGCTTAGCCCTTGTTCTGTTCTGTTGTTCCCATCAAAACGAAAGAAAAACTTTGAACACAAAATGGCAAATTCTGCAAAAGAAGAAACTCAAGCTCGTCAACAAATTCATCTAACGTGTGCTAAATCCGAGGTATATTCAGGGCCAGGTGGAACCTTCTTACTTGATCAGCTCTTGCTAAGAGCTTTTAGAATGGTATTTTGTCTGCTGTTCTTCTTGTCAGCCTCACTGCTACTTGTTTTAGTATTTTTCTGGTTTTTACGTGCTCTGATATTATGTGAACTTTGTTAACATCACCCTTGGAGACTCTGGGCTGAAAAGCAGCCTACTATATTTTTTAAAGTAATAATAATAATAATAATAATAATAATAATAATAATAATAATAATTAATAAATAAAATCTGAATGTGCAAATTTCCTTTCTTCCTTTAACAATTTTAGTGGGTGGAGTGTGCTTCCTTTCTCCGGCACTGGCCTCTGGTATTAAAAAACATTTCTAAAATAAGCAAACAGGCATTATTTCCTATAATTTCCTATATATTTCCTTTTAGAAGACATCTGAAGGCAGCCCTGTTTAGGGAAGTTTTTAATGAGTGATGCACTATTGTAGAGTGGCTGGGAAAACCCAGCCCGATGGGCAGGGTATAAATATTATTGTTGTTGTTGTTGTTGTTGTTGTTGTTGTAAGGCTCCTTCCTCCCTGACTACCACCATAGAAACATGGTCCCTCGCTTGCCTTCATTACAGTTGCCCAGCTTTTGAGGCAGGATTAAAGCTGCAGCAACCAAAGCAGTTTGGAAGGAAAAGCACTCCGAGAATCTTAAACTCTAGCCCTAGTGATGTTGTATTTCCTCCAGCATCTATATTAATCTCATTTTAAATGAAGCCTCCAACTGAGCAGCACATGGAGCACCTATAGCTCAGTGGTGCAGCCATTTCATGCATTTCCAATTAAAAGCATCTTGGGGAACAGGGAACAGAAGACACTTCTGCCTGTGATTCTAGAGAGCTGTTGCCACTGAAAAGAGAGAATGCTGTGTCAGATCAGGGGCAGACTTTGGTAGTATGATGTCCTGAGCAAAAACAAAATTTAGTGCCTCCTCCAGTATTTCTCTCCCCTCCTTCGCCTTCTGTTCTGCGCATGCTCTCAAGTGCACTATGTCACAGTTGTGGCAACTCAATCACCTGTCTGACCAGGGCTTAACTGTGAGTAGGCAACCAAATAAATACAGGTATTAGTAACATTGCTATTTTGCAACCATTCAGCTCAACGCCCTGTATCAGATCTGTACCGATCTAGATCTGGCACCGGTCAGATGAACCAATTATACAAAGCAGCTTCCTACGTTCTCTGCAGAAAGGAAAGTGGAACGTGCTTAAATAAATCAAGCTTCATTTCTGCTAGATGGCGTCTTTTGGCCAGGATTTTACAATGCCATGAACAGGTGTGCGCAGCCAAACTTTGGCTTACTCTGCTTTCCTGTTCAAAATACCATGCTAGCTCTTATTTCCCCCTGAAGGAAGAATGGGGTGGCAATGAGGTAGAAGACGGTTCAACAAAGGGGCAAACTATGTTCCCCTATGAAGACACATTTCTTCAGAAAAGGCTGTAGAACAGATGCAGTGTTGGGACAGAAAAAGTACTGATACCAGATCAGTCTAAAATATTTGGTAAGTCACCTTCCATTCACAAAGGATCAGGGTTTCACAAGTGCCATTAGCAACCACCAATCTCTTCCTGATGACTTGTGAAAAAGGACAGCAGCCGTGACCCTCCCTCCCACAGAGAACTTGGAAGTTGTGAGGGAGTCTCTCGCTTCATAATAGGGACTACAAGTCCCATCATACCTGACTGTTGGTCCTGCTAGCTGATGGGAGTTGTAGTCCAACAACAGCTGGGAACCCAAGTTTGAGGAAAAACTGTAGGGCCTTCCCCTTCCCTGAGTCCTCCAGCACAGGTACAGGATCTGGGTAAAGTAATAAATCAGGATCGCATCTTGTGACAAGGTAAGAGCGTCTCAGAAGCAGTTAGATTCCATCTGGCTGGTTCTAAGTGTCTCCAAAGCATGGTGTGATGTGAGTGAATAGCCTGCCCTTTGCAGAAGATTCCACAGCTAGACGAGCCTTCTTTCTTTCTGTTTACTTCAGGCTTTATGAGTAGCCAGGAACAGTGGAAGTCTCTCACTGCTTCTGTCAACTCCAATACCTGCATGAGATTAGGGAACTATCCCTCCCTGCTCTTTGGAAGGCGGGGCTTGTTCATTCACCTTGTGCTATGCTTGGGAGACATTTGGAAGTGCTGCTTCTAAGTCTCCTACCTTACATAAACAAAGAGAACTACAGTGGCACCTCTGGATGCGAACGGGACCCATTCCGGAGCCCCGTTCACATCCTGAAGCGAACGCAACCCGCGTGTGCACAGGTCGCGATTCACTGCTTCCGCGCATGTGCGCCACGTCATTTTGAGCGTCTGCGCATGCGGCGAAACCCGAAGTAATGCTTTCCGTTACTTATGGGTCGCCACAGTGCGCAACCCAAAAATATTCACCCCAAAGCATATTTAACCCAAGGTATGACTGTACTAGAGAACTTGAGGGAAGGGAATCATGCCAAGTTAGTAAAAGTAAAGGTAAAGGGACCCCTGACCGTTAGGTCCAGTCGCGGACGACTTTGGGGTTGCAGCACTCATCTTGCTTTATTGGCCGAGGGAGCCGGCATACAGCTTCCGGGTCATATGGCCAGCGTGACTAAGCCACTTCTGGTGAACCAAAGCAGTACACGGAAACACTGTTTACCTTCCCACCGGAGCGGTACCTATTTATCTACTTGCACTTTGATGTGCTTTTGAACTGCTAGGTTGGCAGGAGCTGGGACTGAGCAACAGGAGCTCACCCCGTCGCAGGGATTCAAACCGCCGACCTTCCGATGGGCAAGCCCTAGGCTCTGTGATTTAACCCACAGTGCCACCCGCGCCCAATGCCAAGTAATTACCGGATACTAAAGCCTCTGGTCTAAGACACTCCCAATGCATCTACTAGTGAAAAACTCCTAAGACGGATCGAGTGTTCTTTTTTTTTGGGGGGGGGAGGGAAGTTCAAACAAAACCCCCAAATATTTCCTATTGAGTTATTCTTAAATTCAACCTGTATAGGTAAATACAGTGAAATATCAGGGCAACTCCATCCTAGACCTTGAATATGTTCTATATAAATAACAGAAACTGGGAATCAATCCCACTTGGTTGAGTTAACTCCTTTCCATGTACTGAACCAATAGTTTAACAGAGCTGGGAGAATTCCAAGTAGCCACTAATGCACAACCCTCCATCTGTGTCCAGTGCCAGCTACAAGCAGGAGCCAAAGGCCTTCTGGAGATCACCCTCCTCTTCAGCGTTTGGGCTTGGGGAATTTCTTCGTTCGTGGCTTAGGAGTGCTGGGCTGTGAAGGTGATTCAGTTTGCTCCTTAACGACAACTTCTGCAACGACAGATGCACAGCAAGAAGCACTTAAACACTTACATTGTCAACACCTAGACAATATGAGAACCAGTAGCTCAGAGAAACCTCATACTCTACTCTGCGACAAGACCAGGTTTCAGCTCAAGCATAGCCTTGAGGGAATCAAGACCAAACCCAGCTGCCCAAAGAATGGTTATGAAAAGCATTTGCATCCACAAACCCATGTTTGTCATTTCCACACTTCATAAGTATACCTGTTCTCAGTGGGAACCTCATCCATAGTGGGAATATTCCAACAAAGGATTATGTGCTCAACCCCACTTATTTCAATGATCTAAGACACACCGATCTCTGACATGTACACAGTACTTTGACAGTTCAGAGTAAATCAATAATCCTGATACGACCAGTATCACGCTGCAGATGAGCAGCTTAGGCTCATAAAAGCTTGCTCCGCCCACCAATTGGGTTAGGAAAGAGGTCAACTAGGGACTTCCCTGCTCACATTCTTAGCCAGTGCAATGCAGTTTGCTTCTTCAGCTCCCTGGGTTGGTTCATAACATGCATCTTCATTACTTCATGACTGCAGCATCAAGTGAATTATGACATGTGAATTATGACATTATTAAGCAATGAAGAACTTTCCTTTCACCCCACAACACACTGCTTTTCAACAGAAACATACCTATTCAGGCCAGAACTAGCAGATTGAGGATGCATAATGGGCTGTGCAACTTCAGCAATGCAGATGGAAGAATGGTCTTCTTCTTTGGCGATCACTCGTAGCTGAGTAAGATTGTCTTCCATGAACACGGTCTCAACAGTGAGTCCGTAAATGACTGTGGAGGCCAATTCCAGATCCACACGTCCTTCCACAGTGGGGACATAGGTTTCCGGGCGGGAGTTGATCACAGTGTGGATTTGCCAAGCGTGCCTTCCTCTTAGCACGTTTCTCCCTTGTGTCCTGAGTTTGAGTGTCTTCAAAGCCCATGATACCTTTGGTAAAGGCTGTTCTCCAGCTGGAGTGCTCACAGGCAAGTGTTTCCCAATTGTTAGTGTTTATACTACATTTTTAAAGATTTGCTTTGAGACAGTCTTTAAACCTCTTTTGTTGACCCACCAGCATTAAGCTTCCTATTTTTAAGTTCGGAATAGGTTTCTGAAAGTGGAAACCTAACACACCAGGGAGAAAAGTTCTAGATTAGTCCATTCCCTGCTGTGCTAACACTCTACTTACAGGATACACTTTATAATAAAGAACAACCAAAAAGGTGATTTTCCTGGCTGCAGTTTGTAGTGGCACAGTCCAGTCTACTACCTCACCCTCCTGGGCAGACCAGGTGACAGCTGCCAGTCATCAAACACTAATCAAGAACAGATAAATCAAGCAACAGGTGTGAACTAGGCCTCTGTTTGTTGCCCGTGTGGAAAGGATTCCCCCATCATACTCAGGAGGTGGACTGGGCAAGTCAGCTAATTCTCACGTTACCATTTTTAAATGGAGAAATAAACAGCCTGCTGTTATTGAGGGGGTGGGAATGAAAAGACCTTCAAACAGCAAACCATCTCTCTCCCCAGCCTGTCTTAGGTACAGCCTATCATTTTGATTCTTGCAACCTTCAGGGAGTAGTAATGATGGGGAAGTGGCTACACATATTTACTTACTAAGAGCAGAAACAAAGGAACAGAAAGGCATCTGGGACAACTTCTGCAGTAACATTCCATTTCTGACTACGGGTGGAGAGGGGGGAAGATGGTGGGTTGTGTCAAGCCAAGCATTCTGCCAGAGCCTGCCCTCTAGTTCCCCCCAACCTTCCAGAGCAGATTTGGGGATGCCAAGGGGAGGAGGAATCCCATTGCGCTAGCACAACGTATTTAGCACAACCTGTATCTGTGAATGTTCTCCGCTCTCCTCCAAAAGCACACTTCCTGTACATTTTTTCCCCATTGCGTGGTAGGCAGCTTGGAAATATAATACACATAGTCTGAAATGGCACAGCTCAGCAAGAGCTGCAACACGTGACTTCCCTGTGCCTGTTTTGTCTATTTTGAGCCATTTCGCAGCACCAGCAGCATACTCAATTATACCACCCAAATGTATGCTTGAGACGTAAGTGCAGCCAATTCTGGTTCTCCGACACATTTGTACCTTGAACGCACCTGAGCCTGCAAACCACTTTATCACATTCACATTTTATGTTTCCAAACGTACGCCTAAACGTGTGGTGCATGAAATTGCCCTTAAAATTCCAGAGCATTTTTTTAGAGCCTACAATTCCACCTTTCAAGTCTTTAGCCATACCTGCTTTGAGTTTTGTTTCTTTTTGTTCAGAGTCCTTCAGCTTTGGTTGCTCGCCCTCCATGTTCTGGATTTTTGCCAGAGCTTCTTCCAAGTCCTCATGGAGGACTTCAGATTTTTCCTCAGCTTGCTGTGCTCGCTTTTCAGCCTCTCTGAAAGAGAAGGTGTCAGATAGAACTCATAACCCTGACCAGGCAAGAAACCAACTAATCTCGTTTACTCTAGCTGGTCGCTTCCTACTGTGAAAAATACATTTTCTCTTGCTTCTTCATTCCCCAAAATGTTACTAACAGCCAATATTACCTATGTAAGAATCCACACCAGATTAGTACATTTCAAGTGTCTAAAACCTACAGGAGAATCTATTCCTAGCACTTCAAAACCACATGAGAACTCACATATCACTAAAGGTAAAGGCAAAGGACCCCTGACAGTTAAGTCCAGTCACGGACGACTCTGGGGTTGCGGCAATCATCTCGCTTTACTGGAAGAGGGAGCTGACATTTGTCCGCAGACAGTTTTTCTGGGTCATGTGGCCAGCATGACTAAGCCACTTCTGGCGAAACCAGAGCGGCGCATGGAAATGCCGTTTACCTTCCCACCGGAGCGGTACCTATTTATCTACTTGCACTTTGATGTGCTTTCGAACTGCTAGGTTGGCAGGAGCTGGGACCAAACAACAGGAGCTCACCCTGTCGCGGGGATTCGAACCGCCGACCTTCTGATCGGCAAGCCCAAGAGGCTCAGTGGTTTAGACCACAGCGCCACCTGCATCCTATTTTTGTTTAAAAATGGAATGTGTTGCAGCAGAATAGACACCTGCAATCACATAGGCCACCTATTCAAGATACCCTGTAGTCTCTAGTCTGCACAAGAATGCACACATCCATCCACCTCTTCCCTGTGGTTCTATACTCACACGAGACGCTCTTCCAGAATTTCCAGTGATGCCAGCAACTCAAATTCCTTCTTTGAGGCCTTTGTGGTCCACTGGCTGGCATGCAACTCCCTCTGGAATAAGAAGAGTGAGTAACTTATAGGAAATGAAAGGAAATAAATCAACAGGCTACTTTCTGTCTCAGAACTGGCATACAGAAATCCCTGGCTCAAATCTTGCCTCAGCTATGAGCACACTAGGTAGCCTTAGATAAGTGATGCTCACTCATCCCTTACATCTTCAGAATGGGGATAAAGATAATTCTGGCCTACTTTACAGGGTCATTGCACTGTTTTATTTACAGAGACACAGAGTTGGAAGTTGCCATTACTCTGCCTCTGAGAAGAAAAGGTTTATCAGGGCACAATTGCCTGAGAATATCTCCTGTAAAAACCCCATAACGGTGTCCGTGCACCACTGCCGTTCTTTTAAATGGGGCCAGTGCAGGAGAACTTCCCAGATCTGTTTCCTGCTGTAATAGTGTGTTGTAGTGGCCATAGAATTGGGCCAGTCACTGCCTCTCTCAGCCTAATCTGCCTCATAGGGGTTTCGTGGGGATTAAATGAGGAGGGGGAGAACCATCTATGCCACTTTGAGCTCCTTGGAGAAAAACGGTGGGATATACTGGTCTACTACCATTAGGATCGCAATATTGTCATGAGAGCGCTTGGACTAAAATTGTCAACCGAAAGCTCTACTTTTCTGGTTTATCACCACAACAGTTATTAACATTTGGCTTCAGTAAAGCAAATAATTTAATTAGACAGTGCCTATATGACACTGAGCGACAGAATAATCTGGCCAAAATAAGGAAATTTTGTCCATGGTATGATTATTTTCCACCTAGTCACTTTGGCACCCTATTTGCAAAATGTAACAATTTCAAAATACAGACACGCTTTCACTTTCGCAAGATTGAATATACTGCCTTTGGCTGTACTCGAGGGTCGATTTCAAAAAAATCCACTGGAAAAACGGTTATGTCCCTGTGGAGATGGCAGCATTGAGTCAGTGGCTCATGTGCTTCTGGCTTGCAAACTTTATAAAGATTTGAGGAGTGAGGCTATTACCCCTCTATTATTGTCTGTGCCGGGTCGCTCAACCATTGCTAGTGTGTCTTTTCTTTTAGCAGATCAAGATGATCAGGTGACAGCAAAAAATGCAGGGTTTTTAGTGGGGACAATTAGAATAAGATCTATTATTTGATTATTGATGTAAACCCCCTAATGTATTTTCTATAGTTAAGTTTTTACCTCTATCTTCAGTACATTTTATTTGATTTTATTGCTATGGCTAGTGCCTGATGCAAATAACGATTCTTCTGCTGCAAGGTGGGATATAAATAACTAATACTGAGAACCTGTCCTCTAAAGCAGCTGCCACACCTTGTTACAAATAGACACACCTCTCCAGAGAAGTTCTATCTATTTATACATATGTACATACATACATACATACATACATACCCGTGACACTGTGATTTCTTGTACTTGCATGGTTTTGACATACACATTAGAATCATCACCAATGTATCTGACTGGGTAAGTGACCGCAAGACTCTCGGCCTGCTCACCAGTGCTGGTGCCGGCCACGGGCAGCTGTTCCTGCAAGGACAAACAGAAGGAGCAGGGGAAATGGAAGGACCACACAATGCAATGTTTGTTTCCTCCTCATCAAGGAAACTTCTCACAGAAGAGACTCAGATAGTGTATGGAAGGATCATGATGATCAACTCCAGTCCTTTTCCCCCCTGGGGGTACTCAGCAGTATGCAGTACCGGCACCTTTTTAATGGATATGTTAAAAGTGTGGCACTTAACTGTAACAACTTCATGGTGAGTGCCGGCACCATTTTTTCTAGAAAAAAAGCTCTGATCAACACAATCTTCAATTATTTTCATATTCTACATAAGGCTACGCTGTCAATTGTGGTTCAGGAGCTCCTGGAATCAGTGTTCACAGCAGTGGCGGAGGAACCCTCTCTGGCACCAGGGGCAGGGCAGCCCATATGAAGTGTGCATGTGCGGCATCCCGTACGAACTGCGCATGTGCGGTATCCCACACGTGCGCACTCCGTATGGGCTGCCACTTACACGGCGACCGTACGGGTTGCTGCACAAGTGGCATCCCGGAGTGTGCATGTGTGGTAGCCCGTACGGACGCCATGCAAGCGGCATCCTGTACAGATTGCGCATGTGCGGTGACCATACGGGATGCCGCACATGCGCAGTCTGTACGGGCTGCCACTTGCACGCAGCGTCCATACAGGCTGCTGCTTGCACAGCGACCGTACAGGCTGCCATACGGAGTGTGCACGCGCGGCAGCCTATACGAACACCCGTAAAGATGGCGCATGAGAGTGGCAGCCTGTATGGACACCGCGCAAGCGGCGCCCATATGGACTGCGCACGCCCCTGGCCGCTCTACAGCTGGGGGGAGGCAGGGGCCATCTTGTCACCCGCCCCTTCCGCCCCCCCCTTCCTATGCCCCTGCTTCACAGACCATGCCTGAATTCTGGGGCTGATTCTTTGCTGCTGGAGAATTGGAAGTGTATACACTCTTGGCTTATCCACTTTCCATATTTAAACATGCTCAACTACCCTTGAAAAGAGAATCCTCAGCACTTCATCAAACTACAATTCCCAGGATGCTTTGCGAGAAAGCTAAGAAAGATAAAGTGGTATACAACTTTGTAGCATAAAGTTTCTGATTCAAGCAGACACTTTATGACCAACAGCTGGAGAAAGGGGGTGCCTTTCCTTTGTGCTGCATTACCCACAGTCCTGCCTATGTTCTGCGCCAGAAGAAACCAGAATCCAGAATCTGTAGCAAGGAATTCTCAGTTCAGTGACCAATATTTACTGGTATCAAATTCCAATTCCTCAGATTTTTCAAAGCTTTTTCAATTTTTCAGGAAGTGATCAAAGAGGGAGGTGTTGGATGTATGAACAGAACAGCAAGGAATTTAAGTCACAGAAGGGGAAAACGCAAAGCATTAAATGGGCAGTTCATACATATCCAGCAATGTGATGCAGCCAACAAATATCCCATTGCTCCTGATAATATGTAAAGGAAGCTTATCAGGCGGGACGTAGTTGTAAGAAAAGCAGCCACGTTGACAGCCCCATCCATGCAATCTGCTTCCTCCACACTGCCAACCCAGGGGCCCAGCAGTGATGCCACTCCTGACACCATTAACAACTTCTGTGTGGCCTACTGGAAGTAGCTTTCCCAGGTAGCATCCACCATATGTCTCCAATCTCTTCTCCATAGTCATGAGGGATAGATATATATATTTCTTCTGTTTGTAAACTGCAGGCTTCCCTTTGCATGATGTCAAAACTTCCACCAGATGGCAATAAACACATGGCCATGAGCCCCAGCGAAAAAGAAAGAAGCCCTGAAAGAAGAGGGGCAGCTTTCTACATTTCCTAACGGAGATGCTCACCTCTGCTTCAAACGCTTGCTTCTGTTTTGCTGCCTCCTGATCTTTTAGAACATCCACAGCTTCTTTGTCTTTTTTCTCTTCCTCCACAGGTACCTCGGTGGTGGAGGAGCTCTCCACTCTCTGCTCCGGACGAGGAGGCAGCTGTCGTTTCAGCTGAAGCACCTGCAAAAAAGGCTGCTAGTGAAATTCTCCTTCTGAGATATCGCCCTGCGCCAGAAGAGAGCCCTGCGCCACCACCACCAGTCACACCAAAGTTTATTCTGCCAGTACCTCTAACCCAAACAGGCCAACCAGGTCTTCTTGGCTGATTAAAGTGGTGGGAGTGGTCTTCATTCCAGACAGGAGGAGGTTGCAGGTTTCAATCCAATCCAAGCACTCTGTCTGGAAAAAGAGAGAGCGAAAGAAGCAACCAATCACCAAAAGGGAAATGCAGTGGTACCTCAGGTTACAGACGCTTCAGGTTACAGACTCCGCTAACCCAGAAAAAGTACCTCGGGCTAAGAACTTTGCTTCAGGATGAGAACAGAAATCGTGCGGCGGGGGCGGGAGGCCCCATTAGCTAAAGTGGTACCTCAGGTTAAGAAGAGTTTCAGCTTAAGAACGGATCTCCAGAACGAATTAAGTTCTTAACCCGAGGTACCTCTGTAAAAACTGTTGATTTGTAGCAATGTCCTGTGCACAGCGGAATGATGAGGAATACGTGCTCATACTCTATATTGCTTTATTTACATTTCAAAGCTGGTAGATTACAGAAAAGCATCTTGACTCTGCCGGAGCAGAAAAGGCATCCTCTCTCCTCTGAAGCACGGAGAGAATCACACTCTGTGTGAGAACAGTGAAAAACAGGAAACCAGTGTACGTCACATCCAGTCCCCCTTTCCCGTGGGAAAACACAACAGCAATGCTGTCTGTGGAATGTAAACATTGTCTTGTGACAAGCCTTTCGCTGCACAGTGAAGAGAGCAGAAACCAACATCCTCCCCCTTTCTGTGAACACCACTGGGCAGCGTGTTCGTACAATATCAGTACAAACCCAACTTCTGCACATAGGTACAGTGTTGATCCCTTGATACAATCTTGGACAATACATCAGCAGGAATTTCATTACCTGGCATATAGGACACCGTTACGAGTCCCTTCTGAATACGTTCCCTAGCATGTTGCACCTTCAATTGCAAGTGCTTCGTGCTTTGCTTACAACCTTCAGAATTCAGCAAAGCCAAACATGCTTTGTTGTCCTGGTAAACCTGGATTGGACATTTGACAGGAATTTTCATGTCTTTGCACAATTGTAACAACCATTCACAATCCTTAAGTGAATAAGACAGTGCATTCAGTTCAGCTTCACAAGTACTTAAGCTAACTGTTGTTTGCTTCTTGCATGACCAATCAAATAGACCCTGATTGTACATATAGCAAACTCCAGACGTACTTTTCCTGTCTGTTGTGTCACTTCCAAAACTTGCATCTGCAAATATCTCAAGACCACCAGACTTCTGATTGTTAAATCTCAGTCTGTAATGCATAGTGCCTTTCAAATACCGCGCTATGCGTTTCAGAGCTTTCCAATCCTTAACAGTAGGATTGTTGACTTGTCTGCTTAGCAAATTACAGCTAACAGCAATGTCTGGTCTTGAACATCTGGCAATGAAGTTTAGCTTGCCTAGCACACTTCTGTACAGTGTAGTGTCAGAAAATGCTTCTTCAGTGTCATCTACCTGATAACCTGTTATCATCGGTGTGTCTACAGGGTTAGCATCCATCAGGTTTAGTTTGCTTAACACATCAGCAATTTTCCGTGACTGGTGTACTAGAATGTTACCATCTTGATCTCTCTCTATTTCCAGAGATAGGTAGTTGTTTACCTCACCAAGATCTTTCATGTCAAAGTGTTCTCTCAGTTGAGCTAGGGCGTTATTGTACATTGTGACATCTTCCCAAAAGAATAATAAATCATCAACATAAAACAAACAATACAGTTTCTTTTGCCCCTCCTCTTTGACAAATACACATGGATCAGCTTTCCCTTGCTTAAAACCTAGAGAAAACAATACCTCAGTGAGTTTTGTGTGCCAACACCGTGCACTTTGTTTGAGACCATAAAGGGACTTTTTCAGAGCACAAACAAATCCCTGTTTTACCTGTACGCCATCAGGTGGAAGCATATAAAGTGATTCATCTAGAGATCCGTACAGAAAAGCTGTATTCACATCGTGGTGACTAATGTGTAGATTCTCCTCTGCCGCTAGCTTGAGCATAAGCCTAATGCTCTCATACCTCACTGTGGGTGAGTAGGTCTCGTGATAGTCTTCACCTGGTACCTGTGCAAAACCTCTGGCTACCAATCTGGCTTTGTGTCTGACTATCTTGCCATTTTGATCAGTCTTCGCTTTGAAGACCCATTTGCTTCCAAGCAGTTTCATTCCTGGAACTACTGGAACAAGTTCCCATGTTTTGTTCCTTTCCAAGGAATCAAGCTCAGCCTTCATGGCATTTAACCATGGCTCAGCTTCCTTTGAATCCAAATCCTGGATTTCTTGGAAACTTGAAGGTTCAAATACCTTCTTGGAGCTTTTAACAGCTGTTACTGCTATCTTAGCAAACTCATCAGCAAATCTCTTTGGAGGTCTGCCTTTTGTGGCTCTTTGTGACCTGCGAATTAGCCTTAAGTCTTCAACACCCTCCTCTTCCTTCTTAGGAGAAAAACGACCTATTGTGAACAATGGTTCTTCCAATTCTTGATCAGAGCTTTCAGAGGGTCGCATAGAGGCTTTCGCACTCTTGAAATCCTCTGAATCACCTGATTCAGTTTCAGACTCAGAATCAGAACTTTCATCAGTGGGTGTGGGTTGCTGTGGCTGCTTTTGACTATCCTCAGTCTCATCACTGTCATCAGGGTAACATTGGAAAATTCCCACATTCTCCCCCCACTTGGCATTGTACTCAACACTTCTTGTGAGCTTAATTGTCTTAGAGCCAGTCATCCTTATTCTGTAAGAACCTTTCTCATAACCTAGAAATATACCATGCAAACCACGCTTGTCTAACTTGGAGTTTTGTGGTGAGTGAACCCACATGTCAGAACCAAAAATTTTCATGTGTTTGATGTATAGTTTCTTGCCAAACATCTTCTCATAGGGGGTACAACCAATCGCTGAAGATAACCTGTGATTATAACTGTAAGTGAAACATGAGAGAGCTTCGGCCCAATAACTCTCTGGAAGATTGACATCATGTAGCAAGGTTTTTAACCCTTGAAGCAATGTCTGATTTGCTCGTTCCGCAAGTCCATTCTGCCATGGCGAGCGAGGACTAGACAAATCGTGTTGAATTCCTTTCTCAGTCAGAAAAACTTCAAATTGCTGAGAAGTGAATTCTCCCCCGCGATCTGTGAAAAGAGTTTTTACCTTCTTACCATGCACATTTTCCAACCAAGCACAGAATTCCTTGAACCTAGGAAAAGCCTCTGATTTCTGCTTGAGATTGTACACATAAATATACCTGGAAAATGCATCAATGAGAACCATGAAGTACCTATTTCCACCCAAAGAGGGCGCTAGTGGTCCAACCAAATCAGCATGAACAATTTGGTATGGTTCTGTAGCTTGCCTACTAGACACCTTACCTTTCGCAGCCATTTTCACCTTGTTTGCTGCGCATGCCTTGCACTTCATGTGGTACCTGCAGGGTTTAATAGTCATACCTTCAACCAAGGCAGGCATTTTAGATACTGCCTCAAAATTCAAATGACCAAATTTTCGATGAAAATCATGAATACATTCTGCATGCAAACTTTTGTTAGAACCTGCAATGCAACAAGTGTCATCCTGCACAACATCATCATAATACAAAACATACAAACGATCAACATATTCAGCATACAATACATAATCATTTTTCTTTGTGATGATGCACCTTTTGTTCTTAAAGGAAACGTCAATGTTCCGCTCATTCAGCTGTCCAACGCTGAGCAGATTATGTTTGGCATTTGGCACATAAAGTACATTCTGTATCGATAAGTCCAAACTGTGAAGAACAACAGTTCCGTAGCCTTTACTGGGAATTGTGTGGTCATCCGCCTGGTGAATCGCACCTTCCTGCGGTGTAAAAGACACGAACAGTCGCTTATCGTTGCACATGTGATGGGTTGCCGCTGAATCAACAACGAAGAAAGATCTGGACGTCTTCTGGACCTCTGCAACTTTTGGAGTGAAGCGTGAGACCATTGCCTTGGGCTGCGTTGTCCTGATCACTGGACCTCTGCCTTTGCCTCGGCCTTTTCCACGCGATGAGCTTTCGCTGCGCTGCTCTGTCTTGGCCCTGGGATATTTGCATTCCCTCTTCATATGGCCTAGACGTCCACACGAGTAGCATTTCACTGCCTTCAAAGCTTTGGCGCCATCTGGTGGTTCCACTGCACTCTGGGATGACGACTGTGAAGTCTCCCCCTTTCCCATGCAGCCAGCACCCCGGCGATCTGCTTCATTCTGAATCACGGCAGTAACATAATCCACTGTCAGCTGAGCGGTAGGCTGTACAGCAATCTGAGTCGCAACAGACTCCCAACCTGAACCCAAAGATTGTAGTATCATGAAGGAATACACAGCCTCTGGAAAGTTGAGTCCTCTCTGTTGCAGCTCATGTCTCAGATTCTGCATCTCCATCAGATGTGTACGCACATCTCCACCTTCAGCAAGAGCCATATTATGCAGCTTGTTGAAATAAAACATGGTAGATCCAGCTTCTGTCCTCAAGTGAGCCTCTCTCAAAGCGTCCCAAATTTCTCTGGCTGAGGTCTTATCACGCAATAGACAGAGCTCTTCTGGGGATACTATCAATGTAAGAGTTCCCCTTGCTTTGGAATCTTTAGCTTTCCATGCATCTGTAACTGGAGCTGGGGGGGTGTCTGTAATAACTTCAAACAGACCCTCTTTCCGCAGAATAGCCTCTGCATAGAGAACCCAGTCCACATAATTTTTCTTATTAAGCTTGGGAATCCCACAAGCATCCTGAAGGGCCATCATGACTCTGGCATTAGCCTTCTGCGTCATCTCTGCTGCTTTAAACAAGCTGCTTTATACAAGCTGCGTCTCTGCTGCTTCAAGCCTCATTCCAAAGGCAAGTTCAAAAGTGCTTTCTCTCTGCTGCCCTAAATCATGCTGCGTCACTGTTTTTTTGCAGCTGCTT
Organism: Podarcis cretensis; assembly: GCF_951804945.1. Taxonomy (NCBI): domain Eukaryota; kingdom Metazoa; phylum Chordata; class Lepidosauria; order Squamata; family Lacertidae; genus Podarcis; species Podarcis cretensis. Next base: position 95,779,994 of record NC_137175.1, read on the forward strand.
CAGCCCTTTTAAAAGTTACTTTCGATTTCCCCAGCATAGCTGCTGCCTGTTCCCGGCAAACGGACATAAAAGTTCAAAGTCCAGCCATAAAGCCATTAATTAGAAGCTGGCAGGCTGCCCGGAGCAGTAGCACATACCTCATCAATCATCTTGACGCGCAGATACCGTCCGATCCGTCCTTCTGCATTCCTTTGCATTCTTTGCCGGCACTCCTATGACTGCGTCCTTCTGGGCCCGATAACCAAAATGTTGATTTGTAGCAATGTCCTGTGCACAGCGGAATGATGAGGAATACGTGCTCATACTCTATATTGCTTTATTTACATTTCAAAGCTGGTAGATTACAGAAAAGCATCTTGACTCTGCCGGAGCAGAAAAGGCATCCTCTCTCCTCTGAAGCACGGAGAGAATCACACTCTGTGTGAGAACAGTGAAAAACAGGAAACCAGTGTACGTCACATCCAGTCCCCCTTTCCCGTGGGAAAACACAACAGCAATGCTGTCTGTGGAATGTAAACATTGTCTTGTGACAAGCCTTTCGCTGCACAGTGAAGAGAGCAGAAACCAACAAAAACAATTGCCCTGTGGTGCTCTTCCAGAGGGCTCAAACAGAGTTGCTCAAACAGAGTTGCTTATGCTGAACTACGCTTAGAGGAATCGCTTCCAAACATCTTAAGTTGTACAATGTTTTGCTTAGCATATGGCTCTCCATTTCAGCTTCCCAACCCAAATGGGCAGTAGGTAGAGCTGGACTTTGTAGGGGGACAAGTATTTTTGAGAGGTCCACCATTAATCCCAGCCATTATCTTCCCTGCAAATGCATACTGTGACCTGTCTTTCACGCCTGTACTATCATCGATAGGTCCATGTATTTGCTGCCCAGGGAGTAACAGCCTTTGGGTTGGAAAACCCTTGCCCTAATTGCAGATTGTTGGGATACTGCCAGGGAGACAAAGGCCATCATGCCCCCACGCCGTCATGCGTCTGATCCGTCGATCTCTTGTAGAAACGCAGTATCAGTCAATTAGTGACACGAGCCTCAGAAATAGCTTGCCACATTCCAGAGCTCGTGCACGCTCTATCAGCAGAGTTCGCACAACGAAAGATACACTCAGGAGAGCATATTTACAACTTTATTCAGCATTGGTCAGAACAAAGAAAACATGACTGCCTGCTTCGATGTCCAGACACAGAGAGAAAAACAACAGCTATATAACAAAACATAAACTTCCTGTGAACAGGAAATACGCAGGCTGTGACACAACAACCTGCTCCCTTTTAAGGTGGAACGGAAATGGTTGCTTGTGTTTGTGTAACACCCACCAATGAAAAACACTATTTTTTACATTCTCAGTGGTACTGTTGTCATAAATGGAGATTAAGAGGGATGACTATTAAAGGCCCGCTTAAACCTGAAGTCCCATTGGGCCAATGCCCTGCCCCTATCGCTATCACTATGCAACATCTCCTCCAGAGAGACCCAGCATTCCAAAATCCCAATATCCCACCCAGGAATACAGTCTTTGTGAATTCTGACATGAACTGCACAGCTATCAGTCTGATTTGATTACTAGAACCTATTTATTTGTTATATTTGTTTCCTGCCTTTCCACCAAATGAGGCTGGCTTTCACACAATAGAGTTCAATGCGACTTACCTCTGAGTAGACATAGTTAGGAGTCTAGCCTGTGCTCTTAAGACTCATTCCAACTTCCTTTTTGTTTGGAACCAGCTATTTCTCATATCACAGGGCTTATGAATTTGCTGCCCTGAACCTCTTTGGGAGGAAGGGCAGGATATAAATTCAATAAATAAATAATCCCATCTAGAACCCTCTTGCCTGAGAGCAAGCCTCATTGAACTCAATAGGACTTACTTCTGATAAGACAGGATTAGGCCTGCTCTGTTAGGCTTCTAATGTCAATGTGGGCACACTTCAATTCCCAGCATGCAGTAGTAGCAGCAGATTGTATAAACACACAATATTGCGCAAAAAACGTTTGCACGCTGCAGAAGACATGACTGGCAGGGATTAAAAGGCTTGGAGAAACTCCAGGTTATGGGAACTGTTTCATTAAGAAACAGTAGGTGCCTTGCGAAAGTGAAGTTGCAATTGCCTCACAGGAAGGCAATCAGGTTTCTGTAATGTTATTATGTAACGTTCACAGATTTGGAAAAAACAAACAGTGGTGTCAGTCAATGCTGCTTTCATTCACACAAAGTGAACCTGGTCCTGAAAATGAAAGAAGATGTGAAGAGCAACAATTTTTGCACCTGTTTCCGTTTCCATCGGAATCCTCCAACATCCCTAGTGATGTCGCAAAAGCGACATGGGCCAAAGAGAGACACGATTGTCCCAACCCAACTTGAAACTTTCCAGACAACCCAGCCTCAGCCTACCTCCCCACTCAGCCTGAAGTGGCCCAGACCTTACTGCATGCCTTCAAACAGCCCACACTTCTCTTTTCCAATCTATTTCACAAAAATGGCTCACAGAAACATGAGACTCCTATCCTCCCTTGCTGATAGCTGCCATAATTGACACTACCACAAATTTTCAGCCTTTTCTTCCTCCTGCCTAGGGAGGAACATGAAATATTGGGGGTACCTTCCATGCGCCGTCATGATTTCTGTGACACTACTGGGCTCAACTGCAGACTTTTTCTCCTCCACTCCAACTAGGTACCCCCTTAACAGCGCCGGCCCAGGCTGGATCCTGGAACTTCCTGAACAAGGGTCACCACAGCCCGGATTGGCAGTGTTAACAGAGTTCAAATTTCACATTGTGTAAGAAAAACCACTTGACTGAAAATTGGCTGGGCTTTAAAAAGTACGCACGGCTTTGCCCGTGGGCAACTGTGAGCAAGCCATCTTTAAAAGTAGGCAAGAGGTACACAATGTGCCAAGAAGTACAGAAATTTTGATGGCAGTTTGTTAAGCGCAAATGTAGAACCCTCTGGCTTTTGTGTGGCTGGAATGATGCCTACTCTGCAAAAGTTAAGAGTCACAAGAATCCCACTTTTTTGCCTGCGGCCCCATCCACCCCTGGCATGCGGACCCTGGAAAGCTGCCCACAAGAGAATGTGAAAAATGCTTGCCATTGCTTACATGCAGACATGGGACCGCAGAACTATGCGTGCAAGGACCCAGGCCCAGAAGCAGCACTTGGCACAGTGGGGCCATGGGCTCGAGAAGGCCCGTCAAAGCGGCTGATCCTCTCTTTTCTGTTTGCTTAATGTCTCCTTTTTGGTCCAGTGCTCAGCAAAGAAGCTGAAGCTGCGGAGAGACACTCACATCTTTATCACCCCAGAATGCCTCGGGGTTCTGATGTCGTGCCCAAGGGTATTCTGGGAGAATAAAAATGGTGGCGGCTGAAGCCGTATCACACAGCAACTCTCTTCTCATCGCTGGACTGGCTGCCATACGACATCCCCATCTGACCTACAAAGCTCACCAGAGGCTGCGAATGAAGGACAGCCCTAAGCCCCAACACTGAGAAGTGCCCAGCAGCTGAAGTCATCTCCCTTGCTCCAGAGAGCCTTTGTGCACTGTGCTGAGGCTTGAAGGCATTCCAGGGTAATAAATATGGCAGTGTTATGGAAAAAATACTTAATTTTGAACAGCAGCTGATAAATTCACATCATCACCATCACCATAATCAATATAGCAGCAGCGGGAACAGCAACGAAGACCATCTCAGGGTTTGAAATATTGTGAAGGCTTTAGAACAAGTAGAGTGACCCAATCGAGGAACTATTTCACTTATTCAATGACCAACTTCAAAACCAAAAACAGTAGGACGGATTTGGACAGTGATGCACAAAGGGCAAGAGACCACATTTGGTCTCGCTTACCTTGATCCTCTCTAACTGTTGCAATTCATGTTCTGCATCTGGTTGAAGATTTACCATCTTCTGGCGTGTTATCGTCGCTACCATCTCCTTGCAACAGCTGAGGAAATACATGTCACTGTACCCACAGCAATAGGTTACGTCACAGCAATGCCACTTCAATATGAGAAAGCCAGTTTCATCACGTTCCTTCTGTCATGAGGACCATTTGCATTTGAAGTTTACAAATGAGAAAAGTGGGGCAACTAACTGTAGGCAAGGGGGCGGGGCTATTTGAAAGCCAGGAATTACTTGTTTCAAATCTTATCTCTGTGAATTCTCTAGGAAGCCCTGAAAAATGTCAACCCATTATCTCAGCCTCCGTCCCCATTCTGCCTTCTGAAATATGAGAATGATAACACTAATCCTAACTAACAGCATTGATCAGGATTACTGAGAGAATGTACGCATGGAGCACTCTGTCTGAAGTGCCCAGTGCCATTCTTCTTGACATCATTATATGCTCAGTATAATTATAATTATAGTGAAAATAATCATTTCATTGAGGACACAAAATCTTTCATTTTCTAAGCAAGCTTTTCTGATGAGCATTATTCTGGCAAATTCATGCCAGGAAGAACGTTACCTGCTTCCCTCTCGGCTGACTCATATCTAGAGAGATGGAATGGTGTCTGTTTGCTGCCTGCAATCCTGGTTTGGGCTTTGTTGCCTAGATTTCTGGGAGAGTCCCCAGAAGGATTGCTTAATAACCCAGATGAATTTTAGTATTTATAGAGTGTTTTCAGAGTGTATGAAATGCTTCACATACATCATCTTATGGCAATCCTTACAGCAACTAGATAGGTGAATATTATTGTGTCTAATCTTGCAAGGGAGGGCTGAGCTTGCCTAAGGATACCCAGTTCATCTCAACTGCGAGAGTCAAAACATCTCCTAGGCAACACCAGCACAATAATAATAATGATAATAATAATAATAATAGGTAAAGGTAAAGGGACCCCTGACCATTAGGTCCAGTCGTGGCCGACTCTGGGGTTGCGGCGCTCATCTCGCTTTATTGGCCGAGGGAGCCGGCATGCAGCTTCCAGGTCATGTGGCCAGCATGACTAGGCCGCTTCTGGTGAACCAGAGCAGTGCACGGAAATGCCGTTTACCTTCCCACCGGAGCGGTACCTACTTATCTACTTGCACTTGATGTGCTTTTGAACTGCTAGGTTGGCAGGAGCAGAGACCGAGCAACGGGAGCTCACCTCGTCACAGGGATTCGAACCGCCGACCTTCTGATCAGCAAGTCCTAGGCTCTGTGGTTTAACCCACAGCACCACCTGTGTCCCTTTTAATAATAATAATAATAATAATAATAATAATAATAATAATAATATATTATTTGTACCCCACCCATCTGGCTGCGTCTCCTCAGCCACTCCGGGCGGCTTCCAACAAAGATTAAAAATACATTAAAATGTCACACATTAATAACTTCCCTGAACAGGGCTGCCTTCAGGTGTCTTCGAAATGTCAGGTAGTCGTTTATCTCTTTGACATCTGAAGGGAGGGCGTTCCACAGGGCGGGTTCCACTACCAAGAAGGCCCTCTGCCTGGTTCCCTGTAGAACCAGGTGGAACAGGTGGGGCTGAGGCACTAAAACAAACCGGGCCACAAAAACCTCATTCAGTACTTGGTCATGTCATGATCTACATCTATACCACATATAAATAAAAATGTGTGTTCATCCTCCAGCAACCTTGTGAGGGAAACATTACTGTTCACTTACTGTGTGGGTAGCTGAGACAGAGATTTCACTAGATGTGCCCTATCATGGCCACACAGCTTTTCTGTCATGGCATGGGCTTCCTTCCCGCCTGGTGGGGTGATTTTATGAAGCAGATGAGATTCAGTGGGATCAGCAATACCTGACTATGTAGCAGGAGAATGTGCTCAGCTTTGCAGCCAGGCCTGTGGCTTCTCCTTCCAGCTTGAAAATGTTCAGCAGCTTCCTTTCTGCCTGCCTTGCCGCTTCTGCATCAGTCAAGGGGAGCGTATCACGAGAGATGTGGTCTGGAGCCATGTGGATGAGCAGGTTGACCATCCACTTGCTCAGAGCATTGTGGAAGTCGTTCAGCTGTAGGAAGTTTAGAGCAAGGTGGATTCAAGCTATACCACAAAGTCACAGCATGAACACTAGGGCTGAAATCCTAGGTCTGCTTGCACAGGAACAAGTCCCAGGGACTTACCTCTTTTCTCTGTACATCTGTACACATGTACAAGGGGGAGCTTTTCAGATCCAAGACCTATCCTTAGCCTGCAACAAGACCCACTTTTTATGTTTTTGTTTTTTTAGCTTTGCTATAGAAATCTACATCTCTCCAATTCTGCATCAGCTGCAAATTGACCATTTCAACTGCTCTCAATACAGACACGCAGCAGAACTGCTGGCCTTCAAAAAAGGTTGCCTCTTCTCTCTCTGCCTGACTTACTTCTTTGGGATTGGCTGCTTCTAATCAAGACACACACTCGGAAGAGTGACGCATGCAGAAACACAAGGAGGGCCTCCTCTGAGCACAGGTAATTATTACCGTACACATAAAAAGGTTTACATTTAGAGTGTTTTAAGAGTGAAGTTTGCCTTCCATTTTAGTTTGAAACAAGTGTGCCTCTGCTGTTAGAAGTTGGAAAAACACCAGGACACCTACTTCATGGCTGAGCTGATCATTTTCTTTCTCGGAACCACTAGTGGTTGTCAGGATCCACTGCTGAATCTTCTTGAACACATCCTCAGGTACCAACCTTAAAGGAAACAATTCAGTCAACAACAACAACAGCAACATAACCCACTAGATCAGGACCAGGCGCTACCTTAGACTCTTAACTTCCAAAATCATTATTAAAATGGGCTCAAAGAACCCCCAAATTCTGAGCTGAGAATAAAATTCCACACACTGGTCAAGCTGAAAGTATAATTTCCATTTCAAAGGATGCAACACTGATTTGGCAAGGGTTGCTGAACGCTCTTCCTCATAACGGTCTTCTCAGAATCACATCTTCCAGACTTTATTGCATTCATGAGAGAAAAGACATGGAGCTCTTCTATCTTTTCTTTCATGGTAAGAAAACAAGAGATGAGCCAAGATTACAGGGGAAATCATTTTTGGCAATGGCAATAATTGTCTTCACCAGTTGTCATCTGTGTGACTTCCATGGTTCAATATTACAGGGATTGATGACAATTTTTTTGCTGGACCCCAGCAATCCAAAGATGCCTTGTTGCTCTCTCCCATACAAGCCAAGACATGGACAAAGGACTTTTAAAATTGCATGGCGTAACATAGGTTTTTGCTGTGCCTCCCTGTCTATTTGTCCTATTGACTGCTCTTGAGGGCCCTTGACATATGCAACAGAATGAGGTAGGAATGAGGTTGTGGAGAGCTGAGCGATGGAGTGGGGCATTTCCATCTGAGCCTAGTAGAAATTTGACACTGCATAAAAACGAATCCTCTTGCAAATAGAAGGCAAAGGTGTCGGGGACAGAGGTTCTTGCATGTGTCCACCAGACTTGTGACACAGCCAAAGCAGGAGGGTGTGTTGGGGCAGAGCTGTGGCAGAGTAGGGCAGAACGGCAGTGAGGGTGGGGCTGTGCAGCTGGACCAATTCCCCTCCAGGTAAGGTGTAGCAATGGCATCAGGAGGGGGGCTCCACACAGCTGACCCATACTGATCCACTACTGAGCCAAAGGGCTCTTTAGTCCAAGCCTCAGTGTGACCAGCAGCAAAGGCTCCTTCAGATTACCAGCAGAGCTGCAAGGAAAGGGAGAGCTCCGTCTATTCCCCTCTCGCTGTTCATGGCAGAGGGAGGGGTTAAAGAGCCCCTGCCAGCTTTTTGATTGGGGCAGGAAGAGGTCAGTGGTGGGTGCCAATATTGCTGCACTTTAAACTCTTGCTGAATTCAAAATTCTGTTAAAATTATTAGTTAACAGTTATTCAAATGTGTCTCCACCCAACCATCTGATCTCAACTGATGACTCAGAAGTGAAGGGCTCTGTCATCTGAAAGTTTATATCAAAAGATTGTTATCTGTCCAGATACAAGTGCTCTACAGAAGCAAAGCAAACAGCTTTGAAAATCATCTTATCTTACAAGCTATGAAATGCTCTAAGCCTTCGGTCCTCTACAGTGTCGCCGGAACCAATGAAGCTCAAGAGATCGTCTATCTGGGCTATCCATTCAGAAACTGTCTGGAAAAATTTTATCCACTCCGTTTCATGCATAGAACCCTTTTGCTTGTTGGCAAGCAGCTTGAAGCTCCAGTCTTCCAAACTGTTGATCAAAGACGTTAAAATTCTAGCAGATCCTGGAGAGAACATAAAAATGTAAAATAACAAGAAATGATGTAGGAAGGCAATTCGAGTTAAACATAAACCTAAGAGGTGGAAACACCATGCTAAGGCAATGGTTTCGCCAGTGCAAGCAAGATTTTCTGCTTGCCCCACAGAACGATGCTGTTATACAAATCTACAGTGAAACCACAGTTGGAGTACAGTTTACAGTTCTGGTCGGCTCATCTTAAAAAGGAAAAGGATCAGAAAAAGGTGGGCAAAATGATCGAAGGGATAGAATGACTGCCCTACGAAGAAAGGCTGCAGCCTCTGGAACCTTTTAGTTTAGAGCAGGCACCCCCAAACTCGGCCCTCCAGATGTTTTGGGACTACAACTCCCATCATCCCTAGCTAACAGGACCAGTGGTCAGGGATGATGGGAACTGTAGTCCCAAAACTACTGGAGGGCCGAGTTTGGGGGTGCCTGGTTTAGAGAAACGCCGAGTGAGAGTCAACATGATAGAAGTTTATAAAACGATGCGTGGCATTGAGAAAATGGAGAGAGGAAGTTTTTTCTCCCTCTCTCTCTTGTAACTTTAGAACTTGCGGCCATTCAATGAAACTGAACGTCGGAAGATTTGGGACAGGCAAAAGAAAGGACTTATTCACACAGTGCACAAACTATGGAACTTGCTCCCCAGGAGGCGGTGATGGAGGGCTGCCAGTGGCTACCAGCCGTGAAGACTATGCTCTACCTCCAAGTTGGAGGCAGCAGTTCTTCCAAATCCCAGTTGCTGGGAACCACAGAACGGGAGAGGTGCCCTTGTGCTCATGTTCTGCTTGTTTCCCATGGGCATCTGGTTGGCCACTGTGAGAGCAGGATGCTGTACTAACTGGGCGACTGGCCTGATCCAGCAGGCTCTTCTTATGTTCTTATGAATTGTATCAGGAAAAGGTTCTTAATTTCCTTTGCCAGAGGTGCTCAAGAAAATATTTTTGGGAAAATCCAGCTGTTTCTCACCGTTATCTCCACAAATCCTTATACGGTACTGCTCACAGAGAAGAGTGGACTGCTTGTTGATTCTCTCCAGCATTTTCAACTCAACAGGCATCCTTCCATTGAGAGTCTTGTGACGCCCATGCACAACAAGTCCCAGGTCCACCCATTGCTTCTGCAGATTAGTAGTCACCGTGAGGGGCTCTTGTCTCAGAAGGAGGATTTCTCCACCAAACAGCGCCAACTCCTCATTCAACATCTAGCAGGAGAAGGGACAAATGCCATAATTTCCTGAAAACTTTCTCAGGGACTGTATGCTCAGTTCAAGTTCACGCAACAAGGTGAGCTCCCATTGCTTTGTCCCAGCTCCTGCCAACCTAGCAGTCTGAAAGCACACCAGTGCAAGTAGATAAATAGGTACCACTGCGGCAGGAAGCTAAATGGCATTTCTGTGCACTCTGGCACTCGTCACATTGTTCCACTGTGCCAGAAGCCGTTTAGTCATGTTGGCCACATGACCCGGAAAGCCTAACGATTTTAGGACCAAACGAGATGTGAAATCGTGGGCACTGGAAGGGTACCACAGTTTATTTATTTATAACTTACAGAAAGTCAACCCTTGCTCCTTCTGGAGGCTCCAAATTTGACTGAAGTAATGAGTGATGTGGGGATACTCAACCTTTTCCCCGTGAGCAATTTGCCTGGTAAGACTTGCTCTGCCCTCCCCTATGCTGCTTTTCTCCACGCAGAAGAAAAAAGATAACACATAACTTGTGTCCTTTCACACAAACTGGAGAGGAGTGAAGCAGCAGAGGTAATTTTGGTGAACACACACACACACACACACACACACACATAAACAAATCTGAGGAGAAGCATGAAATTCAACATGAAGACTGCTGCTTTCCTTGAATTCAGAGCCCTGCCCTACAGCTGAAGTAAGCAAAGGAATTTCACACTCTTCCTATGCCATATCAAGCTTGCCCTTTACTGGCTGCAGTGATAATATGAGTCAATGAATGCATTGGTAACATTAGCAGAAGCAGTCCTAATTAGGGACTGAATGGCTGCACAAGCCACTTTTAGCTTCCTAAGGCAGAAAAACATTTAAGGACAATAAATAAAGTGATGCATGATCGGCTGCCTACAAACAAGCATATTACCTGCAGGGAAGACATCTAAATACCCAATACATAATAATATTTAATACCGTGTTCGTTGTGATTGGTACTGGAAACCCCTTACCTTTTCCCAGACCTTCAGATCCACAAGGATTTGATCCAATAAAGAGGCTCCTTTTGCAAAAGTGTAAGTTCCTTTTCCACTGGGAAGTCAAAGAGAGGAGGTGGGAATTACATAGCAATGAATACACACTCTGGTCCAGGGTGTCTAAAATCGGAATAAACTCCTGCTGTGTGCATACCTTGCTTGAGACACAAAGAAAGAAACTGAAGCACTTTCAAGGGCCTATTGTTTGGAACTTACTCTGAATGGGTTTATCACTGTGGCTTTGCTTAATTCATGGATGCCACAAAGGGTCACCATCCCTTAATGCATCGCTTGGTCAGTCTAAGGATTTGACAAATGAACTTTAATATTCATTGATGGCCTTTGCAATGCAGCACCTATCAGCAATTAGGGGAGCACAAGAAATAGTTCAGAGAGAGCTTTCCAGTTTGAAATAAGGGAGAAGCAACTTGACTATGAAGCAACTTGTGTGAATATATTCTCTGAGAAATACAAGCAGGTTTGGTGGATTCGCTGCCTGCTGCAAGGTTATCTGTTTACTTCTAATAGGTTCTGCTTCTATAACTGTAAATAAACCAGGTATTTCAAAGATAGTTAAGGAGTAAACCTTGCACAAATTTCAGGATTGACGAAACAGGTCAGCTGTATGTGAAACTAGTGTTAGCTCAGTGCTGATGGCAACCTGATGTTTAAATCAAGTACACATAGTGGCACCCTTAAAAAATTGACCTCCTTTTTTTTTTTTTTAAGGAATCAGAGGAAGCTGAGCTAATAAAAAGACAGTTGGAAAAATATGTATTAACAAAGCTATATTCGACGGATGAAAGTACATTATGTTTTGAGAATCGTGGACTCAGGGACAAAGAATTATGAAGCGTTAAAATCGAGATGTGGAAAATATGGAAACAACGGGGAGAAGCAGGACTAAGATGTGGAGATATGCTTCAGAGATCCAGACCACAGGGAGCTCTGAAAAATTAATAAATATAATTTGGACTGTAATTGGTCTTTTTTATTTTAGTTTTTTTATTTTAATTGGAGTACTATGATTGGATATATTAAATGGATGTTTTTTATTGGACAATTAAAAAAAAAAATAGATCTTTGACCATGTACTGCTCCAGTGAATGTGGAAGGCAGCACAGAGGCCCCCCATTAATAAAGGATCATTCCTTGAGACTCACAGAACGTGATTCTGGAAGTAACTGAGCCAACCAGCCAAACCATTCTGAATACTCCTAGCCCTGTCCCTACTGGTTTCTTCAGTTTGTTCCACTTCTGTGCCAATTTGGCTCACGCGTTCCCGAAACTCCTGTGTCAGCTCCTGTAGAGTGGAAAGATCAGTCGCATCCTGAATGAATCACAAGAGAAAAATGGGATTGGGGGGGGGGGGTAGAGAAAGAATCCATAAGAAAAATAGATTTTTAAAAAAGCCATAAAGATCAAAATAATCATAAAAGCCTGTTTACAGCAGTCATCTAAATTGCTAAGCAAATAATACTATGCATATTTCCACAGTACACACAGCTAAAATCTTACAAGTGCAACACTGACATTCAAACATGCATCGCTGGACATATTTAGACTGGGACATAGGCTTTTAATCATATGAAGCACTAGACACACTGCTGCCAGTCAACACTACCAGCTTTTTAGCCATTTTGCCAGCCTGGGCCCAACTAACATGGAGTGTCATAAAACTGTTCTAAATATACAGTCGTCCCCAGCTCCCTGCCCCACTTCTCTAAGAGTACTCGAGCAGAGATGTAATCCAGAAAAATAGACTGTGTAATGGAGACACATATGCCCAGAAACAATATTGTTGCCGTTGTTGTATTTGTATGCCACCCTTCATTCAAAGATCACAGGGCAGTTCACAACAGAAAAATACAACACGAGAACACAAACCACATTGGAAAACAAAATCAAATCAATAATCCCCCCCTCCCACAAACACATTTTAAGGGCCATAAAATGTTTCATCAGCCAAAAGCCTGGTTATCGAGAAGCATTTTCAGCTGGTGCCTCCCTGGGGAGAGCATTCCACAAATGGGGAGCCACCACAGAGAAGGCCTGTTCTCATATTGCCACACTCCAAGCCTCTCATGGAGGAGCCACATGAAGAAGGGCCTCAGATTATGATCAGAGGGTCCAGGCCAGTTCATATGGGAAGAGGCAGTCTGTGAGGTATTGTGGTCCTGACCATTTAAGGCAGGGGTCCCCAAACTAAGGCCCAAAGGACTCGTTTATCTGGCTTGGGGCGACCCCCACTGCCGCCACCTGCTCTTATCAGTGCTGCGCTGCACGGCTGCCCACTTCCGGGTCAGAGGAGCACCAGAAATAGCTTCTGCGCATGCGAAAGCGTTATTTGCACATGCACGTTATTTGTGCATGCGCAAGCGTTATTTCCGGTGCACATCCTGGTCGGAGGAGGCCCGTGCACATGCGCACAAGCTATTTCCAGTGCTCCTCTGACCCGGAAGTGCAACAGAAATAGTGTGTGCACACGTGCATGGGCACGTGTTCACCCGCCCTCCGGCCCGCCGTGTAATCGGTGCTAGAGACACCAGCCCGAGGCATGGTAAATTTGCTGACCCTGATTTAAGGCTTTATAGGTCAAAACTAGCACTCTGAATTGGGCCCAGAAACTAATGGGCAGCCAATGCAGTCATGCCAGGATCAGTATAGTATGCTCAAACCATCTTGCCCCGGTGAGCAACCTGTCCACAAAATTTTGCACCAGCTGAGGTTCCTGAACTGTCTTCAGAGGCAGCCCTATGTATAACACATTGCAGTAATCTAACCTAGAGGTTGACAAAGCACAGGTGACAGAGATTAGGCTATCCTTGTCTAGATAGGGGCACAGCTGAGTCAGCAGCTGAAGCTGATAGAAAGTACTCGAGCCTCAAGTGACAGCAAAGGATCCAGGAATAGCAGCAAGCCACACACACAGCCATTCTGGAACAAACAAACAAAACTAGCTGACATCCCTTTCCCAGTTAGGTGCTCTTAAGCAATTCTACCTGTGATGCCAACATCATAATGAAATGTCTCATGCCTTTGACCCAAGCCTTTTCACTGTCATACATTCTGCGAGCCAAGATCAGCTTGTTCTTTTCAATTACCTGAAATGGAACATAAGGTGATTAAAGGGATGGAGTGTGCCCAATTAAGTATGCACAGCACAGCTTAGACGTTTGAGGTGTTTTGTCAACAAAGCTGTAAAACTAAATTAAAAACTGTTAATCATTTCTCAGTTAATCTGAGCAGCATGTTTTAAGTGTTAAAAAACAACAACCACAGGTGGCAAATGTCCTCTTTGCAGCATTCTTCCTTCTTATAGAAGAAGGGATATTTCTTCTAACCTGACACCCGATACAACTCATGCATGCATCACAACCCAGCACTTGTGAGTGGCAGACACCCTCTTAGAAGAGCGCTTCTCTTTGGAGAGAAGATGGGGAATGTCTTTTCACGAGGACGCCTACTGGCATCACATGATAACATTGAGACAGCTGTTCCGTAGTCTCCTTGTTTCGCAAAAAGACCTAAGGTGTGTTCCCTCAATACAGCTTTCTTCATCAAATGGCACTCAAGATTACAACATGGAGGAGGAGGGAATTGTGAACTGCACTGGCCAGGAAGGTGCATTGCAACAGCAGTAGAAGAGGGGCAAAACCATCACCGTTCTCTTCCCCGCCCCCCACAAAAATAAGAAGAAGTTTGCACTCTGCAAATTTGTACTTTCTAATTAGTTTGAAATTAAACTTAGTGCATTGTGCTATGAACCACATATGCACAGGGATGTTTTGAGTTCTGGTGGATGCCTACAATACCAATGTACCAAAATATATTCCCCTGCCAGTGAAGATCCATTTCCAGAATTACAACTAACTATTTCAACACAATATTTATGTTTTTAAGGAGAATAATAGCTGGTTAATGCTCTAAAACAACAACAACAACAACAACTTCTGTGTTACATTCATATGGAAATCTTCCCATCAATTAAAATTAACACAAACAAACAACTTTAAGGCACAATCCCTTAATTCTTGAGTTTTTCAGGATTTGATGGAAGGCCCCTATACTAGCGTATGTTGAGCTATGCCCATGTCAGGGAACTGCCATCGGAAGAACAGGTGGTGGAAAGGCTCCCGGAGAATACCAGAGACACTGCAGCAGAAGAGGGAACCAGTAGGGGGGGAGCAGGAGCTCCAAGGGAAAGGGAGTCGGAGGGGAGGCTCTGGGATACTTCCAGTGAGAACAGTGAGGAGGTATCAGGACCCCCTTTAGGGACCCCCATCCCTCGCCGGAAACTGTCACGCAGAGAATCCAGGAGACGCGTTTCCGTTAAACAGCTTTTATGTTGGAAACGTTTCCGCAAACGCCCACTGTCAGATTCTACCAGCGACTGACGGAGCCATGGCAAAGGGCTCCGCTCAAGGCAGAGATTTACTACACTGAGTAATCTCTGAGGGATCAAGCTTTTACGCACAAGCAGCTCATTATCCCATCACAGCAATCTGACAGTCTCTGAAAGCAGCTTGTGCAAGGAGAGGCATCATGAGCAACCCAGCCGGAGCCGGAGATGGGGGAGCAGCTGCAGCCAGTCCAAGCCTGGAAGAAAGGTACAGGATGTTGGAGGTCCAGTTAGCTCTGCAAACGGCTAGGCTTGAGGAGAGGAGGGCTCAGGATGCAGAAAAGGGAAAAGCCACCCAACTCTCGAGGAAGGTGCCAGGACTGGTGCAGAAGTTTGGGGGTGATCCCAGGAACTATCAAGCCTTTAGGACAGAGATGCAATATGCCCTCAATCTGCAGTTTGATGATTTTCCTGATGAGGAATTGAGGGTAGCGTTTGTGATTGGCCATCTCGAAGGCGGGGCGAAACACTGGGTGAGGCCCCTAATGGCAGCCAATAATGAGGTCCTAAAGGACACAAGGAAGTTTTTTCGCGCCATGGATCTGATGTTCTCCAGCGAGATTGAGCAGGGAGTGGCGCGCAGACAGTTAATGGCGTGTAAACAAGGGAACCGATCTGTCCGGGAGTACTGGACTGAGTTCACCATGTTGATCCATAAATTAGGTTGGGATTTGTCAGCGGAACCGATACAAATGCTGTTCGAAGAAGGACTATCTTCGGCAGTGAAAGACGAACTTTCCCGGGCGCCCAGGGCGGAGTCTATGGACCATCTGACTAAATCCGCGCTGGCCATAGGAGCACGCCAGGAGGCCAGAGCCCTGGAGAAGCGGGAAGGGAAAGGGGAGCGTTGGAGGGATTTCCGCATTCCAGAGATTCCAGAGCAGCCTTCCCTGCCAGCAGAGCCGATGGAAATTGGAACAGCGTGCGCGCGCGCAGTTTCAAACCCCAGTGAAGGGCGGAAGAAGGAGGGAAAAGGCGCCAAGAAATGTTTTCTCTGCCAACAGCCAGGTCACTTTGCCAGAGTTTGTCCGCAAAGAAAGGAATGGCAAGGAATGGCGGGAGCTGTTGGGGGGGAGGCAGAGGGAGCTAAGGAGCAAGTAAAAGCCAACGCCTGGCTGCCACCATCGGGGCACAGCAGCCAGGCCAAGGAACAGTGAATGTGCCCACGCCAGAACCCCCAAGACCAGCTCTTGTAATAGAGGTGTTGCTAGAGCTGGCAAACGGACACCCACTAAAGGTGAAGGCTCTATTGGACTCAGGCAGCTCCTGCAACTTTATGAGTAAGGAGTTTGCAGCCGAACACCAGATACAGACTATCCCCTTAAATAACCCTCTGCAGGTGACCACAATTGATGGGAGGGAGTTGTTGGGAGGAGCTGTTAACCAGCAGACGGTCCCCATGATAATGAGGGTGGCAAGGCACACAGAACGGATAGCGTTTAACATAGCCACCTTGGGGGGAGCACCCATTATTTTGGGAATGAGCTGGCTAGCGCTGCATGATCCGCTAGTGGGATGGCACCAGAGGGTGGTTTCCTTTGGGTCAGCGCACTGCCTGGCATATTGCACGGAGAGGGAGAGCCAAGTAGGCACCCAAGCCACTCTAGCAAGGATGGAAGTAATAGACCCAGGGAAGGTACCACGACAATACGCCGATTTAGCTAACGTCTTCAACGAAAGAGAAGCAGATAAACTACCCCCACACAGACCCTTTGACTGTCAAATCAACTTACTCCCAGGAGCACAGTTGCCAGTTGGCAAGCTGTATGCAATGTCAGACAGAGAGATGCAGGAGTTAAGGGAGTTTATAGACAAAAACCTCAAGCGAGGGTTCATCAGAGAGTCACGAGCGGTGGGGGGTAGCCCAGTGTTTTTTGTGGACAAAAAAAATACAGATAAACCGAGATTGGTCGTAGACTTCCGGGCCCTAAATGCTGTGTCCGAACCAGTGGCTTTCCCCATGCCCAGGATCGATGACATTCTGACCAGGGTGAGGAAGGGGAAGATTTTTACCAAGTTGGACCTAAGGGGGGCGTACAACCTGATACGTATGAGAAAGGGAGACGAGTGGAAAACCACTATGTTCACCCCTTTGGGGGCCTTTGAATACCTTGTTATGCCCTTCGGCCTCCAGAGGGGGTCGGCCATTTTTCAATCGTTCATGAATCACGTCCTAGGACCATTGCTTTACAAGAACTGCGTAGCGTTCTTAGATGACGTACTAGTGTACTCAGAAAATGAGGAGCAACATGTGCGAGATGTACGAGAGGTACTGAGCAAACTGCAAGAAAACCAGCTGTGGGTGAAACTGGAGAAGTGTCAGTTTCACGCCAGAGAGGTGGAATTCCTGGGGTACCGGTTGTCAGACAAGGGGCTGGCCATGGATCCTAGCAAGGTTCAAGCGGTACTGGAATGGAAACCACCGAAAACTAAGAAAGACGTGCAAAGGTTCTTGGGTTTCGGAAACTTCTATCGGAAGTTCATCAAGAACTTTGCCCACTTAACGACGCCCATCACGGACTGTCTCAGCAGTAAGAAGAAATTTGTCTGGACGGAAGAAGCGCAGCAAGCGTTTGAAAGGTTAAAGAGAGCGTTCGCTTCGGAAGAACAACTCTTACATGTGGATCTGCAGCAGCCAATGAGAGTGGAGACCGACGCGTCAGACAGAGCGGTGGGCGCCGTGCTCCTACAGCCGGGAAAAGATACGTCAGAATGGAGACCGTGTGCCTTCTTCTCGCGGAAGTTGAACAAATCCGAGAGGAACTATACAGTGTACGACAGAGAATTACTCGCCATCCATGAAGCGTTTCGGAAATGGCGACACCTGTTGATTGGGGCGCAGCACAAGGTTCAAGTGCGGACAGACCACAAAAATCTAGAATACTGGAGAACGGCCCGAGTACTGAACCAGAGACAAGTAAGATGGGCGCAAGAGTTCTCCAAGTTCAATTTTGAAATTCGCTACGTGCCAGGGCCAGAGAACGTCAGGGCGGACGCTCTCTCCAGAAAACCTGAGTACTTGGAGGGGGAGGGAGCGGCGGAGGAAAGACATATCATCCCCGAGGACCACTGGGTTTGTGGGGCGGCATTGGTGGGGCAAAGAGAACTGGTGGAGGGTACCGAGAACGATGAATACGCCCAAGAAAAGCTCAGGGAACTCAGGGGAACAGGGGAGAACACAGGGGGTTTTGAGGAAAAGAACGGAAAATTGTATTACAAAGGAGCACTCTACATACCAGATGGGGAACTAAGAGGCCGAGTGCTCAGACAGTTACATGACAGCCCCACGGCGGGGCACTTCGGGCAGCACAAAACCATGTGGTTAGTTACCAGGGAGTTTTGGTGGCCCAAGGTAAGGGAAGATGTACGGAAGTATGTCAGGGGATGCGACAGGTGCCAGAGAGCAAAAGGAGAGAGGCTGGTGCCAGCGGGGCTCTTAGAACCCTTACCCACACCAGAAAGACCATGGGAGATGGTATCCATAGATTTTTATGACAGATCTGCCAAAATCCAGAGGAAAAACAGCTGTCATGGTGGTGGTGGATCTATTAACTATTAACTATTAACCATTTTATAGCCTGCTCACATGCCGTCACAGCGGAAGAAACCGCAAAGTTGTTTGTAAAGCACATTTTCAGGTTGCATGGCGCCCCCTTGAGGGTGGTCAGCGACAGAGGGAAACAATTTACTTCCAGGTTCTGGAGGAAGCTAATGAGCTTGCTGCACGTGGAGGTAAGTTTTTCCACAGCCAGACACCCAGAAACAAATGGGCAGGCAGAAAGGGCAAACGGGGTGTTGCAACAATATCTGAGGTGTTATGTAAAGGACAGAGAAAATGATTGTGTAGACAAGTTACCTCTGGCAGAATTTGCCTACAACAACGCGGAGGACGTGTCCACAGGGATGAGTCCCTTTCTGGCAAATTATGGGTGTCATCCTTGGGCATTTCCAGGAGAAGGAGGGGAGAGGTGGAGTGTACCGGCGGCGGAACATTTTGTTGAAGAGATGGAAGCGATCCACCGTCAGCTCCAACTCAACTTAGAGAAAGCCAAAGAAGAATATAAGAAGCAAGCAGACAGAAATAGGAGGGAAGGTGAAACCATAAGGGTGGGTAACCAGGTGTGGCTATCCACCCAAGGACTGCCGTTCAAGGGAGGGTGTAAGAAATTGAGACCCAAACAGTTGGGACCCTTTGAGGTCATACAACAGGTCAACCCAGTAGCATTCAAACTCCGATTGCCCAGTGACATGAAATTGCACCCAGTATTTCACAGGTCATTACTGTCGCTATACAGAGAGGGATGTGAGTGGGGGGAACATGAGAGGGAGGTCACCCAGACACCCGTCTTAGAAGAGAGAGAACGCAACATGGATGTGGCAGGAATCATTGATTCCAGGTGGAAGGGAAATCAGGTGGAATACTTGGTAGAATGGGAGGGGGAGGAAGAGTCAGAAAACACATGGGTACCGGCAGAGGAAGTCAAGGACGAGATTTTAATAGAAACGTTTCATCGGCGTTTCCCAAGAAAACCACAACCCGTGGCACGATTTAGGAGGGAACACTTCGGGACTACAGATGAGGAAGGGGAGTTTGAAGGGTTCCCAGAGTCAGGGGTGGAGGAGGAAACAGATTCTGATGAAGGAGAGGAAGACGGGGAAAGAGACGGAAAGCCGTGGCTAGAAGTGTTTGAATCCTCTGATGATGAGGAGAGTTCCTTCCGGGGCTTTCCATCCTCACCGCCAGTAGGAGAAGAGGCGGGAGGGGGTGAAGGGGGCCCTGGGGGGGAGGTGGATGTCAGGGAACTGCCATCGGAAGAACAGGTGGTGGAAAGGCTCCCGGAGAATACCAGAGACACTGCAGCAGAAGAGGGAACCAGTAGGGGGGGAGCAGGAGCTCCAAGAGAAAGGGAGTCGGAGGGGAGGCTCTGGGATACTTCCAGTGAGAACAGTGAGGAGGTATCAGGACCCCCTTTAGGGACCCCCATCCCTCGCCGGAAACTGTCGCGCAGAGAATCCAGGAGACGCGTTTCCGTTAAACAGCTTTTATGTTGGAAACGTTTCCGCAAACGCCCACTGTCAGATTCTACCAGCGACTGACGGAGCCATGGCAAAGGGCTCCGCTCAAGGCAGAGATTTACTACACTGAGTAATCTCTGAGGGATCAAGCTTTTACGCACAAGCAGCTCATTATCCCATCACAGCCCACATTCTGCCAAAATGGGACAGTGGTATGTCTCTGAAGGAATGGGACTATGTCAAACTCTGAAACTCCTTCAGATGTTGTTCTTGGCCCCTACTCCAAAGTCACACAATTCAAACCAAAGAAATGGTATTCAGTCATAACACTGCCACTGTTGCGAAGGTCACAGGGTGAGTGGCTGCTTTGTGTTTTGTAATGCTTGTCTTTTCTCCTCATTTTTTGTACTGGCAGTACATAGGATGGCAACTAACTTATGCCAGCATAAGTGGGTCATTGGCTGGAAGGCCCACAAGATTGCTCAACCAGACTTTTTAATTGTATGACAGCTCTACCAAGAAATTAATGTTCTTCATGCCTTTCACCCCTCTGTTCAAAATGGGACAGTGGGTGTCCAATCCTGGCCTCCAATGAAAAGAGGGCACGTTTGGGGAGTTGTCTGTTGTAGAAGAGGCTGAATCAGTTCAAGCAGGAACTGAGCTGAAAGAGCAAACAGACTCTTGTACATTTTTGAAAATATATTTACTTAGACCTTTTGCAGGCTCCATAGGAGGCAGTGGGCACAGTGGTGCCCGCAGCACCATGTTGGCGATCCCTGACTTACTTGCCGCTGTAGAGCTTTATTTTTTAAAAAACTATACAGCTAGCAGAGAATGAAATGCAATGTGCCTATTCTTCGTTGCCCTCTATAAAATGGAAATACAGTGGTGCCCCGCAAGACGAATGCCTTGCAAGACGGAAAACTCGCTAGACGAAAGAGTTATCCGTTTTGGAGGTGCTTCGCAAAACGAATTTCCTATGGGCTTGCTTTGCAAGACGAAAATGTCTTGCGAGTTCCTGCGGGGTTTTTTTCCCTCCCCCCCCTTTTTTCTAAGCCGCTAAGCCGTTTATCCGCTTATCCGCTAAGCCGCTAAAAGCTGCTAAACCGCTAATAGCGCTAATCCGCTAAGCCGTCAATGGGCTTGCTTCGCAAGACGAAAAAACCGCTAGACGAAGAGACTCGCAGAACGGATTCTTTTCGTCTTGCGAGGCACCACTATAATTTGTTTTAAAGGAGATACTTTTAGTTACTTTTAGTTTAATAAATGACAAAGCAACAGAAGCAGCCAAAACAATCCAAAGCAGGGGTCGGCAACCTAAGGCCCATGGGCCGGTAGTGGCCCACGAAGCTTGCCTAACCGCCCCCTGCCGCCACGCTGCTGCCCCTGCCACCTCCTCTTACTAGCGTGGCGCAGTGCGGGGACCGACTTCTGGGTTGATGGCGACTGTGCGCATGTGCACGGGTGCTCCTCCGACCCGGATGTGCGCTGGAAATAGCGTGTGCGCACACGTGCGGGACAGAGAAGCGCTTGTGCGCATGCACACACACCATTTCTGGCACACTTCCGGGTCGGAGGAGAGCTGGAAATAGCGTGTGCGCACACACACACCGGCGCTCCTCTGACCCAGAAGAGCGCGTGTGCACAGACGCTCCGGCCCATCCTCCGACGGATGAAGTGTCCACCGGCCCATCCTCCGATTAAGGTTGCCAACCTCTGATCTAAAGGATCTTCTAGCAGAAGCACTGGACATAACAGGGAGAGAATAGCATTTTTAGCAGAAGCACGCAATGCCTCTTTGGCCAGCTACCTTGAGAGCCAACTCATACGTAGCATTGCTCCACAGCTCTTTTTCTTGGGTTAACTGGTGGATCTGGGCCTCAAGTCTTCTTCTCTGCAATTCATACAGTTCACGATATTCATCCAAAAGGCTGAAAGGGTAATGACACAAGATATAACTATAAAGGCCTTCTACTATTCTCCTACAGCAACCCTTGCTTCCAGTCTTATCTGGAACTCACTTTGCATTCATCTCGGAATCCTGTACCGCCTTTGCCAGCTCCTCATAGGCTTTCTCTGCTTCAACAGTGACTCTACGGTCATGTTCTCGGATGGTATTAAGCTCCCTGCAGTTGAACAGAGCAATACCCTCAGTTGCCTTGTACAATCACAACTTTTATTTGCAAAGTTGAATGCAAACACCAGTCAATATCATCACCTTGTCAGTTTTCCTATAGCTTCCTTGAAATGGAATAATTCATCTGTAATGTGTTTGTCCATTACTCTCTGTGCCATCATTTCTCTGTAGAGATTTCTCATCTGTCTTGGAATTCGTTCTAGCAGCTCAACATACCTTTGTCTGTAGGAGAGACGACGTCAGGAAAAAGTGAGGCGGGGGGCGGGGGCGGCGGAATAGCCCTGCTTCACTTAAGCATATTTGCTAAGCAATCATTTAAAGAGAGAATCCTTTCTGAAAATAGCTGGGGAACAATAAATATAGAATAAAGCTTTTTGCATACAAGAAGTTAGACCTTTCAATACGCTCAGAATGCTGAAAACAAGTTGACACTACACAGCAAAACTGCCTTATCTGTCTTGACACTCATCAATATTATAACCTCAGGAAATATACTGGTGTATGAGGGGGTAGCCAACATAACGTCCTCCATATGTCCTTATGGGGAAACTAGCGCTAGTTGAACCCATGCAAAACCAACATTTAAATTCCATTTCCAGCTGACTGCATGCTTCAGCGCTGCAAAAGAGCCCTAGTGCAGAAGTCAGCTATCTTTGTCATCGTGTGGATTGGAATAATCATGCAGCATCATTAAAATGTAATAATCCCTGAGATATGTGTTAGGGTTTCGTTTCATACTTTGCTAATGTTTGGGCTTGCTTGCTCTTTGGTAAATTAATAGATTATTGATGCATTTATTGAGGAGCATGAGAGACAACTTGAGTCAAATCTCTCTGCACAAGGTGGAAGGTTTTTATATTTAAAAGGTGTCAAAGAAAGATGACAAAGATAGCTGACTTTGCAGTGCTGCAAAATGCTGCAGCTTCATAATTCTTCTTCTGCTATCCATGGAGATGGCATGCAGGGCAATGATGTCCTGCCTCCTGGCCCCTGGAATCATATTCAGACACCTCTGCTCTCTCACATTTCACCAGGCATTTCCCACACACTTTCAAGCACACCTTGAAAGAGGAAATAAAGAATGTGGGATGTGACATCACATGGACTAGCAAGTAGTTTTAAAAAAAAACAAATCAAAGGCAACATTCCCAGAAAGCT
Source organism: Podarcis cretensis (assembly GCF_951804945.1). Classification (NCBI taxonomy): domain Eukaryota; kingdom Metazoa; phylum Chordata; class Lepidosauria; order Squamata; family Lacertidae; genus Podarcis; species Podarcis cretensis. The sequence goes on from NC_137175.1 coordinate 95,803,136, forward strand.
GACTTCTGTGTCTAGTGTAGTACCACAAGCTGAGTTTTTTCTGCACTTGTATATAATTGCACAGACACTCAGCCCTGAAGTGCAGGCCAAAACGGTCACCTACTCCTCTTCTTGCAGGACTAATTTTAAGGTGCTGAGCTCCTTAGATCGCTGACCTGAGCTTGGAAAGGAGCTCTCCCCGTTCTGCGCAGTCCACACTGACTTGCCGGATGATTTCATGAAACACTATGTTGTAGATGTTCTGTTCCACCTTAAGCACCTCCAGGACATTGTGCATCTTGGGAAAGAGGCAAGAAAGAAGTCGTGATTTTTGAAGAGCTAAGCACGAGCTGTTTGATACTGTCTTTATTGTCACCACTGGGGCTTTTTATTGCTTTTATTTCTAGGCAACCTTGAAAGTATTTTTATTGAAAGGAGGCATGTACATTATTTAAATTAACAAATTAATGCCAGTCAGTTAAATGCTTCAGTCATGTTCTTAATTTATCAGGTGGATAATATTTTTAAATCACAAATGTGTTTGCTTGCATATATGTTTGTCCCTTATCTTAAATACTGTATTATTAAAGAATTTACAAAGCAGTGAAAGTGCTAACAAGCCTCCCCTGACATTCTTAAAATGCTATGTCTGCCTTTGCCCTAAATACTACATTTCATGTTGTACTTCAGTATATTATTTCTCTCCATCAGGTAATCTAAGATTACTCCCACTTATTCTTTCAGTTTGACAACACAACAACAAGCCTCTTAATGGCAACAAAACACCTGATAAGTCAGGAAAGAACTATGTCCAAACTCCACAGCAATATTGTGTCATAGTATATGAATCCAGGACAAGGCTAGTGAAGAATCCAGATTCTTCCTTCGTAGCCTGGCTTTAATTTAAGCCATGGCTGCAGAGGAAAAATGCTCCCTTGCAGGTGCAACTTAAATCTAAGCCAGGGATGCAAAGGAAGAATTGGGAGTGCCCTGAGAGTGAACTCCTGCTTCTTTCTTTGCATCAAAAAGTCAGTTCTTTTTGAATGTGGCACCTTTTCCCGTTGTCATGGCAAGGCAATGAAAAAGAGTGCAAAGTGTGGATATTTCACCCCTCCCATTGCAAGAATCTCCTGACAATGTTTTCAGAAACGAGGGGGCAGAAACTGCTCATGGCTTCTTCCGCTCCAGTCTGAGTGTTATCTGTGTAGAGATAAGATGACTGCTTAAGCAACTGTAACACCCATGCAGTCCAGCAGTCTCCATTAATCTTTAGTTTCTAGTTTATTTTAGTTTGCAGTAGCTGTAAAAGAATAAAAGAATAAAGAAGTTATGCTTCAGAGCCGTCGTTCGTGTAGTTCATACTCTGCTGTGCTCTGCTGACTTTGGCACTCAGTTTGTTTCCCTGCAGTGGAAGGTCTCTGGAAGTGCTTTCCCAGCTTGCTTGGCCCAGTCAGGGCTGAAGAGGTTGAGCCCAGTCATTGGCACTGGCTCAAAGGCGAAGCCGAAGCAAAGGAAGAATCGGTAGCATACTTAAGAGTGCACTGCCAATTCCCCTTCCCCTTCCGCAGCTTGAACTCTCATATATGATGTCATGTCTAGGGGAGGTGGGCATCGCTCGCCTCAAATGGCTGGGGGACAGCCTCTAAGGTCCGGCAGGCCTAACGAGGCCCATAAACTAGAGGTTCACCAGCAATGATGTACAGTATAACTAGAAGTGGGCAATATCAAGGAGGATGCGATTGAATCAGGATTGGCAGGAATTATTTACCTGTGAAACCCCTGTTACGCCAACATCCTTATTATTTGTTCCAGCCCTTTCCAGCATGGTGTCCATCACCTTCATCAGCTGCAGGACCTCCAGCCTCCCAGACGGCTTCCTAACAAGGCAGCAGGAAAGGGACATGCCTCTGATTCACAACACCTTCTATAGCATGCGCTACAAAAGCATCTTGATTCAGAGTGTCACTCACATGGATGGGAAAACCCGCAGTCTGTTTTCATCGTCTTCAAGTAGGGTTGTATATTTACTGCAACAGATTAATAATGATGATGTTAACAGCAATAGACTACTGTAGTTGAAAAATCTCTTTGGACTCTAGGATTCAACCATTTATTTTATTTTTATTGTGTAAATTTAAAAATACAGTAGACTAAGAGACGGGCCACTCTGTTGCAGGCAAGTGAATTAATTGAAGAAGTTCTTTGTTACAATGAGACTCACGGTGACATAAAACAACTACAGTGGTGCCTCGCAAGACGAAAAGAATCCGTTCCGTAAGTCTCTTCGTCTAGCGGTTTTTTCGTCTTGCGAAGCAAGCCCATTGACGGCTTAGCGGATTAGCGCTATTAGCGGTTTAGCGGCATTTAGCGGCTTTTAGCGGCTTATCGGCTTAGCGGATAAGCAGCTTAGCGGCTTAGAAAAGGGGGGGGAGGGGAAAAAAAGCAGGAACTCGCAAGACATTTTCGTCTTGCGAAGCAAGCCCATAGGAAATTCATTTTGCGAAGCACCTCCAAAACGGAAAACTCTTTCGTCTAGCGAGTTTTCCGTCTTGCGAGGCATTTGTCTTGTGGGGCACCACGGTACAATGAACCTGAGTAAGGAAAAGAGTGGGGCTGGGGAATGGTAATCTGCTACATATTTCTCATGCAGAAATGGGGCCCAAATGAAGGGCTAGGCTAGATGAGATTATGCATCCATGTTTGTCTTTGTTCTTTTCCCACCTTGTGTCATTCAAATTTATTTTCCTTCCAGTCTTAACTCCAGTACAAGAAGTTAATCAGGCTGGGAGAAAAGTGCCAGATAAGAGATGCCCAATGGGCAGAGTGCAACCCTGATTCACACTTTCAAGTCCTAATTCAGATTTCTGGCCTCTAGGCTCTGTTAATCGATCCATAGTAAACAAATCTGCTTGCAGTTTCCCTCGTTCACATCTATGTTTGAGATTTTTTTATTTAAAAAATCTAATTCTAACTGAGACCAACTTCATTATACTGCCTGGCCATCCATGAGGAAGTCAGTTTGGGTGGCATTTTCAGTCCCTGGGTCTCTGTCTGAGAATACAGTGGTGCCCCGCAAGACGAATGCCTCGCAAGACGAAAAACCTGCTAGACGAAAGGGTTTTCCGTTTTTCGAGGCGATTCGCAAGACGAATTTCCCTATGGGCTTGCTTCGCAAGACGAAAACGTCTTGCGAGTCTTGCGAGTTTTTTCCCCTTTCCCCCCTTTTTCTAAGCCGCCAAGCCGCTAATAGCCGCTTAGCCGCTAAGCCGCTAATAGTGCTAATCCGCTAATAGGGATGCTTCGCAAGACAAAAAAACCGCTAGACGAAGAGACTCGCGGAACGGATTATTTTCGTCTTGCGAGGCACCACTGTATATGCAAGTTGAGCATCCCTTAGTTGAAAAATTGAAAGTGTTGAACTCGGCAAAATGGTGAAATAGACTTTTTACAGGTTTCCTGCCCAGATGCAGGTGCTTTTGGCCTTGCCACTTCATCCCATTTAGTAGGTGCAACCAGGAGCAGATCGCCAGGTGGGGTGGAGTTGCAGCACTGGCCTCCTGGCAGCTGAGTCACTGCTGCTCACCAGGACATGGAGGGGCAAGGCAAGGCGGTGGAACCGACCTGGAGCTTCAGCTGGTACACAGGCACAGCCTCACCACTGCCTCACCTGTTTCCTCTGAGTAAGCAGTAGCAGGTCCACTGCTGGGAGGCTATTATTAGCCAAGTGAGTCACTCCTGGATGCAAAGCAGGAGCAACTAAAAGAAGTGCAGGAACACTCACTCATCATAATACTCCAAGCGCAGGACACCTCTGTTCTTTAGAATATGAAATTCCTCTGGAACAAGACTGTCTGCTATACCTGTTGGCTAAAGACAGAACAGACAGAGAAGGTCTTAAAATATGCTACTGAGACATAAGGAATCCACATACTCCCAAGAGGATATGTAGAGCTGGGTTTTTATACAGGCACACACACCTCCACTTAATGTGCATCCCACTTGCACACGACCGCATTTATGTGGATTGCCACAAAATAAATATATAGACTTGCTTTCCCTTGCTGGAGGCCTCCGCTTGGTTTACAACTGCCTGTTTGTTTATTTGCCTGCCTGCCTATCTACATGCCTGCCTTCTGGCTGGGGCAATTATTCAGATTAAGTGCTTAACCATCTTTAAGAAAAACTGTGATTAAGTGCTACAACTGCACAGAACTATTATGTACAGCCTAGAAATCAGTGGGTAAATGTTTTCTAACAGATTTTTTTTTTCAGCCAAGCAAAATAAATAGGCAAATACCATCTCAGATTCCTTGTGGCTTTGGGGAGTGAATTTAGCAAGCTTAGAAAACCATGGTACACAAAAATGGTAAAGTCCTCATTTTCAATTCCCACTGCTCATTCCAGATTTAAAATATTATGCTGGGTGGGGGGAAAAATTCAGAACACTCTAGTCAATGCTCAGCTCAAAGTCCATCTTGTCTCTCAGCATTCTGAAAGAATTTGTAAAAGCTGATTCCTGTGTTTAAAGTTATCACAGTTTCTTGATACAGAGTCAGATTCAACTCACAAGTTTAGTTGCAGTGGGTTCCTGCTGCTGCAAATTTGTTGAAGTTTTGTGAGAGACTGGAGTTGGGGGAGGATTCTTTGCCTCTTTCTCAGCAGCGAGGTCATACAGAAAAGAGACATCCCTTAAAAACACAAAGAAAACTATCACTCAGTTATGAAGGTGCAATTGGTCCACTGTGCAGCCGCCACCTCTCTTCTGGTTATCAAGAATTCACTAAGTATCTGATCCAAAGGCAAATCCTTTGCTATTTCAACCCAATAGTGCATCTACCACTTTCTGCCAGTGTTCTGCCTCAAAACCCTTGCTGCAGCAACAATCTTCCCATTATCCCTGAGTACCTTGATTACGGTTAGCCACCTTCATATAACACAGAATCATAGAATTGTAGAGTTGGAAGAGTCCATGAGTTCTTTCTGATGTGGTCAGAATCTCCTTTCTTGTATCTTGAAGCCATTGGTTCAGGTGCTACCCATGTGACAGCCCTTTAGATATTTGAAGATGGCTATCATATCTCCTCTCAGTCTCCTCTTCTTCAGGCTAAACATACCCAACTCCCTCAATTGTTCCTCATAAAGCTTGGCTTCCAGACCCTTGATTATCTCGGTTGCTCTCATCTGCACACATTCCAGCTTGTCAATAGCCTTCTTAAGTTGTAGACACAGTACTCCAGGTGGGATCTGACCAAGGCAGAATAGAATTGAATGCGGGTGGTGCTGCGGTCTAAACCACAGAGCCTAGGGCTTGCCGATCAGAAGGTCGGCAGTTCAAATCCCCGCAACACGGTGAGCTCCTGTTACTCAGTCCCAGCTCCTGTCAACCTAGTAGTCTGAAAGCACGTCAAAGTGCAAGTAGATAAATAGGTACTGCTCCGGTGGAAGGTAAACGGCGTTTCCGTGCAGTGCTCTGGTTTGCCAGAAGCAGCTTAGTCATGCTGGCCACATGACCCCGAAGAACCTTACTTGTTATCCAATAACCCCTGGCTATTACCAATGCTGGCCCAAAACATTTTGCTGCCTGAAATGAACCCCAAAAGGTGTGCCAATCAGATGCTTATGGAATGACCACATGCAAGTTATGAGTACAGCAGTCCTCTCATGTTATTGTTCCCCGGTGACTGGCATTCAGAGACATCCTGCAGGAGAAATGGGGCAGGGAGCCAGATGGAGTGATGGGAGAGAGAGGGGGGAAGCAGACTCTGCAAGTGATCAGTTGAGAACTCTGGCAAGGAGGAGGGAAATCATGGTGGTGGTGGTCTCAAAACGGACAGTACAATGGAAAAGAGGGGGGAAGTGCACTGCAACCAATCAGTTCAGATCTTTTCCAAGAGCAACAGATTGCTTGATGGGAAGAGGTGGAGAAAGAGAAAGGGGATGACAGAAAAAGAAAGAGAGAAGACCTGCCTGCTTCTTGCCTCTGCCCCCAGCCACTTTTGGTCTACCAACCACCAACATCTACCCTCTAGCGGATTACTCTCAGCGGAAGGCAAACTCCTTCAAGGTTCCCCCTATCCCTGAGTTAAAATGGAGCAATGTGTTGACAAGGAGGGTCTTGAAAGGGCTGGTTTTCAAACAGTGGTGGCCACCGCTTTTGCCAAGTGCGCCACAAGTTAAACCCAAGTGTGAAACAGAGCCAGATTGCTGAATGCTGAGCAACATACGCAGCCTCCCGTGCACTGGAATGGTTTGGCTCTGTGGGTGCAGGCAGCAGCATGAGGAAACAGGCCGAAGTGCAGACTCTAGGCCAGTCTTCCCCGGCCAGGTGCCCTCCTACGTTCTGGAGTACAACTCACATCATCCCTGATCACCAGCAGAACTGGCTGGGCCTGATAGGGGTTGCATCCAACAACATCAGGAGGGTGACAAGTTAGCAAAAGCTGCTCTAAGGCCATAGCTTGGTTCATGGGCATTCCTGCTCATCTCCAAGCACACCATCACCTCGGGTTAGCCACTCTCGTCTAACATACTTAATGGACGTTTCCCTAGCACTCTCCTTCAGCCTTGCACTGTGCCTCCTAAATCCTAGGACTGCTACTGGTTATTTCAAAGAGGCATGTGACGTGCCAGGGCCCTATTAATTCCATTACCTTCCAGCTCCTGTGAGGCAAATCGGATGCTCTATCAGATATCGAAACTTGTTTCTGCGTACAGGATGTTGCCAGACCCCATCAGTAGTACGAATGCACCCCTGAAGAGTGAACAGAAAAGACTGGTTCAAGAGGTTCTTCGGGATCAGGTGGTAAGCACAGACTACATCTCCAATACTGATAAGCCTAATGACACATTACACACAAATGCACATAGCAGTGAGACCCTGTCAGCTGTTTCTTCTAAGACTTAGCTGAAGCCTTTTTATGAGCTGGCGAGAAATGCATGTGAAATATGCATCAAAAACAGGAAGGAGAACATGCAAAAGACAGATGCGATAAAGGGATGGGTTCTTTATTTATACAACATGCCCAAAGCATGCTTATTTTTTTCTTACTGAACCAATCTCAAAAGTTTCTGTTACTGAAAGTAGTTTGTGATATGTACGATAAGTAACAAAAGCTGAAGTACTAAAATCTCCTTAATAAAACTCTAAGTTGCTTTACTGTGCCAGTTCTTTGGCCCAACTACTGTTTCTTGCCTCCCCCACCATTCAGTGAACTTCAGGTTCTGAAGCATTTCTCATGCCGCCATGTTCCAAATACAGGAATGCTCTCTCTTGCAAAGTGTTGTCTTAAAATACTGATGTCTATGTGCACCTGGCATAATTCGCAGTCACCAGCAGACATCTATAGCAAGTGGGTTTTGTGGCAAATTTTGTATTTAAAAAGCAAATATTCATAGACTGAAAATGAACTTATGCACCTGAAAGTCTTTTATACTTTTTGTTTTCTTGGGGGGTCTTAAAACACTGGGACAGGGGACTGGGTTGGCAGCAGAGGTCAGTGCAACAAAGATTTCTTCTGGGATGAAATCACGCTGTAAAGATGTGGGAAGAGGCTTTGAACTGTCTAATGCACCTGACTTGTCTCTTAACTGAGGGAGTTCTAGAAAAAAGAAAGAAACAGCAAGAGTAACTGTTAATATTTGGTGGTGGCAGCAGATTATCTCTACCCCCCAAACCCCGCCCCCCATTAAAGCTGACAATTCTGTCACACACATTTCATGTTAGTGCTCAAGAATAACATTAAAAATCCGTATTAATCCCTAATATAAACTGGCCTTTGAATAAAGTTACAGAAGCCCCTGCTGTAACTGTTTAGTAGGAGCATTGCTAAAGGAGGAAAGAAGCAACAGCAACAGAGAAAAATATCCACTTACATACCATGGACGTAGCCAGGGGGCGCAGGGGAATGCAACTGCCCCCCCATCAAGTAAATAAATAAATATACTTAACTAACTGAACAATGGCATCACAGATAACTCAGTTCTACCTGCCCCCCACATACAGACTGCCACCCTAAAATAAATCCTGCCTACGGCCATGTTACATTCACAGAGTTCTTACTTTACCACAGAGCTTCCCAAACTGTGTGTCGCAACACGTTAGTGTGTCAGTTGTAGTGTGTCATGTGAACAGTCCCCGCGCTCCTCCCGGGGCTGGAAAGGGGTCAGTTTAACCTCTGGTTTGCTCTGAATTACTGTGTCGTGAAATGGTGCACATCTAAAAAAAAATGTGTCACCAACATGAAAAGTTTGGAAAGCTCTGCTTTACAGGTACACGATACTCAGAATTTTAAAAAGGTGCTTGGAGCACTCAAAGACTCACATGAGAGATACATTGTGATATGCGTTTAATTTCTGTTCTTTGATCAAACTGCAACATCTATGCACTGAAAAGAGCCATGTGGCAGGACTGAGAGGACCCGGGCAAAGTGCCGCCCATGCTACCATAGACCCTCCATTGCCAGTGCACAACTGTCCCCTCTTCTTTGCCACTGTCATCATTCTGCACTCTCCCAACACCACCACAAGTTGCCAGATGTTCTGAGGAAAGGATTCCTTTTTGTTTATTTTCCCCATTTCAAAATGTTGTGCAGCAATAGATTCTCCGTTCAGCTAAGCATCACCTGAACTGGCCCCAGCCAAGCATGCAGGCTCAGCAGCACACCTGCTGCCAAACTGTCTGTGCTTTTTAGATAAGAAGAAAGGCACGCTTCCCAACCCTGCCTGATAAGCTGGCAGGGAATGGTGGAGCAAATGCCAGGGCTGCCCGCTGCCCTCTTGGATTCCACAGAAGAAATTCTGAGGAAACTCTGGAAACCAACATGGCAGCAGGTGTAACTGCAGAAGGCACACTGACTCCTAGCTAAACAGGAGAAGGATGGGTGAGAGGTTGACAGGGAAGCAGAGAGCAAGAATGATGGAAGCAAATGGGGATTTTATTTTATTTATTTTGAGCACCACCTGCTCTTCCCATTACTCCTCTCTCCTTGTTGACCAATCTTCTCTGTGTGTGCCTATAATTTACAACCCATCCAAGTCTTTGTGAAACGATGGGTCTACATGCAGAGACAGAACAATAACAGCAAATCCATAGCACAAATATTAATTCACACAAGGTTGGCTTGTTTAGCTAGTAACCACTGGCTCCTAGTTCACATGCAATCATGGTTTTAGTTAAACCATCACACACAAACACAGCCTGAAAGTATATCACTCTTCTCAAGATTTTTTGCCTTTTTGCTCATTCCTACCGAGAAATGCTAAGGTGCGAGTAAGGCAGACCCTTATAAAATCCCAGACTATCAAATGAAACAGGGGGAGAGAAAAACCACTCAAGATTTAGAGGAAAATAATTTGATATGGGACCAGTGGAGACTGAGAGTTTTTCAAGCTTATCATAGGGACATAGGAAGGTGCCTTATACTAAGTCAGATCCAGTGGCCCATCTAGCTGATACTGTTTTCTCGGACTGGCAGCAGCTCTCCAGGATTTCAGGAAGGTGGCATTGCCAGAGAGATAGAGGGAGTGAGCCTGGGTTCTTCTGCATGCAGGGCTCTACCTAGCTACAGCCCTTCCCCAAATTATATCAGTTTTTAATATGCAAAATTTGTGTGGTTTTTCTCAAGGAAGCAATTTTATTCTAGAAACTCTGTATTTCCTCAGCACTCATTGCTTTGTGACTCCACCTCAAGCACTGCATCCACCTGCAGTTTTATTTCTGTAAACTGCTTCAATATTTTTAGATGACAGCGTGGTATATAATTTTTGTTATAAAGAAATAGTGGTGTGTGGAACATGGTTACCAGACTCTAAAGGTCACTTATTACATAGCACTTTTACCCACGCTAACAGCAAGCAACAGATTGGGCTCCCCGATGCCCGCAATATTTTGTGACCATGTGTTTCATTCTAAGTGTTTTTAAATTTTTTAAGAAATGAGCAACCTGCCACTAATGAAGAATTGGTTTTTTTAAAAATTATTTTAAAAAGTGTTAAACATGAGTAGCGCTGAAATTCCTGTCTTCAACACCAACTTGGCATTTCATTAATTATGCCCCCACTAAAAGTTCAAAGTTGCTTAATGCCTCCTTTACCAACGCTAAAATATTATAATTTGATTATTAAGCCTGCAGCAGGGCTAGTTTCCTCACTTAATCCATGGCATGGTCAGGATTTTATAGTGATGATGGACTCACCAAAGGTTTAGGACTACATACAAAACCAAGGGAAGATAGCCTGAGTTAGACATTTTCTCCTCCAGTTATCTTACTTACTGGAAAGCCACTTCTTTAAATGATAAGCAACCATATGTAAAGAGGCATATTAGAAGATACCTATAAAAGAGGTGGAAGAATTGATATTCCTGCTATAGGCAGTAACAAACAGCAGACACAAGGGCTTCAGGTCCAACCACTTCTTCTTAACCTGATCCCCACATGTCCTACTTCCTTGTCTCTGATACACGCCTGTAGGACCTGTTCTCCCCATGCACTCGGATGGCAACAACCGCATACCTTGTTAGGCCCAAAATGTGCTTGAACTGAACCAAACAGAAACGGTCCTACTCCTACAAATATATCACAGTACTTTCAGGAATCCAAACACTGCAGACAGAGGCAGTCAACAAAACTCAACCCTGGCTGCAGCTATACGTTACTGAACAACCTGCTGCAAGATTTACCGTTACTATCCTTGCTGACAGATACTAAGGAAGAAGCATCTCTCATTTTTTTGTTTTCTTGCTTTGAAGTAGATGGCGGCACTGGAGTGAGTCCTTTGTTTGCAGACATGCTGAAATGTTGATTTTGGCTGGCTTGCTCACTGACTCACAGATTGTTGGCTGCTGCATATATCTGGAAGGGATATATAACCCACATAGATAGACTGTATGACTGCGATGGATGTGATTCGATTTCAGCCTTGGTTTAAGAAGGTATGCTAGCATGGGGGAAAGGATATAAATTGCAGGAGGCACACACTGTGTTCCTACATTTCTGCTTGCGCTGCAAGCTGCTCCATCTGTGGCAGTTAACCCATTTACAAGGAACGAGTTGGACTCCTGCAATAGAGAGTCACTTGCCGTCAAGATACACTCCATTTCAGACCACCTTTTCCCTGCAAAACTGAGTAGAGAGAGGCATGAATACTGTCTTAAGATACATGGATCTGTTTTGAAATGGTCAGTAGATTTGGGGAAAGGGCAAGAGGAGGGAGCACTGAAGAATAGGGAAGACGTGTGAGGACATTTGGTGGGACTGTTTTGTTTCTATTTTAGTGCTCTGTCTTTTGCTTTGAAAATACAACCGAGTAGAACCCACAGAGCCCCGTTTCCCGAGACAGCACCTTTCCTTCTGCCAGGGGTGGGGAAGTTTTGGGGGCTGCCTCTCCCCCCATCCCTGGCCAGGGCTGAGCAGAGTGGGGAGTCTGGCCCCCCCCGGCCCCTGGCTCTGCACTCCCGACCCAGGCGGGCCACTTCGGCTGGTCTGCTGCCTCCTTCCGACGTGCTCCGGATCCGGTCCCGATCCCCCTTCTCCGCTCTCACCTCCGCAGAAGGTTCGCGGCCTCGGGGCTGCCGGAGGCTCAGTCCGCCCGCTGCTGCATGGCGACCCCGCTGTCCTGAGGGGGGGGGGGGGAGAACGGGGCACGTGTGAATGGCCTCCCGGGCAGCTCCCCTTCTCCCTTCCCTCGCCCCCTTCCAGGAGGGAGAAGCGGCGGCTCCCTTTACCTCTCTCCGCGCGCTTCCCGTCGGCGTCTGTTGCCATGGCAACCGCGCGCGCCTCTGGCAGGCGTCCCTCGCAGCGCCTGACAGGGCAGAGGCCGCTCCCGCCCAGAACTTGCGCCAGGCTTTCATCCCCGCTTTCATCCCCGCTATCCGCCCGCTTCTCTCTCACGAGCCCCATTTTAGAAAGGTTGTTTTGTTTTTTGTTTTGTTTTAAGGCACCGAGTTAGACGCCTTGACAACGGCGATGGGAGCCGGGAAGGGTCCTTGCCCTAAGAAGCGACGACGGAGCATGCGCGCCAGAAAAGGCCGGTCCGCCGCGCTTGCGCTCAGAGAGAGAAGGAAGGGAGGGGCAGTGACGTGTCCGCCTCCCCTCCAGGCCAAGGACATGCGCAGAGAGGGACGGGTCCCTTTTGTATTCCCTGAGTCGAAGCACAGCTGTCAACGTTTCCCTTTTCTTGCGAGGAATCCTATTCGGAATAAGGGGATTTCCCTTGAAAAAAGGGGAAAGTGGACAGCCATGGCGCGAATAGTAAAACCCAATTTAGAAAGTGCTTTGTGTCCCCTTGCCGGTCAGTCGAGCCCGTGGCTGTGAATGCAGCTGAGAGCCGAGGGGCGACTAAGATTAGATTAGATTAGATTAGATAAATTTATTGTCATTGTCCGTATATACACAGTATACACAACAACGAAAATCAAACACCCAAGACCGGATTCACATACACATTTGCACGTATCTCCAACACTCTCATCCTATTCAGACATAATCTATTAAAACATACATAATCCAGAATATAACACAACCTATTAGAAGCATAGCATAAGGAAGGCGGAGTGGCCCTTTCTGGATCGGAGGGGCCGGAGATCGCTCCCGCTGCAGCCCCACGCCTTGCCCTACTCAGTGTCACAGCCCCACACTCGCCTGCGGTCCCCTAATTTATGAGGGGCTGATGCCATAACTGCAGCATGCAGTGGAAAATCTTCCCTGAGACCTGCCTATTGAGCAGTTGTGGTTGCTTTTACTAACATCGAACAGATGCCAGTCTTGATGTCTTATCAGTTGTAATTATTGCCCAAGGATATTTTTCTGGAAAGAGAGGTGCCAGAACTGGCCAGGATCGCCTTCTTCGTTCCCTTAGAATTGGCCATGGTGCCCCTTGGAGCATAGCTGCCAACGTTTCCTGTTTTTTAAGGGAAATTCCCTTATTCCGAATAGGATTCCTCGCAAGAAAAGGGAAAAGTTGACAGCTATGCCTTGGGAGAGGTGCCAGAACTGAGTTCTGGGGGGTTCCAGCAGGAAAAAGGCCCAGTCTTGCCCCCTCCCTGCATTTTGACAAGGCAGAGAGCATGACCCGGGTTGCTTGTGGGACCCTCCTGCCCTCCAAGCGCAATATGGATAAACAACACTGGAGGACATGCCACGGTTTTGCCCTGATCTTTCCACTGCTATTCACCTCACCCTTGAAACCTGCAAAAATTATCAGCGGGTTATCTTTAACCCTTTTCACCACAGCCAACCCCCAACCTCCCACTGAGGGATAATAGGTGACTGCTTTATAAAGGCCAACACTTCTTGCCAGGTTCTGCTATGAATCCAGATGGCCCCTTAGATGGGTTACATATAAAAGCATCTACCACTTCTGCCTGGAAAAGGGGAATCATAGTAGGGCAAACTCAGCCAGTTTAGTGGGCATCATGGGAGCCAACTCCCAAGGGCGAAGGTCCCTTCACTACTCCCAATATTTGAGGTGGGCACACACACACACACACACACACACACACACACCCAGTTGATGGGCATTCAAATAGTGTGCGTGCACCACATCATGTGATCAGTTTTGAAGGATGGGGCTTACCTGCCCCCCCCCATATTTTATTCAATGCGGAGTGTCTGGGGAGGGGAGCAGAGAAAGAGAAAACTGAAGGGGAGACTAAATGATGATGGCTGAAGCCCTGTTGGACTAGCACACTGAACAGACACACTCCATGCTGCAGCATTTTCTTGCAAATCCCACGTCTCAATGCACACCACAGATGCGCATAGATGATCATGATGATGATGATAATTTAGATTTGTAGCTGACCCTTCATCCCAAAATCCCAGGGCGGTTCACAGCAGAAAAATACAAATTGAGAATACAAAATACACCATAAAACAAAAACATAGAATGGAGAATACAGTGGTACCTCTGGTTACGTACTTAATTTGTTCCAGAGGTCCATTCTTAAGCTAAAACTGTTCTTAACCTGACACCACTTTAGCTAATGGGGCCTCCCACTGCTGCCACACCACCACCGCGCAATTTCTGTTCTCATCCTGAAGCAAAAGTTCTTAACCTGAGGTACTATTTCTGGGTCACCGGAGTCTGTAACCTGAAGCGTATGTAACCCGAGGTACCACTGTACCACACTTTCAACCAGTTTGTTGTCTAGGTGCAGTACATTGAGGCTGGAATGAATGCAGGCAGACAAGTGTCATGGATAGCAAAATATATTTCAATTTCTGTAGTACAGTATAGATCACATAATCCCTTGCAAGTAACAGAATAGGTCACAACAGAGAGTTCGATACATTTTGGAATCGGTTAACAATTCTATATCCCACCATCAACAACCTTCCCTGACCCACAATGTTCTCCATATTACAGAAGATGCAAGTGAGGCTTGGTAAGGCCATTCCGGTGTCAGGTACAGTTTGTCCTCTTCTCACCACCATCTGTGCAAGAAAAGTTTTCCATTGCTCACTCTGAGAAAGAGGAAACCTACAGCCTTGCAATCCAGCACCTTCCAGGTTAACAGGATGCCTCGTCACAGAGGTACCAAGGTTACATTCAGCTGTGTAGATCATTTGCAAGAGATTTGCAACCATGTTGTGCCCATCCAGTTTACATTCACAGATTCAGTCCCAAAGCATGAGGTTGATTACAATTAGTATACTGATCTTCCCACACGTCCCCCTTAGAAAAAAGTACACGTATTTCCCAAAGACAACAGGATTTATTTGATAAAATTCTCAAATTATATTCTGAAGATGGAGGTTTGTGTGGAGGGGGGGATTCTCTTTAAACAAGCAGCAGAAAAGGACACAATGTGATGAAAATTCTTTGGGTGGATCCCGGCCATCTTATAATGACAATTACAGTGCCATCATAGACAATTTAAAAACAAAAGCAAAAAGCTTTCTGGAATGGATGAGTCGACCATGTTAACACTGATTTAGCAATACTACAATCTGCACATATAGTTTGTAATGTTCTAGGAACAGAAATCTCCCTCACACCTCTATCTAGAACCTGCAAGTGAGTAGCCTCTAAATGCAGTGTGTTTGTTAAGGGTACTTATGAGACTCCTTCAGAGCTTACACAGGGTGTTGATCCAAATTCAGATGTTCATATTTCCTCGTCTTTCTCCAAAAGTGGATACTGTTTCAGTGCATTTTTAAGTTTTGAACTAGATTAAATACTGTACTTGACATTTGGCATCTTGAAACTACTGTTCATAATATTCAATCCAGGTGGCACTTCCCCCAAAATCCACAAAAATTATCAATGACACACCCACCTTAGTCAAATAAACCTGGAACACATGGCTTAGCTAAAAGGCAATACACTTGGGTCATATCTTTTTTTTTAAAAAAATATTTTATTAAATTTTCATAGTACACAATATACATACAAGATCCCTTCACCAAAAAAGAGTACACCAAAAAGCCAGAACAAATACACCAAAAAACCATATAGAAAAAAGGAAATAAAAAAGAAAAAAGAAAAAGAAAAAAACCAACCATTCAATACAATTTTTTTATATATAACTAACTGGACTTCCTCACATCTCCTTTACCCTGCATTATTTATATTAAAAATATCAGCAAATTATTACCTTGTTTCATACCTTATTTTGTACTTTCCAAATATTATACTTCTAAATTTAAGATAATTTTTATCATTTACTCATACCTTAAATTTAAACATATTGTTGCCTTAAATTTCGACCTTTTCTTACTTATAACTTAATTTTCTATTTTACAAAATCTATTTGCTGGAACTGAGATTTTCTAAATCGTGCAGATACTTAACATTCATACAACTTATATTGTTTTTGTAAATAGTCCTTAAACTTCTTCCAGTCCTCTTCCGTTGTTTCTTCTCCCAAGTCTCGGATTCTGCCAGTCATTTCAGCCAATTCCATATAATCCATCAATTGCGTCTGCTACTCTTCCAGTGTGGGCAAGTCTTGTGTCTTCCAATACTTTGCAATAAGTATTCTTGCTGTTGTTGTCGCATACATAAAGAAACTTCTGTCCTTCTTTGACACTTTCTCGCCGACAATGCCCAAGAGGAAGGCCTCCGGTTTCTTAACGAAGGTATATTTAAATACCTTTTTTAGTTCATTATAGATCATTTCCCAGAAGACCTCACTTTTGGGCATGTCCACCAGAGGTGAAAGAATGTCCCCTCAGCCTCTCTACATTTCCAACATTTATTATCAGACAGTGTAGCACCCTGCTTGTGGTTAACGCTTAGCTGGAATGAAATATTCAACGCAGCAATAGAGAAATTAAAATAATAATTTATTTGTCAGACAAATAAATATGAGGCACAGTGGTATATGGTTACCAAGCTCTGGCCTGGCCTCTTGCCATTCTGGCCAGCACTTATATTTCCTTAATCCAGCCCCCTTGCTCCTCCTGTGGCTGCCTCTGTCCAATCAGCCTGGTTGAAATTCCTATTGGCTGGTTGCTAGAACCAATCACAAAAGATACACCCATTTCCTCTTGTCCTTTTATGGGAAACAAAAAGCTATATATTCTTCTATCTATAAATGACAAATAAGTAGTAATATATCTTACATGTGTCTCAACAAGGAACCTTAATTACCAGCTCACCTCGCCCTATTGCCCTCCAAAACAGATGGTTAATCTTAAATTTTTATCTTAAACAGATGTCAAGGATCATCATTGAAAGATCTCCTTCCTTTGGAGGTCTCTAAACAAAAGCTTGACAACCATATGTATGCTCTAAATGATGTTTCCTGCTTGGCAGGGGAGGCTGGGCTGGTGGCTGATGGCCCCTGTGATCTCTTCCAACTATATGAAATAAGAATCTAGCATAAGGATTTAACATTTCTTAGCTTCTAATTCCTTTGCATAATTACATTTAAGCCAATATATTTAATACATAACATAAATAACCTTTTAAAAGGAAAAGAAATCTTAAAAGGATCTCAGTTTAAGAAAGAAACAACTTTAGAAAAAGACTTCCCAAAATACTCTCTTCCTTTCTGCCAGCTAGATGCTTTTCCATTGCTCTTGACCTTTGAACCTTAGGAAAATATGGCTCAAGTTTAATGGGAGGCACATGGTTTTATTTTACTATTTACCCACTCTTAATTATGTTTATCTCTTTTTTTATCTTCTGTAATATGTAGGGTCAGTGTAACCTTGGCTGTCAGCCTGTAATTCCTTTTTACGACTTTGAGAATTGTTTTCTGCTATAAATCAGGGGGTCCCCTTGTCTAGGAGTAAAAACATTGCCAAGGTTCTTAGGCAGCTGCTCTTCTGCCTGGCATGAACATTTGAAAATCTTTAAGCTCATTTTAAAATACAGGCCCTGATCAAGCCTTAATAAAAATGCAGGCTATGATTAGATGCCTCAACAGGTGATATATTTTTGCAAGCTTGACTGGGGTCATGTACCACCTATATATCATTTTCATAATATTCTCCTTCAAGGCATTACATGCCGTGAATTTTATTCCGGTGGTCCATAACCTTTCCCAGTCTACACTTGGGTCATATCAAAGTACTGATTAAAATTAGCACACTTATCACTTAAGCTGTTTTCTGCAGTATAAATCAGAATTAAGTCTCTTTTTAATTTTTGCTGCAGTTAGATGACATGAGAAAAGCCTCCAGCACCTAGAATTTACTAGGGCACCAAATTTAGGACAATACAAAAGACAGCAGCTCAAGAACCCAAAAAATTTGCATTTTCCCTATGTGCCTACGCTAGTACATAGCCCCCCCTCCTTTACACTCTTAGAACATGTCAGAAATGCGCTTTAGGGCGGCTGAGAGAAAAGCTCCAGTTTATAGACTACACAGTGAACAGTCAGCAATATAGGGGTATTGTTTTTCACAATGACACAGTCCCTCCTTATGTAGCTCTAAGCACACCACCCACCCAAGGCTGTCTCACAAAGTAAACCAGCGTTTTCAGTGGAGCAGCATGATCATTTCAAGCCAACACACTCTCTAGGTTCTTCAACACAAACTGCATTTCCCCTCCAAATCGCTACAGTAATCATCAGTGAGGAATGCAAGAAACCTAAAACTGGACATGTAGCAAAGGCCACCATTTCGCTGCTTATAAAAATTTAATCCACATAGCACTGTGGGGATTCCCCTGATCAAAACTGGGAGCCTATTGTTAAAGCTCCTCAGCCCTATGCCTCAATTCCAATCCACATTGGGGCTCGACAGATGCTATTTATTTTCAAAAGAACTAATTGCATAAACAGCCTCAGGTCCGCTTGGGTCCTTAGCTAGAGAGCAGGAACCCCTGAAGACACTGGTTCTGGTTAAAATGGGAATGATACAGCCCTTAGTAGCAGACAGCACCCACTTTTGGTATAGAAAACAGTCCCACGTGTGCACCAAGGCTTCTGGACCATGGGCCACTAAAATGGGAAAGATGCAGCCCTTAGTAGCAGACACCACCCACTTTTGGTATAGAAAACAGTCCCACGTGTGCACCAAGGCTTCTGGACCATGGGCCACTAAAATGGGAATGATACAGCCCTTAGTAGCAGACACCACCCACTTTTGCCATAGCTAAAGACAGCTTCCCTTTAAAAAGTCTGCAGTCATTTTAACACACTAGCCCAACTTGTTGCCATTGTTTAAAAGACAAGCATCTTCTGGCCTTGACGCGGAGGGATATCCCAAAGGGTGTCAGACCTTAAGATTGCAAGTCCAGGAACGCGGTTTCACATAGTCAAGGAAAGTGGGCTATAAAACACAAGAGGAACAGTAATGTTAGTCAGGAAATGCTGGGCACTTTCACTTCTGTAGAGTTATCCGTTAGCCATGAGAACAAATGCCAGTGATGAAACCCAAGTGTTTTCCTTTGCTGTCTCTCAAGCCTGGGCGGCCACCCAACTTGCAACAGCCAATCTATGCAATTAGAAGTTGGGTGGGGGTGGGAAAAGGCTTGCCTTTCCCTATAAGACCCCCAAATTGGCTTTTCTTTGGGTCAGCTTCACCCAGACGCTTTAACTCTCTGAATGGCAGGTCTTCCAGGTCAAGCAGAATTGCTAAGGTGTCTGCAATCCTGAAACTACAATCCTACTTGGCTCCAGCTACTATGAGGCCTCAACAGTCCAAGAACCAGCCCCAGGGGGTTATGCATATGCATGTGGGCTGATCTGGCACTACATATTAAATAAGGAAAGGTAGTGGGCACCGCATATTAAATGCAGCAAAGATGTAGTGAATTCTCTCTGTTTGAACCCAGGAGATCCAAAGGTGGTAGTTGAATCAGAGAACACAGCAAGTAGAATAAAGAAACCACTGTGCTCCACTAAGGCGGTTATATAGTGAAGTTTCACCCTGGGCCAGCAGGGGGATACTGTATATAGTTTTCACTCAGGTCTGTAGATAGTTTTCACTCAGGTCCACGTCAGTTATTTTAGGTGGGAAACACTGGGCTGTTGTTGCTACAATGTTGACAGCCGGCTGCCTATAAAAGCAGGCCGGCTGAGCTGTTTGCAGTCAGTTCTATTCCAGCTTACAAAATAAAGAGCTACTTGGAGAAATCGCTGTGTCGTCTGCTATGTCAACCCACAACTTAACAAAGGCCTTTCACTCTTTTCCATTACCTTCCCTTTACTCTCCCTCCCTTCTTTACTGCCCCCTTTCATCCTCTGAGAACCTTTGGCTTTCACCTCTCCAGAAGGGCAGAAACTCGCTCAGAGCTTTACATTATTCATTTAAAAAGACATGGAGGAAGTTTCAAAGGTGTTTTTTTCTGACCCTGCTGCTTGTTATTCTTGTTAGAAAGAAACCTCTACGGTAGCTATTCTGGGCAAAATGCAACCTTCTAAAAATCTGGTTTTCGAATTTTACTTTCACATCTTAGGGCTTGAATGAATAGTCCAGAATAGCAGCTCAGCTCTGTTCCTCTTATTTCCAATGACAAGTGGGATACTCACATTTTTCAAAGGGCAGTGCTTATGGGCATTCCATTCCAGGCTGTAGAGGTAAAGTATCATAGTTATACCAAGCCCAAGCGTAAGCCACAGGAGCACATTCCAAATGGGGCCTTTCCGACGGTCGCTGAGAATGAAGTTGAAAAACGCTGACGAAAGAAAATTAAAATGCACTCAAAATTCATGTTAAGGACACCAGCCGCATTCTTTCCTTGATCCCCAGTTAGCAAAGTGTCCGTATCAGTATGACACGTTGTACCTCTTTCCATAGAAATAAATGGCTCTCAACGGTTTTTTGGAGTTACAGTGGAAAAGAGACAGGGCTTTCCCTTTAAATCACACAGAAAAATCAGTGGGCCACTTACTCATATGAAACAAAGTTGGCTATATGATAGGAGAGATACTTGTCCACCATGACAGATGGTTGATACTGCCAGTGTCAAGCAGGGGGAAAGGGCACCTCTTTTCAGGTCGCAAGCTGAAGACCTCCAAAGCAAGGATCATCTCCCAAGTCTTTGAGAAAGCCGCATATCAGAGTTTGGAGCATTATCAGAACTTATTCCTCAGCCAAGCCAAGGAAGTCCTCCCTCCTACTCTGGCCATGATCAGTCTCAAAGAATGGAGATTTAACTAGGGTCAGGAGAGGCTTCTAGGTTTAGAGGGAGCAAATGGTAAAGCAGGCTGCAACACAAGCCCCTTGCATCTTAGAACATTAAGTACAGATGGCAACTAAAAGCTAATCCTCAGAATTTACATAAACTGCTGCTGCCGGAAGGTATATTTGGTAAGGTAAACTAAAGGGACCCCTGACTGTTAGGTCCAGTCACAGACGACTCTGGGGTTGCGCGCTCATCCTGCTCTATAGGCCGAGGGAGCCGGCGTACAGCTTCCGGGTCATGTGGCCAGCTTGACTAAGCCGCTTCTGGCGAACCAGAGCAGCGCACGGAAACGCCGTTTACCTTACCTATTTATCTACTTGCACTTTGATGTGCTTTCGAATGGCTAGGTTGGCAGGAGCAGGGACCGAGCAATGGGAGCTCACCCCGTTGCGGGGATTCGAACTGCCGACCTTCTGATCAGCAAGCCCTAGGCTGTGTGATTTAGACCACAGCGCCACCCGCATCCCCTGTTATATTTGGTACTTACTTCCAAAACACATGTAGACGAACAATAATACTGGATAGAAGAAACCAAAGCTCATTGCCAGGATGTATTCATGCACAACGGCGGAAAGAGTGAAGACCGACAGCATAGCGACTGCTTTGAATTTCTTCCCAAATAACTGGTGGTGAGAGAGAGACACAGACAAACAAGGGGAAGGGTGACTCTCTGATAGGTGAATGTATCAGAGGAGATCCAATTTTCAAAAACAACAGTGAACAGCTTGTGATAACCACCCTTAAATTGCCCATTCACATTTATTGCACAGGGAGGGTTGTCTCCAGTGGTGGCCTTGCTCTGTCAAAAGGACTTCTACTTGCACAAGGCAGGGCACCTCATTTTTGCTGATCCCTCCTACTCAATGGAGCCCCACAAACACTTAGCGTGAGAGCTGGAACAGTGTGGGATATGGCATAGAGAGGTGAAATTGGTGGTAGACTGGTAAAAAAAAAAAAGTGACTTCCCAAATAGTGGATACAAACCAGACTGCATAAGTACAAGCTTCTCTCTTTCCACCTTCTGTCAGATCTCTGTATGGGTAAAGTGACTAAGTATTTTACATGTTGTGTAATTCACATTTACATTAGAACTTTAATATAATCATTTTGTGGGGGAAATGTAAAGATCTCTGCCATTCCTTTTAAAAAATGGCTTTCTTTTAGAGCTGAAGCAAGGGGGTGCATTAAAAGATGGTTGCTTACCCAAAGGACATCTCTGTATGCATAGTAATACAGCCAGTCATGCACTACCACATTCAAGGTTCGGTAATACTTTGCATAAGATGTAGAATTCCACCAGTCCTGCGAGAGAGGATCAGGGAAGTAAAAAGAGCAGAGACCTTAGAGACAGTGTGTCAGAGCTGCCTCCAGGTCCCAGCTCACAGAGGACCAACGCTAGGCTGTAGTTATGTACAAAAGTCTTTATTGAGATTCAGTCTCCATTTCAAAGCCGCAGCGTGCAGCTCTACGTCCCGACCTTAGACCGGCGAAGTCCTGTCTGAGTCTCCTCCCCCTCCACACCAGTTTAAGACTCTCGCTTTGCTCCACCTCTTCCTAAATTCCTTTCTCCTCTGGGCCCTCCTGCCCGCTAGGGTCTCATCCTTCCTGGACTCCTCTGACGCTGACCCTGACGATTCTTGCCCCTCCTTCCGGCGGGCTTTAGGACCTGGTTCCCTATCCGGGCTACCTTCTGTGCCGCTCGCCTGTACCTTTGAACTTGGCGCGCGCGCCCAGCCTGCAACTTTCCTCTTAACCGTTAACTCGCTCTCCGATGGAGGCGTGGTCCACCCTGACTCATCTTCTCTCGCTGGTGGTGCATATGTGGGCTCTGACACCTGGGACTCCTCCCCCCCACTACGCTCTGGTGGGGAAGCTGGTCCTGATTTGCAACTGCTGCTCTGGGAGTCCCCGCTGGCCCCTTGCTTCTGGGGTGTCCCCCTTGGGTCGCCCCTTGCCCTGCCCATCGGCGCCCCCTTCTGTGAATCTTCCGATTCGCTGGAGAGGCTCATGGAATCTATCGGGCTGCTGTCATATTCTCCTACGCTGCCCTCGGATTGCTCCCCCTCGCTTTCCATCTCCTCTCCTCCCTGCGCTCCCGCTGAGTCCCTGACACAGTGTTTAAAACTGCAGGATCAAAGTGCCAAGTGCATTCCTGCTATTCAAGTGTTTTAGAGCAATTGGCAATACAATCTCTGTGAACATCTGGTGTACTGTTGCAATGTATAACTGAAATTCCCCAAGAGCTCATTTGCAGGCATTAAATCCTAACCTCCTCCTTCCCAAACAGCCGCCCTGAGAATAAGTCACTGGTGTCCCAGTATTTGTAGCTACACTAGGTCTCCAAGGCTCAGATCCAAAAGGATCAGAGCTAAATCAAATGTGACATTTTCTCTACATGAACAGTAATTCAATGTAGGGGGGGCAACCTGCAAACCACATTCAGAAAAGAGAAATATAGAAGGTAGCTGAAATTCAGAGGCTTTTCTATCACTGTCCTCTAAACTGCTCAAACTAATCATTAATGGCCCCAAGTGGAAGCAGCAGCAGGATCAGAACACACATTTGTATGATCCCTTGGAATTATTCATTTATTTAACAACATGTCTATATATACTGCTTGACTACAAATAGAACCTCTGAGCATTATACATAAGGCATTAAAATTGCCAATAAAAGTTTAAAAAGATCATATGAAGAAAATAATAAAAATTTATCTGGAAAAAAAATCTGTCTAAAATGTATAAGTTACTGTTGGAGTGGCATACAACGGATGAACAAGTTAAATCAGAGGTGTAGGACATAACATAATGTTTGAGGATTGGGAAAGATTGTGGAAGAAAGGGGTTAAGTTCACTGCATGTACAATGTTAAAGGAGAATATAATGAAAAGGATGTATAGATGGTATTTGACCCCTGTTAAATTAGCAAAGATATATCATATTTGTGATAATTTATGCTGGAGATGTGAAGAAAAAGAAGGAACTTTTTATCACATGTGGTGGACCTGTCCCAAGGTGAAAGACTTCTGGGAAAAGATTTATAATGAATTGGAAAAAAATGTTGAAATATTCATTTATAAAGAAAGCAGAGGCCTTTCTTCTTGGAATAATAGGTTTGGAATTGCCCAAGAAAGATGTTAAATTATTTTTGTATGCCACAACTGCCACTCAAATTTTATTAGCAAAAAAGTGGAAAACGCAAGAATTTCCTACAGTGGAAGAATGGCAGGTGAAGATGATGGAGTTTTCGGAGCTGGCCGACCTAACTGGAAGAGTCCGCGACCAGAAGGAGGAGGCGTATCAGGAAGAATGGACAAAATTTAATGATTATTTAGTTAAATATGTAAAATTAAATTAATTGGAAATAGCTTGCAGATATTTAATTGGCTTAGGATTTCATATAAGTTAAGTGATGAATCAATATGTTTAATTTTAAAATTAAAAGATATAAGGATGTTAATGTTTTAGTAAAATTTCATAAGAACTTTGATTTGGAAAACCGTTAAAAGGAAGTGCATTGAAGCGAGGAAGTCACTTAACCATGTTAATAAGTGTAATTTTAATAAGATTATGATCCATGTTTGTTTATTTGTTTTGTTTATAATTTTGTGAAAATCAATAAAAAAATTATAAAAAAATAAAATAAAGGCGCCTGTATATGACAACACTAAAAGAAGGCTGCAGGTGAGTTCTGCTATTTATAGAGTGGACATACTTTTCTTCCATGACGCCATACCCAAATCTATTTACATTTGTTTAAAAGTCACAGCAAGGTTAAAATTCTATCCAAAAAGCCCAGTAACACAACACATAGCAACAAATGCTTTTGAATCAGGAATGTCAACAGAAAAAAGGCACAGGTTCCCTTTTTCACCAGAGGTAAAGGAATGTATTAACAGGTTGTCCAGAAAACTGATGGTATCTGATCGGCCTCTCTAGGCAGGAGGAACCTCATCAATGGCAAAATGACACACACACACACACACACAACATTTCTATCAAATGGAGCGTTCCACGAACCAAGGTACACTCTAAAACTGATAGCAAATACTTCTTTGCATGTTGTGTTTTGTGCGTGTGTGTGTGTGAGAGAGAGATATCATGAGCCTTGCACATCAATTACCTTGCAGAACATTCTGTCACCAAAGCGCAGCATCTCAGCAAAAGCATTCAGCCAGCAGTGAAGGAGTAAATAATAAAAGATGAATGTCGACAATATATCTGTGGAGCAATGAAGAAAACATGTATTTCAGGCTAATTCATTTCATTCATGTGGAGGGGGAAATGGCTTGCCCTCCCCCCTCTGTATTGCTCCCCAAGTTTCCATAAAGGCTCTGGAATAGCAAACACTTGAAATAGAAGCAATGAAAGTATTGATTGACCTTGCTTAAGACAAAATCTGAGGATGTTTGCTCTTGACCATTTGCTAATACAGTGTTGGGCAAAGGTTTGTTGATCATATGCCACATATACTGTACTGCAAAAGCTCTGTGAGGGGCAAATGGCAGCAAATAAGCTAGCAAGGATAAGAAATGGGCCTAGCAATAAAGATCATTAAAGATTGTTAATGTGTAAATGTAAAGCTATGTATTTTAGTTGCTTTGGTCATATTTGCTAAAGTATTAGTTAGCTTGAACCTTTATATATATAAATAGAAGACGTATAATTGTAGCACCCTGCTTGTGGTTAACGCTTAGCTGGAATGAAATATTCAACGCAGCAATAGAGAAATTAAAATAATAATTTATTTGTCAGACAAATAAATGAGAGGCACAGTGGTATATGGTTACCAAGCTCTGGCCTGCCCTCCTGCCATTCTGGCCAGCACTTATATTTCCTTAATCCAGCCCCCTTGCTCCTCCTGTGGCTGCCTCTGTCCAATCAGCCTGGTTGAAATTCCTATTGGCTGTTTGCTAGAACCAATCACAAAAGATACACCCATTTCCTTTTGCCCTTTTATGGGAAACAAAAAGCTATATATTCTTCTATCTATAAATGACAAATAAGTAGTAATATATCTTACATGTGTCTCAACAAGGAACCTTAATTACCAGCTCACCTCTTGCCCTCCTTGCCCTATTGCCCTCCAAAACAAATGGTTAATCTTAAATTTTTATCTTAAACAGATGTCAAGGATCTTGAGTTCACATCATCATTGAAAGATCTCCTTCTCTTGGAGGTCTTTAAACAAAGGCCTGACAACCATATGTGTGCTCTAATGATGTTTCCTGCTTGGCAGGGGGGCTGGGCTGATGGCTGATGGCCCCTGTGATCTCTTCCAACTATATGAAATAAGAATCTAGCATAAGGATTTAACATTTCTTTCTTTCTAAATCCTTTGCATAATTACATTTAAGCCAATATATTTAATACATAACATAGATAGCTTTTTAGAAGAATAAACCTTTTCAAAGTAAAAAAGGAAGGAACAGTTTCCAGCCTCAAAATAAGATAGGAAGAAACCTATCTTCGCCAGCCAAGCCAGTTGCCTTTTTCACTGCTCTTGACCTTTCAACCTTAGGAAAATATGGCTCAAGTTTAATGGGAGGCACATGGTTTTATTTTACTATTTATCAACTCTTAATTATGTTTATCTCTTTTTTTATCTTCTGTAATATGTAGGGTCAGTGTAATCTTGGCTGTCAGCCTGTAATTCCCTTTTTACGACTTTGAGAATTGTTTTCTGCTATAAATCAGGGGGGGCCCTTGTCCAGGAGAATAAACATCTTGCCAAGGTTCTTAGGCAGCTGGTCTTCTGCCTGGCATGAACATTTGAAAATCTTTAAGCTCATTTTAAAATACAGGCCCTGATCAAAAATATAAGCTTTGATAAAAATGCAGGCTTATGATTAGATGCCTCATAATGTTGTGCTTCTGTTTTCAGGCCACCAACTGAGCAAGCAGACTTTCCCATCTCTGGGGGGGGACTCCATGAGGAATTTAAAAGATAAAAAAGGAGTTTACCAAAAACAAAAAAGCAAACAAACAAACACTGAAGCCTTTCTGCTAGGGGTTATATGGTTAAAAATTCCAAAAAAGGATGGTTAAGTTGTTTATGTATGTAACTACAGCTAGGTTTTCAGCTAAGAGCAACAGAAAAAATTACAGCCTATTGTGTTATGATTATGATAAATGAGTGACAATAGGCTGCAGCAAAGGGGGGGATAAGGAAAACATCACAGAAAATGGGTTGAGAAGTCAAGAACAGAAAAGAGATCCCTTTTTAAAAATGCATTGGAATGTTATGTGTAAAATGTTCAGAAATTTAATAAAAGTATTATTTAAAAAATTGTTAATGTTTTAGATAATTTTGTTGCTTTAGTCATACTTGGTAAAGTATTAGTTAGCTTGAACCTTTATATACCTGCATATATAAATAGAAGGTATATAAAGTCCTTTACCAATATCAGACTATATAGACTAGAACCAAGGATAAAGAATCTGCTGTTTGAGTTAAAGATTTACTTTTGTGTCATCTGTTTATTGTTTGACTTGGCTGTTCTGGTCTGAGGTTAGTTTGTTGTACTAAGTGATGACTTGTAAGGGGGTCTTGACCACAGCATGGAGGTCATGACCAGAGCATGAGGATGTCATGTCATCGCTAATGCATAATGGTCAATGTAGAACTCGTTATATATTTAGCATGATGTAAACTGTATGTGAAAGAATATAAAAGTGTATTGAAACCTGTGATCAGTACAGTACCCACCATTTTAGGGGACTGTCCTTGACTGCAGTATAGTTAATAAAAGGGTACTGTCTTGCTGGAATCCTTGGTTGAATTTCTTATTGAATGCCCTACCTGGGACGAACCTGGGGAGTGATTTTGGCCCCTCCCTTGACAATGACCATGTAAATAACTGATTACCCTCCCATTAGGAACCATTGTCTGTTTTTTGACTGGCACCTAAAACAGACAATGATGGAGCCAGGCACTCTTCCCTGGGGACCGCATTCTACAAGCAGGGAGCCACCGCTAAAAGAGTCCGTTTCCATGTTCCACCCTCCACTCCTCCCTAAGATATTTATGCAGTGACCAGGCTGGTTCACCAGCAGAGAGGAAGCCCTTCTGGTGTTGGGGTCCTGAGCCGCATGAGGATTTATAGGTCAAAACCAGCACTTTGAACTGAGTCCAGAAACTAACAACTGCTTGCATCCCCAACACAAGACTAAAAAGCAGAGTTGGATGAAGCAGGATCGCACCTTCTCCAGTCTACTAGTACTGATGTTACTAAGAACATACTGCAAAAGGTGTTCAGAGAGAAGAGCAGTAGCTCAGTGGTAGTGAGCGCATGCAAAAGGTCAATCTGCAGCCTCTCCAGGTAGAGCCAGAAAAAGTTCCCTGTCTGGAAACCCTGGAGATCCACTCCTGGTCAGTGTGGACGACCCCGAGCTAGATGGGCCAGTGGTCTGATTAGGGTAAGGCAACTTCCCATGTTCTCTCTCAGAACAGTGAGATTCACGCTCAGCTTAAGCTATTGCCCCAGTAACAGGTTTTCAGGAACCCTACAAGTCAGGGAACCACAACGCTAAGATCATATATCCAACAGGCCATACACTGCCAGTTGTTGCCAGTATCTTCACTGTATCTGATTATTTATTTGTTGCTTAGAAAAATTCCAGAATTAAAAGGGGCCAGGGTGATACCCAAGAGCACTCACTTGGAAGCATGGTGTGCAAGATGCAAAGGGCCAGCCCTCGTACATTGAAGTGCTCTCGGCCATATTTCTGAAATGCAGGAAGGATGTATAGTTCACCTATATAGTGCAAATAGAAGAGTGACGCAAGGGCCTAGAGAGGAGTAAAAACAAAAGCCCCTAATTATAATAGCACAGGAGGAATCCGTAAAAGAGAAAGCGGATCCCAGTTACCAATATGCACAGATCTAAGCTGAGTAAACATCATACATTTAACGCACATGACATTCCCCAAAGAATCCTTAGACATGCACTTTAAACCCGCCCCCCCGAGCTCTAATTCCCAGCACCCTTAATAAACTGCAGTTCCCAAGATTCTTTGTGGGAGGAGCCAGGTGCTTTGAATGTCCGGTGTGTATGCAGCCATAGGCAACAGCTGACCAAAGGTTTCAGTGCCACTACGATAGTCCGTGCTTCTTTCAGATAAACGGCATTCCACGTGGGCTCCACCATGTGCAAAATTACTATGCCAGCAGTTGGGAGGCCTGGGTAGGTGCGCTGCTGGCATGTGTATATGTGGAGGGGCCCAGGTGGAACATCTGCTTTACCGACAGCAGCTGCCATGGTAGCGGTTTCATTGTCCTGCAAGGAGCAGGTCCCACGAGTAGAGTAGAGTAGTGTAGTCTTTTTATCCAAGACTGTCCTTTGAACTTTTAGGATCTGTGACACTGCACGGCTAGCCCAGCCCAGGGAAGGACTACATCTCCATTTGAGAAATACGACCGTGCTTGAAATTAGCTGATCTGCTCCACTCGGCAAAATAAAAATACACTTATACAGATTGCTGCACTGTTCATAATTTCCTAAACTCTGGAAAATGTTTACAGATGATAAGAGGACTAGCACACAGGCATCGGTTAAAAGTCGGTTTAGGAAGGCTTGTCGTTTAGTACTATTGTATCCTGTCTTCAGAGAAGTGAAACTGTTTAATTTATCTTACAATGGGAAGGTGTGTTTGTCATTAGTTTAGAGGTAATTATTCATTCAGTGATCCAAATCTAAGGGAATAGGATGCAATTCCAGGTGAACAGGCATGGAAGCTTCAGAAAGCATTGTCTCTATTTCTTAATGCCAAAATAAAAATAACTAATACAGGCTTGTGCACTCCGGTAGGCTTGTACATATTTTTATGAACCAGTAACTCTTTTCAGCTTTGAAGGCTGTATAATTATCTGCAGAAACACAGAAATCCCCAAAGGAACAGAAATATCTAACCTCTGCAAACATGGTAGCTACATAGCTCCATCTTATTGTAGGAGTTCTGAAAAGAAAAGGAAATCACAGTCATTACACCTAAATCAAGATAAGAATTTGCTTGGCATCAACTGAAACCCAATTTGCGAGAATTTTACAAACAACTGCTAGACAGCAAATCACTTTGAGTTACTTTCCATAATAAAAGCAACTAATAAGTGCAAAAGAAATAATAATAGCAGAGCTGATGTAGTCTGCAGTAAACACAATCCAATTTCTATTCCAGAACAGCAAATATTTAAAGTAAGAAAGTCTGTTTGCTAGTTATGATTTTGCTCAAATGGCATGTTTTACTAAATGTGCAGCTGCACTACTATTTTTTAAATCGTTATTTTGCATAAAGAAGGAAAGGAGTAGTTGAGGGCAATAGGATATACAGATTGGAGAATGTGGAATACCATGGAAAATAGAAAGACAACCCTGTATAACACAGCCACTTCTACAAAGGAACTCTAGAACCTTATATATATAAAACCCATCAAAACCCATGAAGTGTAGAATATCTTAAAGCCAAAATGGTCAGACTCAGCACCTGTCATTGGAACCAGAAGCAAAAAGTACTAGTGTGCTCAAAAGAGATATGCATTGAACCAATGCATTTTGGATCCTACTAGGCCTGCTCTGGGAAAATTCAGAGAAACAAATGGTTGTCTTCAACTAACCTTTACTCAGAGAAGACCCACTGAAATTCAGGACCATGAGTTAAGTTAGAGACCCAGCAGTGGGTAGGGTCAGAGGCAAAAGTGGGTAGTGCAATAGATAGAGAGGCTCAGAGGCCAGTGGTGTAGCGTGGGTTGCCTGGGGCTGTGCGGAGAGGTTGGGTGGGAGGGAGGGAAACACATTCAACTGCCTAATACTATCTGCATCGCCCAGGAGACATAAGAAGAGTCGTTCTATGGTCTGGAGAGGTCTCTCCTGGTTCGCATGGAGAAGCTGTTTTCAATGGACCCCAGCGACAGAATGTGCAGTTATATTGAGGCTGCCCTGAGTCTTAAACTTCTGCATCCATAACAATTTTGCGCTCAGGGCAACTGTGCCTGTGACCCCACCATGCTACGCCACTGCAGAGGACTGCACCTGCCCCCTGGGCCTGAGGTCCCCAACCCGTGTGTTATGCCCTCCATTATGAAGCATGCATGCAGTCCAACCTCGCAATCACAATGGCTATAAGAATTGCCAAGTCACAATGGAGCAACTACATAGACATTACCGGGGATAGGCGTCTCTGTAAATAAGGGTGGGAGCAAAGAGGAAATACAGGTACTGGGAAACTTTAGGAACTTGGACGGTGTCTGAAAAAGCAGAAGGGAGAGTGTCGTTTAGTACCAGATAATGCCACACAGTAAAAAATAAACCCACAGGGTTCCATCCTATTTTCTATGGGTCTCAAACTGTTCATTAATGCTTGAGTTTAGCAGTAATAAATTTCTCAGTCCAAGGAGATGGTTTGTATGCCATTCTTATTCTTTTTTTTTTTTACAATGAGTAAGGCAAGTCTGTGACAAGCCCCTCATCTCTAGTCCACCCCAGGTTTAACACCTTCCCTCCCCCTATTGTCAGAGCACTTTCCCCTGTTCCACTAAACCCAGGATTCTCTTATTTCCTTTGCAAGATGTGTACTCCTATTCCAATAAGCATTAGAAGACTGACAAGTTGCATGGTATTGGTAATCTTGCAAAACATGGGGAGGCCCATACACACATTCTTCTGAACTAGAACAGGTCTTTGAATTGTCTCCATGTCACAGAACCCAACTCTCAGAACAGGAAGAAGGGAGGGTGCCTTCATCCCCACAGCTGTACAATTATTGTAGGAAACAGTCACTCACTTGTCTTCTGTGGCGTAAAGGAAAGTATTCGAGAAGTATTCTCCCTAATGAAAGAGTAGCCTTTCATCAGCAGGCGCACCTAAAGGAGTGAAATAACAGATAAAATGTATTTGACATCTTACAATTAAGTGAGAGATGGTCCAGAAGGATACCATGGTCAATAGCACCAAAAGCTCCTCTGCCCCTCTTTTGATGAAGGTGAGACCAAAGCAGATTCAGTCTCAAGCCAGGTCTGCACCCAGAATGCAAGAGGTCGAGATAATCAGTATCCTCCAAGAATGTTTCCATTCTCTCTCCTCCATCGTGCTCAAAAAGAGGGTGTTTGCAGCAAGTTATTAGTGGTTTTAACCATCAGTGTATCTGAAAACAGAAGTACCTACTAGACCTTAAGAATTATGGTGCGTTTCTTTTTGCACCTGACCATTTCTAACACCCTTAGGTTCAATCTCTTGGAAAAAATGAAAACTTGTCACCATTAATATTACCCCAAGTCAGGCAGAAGCAAAAGTAGAATGTGTACACAAAATTACAGGTTAGCTAAGGACTCAAATCCTGGCATAAAGCAGCATTTTGCTAATTCAAGCTTTGTGAAATGACCTTTAGCTACATCCAGAAGAAACTAGCTCTCCACATGAAACTCACCTGCTCAAAGCTCACTATGGCAGCAGAGGCTGGTGGTAAACGGTAGGCAATGACAATGTAAATTGGAACCACTCCAAGCGCAAATATTTGGATCATGAGGAGACCCCCAAAGAAAGCGGAGCGGATTGTCTTGTGGGAGGAACCATGGTAGCCCTGGGCCCACAGGAGGAAGAGCCCATAGGGCACAGTCAGGGTGGACAGGAACATGTAAAGCCAAGTGGAAAAAACGACAGAAGATTTGCCAAAAGCGTAGACCAGGAGATCAAACTTCAGCACCAACCTTCAAAAAAGATTCAAACAACACAGAAAGTTAAAATCATATACCTGGGTTAAAATATATATTCCATCAGATTAAATCAGTAACAGCTAAGGAATTCTATAATGAAAGTTGAGGTACTTTTAATCTTTTTTAGTATTCTAAGTTTTGTATGCTTTAGAGTATGGCTGTGATTTTTTTTTAATGCTTTTCTTGTTTTATCATTTCGTAAACCGCTTTGAGGTTCCTTTTAGAATCAGGCAGTGCATAAATCTTATGAAACGAGTACTGAACTTAGGTATACACCCTAAGGTTTTATACTGCACAGAACACTCTAAAGCAAGAAAGCAAACACAGAGATACAGACAGATACAACCCCTACAGAGATCCAGGACCCCTTGGATAAGCACACACATGTGGGAAAACTTGTAGTTATTGTGGCATAGCCTGCAGCCCTTCAGTTAGTACTGGGAGGGCTCCACATCTTCCAAGACTTTGCATGCAGATACATTTTCATTGGTTCAGGTATGAAATGACTCAAGTCCAACACTAAAACAAAACAAAAACAAACAAACCTCCAGCTGATCCCTTCAATATTTTCCTACCTTCCTTCACCAATGGAGTCTACTATGAGGTTGCTGAGAATGATCATGATGAAGAAAGCAATGAACACATGATGTATGGTCCGGATGTCTTTCACTTCAAATAGCTCACTGAGGAAAATAATTATAAGAAGTACATTAGAACATTTTGGGGGGTGGGGACAAACTCCAGGACTTCCAGTGGTTAAACTTAAGAGCTGAAAGCAACAGGAATATGGTCAGAAGATTCGGAGGATATGGCCATGGCTTCCCTGGGCCATTTGCTTTTCCCCCTTCAAATGTAACATATGATCACTCTTTTTCAGTGCAATTTCGCTGCATATGTTCTGCAAAATTCATCTGTCAACAAATATAAGACCTTCACCACTTTTTAGAGGGGGTAGTATGGAAAGAAGTGCTGCTGTACAAGAGAAAGAGATTCCCGAACTGTTTCCAACCAGCAGGCAGTGGCGGAGCTTCATGCTCCGGCACCGGGGGGTGGAGAGCAGGTGGGGGCGTAGCTGGCGTGTGTCCGGGGGGGGGGCGTGGCACGCATCCCAGGGGCGTGACGCGCTGCCCACAGGGGCGTGGTGCATGTCCTGGGGGCATGGCACACCGTTTGCGGGGGCGCAGCTGCGATGGCACCCCACCGGGATCACTCTGCCTTTTAGTCAAATTACCCGTATATGGTTTACATCTTTGACTTACAAAAGCCCCAATCGCTGGTTCAATAGTATTAGCCGCAATTTTATTAAAATTAGGAGGATATGGCCTGATTTGTATTTCATCCATATTAAACCCCTACCCACCTACCCTCATATTCCCGATCATAATTTTAGCCCTATGAGGTATTATAATAACTAGCTCAATTTGCCTACGACAAGCAGACCTGAAGGCTCTCAGCGCCTACTGATCCCTAAGTCATATGGGCCTAGTAACCTCTGCTATTATTATACAAACACCATGAGGCTTGACCGGAGCCATAACCCTAATAATTGCACATGGCCTAACTTCCTCAGCCCTCTTTGCTCTAGCAAACACTAATTATGGGCGCGTGCACACCCAAACGTTACTTCTTGTATGAGGTCTACAACTTGCCTTCCCATTAATATCAACTTGATGATTATTCATTAACTTAAACAATACAGCCATGCCCCCCTCAATCAACCTACTTGGTGAGTTATTAATTGTTACTGCCCTATTTAACTGATCATCCCCCACCATCATCATCACCGGGGTTGAAACCCTCATTACTGCCACTTATTCCCAATACATATTCTTAATAACCCAACGTGGAGCCATTTCAAATCAATTTCGCCTTCTCCCTCCCACCCATGCTCAAGAACATCTTATCCTTATCCTACATTTGCTACCCCTAGGACTTCTAATTCTAAAACCCACCCTAATTTCAGGATTATTCACTTGTAAATATAGGTTACCAAAAACACTAGACTGTGACTGAGATAGAAGGTTCTACCTTCTTGTTTACCAAGAGCTGTATAAACAATTAGAACTGCTAACTCTAATAACTAAGGATGAAATCCTTAGACCTCTTACTTCTATAGGAAAGTAGTAATCCTTTTTTTTAAAAAATAAATTTTTTTATTAATTTCCAAATTTTTAACAAACACAAAAACAACATAAAAACAAACATAAAAAGTCATACTTTCTTTACCTCATTTCCATAAGCCTCTTTTCCCGGACTTCCCCATACCTTCCCCTTTTTGCATCCTTTATTTTAAACAATTGTTCAGCAACCCTTCTTAGCCAATTAAATATAAATTCATTCTCCTTTTCAATTTCACCCTAAACTTAACACAATTTACCGCTGCAATTCTACGTCTTCCTCTCCCTCAGCATTTTAGCACTCCTCAATTTTGTAGTAACTCTTAAGATATATTTTAAACTTCTTCCAATCTTCTTCCACAGTCTCTTTCTCTTGGTCACGGATTCTGCCGGTCATTTCTGCCAGTCCCATAAAATCGATCACTTTCGCCTGCCATTCCTCCAGCGTGGGTAGCTCTTGTGTCTTCCAATACTTTGCTAGAAGAATCCTTGCTGCCGTAGTAGCGTACAAAAAGAAATTCTTATCCTTCTTCGGCACCAGCTGGCCGACCATACCCAAGAGAAATGCCTCTGGTTTCTTGTTAAAGGTGCACTTAAGCACTTTCTTAATTTCATTATAAATCATTTCCCAGAAGGCCTTAATCTTTGGGCAGGTCCACCAAAGGTGGAAAAAGGTACCTTCAGTCTCTTTACATTTCCAACATTTGTTATTGGGCAAATGATAAATCTTCGCAAGCTTGACTGGGGTCATGTACCACCTGTAAATCATTTTCATAATGTTTTCTCGTAAGGCATTACATGCCGTGAATTTAATACCTGTGGTCCATAACTGCTCCCAGTCAGCAAACATAATGTCATGACCTATGTCCTGTGCCCATTTAACCATAGCTGACTTCACTGTCTCATCTATTGTATTCCACTTCAACAGCAAGTTATACATTCTTGATAAATTCTTAGTATTGGGTTCTAACAGTTCTGTTTCTAGTTTCGAGGAATGTAGTAATCCATTGGTTTTAGGTACCAAAAATCTTGGTGCAACTCCAAGTAAAAATGCACGACCTCCTCCTACACTCAACCATGCTAACAGTCCTATTTATCATAACACACCCTGTTCTCACAACTATAAACCCAGTTCCTTTCATAATAGGATGAGGCATGCTTTATGCAATTGGCATTCAAAGTCAGCCTAATCCTCCTAGCTATTTTCATAAACTATGGCACAGAAGCCTCAACAACCAATTTTACATGAACTAACATTGCAGATAGAGATATTAATATTAACCTTGTCTTAGACATGTACTCCCTCACATTTATCCCAATTAGTTTCTTCGTTACATGATCTATCCTTGAATTCGCTGATATATATCACCAGACCCCCACATATCCCGATTCTTCAAATACCTCTTAGTATTTTTACTAGCCATATCAATGCTTGTCACAGCCAATAATATATTTCAACTATTCATTGGTTGAGAAAGTGTGGGAATTATGATTTGCCCGCCCTGATACTAATAAGGGCAGCTCTTTAGGCTATTATCTTCAACCACATAGGAGATATTGGACTTATATTAGCCCTTGCCTGACTTGCCACACACCTAGCAACTTGAAATATTCAAGAAATAACCATTCAAACAAAAAACCCGCCTCTCCTACCCCACTTTGGCCTAATTCTCGCCTCCGCTGGCAAATCTGCCCAATTCGGACTACACCCATGACTCCCAGCAGCAATGGAAGGCCCAACACCCATTTCAGCTCTATTGCACTCCAGCACTATGGTTGTTCCCGCCAACCTAGCAGGTTGAAAGCACATCAAAGTGCAAGTAGATAAATAGGTACCGCTCCGGTGGGAAGGTAAACGGCGTTTCCGTGTGCTGCTCTGGTTCGCCAGAAGCGGCTTAGTGATGCTGGCCACATGACCTGGAAGCTGTACGCCGGCTCCCTCGGCCAATAAAGCGAGATGAGCCCTGCAACTCCAGAGTCGGTCACGACTGGACCTAATGGTCAGGGGTCCCTTTACCTTTACCTTTAGCATTATAAATGCTACGGCAATGAGAATGGGAATGATGTATGTAACAGGATCAATAATATAGGATATAAATTTATGCATTAAGAAGGGAATTTGCTTCCCTGTAGAAAGATGCCAGAGCTCCACAGAGCTGCTCTAGACGTCATTTCACACAGACATTCTGCCATTTTGCACCAACTGAAGCCTTTTGTAATCCCCACTCCATGCTATGTAAATATTTGGGTCTCACAGGCTTAGAGTGCTTATTATTCATTTATTATTAAATTGATAATCCCACCTGGCCTCCAAAGGAGCCCTGGAGAACACAGGACTGTTTGGGGACTACAATTCCCATCATCCCTGACCACTGCTCCTCTTAGCTAGGGATGATGGGAGTTGTAGTCCCCAAACAGTTGGAGAGCCGAGATTGGGATGCCTATTCTATTCTGTAGACCAGTTTCTACAGAACAGAACAGAACAGAACAGCCTCTGTGAATCCAGAATCCAGCTACATCCAAGTTAGAATTTGGGATGTGCAATAGCCAATTGGCTAGAACACTTATAAAGGTTAGGAATACCTACTTTCAGTCTACACAGTATAAAAATGAATGGGATCTACTGGGAGGGAGAAGCAAGATGTGCAGATAAGCCACCCACCGGATCAAGGCAACTTTAACTTTAGCAAGGGCTCTAGTAAAATATAAAATCTAATTAATATACTCACTCAAATACAGACTTTCTAGCAACAAAAACTTTTCCATGTTCTGGAGGTGCTCTTAATTCCCTGTGAAAAGAACAAATATTCAGCAACAAATCAACATATCAACTCTGCTTCAGACTCAGCCAAGAACCAACATACTTGCTTTTGAAGCCACCGTCTTTCTCTGAGCACATGGCTGAGAAGGCAGGGGGCGAAGTCTCAAGCTGCACAGACTTTGCAATCAAGCCATTTACAAATTCTGTAAAGTGGCTGTCAATCCGCTGCCCCTGACTTAAAGAATGGCAGCTTGGAGTTTTACGGAAATATTGGTGGTGAGGGAAATAAAATTTAAATACATTCTGGATTAACATGGCAAAATCTGGTTTTGTAGCAAGAATTTGTGTTTTCCACATTTTATTAACAAGATCTAAATAAAAATACACTAAAAAGAGAAAGAAAGAAAGAAAGAAAGAAAGAAAGAAAGAAAGAAAGAAAGAAAGAAAGAGGCCCAAATGAACGGCCGGCAGAAACAACAGTTTTGGATCAGGAAAGCCCAAACAATTGCCAGTACAGTCATACCTTGGGTCTCGAACAGAATGCGTTCTGGGAGTTCGTTCAACTCCAGGAACCAGTTGAAAACCAAGGCACAGGTTCTGATTGACTGCAGGAGCGTCCTGCACCCAATCGGAAGCCGTGCCAGACGTTCAGCTTCCAAAAAATGTTCGAAAACCGGAATACTCACTTCCGGGTTTCGATTGTTTGGGAGCCTATTTTTTCAGGAGCCAAGGCATTTGAGATCCAACATATGACTGTATTGGATATTTTGTGCCCAAATCAACAAAATAACTTGGTAGGCATCTTCTGGAACAAAACAACAACCTGACAGGACCTTTTTTACTGAGCCAAGTAAAACAACCAATAACGTTCTTATCTACCAGAGTTGGAACAAGGCACATCTTAATGCTCATCTAGACCTTGAGCATTTGTGCTGCAGGACTGTGTCCCTGAAACGTGATGGATTTCAAGAATGGAGGGGAAACTGGCATTCTGCTCCCAAGGAAAACAGACAAAACTGAAGTGCTTTTCAGCAACAATTCTAGCAGACTGCTTTGCTTAGAGCTGGAGTTCCAAGTATGGATAGTTCTAACTAGTATCTGCTCTTCCTCCCAGACTCCTCAAGCAGTAGTACCAAAGTTTAATGTTACATATTTGCATTTGCATATAAAGCTCTTGCTACACCTTGGAAGAGGAACTCAGGGACAGATGGCCTCCAGAAGGTCCTGGGTCCAGCCCCCATTTTAAAAGGATCGGGTAAATTGCCATGGGAAAGGCCAGTGCAATAAGCATTGGAAATCCACTGCCAGTCAGAGTAGATAATTATGGGCTAGATGGACAGACCAGCCTGGTTCTATTAGGGCACCTGTTTGCTCATTGTGAAGCCCTTACTACTAGATAGGCGCAAACTTTACTGGAGAACCAGACCACCCATGAGGAGGCTGGATTGCTTAGCAATAGACACTTCTGGTCTGTAGATCAGTTTCTACAGAACAGAACAGCCATATCCATGTTAGAATCTGGGATGTGCAATAGCCAATTGACTGGAGCACTTACAAAGATTAGGAATACCTGCTATCAGTCTACACGCTATAAAAGGGAGGAAGAAGCAAGATATGAAGATAAGCCACCCACTGGATGAAGGCAATTTTAACTTTAGCAAGGGCACTAGTGAAATTTACAATCTCATTAACATATTCACTCCAAGACAGACTTTCTAGCAACAAAAACTTTCCCATGTTCTGGAGGTGCTCTTGATCCTCTGTGAAAAGAACAAATATTCAGCAGAGAAATCAACAAATAGACTCTGCTTCAGGCTCAGCCAAGAACCAACTTACTTGCTTTTGAAGCCACCGTCTTTCTCTGAGCACACGGCTGGGAAGGCAGGGGGCGAAGACTCAAGCTGCACGGACTTTGCAATCAAGCCATTCACGAATTCTGTAAAGTGGCTGTCGATTCGCTGCATGAAAGCTGGCTTCATTTGCTGATAAAATTTGAAGGAAGGAAGGAATAGAAAAGAGAACACCTAAGTATACAGTGGGACCTCGGGTTACATACACTTCAGGTTACATACGCTTCAGGTTACACACTCCGCTAACCCAGAAATAGTGCTTCAGGTTAAGAACTTTGCTTCAGGATAAGAACAGAAATCAGGCTCTGGCGCGCGGCAGCAGCAGGAGGCCCCATTAGCTAAAGTGGTGCTGCAGGTTAAGAACAGTTTCAGGTTAAGAACAGACCTCCGGAACGAATTAAGTACTTAACCTGAGGTACCACTGTAATTGTTAAGTATTGCCTGGAATTTGCCTGCTAAAATGGCATGTTACTCTTTACCTTCAAATGCAAGGCTGACTTCCTAACACCATGCTAACAACAAATCATGAACGTGTCTCATTTCCTGACAACTGACCACATGTTCTTGGACCCCAGTCAAAGTCACGGCCAGTGGGGACAATGGTCAGCGCTGATAGGACTTCCTAGTCCAGCCACATCTGGTTCCCCATTCCTGGTTTAAGCCACCTATCAGCAGCTCCCCAAGAATGAGGAAGCAAAGTAGCCAACTGCAGAGCCTTTCTAAGAAAATCATAGTTAGCCCAGCTGCCTCCCATCTTGCTTACACTCAACATATCTGACAGAAATCTGACCAGAAAACTGACTTGTTCTGCAGCAGCTTTTTGTTTTGTTTTTGTTATACTAGTCAAATACCAACCGTATGCAATACATACTCTTTTAGTCTCCAGTTTATAAGAGCTCACAGGAAAGTGAGCATTATCTATAATTTTTGCATTTGAGGAAATCTTTCAGCAGCCCCAGTTTCAGTGACTCCCAATTTACAGGATTTAGGATTTCTAACAGGCCCATTCTATGCATAGATCTGTCACAAATGGGAGGTTTCTTTGGCTGTCTAGGGATTCCTCCTTGTCAACTCATATTAACTACAATTCAGATAAGTTTACCTCAGCCTCCACCAAAAGCTGCATCTTTCGAGTGACTGAATGGTCAACGTCAACATGACCTAAGAGGGAAAAAACAAATCATTGCTGTATTTTCTTTTTTTTTTAATAAGATATTTACTGAAATTTTCCAGAATAATACATTGTAACACAACAAAAAAGAAAGAACAAAAATGCAAAAATACAAAAAAGAAAGAAAAAATACAAAAACAACTAAAAACACATAAAATTTCCCTTTACCTATTTTCTTTGGACTTATTTTCCGGACCTCCTCATAGCTCCCTTTCTTATATTCCAATTCAAATTGTAAATTCAGCAAATCCTCACCATTAGTTTTTGCTTATTTCAGAACCTTATTTTCCATATCTCTTAAACCATTACAGCTGAAAACCACTTAATTTTCTGTCCAACATCATTCTAACATTCTATTGCTGTATTTTCAATGATAAATAAAATAAATAAATAAATAAATAAATGTTGTCCGCAAGTATGAAAGGCAAAACAGGAAAAGTATGCAAACTGGAAATTTAAAGTATTTTAATATCAGTGCTGCAAATAAGTCCACAAAAGTTACTAGCCCTCAAAACTTTCACTTATTCCCCTGCCCAGATGTACTTGTATTATTTGTCCGCTACTGACCAAAAGGAAAAACAACCTATTCCAATTTCCGAGGCTTCGCTTCCTAGAGTGCATTAAAACCATAGTTAATCGGGGCAGATCATTTAAACTTTTTTACCCAAATACTTCCTGCCAACCTAGCAGTTCGAAAGCAGTCAAAGTGCGAGTAGATAAATAGGTACCGCTCCGGTGCGAAGGTACACGCTGTTTCTGTGCGCTGCTGTGGTTCACCAGAAGTGGCTTAGTCACGCTGGCCACATGACCTGTAAGCTGTACGCCAGCTCCCTCGGCCAATAAAGTGAGATGAGCACCGCAACCCCAGAGTTGGCCACGATTGGACCTAATGGGCAGGGGTCCCTTTACCCAAATACTAAAAAAAGGAGGTGCTAGGGAGAAGGATTCTAGCCTGGCCATCTGCCGGACATCTGTATGATTCAACCATCCATGCACCGCTTGCCCCCTGCACCCTCAAGTAGTTTTCTCCTCCAAGTGTGGGACCCCAATCATCAAACAGTAAATATCAAGTAAACAATAAAAATACACTAGATCACTAAACTCTGGCTGGATGTAGACACATCAAAGAAGCGTTTTAGTTTAAAGCATTGTAAATTTAAAACAGGTAGAGAAAAACAGGACTCCACGTCGTCATCTGGTGGCAAAATGTTATATTGCACATACAACACATATAAATTGCTTTTTCTCTATCAGTCTAACTGAGTCCTCTGATAGCATGCCCTTTTGAAAAATCAAAAACACCATCCCTGGAGCATACTGTACTTACCAGTTGTTAAATCCCTGGTTATGGCATCACAAGATTAAATACAGATCGCTTAAGATGAAAAGATGGGCTTGGTTACTGCTCATTACACCTAATGCTCACCACCTGTCATTGAGCTCATACCAGGTGATGCTTTGCTTTCAAAAAGTGATTTCAGAACCACAAACCACAGTGATGAGCTTTGCAAACCAAAGTTTCATACAGGTTCATACTGGGCTGTTTGAAAACTGTCTCATTTCGTTTGAAAACTTCCAGATTTTGGAGGTTCAAAGGGTAGCACTGTGTTGTTTGAATGCCCTTCCTTTCAGTAAGATTCCAATGCCAACCATCTCCTAAATCAGGAAGGGGTTTGCATTGGAATCCCTTGCTAAAATAAAGCAGGGAGTTTTCATGCAAGGCCCTTCCTGAATCCAGAAATGGCCTTGCAAGCCCCATTGGACTCCTAATAGGCAAAGCTTATTCTACAGGCTGAAAAGATAGAGGCGGTTTTGCCCTCCCAGACTTTAAATTATATTATGAAGCTGCATGTTTGGTATGGATTAGGGACTGGATGAAGTTGGAAAAGCAAGAAGCATTAGAACTGGAAGGACATGACAACAGATTTGGTTGGCACACATATCTATGGCATGGGAAAGGGAATGTACATAAAAGTTTTTATAATCACATAATTAAGAAATCACTAATGAGAGTATGGGAGTGATATAAAGATGTATTAGAACAGAAGACTCCTTGGTGGCTTTCACCACACGAAGCTTTACTGCTCTAACCACTTGGAAAGAAAGGAAAGTGGCTTACGTATGCTGACTTGTTAAAGGATCAAGAAGGAAAATGGAAATTAAGAGATCATTTTCAGAGTTGGTTACATTATTGGCAACTACACAAGATATACAGAGAAGATAACAAGAAAGGATTCAGTTATATGACATCTAGATTTCAGAAGGAAGTTGTGGAAGGGAAAGTAAAGTTGCTGAAAGGCACATATAGTATTCTGCTAGA
The DNA here is from genome assembly GCF_951804945.1 of Podarcis cretensis. Classification (NCBI taxonomy): domain Eukaryota; kingdom Metazoa; phylum Chordata; class Lepidosauria; order Squamata; family Lacertidae; genus Podarcis; species Podarcis cretensis. Next base: position 95,845,623 of record NC_137175.1, read on the forward strand.
ATGGGAAACAAAAGATGAGGAGGTGAAATCAGTCATGATTAAATGGACACAAGATATAGGCCATAACATAATGTTTGAAGATTGGAAAAGATTGTGGAAAATTGATTTAAAATTTACAGACTGTTCTTTACTGAAAGAAAGCTACAGTGGTACCTCGGGTTACATACACTTCAGGTTACATACGCTTCAGGTTACAGACTCCGCTAACCCAGAAATAGTACCTCAGGTTAAGAACTTTGCTTCAGGATGAGAACAGAAATCGTGCTCCGACGGCGTGGCAGCAGAAGGAGGCCCCATTAGCTAAAGTGGTGCTTCAGGTTAAGAACAGTTTCAAGTTAAGAACGGTCCTCCGGAACGAATTAAGTACTTAACCCAAGATACCACTGTATATGAAAATGATGTATAGATGGTATATAACACCAGTACAGATAGCAAGAATGTACAAAACTGGCTCAAATATATGTTGGAAATGTAGGAAAAAAGAAGGGACTTTTTATCATATGTGGTGGGATTGTAGCGAAATTTTAAAAATTTGGGAAATGATATACAATGAATTGAAGAAAATGTTCCAATTAACATTTGTAAAAAAGCCTGAAGCATTTTTGTTAGGGACTGTAGGAAAAAACCTGGCAAGGGAAATTGATAGACTATGTGGAACTGGCGGAATTGCCGCACAAACTGCATGATAAGGACAACTGTGACTTTAAAGAAGAATGGGAACCTTTTACAAAGTACTTAAAGAAACAACAAAATGAACTGGACTCCTTGGCAGGTTTTGAATAAACAAACACAAATTTATTATTGGTAACATATAGACAGATAAGTTAAGGATCTTTACAATTTTATAATATGCAGAGAATAACATGTGCTGAAAAACCAGAGCGAGGAGCTGAGGGAAGTCCAGGCGGGGGCGGGTGGGAGGGTGGGTTTTTCCTGGGGAGGGGGGAGGGGAAATTAGGATGATATGTCTTTGATAAATTGTTGTGCTGAAATTCTTAATAAAAATTATTCAAAAAAAAAAAAAAAAAAGATTATTCCACAGGCTGGAGCTTCACCACCCCCACATACCCTGTAAGGGAAAAGGTGTTTTTCCCCTCCTAAAATTAAAAAAATTTAGTTGGTGAAAAGCATTTGAATTATACTTTTCTTTATACAGAGTGATAGGTAAAATAAACCTATCAAGGCAATAAACAACTATTTTACTTTTAAAAGACAACTGAAGGCAGCCTTCTTTAGGGAAGTTTTTAATGTCTGAAGCTGTGTTGTTTTTAATATGGGCGGGGTAAAAATAAATTATTATTATTATTATTATTATTATTATTATTATTAAATAGCACCAAGTTTAGCACTTGTTTTTTGTGCAGTTTTATATAAGAGTGTAAATCTCAATTTTAGTTTTCTTTGCTGTTCTTTCCTCATCTTCCTCTACCTCTGGGTATTGAAGGTTGTCTTTCACAACAGTCAGGAATCCAGTGGCCTCAGCAATTAGCACCAAATCCTCCACAAAATGTACTGTATCATTGGCACTGTGACAAACATCTTTGAACATCATTTATTGCTACATCACATACATTGCCAAAGGTAGGTCTTAATTACTGCAATAAATATTAATTAATTGTTGCAACAAGCTCTGCAGACATGTGCAAACAGGATGGGTAGCCACTGTTAACACACTTGTAACAGGGAAGACGTGCCAGAAATGTGCGCACATGATGCCTCCCTCTTCAACAGATTACGATGGGCATAGTTCCTAGAGGCAGGAGGAAAGAGGCTGCTTATTTATGTTGCACTGTGCATACAAATCCAAGCACCATACGCCTGTTGTTGTTTAGTCATTTAGTCGTGTCCGACTCTTCGTGACCCCATGGACCAGAGAACGCCAGGCACTCCTGTCCTCCACTGCCCCCCGCAGCTTGGTCAGACTCATGCTGGTAACCTCGAAAACACTATCCAACCATCTCGTCCTCTGTCGCCCCCTTCTCCTTGTGCCCTCCATCTTTCCCAACATCAGGGTCTTCTCCAGGGAGTCTTCTCTTCTCATGAGGTGGCCAAAGTACTGGAGCCTCAGCTTCACAATCTGTCCTTCCAGTGAGCACTCAGGGCTGATTTCCTTCAGAATGGAGAGGTTTGATCTTCTTGCAGTCCATGGGACTCTCAAGAGTCTCCTCCAGCACCATAATTCAAAAGCATCAATTCTTCGGCGATCAGCCTTCTTTATGGTCCAGCTCTCACTTCCATACATCACTACTGGGAAAACCATAGCTTTAACTATACGGACCTTTGTTGGCAAGGTGATGTCTCTACTTCTCAAGATGCTGTCTAGGCCTGTCATTGCCCTTCTCCCAAGAAGCAGGCGTCTTTTAATTTCGTGGCTGCTGTCACCATCTGCAGTGATCATGGAGCCCAAGAAAGTAAAATCTCTCACTGCCTCCATTTCTTCCCCTTCTATTTGCCAGGAGGTGATGGGACCAGTGGCCATGATCTTCGTTTTTTTGATGTTGAGGTTCAGACCATATTTTGCACTCTCCTCTTTCACCCTCAATAAAAGGTTCTTTAATTATCTCCAAGCTCAAGAGGGTTGCATCAGGGACACTCACCTGGAACAATGATGCAAGTGCAAGTTCTCCTTGCTGTAGGCATGGAATACAGTGGTACCTCAGGTTACAAACACTTCGGGTTACAGACTCTGCTAACCCGGAAGTAGTACCTCGGGTTAAGAACTTTGCCCCAGGATGAGAACAGAAATCGCACGGCAGCGGTGCAGCAGCAGCAGGAGGCCCCATTAGTAAAAGTGGTACCTCAGGTTAAGAACGGTTTCAAGTTCAGAACGGACCTCCAGAACAAATTAAGTTCGTAACCAGAGGCACCACTGTACCTAGATATCTTTTTGTATCATCACCTACTTTTGAGAGGCGTCTTCCATGAATACGGTCTTAAGTGTTAAAAGTAAGATTCCGTTCTGGTTGCTGTTGCCAATTCCTTCTTTCCCAATAGTTCCAGGCCACAGATCAAAATCTCACCCAACTCTTGCATTAAAATCACCCAGGAGGATGATTTTATCTTTCTTAGGCATCTCTGTTAAGATGGTATCCAGCTGAGAGTAAAAAATTTCTTTTAATTCTTCATCAGCATCCAGTGTTGGTGGATGAGGGCTTAGAATAGTAGCCAGTTAGTTTTTGGCGAGTTTTATTCGAAGTGTTGAAAGTTGCTAATTAATGCCAGTAGGTACTTCCGACAAAAGCTTCACAAGTTCGTTTTTGATAGCAAAGCCTACTCCAGGCATTTGACGTTCTTGTTCAGGTAGACCTTTCCAAAAGAATGTGTAGTCTCTGAAAGGATGTTCTCTTTCTATACCAGTATAGTAAAACATTGGCTCTTTTCTGTGTGGCATTCTGGGAGATTCTGGGAATCACTATTGCCCTCCCTTTTTGCCTTTCTTGAAACACTCAAGCTTCACCTTTTTAATCCTATAGCTATCCTTTTAATCCCCCTTGCACATACCAAAGATGTACCATGCACAACATTCCTTTTCTTAGTTCACCTAAAGTTTACCCTGATATATTCTTCTTCAACATATAATTGATTATGTGCTCTTATGCTATGATCAGAATATTAGTGATTGCTTTAGACATATTATAATCAATCTTAGTTATAAGTGGATTAAGAGCTTTCATACCTGTCTAAGCTCTACTTTGCAATGTAGCCTATTGCTGCTATACAGTGCTAAAATTACAGGGGAATCATAGAATTGTAGAGTCGGAAGGGACCACGAGGGTCATCTAGTCCAGCCTCCTACAGTGCAGGCAGGAATCTTTTGCTCAGCGTGGGGCTCAGACCCACAACTCTGAGATTAAGAGTCTCGTGTGTTACCAACTGAGGAGAAGGCAGAGAAGGAGGCAGAAGTGCATGACAACCCTCCAGACTCTTGTGGGAAGGAATTTTAGGAAAACCAGGCAGGGGGCTGTTAAACAGATTGCAACAGCAACATGGGGTGGGGGGAGGTGATTAATTGCTTTCCCACCCATGGAGGGAAGCTTGAGGGTGGTTGCTGCTGGTGTGAACACTTAAACGGGTATATTCACATCAAAGGCACAAAGGCTTTTTTTTACTCGAAGAAAAGAATGGCCATGTGACCTGAGTTAATAACATTGCTAAAGTTTTTAAGACTTCGTAACCAACAAGAAATCCTGATGGAAGGCACTGGTTGCTTTTTATCAATTTAATCCTGAGTTTATCCAAGTGTACAGAGGAGGGCAACCAAGATGATTAAGGGTCTGGAAACCAAGCCTTATGAGGAACGGTTGAGGGAGCTGGGTATGTTTAGCCTGAAAAGTCCTTTTAAAAAGGTAAAGGTACCCCTGCCCGTACGGGCCAGTCTTGACAGACTCTGGGGTTGGTGCGCCCATCTCACTCAAGAGGCCGGGGGCCAGCGCTGTCCGGAGACACTTCCGGGTCACGTGGCCAGCGTGACAAAGCTGCATCTGGCGAGCCAGCGCAGCACACGGAAACGCCATTTACCTTCCCGCTGGTAAGCGGTCCCTATTTATCTACTTGCACCCGGGGGTGCTTTCGAACTGCTAGGTTGGCAGGCGCTGGGACCGAGCAGCAGGAGCGCACCCCGCCGCGGGGATTCGAACCGCCGACCTTCCGATCGGCAAGCCCTAGGCGCTGAGGCTTTTACCCACAGCGCCACCCGCGTCCCATGAAAAGTCCTTTTACATCATGTTTATTTCTGACCGTACAAGCCTATAAGAAAACACATCCGATCACTTCAGACTCCTTCAAGCAAGTCGCAAAGACTTTACAAACGCAACAGGAAGGTCTCATATTACACACTGAGGAGGAGACTGAGAGGAGATATGAAAAACCTTTTAAAATGTGGGCAGTTCCAGAATTTACATCATGTAAATGCCAGGGAAAACCATTTTAAGTTGGCACCAAAAGGAAAGGACTATATGTGTCCCACTGTTACTACACAATGCGCTGTTCCTGGCTGTGGAACCTCAAGAAGCACCTCTCCTAATGATCTTTACAACTGGAGATAAGGTACATGGAGATAAGAAGATTCATTATGCATGACAAACTGAATATGTCCCAAAATGGGATTCCATAAACAATTATTTTGGAATTTGCATTGATGGGTATTCCCTACCCCCCTTTACACTGTCCTTCAAGACCTAACGTGGAGTCTTTCAAGTCTATTTTGTTTAGGACATCAAGTCAAGGAATTTGTGAATGAAGTAGTAATGATACAAAGGAGGACTTAAGAGAAAAGTCTATGAGGAATGATATCAATTTTCTGAGCAAGGTGTCAAGCGGCTGCCATCGACTTTCGGCTGCTTGCCCAGGAACATATAAAGACAAGGGAATGTTTCTTACTGTCCACTTTTTATTCAGTATTTACAGAGAGAGGCTATAGAACCCGGCCTCTTGGATAATGGCATTGTCCCGAGTGAATCTCCACCCCCCATCTCTCCCACTTCCTCATTCGCCATTCTCATCGTCTCTCCTACAAGTGCTGCTATGTGCCCTCTGTCTTTGTTTTTGTTTTTTTTTAAATCAATTTTTATTAAGATTTTTAAACATAAATGCAAATATAATAAACAATATAACATATATCATAACATAATTTCTTAACTTCTTTGGACTCCCTCACGTCTTCCGCTCCCACTTGCATCTTTGTCAATTCTTGCCCGCAATTTATCATCTTGTTTACATTCTTATGTCCCATTCATTTAGAATATAATCTAATAGTTCTCCCAAAGGTTTAAGGTTTTCCCTCAATCTCACTTATCATCCTAATTGCATCTAATTTAGTGGTGGTCAATTATTTATGATCTAAAGGTAAAGGTAAAGGTACCCCTGCCCGTACGGGCCAGTCTTGACAGACTCTGGGGTTGTGCGCCCATCTCACTTAAGAGGCCAGGGGCCAGCGCTGTCCGGAGACACTTCCGGGTCACGTGGCCAGCGTGACATCACTGCTCTGGCCAGAGCCAGAGCCAGAGCCGCACACGGAAACGCCGTTTACCTTCCCGCTGGTAAGCGGTCCCTATTTATCTACTTGCACCCGGAGGTGCTTTCGAACTGCTAGGTTGGCAGGCGCTGGGACCGAGCAGCGGGAGCGCACCCCGCCGCAGGGATTCGAACCGCCGACCTTTCGATCGGCAAGCCCTAGGCGCTGTGGCTTTAACCCACAGCGCCACCTGCGCCCCTTATGATCTAGCCTCCATCTTAACATTCAACCAAATTACAATGCTTTTTTAAGTAAATCTTAAATTTCTTCCAATCTTCTTCAACCTTCTCTTCTCCCAGGTCTCGGATTCTGCCGGTCATCTCGGCTAGTTCCATATAGTCTATCAGTTGCATCTGCCACTCTTCCAGTGTGGGTAGATCTTGAGTTTTCCAGTGCTTAGCGATGAGTATCCTTGCTGCCGTTGTTGCATACATAAAAAATGTTCGGTCCTTCTTTAACACCTTCTGGTCGACAATACCCAAAAGGAAGGCCTCTGGTTTCTTAGTAAAGGTATACTTAAATACCTTTTTCAACTCATTATATATCATTTCCCAAAAGGCCTTCACTCTCGGGCAAGTCCACCAGAGGTGAAAGAATGTTCCATCATTTTCTTTACATTTCCAACATTTGTTATCAGACAAATGGTATATTTTGGCAAGTTTAACTGGGGTCATGTACCATCTATATATCATTTTCATTACATTTTCCTTCAAAGCATTACATGCAGTGAAGTTCAGCCCATTGGTCCACAACCTTTCCCAGTCCTCAAACATGATATTATGCCCTATATCCTGTGCCCACTTTATCATGGCCGATTTAACCATTTCATCTTGTGTATTCCATTTTAACAGCAAGTTGTACATTCTTGAAAGTATCTTAGTCTTAGGTTCTAACAGTTCTGTTTCCAATTTCGATTTCTCCACCTGGAACCCTAACTTTTTGCCATTTTTAAAAACTTCATTAATCTGAGCGTAATGTAACCAGTCTCGCACTTTGTCCTTAATTTTCTCCAAACTCTGCAATTTCCAATTGTCTCCATCTTTTTCTAATATTTCCCAATATTTTGGCCATTTGGCCTCCATATTGGGTCTTTTTCGGGCCTTAGCTTCCAGCGGTGAAAGCCACCTTGGAGTTTTATTTTCCAATAAGTCTTTATATTTTGTCCAGACATTAAACACTGCTTTTCTGACAATATGGTTCTTAAAGGCCTTATTGATCTTAACCTTGTCATACCATAAATATGCATGCCAACCAAAAGCATTGTTGAAACCTTCCAGATCCAGTACGTCAGTGTCTTCGAGAAGTAGCCAATCTTTTAGCCAGCAGAAAGCTGCGGCCTCATAGTACAACTTTAGGTCTGGCAGGGCAAAGCCCCCTCTTTCTTTCGCATCAGTTAATATCTTAAACTTAATTCTGGGCTTTTTGCCCTGCCAGACAAACTTAGAAATATCTCTCTGCCACTTCCGGAAGCACTCCGTCTTGTCCACAATCTGTAATGTTTGGAACAAAAACAACATTTTTGGCAATACATTCATCTTGATAGCAGCAATTCGGCCTAGCAAAGAAAGTTTCAATTTTGTCCAACTATCTAAGTCTCTCTTAATTTCTGACCAACATTTTTCATAATTATCCTTAAAAAGACTCAGATTTTTTGCTGTTATGTTTACCCCTAGGTACTTTACTTTTTAAACCACATTTAGTTCTGTCTCTTTCTGAAACCGTTCTGACTCTGTATCTGTCCAGTTTTTCCCCAATACCTTAGTTTTCTGTTTGTTTAATTTAAATCCCGCCACCCGACCAAAATCTTGAATCAATTGTAATACTCTTTTCGTACTAGATTCTGGCTCCTGCAGGGTCAAAACTAGGTCATCTGCGAAAGCTTTAAGTTTATATTGGTTCTCTCCGACCTGAATTCCTTCCACCAACCGGTCCCCTCTAATCATATTCAAGAGCACCTCCAGAACCGAAATAAATAACAAAGGGGAAATAGGGCAGCCTTGTCGTGTTCCTTTTTCGATTTTAAACTCTTCTGTAACCACATTGTTGACTATCAATTTAGCCTTTTGCTCTGAATATATTGCATCAATCCCATTCTCAAAACCCCGTCCCACTCCCATTTCTTTTAAATTTCCCTTCATAAATTTCCAGAAAATATTGTCAAAGGCCTTCTCCGCATCTATAAAAATTAACACTGCTTTTGTATTTATATCTGTTTGCAAAAGTTCCAAAATGTCAATGATGTTCCTTGTATTAGCAAACAGGTGTCTACCTGGGAGAAAGCCTGCCTGGTCCTTGTGAATTACTTCATTTAAAACTTTTTTAAGTCTACTTGCCAAAATGTCTGCAAATATTTTGTAATCCACATTTAAAAGAGAGATGGGACGATAGTTCTTAAGTTGTGTCTTTTCAGCTTCCGATTTTGGTATCAATGTGATAAAGGCTTCCTTCCACGATTCCGGCGCCCTCTTCCCCTCCATAATTTCATTGCTAACCTCCATCAGTGGTTGTATCAAATAGTCTTTTAATGTCTTATAATACTTGGAGGTCAGCCCATCTGGCCCTGGAGATTTGCCCATTTGCATATTCTGAATGGCTTGTTCAATCTCTTGTCATGTTATTTTGCAGTTCAGGATTGATCTATTTTCTTGTGACAATTTTGGTAGCCCATTTTTTTCCAGAAATTGTTTAATCTCGACCTCGTCTTGCGGCCCTTGAGTGTATAATTTTTTGAAGTATCTCTGGAAGCACTTTCTAATGTCCACAGGGTTCTGAATATTTCTTCCTTCAATCTCTAAATTTGTAACTGTATTTAGTTTTTGTCTCCTCTTCAGCTGCCAAGCTAGCAGTTTTCCACATTTATTCGCCGATTCAAAAGTTTTTAATTAATTTAATCTTCCACTCTATTTCCTGATTTATCTATTTAGAATATTGGGCTTGATGAAGTTTAATTTCTTTCAGAGTCGGCTGTGACTTCGGATTTGATCTTAACTTCTTCTCTAATTCTTTAATTTTCTCCAAGATTTTGTCTTTCCTCTCATTTTGTATCCTTTTCTTTACAGCATTCTGTTGAATCAGGAACCCCCTCATCACAGCCTTACTTGCATCCCAGATGATTCTTTTTTCCACCGTAGTGTTCAAATTTATCTCAAAATAATCTTTCAAAACTTTTTGGGCCTTCTTAATAATCTCCTGATCTCTAAACAAATTGTCATTCATCTTCCATCTAAAGGAGCCGGTTGGTAGTAGTGTCATGTCCATCTTTAGTGCATTATGGTCGGAGCAGGTCTTTGGGCAGATTTCCACCTTTCTAACCTTAGGTGCCAGACCTCTAGATATCCATATTTGGTCGATTCTTGTCCAAGTCAGCTGGGCTTCAGAGAAGAATGTTCCCTCTCTTCCCAAGGGGTTCTTCGTTCTCCAAATGTCAATCAAGTCCATATTGTCAGTCATTTCAAAAAAAGTCTTTGGTAGTCTGCCATCTTTTGTAACATTTTGGCTTTGTGACTTATCCATGTTAGTTGATACGACCCCATTCATATCTCCCATCATAATGATGTTATCATAGTCCAGATAATCCAGCATAGTCTCATGCAGCTTCTTGTAAAATTCCGATTTCCCCTCGTTTGGTGCATAAATTCCTAATATCAAGATCTTCTCTCCTTGATGTTGTATCTCAATTGCTAAAATTATTCCATATTCATCTTTAAATAAAAGTTTAGGTGACAGGCTCTCTTTTGCATATATCACCACCCCTCTCTTCTTTACTCTATCCGAAGATATAAATTCCTGGCCAAGTCTTTTATTTATTAACACTTTTCTGTGGAGCCTAATCACGTGAGTTTCTTGTAGGCAAATAATATCCAATTGTTCCTTTTTTAATATGTGGAAAATTTTCCTCCTTTTTTCCGGAATATTACAGCCATTTATATTCCAACTCAAAAGTTGCAGAGACATCCTGAATAAATCTGGTTATTTTCCTGGGGGTGGTGTCTTATTCGCTGGATCTTCCGCTTCCAAGGGTGCAGGTACCACTGGTGCTCCAGGCCCAGAGGGTGATTCAATTCCTTTTTGAAGGTCCTCTCCGTATGCAGTCAAAAATTTATCTCTATCTTCCAATGTTCTGATTTTGACCTTCTTCCCTCTAAAAGTGAAGGATAATCCTTGGGGGAACTCCCACCTGAAGATAATTGAATTGCTCCTCAACAATCTAACCAATTCGAGGTAGCCAGATCTAAGGTCCAGCAGTTGTTTAGGAATATCCTTGTAAATTTCAATTCTTTTGTCCGAAATGTCCAGTGACTTTCCGTAGTGTAGGCCCAAAATCTTATCCCTTTCCTCCTTTGATCTCAATATTATCAAACAGTCTCTGGGTTTCTCTTTCTTTATAAGTCTTCCAAGCCTAAAAGCTGATACGATTTTAAAGTCCTTTTCCTCTAAGTTCCAAAACTTGGAAAGTTCTTTAGTCAAAAACTCAGCTAAGTTGCCTTCTTCCACTTCTGGTATCGACCTTATCCTTAAGTTACTCTCCCGATTCCGCAGTTCTGTCATAGAAAGATAAGTCTGATGTTCATCTACTTGTTTACGGAGTGGTCTTACCTCTTGTTCCAAAATTCCAAGTCTTTGACTAGTATCCTCAGCCAATTTCCGATTTTCTGCTATGGCCCCCGTCAATTCTCCAATTGCTTGTGCGTTCTGTGATACTTGTCCAGTTAGTCTATTTAAACATTCTGTGTTTTGATCAATTTTAGCTGTTTGCTCATCAGCTTTCTTATCCAAAGATTCCACTCTCTTATCCAGAGATTCCAATTTTTCATAAATTTTCTCTAAAATAGAAGCAGTTGCTCCTGAGGCCATATCCTCCAATTGTAATTGCTCAGTTTCTTCCTCCCCTGCTTTTGGCAGAGAAGCAGCTTTTTCCTCTGAAGGCAAAGTAGGTACAGATGATCTACGTGCCTGGGAAGCTGCGTTTAAAGTTGTTAAAGTTGTTTGTCTGGTTCTTGGTCCCTTTTTTCTAGCGCCACTCATTCCAGAGTTATCTAAGAGTCAAGGTCAAGCTGAGTTGTTCCCATGAGAAAACAACAGCCCAGATGGTAACAGTCAAGCAGGAGGCCGGGAAAAGGAAAGTAAAATAATGTCACTGCTGTAAATCCAAAATCCTCTAGGGGGAGCTTAAAATGTCTTTAGGGAAGAGATCAATTCTAGTAAAATTGTTAAAATCAAGTTTTAAGTCCAGGAACCTTCAATAACAGGTTTTAAGCAGAGTTAGTATTAGCGCCACATTGTTTCAAACAGAGCATACTGGTATTTCAGATGATGCTTCAAAGTAGCAAGTCCAAACTCCCTCAGATTGTTGCAATTTTTGATTCAAAGTAACCAAATCTGCAAACTGACAGCTCAGTTACTCAGGCAGCTCCAGCACCTGGGTTTCTTACTCAAATTATATTTCCAAATAGAAGAAAGGTATCACGATGCAAGTATAGAATATAAGATCAAATGCTTAGAATCCTTATTCGCTTACAGAAAAGGTTCAGTGGTTGCTCAGATCAATTAGGTTAAAAGTTCTTTCTTTACCTCCACTCCTCCAGCTCTTTGCTTTGAAGTTCAATGACAGCGGAAGACGGACTTCCTGTTTTTCGTCGCTCCGCTTTCAGCCAAATTCAATAGATTTTAGTCTCCAATTTAATAAAGTCCTTCTTTACTCACGGGTTGTTGCTTTTCCACATCAGAAAGTTTCAGGAAAAAAGGTCAGCACTCACCGGCAGCAGCAGCGCGGCTTCACTCCGTAGCTTGCGAAATGACCCACAGCGCCGCTACCCCCTCCCCGTTCCGGAGCCCCTTACGGGGTTCCTTCAACGTTTCAGGGGTTGCTTCCAGCACCCACCGGGTCCCGAGACCACAGGCTTTTACTGCCTGTGGGTTTCCGAAGTGGGTCTCCGCTTCGCCGTAGCGGACGACCCGTTTCCCACGGAGCTTCCCCTTCACCGAAGGAAGAGGACCGCCATTGCCGTTCGTGCCGCCTCCGGAAGTCCTGTGCCCTCTGTCTTTGAGCTCTTTGCTCTCCTACTTTTAAGGCTCACCAGGTTCTGGGAGATGGAAGGTCTGGATTGCTTTCTAATAACAACCTGTCAGCTGAGTGTTATTCTGTCTCTCCCATGATTTCCCAGCTTTCCCCCTCATCTGCCTCTGAGCTGTGACCTCCTTCAAACCCCTGTTGTAAATCTATACTGTCTTCCTCTTCCTCCTCCCCAGAAGGGTCAAGCTAGGGAGGCGGTCTCCAACATCCTTCTCTGACCAGTCTCTGACACAAAGTTGGTAGAACATGATGCTGGGGAGATGATAAAAGATGTAAGAAATCATATCTGTGATTGAAGATGGGAATGAACTGTATGAGATGTATATAGGGCACTGGTTAAATTGTGGAGTAGGCACATGTTTCTTCCTCCTGTGGTTTCAGCATCCCATCGCTGGCAACATTTCCTTCTGATGCTACAGCCTTTGCCAACCTGGTGCCATGACAGGTTTTGGACCACAACCCCCCATGCAAGCACCTGGAAGGCACAAGGTTAGTTAAGGCTGTCACAGTGCAACAATGCACATCTGTACACATAGCCCACCAGAAGTAGGACCCTACACAGGCTTCACATGCAGCACAAAAATTTGTAGGAGCAAAAGCAGAGAATGAAGTAAGGAGATGCAGAGGAGTCAGCTGGGGAAGCCTGGGATGAGAATCAACATCCTATACACCTTTGAAATGTGTTTTATTTTCAAATTGACAGACCACAATTAGGGCCATCGCTCAGCCTCCCAAAGGTCCCGCTCCCTGGAGACAGGGTCTGAGCTTTCAAACAGGACTGAGCTTACAATGTTGAGTGCTGTGAGGATAGAAAACAGGAGCAGCTTGAAAACACAATTTGCCAGCTACGCAAATTCATCATAACTCAATTTGTCATTTGAGTTCTATGCTATGGTTAGAATCCAGTTGTCATTGATATGACAACCCTACGTGCACAAGTCAGCAGAGGCCATCCCAGACACCCACAATATTACACACCCACAACCCACACACCGAAACCTGGCTTGAAAGCAGCATTTTTTCCTATCACATATGATAAAATAGTTTGCAAGATGTGCTTTGTCATACAAGACAAAGATAGTTTACAAGATGTTCTTTGTCGTAGGGTGTGTGTAGCAACACAACAATCAATCCACTTTACAGATGTGCTAACAGGTCCAGAAAGACTGGAAAACCAAAATACATGTAACAAAGTTTTACTCATAGTAGACCCATTGGACATGGTGAACACTGGAAACAATCCATTATTTAAGAACGGAGGAAGAATTCGTATTTACTGTACTTCAGTACTTTTGTTCATTTGCAGATTCAAAATAAATCCACTGATAAATTCTTATATTTATTCAGATAGGATTTCTGCAGTTACTAATAAAGAAATCTCATAAATGCATCTACACCAGGGATTGGCAACCTAAGGCCCGCGGGCAGGGAAAGGCTGGTTGGGCGAATGGACTTCATTCTGCGCACACAAAGACTTGGTGGAATCCCACCCGATCACAGTAACGTGGCCTGAAGAGCAACTGCCTGTCAAGAGTAAGCAGTACTGGGTGAGATGAACTGTTGGTCCAAGTCAGTAGAAGGCAGTTTCACACCTAGCTTGAATTTGAGTAAACAAGCTTAGCAACGAATGCCAGTATTCACATCTTGAGGCAAATATCTGGTAGCTGTTGAAACAAAAACTACAACACAGATAATTTAAGTATAGATACGTTTCCTAGTCAGGTCATAAAAGTTCTCTAGAAGAATCCCCTCCGCTGGCTTCACAAATTTGGCACACAGCTAAAATAAAATTAGTCAGGGAACAAACACAGTGCTAAGGTCAAGTTATTAGCACAAGGCAAACACACTCAGAACTGGCTGAGTACCACGTTGAACTACACCACCAAAGATACATGCACTGGGTTGTAGTCAACAAAGTTTGATTCAGAGTAAACCCACTGAACATGGTGAACGCTGGAAACAATTGGATTCATATTTACTTCAGATCTTTTGCTCACATGCAGATTTAAAATCATTCCACTGCTTATCATTTCATCTGCTAAATCAGGTAAGATCTCTGCAGTTACTGATGAAGAAATCTCACCATTGCTTGATTGTGGGAAAGACCCGTCTGCTTCATGCCTCTTTGACAAGTCTTCTTTCTCTTCTGCAGTCTCATAAGTTGATCGGCGATTCCTTACGGAGATATTTTCTTCACCCACCATGGTGTCAGGCTAACACACTGCAGAGGACAAATTTTACTTGTATGAAGTACTTCAGCTTTTTATGACCATGCATTTATCAGTCTTTATTACATGATGTATAATTACAATCATTCTAAGAAGCACAGTGCTTCTTTCTTTTACAAAACAAGTCCCTAGGTCTCCTGGCTGCCAGAAAACATTTCTAAATACACCACTTCAGACTGATGAAAGTTGTGAAAGTAGAGGATAGGGTTTGTTCAAAACCACAAACTGTTCCCTTCATTCTCTGAACCAGCCTCTCTCAATCTTGGTTGGGTTCCCAGATGTTGTTGAACTACAATTCCCATCATCTTTGACCGCAGCTCTTCCTAGATAGGAATGATGGGATTTGTAGTCTAACAACATCTCAGGATGTATGGTTAAAAAGCTGCCTTAAACTTGTATCTTTCAAAAGACTTGTTCCGGTTCAGTATTAATGAAGGTAAAAGTTGCAGGAAATGTTTTCTGATTTTATCTTTGTTCCTTTAATGCCGTCAAAGGAAATCTTCCATAAAGGTAAGATTTCACCACTTGCAGCCCTTGCGTTTAAGGTGATATGTCACTTTAGAGAGATAAATCACACATACACAACACTTTTTTGCCGCCAATTCTGATGATCCTTGCTTAATCAGCAAAACATGAACAAGCCCTTTGCCCAAGCTGTGATTAAAACATAAAACACCCAAATAACGATAGTTTTCTATCTCATCCAAATAAGAAAACTACCCCAGAACACACCGGGATATTAATTAAGTCAAAGTTTGACACTATTTTAATAAGCTGGTTTGTTCCAAAGCTGGCAACCAGAAATTCCTAGTTCAGATGGAAATTCCATAAGGATAAGATTTCGCCACTTGCAGCCCTCTCAGTTTAGAGGGATAAATACACAGCACTTTTGGGCCGCCAGTTCTGATGATCCTTGCTTAAGAAGGAAAGACATCAACAAACCTTTTGCCCAACTACACAGCCCTTTCCCCAAGCTGTAATTAAACCAGAAATCGTACAAATAACCCAAGTTTTCCATTTCATCCAAGTTAGAAAACTATGCTTCCCACTTCCCAGCTTGGAACCCGGTAGGCTCAGCCTTTACGCACGGGAAGGAGAGGAGGAAAAGGGGACCAGCAGGCTTCCTTCGCTCCATCTCCTCTCCCCGCACACCATCGCTCCCTTTCGACGGCCACCGGGGAGATTCAGGAGGGGTACCTGCGCCCCCTCTCCCGGCCCTTCGCCCCAGTCCGAGTCCCATCACCACCGTCCCCGGAGCGCCCACCTGAGTCTCCGTCTCTCTCTCCTCCTTGCGTCTTTTGCAGCTCCGCAAGCGGAGGGGAGCGCTATATGGCTTGGCTCCTCCTCTGCCTTCGTCAGGGCATGTAGGCGAAAGAGGAGGCGAAGCCGGAGGAGGAGATGGGAACAAGACACGTCGCTGCCCCCTTTGGAAACAGAATGGGGGACTAAATCACGCAGGGGGGGGGACCTTTGGTCCTCCAGATGTTGCCAAAGGACAACTCCTAGCATCCTTGGACATTGGCTATGCTTGCTAGAGCTGATGGGAGGTTGGGAGCTTTGAGGATGGGAGGTTGTTCAGCAACATCTGGAAGGACTATGGTTCAGCACACCTGGGCTAGTTAGCTAATCCAGCAGTGCTTATGTTTCAGTCGAACAGTGCCACCTAAAGGCACCTTGCAGAAAACTGTACAGTTGGGAGATAACAGTGATGATTCAAGGCAAGCTGACGCAGGAAACTGTTCCACGGCGTTTAATACAGCTTGTGCCAAGGGAAGTGTTCGTAGTATGGCAGACAGACTCATGAGATTTTTTGTGGAACTAGAATATGGCAACCCCATTTTGGAACCAGGATATGGCACGCATCTTGTCACACAGGGCAGCCAAAGAGGGCAGTTTTAATGGTAGAAAACAGCAGACCCATTGCTAGTCTGTAACATGGGCACAAGGGCAGTAACTTGTGCAAGCTGTTTTTCTTTCTATTTTTGATTAAGAAATAGGCTTATTGTAAACCACCCTGGAATCTACTGGATGAAGTGTTTTAAATAGTAAATACAGGCTCCACACACACCATATGTGGGAAATGACTTAACTGGTTATCTTGTATGTCTCCTGAATCCTGCCTTCTGTGTATTGCATGGAAGCCGTTCTTTTTACAGGAGGTGATAATTAAAGTTTGCTGGTAACACAAAAGCCCTGTGCTTTAAAAGGTAAAGGTAAAGGTACCCCTGCCCGTACGGGCCAGTCTTGACAGAGACTGGGGTTGTGCGCCCATCTCACTTAAGAGGCCAGGGGCCAGCGCTGTCCGGAGACACTTCCGGGTCACGTGGCCAGCGTGACATCACTGCTCTGGCGAGCCAGAGCCGCACACGGAAACGCCGTTTACCTTCCCGCTGGTAAGCGGTCCCTATTTATCTACTTGCACCCAGAGGTGCTTTCGAACTGCTAGGTTGGCAGGCGCTGGGACCGAGCAGCGGGAGCGCACCCCGCCGCAGGGATTCGAACCGCCGACCTTTCGATCGGCAAGTCCTAGGCGCTGAGGCTTTAACCCACAGCTTTAGGTCTTAAGAAATCAGGAATGTCATGCATGCCTTCCAGGTCACATTTAAGATAAAGACTAGCACCAGGGTCAAGAGAGTTCATTGGGGAATACATTACTTATCAAGTTATGCCAACTTTGTAAACACCATGAAACTCCACATCGCCTTCCTTCAGTAAGTATAAAGGTAAAGGGTCCCCTGACCATTAGGTCCAGTCGTGACAGACTGGGGAACTAAGTCTGGGTGGCGCTGTGGGTTAAACCACAGAGCCTAGGACTTGCCAATCAGAAGGTCAGTGGTTCGAATCCCTGTGATGGGGTGAGCTCCCATTGCTCGGTCCCTGCTCCTGCCCACTTTTTTTTTTAAAAAAATAATTTTTATTGAATGGTTTTATGTTACAAAAAACAATACAGTTATACTACCACTAAATATCATTAAGAAATAAAAATTACATACATCAATATGCTCCTGCCCACCTAGCAGTTCGAAAGCACGTCAAAGTGCAAGTAGATAAATAGGTATCACTCCGGCGGGAAGGTAAACGGTGTTTCCGTGCGCTGCTCTGGTTTGCCAGAAGCGGCTTAGTCCTGCTGGCCACATGACCCGGAAGCTGTACGCCGGCTCCCTCGGCCAATAAAGCGAGATGAGCGCCACAACCCCAGAGTTGGTCACGACTGGACCTAATGGTCAGGGGTCCCTTTACCTTTATTCTATAAGAAACAGGGTCTTTTCCACACGAGCCTGCTCAAACCTTATGGTCATCTTCAGAGGCCTTCCTGAAAGGCCCCCTCCCTCGCAGCAGGTAGTGACTACCGGAGCAGGGCTTTCTCTGTCGTGGCCCCCGGCCTTCATACAATCCTCCCCACCACCACTACCCTGCCAGGAGGTTTGCCTGGTATGACAGACAGCAGAGCCAAAGAAGACTGTCTGGTGATGCAGTGCCTCAGAAATCCCACCAGATGGCTGTAGCCTCTTTCTGATTGGCTACCAAGGCATCCAGTTGGGGGAGGGGGAGCAGCACTTTTGGAGGGAAAATAAAAGGAACCGTTTCTGAGGGAATCTCCAGCTAGCATAGGCAAAGCCAGAATGTATGGGGGGGCAGAACCTCAGTTTGTATTGATTTAATTGATTTATTTGAAGGGGGGCAACTGTCCCGCTCTGCCACACACACACACGGCTGCGCCCATGCCAGATAGATATAGATAGCGATAGGGAGGTGGTTTAAGAGAAACCGTGAGGTAGAGTTAGGAAAAGTATGTTTCACATCCACCCTGAGGGAAATAACTACAGCTAGAGAAAGGAGTCTCTAGACTGAGTGTCTAGGGCAGTGTTTTTCAACCTTTTTTGGGCAAAGGCACACTTGTTTCATGAAAAAAATCACGAGGCACACCACCATTAGAAAATGTTAAAAAAATTAACTCTGTGCCTATATTGACTATATATAAAGTAATTCTCTTGAATAGGAATCAAATAAACACAAAGAAAGTATTTTATAATTACTTTATTATAAAATAGTAAGTAAACAGAAATATGAAAAATTATAAACGACTTTATTCAGTGCGCAACCTGGGCCTGTTTGGCTGAACACAAAGCTGATATTCTGGCTGGAATCGAAGAAAGACACACACGTAGCTCTATGGGGAATCGAAGAAAGACACACATGTAGCTCTATGGGGAATCGGATGAGAGCGGACCGCCTGTCCGCTCTCATCCGATCCCATCCGATCTGATCCCCACCCAGGACGGATGGAAAATAGGGTGGACACAGTCCGGTGCCCGCCTAGTGGGCGAAAATTTGACTTTTTTAAAAAAAATCTTTCAAATTTTTCAAATTTTTCAAATTTTTACCACGGCACACCAAGCAACATCTCGCGGCACACTAGTGTGCCGCGGAACAGTGGTTGAAAAACACTGGTCTAGGGAGAGTATTCAGAAAGGAGTGAACTGGAGGAGCTGAGTTCGAGTCAGGAGGGGAGAGATCTTCTAGAAAGAGAAGACTCCCAGTTAAATACAGTTAAGGCAGGGGTGTCAAACTCAAATTCATCGGGGGCCGCATCAGCAGTTTGGTCACCCTCAAAGGGCCAGTTGTATCTGTAGGACTTACAGTACAGGAGAGAAGGGTTCAGGCAGCCGTTGGATCTGTCACATCACAGGATGGCATGCGCTCAATATAAAAACAAGTGGAGGTTTCCTGAATGCATGTAAAGTGGAGGTTTCCTGTGTAGAACGGCCGGCGCCGCTAGAGGGCAGACGTTCTCTGGCTTGTAGGCTGCCGCGCATGCGCTGAAGAGGCGGCTTTCTTGTGTCAAAAAAAAAAAAATGAGAATAAAAGGTGAAGGCTGGCGGCCGGCGGCAGCTACATGGGCCACATGACGAGGTCTGGCGGGCCGGATTCGGCCCGCGGACCTTGTGTTTGACACCCGTGAGTTAAGGGATGGTGTGAGGAGATCCCCTGGGTCTGCAGTATTATTTGGAGTACCTCAGTGAAGGAGGTGAGGATAGGTGATCCCACCTAGGCCCGAAGTCACCCCCCTCCCAAAAGCAGGCTCAAAGCTTCTCAAAGCTTTTCGAAACCATTTTCTCAGCAGCTAAAAGGCATTAGCTAAGCATCAGAAGCATTTCGCTCTGCTGTAACCAAGGTCGCTTCTCAGGCTAGCTGACCTTGCCAAAAGGTACATTCAACTTGCCACTTTTCTTTCCGGGAACCGTGCCAATAGAGCGAGAGAAAAGAAACATATCTTGGGCACGATGGAACGCAAGGCTTCTCATCCCTCTTTCCTGGGAAGAGTCCAAAAGAGTCCCAAGACAGGAGCTTTCTGTTCATGCTCAGGGGAACTCATGGGGCAGGACTCTTGAGGAGGAGGAGAAAGGGGAGGGAACTGGAAGGGGAATATATGCTCTGTGCAAATGACTGTGAAGCCATGCTTGTTTTGTGAATCTATCACACTTGCTCCTTCTGCCACCCCGGATGGCAGAATAAAGCTTTTTCTCCGAAACTATTCCTCGAGTGTCTGTTGACTCCCATTTCCCCATCCCAGGTACAAAGCCCTTCTCACCCGAAGCTAAAAAGGCTACATCAGGAAGTGTGAATGTCAAAAGGCTGTCTAAGAAACCAAAGTACAGTGGTGCCTCGCAAGACGAAATTAATCCGTTCCGTGAGGCTCTTCGTATAGCGGTTTCTTCGTCTTGCGAAGCAAGCCCATTGACAGCTTAGCGGATTAGCGCTATTAGCGGTTTAGCGGCTTTTAGCGATCAGCTGTTAAGCGGCTTATCAGCGGATCAGCTGATAAGCGGCTCAGCGGCTTAGGAAAAGGGGGGGAAGGGGGAAAAACCCGCAGGAACTCGCAAGACATTTTCGTCTTGCGAAGCAAGCCCATAGGGAAATTCGTTTTGCGAAGCGCCTCCAAAACGGAAAACCCTTTCGTCTAGCGGGTTTTCCGTCTTGCGAGGCGTTCGTCTTGCGGGGCACCACCGTATGAATCTGTAACACCTATGCAACAACTGAGGGAACTGAAGTCAAGTGTAATAACCACCCTGAGACGTGAGGGTATAGGGCGGTATATAAATTAGATAAATAATAGTAGGAATAAAATAACTGGAAATAAGCTGAGCCTTTTACCATCTAGTCTAGAAGCCTGCAGCATCTACCTGAAACGTAATAACGGAACATAAGCAACTGAAGTTTAAAAGAAGCTGTGCTTGATGAGAGGCCTATCATATCCATTCAATTTAGTAAAATTATTAATAGGCTAACTGTGAGGCATCTGATCAAGGTCTGTATTTTAAAATGAGCTTAAAGATATATTTGCAAATGTTTGTATGTTTCATGCCAGGCAGAAACCAGCTGACTAAGTACTTTGGTAGTTGTTTATCTTCCTGCTCTCCTGAACAAGGGCCCCCCTGATTTATAGCAGTAGCAGGAGACAAGTTTCTCAAAGTTGTAAAAGGGAATTACAGGCTGGGAGCAAAGGTTACACTGACCCTACATATTCACAATCAAGCTGCAAAAACACTAATTAAGAGTTGGTAAATAGTAAGATTTATTGTTTAACAGAAAATAATACCATGTGCCTTCCATCAGACCCTAGCCATATTTTCCTAAGGTTTAAGGTATACTGAGAGAGTTAAAGGGCAAAAATTTTGGGAAGAGCTAATGGGAAAAGCAGCTGGCTGGGAAAGGGGGGGGTGTAAACTGAAGAGGCTTCTTTTGATACTGGTTTTTACTGAGTTCCTTTTTACTTTGCAAAGGCCTTATCTTCTAAAAAGCTATCTATGTTATGTATGAGATTTGTTGGCTTAATGTAATTAGGCAAAGGATTTAGAAAGTAAGAAATGTTAGATTCTTATGTTAGATTCTTATTTCATTGATGGTGTGTGAGAATGTGAACCCAAGACCTCTGTTTAGATAGAATTTAATACCACGAGCCATTTGTTTTAGCCATTTGTTTTGGAATGCAGGGGCAACAGGGGCAAAAGGTGATCTGGTAATTAAGGTGCCTTGTCGAGGCAAATGTAAGATATATGGCTACTTGTCTGCCATTTATGGATAGAAGGAAATATAGCTCTTTGTCTCCCATAAAAGGTAATAGGAAATGGGTGTATCTTTTATGATTGGTTCTAGCAAACAGCCAATAGGAGTTTCAATCAGGCTGATTGGACAGAGGCAGCCAAAGGAGGAGCAAGGGGGCTGGGCTGAGGAAATATAAGTGCTGGCCATCAGGGCTGGAAGGGGCAGAGCTTTGGTAACCATGTACCACTGTGCCTATCATTTATTTGTCTGACAAATAAATTATTATTTTAATTTCTCTATTGCTGCGTTGAATATTTCATTCCAGCTAAGCGTTAACCACAAGCAGGGTGCTACAACTGTTTCCTGAAAGAACATTATCTCCTAAAATATTCCTTGTTTTAGCCACTGTGCTCTGTCAAATAAATCTTTCTTACTTGTTCAACTTCTGTTGGAGTCTCCAAGCATCTGATTTTTACCTCACACAAGAACCCAAAGGCGTAGCCAGGATTTTTGTTGGGAGGGGCAGGCTTTTGTTGGAGGGGACCTCAGATTTGTATTGATTTTGATTGATTTGGGGGCAGCTGCCCTCTTCCCCCCCCCCCCGGCTATGCCCATGCAAGAACCAAAAGATAACCTATGGTGGTTGAAAATCTATATAATAGAGTGTTGTACGTAGTTTGAATCCGCAGTAATTCGTAGACAGAGGTGCTAGGCAAATTATTTATTTGCCAGGTCTTTTTCTTTCTTTGAAATAATTTTTATTTGGTTTTACAAATGCTGTATAGAATTATAACAATACAAAATACATATCCATATTTAGAGATTTCTCTGAATCTCTGGACTTCCCACCTTCCCCTCCATGGGTCCTATTGTCTACCTTTTCAACTGCATATTATTTCATAATCCATATTTTATGTCTCTCCATTTTGTCCATGATATTTGCTACAAGTGTTATTGCAGTCCTGTTAATGTTTGCTTACAGTGGTCTCCTAGATAAATTATAATTCCCCCACCCCCCATTCTTTATTGAAGTTTTGGTCTTCTTGGTTCCTGAGCTTTCCGATCAGTTTTGTCATTTCGGCATGGTCCAACAGCTTAGTTTGCCATTCCTCTCTAGGAGGGACTTTGTCTTCTTTCCATCTCTGGGCCAGTAACATTTGTGCAGCTGCCAGGCCTTTTAACATACCACTAAAGCTGTCTTTAACCGATTGTGCCCAGGGATCCCACTCACTTTATTATTCTTTTGTTCTGTGTCTCTTGAGTTTCAAAACCGTGTGTGCATGGTATTGTATGGGAGTTTTTAACTGAAGGGCAGCATAAATAACATCTTGTACTTGTGGCCATGAACATTACGCTCGTGTCCATGACTATTCCAAACGCTCAGGAAAACATTCAGTCAGGAACAAAATGTTCATATACCAGCTTTTGTGGGAAAGGATTAGCAAACGGACAGAAGAATGATCTGTATGGGGAAGGCTAAGGATTGAGAAATTATACACAAAGAGACACTAGTTGTGGTTGAACTGTAAACAGTGAAGCCAGAAGGAAAGGAAATGTCAAAAAGTTTGGACAATGATTGTAATAAACGAAAATCTGCCCTTATTCCCTTATAGGGGACACAAGAGCCCTTTTAGAGTCCTTTGTAGGTTTTCCATCGGTCAGAGAAAAGAACAGAGACCAACCAGAGAATATTGAGAAGCAAAGTAGCTCATAAACCTGATCCTTTATTGAACTGTTGCAACAGGGTGCTCCCCTCACATGCAGGAAAGGAGGGGGACCCAGAACCAAGGTGTGCCCACCCTTATACAGACATTTTAAAAGTCCACCCCCAGAAACATCATACATACATCACAGAAGGGGTGTAGCTCAAGACCACCCCCCAGATACATCATACCTACATCACAGAAAGGGCGGTCTACAGCAGAAATCTGAGTTCGTTGTTTACCTCCTGTTTGTTTACCTCCTGTCTGGTAAGTTACCTGTTAATGCTTACTTGATTGGATACCCTGGGGAGCCTGGCCAGTCTTTTGTAATGACAAATATTTAGTTTCTGAACCAGGTCACAGGCTCACCCTATTCATACACAGACATACCCTTAAAACAGGATTTGTGAAGGAGGAGACAATGGGGAGGCTTTTCCTTTGACTTTGCAGAGAAAACATATGGTCAGTTTGGGAGTGAAAATGGTTCCAGGGCTGTTTTCCTGTGCTGCTTCAGACATGTGGTTTATATATTTATGTATGTGTTTGCTTGGTACATTTATGAACATTTATTATATATATAATACCTTAATTTTTTTATTTCAATTCTAATTAAAATAATTACAGGCTCCATTTGCAAGAAAGTCATTGATAACACAGATATATTTGAGCAAGCTGATATGTATAAATTATTGGGTGTGATGTTTAAAAGCTCTGGTTCTTGGTTTGCACATTTGAAAGCCACATTTGCCACAGCCAGTGTAACTGCTAATGCTATTTTTCAGAAGGATCGGGTGGGAAGTTTGTTGTCCTGTTAGAGCTTTGTAAAACTAAACTATTCTCCCAGATGTAATATGGGGCACTTGTGTTGGCAGTACAGTGGTACCTCAGGTTACATACGCTTCAGGTTACATATTCCGCTAATCCAGAAACAGTACCTCAGGTTAATAATAATAATAATAATAATAATAATAATAATAATATTTATTTATACCCTCCCCTCCCCAGCCAAGGTGGCTAACAAGCAATAATAAAAACAAGTTGAATGATTACAACTTAAAAACAAAATTAAAATACAACATTAGAATATTGAAACATTAAAATATTAAAATGTAGCCTCATTGCAGGACGAGAAAGGAAAAGAAAAAAGAAAGAGGGGGAGGGAATCAAATTGGCTCCAAGCCAAAGGCCAGGCGGAACAACTCTTTCTTACAGGCCCTGCGGAAAGAAATCAGATCCTGCAGGGCCCTGGTCTCATGAGACAGAGCGTTCCACCAGGCCGGAGCCAGTGCTGAAAAGGCCCTGGCTCTGGTTGCAGCCAAAGGTTAAGAACTTTGCTTCAGGATGAGAACAGAAATCGTGCTCCGGCGGCGCGGCGGCAGCAGGAGGCCCCATTAGCTAAAGTGGTGCTTCAGGTTAAGAACAGTTTCAGGTTAAGTACGGACCTCCGGAACGAATTAACCCGAGGTACCACTGTATTGGAAACAGCATACCATAACTTATCTAGAACTTTGGGGGCTATCTAGATCTACGCATAAGGAAGTTGGTTGGAGACACCCTACTTTTTAACAGGAATTTTGATTCAAAAGGTGGCCATTATCTTTTGGCTCAAGAAGGTTTTCCATTTGGTTCCACCCCTAATTTCATGGGCATCTGAGGACATGGGGGAGAACTCGTGGACAGCCTTGAGGGGCCCATTTATTTCTAAGCCTGGTCTTTCATTATTCCACTTGATTACAAGGGGCTGTGATGGCACCTGTGAGAATGAGTGATGTTGTGGCCAGGTGTCACGCCAAAAGGATGTAAAAAATGTTTTGCCATTCTTCTTGGGCAATAGTTCTCTTCTATTCCCTGATACGAGTTGAAATGGCTTTTTCCCAAATGCAGAGTGAACACTTTACAGTTGATGGAGGTTAAGGGAACATTATGGTGCCAAGTATGAGGTTGTTAGGGACGCGGGTAGCGCTGTGGGTTAAACCACTGAGCCTAGGACTTGCTGATCAGAAGGTCGGCGGTTCGAATCCCCGTGACTGGGTGAGCTCCCGTTGCTCGGTCCCTGCTCCTGCCAACCTAGCAGTTCGAAAGCACCTCAAAGTGCAAGTAGATAAATAGGTACCACTCCGGCGGGAAGGTAAACGGTGCTTCTGTGCGCTGCTCTGGTTCGCCAGAAGCGGCTTAGTCATGCTGGCCACATGACCCGGAAGCTGTACGCCGGCTCCCTCGGCCAATAAAGCGAGATGAGTGCCGCAACCCCAGAGTTGTCCGCGACTGGACCTAATGGTCAGGGGTCTCTTTACCTTTACCTTTATGAAGTTGTTGGATGCTGCTTAGCTGGATACCTGAAGGTGGAGAACCTGGTACACCTTCTACTGGAATGCCCTTCCTAGGAGGCTCTACCACTGAGCGATAAGTGTTGCATCTTGAAATGGAAAAACAGCA
The DNA here is from genome assembly GCF_951804945.1 of Podarcis cretensis. NCBI lineage: Eukaryota > Metazoa > Chordata > Lepidosauria > Squamata > Lacertidae > Podarcis > Podarcis cretensis. The sequence continues at coordinate 95,871,123 of NC_137175.1, forward strand.
CTTGCAGAAGCCCCCGATTCTACATTTCTTAATATAGTTACAGGAGCTCTTTCCAGCTTTGGCGCTGATCTTGATTTTGCTATTAGATAGACATTGAGGAAGAGGAAACAAGGCAACCTGGAAAAGTTGTATGAGAGTGTCCCCATCTTTCCTTTCTCTTTCTGTTTGTGATAGCAATATGCAGGGCCGAAGAAGCCATGTGCATCCTTCCCACCCCGCTACCGCTGGTGGAAAAAGACCAGTAGTGTTGGCTTCTGGCAAGATCTTGCCAAAATCTTACTAGCTCTCATGTGCTTTGCGGGGTCCTGCCAGAACCACCTGCCATTGTTGCCACTTTGCGGGCTCCGTCACATGCCCCAGGTAAGGCAGGCAGCAGCCAGCTGGCACCTCCTCATTTTGCCTCAGGCAGTGAAACAGGCTGTTCCTACCCCGGTGGCAATATGGAAACAAATAACTAGCATTTAAGTTGAGGTTTCGGAAACAAATTTTGTGTACTAAAAATGCAGTATAGGGACAATAACCTCTGCAGTCCTCCTCATGCATCAACAGCAAAGCATGCCTGTTTCAGTTTGAAATGAGCAGTGGTTCCCCATAGTGGGTGACAGAGAAATGAAGCATAAGGAATGCTGACGAGGGAATAGCTTCCAATTGGAGTATCTTTTGGAGAAGCTAAGTAGATAAAAGGTAAAGGGACCCCTGACCATTAGGTCCAGTCGTGACCGACTCTGGGGTTGCGGCGTTCATCTCGCTTTAGTGGCCGAGGGAGCCGGCGTTTGTCCGCAGACAGCTTCTGGGGTCATGTGGCCAGCATGACTAAGCCGCTTCTGGCGAACCAGAGCAGCGCACGGAAACGCTGTTTACCTACCTGCCAGAGCGGTACCTATTTATCTACTTGCACTTTGACGTCCTTTCGAACTGCTAGGTGGGCAGGAGCAGGGACTGAGCAACGGGAGCTCACCCCGTCACGGGGATTCGAACCGCCGACCTTCTGATCAGCAAGTCCTAGGCTCTGTGGTTTAATCCACAGCGCCACCCACGTCCTGCTAAGTAGATAACTGATATGTAAATAACTTTCTTGGCACTGTCAAAACCAGACTTTAATCTACTCATTGTTTTCGCCCAGAGTGGCTGGGGAAACCCAGCCAGATGGGTGGGGTACAAATAAATTATTATTATTATTATTATTATTATTATTATTATTATTTCTGAAATCGTTCCCTAAGCAGCAGTGGAATCTGGCACACCGCAGCTGAGGAGTGTGAGCAGCAACATTGCCACGACTCTCCTCTCTCCATCCCTGGGTCAGGCTTGAGTGCAGTGGAGCTGTAGCTGGCAGTGTTTGGTTGATTCAGGCTCCGGTGAGGGAGGCTGTCGTGGGGGCACCTGGTCGCACCCCCTCAAAAAAATGTTCCCGAGGCACGGCTCCCTCAGCCCCCCCCCCCCCCACTGCCCTAAGACATAAGAAGAGTCTTCTGGATTGGACCAAGATCTCATCTAATCCAGCACTCTGTTCTCACAGTGGTCAATTAGATGTCTGTGGGAAACCAGCAAGCAGAATCTAAGTTCACCAGTGCCCTCCTCACCTGTGATTTCCAGCAACTAGCATTCAGAGACATACTGTCTGTCACAGTGGAGGGAGAACAGAGCTACTGTGGCTAGGAGCTGTTGATAGCCATATCATCCATGAATTTACCCAATCCTTTTTTAAAGCCACCTAGGTTTCCAGGGACGCAGGTGGCGCTGTGGGTTAAAGCTTCAGCGCCTAGGGCTTGCCGATCGAAAGGTCGGCGGTTCGAATCCCCGCAGCGGGGTGCGCTCCCGCTGCTCGGTCCCAGCGCCTGCCAACCTAGCAGTTCGAAAGCACCTCTGGGTGCAAGTGGATAAATAGGGACCGCTTACCAGCGGGAAGGTAAACGGCGTTTCCGTGTGCGGCTCTGGCTCGCCAGAGCAGCGGTGTCACGCTGGCCACGTGACCCGGAAGTGTCTCCGGACAGCGCTGGCCCCTGGCCTCTTAAGTGAGATGGGCGCACAACCCCAGAATCTGTCAAGACTGGCCCGTACGGGCAGGGGTACCTTTACCTTTACCTTTTAGGTTTCTGGCCATTACCGTGGGACAGTTATGAAGTGCAATGATGGCTGTGTGAAGAAATATTTCCTTTCGTCTGTCCTGAACCGGCCGACATTCAGCATCACTGGATGACCCCAAGTGAAAGAAAAAGGCTCTCTGTATTCACTTTCTCTACATATTCTCCTCCCTGCTTCTAACAAGATTTGTTAGAACGAGCTTCATAGAAAGAATACAGTGGAATGAGCTGGGTGGTAGAGTACTTCTGCAGTGGCAGAATTATGTGGGAAATTGCAGTCAAGCATAACTGCATGACAACTGGTTAGTATATGAAGGGGCTAAGACCATGGAGTTCTTTCCCTTGTCTTAAGTGGGTCACACACCCTTTTCTTCATAAGGAAGTGGAGCTTCTTCTTCTTCCTCTCTTTCTCCATGTAACTGACAAAGAAAGACATGTCCAAGCTTAGAACTCATGTTTGAAATCATCTTTCTGTATTTTCTACCCAAAGGTATTCTACCTGTGTTCGCTTTGCTGCTGCTTGGATAAATGCATGAATCCGACCTTTGAATCTGTAAGTAAAGCATTTTTAACTTACTTAGCAGTGTGTGGTCTGTTACGGTATTTATCCTCCTCCGCCCCCATCTGGTCACAGGGATTCATAACGTTTGATGTTTTACTTTGTTTGATGTTTAAATTTGCTGCAAGCCATCCAGGGTGGCTGGGGCAGCCCAATCAGATGGGTGATATATAAATTTTTATTATTATTATTATTATTATTATTATTAAAGATAAAGGGACCACTGACCATTAGGTCCAGTCGTGACCGACTCTGGGGTTGCGGCGCTCATCTCGCTTTATTGGCTGAGGGAGCCAGCGTGCAGCTTCCAGGTCATGTGGCCAGCATGACTAAGCTGCTTCTGGCTAACCAGAGCAGCGCATGGACACGCCGTTTACCTTTCCACCTATTTATCTACTTTCACTTTGATGTGCTTTCGAACTGCTAGGTTGGTAGGAGCAGGGACCGAGCAACGGGAGTTCACCCCATCACAGGGATTCGAACCGCCAACCTTCTGATCAGCAAGTCCTAGGCTCTGTGGTTTAACCCACAGTGCCACCCGTGTCCCTCTTATTATTATTGTTATTGTTATTATTATTATTAAAGGTAAAGGTAAAGGTACCCCTGCCCGTACGGGCCAGTCTTGACAGACTCTGGGGTTGTGCGCCCATCTCACTTAAGAGGCCAGGGGGCCAGCGCTGTCCGGAGACACTTCCAGGTCACGTGGCCAGCGTGACATCGCTGCTCTGGCAAGCCAGAGCCGCACACGGAAACGCCGTTTACCTTCCCGCTGGTAAGCGGTCCCTATTTATCTACTTGCACCCGGAGGTGCTTTCGAACTGCTAGGTTGGCAGGCGCTGGGACCGAGCAGCGGGAGCGCACCCCGCTGCGGGGATTCGAACCGCCGACCTTTCGATCGGCAAGTCCTAGGCGCTGAGGCTTTAACCCACAGCGCCACCTGCGTCCCTATTATTATTACCCTCCCACAAATTCAGGGTATAGGCAGTGGTGGTGAATATGTTTTTTCCCTATCAGCGCTCACCTCCATCAACAAAGCCCCAGAGATTTATTGTGTTAGGAAAGTACGCATTTTTTCTATTTTCTGGTCCAAGAGTCTTTTCTACGGATTGGTTACATTCGGTGTGACACTTTAATAATAACAACAACAACAATAATAATTTTTATTTATACCCCGCCCTCCCCAGCCAAGGCCGGGCTCAGGGCGGCTTACAAGCAATAATAAAAACAAGTTGAATGATTACAACTTAAAAACAAAATTAAAATACAACATTAAAATAGGTAAAGGTAAAGGTACCCCTTGCCCATACGGGCCAGTCTTGACAGACTCTGGGGTTGTGCGCCCATCTCACTTAAGAGGCCAGGGGCCAGCGCTGTCCGGAGACACTTCCGGGTCACGTGGCCAGCGTGACATCGCTGCTCTGGCCAGAGCCAGAGCCAGAGTCGCACACGGAAACGCCGTTTACCTTCCCGCTGGAGCGGTACCTATTTATCTACTTGCACTTTGACGTGCTTTCGAACTGCTAGGTGGGCAGGAGCAGGGACCGAGCAACGGGAGCTCACCCCGTCACGGGGATTCGAACCGCCGACCTTCTGATCGGCAAGTCCTAGGCTCTGTGGTTTAACCCACAGCGCCACCCGCGTCCACCATTATTATTATTATTATTACCCTCCCACAAATTCAGGGTATAGGCAGTGGTGGTGAATATGTTTTTTCCCTATCAGCGCTCACCTCCATCAACGAAGCCCCAGAGATTTATTGTGTTAGGAAAGTACGCATTTTCTCTATTTTCTGGTCCAAGAGTCTTTTCTACGGATTGGTTACATTCGGTGTGACACTTTAATAATAACAACAACAACAACAATAATAATTTTTATTTATACCCCGCCCTCCCCAGCCAAGGCCGGGCTCAGGGCGGCTTACAAGCAATAATAAAAACAAGTTGAATGATTACAACTTAAAAACAAAATTAAAATACAACATTAAAATATTGAAACATTAAAATGTAGCCTCATGGCAGGAGGAGAAGGAAAAGAAAAAAAGAAAGAGACTTTAAATGTTGACTACAGCCTAAGGAAAATTAATAAAGGAACACACAGAGAGTCTCCCCCAGGCTTGCACAGGGCTTTCTTGTTTTGCGCCCTGCCCTTGGAAGCACGTGCGCGGACCCCGCCCAAGGCGCCCTCGGCCGGCCAGTAGCCGGAGCCTCCCGCCGGTGCGCAGCGCCGTTTCCTGTTCCCTCCGCCTCCCCTCGCTGCGGCCCGCCGTGACGAAGGCGGAGGAGGAACCCAGCCATATAGCGGCCGCGGGCGGAGCTGCAAAAGCCGGAGCTGGAGGCCAGGGCGCAGAAACGCAGGTAGGCGCGCCGGGGACGGTGGGTGGGGATCCCGCTGATGGAGGGACTCGCAGTGGGGTGAAGCGCAAGGGCCGGGAGAGGGGGCGCAGGTCCCCCTCCTGAACCCCCCCCCGGTCGCCTTGGAAAGGAAGCGATGGGGAGAAGGGAGAAGGAAGCCCGTTGGCCGCCCCTTCCTCCTCTCCTCCTCGTGCGTAAAAGGCTGAGCCCACCCGCGCGCGCCCCCGGGAATCCAGAAGGGCATCTGCCGCCTGACCCTGCCCCCCTCTCTACTCGCGAGTCAGCCACGTTGGATCCAGGGGGATTAATTGGCCAAATCGGTGTGCAAACGAGGATTAGGGGTCTGGCGAGTTGGCGAGGTTTCCGCCAGAGTCCTCAAGGTTTCCTGATCCCCGCAGCATCGTTTTTCGTGCACGGCCCATAGCGAGCGCATGTGGTCCTTTGGAACAGGAAGCTCAATGGGGAGGATGCGGATTTACTCGGAGCGAGGCATGGAAGGCAGAAACCGCTAGGGGGAAAGCGGGGCAAAGGGCTTCCTTTTTTCCACCCGCGTTGGAGAATTATTTACGTAGTTTAAGCTTTATAGAATAAGAGCTTAGTGGGGGCTTTTTTTTGTTATTTTTTAAGGTTGATTCCCTCCCAAGAGGTTACGGTTGGAAAATGAATGATTGCGTACCCAGAGTGGGGAAGATGTCAGAGGGGAGGGAGAAAACTTAGGCAGCGATGAAAAGAGGGAAAACAGCAGCCAGTTAAAGGTAAAGGTACCCCTGCCCGTAGGGGCCAGTCTTGACAGACTCTGGGGTTGGTGCGCCCATCTCACTCAAGAGGCGGGGGGCCAGCGCTGTCCGGAGACACTTGCGGGCCACGTGGCCAGCGTGACATCGCTGCTCTGGCCAGAGCCAGAGCCGCACACGGAAATGCCGTTTACCTTCCCGCTGGTAAGCGGTCCCTATTTATCTACTTGCACCCGGAGGTGCTTTCGAACTGCTAGGTTGGCAGGCGCTGGGACCGAGCAGCGGGAGCGCACCCCGCCGCAGGGATTCGAACCGCCGACCTTTCGATCGGCAAGCCCTAGGCGCTAAGGCTTTAACCCACAGCGCCACCTGCGTCCCTTAGCAGCCAGTTGGTGGCACCTTAAAAAGTAACATATTTATGCTGAAACAGTTAATTAAAGTGGAATACAAAAAGGGAGGTGTGAGGAGGTCGTTGAAACAAGGAAATGAAAGTTAAGATACTGAACTTATTAGATGTGTTTTCAATTGTGTTTGTTTGGTTTTGTTAATTTAATGTTTGGGGGTTGGTGTTGCGTGGTGTTTTTGTTTTTGTATTGTATTGTATTGTTTTGTTTAATTATCTGTCTTTCTTTTGCAGTCTTTAAAATGTTAATAAATATATTTTTTTTTAAAGTAACATATTTATGGTGGGAGAGGCTTGCCGGACCGGACACCAGAGGCCACTTTTTATCAGGTGTGAACTGCTCCTATCATTTCCCAGACTGAAGATAAGCAGTGGCATCAAATGACAAAGCAATGCAGAAAATACGGACTGTGCAGATTTGATTCAAGCTTTAATTCAGTTGCCGGCAGCCTGTGTTTTTTTGCATTTCGTTGCCATTTTAGACCACTGCTTTCCACACTTTCTCTCACCATGCCAAACTGAGGATAACACTTCATGTGTCTATTCCAAGACAGCTTATGCACTGTTAATCTATTACTCTTTAAGGGTCATGAGTGGGGGCAGGGAATACCTAAGCTGCTCCCTTTCTTTCTCAGGAAATGGATCAGGAGGATCCTGGGGTGGGTTAGAGGTCCTGGATTCCAAACCATTGGCTATCTCTGACCCTGGGAGGGTCCCAGAAGGATAGGAGATGGGAGACACTGGGGAAGGCAAGAGTAATAAGGAATGCTTTGCTGTTGGGTCACAAATGCAATTCAAAGCTGATGGGCTGGAGACACAATGGTAAAAGAGATATCTGGAGAAGTTATAATATAGATCTTGGCTGAAGTACAGTGGTACCTTGGTTCTCAAACTTAACCCATTCCAGAAGTCCCTTCCAAAAACCAAAGTGTTCCAAAACCAAGGCATGTTTTCCCATAGAAAGTAATGCAAAATGGATTAATATGTTCCAGACTTCGAAAAATAACCCCTAAAGCAGCAATTGAACCTGAATTTTACTATCTAGCAAGACCTTTGATACATAAAATGAAGGCAGTTAACAATGTACTGCAGTCACACAATCAATCAGTAGCTGTACTGGGTTCCACACAGTCACAAAAACAAAACAAAAAAGCCACAAAAACAGCAAAATAAAGTTGTTTCAGCACCGTGGATAACTAGAGAAGCTCATGAGTGGGAACTGAACCTCTGAAAGGGGTTCTTCAAAAATCTGGCGCAAAATGCTCATTCCCTTTCCACAGAGGAATTTATAGGTTAGGTGATTCTACAAATTGCAGAGTAACTTGCTCTTGGCCATTTTCTTAAGAACTGCTGTCCTAAGATCTAGATTAATTTTGCTTTCCTGGAGTTCAAACCCTCTTGGTGATTGTAAATCCCCAGAGGTGGTAGATTTTGAGACCCGTGCCCCTCCTGCTCCTTTAAAAGTTCCTCTCTGTTTCTGAGGTGATGGCCAGCAGTTGTCCTTTTTGTACCTGTTTTAGTCATTTGGAAATTCATCTAGCTTCTTGTTCCTAAATTATACACTGTCACATCTTTTTGTGGTTTGATCACATGGCACCCTATGACTACCAGTGCATTCTGTTACACTTACCCCTCCCTTGTTTTTCAAATATGCAGGTTTCCTGGAGTTCTTTCAACTTCTCTGGTTCTGATTGACTGAAAAATCCAAATGGTCTGATCTAGCATCTGCATCAAATTGGAGCTATCTCAAATCTTTGAAATGCCTTAAAAATAGACTTTTGTGGCTCTTAAAAATTAAATTATAGTCAAATTTCCTTGTTTAAAAACAAAGCTGCTTTAAATGAAATTTGAATTCAAGGCAGGGAAGTTCAAAGTTTTCTTCTATGTAGAAAGCACCTGAATTACAAATGGGAAACTTTAATTAAATCAACTAATGCTGAGCTGGTGTGGTGTTGTAGTGACCACGGAACTGAACTATATGGGTCAGGAAATCCCTGGTATAGATCTTCGGCCTGCCATGAGCTTACTTTGGAACCTTAGACAATCATCAGTCTCTTCCCTTCACTTCTCATATGCAAGACATGGGATAATAATACTGACCTACCTTAAAAGGTTGTAGAATAGGAGCAAGAAAATGTATGTGAAGTATTTTGAATATTCTAAAATGTTATTTTGATGGCTACATAACTGTTATAATTATAATAATTGGTCTTGAGTTGAATTCATCCTGAACTAGACAGCACAGTTACTGGGATGCAGGTGGCGCTGTGGGTTAAAGCCTCAGCGCCTAGGGCTTGCCGATCGAAAGGTCGGTGGTTTGAATCCCTGCGGCGGGGTGCGCTCCCGCTGCTCGGACCCAGCGCCTGCCAACCTAGCAGTTCGAAAGCACCTCCGGGTGCAAGTAGATAAATAGGGACCGCTTACCAGCGGGAAGGTAAACGGCATTTCCGTGTGCGGCTCTGGCTCGCCAGAGCAGCGATGTCACGCTGGCCACGTGACCCGGAAGTGTCTCCGGACAGCGCTGGCCCCTGGCCTCTTAAGTGAGATGGGCGCACAACCCCAGAGTCTGTCAAGACTGGCCCGTACGGGCAGGGGTACCTTTACCTTTACCTTTAGACAGCACAGTGAATTTCCAGAAGTGATGCTAAATTCCACACGACACCAGGAGATCTGTGGTTGGGTCCTCCTGTTTTATTTATGTATGCATCCATCCATTTATATCCTGCATTTTAAAATGGGGCTATGGTTTCTGGTCAAAGCACCATCTCCAGAGGATGGAGGGTTCCCACATGCTGTTTTCCAAATATAAATCCCTCTCCCCACCCTAGTTGCTGGTAGCCTAGTGTGAAGCAAGAGTGCAGGTAGAAATGGCTAGTGGCACCTTTGTATCTCCAACATCTTGTTGTTTGAACAGAAAGTTGTGAGGCATGCAAAAACTCCTTTAAGCTCAGTTAATTGCCCTTGGATTTTCTGTGTAAAGTGAATGTCTGTAGTTGGCAGTTAATAGAGGTATTGTAGTGAGTCGTATTGTCCATTGTTTTATCTTCTTAATGTATGACAGGAGTGCCTGGCGTGCTCTGGTCCATGGGGTCACGAAGAGTCGGACACGACTAAACGACTAAACAACAACAACAACAACATTAGTAGTAACTGGGGCCACCTGGTTCTATAGCCTGACATGCAAGAGAAGTGGTTTTGATGAAACTGGGCTGAGGAATGTTCCACGTTGGCAGCTTTTATTTTTCTTAAAATATTGTTTAAGGGAGTCTTTAAAAAAAATAAAATGCAGATAAACCTGACTCTGAGAAGATGAATTAAAATCAACAGACTTAAAATTCAGTCGTAACCCTTGATTTCAGTGGGTCTACGGCCAGTGTGACTTGCTTAGATATAGCCTCTTGTTTTGACCTCAAGTTTTTAAAATTATTAAGTGATGCTTGGTAAACTATTTTGAATAACAATACTTGCAGATAAGTGTGGAGAGTCTGCTGAATGGAGTTTGACATCTACCATAAGCCTAAAACAGGACTCTTAAATAGGCTTGCAGTAAACCATTTGCCTGATTGCATGTGGGAAGTAAAAATTGCCTGTAGGGGAACTGGTGTACTTTTCCTATGAGATAGTGACCAAATATGCATGTCAATAACTTGTTTTCTCCTCCTCTTGTGGTAAGAGCTAACAAAGCTGGAAACCTTTAGTTACGTAATCACATTTTCTGGTTTTATCTGAACTAGGAATTTCTGGTTGCCAGCTTTGGAACAAACCAGCTTATTAAAATAGTGTCAAACTTTGACTTAATTAATATCCCGGTGTGTTCTGAGGTAGTTTTCTTATTTGGATGAGATAGAAAACTATCGTTATTTGGGTGTTTTATGTTTTAATCACAGCTTGGGCAAAGGGCTTGTTCATGTTTTGCTGATTAAGCAAGGATCATCAGAATTGGCGGCAAAAAAGTGTTGTGTATGTGTGATTTATCTCTCTAAAGTGACATATCACCTTAAACGCAAGGGCTGCAAGTGGTGAAATCTTACCTTTATGGAAGATTTCCTTTGACGGCATTAAAGGAACAAAGATAAAATCAGAAAACATTTCCTGCAACTTTTACCTTCATTAATACTCAACCGGAACAAGTCTTTTGAAAGATACAAGTTTAAGGCAGCCTTTTTAACCATACATCCTGAGATGTTGTTAGACTACAAGTCCCATCATTCCTAGCTAGGAAAACAAGTGGTCAGAGATTATGGGAGTTGTAGTCTAGCAACATCTGGGGACCCAACCAAGATTGAAAGAGGCTGACTCGGAGAGTGAAGGGAAGTTTGTGGTTTTGAACAAACCCTATCCTCTACTTTCACAACTTTCATCAGCCTGAAGTGGTGTATTTAGAAATGTTTTCTGGCAGCCAGGAGGCCTAGGGACTTGTTTTGTAAAAGAAAGGAGCACTGTGCTTCTTAGAATGATTGTAATTACCGGTATACATCATATAATAAAGAACGATAAGTGCATGGTGATAAAAAGCTGAAGTACTTCATACAAGTAAAATTTGTCCTCTGCAGTGTGTTAGCCTGACACCATGGTGGGTGAAGAAAATATCTCCGTAAGGAATCGTCGATCAACTTATGAGACTGCAGAAGAGAAAGAAGACTTGTCAAAGAGGCATGAAGCAGACGGGTCTTTCCCACAATCAAGCAATGGTGAGATTTCTTCATCAGTAACTGCAGAGATCTTACCTGATTTATTAGATGAAATGATAAGCAGTGGAATGATTTTAAATCTGCATGTGAGCAAAAGATCTGAAGTAAATATGAATCCAATTGTTTCCAGCGTTCACCATGTTCAGTGGGTTTACTCTGAATCAAATTTTGTTGACTACAACCCAGTGCATGTATCTTTGGTGGTGTAGTTCAACGTGGTACTCAGCCAGTTCTGAGTGTGTTTGCCTTGTGCTAATAACTTGACCTTAGCACTGTGTTTGTTCCCTGACTTGTTTTCTTTTAGCTGTGTGCCAAATTTGTGAAGCCAGCGGAGGGGATTCTTCTAGAGAACTTTTATGACCTGACTAGGAAATGTATCTATACCTAAATTATTCGTGTTGTAGTTTTTGTTTCAACAGCTACGAGATATTTGCCTCAAGATGTGAATACTGGCATTCATTGCTAAGCTTTTTTACTCAAATTCAAGCTGGGTGTGAAACTGCCTTCTACTGACTTGGACCAGCAGTTCATCTGACCCAGTACTGCTTTCTCTGGCAGGCAGTAGCTCTTCAGGCCATGTTATTGTGGTCGGGTGGGATTCCACCAAGTCTTTGTGTGCACAGAATGAAGTCCATTCGCCCAACCAGCCTTTCCCTGCCCGCGGGCCTTAGGTTGCCAATCCCTGGTGTAGATGCATTTATGAGATTTCTTTATTAGTAACTGCAGAAATCCTATCTGAATAAATATAAGAATTTATCAGTGGATTTATTTTGAATCTGCAAATGAACAAAAGTTCTGAAGTACAGTAAATACGAAATCTTCCTCCGTTCTTAAATAATGGATTGTTTCCAGTGTTCACCATGTCCAATGGGTCTACTATGAGTAAAACTTTGTTACATGTATTTTGGTTTTCCAATCTTTCCGGACCTGTTGGCACATCTGTAAAGTGGACTGATTGTTGTGTTGCTACACACACCCTACGGCAAAGAACATCTTGTAAACTATCTTTGTCTTGTACGACAAAGAACATCTTGTAAACTAATTTATCATTTGTGATAGGAAAAAATGCTGCTTTCAAGCCAAGTTTCGGTGTGTGGGTTGTGGGTGTGTAATATTGTGGGTGTCTGGGATGGCCTCTGCTGACTTGTGCACTTAGGGTTGTCATATCGATGACCACTGGATTCTAACCATAGTTGAGAACTCAAATGATGAATTGAGTTATGAATTTGCATAGCTGGCAAATTGTGTTTTCAAGCTGTTCCTGTTTTCTATCCTCACAGCACTCAACATTGTAAGCTCAGTCCTGTTTGAAAGCTCAGACCCTGTCTCCAGGGAACAGGACCTTCGGGAAGCTGAGTGATGGCCCTTAATTGTGGTTTGTCAATCTCAAAAAAATGCCAAACCATCTTTATATTTCCTTAGCCATGGGTTGGCGTGATGTCTGAAGTGAGCCAAAAGAGGCTTTTTTCCTGGACTGATTGATCGATTATTTATTTATTTATTTATTTGACCACTTATTCCTAAGTGGGCCTAACTAATTATTAAGCGGCCCTGTTCTTAATTTAGCACCTTTTTTGGTTCGGTTTAAAGGTCTAATGAGTTTTTAAAAATCCAAGCCTGATGTGAAGAATCTGCCTTGGTTCGCATCTCGTTTTATGTCATTTCTTGGGTTTTGGGTGGAAAGAAGCCTTCATGGAAACGGAATGTTCTTGCCGATCGAAAGGTCGGCGGTTTGAATCCCCGCGGCGGGGTGCGCTCCCGCTGCTCGGTCCCAGCGCCTGCCAACCTAGCAGTTTGAAAGCACCCCCGGGTGCAAGTAGATAAATAGGGACCGCTTACCAGCGGGAAGGTAAACGGCGTTTCCGTGTGCGGCTCTGGCTCGCCAGAGCAGCGATGTCACGCTGGCCACGTGGCCCGGAAGTGTCTCCGGACAGCGCTGGCCCCCGGCCTCTTGAGTGAGATGGGCGCACAACCCCAGAGTCTGTCAAGACTGGCCCGTACGGGCAGGGGTACCTTTACCTTTACCTTTACCACTAAAGATAATATGCAAGGGACCACTAAAGATAATATGCAAGGGTATGTGTTCCTGGAAGGGCTTTGAAAATGCCTTTGTCCTTCTCTCAAATAGCGTTGGATTTCCCCTGTGACTAATCTGTCTTGAGGAAAGCATGTGGGATCTTTGTCTTGTAGTCCGGGACTTGCAAGGCCGTGGTAATTTCCCAAGGTGGAGGTTACTCCAGGTCATTCCTTAGTCTTGCAAACACAAATGATATGTCAGAAGAATGAATGTGCAGGGGGAAATTGAAGTTGAGGAGGAAGAGGACATAGTTGGTTAATATTAAACACAGGCTCATTTGTTTTTTTTCTTTGGAAAGTTACTACTCTTTCTCGTTTCCCTCCTGCCTTTCCCATCCGTTCAGTGGCTTGTCATTACTATTTACATACGTCACAATTTATCGTTATGTTATTTTTAGCCTGCTTTTCAGGCAGTGGGGGCTCCCAAAGTAGCTGTCGTACACTCCTCAATTAAAAATGAGCATCAGTGAAATACTGTTAAAATGACCACAAACAGCTAGTCAGATATCAAGAGAAAGTATAGGTAAGTCTTTTTATATAACTCATTAAAGCCAGAGTTTCCTTAATGCTTGGGCTATACTATAAACACTTTGGCAAAGAAGAGAGATCTGTGATGTTCCTTCAGATAATGCTGTGTGTTGCAAGTAACTTGGTACTCAGCCAACTCTGAGCATGTTTGCCTTGTGCTAATAATCTGACCTTAGCACTGTATTTTCCCCCTTAACTGAATAGTTTCTCTTTTAGCTGTGCTTCAGCTCTGTGAAACCACTGTAGGGTATTCTCACTAGTGTTCTGGTTTTACCTGACCAAGATACAAATCCATAGCTCACTCATCTGCATTGTACTTTTTATTGGAAGTACAAGCTGGGAGTAGTTGTTGCTGGTGGCCAAGCTAGAATCCTTCTCCCTAGCGCCTCCTGGGTTTTTTTAAGTATTTGGGTAGATATGTTTAAATGATCTGCCGCAATTAAGCACAGTTTTATTGCACTCCAGGAAGGGAATCCTTGGAAATTGGAATAGGTTGTTTTTCCTTTGGGTCAGTAGCGGACAACTTATACAGGTACATCTGGGCAGGGGAATAAGTGAAAGTTTTGGGGGCTAGTAACTTTTGTGGACTTATTTGCAGCACTGATTTTAAAATACCGTATATACTCAAGTATAAGCCGACCCGAATATAAGCCGAGGCACCTAATTTTAGCACAACAAACTGAGAAAACTTATTGACTCGAGTATAAGCCGGTTCACCACACCACAAACCTGGTGGCAGCGGCAGTGGCGGAGGAAGAACAAGCAGCCTGAAAGTGCTCCTTTCGGGCCACTCGTCCCTTCGCCGCCGCCTGCCTCACTCGAGTATAAGCCGAGGGGGGCTTTTTCAGCATTAAAAATGTGCTGAAAAAATTGGCTTATACTTGAGTATATACGGTACACTAAATTTCCAGTTTGCATACTTTTCCTGTTTTGCCTTTCATACTTGTGGAAAACTTATACCCAGTATTTAAATGTAAATGATAAAGAATCATTTACATTACAATAACAATTTGTTTTTTTCTCTTAGGTCGTGTTGACATTGACCATTTGGTCACTCGAAAGATGCAACTTTTGGTGGAAGCTGAGGTAAACCTATCTGAATTGTAGTTAATATGAGTTGACAAGGAGGAATCCCTAGAAAGCAAAAAAAAAAAACCCCACAAACCTCCCATCTGTGATGGATCTATGCATATTATGGGACTGTTAGAAATCCTAAATCCTGTAAATTGGGAGTCACTGAGTCTGGGACTGCTGAAAGATTTCCTCAAATGCAAAAATCGTAAACAATGCTCACTTTCCTGTGAGCTCTTTTAAACTATCTAATCATGCTTCCTGAGAATATCAAAACTAGGGCTTCTGACATTTTATTTTATTTGAACAATTACAGTCCTTTGTACTTTTATTATCCCCAACCCTTCAAATGTTCATGCTTTTCTCTGATGCCGTGGAAACCTTCAGCTGCTGTTGTAGGGCACAGGTGGCGGCTAGGCTGCTTTCCTCCTCTAGTCTGTTAGCAAGTGGGATGCTTAAGGAATTCATTCTTTGTGAATTCCAGTATGAATAACCTGATTTGGTTTGATCCCCGGAGGCACACTCCATTGTCTCTTGAGACAGATGGATGCCAACAATAACAACCTGATCTGCACCTCCTGGCCAGATTGAAACTTAAACCATTCACCCACTTCCACCTTTCTCAAATATTCCAGCTCTTCGCTAAGAAAGCATATTGAAATGCATTTAGAAATCTTGTGAAATGTGTGTTTAAATGCATTAAAAGAAAAATCAGGACAAAAGAGAATTGTGAGTGCATGAGAAAGCAGATAAGTTCTCAGATTCTCAGATATTTGCTGTTGTATGTGAAAAATAAAAGTCTTTTATTTTAAGAAGAAGAAAGTCTCACAGACTGGCTATCCATCACTAGCCAAAGCATTGCTGCTCATATTTAGTGCAGCTAGAGCCACAAGAGCTGCATATCCATGCTTTGGTAAAGTGGGACTGGAAGGCTGTGGGGTTAGGCTGTTCCTGCATGCTACTGCTTTGGACTGTAGGGAGGATTCACATGTGGTTCTGGAACTATTGCTGGGTACCCTTTTGAGTCTTTGAACTTAGCAGGAATTAAATAGTGGGAAGGTGGTGGAGAAGCTTCCCTGGGAATCGGCTTATCCACCTACCAACTTTTTCCTGGTAGTGAGCAGATAGAGGAGAGCAGGATACATCTTCCTAGTTTCAGGTGGGGCAGCAGTGAAGCCCAACAGGTCTTCCCAGCATGTCAACTGCCTCAGGGAAAAGGAGCCCCAAAGTGCACACAGTCCTTTCCTTTTGGGGCTGTGTCTGCAATATGTGAATGGATAACAGAAGGTGACCTCTTTCCCCAGGCAAATTCCCAGGGCTACATTGAAAGCAAGAACTCTGTTGTTGCTCAGGTGCCGTTTGCCCTGTGCAGCAGAAACCCTGTAGCTTGCTTTCCCTTCTCTTGGTTCTTTCTCTTGGTTTATTTTTCACTCTCTCTTGGCATCGTTCTTTGTTGACTGTGTGGAGCTTGGCAATGGCAGATCAATCAAACAAACAAAACACCCTGTGCTTTGTGAACACCCTGCGCTAAGCAAAGCAGCTCGTAAACTTCCTATCACACTTGTTTGCTCTTCTTGCTTAATGTCAGCCATCACAGCTTCTGTTTCTTAATAACTCTGGAAGTACAAGAGTATTCCTCTCTGCTGTTGCTGCCCTTGCCCCTGCCGCCCAAATAAAATGCCACATCAAAGCAGTCTTAGTGCTAAACTTCTAAAAATGCGTGGGAAATCCTAAGTGAAATGTATTTCCCTATTTAATTTCTTTAGACATTCTTCCCTCCAATGGGAAGAGTTGTGAGAGACCTTTTTCTTGGGTTCTGCTAGCCAGGGCTCCACCTCTGAAGCAACTTCATTAAACTGTTAGCTGTTCCTTTTAAAAGAATATTTGTGTGTATGGTGGGGAGTTAACAAGAAATGAGCATTTTGTGGGTGATCATGGTGGCTTCTTATATCCTCTTCTTGGACTTGTCAGCTTTCCTTAAATTTAATAGACTAATAGAATGTGTTTTGCATATGGTTGGTATTTGACTAGTATAACAAAAACAAAAAGCTCCTGCAGAACAAGTCAGTTTTCTGGTCAGATTTCTGTCAGATATGTTGAGTGAGTTTATTTGTAAGCAAGATGGGAGGCAGCTGGGCTAACTATGATTTTCTTAGAAAGGCCGTACAGTTGGCGACTTTGCTTCCTCATTCTTGGGGAGCTGCTGATAGGTGGCTTAAACCAGGAATGGGGAACCAGATGTTGCTGGACTAGGAAGTCCCATCAGCGCTGACCATTGTCCCCACTGGCCGTGACTTTGACTGGGGTCCAAAAACATGTGGTCAGTTGTCAGGAAATGAGACACGTTCATGATTTGTTGTTAGCATGGTGTTAGGAAGTCAGCCTTGCATTTGAAGGTAAAGAGTAACATGACATTTTAGCAGGCAAATTCCAGGCAATACTTAACAATTACAATGGTACCTCAGGTTAAGTACTTAATTCGTTTTGGAGGTTTGTTCTTAACCTGAAACTGTTCTTAACCTGAGGCACCACTTTAGCTAATGGGGCCTCCTGCTGCTGCCGTGCTGCCGGAGCCCGATTTCTGTTCTTATCCTGAAGCAAAGTTCTTAACCTGAAGCACTATTTCTGGGTTAGCGGAGTGTGTAACTTGAAGCGTATGTAACCTGAAGCGTATGTAACCCGAGGTCCCACTGTATACTTAAGGTGTTCTCTTTTCTATTCCTTCCTTCCTCCAAATTTTATCAGCAAATGAAGCCAGCTTTAATGCAGCGAATCGACAGCCACTTTACAGAATTCGTGAATGGCTTGATTGCAAAGTCCGTGCAGCTTGAGTCTTCGCCCCCTGCCTTCCCAGCCGTGTGCTCAGAGAAAGACGGTGGCTTCAAAAGCAAGTAAGTTGGTTCTTGGCTGAGCCTGAAGCAGAGTCAATTTGTTGATTTCTCTTTCTTTTTTTTTAAAAAAAACTACTCTGCTGAATATTTGTTCTTTTCACAGAGGATCAAGAGCACCTCCAGAACATGGGAAAGTTTTTGTTGCTAGAAAGTCTGTCTTGGAGTGAGTATGTTAATGAGATTGTAAATTTGACTAGTGCCCTTGCTAAAGTTAAAGTTGCCTTCATCCAGTGGGTGGCTTGTCTCCATATCTTGCTTCTTTCTCCCAGTGGATCCCATTCATTTTTATACTGTGTAGACTGATAGCAGGTATTCCTAATCTTTGTAAGTGCTCCAGTCAATTGGCTATTGCACATCCCAGATTCCAACATGGATATGGCTGTTCTGTTCTGTAGAAACTGATCTACAGACCAGAAGTGTCTATTGCTAAGCAATCCAGCCTCCTCATGGGTGGTCTGGTTCTCCAGTAAAGTTTGCGCCTATCTAGTAGTAAGGGCTTCACAGTGAGCAAACAGGTGCCCTAATAGAACCAGGCTGGTCTGTCCATCTAGCCCATAATTATCTACTCTGACTGGCAGTGGCTTTCCAATGCTTATTGCAGTGGCCTTTCCCATGGCAATTTACCCGATCCTTTTAAACTGGGGGCTGGACCCAGGACCTTCTGGAGGCCATCTGTCCCTGAGTTCCTCTTCCAAGGTGTAGCAAGAGCTTTATATGCAAACGCAAATATGTAACATTAAACTTTGGTACTACTGCTTGAGGAGTCTGGGAGTAAGAGCAGATACTAGTTAGAACTATCCATACTTGGAACTCCAGCTCTAAGCAAAGCAGTCTGCTAGAATTGTTGCTGAAAAGCACTTCAGTTTTGTCTGTTTTCCTTGGGAGCAGAATGCCAGTTTCCCCTCCATTCTTGAAATCCATCATGTTCAGGGACACAGTCCAGCAGCACAAATGCTCAAGGTCTAGATGAGCATTAAGATGTGCCTTGTTCCAACTCTGGTAGATAAGAACGTTATTGGTTGTTTTACTTGGCTCAGTTGAAGGTCCTATCAGGTTGTTGTTTTGTTCCAGAAGATGCCTACCAAGATATTTTGTTGATTTGGGAACAAAATTTCCAATACAGTCGTACGTTGGATCTCAAATGCCTTGGCTCCCAAACAAATTGGCTCCCAAACAATCGAAACCCGGAAGTGAGTATTCCGGTTTTCGAACATTTTTTGGGAGCTGAACGTCTGGCACGGCTTCTGATTGGGTGCAGGACGCTCCTGCAGTCAATCAGAACCTGTGCCTTGGTTTTCAACTGGTTCCGGGAGTCAAATGAACTCCCAGAATGCATTCTGTTCGAGAATCAAGGTATGACTGTACTGG
Source organism: Podarcis cretensis (assembly GCF_951804945.1). Classification (NCBI taxonomy): domain Eukaryota; kingdom Metazoa; phylum Chordata; class Lepidosauria; order Squamata; family Lacertidae; genus Podarcis; species Podarcis cretensis. The sequence goes on from NC_137175.1 coordinate 95,889,879, forward strand.
CAATTGTTTGGGCTTTCCTGATCCAAAACTGTTGTTTCTGCCGGCCGTTCATTTGGGCCTCTTTCTTTCTTTCTTTCTTTCTTTCTTTCTTGTTAATAAAATATGGAAAATACAAACAGATTCTTGCTGCAAAACCAGACTTCGCCATGTTAATCCAGAAGGTATTTTGCAGTTTAAATTTTATTTCCTTCACCCCCCAATATGTCAGTAAAACTCCAAGTTGCCATTCTTTATGTCAGGGGCAGCCAATATGGTGCCCTCTAAATCAGGCTTCCTCAACCTCGGCCCTCCAGATGTTTTTTGGCCTACAACTCCCATGATCCCTAGCTAGCAGGACCAGTGGTCAGGGATGATGGGAATTGTAGTCTCAAAACATCTGGAGGGCCGAGATTGAGGAAGCCTGGTCTAGATGATGCTGGACTGCATCTCCCATCAGCCCCAGACAGCATAGCCAGTGGTCAGGGAAGATGGGAATTGTAGTGTGGAGGGCGCCATGTTTTCTACGCTTAATTTAGGTGAAGGTTGTGAATCTTTGTATAAAATGCAGTGGGTTTAGTGTTAACTTGTGCCATTTTCCCACAGGCATAGTGTTTCACATAAAATACAAAAACAGTATTAGGGACTTTAAAAAATGTTTTGCAAGCTGTAAACATGCAGCTCCCATTTGGGAAATTGTTAAGTTCTTGACTTCCTGTTTAATTACTTAATTTTCCAAATTCCCTTTTGCTAAATATAGAGAATAATTGTTGCTGAACCAAAACTCCCTATCCTCTGGGATGTGAGACAAGGGCAACACAGTGGGAGACAGCTTCTTGTGATCCATGGGGCATAATCCACTAGGAAGTTATCCTGTGCAAGCCCCACATTAGAGGCTGTGGAAGAACTGCTCTTGTGCAGCTTCCATTCAGCTGAGCAGGAGAATTTCCCAGTGGGTTGTACTCCACAAATAAGGGGTGTGTGCCTGTGTGCCACTTAGATTTTCTGTCTCTCCTGCAAAGTGTTCCTCAAGACAAGGCTTGTCATGATCCTAGTTACTTTGGTGGATGTAATGTGGAACCATCAACCAACAATATAGGTTTCTCACTTCTTTTATATACTGCCTAGGACAGGGGTCGGCAACCCGCGGCTCCGGAGCCGCATGTGGCTCTTTTACACCTTTGCCACGGCTCCGGGGCGGATACTAGCAAGGGGAGGAGGCGCATTGTGCGCCCCTACACTCCTCACTGTGGCGGGCGCTGTACTGGCTGTGACGTCGCATGGGGGCGGTGCGTGCGTTAGTCACGCACTGTCCCGACGTCACTTTCCCGCCCGCCCGCTACATTGTAAGGGGCATGTACGCTGGTCACTGCATTGAAAGGGGGCATGTACGCTGGTCACTGTTTTGAAGGGGAGTGAAGAACACACACACAAAAAAAGGCAACTTGTTAATTTAACGTTTATTTCTATGAGGAGGAGTAATTCTGAGGGGTCAAACAAAGAAATAATTTAAAAAAGTGACAAAAAAGTTATTTTTATAATGACGAGTTTTGCGGCTCCCAGGTTTTTTTCTTCTGCAACAGGTCCAAGTGGCTCTTTTTGTCTTAAAGGTTGTAGACCCCTGGCCTAGGAGAATCCATGACGTAATGGTACCTTGGCCTATGTAGGTTCAGCCCTGGATATGATACAGTCCTGTGTTCTCTAGGGCTCCTTTGGAGGCAGGATGGGAGATCAATTTAATAATAAATGAATAAAAAGCACTGTAAACCTCTGAGACCCTAATATTTACATAGCATGGAGTGGGGATTACAAAAGGCTTCAGCCGGTGCAAAATGGCAGAATGTCTGTGTGAAATGAGGTCTAGAGCAGCTCTGTGGAGCTCTGGCATCCTAATTTGACCTGCAAGGCCACCTTCCCCAAACCAGGTCGACCTGTGGGACAGGTAAAGATGTAGTTCCCTACTGAAAGCAGGTTTGCTGGCACCACCTGTCAGCTGATTGGCAGTGCCTACAAAGTCCTGTGCCTTTGCTTACGTGGTTTGATTTCAAACCACGCAGGCACAGGAAACTGGGTTTGCTGGCACAGTTGACCATTGGTGCCTGCAATGCCTTGTCCCAGTTTTGATTTCAAACTGTACGGGCAAAGGAAAAGACTTGCCCTGATGTTCTGGTTATGGCAGATGATTCGGAGTTGAATGCTTCCCTCCCCACCTGTCAGAATGGCCCATGGGGGTTGGGGAACCAAAGCGTTCAGCCTGCTGGTTCGAAACAGTTCTAGAATCTCTTTGTCCTATACAGCAGCACTTCTTCCCACGGTTCTCCCCCCCCCAAAAAAAAACGTGGTGATGGTCCTATGTATGTTGACAGATGGATTTTGTAGAAAATATTCAGAGAAATTGTACACTGAGAGTGCTCCCACATTACATTTGAAGGTGGAAGAACTTTCAACTCCTAAATTTAACCACTGGAAGCCCTGGACTTGCATCTGGATTGAGGGGTGTTTGTTGTCAAAGTGAAATGTTCTAATGTATTTCGTATATTTTCCCCCTCAGTGAGCTATTTGAAGTAGAACACATCCGGACCATATATCACATGTTCATCGCTCTCCTCATCTTGTTCATTCTCAGCACCCTCATAGTAGACTTTATTGATGAAGGAAGGTAAGAAAATATTGAAGGGATCAGCTGGAGTTTGTTTTCTGTGTGTTGGACTGGAGACATTTAATAGATAAGATAAACTTTATTCGCATTAGCCAACGGCCATAGCAACATAGGGACGCGGGTGGCGCTGTGGGTAAAACCTCAGTGCCTAGGACTTGCCGATCGTATGGTCGGCGGTTCTAATCCCTGCGGCGGGGTGAGCTCCCGTCATTTGGTCCCAGCTCCTGCCCACCTAGCAGTTCGAAAGCACTCCTAAGTGCAAGTAGATAAGTAGGTACCGCTTTATAGCGGGAAGGTAAACAGCGTTTCCGTGTGCTGCGCTGGTGCTGGCTCGCCAGCTGCAGCTTCGTCACGCTGGCCACGTGACCTGGAAGTGTCTTCGGACGGCGCCGGCTCACGGCCTCTAGAGCGAGATGAGCACGCAACCCTAGAGTCGGACACGACTGGCCTGTATGGGCAGGGGTACCTTTACCTTTATAGCAACATAAAACAAGCAACATATACAAATAAAAAGACAGCAATGGGTAAGAAGGGCAATCAAATGACCAAGTTTATCGTTCAGATAGTGGCCCTTAATCTCATTACACATTTAATATTTGAACCAATGAAAATGTATTACTTTGTTTGGGTATAGGCAGGTGGAGGGGGTGGAGAGAGTCCTGTTGCACAAGAGGGAATCCTTGTGGTGATGGGCTGCTTATTTAGAGTTGCGTTGAATATAAGCCTCCGTGTTTTATTTGAAGAAACCCATCAGGCATTCAGATGATGATAATACCTCACCCATCTGCCTGAGTTTCCCCAGCCACTCTGAGTGGATTACAGCACATAGGAAAACACCAAACATTAAAACCTTCCTGATACAGGGTGGCCTTCAGGTGTCTTCTAAAAGTTGTATAGTTCTTTATCTCCTTGACCATGGATGGGAGGGTGTTCCCCAGGGAGGGTGCCACTGCCGAGAAGGCCCTCTGCCTGGTTCCCTGTGAGTTCACTTCCTGCAGTGAGGCAACCACCAGAAGACCCTCGGAGGTGGACCTCAATGTCCAGGCTGAACAATGGGGGTAGAGATGCTCCTTCAGATATTCTGGGCTGAGGCCATTTAGGGCTTTAAAGGTCAGCACCAACACTTTGAATTGTTCTCGGAAACTTACTGGGAGCCAGTGAAGCCCCTTTAGGACCGGTGTCATATGGTCCCGGCGGCCGCTCCCAGTCACCAGTCTAGCTGCTGCATTCTGGATTAGTTGTAGTTTCTGAGTCATTGGTCAAAATCAAGCAGCACTTAAAATCCAAGTTCTGCATCCAAAGTCTTGGAAGATGTGGAGCCCTAACTGAAGGGCTGCAGGCTATGCCACAATAACTACAATTTTCCCACATGTGTGTGCTTATCCAAGGGGTCCTGAATCTCTGTAGGGGTTGTATCTGTCTGTATCTCTGTGTTTGCTTTCTTGCTTTACACTGTTCTCTGCAGTATAAAACCTTAAGGCTGTATACTTAAGTTCAGTATTTGTTTCATAAGATTTATACACTGCCTGATTCCAAAAGGAACCTCAAAGCGGTTTACGAAAGATAAAACAAGAAAACCATGAAAAAATCACAACCATACTCTAAAACATACAAAACTTAGAATACTAAAACAGATTAAAAGTACCTCAACTTTCATTATAGAATTCCTTAGCTGTTTCTGATTTTACCTGATGGAATATATATTTTAACCCAAGTATATGATTCTATCTTTCTGTGTTGTTTGAATCTCTTTTGAAGGTTGGTGCTGGAGTTTGATCTCCTGGTCTACGCTTTTGGCAAATCTTCTGTCGTTTTTTCCACTTGGCTTTACATGTTCCTGTCCACCCTGACTGTGCCCTATGGGCTCTTCCTCCTGTGGGCCCAGGGCTACCATAGTTCCTCCCACAAGACAATCCGCTCTGCTTTCTTTGGGGGTCTCTTCATGATCTTCCAGATATTTGGGCTTGGAGTGGGACCAGCTTACATAGCCGTCGCCTACAATTTACCACCAGCCTCTGCTTTCATAGTGATACTTGAGCAGGTGAGTTTCATGTGGAGAGCTAGTTTCTTCTGGATGTAGCTAAAGGTCATTTCACAAAGCTTGAATTAGCAAAATGCTGCTTTATGCCAGGATTTGAGTCCTTAGCTAACCTGTAATTTTGTGTACACATTCTACTTTTGCTTCTGCCTGACTTGGGGAAATATTAACAGTGACAAGTTTTCATTTTTTCCAAGAGATTGAACCTAAGGGTGTTAGAAATGGTCAGATGCAAAAAGAAACGCACCATAATTCTTAAGGTCTAGTAGGTACTTCTGTTTTCAGAGACACAGATAGTTAAAACCACTAATAACTTGCTGCAAACACCCTCTTTTTGAGCACGATGGAGGAGAGAGAATGGAAGCATTCTTGGAGGATACTGATTATCTCGACCTCTTGCATTCTGGGTGCAGACCTGGCTTGAGACTGAATCTGCTTTGGTCTCCCTGCTCAGAGAATTGCAGAGTTGGTGGGGACCCCAGGGGTCATCTAGTCCAACCCCCTGCAGTGCAGGAATCTTACCTAAGGCATCCATGACAGATGGCAATCCAGTGTCTGCTTTAAAGCTTTCATGGAAAGAGATTGCACAACCTCCTAAGGGAGACCGTTCCACTATCAAGTAGCTCTTACTGCCAGAAAGATTTTCCTGATGTTTAGTCCAAAGATCCTTTCTTGTAACTTGAAGCCATTGGTTCAAGTCCTGCCCTCCAGAGCAGGGAAAAACCAAGCTTAGCTCCATCTTCCATGTGAAAACCCTTGAGATATTTGAAGATGGCTATCATACCTCATCTCACTCTCCTCTTTTCCAGGCTAAACATACCCAGCTCCTTCAACCATTCCTCATACAGCTTGGCTTCTAGACCTTTGATCACCTTAGTTACCCTCCTGCACACATTCCAGCTTGTCAATTTCCTTCCTAAATTGTGGTGCCCAGAATTGGAAACCGTATTCCTGGTGTGGTCTGACCAAGGCAGAATAGAGTGCTACTGTTACCTCCCTTGATCAGGACGTTATACTTTTGTTGATGCAGCCTAGAATAGCATTAGCTTTTTTTGCTGCTGCCGCACACTGTTGACTCATGTTAAGCTTGTAGTCCACCAAGACTCCTAGATGCTTTTCACCTTTACCAAAAGAGGTGCAGGGGAACTGTGACTCTTGGTTATCTTACTCAATCTCTCAGCAGCTTTTTATACTATTGGCCATGGTATCCTTCTGGACCATCTCTCCCTTAATTGCAAGATGTCAAGTACATTTTATCTGTTATTCTACTCCTTTAGGTGCGCCTGCTGATGAAAGGCTACTCTTTCATTAGGGAGAATGCTCCTCGAATACTTTCCTTTACGCCACAGAAGACAAGTGAGTGACTGTTTCCTACAATAATTGTACAGCTGTGGTGATGAATGCACCCTCCCTTCTTCCTGTTCTGAGAGTTGGGTTCTGTGACATGGAGACAATTCAAAGACCTGTTCTAGTTCAGAAGAATGTGTGTATGGGCCTCCCCATGTTTTGCAAGATTACCAATACCATGCAACTTGTCAGTCTTCTAATGCTTATTGGACTAGGAGTACACATCTTGCAAAGGAAATAAGAGAATCCTGGGTTTAGTGGAACAGGGGAAAGTGCTCTGACAATAGGGGGCTTATTTGGGGTGGGAGGGCATTAAACCTGGGGTGGACTAGAGATGAGGGGCTTGTCACAGACTTGCCTTACTCATTGTAAAAAAAAAAAGAATAAGAATGGCATACAAACCATCTCCTTGGACTGAGAAATTTATTACTGCTAAACTCAAGCATTAATGAACAGTTTGAGACCCATAGAAAATAGGATGGAACCCTGTGGGTTTATTTTTTACTGTGTGGCATTATCTGGTACTAAACGACACTCTCCCTTCTGCTTTTTCAGACACCGTCCAAGTTCCTAAAGTTTCCCAGTACCTGTATTTCCTCTTTGCTCCCACCCTTATTTACAGAGATGCCTATCCCCGGTAATGTCAATGTAGTTGCTCCATTGTGACTTGGCAATTCTTATAGCCATTGTGATTGCGAGGTTGGACTGCATGCATGCTTCATAACGGAGGGCATAACACACGGGTTGGGGACCTCAGGCCCAGGGGGCAGGTGCAGTCCTCTGCAGTGGCGTAGCATGGTGAGGTCACAGGCACAGTTGCCCTGAGCGCAAAATTGTTATGGATGCAAAAGTTTAAGACTCAGGGCAGCCTCAATATAACTGCACATTCTGTCGCTGGGCTCCATTGAAAACAGCTTCTCCATGCGAACCAGGAGAGACCTCTCCAGACCATAGAACGACTCTTCTTATGTCTCCTGGGCGATGCAGATAGTATTAGGCAGTTGAATGTGTTTCCCTCCCTCCCACCCAACCTCTCCGCACAGCCCCAGGCAACCCACGCTACACCACTGGCCTCTGAGCCTCTCTATCTATTGCACTACCCACTTTTGCCTCTGACCCTACCCACTGCTGGGTCTCTAACTTAACTCATGGTCCTGAATTTCAGTGGGTCTTCTCTGAGTAAAGGTTAGTTGTAGACAACCATTTGTTTCTCTGAATTTTCCCAGAGCAGGCCTAGTAGGATCCAAAATGAATTGGCTCAATGCCTATCTCTTTTGAGCACACTAGCACTTTTTGCTTCTGGTTCCAATGACAGGTGCTGAGTCTGACCATTTTGGCTTTAAGACATTCTACACGTCATGGGTTTTGATGGGATTTTTATATATAAGGTTCTAGAGTTCCTTTGTAGAAAGTTGCTGTGTTATACAGTACAGGGTTGTCTTTCTATTTTCCATGGTATTCCACATTCTTCAATCTGTATATCCTACTGCCCTCAGCTACTCCTTTCCTTCTTTATGCAAAATAACGAACTGATTTAAAAAATAGTAGTGCAGCTGCACATTTAGTAAAACATGCCATTTGAGCAAAATCATAACTAGCAAACAGACTTTCTTACTTTAAATATTTGCTGTTCTGGAATAGAAATTGGATTGTGTTTACTGCAGACTACATCAGCTCTGCTGTTATTTTTTATTGCACTTATTAGTTGCTTTTATCATGGAAAGTAATTCAAAGTAATTCAAGATTCTCGCAAATTAGGTTTCAGTTGATGCCAAGCAAGCTCTTGTCTTGACTTAGGTGTAATGACTGTGATTTCCTTTTCTTTTCAGAAATCCTACAATAAGATGGAGCTATGTAGCTACCAAGTTTGCACAGGTTAGATATTTCTCTTCCTTTTGGGATTCCTGTGCTTCTGCAGATAATTATACAGCCTTGAAAGCTGATAAGAGTTACTGGTTCAGAAAAATATGCACTAGCCTACTGGAATGCACAAGCCTGTATTAGTTATTTTTATTTTGGCGTTAAGAAATAGAGACAATACTTTCTGAAAATTTCTGAATTGCATCCTATTCCCTTAGATTTGGATCGCTGAATGAATAATTACCCCTAAACTAATGACAAACATACCTTCCCATTGTAAGATAAATAAAACAGTTTCACTTCTCTGAAGACAGGATGTAATAGTTCTAAACAACAAGCCTTCCTAAACCAACCTTTAACCAATGTCTGTGTGCTACTCTTCTTATCAACCGTGAACGTTTTCCTAAGTTTATAAAATTATGAACAGTGCAGGTTCTGTATATTGTATTTTTTATTTTGCTGAGGGGAGCAGATCAGCTAATTTCAAGCACGGTCGTATTTCTCAAATGGAGACGTAGTCCTTCCCTGGGCTAGGCTAGCCGTGCAGTGTCACAGATCCTAAAAGTTCAAAGGACAGTCTTGGATAAAAATATAGTCTGTTAATCAATCTCTACTCGTGGGACCTGCTCCTTGCAGGACAATGAAACCGCTACCACGGCAGCTGCTGTCGGTAAAGCAGGTGTTCCACCTGGGCCCCTCCACATATACACATGCCAGCAGCGCACCTACCCAGGCCTCCAAACTGCTGGCATAGTAATTCTGCACATGGTGGAGCCCACGTGGAATGCCGTTTATCTGAAAGAAGCACGGACTATCGTAGTGGCACTGAAACCTTTGGTCAGCTGTTGCCTATGGCTGCATACACACCGGACATTCAAAGCACCTGGCTCCTCCCACAAAGAATCTTGGGAACTGCAGTTTATTAAGGGTGCTGGGAATTAGAGCTCGGGGGGGGGGGGTTAAAGTGCATGTCTAAGGATTCTTTGGGGAATGTCATGTGCATTAAATGTATGATGTTTACTCAGCTTAGATCTGTGCATATTGGTAACTGGGATCCGCTTTCTCTCTTACGGATTCCTCCTGAGCTACTTTTATAATCAGGGGCTTTTGTTTTTACTCCTCTCTAGGTCCTTGGGTCACTCTTCTATACTTACTATATATTTGTGAGACTCTGTATACCTACATTTCGGAACTATAAGGAGAATTTAAATGTACGAGGGCTGGTCCTTTGCATTTTCAACTCTATTCTTCCAGGTGAGTGCTTCTGTGCCCCTTTTAATTCTGGAATTCTTCTAAGCAGCAAATAAATAATCAGATGCAGTGGTGATTGTCAGGACTGGTCTCAGATCACCACACAAACCCTTCTTGTTCTTTTATAACTTTTTATTGCGTATTAACAAAACAATCTTATAAACGGTAAAGGTAAAGGTAAAGGTACCCCTGCCCGTACGGGCCAGTCTTGCCAGACTCTGGGGTTGGTGCGCCCATCTCACTCAAGAGGCCGGGGGCCAGCGCTGTCCGGAGACACTTCCGGGTCACGTGGCCAGCGTGACATTGCTGCTCTGGCGAGCCAGAGCCGCACACGGAAACGCCGTTTACCTTCCCGCCAGTAAGCGGTCCCTATTTATCTACTTGCACCCGGGGGTGCTTTCGAACTGCTAGGTTGGCAGGCGCTGGGACCGAGAAACGGGAGCGCACCCCGCCGCAGGGATTCGAACCGCCGACCTTTCGATCGGCAAGCCCTAGGCGCTGAGGCTTTAACCCACAGCGCCACCTGCGTCCCTCCCTTATAAACGGTACTTAAATATTATTCCTCAGAGTCACTTATTTCAGATCCCTTCTGAGCTCTGCTTCTCCATGACCAGCCACTCTCAAAATGTCGAACGTGCCCTTCCTTTCGCTTTCCTGCTCTTTTTCCTACCCTCCTGGCTAGAGCTGGCTTGTATCTCCCCTCCTCCGAATCTGAGCTAGAACTGAACCCTTGCCTTTCCTGTGAACAGCCGGTCCCTCCCTGTTGTTCCTCTTGCTCTCTTCTATTAGATTCACTGCTCTCCTTCCCCCCTTGGGGAATGCTTGCTCCCTCTGAGAAACTGGAAACTTCTAACTCTTCCCTGACGCTGATATTGGCAACAACTGGCAATGGACAGTGGTGCCTCGCAAGACGAAAATAATCCGTTCCGCGAGTCTCTTCGTCTAGCGGTTTTTTTTGTCTTGCGAAGCATCCCTATTAGCGGATTAGCGCTATTAGCGGCTTAGCGGTTTAGCGGCTAAGAGGCTATTAGCAGCTTAGCGGCTTAGAAAAAGGGGGGGGGAGGGGAAAGACTCGCAAGACGTTTTCGTCTTGCAAAGCAAGCCCATAGGGAAATTCGTCTTGCGAAGCGCCTCGAAAAACGGAAAACCCTTTCGTCTAGCGGGTTTTTCGTCTTGCGAGGCATTCGTCTTGCGGGGCACCACTGTATGGCCTGTTGGATATATGATCTTAGCTTTGTGGTTCCCTGACTTGTAGGGTTCCTGAAAACCTGTTACTGGGGCAACAGCTGAAGCTGAGCGTGAATCTCACTGTTCTGAGAGAGAACATGGGAAGTTGCCTTACACCGATCAGACCACTGGCCCATCTAGCTCAGGGTCGTCCACACTGACCAGGAGTGGATCTCCAGGGTTTCCAGACAGGGAACTTTTCCTGGCTGTACCTGGAGAGGCTGCAGATTGACCTTTTGCATGCGCTCACTACCACTGAGCTACTGCTCTTCTCTCTGAACACCTTTTGCAGTATGTTCCTTAGTAACATCAGTACTGGTAGACTGGAGAAGGTGCGATCCTGCTTCATCCAACTCTGTCTTGTGCTGGGGATGCAAGCAGTTGATAGTTTCTGGACTCAGTTCAAAGTGCTGGTTTTGACCTATAAATCCTCATGCGGCTCAGGACCCCAACACCAGAAGGGCTTCCTCTCTGCTGGTGAACCAGCCTGGTCACTGCATAAATATCTTAGGGAGGAGTGGAGGGTGGAACATGGAAACGGACCCTTTTAGTGGTGGCTCCCTGCTTGTAGAATGCGGTCCCCAGGGAAGAGTGCCTGGCTCCATCATTGTCTGTTTTAGGTGCCAGTCAAAAAACAGACAATGGTTCCTAATGGGAGGGTAATCAGTTATTTACATGCCCTTTCTTGGGCTCACACTTTTCACTGGGGTGGGTAGGATTTGTTGCTTTTTAATACCGTGGTACCTCGGGTTACGTACTTAATTCGTTCCGGAGGTCCTTTCTTAACCTGAAACTGTTCTTAACCTAAAGCACCACTTTAGCTAATGGGGCCTCCCGCTGCCGCTGCGCCGCGGCGGTGCGATTTCTGTTCTCATCCTGAAGCAAAGCTCTTAACCCAAGGTAATATTTCTGGGTTAGCGGAGCCTGTAACCTGAAGCGCCTGTAACCTGAAGCATTTGTAACCCAAGGTACCACTGTATATAGATGGTTGCATGGGCACTTTAGGTCATGTTTTGTTACTGCTTTTATATTTAATTTTAATGTTTTTGGTCCTATTTTTCTTATGTAAGTTGCTTTTGAGATACTTTGATCTAGCGACAATTATGATAAATAGTAATAATGTCATTATGAATGATATTAACCTAAAATACATATTTTCCTCGCTGCTCTCCAGGTGTATTGATGCTGTTCTTGGTCTTTTTTGCATACCTTCACTGCTGGCTGAATGCTTTTGCTGAGATGCTGCGCTTTGCTGACAGAATGTTCTACAAGGTAATTGATGTGCAAGGCTCACGATATCTCTCTCTCACACACACACACACACACACACACACGAAACACAACACACACAGAAGTATTTTCTTTCAGTTTTAGAGTGTACCTTGGTTCGTGGAATGCTCCATTTGATAGAAATGGTGTGTGTGTGTGTGTGTGTGTGTGTGTGTGTGTGTGTGTCATTTTGCCATTGATGAGGTTTCTCCTCCCTAGAGAGGCCAATCAGATACCATCCTTGTGGTCTTCTCGGCAACCTGTTAATACATTCCTTTACCCCTGGTGAAAAGGGGAGCCTGTGCCTTTTCTTCTGTTGACTTTTCTGATTCACAAACATTTGTTGCTATGTGTTGTATTTCTGTTGCTGGGCTTTTTGCATAGTATTTTAACCTTGCTGTGACCTTTAAACAAATGTAAATAGTTTTGAGTATGGTGTCATGGAAGAAAAGTATGTCCACTCTATAAATTATTTAGCAGAACTCACCTGCAGCCTTCTTTTAGTGTTGGCATATACTGGCGCCTTTAAACGTCCGCAATAAAGTGTTGCTATATTCCTTTTGGCACCTGCTAAAAACATTTTGCCTTTTTTTTTTTTAAAAAAAAAATAATTTTTATTAACTGGCCAATCACATCAAATTAAATCACATCACATAAATTCCGAATTACAAAGCCAAATTTTGAATTTTGTTGGGGGGACCCATACTTCAAGATCCGAAGGGGGATTCTGATCATCTTCTTGCTACTGCGTTAATGTCCAAATCAGTCCAAACAGGGTTCATAATTCTATCCAGTCTTATCTTGCTGTTTCCACATCACATCTTGTTCATATATTTTCTCTTTTTTCTTTATGATCTCTTCTGATAGTCTCCTTAAGCCGATAAACACCAATATAATAATCCTGTGTGAATTTTCTGTTCTTCCAATCCTCAAATCCAGATGGTTTCCATATATCATCTCCTTCATAGATAACATCGCTCTTTCCATCATAGTTTTACGAAGCTGTTGCTCTTAAGTCCCACTGAGGGACCTATCTAGACATGTAGAAATTGAAATGTGTCTTAATATGTTTTAGCTTATCTGCTGATTTTATCTGATGTTTCAAACTTTTATTAGCAATTTTAATGCCTTATGTATAATGCTCAGAGGTTCTGGTGATTTTATCTGATGTTTTAAACTTTTATTGGCAATTTTAATGCCTTATGTATAATGCTCAGAGGTTCTATTTGTAGTCAAGCAGTATATATAGACATGTTGTTAAATAAATGAATAATTCAAAGGGATCATACAAATGTGTGTTCTGATCCTGCTGCTGCTTCCACTTGGGGCCATTAATGATTAGTTTGAGCAGTTTAGAGGACAGTGATAGAAAGGCCTCTGAATTTCAGCTACCTTCTATATTTCTCTTTTCTGAATGTGGTTTGCAGGTTGCCTCCCCCCCTACATTGAATTACTGTTCATGTAGAGAAAATGTCACATTTGATTTAGCTCTGATCATTTTGGATCTGAGCCTTGGAGACCTAGTGTAGCTACAAATACTGGGACACCAGTGACTTATTCTCAGGGCGGCTGTTTGGGAAGGAGGAGGTTAGGATTTAATGCCTGCAAATGAGCTCTTGGGGAATTTCAGTTATACATTGCAACAGTACACCAGATGTTCACAGAGATTGTATTGCCAATTGCTCTAAAACACCTGAGTAGCAGGAATGCACTTGGCACTTTGAACCTGCAGTTTTAAACACTGACTCTAAGGTCTCTGCTCTTTTTACTTCCCTGATCCTCTCTTGTAGGACTGGTGGAATTCTACATCTTATGCAAAGTATTACCGAACCTGGAATGTGGTAGTGCATGATTGGCTGTATTACTATGCATACAAAGATTTCCTTTGGGTAAGCAACCATCGTTTAACACATCCCCTTGCTTTCTAATAGAAAGTCATTTTTTAAAGGAATGGCAGAGATCTTTACATTTCCCCCACAAAATGATTTTAGTAAAGTTTTAATGTAAAGGAGAATTACACAACATGTAAAATACCTAGTCACTTTACTCATGCAGAGATCTGACAATAGCCTCTTTCCTGGTGAGGAAGGTGGAAAGAGAGAAGCTTGTACTTATGCAGTCTGGTTTGTATCCAGTATTTGGGAAGTCACTTTTTTTTCCCCAGTCTACCACCAATTTCACCCCTCTATGCCATATCCCACACTGTTCCAGCTCTCGCATTAAGTGTTTGTGGGGCTCCATTGAGTAGGAGGGATCAGCAAAGATGAGCTGCCCTGTCTTGTACAAGTAGAAGTCCTTTTGACAGAGCAAGGCCACCACTGGAGACAACCCTCCCTGTGCAATAAATGTGAATGGGCAATTTAAGGGTGGTTATCACAAGCTCTTCACTGTTGTTTTTGAAAATTGGATCTCCTCTGATACATTCACCTATCAGAGAGGCACCCTTCCCCTTGTTTGTCTGTGTCTCTCTCTCACCACCAGTTATTTGGGAAGAAATTCAAAGCAGTCGCTATGCTGTCGGTCTTCACTCTTTCTGCTATTGTGCACGAATACGTCTTGGCCGTCTGCTTTGGTTACTTCTATCCAGTCCTGTTCTGCCTCTTCATGTGTTTTGGAAGTAAGTACCAAATATATCTTGGTAGCAGTTTCTGAAAATACTGAGATTTGGCTTTTAGCTGCCATCTGTACTTAATGTTCTAAGATGCAGGAGATTTGTGTTCCAGCCTGCCCTAGCATTTGCACCCTAAAACCCAGAAGCCTCTCCCGACACCAGTTAAATCTCCATTTTCTGAGACTGATCATGGTCAGAGTAGGAGAGAGGGCTTCCTTGGCTTGGCTGAGGAGTAAGGACTTCTAATGCTCCAAACTGTAATTTGTGACTTTCTCAAAGTCTCACGAGATGATCATTAACATGCATTTTGAGTACATTTTAATTTTCTTCCGTCAGTGGTTTTCAACTTCATTCTCAATGACCGTCGGAAAGGCCCCATTTGGAATGTGTTCATGTGGAGTACGCTTTTCCTTGGCCAGGGTGTCATACTTACCCTCTACAGCCTGGAATGGTATGCTTATAAGCACTGCCCTTTGAAAAATGTGAGTATCCCACTTGTCATTGGAAATAAGAGGAACTGGACTATTCATTCAAGGCCTAAGATGTGAACGTAAAATTCGAAAACCAGATTTTTAGAAGGTTGCATTCTGCCCAGAATAGCTACCGTAGAGGTTTCTTTCTAACAAGAATAACAAGCAGCAGGGTCAGAAAAAAACACCTTTGAAACTTCCTCCATGTCTTTTTAAATGAATAATGTGAAGCTCTGAGTGAGTTTCTGCCCTTCTGGAGAGATGAAAGCCAAAAGTTCTTAGAGGATGAAAGGGGGCAGTAAAGAAGGGAGGGAGAGGAAGGTAATGGAAAAGAGTGAAAAGCCTTAGTGGAGCACAGTGGTTTCTTCATTATACTTGCTGTGTTCTCTGATTCAACTGCCACCTTTGGATCTGCAGGGTTCAAACAAAGAGAATTCACTACATCTTTGCCGCATTTAATATGCAGTGCCCACTACCTTTCCCTATTTAATATGTAGTGCCAAATCAGCCCACATGCATATGCATAACCCCCTGGTTCTTGGACTCATAGTAGCTGGAGCCAAGTAGGATTGTAGTTTCAGGATTGCAGACAGCAGTTCTGCTTGACCTGGAAGACCTGCTATTCAGAGAGTTAAAGAGTTAAAGAAGCTGCCCTGAAGAGGGGTCTTACTGGGAAGGGCAAGCCTTCACACACACACACACACACACACACACACACACACACACACACACCAACCACACTTCTAATTGCCTAGATTGGCTGTTGCAAGTTGGGTGGCCGCCCAGGCTTGAGAGACAGCAAAGGAAAACACTTGGGTTTCATCACTGGCATTTGTTCACATGGCTAACGGATAACTCTACAGAAGTGAAAGTGCCCAGCATTTCCTGACTAACATTACTGTTCCTCTTGTGTTTTATAGCCCACTTTCCTTGACTATGTGAAACCGCGTTCCTGGACTTGCCATCTTAAGTTCTGACACCCTTTGGGATATCCCTCCGCGTCAAGGCCAGAAGATGCTTGTCTTTTAAACAGTGACAACACAGCTAGTGTGTTAAAACGACTGCAGACTTTTTAAAGGGAAACTGTCTTTAGTGATGGCAAATGATGGCATTTTGTCACTCAAGGCAGCTAGGACTGCAGGTGGCTTGGCAGATGGTCCTTCGGCAGCTCCAACCTGAGCCATTTCCATGCTGGTCATGAAACCTACTGAAGGGTTGGTGAAGGAATTTCCGGTGAAGTTTTTTGCCTATTGCAAACAGTACTTTTATGTGTTACTACTTTTCTCTCTTAACTGTCTGAAATTGGCAGTATTGTGATTGGGGTTAGGCTTGCCTGTCTGACCGTAACCGTCCTTCCGAATTGCCTTTTGAAACGGGACATTTGCTCAGTATTTGTATGCATTCTTTTGCTTGTTGCTACAGCACAATATGTGATGGAGCCAGTGGCCCACAAACACTGACTTTGCTTTTTATTCACTGTCACCAGCCAACCTCATTGCCTCCCCAGTCCCAAGTATAGGGAGATGCAGGGCTATTTGCATTGGGGTGTGGAAAAGGTAAGGAGAGTGGGAGAGAGACTTGGGGTTTCTTACCTTTCCCAAACCACGGCCAAAGCGAGGAGGGCTTGAGTCTGGAGATGTGTGTTACTGGACACCCTTCTTGTTGGAGGGCCAAGTTCACTTGCCACTTGTATGTGACTTTGTGGATACCTGGTTGGAGAAGCAGTAAGATGTTTTACACCCTTTTCCGTGGAAGTACCTTAATGTAAGCATATGAGTTTTGATTCACCCGCAACCTTTAATTTGCTACAACAAATAGTTGTTGAAATGTAAATTGGCCTAGGATATATGGAATCTGTTAACTTCTGCTTTGAAGGATAATATTATTCTTATGTGTCATGAAAGGTACGTCATAATTTTTGCTTTGTTTTCAAGCTTTGTTTCCTCCCCCCCTTTTGAATAAATTTTCACTGGCTGAAGTGTACCATTTAGGTGTAGGATCTTCCTTTGGATACTTAGCCTCTTAATAATATGAACAGTAAAGGTTATTCTTTTCCTTACCAGGCTCACTTTGCCCTTTGGCTTCTGATCCAGTAAAAAAGGCAGCATTAAATTAAGTACCACAATTAAGGTGCGACTTAAATTGCAAACATGTTGCACAGTGAGTAACTTGCATTCTCTCTGCCAAGGATGGCTATTCGCTGCTTTCTTGTTGGCAGCACTGCAATGCACACAGTGGCCCATGGTCCAGAAGCCTTGGTGCACACGTGGGACTGTTTTCTATACCAAAAGTGGGTGCTGTCTGCTACTAAGGGCTGTATCATTCCCATTTTAACCAGAACCAGTGTCTTCAGGGGTTCCTGCTCTCTAGCTAAGGACCCAAGCGGACCTGAGGCTGTTTATGCAATTAGTTCTTTTGAAAATAAATAGCATCTGTCGAGCCCCAATGTGGATTGGAATTGAGGCATAGGGCTGAGGAGCTTTAACAATAGGCTCCCAGTTTTGATCAGGGCAATCCCCACAGTGCTATGTGGATTAAATTTTAATAAGCAGCGAAATGGTGGCCTTTGTTACATGTCCAGTTTTAGGTTTCTTGCATTCCTCACTGATGATTACTGTAGCGATTTGGAGGGGAAATGCAGTTTGTGTTGAAGAACCTAGAGAGTGTGTTGGCTTGAAATGATCATGCTGCTCCACTGAAAACGCTGGTTTACTTTGTGAGACAGCCTTGGGTGGGTGGTGTGCTTAGAGCTACAGAAGGAGGGACTGTCATTGTGAAAAACAATACCCCTATATTGCTGACTGCTCACTGTGTAGTCTATAAACTGGAGCTTTTCTCTCAGCCACCCTAAAGTGCATTTCTGACATGTTCTAAGAGTGCCGGGGGGGGGGGGGTTATGTACTAGCGTAGGCACATAGGGGAAATACAAATTTTTTGTGTTCTTGAGCTGCTGTTCTTTGTATTGTCCTAAATTTGGTGCCCTAGTAAATTCTAGGTGCTGGAGGCTTTTCTCAAGTCATCTAACTGCAGCAAAAAATAAAAAGAAACTTAATTCTGATTTATACTGCAGAAAACAGCTTACGTGATAAGTATGCTAATTTTAATCATTACTTTGATATGACCCAAGTGTATTGCCATTTAGCTAAGCCATGTGTTCCAGGTTTATTTGACTAAGGTGGGTGTGTCATTGATAATTTTTGTGGAAAGTGCCACCTGGATTGAATATTATGAACAGTAGTATCAAGATGCCAAACGTCAAGTACAGTATTTAATCTAGTTCAAAACTTAAAAATGCATTGAAATAGTATCCACTTTTGGAGAAAGATGAGGAAATATGAACATCTGAATTTGGATCAACACCCTGTGTAAGCTCTGAAGGAGTCTCATAAGTATCCTTAACAAACACACTGTTTTTAGAGGCTACTCAATTGCAGGTTCTAGATAGAGGTGTGAGGGAGATTTCTGTTCCTAGAACATTACAAACTATATGTGCAGATTGTAGTATTGCTAAATCAGTGTTAACATGGTCGACTCATCCATTCCAAAATGCTTTTTGCTTTTGTTTTTAAATTGTCTATGATGGCACTGTAATTGTCATTATAAGATGGCCGGGATCCACCCAAAGAATTTTCATCACATTGTGTCCTTTTCTGCTGCTTGTTTAAAGAGAATCCCCCCCTCCCCACAAACCTTCACCTTCAGAATATAATTTGAGAATTTTATCAAATAAATCCTGTTGTCTTTGGGAAATACGTGTACTTTTTTCTAAGGGGGACGTGTGGGAAGATCAGTATACTAATTGTAATCGACCTCATGCTTTGGGACTGAATCTGTGAATGTAAACTGAATGGGCACAACATGGTTGCAAATCTCTTGCAAATGATCTACACAGCTGAATGTAACCTTGGTACCTCTGTGATGAGGCATCCTGTTAACCTGGAAGGTGCTGGATTGCAAGGCTGTAGGTTTCCTCTTTCTCAGAGTGAGCAATGGAAAACTTTTCTTGCACAGATGGTGGTGAGAAGAGGACAAACTGTACCTGACACCGGAATGGCCTTACCAAGCCTCACTTGCATCTTCTGTGATATGGAGAACATTGTGGGTCAGGGAAGGTTGTTGATGGTGGGATATAGAATTGTTAACCGATTCCAAAATGTATCGAACTCTCTGTTGTGACCTATTCTGTTACTTGCAAGGGATTATGTGATCTATACTGTACTACAGAAATTGAAATATATTTTGCTATCCATGACACTTGTCTGCCTGCATTCATTCCAGCCTCAATGTACTGCACCTAGACAACAAACTGGTTGAAAGTGTGGTACAGTGGTACCTCGGGTTACATACGCTTCAGGTTACAGACTCCACTGACCCAGAAATGTTACCTCAGGTTAAGAACTTTTGCTTCAGGATGAGAACAGAAATTGCGCGGTGGTGGTGTGGCAGCAGTGGGAGGCCCCATTAGCTAAAGTGGTGTCAGGTTAAGAACAGTTTTAGCTTAAGAATGGACATCTGGAACAAATTAAGTACGTAACCAGAGGTACCACTGTATTCTCCATTCTATGTTTTTGTTTTATGGTGTATTTTGTATTCTCATTTTGTATTTTTCTGCTGTGAACCGCCCTGGGATTTTGGGATGAAGGGTCAGCTACAAATCTAAATTATCATCATCATCATGATCATCTATGCGCATCTGTGGTGTGCATTGAGACGTGGGATTTGCAAGAAAATGCTGCAGCATGGAGTGTGTCTGTTCAGTGTGCTAGTCCAACAGGGCTTCAGCCATCATCATTTAGTCTCCCCTTCAGTTTTCTATTTCTCTGCTCCCCTCCCCAGACACTCCGCATTCTATGCCCACCGGGGTGCTGCCTTGAATAAAATATGGGGGGGGGGGGCAGGTAAGCCCCATCCTTCAAAACTGATCACATGATGTGGTGCACGCACACTATTTGAATGCCCGTCAACTGGGGTGTGTGTGTGTGTGTGTGTGTGTGTGGCCA
Source organism: Podarcis cretensis (assembly GCF_951804945.1). Classification (NCBI taxonomy): domain Eukaryota; kingdom Metazoa; phylum Chordata; class Lepidosauria; order Squamata; family Lacertidae; genus Podarcis; species Podarcis cretensis. Next base: position 95,909,587 of record NC_137175.1, read on the forward strand.
CCTCAAATATTGGGAGTAGTGAAGGGACCTTTGCCCTTAGGCGTAGGCTCCCATGATGCCCACTGAACAGGCTGAGTTTGCCCTACTATGATTCCCCTTTTCCAGGCAGAAGTGGTAGATGCTTTTATATGTAACCCATCTAAGGGGCCATCTGGATTCATAGCAGAACCTGGCAAGAAGGGTAGGCCTTTATAAACCAGTCACCTATTATCCCTCAGTGGGAGGTTGGGGGGTGGGCTGTGGTGAAAAGGGTTAAAGATAACCTGCTGATAATTTTTGCAGGTTTCAAGGATGAGGTGAATAGCAGTGGAAAGATCAGGGCAAAACCATGGCATGTCCTCCAGTGTTGTTTATCCATATTGCGCTTGGAGGGCAGGAGGGTCCCACAAGCAACCCGGGTCATGCTCTCTGCCTTGTCAAAATGCAGGGAGGGGGCAAGACTGGGCCTTTTTCCTGCTGGAACCCCCCAGAACTCAGTTCTGGCACCTCTCCAAGGCATAGCTGTCAACTTTTCCCTTTTCTTGCGAGGAATCCTATTCGGAATAAGGGAATTTCCCTTAAAAAACGGGAAACGTTGGCAGCTATGCTCCAAGGGGCACCATGGCCAATTCTAAGGGAACGAAGAAGGCGATCCTGGCCAGTTCTGGCACCTCTCTTTCCAGAAAAATATCCTTGGGCAAGACTCACATAATTACAACTGATAGACATCAAGACTGGCATCTGTTCGATCTTAGTAAAAGCAACCACAACTGCTCAATAGGCAGGTCTCAGGGAAGATTTTCCACTGCATGCTGCAGTTATGGCATCAGCCCCTCATAAATTAGGGGACCGCAGGCGAGTGTGGGGCTGTGACACTGAGTAGGGCAAGGCGTGGGGCTGCAGCGGGAGCGATCTCCGGGCCCTCCGATCCAGAAAGGGCCACTCCGCCTTCCTTAGTCGCCCCTCGGCTCTCAGCTGCATTCACAGCCACGGGCTCGACTGACCGGCAAGGGGACACAAAGCACTTTCTAAATTGGGTTTTACTATTCGCACCATGGCTGTCCACTTTCCCCTTTTTTCAAGGGAAATCCCCTTATTCCGAATAGGATTCCTCTCAAGAAAAGGGAAACGTTGGCAGCTGTGCTTCGACTCATTCAATATAAAAGGGACCCGTCCCTCTGTGCACATGTCCTTTGCCCGGGAGGGGAGGCGGACACGTCCGGAAGGCCATTCACACATGCCCCGTTCCCCCTCAGGACAGCGGGCGGACTGACCCTCTGGCAGCCCCGAGGCCGCGAACCTTCTGCGGAGGTGAGAGCGGAGAAGGGGGATCGGGACCGGATCCGGAGCACGTCGGAAGGAGGCAGCGGACCAGCCGAAGTGGCCCGCCTGGGTCGGGAGTGCAGAGCCAGGGGCCGGGGGGGGGGGAGGCAGACTCCCCACTCTGCTCAGCCCTGGCCAGGGATGGGGGGAGAGGCAGCCCCCAAAACTTCCCCACCCTTGGCAGAAGGAAAGGTGCTGTCTCGGGAAACGGGGCTCTGTGGGTTCTACTCGGTTGTATTTTCAAAGCAAAAGACAGAGCACTAAAATAGAAACAAAACAGTCCCACCAAATGTCCTCACACGTATTCCCTATTCTTCAGTGCTCCCTCCTCTTGCCCTTTTCCCAAATCTACTGACCATTTCAAAACAGATCCATGTATCTTAAGACAGTATTCATGCCTCTCTCTACTCAGTTTTGCAGGGAAAAGGTGGTCTGAAATGGAGTGTATCTTGATGGCAAGTGACTATTGCAGGAGTCCAACTCGTTCCTTGTAAATGGGTTAACTGCCACAGATGGAGCAGCTTGCAGCGCAAGCAGAAATGTAGGAACACAGTATATGCCTCCTGCAATTTATATCCTTTCCCCCATGCTAGCATACCTTCTTAAACCAAGGCTGAAATCGAATCACGTCCATCACAGTCATACAGTCTATCTATGTGGGTTATATATCCCTTCCAGATATATGCAGCAGCCAACAATCTGTGAGTCAGTGAGCAAGCCAGCCAAAATCAACATTTCAGCATGTCTGCAAACAAAGGACTCACTCCAGTGCTGCCATTTACATTATCTCAGCCAGAAGTTAAGAACTTACTCTGAAACTCACTCACAGATGGTACCTAACACCACAGAAACTAGCGCTGATACGCTCAGGAACCTCACCAAAATGCTGGAGAGGCTGCACCTCCATATGTGGTGGGAATGCCCCAAAATCCAAGCCTTCTGGACAATAGTCATACAATAAATATGCAAAATAACTAAACAGATATTAGAAGTCACCCCAGAACTGGCCCTACTTCAAGATAATAATACCCACTCACACTATAAAGAGCTCATAACGCACCTATTCTCAGCAACATGAAGCAAAGTTCAAAGTTAGTTTTATTACGGCAAAAGCCAGCGACACAGAACACCGCAAGGTCAAAGAAAAGGAAATCAACAACAACATCAAAAAAAAAAAAATTACACAAGGGAACTTCGCAGTGTGTCATTCAACAAAAGAGATTTACGCTTCCTGATTGCTAGAGTGCAAAATTTGGCCACCTCATATGATATTGAGCTTGAGGAATCTTCCAGAAGGTATTTTCGTAGAATTTTGGGGGAGGATTCCAAATAATGTTGTAGGGGTATAAATTTTGATAAAAGCGGCAAAATAAGTTGAACTTGTTCTTCACTATAAAATTCGCAAAATAGAATGATGTGAGTGACAGATTCTACCTTATTAGACATACAGGGGCAGAGACGCACATGCATTGGTGCCCGCGTAAATTTGCCGTACAGCACTGCTGAGGGCATTGTCTCAAAGCGGGCTCTGGAGAAAGTCCATCTATAAGCTTCATTAGTGATGTTAGTTAAGTAAGGGGCAGCTGCAAAATTAGGCCAAGCTTTTAAACATCTATACGTCTCCGGGAGTAGGGCGTCTTCTTGTTGTAATTCGACATCGTAAAGTCTCTGAGTGATAATTACTTTTGCCTTGTTCAGAGTTTCATTAAAAAGATTTTCAGGGTTTAGGCCAATTTGTTTGATCTTGTTAGTTATTTGCATAAGCCAAGGAGGATAGGGAACTGCGGCCAGGAGGTAAGGTAACAGTCCCTTAGGATTGTAATGGATTTTCAGCCAGAGGAATATTGCTTGCTCCCAGACTTTTAATTCCACTCTGGGCAGTCCTGCCTCTTGCCTTAAGACTGCATTAGGTAGCAAATAATGCATTGGGGTAGCAAATAATGATCTTAAGAACATGAAGCATAATAGCTGGACATTGGAGAGACCTGTCAGGAGTAAACATGGACCTCTGGTATCAAATTGTATGGGAAACGGCCTTACTAGAAAAGCTAATCTATAAACTGATGCTGACACAGGGACAAATAGAAGAGGACACCATCACCCCAGTATGGCACCTCTTTAGCACATACACATCCCAACAAGACAACAAGAAGAATCCACCAACAGCATGTGAATCAATATGGCTAACTTGACCCATACACACAAACCAATCTCACTGCAGCCAACCAAAGACAACCAACCACCCCCTGGGCCACCCCCATCCCCACCCCCACTTCTCTCACTACCAAGGAAATATAACAAACGGATAGAAAGAGAACCTACCTGAGTGATGCTGACACAACCCCCCCCACACACAAAAACAAAGTAGAATAATATTAGCTAACACATCCCACCCACCTCTTTTCTTTCCAACCTTATGCTGCACACAGCACTTAATTATCTCACAATAAATATAACTGATCTGTAGAAAACACAGCCTGAAGATTGAATCTTCCAGAGGGTGGACCTCAAGCACTCCCAGTGGTCAGGGAAATGATGGGAGTTATGGCGCGTTACAAAGGTGGTGCACCACCCCAAATTTCTGCCAAGCAAATTTCTGCCAAGGGGTCCCAGGCACTCACCCAGGGTTGTATTTCCTTTGAGAAAATCAAGGCACAGCAGAGGCTTTAGGAAATATGCTTTATTTTATACATATTAGCACCTGGAGGGGCTGCAGAGTTTACAGCAGGCATAGGCAAACTCGGCCCTCCAGATGTTTTGGGACTACAACTCCCATCATCCCTAGCTAACAGGACCAGTGGTCAGGGATGATGGGAGTTGTAGTCCCAAAACATCTGGAGGGCCGAGTTTGCCTATGCCTGGTTTTTACAGCATTTGCATCTGAATACGTTCTTGCCCTGATGGTGGTTTTCATTAATGTGTTAGTGGCAGAGCCACCATCTCCCTCTGCCTTACAGAAAAACAAACTTAGCCTGTTTGCTCACCATGATTATCAAAATCTCTGATTAAAACTCCAGCACCCAAAAATCTAGAGGGGAAAACCTTGCACCTGGGGTTTGGGGGGGGGGGGAAGAGTCCCTGTCCCCTCGCTAACCCATAGCAGTACAAAACACCTTGGCAGAACCAACAAGAAATCTTCTGGCAGCCTAAAACTGATTTTGGCCGGATTTTCATGGACCTCAGTCCTCTTCGCTTTCACTTTGTCTGTGCACATTGATTTTTGTTCAGGGTTTTGAATAGAGATGCTAGGCAAAAGAAAGGAGTGTGCATACCTTAGGCAATGATGATGGCTTCAATCCATCCTTCCCGGCTGATTCTCCGAAGAAATACAATAAACCTGTCACATGTCTCTATCGTTGCCCTGTGGGAAACGGATTACAGGAGCATTTCCTCTCCGACTTAAGCTTTGCAGTGCGTCTCTCCCAGTGGTCTAGCTAGAAAGCATGTTGCAACTGTGATTGCATAGGCAAGTCCTTCCTCATTGTCGGTGTGTCGTCACAAGTAAACAGGCTGTACCCAAGGAAACCCCAATGGGAAGCAGATAGGAAGTGAGGTCTCTGTTCCTGGCAAGCAGATTAGGAAGTTAAGTAGCTGCAGGGCTAGGTTTGCTCACAGCAGCTGCCAGAACAAGGCGAAGGGAGCCGGCTTTGTGGCTAATGTGCTCCTGTCACCCTCCTTCCCAGCGCCATGGTGTGCAGGGCTTTACATTACAGCCCTTTGCTGTGTTTCTGCCTCTGCTTTTTGCTGACAGGAGCACAGGGGCAGGCGAGGCAAAGCAAGCCTTGGGAGCGCAGAAACACAGCTCAGAGCTCAACCTTGCAGGGCAGTGAACACTATGAGCGGCTGAAGAATCACCTGGGGACCATGAGGGCCCTGTCCAGGAGATATTGGCAGCTGCTGGCCTGCCGGCTGTGGCAGGAGGAATGCGAAGAAGAAGTGGCAGAGAAGAATGAGAGAATGAGGACGGTGATGATGGAGGAGGAGGAGGAGGGGGAAGAGGAAGAAAGAGGAGGCACGGTCATCGTGGAACACCAAGGTAAAGAGATGTCACAGCCTTTCCTCTTCTTCCTGACAGTTGCTTTTGCACAGATTAAAGAGGCAGCTACGGCTTCATAGAATTTAGCTCACTGAGCAAGTACAAATATGTGTGCATTGTAGTGGATGGTCTGAGCGGCCTCTCAATTCTTAGTTTTGGGCCACATATTAAGACTGCAATCCTATACTCACTTCTTTGTAGTGATTCCCGTTTTAACCTAGTGGGACTTGCTTCTAGCATTGCACTGCGTGCTAGTCTCCCTGTGAGTATTGTGTTTCAGAGCTGTGTATTAATTATGATTCGGGTTAGGGGTTTGTTGCTTTTTAAAAACTGACTTTCAATCATTTACATATGTTCATCCTTATGTTGTTTTGCATATATTGTACATTGCAGTGCACACTTTATAAGGGGAGCAGTGATTACTGTAAGCAAACAGTGACCTAATTTGGCTCTGGATAATATCACTCCTGCCTCCAAAAAGTGGCTAGCAGAAATGTAAAAGAGCATATGAAAAGGAAAGTTTTAGTATATAGTTTTCTTTTTCTGTTAATGTATGCCTTTTATTACACAGGTTTATGATTTTTGTGGGACGCGGGTGGCGCTGTGGGTAAAAGCCTCAGCGCCTAGGGCTTGCCGATCGGAAGGTCGGCGGTTCGAATCCCCGCGGCGGGGTGCGCTCCCGCTGCTCGGTCCCAGCGCCTGCCAACCTAGTTGTTCGAAAGCACCCCCGGGTGCAAGTAGATAAATAGGGACCGCTTACTGGCGGGAAGGTAAACGGCGTTTCCGTGTGCTGCGCTGGCTCACCAGATGCAGCTTTGTCACGCTGGCCACGTGACCCGGAAGTGTCTCCGGACAGCGCTGGCCCCCGGCCTCTTGAGTGAGATGGGCGCACCAACCCCAGAGTCTGTCAAGACTGGCCCGTACGGGCAGGGGTACCTTTACCTTTACCTTTATGATTTTTGTAGTGGTTTGTGGGCTCCCTTGAATGCAAGGATTACAGAAATAAATCTGACCAAGAAAGTTTATATAGAATCCTGAACCATCCAAATCTCACCTTACCTTGGGCTCTGCACTGCAGTCTCCTCAGTTGAGCTAGGCTGCACAAGTTGGAGAGTAAAGCGGCAAAATCCTGTGTAGAGTGGGACTTACTACTTCAGGCAGCAGCTGCACATTTTTTAAAGTATGTTACCTCATACTTGTTACCTGAAGTGGTAAAGTCCTTGGCAGGGCATTCCCATCTCCTCCTGCTGCATGCCAGAACAGGCCATTATTAGCTGTCATACTTCTCAAACACCTGTGTTGATAAATAATTGGATGGTGGGGGAGGCCACCCACAGATATGGGAAAACTACAGACTGCTTGAGTCTCTTGCTGGACTAGCAGAGGTCTTCACATGTGTTGTTGCCTCTTAGTAATGAAAGCCCTAGATGCCTTTTATTAGCACAGTGCAGCATCCAACAGAAGTGCTAAGTGACATGGAGCAATGGTTCCAAACTATAAGAAAGAAGATTCCACCTAAACGTTAGGAAGAACTTCCTGACAGTAAGAGCTGTTCGACAGTGGAATTTGCTGCCAAGGAGTGTGGTGGAGTCTCCTTCTTTGGAGGTCTTTAAGCAGAGGCTTGACAACCATATGTCAGGAGTGCTCTGATGGTGTTTCCTGCTTGGCAGGGGGTTGGACTCGATGGCCCTTGTGGTCTCTTCCAACTCTATGATTCTATGATTCTATTCTAGCAAGGACGTCTGAGGGAGTGGAGCTGAAAGCTTTGGAACAAAAGGCAAGAGCAGACAAGTGTCTCTCGCGCCTGCCCTACAAACCCTTGCCATTTCTGGTAGCGTCAATGGAAGTGGGTGGGGAGAGCGCACCAGCAGCAGAGGTTGCTTTGGGCAAGCCCATTTCGGACACACTTCTTCCATCAAGAATATTAACGGCCAACTTTGCAAAATAGTTGTGAGGATGAATGCAGGGCGGGGGTGGTGGTGGTGGAGAGACATGACCTGCTTGAGTCGTGGGCACTGGGGTAGCTCCCGGCTTTCTTTCCCAAAACTGGCTTGGCTTTCTCCTAGGGTGGAGCTTGCCCATGCTGAGGGAGATTGTCTCCAGCTGGTACTGCAGCTTTGGCAAGTGCTGCGCAACGGGAGACTGCAGAGTGACCAACAACATCACAGGTGAGGACTGTGTTTCACCTGGCACCCTGCGTATTTCACATACGCCCTGCATGAACTGCCTTCGGGACACTGGCACCTGGTGCCCATCAGAGCTGCTGGGGCAGCCCAGCCACTAAGGAGGTCATGTGGGGTTGGGGTGGGCAGGGGTAAGGCCATAGGTGCAAGGCCAAGGAGGTCAGATTTCCTCCCCATCCTGCCTTGCAAGGACAGTCTGGACACTGAAGCATTGCAGTCGTACTAATACTTAACACCTATGTCAACATAAAAATGAAGGTAAGACCCACAGTACAAGTGGAGCTCATCTCAGAATAAGATGCAGACAATCACATTAGTAAACACAGCTAAGTCTTTCCTGTAAAAGAAAGCCTGACTCCCTCCTTTGGCAATCTTTACAAAACTTTAGTTTATGGTTGCCATCAATTTTGATTTTAATTAATTTTTATAATGTTTTTATAATGTTGTACTGTTTTAGTGTTGTTAGCCACCCTGAGCCCGGCTTCGGCTGGGGAGGGCGGGATATAAATAAAATTTATTATTATTATTATTATTAAAATAGCTGGAAACACCACAAAGCAAGCACTGGTTTATTTCCCTTGTCTGAGAATAAATCATGTTAAGGCTTCACTCCTCATTACCGCTACACAAAAAAGGAGGATGACAACAATAGTAATGGTAATAATCATCATTTATGAAGATTGTAAATAGAAAAACATTTGCTCCCAACAAAAATAATGAACACATTTATTGTGTTCTGGCTAGAGTGGGTTTTTTATGCCACAAAAGTCATGTCTACTCAGAAGAAAGTGCCAAGGAAGTGGGGCTTAGGATAGCAGCATAAACTGCAACTCTTAATTTTCTCTGTTTAATCCTGTGAGCTCTGGTGAGTAAGAAGTTCTAAGTCCCCAAAATAACTATCGTATAGAAAGAAGCCTAGCAGATAGAAGGCACCCTGGAAATATTCAGCTGCAGTGTCCGGGTTCAGCCTCTTAGAGGTGAAGAAAAATTACATTTTTCAGAAATGCAGATGTGCTCCAGATGTTGCTGAACCCGAGCCCCAGCCAGTGGGGTCAGTGATCAGGAATGATGGGAGTTGTAGTTCAGCTACATATGGGTGGCTGTTTCATAGGATATCCACCTCTATTTTGAGTCTCACAATGAAAGAATTAAGCACAACCCAGTCTCACTAAAACCTGTGGATTATATAAAAAAATATTAAATTATGACTATCATTTTCGGGATAAAATGGTTATAGGAAAGATTCAAAATCCCATACCCAGTTACATAGAAGTAAGTCCCACTAAATTCAGTGGGGGTCACTTCTGCGCAGACATGTTATAGAGTTGCACAGGAAGACAGAACTCTATTGTGAGGAAGCACCAGCATATATTTGGGGCAGGCAGATTCCAGACCTGAACCTTTTTGCCATACTTCCTGCCTGCAAGAAGAGACCACTGCTCTCATTGTGCAAAATCAGGGATTCGCTTGCTCCAGTAGAGGTTTCTGCTCATTCCATGACAAACTGGAGGGTGGGCGAGTAAGGAGCATTTGCCTAGGACTGACCCCATGCAAAGTAACCTGCCCTGCCAATTCCCAGCTAAATAGATTTTGGGAGGTGCTTCCTCCAGAAGCCCTTGACCTCAGGATCAAACACACTACAAGCCCTGCCATCTCTCTCTCCCTCTATTGAGCAAATACAAAGGGAATCCTCCTCTCGTGATAAGAAGGGATTGAATGAGAGGCCTTCTGTTTTTTTGCAAACTGTTTCCTCACCCTGCCAACCAAGCCTCCATAACTCAGTTGATTAGTGTGTGGTGCTGATAACGCCAAGGTTGCAGGTTCAATCCCTGTATGGAACAGCTGCAAATTCATGCATTGCAGGGGTTGGACTAGAGCAGTGTTTCCCAACCTTGGGCCTCCAGCTGTTTTTGGACTACAACTCCCATCATCCCTAGCTAGCAAGACCAGTGGTCAGGGATGATGGGAATTGTAGTTCAAAAACAGCTGGAGGCCCAAGGTTGGGAAACACTGGACTAGAGGATCCTCAGAATCCCTTCCATCTCTACAATTCTATGATTCTGTTTCTCTCCCTCTAAGTCCCTTATTAGGGACGCGGGTGGTAAAGGTAAAGGTAAAGGTACCCCTGCCCGTACGGGCCAGTCTTGACAGACTCTGGGGTTGTGCGCCCATCTCACTCAAGAGGCCGGGGGCCAGCGCTGTCCGGAGACACTTCCGGGTCACGTGGCCAGCGTGACATTGCTGCTCTGGCGAGCCAGAGCCGCACACGGAAACGCCGTTTACCTTCCCGCTGGTAAGCGGTCCCCAGTCTTGACAGACTCTGGGGTTGTGCGCCCATCTCACTCAAGAGGCCGGGGGCCAGCGCTGTCCGGAGACACTTCCGGGTCACGTGGCCAGCGTGACATTGCTGCTCTGGCGAGCCAGAGCCGCACACGGAAACGCCGTTTACCTTCCCGCTGGTAAGCGGTCCCTATTTATCTACTTGCACCCGGGGGTGCTTTCGAACTGCTAGGTTGGCAGGCGCTGGGACCGAGCAGCGGGAGCGCACCCCGCCGCAGGGATTCGAACCGCCGACCTTTTGATCGGCAAGCCCTAGGCGCTGAGGCTTTTACCCACAGCGCCACCCGCGTCCCTCCGCGTTTCTCTCCCTCTAAGCCCCTTATTAGGGACGCGGGTGGTGCTGTGGGTTAAACCACAGAGCCTAGGACTTGCCCATCAGAAGGTCAGCAGTTCGAATCCCTGCGATGGGGTGAGCTCCTGTTGCTCGGTCCCTGCTCCTGCCAACCTAGAAGTTCGAAAGCACGAAGTGCAAGTAGATAAATAGGTACTCCAGCGGGAAGGTAAACGACGTTCTGGTTTGCCAGAAGCGGCTTAGTCATGCTGGCCACATGACCCAGAAGCTGTACACCGGCTCCCTCGGCCAATAAAGCGAGATGAGCTCTGCAACCCCAGAGTTGTCCGCGACTGCACCTAATAGTCAGGGGTCTCTTTACCTTTAAGCCCCTTATTTATTTCCCCTCCCCGCAAAAAACAACAACACCAAAGATAATGAAATAAGTATCAAGTCTCTGTTTGTGTGTAGCTGGCACACCATGTCACCCAAATAAAATAAAACATGATAATGGCTAGCTAGCCAGCACCCACAAACATTCTCTTCTCCTCATCCATCATAATGCAAGGTGGGACTTAGAAAAAGCCCCCACCCCATGCCCAAAGACTGCCAAGTCATTGAGGGGTGAATTAAAACCATGTCCATCCTTTCTGCCTCCTCCCCATGAAATCTTTCCCTCCTCCCACCCCCAAAATAAAATTTTATTGACTCACAAAACAAGTTGTTTCCACACTCATTTGTCTCTTTGCCTTCTGCGCCACATATTGATGTGGGCTGATGTACTCTTGGTCTCTCACACACTCAGGAACGTAAACCAGTTGATGTTATGAAAGCAGCAAGGCTGCTTTTGGCTTAACTCAACGGGGCTTGCAGCAGTGGAGGGAAAAGATGGTTGTGCAGACTCAGGAAGAACCTATGGTTGTGACTGGGCTTCAAAAACAAAGCCCAGCTGATTTGGTAATGCTAATTGTGTTGCATGTTAATTCCTGTATGTACCCTGATTGGCTGGATTGCCAATCAGGTTGGGAAAGCACACCTGGTTTACCATTTGCCTCCTACATCCTAACAGCCTGGGAATGGCAGTGAACTTGCGGTTGAGGTTTTGGCCAACAAGTGAGTAGTTTCCTCAGAGCTTTCTGTGGCTACAAATAGCCCTTGTAAAACACAAAGGCCCCAATTCAACTGAAATCAGCTGCAATTAAATCCCAAGGAAATAAATGGACAAGGTTTTCATTATTAACTTTCTCCCACTGGGACAATGGGCCCTAATACAAGTGCGTTAAAAAAAGCAACAAAGTGGAGACTCTTAAATGAAGCCTGTTGTGGTCTTTCATCTTTTTAGGACTGAACAGATAAACCTTTGAGTATCTCAAGTTGTCTAGCAATACAAATGATTCTGTGACAAAGAAAGCTGGGGGAATTATACAAATTTGCCAGATCTCCTTTTATTTTGCATGAATTAGTCTGCTGCTGTTCTTTTAACAATTTTACATTTACCCTCTTGCTGCTAATCACTGGTAAACTCAAGAGATTACAAAACTCAGAGAAACACCATTACTAACCCCTGGAAGCCCATTTTCTGCTCACCTGCCCTTGCCTAGCTGCCCTGTAACTTGTTTAAGGAAGGAAGATGAAGGTCTTTGAAAGGTGGAGTTTGTGACTTCTCTACAGTTCTATGGAATCATCACACACTTGCACCCAGAGACCTCCTCTTAAGGGATGAATTTCTAGCAATACTGCCCTCCTTCCATTGTGCCTTTTCTCCCAACCACAAAATGATATGCAAAGGATTTCCTGCCCTTTTGTTCACCACCAGGATTGGAGCTGGAGCTGGGCAGGCGACTCCATGGGCAACACTTAGCAAAAGATGTTGTCCTGAAAGCTGTTCAAGGCTTCCTGGAAACCCCTCAGCCAGAGAAAGCCTTGGCCCTTTCCTTCCACGGCTGGTCGGGCACAGGCAAGAACTTCGTGGCCAGGATAATGGCAGAACACCTTTACCAGGATGGCTTGAAAAGCGACTGTGTCAAAGTCTTCATTTCACCATTTCACTTCCCCCATTCCAAGTATGTGGATATTTACAAGGTGAGGGGAATTTTTCTCAGAAGATAATTAACCAGTGTACTGATTGTTTTGATGTTTCAGTGCTGAATGAGTGTCCCTCTTTGCTCCTCAATTCTTAAAGTGCCATCATAGAACTGTGGCAGAATTCTTACAATGCAGCCTCCCTCCCCTCCCAGATCACTTTTTGTCTGCATTTACCTACACCCCACCCCCACCCCCAAGGTGATGTGTCTTGTAATTAAAACCATGTTGTGCCACTCAGCTTTTTATTTATGATTTTATGCTGGCTTCATGACATGACTGTCTTTCTTCTTAGTTGCTCAATTTATTGGCTTCAAGTTTTTATTGTTTGACAGCTTGTACTGCAATAACAGGGACGCGGGTGGTGCTGTGGGTTAAACCACTGAGCCTCGGGCTTGCCGATCGGAAGGTTGGTGTTTGAATCCCTGCAACAGGGTGAGCTCCTGTTGTTTGGTCCCAGCTCCTGCCAACCTAGCAGTTCGAAAGCACATCAAAGTGCAAGTAGATAAATAGGTACCACTCCAGCGGGAAGGTAAACGGTGTTTCCGTGCGCTGCTCTGGTTCGCCAGAAGTGGCTTAGTCATGCTGGCCACATGACCTGGAAGCTGTACGCCGGCTCCCTCGGCCAATAAAGCAAGATGAGCGCCACAACCCCAGAGTCGGTCACGACTGGGTCTAATGGTCAGGGGTCCCTTTACCTTTTACTACAATAACTGGCCATACAAGGTTTATTTCTTAAAACAGGGGAGGAGGGGAGCCTGCAGTCCTTTAGATTTTGCTGGACAACCACCACTTCCTTCCCCGACCACCGACTGGGGCCGATAGGAACTGGAGTGTAGCAAAATCCGGAGAACCAAAGGCCCTCCTCACCCGGCCCTAAAAGGTGGGGAATTAATCTTATTAAATTCATTTCCCGTCTCCTTTGGCTGCTCAGGTTCAGCTCGCAAAACAGATCAGTGAGACGGTCCAAGAGTGTGAGCAGTCACTGTTCATCTTTGATGAGGCAGAGAAGCTTCACGATGACCTCTTAGATGGCTTAAAACCCTACATGGATCACTACGACAGCATTGATACAGTGGATTACCGGAGATCCATCTTCTTATTCCTTAGGTGATTACCCCCCCTCTTTTTTTGTAGTTCATGTACCAAAGAGGGGTCTCTTTTTCCAGAGGCTCTTGAAAGGTATATGTGAGTCTGAAGAGGAGTTTCTAAGCTTATGCAGGTGAAAAGCTTGGGATGCATCCATCTGTCACAAGCAGTTCCTCTCCCTGCCGTAGGTGACATGCTACAGATCCTGAGGAAAACCTCCAGTGCTGGCCAACTTAGCAGTTTGATGCAATAAGCAATATCTGCTGTAAAATATCTAGTGGGTTCCATCCCAAAATATGCAAGGGAAAAGATGTGCATTTCTCTGTTTGGGGTGGGTGGGGGAAGAGTTGTATCAGCCTCAAAAGAAACTGCTTTTTTGAATCCGTATCCAAGGCGAGGCCTTTGAATCTCATTGAGAACTTTACCTACTCTCGCTGAAATCTGAATTGCTCTTGGTACTCATCCTTATCTACGAAAAAGAATGTGGAAATGTCTACTTTGATAGCTTGTTGTCCCTTGATGTCTGGTACTTTGAAACTGTTGGGATTTGTGCCAGTTTTTTTGCTGACTTTTGGGGTAGATTGGAGTAGGGCCAAGAGTTGCATCTCCTGCAAACACAGCTGGGGATTTGCTGACATGCAGCTGCCCAGGACTAAGTCAACCTCCAGCCGGGGCAGTGGAACCATATCACTGCCATGTCCTGTGTCCTCCTGGCTGCATCCCCAATACAAAAGGGGATGTATTGCAATGGCTGAAGGTGCAAACAAGGCATTGCTGGTTTAAATCTCCCTTCAGCCTTCATTTTCTCACCTGCAGTCTCCGTTAAGTGCTCTGAGCACAGGCTAAGCTAACAGCACCATTGTGTAGGCTGGTTCTCTTTTCCTCTGCACAGGGGGTGGTCAGGTTGGCCACCAGCAAGGGCACAGGCCTGGCAGGGGGAAATCGTGCCTCTCCGCTCTGCCTCAGAGTGGCTAGGAGCCTGCCTGCCTGCCCATGTGCTCTCCTTGCCAAGGCTCACAAGGGAGCCTAGCTCCACCTCTGCACCCTATGTGCTCCATGCTAGACTTTCCATGACCCTCAGGGTAGCAAAGGGGTCTACTGAAGCCAGGGAACAGGGCATGCCTCCTATCCCAAGTCTAAGCCAGGAGACCAACCATTTCCAACATAAATTATTACACGGACAGCTGCTGGCGATTTTCTTAAAGAAATGTAGCCCCTCCATGCAACCTGCTATAGCACCTTGCATCTGTGCATGGAAGTTAACTAGGACTTTCCCAAAGTTGCTGATCCCTGGTTTGGGACCTTTGTCACAATGGTTGAACGCAGAGCAGGTTGTGTGGCAAAGTTATTTTCCCTAGCTGTGGCCTCTGCATTCTGTCGGACCAACTCAAAAATGATTCTCTCTCTTCCCCCTCAGTAACACCGGCAGCAACATCATTAATGAGGTGGCTCTTGACTTCTGGCGCGCTGGTCGAGCCAGAGAGGAAATAACCATGGATTCCTTAGAACAGTACCTACGGACGGAGCTGCTGGAGTCTACAGGTGAGACGCCCCTTGATCCTGACACAGTAGGCAGGATTTGCGAAGTTCTCTTTCCCCGTAGTGTTCTAAGGGACTGCTTCACGCATCGCCAAAGAATCAACATTTTCCTGTAGACACTGCATTGTGAACCTGTATCAAAGCATTTGTTGCAAAAACACATGCTTCACATGTGATGATGGCTTCAAGGGTGGGGAAGCTCCAAGGTTGCGGAATTTGTCGAGATGGGGCTCATGGGAGCTGCACTCCCCCATCCCTGGTTTAAGTGTGCATCTGAAAATGCAAGGAGGTGGCGTATCCTGTCAAGGACACATGCTGTGGTCAGCCGGTGTCTACTGACAGGGTGAGCTCCTGTTGCTCTGTCCCAGCTCCTGCCAACCTAGCCGTTCAAAAGCATGCCAGTGCAAGTAGATAAATAGGTACCTATGTGGCAGGAAAGTAAACGGTGTTTTCGTGTGTTCTGGCTTACGTCACGGTCTTCTGTTTTGCCAGAAGCGGCTTAGTCATGCTGGCCACATGACCCAGAAAGCTGGCTGTGGACAAACGCCTGCTCCCTTGCAGGGCTGTCTTTACCTGGGGGTGCAAGGGGTGCAGGGCACCAGGGCGCAGAATTCTGGGGGTGACAGGGGCCCTCTCTTTGGCGACTCCATCTCCAGCGCCGCCACCACACCACCTCTGAGACCGAGCAACAGCCGCCGCCACCACCACCACTGCCCGGAGCCCCGGCCGAGGGAGGACAAGGAAGGAGCACAGAGGAAAGGGGTGGCGGCAGCAGTGGGGGCTATCGCCACACCTCACAGCAGTGGCGCTGCCTCAGACCAAGTCCGAGCAGGGCTTGGTTGGCGAAGCAGCAGCCGCTGGCGCAGCAAATACCTTGGGAGAAGCTGTGCCTGGAGGAGCGGGAGGCGGAGGAGGCGGTGAGGCGAGTCCCATTTCAGCCTCTCCCCTCCCTGCCCTGCAGAGCCCGCCTGCTGGGAAGGGGCGGCTCCTTCGCCTGCCTGTCCAACAGACGGACCCTTCAGGCCGGCAAAGAGCCGCACTGTAACCTCTCTCCTGGCACCAGGGGGGTCAGCTCGGCCAGCCGTGCGCACTCTTTTCCCGCCTGGGGAACCTGCCGCCCACCACGGTGCAGGTTTCCCTTCCTCCAGGCTGTCCTAAATTTGGGGGCGCTGGGCAGATCTTTACACCCCGGCACTGCATATGCTAAAGACGGCCCTGCTCCCTTGGCCTGAATGCCGCAACCCCATAGTCGCCTTTGACTGGACTTAACCGTCCAGGGGTCCCTTACCTTTTTTTTTACCTTTACTGATACATAATGTCAGGAGCTCCTTTAGATAAAGCTGCGCTTGCTGCAGCAGCTATAAATTCACTGGAAATGTTAACTGCATTTGCTAACATCCATGCTTCCTTCCCACTGTGGTGGCATTGTGCTGTCCCAGAGATCTTAACAGTCTAAATTTTGGCAGCAGGAGGAGACAAGGGAAGGGACTTGCCTATCAGAAGGTCGGCAGTTCAAATCCCTGAGATGGGGTGAGCTCCAGTTGTTTGGTCCCAGCTCCTGCCAACCTAGCAGTTCAAAAGCACGTCAAAGTGCAAGTAGATAAATAGGTACCGCTCCAGCGGGAAGGTAAAGGGGGTTTCCGTGCGCTGCTCTGGTTCGCCAGAAGCGGCTTAGTCATGCTGGCCACATGACCTGGAAGATGTACGCCGGCTCCCTCGGCCAATAAAGCGAGATGAGCGCCGCAACCCCAGAGTCGGCCACGACTGGACCTAATGGTCAGGGGTCCCTTTACCTTTACCTTTTATGCTTCCTTCCCACTGCCTCTCCTGCTCTTTCCCTTCCCTTGTCTCCTCCTGCTGCCAAAATTTAGACTGTTAAGATCTCTGGGACAGCATTCTATCTGTTTTGTTACTCCACTAAAGGCCACATATGCTGACGTTCCTGTACAAACAACCCATGCCCAACTCAGCTAGGAAAGCAGCAGTCTTTCCTAGCCAGCTTCTGTGGCAACCTGGAGACGCAATACCTTGGAGGAAATGGAGGAAAATTGTCTTATGCACCCCTTCCACTTCTTTTCCTCCAGATGAGGGTTATGCCCACAACCGCCTTCTGGAAGAGAATCTCATAGACTTCCTGGTACCCTTCCTGCCCTTGGAGTACCGCCACGTGAAGCTGTGTGCTCGAGATGCTTTCCTTGCCCGGGGCCTTCAGTTCACCGAAGAGGCACTGGATGAGGTTGCAAGGATGATGGTGTTTGTCCCCAAGGAGGAGAAACTTTTCTCAGCCCAGGGTTGCAAGTCAGTCTCTCAGCGTATAAACTACTTCCTTCCCTGATGTTGTCGGAGTTTGGATGCAACCTGCTCTACTTCCTCTTGCACAGGGAGCGAGAGGTGTTTACTTCACTGACACCGGGCATTAAATCCCCTACAGTGTGGGGGCTGCTGGACTGGGGAAAAGCAATAATTCTGAACTCTGTGGAGGAACATGCGTCAGCAAATAAAGACATTGCCAATGAGTAGACACTATGCAGCTGGAATCAACATCAATGGTGCTGTTAAAAAGGACATTTTCATGCGCTGCTTTGGAATAAATGGTGGGCATTTAGGCAGGTCCTGAGGCAGAGAAACTACAGCAGCAAGTAGAGTTGAAGGCTGCTTCCTTTTTGTCTTGAAGACTGAGATTTCTTTTGACGGTTGTCTGAAAGGAGACATGACTTCCTCCTCTGCCCCTTTAAGGGTGTGACTAACAAGGAGCTGGAATATTTGCTTACAATGCAAGAAATGCCTTCTTCTTCCAGAACGAGTTATTGCATGAATGAGGGGACTTGCCCTGAACTTGGAGAGGTAGTACTTCCCTTCACAGTACTTAATAATCGGCTTTTAAAAGATGTGGGGATACTGCAGCAAGTAATCTGCTGCAACGTTTTGGCTAATGTGCTTCCCTGTATATATGTACACTATGAAGAATGCACATTTGCATTTTTTGATTTTTAATCTGCTAAGGGACTTAAATCCAGGACACCGTCAGGGTGTACTCAACTCAAAGTCTGTGTTTGTGTTGGATGGGTGTGGGGTGGGAGGCAGCGACAAGTGCCAAAATTGCGGTGCACTTCCAGCTCAGCGCAGAAGTTGAGCAAAAAAGCTTAGTCACTGTGAGATAAAAAGCAAACACTGTTTGCATGAACCACTGGTTTTGCAAACCTGCATCTTTATGAATTAAAACTTGGCACCGTTACCCATTTCTGCTACAATACAAAGCACAGGGGGGTCAAGCTTGGCATCCTAATGCTTGTTCTGGCCCACTTTAGACATACTTTAGAGAGTGCAGCCTCACATTGGCCAGGTGTGTCCTACTGCATAGCCCGCCAGAAAGAGATGCTTGCTTAGCAGGGAGGAACACAGGCCAGAATGATACAGGAATTTAGTAATGAGCTAACATTTCAAGCCTCCACACATGAGCCCTGGGCAAACATTAACCCATGCAAGGACATCAACCAGTCCTAGAGGCAGCTTAAGCATGCCTGGTGGGCGAGGCTGGTACAGTGGTGCCCCGCAAGACGAACGTCTCGCAAGACGGAAAACCCGCTAGACGAAAGGGTTTTCCGTTTTGGAGGTGCTTCGCAAAACGAATTTCCTATGGGCTTTCTTCAATAATGTCTTGCGAGTTCCTGCAGTTTTTTCCCCCTTTCCCCCCCTTTTTCTAAGCCGCTTATCTGCTTATCCGCTAAGCCGATAAGCCGCTAAAAGCGCTAATAGCGCTAATCCGCTAAGCCGTCAATGGGCTTGCTTCGCAAGACGAAAAAACCGCTAGACAAAGAGACTCGCGGAACGGATTAATTTCGTCTTGCGAGGCACCACTGTACAATTTCATTTCCTCACAATACAAACTTGTAAATTAATCCAAACTATTCCTCTGGTTTAGGGTGGGCAGCAGGAGAGGCTAACCCATGGTTTGTGCACCAAATCTAACTCCTCTTGATCTATTTTAGTGCCCTCAAGACCCTCAATAATTTGGTGCCAACCTTTTATTAGGTTTTTCCCCAAAAAACTGTTCTGCTCTGTGCCATTGTCGGCTGTGGTGTGCAGCTTCCTCATTCTTGAAAACTTGCATCTGAAGCACTTGCTAAAAATAAAAGAGCAGGAACCACCCAAATCACCCTTTCTTCTGCACTAGAAAAGTCCCTCTTGCTCTCATGGGGAAGCAAAGCTGTAGAATCACTGCAGTGCTCTAAGAAGGCTGTCTTAATGCTGCAAGGTTGAGTGAGACGGAGAGAGGGCTCACCACAATTAAAGTTGAGACATGGCTATGGAAAGCCCAGGCATGCAAGCTTGCTCATTGGGTCAGCACTTCACACATACTTGGGAAATGAAGAGAAAAACACACTCCTGCCCAAGCGCTGGTTGCTACAAGATGAAAACAATCGTCCAAGTCCTCTTCCATCACTCTGGTTCTTCTCTCTCTCTTGGCAGGGAAAATAGCTTGTCATTAGTTAGTCTCCTTGCTTTACCAGCACATCATGGCTCAAGCTTATTAGAACAGAAATGTGCATTTTACTTCTCATAGGGCTGGAAAATCCAACTGCTTTCCTGAGCACAGACGAAGTGTGAGAGCCACAGCAGGAGTGGGGGGCAACAATGACTTGACAGAGAAGCTTTTAAAGCCTCAAAGTACAACAGCTGGAAAGCACACTGAGATAGCCCCCAAGATGAAGAGGTGGTCAGGCATTCTGCTACAGGAGGTACTTGTGGAAAACGCGGGGAGGGGGCAGAATTAACATGTTCAGACAACTTATCATTGTAAAAGCAACAAATCCATGTTTATCCCTTCTATGGAAGTAAAAGGTGAAAAAACCCACACCACTACTAGTTTCTAATTATGAATTATTATAAACACCATTAAATTATTTGAATTGTGAAAATAATTCCAGGGTCGTCATTTCTGTTAACTCAAATTCGTTCTAAAAATATTTGTCACTAGAACTGCCGCTTGGCTTGCGCTTACCCATTTCTGGTTCTTCGGCCATGGTCACTTTGGCATGTGGCTCCTACAGAGCTTGCAATGGGACAACATAGACTCTGAGATGTGGCAAACAGATCTAGCACTGACATGTCCCAATTCGCCACAATTTGGCCGAAAACCTGTGGGTTCAATTGCCGCTGCACCTCTGGCACCACTGAATGGCAGAGCCAGTCTGCTACCACATTGTTGACTCTGGCCAAATACTCTGCTCTCAAAGACGCTAGATGCTTTTCTGCTCACATGGTTTTTCTGCCTCTAAATTCTGCTTTTCTGACGAGGTCCTGGCCTCCTTGTTGACATAGGCATGGGCAGCAATTTTGTAGGTCCACACCAGCAGGTGCTGATCCTAGAACATCCGAACAGAGGCCCTGGATCACTTACTCCTCCAGGTGTGCTCCTCAGGTAATGAGACTGGCATCTGTCAAAAGAACCAGCCTCTGTGGCTCCTGAAGACTTACTCCTGAAAAATGATGGGGGTGCAGTTAGCCGTGTAGCACCTCCTTCAACGTAGCAGGTATAGAGAGCAGTATCCCTTCTTTCTGGATGATCTAGTTCTGAAAGGGGAGCAGTTGCTGCAGCAACCTGGAGTGAAGTCTTGAACATGGCATTAGATTGTAGACGCTCACCAAAAGGCCTTGCAGATGAGCCAGAAACATCAGATCCTCGGGGAACCTGCAGAGCAGGTCTCCTCCACGCTCTCGTCATGATATGAACCTTTCCATGTCCAACACCACATCCTAGAGGGGAAGGTTCTGTAGTAGACAAACCTTAGGTAATTATTCTGGCGGCAATGTGGAGACAAGCTTCTGAGAGGTCTACACATACCATCCAATCACCCTCTTTTAGTGCCTCTATGGTTGACCATATTGTTGTTGTTTTTTACCCATTTGTTTAGTTATTTGAAGTCTAGAATTGTGCAAGTGTCTCCATGCTGTTTGGCACCAAGGACGCGACTGAAGATATTCCAGATCTCCCAGAAGAGGAGCAGACCCTAGGGCTCTGATGTCCAACAAGTGTTGAGTGGTCCATCAGTAAGCCTGATGTTTTACTGGATTTCTGGAATGAGGGGTTGGGACAAACCAATCTTGAGGTCATATTGTATGGCATAACCTTTGGATACCGTCTCTATCACTCACCTCTCTGTTGCTATATGGGACCAGAGATGGGAAAAGGAGAGGAGCCACTGGGCCCTAAGACACCCCCCTCTTGTAGTCATGCTGAGCTGGCCTTCTTGGCCCCTTTCTGGAGCTTGGGGGACTGGAAAGGGTGGGCAGGTGGGTCATTGTCTCTGCCTGCCTCCCGCTGTCCTCCCGCCCCCAGCTGTGGTAAGAATGTCCTCCAGGTAAACTACAGCAGCACTATTTGCTTGTAGACTGCTGCACACAGAAAACAGTAAGGTTATGTTTGCTGTCTAGGTTTGCTTGCCAAAAGATCAAAAAGCATGTGCAACCAAGGCAATATGACACAACATGCAGAGTAACCACACTCTGGTCTATAGGGTCAAAGATACCTTCCAACGTTGTCATCCTTGTGAAGAGGATTTGCAATACTACACACAGAAGTGTGGCCACTGGACTTATGGACCTTTGGCACAGTTTCATGGTTGAAAACCTCAAATGGAAAATAAGCACACAACTTCCATACTGTTCAGAGAAGGGTGACTTGGCAAATCGGAAACATTTGAGACTGATGCAGAGTTTGTGTTCCAATGTCCCATGTGCCAATGCTGGGCAGAGGTCTTCCAGTGTGATGATTTGGCCAGACCTGGGTCATGGAAACTAGGATTTCCAGTCAGGAAACTCACAGGGAGGCCTCAGGTTTACTTACCGCACTTTGCAAGGGTAACACAGAATGCTATTTATGCTGTCTTGAACTCCCTTAAGGAACAGCAAGATTCAAGCGTGATAGATAAGATAAATACCAGCATTGCTTTTTGAGAAAAGCTCCCCTCTGGAAAAAAATAAAGCACAGGATTTTGGAGAGGATGAACAAACAAAAAGTCTTTAAGGAAGAGCAGCCCTAATCAACAGCAGGTGACATCATTTGCAGACTCAGGTGGCCCATAAAAGATATTGACACCCCACATTTATTTTGACAGCTTGAGGACTAGTTAGATATGGCGACACTTTTTTAAATCTTGTGCTTCAAACTCCCCACTTGTTTTTCGTTTTGATTTTTAAATCAGCGCAAACAGCAGTGCTGCGGTGGGGGAAGAAAAGTGCCCACTCCTCTGAACTGGATCAGGGCCCCATACTGCTGTTTTAAGAACTTGCTTGTACAGTATTGTTTTTCTAGATAACACTAAAATATAGACAGAGAACAATATTTGTGATCACCATACAGTGTGAATATAAGCCCAATGGCCAGTCATATGGAAATTCAATCCCTACTTCTATTCTGCAACTTGATGTGTCCTTTGCCAGTTGCCCATTTGGTTGCTTAGTTTTTTTGGAGGGGGTTACAGCATATGAAATAAAGCAATGTCATATTATGAAAGAACATATTTATGTGTCTCTAATTTTATGTCCTTAGTTACTTTGTCTTTTTTCTAAAAAATGGATATAGATTCCATATCTGAAAATACTAATGGTCAATTGTGGACTTGGCATATTATTTGTAGAACCTATGATGTGCTGTCACTACTCAAAACATTAGTGATTCTTTGCACAGAGGATTTTCTGTGACAAAAGAGAACAACAGTCACACCTGCCATTGTGCTGGTTTCTTTTTGGTTAGTAGTAGGTCTTCAAGTTAGGGACGCGGGTGGCACTGTGGGTTAAACCTCAGAGCCTAGGACTTGCTGATCAGAAGGTCGGCGGTTCGAATGCCCGCAACGGGGTGAGCTCCTGTTGCTCGGTTGCTTCTGCCAACCTAGCAGTTCGAAAGCACATCAAAGTGCAAGTAGATAAGTAGGTACCACTCCGGCAGGAAGGTAAATGGCGTTTCCGTGCGCTGCTCTGGTTCGCCAGAAGCGGCTTAGTCATGCTGGCCACATGACCCAGAATCTGTCTGCGGACAAACGCTGGCTCCCTCGGCCAGTAAAGCGAGATGAGCGCCGAACCCCAGAGTCGGCCACGACTGGACCTAATGGTCAGGGGTCCCTTTACCTTTTAGTCTTCACGTTCTGTTTGGCTAGGCACCTCTATCACATGTGGAAGAATATACCTCTCTGCACAGCCACTCAGACATTGGAGGTTTACTGAGCTGCACACCATTCTCAAGACCTATGGAGACAAGTACCATCTCTGTACTATTTTAAAGGAATTTCCTGATTCTTACCACACCAACGTAAGTGTCATGGGCTGGCTGCGTCAGGATAATTCAGACAGGAGGGAGGGTTCCAGCAGGATGTGGGGGGCTCTGCTAGGATTGGGACAGGCTGATAAGTGAGGATCGGGTTGGGGGGGTCCCCTCAACCTGCTTTCTTGTCTCATCCATCTCCATGATGAGAGTTGTGAGCCCTACCACCTCCTCCGCAGCTGTGCCACACTGCTCACCCTGATGCTGTCAAGGCACTAGGCGTCCCCAACCTGCGGCCCTCCATATGTTTTGGCCTACAACTCGCATGATCCCTAGCTAACAGGACCAGTGGTCAGGGATGATGGGAACTGTAGGGCCGAAGGTTAGAGATGCCTGTACTAGGAGCAGCTTAGCCAAGAACAACACTGTTTCCTCAGTCTTTAATATAGGATATCTTGGTTATACACTGTCAACCTGTTTTTCAATTTGACATCTACTCTGACCTCTACAAGCAGATTTAAGCAATGCTGTTGCCAAGAAAGCTCCCCCCCTTCCAAACTTATGTGTCTGTGAGTGGGGCGGGGGTCTTCATCACATTCTCCATCTTTATTCTCTTAAAAGCCACACACTTTAAAAATAATAATCATGTGTCAACCTTTATTTGCCAATAAAATATTGCAACTTTTATTCAAAACAAAATGCAAATTGGCAAAAATCTTTGTGGAACGACAGGCAGAGGCACCTCCTCCAAAGGCCCCTATTTACATCAAGTTAACACTGTTTGCAGTTCACAGTCAGGCAATAGTGAAAATTTAAATTAGAAAAAAAAAACCCAAATATATTACAACAATAAAAAAAACAAAAACAACAATTAACAACACTAGTAGTGTGGGTTTGCGTGTGATCAGCATATTTTCAATTTCATCCATTTCTCTCCTCAGTGACTTCAACTATTAATCCAACTAACAAGAGTGCTCGAGTTGAGTAGAATCCTTAACCATCTTTCCCTCCCCCCCATCCCTTCCCTCCCACCCTGGAAGCCTGACTCTTGCACAACACACACACGGGTCCGTTTTCCTTAGGCAACTGCAGAGAAATTAGGCATTCCTTCTGGAATATGGAAAAGGCCACCGTTCCATCCCACGAGTATTACTTAAAAATGAGCTGTGCAGAGTCTGTTGCGTACAGAACTTAATTGTGAATGGGTGGCAGAAAGTGGTAGTTTCTGAGCATGCTTGATGCTTAAGTCACCGTGGACATTTCTGAAGCCCAGCTTTCAAAAACCATGGCTGCGCCTTGTAGGAAGAGGCGGCTGCTAGCTGCTCTGGGCCTCTGTGCTCCCAGGTGGAGCCATAAGGGGTCTATTTGGTCAGTCCGACTACTGCTAAGGGCCACTTTATACTACAGTGGTACCTCGAGTTACAAACGCTTCAGGTTACAAACTCTGCTAACCTGGAAGAGTTACCTCGAGTTGAGAACTTTGCCCCAGGATGAAAACGGAAATCGTGTGCTGGTGGCACAGCGGCAGCAAGAGGCCCCATCGGCGAAAGCACCTCTAGTTAAGAACAGTTTCAGGTTAAGAATGGACCTCCGGAATGAATTAAGTCCGTAACTAGCAGTACCACTGTACTCTGCAAAACCAAGTGGAAAAAGCATCTCCAGGACTGTACCACTGGGATCACAGGGAAGGGGAGCTCCGCACACTCTTCCATATAAAAGGAAAATGGCATGCCAGAAAGGACAGCATGAACCCATTTCTCCAAAATACTAGTTTTGTCTGTTTAGAAAGTTATTAATCTGTGACCCCCCACATGAATCCCGAAGTGGTATAGAATTGGAGCAGAATTACCGTTAGAGTCTATTATTTGTGTGAAATGGTCCACATTACTGCAGCAGCAACTTGCTTTTTCAAACTGGGTGAAGGGGCTAAGGGTATATAATTAAGGCCTTTTTTTGGCAAACACGCAGTAAGAATTGTGAAAAGGGGAGCAAGGATTTCACCACCACTGATGCCAGTGTTCAGCCAGCCTTGAAGACTGCGCAAACCCTGCCTGCTTGCCAGGAAATCACCTGTTTGGAATGCTTTGCAAGCTTAGTGCTTGACAACCTACTACAGACAGGAGGTTTTAGAAATCTCTGAACTCAACACTTATGAAACAGTCCACAGGAAGAGCGCATATGTCATAACATGCCGGTGCACATGGAAACCTTCTTAGAGAACATGTACAGTATCTACAATCTTGCTATAAAACCAGCAACATCAGGCAAAGTACTGCTGCAAGCTCCAGTCCTTAGTTGGCAAGGAGGAATATGGTCCTCCCTATTCTACAAGTCCACAGGCTCAAGAATCTTCCCTGCTTGGCTGGGGGCCTCTGTGCACTGTGTTTAAGATGCCTGCTTAGACACCAGCCATGGGTTGGTTGGTTTTCATGTTACAATCTTGCATTGTGTTTTGTGGGTACAGGGAGTTTGATTTACGGACCAAAGCTCAGTGCCACAATTCAATTTTTTTTTTTTAAAAAGCCACATGGGTGCAGCAGCCTCCCTCTTCAATTACTGTCATCAAAAGTGCAGCAAAGTCTATTTTCAACCGGATACAAATTGTGCAAGAAACTACTTGAATTTGGATACCGATTCACTCCTTACAATTCCAAGGGAAACTGGCCCCCGGGATTGTTGTAAGAAGTTATAATCAAAAACAAAACAAAACAGAAATCTGTGAATGCTGCAATTACCATTGCTGCCCTACATTTGCAAACTCTGAGGTCAGTAGGGAAGCAGTCCACGTATACAAGACACCCACATGTTGTAGTGTTACAGCGACCAGGAGCAGTTTTCTCAAAAGAGGGATCCCAGAAATGCTATGCTGTGATTTTCTCTCCCCCGAGGGCAGAAGAAGCAAAGAACAGGTCACTATTCTCTTTCTCCAACAAGGGCCTCATACTTCTTCATGTGCTTTTAGCAGGGTCATTCATGCTGCATGCACCATCTTTCCTTCCCAACTGTCCTCACAGTATTTGAGTCATTAAATTATAATGCTCCCAACTACCAAAACCATAACTGGAAGATAACCAAGAACCAACCCAAGCAAAGTTCAAAGAGGTGGGAAGAGAAGACGCAACTAGTTTTTGAAAAAGGCTTGACGAAAAAAAAATGTATGGAGGTGAACGTTTAACCCTAATCTTTTTCTACACTGAATTGCTCTGATGTGGATTATTCAGAGGGATTCAACACCACTGGTCAGCCCCCACCTGCACCCACCAAAAAAGTTTGTGGCTGGGAGGAAAATAACTGTAGCAGCTAACCCCAGGGCCATTTCAGGACAAGTTTAGTTCTGGAAAGCTGAAGTAGCAATCGGACGGGTGTGTGGCGTTTTCACTCAAAACAGACAGGAGCCACTCAGAGCTCTCCAAGAGCTCTTGTCCCCCCAACTCCTGCAGCAGCAACAAAACTGACAGGGGAGGAAAGAAAACAATCAGAATGAATAATCAGGCATCAAGGATGATTTTAAAACAAGCCAACCCCCAAATAAAGTTAAGACAAGGTTGGAGTCCCTGTGCTATTGTTTGCACATGAACAATGGGTGACATCCAACTGCAGCCATCTACAAGTTCATTTGCGAGACACCCGCTGATCAGTGTACTTTTGAATCTCTGCTGTTCTTACTGATAACCTGATACCTATTTAACTGGTTTATAACCACCACCACCCTGATTTTATGTAATATCCTATAACATAATTGTATGTAGTTTGTGTACTGCACACTCTGTGATCTACTTAGATGAGCGGCAGGCTAAAAGCATGCCCAATAAATCATAATAAATTTTGGAAGCTTGTACTGTAGTTGAAACATAGTCCATTTCCCTATGTTTCAGCTATGGCTTTCCCAAGAGCACAACTTCTAGGTAGAGTGAGAAGTTCAAAATGGTGCACTGCTAGAGCTCCTTGTGACTGTCAAGGAACGGCAGCTGTTAGAAAGGATTCTGGCCTCCTCTTGCTTTGCTGCAGAACAGCCTCCCTCAGCCTCCAGATGTTTTGTGCTGCAACTCGGATCATCCTCAACATCAGTGTTTCCCAACCTTGGGCCTCCAGCTGTTTTTGAACTACAACTCCCATCATCCCTAGCTAGCAAGACCAGTGGTCAGGGATGATGGGAATTGTAGTTCAAAAACAGCTGGAGGCCCAAGGTTGGGAAACACTGCTCAACATGATCAACATGCATCAATCTGGCTGGGGAAAGCAGCCAGAGAACCTCTCAAGAAAGCTGATAGATGGCCATTTCTAACCTTATGCTAAAGCCTCAGAGCTTCCCTGTTCCTGTATTGCTTCTCGTGGGGTTAGTAGTGCAATCCAAAATGTATTTCTTTCCAAGTTTCCCCACTTCAGAAGGTACATGAGATAGGGAACATAACAACAGTGTGCCTTTAACATATATTTACACAGGACCAAGATGCTGAGATGATGGCTGCATTCTTTACTCAAGAGTTTGGCCTGGGCCTGCAGACAACCCTGCCAACAAGAAGTGGGGGAGTTGCAACAGTGCTCCTACTTTCTGTTATCTGACTCTCTAAACTTAACACATACTGACTGCGGTTTTGTTTGGAGGAGAACATTTTGGGTCCACCACCTTCAAAAATTGTCTATGCAAAGGTTAAACAACACCCGGAATAAAATTTTGCTAGGTTGTCCCTACTTCAACACAGAGGTATCTGAAAACCAGGCTATGCATTACTCATCAACTAAAAAATTGTCACATTTAAGCCAAGCCCTGGCTGCTAAGAATCCTGAAGCTCCTCAAGACAGACAGACTAGGTAGTGTTTTCTCCAAGAAATTCAATGGAGATTGATTGATTTTGAGAGCTGAGGATGTCTAGGCTGGAGGAGCCCTTCCTATATATAAAAGGATGTCACATAGAGGAGGGAGAAAGGTTGTTTTCTGCTGCTCCAGAGAAGCGGACACGGAGCAATGGATCCAAACTAGAAGAAAGAAGATTCCACCTAAACATTAGGAAGAACTTCCTGACAGTAAGAGCTGTTTGACAGTGGAATTTGCTGCCAAGGAGTGTGGTGGAGTCTCCTTCTTTGGAGGTCTTTAAGCAGAGGCTTGACAACCATATGTCAGGAGTGCTCTGATGGTGTTTCCTGCTTGGCAGGAGGTTGGACTCGATGGCCCTTGTGGTCTCTTCCAACTCTATGATTCTAAGGTCCCTTCAGGGCTCTCTTCTACAAAATGCTGTACCACTAGGGATGGATACCCAGGCTTGCACAGTCCAGCGGCTTAGAATGAAAAGGTTTCACCACTCTGCTCAACATTCTGGCTTCCCCATGTCCCTGGTTCTGATGCAGCATTGGCGGGTCATTATGGCAGGATGGAAGCAGGTGATACCTGTGGCCGAGTAGTCACCATGGACAGCAGCAATGAATGGAAAGGAGCTTGGAGCAGGTGATGGGGTATTGACAGCTGTGCCTATGACAAAGGGGGGGGGAGACCACTGGACCTCTGAGGAATGCTACAAAAAGGCGACCAGAGCAGGCATTAACAGTAGGCCCCCGGGCAATGGGTTGCTGGCTAGTTTTGGCAAAATAGAGACAAACTGGAATGGGTTCAGAGGATGGCAGTGAAGATGGCTGGGGTATGGAAAAGATGTCCTATGAGGAAAGGTTAAGGAAACAGGCCGCGTTTAGCCTGACAAAGAGAAGGCTATGGTGGGATATTGCATCACTCTGCAAATACCTAACGGCTATGCTATTTTTCTAGAAAAAGAGGTGCCAGAGCTCACCATGAACTTCTCCTTTGTTCTTTTAAGAGTGGCAATGGTGCCCACTTGAGAGGAGCCAGTGAGCTCCAGCTGGGGGAAAAAAGAGCCCTGCCTCAAGGGCTGTCACACAGAAGAGGACAAAGATTTGCTGTCTGTTGCCCAAGAGGGCAAGGCTTAGTTACAGAAGGGGAGACTTAGGTTGAATGTCAGAAGATGCTCCTTTAATAGGAAAGGCTGACAATGGGACCAGTTACCTAGGGGGACGGTAGACTCTCAGGCCCTGGAGGTTTCTAAGCAGAGGCTGGGCAGTCATTACATTGGCATGCTCTATCCTTGGGCTTCCTGCATTGAGCAGGGTTGGACCAGGTGGCATACAAGGCTTCTTCCAAATCTTATGATGCAATGAACCACTGGTCTCCTTTCTCCTTTGGTCACTTATGTCTGCTTAGTGCTAGCTTCCCCTTCCCATCTGCCGGGTGGGGAGGGGAGGGATGCCATTAAGGAGAGACCAGCAGAGAATCGAGGAGGAAAAGCCCGCCTAGAGTCTTCTGCTTTCCTGTGTGCTTGCCAAAGTCTTTCTCTGTCTGCATCTGCAGAATCCCTCAGTATTCTCAGCAAATCAGAGCCCGGTTTATTCACGGCAACTTTACATTTGATGAATGTAATGTCTGGCCAGGCTCTTCGCCTCTATTTGCCCACTTTTGATTTATTCAGTCCAGACTATGAAGCAAACTGGTTCCCTTCAAATTTCCATTGCCATGCACTCTTTGGAGCAGCAAGGGCCGCTTGTCAGAGTTCATTGCCAATCTAGTTCTAGACTAACCCATGGGAGAAGTTGCTTTTTATGCTGTGGTGGTTGAGTTAGTGCAGCCAATGGAAAAGGAGTCAAAATCAGAGTTTTGGAGAGAAAGCCCCAACGAGCGGCAAGTTTGCACCCTTCCACCATCACTGGAGGTTCAATATAAAACAAACAGCATAGCAATACAATTCCAACTCGCAAGCCTGTAAAAGGAAAACTGCCGCATTTTAAAAAGATTAAGGTGCAAAACAAACCAGACCCTGATTTTTATTTTATTTATGACCAATGCTGCTAACCAATGATGGGAAGATCCTGAATTTTCTTGCTGGGCAGAAAGGGCATACAAGTCCCCAGCAAGAACTACATGCCTTCCCTCCTTTCCCAAATACCTTCTGGGGGCACAAGGAAGTGCTGCACTCATTTGCTGGATTTCTCAGAGCCAGAATTCTTTCCATGCCTAAGAGATATACACCTTGTCAGGGCAATTCAACTTCTCTCAAAGCCTCAGTTCAGCAACAACAGAACTATAGCTGTGTGAGAGAAGCATTTCTATGTGTTATATCAGGTAACAGGTTTCATGTTCTTGTGTTTATAAGAGAGATGTCACAGGAATAGCAGCATACGGCAGACCTTAACCATACTACAACGGCTAAGTCCAGCAGGTGGATAACACCTGCATATCAAGATAATCTGGGAATTTTCTAGGACAGGAAAGAACAGCTGAAGACAGAAACCAAGGCCTGCTTTACATTACGTGGCACCGACTGTCTGCGTGATGGCACGGGCATTGCTCCAACCCAACCATACCAGTAGTGTCCAATCCATATGGATGTCCAATGCATCCTGCTCAAAAAAGGGGATGGCCAGAAAAAGGCAATCACAAGCTTGTGATGCTATCTACAGGAAGGACAACGGCATGCAAACTCCTCCACCATCCTCACCCTGATCTCAACTGAACCCCAAATTTGCTAAGATCTTTCACGCTTAAGAGTGTGATGAGGGCCATTCTTACTTTAGGGCTCCTTCTTCCCCTCCTCCCAGACACCAAACTCAATTTTACCCTCTTAGATACCTTCGCCCCATTACGCTACACATTCAGGGCATTTCTAGGAAAACCAAACAGTATCTTGTAATTCTGAATAGGGCAAAGGTCCTATTCTAAAATACGGATGGTAAAGTAATTACTCTGACTAGGTACTGCCAAAGGAGCCCAATTGTAATTCTAACAGGAGACATTATGAGCTCAGGTTTCTGGTTCCCTCAAAAAAGTAGCTGGATTAGGGTAAGCATTTTTATATATATAAAAAAGGAATGTAGAGAGCAACAGCAG
This sequence comes from Podarcis cretensis, assembly GCF_951804945.1. Classification (NCBI taxonomy): domain Eukaryota; kingdom Metazoa; phylum Chordata; class Lepidosauria; order Squamata; family Lacertidae; genus Podarcis; species Podarcis cretensis. The sequence continues at coordinate 95,940,577 of NC_137175.1, forward strand.
CATTCTGCAGTGACTTTAATCCAGGGTGGCCCCTCAAGGTTTATCAAAGGAGAGGGGGCCAATGTTGTATCAACATTTAAAAACAGACATGACAGCTTTTGGACACATGCTGGCAAATTTGTGCTACAGCCCAAACTACTCAAGTGAGTGCCAGGTTAGATACCCATGCTACACTACCAGGGTGATGACAGCCAGTCGGAGTGTGCGTGCAAGTGAGAGTGAGTGAGTGAGTGAGTGGGAGTGAGAGAGATTGATCCAGTGGCGAGTCAGCTCAACCATCATGGAAGAAGCTGTGAAGAACTGGATGTGTGGGTGGTAAAATATGTGAGAAGGATGACAAAAAAAAAGGGATGTGTTTCTTATATTGGATAGGTTTTTTTGCAACTCTTACTACAGCAGCAAAATGCACTGTGGAAGTTATGCCAGGTGAGCGGATGCACCACTTCCAGCAGTTCCACAGACCTTCCCCCAAAATAAATCCTCTCCCTCTTGGGAAGATCAGTCCACTTCCGTTCCAATGGAGCCTCTGAACCTTTCTCTCACAATCCCAGAAGGTCAAAACATGCAGTAGTGCAGAAAAGGATCCCACCCCACCCCCTCTCCAATAATTCTGGTCATCTGAACAACATTGTGGAGATCAGCAGGCTCTTCCCAAAATCAAGGCCCTGTTCTTGGTTCTCCTACCTTCTGGAAGGGGAATCGGAGAATAAGCTCCCCATTTTCTGGCTAGGGCAAGTTCTTGACATTCTGCCCTCCTCACTCAGCTGCAAACCGTCTGACCCCCACCCCACCCCCCAAATGAAGCTTGGCTTCCCCCTCCCCATCTGCCCCATGTACTGAGATGAACCTGTAAACATGAGAGCTCAGTGATTTGAGGTACTTCACATAAAACTCACTCAAGTATCAGTCTTTCCTTTCAAAAGTATCAAGGTAGGGGAAAAACACCAGAAGGTAGCCATCCTGACCCTTCTCCCTCCACTGGGTGTAGACTTCTTTCCTCCTAACTGGGTGATTATAAACAGTAGCTACCTCTGGACAACATCACTGATTTCTTGAACACAAGACAATAAGTTATTAAGTACAGGGTTTGCTCCGGGCAGGCTGGCAGCTGCTGAGGACACCTGAAGCTCCTGCAGGCTGAGTTCCAGTTTACTCACAGCTTCCCGGAAGGCAAACTTGTTGCGTGTTTGCGGGATGCAGTCCACGTAGCCTGAGCAGTAGTCCAACAGCTGGTGCCCTGTGTCCACCAAGTGGCTGTTTGTGGTGGGCTCGGCAATGGCACTGGAGAGGAGGTCCGCGCACTCCAGCAGAGCCTCTTTGCTGATTTTGTCGGCGGAGATTCTCTCAGCTGTCTGTTTGGTCTTTCTCAGTGCTACTTTGGCTCCCGCTGTACCATTGGCCATTTTGGCAGGTGAGGTGGAAGACAATGACAGAGGCACTTGAGGTGGGGCCATTACAGGCCTTCCGGATTTTCCACCGGCAGGTGCCACCGCCGCCGCCACCAACACCTTTTTGCTGCCCTCGCTGGCTTCCTGCCCAGGCTGTACCAACGCTCCATTATTCAACTCCTCTGTCACATCTGAGCAAGTGGGTGGCTGGTTTAGGAGCCTCGTGACTGGCGGTGGAGGTGGAGCGCACTTTGGTTTTATCCGCCTGGGCCTGTCGCTGGAAGCCGTGCCCTGGTGCTCAGATAAGAGCTTGAAGCGATTCCCCTGAGAGTCTGTGCCAATCAGCTGCACGTCTGCTGGCGTATGCTTCAGAGTGGGTGAGATGAGAACGGGCACTTTGTGGTTGTGGGTGACAGGAAGGACTGCGGCAGCCTTGGGTGGAGAAGGCCAGCCTGACTTCTCCTCGCCTTCTAGGGACCCTTGCTGCGTCCCGCTGTTTTTCTCTTTGCTCTTCAGGCTCGCTGTGGCTGTTGGCCCCTGAGTGTCCTTTTCAGAAACAGCCGCATCCGCAGAAGGGGTCCTGAGGGGAACAGCCGTGGCACCTCTGGGCAGAAGTTTGGCTTTTGGTCTGTCTCTGGTCAGAGTGGGAACCTCTTCGCACCTTTTAGAGAGCAGGTCGCTGGACTTGCTAGTGTTCTCCTCGGGCTGAGAGGAGGTGGAGACTGTCTTTTCCAGCTGGACTTTGGACCTGTGGCAATTTCGGGGAAGGGTCATGGCCATTCTCTCCTGCTCAGGGAGACCGGAGGACATGGAAGATGTCGAGTTGGACCGGGGGAAAGGCTTTGAGGCTTCCTCCCCACCGGTGGGCCTCCCGGCTCTTAAACCCAGGGTCTTTTTAATCAGCCGTGGCGTGAAGAATCCTGTGATGCCCGACCACCCGCTGCCGGTACTTGTGCCCCCACCGCTGCTCATGCTGCCGCCGCCACCGCCGTCATCCCCATAGAAGTTCCGCTGCGTGAAGCCCCCAACATAGCACTTAGATGAGCAAAGGCTTCCATCCTGCTGGGAGGGGGTAAAAGAAAACCCATCGATGTGCTGCAGAGGACCAACGGCTGAAAGGTTACCCGTCAGCTCATACTTTTTGTGAGGCTGGTTCTCCATCTCGCGGAAAGAGCTGCTGCGCTTTGGAGGTGTAGGGGCATTTTTCTTCTTCATGAAAGAGCTAAAGAAGCCCCCCTTCCTGTCTCGGGTGAAGGTGGTCTCCCTGGTGTCTTCCAACAGGCCACTGGGCGACTTGTCTCTCTGCTTGCGAGGTAGTGCTGGGGATCCGCTGGTCTGCTGTGTGCTTCTGATAAAACCTAAAGAAAAGGAGAGAGAGAAGACACTTTCCACCATGCTGCCAGGTATTCATGAAGGTTGGGATTCTGACTACACAAAGTTATGCAATGTACTATATCACCCATGTGTGGGCTTATTGCAAATAGCTGCTTACTAGCCGCAACTAGAGATGATTGGGCTCTCCTAGAATTTAAAAAAACATATATATTAACAGCTTCAGCCCCCTGAAACAAATCACAGTGCAAGGGGAGGATTTTTAGGCCTCACCCCCCCCACGCTACTTTCCCAATTAGAATCATGTCTGCAAGCTATTTGCCCTTCAGGAGAGAAAAGCTTACAACGTCTGTAAGACACCTGTAATATCTCCTTAGCAGTATGGGATCTGTATCAGTGGTCCATCTGCTGAATGCAGGGCAGCCTCACCCCATCAAACTGCATCTGAGACTGCAAGGATGTTTCTCCAGGTGTTTCCAGATTACAACTTCCATAATCTGACCATTAGGATGCTGATTGAAGCTGATGAGAGTTCAACAGCATATGGAGTCTTGGAGATTCTCTACTTCTGATTTAAGAGCTTCAGTGAGACTAGGAAGATATTAAATTTGCTTTGTTCTCAGACAATGCAAGACATCTATGGAGCAGAATCAGTCCCTTTTCGCATAGTTCTTTCTTAGAATCCCTTTCTTAGGTCAGCACTTCCTAGCTGTGTGTACTGAGAAACATTAATTTCACCTATTTTGTGGTAGGCTCTATAAAGAAGAAAACTTTACACATTTATGCTGCTAAAACCCTTACATTTAGTAATGAATTACAGCTATACCTACAAAGCGACTTATTCTTAGTTGCCCTCATTCGGAGAAAGTTTTCAAAACAGAGTGTTACAGCCTATTCAATTTTGTTATGTAGGAAAAGGAAGAACTTCTTCCTGCATTACACTTGCAATTCACGCTGCAAAGTTAGCTTGCAATGACCTGCATCCTATTTTGCCCGTGCTAATCCCACGTATGTTTTCTGACAAATATAAGGGACTGCAGCCATGGAGCATCGACTGAACGTCCACCCATTTTGCTCACTCTGGTATGGATTATTTGGGGGGCGGGGGCGGGGAGACACAGCTATGAAGCTGGCTCAAACCAGCCCCACCTGTAGAAAGCTACTCCTTCTACCACAAAGGCAGAAGAAAGAACTCATTCTGAGAAGAAGAGCAAAGTGCCTCCAGCCCAGGGCTAGACCTTTCTTTGAGACACTGCCCTACAAGAACCCAAGTCTGAATATTAGAGAAATCACTTATGAAGTCACAGCACTCAAAGCTTTTTGCTTACCAAGCATACCTGGTGCAGAGCTGGAAGCAGAATGCTCTACAACCTCCTGAGCTCCCTCGATGTTCTCTTTGTTTTCAGCCTGTTTTTTCAAGGTCCTGGTCTTAGAAGGAAGCATGGGCAAACGAGGCAAATATGGAACTATGGATGAAGAAGATGCTGTCCTTCCAAGCTCTTCTGCCACTTCTGTAAGAAACGTCAGGGGAATAGTTGGAACAGAGAGCAGCAAAGGAAGAGGAAAGCAGACCTGGGTGCTAACGAGAGGCACTGGACAAGGGAAAAAGAAACATCACTGAGAGATTCTAGGAAGAGACTGAATTCAAGTATAGAGAGGGGTCAGTTCTAAGGGTCTCAAAATGCCACAACAGCAACATAGACTGTTGCAGGAAACAAAGAGGTAAGCTTTCACCAAGAAGCAAACAGTGCCTATTACTCAAGTTTTCTATCTTGCCTGGTACACAGACATCAGAGGAGAGAACGAACAGAGGATGGAAGCAGCAGTGGAAAAAAGGGTGGACTACTCTGGGTCGCCCTGTGCAACGCAGGGAAGGTAAGAAGAGATATGAATATTCCCTCTGGTTTGAGGCACATTCTGTCACAGAAAAGAAAACCTGCATCACCCCAGAGATACGTGCACAGGACTCAGAAGTGTGGGAAGAAGCAGTACAAGTAACCTCAAGCTTCCTTCCAGTGTTGCTTCTAGGTTTTCTACAAAACTATGGTCAGCTCACCCAGAGTGGTGGCCCAGGCCTGCTGGGACTCTTTTGCCCTAACTCAGTGCATGCTCTGCAAGGGGAAAACTGAGGAGCTACTCAGTGAATGGCAGTATTCAACTAAATTTTTGTGCTAGCACAAAGATCAGCACTCATGCAAGGAGATTCCCCCCTTCCCCTGGGTGTGCAGTGTGCACAGAAGGCTTGGGCTAGGGGGGTGGAGAGGTTTGCAGAAGCACAAAACAGAGGAGCAGTACCAGTGGAAACTGCATTTCCTCCTGCAGAGTTCCCTGCACATATCACGTACCTTTCCATGTGTAATAGCAATCTGAGCAGGTTCAATTTTAGCTCCCTGCTTATGACTCATCTTAAGCAAAGCTAAATACAATAGGAGATCTTATCACATGTCACATCCATTTGGGATCTTAAAGTGGAGCTGTTCACAGCTTCTGGCTACATGTTTAAACACATCTCTGCAAACATGAATACTAGAATTTTAGATAGAAAAGCTAGGTTGAAGCAACCAGGAAATTGAATTTTACAGAAAGTCATGATACACAAGAAATAGAAAAGGGCTTATTTGTGGCACAACACTTCCTTTCACCGACTTCCAGCCCCAAGATTTTTTACTCTGGCCCAGCAGATTTAATCATAAACCGTGATTTTGTGTTAAAAGAATGAGTTGCTGTGTGTGTGCTTTCCTCTTCGTAGTGCATGAAGGATGAAGTTTTAAAATTTTCCATTTCTGGCTGTGAATAAATGGGCTGTCTCCACATTATAGGAAACTGGCTTATTTGAATCATAGTTAGTTCTATCAAACCAGCATCAGGACTGTAACTTAATATTCTGGTTTATGAACTAAGTAGTTTAAATAAACCAGTGTTTCCCATATTCAGCTGTTTACAGGATAATGATTTGTTCACAAATGTGAGATGTTTTAAAGCTTCTCCCCTCACGCACACAAAGGTGTGATCCTGAGGCTTACAGCTGCTCATCCTCACAACGCCAAACCACAACTTAAAAATCAATTTTCCAGTAAAAATCCAGGGGTCAATTTGAAGAAACGCCCCCATAAGTTCTCAACTGCTAGAAAGGTGAAGGGAAACGTTGTGTGTTTTAGAAGTAAACATTTATAGAAAGTTGAAAGATAAGGAAAAAGGATTCTCACCTTCATTGATGCTAGAATCATGGAACATGGTTTCAAAGGCTTGATGAGTCTCAGCAAATGAAGGCCTGTCTAGGGGATTCCATTTCCAGCCTAAAGCACGATAGAAGCAGAAAAAAGCTCTATGTCTTGGCAACATGGCAAGCAAAGCAGAAGCAAAAGCTTCTAAATTCCTCCTCCTGGCCATATCCCAAGGTTTACTATGTTGCAATAAATTATGGTTTAGCATGACATGCAAATGAAACCATGTTCTATAATACAGTGGTACCTCGGGATGAGAACGGAATCCGTTCCGGAGCCCCATTCACATCCTGAACAGAACGTAAGACGTGAGTGCGCACCTCGCCGCTTCCGCGCATGCGTGTGACGTCATTTTGACCGTCTGCGCATGCGCGAGCAGTGAAACCTGGAAGTAACGCGCTCTGTTACTTCTAGGTCACCGCGGAGCGCAACTCGAAAATACTTATCCTGAAGCGTATTTATCTCGAGGTATTACTGTACAGGATTTTACGATCCTATGTTTGGTGACTTCTGCAAGCCCTAAACCCCTGAATCCTAATCCAAATTGGTACAGTGGTACCTCGGGTTACAGACACTTCAGGTTACATATGCTTCAGGTTACAGACTCCACTAACCCAGAAATAGTATCTCGGGTTAAGAACTTTGCTTCAGGATGAGAACAGAAATCGTGCTCCGGCAGCACAGCAGCAGCAGGAGGCCCCATTAGTTAAAGTGGTACTTCAGGTTAAGAACAGTTTCAGGTTAAGAACGGACCTCCGGAACAAATTAAGTACTTAACCCGAGGTACCACTGTATTATGAAAACTGGATTGTACTTGTTAAAAAGTGACGAACCACCCTGAATTCAATATCTCTTGGCAATGGAAGAATATTTGATCAAAACAGGCTTCAACCTGCCTATGACTTGCTTGACTTAACGTCTTAATTATATCGGCATCAAACAGCATTTCCATTTGCTTCTGAAATGTTGTCTCCTGCTTGGTAAGTAATACCAGACATAATACTGCACCCCACCGGACACAGTAAGGTAAAGGGACCCCTGACCATTAGGTCCAGTCGCGGACGACTCTGGGGTTGCAGCGCTCATCTCGCTTTACTGGCCGAGGGAGCCGGCGTACAGCTTCCGGGTCATGTGACCAGCATGGCTAAGCCGCTTCTGGCGAACCAGAGCAGCGCACAGAAATGCCGTTTACCTTCCCGCTGGAGCAGTGTACCTATTTATCTACTTGCACTGCCTGCTTTCGAACTGCTAGGTTGGCAGGAACTGGGGCAGAGCAATGGGAGCTCACCCCGTCACGGGGATTTGAACCGCTGACCTTCCAATCGGCAAGCCCTAGGCTCTGTGGTTTAACCCACAGTGCCACCTGCTGCCCTGGACACAGTACTGTACACCTAAAAGGCAAGTTACTGATGCCTCGGAATTTAGAGCAGTCGCCAGAGTCTTGGTGTTCTGCAAGTTGAAAAATATACAGAGGTCTGCAGGCTTGGTTACAAAGAAATTTCATTTGTTGTTTGTGTTTAATTTTATGAGAGTTGAAAAGAATATTGAGGAATGCCTGGTGGTTTTTTTTGGCAATTCTTCACATCTTACTATAGTCCTTGCTGCGAAGGGGCTCCCAATTCTCCAGAGACGCTTTTTGGAGGGCTCAGGAAATTGCAGTGAGGTGAAGGAGGGCTCTCCGCTTCTATGGCCTTTTACGCAAGCAACTCTGGATCCAAACCCCATGGTTTTTGTCAGAATTCCCCCCTCCCCAAGAGTTTTCCCCTGTGTCACCATGAGGCAAATAAATTAATGGAAATCCCCTAGATTCTGTTTCATACAACACTGATGCTGTTGTATTACGTGACATGGAGTCTCCACAAACCACTGAGCGGAGGTTTCTGTCAATGGACCCGTCTTTTGCTTCTGTTGATTTTTTACATAAGATGTCAGCTGGTAACGATTCTCTTGCATTTTGGACAAGAGTCTGGTTGCATGCTAACAGACTTACTCCCAGCTCTATATGCAACCTGTCTGTTATGGCAAGTCAGCAGGACTGCCCGTCCTCCTGCATGTTCTCACGATGTCTCAATCTACGTTTTGTTCCTAAAAGTAAAGACGAGAACGCAATACTCACATGCTCTCATGAGTTCATAGACTTTTGGGGGGCAACCTTCAGGTTGTTCCATCCGGTAGCCTTTCTCCAGTAGATCATAAACCTGAGAGAGGTCAATGCCAGGGTAAGGTGACATTCCATAGGTGGCAATCTCCCACAACAAGACTCCAAAGGCTGCAAGTTAAACAAAGTCAATTTTAAGCTGATATTCCTTTCATTTCATAGAATCACAGAGTTGTAGATTTGGAAGGGACCCTAAGGGTCATCTAGCCCAACCCCCCGCAATGCAGGAATCTCAACTAAAGCATCCATGACAGATGGCCATCCAGCCTCTGCTAAATCACCTCCAAGGAAGGACAGTTCACAACCATTAACCAGTATTTCCTAAACTGTGGCGGAAGGCAGCTTCTTTAGAACTAATAAAGTAGAGGAAAATTGCACGCTGAGGAAAGTTTGTAGGATTTGGGGCTGTTGTTCTTTGATGTGGCAATCTAAATTAATCAGAGTAGGTTCTTAAGCCTCAAATTCAGATTATACTGCAGGGACAGCCACAAAGTAATTTTAACTACCCACTGGCAGACAGATTTTAATCAAAATGCGGTAGAAAGGTTTCCCACCCATAAGAAAAATTATGTTTATGATTTTTAAGAGATAAGAGGTACTTCAATGTTACAATGTTCTTTGTGACAGCCCCAGCTACCCCACTGGCTTGTGCTCCATAAGCGAAAAGGTCTTACCTTTAGGTGGTGTCAAGAGTTCTCTACAACCTGACTATGAGGTTTCGGGCAAAATACATTTCTAGCTGTATTAGATTAGAGCTCATTCTAAGAATACCAGAGCAGCCCACTTTTAAATGTACACAGGGACTCCATGTGTAACAGCAATGTTCTTTCTCCCTTCTTACCCCAAACATCTGATTTGATTGAGAATGTGTTGTAGGCCAGACTCTCTGGGGCTGTCCATTTGATAGGAAACTTTGCTCCAGCGTGAGCTGTGTAAGTGTCTCCAGTCATCAATCTGCTTAATCCAAAGTCAGCCACTTTCACCACATGGTTTTCTCCAACCAGACAATTGCGAGCTGCTAGATCCCTGTGTAAACAAAGACACTGCAGAATGACGACCTCTGGTGCCATCAAGATTCACCCTAAACCTTCTGAGAGAGCTGAATATGATTTTACAGCTCAAAACTGGGTGCACATGAACATATTTAGCCTTTGTGGTTCTAGAGGTCTGCTTACTAACATGTGGAGCTTGATCAATGCTTCAGCGTTTGAAAGGTACAGCTTTGGTGCCTGGCATGCTTGTTCTCTGTTCGCCTCCATGTTTTATAACACCCAGGGATGCATCGCTAACATATTCACTGTGGTCTCTCAAGCAATCAAAATGAAGACAAGGATGCTGTGCAAATTGCATGCTATAAATTTGCATAGTTTATTTTGAGTACAGAATCCGCAGCTGGGGACAGGTGGTAAAGAATGTGAACTGGAGAAAGTCTGTATTTGTGCCTCATTATTTCGCTTCTTTAGAACAAAGGTCTGAAGCATTGTAACCAAGTTGTACTCTTTGCAACAAGGCCAAAGCTTCTGCCAAGATAAATGGCACTCCCTCCTTTGACATGGAATGCTTTTAATTAAGTACACTGCAAGCATGAAAATGGGCTACAGTAAATCAGCTTCTGGTTGCTATTAAACAGCCAATGACAGTCTCCGCTGAGCGCAGTAAATCTTACTACGCTATCATGCTGAGCAATCATCTTATGTGAACCTTTGAAATTCAAATCAGAGAACAGGGAAATAGAAAGGTACTTGAATACTATTTGATTCTGGTCTAAAGAGGCTTAGTTTCCAAATTCATGCCTCTTGAACATGCCAAACAAGGCAGCAATTTGGATGACAGACGACAGTCTACTGCAGTAGAAGAATGTACCCCAAAACAAAGGCCCTTTCAGAATACAAACTGTAGTCGCTATTCTCTGAGGGACTCATAAAATTCTTAAAACATCAAAGCAAGAACAGTTGAGATACAGCTATTGGACAAAAGCATATGCAAATCAATTCATAGGGGAGGCTAAACATTCTGGCAGGGTCGTCCTGCACTGAAACACAACAAGAAAATATGAGTTGTACGTGCTACCTAAGTACAGTAAATTTCCTTGATTTTACTCTAGAGTAAACACCAGGATTTACATTTCCGTGCAAGGACTTAAGTGACGAAGGATACAGGAGTGGAGAAAATGGGGGACGTGGAGAATTCTTTTTTTTTGGGGGGGGGGTATGATCACAGGAGAGACACTGAGCTGTGTAGGTAACAAATTATTCATCGCTACTGCCCAAAGTGTTCTCCTAACTTGTCTGAGGCTTCAAATATTTAATCAAGATATTTAACATTTTAAACTTTTTTTCTCAGAGGAAACTTGCTATGTTTCCCTTCACGTGAATCATAGAATCATAGAGTTGGAAGAGACCACAAGGGCCATCGAGTCCAACCCCCTGCCAAGCAGGAAACACCATCAGAGCACTCCTGACATATGGTTGTCAAGCCTCTGCTTAAAGACCTCCAAAGAAGGAGACGCCACCAGACTCCTTGGCAGCAAATTCCACTGTCAAACAGCTCTTACTGTCAGGAAGTTCTTCCTAATGTTTAGGTGGAATCTTCTTTCTTGTAGTTTGGATCCATTGCTCCGAGTCCGCTTCTCTGGAGCAGCAGAAAACAACCTTTCTTCCTCCTCTATGTGACATCCTTTTATATATTTGAACATGGCTATCATATCACCCCTTAACCTCCTCTTCTCCAGGCTAAACATGCCCAGCTCCCTTAGCCGTTCCTCATAAGGCATCGTTTCCAGGCCTTTGACCATTTTGGTTGCCCTCCTCTGGACACGTTCCAGTTTGTCAGTGTCCTTCTTGAACTGTGGTGCCCAGAACTGGACACAGTACTCCAGGTGAGGTCTGACCAGAGCAGAATACAGTGGCACTATTACTTCCCTTGAAAGCTAGAAGCTCAGGATTGTTTAGAAAACCTGAAATATGTTAAGCTCTGTCTAGGGAGAATAGCTGGCACAAAGCTATTCTGTTAAGGAGGCAATTGCCTCGTGACCAGAACTTGCAAGAGTTCTCCTTAAAAGCATATCATCAGATCTTATCAAAGTTCCTCATGGAAGGTCACCCAGACCCACACTCTCACCCTCCTTTTACAAAAGTCAAGACATTCTGCTAACCTGTGGATGAAGTTTTTCTTCTCCAGGTATTCCATGGCAGAGGATATCTGAGTAGCCATATAAAGCAGGACAACAGCAGTTACTTCGTCTCGATTGCACTCCCGCAAGTAATCCAGCAGGTTCCCATACGGCATGTATTCTGTCACTATATAAAACGGGGGTTCCAGAGTACACACACCTGGCAGGAGGATGGTAGAGTCTGGTAAGGTTTATCTCTTATTGTAGGTACAATCTTCTAATGTGACTGAAGCAGAGAGTCCCCAAAATGCTGGAACAGCAGGTAGTATTAAGATAAGGTGTGGGGTGTGTGTGTGGTTATGTTCAAGATTCCAAGGTAAGCACTGATTTTCCTATTTCCACAGTGTCATAGGGAAGGATTTGGATAAACAGAACATTAGATCAGCCAAGGAAATAAAAAGAAACATGGTTAAAGTGGCACTAAGCTTGACAGAGTTGGCTTGACAAACATGGAGGATTTGTCCAGAATCAAGTTTCCTCACTCGGGGAATGGATATTATGCTGACAGCTGTTCCTATACAGCGACTATGAAGTGCTTCTGGTTCAGAATTGGGACTGCAGTAAAGGGGAAAACAAACAAATAGACAAACAGGCTTCTTGCTTCTTCCTTCCTTCCTTCCTTCCTTCCTTCCTTCCTTCCTTCCTTCCCCTGCAGGAATGTCCTGCCATTTTCATCCACAAAGAAGTCGCCACAACTGGTTGCAACAAGGTCACATCTAGCATGATCCACTAAATCCCACAGACACATTAAGATGCAACTTCTCTATTGCTAATGGAATAAAAATGATATCCAACTCAAAAACTAACTAAACTTTATCACAGCAGCTAAGGACCTAGATGAAGATAAACACCATTTGAAGTGGGGACACAGTGAACTCATTCCTGTGCAGTAAACTAGTATGCACAACCAGATATCGCATTCACCCTAACAGTGAAAACTCTGAAACTGAGCCGGAGAGGAAGGGATTCAATAAAGACATAGGCCAGTGACAGAGAACATGTCCCAAGTTCAATGCTCATCATCTTGCACTACATGGAGCACTGGTGAAAACCTCTGCCCAAGACCCTGGAGATTTACTGAAGTCAGAAGAGACAATATTGGGCGAGGTGAAGTATGGATCTGACCAGTTTCATTGTTCAAAGAACTTCAGTTGCCCATATTGCCACCACCCTGGTATCCATTTAGTTTGACACTTCACCCTGCAAGGAACTATACACAATTGCAAGGTCTTAGGATGGATGATCACTCGTTGTCTGAGACCATGAATACATCACTATAACCTCGCCCCAATTCTCCTTATATAAAGTGGGAACAATCGTGATCTCTCCAGTTGTTCTATGGTAAACAAGACTATAAAGTACTTTGCAACACTATACAAGCCATTTAAAAACTCAGCTCTAGAATGGATCATTGTGTCTCAGTGGAGACAAGATTCCTTGGCCCAGAAGTGGAATGTGACATACAAGCCCTACCACACAAGCATCTGTTTCATAAGGGGTGCAGTACTGATCGTTGAAGTTCTTTGCATTCCCAGCATTTCTGCATTTTGCCTTACTATGGCAATGTAAATCACAAGAACTGTGAGAAATATCAACATACAAAACTGGAAGTGTAGAACTTAATGGATCAGAAGTGTAGAACTTAATGGTGGGGGATGAGTGTTCAGACCCCTGGGCTCTCACTTGTGGGGTGCCTCAGGGTTCTGTCCTCTCCCCCATGCTTTTCAACATCTACATGCAGCCGCTGGGAGGGATCATCAGGAGGTTTGGGCTGGGTGTTCATCAGTATGCAGATGACACCCAGCTCTACCTCTCTTTTAAATCAGAACCAGTGAAGGCGGTAAAGGTCCTGTGTGAGTGTCTGGAAGCGGTTGGAGGATGGATGGCGGCTAACAGATTGAGGTTGAATCCTGACAAGACAGAAGTACTGTTTTTGGGGGACAGGAGGCGGGCAGGTGTGGAGGATTCCCTGGTCCTGAATGGGGTAACTGTGCCCCTGAAGGACCAGGTGCGCAGCCTGGGAGTCATTTTGGACTCACAGCTGTCCATGGAGGCACAGGTCAAATCTGTATCCAGGGCAGCTGTTTACCAGCTCCATCTGGTACGTAGGCTGAGACCCTATCTGCCTGCAGACTGTCTCGCCAGAGTGGTACATGCTCTGGTTATCTCCCGCTTGGACTACTGCAATGCGCTCTACGTGGGGCTACCTTTGAAGGTGACCCGGAAACTACAACTAATCCAGAATGCGGCAGCTAGACTGGTGACTGGGAGCGGCCGCCGAGACCATATAACACCGGTCTTGAAAGACCTACATTGGCTCCCAGTACGTTTCCGAGCACAATTCAAAGTGTTGGTGCTGACCTTTAAAGCCCTAAATGGCCTCGGTCCAGTATATCTGAAGGAGCGTCTCCTCCCCCATCGGTCTGCCCGGACACTGAGGTCCAGCTCCGAGGGCCTTCTGGCGGTTCCCTCACTGCGAGAGGCCAAGTTGCAGGGAACCAGGCAGAGGGCCTTCTCGGTGGTGGCGCCCGCCCTGTGGAATGCCCTCCCATCGGATGTCAAGGCGATGGACAACTACCTGACATTCAGAAAACATCTGAAGGCAGCCCTGTTCAGGGAAGTTTTTAATATGTGACATTTTAGTGTATTTTTCATCTCTGTTGGAAGCCGCCCAGAGTGGCTGGGGAAACCCAGCCAGATGGGCGGGGTACAAATAATAAATTATTATTATTATTATTATTATTATTATTATTATTATTATGTACGAGCAGTCACTAGACTATGCATGCCAAAACCAAACAACAATATAGTGGGGGCAAGGGACTGTCAAGCTCCCAATCCTATTTCACTTGCGCCTTTTCAATGTGGATTCTGCTTCCTCTGAAACAGCCTAACAGTAATTCTGAAAATTGCCTAACATAAAAAAAATGGTCATATCACTCACTCAAAATGTGTAGAGCTTTGCACAACAAAGCATTTCACTCATTCCAGAAAAGAAAATAAGGCACATGATTTTTTTTCTAGTGCCCTTCCAGGTTTCCAATTTTTCCACTGGAAACATTTAAATGTTCTCAGGAAGTAAAAAAAAAAAAAGGGGGGGGGACACCAAGTTGCTCCATTCTCCCCCTACCCCTATTAGCTCACATAAAATACAACTACAATGTTTGGACCCATGTGTTTTTTGCTTTAGGTGCATAGCCAGAATGGCAATATGATGTCCAGTGTACAGCAGTCCAGAGACAGGGTAGTTATACCCAATGGGTAACACAGGTATAATCTTACAAAATATAGGTTTTACACACTTAGAGCTTTGTTCAAACTTGCCAAAGTAAACAGAATTTGGAAGGCATACTCCAACTGTTCTTGAAGGGCAGGTTTGTTTAGCACAACAGTGTTACTGTGAATGAATTAAAACGGAAAACAAAACACATTACTGCATGGTCATATTATTAGTGCATTTACCTAATAACTGCACCAAATTTGGATGCTTGATTTCCTTCATAACAGAAGCTTCTTTCAAGAATTCCTCCACTTCCATTGTATCTTCCTGAAAGTGAAAACAACTGCAATTAATTTAAATAGAAATTATGGAATAGACTTCAATGGCATTTGGCAAAAAAAGGAACACAACTGTAGAAGAGTAAGCCACAATTAAAAGGGAATGCAACTTAAAAGGAATGATTCAAGTTACTGAAAATGTTTGCTAACTTGTCACACAAAGCTTGTCACTCGATGGCCCTTGTGGTCTCTTCCAACTCTATGATTCTATGAAAGCTTTGAAGTAGGATTAGTAATGCAGGTATTTGTACAAAACATCACAGAACAAATTAAAAAGAACACACAGACTCAAAAGTACAACAATTCAATCTAAAAACCAGCAGTAAAACAGAAAGCAAACCCTAACCAAAAATATTAATCTGATTAAATTATACCTGAAAGCCTAGACCAGCCTGAAATTAATCCGCTAAAAGCAGATGTAAACAGCTAATATCTTACAGTTTGTTTAACTAGGAAGCAAGTATATTTCCCATGGAAGGGAGTTTCATGATAGCACCACCACTGAGAAGGCCCTGTCTTGTACCCACCAACTGTGAGTCCCGGGGCCTCTATAGGTGATCTCATGTGGGTGCAGGCAGACCTGCAAATAACACCATCTCTCTATTTATTTAATATACTGCATGATGCAGGCGGGTATGGGGTGTTAGGAGATGGGCAGTACCTCTGGTGGGGAACACGTAGGGAAGTTTATGCACCTTTGGTCCCCCACCCTGCATTCAGCTCAACTGTGGCTCCAAGAAGCTTTCAGCATGCAACAATGGGCCACACTCCAGGAACAGCTTTGACTAGTCACTAAACCAGATGAGGGTAGCCCATGTGTCCCAAACCCTCGGTGGGTTAGGGACTTCACCTGTATACAAAAACAGGCTCTGCCAGATTGAGTGAATGAGATCAAGAGTGGGTCCGGCAGCGGTTTCTGCACATGCTGTCGGGAGAGGTGATGAGCCGATGGTGCTCGTCAACCTGGGAAGGTAGCCCATCTAGGAGAAGGAAAACTCTGAGCCTAAACATCCGTTGTCTTGCAAGGTATCTCTGGGAGAAGAAAAGGCTAAGGACCCTACACAAATCCGGAGTGGTCTCTCTAAGCGGTTGGATGTTGCCTTGTATGTCTCCTTCTGGCACCTCCTGCAACCAAGCTGGTGCCAAACGTATCGATCTGATTTCCTTTGGACCACAACACGATTTGATTTCACCCCTGGAGGGGCACTCCATTGTCTCTTGAGACAGAGGGATGCCAACAGCTGCTTGATGCCAAAACTGGTTTATAAGTGACTTACAAGTATAAAAACCGATCAAACGAGGTTTAAAATATAAATACAATTCCTTAGCAACATACCTTGAGTGTTTTCACAGCAACTGTGAGATTGTATTTCTTCCATACCCCAACATACACTTCTCCATACTGTCCTCCACCAAGTTTGTGCTTCATAGTGATATCAGTCCGTTCCATCTCCCACTTATCATGGATGGGAGAGACTCCATAGACTGTGGGCTTATTGCACTTTGGTGCTGGGTAGTGCAAGGTTGTCACCAGGCCATCAGCTACTGTCGAGTGATGGTGAACTAGCTCCGCCAGAGTATTGAAACGGCTTTCGGCTGTCACATACACCTGTTAAAGAGGGAATGAAGAGCAGCCATGAACCGGACAAGAAGGAAGAAGATGTGAATGTCCAGAAAGGGGCTGGGGAGGAAAACTTGGGTTTCCCCAGAAGCGTGAAATAGAAAAATGGGAAGGTAAGAAACACAAAAATCCTCTTATGAAATATTTTCTCATTTAAGAATGATCAAAGAAATGTCCTTTAAAATGTTTTACTGTAAGATTGTTATAGTCACATCACTCCACTGCAAATCTCTCAAATACAAGATTCAAAGGCAGTTCGGTAAGCAATGGTGTCTGCTACTGTGTCTAGCTGGATTACTAAAAAAAACAATATGCTGAGGATTTGACCCTGGAAAAGTACTTTTAAAAGTTGCAGCATGAAAAGCATCTTTTAAGTATTTGGTCCAAATATGCAATGTAAGAGTCTGCCAAAAATATTGCTCCAGTAATACGGTGGGAAAGTCTTCAGAATCACATAGCCTCTGATGTCTTTGTGCTCACTTGCTTCAGATTTCACTGTCTTCCACACCAAGTGAAAGAATGATGCAAAAATTGATAAAATCAAGCAGGAAACTAACATGTGAAAGACTAAAAAAATCCTTCCATTTCCTAAGATCTATTTAGACTTTCTTAATAAGAATTACTGTAATTTATATGCTGCCATCAGACCGTGTTGCCCAGAGAGCCACATTTTAGACATTAAAAAAAAAATTGCCCAGGATTTTAACTGATTTTATATCTACATCTTTTTGTATTTTTACTGTTGCTACAATAACTGCTTTTGTTTCTGATGTTTTTGATTTGTTTTATGGTTCTCTTTTGTAGGCTCTCTTGGAAATCTAGATTAATAAAATTATGCTTTTTTTAAAAAATATATTTTTTAAAATTTATTGCATTTATATGCCATCTTTTTCTTCCAAGGAGCTCAAGGTTGTGTACATTGTTCTCCTCCCCTCTATTTCCTCCTCACAACAACCCTGTGAGGTAGGTTAGGCCCAAGGCCACCACCCAGTGAGCTTCGCTATGGCTTCTTGAGACAACATTATAGAAATAAATTAGAGTCATTCTACTATTATCAAGGGGACGCAGGTGGCGCTGTGGGTAAAACCTCAGTGCCTAGGACTTGCTGATCATAAGGTTGGCGGTTCGAATCCCCGCGGCGGGGTGAGCTCCCGTCGTTCGGTCCCAGCTCCTGCCCACCTAGCAGTTCGAAAGCACGTCAAAGTGCAAGTAGATAAATAGGTACCGCTTTCTAGCGGGAAGGTAAACGGCGTTTCCGTGTGCTGCGCTGGTGTTGGCTCGCCAGCTGCAGCTTCGTTACGCTGGCCACGTGACCCGGAAGTGTCTTCGGATGGCGCCAGCTCCCAGCCTCTTGAGTGAGATGAGCGCGCAACCCTAGAGTCGGACACGACTGGCCCGTACGGGCAGGGGTACCTTTACCTTTACTATTATCAAGGCTATATTATTTCCTAGAATGGAGTATAAACAAGTTCTACTGTGCTTATCCCAGCATAGTAGTGCAGGCCACATATGACATTTGTTAACAAGCAGATCAACATTCAGCTTAATATCCAATGCGCTGTAATTCTTTAGTTACCTTTTAGCAGGGGTGGCTAACACAGATATTGCTGTGTTAAAAACCCCATCATTCCTGACCATTGGCAATGTTGGCTGGTGCTAATGGGAGATGTGGTCCAAAGATAAAGGCAAAGGACCCCTGGACGGTCACGTCCAGTCAAAGGCAACTGTGGGGTTGCAGCGCTCATCTCACTTTCAGGTCGAGGGAGCCAGCATTTGTCCACAGACACAACAATGGCTACCTGCATCTACACACTGCTTGAGCATTCTCCAGAGCAGGAGTGGGGAACTGGTAAGGCGTTTGTCCACAGACAGCATTCTGGATCATGTGGCCAGCAGGACTAAACTGCTTCTGGTGCAAGAGGACACTGTGACAAGTGCCAGAGAGCACGGAAATGCCGTTTACCTTCCCGCTGCAGCAGTACCTATTTATCTACTTGCATTGGTGTGCTTTCGAACTGCTAGGCTGGCAGAAGATGGGAGAGGCCAACAGGAGCTCACCACCATCATGCAGATTCGAACCGCCAAACTTCCGATCGGCAAGCCCAAGAGGCTCAGTGGTTTAGACCACAGCGCCACCCACATCCCTTGTGGAGCACTGGACCTGTCCAGTGGCCAGATCCTTATCTCCACACACACACACACCCCTCCATGGGACAAGTATGACAGGTGTCATCATCTGACACCACAATGACATCAGGTGACCAGCTTTTGCCCACATGGTTTGAAATGCCTAGGCAGAAAGGATGTGCTATAGTATGGAAAGTGCTGCGCATGGATGAATGCAGGCACTGGTGATAAAGCCCCTTTCACCC
Organism: Podarcis cretensis; assembly: GCF_951804945.1. Classification (NCBI taxonomy): domain Eukaryota; kingdom Metazoa; phylum Chordata; class Lepidosauria; order Squamata; family Lacertidae; genus Podarcis; species Podarcis cretensis. The sequence continues at coordinate 95,959,402 of NC_137175.1, forward strand.
AAGCCATGTATGATGACATCATCTATAATGTTGGGTGTAGGGCAGGTGAGTTGGACTAGATGAAACAGCCTCACAGGCCCAATGGGGACGTGTGGTGGGCCTATTCAGGCCTATGTGATGAAGGTTTCCTGCTCCTTCTGTGCTCCAGGGCATGATCTGAGGAACCATGAGCATTCACATTCATACCTAACGCTGAGCTGTGGCTTAACACAGACATTCCCGGGATCCATGCATGGCGTCTGCTGTTCCTAGCATGGAGTAAGGGGGCAAGCAGAGACCTATCAACACAGCACTTACTGGGTAAGGTCTGGCATTACAGTGCAATGTATCTATGCAAATCTTTCACTTAAAGCAATGGCAACCGGCTGTTTCGAAGTGTCTTTACTTCAAATAGCAATGAAGGCAGAACCTTTTTAATAAAAAGAATGGGTTTCCCTTGAGGATTTACCTTGCCATCCGCGGTGGTATTGATCCTGTAGTGGTAAACACGGCCCTCGTACCTGAGTGAGATGGACAGTTGCCCCGGGCTGCTCTCACTTTCCCGAACTAGGAAGCTGCCATTAATGAGGCTGCTCAGCAGATACTCAGCTGCACTGCGTGACACTGGCCCATGATACCAGGAATGCTTCTCCAGGCTGTTCACTGGGGTGATGTAGTTACTTGGAACCCAACCTTGACCATTCTTGGACCGTACTTCACTCCATTCACCGTTCTGGTTGTAGCCCAGTACGCGTAGCTTCTCACCTGAAGCACAAGAGGAGAAAATTCCAAGTGGGTCAAGTGTGATTGATCATATTTCATCTGCCCTGCCAAAAATGAGGAATGACAGAACAAAGTACTCAAGAAAGGCCACCTGCTCAGGCTGGAGACAGGAAATAAACTGGAGTCTGTCCAGCACGGCTGTGGGAGGAGTGAAAAGATTATTGACAATTTCCTGTCTTAATCCTTTCTGTCGGATTTTTTTTTACCCTAACTCAGAAACGTATCTGTCCTTGTGGTTTAAACATGACTGAAGCCCTCATACATATTTGTCCTTTATATAACTGGTTGCGGGCAGAAATTTGGGGATCACCAGTCTGGCACATGCGAAGGTCCTCTGTGGTTCCTGCAGGCACAGCAATCCTCAAGTGATTTCTTTTTTTACATCATTTCTATACCACTTTACATTTTCAGAAAAACCCTACCTCTTTATATATCCCCCCCCAAAAAAAACCCCACTTCTAAGCATTTAATAGAACATTACATAGTATGGAAGTTAAAAATTACAAATACAGATAAATGCAAAAATAGAGAGTGTCAGCTTTTCTCCCTAGCTATTTTCCTGATATGGGATTCTGAATTTTTGCATGCAGCTATCGAAGGCACAGGAGCCTTGACTGGGAAAACCAGGTGGCCGTGTCACTCCCTAAGTTCTGTTTGGCACCATTGCTTTCCAGTTATGCTTCCTTCCTCCCCTCCCTCTGGAAATAAGACAGCAGTGCAGAGCAGTTGCTTGAGCTGGGAGAGCTGGTGCTTTTGTACTCTGGTTAGTTTGCAAGGATGTTTAGGGTGGATGGAAGAAGCAGGGCAGCCTCCCCACTTGGCCTCTGATGTCTGCTGGCCACATGGAACTGGAAGCAGGCACCTACTTTGCCCATGGAGGGGCTTCTCTGAATTGTGTGTGGGGTTGTTCAAGTATGCTTTGTGTGTGTGTGTAACTGACTGGAATGCACTGTGCAGAGAGGGAGAGACAAATGCATGTGCGGTCTGTGGGGTGGGGGTGGGAGGCTTGTTTCTGTATGTGTGATCTGCGAGAGACAGGGAGAAATGCACTTGGACAGAGAGGGAGAGGTGTGAGAGAAAGGAGCATGTTTGCGTGTGGTTTGTGTAGTGAAGCCACCTTGTATATTGTTCCTAGTGCTACAGACTCTTCTCTCTTATTGGACAACAGCAACAGCATCATCTCAGTCTCCACAGGAGCACCACTGTATTGCTGCCCCAGAGTCAGAACAAGATCATACATCTTTGCAATGCATCCCCTTCCCAGAAGATGGTTTGGCTTACCTTTAGTGATGCTCAGTGTGTTGTCACCACTTGCTACAAAATCATAAAGTGCAACAAAAAGATTGGGGTCGCTCTCAGTGGTTCCTAAGAGGTTCTCCTTGGAGCTCCACCTGATGGCTTCATTCAGTGCCTGGGGTTCTGTGTCACAACCATAGGGGCGGTGCAGAGCCTCTGAGGAAAAAGAAAGAATATGTTTGTTTAGTATTCATATTTAAAATCCAATGACACACCGGATTTGGTCGTGATCAGCAAATGGAAACAAATATTTTTAAGTGTAACTCAGCAACAATAGCAATGCAAGAGATTTTGGTGCTTGAAGCAAAAGAATGTAAAGGACACCTCCTCTGCTCACTAATAAGAAGCCTGACTTGGTAGAAAATTATCGTGCACAGGCCCCAGGGAAATGGATAAGAGTTGGGGCCCATGGATCACATTTCTCCTGCTCTGCTGCTCTTAGTAGCACTTAAAATCCCCTGCCTGGGGCACTTGCCTTCTTTGCCAGCTGCATAAGCTGCCTTTGCCAAATAACAAAGCTGGCACCGAAAAGCTAACTGAGCAGAGCTTCAGGCAATTGGCAAAGTAGCCACAATCTTACCTATTACGTCTCCTGAGGTCACATGACCACCAGTCCAGGTAAGAGGGGTACAAAAGTGTCATTTACAGCATGCAGCCAAGCTGGTGCCAAATGTATTGCTCTGCTTCTATTTGGACCACATCAGCGAAGCAGCCCAGGACCCCAAAGATACTGCCCAGGCTTGCACCCCAGAGAGGTCACTTTGCTGCTGCTAATGCAGCAAAAACAACACAGTATGCAACAGTTACGAGTTACCAGTCTCTGTAGCCCCAACAAGTGCTGTGAATCTCCCACAGCTTGGCTTTGCCCCCAGAGGTGCACTCCATTGTCTTTGGAGACAAACGGATGCCAACAGCAAGCATTTACAGCATACGGAAAGGGATTTAATTCAAACAGGTCAAGAAGAAATTGGGGGGACGACCTATTTATATTTCAAGAAATACTCTCCGTGATTGTATACTTTAAAGGGCAATAATCTAAGCCAACGCACTGGGTGATGAGACCATAAACACAACCTTGGAACTGTTTCATTACTGATATGCCAAGCTCCCCTAATTTCTTGCTGGGCAAAGCAAACTTCAGCTTTCTCTTTGCTTTAAGGCCTGAACCTCTTAAACCATCAAATCAAATTTCAAGTTCAAAGGGAAGTACAGCTTTGAACCAGATTAGACACAGATTTCGCCCCCAATAACAACAGTTGATCTTTGTCAATTTGAATGAAATACAAGTACTGCAAATCCTTTAAGTAGGGATCTGTCATAATGTACAGTATGCTAAAGCCCCACCATGTACATTGGTGGGGCTAAAATAATAAAAATAAAAATAAGTAAACAAGCAGCCCCATTTGATATACCTCATACTTCGGAAGTCAAATGGAATCCATTCCAGAAGTCCGTTCGACTTCCAAAATGTTCAGAAACCAAAGTGCGGCTTCTGATTGGCTGTAGGAAGCTCCTGCAGCCAATTGGAAGCTGCGGAAGCCCAGTCGCATGTTCGGCTTCCAAAAATAATTCGCAAACCGGAACACTCACTTCCGGGTTTGTTGCATTCAGGAGCCTAAACGTTCGAGAACTAAGCTGTTCAAAAACCAAGGTACAACTGTATGGCTAAATCAGGCACCACAGCAAAAATGTTGAATTGCCATGCAAGTGAAAACACTCTAAAGCAGAGATTTTCAACCTTTTTGAGTCCACGGCTTCCTTGACCAACTACATTCTTTCTGTGGCACCCCCGTGGGGCTCAGGAGCCCAGTTATGTCACCCCTTGCCTGCAGAGCTGGCAGCCTCTCGCCCTTTTTTGAACACCCTCCCATGCGGAGTGTTCCCTCAGCCTCCTCTCCCCTCTCCTTGGGAGTCCTCTGGGCAGCCGCCGCTGCCACCCCTGATCTCTGAGCTGCCCACCGCAAAGAAAGGTGTTTCCTCAAACTGCCCCACAGGGGCCTGGGACTTGTCTGTCCATTCCCAACAGCAAGGGCTGACAGACTGGTCAGCTGGGCTCCCTCGCCTACTTGCTTGCTTACTCAGAGACTGCCTCAACTCCTGGCAACCAGCACCCTCTGACCAGCCCCAGAGGCACCATTTGCCTGCACAGCGTGTGGCCAGGGCTGCTGCAACAAACAGCTGTGCAAGCCTTGGGAGGGAGAGATGCGAGAGGGCATCAGAGGTGGGAGGGAAGGAAAGAGGGACAGAAGCCAGTGTTGCCCATGGCGCCCCTGCCCATCAATCAAGGCACCCCAGGGTGCGGCGGCACACTGGTTGAAAACCATCGCCCTCAAATAAGAGCAGAACATGAAGGCAGACACACTCAACCAAGGTCAGGCAGCTCATTCGCGAGTTGAACATGACATTTGTTGAAGATGAACCTAATGGAAAGATTGCTCAGCAAACAGCTGCTATACTCAAGGTGCTACGCCTCAATTCCTCTGATGGTGGTAGCAGCAAAAAACAGTGGAGGGATGTCATGGATGAAGGAAGCATCAACACTGATGCAAAAGAGGTACAGAGCCAATCCCCATTCAGAGCTCCCAGTATCAAGAACTAGCTCTGGACTAGAGCAAACCAGCACTGGCAAGCCTCTTCCCCCCCGCCCCCCCCCGGCAAGCCTCTTATAGCCTAGTCACGTTCAGCTCTGCCATAGAAGAACACATGAAAGCAAGGTATGAAGCCCAAAAGGAAGCTGGGGCAACAACATGCCACCTGCTGCTGCTTGTTTCAGAGTCTGAAGCAACACTCCTCACAAAAAGCCATTTCTAATCCTATGCAGCGTCATGATCAAGAATTTGAGGGAACAGAAGCACTCAAAGCTACCATTTGAATGCATTTGTAAGAGCAGCATTTTTAGGTATTACTTTCAGGAATGTTCATGCTATCCACAAATGAGGAGCTAAACCGCTCCCCTGCATTAATGATGATGTTAGCAAGAGGGCATGCACACACTGCTTTCATCAGCTACAGTAAGGCAATGAAGAAATCCAACTCCCACAAAAGATTAGAGATAGAAACCAGCTCTCTGCTTACAACAGCATATCACAGTGGGGGGAAATGCAACTCCGTCATCAGTTGCATCGCCAAGTTACATCGTTTTTTTATTGTGAACAGGCTGTGCTTTCCCCATGCTCTTCATTCTCCTCATTCCTTATGCATCCCCCAATATGAGTCTCCAATTGGCTGGAGATTACTTCTCAGCCTAACACAAACATCAAGCAAAAGCAGCCTGTTAGCACCCCCAAATATGGGAATCTAAAAATCAAACCCCACACAGTGTTAATTCTAAAAACCAGAGCAACTTAAGTCCCCAGTTCTTACGCTGAAGTACAGTCACATGCAGTTACTGCTTTCCACACATACCTCTCAAATCAGATAAAGTTGGTTTAGAAGCCTCCTCAGAAAACGAACACAGTGGCTCAGCATTCTCTTTGCCAAAACTGCTTGAATGAAGAAGAACTGTCCCCAGGATCATGTTGCTTCTTACCGAAAGCCAACACACAACTGCCTAGCACAAATCAGAATGCTTTCCCCCGGGACACGGCATGCTACACATGTGACTCCTACTAAAGAGGATAAGGGCCAACAGGAGAAAGCAGAACTGTTGGCGTGGGAGGCGACGCAAGTGAGCAAAGCATTCCTCTTTTCAGCAACAGTTAGAAGGCAGGGAACAAACCGCAAATTGAAATGTGTCTGGAACCGACAGGCTGTAACAATGAACGCTTATTCATTCTTGGATGACAGTTAAGATTGCTTGATGGGAAGGAATGTTTTCCACAGCATAGTTGAGCAATGCATATTAACACACACACACTTTTTCCAACATGTGGACAACTACATCAGCATGCTTGACAACTATCCTTGAAAAGCCAAGATTTAGTCTCAAATTATATTCCTAGATCAATTCTGTTGCAAAAAAGTTTATTTACTGATGGCAATGAGTCCAAGCAAGGAACCAGGTGATTTTTTTTGTCTTTGCAAAGGACATCCACTTGGCTTTCACAATGGATGCAAAGCATCTCATTTTATTGATAATGGGATTGGCAGTCAACAGGGGGTGGTTAAGTACCCCTTAAATCTGGTGGTGTATGGAAGTGTCTCATTCAACTAGCAGAATAGGCAAAGGAATAAATCATTCATTGCAAAAGGGAATTATTTTCCACCTGCACACCAAACTCACTTTCTTCTCTACTTGCTGGCTCTTCTTCAGGCTCAAAAGAAAAAGCTAGTGCATTAATTATATCAGTGTCAGCAAAAGAGTCAGAGTTACTTTTATTAGCCAAGAGGTCTGGAAAGAATGCATTTCTGAGGTTTAGCTACCTCCATCCCAGATCACCCAAGCAGATTTGTTTTTTCTTAATTACATCTCTGTACAGTGGTACCTCGGGTTAAGTACTTAATTCGTTCCGGAGGTCTGTTCTTAACTTGAAACTGTTCTTAACCTGAAGCACCACTTTAGCTAATGGGGCCTCCCGCTGCCGCTGTGCTGCCGGAGCACAATTTCTGTTCTCATCCTGAAGCGAAGTTCTTAACCCAAGGTACTATTTCTGGGTTAGTGGAGTCTGTAACCTGAAGCGGATGTAACCCGAGGTACCACTGTATTAAAAAAAATAAAAATGTTAAGTAATGACAAGACTGGACATTGACTCTTGCCCATGTAAAATGGACAATGTGCAGAATCACAGTGGTAAGCTGTTGAAGACACTCAGACAGCAGGGGTAAGAACTGAACAGCTGACAGTAGCAGGAAGAAAGCCTCTTCTGTAACTTGGAGCTGAAGGAAAAAATGTGTGTGCTGTAAAAGCACCTGCCACTGTCAGGGTGAACCATGAAGAGTTAGTGGCTTGTGCACATGAGCTCCTCCACCCTCCCCTACCATAACATGAAACCTCCCCCAGAGTCACAGATGGAAACCACACTCCTTTATGTGAAACTGAGCATAACTAAGTTATTGCAGGGGGTTAGACTAGACGACCCTTGGGATCCCTTCCAAATCTATGATTCTATGATGCCCATTCTTTATACCAATATTCAGAAGACAGAAAGGTTTCTCAAGGAAAGGTAAAACCATGGTTTTGTGGCACAAGCGTAAGTGAGTCTGGGGATCAACACAACCCTGTCCTCCTCTGATGCAGTTTCTACATTACTTGAACTCATAAACTGTGGTTAGCACTAGCATTAAGTATGTTTTGTTCGAAATAAGCCCGCTTTAGACAACAGAACAAACTATGGTTAAGTGGAAGCTTTCAAACTCTTCCTTCTGGCCACACTGGGGGAGAAACATACAAACCCGGGACTTACCTAGGCTTATTCACATCATGCTAAACTAAAGGTGGGGAATCTCTGGCATACAGGCCAATCTTGACCTTGTCGGGGGCTCTCTTTGGTGTTAGAGGTCATTTCCCCTAAACTATGCCCACCCACTCATCAGATGTGTCACGGGGGTTGATGGGTGGGAGAACAGGGTTAAATCCTGCATATAACTCTTACTCTGCTGTTGTGTACAATGCACTTCATCTTCTCCGTAAGTACTGAGGGTCTAAATTATTCTGTTTTTTAAAATTAACACTTTCGAGAAGCACTTTAAGCAACCTCCACATACACATTTGCAAATATCCCTTTGCTCCCAAGAATTTAAAAGGGGACGAGGGGAGACTTGCAAAGTTGTGCACTTAGGTGGGCCGCTCAGTTTTAGCCCAATATCAAAACATAGAGGAAGTCTCCATTTCTGGGCAGGATCACACTCGACCTATCACAAAACTGATGGAATTGTGCTTAGAACACCCACCAGTCAATTACCTTTTAGTTTCCAAGTTCAACTCAACCTTTCCCCCCTTCTGTTTGAACAAAGTATTAATACGCTTAAAGAAAATAGCATGAATGGATTCAGGGTTTTTTGTTTTTCTTTTGTGCCCAAGAAACACTAAATGTGAATAATTCTTTTTTAAAGCACCTGTAGGGAGAATGATAAGCAAAAGCATTGAGAATTTAGCCTTAGCTTAGTTAGCTAGGCTCCCCAGATGTTCACAACCAGCAATGAACACTTCTGGGGTGGGGAGTTGCAATGAGGTTAAGTTAGCTGTGTCTCAGAACGATAAATACAGAGGCACACTCTGCTTGGGTAGTAGCTACAGGGTTGCTACTCAGCCAAGGACAAGGGACTCTATTCACATGCATGATACTAGCAGCTGCCACGTGTCCAAGGCAACAGAAAACCTCACAGAATGCAAAACAGAAGAATATTGGAAACACACCCCCTTATTCGTTTCTGACAATCTACTCTGGTAACAAAGATGGCATTCATGCACAACTCCTTTGACTCATAGCAGAGGTGGGGCAGCAATACACACAATGAAGTCACAAGGATTCAGGAAAAACATATTTTTCATAGCTAGTCATATGGGGAAGGGAGGCAATCTAGGAACTGGCATGTCTTCCAACTCTGGAATCACATATATTTCCCCCCATTTCAGAGTATGCTTAGGGGTGGTGAGAATTCTAATCCACTTTCATGACTAGGAAGCATGGCAGTTCTTCAACATTAGAATTTATTGATTTATTTCATGCATGAGTGGCTTCCTATGAAAAATCACAAAGTAATTTAAGAATAAAATCAAATCATTGATTTGTAAAGTGGGAGGGACCCTGAGGACCATCTACCCCAAGCCCCTGCAATGCAGGAATCTCAACTAGATCATACATAACAGCTGGCCATCCAACCTCTGCTTAAAATTTCCAAGGAAGGAGTGTCCACTACCTCTCATGGGAGCATGTATCACTGTCAAACAGCTCTGACAGTCAGAAAGTTCTAGTCAGACTCCCCTTTCTTGTAATTTGAAGCCATTAGTTTGGGTTCAAGCCCCCAGAGCAGGAGAAAACAAGCTTGCTCCCTCCTCTATGTGACAGCCCTTTAGATATTTGAAGATGGCTATCATATCTCCCTCTCAGTCTCCTATTTTCCAGGGTAAACATACCAAATTTCCTCAACCGTTCTTCGTAAGGCTTGGTTTCCAGACCCTTGATCATCTTGGTTGCCCTCTTCTGCACATGTTCCAACCTATCAATATCCTTAAATTGTGGGGCCCAGAACTGGACACATTACTCCAGGTGTGGTCTGACCAAGGCAGAATAGAGCGGGACTTTTACTTCCCCTGGGACACTCTATTTCTGTTGATGCAACCTAGAATAGCATTAGCTGAAGTTGTGTTTAGAGTGAATTGCTACCCTATAAACATGTCTGCTCCAAACAATGTAAAAGAAAGCACTCAGTAAAACAAACTGATTAGGGCTGAGGAGACATGGTGTTCTATCAGCTAAACATTGTGATATGCCAATATATCACAATGTCTGAAATATGGATGGAACTATGTAGAAGCGAATGGGGTAATGTTCTGGCAACCGCTACTATTTAGGGGTCTAAAACAGATATATTTTTCTTACCTTTAACATATAGTTATAACTATTATTTTATATTGCACAGAGCAACAGGGGAGGCAGGAATCACAAGAGAAGTGATGACTGGCTTTAATGGTGTTTCCCACATCACAATTTTTTACATAGCACATGCACACATCATAATTTGCAATATATTTCCATGTTCATATTATTAAACCTTTCCCATGATGTGGAATTCAAACTGATTTTGGACGATATAATGATACATCGCCCTGCCCTAATACCGATGTCTATGGTCAAGGGCTTTCTATAAATGCAAATTTTCTGGTCAACCCCCTGGCAAGAACCCTCTTGGCAGGAGTGGGTTTTCCCCACCCAAAACCTTCCAGGGGTGCAGCCTCTCTTTCCCCCATGCAAGTCAATGCAGACATCACTACTATTTGATTTTCCCAAAACAAAATGGTGGTGATGGTTCACAGGAACTTAGAAGTGCTGCTTGCACACACATTGGAATCAATTTCAACTGAAACAAACAAACAAAAATCAATGAAAAGACAAAACACTGAACCAGCAGGAAGAAACAAGGGTATTATGTAAAATAAAGCTAGAATCCACATGATTGTAGCTTTAGTCTGCAAATAAATGACCTTGCTTAGTATCCTTGCATGTGACCAGAGAGCCAGACAGGAATCTGTCTTGTCTTTCTGTACAGCATAATCATGTCTGTTTACAGACAAGTGTTCTGCACAAATAAGTATACAACTAGACTGTGTAAAGGCTTAGCTGTAAAGCAACATATACTATTTGTTATGGCAACTTATTAATATGCATGCTTGCTTGGGAAATATATAAATTGCAAAATGGGAAAGTTACTCAGAGCAGTCTTGATTTAACTTAACCATCGTGGTTCTCAATATCTGTTAAACGCTTGGGCTCTTCCTGGCCTTCCTACAGGTCAAGGAGCACTGACCAGGACTTGAAATTGTGGCCTACTTCTCAGTAAGGCGAAACATTAAGCACTCAACCAGCTTCCTTCACAAGTCAAGGGGAAGAAACAATCGAAGTTGATACCAAGTTAGAGGAAAGAGCCCACTTAATGTTATTTTAAGAGGCTTCCTCCCCCACAGAGATGAACATGGCTGTTTATTACATCATTCCTTCCTGTTGCTATAGTGGCAGGAGGAATGCCATAAAGGAGGGGTCAGGACAGCACCAGCTGTTTGTCCTAGGAGGCCCCACTAACATTTGTCTCCACTACATCTGTCTTTCTGAGTTGACAGTCTTAAGTTTCAGATGTCTATATATCTCAGTTGAGCAAGAAGGGGGAAACCTATCATTAATAAAGAGCAAATGCAAGGTTTACTTGATTTCTATATAAAGGCTCACATCCACTTAAAGTCAATGACATCATACCTTCCTTGGTTTCCCAGGGAAGAAAAGTCTCTCTAAGAGATGTCAATACACTAAGAAACACCCTTCTCCTAGTAAAAAACCAATGAAAGGAATTCAATTTAAATGTTTATGTCCTCCTTTGCTCCTGCCCTACAACTTGAAGAAATTCAACACAGTTAGTAAGGAAGATCGCCTTTCCGTTGCCATCAAGAGCAGAATGTGTTCTTATCCCTCAATACACAGTAATCTCTCTCTTGCCCAAAGACATCACTTCTTCTCTGCCCTGGTAGCAAGGACTTTTTCTGGTCAGTCAAACTGACAATATAATCACCTGGTAGCAGTCAAATATTCCATAGGGAACCAAGTTGTGAAACTGACCGCCTGCTTTTTAAAATTGCTATAAATTATCTAACGTTAACGAAGGTAGGAGTGAGGGTCCCTTGATCCCCAGCCCCACTGGAATGACACATGCATCTCACCACAACCACCACTAATTTAGGAGCAGGGACGCTCTGTCCTGCAACTCTCTCCTATTAAAGTATGCCCTCTCTCTCCTTTCAAGCAAATCACATAGTCGAACATCATTGTGATGGTTCTAGGGGTTGCTCGTGCATAAATCGGCGCCACACCTGGCTGGGTTGCCTGAGTGAACCTTTTCTGTCCGGACAGCCACTCGCCCGTGGCTGTCTCAATTGCTGGCAGAATCCGTCAGTGGGCGTTTCTTGAACTTCTTCCAGCAAAGAAGCTCTTTGACGCCTAGTCTCTGCCTACTCTCCCTGCGTGGAAGCCTTCTGCGCAAGGAGGGTGTGGGCAGCGGAGGACCCATGCTCTCCCCGCTGGTCCCCGGCGAGGAGTCGTGGGACCACCTCGCCGACTCCCCCATCTGTCCCCCTTCTCCACTGGTGCTACGCTGATTTCCTTCCCCAGAAGATGGGCTGCTTCTCCCCATCCCGGGACGCTCTCCGGAATCCCTCTCCCTCTGGCTCCGATGGCAGTTCCCTGACAATCATCTACTGGCTATATGCAATATCTGCAGGTATTTATGAATCAAACAAGGAATACAGGGTCAGAAAGCAGAAAACAAACACTTGCAAGCCATCATCACAGTAGCACAAGCACCAAGTGCCCAAGAGTTACACTTCCAACAGAGTTCACTGGAAATGCTCTGGAAATGTGGGGAAAGTGGATCTTCAAGAGATCTGTCATTATGCTGCATTAAGCTGTGCTCTGGAGACTTCTAAAGTTTCTGAAATTCCCCCAATTCTAATTATTGTTTCTCTTCTGATAAGCAAATATTTATTATAAAACAGTTTAGCAGGCCAAGTATTTTTGACTGGTGATATGTGACCCATACAGGAACTTCAGAGAATCAGAGAACACAATAAGGCATGCTAATCTCCAAATGCATACAAATCAGACAAGAACCTGCCTCGTAGCGCTTCCCAGGGATGCACCCGAGATCTCACAATAGGAAGGTAAACGTAAGGCAACTAAAATTGCATAAGGCAGAGGAGAGGCCTCATTGTGTCTCCACTAAATAAGGAGAAAGGAAGCCCCCTTCCTTTCCCAGTCGGTTGCAGGTTCAAAACATGCAAATAGTCGCTTCCACAGATGCACTTAGTTTATAATTGAAAACCTTGTACCACATTATTTTAAACTGCAAGTATGGATCTGCACAATATCTGCTTTCCAACATCATAATGTAATACCAGATAAACTTTGCAATATGGCAGTATATTATGATGTCAGAAAGAAGGCAAGAAGGCTGTTGCTGGCCATGGAGATGATTAGCATCACCGCGCACAGCTTCTGCCTCTTCCTGTTGAAGCTTGATTCATTTCAGAACAACTCTGGTAATAGCTATGGAGCCCAATGATTTCCCCTCAAAAGTCTGCTGAATTTATGTGTATCTCTTCCACTGGTATCCCATAGTTCTGCTCTCTGAACATCTCCCTTAAATATCTCTTGTGCCAGACCAAGGATGGGCTTCCAGATGCTGTTAGACTACAACTCCCATAATCCCTAATCATTGGCTAGGCTGGCTGGGACTGCTTCCAACACCATCTGACAAACTGGAACGTGTCCAGAGGAGGGCAACCAAAATGGTCAAAGGCCTGGAAACGATGCCTTATGAGGAACGGCTAAGGGAGCTGGGCATGTTTAGCCTGGAGAAGAGGAGGTTAAGGGGTGATATGATAGCCATGTTCAAATATATAAAAGGATGTCACATAGAGGAGGGAGAAAGGTTGTTTTCTGCTGCTCCAGAGAAGCGGACACGGAGCAATGGTTCCAAACTATAAGAAAGAAGATTCCACCTAAACGTTAGGAAGAACTTCCTGACAGTAAGAGCTGTTCGACAGTGGAATTTGCTGCCAAGGAGTGTGGTGGAGTCTCCTTCTTTGGAGGTCTTTAAGCAGAGGCTTGACAACCATATGTCAGGAGTGCTCTGATGGTGTTTCCTGCTTGGCAGGGGGTTGGACTCGATGGCCCTTGTGGTCTCTTCCAATTCTATGATTCTATGATTCTATGACACCAGGATAGGGGCACACGAGCCAAACTATTCTAACCCCCGCCCCCCAATTTTTATTTATCTACCTGTATAGAAGACCAAGTACCACTCTGAGGTCCTGACTATAGATATCATTAATTTCCTATGCACATGTGAAGAGGCTTCTATAAATGGCACACTGGAATGTTATTTAAAGTCTGCAGCATCCCCTAGTGGAAAAAGGGAGCAATTACCAATACATTGTATTTCAGTAGTTTTACAATCATGTAACCATTACTTCTACAGCTCTCTCAAATATGCAAATTAATACATCTTTTCTGCAAGTCAAAATATAATGTTCCCTAGGTAAGGGATGGGTGGAAGAAGACTATCTGCCCAGCTGATTTCCTAGCTGGTTCTCCACAGAAATCTTGTTACAAGCGGATCCAAAGATATCCTGCACTTTATGCTTCTGTGTGGAAGGGTTCCTGAATTTTGCTAATGTCTTAGGCCACGTTGTGTACTGTTTTGGAGACAGGAGGTGGAGTTGGGCCAGCCAAGGAACTGCTGGATTCTAAGCTGATCTAGCTTCTGGCGATACAGGCCTTTCTGCTGCCTCAGACTAGAGATGGTGCAGAAAAAATAGGTGTAATCACTGCCCTTCCCCTTCCATCCTGACTGGCACAAGCACTAGATCAGGCACCCCCAAGATGATTTGGGATTCCAGATGTTTTGGGACTACAATTCCCACATCCCTGACCACTGGTCCTGCTAGCTAGGGATTATGGGAGTTGTAGTCCCAAAACATCTGGAGGGCCGAGCTGGGGGATGCCCGCACTAGATCTTTAAATGAAGTGCTAGCTGAACCACTCCTTTTAACCTTGCTGCTTCCATGGTGTTTGGATTCTGCTCTTAGCCTTATCGGTCCAAGCAGACTCATGAAATTGTGTCCGTCCACCTGCAGTAGCAACCATACGCCAGAATGACACTGCCTGCTGTTACTGCTGTTCACAGGTTTCTCAAGCAGCAGTATAAAAACAGAAATGGGATTCCAGTCAGTTTCAGCGAGACCCACAAGTTTCTGAACTGCAAGAGTTATAGGGGAAGTCTCCTTAGTTCTATGGTGTTTAACAAATACAAATATCAAATGCAACTTTTATTATACAGGCACAGACCAGATAAGAAGTGTTTACCAAAGCAAATGGAGAAACTGAGTGAATATTCTGACAACACCTACTTGAAGACTTTGATATGGAGGGAATGCCTGGAATACAATGGAGAAGAGTGCACAGTGCACAGGAAAACAGCTTGCTTCATCTTGTGAAATTACAGAGATAGGTCATGAAGGGTGAATACGGGATTGCAACTTTTTCTCCTGGCTCCTTTGCTCATTAGGTGAATCCTGTCCCAAATGTTCAAATTCTCATATGCAGTCTTTGTTCTGCTTCCTATGGGTCCCTATGGGAGAGCTTCTGCTAGCACAACAAGGTTCCCCTCTCTCCTCTCCCCCTGGAACTGGTTTGGTGTGGGGGACGGAGAAAACCCCCAGAACAGTGCGTTGGAGTGGGGGGGGGGGCTGTTCAGCCTGACAAGCTGTAATGATTGTGCTGATGGGATGTTTACCACAGTGTGATGTTAAATTCCACCCTCTGTTTCAAACTTGGCAAACCATTTTAATATGGGTGATGTGGCTTAAATTAAAGCTGTCAGATGAAAAGTTGCAACCCAATTTAAAATGTGCCAAAACAGCCAATAAGGAAACCGGAGTGGACCATATCACTGCTGCATCAGTAAAACACCAATAAATTATTATTACCACACTGAAGTTAAAACGTATTTAGGATCAAGGTAATCTGCATGCAGTATTCTGGAGATTAACCAGAATAAAACTTCCTGAAAAGAAGAAATAAGCATAATGTGTACTGCCCAAAATCAATTGAATTAAATCCAATAAAAGCAAGTCTATTCTTAGAAAGAAAACTGTGGGTTCTGATTCCACATCTTTAGAATCAGAAGACACTTATAAAAACAAGTTTGGATTAAACTTTGCCAGTTGGGCTGATTAAAAAAAGCCATTATAATTATTTATAATTAGAGATACCATATTTTGAGGAAGCTCTGATAAACTTAAAACTTCAGAAACTATGGGATTTCCACAACAGAGATTGCTAATGCAACAAAGCTTTGTGTAGTGGTTTACTAGTACTGCCAGAAACAAACCTCAAGGGATCTGTAATGTAGTTGGCTTCCCATTTATTCTAAATGAAATATCTTTACAGACCATAATAGCATTAGCTTTTTAAATAAATTGAGCCATTGTGTAACCACAAGGCCAGACTCTACAGATCAAAAGATAAACACTTATTGTGACGAGTGCCATTGTAAGCCAGTGGCAATTCCTTGCTGACTTCTGAAATATCTCTCACCTGGTCTATGACATGAAGTAAACGCTTACATATCTAAATACTCCCAGTTTCAACTCTCAGTTTAAATGATGATGTATTTTATTTATTTGTTTGTTTACATTTAAATTCCATCTTTTATCATGGAACTGGAGGTCTCCCACTATGGAACTGACCAGACTCAAGCCTGCTTAGCTTTATAAAGGTAGTGGCCTCATGTGCCTTCAGACCATACAAAAAAACAACCCACAACTAATTACAACTTGATCTGTATGGTTATATTCATTAAGGTAATAACTGGGTGGCTGGCTAAAGGTTGGTACAGCATAAATGACACCGAAATCAAGTGAATAACCATTAGCTATTTCACAGTAATGCAGAAGCTGAACAGGAGAATTTGTATAAACAAAGGACATAGGCATGGTTTTGAACCATCACTGTTCTGACTTCAAGGTCAGAAGACGCACTTAGTAAAATGTCTCCTATATACTTGAGAAAACATTATACATAGTCAACATGGTTGCTGGCATTTGTGGTGCCCTCCAGATATTGCTAGGTGCCAATTACCATTATCCCGGATTATTGGCTATATTGCTTGGAACCAATCGGAGTTGGGAGTCCAAAAACATCTGGATGGCACCATATTGGCTGCCCCTGTAAAGCACCATTCATCATCTAGCATGCTGGACTGCTCTGGCAAAGTAAGGTAATTGATTGCCAACATTAATCTTAAAACGGACATTCTCTGATTATGGAGACGCTAGTTCTAGAAGAGGTTAGAATTGGTTGGGTGTGGGTAACCTCCGGCCCATAGGTCAAACTACACCTGTCAGATCTCCTAATTCCCACCCACCTCCCACAAACCAGATACCATATCATTTAAATAAAAAATGTATTTGAAACACTGAAAAATGATTAAAAACCATCACAAAAAATTTCAGAACATTTAAATGCAATGACATATTTCAGTTACTAATTTCAAGGTAGCCATAGCCAAGGACAGTGGTGCCCCGCAAGACGAATGCCTCGGAAGACGAAAAACTCGCTAGACGAAAGAGTTTTCCATCTTTTGAAGTGCTTCGCAAGACGAATTTACCTATGGGCTTGCTTCGCAAGACGAAAATGTCTTGCAAGTTTTTCCGACTCCCCCCCCTTTCCCCCCTTTTTCTAAGCCGCTAATAGCCGCTAAGCCGCTAATAGCGCTAAGCCGCTAATAGCCGTGCTTCGCAAGACGAAAAAACCGCAAGACGAAGAGACTCGCGGAACGGATTAATTTCGTCTAGCGAGGCACCACTGTATCTCTCACCCACCAAATGAAAGTCAATAATGATGAGAGACAGAGGCACCTCATGAGAAAGGCCATTCCACAAACGGGGAACCACCACTGAAGAAGGCCTCAATTGGGAACTGCTACGTGCAACCAATCCCTGTCAAAAACAGAGGTTGTAGCTGATAGGAATCTGCTTTTCAAGCCCAGCTTAAGTTCAAGGCAGGCTGCAAAGAAAGAAAGGAAAGAATCAGGAGCGTACTCAAAGCGCACTCCCAGTTCTGTCCTTTGAAGTTGGGTCGCCTAAGGGCCATCAAGTGGCTGGCAGGTGGGCTACACCATCCACTTGTAGAGGTGGACAGAGTTTCCGTATGACTTTTAAAGATGCATGACTCCTTATAGGGCCTTATGCTGCTAATAAAAAAATCCGAATTAAGCACATTTCCAATAGTCTTGTTTTTATGTTTTACTTTTTCCAATAAGGTATGACAGAAAGATTCAAAGCTCTCTAAATTATTCAACTAGTGGGCCTTTGCCCAACAGTGGAGACAATGAGCTGCAGCTAAAAGTCAAACCATGAGGTCAGCTTCTATCTGCTTCCATACAAGTTTACTATCACCAGAAAAGAAGTGGGTGACCCCATAACCACCACAATGGCTGTGTTTACACGCAACACTAAATCATGGCTTAGCTTTGTGAGAAGGAACCACAGCAAGCCTTGTACTCATGCACTCCCCTGGGTTCAAACATCATGACAAACTCCAGCTAATCTAAAATGGAAGATCACCTTCCAAACTCCTCTGCATGGCCATGCTAAAGTAGTAGTACTATAGAACTACAGCGGTACCTCGGGTTACAGACGCTTCAGGTTACAGATGCTTCAGGTTACAGACTCTGCCAACCCAGAAATAGTACCTCGGGTTAAGAACTTTGCTTCAGGATGAGAACAGAAATCGTGCAGCAGCAGCACAGCGGCAGTGGGAGGCCCCATTAGCTAAAGTGGTACCTCAGGTTAAGAACAGTTTCAGGCTAAGAATGGACCTCCAGAACGAATTAGGTTCTTAACTCGAAGTACCACTGTACTGTGCCTGTAACAGTTCAGTTAGAAAAAGTAATGAGTAACATTTCACAGAGCTGCAAAAAAATTGGCTGGCCTTGATAGGATCATGCCCACAGGGGTGTCTTTGACACAACATTGAATTTCAAAGTAGTCTCTGAAGCACAATGCTAAAATCAAAGACAACCCTTTCCTCTCCCCCTCACCAGCTCAGGAGGAGAGTGCTGAGGACAGTCCATGTCATGCTACACTTGGGAAATTCTCTCCACAGCACATGGAAAATCTCCAGCCCTGCCTCCTTACCCTTCTGCCTGCGCAACAAGTGGACTGATCATGTGAGCCACTACCTCCTCTCTTTCCATCACAAGCTGATGCTCTGTGCAACAATTATCATTGCCTATCTTGCAGATATCTCCTCTCCAATTGGGTATGACTGGAAGGTGTAGGAGATGTGTTGAGAGAGAAGCTGCTCACACGCACTGGCTAGCAACAAGAGGTGCTAGAAAGAGGTGGTGGTGGAAGCAACTGATATATGAGTATATATCAGCAGCAGACAAACTGGAAAACAAGGTGAAAACGGGAGGTGCACAACAAAGAATGTGAACATGGATCTGAAGGGAGGGGTATCATGCACACCACAGGTTCTGGTGCACAGATTTGTGGACCCTTGCATTTGACAACAAATAAAAATATTATGGAATTTTCTTTGAGACTTTCCAAAGCCTGAACAGGCCTGTCCTCATTAACAGTCTGGGTGAGAGAAGCTCTTTGGACAAACTTTATCAACAGACACACTTACCACAAAATTTCTTGCTGCCTTGAATCTGTCAAACAAGCACTGTCATCTGCGAGTGGATTGAAAGCATCTATAGCTTGTCTGCAGCCTGATCGCATACCAGAGTGATGGGCAAAATGAGAGTCCTGATGATGTACTGTTCACTGGTTTGTGTTAAACTGCTCAAATAAACAGACTACAGTGGTGCCTCGCAAGACGAAATTAATTCGTTCCGCAAGTTTTTTCGTCTTGCGATTTTTTCGTCTTGCGAAGCACGGACTTTGGAAAAGCTTCAAAAATCACCAAAGTCTTCAAAAACCTCAAAAAAGCTACCACACCGCGTGCTATGAGTTGCTCCTCGAAGTGAATGCACAGTTTTAAGAAAAAGGAAACAAACTTGCAAGACAAAGGAAACAAACTTGCAAGACGTTTTCGTCTTGCGAAGCAAACCCATAGGGAAATTCGTCTTGCGAAGCAACACAAAAAACGAAAAACTCTTTCATTTTGCGAGATTTTCGTCTTACGAGGCATTCGTCTTGCGAGGTACCACTGTACCTATGTGAGCTGTGTTAAGATGGGAGTTGTGAATTCACACAGAGCTGGTAGTTTCAGTTTGTGTTCCCATGGAAAGGTGACTCTATATAGACAGTTATTTCCTTTAAAAATATTTTAATTGTACAAATATAAAATAAGAAGTGATCAGTGTCAGGATGAGCAGTGAAATGGTCCAGTTTGCTGATAACTCCAAATTGGACGACACCAATAAAAGATATATCCAAACAAGATTTGCAAGCAACAAAATGGCATGCAAGGTTCCTGTAAGTAGTTATGTGGTGATACACATTAGGGTCTGGCTAAGATGGATCAAGAATTTGAAAATGTCGACAGCGTGTGGTGGCAATGAAAAAGATAGAAATTATTAGAAAAGAGGCTGAAAATAAAACTGCCAGTATCATAATGCCCTTTATACAACTCTACAGGGACGCAGGTGGCGCTGTGGGTTAAAGCCTCAGCGCCTAGGACTTGCCGATCGAAAGGTCGGCGGTTCGAATCCCTGCGGCGGGGTGCGCTCCCGCTGCTCGGTCCCAGCGCCTGCCAACCTAGCAGTTCGAAAGCACCTCCGGGTGCAAGTAGATAAATAGGGACCTCTTACCAGCGGGAAGGTAAACGGCATTTCCGTGTGCAGCTCTGGCTCTGGCTCTGGCCAGAGCAGCGATGTCACGCTGGCCACGTGACCCGGAAGTGTCTCCGGACAGCGCTGGCCCCTGGCCTCTTAAGTGAGATGGGCGCACAACCCCAGAGTCTGTCAAGACTGGCCCGTACGGGCAGGGGTACCTTTACCTTTACCTTTACAGTGCAGCTAGATTTGAAATAAAGCTTACTGTTCTGGTCATCTCATCTCAAAAGGGTACCACAGAGCTAGAAAAAGCATAGAAGCTGGCAACCAAATAGCTAAGTCAAACCTTCATTTTCAAAGGTTGCATGCTACTGAAAAACAGATGTTGAATGGGGGCCAGTAGCATGGGAGGACTATTGCCCTTCAAGCCTGTGATGTGTTTTCCAGAAGCATTTGGTGGGATACTGAGAGAAACAGAACACTGGGACTGGATGGAACTTTTGGTCTGATCTAGTACGGCTCTTTTGGAGTACAGTATAAGCTGTACAATTCCAATTACATCCTATACTTACAAGGCAAAAGAAGTTGGTGTAGAGACTGTGTAACAATATAATAATTTTTTTTAAAAAAAAATCACATCAGCCATGGACTAAACTAGCCACCAGTCTCAGCTCCCAACAATATTCACCTACTGTGTATGTGAAGTGGTCTGAACACATTAAAGGCCTTTATAAATGCTTTTATTGAACTTAAAGGAAAAGGTAAAGGTAACCCTGATCATTAGGTCCAGTCGCAGACAACTCTGGGGTTGCGGCGTTTATCTCGCTTTACTGGCCAAGGGAGCCGCCGTTTGTCTGCAGACAGCTTCCGGGTCATGTGGCCAGCATGACTAAGCCGCTTCTGGCGAACCAGAGCAGCGCACGGAAACGCCGTTTACCTTCCCGCCACAGTGGTACCTATTTATCTACTTGCACTTGACGTGCTTTTGAACTGCTAGGTGGGCAGGAGCTTAGCAGCACTTATTTCCAAGAATGCATAGTGTACATCGGATCAGGCTGCATAGCTCAAAAATGGGAAATCGATCCTTCCTAAGAAAACAAGTCCAACTGTCAAAGCTAACTAGCAAGAATTAACTTAAAAACAGCTTTATTTCCTGCCCTAAAAGCAAAATTCTACACATGTTAAAAGCAAGGTCCACTGAGGTCAATAAGCTTTACTACCTGGGTGTGTGCACCCACAATCAGGTAACCAAATGCATGCCCTGCCAATCTCATCAGTATGTCTTACTGTTAAAAGTTTTATGATGCTGCACTATCAAGTTAAACTTGACATGAGCCAACAGTGTGACGCGGCAGCTAAAAAAGCCAATGCAATTCTGGGCTGCATCAATAGGAGTATTGCATTTAGATCAAGGGAAGTAATAGTGCCACTGTATTCTGCTCTGGTCAGACCTCACCTGGAGTACTGTGTCCAGTTCTGGGCACCACAATTCAAGGACACTGACAAACTGGAACGTGTCCAGAGGAAGGCAACCAAAATGGTCAAAGGCCTGGAAACGATGCCTTATGAGGAACGGCTAAGGGAGCTGGGCATGTTTAGCCTGGAGAAGAGGAGGTTAAGGGGTGATATGATAAAAAGGTAAAGGTAAAGGTACCCCTGCCCGTACGGGCCAGTCTTGACAGACTCTGGGGTTGTGCGCCCATCTCACTCAAGAGGCCAGGGGCCAGCGCTGTCCGGAGACACTTCCGGGTCACATGGCCAGCGTGACAAAGCTGCATCTGGCGAGCCAGAGCCGCACACGGAAACGCCGTTTACCTTCCCGCTGGTAAGCGGTCCCTATTTATCTACTTGCACCCGGAGGTGCTTTCGAACTGCTAGGTTGGCAGGCGCTGGGACCGAGTAGCGGGAGCGCACCCCGCCGCAGGGATTCGAACCGCCGACCTTTCGATCGGCAAGTCCTAGGCGCTGAGGCTTTAACCCACAGCGCCACCTGCGTCCCTGATATGATAAAGGTAAAGGTAAAGGTACCCCTGCCCGTACGGGCCAGTCTTGACAGACTCTGGGGTTGTGCGCCCATCTCACTTAAGAGGCCAGGGGCCAGCGCTGTCCGGAGACACTTCCGGGTCACGTGGCCAGCGTGACATCGCTGCTCTGGCCAGAGCCGCACACGGAAACGCCGTTTACCTTCCCGCTGGTAAGCGGTCCCTATTTATCTACTTGCACCCGGAGGTGCTTTCGAACTGCTAGGTTGGCAGGCGCTGGGACCGAGCAGCGGGAGCGCACCCCGCCGCAGGGATTCAAACCGCCGACCTTTCGATCGGCAAGTCCTAGGCGCTGAGGCTTTAACCCACAGCGCCACCTGCGTCCCATCCTGATATGATAGCCATGTTCAAATATATAAAAGGATGTCACATAGAGGAGGGAGAAAGGTTGTTTTCTGCTGCTCCAGAGAAGCGGACACGGAGCAATGGCTCCATACTACAAAAAAGAAGATTCCACCTAAACATTAGGAAGAACTTCCTGACAGTAAGAGCTGTTCGACAGTGGAATTTGCTGCTAAGGAGTGTGGTGGAGTCTCCTTCTTTGGAGGTCTTTAAGCAGAGGCTTGAGAACCATATGTCAGGAGTGCTCTGATGGTGTTTCCTGCTTGGTAGGGGGTTGGACTCGATGGCCCTTGTGGTCTCTTCCAACTCTATGATTCTATGATTCTAAGTGGCGGGAAGCCCCAAAACCTATTGCCAGCATATTTTTCCATACCAATGTCAGAAAAAATAAAATAAAGAATGAAAGGATCCCATTGATACATATTAAAGGTTGTAATAATATGCACGCTGGCATATGTGTCTATTTGTTTTTAGCTACTTTAGTGCATAGGCATGATTTAACTGTAACTCTCAACAATAGACTGCTTTTGGAAGACCTTATTAAACCTACCCTTCAAGTTATCTTGTTTAACTTTCACATATACAAATACTACTAAAATCCCCGTCCCCACAAAAGGCATGAAACTGTCAATTCCTGCTGTATGAAAAGCTTGTACAAACATCAAGCCTCAAGTCCAGGAAGGAAACTTGGATGTACACCCAGCATTATTACCAAGGAGCTTCTGCTGGGCCAACCACATCAGAGCTCCTTTTTCTCAGCCATATCCTATTTAGTATCTTACAGCAACTGTCATGCATTTCATCCAAAATGGATTACAAGTACAGTGGTACCTCGGGTTAAGTACTTAATTCATTCTGGAGGTCTGTTCTTAACCTGAAGCTGTTCTTAACCTGAAGCACCACTTTAGCTAATGGGGCCTCCCGCTGCCACCGCCGCATGATTTCTGTTCTCATCCTGAAGCAAAGTTCTTAACCCGAGGTACTATTTCTGGGTTAGTGGAGCCTGTAACCTGAAGGATCTGTACCACTGCATTAACCACACAGCAAAGTACAGTGGTGCCTCGCAAGATGAAATTAATCCGTTCCGCGAGTCTCTTCGTCTTGCGGTTTTTTCGTCTTGCGAAGCACGGCTATTAGCGGCTTAGCGGCTTAGAAAAAGGGGGGGGAGGGGAAAAACTCGCAAGAACTCGCAAGACGTTTCGTCTTGCGAAGCAAGCCCATAGGGAAATTCGTCTTGCGAAGCACCTCAAAAGACAGAAAACTCTTCCGTCTAGCGAGTTTTTCGTCTTGCGAGGCATTCGTCTTGCGGGGCACCACTGTATCTTTATTAAGCAAGTGGCAAAAAGTCACATAAAAGGTTTATCTATTGCTTGTACCACAACCTTGTTTTGGGAATAATACATTTGGGTAAATGGATACACACAGTTGGATGGATAAACACAGTTTTCACAAAAAGTCAACAAGTTAAACTGTCCAGTAATGCTTATTTCCCCACTACTGTTTAAAAAGAAATTGAAATAATTATGTTTAAGTTTTGAGAATAGAGCCTGGAGTATCAGTGCTCCATAGGTTTGGGGGTATACGTAAGACCATACACAAAGTAGTGAACTGAGAAGCTCTGGGTCTTATGCTGGGATCTAGCCTAGCAAGTTACCATTATCTGAGAGCAATCAGGTTTCAGAACCTTCTTCAGGTACAGGGAATGGTGGTTTGCAAAATTCATTAGCAATTAGCAGACAATATGAAACTTACAGATTGAACTGAACACCCTGCTCTGTTCTAGACTGAGGTATATAAATTCTGACCTGACATCTAGACTATTCTCCTTCTATGGTTGAATGTTGCGGGGGTGGGGGGAGATAAGTGACTTCAGTGTTTATATAATACGGTTGCACATTGTTTTTCAATTATAGAAATTTGATTGATTACTGGACTGCCTAGCAATGAGAAGTGTTTGGGCCTTAAATTGTCTGTACTATCTGTTAGTGATGTATTCCAGAACATTCCTACTCCAGCAAAAAAGACCAACTATTCCTCAGAAGGATGGTTCCTCTTTGACAGAAAAGGTGGGAGCATGAATTAATTGTGCTGCCATCTAAAACAGGAATTTTTGGGTAGTGCGGATCAAGCCACCACAACCAAAAGAAGTTGCAGGGGCAATAAGAGAGAAAGAAGGGGTGCAGACCTAGATTGTAATTGGGGGAAGAGAAATTCTCCGGCCACTGAAAGTGATTTTCTGGCTCTCTGAATGTACCCAAGGTTTGGATTGGTGCCCAGGACAATTAAAACTGTTTAAATGCAAGAACACAGCATGAACAGCATTCAACATAATAGATTTTCTCCCAGCTGACAAAATTTTCGTCTGAGGCATTAATTAGCTTTAGTTAAGATAGAACCATGCTCAACAGCCAAATCCAGGATTTCTCTAAAGTGAAGCTGTAAATCTAGGCCTACAGCTTAGAAGCAGCATCTTTAAATTATTATACAACTTCCAGCAAAAATAACCGAGTTCCATCAAAACTCTTGCCATCGTAACCAATACCTTTCATGTAAAACTAGTTCCCATTATCTCAAACAAGAAAATCAATGAGGGAAATAGTACAAAGTAGGAGAAAACACTTTGGTAAACAGAACCATATGCTACTGCTTATATAAAGTGCTTTAATAGCTGCTGAGCAGGCCCACAAGGAATCAGCTGCAGACAGGTACGGTGGGATGGGAAGCAAGCTATTTTGTTCCAACATGCAGTCAATTGTGCCTGGCTCTATGTGACAGAAGTGCTTACACGATGCATAATAGCTATAGAAAGACATACTAACAAAAAGCATAATATAGAGATTTTTAGTTGGGCCCAATAAAGGCACTCTAACACACTTTCTATTTAAGGTTTCTGTGCTTGTGTATTTGTAGGCTCTATGCCCCACCTATAAAGCTAAGGGAAAGACGTTGGGAAGCAATCTTATCAGCTACTTTCTCCAGCTAATATCAACAAGCTCCAAGATGAAAGGATAGAGCTAAGAACCCAGCATGTGAACAGAAGAGGATGCATGACATCCCCAATACAGTAGTGGAAAAGATGAAATGCTCTACATTCCTACCTGTGAAATACCGTATTTTCCCATGTATAAGATGAGGGGTTTTGCTTTAAAAAATAAGTAAAAAATTGGGGGTCGGCTTGTACACGGAACATGGGCATCTGGGGGAATTTTTAAAATATTTAAGCATATGTCTGGGATTTTGGATTGGGCGGGCTGAGGCGGTCCCTCCTGCTGCTGTCCCCCCTTTCTCCCCCCTCCGGGCTGCATGCTGACGACTGGCTCGCCTCCTGAAGCCCCCACTGGCTCGACCAATGGATCAAGAGCAGCTGCCACCACCGCCGCTGAGAGCTGCCTCAGCTACCTCTGCCTGCCCTTCTTTCCTTTTTTCCCTCTTCCCCTCCCACCTTGCCCCCAGCTCAGTTTGCTCTCGATGGCATGGCCCGACGCAGAGCGGCCGCTGCCTTCCCCTGGCTCTTCTTTGGCATCCTGCTTGGGAGCAGGGAGCAGCTGCCACCGAGGGGGAGTGTGTGATGCCCCAGTCACTGCCTTTGCTTCTGCACCACGGTGCACTGCATGCACCTCATGCTGGAAACTCTGAGGGCAATCGTCTTGAAAAAGATCAACAACTTGCCACCGCCAATCATCCAGATTTTCACTTCTATTTTAGGGTTTCATTTTCTGAATTTTGGGTTCAAAAAAATAGGGGGCGTCTTATACATGGGAAAATATGGTACTCTGGGAACACTACAGCAGAGCCAAGCAGTGGATCACAGTACAGTGGTGCCCCGCAAGACGAATGCCTTGCAAGACGAAAAACTCACTAGACGAAAGAGTTTTCCGTTTTTTGAGGTGCTTCGCAAGATGAATTTCCCTTTGGGCTTGCTTCGCAAGACGAAACGTCTTGCGAGTTTGTTTCCTTTTTCTTAAAGCCGCTAAGCCGTTAATAGCCGCTAAGCCGCTAATAGCCGTGCTTCGCAAGACGAAAAAACCGCAAGACGAAGAGACTCGTGGAACGGATTAATTTCGTCTTGCGAGGCACCACTGTACATAAAAAGACCACAGAGTAACCCCAGGATGATATACATGCTGAAGACAACCCTTCTGAGTAGAGTGGAAGGAAGCCACTTGTTCCCAGAAATGGAAGCAAATTCTTCCCTGTCTCTTGCATACATTACAAGCAGAATAGCAGGGTAGCAATACATTGAACGTTGCACTATTACAGTATTTCCTTCTGTGCAAGCATCAGTTTGTCCTATGAAACAATCCCTCCTCTCCTCCCCCATGTGAATCTTTCAATCCCCCAGGGCCAAATTCAGGGACATGGTGGGGGAGGAGGAGGGCAGGGAAATCCTGTCATGTAAGCAGGGCTTCCGCTGACGTGACTCAGCAGTTGAATCCCGTAAATGGATTCCATCCTTCAGACAGATCACAAACAGGTTTGAAGTTAAGTATATATATTCAATTATATACTCAAGAGAACTGCACAGCTCCCTTAAATTTCTATCTGTATCATGGATGTTTTCTAAATACGTACTTTATGAATTTACGCTTAACATTTGTAGATGTTCATCTAAAAATATACTGTGCAAGATGAACTAGCGTGAAGGAGAAGCATCCAGGTATCTTCTGTTCCTCACAATTAACTAGTTTTAAATTTTCTGTGTTAACAACCTGGAGTTCTCAGGATCTTTACAGTTTTAACATTTATTTTACTTGCTCTTATTTTTTATTGATGATGGGTGATTTTGATTATTTTTAGTTTGAGTTAAGTAATTTGGGATATGCAATTTGTATTATGTCCAACCCTGAGATCTACAATTATGAAGGCCAGGCCATAAATATGCATAATAAATAAGCCTTGTGCGCCACACCTTGAAGAATAACGTTTTATTATGAACTATAATCCAGTTCATGCATCTGATAAAGCATTGCACCATAAC
The DNA here is from genome assembly GCF_951804945.1 of Podarcis cretensis. Taxonomy (NCBI): domain Eukaryota; kingdom Metazoa; phylum Chordata; class Lepidosauria; order Squamata; family Lacertidae; genus Podarcis; species Podarcis cretensis. The sequence goes on from NC_137175.1 coordinate 95,986,756, forward strand.
AAAAATTGCTAATCTTTTAAGGTGCCACAAAACTTTTTATTGATCTTGCTGCAATAAGCACAGCTACTCTACTGGAAACCTGAAATGAGTTAAATTTAAGACTAGAGTGAAGTAGGTACCATCTCAGAATCTTTGAAAGGCATCTACTACATCACATCCTCTTTCTGCAGGTTGTTTCATCATATATACAAGACATCAGCGGTTGCTGTTAAGTACTGCAGTGATATTGGCCCAAACTAAGGTCATTGACAGGCTCCTTTGGAACTTACTGGCTGATTTATCAATATGACTTTGGCACAGTATTAGGCAGCTTTATAGTTTAGTTATCTGTTTTGTTGTGTTCATACTACTGGTAATTTTGATATTTTTGCACTGATTGTGCTGCGGCAAATTGTCAGTTACTTTGGGCTTCTTTCTGGAAGGAAAAGCAGGGTACAAATGTGAAATGAAAATGAAACTTCAGAACTTACTCTTTGACCACGAAGACAATATTAGCTAGTGCTGAAGTAAACCCACAACTCTGATGTAATGAGACTGAAGGTACATTCTTTCACCTTTGGTGGACATGCCCAAGGATTAAGACATTCTGGGAGATGATTTATAACGAAATGAAAAAGGTATGCAAATATACCTTCCTGAAGAAACCAGAGGCCTTCCTCCTGGGCATGGTCGGCCAATTGGTGCCAAAAGAGGATAGAACTTTTTTTATGTATGCAACAACAGCAGCAAGAATACTTATTGTGAAGTATTGGAAGACACAAGATTTACCCACCCGGGAAGAATGGCAGATGAAGTTGATGGACTATATGGAACTGGCGGAAATGACTGGCAGGATCCGAGACCAGGGAGAAGAGTCGGTGGAAGAAGATTGGAAAAAGTTTAAAGACTATTTACAGAAATACTGTAAAATTAATTAATGTTAGAAAAATGTTAGAATGAAGTTATATGGCTTCAGTAGAAATGTTATAAGGAATCAAATATAAACAGATTAATAGAGTATTAAAGGAAAAAATAAGGTTAGAATGTGTTAAGATAATTATAGGATAGAAAACAGAGGAAGATGGAAAGGAATTGCTGAAACAATTAACAGAAGTGGAATACAAAAAGGGAGGTGTGAGGAGGTCGTTGAAATAAGTGAATGAAAGATAAGATATTGAAATTGTTCGATGTGTTTTAAACTGTTTTTGTTTTGTTTTGTTTAATGTGTTTGTGTTATGTTTTATTTATCTTTGTTGTTTGTAGTGTTTAAATTGCTGGAAAACTAATAAATATTACTTTCAAAAAAAAAGAAAAAAAAGAAGTGAACCCACAACTCTGGTTGAAGTTTCAAGGACAGCATCCTACCCAGTACTCAGCCTATACCCCTACATAGCTTGTGTACAACAATCCATGTGAACAACATTTTATTGCGAGTACAAGCAAAAACCATGACTTTGCAGGTGGAGCATGTCCAAAACATATGTGAAAACCTGACTACATTAGTAACACTTCTCTGCCAAGAGCCCTGACACCTTGCCTTGGAACTCCAGCCACAAACACCCTCTAATCTGACAGTTGGGGTGCACAGACAGAGAACCCCATACAAGTAAGTAAAAAAAGAAAGGCAATATAGACAATGCAAAATATAGCTGCTGTAGCTGTCTGCCTCGACCTGCTTTATGGTTTTAATACTTTACCTCAAATAATAGGGAGAAGAGTATCCCACACAGAAGAAACAATCATCTCCACATGCAGGTAAGATCTCTGTTGGCAAAGGCCAAGCCCTCCAATCCAACTGTAGCTGGTCAAACACTTTGGAGTACTTTTGCTTTGCAAGTTCACAGCCCTGGTGCCTTGCATTACTGCCAGTGTTGGAGGAACTATTCAGGAATCACAGCTATATCAGTTGTTTCTGAACAGCTAGAGTTCAATTGCAACCACCAACTCAGAAGCCAGGGCACTCTCCACTTCCCCCATGTGTGGGGGGCAGTGGGTGGGTGGGGATGGCTGTGCATGCAGGTTCAGCAGTGTTAGAAACTGATATATGAAAGCTAGGAGCTAAATGGCACCTTAAACCTAGGTTATGGGTGCAACAACAGAATGTCTAGGCGCGCTTTTTATAACAAAAAAAAACCAGCAAGTGAATGAATTGCAGCTAAAATATAGTGTTCATTTTTCACATGGTCTAGTCTTTTTTCCAGTCTTCAGACAATAGCTAGAAGTAGGGAGGCAGAAAAAGGTCCCTCTTTCCTTCCACTCTGCAGTTTTAATCTGAAATCATAGGCGCAGTACTGCTCCGAGCTCAGAAACTGCTTAATGCGCCTAGAACCATGGGAGTTTAAGGCACTGGGTTCAAGGTCTATTTATTCCAGGTACTGAGTATTACTAGATGCCCTTTCAATCTCTTCCCTTTCCTCTCCACAGGCCACACCCAGCTCCACATAGATCACAAGGAAGGCCCACCCCATGATCAGCAGTGACCAGAATGCCTCCTGCCTGTTCTGCCATGGACAATGACAACCTTACTGACCCTAGACAGGAACCAGCACCTAGGAAAGCTTTAAGACAGATAGGTATGCAACAGGCAGCAAAGAACTGGTGCCTGTTACTCTGCTGTCTGAAGGCCCAAGACACAGATGCCCTGCTGGTTAACAACCCTACACATATCTTTTCAGAATCCATTACACCCTAGATAGTGTGGAATAAAGGCTATGATTTTGCCACATGCTGGATGGGGATCTCCCCCCCCCCCCGCCACATGCTAGGAAGAGCTGAATTTGGCTGGCCTCAGCAGGTGAGAAGGTATGATGGGCTCATGATTAGTAGCCCAGGAAGCTATGTTGCTGATGTGTTGCGTGGCTTCTTCTGCCCTCTCTTTACGTTCAGTGCTCAAAAACAGTGCTTGAGCAGCCTAAGAAGATTCAAATCCCTATTGGTACATATGCCTGGGGACTGGGAGCAGCAGGGATATTTTTGTCTGTTCCATTGGGGATCATGGAGCAGGGGCACTGTGGCATCATTGTGTGCGTTACAGGGAGGTGTTCCGGAAAATGTCCTCATCACTGCGAGTTCATTCACTCCCTCTTTGTGTAGGCGGCATTGCTGGCACATTTCCCCAATTGGTGCGCCTTGTTTGTGCTCCTGCTATTTTTGCACTGTTTGGGGGATTTTCCAAGTGGTACATTTTCCCACCCCCACTCTGCATTAAGTGGGTATATGATACAGCAGTTGTTACACCAGCATCTCCCCTTCCACGCAAAGCATATTTGCCGTATGGAAGTGGCTCTACAAATCCTGTACCAGCTACATCCTCCTTTCCTAGCAGTTTTCAAAGTGTGCTCCAGAGAACCCAAGAAATTATGAAATGGTTCCTCAATGAACCTTGGGCAAGTTTTTTTTAAAGTGACTTTTCCACCTATGCTCACTTTCCCCTGAAATGTACACACACGATCAGAGCATTTGGTGTATTCTACTCCATTTCATGCAGAAGAGAATGGTTGAGGAGCTGAGCAGATCTGGCCAGCACTCAACACAACTTTAGGGCATATCCCAGAATAATGTGTAAAGCACAGACGTCCACAGGTGTCAATTCCACATGGATTTATTTATTTTTTAACATAGAAACTTTTAAAATCATAGTTGTAAGCTAGGGAACCTGCTGTATTCTGCCTACATAACCATAAACATAACCAAATACAACTCTCCTTGGTCAGGTACTTGCCATCCAGCTAAAGTAGTTCATGAAGCATCATACATATGGATCTCAATCAATCCATTTACAACAAAGACCGCTTGAACTTAAAAGAAATCATAGTCAAATGTGGTAAAAATCACAAGTAGTATTACAAATTACTGAAATTAAGATAAATTGGAAATCATCCTGAGGAGGGGTTCAGAGGCTTTCTGTTTTGGACTAACTGCAGCTTGTCATGAGTGGTATGTAAGTTTTATTCGGAGTAAACCCATTGCTATTAATGGACCCAATTTAGACATGCTGATTAATTTTAATGTGTCTATTCTGAGTAAAACTCAGTTGAATACCACGCATTATACTGCAAAGTTGCTATCATGCTACATTAAGTTTGTCAGGAGATAACGAAAGAACAATAACAAAATAAGTAGTCAATACTGCTTTTTCACCTTGATATGCAATGTGTTTCTTAATAGCATTACACCTCTCACAGACATACCCACAGCCTCCCAGCTACAGATGCTGACTTTTTCCTCAAGAGAGGACACACACAGTTCTCTTCTCTGCTGGTAAAGGTCATCACAGAGCAGACTGTTACCCTAAGAGCAGAGCTGCCATCACAATGTCACCAAAGAATGTAGAAAGGAACCCTGATAAACAGTGACCATAAGGTTCTAAAATAATGTAATGTCTTTGGCACCTCCATGGGGTCACGAAGAGTCGGACACGACTAAACGACTAAACAACAACAACAGGCAATGCAACGCATACGTCAGTTGCCACAATTTGTGACAGGCACTTTAGGATGAGGTTCATCCTTACCAAAATTAAGTTTATCAAGACAATCAGGAGATAGGGAACGAAAAGGCAGCAATTGACAGAGCAAGGGTGAAGGTGAACCAGAAGATATATCAATAGACAAACAGATGTTGGCAGGAAGCACACACACACAAAATCAAAACGGGAGGATCTAAAGCCTGCTGTGGAAAACAGCCCAATTACAGATAAAGCAAAGCATTTTGTTGCAATTTCTAAAACATATCACGCAACTATAGCAACATTACTAACACAGGCCATTCTAAAGGGATGCGCGCCTCTGACCTACATCTGTAGCACCAGAACATTTAGATGACCTTTAAACAACCCAATCACTCAAGTGTGTAGAAAACATGAAAGCCGACCATATACACAGATATTCCAGGGGAATAACGAAAACTCCTATGTATTCCAGAGAGGCAGCCTTGTTGTGTACTGCAGCAAAAACCAAAAGAACACCTAGAAGAGGAATACATTTACTGTGGGAATAAGCTTTCGCCAGGTCGGTTTGCAGCCATGGGAGGACGGCTCACAAGCTCAAGAAACCCTAAAGTCAAGCATATGCCCTGAAACAGTTCAACTGGAGCCACGATCTTGGTTCAGAGCAGGATACCTGTCAAGGACAAGGTGCTTTGGGGGCGGGGGGGGGGAGAGCATACAACAGGGAAGGGCTGCTGCCTACCTGCTTGGCCGGTCCCTCCCCTCCAGGCATCTAACAGGCCACTGCTGGGAACAACATGCTGGACCAGGAAGACCTTTGTCTGATGCAAGAGAGCCATTCTTCCTGTTGTGTGTTTTGGAGCGGGGGCGGGTGTGCCTGCCCGTGGGTGGGTGTGTGTCCCCCCCCACCCCCGGGGAAAGGAGGAGGCTTGGCTCCCCGCCCCCCAGCGCCACACCCACCCGCTCCCAGCATCGGCGGCAGCCTCCTCGCCCCCCCCCCCCGCCGTTCCCTTCCCACCTTACCGTGTTGGGTGAAGATATTGAAGCCGCTCTCGGCCCCTCGCGGGGCGGCCGCCTCTCGCCTCCGGCCGGCGGGCCTGGCTGCGCTGCCCCGGAGCCCCCTCGGCTGGGGCTGGGAAAGAGGCGGCGGCTGCTGTGGCTGCTGCTGCTGCGTCGTCGTCGCCCCCGCCGCCGGCTGCTGGAGCGCGGAGGAGGCGCCCGGCTCCCCGACGCGGCCCACCTGCTGGCCCATCCCCGTCCCCCGCCCGTCTCGGGCCCCCGCCACAGCCCTCGGCCGCCGCCTCGCGCTCACATGCCGCCGCCGCCGCCGCCGCCGCCTGCCACGCTCCTCCAGCCGCGCCCGCCCGGGCCCGCTTCCCCACAGGGCTGCCCTGCCGCCGCCGCCGCCTCTTCTTCCTCCTCGCCACCGCGCTCCGGACAGGCCCTCACCGACTCGCCCCCTCAACCCCCGCCGCCGCCGCCGCCGCCATCTTGACCACAGAGCTGAGGGGGCCAGGGGCAGAGCGGCTCCTTCTCGCCCACCCTTCCCGCCTCCGGTCCTCCAGGGGCGGCCGTGGCTCCGCCCCGCGACGTCCGCGGCCCAACGGGAGCCTCCGCCCCGCCCCATCCTATCCCGCGCACGCGCACGGGCGCGCCTCCGCTTCGCCACTAGAACCGAACTTTAAAATGACGCCTAGGATAAGCGGGATAAAGAGCCAAATGTACATTTGATCATTATTATTCCTAATAGATGTTCCCTCGAGTATTGGGAAAGGGGGGGGGAGTATTCTCATTATGCCATATTTTTAAAAACACATTTTAAGATTAATTAAAGTATTTATTTAATGCACTTTCTAACATAAAATCCATTCGAGAATAGAGGGAGAGGTTAGAAACATATTCTTCTCCTTTCTTGAAATGTTTTTGTGTGCTCCACCTTTTGTTTTGTTTTTTTAATTGTTTTATTTTAATGGATGATAGTAATAGAATTATGGTGCTGGAGGAGACTCTTGAGAGTCCCATGGACTGCAAGAAGATCAAACCTCTCCATTCTGAAGGAAATCAGCCCTGAGTGCTCTCTGGAAGGACAGATCCTGAAGCTGAGGCTCCAATACTTTGGCCACCTCATGAGAAGAGAAGACTCCCTGGAAAAGACCCTGATGTTGGGAAAGATGGAGGGCACAAGGAGAAGGGGACGACAGAGGACGAGATGGTTGGACGGTGTTCTTGAAGCTACCAACATGAGTTTGACCAAACTGCGGGGGGCAGTGGAGGACAGGAGTGCCTGGCGTGCTCTGGTCCAGGGGGTCACGAAGAGTCGGACACGACTAAACGACTAAACAACAACAACAACAATAGGAGATTTGAAGTGCAAGTAGATAACTAGATACCGCTCCGGTGGGAAGGTAAACGGTGTTTCCGTGCGCTGCTCTGGTTCGCCAGAAGCGGCTTAGCCATGCTGGCCACATGACCCGGAAGCTGTACGCCGGCTCCCTCGGCCAATAAAGCGAGATGAGTGCTGCAACCCCAGAGTTGGTCACGACTGGACCTAATGGTCAGGGGTCCCTTTACCTATATTTGTGTAAACGTTATCACCATTATTAACGTTATCACGCGGGTGGCGCTGTGGGTAAAAGCCTCAGCGCCTAGGGCTTGCCGATCGAAAGGTCGGCGGTTCGAATCCCCGCGGCGGGGTGCGCTCCCGCTGCTTGGTCCCAGCGCCTGCCAACCTAGCAGTTCGAAAGCACCCCCGGGTGCAAGTAGATAAATAGGGACCACTTACTGGTGGGAAGGTAAACGGCGTTTCCGTGTGCTGCGCTGGCTCGCCAGATGCAGCTTTGTCACGCTGGCCACGTGACCCGGAAGTGTCTCCGGACAGCGCTGGCCCCCGGCCTCTTGAGTGAGATGGGCGCACAACCCCAGAGTCTGTCAAGACTGGCCCGTACGGGCAGGGGTACCTTTACCTTTACCTTTATCACCATTTTATTTGTATGCCACCTGTCCGTAGTTAAAACCAGTGGGGGGATTTCTGGGGGTGCTCAACGGTACGCAATACCGGCACCTTTCTTTCATAGAAGAAAAACACTGGTTAAAAGTGTGGCACTTCGTCTTAACAACTTCAGGGTTGTTGTACCAGCACAGGTTTTTTTTTCCTAGAAGAAAAGTACTGGTTAAAACCATGTTTAAAGCAGCTTTCAGCATGGAAAAAAATAATAACTACAAAAGTAGCCTTAAACAATAAGCAAAACACTTTTAAAAAGTACACAAAATTGACTAATGAATCATAACATTATGATTTATTGACACATAAATCATAAGAACAGATAAAAGTAAAGATACATAAAAAGTAGTATCAATAACAGCAACAAGACCCCACAGCAAACCCCGCTCAGCAGGACCCCAGCCCAAGACCTCTGGAGCTACATGGCACACTTCATCAAGCAGAATGTAAATGTAATTTTTTTGGTGTTTGCTCAGCTTTCAAAGCAGCTGCATTGACACCAGAGGGCATGTTGAAGATTTCACTGCACAAGATCAGTGGGGGAGAGGAAGTGGAAAAAGCGCTTGGAGAAAAGCATACTCACAGGTGACAAGTTATGTTTTGAACATAATCATTTTGTCTGGCTGACTTCAGGTATGACCATGCTTAGCTCTTGACTGATATGATGTGTTAGCCTTTTGTTTATGCACCCAAACCAGTGCTGCTGGGAACTGAAGATTTTGGGCATAATCCAGCAAAACATAAATCACAACTAGCCCAAATTCCACTGAGTCTCCCAACAAGAGCTGCTCAAATAGAAAAGTCTTTCTGGATTGTACCACATACTGCCACATTGCGGGGGGGGGGGATCTTACAAAAAATGAGCATGGTGGAGGGGAAAGTTGCGCAGAGTTCTTCTTCTCGTTTTCTGTCTGCGGGGAGGGTTTATTCCTTCATATAGCTGAGCATTCATTTATATGTTTCCCTTACCAGCAGACAGTCCAGGAAACGTTTTGCCACAAGTTGTCTCAAAAGTCTTCTTGCAACTTACCTTTACTGGATTTTGACTTGGTTTCTCTTATTAATATTCATTCCTTGACCCCAAGGACTATGTCAGCTGGTAAGACATAGCTCTTTCTTGGGGAATGTGGTGCTCAACAATTGGTGGTTAAGCAACTGCAGGAACTCTTGGATGACACTGATTTTCTGGCCCCATTTAAATCTGATTTCAAGAGTTACGTTGGTTTAGAAAATTGGTCACCTCAAAATATGACTTATTCTAGGGGAAGGGCAATATTGCTCATTCATGCAGTGATGGGAAGTTTTGCTTCTGCACATGATTCTGGCAAACCGCTCTATGCTGAAGCGTTCCTTCCTCACCCACCCTAGAATGTTCAGTTCACATTGAGTTCATGAAACATCGTACCCTGATCTGTTCTCAATGCATGGTTAACCACATCTACGGAATGCGATAGTTATGTTCTTTTAAGTCTTGTTATATCAATCACTAGTAATAGTTTAATAAGGAGGTTTTCATGCCTGTCCAATTCTGTGTTCCCTTTCCCAACTTTTAATCTATTGATGATTAATGCCTATATGCAACCCTTGCATTGTATTTGTGTTAACCAATCAGCAACAAGCACATATGTGACAATGCTGTAATATTCAATAAAAGGGACTCCGCGAGACATGCTCGGGAGATGCCTCCCGTATGACACTTGTCATTCGTCTGTCGTTTATTTCAACCCAACAATGCAGTCCTTTCAGCTGCTTTTGATCACATTGGCCACAATATCCACCTGGTTTGGCTCTTATGAGGCAGTGTGTTTGGGTGGCTCTGCTGCTACTTGGCAGGTTGATTATATCCCTGTCCAGGAATGGGTGAAGTTCATCACGGGTGTTGTTAGCCACAGAGACAACTTACGCCTTCCATGAGTGATGGAGCTATAAGTTTTCAGAGACTATGAACGTGCTTTTTCAAGTGGAGTATGACCTTCATTGAGAACAGGATTTCTACCTAACGTCCTAACTCAAGTATCTACCCACCCACAAAGACATTATCATCATCACCATCATAATTTATTATTTATACCCCGCCCATCTGGCTGAGTTTCTCCAGCCACTCTGGGTGGCTTCCAACAAAATATTAAAATACAATAGTCTATTAAACATTAAAAGCTTCCCTAAACAGGGCTGCCTTCAGATGTCTTCTAAAAGTCTGGTAGTTGTTTTTCTCTTTGACATCTGGTGGGAGGGCGTTCCACAGGGCGGGTGCCACTACCGAGAAGGCCCTCTGCCTGGTTCTCGCAGGGAGGGAACCGCCAGAAGGCCCTCGGAGCTGGACCTCAGTGTCTGGGCAGAATGATGGGGGTGGAAACGCTCCTTCAGGTATACTGGACCGAGGCTGAAGTCTTGTTGGGATTCAGTCTCTCAGACCTCAGCTCACTGCAGCATGCAGGCACCAGTGGAGCCTAAATGGACTCGCCTCATTCCAGTGCTAGAGACATAGAATGTGACTGATGTATTGATAGCACCCAGGTCCAAACCCCTTGATGAACATTGGTCTATCAGTGGTGGGGAACCTGTGGTCCTCCGAAGTCTCTGTCTGATCTCTTCCCAGGTGACACCTCCCCAAACCACACCATCACTGGCTCACACTTTATTTTTTGGCTAGATGGAAGGTGTCCTTGCTGAAGAGATGTGTGTGTAGAAAACTTTGACTTGTGTGTGACAGGGCTATAGAGTTGCATGTTACCCCACCCTTTGCATGTAACTCCTGGAAGGTTATCTACTAGGAAATATGGCCCTCAGGATGAAAAAAGTCCCCCATCCCTAACTGGCAGCGACTCTTTGGGATTTCAGGTCAGGATCTCCTAGCCCTATTCAGGGATGCTGGGAACTGGATCTGGGATCTTCTGCATGTAAATCACATGCTCTACCACAGTGCATCTATGTGGGGTTTATTGTCTGTTTGCTTGGTTGTAAGTTGCTTTGGGGAAGATAGTGAATGACAACTCAAATTAATAAAATAGTAATACCACTGATTTAATAATAATACCACCATGGAATCATGGGTGATATGCCAATTTCGCAACTTCAGAGTAGGATATAGAAGGGCTGACTGAAAGCTTAATTGATCTGGTGCTGAATAGGGTTGTGACTTGATGAAAACAACAGGACATTTCAAAAATATACTGTAGAGTTACCTTGGGAATGGGTTGGGACTTATTCAAGGCTTCAGTTCAAGGCAAATTGTATCACTGCGGCCTTATGAAACTGTAGGAGGCAGAGACCTGTTATACCAACTAAATTCCAGGTACTGAAAATAGCCATGAGTATTTGGAGAGGAAAATGCACTGCTGCATTGTATAATAACAATACGAACTAGATCTTCTGGAAACTAGTGAAAGGCTGAGATATATTTCCAACAAATGAGTGATGGTGGGGAAGTGCTATTAAAACAATGGCAGAAGTTTCAATAAAGCAGGGATGGAGGAAACTGAGGGATATGACAGCTTTAAACAATGGCAGAAGTTTTAGAAAAGGACTGGTTGGCGGTTCGAATCCCCACAACAGGGTGAGCTCCCATTGCTGGGTCCCTGCTCCTGCCAATCTAGCAGTTCAAAAGCACGTCAAAGTGCAAGATAAAGAGGTACCGCTCTGGCAGGAAGGTAAATGGCGTTTCCATGCGCTGCTCTGGTTCGCCAGAAGCGGCTTAGTCCTGCTGGCCACATGACCCGGAAGCTGTACGCCGGCTCCCTCGGCCAGTAAAGCAAGATGAGCACCGCAACCCCAGAGTCGGCCACAACTGGACCTTACGGTCAGGGGTCCCTTTACAATTTATGAAATATTTGTTGGCTCCACGTCCTTTCTTTCTCACAAGGCAGCTGAGGAATGAAAGAGGGGAAAGTTGCAAAGGAACTGAAAAGGAAAAAGTGGTTGTTTTGAGTGGCAGAGGTCTAAATAAAACAGAGAGGAAACTGGTGTTTTCAGACGATGGCAGAGGCATGAGTGAGCAAGGGAACACAGGGAAGGGGCTGTTTAAAACAATATTTTAGGACAGTGAGAACGGCATTCAAAAAGACTTGTGTCAGCTTTTTGTGTTGTACTCATTCTGTTATTTCTCCTTGTTAAAACTGAGTTTTTAAAATTCAAAAATACTCAGTGTCACACCATCCCTGCTCTACTTAAATCTCTGCCATTGTTGGAGCACAGCGAGGAAGGAGAGGCACTGAAAATGGTGGGGAGGCTGTTTTTAAACTTCTCTCTCTTCCATTCCTCAGCTGCCTTATGTGAGAGAGATGAAGGATGCAAAGTCCTCAAATATTCCATAGTATCTTCCTACAATCATGTATTTAATGCCTGGTATCATGTGTTATCTTCAACATGAAGCCCCAGATTCAATGCAATAATTTAGAACAGGTATTTTATTAACAAGCAAACACCCATATATGTACAACATCCATCAACTGAATTTAATTTTCGCTAACATACTTGCTCTTCAGATTCTACCTATCTTAAAGATACGATAACATAGATCAGCTTGGAGTGTGTGTGCAAAGGGGGCTGCACAATAGGGGAGAGACTAATACATGGAAATAGGGGCGACTTGTGTGCATGGGAGAGTTGATAAAGTGTGGTGGCAGATCCGCACATGGCTATTGTGCACTTGTCAAGAGACAGTAAAACTTACAACAAATATGAGTTTTTATTTGTTAATATCGTGCACATAGTGCAGGAGGCCATCTCAGCAAAATATGGATACAAGCCCCTGGAACCATACAACGGCTAAGCCATAAACTAAGCTCATAAGATTTGAAGCGTATGAAATCTCTCCAGGCAATGATGACTCTCCATATATTTTATCCTGTCAGCCCGCATAAACACAAAATTGTATTGGCAGCGCAATCCCATACATGTCTACTCAAAGGTAAGTCCCACTGAGTTTAACTGGACTTACTCTCAAGTAAATGCATATAGGACTACAGCCTAAAGTACCCTAAAGACTCAGAAAATAAAAGCATTTAACTAACCTCAGTTAAGAAGCCAACAGTAAACTTTTTTTTTAAACTATCAGGTATTGGCTCTGCAGCAGAATATGGCCTATTGACAAGTCAATAATTACTTTTTGAGACAGCTTCCTATATCTACCATGTCTCCCCATTAGCAGTCATTTGATTCTACTCATTTTCAGAAAATGCAATATAAGCGCAACTCTTTCTACCCTCATCATCAACTAATGGAGAACTAGTTCAGGCCAAGGTCTGCATGGGGAATGCATCACAAGGCAGACTTTTCAAGATTGCAGAATTAAATTCTGTCATTTGCATGGTCACAGGGAGTCACTGCCAAGAGATACGCCCCTTTTTCTGGTTGCCATATTTCATTTAGTTTCTAACCAGGCCACTGTTGGACAGTTCTCCGAACATAATTCATGAACTGATGAATCCATCCAACAGTACAAGGTAGCATGAAAGCGACTGAAGAATGAGTCCTTGTGTTACTTGATAACAATGGAACTCCATCACCAGCTCTGAGTCTCTGGAGGCGGTAGTTTAGATGGTAATTGAAGCCTAAAGCACAGGAAGCCTAAGGAATGCTCTGGCGGTACAAAGGCAGAAGTAAAAACTTCTAGTTCTTACTAGGTCTGTAGGCGCTGATGTTGCACACCGTCTTTTCTACATGGCACACTCTTAGCTCTTTAAGGTAGATCCTGACCACAGAAACTGCAGTTTCTAATTCAAGCTACAGAGCGCCTCTGCCACTCCTGGCAGAAATTGGATCAATACTAGTGTGTGAAGGAGTCACATTGCCATACCTCCTGCACCACTAAAAGGCAACATCCGAAGGAGCACATCAATCCTATGTTGACAACTCCTATCTAAAAAGAGCTAGGTAAGTTGCCATTGAAACTAGCATGGTGTGAGAAGCAAAAAACCCCAACCCAGAGTTTTATTAAAAAATTTATTCACATAATACTTATTTATGCAGTCTGAACCTGGGAAAACACATAACAGAATCAAGATTATATTGAGTTCTTTTCTTCCAATAGTTTCCATTTGCAGCCACTCCCAAAGGCAACCTTCTGGCAGGTCCAAGAGGTGTGTGCACTCTGCTCCAGCTGCTACATAAATAAGTTAACTTCTTAATAAATTAGTTTCTTTTTTTAATCTCTTAAGTGACATTTCCAGTTCATCAGATTCCAAAATACAAATGTGTGGTTTCTTCTTCTACACCACTTGCCAAATCAGGCAAAGATAGAGGACTGTAGTACTTCCTTCAGATATTTTGGTGCTTCAAAGCTAATTCTGTCTCTGTTACTGGTTGCACAGAAATGAGTCTTCATCAGCTTGAAAAGTTGTTTAATTTCATACTGGTATGCTGCTGCTTGTGTAAAGATAAATACGGAGACACCCAAGCTGCAAGAGGATGTACTACACTAATTGTACTACTTTTTTTTTCTGCACACAACATAATTGCAACAGCTGATGTTGGAAGTGTCCAGGGAATTTAACCTTAGTACCTGACCTGATCACACCTTCATGCCATGTTTCAAAAAGATTTTTGACCCTCATGGTAGAAATCAACATCACCTGTAGAAACTCAAGATGATTAGCTGAGCCAGCTTGACAGAAACCATTGTATTTGTCAATGTTTTCTTTGTTGAAGTAGATAGCTTGCAACAGATAGGGATTGCCACTGCTTTTTAGGCCAGGTTGTAGTTTAGGCAACTGCCTTCAGACAGTTACTGACACGGACTAACAAAAGATTTAAAATACTTTAGAAGAAAAAAATGCATCCCCCTGCCATTTGTTACTCTGGAAGCAGGAAGTTGAAGCTTTTGCCAAAAAAACCCCAAAGGCTAACTGAAAAAGTCAGACCTCGCCTTTAAATTAGTTTCACATGGCTTTCAAGGCATCCAATCCAGGAACTTTAATCTGATAAAGTCTGCTGAATAATGCATAAGAATGCTACATGTCAAAGCTGACACATGGGATAAACTTCTACAAATTATGGTGGATGGGTATCATTTCCAGAAAAATCGGGCTTATCATTCAAAAAGTCACCTAAAATTTCCTGAAGCACTGTACAATTCCAGGCTAATGTCAAAAAGCCAGTAGATAGTTCAGAAGAAGCAGCTTTCTGCCACTTGGAAAAGGCCTAATGGAAATGCTTTTAAGTTCAGCCATGAAAAATGACAGGATACTGTTAAGTATACCGTCTGGCACAGAACCTGCAACCACTTACAAAAGCAGTGACACACCAGTCAGAAAATATTCCATTGCTCAGTCTCTGGTGGTATCCATCTTTTAAATTAACTGCAAACTTTAGCAACAAACCCCATTGGTCTCGTCTCATGAAGGGGTGGGTGTCAATACAGAGAGAACACAATGAATCTCAATCATTCCTACTTTTTAGAATAATTATTTGGTTCAATTGTATCTGCTCCTTTAAAAAAACCACAAGGCTTATTCCGTATCAGTAGAATACTGGCAAGAATCCTTGTGTGGTAACAAAACAATGGTTTGCACAATAATCTTTGATCTTCATGGCTGGTTGAGTCTTTGCAGCATTGTGCAGTCCTGAATCCTTGTGGATGGAGTATAGATTTAAATTAGCAATCTAAAATAGTCTCTCTTCTTAGCATTTTGGAATTAAAGGATTTTGCTTAATGCTGCTAACAATAACACAGTCCTTCCTGGAGCTCTTGAGAAAATCCCAGCCAAAAATGCATGAGATGCATGAGGGTCAGGAGAAGCAAATAAGGGATCCCTTCAACAACTGATCTTGTCTTCATGCTCTCTTTTTAGGTAGCCAGCAAGGAAGCACAGGCAACCCATTCTTTACAACTATGAATTGGGCTATTATCTTGAAACCATATTTGGATTAGATGAGGGGACTGTGGCTCTTCTCTGGAATCAGTCTGTCTTAATGCCTACTTCCAATTTCTTATTTAAGAAATCTAGGAGTGCTCTCAGTGTAACATCCACTGCCAGCAATGGACATCCAAAACATGATGTGGGGCTACCTGAAGGCAAGTTCCTTGTCTTCAGCAAAACCATCATGCCGCTGCTTTCTCCTTCAATTCAGGAAGTCTGGGATTTCAGTTCCAGCCCATCCCTGCCCACAGCCATGCAAAACCAATTGTGCTGTTTTCGTATTGTTTTCTTAAAAATAGAGAGAGAGAATCTGCTCCAACACCTGTTGAAGCTACAAATGGGAAAGTGTCATCCTATCTTCTACCAGTACAATGTCTGGTCCAAACTGGTCTGTACATTGCTTTACTGTAGCCAAGATATTCAGGAGTCGCTGGTCCAGGGCATCCATATGAGGGGAAGACAGAACTGGTGAGATAGGATCGTGAGACATGGCAGTTTTTAAGGCAGACTTCAGCACCCCATTCTTCAGGTAGTTCAGTCTGTTCCATGTGGAGACTCGAATACTGCAAAAGAAATGAGAGAATGTATGGCAAACCTAAGTTTTGATTGCAGACTTCAGGGTGAGGGACACAGTCTACTTGGGCCTGTCTACACGCGTATATCACAAGATGATAACACAGAACTATAAGCATAGTTCATATTTTGCACAAAGCACTCCGAACAAAGTAGTGTGTAGTGGGAGGGCGGGGGCGGTAGGAATGGGAAAATTTGGGTTCAGCCATGAAGCTTACTGGATGATCTTGGGCCAGTCACTATTTTTCCGCCTAACCTCACAGGAACAAGATGATAAAATCCTCCTTGGAGAAAAGGCAAAATACCAATGCAATAAATACAGAAGACCTACTCAGAAAATTTGTGCAAATAATCTACATATTTATTTTATATAAAGTTGTTCAGTTTGAAAGCTTTAGTAAGGAGTGGTGAAGGGCATGAAGGAGATGGTAAACTAAAGCTGCAAGTACAAAAGACTGTGGGCCTCTCCTGCTGTGGCTCAAACTGGAGGCTATGTAAAATATAAAAATAAAAATAAAAGCAAGCTAGGAATCATGTGTGCACTCTTGGGTTAGGGTATTGTTTAGAGGGCTTTGTTGCTATTGTGAATACAATTTTTCTGTATCTTTATTTAATAATAATAATAATAATAATAATAATAATAATAATAATAATTTATTATTTATACCCCGCCCACCTGGCTGAGTTTCCCCAGCCACTCTGGGCCGCTTCCAATCAAGTGTTAAAAACAAAACAGCATTGAATATTAAAAACTTCCCTAAACAGGGCTGCCTTCAGATGTCTTTTAAAGATAGGATATTTTTACACCTTAATATTTTTGTGAAAATTGTTCAATTTGCGGTTGTACTTTTTGGGCGTGTTTTATTTATTGCTTATTACTACTACTTTGGCTTCTAATTATGTAAATCTTTTTATGTTGTGAGCCATCTATAGTTTTCACTCTGGGAAGGCAGAATACAAATAAAATAATGATAATGATCTTGCATACTAAAGCACTTCTCAGAAATTGATTTCCCCCACGGCCAAAAAACCTCAGACACGCCTGTTTAAAGTTCCTAAGCTTTGAGCCCACTCAGCCTACTAATTACTGCACTTCTTGCCTTTCTTTCCTCCCTGCAGTTACTTTTTCACTTCTCTCATCAAAAGCTTGAGTTACATGTAATGTGGATGGCTCAGATGGAATCACAGAGCTTGATAACATGTGACTCTTGTCACATGAAAAGCAGCTACATGTAAGCCTGGCTCTGACTGCAAACAATTCTGAAGACTCCCTCAGTGACAGGAAGAAAAAGCTGGAGGGAGATCATAGAGCTGCTCCATCCTGTCTTATCTCTCCGTTAGCAGCTCGTTGATCCTAGGGGTTCAGAGGAATAGCTTCTTTTGATGTGACAAGTTTAATGTGCAGCCAGCATCACAGTCTCAAACAAAAGTTGCAGAACATCAAGACACTGTAGTAAGAGTCTGCAAAGCACGTGCATTTTTATTCATTATCCTAACCATTCTCTTAATGCACTGAGGCAGCACTGGATTGTCAGACTTGCACACTCCCAGGATGTTTGGGGCGGGGATTGCAAGGTGCATACAGTATAAAAGATCAATAACTTATTTGTCCTTTACTTACATGCAGCATTGATAAAGAGGTGCTAAAATGCTTCTCTCATCCAAGACAGGGTTCCCAAAGCTGAAAAACAAATGGATACAAATTCAGTGAAGTTGCTGGAAAATTCTACCCTACTACACACCACAGAGTTAAGGACTTCAGCAGTCCCTGACATTTCAATTAACCCACAAACTTAAAGGGAATCAGATGCATTAAGCAATAGCAGGCTTACAAAATTTCACTTTTGGTTCCCTACCTTAAAAGCATGAGGGTAGCCTTGCCCAACCTGTTGCCCTCCATACATTTTGGACTCCCAACAGCCTCAGCCAGCATAGCTAATGGTCAGGGAAAGTGAGAGATGTGGCCCCAATCCTCTGGAGGGAACTAGGCTGGACAAAGCTGCATTAGGGAGAGCCCACAGTACAATGGTAATTTATGCAAATCTTTCCTAACCTTAGGGCTGTCATTTAGCTTGGAGAAATTTCACAGATGTTGACACATTTCCCACCTTTTGGCATTGTCAAGTAGAATTAGCATACTAGCCCCTTCATCATCCTGAAAGCTTTCATAATGGTGTCGATCAGCATTCCCAATCAAATAATCGAAGATGGCTGTATCTATGATATCGAGGAGCCGCGGGCCTGAGTCGTAGGGCGAGGTCTTCTTTACAGCATCACAGTAGCTCTCATCATATTCCCACCTGCAATCAGACATGGAGAAAGCTTTATGATTCATTTAAAATATAACCATGCATTGTCAGAGGCATTAAACAGCAACTTCCATAATCTGAAAAATAGGGTCCAGGCTGATATAACTGCCAAGCTAGTCAAACTGGCTCAGTGCCTACCTGATGAATGTCCAGTTAGCTTTCAAGCCAATATTCTCCCACTATGGCGTGTGAGAAAATTGCCTTTAATTAACAGCATGCCATTTCCTCACAGGTTCTTACTGTATCTCCTCTTTTAACCTAGGCTCTTAATTCCATCCACCTTCCCCTCTGACAATTCTGTTCTCATTTAATAATTCAAGGCAAATTCACAAAAAGAGGTCAAATTGCCTTATTTTGCCCAAGGCTTAGTGCATACCAATATTTGGTTGTTTCTGCAAGGTGCAGTAATATATGAGGAAAAACAGTAAGGAAAGTGAGAGAACGTTACATTACAGAGAGAACATTAAAGTGAGAGAACACCACAAAGGAGAACTTGAAATCTGTAACGTTACAGTGACCAGCAGATGCTGTTGATATGGTTTTCAAGCATGAGGGGCAGGTAGAAGTGGATTTATTTATTTTTAATGGAAACAAGAGTATCAGGAATCCAAATTAAAGTACTGATGTAATCACTAAAGATGAACAAAACCAATCATAGTCAAAAGAGGAGTCTGAGAAAGGGATGTGGAATAGGGATGCTTGACAAATTCAAGTTTTGCAAATTCTAATGCACACTAACCTGATTTACATATTTCAGGCTAAAGTGGAAGTTGGATAACAACCATCTTTCACACTTCCTGAATTTCCCAACATATTTAAACTGTATTTTGGTAAAATAGGTTTAGAAATGCATTATTTTGAGAGAAAATACATTAAGAAACACATATTCAAATGCAAATTAAGAATTACCACAGATTAATGCTGAAATGGGATGGAACAGAATTATATATGAAAATGTACAAACATGGCAAGGCTGATTTGTCTTTGCCTAGTAGGGAACAACAAAATGTGCTCTTGTAAACACAGTTCACTTCACATGCAGAAATGAGCCTAACTGTTGCAAAGGAAACAGGTCTCAAAACATTAGATTGTACACTATGCACATATACACAGACAACTGCTACCCACTTAATTTAAGTTATAAGAACGTAAACTCTACTTATTCTTTGGGAAGGAAAACAAAGAGAACAAAATGGATTGTTTCTTCCCATCATCTCTTAAAATCCTTCACATCTGTACTTCCAGCACCCTTCGTCCATTGCACAACATTCTCAGAATCCTTTCTCCACCAGATAACTTTAGCCTCAGCTGCAACAGTTTTTCAGGAAAACTGGCCAAGACCCTCCTTTCCATCTACAAATATTGCCCATTCCCTGGACTGACCAAGAGACATGGCAAAGAAAAAAACAGTGTTTTGCTCTATACCTGGCCAGCTTGCCTTCCCTGTACGTTCTGCCCCATGGGTGTCGATGCTTCTGAAGCGGCCAAACGTCTGGCAGCCATAGCGTGACCGACCCCTCCATGGTGTCCCCTTCAGCACAGGCTGGCTCTGTTTCCCGGCAATAGTAGCACTTTCCATAGAAGCAAGTATTATTTCCTTAGAAGAAAGCAGAAGCAAAAACCCATCTCTTATCAAGTTGATATAATAATATTAAAATGTTTATAGATGTTTCAGAAGCTTTCTAGGAAATACCTAAATCTCTAAGTTTTAAAATTAACCCATTTCATTTGCTCAAGAGAAAACTCCGCTACTCTCTCCTCCCGCACCCCAATGTGCTGAAAACAGTCTTCAGGCAAACAGCACTCCATCTTTCCACTCATGATTAACTAAAGGCCCAGCTGAATGAAAAAGCAGATACTTTCTTTGAAGTATGTAAATTAATGTATTTTTCTGACATATTTCCATAAACAAAGCCAGGGATCTCAAATTGTGCGACGCCCCTCCTGATACTTGTTATAGCAGTTTCATTGCTTTTAAAATGAGGGGTTTTTTTAAGAATGAATTCCTGCTTCTAAATTATCTGTTGGCATTACCATTGAACACTACTAACCCAATTAACAGAGAAAGGAGTGCAATGGCAAAGACTGCTTCTCAACAGAATATTCTCTTAGATAAGAATCCTTCACACTGAACCATCTGTGACTTGAGTCCAGAAAAAGCTGTTTCCAATCCCCTGTGGTTAGGAGACGAGGAGTTCTCTTTTTAGCACCAAGTATTAGATTCTATAGGGACGCAGGTGGCGCTGTGGGTTAAAGCCTCAGCGCCTAGGGCTTACCGATCGAAAGGTCAGCGGTTCGAATCCCTGCGGCGGGGTGCGCTCCCGCTGCTCGGTCCCAGCGCCTGCCAACCTAGCAGTTCGAAAGCACCTCCGGGTGCAAGTAGATAAATAGGGACCGCTTACCAGCGGGAAGGTAAACGGCGTTTCCGTGTGCGGCTCTGGCTCTGGCCAGAGCAGCGATGTCACGCTGGCCACGTGACCCGGAAGTGTCTCCGGACAGCGCTGGCCCCTGGCCTCTTAAGTGAGATGGGCGCACAACCCCAGAGTCTGTCAAGACTGGCCCGTACGGGCAGGGGTACCTTTACCTTTACCTTTATTAGATTCTATCCATGTTCATAGTAATCATAGTGTTGGTGTCAAACCAGAATTTACAACCAGATGTAACTTTAATACATTATCATAGTATTAATATCAATGCAAACCGGAAGGGGAAGAATTTGTATATATGAGGGGAAGGAAACCCACTACACACTCACAACCTCCTAAGCACAAGAAATCAGGAATACTGTATCTGACTGAGCCTAAGGGGCTTGCAGAACATTAGGCCTGCTTTCCCAACAGCAATTAAATTCCACAAGCCCCTTGCTGGGTTTTTTTTTTCAATTTTATTTTAAAGGTCTTAACGAAATATACTTTGTCACCTACCCAATGTCAAGAATGTACTTAGCAGTTGTTCTGTGGCAACAGGTTTGATCTCTGTGCGGAGATTCACAAACCTACCAACCACTAGAGGGGCTCGTCGGAAACCTAAGATTCTGTTTGGAGAAGAAAAGTAAGAAGTAAGTGAGACAATATTGAACAATCCAGTCACCTCTCAAATATCTAAGGAAGAAAATTCCACAAATTAAAAAACTTTATGAAAGAGGCTGGCAATTTCAAGATAATGTCTCAGCTGCATTGAAACTTCCAAAATTGCACACGCAGGGTCACCATCCACACTTCACTGGCGGGTGGTGCTCAGTACGAAAAGCAGGGTTAGAGCAGAACAATAGTGGATTTGCTCTTAGGCTGTAAAAATGGTTTGAGTTTCAAAACAAATTGTTTAGCTGTTGGGACCAGGCCTGAAGCGGCTGTACACAGTGTTCTGCCCCCAAATACTGCTTTAAATAAAGTCCTCAAGTAAATAATGCTTGGATTCATTTGACATTTGTGAGAAGGACTGGGGGGGGGGGAGGGATCTTTCTTTAGAAAAAAATACTTTTGTTCCACAAAGGTTTGTTTAGTACATTTGTATCCCATCCTTCATCCATAATGGAAGTCAAGCTGGCATACAGTGGTGCCCCGCAAGACGAATGCCTCGCAAGACAAAAAACCCGCTAGACGAAAGGGTTTTCCGTTTTTCGAGGCGCTTCGCAAGACGAATTTCCCTATGGGCTTGCTTTGCAAGACGAAAACGTCTTGTGAGTCTTGCGATTTTTTTCGCTTTTTTCTCCCTTTTTCTAAGCCGCTAATAGCGCTAATCCGCTAAGCCGCTAATAGGGTTGCTTCGCAAGATGAAAAAAACGCTAGACAAAGAGACTCGCGGAACGGATTCTTTTCGTCTTGCGAGGCACCACTGTATTTAAGGTTCCCAAGTGGTATTCCATTCAGGCACTGATCAATAAGTGAGTGTGCTTCACTTCAGAGAAATGGCAGCATCATGTGCCCTCATAACATGCTCTGCAATTTTACTGCTTCAGTGCAGCTTTACAAGCAAGTCTACAAACATTACCAGTCTACTTTAAAGGAACACACACACAAAAACCACCTGCTTGCTTGAATATACCTACATTAGTCATCTCAACCTTCAGTTTCCATGCCTGAGTCACCTGGAAGCAATGTTTACTTTCCACAGGCCTGCCTCATTTGCAGCAATTTGGCCCTACTCAGAGAAACAGCTTGAACCTCACATTAGAAATGTAATTACATAAGAAAACCATGGCGGCCTGTTGCACTCATATGACAATATAACTAAACTAGGTACAGAACAGGAAACCATTGTTTCCTCACAGTTTTTCAATTAAAAACAAAATTTCTGTTCAGAGCTTAAAGAAGGTGTTTATAAGTTTATTATCCATTTCCAAGAAGAGTGAATTCTAATTCAACATTTATATACCTGTCCAGGTGAAAGGCTGCCACCTCTGCGTTGTGTCTGTCATACCCAGCATACGGCTCTCCTTCTACCACATAGTCTCTGGCATATCTAAAAATTGCAAGCAGACAATTTGGGTCATAATGCTAGATTTTCCCTTTAAGCTACAGAAGCAAAATCCAAGCAGATTGAGTTTCTGAATCAAGATGGCACATTACTTGAGACATGTTCCCTTGCAGCTGATCACATGGCCACACATGCAAGGAAGCTTTTAACTAGAGCTGTTACTGATTGACAGTGGACTTGCTGTATGGTCCACATTCCAGGCCAGGAAGATAAGAGCCGATTCTCACAGGCAATAGGCTAGGCACTTCCTTGCAGCTTGTTCTTACTTAGCTCTGTAACACTGGAACAATATTGGGCACAGCCAATCAGAGGCTGGAAAAGGAAAGGTGACACTAGCATGGTCACCTCAAATCCCACTTTTCCCATACATGTGCTATGTGATGAAAAGTTTGATAAGGTCCAGCTCCGAGGGCCTTCTGGCGGTTCCCTCACTGCGAGAAGCCAAGTTACAAGTAACCAGGCAGAGGGCCTTCTCGGTAGTGGCGCCCTCCCTGTGGAATGCCCTCCCACCAGATGTCAAAGAGAACAACAACTACCAGACTTTTAGAAGACATCTGAAGGCAGCCCTGTTTAGCGAAGCTTTTAATGTTTGATGTATTACAGTATTTTAATATTTTTTTGGGAAGCCGCCCAGAGTGGCTGGGGAAGCCCAGCCAGATGGGCGGGGTATAAATAAATTATCATCATCATCATCTATCCATTTCCCTGATCTGTCTTTACCCATCCATTGGAGAATGATAACCAGTACTCCCAATTTAGGAAACCCCAAAGCAAGTCATGGAGTTGGGGCAAGGGGAACACTCAATATATTTCATCCAGTCACCGTATGACCTTTTTACCTCTTGGGTTTGAAGACCACTTTCTGCCCACCTTCCAGTATGAGCAACGCCTTCAGCTGGGTTCCCTTATAGCCTACGTCTGCTTTGATGATCTTTTTTGTAGCCATAGCATGCATCACTGCCCCCAGTTCTGGCGTCTCCTCTGGGTACACTTCCCGTGGCACCACCCACTGGGCTGCAATCTCCCAGGGAGACTGCAGGGTGTGGTCAAGTCGTGGGTCCAGCTCCACGCGCAGGCTCGCCATCATACGGTGAAAGGCACGCTGGTCCTCACGGTTAGCTGCTGAAGTGTCCAGGTTGTCTATGAGGAACACCTTGGCAAAAATGAAGATGACAAGGAGGATTGCCAGAAGCACCACCCGTTGTTTCAACTTCATGATGACAAGCAGTCCTCTCCTGATGTGTTCTTCCAAAGGCTACAGGAAGTCTCTCACAAA
Source organism: Podarcis cretensis (assembly GCF_951804945.1). Classification (NCBI taxonomy): domain Eukaryota; kingdom Metazoa; phylum Chordata; class Lepidosauria; order Squamata; family Lacertidae; genus Podarcis; species Podarcis cretensis. The sequence goes on from NC_137175.1 coordinate 96,010,676, forward strand.
GCAAGTCGAGAGGCAGTGTACAAGTACCATCTTTGCTTCAGTTGACCAAATGTTGCCATTGCAGCTTCTGGTACACCTGTGAGTTATTAAAGAAAGTTGAATTTCACATCCTTAGGCATGATCTCCTATACCTGCAGAACATATGCTGCTGATTTCTAGTACTTTTCACTGTGTACATCAGCAGAAACAGCCAGTTTTTAAATCCAGCATCTACTAAAAGGTTGATTTCTTCAGATTTTCAGGTAACAACTTGCCAGAACACTACTTGCTATGCAACATGGAGAACTGAATGACACATGAATTCTTCTGTTGGTTTTTAGAATTCAGAAACTACTAACAGTGATGTGAAAGTGTGAGGAAAATTAATCTCCCCATCATTTTGGGATGGAGCAAATAGAAAAGTATGTAGCATTCCAAATGAGGGAAAACAAGATATCCAATTTACTTGGGGAAGACTGCTGAAAGATTACTATTTTACTTTGTTAAATAATCCAAGCTATGATCTTATCTGCCTAGATTCCCAGGACATTCTGCCCAACCAAGAAGGTGTGGGATGTTTCTGAACTATGGAAATACTACCCTGCCCACTGTCAAAGATCCCTAGGACATTAAGGCTTTCCCAAACAACACAAGGGAATGTCTTTTAGCCACTAAAGCAAAAGGGAAAGACTTGAGGACGCAAGAGAGATTATTTGGCTCCAAAGGCTCCTCCTCTGGGAGGAGAGCTGTAGAGAAAGAACTTTTAAACTACTGATCAAGCATTTTACTTTTACGGTACTAAAAAACTCCCACCATCAACCCACAAAGCTGTTCATAGTTTAATGGAGCACTTCCACACAATAAGCAAGACAGCTTAACCTAGAGAACAGTACAACTGTTTCCCCCCTAAGTTTTCAGATTGAAATTTGTACATTAGACAGGATATGTTTTGCTCAACATTGGAGTAAATCGTGTGAATATCAGGACTGTTTCTATTTTTCAACTAAGTTCTGGACACAAAGCACTGTTCACAGGAAGCTGGAGAGAAAGCTCTGAAGGGCTGCTGCATTGAAATAAGAATAAAGATCTAGGCAGCTGTGCTGTCCCAGAGCTCACCCATAAGCTTGAAAGCCCAAATGAACAAAGCTGAACAGATATTTTCAGCTGAGTGTTATTACTAAGCAAAGATACACTTCCACTTGTCATTATACAGACTGAAGGGTACTCCTACTTCTTATTAACACTTAATTTGAAAACTAAGCCAGTCAGATGAAAAAAAATGTTTGTGCATCTATGAGCAAACACAGCAGTTTCAGGAATTATATGCAACGTGTCCAAAGACCAAGGGAGGTGGTGACATTAGTCATTCCAAAATGAACCTTGAGAAGAAACATTGCACAGTTTGTCGATCTAAGAACAGGCTACACAGCTTTCCTACAAAACATCTTTGTAGACATTGCAGACAAGAGCTGGCAGTCAACTGCTGTGCAGGAATATGATTGTGCCATCTTTTGCCAGCCTAATTCACCCAATTAGTAGAGTTTTCTATTTCAAAGTCATAGTAAACTAAACCACATACATTTGTAATCGTTCCCTCAGAGTCTCTTCCCTCCCCACCGCAACTAATGGCAAAATTCAGATTGTAAACTCCTTAGAGCACCGACTTGCTTATTTCTTACACTTCAGACCACAGGCAACTGATAAGGTTAGATAATTACATTTAAACTACCAATGTCTGAGGGCAAAATAAAATGCAATGGACAACCAAGAGGTACAGGAATGGGAAACAAGGATCTCTTCTTTGAAACAGGAAAAGGAAAATTGCTAGACCTTTTCAAGTTGAATACCACTGTACAAGCATCACATTTTTTTTGTAGGGCTCCCAAGGGCATTTTATAATGAATTGGTTCTGTGGCATCTTTCAACTAAAATCTCTTTTAAATAAAACCATATTCAGTTTTGGGCAGGTTCTTCTCAGTTAATCTCATACACATTAAAGAGATTCAAACTGTGCAGACTTTTACCACTCACCAGGATGATAATACAAGATATGCCATCTTCCCATACAGGTGAAATGGCTGCAACAGCATAGCCCAGTCTCCTAAGTTTAGGAAGAGATAAAATTCTCTCTCCCATGGTTCAGCAACCATGAACAAAAGTAACTCTTCCAAAAGAATGAATGAGTACAATACAAAAGGGGGGCATGGGGATGCTACCTAGCACTGCTCTCTTATTTCTAAAACTATCTAATTTCCAGACAAGTTACTGAAGGATCTAATATTAATAACTGTTAAAAAGAACAAGGCTTGTATAGATGAGATCTATGCTAAAATTTAGAGAGGAGGGGAAATCCACATTGATTTCAAACAATCTGCACTAAACTTTCAGTACAAAAAGGCTGCTTTTAAAATTACAGCAAAACTGTATGCTCTCATAATCATTTGGGGGGTGGCACACTGGAAATGCTGCCATTAAAGCCAGGGGAAGAGGAAGAATGCTGGATCTGATGAGACTGAAATCCAAGGGAGAAGAATAAAAATAGAATAAAAATAGATGTTGCTGCATGGAAATGGATAGGCTTTTCAGTCAGTCTTCAGTGCTTCTGTACACCTGAACTCTCTACATAACATGTATTTCTTGATAACCCTGTATAAAACAGCGACTGAAGGATGCCAGATTGTGTGATTGGAACTGCAATTAGGAGAATATGTAAACAGAAATGTTTCTATTGGAAAATATGTGGGCCCAAAATTAGTCGTTCCTGTTTCAATGGTGCAAAGATTTCTAAAATTTCTCTGTACCATTCTCATAGCTTTACAGCAGTTCATGCCAAAATATTTAATCTTGCTCCCTAGCACATATACGCCATCCCTTCTAGACCGGCAGGAACTCTGTGGGATTAGAAAAGAGAATTAACAATAGGCTGCTTCCGGTAATGTACAGACATCACACCTCATTACACTTGACCCAGAAATATCGGTGCCAAAAAGCTTCTGCCAATTAGAACAGCGTTTTCAAAACTGGTTTTTGAGCATTCAAAAATGTCCCACATCTATGTCTTATGCCCATGTATTTAAAATTTGCTTCAGCAGGTGCAGGTGGGCAGCAACCAGAGGACCTTCTCAGCTGAGGTACATGCCTGAGAAGCTTAAGTGACATTTATGTTATTATCCCTTAAGTGATTATTATATATTATTATTATTATTATTATTATTATTATTATTATTTCTGTGAGCAGGTGGACGCTTTAATTTCTGTTTCCAGTTTATTAGGTTTTCACCGTTTTAACATTTTATCGAGAGATACTCTTTTAACTTTTCTGTTGTTCAGTTTTACAACTACAAATCCCTCTCTGCTCAATTTCTGAGAAGGAAAGCCCTCTCTGCTCAGTTTCTGAGAAGAAATTACGCGATTTCCAGCTGTAATGGATAAGTAAAAAGAAAAGAAAGGCCAAAAATTAAAGGAAAGAATTTGCTGAGGTAATAAATTAGAAATTGGAATACAGAGAGGGGAGGTATGAGGAAGTCGGTTGAAGGAAGTTATAAGAAAAAAAAGGGATTGAAATTATACTTTTTTGGTCTGTTTGTATTATTGTTTTGTTTTTATATAATTTTTGAAACTTTAATAAAAATCTTTTTTTTAAAAAAAAAAAGAGAAGAAAAACAAAAAAACCGGCTCCCACAGCCCAATTCTTTCTAAAAGCAAACGCTTTCCAGTTGACACACTTTTAAACCATATACTCTCTCTCACCCCCCCCCCGCCCCACAAGCGTTGCTGCGCGCGCTCTGAGGAAACAGGCGCTCGGCACATGCTCAGGGGACATGTTTCCCCCCCCCTCCTTTTTTCGTTCCACACCCTGCGCGGAGAAGCGGAGCCAGCCAGTGCGGAGCCCCCGAAAGGTTCCCCCCCAAAAAAAAATTATGGCAGCGGGGGCGAGCTGAGCCCCTCTACCTACGAGGCGCTTGAGACCTTCCAGCCCTTTCCGCCGCCCCCCCCCCCATATTCCTGCCACATGGATGGGTCCCTCTATGGGTCCCTCTAGGGAAGGAGGGCGCGAAGGGAGCTGAGGGGGGGGGGAGGGCGCCGGGCCCGGCTCCTCTCCGCCGCGCGCGCCCTATCCCGCAGCCCGCTCTCCTACTCACCCGCCCACGGGCGCCCGCGCGCCATTCCCGCTCACTGGGCCGGCCGGCCGGCGCTGCTGCTGCCGGCGCCGCCAACGACCCTTTTCGGAGGCGCGCGCCCCCCCCCCCGTACGCACGCACAACATGGTCTCGCCCAGCTCGCCCTCCCTCCCTCCCCCCCGCCCCCGCGCGCACCCGCCGGCCAATGGAAGCGTCCCGAGAGACCACGCCCCTCCCCGGACCAAGACCAATCGCTCGCTCGCTCTCGCGCCTTAAGGCGTAAAAAGGCGTCGCGAGAGCGTAAGGTCTCTTAAAGAAGCCGCGGCGTCGCCTGTTCAACGCGGACGAGTGAGCGTGGGAGTCGTTTCCGTTCAACCAATAGAAAGCTGCGCTATGTTCCGTTCCGTTTCCCCCCCTCCCTTCTGCACGTACTTGTGCGTTGGCAAGGGGGCGGGGATGTCGCCGAGTTGCTCTTTAACTCTCTCCTGCCCGTATAAGAATAAGGCTCCCAGAGGTTAAGAGCAATAATACCAACGGAGTTATCCCAAGCTCATCTTCTGGCAGTGCCTGTATTCATAAGTAATACCGCTGCCAGACTATTCTGCGCCCTAACCAAGGCTACCTACGTCCCTAACTACCATTCCCCCCAAAATTGCCAACTTCAATTTTCAAAAACAGGTGTCTTGTAGAAAAAAATTGAAAAGCACCAAACTTGAAACTGCTGGATTTATTTTAGATTGAAAGAGTAAGTAACGCGACAAACATTTATTTTAGATTGCAAGAGTAAGTAACGCGACAAACTTTTGATTATCTTTCACAAACACAAAAGAGGAACATTTCATTGGAAAAAAATTAAAGTTTATCTTCAGAAATATTGTAAAATTAAGGAATGTTAGAAAGATGTTGGAAAAAAATTATGTGGTTTTAGCAGAAAAGATATAAAGGATTAAGCAAAAATGAATTGGTGAAAGAAGAGAATGTAAAATTACAGTATATTAAGATAAATTATTAAGATAAAAACAAAGCTGGAAAGGATTTGCTGAAATATCTAACTGAATTAGAATACAAAAATGGGAGGTGCGAGGAGGTCAAGGAAGTAAGCGAATGAAAGCAAGTGATGTAAAGGTTTGACTTGGGGTTTTTTTTCTTCTGTTCTTGGATGATTGTTTTTATGTATTGTTCTTTCTTTTTCTTTTTTGATTGTTCTGTTTAGACTTATATTTTTTCTTTTTTTTTCTGTAACCTTTAAAAAAATCCTAATAAAAATTTATTAAAAATAATAATAATAGAGGAACGTTTCAGCACACAGATCGTTTGGAACAACCTTGTGAATTGTGATTCACAATTCACATATACATTTTAAAATAGTTCTATGCCAACCTAGCAGTTCGATAGCACATCATGTGCAAGTAGATAAATAGGGACCGCTCTGGCGGGAAGGTAAACGGCATTTCTGTGTGCTGCTCTGGTTCGCCAGTAGCGGCTTAGTCATGCTGGCCACATGACCCGGAAGCTGTCTGTGGACAAACGCCGGCTCCCTCGGCCTATAGAGCGAGATGAGTGCGCAACCCCAGAGTCGGTCACGACTGGACGTAATGGTTAGGATTCCCTTTACCTTTTTTAATGCATTCATTACTTCAAAAAAAGTTCTAATAGTTCTAATGCATTAATTACTTCAAAAAAAGATAAAATTATTCAAAATATAAAAGTTATATCTTATCAAACAACAAAACGAATCTGTATAAACTGTGTCGCTCAAAAGTCAGTACTGTGCCCCTCAGGTTTGCACCCTGGGCAGCTGCATAGTTAGCCTATGAAAGCTGCAAGTTCCCAGGAAATATGCCCCATTGAAAACAGCCGCGTTTAGTTCTCACTGAACCCATATGTAGCTCAGGATTCAAGTTGGGTGCCTCCTGTTCTCGCATGGAGCGCTTACCTTTTATCTGCCCAGTCCGCCCATTCAGTGAGGTTAAAAGAGCAGTGAAAGGGTGGATCTGAATCACTCCAACCAGAGGCAAAGGCAGTTCTAATCAACTTCAGGAAATGCTATAATGCAAGAATACAACACACCTACTTAAACAAATAGTGAGTAATGTGAACTGGGGCTGAACAAGTGTCTCTACAAAGTACACACTAGGAAGAGAAAAGGCTAAAAATTAACATTCCATATGCAAACAGGTTTAACTGCACAATGGGAGACAGAGGGGGTGGGGAGGATGCTGTTAAAATCAAAGCCATAAATCTAGGGATCATAAACAGACTGTTGTAAAGAAGTGTCATGTACTTTCCTTAATTGTCTTAATTTAGTTAAGCCAAGTTTATTTTCAGCTACACTGTATACTCATATAAATTTGCAGTTGATATTATCCTATACACACTTACCTGAGGGCGAATACCATTGAACTCAACAAGGCTTACTTTTGAGTAGACATGTACACGATTGCACTGCTGTCTCTGTTATTTTCATCCCATTTTTATATGAGGAAATAATAAAAAGAATTACAAGTGTGAGTAAAAGTTAATACAGGACTTAAAATTCAGGATTGCTTAAAACTTAACTGGGAACCGGGTACAGAAACAGACTAGACTAGACTCCCACAACTATCTGTTTATAGGACAGTATAGCACAGTGGTTTTCCAATTTTCTATTTTTAGATGTTTTCCAACTTTTAATATAATTTTTGGTAAAAAAAAACAACCTTTCTACATCAACATTCCTGCTGCAGAATTGCTGTGTGTTGGCTCCAGGAGTGTGTTGTAAGGCACACACTCAGTTCATAGGCAAAGTAGACCAGTCTTGCTGGGCCTGTGTGATAAACACAAACATACAGTGGTGCCCCGTAAGACGAATGCCTCGCAAGACGGAAAACCCGCTAGACGAAAGGGTTTTCCGTTTTGGAGGTGCTTCGCAAAACGAATTTCCCTATGGGCTTGCTTTGCAAGACGAAAATGTCTTGCGAGTTCCTGCAGGTTTTTTTTCCTCCCCCCCCTTTTTCTAAGCCACTAAGCCGCTTATCAGCTGATCCGCTAAGCCGCTTAACAGCTGATCCGCTAAGCCGCTTATCAGCTGATCCGCTAAGCCGCTTAACAGCTGATCTGCTAAACTGCTTATCAGCTGATCCGCTAAGCCGCTTATCAGCTGATCCGATAAGCCCCTAAGCCGCTAATAGCGCTAAGCCGCTAATGGGCTTGCTTCGCAAGACGATAACACCGCAAGACGAAAAGACTCGCGGAACGGATTCTTTTCGTCTTGCGAGGCACCACTGTACACACATTCATAACTCCAAGTGTATTCAAGTTTATCTGAGTTGCTGCCTCTGCCTACTCGACCTCATGCAGCAGCCCACTACAACAGCACATTGCAGGGAAGGAATGATCCTGGGCAGGTTTTAAGGCAAACTTTTCCAGTCTTCTTAGTGAGAAATCCCTAAGGTTAAGGTCTGGAGATGTTAACAATTTTTTCTTAAGAATAATAATAGAGCGAGAGGAAACATTATGGGTCTGGTCGTCTTCGAAGTCACACTCTGTAACTCTTAGATTTTTTGAACGAGGGGGTAGCCATTACTGTTCCTTCGACTCAGCAATCTATGCCGCAACCTGAAATTTGTTTAGCGCTTTGCAGAGTCTAAACTTATTCCTGTGCACAACTCCTCTTGCATTTGATCGTTTTAATAAGCTGCAGACTTCATTCCCAGCTTTCTTATCCCGTGACCCCACTTGTTTCATTATCATCTAGTTTGAAGAATCCTGGACAGCTCAGAAAGCTTGCTCACAGGTTTTTGACATTTTTGCTGGTTGTGATGAAGGTATTCTTGTTGTGGTTTTGTAACCACCAATACCTTGCCCTAATGAGCCAACCTCTGATTTGCATGTGTACCCTGGAGGCTTTATGATGCTCGCTTTAGAATGAAATTAACTCCATACATACGTGGGTGGCGCTGTGGTCTAAATCACGGAGCCTCTTGGGCTTGACAATCAGAAGGTCAGCGGTTCAAATCCCTGCGACAGAGTGAGCTCCCGTTGGTCTGTCCCAGCTCCTGCCAACCTAGCAGTTTGAAAGCAAGCCAGATAAATAGGTTCTGCTGCGGCGGGAAGGTAAATGGCGTTTCCGTGCGCTCTGGCTTCCGTCACAGTGTCGCGTTGCGCCAGAAGGGGTTTAGTCCTGCTGGCCACATGACCCGGAAAGCTGTCTGTGCACAAATGCCAGCTTCCTCGACCTAAAACAAGATGAGCGCCGCAACCCTATAGTCACCTTTAACCTTCCAGGGTACTTTTACCTTCTTTTTTTTTAACATTCTCTGAAGAGCACTGAAGAGCATATTATTTCATTCCCCTTACTACTTTAAAATTATAAAGCACCTCTGGTGCCTAGGCAGAAAGGTGGCATATACAGTGGTACCTCGGGTTAAGTACTTAATTCGTTCTGGAGGTCCGTTCTTAACCTGAAACTGTTCTCAACCTGAAGCACCACTTTAGCTAATGGGGCCTCCCGCTGCTGCTGCGCCACCAGAGCATGATTTCTGTTCTCATCCTGAAGCAAAGTTCTTAACCTGAAGCACTATTTCTGGGTTAGCAGAGTCTGTAACCTGAAGCGTATGTAACCTGAAGCCTATGTAACCCAAGGTACCACTGTAGATGCAAAGAATTAATAAGAACACATGCTCCGAGACTAAATCCCAAAACTGAAAGCAGTCTTCAATGCAAAGCCCCAGTAGGTCTAAGCACAGATTAAGACCCAGACAACAACTCCCTATAAGTTACGGACTTTCCCCCAACAAACTTGCCAGAGTCCAGGTTATAGTAAGACTGTTTGGGTTCTGTTATAACAACCCAAAGGGTTGTAGAGTTGGAAGGGACCCTATCCCAACTGTTACGTTGTGGGTTGACATAGCAGACGACACAGCGATTTCTCCAAGTAGCTCTTTATTTTTGTAAGCTGGAATAGAACTGCCTGCAAACAGCTCAGCCGGCCTGCTTTTATAGGCAGCCGGCTGTCAACATTGTAACAACAACAGCCCAGAGTTCCCGCCTAAAATAACTGACGTGGACCTGAGGGAAAACTATCTACAGACCTGAGTGAAAACTATATACAGTATCCCCCTGCTGGCCCAGGGTGAAACTTCACTACATAACACCAACCCTCTGCAGTGCAGGAATCTCAACTACAGCATCCATGACAGATGGCCATCCAATCTCTGGCAAAAAAACACCACCACTGCCTTCTGAGGGAGTCTGTTCCACTGTTAACAGTTCTTCCTGATGTTTAGGCAGAATCTCCTTTATTGTAACTTGAATCCATTGGTTTGGGTCTTACCTTCCAGAGCAAGAGAAAAACAAGCTTGCTTCAAAACAAGAACCAGTGTCTGGGCACCAAAAAAAGAAAGAAAAGGTGTAAGTACTACAGGCAGTAAAGGGATGCAGGTGGCGCTGTGGGTTAAACCACAAAGCCTAGGGCTTGCTGATCAGAAGGTCAGCGGTTCAAATCCCCGCGATGGGGTGAGCTCCCGTTGCTCGGTCCCTGCTCCTGCCAACCTAGCAGTTCGAAAGCACAAAGCGCAAGTAGATAAATAGGTACCACTCCGGCGGGAAGGTAAACGGTGTTTCTGTGCGCTGCTCTGGTTCACCAGAAGCGGCTTAGTCCTGCTGGCCACATGATCCGGAAGCTGTACGCCGGCTCCCTCGGCCAATAAAGCGAGATGAGTGCCGCAACCCCAGAGTCGTCTGCGACTGGACCTAATGGTCAGGGGTCCCTTTACCTTTACCACAGCCAGTGAAGGGTCTGCCATTCCCCTGCAGCACTAGAAATGAACAAACAAGCAAACAAATAATTAAACGCATGAATGAAAATCTTTTTTTCCAGGGAAGAGGTGGGTTCTAGAGAACATTGGCCTTGCATTTTTCAGCTATTGTTGCAGTATCTGTTTCCCTCAGCAGATGGCTCTGTAGGGTCACTCTTGACTTGCAGTTGTCATTCCAGGTAAAACAGAGCTTTGCCAAGGCATGTATCTGCTTGCGCCTCTCTCCCTCTCGGTGTTCTTTAGTAAATCCAACAGGGTTCAGTAGAACTTATTCCCGAGTAGGGTAGTCAGGTGCAAAAGAGGGCAGGGCTCCTGAACCTTCAATAGTTGTGCAGAAGACGTCAGAGGGATTGAAAGCTGCTGCTGCTGAAATTTCCTTTTCTACGCAACTATCGTAGATGAAGGAGCCCTCTTCTCTTTTGCAACTGACTATTCTATCCCAATTAAGTGGGTACAGCAAAGCAGCTTCCTTTCGAACCCTGAAAAAAAGTGTTGATTTTTATGTTTCATTTTGTGCTCCCACAGCTATCCAGTTACAAAACCACAACAGCAGAACATAGCATAAGAAATTACTACAAACCATTCCAAGACATTTGTCCTCTGGTAAAAGTTAATATAGACCTAAAATAAACTTCTTCATCACTTGTCGCCATGATTCAACTTGACAGCATGAAACTCTGGTCTGGCTGCTAACTGTCTCTCTGTTTGCCAAGACTTAAGGCGTATCCTGCTTGTGACATCACACAGGACACAAGTCTGTCATAATTGCATGCAGCCTCGCCTTATCACCATGCCTACAACAGTGGCCAGTAAACCTCTGCAACTAGATAAACATCAGCCTGACCCAGCGGCAAGTCTGAAGTTTAATTTTGCAACCCAAAAGCCCGCTCCCAGCTTTAAAAGGAACAAACCTTGTGTGTATTAGTACGTAACATTGCTTTTTGTTCTTGAATGAATACCTTAATCTGAAGGTTTCTCTCTAGTCCAGGGGTCAGCAACCTTTTTCAGCTGTGGGCTGGTCCACCGTCCCACAGACCTTGTGGGGGGCCGGACTATATATTTTTTTGGGGGGGGCAATGAACAAATTCCTATGCCCCACAAATAACCCAGAGATGCATTTTAAATAAAAGCACACATTCTACTCCTGTAAAAACACTAGGCAGGCCCCACAAATAGCCCAGAGATGCATTTTAAATACAGTGGCACCTCAGGTTACATACGCTTCAGGTTACATACGCTTCATGTTAAAGACTCCGCTCACCCAGAAATAGTGCTTCAGGTTAAGAACTTTGCTTCAGGATGAGAACAGAAATCGTGCTCCGGTGGCGCGGCAGCAGCAGGAGGCCTCATTAGCTAAAGTGGTGCTTCAGGTTAAGAACAGTTTCAGGTTAAGTACGGACCTCCGGAACGAATTAAGTGCTTAACCTGAGGTACCACTGTAAAAGGACACATTCAACTCATGTAAAAACACACTGATTCCCGACCATCCGCGGGCCAGATTGAGAAGGCAGTTGGGCCGGATCCAGCCCCCAGGCCTTAGGTTGCCTACCCCTGCTCTAGTCTGTCTGGTTGTCTCAGTTCCTTTATTTTAAGGGAATATTCCTTAAAAAAAAATACCACAGTCATAAAATGTGTTTTCTATGGCAGCACAATCTGGACTATGTGCAGCGGTTGTAGTTGTTGGCATCTGTCTGTGTGATAAGAAAAGAGCATGGTCTTACTACGACCATCAACTGCAGCCTGTCTCCAAACCAGGATTCTGGGGCAGATTTTAGGGGGAGGGGGGGAAAACCATGGAAAAGCACTGGCTAAATTCAACCACCACCCCAAGCATCTCTAGAACCTCTTTTGGACCCTAAGATATGTCCTAAGGTGAGGATTGCCCTCTCATCACCAAATAATAATAATAATAATAATTTATTATTTATACCCCGCCCATCTGGCTGAGTTTCCCCAGCCACTCTGGGCGGCTCCCAATCAGTGTTAAAAACAATACAGCATTACATATTAAAAACTTCCCTGAACAGGGCTGCCTTAAGATGTCTTCTGAATGTCAGATAATTCTTTATCTCTTTGACATCTGATGGGAGGGCGTTCCACAGGTCGGGCGCCACTACCGAGAAGGCCCTCTGCCTGGTTCCCTGTAGCCTCACTTCTCGCAATGAGGGAACCGCCAGAAGGCCCTCGGCGCTGGATCTCAGTGTCCGGGCTGAACGATGGGGGTGGAGATGCTCCTTCAGGTATACAGGACCGAGGCCGTTTAGGGCTTTAAAGGTCAGCACCAACACTTTGAATCGTGCTCGGAAACGTACTGGGAGCCAGTGCAGATCTCTCAGAACCGGTGTTATGTGGTCCCGGCGGCCACTCCCAGTCACCAGTCTAGCTGCCGCATTCTGGATTAATTGCAGTTTCCGGGTCACCTTCAAAGGTAGCCCCACGTAGAGCGCGTTGCAGTAGTCCAAGCGTGAGATAACCAGAGCATGCACCACTCTGGCGAGACAGTCCGCGGGAAGGTAGGGTCTTAGCCTGCGTACCAGGTGGAGCTGGTAGACAGCTGCCCTGGACACAGAGTTAACCTGCGCCTCCATGGACAGCTGTGAGTCCAAAATGACTCCCAGGCTGCGCACCTGGTCCTTCAGGGGCACAGTTACCCCATTCAGGACCAGGGAATCCTCCACACCTGCCCGCCTCCTGTCCCCCAAAAACAGTACTTCTGTCTTGTCAGGATTCAACCTCAATCTGTTAGCCGCCATCCAACCTCCAACCGCCTCCAGGCACTCACACAGGACCTTCACCGCCTTCACTGGTTCTGATTTAAAGGAGAGGTAGAGCTGGGTGTCATCTGCATACTGATGAACACCCAGTCCAAACCCCCTGATGATCTCTCCCAGCGGCTTCATATAGATGTTAAAAAGCATGGGGGAGAGGACGGAACCCTGAGGTACCCCACAAGTGAGGGCCCAAGGGTCTGAACACTCATCCCCCACCACCACTTTCTGAACACGGCCCAGGAGGAAGGAGCGGAACCACTGTATAACAGTGCCCCCAGCTCCCAGCCCCTCTAGACGGTCCAGAAGGATGTTATGGTCGATGGTGTCAAAGGCCGCTGAGAGATCCAGCAGAACTAGGAAACAGCTCTCACCTTTGTCCCTAGCTCGCCGGAGATCATCAACCAGCGCGACCAAGGCAGTTTCAGTCCCATGGTGAGGCCTGAATCCCGATTGGAAGGGATCCAAATGGTCCGTTTCCTCCAGGCGTGCTTGGAGTTGTTCAGCAACCACCCGCTCAATCACCTTGCCCAAGAATGGAAGATTTGAGACTGGGCGATAGTTGGCCAAATTGGCCGGGTCTAAAGATGTTTTTTTAAGAAGCGGTTTAATGACCGCCTCTTTCAGCGGGTCTGGGAAGGCTCCCTCACAGAGGGAAGCATTCACCACCCCGCAAAGCCCATCGCCCAGCCCTTCCCAGCTCGCTTTTATCAGCCAGGATGGGCAAGGATCAAGAAGACAGGTGGTCGGTTTCACTCGTCCAAGCAGCCTGTCCACATCCTCGGAGGTAACAGATTGGAATTGATCCCATATAACAGGACCAGACAGAACTCTAGCACTCTCCCGCCCTGGCCCTGCTCCCACTGTGGAGTCTACTTCCTTCTGAATCTGAGCGATTTTATCTGCAAAAAACTTTGCAAAAGCATTGCAGGAGATCTTGGGGTCCCTACCAGGCCCCGGTGGTACAGGTGGTTCCGATAAACTGCGAACCACCTGAAAAAGTCTCCTGCTGCTGTTTTCTGCAGATGCAATGGAGGCGGCGAAGAAGGCCCTCTTCGCCGTCGCCATTGCCACTTGGTAGGCTCGACGTTGAGCTCTAACCCGTGTCCGGTCTGATTCAGAATGAGTTTTCCGCCACCGGCGCTCTAGCCGTCTCAACGATTGTTTCATCACCCTCAGCTCCGGGGAGAACCACGGGGCTGTCCGGGCTCCATGCAATCGGAGAGGGCGCTTCGGAGCCAGACAGTCAATAGCCCTGGTTAACTCCGCATTCCAGCGTGCCACCAGGGAATCAGCTGAAAGGCCATCAACTTGGGATAAAGCATCCCCTACCACTCTCTGGAAGCCAATTGGATCCATTAAGTGGCGGGGGCGGACCATCCGAATCGGTCCCACCTCCCTGCGGAGGGGAAGGGTTGCGGAGAAGTCCAGTTGCACCAGGAAGTGATCTGACCATGGCACTTCTTTTGTTTCACTTTTAGTTAATGTCAGATCACCAACATCCGTAGAGGTAAACACCAAGTCTAAGGCATGTCCGTGGCTATGAGTTGGGCCAGACTTATTCAGGGACAGCCCCATGGAGGCCATGCTTTCCACGAAGTCCCGAGCTGCCCCTTGTAAGGTCGTGTCGGCATGGATGTTAAAATCCCCCAGGACAACCAAGCTAGGTGTCTCCAGGAGTATATCCGCCACGACCTGAAGCAGCTCGGGCAGGGAATCCTTGGTGCAGCGGGGAGGTCGGTACACCAGCAGGAATCCTGTACTGCCCCTATTGCCCAACTTCCAGAACATGCACTCAGAAAACTGGGTCTTCCCAATAGGACGCCTGGTGCAGACTAATGACTTCCTAAAAATCGCTGCAACCCCCCCTCCCCGCCCACATGACCTGGGTTGCTGTGCGTAAGAGAAACCTGGTGGGCAAGCAGCGGCAAGGACAGGCCCATCTGCCTCATCCAACCAGGTCTCTGTCACACATGCCAGGTCAAATCCTCCACCCACAATCAGGTCGTGGATGGCAGTGGTTTTATTCATCATTGACCTGGCATTGCACAGCAACACTTTCAGGTCATGTGGGTTTCCCTTGCTGATTACTGTATCCTTCCGGTCAGGACCAGACCTGGAGGCAGGGATAGTCCTCAAACAACGACTAAACCTGCCTCCTCGGTAATGACATGGTCTGGTCTTAGCATAACTCCTCCTCCTGCCCGTGATCACTGAGATCGGGTGTCCCAATACATCTCCCCCTGTGGAACCTGCCCCACCCAATCTATTGGCTGAGGCCCACTCCCAGGCAGCCATGACCCTCCCCCTTAAAAGGCAAAATACAAACTATATAATAATTTAACAGAATAATAATAATAATAAAACAAAACAGAACAAAACAAAACAAAACAAAGCAAAACAAGGAACAATAGTGCTGACTCAGTGCTTATCCCACCCCAAGCAAAAATAAAATAATGAAATAATATAATATTATAAAAAACAACAACCACCATTTAAAGTGCTGCAAATTAAAAGCGATTGAAACATTTAAAACCATTTTGTCCATTGCTGCCGGTAGCTACTCAGGCCTCTTATGCTGTGGCAGTGAGTGCAGGCCCCGCCCCCTAGGCCGGATGGAGTTGGCAGGAGAGGGAGCGGTCCTCCCAACACTCACGCAAGCAGCAGCAGCAGCAGCAGCAGCAGCAGCCGTGTCCCGGAAGCCTCTCTCAGGCCTCTTATGCTGTGGGTGCGAGTGCAGGCCCCGCCCCCTAAGCCGGATGGAGTTGGCAGGAGAGGGAGCGGTCCTCCCAACACTCACGCAAGCAGCAGCAGCAGCAGCAGCAGCAGTCGTGTCCCGGAAGCCTCTCTCAGGCCTCTTATGCTGTGGGTGCGAGTGCAGGCCCCGCCCCCTAGGCCGGATGGAGTTGGCAGGAGAGGGAGCGGTCCTCCCAACACTCACGCAAGCAGCAGCAGCAGCAGCAGCAGCAGCCGTGTCCCGGAAGCCTCTCTCAGGCCTCTTATGCTGTGGGTGCGAGTGCAGGCCCCGCCCCCTAAGCCGGATGGAGTTGGCAGGAGAGGGAGCGGTCCTCCCAACACTCACGCAAGCAGCAGCAGCAGCAGTCGTGTCCCGGAAGCCTCTCTCAGGCCTCTTATGCTGTGGGTGCGAGTGCAGGCCCCTCCCCCTAGGCCGGATGGAGTTGGCAGGAGAGGGAGCGGTCCTCCCAACACTCACGCAAGCAGCAGCAGCAGCAGCAGCAGCAGCCGTGTCCCGGAAGCCTCTCTCAGGCCTCTTATGCTGTGGGTGCGAGTGCAGGCCCCGCCCCCTAGGCCGGATGGAGTTGGCAGGAGAGGGAGCGGTCCTCCCAACACTCACGCAAGCAGCAGCAGCAGCAGCAGCAGCAGTCGTGTCCCGGAGGCCTCTCTCAGGCCTCTTATGCTGTGGGTGCGAGTGCAGGCCCCGCCCCCTAGGCCGGATGGAGTTGGCAGGAGAGGGAGCGGTCCTCCCAACACTCACGCAAGCAGCAGCAGCAGCAGCAGCAGCAGCCGTGTCCCGGAAGCCTCTCTCAGGCCTCTTATGCTGTGGGTGCGAGTGCAGGCCCCGCCCCCTAAGCCGGATGGAGTTGGCAGGAGAGGGAGCGGTCCTCCCAACACTCACGCAAGCAGCAGCAGCAGCAGCAGCAGCAGTCGTGTCCCGGAAGCCTCTCTCAGGCCTCTTATGCTGTGGGTGCGAGTGCAGGCCCCGCCCCCTAGGCCGGATGGAGTTGGCAGGAGAGGGAGCGGTCCTCCCAACACTCACGCAAGCAGCAGCAGCAGCAGCAGCAGCAGCCGTGTCCCGGAAGCCTCTCTCAGGCCTCTTATGCTGTGGGTGCGAGTGCAGGCCCCGCCCCCTAAGCCGGATGGAGTTGGCAGGAGAGGGAGCGGTCCTCCCAACACTCACGCAAGCAGCAGCAGCAGCAGTCGTGTCCCGGAAGCCTCTCTCAGGCCTCTTATGCTGTGGGTGCGAGTGCAGGCCCCTCCCCCTAGGCCGGATGGAGTTGGCAGGAGAGGGAGCGGTCCTCCCAACACTCACGCAAGCAGCAGCAGCAGCAGCAGCAGCAGCCGTGTCCCGGAAGCCTCTCTCAGGCCTCTTATGCTGTGGGTGCGAGTGCAGGCCCCTCCCCCTAGGCCGGATGGAGTTGGCAGGAGAGGGAGCGGTCCTCCCAACACTCACGCAAGCAGCAGCAGCAGCAGCAGCAGCAGTCGTGTCCCGGAGGCCTCTCTCAGGCCTCTTATGCTGTGGGTGCGAGTGCAGGCCCCGCCCCCTAGGCCGGATGGAGTTGGCAGGAGAGGGAGCGGTCCTCCCAACACTCACGCAAGCAGCAGCAGCAGCAGCAGCAGCAGCCGTGTCCCGGAAGCCTCTCTCAGGCCTCTTATGCTGTGGGTGCGAGTGCAGGCCCCGCCCCCTAAGCCGGATGGAGTTGGCAGGAGAGGGAGCGGTCCTCCCAACACTCACGCAAGCAGCAGCAGCAGCAGTCACCAAAATTAAGCTAACACTTGAAAGGAGCTTCACTCCTTGCAATGCTGTCCCTCCCATGTCCTTTGGTGACCTCCACCTCAGAGGGTTTCTGTCTGCAACAAGGGAGACTCCAAAACATCACTCTACACATTGTCCCCTGCCTCTCCTTGCACTCAGACCCTTCGCTCTCAAAGTTAAAGCAATATTTATATGGCCTAGAAAGTGACAGTAAAGGTAAAGGGACCCCTGACCGTTAGGTGCAGTGGCAGACGACTCTGGGGTTGCGGCGCTCATCTCGCTTTATTGGCCGAGGGAGCCAGAGTACAGCTTCCGGGTCATGTGGCCAGCAGGACTAAACTGCTTCTGGCGAATAAGAGCAGCGCACGGAAACGCCGTTTACCTTCCTGCCGGAGCGGTACCTATTTATCTACTTGCACTTTGACATGCTTTCGAGCTGCTAGGTTGGCAAGAGCAGGGACCGAGCAACAGGAGCTCACCCCGTCGTGGGGATTTGAACCACTGACCTTCTGATCGGCAAGTCCTAGGCTCTGTGCTTTAGGCCACAGCGCCACCCGCACAGGAAGCTGCATTACTGTATAGTGAGTTGGACCATCTATTTCAATAATGTCTGCACTGACAGGCAGGGTTTTGGGAAAGATACCATGGTGGAGCATTTGCTTTGCACGTAGAATGTCCTTGGCACCTCAAGCTAGGGCTATGAATGTCCCCTGCCCAGAACCTGGGAGTGTTGCTGCCAGCCAGTGTAAACCATATTGAGATAGATGAAGCATCTTCCTAAATTCTGTCACAATCACTAAGCAAGGTAAGAGAAACTCAGGTTATGTCCAGATGATCAACAAAAGTCAGAGAAACAGAGCCCCCATCTTCCTCCCATATGAAAAACTTCAGCTTGCTCAGCTTAAGCGCTTGACAGGATTTTGGGGTTTGCCAGGTTAACAGCTGAGCTATGAAGTTAAAAGCAAGAAGGAGAGCAAAAACAATTGAATCACTGAAGACTGATATTGGATTGTTCAATGGTGATGTCATAATCCTGTCAGGCAACAGGGAACATGGTCGGTCTCTCTCTGGAAGTGCAGTTTTCAGCTAAATTTGAAGTACATTTTAAGGAAAACTATAATTGCTAGAGCACGCCCCCCCAACCCGCTTTTAGCTATTGACCAAACAGCTATTTACAACAGACTGAATTCTAAAATTTAGAGGAAATTTAGGGGGTGGGGGCATTTGATCCTGCAGAGCTCTCCTTAATATTCATTTACATTAATTCGGGAATGCTTTTAACGCAACATCTCACCTGACATTTTTGCAGCTCTCCATTATTCAGTGTGTCAGCATTTATTTCTATCACTCTGGTGTTTCATGGTTTTTGTGGTCATTTGTTCCTGCCCATAGAGGTACGTTGGTGGCGCTGTAGGTTAAACCACAGAGCCTAGGACTTGCCGATCAGGTCAGCGGTTCGAATCCGCACAACGCAGTGAGCTCCCGTTGCTCGGTCCCAGCTCCTGCCAACCTAGCAGTTCGAAAGCACGTCAAAGTGCAAGTAGATAAATAGGTACCGCTACGGCGGGAAGGTAAACGGTGTTTCTGTGCACTGCTCTGGTTCGTCAGAAGCGGCTTAGTCATGCTGGCCACATGACCCGGAAGCTGTACACCGGCTCCCTTGGCCAATAAAGCGAGATGAGCAACGCAACCCCAGTCGTCCATGACTGGACCTAATGGTCAGGGGTCCCTTTACCTTTACCTATTCTTGCCCATGTGCTCCCTTGCTTTTATCTAAAGGACTCTTGTAGTAGGAGATGTTCCCCAAGGTACCTTCCACCTAGCCAAGTCACCAAAACTTAAATGGGGAATTGAAAACAGTTGGCATCTTATTGAAATGGATCCCCGCTCTGTATATTTTCATTAAGCCCAGACATGAAGAAATTGCGCCACAACAGGTTCTATGCAAATCTAAACAGGATATATACATGGCTTTAGACAAAAGCAGCGACGTGGGTGCAGACTAAGCAAAACCCCTGCCAAATTACAAATCTACACCCTTAAAGGCTACAATCTTTAGATTTAGTCTTCTGAAGTTTAAAATCTGATTGTAGCCAGATAAAAAGACACCAGCCCTCGCGTGGCTGAATAAACAGATCTGTTCATCAAATAAAAAATACGGTTAAAGGCCCTGCCGCTCATGTCTTGGAAACAACTAGATTAAATTACTGTTTCTATGGCTGTATACTGTTAATGAAGAAATCTGAGGGCTCTCTTGGACAAAAAACAAGGACACCAGCCAGGAATACCAGAGCAAAACAGCAGCCAGTAGGCTTGGTCTTGATTGAAGACTGTCGCGACAGGACTCCCACCTGCCACAAGGTGGAACAAGATGGAAGCCCCAAACAAAAGAGCCCCCAAACTTTTGTTAGCTGTTAATCCCCATGTTACACCCCCCCCAAACTACATCACTCATACATCATGGTTACATCATGAAAGGGGAGGTCTGGTGGCAGTAATCTGAGCATCCTGGACCCTGCCCCATGGTTCTCCTTGCCCTCCACCAAACACCCATCAAGTATAACAAAAAAGACATTTACATGTCCCTGTTTCCCAGCCAAATTAATCACACCCTTTTGTCTTCATCTGGGTTTGTTATTTCTGGAATGGCTACCTGTCTGGCACTCAGGTATCAGGATGCCAGGGATTATCACTCAGGCAGAGGGGCTGCTGAGTAGCTGAGCTCACGTGTCTGTATGAATTTCTGAAGTTTTCTGTTATGTACTGAGTTGAATAGGATCCAAAATGCAGCAGTCTGATTGGTCCTAGAACAATAGGATTCAGAATGCAGCAGTCTGATTGGTCCTAGAAAAATGCAGCAGTATGATTGGTTGGCAGGAACCACCCAATCATGCTCCAGATATAAGTGAATCCACAACCTGATTGGCTTACAGTAGAATTCCGGAATTAGCCAATCATGTGCAGCCCATTGTATAAATAATGTATATAAAGCAGATTCTTTGAGGGGACTTTCATTCCTCCTCACCACTATGAGCTGAATAAAGAACATGAAATCCACTCTCGACTCTGGGTGTATTTCATTTTCCCAGTGAGCCAGTACATAGATACATTGATCGGTGAATTCTTACATTTGGTATCGTGCAGCAAAGGCCCTTTGAATAGATAGGAAGAAACTGTGATGAAGTGTTTTGTGGGGACAAATCACAAAAGTCACAAAAGTGATTGTGCTGACTTTGGTAGTGGGCTGCATGTGCATGATATTTGCTGGAGGGGCAACCCCCCTTCCCAACCTATACATAAAATCCTGCAACAATATACATCCATTTCAAGCAGCACTAAGTGAAACAATCCCAGGGACCTGGCACACCAACTCCTAGGGTCGGAGGTGTCTTCCAGCCCCACAGTAAGACTGGCAAGAGAGGAAGGCGCACTGTTCCCTCTCCTCCCAACGATGCAACATGGCGCATGACATCACACAGACACAAAACGTGCGCTGCCCCCTCAATCTTAGGCACAAAACGGCGCCTCTGCCAGGAGCTGTAATTTACCCCTCAAAGAGCTACAATTCCAAGCCCATGATTATTTGGGGAGATTTGGGAGGTCTGGGTTCAAATTCCAGATTAACAAAACGTCCTAGACAAGCCCATACCATTCTGACTCGATTCCTCATCTGTACAAACCAGCACTTTATCTATGCAGAGGTGATCTTTGCTTTTATGACACCTTTATGGTGTGCTTATGAGAACATCGCAGATTGAATTATTTCCCCACCTGTCTTAAAGAACAGCATCTGATTAGTCTCTTTTTTAAAAATAATAATAATAATATTTATTAAAATTTTCAAGGGTTACAAAAAGCAAAAGTAAAAACAATAACACCAAACAAAAACAAAACAACACATCACAACAAGAGAAAGAAAAAAGGACAAAAAACAAAAAACACAACTAATCTTCCCAACTTATTTTTCATTCGCTTATTTCCTTGACCTCCTCAAACCTCCCTTTTTTGTATTCTAATTCGATTATATATTTCAGCAATTCCTTTCCATCTTTTCCAATTTTTGTTCTGTAATTTATCTCAATATAATGTAACTTTACTTTCCCTCCTTTCACCATTTTTTTTTCTTTTTTTAACATTATTTTAACATTAAAACTAAAATGCTTGTATGTGTTTAACTCCTTATAACATTTCTGCTAAATCCATAAAATATCAATCCATCATTTTTCTATCACTCCTTAATTTTGCGATATTTCTATATATAAACTTTAAGTTTTCCAGTCTTCTTCCATCAACTCCTCTCCCTGGTTTCGGATTCTGCCAGTCCTTTCCGTCAATTCCATATAGTCCATCAACCTGGAGATCTTATGTCCGAGGCTCTTAACTCTTTTCCATGTCCCTTCTGCAGATCTTCTTCAGCATCTGATTAGTCTCTTGCTGATGGCCTCATGAACTATAGTCAAACCCTAGAGAGATTTTTGTGGTGCCTCTTCAGCCTATTGGTACCACAAAGTGTGGCATGTTGCCTTCAGGGAGAAGTTGGCCCAGAAAATGAGAGCTCTCCGTAGCATTTTTAAATCTGACAAATCAATTTTATTGATAATGAAAAGAACAGTCAGTATCCTCCTTTACGTTACACAAATATTTGGAATACTTAGTTTTAGGATTTTATGTTCCATCAAGTCTGATTGTTCTTTGCTTATAACTTTCCACCCATAAACGACTGTTGATAGTTGCCTCCTTTTATTTTATCTCCCATTCATTTTCTGTTTCAGATTTGTCTTCACTGATGTCACACCGATAGCTTCCTTTGTGCTTTAACTCTGATGTTTTAGTATATATGGATTGCTTGGGGTGGGCAGTCCATGGAATTTGGGATATTGCTTTTCAGTTGCAAGACTTACCTGTTTGGTTGGTATTATTTCTGTAATTTTTTTTTCTCCCTATATCTGCTGTTTTTTAAATTAATAATAAAAACACAGATAATATATTTAATTCTATTCAATACAGTGGTACCTCGGGTTACAGACGCTTCAGGTTACAGACTCCGCTAACCCAGAAATAGTACCTTGGGTTAAGAACTTTGCTGCAGGATGAGAACAGAAATCGAACGGCAGCAGCGGGAGGCCCCATTAGCTAAAGTGGTTGTTATGTACTGAGTTGAATAGGATCCAGAATGTAGAAGTCTGATTGGTCCACGGGAGCCATCCAATCCAGCTCCAGGTGGAAGTGAATCCGCAACCTGATTGGCCTACAGTAGAATCCCAGAATTAGTCGGTGGAGGAAGATTGGAAGAAATTTAAAGACTATTTACAGAAACATTGTAAAATTAATGAATGTTAGAAGGATGTTGGAATGAAGTTATGTGGTTTTAGCAGAAATGTTATAAGGGTTTAGGAGAAAATAGACTGTTAATTGGTGAAAGGAGGGAAAGTAAAGTTACATCATATTGAGATAAATTACAGAACAAAAATTGGAAAAGATGGAAAGGATTTGCTGAAATAGTTAATCGAATTAGAATACAAAAAAGGGAGGTGTGAGGAGGTCAAGGAAATAAGCAAATGAAAGATAAGTTATGGGAAGATTAGTTGTGTGTTGTTGTTTTTTTCTTTTCTTCTTTTTTCCTTATTGTGATGTGTTGTTTTGTTTTTGTTTAATATGGTGTTATTACTTTTACTTTTTGTAATCCCTTAAATTTTTTAATAAATATTGTTTTTTAAAAAATATAGAATCCCAGAATTAGCCAATCACGTGGGGCCCATTGTGTAAAT
The DNA here is from genome assembly GCF_951804945.1 of Podarcis cretensis. NCBI lineage: Eukaryota > Metazoa > Chordata > Lepidosauria > Squamata > Lacertidae > Podarcis > Podarcis cretensis. The sequence goes on from NC_137175.1 coordinate 96,033,605, forward strand.
AATGTATATAAAGCAGACATTCTGGGGGAACTTCCATTCCTCCTCACCACTATGAGCTGAATAAAGAGCATGAAATCCACTCTCGACTCCAAGTATATTTCAGTGGTACCTCAGGTTAAGAACTGTTTCAGGTTAAGAACGGACCTCCGGAACGAATTAAGTTCTTAACCCGAGGTACTACTGTATAAAATATGTTTACTTCCATTCAATGTACAGCGTCTGTATGGAGTTCTTTGACATTCTCAAAAATACTGCAATTTCATTAACTTCAAACCATTTGTCAGGCTTTAAAAGACGGGGACGCAGGTGGCGCTGTGGGTTAAAGCCTCAGCGCCTAGGGCTTGCCGATCGAAAGGTCGGCGGTTCGAATCCCTGCGGCGGGGTGCGCTCCCGCTGCTCGGTCCCAGCGCCTGCCAACCTAGCAGTTCGAAAGCACCTCCGGGTGCAAGTAGATAAATAGGGACCGCTTACCAGCGGGAAGGTAAACGGCGTTTCCGTGTGCGGCTCTGGCTCGCCAGAGCAGCGATGTCACGCTGGCCACGTGACCCGGAAGTGTCTCCGGACAGCGCTGGCCCCTGGCCTCTTAAGTGAGATGGGCGCACAACCCCAGAGTCTGTCAAGACTGGCCCGTACGGGCAGGGGTACCTTTACCTTTTTACCTTTATTACCAGGAACTGTGTACAAGCCTGGGCTGTAAAAGTGATACAAAACATAATAAATACTCAAATACCACAATCAGCAAGGGAGCAGCTAATTCTCCCAGTAGCGGCGATTGCAGAAGCTGTGAAAGTTTAATCTTCCTGGAAAACATAATTTGACACATTTAATTATTCAGGCAGCTTCTACTTAGGGATGAGCTAATCTGTCAATTCCGGTTTCTCTCATTTCCTCCAACTCCCCATCTTAATGATTTCTCCAACCATCCACATGCCTGTGTACATGTTGCCTAATAAACACATTTCTGCAATGCAATTCCCCCTACCAGAGTGCATTTCTGTGTGCTATATTCACAAATATATGCATGTTATTGTAGTATCGCGGTGTGTCATTTTTGTACACATTACTTGGCTGGAAAACTGCATTGCAAAATTGAGAAAAGTGCAAATTTTGAAGGGTGGGTCGTTGTTGTTGTTTAGTCTTTTATTGTTTTGGAAATGGAACTAAAGAGGTTCATCTTTAAATGTGAATGGAATCGAATTTCTCCCCCACCCCTACTTTTAGTTAGTGCTTTCTGCAGTTTTTTAATACAGGAAACTCCCCGTTTGTGCGGAAGTTGCGTTCCAGGTCATTGTGCATATTAAATAGTGGGTGGACATAGCAGACGACACAGAGATTTCTCCAAGTAGTTCTTTATAAGTACAGTGGTACCTCAGGTTACATACGCTTCAGGTTACATACGCTTCAGGTTACAGCGCTAACCCAGAAATAGTGCTTCAGGTTAAGAACTTTGCTTCAGGATGAGAACAGAAATCGTGCTCCGGCAGCACGGCGGAAGCAGGAGGCCCCATTAGCTAAAGTGGTGCTTCAGGTTAAGAACAGTTTCAGGTTAGGAATGGACCTCCGGAATGAATTAAGTACTTAACCTGAGGTACCACTGTAAATTGGAACTGAACTGAACAGCAAACAGCTCAGCTGGCCTGCTTTTATAGGCAGCCGGCTGTCAACATTGTAGCAACAACAACCACCCAGGGTTCCTCGCCTAAATTAACTGGCCTGGACCTGAGTGAAAACTATATACATGATACCCCTGGAGGCCAGGGTGAGAATTTCAATACATAACACCCCCCCCAACCAACATAAGGCATTACAGTGGTGCCTCACAAGACGAAATTAATCCGTTCCGCGAGTCTCGTCGTCTAGCGGTTTTTTCGTCTTGCGAAGCAAGCCCATTGACGGCTTAGCGGATTAGCGCTATTAGCGGCTTAGCGGCTTTTAGAGGCTTTTAGCGGCTTATCGGCTTAGCAGATCAGCTGATAAGCGGATTAGCAGCTTAGAAAAAGGGGGAAAGGAAAAAAACCCGCAGGAGCTCGCAATACATTTTCGTCTTGCGAAGCAAGCCCATAGGGAAATTCGTTTTGCGAAGCGCCTCCAAAACGGAAAACCCTTTCGTCTAGCGGATTTTCCATCTTGCGAGGCGTTCGTCTTGCGGGGCACCACTGTAGGTGCGACCAAATGTGGCATTGAGCCCGAGTTCCCTGGCTCCGCTGCTGTCAAAGGAACCACTGTGAGCGGACTCGGCGGACGGTCAGGCACGGCAGTGGTCCGAGTCTCTGGAGAACCAGGCAGACCCACCGAAATGGCTTGGCTCGGCTCCATGCCCTCAGTTTGTGAGGAAGATGTAGGTGGAGCCTCGCCTTCCATTAGCGACCCCTCTGGAGCTGGGGCCACAGTTGGGAGCACAGCGGTAGTGTCCAAATCCCCAACCCTACGCCTTAGCTGGTCTATGTGTCGGCACCACAAGCATCCATCTTCGAGTGCCACCTGGTACAAACAGGGCCTCTTGACTCCCATTACCGTGGCCATCACCCAAGGAATGTCCCCCACAAGGTTCCGGGCAAAAACCTGATTCCTCGGAATAAAGGACTGTGGCGCGTTAGTACAGTATTAAATAGTGGGTGGACATAGCAGACGACACAGAGATTTCTCCAGGTAGCTCTTTATAAGTAAGATGGAACAGAACAGGCTCAGCTGGCCTGCTTTTATAGGCAGCCGGCTGTCAACACTGTAACAACAACAACCAAGGGTTCCCCGCCTAAATTAACTGACGTGGACCTCAGTGAAAACTACCGTATTTTTCGCTCCATTGGACACAGTTTTTCCCCTCTAAAAATTGAGGGGAAATGTGTGTGCGTCCTATGGAGCGAATGCAGGCTTGTGTCATAGCCGCGCACAACCCCTCCAGCAGGGAGAGGCTGCACGGGGCTGTGGCTTCTTTAGCTCCACGCAGCCTCTCCCGGCAGGGAGGGATTTCGCTAAAGAGGAAGCCAAAGCAGCCAGCGGGATCTTTGGGGCTGGGGAAGATTTTTTTTTATTGATTTCCCCGTCTAAAAACTAGGTGCGCCCTATGGTGCGAAAAATACGGTATATACATGATACCCCTAGTGGCCAGGGTGAGAACTGCAATACATATCAGCTGGTTCTGTTTCTCCCTTCCCTGCCCCTTCCAGGGCAGAAAGTGGTGCACCTGTCGGTGGTTGCACATCAACTGGACACACACAAAACTTGTATTCAAAGGGTTTCTCATCCACCCAACCTGCTTTCCCTGATCTATTATTAGGTGGCTCTCTTTGAAGAGCTGGGGTCTTCCCACAATCCACATGGGTTTGTGTTGCATCAGTAAATCTAAGCTAAGAGCAAAATGTCTCGCAGCACTTTTCAGCCATTTCCATAGCAGATTTGGCAAAGATCATGTAAATTTACCTTGTGTTTTCTAGCAATTCTCTCTCTCTCTCTCTCTCTCTCTCTCTCTCTCTCTCTCACACACACACACACACACACACACACACACAAACACACACTCACACACACCCCTGACTGGCACTGCAATAGCAAAAATGTTATCATCCTGTCCAGTGCCGGATTTACGTGTAGGCTAAACAAGCTATAGTTTAGGGCCCCACTCTCTTGGGGGGCCCCAAAAAATTTAAAGGGAAAAAAACACCCTTGGTGTACATTTCCAAAATATAAGATAAAAACAAATGAAATAAAACCTACCTACAGCAACAGTATTTTGTGTTCTGTAGGCTTCTATGGTGTACATATTTTGTTATGTGCAAATGGCTTTAGATACCTATTAGGTCCAGAAATTGCCACATAGCATATATTCAACACAAAAAACAGTGACAATTTGTTGTTGACAAAGAACAGCTGGACATATAAAGGGCCCCATTACCTTCAGTAACTAAGGGCCTCATCAAACCTAAATCCGGCCCTGATTCTGTCCTCAAAAAGACCACAAACCACAATGGTACTTCTGGTTTTGGTCTCCCCACACCCTGTCTGACACTTCAGATAGCTCAATCAGTAAAGGTAAAGGTAAAGGTACCCCTGCCCGTACGGGCCAGTCTTGACAGACTCTGGGGTTGTGCGCCCATCTCACTTAAGAGGCCAGGGGCCAGCGCTGTCCAGAGACACTTCCGGGTCACGTGGCCAGCGTGACATCGCTGCTCTGGCGAGCCAGAGCCGCACACGGAAACGCCGTTTACCTTCCCGCTGGTAAGCGGTCCCTATTTATCTACTTGCACCCGGAGGTGCTTTCGAACTGCTAGGTTGGCAGGCGCTGGGACCGAGCAGCGGGAGCGCACCCCGCCGCAGGGATTCGAACCGCCGACCTTTCGATCGGCAAGCCCTAGGCGCTGAGGCTTTAACCCACAGCGCCACCTGCGTCCCTTAGCTCAATCAGTAGTGAGACTCTTAATCTCAAGGTCATGGTTCAAGTCCCACATTGGGCAAAAGATTCCTGCATTTCAGCGGGTTGAACTAGATGATCCTTGAGGTCCCTTACAGCTCTACAATTCTATGATTCTATATCAGTTATCAGATATTCCAGCTGATCATTCAGACAGGGAAACAGCCAAGTGACCAAAGAATTGGGTAGCTCAAACTTTTTTGGAGAGAGAGAGAGAGAGAGAGAATGAGTTCTTTTCTCCCCGTTAGAAGGGGTTAAAAAATCATCCACAGAAACTACTTCCAGACCTAACAAGGGGATTCAGTAATTACATGCAGGAAAACTGGTGACGGTTTTCATGAAACCCAGATGTGCGTAAGTTTCAGGTTGATTTCCCATGGATAGAACAACCACCAGTTCTGGAATCTGTCAGTACCTCCAAGTGGAGGCCGGTTAAGTCAGTCTTGAAAAGAAAAAGAAAAAGAAGGGAAGGAAAGAGACCGAGAGACTGAAAGACAGAAAAAGGGAATCATTAAAAACGCATCATACTCCAAGGCTGAAATCAGGGAGAAGGCAACTCCAGCTGGCAAGTTTAGCTGGAACAAAAAAACCCCCAACAAATTCATGTGCATGTTATAAACATTTTTAAAATGCGCCCCCCCCAACTCCCTCAAACTGGCTTTCTCTTCCAACCCTCACCCAACCCGCTATTCAGAGATGGGTTCATACTCCCATCAGTTTTATCCCTTCTCAACAAAAAACGGAAGAAAAGAGCATTGAATTTGGCTAGCCTATACTTTTAAAAAAGATCTGAGGGCAATGGGAACAAGGCCAACATTTTATCCCTCTCCCTCAAAATTAACAGAATACCCAGAATTATCCTGTCCCACCTGGAAGCCCATTTAAAAAGCTGAAGTCTTGCCAATCAGCTGTTCACATGGCGGGGAGCTGGATTCAGTCCCTCCTACTGTCCCTTCCCTCTCAGGCAGCCGATAGGTGCAATTTTTGTGTTTTTCTTTTAAAATGGACTGGCTGCTGCGCGCGGACACACACTGGTTAACCCAAATCTTCCTTTCTTCTGTTTTACATAAAAGTCAGGGTGGCCCATAGATATCAAGTTTCTCCTCAGAAACTAACAAAAAACTTTAAACTCACAATGACATTGTGAGGGTAAAATCAAAATGCAGACAGAGTAATTTTGAAATGCCACATATGTGATTATTTGCAATACAGTGGTACCTCAGGTTAAGTACTTAATTCGTTCCGGAGGTCTGTTCTTAACCTGAAACTGTTCTTAACCTGAAGCACCTCCTCCTGCCACCGCACCACCGGAGCCTGATTTCTGTTCTTATCCTGAAGCAAAGTTCTTAACCTGAAGCACTATTTCTGGGTTAGCAGAGTGTGTAACCTGAAGCGTATGTAACCCGAGGTACCACTGTATAAATATTATTTAATTTATCAGTTGCTTCCCATAAAACATCCTGAAGCTTTTTGGCAATAGAACAACAGAACATATCCATATACAATGTTTTCATGGTCTAGGATAAAAAAAATCTCCACCTAAAGGGCTTAATGGGAGAGAATGTCTTCAGTAAGCACCAGAAAGGCAGGAAATATATTGCCTGCCTCATATATAAGGGAGGGAGTGCCAAAATACACAGTGCTACTACAGGTTTCAAACAAAAGGTAAAAGGTAAAGGTACCCCTGCCCGTACGGGCCAGTCTTGACAGACTCTGGGGTTGTGCGCCCATCTCACTCAAGAGGCCAGGGGCCAGCGCTGTCCGGAGACACTTCCGGGTCACGTGGCCAGCGTGACATCGCTGCTCTGGCGAGCCAGAGCCACACACGGAAACGCCGTTTACCTTCCCGCTGGTAAGCGGTCCCTATTTATCTACTTGCACCCGGAGGTGCTTTCGAACTGCTAGGTTGGCAGGCGCTGGGACCGAGCAGCGGGAGCGCACCCCGCCGCAGGGATTCGAACCGCCGACCTTTCGATCAGCAAGCCCTAGGCACTGAGGCTTTTACCCACAGCGCCACCTGCGTCCCTTTCAAACAAAAACAAACACTCTAATTATTATATCTTACAGATGATGACCTCCGCTTTAGAAGACCTCCTCTGGCAGACCTCACTAATCGATTCATTAATATCCACCTGCACTGTCTGTGTATTAGTATTTCCAGTAAATAACTTCTAGGAAGTGAGAGAATTAAGATGAACTGGCCCCAGGAAAGAGGCATCCTGATTGCTGAGCAAAAAGGAAGGGCAAGCTGACTTCACCCACTGTAAAAACAAACAAACACTGAAACGTTTGACTCATCTCACAGAAATCACTTAGAAGGGTACCTGCACATTTTGCTTCTTAGCTCGCTTTCAAGGAGAGCTGGAGAATTACTCTGAAAAATAAAAATGAAAGCTCGGTATCTGTGGGCCTGGCTGGTTGAAGGCCCAGTGTCTGTCTGTCTGTCTCTTACATATACTGATTACTTGCTGACTTGGGAAGCTTAGGCAAACAGATCAGATATGCATGCCAGTGTGCTTTTGACCTGGGTGAAAATTCAGCCTTTCCGCTTGGAAGTGCTTTGAAAGGGATGCAAAACCTGCCGTGCGCTTCCATTCATGCTTTCTCACCACTAGAGCTAGATTGGGAGGTACATAAATGTGCAAGAGATGCATAAAACGAGGTGTGTGGGGAGGAGAGATGAGGGAAACAGGCCCTGGAAGTTTTACATATAGAAAATAAAAAGTGAATTTTCCTGCATCTGTCTAACACACATCCTAATGAAAAAATGCAGGAGATCGAAAAGCTCTGTTGCTAACTCCTTCCACCAGGTGGCGCCATCCTTTAAGGAGGGACAGTGATGTGAAAGGCAAGATAAGTTTGGTTGGATCCCTTAGAATCCACTGTGGGAAAGATACTCATTCAGAGGTCACTTTCCTGTGTCTTTCTGTGCATGCAGTCATTCCAAAAGCACTCAAGTGGACAAGTGGACAGAAGGCACCCGTAACATGAGGGTTAGAAGGAAGGTGTACATACTATACAGAGATCGGTTTGGAGAGCATAGAGTGATCTCCTTGAAGAATAGACTCCCTCCCTGCTGCAAAACGTTGCCTACAGTTTTCCCGTATAGTTCCCGTATAGGTCCGTATAGTTAAAGCTATGGTTTTCCCAGTAGTGATGTATGGAAGTGAGAGCTGGACCATAAAGAAGGCTGATCGCCGAAGAATTGATGCTTTTGAATTATGGTGCTGGAGGAGACTCTTGAGAGTCCCATGGACTGCAAGAAGATCAAACCTCTCCATTCTGAAGGAAATCAGCCCTGAGTGCTCACTGGAAGGACAGATTGTGAAGCTGAGGCTCCAGTACTTTGGCCACCTCATGAGAAGAGAAGACTCCCTGGAGAAGACACTGATGTTGGGAAAGATGGAGGGCACAAGGAGAAGGGGGCGACAGAGGACGAGATGGTTGGATAGTGTTTTCGAGGTTACCAGCGTGAGTCTGACCAAGCTGCGGGGGGCAGTGGAGGACAGGAGTGCCTGGCGTTCTCTGGTCCATGGGGTCACGAAGACTCGGACACGACTAAACGACTAAACAACAACAACAACAGTTTTCCCAACTGTTAGGAGGGACTCTGCATATGTGCTCTCTCTGCCCCCCACCGCTCTCTTTTTTATAATAATATTTATTAAAGTTTCAAGGAGATTACAAAAATGAGAAAAGAGAAAAAAAAGAAAACAAAAAGAAATACAAAGTACAAAAAAGAGTAAAAAAAACAATTAAAAACATTTCAATCTTTCCATGTCTTGTCTTTCATTTACTTATTTTCCTGACCTCCTCGCACCTCCCTCTTTTGTATTCTAGTTCAATAGTTGTTTCAGCAAGTTCTTACCCTTTTTTGCACTTATCTTGATACTTTATCAAAATAAATTATAATTTTACATTTTTACATGTTAACAATCCATTTTTACGTACCCCTTAACATTATTGCTAAAACCACTTAACTTCATTCCAACCTCCCTCTAACATTCCTTAATTTTACAGTGTTTCTGTAAATAGACTTTCAATTTCTTCCAATCTGCCCCCCACCTCTCAAGTCAAAGTTTTCAGAAGCCCAAATTCCACAGGGTAACAGACCAGCAGGAAAAGGGGGCGAGGAAGGAACAATTTCAAAACATACCAGGGGGGAGATGTTTTCTCCAAGCCCGTCAGTTGCTGAAGCTGACTGACTGATGGAGAGGGTGACAGACAAAAGGTTTCTGTGGGACAAGCTTCTGGGTCTCCCTCCATGCAAGACAGGTTTCCCCAACCTGTCCCCCCCCCCCAATGTTTTGGACTACAACTCTGGTCGGCCCTGGCCAGCAGCCATCAGGGATGATGGGAGATGTCACTGGAAAGGGCTCTTTCAAAAGGAGAGCGCAATCTCCAGGCCACCCCTGGTATCTCTACTCCTGCAGGGGCATATTAATAATCTTATTATGTTAAGGAATGTACTGGCTGCACCTTCTCCCCAAGGACATGGTTTTGCACTGCTGCAATTGCTCTGTAAACGATGGCCCACGACATCCATGATGGACAAGGTCTACGTGGATCCACAGCATTCCTACGGCCCTTGGAAAAGGAGCCGCTTGCCAAAATAATTTTTACGAGTGGTTAAGAACAGTATCACCCACAACTACACAGACAGACACCTTCTGTTACTCCAAATGTGAACACAACTCTATTCAGCAGATTGCAGCAATATTCTCAATTAGAATCATAGAATCATAGAATTGTAAGGCTGGGACTGCGAGTGTCATCTAGTCCAACCCCCAGCTATTAATTTGCAGCTGGGAGGCGGTGGGCACACCTTCTAAGGTATCTAGGCTATAATAATCCATATAAAAATGTGTAGCAGCCTTCCATTTTGCCCAATTAGTGGGATGAACAAGAATAATGGGCAGGTACAGAATGTTTTGGGACGCGGGTGGCGCTGTGGGTTAAACCACAGAGCCTAGGACTTGCTGATCAGAAGGTCAGCGATTCGAATCCCCGCGACGGGGTGAGCTCCCGTTGCTCGGTCCCAGCTCCTGCCAACCTAGCAGTTCAAAAGCACGTCAAAGTGCAAGTAGATAAATAGGTACCACTCCTGCGGGAAGTTAAACGGCGTTTCTGTGCACTGCTCTGGTTTGCCAGAAGCGGCTTAGTCATGCTGGCCACATGACCCAGAAGCTGTACGCCTGCTCCCTCGGCCAATAAAGCAAGATGAGCGCTGCAATCCCGGAGTCGGCCACGACTGGACCTAATGGTCAGGGGCCCCTTTACCTTTTTACAGAATGTTTTAGAAAAACACGATGAGACTTCTGGACCCCCCCCCCCATGTAAACTCCATTGCTCGTCTGGCATCTAAGTTGTGGTTCAAGGTGAAGGCCTTTTTTGCTCCCGCAGGCTTTCCATTCTTAGCTAAAACAACAACTTTTGGTGCTTTTTAGATTTTTTTGCACCGTTCCTCAGATGGCAGTTTTGCTCTGCATCCTGCTGTGGGTTTTATTTTGTTTCATATTCCAAGTATTATGTCCTGCTTTTTTATTTTATGGTTTAAGTTTTACTTAGCTATTAAAAGAACCTCTCTTATTTGGGGGAATGGGTGGGAGGGGGTATATAAATATTGTAAATTAGGAAATTCTGCGTAAGCCCCATTGAAATGAATGGAGGGTAGTGCTTTTCAACAAACTCTCCTTATTTGCCGTGGATCTTTTGCAGCCGAAATGTCCCCAGTCTGGATACAGCAGATGAAAGTCAACTTTAGAGTGCAACTGATGAGTGCTGCTTTCCTTAATGTCCAAAAAAGCAAGAAATGCAATAACTTAAACACGATAGCCAGTTCAAAGCACTTCACATATGGTACAGTATCATTACAACATCTCTATAAGGTGGTTCAATATTACTATCCCTCATAGTCCATCTTCTGCGATGCCAAAGGCCAGATGGTGAGTTAATAACAGAGGTGAGATTTGAATATCCTCCTTTGTTGCTCCCTGTGTGATGCTCTGTGCTACATCAGTATGTCTGGCAATTGGGGACATCTATCACGGAATGATGCTGTTCACAGAATTCATCTGAGATTGTTAATGAAATATACTGTAGTGATTTCATGCTCTTTATTGCAGCTTGTAAAACAGTGATTGAATTGCCCCCAAACTTCAGGCTTTTATATAATAATAATAATAATAATAATAATAATAATAATAATAATAATTTATTATTTGTACCCCGCCCATCTGGCTGGGTTTCCCCAGCCACTCTGGGCGGCTTCCAACAAAGATGAAAGATACACTAAAATGCCACATATTAAAAACTTCCCTGAACAGGGCTGCCTTCAGATGTCTTCTGAATGTCAGGTAGATGTTTATCGCTTTGACATCTGATGGGAGGGCGTTCCACAGGGCGGGTGCCACCACCGAGAAGGCCCTCTGCCTGGTTCCCTGTAACTTGGCCTCTTGCAGTGAGGGAACTGCCAGAAGGCCCTCGGAGCTGGACCTCAGTGTCCGGGCAGAACGATGGGGGAGGAGACACTCCTTCAGATATACTGGACCGAGGCCGTTTAGGGCTTTAAAGGTCAGCACCAACACTTTGAATTGTGCTCGGAAACATACTGAGAGCCAATGTAGGTCTTTCAAGACCGGTGTTATATGGTCTCGGCGGCCGCTCCCAGTCACCAGTCTAGCTGCCGCATTCTGGATTAGTTGTAGTTTCCGGGTCACCTTCAAAGGTAGCCCCACGTAGAGGGCATTGCAGTAGTCCAAGCGGGAGATAACCAGAGCATGCACCACTCTGGCGAGACAGTCTGTGGGCAGGGAGGGTCTCAGCCTACGTACCAGATGGAGCTGGTAAACAGCTGCCCTGGATACAGATTTGACCTGTGCCTCCATGGACAGCTGTGAGTCCAAAATGACTCCCAGGCTGCGCACCTGGTCCTTCAGGGGCACAGTTACCCCATTCAGGACCAGGGAATCCTCCACACCTGCCCGCCTCCTGTCCTTTCAAAACAGTACTTCTGTCTTGTCAGGATTCAACCTCAATCTGTTAGCCGCCATCCATCCTCCAACCGCCTCCAGACACTCACACAGGACCTTCACCGCCTTCACTGGTTCTGATTTAAAAGAGAGGTAGAGCTGGGTATATACATTATTTACACAATGAGTCCTGTCTAATTGGCTAACTCTGCTTCCCTCCTGGAACCTGATTGGTCTTTTCCTGCAAGCCAATCAGTTGTTGCATTCTAGGATCCTACTTGCCTATTGTTCTAGGATGCAAGCTTAGTACATAACAGTTGTTGTTGTTTAGTTGTTTAGTCGTTTAGTTGTGTCCGACTCTTTGTGACCCCCTGGACCAGAGCACGCCAGGCACTCCTGTCTTCCACCGCCTCCCGCAGTTTGGTCAAACTCATATTGGTAGCTTCGAGAACACCGTCCAACCATCTCGTCCTCTGTCGTCCCCTTCTCCTTGTGCCCTCCATCTTTCCCAACATCAGGGTCTTTTCCAGGGAGTCTTCTCTTCTCATGAGGTGGCCAAAGTATTGGAGCCTCAGCTTCAGGATCTGTCCTTCCAGTGAGCACTCAGGGCTGATTTCTTTCAGAATGGAGAGGTTTGATCTTCTTGCAGTCCATGGGACTCTCAAGAGTCTCCTCCAGCACCATAATTCAAAAGCATCAATTCTTTGGTGATCAGCCTTCTTTATGGTCCAGCTCTCACTTCCATACATCACTACTGGGAAAACCATAGCTTTAACTATACGGACCTTTGTTGGAAAGGTGATGTCTCTGCTTTTCAGGATGCTGTCTAGGATCCTACTTGCCTATTGTTCTAGGATCCAAGCTTAGTACATAAGTTAACATTTAGTAAATATTAGACACTTGGTGTCAGAAACTCAAGACACGTACTAAGAAGCATCACAGAAGGATGTGCCAGGGGCATTGTTGGGGTGGTTCAAGGTCTTCTGTACCAGGCCCAGATCTCTAGCCTCTCCCCTCACCTTAAAAAACTTTATTTACAGGGCACCGCCCAGTTGGACTCAGCTACCTGCCATCTTTGTTTGCCCAGCCTATGTCATCCACAAGCCTGTGCTCTGGGTCCTTTATGTACCTAACAGTGCCCATGGGGTTTGCTTCCCCAGAGAGGCCCTTCTCTCCCCACCCCCAAGTTAAGAAAGCCTTACAGTAGAGCAGCTCTGGGGCTTTGTGTTTATATGGCCGGAGGGATGGCTGCACACATTTGAAGCACATGACTTGTCCCAGAGAATCCTGGGAACTGTGGCTTAAAGGTGCTGGCAATTGCCGCTCCAGTTCTGAGGGTTCTATGGGGGAAGCCATGTGTTTGCAATGTTGGGGGGGGGTGCCCAGCCTAGCCGGCGCTGCAACAGTTATTTGCTTCCCACCTGTACTCCCCCCCCCTCTATTTATTGGGCGGTGGGAGAGTGAGAAGGGTGACTTCATTTTAATCACCACCACCCTTTCCCTAACAAACAGATGTGGCTCTCAGAGAATGAATTACAGATGGAAAGTGGTCGTGGTTGGGGTGGGGAGGGGGGAGGAGGAGCTGGGGGAGAAGAAAAGCAAAAAGAACCGTGCAAACCGCAAAAGTTCTCAGGTTGCTTTTCATTCTGCAAAGCTGAGGATGGATGGAGCAACCTGGGAATCCTGGCAGATCAAAAACCCGTTACAGATGTGAGGCTGGAAGGAAAAGAGCAGAAGGGATTGTTCAAACGCTGTAAATTTAATGTGCGGTGGTGAGGGGGGATGGGATTGAACGTGCTGCCTAGCAACAAAAATCTAAACAGGAAATAAGCCGCCCCTCAAGGGAGATGCTTCGGAATTGCTAGTCAGGACAGGAGGAGAGCAGGCAGTGGAATGCTGAATCAGGGCCAGTTTGTAGACTTAGCTCAGCTAAGTGGGAAAGCTTTTCCTGGCCTGCACCGCATCAGGCTTCACAAAGGGTAGGGCTGGGTGGGTTGCAAGTTTTAAATGCTCTCCTAAGGGAAAAACAAAACAAAAACTCCCTGGGCTTAAAAAAGCAACATGTCCAGGAGGAGACCCCATCCTCTTTGTTTACTAAGCCTCTCCAAGAGTTTTGTTTCCCCATATGGGGGAGCATTCAGACACGCCAAATGCCCCAGCCGGAGTTTCCTTTGAAGTTTTATTTGCTTGGAGCAGCTCTGACAGCCAGACACAAGCTGCTGCTGCTCCTTCTCTCCCTCCTTCCCTCTCTGCTGGTGCCGCTGTGGAAACTTCAAAGACTCCAGATGTGTCTACAGTTCACCCACACAACTGTCGCATGTGTGCGCACTCAGCTTCTTGGCTTCGTCACGGTCACCATCTCTGCAGTGTTGGTTCTAATATGTCTGCGCTCTAACAGCAGCTGCGAAATCTGTCCAAGAGTTGGAGCATCAGGAGATCTTGGAAAGGCTGGGCCAGGGTGCGTTTTGGGAGCCAGACCGAGTTTGGTGTCTGATCAGGTTTTTCTGTCCGTACTGAATTCACGAAGGGTTCTGCCGTAAACTGCTGTATGGATTGAGCCAGAAAAAGCCGCCAAGCCTCCCCTTGCTTCTGTTCTTAATTAAAGTGATGTTATCACATAGGTTTCTCTCCCAGTTGTGGGAGTTCCAATGCACAGAAAACATTTCCCCTCAGGTTAAAAGGATGGAAACCCATCTATTGCCCAGGAAATGTTTATACTCAGTTCAAGAGCCACAAATGGAAGAGGATCAACTTTCCTGCCTCTTGCACAGTGGAATCTGCCTGAGACTTGGAGCCAAATTCTTAGTAATTGACTCAATGACTTTCTAGAGGAAAAAAGTATTTGCGGGAGCCTGAATCAGAGGCTGGAGGCAATGGCCTTTAACCCTTCACTTCCTATTGCAGACCTACGTAGTGCTCCTCTGCAGCTACCATTTGCATGAAAAGAAACAGTTTTGCTTTTAAAAGTTATGCACACAGTTGCTAACTGTATGAATGATGTCTTGTTAAGTTTTGCTGTACTGTATGTTGTCTTAAGGGCAGGCAGAAGTAGACTACAGCCCATCAGTGAGAAGACGGCTGGCTCAGATTCCAACTGACCACTTAATCCTAGCTGCAAGTCTTGAGAAGATGCTAGGTTGGGTAGTCCATTATATAATCCCAGAAAGACTCTTCCTGAGAACGAGCAGCAATGTAGAAATTTAATTTAAAATGCTGCACTGTCTGCCCTTAAATCTTGCAGGTGGCACATTCATTAATTACCTATAATTATAAGGTCCCCTGGCCAGAATCCTTCTGACATGATTCTACATCTCCTTGCAGACATTGATAAGTATGTGACCTGGCGTGTAGAGCTTTTTGCAACTGCCGCCAGGAAAATTAGAAAAAATTGTATAGCCGAGATAGCTATCAACTGTAAAGGAGATGAATTTATTTGACTCCATCTACACCACGCTGTATCTTTCTCACTAAACTTTGTACATAATTGTCTATTGTACTATTTAATATTACTTTTAATATATTAGTGGCCCCGTGGTGATTTTAGCGTATAAATTTTAACGTCTAATGTTTCAATTTGTATATTAAGGAGTTTCTATAGTTTTGTGCAGATTAGGTCATGTTTTGACAATGTAAATGTTTCAAGTTTTTGTATCAAACTAGTATATATTTTATTGAATGGCATTGTATACATTGCAGCAGCCTTTGGCTATAAGCAATAAACTTGACTGACTGACTGACATTCATTAATTACTTTACTTTCTTTCTTTTTTAAGTCTTGTTGCTTGGCAAAGGCAAAATAGAAGGTCATGTTGTGAACCGCCCTGAGACCTCTGAGTATAGGGTGGTGTATAAGTTGAATTAATAATAATAATAATGTTATAAATTTCAGGCAGGTCCAGTGCTCAGTTCCTCCCACTTCAGGGCTGCCAGCCAAATGCGCGAAGCAACTTCACTGGAAAAGCGTTGGGCTTTCAACGTGACATGAAAAGAAAAGGAAGTTCTGTCTGGATGACCCTTCACATTGCATGGAGAGGTCATTGCAAGGGGAAGAAGAGGAGGAGTTTGGATTTGATATCCCGCTTTATCACTACCCTAAGGAGTCTCAAAGCGGCTAACATTCTCCTTTCCCTTCCTCCCCCCACAACAAACACTCTGTGAGGTGAGTGGGGCTGAGAGACTTCAGAGAAGTGTGACTGGCTCAAGGTCACCCAGCAGCTGCATGTGGAGGAGCGGGGAAGCGAACCCAGTTCACCAGATTACGAGTCCACCACTCTTCACCAGTACACCACACTGACAGGAGCCAGGAGGAGCTGGTGCCTTCTGCTCTTTCTTCAGTTCTCTCCCTGTGGCTTCAGCATTGGCATGGTCTCCAACATTCCTCAGATGAAAATAGGGACGCTAGCCTGGGCTTTGAATTGCAGCTTCTTCTTCCACTCCAGAAGGCTCTGGAAGGTGCCCAGCCCTGTCGCCAGCACAGCCACTTTCTCCCACAGGGTCACCATCCCAGCATCCGTAGGTCCCAGGTCTGTGGCCATCCTTCAGTTTCCTCCTCCTCAGAGGCCAGGGCAGGGATGCAGCCGCAGCACCTGACCGACTGAGGAACAGGGGAAAGGTGAAAGACTTTAGTAGGGGCATTCAAGTGACCCAGATCTTGTTTTCATAAAAACAGGAAGTGACGCCATATTGGGTGGGAGCCGGGAGGCATAGATCTAAGAAATGTGTTGGAGGGATGCATGCATCTGAACTTCCAGTAACATGTTGAATCACTGTACTGAAGGAAAGGCGCCTTGGGAATTTGGGTCTCTGTGTGACAAAGTGAGAAGCTGTGATGGCTTAAGAGTTTTCGTGAGCATTTCTGGGGCAGTTGGAGACTATGCATTGGCTCCTGTTATGTACTGAGTTGAATAGGATCCAAAAGGCAGCAGTCTGATTGGTCCTAGAACATAGGATTCAGAATGCAGGAGTCTGATTGGTCCTAGAACAATAGGGTCCAGAATGCAGCAGTCTGATTGGCCCTAGAACAATAGGGTTCAGAATGCAGCAGTCTGATTGGTCCTAGAACAATAGGGTCCAGAATACAGCAGTCTGATTGGTCCACAGGAGCCACCCAATCCAGCTCCAGGTGGAAATGAATCCGCAACCTGATTGGCCTACAGGTGAATCCCGGAATTAGCCAATCACGTGAGGCACATTGTGTAAATAATGTATATAAAGCAGACATTCTGGGGGAACTTCCATTCCTCCTCACCACTATGAGCTGAATAATGAGCATGAAATCCATGAAATATTTCATCTCCCCAGCATCTTTAATCAGTAGTCACCCCGCTTCCTGATTCCCTTTTTCTTGCCCATGATGAGTAGCTGTAACATCTTGGAAAACATCCAAGCATGACCTTTGCAACAAGGCCGACTCCTGCAATTGCAGCCTCTTTGCAAGCATCTATAGCACACACAAGCCCTGTTTTCTTTCACCTCCTTTGCATAAGGCGGTATCAGCTTGCTGCGCACTTTGCAAGCAAGGAACACGAATATGTGAATTGGCCCCTGAGAAATGTTCCATGACTGGGGGTGGTGTGGGGGGGAATGAATACTGCAACTGAACATGTGCTCGGAATGAAATTAAGGACAGGCCTTGAGAGAGGCTTTAAACTCTTTTGCAAGCAAATTGTTAAATCTGAAAAACCTAGAAGGGACAACCTCTCCCTGTTACGCTTTCTGTAACTGGTATAGAAATCCAGAGACTGCCAGGAAAAATGGACTGTTAAATGCGCGCACACACACACACACACTTTCTGATGTAAAAAACAAGTATTCCCATTTCCCCTTTCATTGCATAAGCAAAGGAAGGTGGAGAAGACAAAAAATTCAGGTCTTCATTAGAGATCAGAGAGAAACTTAAATCATTTTTGTAAAAAGATGAAACAGAAACAGAAAGCAAGGCATGTTTCTTGTCTCTGCCAGCAGCTATTGATTACCAAAAAGGCCTGTGAGTCTTGTCATCGAAGTAAAGTTCTGAGGGTTTTGTCTTTGATGGGATGGCAAAAAAATCCAGCTCACCAGAAAACAGGAGGCAAACTTTCATTCTTTGAGGTGCTTCCATGTGATAAGGCAGAGAGCTCTGGACGGAACTACCAACTGCAGAGGCTGGGCTTCAGTCCATGATAGTCAGGGCCTTTGCGAAATAGTTTCCATGCACCTTTGCTGCGGCATAGATGAGAGTGAAGCTGGTTCCCAGATGCCTGAAACGGAGTTAGATCAATGGCTCCTGGGGATCACTTCTGAGGGATCTTCCCCAGCCCTGCTGACCCATGACCCTTTCAGTGGTGATGGTCAAGCCCGTGGCCTGGGCCCTTGGGCACACAAAGTCTTCTAACATTAGCTGTGGCTTCCGTTTACTGGCCCTGGCACCCCGAGAAAAGGCGAGGTGCATAGCAGCTACTAGAGCAAGCGCCCAGCGCCCAAACCAAGGGTGTTTAGCCAGGAATTTTGCTCGGGGCGAAGCCTCCAGAGGGAGCCATTGACACTCCCAGCCTGCCAGCCAATCCACGATGAGCCTGGGCTGCCCAGCCACTCCCATAGGTCAAAAGAGTTTTCGCCTTTGTCAGCTGATCCCATCCTGCCTGCTGAGACAGACGCCCCTTCTTTTTCTGCCCCATCACCTCCTCCACACCAGGGGTGGGCAGGGGGACAAGATAGCTGTCGTCTCACATTGAATATAACTGATCTGTTGTTGTTTAGTCGTTTAGTCGTGTCCGACTCTTTGTGACCTCATGGACCAGAGCATGCCAGGCACTCCTGTCTTCCACTGCCTCCCGCAGTTTGGTCAAACTCATGCTGGTAGCTTCGAGAACACTGTCCCACCATCTCGTCCTCTGTCGTCCCCTTCTCCTTGTGCCCTCCATCTTTCCCAACATCAGGGTCTTTTCCAGGGAGTCTTCTCTTCTCATGAGTTGGCCAAAGTACTGGAGCCTCAGCTTCAGGATCTGTCCTTCCAGTGAGCACTCAGGGCTGATTTCCTTCAGAATGGATAGGTTTGATCTTCTTGCAGTCCATGGGACTCTCAAGAGTCTCCTCCAGCACCATAGTTCAAAAGCATCAATTCTTCAGCGATCAGCCTTCTTTATGGTCCAGCTCTCACTTCCATACACCACTACTGGGAAAACCATGGCTTTTACTATACGGACCTTTGTTGGCAAGGTGATGTCTCTACTTTTTAAGATGCTGTCTAGGTTTGTCATTGCTTTTCTCCCAAGAAGCAGGCGTCTTTTGATTTTGTGACTGCTGTCACCATCTGCAGTGAAAGGACTATTATGATCTGAAAATGGAGATGATGTATGTACTTTTGTAACCCGAGAAAATCTTCAATAGGAACATTTTCTTTTTTTAAAACGGTGAGCCCAGCAATTACTGTGTCTCAGCAAGAATCAGTGGACAAGTCCTCCAAACATTAAAGCAGTGACTGCGCTGTGGAAACAGACATCTCATTAGATGTTCCATTGGCAAAACAGAAGTAGCAGCAGCTTCTCCAAGACGGAATAAGTATCCACAGGAAATGCGTTGGCTTGTAAAGTCAGCTTGAAAGCCCCCCTTTTTTTGGCAGTGCTTTGAATGAAATCCCCTGCTGGAAAGGGAAACTGGATCTCTTCCAGGGTCAAAGATGGACTTGAGCAGAGGCGTAACACCTTGGGGAGAGAGGAAGGACACAGACGCCAGCTTCTTTAAATATCATCGTTGTTCTAGTTTCTAAAGAAAGGGGTGACAAATCACTTCAAAGCGATGCGCTGGGGTGGATCTATTACGGAATTAATGGAGCTTCAGATTCAGGACTGCTAATCCCAGAGGGACCCCAGAAGTAACTTCGGTCCACATTGCTTAAATGACTCAAATGGTTAATTTTGTGTGTGTATATATTTCAACAATCCCAAAGTTGAAGAGTTAGTAGCACAGATGTTGCAAAAGTGGAGCGTTGTGGTAAATCGGCTGTTCTTTTGAAGAGTGTTTAAAATCTTTATGCATGTTGTCTCTAGAAAAATGCATCTGGTATGATGCAACTGCACATGAATATGCTGTTAGAAAAAAACCAGAAAACGAGTATTTTGTAAAATGTGCTTCATGCAATATTATATAATCCAATCAAAATCAGAGGTGTAGTACAGTGGTACCTTGGGTTAAGTACTTAATTCGTTCCGGAGGTCCGTTCCAAACCTGAAGCACCACTTTAGCTAATGGGGCCTCCTGCTGCCGCTGCGCTGCCGCTGCACGATTTCTGTTCTCATCCTGAAGCAAAGTTCTTAACCTGAAGCACTATTTCTGGGTTAGCAGAGTGTGTAACCTGAAGCGTATGTAACCTGAGGTACCACTGTAGTTAATTTTTTTTTAAGTGATCTGTTATGGAACCACCTCATTGTTGTAACCCAGATCTCGTTGCTGGTTGTGAAGGCTCCTCCCCTACAACAGGGCCCCCAAAATGTAGGTCCACCACTGACAATGAGGTATCTTTTTCCCTTTCCCTTTCCCCACCCTTTTCATTTAGTGATTTAAGTGAAAACAACAGGACATTCCTGCAAATGCTAAAGACAACCTTTGTGCACATGAAAACCTCGGTCCCTTATTGAGAATGCAAACCCAATAAAGGCAGCAGTGGTTATGAACACCCATGGATCACCAACACAACCCCCCAGCGCAGCTGCTGTCCTGAGCCGTCATAACATGGCTTAGACTTCAGTGATTCTCAAACTTGGGTCCCCAGCTGTTAATGAACGACAACACCCATCATCCCTGACCGCTGGTCCTCCTAGGAGGTTGGTAAGCAACAACAGCTGGGGGCCTAAGTTTGAGAAACACTGGCTTAGAGTGACCCATAACTGAATGGCTCCCCAACTAAAGAAATAAAACACACACTTGCAATTTTAAATGTATTTAATGTAAGATGCAATTTCACCCTCAGACTGTGGTGCTCGTTCTTATGAATGAGAGAGTGAGATTGCGTAGTGGAAAATTATTCTCTCTCCCATATACTGGCAGTCACTCTGTTAAGTTAACTAGCAGTGACAATCAAAAGGGAGGAAGTTGTATAATTAACTTATGAAATTTATTACCACCATAGGGCTAGAGCAAACGAATGCGGAATAGTCTGATCAACAACTGCCATCCGTTGGGTGGTATTCAACTCAGTTTTGCTTGGAGCAGACCCACTGAAATGAATGGACCCAACTCAGCCATGCTCATTCATTTCAATGGGTCTACTCTGAGTAAGACATAGCTGAATACCATCCATTATAACAGAACCTTTGTGTATGGGAACAGTATACCTGTGAACACGCCAGAAACAGAGCATGACTTATCACCATTTTCTTTTTCAAACAAAGAATATGCAGCCTTGGCTTTAATGCCAGAAAAAGCCACCTCTTCACTCAGTGAAGAATCAGAGCTGAAATTTCAGTCTCAGAAGCGTCTGTAGGAAAAAATGTACAGGGCAGTCAGATTGAGGAGATAGCCTAGTTGCTCTCAAGGGTAGCAGCTGCAGCGGCAGCCTTAGCAGCAGTGGACCACTGGGAGTCCAAGCACACCATGGTATAAATTTAAAACAATTAGAAAGAACAGACACAAGAAGTGTTCATTGCCGGAGACAAGTGACCTAGAATCCACACGAAGCTATACCGCAGCCTTCTGCTATAACTCACAGCAGAACATGACTAGATTCAAAGGCTGCCTTTTCCTCAACTGAAGCCACTCAATTTTAAGTACAATTCACAATATACTTAGAAATCAGTTATGAAATACCATTTCTCACTTTTGAGCTGGAGTGAAATCGCTTCCAGACAACCGATTTAGTGAGCGTTCACGAGAATGTTTGCACAGACATTGCAGGAGAGTTAGAATTCCTCAACTGTTCACTGAACATTCATTCTGTTTTGTTTGTGGGGAGGTTATACAACGTTGTGTCATGCAATTGTTCTTTCACAATTCCCAGGGCATTTTCCTGCCACTTTCCTTATCACAACAATTATTAGAAAGAAACCCCCACAAAAGCACTAAATCCACTTGAATTACACAACCTATGTTTGTCGTGGGACGCAGGTGGCGCTGTGGGTTAAAGCCTCAGTGCCTAGGGCTTGCCGATCGAAAGGTCGGCGGTTCGAATCCCTGCGGCGGGGTGCGCTCCCGCTGCTCGGTCCCAGCGCCTGCCAACCTAGCAGTTCGAAAGCACCTCCGGGTGCAAGTAGATAAATAGGGACCGCTTACCAGCGGGAAGGTAAACGGCGTTTCCGTGTGCGGCTCTGGCTCGCCAGAGCAGCGATGTCACGCTGGCCACGTGACCCGGAAGTGTCTCCGGACAGCGCTGGCCCCTGGCCTCTTAAGTGAGATGGGTGCACAACCCCAGAGTCTGTCAAGACTGGCCCGTACGGGCAGGGGTACCTTTACCTTTACCTTTATGTTTGTCGTATTGTGAGTGAATCCCATCCACAAAATAGTGACATAGTGCTATGTGAATTGAAAGTGGGTAATAGAACAGGGCTCAGCAAACTGTTTCAGCAGAGGGCCGGTCCACTATCCCTCAGACCTTGTGGTACCCCGCAAGACGGAATGCCTCGCAAGACGGAAAACCCGCTAGACAAAAGGGTTTTCCGTTTTGGAGGTGCTTCGCAAAACGAATTTCCTATGGGCTTGCTTCGCAAGACGAAAATGTCTTGCGAGTTCCTGCAGGTTCCCCCCCCCTTTTCTAAGCCGTTAAGCCACTTATCTGCTTATCCGCTAAGCCGCTAAGCCACTAAAAGCCGCTAATAGTGCTAATAGCGCTAATCCGCTAAGCCGTCAATGGGCTTGCTTCGCAAGACGAAAAAACCGCTAGACGAAGAGACTCGCGGAACAGATTCTTTTCGTCTTGCGAGGCACCACTGTATATATTTTTTGAGGGGGAATGAACAATTTTCACTTGCCCGCAAAGAGGCCTGAAGATGCTTCCCTTTACCTGTCCCAGTTGTCGTCCCAATAGTTTGGCTTCTCCAGCCAGCCAGGCACCTTGGAGGGGTAGGAGGCTGTGTCGGCCGGCGAAGACAGAAGCAGCAGCCCTGGCAGAGGAGCCGTGGACGGAGGTGGGGGAAACGGGGTGTCGCTGGAGCTTTTACACACCATCTGCTGCTGCTGCTTCCTGAGAGGCACTGCGAAGAAGAAGACAGAGCTGCCCGCCAACATGCAAGCGGTGGCCGCAGCCACCGCAATAACCTGCCTGAATGTCATGGGAGGAATGAAGGAGGGAGGGAGGGAGGGAGGCAGGAGTTGGCGAAGGAAGCGCATGAGGAAGCAGCGCGGAGAAGGAAGTAAGGGCGGAATAAGAGAGAGGGAGGAGGAGCAGGAGGAAAATGTCACACACACCCTTCACAACACTGCCCTGCTGAGGCGGGCAGGCGGACGAGCCGACTCCCACTGTCAGTGGCACCTGGCGTGGGACAAGATTGCTCCATCCCTGAGGAGAAAAGCGACGTCGTCGTGTGAGGGAGAAGGAGGCAGAGGGATAGAACGCACATGCTGGCAATCCACGCGGAGATTCCTGGACCAACTCTAGAAGGCAATTGGGCCTGACCCGGCCCGCGGGCCTTAGTCTGCCGAACCAAGCAATAGAATATAGTCATTCCTGGTTTAGATATTAATTTGCCCCTTGAGATGTATGTACAAGCCCAGAAAAATGAGTCTTGGTAACAAGTCTCAAGAGCCCTTTAATGCTTGCTTTGGAAGATTAAGGTTGGAGGTTGGAGTCACCCATCACGTGGACCAAGATATCACTTAGCTATATATACACTTAGGGTTACATTCCTGAAAAGACTCTGGGCTTCAGTTACTCAGAAAAATTGGCTGCTAAACAAAGACACGTTCAAGCACTTTTTAGAGATGAACGTTTTCAGTTAAGACCGAGTCGTGCCATAAGAGCAAGTTAATTATGAGATGCACAAATGATTCTGAGTTATACGGCCCTCTTAAGAAGGAAGGGGCTTGCTTGTTTGTTTGTAAACAACCCACCATCTGAAAATGTTGTGGCAGTGTACAAAAAAATAAATACACATGAAATACAAAACACAAAGCTAGAAGAGGAAAAAGACATCAAATCTTTTTGTAAAACCAACAGGAACAATATCCAACAATGCAACCCTGAAAAGGACTTCATGAATAAGAAAAAGCCCTTAAGAAGGTGCTTAATGAACCATGCTAATTGGCACCACCCAAATTGCCTAGAGTACAATATGGCTTGCATGCAATACCAAGCCAGAACATGGTTTGGCATGCATGCACAGGCTCCTAGAAAGGAGATGGCCGACACTTTTGTTTCTTTTTCCTGCTGCTGCTTGCTAAATCATGGTGTGAACGACTCATGTGAACCTGGGCTTATGGTTTGTCTCACTCCGGAAATACCACAAGCTATAAGCAAGGCCTGTTCTATGGCTTACTTGTGGTTTGTGTGGAGGATGTTCGGATGACATGGAGAGCCAAACCATAGCCTAACTCACAGCAGCAGGACTAGAGGAGAGCAAAATGGCCACGATCCCATCTCCAGGGGCCTGCACATTTATGCTAAACCGTAGTTTGGCTTAGTGTTGCATGCAAACCAGGGCATTGAATGAATCATGAGTTATATTTTTTAAAAAATAATGGGTTTATATGCTAGCTATATAAAATCTCAGCTAATTTTTCTAAGTGGTCTTAGGCAAGCCATTGTTCAGTCAACCTTAGCCCCTCACCTCAGGGCCCTTACTGCAATTTGGAGATGATAATACTGACCTACATTTATGGGGAGCAGTTAAGATTACTAAGATAATGTTTGGGAAGTGCTCTGGACACACTCAGTCACCAAATACATGCTAAGAGTTATCGCTACTTCTACCTTCATTGATTGTAAAACAGGAGCAAACATTAACCTAGGTTGTGTGGGGAAAGGACAAGGAAATATTACCTGCCAGAGATTTTGAAGGGTTAAGTGCCACTATAGACAAAAGCAAAATATATGAAAGTTCCAGGACAGTATTTGTTTAACCCACCACCCTCCCTTGGAATCATTTTGGCTAACAATCAACAATTCACGGTATCAAGTCACTCTCTTTTACTCTTAAACAATCTGAAATTGCACAATTAAGAAAAAAAACCCTCACCTGCTAACTCTAGTGATCTTGCAGGAGATGGTAAATATGAACTCCCTCTTTGGCAATCACTCGTAGCCAAGTAAGATTGTCTTCCATGAACACAGTCTTAACAGTCTGTCAGTAACTGTGGAGGCCAATTCTGGATCCACACGTCCTTCCACAGTGCGGACATTGGATTCTGGGCAGGAGTTGATCTCGATGAGGGTTTGCCAAATGTGCCTTCTTCTTAGCACGTTTCTGCACTCGCAGAGCTCAGGTGCTGCTAGATTTCAGCATCAATGTCTGCCCTTGTGGAAAGGAGGTAGAAGTGATTGACATTTTCCAGTGTTTATGGTGCTGCAGAGGGCTTGTTTTGTGCTTGTTGTTGCAGTACTTTGGTATTTTGGATGTTGAGTGATAGGCCAAGCTTTTCAAAAGCTTCTGTGAAACTATTTAGGATGGTTTGGAGGTCATCCTGTGA
The DNA here is from genome assembly GCF_951804945.1 of Podarcis cretensis. Classification (NCBI taxonomy): domain Eukaryota; kingdom Metazoa; phylum Chordata; class Lepidosauria; order Squamata; family Lacertidae; genus Podarcis; species Podarcis cretensis. The sequence goes on from NC_137175.1 coordinate 96,058,577, forward strand.
GTGGGCACACACAACATTGTCATCAGTATATTGAAGCTCTGTAACGAAAGTTATGGTAACCTTACTTTTTGCTTTCAGCCTACTCAGGTTAAAGACCTTTGCATCTGTTTGATATATGATTTCTACCCCGGTGGGGAGTTTCCCTTTGACAATGTGTAGGATCACGGCAATGAAAATAATAAATGGGGTTGGGGTGATAACACATCCCTGTTTAACACCTGATCCCACTGTGAATGGTTCACTTTCGGAGCCACTGTTATCTGCGATTGTTGCTGTCATATTAGCATGGAGGAGCCGAAGGATGTTCACAAATTTATCTGGGCAGCTGATTTTCAGAAGGACTGTCTACAGAGCATTACGGTTTATAGTGTCGAAGGCCTTAGTCAGGTCAATAAATGCCATATACAGGGGTTGGGTTTGCTCTCTGCATTTTTCTTGGAGCTGTCGAGCAGTGAAAGTCATGTCCGCTGTCCCCCTAGAAGGTCAAAAACCATTTTGGGATAACACACTATAAGGAAAAGGACTGAGCCATAGGTTTCCCCATCCCTGGGCTAAGAAAAGCTACAAATTGGGAATTATCTGAAACAAATAGCTCTTGATCTGCGATATGGGGATGATAATAGTAAAGGCTACCTATGCAGGATTGATGTAAGAATTCCAATAAGGTAATATATTTGAAATATTGAACACTCTACCGCACTCTAATATGCATGCTATTATTTTTCCTTATTTCAGTAATAGACTAGAACCAAAATAGAATGAAAAAGCATGCAATATGCCTCCTGCATATCAACTGAATCTTTAGCTGATTCACTGATTACCGTTTGCAGGCCTCATTACACAATGTTGTTTTTTGATTAATATTTTGTGCTGGAGGAATAGGTTTATGACACAGCCCCTGAACTTAGAGCGGTTAAGTGCCAATCTGGAGGGGGAACGTCAGCATTTGGTAGTAACAAAAATATTTCAGCTGAGATCACACACTCTCAGTAACAAAACGGAGCCAGCTTTGGCCTGTTCCTAATTTCCTTTTCGGTTACTTACATAAGCCATTGCTGGAATAAAAGGGGTAAGTAGCCCCTGGGGAGCAAAGATGAAAAGTAAGAGAGGAGGCAAAGGGAAGAGCTAGCAAAAGGCTTTTGAACATGTGATGTTTGAGCATAATGTGATCTGAGCTGCTAAGAATTCTGCCCATGATTTTTCAACATGGTGGTACGTGGCAATGCTTATTTGTAAGACGGCGTTTTCCATTAGTGACAAATGCTGACGCAAACCCTCAAGAATCAATGAAAGCAGTGAACAACCAAATTGCCATTCTGTCTCCAAGCAGTGAGGAAGATACAGAATGGGTCGAGGAAGAATACACGAAAACTCTGCTGGACCTGGCCAAAGGTCCACCTCGCCCCTCATCCTGTTCTCACAGTGGCCAAGCTGATACCTGCGAGAGGCCACAAGCCTCTGCACTCTCCCCACCTGTGATCCCCAGGAACCAACACCGTTGGCTTTATCCTCCATGAATTTGTCTAACCCTCTTTTGTGGGAGCAAATGCCAGAGTTTATGTAATGTGCAAAGTTCTTCTTTCATGGAATGGCCCTGGATTCTCCTATTATGAGGCAGAAAAACCTCTGCCTACCCACATTTTCTACGGCATGAATCATTTCATCCATCTCTTGTCATGCCATTTCTTACTCATCTTTGCTCCTACAGAGTGGCTCCATCCCCTTGGTCATTTCAATTGCCGTTTTCGAAAACTTCCCCAGCTCAAATATATCCTTTTTGAGGTGTAGCAACTGGAATTGTTCATAGTACTCCAAGTGCAGTTGTGCTATAGAAGGCATTGTGACAGAAGTAGTTTTGTTATCAATCCACAACGCGGAATTAGCAGTTTTCACAACTGCCACATAACTGGGTCAACGTTTTCACCAAGCTGTTCACCGCAACGCCCAAATCACAGTCCTGGTTAGTCACTGCTAAGTCACGTTGAGGCTGTATAAACATTACCATGGGTTCCACAAACATTGCTCCAGTGAGCTCCCAATCACACAGTGTTAGCCACAAACCATCTGCATCCTGTAGCTTCTTGGGGAAAACAGTCCGGTTGGATGTGGTTTCCCACAAACCAGCTCCAATCCAATTTGAAAATGGAAGCCACATTCACTTTGCTCTTAAGTGGAGGTGTGTACATTTTGGACATCCATTGCACATGCGCAGCTAGTGGCTTCATTTAACAGGAGTTTGGGGGGTTGCAGGCAGAGGGAAACAAATCAGGTAATCAGACAATGGTGTACACAGCAAGTAAAAATGTGTCTTGCAACGCAGTGTGTGTGTGTGTGTGTGTGTGTGTGTGTGTGTGTGTGTGAGAATTACCTCTCTGTGTTTTAAGCAGTTAATGTGTATGTAGCCTGTACCGGGAATCTGTGTTCATGCTGCAGTTGGAAGTCTGATTCATACAACTTCTTTATTTATTTTTTATTTATAAAATTTTCAAATTTAACAATAAAAGAAAAACATTCCATTTGAATTATACATCCAATTCTAGTCTTTCCACTTTCAGACTTCCTTCAGTCTGAAACATGACTTCTTTCATGTTTTCACAGTTATTCACATTTCTTGCATCTGTATTGTTTTTTTTTTAACCAAATTAATCTTAACAATTATTATAAAACAATATTTCTTTCCATTATTATCACAGAGCTTCTTGAAAACCTACAAACGTTAATTGACCTTCACATAAATTCTTAATATACTCTGTAAATTTATTCCAGTCCTCGGTAAATCTCTGGTCTCGCCGGTGTTGTATTTGCAGAGTCTTTTACACAGCGGAATGATGAGCAGTATGTGCCACATACTTTACTTTACTTTACATCTTGCCTCTGCGAGAGCAGAGAAGCAACTCCTCTCTCCTCGGAAACACCGAGAGAACTGTGAAAAACAGGAAACCAGTGTACGTCACATCCAGTCTCCCATTCCCGTGGGAAACCCAACAGCAACTCTGACTGTGGAATGTAAACAATGTCCCGTGACAAGCATTTCGCTGCACAGTGAAGAAAGCAGAAACCAACATCCTCCCCCTTTCTGTGAACATCACTGGGCAGCGTGTTCGTACAATATCAGTACAAACCCAACTTCTGCACATAGGTACAGTGTTGATCCCTTGATACAATCTTGGACAATACATCAGCAGGAATTTCATTACCTGGCATATAGGACACCGTTACGAGTCCCTTCTGAATACATTCCCTAGCATGTTGCAACTTCAATTGCAAATGCTTCATGCTTTGCTTACAACCTTCAGAATTCAGCAAAGCCAAACATGCTTTGTTGTCCTGGTAAACCTGGATTGGACATTTGACAGGAATTTTCATGTCTTTGCACAATTGTAACAACCATTCACAATCTTTAAGTGAATAAGACAGTGCATTCAGTTCAGCTTCACAAGTACTTAAGCTAACTGTTGTTTGCTTCTTGCATGACCAATCAAATAGACCCTGATTGTACGTGTAGCAAACTCCAGACGTGCTTTTCCTGTCTGTAGTGTCACCTCCAAAACTTGCATCTGCAAATATCTCAAGACCACCAGACTTCTGATTGTTAAATCTCAGTCTGTAATGCATAGTGCCTTTCAAATACCGTGCTATGCGTTTCAGAGCTTTCCAATCCTTAACAGTAGGATTGTTGATTTGTCTGCTTAGCAAATTACAGCTAACAGCAATGTCAGGTCTTGAACATCTGGCAATGAAGTTTAGCTTGCCTAGCACACTTCTGTACAGTGTAGTGTCAGAAAATGCTTCTTCAGTGTCATCTACCTGATAACCTGTTATCATCGGTGTGTCTACAGGGTTAGCATCCATCAGGTTTAGTTTGTTTAACACATCAGCAATTTTCCTTGACTGGTGTACTAGAATGTTACCGTCTTGATCTCTCTCTATTTCCAGAGATAGGTAGTTGTTTACCTCACCAAGATCTTTCATGTCAAAGTGCTCTTTCAGTTGAGCTAGGGCGTTATTGTACATTGTGACATCTTTCCAAAAGAATAAAATATCATCAACATAAAACAAACAATACAGCTTCTTTTGCCCCTCCTCTTTGACAAATACACATGGATCAGCTTTCCCTTGCTGAAAACCTAGAGAAAACAATACTTCAGTGAGTTTTGTGTGCCAACACCCTGCACTTTGTTTGAGACCATAAAGGGATTTCTTCAGAGCACAAACAAATCCCTGTTTTACCTGTACGACATCAGGTGGAAGCATATAAAGTGATTCACCTAGAGATCCGTACAGAAAAGCTGTATTCACATCGTGGTGACTAATGTGTAGATTCTCCTCTGCAGCTAGCTTGAGCATAAGCCTAATGCTCTCATACCTCACTGTGGGTGAGTAGGTCTCGTGATAGTCTTCACCTGGTACCTGTGCAAAACCTCTGGCTACCAATCTGGCTTTGTGCCTGACTATCTTGCCATTTTGATCAGTCTTCACTTTGAAGACCCATTTGCTTCCAAGCAGTTTCATTCCTGGAACTACTGGAACAAGCTCCCATGTTTTGTTCCTTTCTAAGGAATCAAGCTCAGCCTTCATGGCATTTAACCATGGCTCAGCATCCTTTGAATCCAAATCCTGGATTTCTTGGAAACTTGAAGGTTCAAATACCTTCTTGGAGCTTTTAACAGCTGCTACTGCTGTCTTAGCAAACTCATCAGCAAATCTCTTTGGAGGTCTGCCTTTTGTGGCTCTTTGTGACCTGCGAATTAGCCGTAGGTCTTCAACACTCTCCTCTTCCTTCTTAGGAGAAAAGTGACCTATTGTGAACAATGGTTCTTCCAATTCTTGATCAGAGCTTTCAGAGGGTCACATAGAGGCTTTCGCACTCTTGAAATCCTCTGAATCACCCGATTCAGTTTCAGACTCAGAATCAGAACCTTCATCAGTGGGTGTGGGTTGTTGCGGCTGCTTTTGTCTATCCTCAGTCTCATCACTGTCATCAGGATAACATTGGAAAATTCCCACATTCTCCCCCCACTTGGCATTGTACTCAACACTTCTTGTGAGCTTAATTGTCTTAGAGTCAGTCATCATTATTCTGTAAGAACCTTTCTGATAACCTAGAAAGATACCATGCAATCCACGCTTGTCTAACTTGGAGCTTTGTGGTGTGTGAACCCACATGTCAGAACCAAAAATTTTCATGTGTTTGATGTAAGGTTTCTTGCCAAACATCTTCTCATAGGGGGTACAACCAATCGCTGAAGACAACCTGCAATTATAACTGTAAGTAAAACACGAGAGAGCTTCGGCCCAATAACTCTCTGGAAGATTTGCATCATGCAGCAAGGTTTTTAACCCTTGAAGCAATGTCTGATTTGCCCTCTCACAAAGTCCATTCTGCAATGGCGAGCGAGGACTAGACAAATCGTGTTGAATTCCTTTCTCAGTCAGAAAAGCTTCAAACTGCTGAGAAGTGAATTCCCCCCCGCGATCAGTGAAAAGAGTCTTTATCTTCTTACCATGCACATTTTCCAACCAAGCACAGAATTCCTTGAACCTTGGAAAAGCCTCTGATTTCTACTTGAGATTGTACACATAAATATACCTGGAAAATGCATCAATGAGAACCATGAAGTACCTGTTTCCACCCAAAGAGGGCGATAGTGGTCCAACCAAATCAGCATGAACAACCTGGTATGGTTCTGTAGCTTGCCTACTAGACACCTTACCTTTCGCAGCCACTTTCACCTTGTTTGCTGCGCATGCCTTGCACTTCATGTGGTACCTGCAGGGTTTAATAGTCATACCTTCAACCAAGGCAGGCATTTTAGATACTGCCTCAAAATGCAAATGACCAAATTTCCTGTGAAAATCGTGAATACATTCTGCATGCAAACTTTTGTTAGAACCTGCAATGCAACAAGTTTCATCCTGCACAACATCATCAAAATACAAAACAAACAAACGATCAACATATTCAGCATGTAAAACATAATCATTTTTCTTTGTGATGGTGCATTTCTTGTTCTTGAAGGAAACGTCAATGTTCCGTTCATTCAGCTGCGCAACACTGAGTAGATTGTGTGTGGCATCTGGTACGTAAAGTACATCTTGTATCGATAAGTCCAAACTGTGAAGAACAACAGTTCCATAGCCTTGACTGGGGATCGTGTGGTCATCCGCCTGGTGAATCGCACCTTCCTGCGGTGTAAAAGACACGAACAGTCGCTTATCGTTGCACATGTGGTGCGTTGCAGCCGAATCCACCACGAAGAAAGATCTAGACGTCTTCTGGACCTTTGCAACCTTTGGAGTGAAGCGTGAGACCATTGCCCTGTGCTGCGTTGTCCTGGACACCGGACCTTTGCCTTTGCTTTGGCCTTTTCTACGCGATGAGCTTTCGCTGCGCTGCTCTGTCTTGGCCCTGGGATATCTGCATTCCCTCTTCATATGGCCTAGACGTCCACATGAGTAGCATTTCACTGCCTTCAAAGCTTTGGCGCCATCTGGTGGTTCCACTGCACTCTGGGATGACGTCTGTGAAGACTCCCCCTTACCCATGCAGCTAGCACCCCGGCGGTCTGCTTCATTCTGAATCACGGCAGTATCACAGGCTACTGTGTGCTGAGCAGGTGGCTGAACAGCAATCTGAGTGGCAACAGACTCCCCAGTTGCATCAGCCAGCCTTCTGCAGCTAGCCATCATGACTCTGGCATTAGCCTTCTGCGCCATCTCTGCTGCTTTAAATCAAGCTGCATTATACAAGCTGCGTCTCTGCTGCTTCAAACCGCATTCCAAAAGCAAGTTTAAAAGTGCTTTCGGTTCTCAAGCCTCCAAGCCTTTGCCTTAGAGCCTTTGCATGTGCCGCGGCAAAACAGCTTTAAAAGTTCAAAGTCCAGCCATAAAGCCATTAACTAGAAGCTGGCAGGCTGCCCGGAGCATGAGCACATACCTCTCATCAATCAACTTGACGCGCAGAGCAGATAACGCCCGTCCGTTTCTCTGCATTCCGATTCTCTGCCGGCACTCCGATTCGACTTCTTCAGTTTGATTGCGTTTTTCTGGGCCCGGAACCAGAAATGTTGTATTTGCAGTCTTTTACACAGCGGAATGATGAGCAGTATGTGCCACATACTTTACTTTACTTTATTTACACTTCATTGCTGAGAGATTACAAACATGCATCTTGCCTCTGCAAGAGCAGAGAAGCAACTCCTCTCTCCTCGGAAACACCGAGAGAACTGTGAAAAACAGGAAACCAGTGTACGTCACATCCAGTCTCCCATTCCCGTGGGAAACCCAACAGCAACTCTGACTGTGGAATGTAAACAATGTCCCGTGACAAGCATTTCGCTGCACAGTGAAGAAAGCAGAAACCAACAGCCGGTTCCGAATTCTCCCCGTTAGCTTGTCTAATTCTGCGTATTCCATCAACTTCATTCTCCATTCTTCTTTTGTCAGGATTTCTTCCTGTTTCCATTTTTGTGCCACCAAAATTCTTGCCGCTGTTACTGCATATAAAAACAACTTCTCATCCTTCTTTTTTATGTCATTTCTTAGTATTCCTAACAGAAAAGTTTCTGGTTTTTTAACAAAGGTATATTTCAACATTTTTTTTCAATTCATTATAAATCATTTCCCAGAAACCTTTCATTTTTTTACATTCCCACCACATATGATAGAATGTTCCTTCTTTCTCCTGACATTTCCAACATTTATTACTCACTTTATACATCTTTCCAAGTTTTACTGGTGTAACATACCATCTATATAACATTTTCATAACATTTTCTTTTATTGTAGTACATGCAGTAAATTTCATTCCTTCTTTTCACAATCTTATCCAATCATCAAATTGAATATTATAACCAAAGTCTTTGGCCCACTGAATCCTTGCAACTTTAACCTCTTCATCCTTAGTATGCCACTCAAGTAATAATTTATACATTTTTGATAAAATTTTAACATCATTATTCACAATTTCTTTTTGAATTCTTTATAATATCTTGCACCAAATCCATCCGGTCCCGGAGTCTTCCCACTTTTTAATTCTTTTATAGCTGTTTTAAGTTCTTCTATTCCAATTGGTTCATTCAATTTATTTTTATTTGTCACTGGAATCTTTTGCACTCCTTTCTTCTTTAAATAGTCTTCTATCATCTTTATCTTAGATTTCTCTTTTCTTTTATATAGATCTCTATAAAAGTCCACAAATCCTTTCCTTATTCCTTTCGGGTTCTCAATGTCTTGGTCTTCTACTTTAATCTTTTTAATTATATTTTGTTCTTTCCTTTTTTTAAGTTGCCACGCCAGCCATTTTCCGATTTGCAAATTCAAAATTCTTTTCTTTCATTCTTTTTATATTCCACTCTACTTCTTTATTGAACATCATAGTGAATTGTGTCTGAAGTAATTTTATACTTTGCTTAACTTTTTCATCCTTAGGTCTGTTAATCAATTTTTTTTCATTCTCCATTATTTGTCTTAAGATTTCTTTTTTCCCTCTTTCTCTCAATCTGTTTTTTATTGCATTTTGCTGAATAAAGAAATCTCTCATGACCGCTTTACTAGCATCCCAGACCATATTAATTTTTGTTTCCTTATTTATTTGGTTAACAAAATAGTCAGTTAAACATTTCTGTGCTCTTTCCACAATCTTCTGGTCATCGAAGAGATTCTCATTTATTCTCCACCTGAACGATTTTTCTTCATACCCTTTCAGAATACCTTGGATGGCGTTGTGGTCAGATAAAACCTTGGGTTGGATCTCAATTTTTGTAAATCTTGAAATTAATTCATTAGATATCCAAATTTGATCAATTCTTGACATTGATTGATTTACTTCTGAATGAAAGGTAAATTGTTTCTCTAGTGGGTGTCTCAATCTCCAGATGTCTATCAAGTTGCAATTCTCAACCATATCAAAAAAAATTTGGTAGTTTCCCTTCTTTTGTTTTACCTTTATTTCTTAGTCTGTCCATTTCCAGACTATCTTGCACTTTCACCACTCAGAACCCCACTAAGGGCTTTGAAGCCATGTTCAAATATATAAAAGGATGTCACATAGAGGAGGGAGAAAGGTTGTTTTCTGTTGCTCCAGAGAAGCGGACACGGAGCAATGGTTCCAAACTACAAGAAAAAAGATTCCACCTAAACATTAGGAAGAACTTCCTGACAGTAAGAGCTGTTCGACAGTGGAATTTGCTGCCAAGGAGTGTGGTGGAGTCTCCTTCTTTGGAGGTCTTTAAGCAGAGGCTTGACAACCATATGTCAGGAGTGCTCTGATGGTGTTTCCTGCTTGGCAGGGGGTTGGACTCGATGGCCCTTGTGGTCTCTTCCAACTCTATGATTCTATGATTCTATGCATCAACAAGCTGGTTTCTACATCAAGACATGGTATGTTTCTCTTCCAAAGGAAGCCAAACCTAAGGAGCACTGCCCTAAAACATCTTACTGCTTGGGGAAGTGAGAAGCCCTGTCAAAAGAAGTAACTTGGTGCCTAGTGCAGAGTTCGGCATGCTGAGGACCTTGGGTTTTCTTGTTTTCTGCTCAACAAGCACGAAATCGTGACACATCCATTCTAACCAAGAGCATTCGGCCGAGAGTCCAGCATGGATGACTGGACTTGGGCAGAACTGGCCACAGCACACCAGCAGACCTGGCTAGCTGCACATCTGCAGGTAAGTTCGTTCACACTCAGCACATGGCTCTGGAATCTTTCCCTCAGCCCTCTCAGTATATAAATCAAGCAGCAGGGAAGTTTGGAAACATGACGAATATTTTGGCTGGAGTGCCTCCTGCTTTAAAGACCCGGAGAAGAAAAAGGAGGGTGGAGGACGGCGGCCCGCTACAAAACTAACCAAGCTCCGAGTGGAAAAGGTGGCTGAAATTTAATGTTCTTGGAAGCTGGCCCTGGGCTGTTCAGACAGGGGAAGGCCAGGGACTCCCCAGTGGGGGCATTGCTCCTTCTCTCTGAAATAGAAAAAGAGAGAAGCATTGGAATCAGTTGACCGCATTGTCCAACCATTTTGTGGAGGATTCCAAGTAGGAATGAAAGCCACAAAACAAAACAAATCGTAGTTGTGTGCTTGGAAAAGAAGGCGACAGAGTGGTGATTTCATGCTGGATTGCAGCCCTGAATGGAATACCATGCTGGGCCAAGCAAGGGGAGCAAGCTGGCTGTAGCTTCTTTGGAGATCTTATTGCCGACAGCAGCAGAAGCCAGCTTGGTGTCCTATACATGTTGTTGAACTACAGCTTATATAACCTCTCAGCATCTGCTATGCTGGCTGGAACAAGACACAGTCCAACAGCACCTAGAGGGCAACCTCTAGTGCATGCCTAACACAACCTTCTTTTTGAGAGAGAAAGATAAGAAGAGCGTGGATGGGGCCGAGAAGAGAGCGAGAGAGACAGAAAACCCATGCTATTGTCACAGGCACTCTTGTTGTTGAGCAGCAAGAGACTCCAAGGTTCATAGCTTTGAATTTGGCACAGAGACCAAGTCCAGCCCCTGTATCTCTTTCCAGCTTCCAGATCCACACCAGATTTTTTTAAAAAACTAGGTCCCTGGTCTATTGTCTTCCCACCCCTTGGAAGATGTGGTGTGGCATCTAGCCAGGCAAGCAGGGAGGAGGGTTATCCCCTCCTGAAAGTGCACCACCTGCCAGTTGTTTCCATAGTGACATGTTGAACCCTTTACAAAAGTAAAAAAAAAAGGTACTTGCAGGTCCAGCTAGGGCCACTGACTTAACAAAGAACCTGGTTTGATAAGTTCAGCAGTTCCTTCTACTGCAGACTACAGTCTTTCAGATCCTAAAGCACAGGGTTTGGTTGAGGCCCACATGCACCACCCTACCCCCCCCCCCGAAAGGAAAATCCTATAGCACAATATATTGCACCATACAGAGGTGCCTCGCAAGACGAAATTAATCCGTTCCGTGAGGCTCTTCATATAGCGGTTTTTTCGTCTTGCGAAGCAAGCCCATTGACAGCTTAGCGGATTAGCGCTATTAGCGGTTTAGCGGCTTTTAGCGGATCAGCTGATAAGCGGCTTAGGGCTTAGGAAAAGGGGGGGGGAACCCCGCAGGAACTCGCAAGACATTTTCGTCTTGCGAAGCAAGCCCATAGGGAAATTCGTTTTGCGAAGCGCCTCCAAAACGGAAAACCCTTTCGTCTAGCGGGTTTTCCGTCTTGCGAGGCGTTCGTCTTGCGGGGCACCACTGTACATTCAATCCACCCCCACCCACCCCGCGATACAAGTTGGCTTCCAGTTGCAGGTTGGAGTTGACAAATAGAGGGGAGGCTTTCGTTGCAGTTTCTCACACTGATGGCCATGAGGTAACACGAATCCCCTTTAGTACTACTATGTTTTGTACTGTGTGGAAATTGCAAGCTGGACAGGCTGCAATGATTTCAGTGCAGCAGTGGTGGGCGGGATGCTATAGAGAGGCGTGGAAATGATTTGTCCTTTCTGCTATGCAGTAGCAGCTTACTCTCAGACTGTGCCAACATCATTTTTATTTTAATATTGTGTAATCGTCCTTCCTGCCGGAGAGGTATCTATTTATCTACTTGCACTTTGATGTGCTTTTGAACTGCTAGGTCCTTGCTCCTGCCAACCTAGCAGTTCGAAAGCACATCAAAGTGCAAGTAGGTAAATAGGTACCACTCTGGCAGGAAGGTAAATGGCGTTTCCGTGCGCTGCTCTGGTTCGCCAGAAGCAGCTTAGTCATGCTGGCCACATGACCCGGAAGCTGTACGCCAGCTCCCTCGATCAATAAAGCAAGATGAGCGCCGCAACCCCAGAGTCGTCCACGACTGGACCTAACGTTCAGGGATCCCTTTACTTTTTACTAATCGTTTGTTTGTTTATGTGTGTGTGTGTCTTTGGTCAAAAAGCAGTATTAAAAATGAATGTCAACCTAACCATGTTACTAAACTGCCTTTAAAGATGGATGAATTGCTTTCCAAGTGTTTTCACGGGACTCTCTTGCCATGAAGCCTTCTTAACACCACGTTTTCCCTATTAGGGCTGAGGACTGAGGGATTAAAATTCACAAGCAACACCAGCATTTTATTCAAAACAAAGTTATTTCCATCTAAAAAGGAACGACAGCTGAAGAGTTGTAGATGGAAAAGAAGAATCAGCTGGCAGTGCTGAATCCCTGCTAAGCCAGAGGAGAATTGGGAGGTGGGTGGTTTGCCCCCCACTCCCAAGATATTCATACTTTTTAAAATAGACACACACTAAATTCAAGGCAAGACATTTCAGGATTTGGTTCCAGCCGCCATGTGCGTGCAGTTAATTGAAACCAGTAGGATCCAGAACTGAAATGACTAAGGCTGGAGACAGTCTATAATAGATTTTGTTGATGTTGGTATTGCAGAGCCATTGTTGCCTGTGGTATAGGCACACATTTCTTTTGTCCTGCAATAATCCCTGGGCAAAAGGCAAAAAAGGGAACCACTAGCAGCAGGCTTGCACACCTTGTGGTGACTCAGGAGGGTCCTCTCAGGACTCTCCTATGTCTCCAGCCTTCGTGGTTTTTCTGCCACTCTTCATCTCCTTTGGAACAAAGCATGTTATGAACCCTGGAGACATCAACAAGATCACTACGATATCAAAAATTAGATGTGGGTGCCTTAGGATGATTGAGAGAAGAGGAAAACTGTGTTGCATGATATCTCCACTTCAACTGCAAAGGCCGCAAGAGTAAATTTTGTAGTTTGTTTTTGAAAGCTGAAGTGAATATGAATATGGGGCGTTTTCTAAACTATTTGAGATGAAACCTGGATTTGGTTCCGAATGCACACTTTGCAGGGAGCTGCAGCCAGTCTCCACTCTCTGATGGGTGTATTTGTACAGTACAGTACAGTATTGTACAGTAAACACATTCCCAAACAGATGCTCAACTTTACGTTTTCTAGTTGTACCCTGTAAAAAAGGTCATGTATGAAAAAGCTTATCTCACACAATTAAGCCTGCTTACAGATCGTTCAGGACGCGGGTGGCGCTGTGGGTTAAACCACAGAGCCTAGGACTTGCTGATCAGAAGGTCGGCGGTTCAAATCACCACAACGGGGTGAGCTCCCGTTGCTCGGTCCCAGCTCCTGCCAACCTAGCAGTTCAAAAGCATGTCAAAGTGCAAGTAGATAAATAGGTACCGCTCCGGCGGGAAGGTAAACGGCGTTTCCGTGCGCTGCTCTGGTTTGCCAGAAGTGGCTTAGTCATGCTGGCCACATGACCCGGAAGCTGTATGCCGGCTCCTTCGGCCTATAAAGCAAGATGAGCGCTGCAATCCCGGAGTCGGCCACGACTGGACCTAATGGTCAGGGGCCCCTTTACCTTTTTGCAGATTGTTCAGGGTCTTGCATTCCTTCAGAAACCTGGTTGGCAAAAGGGACAAAAAATGTGCATATACACGATGGAAGCTAAGCCTCTCTCAAACCATCTACTCTCTTCAAAACTATTGTCTGTTTCCACTCCAGCAAGCTGACGGGAATCTACTGGCATGCAGGGATGTAAGGAGTGGCTTCTCCAGGTTCTGAATTAGTAGCCAGCAAACTATTTTATTGTGACAGTTCTTGTACACTTCAGGGTAGATGGATGAAAAACAGCACAAGAACTTGATTTAAGTAAGGCATTGTTTAGGAAATGTTTACTGGATACCATAGTCGCAAGCTTGTTTTGTTCCCATGTAATGGGTACCAGACATCCATAACTAACCCAGTGATGTCTATATTTATTCACAAATAATGTTGTTGATCCCCCAACCCGAGGCGGAAAGCTTCAGCTATAAACATTAATCTCTCCTATTGTGCAGAGAGCTTTGAGCTGGCATCAAAAAAGGTACATCAACATGACTTAATTCATCAATTGGCCAACAGCTAAGCATTCATTTAGGGCTCAACTGCTATGTTATTGCATTATATGCCTGATTCAAGCATTTGCTATTCATTAATTTAACCAGGCACCCCCTTCTGGTGTTATGCAATGGGTGAAGAAACTGTACCCACCCTGCTCTTTTCCTACCCAAGAGCTGAAATATCTGGTTATGTTATGTAACCGTCTACATTATTTCCTCCTGTGCTCCAACATGCAAGATTTTCCTCTTCTTCATTTGACAGACCTCATGGTTCCTTCCCCTCAAAGCTGACTGACTTTGTATGAATTCTTCCAATCAGCAAGGGGTGGGTAGGAAAACAAAACAAAAATATTTAAGAGCGATAGGGAAAAAAGCATTAAAACTCCAGATGTTTTCCGAAGGAATCAGTGTAGTAATGAAACTGGAAGCTATTTGACTTATGGAGGACTATTGAAGAATTCACAAATGTATGCTCTCCTTCCTCAGCACCTACATCCAAGTTTTTTTTTGCTGGGGCCCACAGCAGAGAAACCTCTTTGAGCTTTCCCATGCTCCCCTTCTTCCAATGCCTATTGTTGCATAGTACAGAGAGAAAAAAGAATTTAAAAGGACACGTTTCTGCAAAGAACTGCAATCTAAGTATTGACACAAAATGAGGGGGTGGATGAGTAAGTGGCAAAGGGAGATTAGAATGTGCATATTTTATATTCCTGAAGTTCAGAGTGGATTCTTACATAACCAAAAATGGCACTAACAGCATCCTAAAAAGCAGAGACATCACCTTGCCAACAAAGGTCCGTATAGTTAAAGCTATGGTTTTCCAGGTAGTGATGTATGGAAGTGAGAGTTGGACCATAAAGAAGGCTGATCGCCAAAGAACTGATGCTTTTGAATTATGGTGCTGGAGGAGACTCTTGAGAGTCCCATGGACTGCAAGAAGATCAAACCTATCCATTCTGAAGGAAATCAGCCCTGAGTGCTCACTGGAAGGACAGATCCTGAAGCTGAGGCTCTAATACTTTGGCCACCTCATGAGAAGAGAAGACTCCCTGGAAAAGACCCTGATGTTGGGAAAGATGGAGGGCACAAGGAGAAGGGGACGACAGAGGACGAGGTGGTTGGATGGTGTTCTCGAAGCTACAAACATGAGTCTGACCAAACTGCGGGAGGCAGTGGAAGACAGGAGTGTCTGGCGTGCTCTGGTCCATGGGGTCACGAAGAGTCGGACACAACTAAACGACCAAACAACAAATGATTGAATCACCCACCACCAGGATCCCTCTTCCTCCCAGCCCTCCAGAGAAGCACCATTGGCATGAAAGGACAGCTGCCCATGCTCCAAGGAAGGGGTCTCTTCTAAGGGATTGTTTCTCTCTTCCTCAGAGTGAAACCTTCCTTCCTTGAGATCCTTTCTAGGCCAGCCATTGTGGCCTCAAGGGAACAAACTTGTTCCCAGAGAGCAAGGAGCTCAGTGCACAGAGGACACCCTCATAGCTTTTGTCCAATAGGCAGGCAGTTGTTTATATGGCAGACAGTGCAAAACCCTGGGGAAGCCGTATATGCCTTGTTGGCTTTCCAAATGCATAAGTTATTAGAAGCTGAGGTTTTGTTTAGATCAAGGAGAGGAGGGGCAGAGTAGCGCGCCCTGGCCTCACCCTGCTGTCAATTTCACTCCGTGGTTTAACTCGCCTTGATGCTTTGTTTGGCTAGGGTTCACTTCAGTTCGTGGACTCCCATCGCTCGGCTATTCTAAATTTATTATGCCTGGCTAGTTCCCCCTGGCTACTATTGCAGTCAACTAAGTCAGTGTAGTATAGTGCAATAATTGTTGGACTTGGGTGTGGGAAACCTGGGCTCAAATCTCCACATCATAGAATGGTTTTGACAAAGTCGTTTGAACTAAACATGAAATGTCCTCACAAGATTATTATGAGAATAATCACCTACCTTCAGATACAGTTCTTGAGCTCCTTTAGCAGAAGGCTGGGATAAGCAAGCGATAAATCTATCTATTGCACAAAGGAGAACAGCATGCCAAATTTAAATAATCAAGGCTGTTATGTGCAGAGAAGTTAAGACAGGTGAAAAAGACCTCCCCTGAGATTCTCGAAAAACACACGTTTCAGGAAAGAGTTACAGTCTCCCATGGCAACACCATCTGAACTGTGGTGACCCAGGTGTGCCCCAGACACTGTCTGCAAGCACAGAAGCCGTGTGTATGCTTTGGAAGCAGGTCTCGTCAGAAAACCTGACAACCAAATTCTGCTGCGGTGAACTGAACTGAATGGTTTTATGAGGGAAAGAAATCCCTGGAAAAAATGGACTGAACCCCCCAGACAAATTAATTCCACATTACTGTTTAGCAGTATTAAATACTTTACAGGATTGTAAAAAGTTCCATAATTTGGAAATAATGAAAACTCTGCTCTGTCTCATTGAAAGAACACCCAAAACTCAAGAAAAAACAACAGTGAGTCTAGAAGTATATGGTACTGTCAGGGAAATAAGGTAAAAAGGAGCTTTAGACCCACCCCGCCAGACGTTAATGCACCTAATTTCTTAACAAGAGCTAAATGAATGTACTCTAAAATGGTGTAATGCAGAGAAACAGCACAGAAGGATTGACATGAAGTATCGTGTGTCATGCTCTCAAGAATATGTTCATCTTACCTTAAATGCTGCTTCTCTTTGAATAAATAGCAAAATATCATTATTATTTTTTTAAAGTTTCAACTTTTTGCCATCAGTAGGTGCATATGATTGTATATTTATTGGTAAAGATAAACAGTATAAAAATGATTTGTTTTTCAGTAAGAAGGGGCAAAGATTGAGGATGACTTTTTATGTCACATATATATCTATTGTTGCTGTAACCTGCGCCTCCATGGTAAGGGAGGCAACAAGGATTACACCCAAACTCTTAACGGAAGGCAATGGCACTAATTGGGCCCCCGCAAGAGAAGAGAGTTGGTCCCTCATCCCCATACCATCCCGACCCAGCCAGAGGACCTCTGTCTTCGAAGGATTTAGTTTCAATCGGCTCCCACGAAACCATCCAGCCACAGCTTCCAAGCATCTGGTCAGTGTGTTTGGGGCCGAGTCGGTGTGGCCATCCATCAGCAGACAGAGCTGAGTGTCATCAGCATATTGGTGACAGCCCAGCCCAAAGCTCCAGATAATCTGGGCAAGGGGGCGCATAAAGATGTTAAAAAGCATCGGGGAGAGAATTGCGCCCTGCGGCACTCCACACACCAAGGAATGGCACGACAACATTTCCCTCCCTAGTGCCACCCTCTGTCCCCAACCAGAGATAAAAGAGCACAGCCAGTTACAGGCTATGCCCTGTATCCCCACGTCTGCGAGGCGGTGGTCCAGAAGATCATGATTGACCATGTCAAAGGCTGCTGACAAATCTAAAAGGATCAGCAGTCCTGACCCGCCTCGATCCAGTTGTCTACGGAGATCATCTGTTAGGGCAACCAGAGCCGTCTCGGTCCCGAAACCAGGATGGAAACTGGACTGAAATGGATCTAAAGCCGAGGTTTACTCCAGAAACCTACCAAGCTGCTCAGCAACCGCTATCTCAATTACCTTACTCAGATATGGGCAGTAATTGGATAGGTCTAAGGGATCTAATGAAGTTTTCTTTAAGAGTGGACACACTACTGCTTCCTTCAGTTCCCCTGGGAATGTCCCTGTGTCAAGGGACAAATTGATAATTTCAACCAGGGGGGTCCGCACAACATCTGGACACTCCCTAATCAGCCAAGATGGGCACGGATCAAGGAGGCAGGTGTGAACACAGACTCAGAGAGGAGCCAGAGATTGCCGTTGCTACCCAGCAACATGACAGTCTCAGACCTGCTCACTCTCCTCCTTCTCTGACACACCCCACTCTAGGAGAGTCCTGCAAATTGCTGAGCAACAGGCCAGACAGTCCCAGAGGAGGAGCCCTCCTGATTGACACAGCCTTTGTCTGATTGGGAGAGATCCAGTGTGAGAGGCTAGAGGCGAAGGGCAGGGCCAGTGGTCAGTTTCAGCAACATCTCAAGCTGAACGAGTCGAGCCTGAGCAACTCTGCTGTGTTGTTACTTTTTGTGAATAAAAGCTAATTGCATTTCACGCCTCACAGTGTTCCTGCCCTGTGGATGACCCACTTGCCTGATGGCTCCTTGACATATGGCGTCAGATGACCGACAGGTGAGTGGGCCTGCCCAAGAGTCAAAAGTTTGCCCATGGGTGTGGTGGGGAGATAAAGATCTGGCCCACAGGGCCAAAAAGATTCTCCACTCCTTTCCTTAGCTAAAATCATCAGCAGGACTCCTCCAAAGCAGCTTCACTGGCAAATTGCACGCATGTATATCATATATATATAGGGACGTGGGTGGCGCTGTGGGTTAAACCACAGAGCCTAGGACTTGCCAATCAGAAGGTCAGAGGTTCAAATCCCTGTGACGGGGTGAGCTCCTGTTGCTCGGTCCCTGCTCCTGCCAACCTAGCAGTTCGAAAGCACGTCAAAGTGCAAGTAGATAAGTAGGGAAGGTAAACGGCGTTTCTGTGTGCTGCTCTGGTTCGCCAGAAGCGGCTTCGTCATGCTGGCCACATGACCTGGAAGCTGTACGCCAGCTCCCTCGGCCAGTAAAGCGAGATGAGCGCTGCAACCCCAGAGTCGGTCACGACGGGACCTCATGGTCAGGGGTCCCTTTACCTTTACCTATATAATGTATATATTATTTTCTTCCTGTGTTTGTCTTGATAACACTACCTGTATTTGATCGTTTATTGTCAGCAGACCAAATAAACTGAACAACATGACCAAGAAATGTTGGTGAGGCAACTGTGGGATCTCAAAAACATTCCCAGTACTGCTTTGCAGTGATTTTCCTTGTTTTTAACAGGGAAGCCACAAATGTGATCAACATCTTTATCTTCTGGAAATCATACAAATGATTTCAATGTCCTTAACACGCTTAACTGGCTATGGGATTTTGTGCCATCGGTAAGATGATGGGCCCAGAGATTTTTCCTTGTCATATATCTCATGTATATGACTTGAGAGATTAAAATGCCAGTCGCTGCTTATAGTCAATCACAGCGATATCTCCAAGAGCTCATTTCAACAAATTCACATTGTGAAAAGTTTGTGACAAGTCCGTTGAATTGTCACTTAGAACCCAGCATTCATATTTTCACTGATTTGACTCACTGACCATATTACAACAAGGGTACAATATTCTGGTGCTGTTTTGGAACAATTTAGAGGGTGGGCTTTGATTAATGAAAGCCCAACGTTGCTTGGGGAGGAAATACCTGAAAGATTGCTGCTTCTCCTAGGGAAGAGGATTGCCCTGTTGCAAAGTGCTCTTAGCTGCTCCCAACTTTGTTGCCCTGGAAACTCAAAACACTTGGGGAATCTTGCATTAAGTGCTCCAAAATAATGCTTTTAAAAGTTTGCTTCAAGATTATGAAGGAAGCTAGAAGAGACTTGAGAGTTTAGTACTTGTAATATTTTAGAAAATTAATGACGCACCAGACCACAAGACGCACCTAGTTTTTGGAGGAGGAAAACAAGAAAAAAAGTATTCTGAATCTCAGAAGCCAGAATAGCAAGAGGGATCGCTGTGCACTGAAAGCAGCAATCCCTCTTGCTGTTCTGGCTTCTGGGATAGCTGCGCAGCCTGCATTCGCTCCATAAGATGCACACACATTTCCCCTTACTTTTTAGGAGGGAAAAAGTGAGTCTTATAGAGCAAAAAATACGGTAGATGCTACATGCTTTTCTGCTATGCTGTTTAACACCCCAACCAATTTGCTCATTTTAGTTATTGGCAATAGTATATTGCCATTTTGCCTCAACTCTTCTGAAAGCCAGCTTGTTACTGCCAAATTTCAGTTGATCCAAAGTGTCACTCCATTTAGAGAAAGCTGGCTCCACACTCAAGACTTGCTGCAATAGACGTGTGAGTATGTAAAACGACAATACACGTGGTTGAAATTTTAAGTTATTTATTTCAGTAGGAAAATTCTATTTTTAAGTCCATACTTGTAGCCATGTTGAAATAGCTAATGCAAACACGCAGTTCAAAATGCACGCACGCACACACACACACGTATTAAAAATCGGGAGGAAAAGGACAAGGAACAGCGAAACTGCACATCACTCATTGAGATCATAGTGCATTCAACCTCAATCAAAATGGTGCTTCAGGTCAACAGGGAAGAATATTCATTAAAAATGGCTTGTGTTTTGCATAATGTGGACTTTGCATCTCTTTCTTTCTCCCCCTCCCATAAATTAACTTGTAGTAGGTTATGAGCAGCATAAGCAATAAATTAATTTGTAATTCAGGATTCCAGGAATAGTAGTAGTTATTGAATTTGGACATTGCTGAACAATCCAGAAGGAAAGCATATTTCTCCTTATTTCTACATTGCACAAAAGAAATATTTTTGGCTTCTTGGTTGTTCAACAAGGCCAAGATTCAAGAACTATCCCAATATGGACAGTAGCTTCCTTCATCTATACACAACCTTTCACAATGAGTCTCTTATGATATTGCAATATCCATTTCTAGATGTGAACATTTACTTTTCACAACCTGCAGCTGTCAACCGCTTGCACTATCATATCTGAGGTTTAGACTTAAAAATATATTCGGTTATGATTCACATGAGTGTGGGGGGAATATAGCAGTTTCCTCAATATCTGAAGAAATAACAATTGTTTCATGAACATAGCCTTCAGATTTATTTATTAAGTTAATTTTACTCAAGTTTAATTTTGTTTCTCAAAACCCCAGCTTAAAGACAAATGTGTTACGTTACTTACCAAGTTTTGCATAGGATTTTTTCCTGATGACTTCCATACATTGATATACTTTTTAAAAAGGAAACATGCTTTCTGTATGAGTGAGTTCAAATAATAAACCAAATGGGGGGGGGGCATGTTCCAATTTCTTTATGAGTGCCAATAGGTGACTGAAAAAACCCAATGAAAATATTGAAATGCTTTAGAGATTATTTATATTTAGGTAGCAGGAGTTCAGATGTGACCTGGTCTACCTTAAAACCTTAGGTTGCTAGTATGACAGAGACATTTCAAACACACAGCCTCATGGAGTGCTCAGTTCGTAATTAGGTTGAACTAGCTTTAAAAGTCCATATTGTGTGATATCCAGAGCTGCTCTTTTAAATGACTCAAGGGCTCACTCACTCCAATGGTGCTGATGAGAGTTGGGTTGGGCCTGGGTGCCCTGAAGTGCCCAGCTTACCATAGGACCTTACCCCCAGCAAAGGTCTGAATTGTCATCCAAATCAGCTCTATACTATTGTTCAAAAAACTTGAGAATGGAATGAATCAAAACCACCGGGTCCACTACTATACTAATACCGAACTTCAAAGCAAAAGGAAGGCAAGAACAACTGAATTATTATACTGACTATTCAAAGCTTCAAGGAGGCTTACATGGGGCTCCTTCAAGAAACAAAACACAATTTGCATGAATGGGGCAATGCATAGGAATAGTGATGGTTGGCTAGCCCAGTTGGTCTTCAAACAGGTAATTAAGGCACTGGCAAACATCTTATGCAGATACGTTGTGCCCATCATGCAATGATGGGCAGGAAATGGCATTCTGCTTTGAAGGGACATTTTGTATTTGCTTATCGTTTTAATTGCAGCGTTTAACCTTAGACACAAGCCATTTTTAATGGAAGAAAGGGAGCAACTTGCAAACAGCAAACTATTAAAAAGGGTAATTTTTCAGGGAAAGGAAAACTGGCTATTTAGTACCAGTTTTAGTGTTTTTCATAGCGGCCAGCATACCAAGTGAGAAAAGTAGATCAGGATTAATAACACTTAGGAATGAAAGAGAAATATGTACAAAATAATGAGAAAAAAAGATGCAACTGGAAAGATCACCTCATGACTGAGCTTCATTTGAAACAGATTTGTGTATCCCTGACTATTACACAGGGTTATAGGAATGTGTTTCAAAATTAGCAAGTAAACTATGAGTTTTGCTTCACAATATTCTTTACACCAGTCTTTATAACTGGTGGTGGTGTGTCTCTAATAGCAACATTCGCAACAGGCATTTACAGTTCAGGTGTAACCCGCAAACTATTTATGCAAGCAATTTCAGGGTCATTTTTCTTACAATCTCCATGTAGGGAAAAAATGTGTGAATCAAGATGCAGGTACAGTGCTTGCATCAATTTCCCCTTAAGCCACAGATTTTCCCATGTACATTGACGTAATTTCCATGAAGGAAAAAATCATGTGTGAAGTTGTCCTCACCTGTGGTTTCATTACATGGAATTTATTTTGCTGAAATATGCCAGGAAAGGAATCTGATGACATTAAACAACTTACATACTGCTGCCCAATTGCAAATGAGCAGGACAAGAACAAAATTATCCGGGATGGTAGAATGAGTGAAAAACTAAGTGAAACACCCTGTGAAACAACTGATCCCTAAAGTTTATTGCATGGAAAGTGAAGAAATCTGATATATTTGAAGTTAAGCTTGATAAATTCATTTAAGGAGTGCTATAGAGATTCTCTAATCAAGGTGTTGATAACAGCAGTGTGAAAAACAGGCAAGTAGGAGGAAGGTATTCTGTATTTGCTGTATGTTTTCAACCTTAATAAGGGTGGTTTTTTAGATTTTAACAGGAGAATTTTACTCTTTTGAATTAAACATTCCTTGTAGGAAACTTCAAAACATCTTATTAAACATCTTACCAAATTGTAAACTAAATTACTGTAGCACAATCAATTTCATTTTTACAAAGTGCTCACAGAAATCGGCACATAACTCAGAGAGTGTGAACTATAGTGTGAATCGTTTTGTTAAAATCAAAACATCACTTATTCAAGATGCTAAGACTACTTGACTGGTTTAAGGTGTAATAATAAAAACATAGAAATATATATATATATTTAGCAACCAGTATCTGAGGTCATAGGAAAAACCTGAAGTGTTTTCAATTTATCACTGTCAAATAAATTTGACAAAGAATTCCTGCTACTGTTAAAATTCACACAGGTAGCATAACATTTTAAAAGTTACTTGTGATAACAAGCGATTAAAATGCCTCATTCAGACACAGATTGGTTTAATATTTTTTGGATGCCTTGTTTTAAAAGCCATTTGTTTCAAAGTAAATAAATTTAATGGAATTCATAGCACTGTGGTGTGAAATTTTACATCACAGGATTTAACACAATGCCTTTTGAATCATACTATAGTAATTAAATAGTTCTTTTTACTGATATTATATTTAAGACTATTCATTTACAAAAGAAACTATAAAAGAAATATTATAAATCAAGCCTCCTTTTACCTCAAATTTTTGGTAAACGGGGGGAGGGGTGTAGTAACATGTGGCTATATGTAAAAAGATGTAAAAAGCTTATTTTTGACAATCTAACCACCTCATAAAACTGGAATGGCTCAGTAGTTGTGCGTAATATTAAGACAATCTAAGTTCATGTAATGTATCAATTGTGTTAGTTGAAACCTATGAAATTGTCACAACTCTCTCTGCTAATTCTCATAAACCAGAGAAAGCAGTTTCATTTTCAATCAAAGCTTTCTGATAAATATATTATATTTGAAGCTGGATAAAAGCATTGGCAAAAGGTAGTCAGGACTGTTTGCCAGCTTTTAATACTGTCTTTCCTATCCCGGTTTGGTTTTGAGTCAGTCAATTTGGGGGATCATTGTGTGTGTGCTGCAGTCACAAAAACAATAATGTCCATTTAATGTAGATTTTGATGTGATGAATTGGTCTCATGAATACTACAAAAGGTTGTCTAGATTGTAGCTAACCATATCCTTAAAAGACTTCAAAACTAATTGAAAAGGGATGTACTGTGCTATAGACAGAATATTGAAAAATTTCACAAAGACCCATTTAGTGTGCCAAAAACCTAATGAAGTACCACGGGGGGGGGGGGGAATGTAATGTGAATTGGCCCTCTGCTTTTTGCAAACCTGCATCATATAAAGGGGTTCCCAGTTGCATCTCTCTACTCATAAAAACATGAAGAACAATATGGTTAGCCTGCAATGTATCTACACAATTGTTTTCTCTCTTTCTCTTAAAAAAATAAAAATTCCACAGGATTACCTTCCATAATACTAAGTACATACATTTATAGTGTTGTGTTGAAGTTGTTTTCCATTTTTTTTTTTAAAAAAGCTTATTCTGAAAAGAAACATGTAGTAATTTTAAAAAGGAAAGTTGTGCAAATTCTGTACAGTAATACTGCTGGCTATGAAGATGTCTCTCTCTCTCTTTTTTTTAATGAAACACCCAACATGGGTTATTGTGGGAGACATGTAAACTAAGTGACACAGAACAAGCAAGTGACATAACACCACTACAAGGTCAGAACTGAACATTCATTCCTCATGGGGCAAATATTCAAAACCTGTTAATGTTATTATGGGAAGAAAAAAGGAGCAGATTCAAACGTCAATCACTTAGAAATATGAACTTATATTTGCAGCTTCAGACCATCTTTCATGTCGTTATTATTCTTTTCCTTTGCAGACGGCTGCCACTCTCTGCCCTATTCTAACTAATTGGGGGGAAGCTCTTTGGAAAATTTGGGCTCTGGAAGTATGAGCCAGCAAAATTCTACTCTGAAGCAGATAAAAATTAAAAGATTGTTACTCATCTGTGAATAAACTTAAGAGCTAACGCATGATAATCTGCAGAATGACTACAATCTTTTCTCTTATTAACTAGGACTGCAGTGCTGTGGTATATTCCTACTTGCCTTGTTTTCATTTGATTACCATCATCGGAAGGTTCTGAAGAAGCCTCAAAGCATTTCAGAAAAGAACCACATGCAAAAAAGAAGAGAAGAGAAGAGACGCATCTTTGAAATGCAATTATTTTCCACAAATGTGGTCAAAAAGTGTAGTTACACATTTAATTTTCATGCAGGAAATAATCCACTCTTTAAATTTTTATTCTATCAAGGCTTTCTCTCATGTCAAGTTCTTACTTTTCTTGGTTATGCTGAGAGTTGCATTTTGTGAGCTTTTGCTACGGAGATCTGATTTCTATATCTGATAGAGAAGAGTTCAGTGTAACTCAGAATTCCAAACTACAAATACAGGCATTGTGCGTCTCAATCTGCAAGAAGAGATGTGAAGTAAGACTGTCACTTGTAAAATGTTATCAATGCAACAAAAGATGGGGCTTTAAACGGTAAACAGGCCTGTTGAAAAGCTGTACAATGCATTGTTGGGGAAATAAAAGAGTGTCACCCATTTGAAAATACACTGAGGAATAAAGGCTCAGTTCTGACCTGATGATATTTCCCAGAGCTTGCTTTACCAAATCCTGCAGACTATTTCTATCAGGAAATTTACAACCAAGAACTCTGAAAAAGGAGGGTGTGGTGTTTTAATGTTCAGCTGTTGTGCCACTTGTTGGAAAGAAAATCCCCATATACAGTACTAGATTCCACAAAGACAGTGCTTTGAGAAAAGAGAATAAACTTGCATATATTACATTTATCACATTCTAAGCATAAACAAATAAAACAGTGATGCCAATTATCTGAGCCCCCAAAGAACTGATATGGAGGGATACAAGCATAGTAACTGCACATTCTTCAAGAACACACAAGCTGTGGCCTTGCAAACCTGCCCATTAACACAACCCTTAAGCAGTACGAGGTTTCCTTTTACAAAGAAACAAAGGTGGACTTTTAAATTCAAAGATAACAAAGTTAACACAAATGCGAATGAGCTACATCTGATTTAACCTAAGCACGGCACCGCCAGAGGTTTCTTTCTATCTTACACACACACACACACACACACACACACACACACAGAGTATTTGGTGTTTCATGTTGGGTTTCCTGTCATTCTTTAAGGCAGTGGTTTCCACAGGTCGGTTCAGAAAATATTAAGCAGCAACATGGTCCATGGCAGTTCCTCTTGCACTTCCATCCCCTGAATTCTTAGTACGTTTTTTTGTTCAGTACTTCAGAGATTTGAAACTCTGTTTACCATCTTTGTTCTGGCACAGAAGTATAACTGGGCATGTTTCCGCCAGAACCTCCATCCTCAAACTGGGAGACAGGCAGACAGCATTCAAAAGTGTCATCTTCGTTCATGTTTTGAAGAAGTTTGTCACTCAAAAGTCATCAAGTTGGCAGGAACCTAAAAACATATGCAATGGTTTTGTAAGGAAAATTAGATTTCTAGATTATAGCTCAGCTCTGGTGCAAAAAGCAAACAATGGCTTCCTGTGAGGAATGGCGAAATCTGTCAATCTTGGTTTTGCTCCGTTTCTCATCTTTTAAAATCTTAATTCAGTTTCTCATATTTTCATATCAGTATGTGGTGTTTAGTTTTAAAAGCTCTCATTAAAATGCATCAGCATTTTTAGTGTGTATTTCTTCTATTTTCGGCTAATATAATTTCTGTAAATTATTTTCACTAATAGATGCCTTTCAATCTATATTTTCCCCAATATATATATATTTAAAAACACATTTTTGTTAGATAACTGCATCACAAAATTCAGAGAAGTACAAATTTCAAACTCCATGTATTGTTTTGGGAAAAGCAAATTAGGTAGGTTTGCATTAAAATGTGAATCAGGCCCGTCTCCATGCCTACTTCCTGATGTGAAAATAAACCTTAAAGTATCTTATATTTTGGGTATCATCTCCAAAGGCATGTGAGCTGGAGATTGCCCACTACTGTACAAGTTGGCTTGATTGTGAGGAAAAACATAAACAAATGTCTATTTTGTTTTCTTGCTTGCTAGTAGAATTTGTGGCCTGAATTAGGCAGAATATAATGGGGCAGTCTCTCCCCTTGCTCAATCTGGAGTTGGAGTCAATCTATGACTATCCCTGAAGAGCACCTATGACTCTTGATAAGATAGCAACAATAAATATTATTGGACTGGGTGTTGTTGTTTTGCAGTTAAATAGTGATCTTATTCAGAAGGCAATTTATTAGCCTTGCTGAGAATATCACTCAGCCATTCACCACACCACGAAAAAAGAAAGGATGCGCCTCTTCATATTCCGAACTATAATGTACTATAAGAGCATATATTCAATGATAGACCGTCCTGGACAAAGGAAGAAATAACAGATGTTCTCTAGGCAATCAAAAAGTTGTTTTCTTTACCACTGGAGAGCTACACATTTCCATAAGGTCAAAACAGAAGTGACTGTAGGAATCCATTATTAGATTGCTCTTCCTAGTGAGATCCAAAGTTGAGGCGCAACCAGTTGCAACCTTCCTAATTTCTTTGAATTCGAATAATTTTTCCTTCTACAGAGAGTTTGAAGGCTGGTCAGAAGTTATAACAAGCCTCTGGCGCACCCAGAGCCAATCAGCTGACTGGTACTGAATGCATGACTTCAAGGAGATTGCAGTAAATCAGTTGATTGGCAGTTATAGCAACCTCCTTTAAGCTTTGACATATGTCAATCATTTAACATCACTATGATAGCAGATGATTCATGTGGGTGGCCCCACCTACCAGTCAAAGTTGGCCTGAGGGGGAAGGGGGTTTAGGAATCTGGCCCACTGATTGGATGTAGTTCCCCACTCACAATGTAATCTAATGCCTAATATTTGTGTAGGTCTGTTTATTTTTTAAAAGTTTGTTTCTAAATTGAGCAAAGCCACTTCTTATGTATTTTATACAGATATTGGGAAAAGATATAATAAAATAATAATAATAATAATAATAATAATAATAATAATAATAATAATTTTTATTTATACCCCGCCCTCCCCAGCCAAGGCCGGGCTCAGGGCGGCTTACAAGCAATAATAAAAACAAGTTGAATGATTACAACTTAAAAACAAAATTAAAACACAACATTAAAATATTGAAACATTAAAATATTAAAATGTAGCCTCATCGCAGGAGGAGAAAGGAAAAGAAAAAAGAAAGAGAGGGAGGGAGGGAATCAAATTGGCTCCAAGCCAAAGGCCAGGCGGAACAACTCTTGTCTTACAGGCCCTGCGGAAAGAAATCAGATCCTGCAGGGCCCTGGTCTCATGAGGCAGAGCGTTCCACCAGGCCGGAGCCAGAGTTGAAAATTTAACATGGCATAGTAACTTTTAAATTTCACAATAGGGGCAGAAGGGTAAAGGTTATCCGCTCTGGCTGTCTTGGCCTTGGTTTACATCTCATTCCTATGAATGCTGGAGAGGTATGTAGTAAGGAGTGACGTCTGCTAGCAAAAAATATTGATATTGTGCTCATGGAAAATAACTATACTACTACATTTTTCAGCCGTACTAAGTCTAGAGATATGTTTGTCTGCAAGTGGAATAGACTTGTGCAAATGCAATGGGACCCCTTCCTCATTTCCTCCTCCCTGCAGCCTCAAAATCTGAAACAAGTGGGTTGGGGGTCCCAGGGTATAGTATGAAAGCACATGAGGCCAGTACCTTGCTGAAACTGAACAGGTCTGGGAATGGTTAGGGCTTGTATGGGGGACTGCCTTGGAGTCAAAAGTTTGCTGCTTTGGTTACATGGTGGAAGAAAGGCACCATATAAATGTAAGAAAACTAAAATTAAATAACCATGTAAGTGGAGCACATTTTGACAACATAAACATATATAAAGCAAAGCATGATTTCTAGAATTGTATGCTACAGAACGGAATCAGGATTCAATAGCAAAATAGTTATACAATGGTGAGCTTTAAAAGATAAATCATGGAGGGCATTAAGAGTGGGTAAGAAGGGAGAGTTTCACAGGGCATAAAATCTGAAAAAAGTTGAATATAATAATCTGACAATTATGAACGATATATATTTATATACCTATCCATTCCTATGAATTACTTCTTAATTTTCCTTGGAAAATGGCGATTCATGTAAATCTTTAACTTTGTTTTCATAATCTTGCTCAAGGCCCTCAAAGCAGACTTTATTTTTATTTTTATTTTTTAAAAAACTCCTCTAATGCAATCAATGGGAGCCATTTATTTCTTGGACTGTATGAGGAAATGTGACACATTGCCCTAATGCTGCATTTTTGATTGCTTGTGTATTTAAATGTGTCCCATGGGAAATAAATGCAGACCAGGAACTCATTTTTACATGCACTTAACATGCACTCATTGTTTTAAGCTGCTAATTAGAGATATATGAAGCTACCTATCTTCAGTAACACCAGGAGCTATTTGAAGAGACCTTTGTGAGAACTGAACAATGGTTATTCAGAGCAAGACTGAAGACTGACTTTTGTACAGAATTGTTTAATATTTAGCACTCACTGCTAGTTGCCAAAGCAGGCCGTAATTCCCTCACCTGTTGTCTGTTGCTTTGGCAGGCAGCACTCAGATGCTTAAACCACAGCATTGCATTCATTCTGTTACCAGCTTGAAACTTGTATGAGTTCCCTAAATTACAAAAAGAGGGAGAATTTTCTATCATGAATAACAGACTTCAAGTTAAACTCTTAAAAATGAATAAAAGAATGGAAGAAATGGGAAATAGAAAAATGGGTATTAATGTATAATCGTAATCTGAAAGATACCACATATTTTAAAAGAATCCCACCAAACACGGCCCTGAGTGGTATATGGTACTTGAAAGGCAGGACAGAAATTTTTATTTAAATTGATATGATCACAAAAATGAAAATATCTACCTGCCAAGTAAGGGGTGCTGTAATCACGTCTAATATTTCACTTCATGCAATAGAACCCTTGAAAATGTTAGATCTCTGCTCAAAAGAGGAGGGGAAAGCTATCCACTGAGCAGTCAAGGCTCAGGCAAGGAGGGGAAAGCTATCCACTGAGGCTCAAATTCCTGGCATACAAACCAGGAGTTCTTGAGCTGATTAGGTAATTCCCGTCCAGTCTAGCTTTCCACATCCTGGATTCTGACAATATGGGGTTGAGAGCTTAATGGGCAAAGCAGTACCTGTTACATCTGCCCTGACTTATCCTACACGGTGTAGAACTCAAACTCATAACCCCAGTTCTGTCCAAGGCTTTAATGCGTAAATCACATTGGTATATAAGGCAAGTTAAAGGTTGCAGGATTCAGCACTGAAACCACTAGTATGGAAGGCTCAGGAACTCTAGCTTTTGGATCATTTGCAGTCAGAATTTCCCCTGCTACTTCTCAAAAGCAAGGGGAATAGATTTTTTCCCCCCTTCAAATAAGGTAATTCCTTGAGACATTCCTTGAGGAGATAAGAGAGCCATCAATCGTTTTAGTAATTAGAATTTAAATTCTTTTCAGCTACAATGCTATCCTGAAGAAATACTTCATATAAAGTTTAACTTTAAAAATAGCAATGCCAACAGGCCCTGGAAAGCAGACTGGAAAAGTCACACAAATATTTGGGAACAGTTCTGAGCTAATTTATTTAATGTGGTTGTTTCTGTTTCTATAATATTTTTCCTGAATCGTTTAACTATATGCAAGCCACCCTAAAATCCAATCTTGGACTGTAACATTAGATATTACATTTTAAAATATGAAAAAATTCCCTCAAAACATTTCAAAGTGTCCAAACAGACAATAAAATATTCCTATAGTACACATTTTCTTTTGCTGACCAGTGTTTATATGCATTTTATTCTCCTGAGGTTCATTTGCTTCCATAATTAGTGACAAAAAGGCAATAATCCCATTGTCCCAAAATCACCCAGTGTCCACAATCATACGGGAATCTACCTAGGATATTCAGTCACTGACCTTTCTCAGAATCTGTGAGCAGGAAGAGATCTGGATGTTCTGGGTCATCAGCCATCATCACCATCCATCCCACAACAGATACAGTCTTACTTGGTGTAGATTTGAACTGGAGGAAAGCAGGAAGCAACGAACAAAACCACGTTAATGGAAAGAGGAAAAAACAAACAAACCACAAGATATGCATTAAATGCTGCAACACAGAACAAACAGCACTGGCTTTTTACATCATTAATGCAAAATAGATGTTAAAAGCTGAACAGAGATGTTACATGTTACATTTAAAAAGTTTGCCTCTCCAATCCAAACATAATGTAGAATTCTGATTTTGCATGAGTGAAAAACAGATGACAGAAAGGATGTATACAGCTACTACCAGAATTGGCAATAGGAATTGGCTTTTCGATTTGTCTGAAATCAATTGAAGACTTCTTTCTTACAATGCTCTGCTTCAAATAAAAGTTATTGGCCATTTGAAATCAGAGACGAACAGGACTCAATTTAAGGAAATCAGTTTGTGTAAACATTTTGGGATGAGTGTGACTTTAGTACCCATGCTTTAGAGACCTGAAGAATTTAAATGCCAAGGAAATGTACCACTGCAGAATCATCAGACTGGAGATTATCACAATGGCTGTTTTACATTGTTTAATAGCTACAGTATACATTGTGCATGGTATGCAAGCTTTGTATACTAAGAGAGATCCAGCTGAACTCAGAAGGCTGCTTCCAGAGCATTTCAAGTAGGAAGATTTACAGAGTTTGGAATTGTTTTTCAAGACTGCTGTTGAGCTGAGTTGGCAGCAGAAAATCAAGATGGAGAGGCTAAGAGAGGGAACTAATGGAGAAAAGCAGGCAGAGCAGCAAGTATCCAGACAGCAGTAATGGGTAACCAGAAAGCAGCAGTGAAAACGTTTGCAGTTGCAATGTTCCCAATGAAAGGAGAGAAGAAAAAATGTTAATCCTGCTGTCGGGGAAAAAAAGACAAAATACTGTCCTGGAAAAAGCAAGGTAGCTAAACTATCATCTTTAGCAGTGAATAAAGAGCAGGAAAAGGTAATTAAGAGAATGCATGTTGCCCATTAAATATCTATAATATCTGTTTGATTCTATCTATCCCTCTGGATGAAGATCACATATATCAATGGGAGATGTAGTACAATGCATTGCATACATGTTTTCTTTCTGTCGCCTTCAAGGACTTTGCGGCATAGTAGAAAAGCTGAGTTCCAGACAGCGCTGCCCAGTATTTTGTCCAAGATGCTACCTGCAAAAGCAAAGTGTCATCAGATTAATACCTTTAAGAGACTAAGGCAGTTTCATTTTCATTTTATTTCTTCAGATTTTTTCGCCCCAGGCCATTTCAAAGGGGTCTTGAGCAGGGCAACACTTTCAAAACAAAGACATTCCAAGAAATAAAACAAAATACAACAATATCTTATAGATTGAAATGACGTTCAAGTTTTTAGCCTAGATCACTAAAGCCTAGATCACTAAAGAAATGGGTCTGGCAACTGTTGCAAAAACAAATGCTTCGTATAAATTGATCTCTTCTGAACTGTGCTGCAGTGAGCCTCCTCGAGGGCAACTCAGCATAGCAGGACAGACCCCTTGGTAAGTAACCTGCATTTTGTGGTAATCCACATTTCTTCTCAGTCTAGGAACGAGAAAACTATGAGGAAAATAGGGAGAGCACTGTGATGTGGGGCAAACACATAAAGAAGAGAACTTCCTTTCTAAAAGCTGGGTTTCCACACGAATGCCCGGCAGAAGCACCAAGATTTATGGAGGGAAACACAAGCCACCATGCTCTTTTTCAGCAAGTCCCCTCATGCTTCCTTTTTATCCTTACTGTCACGTACAATCCATACAATGTTCTAATCAAGTGAAACTGGCCTGGAGGCAAAATGTACTTATGCATTTCCTTAAAAAATTGTTACTTAATTTGAGAAGCACAGATGCAACCAAATACTGACCGCCCAAATAGCACCACCATGCTAGTAAAAAGACAAAAGGGAAAAAAAGGTAAAGGTATGCAAGAATCATTAAGCACAAAAGAAACCTATTCTTTATCTAAATTGAGAGCAAGTATAGATATAAATGTTTTGGTGATTTCAAAGGTTGTCACAGTAGCCTCCATGGTAACATGTTTGAAATTCTAAGAATTTTGCTTTTGCACTCCTATTTAAAAAGACTAAAACAGTTATATTTATTATTGCCAGCTTTGGTTTTCAGTAATGAGAGCTGATTCAATAAATGTGGAGATGTTTTTCTCCATAGTAGCGGCTTCTCCTAAGACCTGTAACATGCAACAACCGGACCTGATGGAATGGGGGGTCCCTAGGGTGGTGGTAACTGCTACTACAACAGGGGCGGGCATCCCTCAGCCTAATATCAAAAGCTCTCCCCTCTGCAAGTGAACAGCTCAGGAGTCTTGCAAGAGGGACCCTCCCTCTTAAGGCAGGGAGAAAGAGCAAGAGAATAAGAGAGGAAAAAAGAAAGAAGAGATAACATAACCTCACCCAGTTTTGACTTTGGCCATGTCCACATGTGATCCCTGACAGATTACCTCTAAATGAATGCAGCCCAAAGCAAGAAAATGGGGTAAAGAGACCCTGTTCTGTGCTCAGTAACTCCTTGCCTAGACAAAGGATGTGTGCAAATGAGTTCATAACTGCTCATTATGGGTTGTCTAGCCCTGCGCTACTTCAAGATTGCAGCAGTGGCAAGGGCAAGGCAACATCTACAGGGGCGATCCAGGAATCATTTGACTTGGCTGTCAGTTGCGATGCCACAATTTTATTTGATTTATTTCTATCCTGTCTTTCAACCAACTGACTGCTGAAAGGACCTGAGAAACATTTTAAACAATTCATTCAATGTCTTACTGTAGGTTTTTTGCCTTCTTTCAACAAAGTCTTCCTTCTGAGAACGCCTTGAATAGTAACAGCTCCTGGATACAAATGAACAGCTAAATCCTCAGACTCTGCAGAACTATAAAGAAGAATGAGTAAAAGATGGGAATACACAAAATATCCCAATAGCAGTTCTCCAAGCATGATTTAACTTGAAATTAACATCTGCGTTAATGTTGCCATTGTCATTTATTGGATTTCACTGTGGAAAAAGTCATTGGCTATGACTTTTGGCTGCTTCAATGGATGTTTCTCCCAGAAGCACAAGTAACATGCCCTCCAGTTCAGCAAACTAATCTTAAATAAAAATAACTTTCAACATTACAGATAGACATAATACAACTATAATAAATCCTAAACAGCAACATGTTCAGATTCAATTTCATTTAAAAAAACCAAACCCCACTCATCTCAAACGTGTGATTTTTAATTATTCAGACCTGGTAGAAAGACGATTTGTTAAGATTTCGAGTTGCAGAAACTGAAAAAAGCAAGAGCTAAATACATGCACAATACCACATCAATGTGTTTGAAACCAGTGACAGAAGAAGCATGGAAGCAGAAAGCTTGACCCAGAGCAGTTAATTTAATCTGTTTCTACATGGCTTGTAGTGAACAGCTGACCAGCTTTCAAGAGGACAAATGTGACTGATGCAACTGTGTGTGTCTCAGTGCATGCCAAGCAGCTTATGTGGGCACAGCCATCCGCTCTCTAGAGGCAGTCTGAGAATTTCTCAAGCATCTTGGAAAAATTCTTCCATTCACTCTTCATCTGTTTGTCAAGTGTAAACTTGACAGATCTAACAACCTGAACCTGTCAAGAGTCCACCAGTTTTGGCAAGGCATCCAGTGCGTATCTTAACTCCAAGTGAAGCTGGATTTTTATGGTTGTTTGAACTAGGTTTCTTGGACGGCCACAGTGTTACAGAGAATGAAGTTTAATTAGGAATGTAAAACAGCTGGACGTGTATGGAAGCTTCCAAGCAGTTTTGCATAAAATGCCATTCAGAATGGGTTTAAGCCAATAACTGATGTTCCTGCAATTTATTAAAATATATGACTCAGATGGGGGAAGGGCACCAATGCAAAAAATTTAAGAAAGTATTTGGAATATTAAGGCGCTCAGGTACCAACATCATTCTTGCCACCCCAATTACTTTCAACATAATACTTTAATAAGCACATTTAGGCTTTTCCAGATAACAGTGCAATACTTTTAAGAAATGAAATTTGCAGATCAGAACAAGCCAGCCACATTCGATAAAGATATGATTAAGACACAAAAGAGGGAAGACCTATTTTTAAAGGGAAAGTTCATTGACATGATTTGCCAAAGGAAGCCAGAAAGATCAGGAGTGTCAGATTGCACCCACTTCAATATCAACCAAGTCACCAACACCAGAGGAAAAAGTCTGACCCCTGAACACAAGGGGCTGGTACCTGCTGCCCTTCATGGGGCCTCGATAGCCATTTCGTGCCATTCTTGTCACCGGACCAAGAGAATGGTATAATCTGTTCCTGTTGAATTCCATTATAAATTGTATGTATTACACATTTTTAAATTCACAGTCATTATCATTTGTCAGAACACTGCAAACAGGCTTCCTTTCTGCCACATTGCTACTACATCTCAGCATACTTCATTGAGAAAAAAATAACTTTCTTATTTGGACATGTGTTCTTAATATGAGCACCCACTGTATTTTGGCATTTTTCCTGGCATCCCCATGAACGGTTTGAGAATCAGAAAAGCTGCTTTAAAACTTATCTTTTTAAAAAGGCAGAACAGAACTCTACATTGCTAAACACTTAAAACATATTATGAGAAGCCATTACTACACTTTTGCAGAAAAATAACAGAATAATACCTCAAGTTTTGCCTAGTTCTGGCAAGGAAAGTATGTGCTAACTGAGGGTTTGTGCAGGGAAACCTCAGGGGCAAACACACACACACACACACACACACACACACTCAGACACAGAGCTTTTAAGCATGGCAAGTGTGGATAAATTAGCGTTATTTTTATGTGTAATTATTAGTTTATTTCCTAAATGTTTATACTTATTTACATAATTGCTTGTATCACAAGATGCAGTATTTTCAATGAGTATCAAAGGCAAGGCTGCGCTTACATCGTTTCAAGTAATGAAAGAACTTTTACTTTTAAACAACTTCAGAGCTTAAAAAGAAAAGCACAATTCCCAAGAGCAATACAGCTGATTAAAATGATAAAAATACAACCAGATCCATAAATTTCATTTGGATACAACTTCAATACTTGCTATCTTAAATATTCACTAATTATTTTACAACCTTTGGTTAAGAAACAGTATTTATCAACGACTGAAATTGTTGACGATTTAACACCACATCCATTTCTGTAATGTATAAATCGCTTAATATTCAAGTTTCCAGGTGGTGTACAATTGGGATACGGCATAAAATCATTTAAAAATAAGAAAAACTCACTTGAAATGCCTGCTTAAATGAATAAATAAAAAGTATTCACGAAGTGTGAAGAGTTCAGCAGGGAGGGGGCCTGAGTAATCTGAGTGGGAGAGATTTCCACAGAATTGGACCGACAATTCTGAATGCCTGGTTCCTGATTGATATGAGCTATGCATCTATCTGAGCCATTTGGGAACTACTAATAGGGACTCCCCCAAATACTTCAATGACTGGGCAAGCGTATTAGGAGTCAAGTGGACTCAAGTTGCTAAGGGTCTTGTAAATTAATACAAGAGTCTAGAGATGGTAGCATAAGGCAGCATATTTTATTAATAATATTTATATACCACTAGATCATAAAAACATCAAAGCAGTTTACAATAAAAACTATGGATAATAAAAACACATAAAAATAAAATAAAACTGGAGACCATCTACTAACAATTATGGAAAGATGTATTCTTAATTGCCTATGTAAGGATGCTAGAATAGAAAGGTTTTCAGCAGTCATTTAAAGGTTGAAACAGAAGGCACCTGCTCAATCTCTACCAATGGAGTATTCCACAGGATTGGGCTGATGACACTGAAAGCTCTATTTTTGTAAACCACTTTGAGGTTTGTTTGTTTTTTTACAATCAAGTGGTGTATACATTTTATGAAATAAAATAAATAAATATTCCAAATTATGCCAGCAGTTTTTGTAATAGCACTTTGCAAAGAAATATGAGCAGAATTGAATATACAAATTAGGGAGAAATTTTATTTAATAAGAAGAGATGAGAGTATTCTGAGAGAAATTTTGTAACCCACAGAGAGAGGCTGCAGAGAGGATGCTAAATCCTCAGAAGTTAAAATGAAGTGATTACATTTGGAAAACTGGTGAGTAAAGTTCCTAACACTGAAACAATTTATTTACTGTTTTGGCTAAATATATATATATACTGTTTCACACATTTCAGAAGCCAGAGTGAATTGTTTACCCCCCCCCCCCGACAAAAATAAATCTACCTTCAAGAACTCTTCCAATCTTGGAACACTGAAAACAAATGGGTCTATTCTGAGTAATATTTAATACCTTAGCTAGCACAACTGCAACACCTCTTCATTTAGACATTTAGACATTCCCACAGCAGCATAATATGATCCAAATATGCAACAAGCATATTCAAAAGGACCCACTTTTAACTCAGAATGATGGTCTGATCTACTTTGCTTAGAATGGGATGTTCCTGTAATAGTTTCTTTATCAAAACATCTGGGTTATTATTGTCCATTGTAGTGGAAAAGGAAGAAACATAAAAATTACTAATTATCAAAATAAAATTTAGTAAAATTAAATAAAAATGCACATACACTTTCACAACCACACCATGATATGGCCTGCCTGTTGGTTACTCTCAAAGCATTCAAATTTTAATTCAAATTATTTATTTTAATTAAAACTGGGGGGGGGGGAGAGGATGGGATGGGACGGGACGGGACGTCAATAATAGTTTTGACACAGATATACTGTACTTCCAATGTCCTCCACAAAGCAAAGAACCACACACAGTCTCACCCTTTAAGCAAAGAGCTACTATTGTGTGGTTCTTTAGTTCTTGCTAGATCTGTACACCAATACCAATACTCCAAGACTTTGGCTACCTCATGAGAAGAGAAGACTCCCTGGAAAAGACCCTGATGTTGGGAAAGATTGAGGGCACAAGGAGAAGGGGACGACAGGGGACGAGATGGTGGGACAGTGTTATAGAAGCTGCTAACATGAGTTTGACCAAACTGCGGGAGGCAGTGGAAAACAGAAGTGCCTGGCGTGCTCTCGTTCAGGGGGTCATGAAGAGTCGGACATGACTAAACGACTAAACAACAACAAAGATCTGTAGTACTGTATTTTTCGCCCGATAGGGCGCACTGGCCCATAGGGCGCACCTAATTTTTTTTTGGGGGGGGGAAATAAAGACCCCCCCCCCAGGTGCGGGGCTGGGGCAGGGGAAGCCCGAGCTTCCCCTGACCCCAAGCTTCTGGGTGCAGGCAAGCTCTCTGCAAGCCATGGGAGAGCTGCTCCCACGGCTAGCGGAGAGCTGCGTGAAGCCCGAAGCCTGGGGCGTGCTGAGCTCCCACGGATTGCGGATAGCTTCCTGAAGCCTGGAGAGCGAGAGGGGTCGGTGCGCACCGATCCCCCTCGCTCTCCAGGCTTCAGCGAAAGCCTGCATTCGCCCCATAGGACGCACACACATTTTCCCTTCATTTTTGGAGTGGAAAATGTGGGTCCTATAGAGCGAAAAATACGATATTTTACAGGCTCTGCCCTTGAGCTTGTGCCTCTGGCAAGGTACCTGCTTTATATATACCTGGGTGTGGCAGAGCACAAGGCAAACTTCACACTTTTGCACATTTTAAAATATATGTTGAGTGCAAGGGAATGTCACTAAAATAAAGCAATGTGCCTTAGTCACACTGCAATTTCACAAATAATAACTGTTATGTGCTGTGTTTCAAATATTTTTAATTTCAATTATTCAATTCTAAATTTCAAATATTTTGTACTGCTTTCCAACAAAAAATCTTCCAAGTGTTTCATGTGTTTCACTAGTTTCATGTGCACTTTCCCATGGGTCTCATAGGTCTCATAAAGCAGGTGTTCTCAATGACTCCTAGCTTTCAGAAGAGATGTTGATGACCAGTGATATAAGAAGTCCATTCCTCGAACCTTTTTTTGTTTTGCCAGGCTCTCAGTGGCTTCAGGGGGAAAGCCATCCTGGCCTAAGTATGTTACACGAAGCATCAGTCACAGTGTCAAAAAAGAGGAAATGGCCTCTTTTCACCTTGGTAGATGCTATCAATTGCTCCTGTCTAAGATGTCACTTGGTGGGACTGCAACACCATGATATAAATACTGTATCATTTCCATAGGCAAGGTAGAATTGTGCAAATAGAGCATAACATTTTGGAAAGATCACATTGACAAGACTTGCAGATACCTTTGAAGCACTTCCAACTTAGAAGCAGCTTTTGATAATAAAGGACTTAATACAGGCCAATTCTTCAGTGCAACGTTCAGAAATGGTCAGAAAGTCCCTTAGCTGCAAGAATGGCCAGGCAACAGATAGATACGTAGGGTATTACTTGGGCAAAAATGTTTCCCATGAAATAGGGAGTTTATTTCAATATGAGAAATGTGAAGGGCACAAAGCATCGTGATCTTATAGGATCATAGAGCTGGGTCATCTAGTCCAAATCTCAACTAGACCATACATAACAGATGGCCATCCAACCTCTGCTTAAAAACCTCCAAGGAAGGAGACATCACCACCTCTTGTGGGAGTCTGTTGCACTGTCAAATAGCTCTTACTGACAGAATGTTTTTCCTGATGTTTAGATGGGATTTCATAAATCAACTGCTGGCAGTAAGTAACCATGCAGAAATATTAACTATCAAGGTTGGTGGCCTGAATGCAATTATGTGGTTCAGAGGAGAAAGGCAGTCTATGAACAGGCCAGTTTTTTGGGGCCAGAAGTTATTGATTGGCTGCTTGTGAATAGCACTACCACCTCCCGGACATCCACAATAGCAGTATTGCAGTACAGCTAAGACTAGTAAGAGCAGTTCCCTTAGGAGCTGCCACAGTGGCACATAGAATGAAAGCCTCCAAGATTCTGGTGCCTGTTGGACCTTGTATTTTCCAACTTACTAGCTTCCTGACCATGCTTGCACCACCCTCTCTGAACTCCCAAGTCTAAGTTATGTTGAAGCTATGCAATAAAATGTGAAGAGTTACAGAAGGTTCTTGTAGAAGAGGACAATGTACATCCAAGGGGCAGACAACACTCAACATGTGATATTGGGCTTGAAATCCCATTTGCCATTCCAGGAAGCACTGCAGGGCTGCTAGCGCTCTAGGGGACGACTCTAGGCTTCAGGCTATGAAGGAATTGGGAGCTGTCTCTCCTCAGTTCTGGATGTTGTTTTTGGCATGAACCAGCAATGATCTAGACACAGGATTGGAGGCTGCAGGGGCACCAGATGGGGAGCTGGGTCTGGGTGAGTGTTTAGAGCTGACTGCAGAAGATAGGAAGAGCACTTCATCTGAGGTATTGGCCAAGAACTCATAGAGGAACCTCTCAGACCACCAGAGCCATTAGGACCAGAGTCAGGATCTCAGCTGAGACCCTTCCCTGAGCCAGAAGAACCAGATACCTCATACTGCACACCACCAATCTGGCAGCATAAAAAGAAGGCTATGGAACAAAGAAGGAATGCCCACTTTCATGCCAGAGGGCTGGCCTTTTAAGGTTTTCTCAAAGGGGGGGGGACACCTGGAGGTGGCAGTCTGCAGATAAGAGACATAAAAGGTCTTGGATAGGTTGCTCACTTGGAGCTGTCTGTGGTCCAGTAGCCTTCAACTAGCTTGCCTTGCCTCCAGCCTTGCTGTTTTACCCATGGGTTCCAGCACTGAACCATAACACAATAGATGTTAACAGTTTTCCAACTGGGAATGGTAGCTAGCCTGACCAGGCACAGACGTTAGACAGAATTCCCTTGAAGCAAAAGTCCAGTGACAACATACCACTGAAATATATTGTCGTGTGATATAGTTAGGATTGCTTCACATGCTATTCTGTTCTATTTCACGTAGGAAAAGCATGGAACCTCAAAAGAGCTCCCTGACTAAAAAACAACTACTTAGGGATGAGCACACATTCCATGCATATTTTGCACATATTCTTCTACATGGAAACGCAGAAGAACTGTGATCTGTGAAGCATTTGAACAAAACAGAGATATAGTGGCTTCTCTTACCTTTCAAATGCTGGCCATGAAGTCTCTTCACTCAGCTCAGAACCATCACTGCTACCTAAAATCAGAACAACAGTTTAAACTAAATAATCCTCTCATTCTATGATTTATTTGCCAATCATAATGGAATTGTCCATAATGAAGTGCTATTAAATATATATATATATTATTTGAGTCGATTTGTGTGTTAGAAGATAAAGATAAATAGTATAAAGCAGCTTTTATAAGAGGAAATGGAAGATGCAGGTTCATAACACTTGGGAAAAGGAGTACAGTTGTGTATTCTTGCTGCTGCTCTTCTAATATAGTTCATTTTTACAAAATGCTGCTGTCAATGTTGTTAGAAATCGAAGCACTAAAGGCAAAATAAAGTGAGTGCCCCTTGCTGGATTATTCTGATTATGCTTTATTAAAATAAAACCTACCCAGTCTTTTATTTCAAAATCAGCAATGGGGGGGGGGGGACATCACTTATGGCTAAAGCTTCTTGCCCCTTCCAGAGGAAAAAATTGGATGCTCGGCAGAGCAAATGATATAATGGTTGTTATGTTATGGTATTATACAATTGTTAAAATTTGAAAATCAATAAAATTATATTTGAAAAAGAGAGGAAAAATTTGGATTCTTTTAATTCTTGTACAAAGGGGGGAAGAGATAGTAGTAAAAAGAATTAAATGGATTACTTTCAGGTACATGCATATTGAAAATGCATGCCCTATGGTTCCAATGCCAGGTGAATACCACAAAAGTTCAATTAATGAATTTTAATATGATTTTTAAACCAAGCCAAATTTCTATTGCACAGAAAGGAAAACATGTGTGTGTGTGTTTTAATAAATGTGTATCTTGCACTTTCACCACTCAGAACCCCACTAAGGGCTTTGAAGCCATGTTCAAATATATAAAAGGATGTCACATAGAGGAGGGAGAAAGGTTGTTTTCTGCTGCTCCAGAGAAGCGGACACGGAGCAATGGTTCCAAACTACAAGAAAGAAGATTCCACCTAAACATTAGGAAGAAATCTGTCTGAATCATTCAGCTTGCACTCAAAACAACTCGTATCTTCCAGCCCAGACAGAACCTGCATTTTTCATGCAATTTCTAACACATCTCAGGGATTTGTGCATTCAAAAACTATAAATGAAGTCTTTGTTACAAAGGGGTAAAAATGGTGATACATGCAGATTCTTACTCATGACGCTTCTAAAAAGCTTCAAGTTAGAGAGAACAAAAAAAATCAGATTATTTTTCTAAAAACATTGTGACCAGTAGAGTACATATGAGTGCAGATTGTGGTTTGGCCGTCAAATGGTCTGGGCAAGGTTACAACAGAAATAGAAATGCGTGCGATGACAGGGAGGATGTGAACAAAGGGTGAAATGGTTATGATAAATGATGGTTAACCCCCAATTAATTTAAGGCAACATACATATTGTTTATGAATGTTTACAAGTACCACATTTATTTAGTGCCAAACAACGTATGATTTCTGATAATAGAAAAAATGGTGAAATAATTATATCCAAAGCAATTAAACATAAAATATTTCTGTGATATGTTCATGACGCCAAAAGGAGCTACACTGTAGTGGAGCCTGAATTGCAAAGTTAAAATAAAAAGAAGGCCTACTTAGGTTACAACTGTGCTTTTCTCAAAGAGATATTACATAGAGGACTTCTTCTGCAACAGATAAGCAAGGGCTTGCCCACACTTCTGTTTGTTCCGTGCCTAGAAAGCATGAGTCCGAGTGGTCTTCTGTTTGACCTGTGTTTTCTAGGCACAGTTCCAAGTGGTTTTACCCTTGCCCTGCTCCTTTCTCAGGAAAAACCCAAATTACTATTTGCTCCAATTGAGCGCTAAAGAGCAGCTTTTCATGGGGGGAAGTAGCAGGACGAAAGGGAGTGTGAATAAGCCCCCAGTTGTATTTTCCTTTGAAAACATAAAAAATAGTAACTAGCTATTAGTGTCATTAGCAACCTGGAGCAGAATTCTGAAACAGCTGCCACATATTCTCTAAAACCAGAAGAGGGAAGGTCCTTGGCAGAACAACAGGTACTGGCTGGGTAGGGAGGCATTCAGGAGACGAGAAAGTTTTAAGTCTCTTATTCTATACTCTTCTTCAGTTCAGCAAGGAAGGATGAAGGCAACCATTTAGATCTTATTTTCTTTGGTTGGAACCTTATGTCCAGGGTCTTTCCTGATACTAATGGAACCCTGAGAACAGCATGGAACACCACAGACACCGTCAAACTTATCAGTACAGAGGTAAAAGGTAAGGGACTCCTGGACAGTTAAGTCCAGTCAAAAGCAACTATGGGGTTGCGACGCTCATCTTGCTTTCAGGCCGAGGGAGCCGGCGTTTGTCCAGTGTTTTCTGGGTCATGTAGCCAGCATGACTAAACCGCTACTGGTGCACGAAGGACCGCGACGAGTGCCAGAGCGCATGGAAATGCCGTTTACCTTCCCGCTGCAGCGGTACCTATTTATCTACTTACACTGGGATGCTTTCGAATTGCTAGGTTGGCAGGAGCTGGGACAGAGCAATGGGAGCTCACCCCATCACGGGGATTCAAATCACCGAAGTTCCAACTGGGAAGCTCAAGAGGCTCAGTGGTTTAAACCACAGCGCCAGCAGCAGTATCAATGCTTCGTACTGAATTTGGCGCTGAGGATAGATCAACTGACACACACAGCAATGTTATGACTATTATAGAGCCAGCTGTTATTAATTACATGGACAGAACTGAAGAGATGCAAATTTGCAAAGCCTGTGACAGCAACCATGGGGACCTCTGACTCATATGCAAAATCAAGCCCAACAGGGGTGTGAATTGGGCCCACAATGCAGTTTTTCCCAAACTATGACCAGTGGCTCCACAACTGACATCATATGTAACATCACATATGGGACAGGTAACAATTGGCTGCAAAGTAAAATTGGGGGTGCATTCATCAAGGGTCATCAAGCATGCCATCTACCCATAAGAGGGGCAGTCTAGAGAAGACCAAGACCAAACAGGATGCATGCATGGCCAGAGCTGCTGCCTTGTGAGCAAAGCAAAATTCAGAAATCTCTCAGGAGCACTTTCACTTGGGTATTTCCACCTTTGGGCAGGAGGGAGTTGGTCACTACACCAGATATTGGCGAGTCAGTTGGTGGGGGTTTGCGGAGAGCCATGAACTCAGACTCCAGATTATAAAATTTATTAGTAAGAAACACATTATTAACATTTTATATTGAAGTTTTTTCAGAGTTTATCCTTTTCTTAGGGTAAAAAAAGCCTTATGTGGAACTGTTCCAGGACCATAAAAAATGATCCCTCTAATACTTTTGGATACAAGCCTAGAAATACCTTTCACTGCTCAGTAGGCTTAACATCTTACCTATTGAAATTCCACTAGAAAGAGTGGAGCTCTCTGCCTGTCCCCTGGATGGGGCATGTGGTTCCATGACACTGTCATCTAACAGATGCCTTGGTCCTGCATTGGGGAATGTTGCACTTTTGAACTCTGCTGTGTTTGTTTTATGAATAAAACTATAAAAGGAACGAAGGAGATAAAAACAAAACATACAACTACTTTAGGACATAATATGTTTTACGTATCAAGGTAATACATTTTCTAGTACTCAAGTTTATATTTTCTCCATGATAAGAAGAAGAGGAGGAGGAGTTTGGATTTGATATCCCGCTTTATCACTACCCTAAGGAGTCTCAAAGCGGCCAACAATCTCCTTTCCCTTCCTCCCCCACA
The DNA here is from genome assembly GCF_951804945.1 of Podarcis cretensis. Classification (NCBI taxonomy): domain Eukaryota; kingdom Metazoa; phylum Chordata; class Lepidosauria; order Squamata; family Lacertidae; genus Podarcis; species Podarcis cretensis. The sequence goes on from NC_137175.1 coordinate 96,103,066, forward strand.
ACAACGACTCTGTGAGGTGAGTGGGGCTGAGAGACTTCAGCGAAGTGTGACTGGCCCAAGGTCACCCAGCAGCTGCATGTGGAGGAGCAGGGAATCGAACCCGGTTCACCAGATTACAAGTCTACCACTCTTAACCACTTCACCACACAGCATGGCAAGCATATAAACAAAAAAGTACGCCAAGTGTGTACGACAGGGATCTATTGCAGAGAGGATTCACGCATTTTGAACATGGGCACAAAAAGTATGAATGTTTAAGTGGCAAAATAACCACACAGTGATTACCACACCTTCTTTTTTAAATGACTGCATTTTCCCTGCAACAACACTAGCAATAAAGGATTGGCTCCCTGGTACATACACCATTCACAATTCATGGTGCTATGTGTAGATTTTGCCATTAACACTAGAAAATTTGGGAGCAGTTTCAAAAGTAAATGTAAAGAAACCCTCCCTGTGTTTTAAACTTTCTAATGGTGTCTTCATGAGTTTTTGAGGTGATTAATAAATAAGTGCTAATTTGCATTAGATCAGCTCAGGAGGCACAAAGGGATATTTCAAATGGCAGCAGGATTCCTACAGAGAACATGCACAAACTGTGGTCCAACTGGCCAAGCACAGCCACCAGTTATGTACTGTGGCTGCCAGGAATCTGATACGACACCAGGCTTCTGCAGGCCCACACAGGTTGCAAAAGCGGGAGACTTCATGAATCCCTGGTAGCCTTCCATATGTGGCTGGTGGCGAGCTAGCTCCACCTTAATGAACCTAAAACAGGCCTGTGAAAATAATTCAACTGCACACTGCTCATTCATGGTGTCCTGGCTTATTTTACACCATGGCTTTAATGATACATGCAAAGCAGGCCACTAGATGCTAAAACAAAACGGCAAAAGGTACCAAGACAAATTATTCTTTAAGTAATAAGATTGGGGGTCATGGGATAAAAGGGCTAACATATGGGGATTATGTCAACAACACACAGCATCTAAGCTGAATTTCAAATCAAATGCTAACTTGTATCCTAAACTGTGACATTTTCTATGCCCGTGTGGCATCAGATTCCTTGGGGATGGAGGAGTCGGTGGTAGCAATGCTCCTTCAGCTGCAGCATTTTTTCGAACACTTTGCGGCGAAACTCCCACTTCAGGACCTGGAAAAAAAGAGAGAGCAAATTTTAGGTGAACACGACAAATACTTATCACACTTATGACTCCCCAATTTCAAACTAGAGTTGATAATTTAAAAAATACATGAATGGATTCTTATATAACAAGTATTTATTTAAAAAACGTCCAGTAGCACCTTAGAGACCAACTAAGTTTGTTCTTGGTATGAGCTTTCGTGTGCATGCACACTTCTTCAGATACACTGAAACAGAAGTCACCAGACCCTTATATATAGTGGGAGGGTGGGGTGGGGTTTTTCTCAGGAGGGTGGTAGGAGATGGGTGATTGATTTAATGGGCATAGTAAACCTGTGGGCGACTGTTAACGACTGCAATTAGTCCTACAGGAAACTACAGTCCTACAGATGACCAAAAATAGCTTTAGCATATGTAATGAGACAAGAATCCAATATCTCTATTAAGATCAGGTCTCTCCATGGTTTTCAGTTTAGTGATAAGTTGTAATTCAGCAACTTCTCTTTCGAGTCTGTTTCTGAGATTCTTTTGTAATAAGACAGCTGCTTTGAGATCCTGAACTGAATGTCCTGGGAGATTAAAGTGTTCTCCTACTGGCTCCTACTGGTATTCATTTATTTATTTTAAAAACACACTAAATGTTGTTGAAATATCAAAACAGACTTTTGGCCCTGGCATGAACATAGTAAGACTTTGGTAACTAGAATCCTCAAACTGAAGTCAGACAAGGAAATAGGTTTGTGAAAACGAGAGAACTAACGCATGTGAAAATTGGCATGCTTAACACATTCTTTCAGCTGATACTATGGAGATGTAAGAGATATTTCAGTAATTGGCCAATGTCATTTGTCTGTATGGTATGTGGACATCCTTAATAGTAATATTGGGAGATATTCCTGCAATCTGAAGATTCTCCAAATATGGAGAATGTCTCCTGAAATGTACTAAATGCCTTATTCTCCAGACACAGAAAATGCACACACTATTAGGTATAGATATTTTATGTTATTACTGACTCACTTCTAGAGAAAGAATATTCAAATGGAGGGATTTGTAAAAAGTTGGAAATGAATTCCTAGAAAAATTCTCTCCTAAGCTCTAGAAACAGCAGCTCTCTATCCCTAAATCTGTTTCCTGACTACCTCAACTCCATTTTTTAAAAAGAACACAGCAAGAGCTCCTTAGAATGCTCATCGCTTTTTACCAAATAATGGAAGTCCACAAGAACATCCTTCTCAAAATACACACAAATGTAAAGCAGCCACTGATGTCACCTTTAATATAGCAGCGTTCAAGTAATTTGTCGGCATTTGTTAAATGTTGAAAACATGTTTTTAGTGTTTGGTTAGTATGTAGTTTTTAATCACAGTTCATAGTATACACGGGTGGCACTGTGGTCTAAACCACTGAGCCTTGGGCTTGCTGATTGGAAGGTCGGTGGTTCGAATCGCTGTGACAGGGTGAGCTCGTTGTTGCTCGGTTCCAGCTCCTGCCAACCTAGCAGTTCGAAAGCACGTCAAGTGCAAGTAGATAAATAGGTACCACTATGGCGGGAAGGTAAACAGCGTTTCTGTGCGCTGCTCTGGTTCGCCAGAAGCAGCTTAGTCATGCTGGCCACATGACCCGGAAGCTGTACGCCCGCTCTCTCGGCCAGTAAAGCGAGATGAGCGCCGCAACCCCAGAGTCGTCCGCGACTGGACCTAACGGTCAGGGGTCCCTTTTCCTTTTACCATAGTATTATAGAGCTGGAAGGGACCATGATGGTCATCTAGTCCAACTCCCTGCAATGCAGGAACATTTTACCCAACATGGGGCTCAAACCCACAACCTTGAGATTAAGAGTCTCATGCTCTACCAACTGAGCTATCCCAGATAAGTTTCAATTTTAAGTTTTATTCTTATTAAGAAACAAGAAGTACCTCCAGTGTTTAAGTTATCACTGAACAGCTGAAACCGGCTACTACTGTATAATAGTTGCAAGACTTTAAAAGCACTGGGCCAGTGTATATTCTTCAGGACATCTTTGATACTGACTCTCTGTTTTTACACCTTTAACAGACAAGTTTAGAAACAAAGAAATGTTAAAAAATATTTAAACTTTATTGTTGTCTGATAAACATTTACCTACTAAATCTTCACGAGATGCAGCAGAACGTGGGGTACTTGTTCCGGGTTCTATCTTTAATGACAGCCTGCATTTAGAAACAACCAAAAAAAGGTTTGCTTATAACGCAATATAGGTGGGAACTGGTAGGCAATGCTTTTTTATGTATTCATATGCTATACATCACCCTGGAGTCTATTTAGAGGGGAAATGGGTTAGAAATACTTTTATTAAACAACTGAAACCTGTAAGTTAGTCAGGACTAAATTAAGTCATTTTCCCATGGATAATTATTTGAAGACTTTGGTTGCTACCTATGGCTTATCTTTAAATTACAATCAAGGGAGATGCAAGGCAGACAACAATTTAAGGAGCTCCCAAAAATTCCAAATGGTTCTTTATGAAATAGCAAAAGCGGCTTAGTCATGCTGCCCACATGACCTGGGAAAACTGTCTGCGGACAAACGCCAGCTCCCTCGGCCAGTAAAGCGAGATGAGCGCCGCAACCCCAGAGTCGTCTGCGACTGGACTTACCGGTAACTGTCAGGGGTCCTTTACCTTTACGAAATATTACTTAGCTTTAAAAGCAAAAACAATTGTTATATTCTAATTTACTCGATTTTATACTTACTTATAATTGTCATCTTCCACAAACTTCTGAAGTTCTTCTATATACTGAACAGAATTCAAGTATTTTTGAACATGAGGCAACACAGGAATATCTAGACAGCAAGCAAAATGTAATCAGCATTTTGGTATCCTTCACCAAGAGCTGACTTTTGCACATGTATTTTTTTTTTTAATTGCTTATCCCATCCCATAGATGCACTACATCTTATTACTTCCTTAAAATACGCAATTAACACCTCATGCTTCTCACACCCCATTAATTTCTGGGTGACAAAATACGTTATGCCATCCTTCAAAAAGATAAAACAAATGCAAACAAAAGCAGGGAACTGTTGATTAACCGCACAAATGTATGGAAAAACACACTATAATGGACAATGGATGTTATTCTGTTGTGGTACTAACTCCTAGAGGGGTAGCCAGATTAGTCTACTGCAGCAAAACAAAGGGTGGAATTCAAACATTCTGTCCCAAAGGTCCGCATAAACAGATTTTCAAACATCACTTAAGTATATAATATACTTGATAAACTACTATTACTAAGGAAGCATGCCTAACACCTGATCTGTGATCTAGGTGTCCTTTCACCTGCTTCTACTTTTCTCCACTACCATGGAAGCCCCTGCTCCACCCACAGAAGGCTCAGGTTACTTTGGAGATTCTGTGCCACCAGCAGTAAAGAAGTGCAAGGCTTTGAAATGGGACATTGTGAGGGTGAGGTGGAGTGAGGTCAGCCAAGGATCCATTGGACAAGTGAGGGTCCTGATCCGGGTCCTTCTCTTGCACCACCCTAGAACTGCCATGGGAAAGGGGGAAAAAAGACTATTCCTCTCTCCACATTCTGCTGTAATTAACCAGAGCCAGTAGGGCTTTGGAAGAGGTGTTGGCTCTGCCACTCCAAATGTCCCCAGAGTTGGGTAAAACTTGCCTTATGAGTGTTATACTCCGTTAGGAGGGAACTCTTGCATTTGATGGGTAGCTGTCCCCAGAACACAGGTGATTAGAATTAATGGATTTTATATTCAGAGAATCTTATTCAGTGATTAATTACAATGCTGTAGTATGAATGCATAGCAACTTACCATATTCACATGACTGCTGTAAATCTGAAATTATTCTGAGTATGTTATTCATTAAGTTTGATCTTTGCTCATTTTCCAAAATACTCCCTGTCGATGGGTATGCCGAGTCAATGTATGTCAAATCTGAGAGATAAATACCTGGACAACATAAGATCACACAGAAAAAAAGATTTTTTTGGTCTTGGTCAACAAAATCCAAAACATTTAGCATTGTATCCAATGCTGCTGTTTCAGAGGCACAGCTGATTTTCCGTTGCACAACAGAACTTTCCTCTTCTCCACCGCTTGTGCTGGAGGACCCTCCAGAGCAGATTTTAAGGGTGTGCAAGGAAAAGAGAGGGAAAGTCCCATTGCGTAAACACAACTCTGTGTGTCCAGTGTTGGGCAGAATCCATAATCAGAAACATATCCTTTCAGTTGTGCTTTAAGCTGGAGAAAAGTGACAAGGCACTGAAGATATGAGGAAGATGTAGCTTTGCCATATCTGAAAACTGAATGCTGTTACAAGGTTATAAGGTTTCACATACTTAAAAGCATGTTTACAAATCAACAGGTTAAAAGTATTTGGTTAATGGGCATTTCTTTTCCCTTCAACCTTATTTTTAAATCAATAGTATTTGCTACATCCAGGTTTTGTTTTTTTTAACTTTCTAGATAAACCACAGTCACGTTTTTAGGTCTTGTTATGTAGTCATGGAGTAAAAATTTAAGTTGTCATATTTAGAGGAAGCTGAGTTCTTACAAATAATAGCACATGGTCAAGAAATCACAGAACTGAGTAAAATACTTTATATCTTAGTCTATAATAACATTCTGAAATGTTTTATAATATTCTGAAATTGCCACGAGCAATTGTACATGGACTTTAAAAATCCTATGTAAGACGTTTTTGAAGGACAATTTGGCAAAAACAGCCCTACTGTAGCACAGAGTTAATTCAATGAATTAGATAATGTTAGAGTCATACCTCGGGCTGAAGTAGCTCCAAGTTAAGTATTTTCGGGTTGCGCTCCGCGGCGACCCACAAATAACAGAGTGAGTTACTTCCTGGTTTTGCCGCTTGCGCATGTGCAGACGCTCAAAATGATGTCACGTGCATGCATGGAAGCGGCGAAACGCGACCTGCACACGCGCAGACGCGTCTTACGTTTACTTCAGGATGCGAACGGGGCTCTGGAATGGATCCCATTCGTATCCAGAGGTACCACTGTATTAAGTTTGTCTCTAAGTGATGCCAGAGAGAGAGGAAAGAATGTCACATACTTAACCCCAACCTACAAGGGATGTCAGTAATACTCTGAATTTCAGAGAATGAGCTGAATATTTACTCCTTCCATGATTATCAAGTAGTAAAGAACTGGGTTTGATGTAGTTCGGTTTGCATTTTAAAGCAAAGCTATCTAATTTGCACTTCTCTGAATTTTACAATGAAGTTCTCAAACAAACAAAAATGTGATTAGGGGAAAGTGTAAATAAAATGCAAATTTTAGTGAAAATAACAAAAAATGCATATTAGAAAAAATGTCTATAAAACTATGTATTATTAGGCAAAACTGCAAACAAATATGTGCATATTAGGATAATTGTGCACTATATGCTTGAGAGGTTTTGTGAATACTTTAAAAAAAATCACAAAGTGATGCAGAAATGTAATGAACTGATTGGAAAAATGAGAAAGGGAAAGATCCAAAACTGACAGATTTGAACGCAGCTTGATCTTGCCAGAAGTGATCCTCTTGAACTGACCCTTTGCCCTGAAATATTCTTCCAAGGCTTCAATGTTACAATAAGGTTCTTCCAAAGCGCTAACCTTATATCAAAAGGTCTCCTAGGGAAATTTCAAACTAGATTGGTTGGATAAACAAAGCATCACCAGTCCTCACTGCCTGACTGACTACAATGCTGCAATTGTATACTGCCAGTCCAACATGAAGTCAGGCTTTAGTTTTACTCTCTGAATTAAAGTAATTATTCTTAGAAATGCATCTATGGTGACTTGGCGAGTTTGCTTACATCTAAGTTAACTTGGGGAACTAAAGTACTTAAAAATAAGGTTTGCTCTGCTCTTCTACATTCTGAGAGTTATTATATGCCATACTGTAAAAATAAATGCTTGCTACAGAAAATGAAAAACTGCTCTGATTTGCATTGATTCTAAATAACCACGATCTTCATAAATTGTACTTGCAGAACTTTAAGCTTTTGAAGTATTCAAGTACTGTAGTTAAACAGAAAACGATGTAGAAGGTGGGCACCTTTGAGACATGGTGGGGTGCCTTGAATTTGTTCATTATCTCTGTCTGGTTGTTGAGTTTAAAGATTTGGCAGAATGATGGCAGCCAATTTAGGTAAGCTCAATGGTAAAATTAATTTAAATTACAAGTAAGATTTGCAGGTTTCTAGCATGAAGTTCATGCAATTGTTTGCCTTGCCTACATAGATATTTATAATAAAACACTAAAATAGTTGCTATTAACCAAAATTAAGACTTACCGGTAAGTGTTTTATTTTCCTCTCAAAATACTGTAAAACTGTTAACTTATAGTACTAATGAAAAGTCCAACTCTCTCCCTTCCAACATATTTCTCCATGTATGCAACACTCACAAAAAGAATTAACATCATCTTCTATTTTATTGATTTATTGATTACTGCTGCAGTGAAGAACTGATTAAATAAACTTAAAGAATTGAAGATGACATTCTGGTCTGCATTCTTCAGGACTATAACTGCTTCATTTTACTGTTAAATTCACTCAGCCTATTTCTTTCATTTCTGGGAACACAAAAGTGAGTTTACTAGCCTGACAATCTCCAGTCATAACTAAGCCTACTACTGCAACAACTCGACAGGCATCCTTAGGCTGCAGAGCGAAATATTTTGCAATCGCCTAAACTTTTCTTATTGTTTCTCCATCTGCTGCCCTCCCTTTAAACTAGCAGACAATCTCTCCTTGTTCATACTGTGGTTCTCCCCCTCCCTCTCCCCCTCCTCCCCCCCTGCCAGTTTTCTCCTTTTTCCAAAGGTTGTGGGTAGGAAATCCTTCGGAGTCTTCCCCCGCCTCCTCTTCTCCAGTGACATCATACATGGGCTGACTGCTTTAAGTCTAGGCATGCATTTGTTTAAGAAACACACCCAAGTGTGCAGTATATGGAAGCAAGGTCTACTGTTGCTGGCTAGGGCATTTCAGCATGCAAAGGCAAGGCAAAGCAGCTTCAAAATATCTCCATCTTTCCTGGAGCAGAAGAAAATGACTTTGATATGTGGTTCTCTTATTAAACCAAATGGGGTGATACGTACTCGGATGTAATATATGGCAAGAGAAAGCAGCCGTTCTCCCTAGAACGACGCAGATTGCCAGACAATTGTTCTGGCACCAGGAGGAGAATCTACGCAAAAGGGGGTCTGTGGATTTTTATGCTCCTTCAGAAGAAAAAGCCATTACAAGGTTGGTGTCTATACATTTTGTTTGTTGTCAAACGGCACACAACTTTTCTGTAGTTGTTTCAGATTGTAGATTACATATGGATGCTGCTACATTTTATGTGCCACCAAAATTCATACATGCTAATGCACACAGTTTAGTTTTTTCTTTTATTGAATCCAATAAATTTTGAGGGTGCTCCATTACAAGTATAAGGTGTAATATCCTTGACTGTATTGTTTCATGTTTATACAAGAGGGAAGAAAATCCCCCACCCACCAACTTTCAGAAAAGTTGGCTGATGGTGACCATGAAAAACAATTGTACTGCTTGATCTGCACAACAAAAAGGATTTTCTTAGCATTCCTTACTAAAACATTGACAGTCCTCCTAAAAGAAAATGAAACTAATCAAGAAGTACCCCTGAAATAGTGTCACAGGCTTCTCCCCAAATATATTACTAGGAGAATCTACAATTAAAGCCTTAACTTGCACTTTTCCTATTGATAAATCACTATTCCTGCTGTACACCCAAATGGACATTTTGATCAGGGGCTTTCATTAAAACTTGGATTTTCCATTGCCATTTAACACTTTCTTATTCATGGAATAGCATTATGGCAGTGTTAACCTGAAGGAATTTACTGCTTGAAAAACTAAAAAATTGCATGACCAGTCCTGAATGGGAAGAAGTAAACCCAGCGTAAGTTGTTAGTGATGCAGCTACAAGTATTAATTTTGAAAGCGTATAGCTGAAGATTACCCAAAAGCTGTAATCTACACTGAACATCACAAAGAGCAACAGCTGACTATGAACCCTGGATTCACAGTAACAGTGATGTTCCATGTTACAGTGGGGTAGATTAATAACACGATTTGCACATGAAAGTAGCAGCCTGGCTTCAATAACTAGCTCTTAAAATGATTGCATTTTAGAATCTATCATAGTACATAAAACTAATACATGTAGTAGACAGTAGCTCAAATTATTATCAAATGTTTATTCAGACAAATGCAGCATAGTTCCTAAATTCATTAGGACACCTAGCTGGGGAACAAGGTTGTCTCAGGGTCTAGGGTCACCAATTTTCACACAGTCAGCACTGATGGTAATAAATGGACAACAGTTTACTTCTACATTTCGTATATGAAAAGCAATTTCGGAGCCTTAAGCAACTACTAATGACTCCAAGAATTACTATGAAGTCATTTCAGGAGTTTTTTATTAGCCATACTTTAAAATGTGGGTTCCTGTGTTATTTAAACTCCATAACATTTAAGTACTTTAATAGTGGTTTTAAAGGTGATTTAAAAGAATATATTATTTAAAATATGCTGATTAAGTCTGGAATATGCTAATACAAGAGCACACATTTTTGCTGTTAGTAAAAATGAGCTTTCAACATTAGTTTCCTTGAAGCTACTGCTATTTAGTTGCAGTAGATGCTCATTCCAACTTTGACACTGGCTGTGATTCAGGGACTTTCCTCACTGTAATCTTTGAAAGATAAAGAAATCCAAGTACTGGCTATTTCATAGCTGACAATGGGAAACCTATGTTTGTACTTGCGGTAACTCATTTGTTGGATAGCTGCCATCATGTGGAAAGAAGCCCAGTTCATTTCAGCAGAATGTACTTTCGCATAACCAACACAAAACAACAAAACAAATAATCAATGTAGGACATAGACTGGGTCTTCCCAAACATTTCCTCTTGAACATGAAACTGCACCTAGCTATGAACAGCTTTCCTAAACTCCACCTGATAGTGTAGGATTAAGAACAGCAGTTGCTGGAAAAGGAATGCAAGAAGAAAATGCATGTGTCCATGGATTGCAGCCTATGAATTTTAGGATCAATTTAGTTCCAGTACTCTGAAAGTGAGATGAACCATTTCTGCCCAAGAAGACTTAGAAATCAACACTCTTAACCAAACTTTGATGTCAACACACATGTGATTAACACAATTTAACATGGCACTACTGAGATTAGGATTCTGTACTTCAATGTCTGCAATTGACAGTTTATTTTGGACTACAATATTCTGGCAGGGATTGGGATGTTCAACATATTCAAAATGTTTGCCAGATTCAGTGGTGCACAAAGATATGAGAAATTGAAATGGTTCTGTGTATAGCAGACCGAATAAGAAACATACATTGCAACTTAGGGTCCACACCTAAGATTTTTGTATGTTAATATGAAAACCACCATTCAAGTAACAAATGACCTTTTTGTACACATGTCAAAATATGCTAAAATAACATTCCCTTGCAACCCATTTATGAAAGGTCCAGTTTCAACAATACAGTACTGTGAAAATTAATCAATCTTGAGCAGATGCCTTTGTTCCACTATGTCAATTCAGCTAGGCTGGCTTTGCTTTAAAAAGAAAACTTTACTTGTTACTAATTAATGTATAGAAAGTTCAGTGAGAAAAAGCAAGTTTCCTCAATTGCCTTTAAAGAAGTAGTTATGTTGCTTTAAGTAAAGTGTTGCTCACAATACCCATCTGAACTCATCTAGAAAATTGAGAAAGTAATAAATATAAATACACTGGCTTCTTTTGTTTCCATAATAACACAATGTGTTACTGAACAATTCACATTCGGTAGGTTAACTTCAGGACATAAAGACTCAGTTGCCTTGGTAGGTGGTGGAGGTTTTTAAGCAAAGGCTGGGTGGTGCAGCAGAGGTTTTTTTCTATATTGGAGCAGAGAACCTTTGGAGGTCACACAATGATAACATACAGTGGTGCCCCGCAAGACGAACGCCTCGCAAGACGGAAAACCCGCTAGACGAAAGGGTTTCCCGTTTTGGAGGCGCTTCGCAAAACGAATTTCCCTATGGGCTTGCTTTGCAAGACGAAAATGTCTTGTGAGTTCCTAGGGTTTTTCCCCCCCTTTTCCCCCCCCTTTTCCTAAGCCGCTAAGCCGCTTATCAGCTGATCCGCTGATAAGCCGCTTAACAGCTGATCGCTAAAAGCCGCTAATCCGCTAAGCTGTCAATGGGCTTGCTTTGCAAGACAAAAAAACCGCTAGACGAAGAGAATCGTGGAACGGATTCTTTTCATCTTGCGAGGCACCACTGTACATTATACACTAATAAATTAAGCACATGGTAGAAAACAGGGTTACAGAATGGATTTCCTCACACTGACAAGGCACTTGAGGAATGAAGCCACACAGCAGCACTGTGTCCATTATATAAGCACTAAGAGCAATCTTAATTCTTTGAGTACCAGTTGAACCAAAATGGTGCCAGTCATACGGAGGCATGGGGGAACCCCCAAAGTTTATAAAAGAATAAAAAATATGGTGGGGGAAATCCCACAGGACTCCCCCCTGCAACCAACTTTCCAATGAGGACTGATCATCTTATATTGGCCACAGAATACTGATTGACTGTTGGAAGGGAGACAAAAAAATCTGTCAGGAGGGGAAATGGAACCGAGCATTCTGAACAGGAGCACTTCAACATTTTGATGCAGGTTCCACTTATCTGAGAACAGAGAAGGGAAATAAACGTAAGGAAAATTTCAGAGATTTTATGTGGGGGAAATGAGGGAGTTCTCTTACGATGGAATGTTTAGGGGTTCATAAGCAATAGCTTCCTTGAAGTCACCAATGCCTAAAGCCATGAAAAACACTATGCATTGTCCCCATGGGTTCTTATTTGATGCATACATCAAAGTACTTTCATGTCTGAATACAGTATGTATAATGTACACCCATGGGCAAATAGATCTGTCCAATAGCTGCTACTGTAAGTAATAGGTTGTAGCCAAAACTGGTTTTTGCTTGACCCAGACCCTTAGTCTTCGAAAAGTCTAGAAATTATCTTCCAAGTACCCAGAAGGGAACATCTTAACAAATACCTATGGTAGTAGTATCTCATAAACCCATTAAGTATTGAAGACAGCCTCAGCTGGAAGCAAACTAGATATGTTTGTTGAAACACTCAAAAAACTCTAAGAATGCTTGCAGAAGCTATGCTGGTTCTGCTTTAGCAAGACTTCTTATTCTATTATATGCTTGGTCATTCTATCTTTAACAGTACTTTCCACTTTTCCCAGAATAGATGTTAAGTTAACCAGCCTGTAATTACCAGGAAACTCCATGGATCTCTTTTTAAAAACTGGTGTTACACTGGCCACTTTGCAAACCTCAGGTATGGAGGCTGGTCTGAGGTACTATTTATATATTTTTACTGGAAGACCAGCAATTCTACATTTAAGTTGCTTAAGGACTCTCAGGTGGATGTCATCTGGACCCAGTGAATTTGTCATTTTTAAAAGGTGTAATAAGGCCTAGAACTTTGTCTCTTGTCAGCACTATCTGTCTCAGTTCCTCAGGCTCTCTTCTGTGATAATTAGTTCCAGCACAGGGATCTGTTGTTAGCAATGTGCTCCTCAAATTCATTTTTTAGCATCCATTATGGTCCACCTATATTTATTTGCCAAAGTTTGTGTTCAGTTTTGTTCTTCTCATTTCGACAAGACTTTCATTTTTAAAGGAAACTGGTCTTTAATAGCTTCTTTTGACTCTGCTTGTTAATCATGCAATCATACTCTTGGCAAGGTGGTACATTCTTGATCCGTGGTATACATTCTTGCTGAGCTACTATTGTGGCTCTAAATAACTCCCAATTATTCTACATTTTGACCCTCTTGCCCTCCTTCCCAATCTCATCATTTGGGGGAAGACTGTGAAAATTGAATTTGATAGCATTATAGCTATGGTTCCATGGCCAACTGCCCTTACACACACACACACACACACACACACACACACCCTCTGCCATTACAATTAAAAAAGCCTAATTAAACAAGAAATAGTAGAAGAGAAAAAGAGCTATCAGAATACTGAGTCCTCTCTCATAGATATATCCTAACTTTTTATCCCATACATAGAAGGCTGAACCCTCCCATCTCTCACCTGGCAGCATTTGCCTCTTCCTCCAAGCCTCTCATCCTGGGAGATCTCTGCTTCCCTGCCTGGAAGTGGCTAGTCATGCTGGGCTTGCAAACAGGTCCCCCAAAGTGATTAACCCACAAACAATTTACTATACTCTCCTGCCCATCTACACATACCTATGTTAGCCAGAACTACTTCAGTGCATTGACATCACATACTGCAAATATGAAGCAAAATGGTTGGAAGCAATTGCCTTCGTCTATCCCACAGAAGTGCCTCAAGATCATGCTACTTGCCTGTTTGGCCCTGAAGTGCTAGATTATTTGATGCTGAAGCAACTCCAATGCAACACTGCCAAATACAGTAGTGATGCAAATGGTCTTAGTGCTTTGAATAATGGGGGAAATCTACAGAGCCACCATATAGCAACCATTAGACTGAAGGAGAGGCTGCTGAATCCAGGAAGGAATTACTGCAAGGTCGCCTTTAGATTCACCTTCATAGAATCCTAGAAGCCTATTGCTAGTATTATCTCTAAATAGTTGTCAATCTATTAGAATTCTCCTGCATTTTAAAGCCTTTCCAAGTCACGTTTTATAGCATTACTACTGCCCAATAGCTCATATTTTAGTTGACTGATCTATTTGTGGTGCAAATATATTAACATGATTTCCTTCCCCCCTTATTTTCTTTTACTGGGAATACAGTATGACCCAGTTTGGAGGGGTAACACCCTACAGAAATCTTAGTTCTCTATCCTTGGTGACTGATGGATTTGATAGTATTTTTAACAAAAGGACCTTAACAATAATTTTTTAATTTTGTTTTTTTCCATTTAGCTTACTTGAAAATGAAGGCATTCTCATGGACTTTGAGTTTGCTGTTACTTCTGTTACTACCAAATGGACACTACACAAAACAGCTGAAACTCAAAAGCACTCTCAGACGAAACCCACGTTCTGCAGAAGGGGGAGAGGAAGGGAAAAAGTGTGGCTATACATTTATTGTCCCTGAACAAAAAATAACCGGACCAATTTGTGTCAATACCAAAGGGCCAGGGCCAGAGAGCAGAAAAGATGAAATTACTAGAATGGACATCGAGAATCTGAAGGATGTATTATCCAAACAAAAGAGAGAGATTGATCTCTTGCAGCTAGTGGTGGATGTGGATGGGAATATAGTAAATGAAGTAAAACTGTTGAGAAAAGAGAGCCGCAACATGAATTCCAGGGTTACTCAGCTGTACATGCAACTTCTGCATGAGATAATCCGCAAACGGGACAATTCACTTGAGCTTTCCCAGCTGGAAAACAAAATCCTCAATGTCACAACTGAAATGCTGAAGATGACTACAAGGTACAGAGAACTGGAAGTGAAATATGCAACACTAACTGATCTTGTAAATAATCAATCAGTGGTCATCTCACTGCTGGAAGAGCAATGTCTGCGGATATTCTCTCGCCAGGACACACATGGCTCTCCTCCTTTAGTTCAAGTGGTGCCTCACCACATTCCTAACAGTCAACAATACACTCCTGGGCTCCTGGGAAGTAATGAAATTCAAAGAGATCCAGGCTATCCTAGAGACAGAGATGTAAGGCCACCCCCTGATCCTGCTACTTCTCCTACAAAAAGCCCTTTCAGGATCCCACCGTTAACTTTAATCAATGAAGGTAAGACATTTACTGCTATTTCTAGAACTATTATCTATGAACCTTTGGGATGGGGGCTTCTCAGACAATCTGAAGACTTCTGGTTGGTGACTGTGAAGAAAACACAAACCAAAGCCAAAAATCACTGCAGAATGCTCTTACACTCAGATGGCCCGTTTTCACCCAAAAGCCTTTGTCCCACAAACCTGCTTCTTTCAGCTAGGAATGACCAAATGAAACCTTTTCAAAAGGGTGCCGACCAACTTATGGAACTGTATGAAGAGTGTTCTGATCTAAGAGACTGTAGTTTTGTCATGCTCTTTGTTAAAGAAAGTAGCATGGGCCATTTTCTCGCCCCCTTCACCTACTTCATATTTTCTAGCAGCTTTAAGCAGTTACATTCCAGCAACACACTGTAGGCAATGTAGGTCTCTGTCCAGTGTCTGAGACCATTTACTCACAGCAAAAGGTTTGTTTGTATAACATCTTTATGTATACAGGCAATGACTGCAAGTTTCTACCCTGGTAAAATCTACAAAATATTGTTGAGGGTGTGCTATGTAATCAAGCTTTCAAGTTATTTTTTTCTAAAAACAAAAGGCTAAATTATTTCAGTGGTGACAAATTATTCAGACAATTGTAAGCTACAGGACTAAAACTATCATCCATTTGTAGAGGCCTGACATTTCTGCAACTGATATAGATTATATGGACAACAAAGTTAGAAACTGAAACAGAGATCAATATTACTGTCCTCTAAAGGTAACTAGCTGCTATAATGTTTTAAGGAGTAATGGAAGATTATGGTTCAATATTTTTTAATATAATGACACCTGTTGTTACTGATAAGGTAAAGGTAAAGGTACCCCTGCCCGTACGGGCCAGTCTTGCCAGACTCTGGGGTTGGTGCGCCCATCTCACTCAAGAGGCCGGGGGCCAGCGCTGTCCGGAGACACTTCCGGGTCACGTGGCCAGCGTGACATCGCTGCTCTGGCCAGAGCCAGAGCCAGAGCCGCACACGGAAACGCCGTTTACCTTCCCGCTAGTAAGCGGTCCCTATTTATCTACTTGCACCCAGGGGTGCTTTCGAACTGCTAGGTTGGCAGGCGCTGGGACCGAACGACGGGAGCGCACCCCGCCGCAGGGATTCGAACCGCCGACCTTTCGATCGGCAAGCCCTAGGTGCTGAGGCTTTTACCCACAGCGCCACCTGCGTCCCTGTTGTTACTGATATATATATATATATATATATATATATATATATATATATATATACTATTTATTTCTGGAAGGGTAGAAGAAGAGAATATTGTAGCTAACAATCTGCTTCATTCAGCACATTCTTGATGATAATTTACTAGCAAACTGTGAAAAATAACCTGGGGATTACAAGAGCTGTAGAAAGTATCCATGAATGATATGATTTATGATACATCTGGAAGAAATTTCATTTCTGCAACAGCCAGGGTTCTAAACTCTACATTTTAAAATCTCCCATTCTTCTATCTGTGAAATCATTCCTTCTTGCATATTATATTCTTCCACAGAGAAATGCCTAGCTTTGTCTTCTGTCACAGCTGGCCATTTTGACCAGCATTCAAAGAAAAACCACATACTGAATGAAATATTGAATGAACAGCTGCTGATACAAAGAGGGATACAGTGCAAATGAAATACTAGATGTAAATAGTACTTAATTATTTGCATAATATGTAACACATTGGGAACAGAGCTAATTATTAATCAAGGTATAAGGTTGCCTAATCATACAGCAACAAAGCAACACTTTTGCCATGTGCCCCCATAGTGCTGGAGGACACTTGCCCTTTCACATTTTAACATGGCAAACATCTTAGAATCTGGCTGCTGCATAAGTGTGAATAAATGAAATTGGGTACAAAAAGGCAGATCTCAAAAACGAATCTGTGCACAGTGTCTTGTAAATAAGGCCCACTAAATTATACATCGCTTACTTGCAGGTTGGTGTGGGCTGAACTGTAACCAAAGTAACACAACTACCTATTTCTCTGGCATTATTGGGAAAGGAAATCTAACAAACAATACCATTTTGGGTCCCCTAAAATGAAAAGAGAGGGTAGAAATGGGACTCAGTGCAGGAATACCAAACATTTACTATATATACTTCTGTAAATATATTTACTGAATATTCATTATAATAAATATTGTTAGAAAAGTGTTCATTATAATGAATATTGTTAGAAAAGTGTGCCAGTGGTGCATGTGTATATCCATTTGCCCATTAGCGAAACTTGTTAGCACTCAGTATTTCCCTCAGAAAGGCAACCTTTGAGGCCTAAGCTGGCAAGAAGAGCCTATTTCAGCTGACATACAGCACTGCTGGTGGGGTTCAGCATTAGGGCTAATTTAGGGTCAAAAACTATGCCTGGAACCTCACCATCCTGAGAAAAAATTCCTAAAGAGTTAAAGCTTAAGATAGATCTTTACTTCTATCTGGAACCAGAAAAATGGAATGAGGAAAACACAGGAACGAGACCAGTGTGACCACCGTAAATGATATATGTCACAATGAATTTGGCAAAGGCATTTATTTAAGGATAGAAGGATATATTTACAAGCTATGAATAGCTTTTGCAAAACTATTTATAATTTACTTCTCCATAAATTGATCAATAAAAAAAATCCTTCAACAAGAGATGAATTTCCATACTCTCAGAGTTTTACCCATATAGAAAATTTACAATGAGGTGGAAGACATTTGTGCAGAGCTGTTCACCCCATTGTTTTATGAAGTTCTTATTCTGAAATGCAAAAAACTGGCTACAAAATAATCTGACATGGGCTCATAAGAACTGAAAAGAAGTTAAGTCTGACTTCCTTGTTTCTTTGTTTTCATTGCTTGAATCTGTTAATATAATAGTCTGCAATTGAAATAATATATAGAATTATATTCATAAGATCTGGAAACGTCCTTCAAATGAATTGAGAGCTTAACAGACAGGAGGCAACACGAAACTATTTTAGACATTGCTTAGCTTTCCCCCCTCTCATATTTCCCAGTGGAAAGGCATGTGCAACAGGAGAGGGGAAATTTGAGGCTTGAAACCACTAGTGAAACAATCTTCTTGTGCATTCGTTTGAGACATTCTCTTCCCTGGACTTTGAAAGATGGAAAATGTTCTACCTAAGCTGGGAAACATTGGGGAAGTAGGGGGGAAACTTGTCTATAGCTCAGTGGCAGGAGCACATGCTTTACTTTTCTTTATTAACTCCCAGGGTGGTTTCCAATAAAATTATGAAACTATAATAGAACATATCAAGATACACATAGGATAAAACCCAATGTAAAATTATTACAAAGGAAGAGCAGTAAATCTGGAGACCCTAACACCAGATTGAAATCAAACAACTCAAATCACTCATAGACCTAAAAGAAGAGGTATGCGTCCATCAAACATCAGAAGCTCATTAATGTTGTTGCAGCACAATAGAGAAGGTCCTGCTCCATGTCATTGCATAGTGAGCCTTGTTCAACAGTGGGACATTAAATAGACTTTCCTTCTAATCGCAGGCCCAGGCCACTCAGTAAAGGGAAAGGAAGAATAAGAGGTACCTTGGTCCTGGGTCATTCCGACTTTACAAATCAAACCATACTTTGGGCCTAGTAATATATAGGTAGCCAATGAAGATCCTTGGATCATCCAGTTCAGTACAACAGCATCTGACATATATAGGATGTAGCGACAGAGATGGGTGTCATTTGTATATTGGTGACACCAAGCCCCACCGCAATGAGCACCTCCAACGGCTTCATAATCATCATTGGGAGCAGAATTGAACCTTGAGGAATCCCACAGCACAAGTGCTAAGGGATTAAGCAGGAGCTTCCCAATATCATTCTCTGTAGCTTGTGTGGCAGGAAGCAGCAGAATCATTGCATCACTGTGCCTCCAACTCCCAACCCACTTCAGCAGTACGCCACGGGCAATGGTATCAAAAAGTCACAATGAAATCTAAGAAACTCAAAAGGGTTGCACTCCCCCTGTCTCCCTCCAATTAAAGGTCATCAACCAAAGTGATCACCTCTGGGCCTGAAGCCAGACTGAAATAGTTCAAGAATTTGCATGCAGAAATTGCAGGTTCAACACCTGGCAACACAAGCTGAAAAAGGAATCAAGTGTCAGGACTGAGAAAGGCCGCTATTCTAGAACATGGAAACAATTACTAGTCAAAGTAGACACCACTGAACTCCCATGTGTTTAAACAATGATTTTCCACACCTGCAAGCCACTATGCTATAGCAACTTTTAGTATATCCTTCCTCTCTACCTCTCTACCCTAGGCATGTGAAATAAATGATACCTTCTGATTAGGAAAATCTGTAATGATTTAGAACAGTTTGCAAGTTTGGTCCTGCAACTGTTAGTTTTAGGCAAATGAGCATTAAGAAAAATAAGTCGTAGTTACTGTCGTCAAAGTGAAAGCATAACAATATCTTATGCTGGATCGTTTTATGCATGTCAGCTTAATAGCTTGAACGAAATATTTTACTATCAATGTAAGTAAGCACCATTACAGAACTCTGACGTATTTGTAAACTCTCAAATTGTTTTCAAAAGGTCCATTCAAAGATTGTCAAGAAGCAAAACAAGCTGGCTACTCCAGCAGTGGGATTTATATGATCAAGCCTGAAAACAGCCATGGACCTGTGCAATTATGGTGTGAGAACAGCCTTGATCCTGGGGGCTGGACAGTTATACAAAAAAGAACAGATGGTTCTGTGAACTTCTTCACAAACTGGGACAATTACAAGGTAATCTTTTTTAAAAAAGACTCAGTTATGGTGCACTGTAAAACAGAAATTATATGTTCCTTCCTCAGAATTACTTAAAGCATGTGTGCATTGGAGGTATCTCTGTACCTGCTTCAGAATTCTTATGTCAAAGCTGTTAACAATGGCCCCCTCTATGTGCAATGTTAAGCCACACCATGGGCTTAGTGCAAATGAACAAGCATTTGGGCTCCCAAAGGAGAGACTGTGGCCACTTTGCTCTGCCCTGGTAGTTTTGCTGTTGCGCTGAGCAAAGTCTTGGTTTAGCTTAGCATGTCATCCAAACCCAGGGAGGCTTGTGGCTGAGCTCTCTCCAGACAAACTACAAGCTTTAACTAAGCTTTGTCCTGTGATTTACAGCTCATGGTCTGCCCAGGAGAGCTGAACTACAAGGTTTGGACATCAGGCTAAGCCAAACCATGGCTTAAAAGGTAAAGGTAAAGGGACCCCTGACCGTTAGGTCCAGTCGTGGTAGACTCTGGGGTTGCGGCACTCATCTCGCTTTACTGGCCGAGGGAGCCGACGTACAGCTTCCGGGTCATATGGCCAGCATGACTAAGCCGCTTCTGGCGAACCAGAGCAGCGCATGGAAACGCCATTTACCTTCCCGCCAGAGCGGTACCTATTTATCTACTTGCACTTTGAGTGCTTTCAAACTGCTAGGTTGGCAGGAGCTGGGACTGAAAAACGGGAGCTCACCATACCGTGGGGATTCAAACCGCCGACCTCCTGATTGGCAAGTCCTAGGCTCTGTGGTTTAACCCACAGCACCACCCGCATCCCTCTAAACCATGGCTTAGCACAGTGCAATAGAAAAGTGACCAGCAAAGAGTCTGCCTTTAGTGCAATCCTCTACATGTGTACTCATAATTAAGCCTCACTGAGTTCAGTGGGACATACTCTGAGATAACCATGTATAGGTTTGCAGCCATAATCTCACTTTATGTCCATCCCTTTCCTTTCCATTTTGTCCTGTCAATATTTAAGATTATGATATTTTAATTCCTTATTAAGCATTTAATGTTATACAAATATGAGAGTCATCCAATTAAAAAACTCTTAGTCTGCAATCCTAGACATACTAAGAAGTTCCACTGAACAAACTTATTTCTAAATAAGTAAGCATAGAATTGTGCTGTTAGTTAGCTGCTAGTCTTAGTTCATTAAAAAATTAAATCTATGTATTAGCAAAAAGCAGAAATACTGAATCAAAACATGAATTTTTAGATGATAAAGGAGGTATTTCACCCCTTAGTCTCTAAAAAAGTAAGAAGTGACTCTTCTAAGATGGAATTTGCTATCTGCAGTTTTTAAAAACGCATGGATTCAAATAAATTGTTTAAAAGCTGCTTCCTGATTAACTGGAGTGCCATTTAAATTGATTAATAATAATGTATTAACCAAACTGCAGCCATAAATATTGCAGCCATATGAATAAGTAACAATCTTTACCATCACAAAAAAATAACTGAAAGCAGATAAGCAGTCTGAGAATGAAGATGCAGGGGGGCAAACCTGTACCCATATGACACCCTGGCTGGTTCAGAAGGAGTATCTTATATGGGTTCTGTTTTCATCCCTGCATAGGGAAGGAACCATTATGAACTCAGCCTAGAATCATGTGTGGTGTTCAGGAATTGGATGTAGTGAATAAGCATAGCCAAAATCTATGGAGGTGGGTAGAATTCTGTGGCAGGTCTGCTCTAATGGCAGAACAAAGACCACCCTCTTCTGAAAATGGCAGTCCATGTTGAGCCACCTCTCCCCATAGTATTTTGTACAATATAATGAATGTTGTGAGTTGAGCCATCTCTCCCCATAGTATTTGGTACAACATAATGTATGTTGTGAGCATCTTACCAGCCAAAGATGCTGGAGGTGGTACAAGGAAACATACAGCAAGACATGAGGCGAATTGTGCTAGATACTACAAAGCAAAAGGGAAGAAGATGAACAATACACATCTTTCTTTGAACTCTCCCATCGATTAGGGTTCAGTATTGATTGGAAATTTCTCCCAGTGTTTAAAGACACCACTTATAGTTATGTGATATATTAACTGTAAATAAGTAACTTTCTAATTGAACTACAAGGCAATCTAATCAGAATTGTTTTGTTTTAACAGAAAGGATTTGGAAATGTTGCTGGAGAATACTGGCTGGGACTGGAAAATATTTACTTACTTTCCAATCAGGACAATTACAGACTTCTGATTGAGTTAGAAGACTGGAGTAATAAGAAAGTCTATGCAGAATACAGCAGTTTCCGACTGGAACCAGAAAATGAATTCTATCGATTGCGTCTAGGCACTTATCAAGGGAATGCTGGTGACTCCATGATATGGCACAATGGGAAACAATTTACAACACTGGACCGAGACAGAGATATGTACACAGGTAGGAAATACAACAGTGTATAACTCTACTGTTTCTTATTACAAGAAAGAATTGAGGAAATAATTCTGATCAAGTGAAGCAAAATTTAGAAAACAAACAAAACTATCCTCTAATGTTCAAGCTCATACACAAAGTATCTTCATGTAAGATGACTCAAACATGCACAACTGGCACATTACTTTTGGCAATGGTAAAACCACGTTAATTTCACACAGCAAATGTTCAAACGCACCTTCATATCCTGAGAACTACTATTTACCATGCCAGAATAAATATGGGGCCAGCAAACCTTGCTCTGCCATCAGAAATTACCCATTCACACTATGTAAGGGCACATTCAAAGCTAGAAATACATAAAACTACATGCATTCAACATGTAGGGACTTGCCTTTGTCCAAATCTAGTGAAAGATTTGGGGCTTAAAGAAGACCGCAAAGTACAGGTTCATAGTAACTTCTAAAGAATGAATAGTGACAAGACACAGAATATAAGGAAGGTACTGTATTATATTCAATGTATCCAAAACAAATTACACCAAATCAGACACTGGGTTTTGACAGCTTATTCTTTTTCACTTCAGTCAATTTTTCCTTGGAAGGAGTGGTAACAGCCAAGCTCCATCCTTTTGTTGGTCACAAAAGGATAAGAAGAACTAAGGTAGCAAAAAACAAAGGATAAAGTAAAGATAGGAAGGAGGAGTTCCCCAAGACTCAAACTAAAAAAAAAAAGAAGAAGAAGAAAAAAAAAAGGTAAAGGACCCCTGACAGTTAAGTCCAGTCACAGACGACTGTGGGGTTGCGGCGCTTATCTCGCTTTACTGGTCGAGGGAGCCGGTGTTTGTCCACAGACAGTTTTTCTGGGTCATGTGGCCAGCATGACTAAACTGCTTCGCTTATGGCGAACCAGAGCAGTACATGGAAACGTCGTTTACCTTCCCGCACTTTTGGGTGTGCTTTCGAATTGCTAGGTTGGCAGGAGCTGGGACCAAGCAACAGGAGCTCAACCTGTCGCAGGGATTTGAACTGCCGACCTTCTGATTGGCAAGCCCAAGTGGCTCAGTGGTTTAGACCACATAGCCACCCGCATCCCTTAAGACTCAAACTAGAGCTAAAACTCAGAGGGACAAAAAGGGGTGAATGAAACCTAACCCCTCCGTATCTTATCCTTTAAGCAGGAAAGCATGGCAATGGTTAAGGCAGGATTCTATCCTTCTTACTGTTGCCCACCTAGCAGTTTGAAAGCACGTCAAAGTGCAAGTAGATAAATAGGTACCACTCCGGAGGGAAGGTAAATGGCATTTCCGTGTGCTGCTCTGGTTCGCCAGAAGCGGCTTAGTCATGCTGGCCACATGACCCAGAAAAACTGTCTGCGGACAAACGTCGGCTCCCTCGGCCAGTAAAGCGAGATGAGCGCCGCATCCCTGAGTTGTCCGTAACTGGACCTAACGGTCAGGGGTCCCTTTACCTTTACCTTTACAGGATCAAAGAAACCTGTTGCAAGTGACTTTATGAAATTTCCACTGAAGCAAAGGGTATAAAGGTAGAAAGGTATTCTCAAGACAAGAGTAGTTTCAGAGTGAGATATAATTCCTTCTAGAGTAAGGACCAATAGGGAAGTACAACACATCCCCATACTTAATATGCTTTTGGGCAAAAGCACAAATATTGTGACAGGGTTCTTAGTTCTGAAACACTCATAAATAATTGTAAGTAGGAAAAGCTCTATGAACACTAGACATATTAGCAAGTACATACAGATCCTCACTTACTCCCCACAAAGAAGGAGCACACACATCATTGAGCTCTATTAGGGAAGCTTGTACACAACAGTACTATTCTCTTAGAAACTGAAGTGAGAATATTGAGGTAGGAATGCGTCTCCTAGGTCTTAAGAATGACTGCCAGAACAGTCAATTGTCTCTTGAAGGTGTTAGGACAATGACCTTGTTCTAGAAGATCAACATGCAAAAAGGCACAATTTCCTTAACAGAGACCCTTACATTCCTTAGCAAGACCCTTACATTTTATTTGCATGGTGAAAGCCCTTTCAAGCAACCTCATAGACCTGATTTGGGACACCTAGAAGTCTACAGCTTCTTCAGAATGCCAAGACCTTAGGAAGGAGCACCACTCAACCACTATGTGGGCACAAAGAACCATTGTAGGTTTGGCTAACACAGGACTCTATATCAGCAATTCCTGTTCTGCTGTAAGTTGCAAAGTGAGAGGTATGGGCAGTGCCACCAGGTCTAGAGACTTTGCAGCTAAGGAAACCACACAAAATATCTCCACTTTCTCTTATCTTACTTTAGAGAGTGAGAGGAGTGGGAGGGAAAGCGCAAAGTTAACCAATGAAGACAGAACCATTTCTTCACCAAAAGACATGGGACCATTTTTAAAATTAGCCCTGACTCTGATTTCCAATGGGAGAAGAAGCTACTTGCTCAGTGATGCTCTACTAAATTGGGGTTGAGGTCGGGGGAATGTTGCAAGATCACAGCTAGGAGAGAAATATGCTTGCAAGCTTAAGCTTGCTATTGGTTCAAAATACAAAGACTATTAAAGTAAGTTATTTCTGCTGTGAAATTTCACTTAACGTTTCATTTCTTCACACAGGAAACTGTGCCCATTTTCACAAAGGTGGCTGGTGGTACAATGCCTGTGCTCATTCTAACCTCAATGGCGTATGGTACAGAGGAGGACATTATAGAAGCAAGCACCAGGATGGGATTTTTTGGGCTGAGTACAGAGGCGGATCATACTCGCTAAAAGCCGTTCAGATGATGATCAGACCCATTGATTGAGATGCTCAAAAACATTTCCAAAATCTTCTCTTGAACTTCAAACTGATGTTACATTTTGAGTTGTTTGCAAGCCCTACAAAGTATTATTTTAAACATTTCTTACTGTGATATTGTATATGATAATTATGCAAGTTCTAATTGCTCACAAAGGAAGCAGGATTCTGCATTTAAAATAAATTTATGTTAATACAAGGTGTATGGGATTTAGTGGCAGTAATTAAACCTAACAATTTTGCAGGCTACAAGAAAACATCACGGATGCAGAATAGTTGAACTTTGAAACTGAAGGACAAGATGCTGCTGCTGTGTGAAGCATGCAACTCAATTCATTTTCATAGATTTAACTCTATTTAAGTTTTATTTCAAGGATTACTTCCAGTAGAAATCTAATTTTGAGATGTGGGCACACAAGTCACAAAACAGACAATGAACTAGAGAGCAACTCTGGTTTTGCAGGCGCATTTTGCATCAATAAAAGTATTCTTATTTTAAAACAGTAATGGTAACTATCATTAAGTATAGCTTTTACAGGACATGTGAACTTTGCTGCCCTTCGGATAGGAGGGCATCATGCCTAAACCTTAATCCTAAATATGAATAAAATAATAATAAAACAAGTATTTATATAGCATTTCCCCTAAGTGTTCAATATCCTTCACGTAGGTTCTGAGTAACCCATTCATGATACTGTGAGACAAGCTAATATTAGGCCTGTGTTGCAGATTGGGATTCAGTCCAAAAGATAAGGCCATGCACTGAGTTTAAGGCTAAAACGACTGAGGGACTTTCCAAATATCAGTAATTTGTTCATGTTATTAACGCTATAGAGTGTACCAAACATGTGACTTGGGAATAACTTGGTGGTCCAGCAGTACTTCTAACTGAGTAATGCATTTAGCACAGAGGTCGTCAAACTAAGGCCCGCGAGCCAGATATGGCCCACCGGGCTCGTTAATCTGGCCCGCAAACCTTGCAGACCCTGCCGCCTGCTCAGTCAGTCCCTATGCTAAACAGGCGCAGTGCAGAGGCCTCGCTGCACAGAGAATGACTTCCGTGACACGGCACGGCTTCTGATTGGCTGCAGGAAGCTCCTGCAGCCAATCAGAAGCCACGGATGCTTCTGGGCGCTGCCCCTTCCTTCCCGCTGAGGTGGCCGAGCAGGAGGAAGCGGCTAAGCGGGAAGGAAGTGGCAGTGGTGCGGAGGCTGCCTCCGCCGCCCAGGCCAGTGGCATGGGCTCTGTGCCCTGCTGAGACAGAGGACGCCGGTGCTGCCGAAGACGAGGCAGCATCGGTGGCTGCGGTGCCTTTTGGGAGGGAGGGTGCTTTCGGGAGGCGGTGGGTCCGGCCCCCCACAAGATCTGAGGGGCAGTGGACCCGCCCCCTCCTGAAAAAAGTTTGCTGACCCCTGATTTAGCATCTTGGCATAACTTCTAGAACTGACTGGGAAGTGTGAGGAAGGAAGGGAAAGGGAAGCTATTGTGTGTTTCTTGGTGTAACACTGGATCTCACCCAGTGAAATTCATGGAGTAGCAACTGTTTTATTTGTCCGGTTTCTTAAAATTCTGACATTTACCCAATTTAAACATCCTACTCTGTTTAAGCTATAACTGGTAACTGGACAGGCTACAGTGGGGAACCTTCCTTCCTATAATCTCTTAATAAATGCTCTGTCTGCCATAAAATAATTAGATAGTACTGGATTTGGTACTTTAGGGTTGCCAAAATGGCAGGGAAGTGGTTCTTATTCATTTAATTCCTTCGTGTTAGGGAAACACTTGCAACAGCTGCTTTCCCCCTCCACAACAGAGAGTAGACAAGAAGGCGCTGGACTGGAGAGAGGTCTGGAGATCACAGCCTATTAATCTGAATTTTTGAAGCTTGAACAGTTACAGGTTACTGAAAAGGCCAAAATGTATCTGAACTACATTTTTAACACTTGGGTGTTCTCCCCTCATTAAACCTTACTTCCAGCAATCAGGAGCAGCAGAAAAGTATTTCAAGCAGCCAGATGAATGTGGATTTTGTTTTTGCATTATTTTGACAGTGCCACATACCATTCTGAGTTTTTAGAAACTAGTTTTAAAAACAGCAGCTGGGTTGTCAAGAGCACAGTGTGAAATACCCTCAGTAATTTCCGCTTGGTTCAACTCTGAAAACCTCATTCTTTTTTAAAAACTTAAATCTCTTTTTAGAATACATTACTATTAAACA
Organism: Podarcis cretensis; assembly: GCF_951804945.1. NCBI lineage: Eukaryota > Metazoa > Chordata > Lepidosauria > Squamata > Lacertidae > Podarcis > Podarcis cretensis. Next base: position 96,130,237 of record NC_137175.1, read on the forward strand.
TTTGGCTAAAAGTTATTCCAATAAGCTCATGTGAGTGGTTGACAGATACTGCTCACATTCCTAAAACTGTATCTACAAGCATGCAAAACGACTGTATATTATGATTTTTTAAGAACTGTTTTAATGAAGCAGCGCAAGACCCTAGCTATATTCAACTTCAAAACTTTTGGTTCACGTCTTCGAATTAAAGAAGAAGGAACGTACCCAAATGGCTTATTGAATGGGACTTTTCAACCATAGTACTCTCACCTCAGTTCCATAAAATAACTTGTTTGCTTACCAGAAATAAGAACCCCTGGCCTTCTGATATGACTAGCACAAACAGTTCAGCACTACAAAGAGAAATATAGTTCTCCACGGATAATTTGGGGGGAGGCAAAAAGGGGTGGTTTTTGTGTTTGTGCAAGGATATGAGCAAAAGATACTCATCCAAGGAACGGTCAGTGCTTATCAAAGACCTTGACAGCCTAACAAGTGAAACCAATATTGGTGGGCCAAGACCCCAGTAGCATCTCAGGTTGCATTCCATAAAGCATAATGGGCTGCCACAAGAAGGAGAAAGCCAGCATGAAAACATGCACACTGCATGCACAGAGTAACTGTCCACATGCAGACGGTCCCCCTCTTTAGATATTGACCAATGCAAGAAATATGAAAGTTGCCAGATTACTACAAAATTAACTTTCAGTGGGCGACTACACAGCAAGAAGATGTAAAAGTATGTAGGTAAAGGTAAAGGTACCCCTGCCCGTACGGGCCAGTCGTGACCGACTCTGGGCTTGCGCACCCATCTCGCTTAAGAGGCCGGGGGCCAGCGCTGTCCGGAAACACTTCCGGGTCATGTGGCCAGCGTGATGAAGCTGCTCTGGTGAGCCTGCACCAGCACAGCACACGGAAATACTATAAAGCGGTCCCTATTTATCTACTGTGCTTTCGAACTGCTAGGTGGGCAGGAGCTGGGACCGAACGACGAGAGCTCACCCCGCCGCGGGGATTCGAACCACCGACCATACGATCGGCAAGTCCTAGGCGCTGAGGTTTTACCCACAGCACCATCCGCGTCCCAAAAAAAGTATGTAGGACTTTCATATAAAAATAATATTTGCCCCAGGAAAAAACATACATATTAAGCACTAAATAAAAATGCAGCATTTTAGAAGTGAAATTATTTTTCTTCGTTATATCAGCGTCTTGATTTTCAGCTGTGCTGCCTTATGGTTTATGAGCAAAACAGGGTGAGAAAGCAACACATGGAGTGATTTTTGTTGGGTTCTAAATCAATGTTGTATTTTTCTCTGTTCTAAAGGATACGCATATGGAACAAAGCATATGGTGATAAAAAAATGGGTGCAATCCAATAATGACGACCTGTTCATGCATTTGAGTTCTCTTCCCTTTCCTCCCCTGCAGTTACTTATGCGCCCCCACAATCTGGGGATTGGGGACCTTCTCTGCACACAAAGCTGCAGGGAAGGGAAGGAAAGAAATCTTGTCCCATTGTGTGACGCTGCATCTTACACAGTATCAGTAAGACTGGACAAACTTCCTGTATGCTGGAGCTTTGTAAGAGCATCTCATGCCACACTGAGGTAACTGTCAATGAATTTAAACATTAAAAACTCCCCTCCTGCTCTGTTCTATGCTCTTAACAAACAGGAAGCCACAAATGTGGCTGCCAAGGTAAACTGGATGCAGTTCCAACAAAATGAGGCACAGCCCCCAATCCAAAGAAATAATTGTATTCTGCATGGTTGTTGTTTTTTAAAAAAGGAAGAGCCAGCATTTTCCCCATTCAGTAACATAGCAATGTGGACAGACAAGCCTCTGCTAGATCAATAATGCTGCCACAACCACAAATCTTTAAGATGAGAAGAGACTTTAAAATCCCTCAGTCATATTCACATCCCTCTCACATCTGTATATGCCTTCCTTGACAGCTGCATTTAGCCCCTCCACTGTGACCTCTCTCTTCTCCTGGCTGTGCTCTTTGAAACAGAGTATACTTGAAAAGCCATTAAAAATGCTGCCTCCATCATTTCCCCCCACCCCTTTCCCTATGGTCGGTGGAAGGAAGGAAGGAAGGAAGGAGTTGCCCCAATGTAGGGTCCACACAGGCAGGGGCGTCTGAAGTGGGGGGCGGGCTGCCCAGGGTGCAACTCGGGGGGGAGTGACAAGATGGCCCCTGCCTCCCCCCCAGCTGTAGAGCGGCTGAAGGCACGTGCAGTCAGTATGGATGCCATGCATGCGCACTCTGTACAGGATGCCGCACATGCGCAGTCTGTACAGGATGCTGCTTGCGCAGCAGCCCATATGGACACCATGCGAGTGGCAACCCGTAAGGACTGCGCACGTGCGGCATCCCGTACGGACTGCGCACGTGCGGCACCCCGTATGGAGTGCGCACACGCAGCAGCCCATACGGTCGCAGCACATGCACAGTCCGTACAGACGTAGCGCGTGCATCACTGGGCGGTTCGTCCCGCCCCAGGTGCTGGAGAGGGTTCCTTCTCCACTGCAAACAGGTACTAATATTTTTATGATACCAGTAAACAAAGTTAAAACGTTCATCTTACCTAAATAAGGAATGCAAGGAGTCATCTTCAAGCTGTTTATATAGTTTCTAAGTCTCTTATAATTTTCTTCTTTACTCATTACATATTCCAGCTTCTCAAAAGTAGTTTTGTCCTTTCGGCTCAGTAGCTTTAGGGAGAGGGGAAGAACCAAAATATAGTTATTAGGAAACCAATGGCTCCCCCCCCCCAACAAGTTAACAATTATTTTGTACTATGCATAAGGAAATACTGTACAGAAAAGTTACAACTGTTTTATCATATACAATTTGAAAGCATTTTAACTGTGAAAAGCTCTGAGCCGTGCTATATTGTATAGTACTATAGTAGTTTGATGACGCAGGATTAGTACTTTGACAATACAGGGTTTCTTTTAAGTCTAAATAGTAGCCAGAGGTGGGGGAAAGAATGTTTTGTGCCTTCAGCTAATTGAATTAATTAAAGGATTAATTATCAAGCCTCAATATGAATTGCTCTAAGCAGCTAACAATACAGTCAAAGCAGTGTGAGTTATTAAGAAAAAATAATCAGAAAATAGATGCACTGGTAAATTGATATATTGTTGAGCTATCATAGTGGAACTTCATAGATGGCTAGTAAAAGCTAACACTACCAAATCCAGTCACAATTTGTGGGCCTATGGTACAAAAATAATTTTTGGAACAACTATGCGGTTCCATTTAAAGAGTGGTATTAATGTCTGAGATTAGAAGGGAAACGGTCAGCAAGGAAGGAAAAAGTATTTGACAACCCCCCCTCCCTCTGACAGCACTCATTCTCCAGAGGCTTGGGGGAACCCACCAGAGCAGATTTAGGAAGACATGGACCATGGGTAGGCAAACTAAGGCCCGGGGGCCAGATCCGGCCCAATCACCTTCTAAATCTGGCCCCCAGATGGTCTGGGAATCAGCATGCTTTTACATGAGTAGAATGTGTCCTTTTATTTAAAATGCATCTCTGGGTTATTTGTGGGGCATAGGAATTCATTCATCCCCCCCAAAAAAATATAGTCTGGCCCCCCACAAGGTCTGAGGGAGAGTGGACCGGCCCCTTGCTGAAAAAGTTTGCTGACCCTTGACATGGACGATGCTGAAAAGTGGAGATGGAAGATTGTCAGAAATGCTTTCCCTCTCCTGTCAGTAGGCAGTACCACTGGGCGTCACCCAATAATATTACCGTTTCAAACTATCCTGAAAGCACAAACTGCTGTAGCAAGGGGTAGACTCCATGAGAGTGAAAGAGTAACACACACACACACCTCAAAAAGAATTCTTATGTCGTACACACAGCCACTGAGTCAGTTATAGTTCTCACCTGGGATGATAAATTAATGTTTACAGAAGGATGCCAAATTACAGAACGGTTGAATGAATATTAACAGAAGGGGCACTGAATCACTCGCTAGGAGTCTATTTAACAGAGAACCAAAACAGACAAACACGAAGGAAGGGCGTTGATAATATAAGCTTTCTGAGAGAGCAGAAGATCTGTGCTTTCTGATCAGACTGTCAGGAATAAGTGAAGATGAACGGTCACTCATAAGCATAGACTTCAAAGGGAACTGAAGGGATTTAGGTAAGTTTATATTATGTGCAACACCAGGGCGCCAACTTGAATAAAATATTGTGGGGGCCCAGGTAAGCCTCACCCCACATAATCGACCATATGATGCCGTGCGCGCGCACACACACACCATTTGAATGGGAATGCCCACCAACTTTGTGGAGGCCCAGCCCCCTCAAATATTTTATTGTGGGGGTGGCCGAAGTCCCCATGGCCCCTAGGAGTTGGCTCCTATGGTGAAACAAGTACCCTATGTGAAATCAACTATAGGCAGGCCCCATTTATGCGGGGTTTACATTCCAAGGCCCCGGACATGTGTCTGTATAATTGAAACCCCCTTAAAAAGCTACAGACACCCCATCCTGCTCTTTTAGTGACATTTCAGTGACGTCTTTATGACGTTTTCAGGTCCCTTCCAGATTCGGTGCCATGCCCGTATACACAGTTGCACACATACTGGACACCTGTAAATGGGGAGCTGCCTGTAAACAGCCTCTCCTGGTATGCCCCACGGAGGACCTTACGGTCTGCAAATAACAACATCCTAAAGATTCTGGGCCCCAGAGAGATCAGACTGGCCTCGACCAGAGCCAGGGCCTTTTCAGCCGTGGCCCCGGCCTGGTGGAACACTCTCTCACAAGAGACTAGGACCCTGCAGGATTTGACATCTTTCCGTAGGGCCTGCAAGACGGAGCTGTTCCGCCAGGCCTTTGGTCTGAGTTCAGTCTGACTCATTTTCTCCTTGTATAACAACAAGCACAAAGGAGGTTCCCAGCCCGCTCACAGGTGCTTATACTATCAGTGGAAACAGTTGGTAACTGCCTTCAATTTTAACCTGAAGATTGCCACTTGTCCAGTTTTAATTTTAATTTGTTTGAATTAATTGTGGGGTGTATCTTAATTTATTGATCACTTGTTTTTATGCATTGTCTTACTTGTATGATGTTTGTCGCTCTGAAGCCGGCTTTGGCCGAGGAGGGTGGGATATAAATAAATTATTATTATTATTATTATTATTATTATTATTATTATTAATCATTCCGCTTCCACTGCACAAAACCCTAACTCAGTGTTAACACCCAAGTTCACTCACCGCCCAAGTTTTGGTCAACCTGAAGATGGGGGCACTTTGTAATCCAGACACCACAGCCATAAGCGCATGTAGATTATTCAACTCATAGAGTTTCTGAGAACAGAACAAAACAGAAGTTTAATGTCTAGTACTTTAATGTATTGAGTTTGCCACAACTTAAATTATCAGCCTATTTTACAAAACAGCATCATGAACAAAAAACTGAAAAATGGAGGAAAATTATACCTCTTCAAACAATTATGATAAAGGTGTAATTGAAAAGCATACCTTCATGACTACGACCTAATAGATAAGCTTTGTGTGTGACCTTGGTCTAAAATAGACTAAACACTGGCCAATAAACCATAGTTAAGTCACCAATCCAAACATCCATGGGCCACTGCGGCATTCCTGACTTAGTCATATACTAGCCACTGGATGGAAAATAATCATTTATCTGCATCGTGTCCCAGAAAGTCTTCTTGCCACACCATACCCCAAACAAATGAATTAGCAATATTAACACCTTTTGATTGCTCTTTCAAAGTATAATCAGGAATCATCATCATTGAATATTGTTCAACTATTCCAGGTTAGAGTTCATATAACTAACAAGGCCACACATTTCCTCTAGTCATATGTTAATGGAGCCAAATATTTACTGAGCGTACTTGTAAACCTAGGTCTCTATCAACCCTGATAAAGGCTCCAGAACAAAAGATTCTTACCTTAGCTGTTTTAATATAGTGGCTCAGAACTTCAGCTCGTATTTTTAATGTCTGTGCATGAAGAATCTCTCTAACTACCCAAAAACTTACCTAAAAAAAAAGAAGAAGTAATAATACATATAAAAACAGAAAATAAAAAGTGATATTGTTAGACTGGGGATTTTGGCATTCTCATGTGTTTTCACATTATGAAAATTGATTTTCGTTAGCAGCCTAATTAGTTACCAGAAACATGCAAATTCATTCACTACTATGAGCATTTCTAAAGTTTTGCTGTTTAATCTAATTATATTAACAGGCTATATTTAACAAGAATTGCATAGTGAACCTACTAAGAAGATAAAATGTGTAACATGTATACATAGTACCAACACTTAAAAATATTAAATACTATAACTAATTCAAACTTACTACTACCACGCCATGAAATTGATATTGATATCAATTTCAACCCCAATACAAATTTAAGTTTCAATAAATTCCTCCCCAAATGCCTGTCATCAACAATGGGAGGAAAGCTGCTCTTTGCATTCTGAAATAGCAGCTGTGTTGGGTGTGCCCGATTCTGCACAGGACTGCGGCTCGATCAAAGGGCTAACCCTACTCTGCTGTGCTAACTACAACGAACAGATGGCCTATCCTTATTCACAATACATAACCTATCTACATATAACAGATTAAATAAAGTAGTAAGTATTATTAATCAGCAGCCTGTATTATATAATCTGTAGGCTGACAAGGCTACACGGAATGTACAGGTAATATACCTCCATAAACTGAAAATGATCCTAACCTGTGAATGCTAATCCATTCTTCCCCCCTTTCCCTTGTTTTGTTTTACTTTTCTTTTTATTGTTAGCTATATAAACACAACACCCCCAATTCAATAAAGCAGTGCTTTTCCAGGGGGGCAGGGGTACGCATATCCCTAAACATTTTGTGAATCTCTTTGGTCTCATTGAGGGGCAGTATTTCAATATGAGTACCCCTAAACATTTTTTTTTAGAAAAAAGCACTGCAACAAAGTATTGCTATTAATAATAAAAATGGCACAAAGGCAAACTATATGGTGAGCATCACATCTAATTTGGCATTGACTTTTAGCCTTTACTGCAGGCACTGTGAATTTAAGGGAGAGAGAGGAATCAAGAACCTAGGAGGTTCTAAAACTCACATGCTGATTTGAGCAACAGGGAATTATTTGGACATGTATTTCAGGTACACAGCATGTGGTGAGAAATAGTCTCAACATTGAAGTCTGCATCTTTTAGAGAATTGTAAAGTTTAGTTTCCAAAAAAAGTAGGAATGTGTTTCTTGAGAAATTTAGCTGGATTTGTCACTCCAATCAAGTGTTTACCTAGTTTATCTCATAATGAAGTTGTAGAGCCTCACATTTGTTTATATATAATACAGTCATGGAATTCACCTCTCTTTAGTTCTGCATTGCTGTTGATGCCACAGAGACTCTGGAATTCCAAACCAAAACCCAAAGATTATCACTAGAATAATCTAAAGCTGGAAAGCTTTTCCAAAGCGTAAAAATTTATATAAGGGAGGCGTTTGTGCTTTAATGTACTCTTGGAAAGGAAAAAATGACAAGAGAGAAATGTGTCTCTTATAGCTTTGGAACAGCAGTGAGACTCCAGTGACTAATGTAACAAAGACACATGCACAATGGGACTCTGAACTTGCAATCATGCAATAACTGCTGCCTCCTTGCACCCCTATCACCTCAAGTGATTTGAAGGGCCTTTCTGAATAAATTGGTGATGTGTCATTGTTCTGAGTGGGTGGGAGTCATCCTGGGTGTGCACAGGCTCTTGAGAATGCCTAGAGGAAATCTCAATGTCCAGGCCAGTACAGTGGCAGTAGTAAGCAGGGCTGATAAGTCCTTCTGAGCACTGGAATCCCTGAACAAATAGACACTCCTGCTCACACATATTTTCTCAGCAGATATGTTCTATGTATTCTACAATTTTGATTTTGGATTTAATATAAAGAGTCAAGAATTTCAGAATTCTGCATTAATTCCTAAAAAAAATGAGATTCAGGGTGTTGTGAGAAGTCAGGCAATGGTACTTACATACGGAGCAACCCTGCTCAATTTCTGTCAGCAGAATCATAGGGGGCAACACAGCCCACCCTAAACAGTCCACACTTTTCTAATTAGTAAAAGAATTGCATCTCCCTGCTACTCAAGCAGAAATATGGTCTGCACTTGGGACACTCTGCCCTGATTAGGTATTGACCATCACCTTTCCCCCATAGGACTGTCCAATCAGTCTGTGACAGGAAACTTGTATTTTTTTTAATGTGCAGTGACAACCACACATAAAACTATTATTTTGGAGTACTCCTTCCATCCAGCCTAATCTTCAGTCCAATCACCTTTCATCTCGGGTATCCCCTACCCTGGAAACCAAATATTTAATTATCTTCCACCATGAAACAACACTGTTCTGCCTTCCTCAAGCCAGCTGTTCTATGGTTCCATCTGTTCCACCCAGCCAGCCAATAGTTCAGCCTGCTGCTAGACCTCCATGGGATACTTCAAGACAGGCTGCACAGGCTGTTCCACCTTTAAATAGACTGTTTCCATGCTTTCTTCCCCTTGTGTCTTTCCTGTGTTTGTTATTTTCCACAGCTGGAATTAGGAATCTTGAGGGAATACAATCCCTTAAGAAAAATTCTCTATTCCAGCAACATATGAGTTGAGTTCTATGGAACCCAGGTTACTTGTTTGGGAACCACACAGAATTGACCTCAATTGTGACAAATGAAGCTTGGTGGGCCTTTGGGGCTCCCACTACATTGCTGGGCTATCTATGAATATCCTGGAAAACATTTTGTTATCTAGAACACCAGATCCCCCTGGAACCGCCCCTTAAATCTGCTGATTCCAGATTCCTAATATCACTCCCCTGGAATAACACCCACCAGCCCTGTAATGCTCCGACTCATTAAGTATAAGCAAACAAGTTAAGTATATGCCATTGGTCCAGGAAACATATGTAGCCTGTGCAAATGAGCTAACTCACTGCATTGGACAATTTTACACTGCAAAGCCATTTTACTCGTCGACTGCCATTTTGACTTTGTACCTAAATGGACCATTTTAGTTGACACCAAAATTGGGATTTGGTAGCTCTTGCTATTTACCTCATTAGTTAAGTACAGTGCAATATCCTCCATAGCATGCTATCACCCTAGAGCAAAGATTTTTTTAAAAAAATATCATGCCCCTATACGTTTTATGCATCCTACATTGATTTGAAAACTTAACTGTGCAATGTGGCATGAAAACTGAGAGGAACCAAATAAATGCTGCTGCCCATGATGCCAAATAGTAGTTATACGACAGAATTCAAATTGTATACAAAAATCAAACAGCACCTAGCACAGCTGCTATAAGCAAGACCTGCTGCCTCCCTCCCTTGGAAACAACTTGCTTGCCTTGTTATATGTTAGTCCCCACTAATACGTATTACTTATTATCATTATCATTTATTAAATTTGTATACCACCCTTCATCCACAGATCTCAATTCGCAACATAAAAATTCAAGATAAAAAACACAAAATACAGAATAATAACAAGAACGAAAGCAAACCAATTACCCCCACACCCCGTCAAAACTTCCTCTGTGTGCACCTGATTTTCAGAGGTAAGGTATACTCTGCTTCAGTGCCTGTATATCATGAAAACATTCTGTAATAAAAAAGTTTAATCTGTTCGTCTCTGAAACTTCCTCATATAGTCACTGCATGCAGCCCCTCAGGAGCCATCCAGGAAGGCAGGAGCCCCCTCTTGAGGGTCCAGGTGGACAGATCTCCAGAACACTAGTCCATCTCTCCAAAGTTTTAAAACAATGTCTATGTGGCCACAGAATCCAACCATAGCTGTTAAGTAAGCAGCCTGTTCTTTCTGTAAAAAGGTGTGAATTCCACTTGAATATACAGCAATTGCTAATGCGTAAAATCATTTATTTTCTACTTTTTGTTCACTTTTTTCTACTGGAATCACTCTCCTTCAAGACTATTTCTGAATATAAACAGTACAATGAATAGCATCTTCCAATTTTCTTCCACTCTTCCGAAAAGTGTAACAGTATTCACATTTGGCAAGGATGGTAGTAGTAAATGGCTTACAGATGGCTTTTAGTAAGAGCATTCTGAATTTTAAAACTAGCAGGGGTATTGTGCAGTAGACTGTAGTATGTCAAGAGGGTTCTAGTATTTCCATGGCTAATTAGTTAACTGCTTTCACATCTGTAGAAGCTGTGCTAAAGTGCATGAGTAACCTCTAAACTCAGATTTTGAAGTAGGGGAAGTAGGTGATGCAAAGTGCAGTTTCTACATATATTGCACCTTTCACCTCCAGTTTGTGAAGAAAAGCCCCATTGTCTGGAATTAACTATGTTGTGTGAGAACTGCTGCTACACTGGTGTCAATTATTTGTCTGAAAATCTATGTCTCATGGAATGTGCATATTCCAGTACCCGACCTTGACTGTCTTTGCAGTGAGATGTAACTATGAGAAGCTGTTCATACCATTTTATTTTTAATAGATATTAAAAATAGAATGCATTTAGAATGAAGGCACTAATTCATCAGCTCTAATAGACATAAAAAAGTCAGACCACTCTTGCAATAGATATGTTAACAATGAGCAACACAGAATATCTCTGAATGGCTTTAATTAATGAACACACACACACACACACACACACACACACACACACACACACCCAGAGCTTCTGCGGCAGATATTTTTCTAATTCGGTATTGTCTGCTAAAGTCAGCATCTTAATTGTAATATTTTATTGTAATTCAGTAAAATTAGGAGCACTTCTGGCTCCTAATCCTCTCTCTACCTCTTTCAAGTTGCTTCCTCCTGTCACTTCCATCCCAGAACAGTCACTGCTGCCATTGTTCACAACCCCTGCTCCTGTTCTTAAAAGACAAACCACCTGAAATAAGGTTGTAGGCCACTATTAGGGAACCCTTATTAAGTAATGGCCCTCTGAGCCCTCCGTGCAAGGAGGAGAATGTAGTTCCTTATGGGACTGGCTACAGAGGGATACAGTCCTTGCTTCTCTGGCTATACCTTGTGAAGAGGCCCTGTCCACAAGGCCCCCTTTGATGTAGTCGTCATAGTATATGCTGCCAATAGTTCCTTGACTGGGTTTGAAACCACAGCAATTTTAGCAAAGATCCCGGCCCTGCCTCGAGCTGTAGAGGGAAACTTTGTATGAAGTACCATATATTTTCTGCAAAATGTCTTGTGTTTGTAGTCACCATGGTACATCTTGGTGAGTCCAGCATCACTAGCATGACGTCCATAGCATACACTAGTATGAAGGTGTGGCTGTGTGCAACAAAAACATGTGCCATGCAAACTGTCACTGAAGATGTAGTTAGCACATGGAGCGTTTATATTCTAGATAGTGTTGTGCTGTAATTGGATGCTGAGACTTGCTATATCCCAGAGACTCCTGTGCCACCAAAGCATGGCCAGTGAAGCACGGGATAAACCAAACTGTGGATGAGCCCTTTGTTAGTTACGGTACCATATTTTTCGCTCTTTAAGACGCACCAGACCACAAGATGCACCTAGTTTTTGGAGGAGGAAAACAAGAAAAAAAATATTCTGAATCTCAGAAGCCAGGACAGCAAGAGGGATCGCTGCATAGTGAAAGCAGCAATCCCTCTTGCTGTTCTGGCTTCTGGGATAGCTGCGCAGCCTGCATTCACGCCATAAGACGCAGACACATTTCCCCTTACTTTTTAGGAGGGAAAAAGTGAGTCTTATAGAGCAAAAAAATACGGTAATTAAAACATCAGCCTAGAGTAATAAAGGCACCATGTGCTAGTAGCTAAATCCTGTAATGACTTATAGATCAGGTGCTAAAACCTAGGGGTGGTAAACTTGTAGAACTTCATTCTCAGCTCTACCTAATAGGGAAGCTTGAGAGGCCATGGTAAATGAAAAAACTAGACTATACTCCAACTTTGGGAAAGTGTTAAAAATAAAAGCCCACTATTCTACCCCAGGAAGGTAACCCCCAGTTAACTCACCATCCTTTGCCCACTTCCCATTTAATCAACACCCTGGGTGTATAATGGGCATGCAGACCAAATGGTGAATTGCTTGCCTGGTGCAAAGGTTGCAGGTGTCACCTGTCATCTAGATAGCCTAGCAGAAGGGTCAGTGGTCATGATGCACGTTGACATGAATGACATGGGGAAATGTTGGTCTTGGAAATGAAACTTAGGTTGCTAGGTAGGATGCTGAAAGCAAAGACCTTCAATGTAGCTTTCTCCAAAATGCTACCAATTCCATGCACAAGGCCAGCTTGACAGGCAAAGCTGTGTAGTCTCAATGCATGGATGAGACAGCGGAGCAGGGAGGAGGGGTTTGGCACTGCAGAACATTTTGGAACAACCTGGGCTTATAGTAAAGGGACAGAACCAGACTGGAACCAGACTGTTGGCACTGAAAATTAAAAAAGGTAGCAGAGCAGCTTCTAAACTAATTTTAAGGATAGGGACACAGGAGCTGAAGAAGGTCTGTTTTGGAACAAACCTACCACTGGAGATGAAGATGAAAAAATAATAATGATAATTTAAATGGGTGGGGGAAAGAACCTCGCAATGGGAGTGCAGGGATACAGGACAGTATTTTGGAGAGCTCAAAACATAGTAGGCTGAAAAGCTATGGCGCTCCATGAACCATACAGTAGGGTGACCTGCATATACAAGTCCATACCTACACCCGAGTCTACTGTTCAGGAATCCTAACAGTCTAGTTTATAGAAATGAAATGAAAAGGTCTTCATGTTTCTGGTATTGTCAAACAGTTAGGAGTCAGAAATTCTTGCTGATCTAATATAAAATGCTAGATCCCAATGCATCTTCTGCCCATTCCTTCAGCACACTCTCCAAACACAGTCAATTCAGGGATGAAAATAACAAGCTAGCTTAATAAGAATAAAGTTTCAAAACAGTTTTAAAACAGCTAATTATCATACATGCAGCCAGAGAGGAAATCCAAAACACTATTTAGTCAAACACACACAGCAACATTTAACAAAAGAAGTAAGTTGCGTCTTTTTAAAGCTTCATGTAAATGGAATGATTTGACGTACACAGCAAAGGTGCCACATGTAAACTGAAAACTTACATGGTTGAATCTTCTTGTAAAGGCAACTGCATTTGGTGCGGAACTGTATTTTTCTTTTTTATTCCAACCGCAGCTTGACAGTTCCTGGGTTAACAGTGAGAAATAGTTTAAGGCTGATGTAACTGTTTACCCACATTTTGAAACAAGGTAGGAATTTCTTATTTTATCATCAGTGCAGTTAACACAGTGCATCGAATAAAACACAGAACAACACTTTCCCTAACGGTTGCCAATAAGACTACAATTCTGATATATAAATGTGAGTTCTTTCCTCTTAATTCTATGAGCTCCAACTGAACTTTTTAATAAGTTACAACGGCAGTATAAGACCCTTCAAGCTTGCAAGGTAAAATAACATGGAGCATGATTTGGCTTGACACTTGCTCCTACAATTTTTTAATGGGCTATTTAATGGGGAAGTGCACCATTAAGTACAGAACTGACCACCTGGGACAGGAATAGCTACTGAGCTGTCACCTGGTCATGAATATTTAAATTTGCCCAACTGTGTCCTTTAGCACTGCCCACTGATTTTTCCAGCTGTGAAATGCCAGAATTGATAACTGCATCTATTATGTCCAGTTGATGCATAACAGGAAAACAGTATTGTCAACAGCTTGATTCATACAAAACGGTGAAGTTTAGTTTGTGCTGAAACCTCAGAATCACACAACCCTCCCCCTTCCTGATTTGATCAAACAATACTTTTCAGTTGCATCTACTGTAGATTGTGCTAACTATGGTCTTTGCAAGCTGTCTACAGGCCATAACTAGAAACCCACTTCAAACAAGTAAATGAAGGAGAGGATCCAAGCATGCAAAAGTGGGAGGAGGAGGAGGAGGAGAAGAAGAAGAAGAAGAGGAAGAAGAGGAAGAAGAGTTTGGATTTGATATCCCGCCTTTCACTCCCTTTAAGGAGTCTCAAAGCGGCTCACATTCCCCTTTCCCTTCCTCCCCCGCAACAAACACTCTGTGAGGTCAGTGGGGCTGAGAGACTTCAGAGAAGTGTGACTGGCCCAAGGTCACCCAGCAGCTGCATGTGGAGGAGCGGAGACACGAACCCGGTTCCCCAGATTACGAGACTACTGCTCTTAACTACTACACCACACTGGCTCTCTGGAGGTATACAAGCCCAAAGCTTCGGTAGAAGTGGCCAAAGTATGGGGAGCTATTATATGTGAATTGAGCCACTGAGCTACAACCTATGGACTACCAAGACAGGACACTTGATCACAATGGCATCATTTATACTTCCTTGCTATCTATCCCCCCCCCGAAGAGATGTGTGTTTCAAAAAAAAAGGGGGGGAGGGAGGAGAAAAAAATATTCTATAACGCAAAGTGTGTCTAAAACACTACAAGAAAAGCCAAGAAAACTGATCACAATATCTCTACATCTCTGCCTTCCAGGTTGTGAAATGATCTAAAGAACACTGTGAAGATGGATCTAGCACACAACAAGACTTAGTGACCAGCACTGTGAATAATCACGCCCACTTTTACTCTCAACTGCATATTCCATATTTGTTATCCACAGCAGGGTATCAAACCAGTCAAACTGACTGGTCAAATATTGTTAAATAATTAAGCATTTCAATAATTAAAAAAGCTAATGCTAATCACCGAAATGTTTATTATGAAACAAAACATTTAAATTACAAATAAGGTTTTTCTTTTAGTTTTTCACAGGGATGGTCAACTGGGAGTCTGTGGAAGTCCTGGACAGTTGTAGGAGAGCTTGTCGTCCTTGCTATGGCATTAAATCAAGCCTGCGTTTCTGTTTCCCTCCAGCACCATACTCAGTTTTAAAAACCAGCAAGAAATTAATTGCAAATTACTTTAGAACAACACCCAGACATTGCTTTTTCAGCAGTGAACAGAATATGGCTGAAGTCCCTTCAGTCGAAAGATCCAATCAATTTAATAAAGGATGCCCCATGAATTTATTAATGCTTAGCATGGTTGGGAATGAATGTTACATTAACAGAAGCTGAAATATGGCTGCTGATTCTTGGTATTTGTTGGTACTTGACAATACTTTCTTAATGTGTCAGATTTTCAACAAATGGGCAGCTAACCCAAAACACAAAAAGTGCTTAAAAGAAAATTGTCATATGGGCCATGTTTTCAATCACAAGTAAAATAAAACTTGCCTAAAAAGGTAAAGGTACCCCTGCCCGTACGGGCCAGTCTTGACAGACTCTGGGGTTGTGCGCCCATCTCACTCAAGAGGCCAGGGGCCAGCGCTGTCCGGAGACACTTCCGGGTCACGTGGCCAGCGTGACAAAGCTGCATCTGGCGAGCCAGAGCCGCACACGGAAACGCCGTTTACCTTCCCGCTGGTCCTAGGCGCTGAGGCTTTAACCCACAGCGCCACCTGCGTCCCAAAACTTGCCTAGACCTACCCAATTCATTGATGTTGTAAACCCAAAGCTACCTATCAGACTGGATATTGGCATGCACTGTTACTGTGAAACTGATTGAATTATATTCCATCCCAAGATATTAATGGGGACATGAAGTGCTTGCACATTAAGTTAATAATCTCTTTCATATCTTACACTTCTAACATTTATTTTTAAAAATCCTTCTAAGCTTTGAATGTGATTCAAAATCAGCATCAAGTTAATAATTTTCAACATGCTAGCTTTAGCAGGCTTAAATTCCTTCAACACCTTATGGCTTACAAGTCAAAGATGCAACATGTCCCCACAGAATAGAGGGTGTGGACTTCACCTGTAAAGACATTTCAAGAGTATAGGCTTGGTCTGACTCAGGAGCTCCTAAGTATCAAAAAAATACTTGCTAGGGAAGCGAAGCACTCTCCTTACCACTGGACTAGCCCAGGCATAGGCAACCTTCGGCCCTCCAGATGTTTTGGACTACAATTCCCATCATCCCTGACCACTGGTCCTGTTAGCTAGGGATCATGGGAGTTGTAGGCCAAAACATCTGGAGGGCCAAAGGCTGCCTATGCCTGGTCTAGCCACTGCAAGTTCTGCGCCAAGATCTAATTGCTGGCACTACCTGCAAGGAATCTACCAGCTTGGGGAGTGGGGGTTCTATGTGGAAGCTCCCTTGGGACAGCAGCCAAGATGTACAGACAAGATAAAAGCAGTCACTCACACACTTTTTCTGGTTACTGCAAGTGCATTCTGCTTCCCTCCAGGTCCTACCTGCTGTTCCACATTTCCTGCTCTATATCCCTACAACTGCTTTTTAACACTATCCATTATCTGGTCATTTTTTGTGTCTGCAATGCCAGACTGAACACAGGATTACAGCACCTCACAGATTGTCCAATGCTAACTGTAAGATAATGTTAATGCATATGTATTTCAAGTTTATTTCTCAAAAGCAGATTTTATTAGTAAAAATGCTTTGGATGCCAAATTCTGCTGATTTGATAGGTATGTTCTAAAATAAGGAAGTGATTAAGTATTTAGACAGTGCAACAATAATTCCAAGATAAACAATTTTGCTCAGAACTAATTTTGTTCTTAGTGTTCATTAATTTCAATGATAAAACATTAACAATTATTTTAAACCACCTCTATGATGTATTTTATATCTGCCAGGCTGTTACAATAACCCTTCTGTAATCTAGTGTGAAAGCAGTATTTACCAAACTGAGGTACAGTGTTAGCTCCTATAAGAAACTCCTTTTGGATGATGTTAATTTGATTTGGAGTGTGCTTAAAAAGGTACACACAATTAAGTATACCACAAATATTGCAAATCCTTAAAGTAAGGCAAGTTAAGGACATATTCAGGGAAAACAAAACAGCCTAGGCTGGATTTGTTATGTTAAGCAACTGCTCATTTCACAGCAGCTTGAAGGCCATCATTAAAGGATGCTTACGAAAGAACTGCATTTTCATCTTTAAACAGAATAGTTATTCATGCAGGACTAGCTTTATCAAATTGGACACCCCAAAACAAACATATTTATTTAACCCACTTGTGCATGATTTCATTTGAGAAAGAGAGCAGAAGTCATTTTAAAATAAAACATGCATGCTAGTGAATGCAGTTTTATTTTTAAAAAAATAGTTTATAATTTTAGGAAATGCAACAAAATGGTTTAGAAATTCTTGCAAGACGACTGTACTTTGCTCTGATTCACAAGTATTTCTCATTTAGAAACAACTACCTTCATGTCAGTGCTATTTTGCAGTCAGGACAGAAAATGTGCCTGTAAAAACAGTCCACAGAAAATGGAAGATGAAACTTGAGCGGAGTTCCACAAAGTGAATATATGGCTTTTTTCTCAATGAAAATGTGTGTGATTGTGGGTCTGACCATACCTACATTTGTTTGAGCACCACCTGCTAATGGAGTGTGGCCGCTGAGAAGTTTTCCACCAGGATAATTCAGCCATCAGCCCAAAAAAGCTCCCCACTCCATCATAATCAAAAGTTCGGCCAAATATCCAATACTTTCCTACCCTGCTCCAAGCTTTCTTGCAGGCAGAGATGACTTGGGGGAGCATAATAATTAGTGGTCACCACAAATGATGGCTGGCTAATAACTTCAGTGTCCTTGTATCTGTAATCTTCCACGTTGTTATCACGGAATGTTTGGAACATGAATTAAATATTTCCTCAACATTCAAACTCACTCAGGAAAACTACAAAAACTAAAAAAAAAAATTCTACCTGTCTCCGTAGAGGTTCAGTTCTATACAATCTATAAGAAGAATAACTGAATAGCAAAAGTATACTTCAATGTATCATTTTCTTCCTTTGCCTACCAACCACTGGTCAACCAAATTACTTCAAATGACACCAATAGGTACCATTTAAAAATTATGTAACATGAAACACAAATTATTTGTACATGCATACACACACTGGCACACATATTTAGTTCCAGAATACATGCATGGGTTGACATCTGGCTTGGATTTACAGTATTTAAAATCAAAAGGTTGTATAAGGAAAACTTACCTCGGGCTGAATAGCTTTAAATACAGGAATATCCATTAGTGTTATCTGGCCCTTTGAAAAAAAGTGATAAGGAAAGTAAGTGTTGTGTCCTTTTGAAATGAATGTTTCAAGATTGGGCCAGCTTTTTATTATTAAATACTAGAAAAATGGCCATCATAAAATGGTGTGCCCTCCCATTGTTCCTCGACCCTACAATGAGCCATCTCTGCTTCCTGTAAAAGAGAAAATCTACAGTGGCAGAGGCTTAGATCATGGGTAGGCAAACTAAGGCCCTGGGGCTGGATCAGGCCCAACTGCCTTCTAAATCTGTAGTCCCAAAACATCTGGAGGGCCAAGTTTGCCCAGGCCTGATCTAGGAGCAGGTACAGTGGTGCCTCGCAAGACGAAAAGAATCCGTTCCGCGATTCTCTTCGTCTAGCGGTTTTTTTCGTCTTGCGAAGCAAGCCCATTGACGGCTTAGTGGATTAGCGCTATTAGCGGCTTAGCGGCTTTTAGTGGCTTATCGGCTTATCGGATCAGCTGATAAGCAGCTTAGCGGCTTAGAAAAAGGGGGGGAGGAAGAAAAACCACAGGAACTCGCAAGACATTTTCGTCTTGCGAAGCAAGCCCATAGGGAAATTCGTTTTGCGAAGCGCCTCCAAAACGGAAAACCCTTTCATCTAGCGGGTTTTCCGTCTTGCCGGGCGTTCGTCTTGCGGGGCACCACTGTATCATCCCTATCAGGCGTGTCCTCCAGCAGAATCTGGCAAATAATGTGATCATGCTATTTATCAAGAAAAGAGGTGCCGGAACTGAGTTCAGGTAGGTAAAGGTAAAGGTAAAGGTACCCCTGCCCGTACGGGCCAGTCTTGACAGACTCTGGGGTTGTGCGCCCATCTCACTTAAGAGGCCAGGGGCCAGCGCTGTCCGGAGACACTTCCGGGTCACGTGGCCAGCGTGACATCGCTGCTCTGGCCAGAGCCAGAGCCAGAGCCGCACACGGAAACGCCGTTTACCTTCCCGCTGGTAAGCGGTCCCTATTTATCTACTTGCACCCGGAGGTGCTTTCGAACTGCTAGGTTGGCAGGCGCTGGGACCGAGCAGCGGGAGCGCACCCCGCCGCAGGGATTCGAACCGCCGACCTTTCGATCGGCAAGCCCTAGGCGCTGAGGCTTTAACCCACAGCGCCACCTGCGTCCCTACGAGTTCAGGTAAGTTCCAGCTAAAAAAAAAGCCCTGTATTTAATAAACATTAGGAGAGGAGAAGGTAGGTGTAGACAGGCGGAGAGAAAATTAAATAAGGCTGGACTCTTCTACAGTTACCTGGGAGTGACTCCTACTAAGCTTAATGGGGCTTCTGAGGAAACATTTAAAGGACTGGACTGCAAGACTATTAAACTAGCAAAACATTTACTTATTAATTACTTACCGCATATTCCTCGGGTGTAACCTTCAGAACATCAAATACCACTGCATCAAAACTTTTCTTCAGTTCAGCAGAACCTTTGTCACTTAATGACTCCGAGCTGCTACTCTTCTGAGAAAACAAAAATACAAAATTGAAAATGTGAATGCATACCTGCTCAAAAGCCGAAAGAGAGGCCGTGGTAAATAAAAACACCTCAGCCTGGTGACTAAAGACTGACAGTGATGGCGCCAAGCATTTTTTTCCTGGGGAGAGCATTCCACAAAGGGGGAGCACCACTAAAACATCCCATTTACCTAGACTGTACCAAATTTCAGAGGCACCCTTTCCAAGTTTAAAAAAAACAGTTTTAAAAGTTTCATGGTCCCTGCTTAAAATACTCCAGCAAAGAACAAGAACTGATTGCCTATCAAAATACATTCTTCTTTCAAACTACACTGTTATGTACATGTATTATGCTCCTGCATTTTTTTGAGTTGACTGTTGCTGACTCCTTACCTCTGAAGCAGTAGCTGCAATATTAACATTGCTGGGCTGCCCATTCATTAGGTCCATACTGTCCACACCATTGATTTACTGCCCTACATTTGCAGCGATGTCTTTACTGATTCATCTTCAGAGTCATTACTCCTGAAAGAAAATTTAAAAAGCAGCTTATGGTTCCATAAATAAGTCAGACAGATCATCCAAAGTGTAACATGGGACAGGAATGTTTGGCCAACTATGGGACTACAGAAGACTTCAATCAAGTAAATATACCATATTATGCAACTGATATTGTGATTCCCTTGCAATCCAGTTGACCCTTCAGAAGATTGTGGCAAGATACAGTGGTGCCCCGCAAGACGAATGCCTCGCAAGACGAAAAACCCGCTAGACGAAAGGGTTTTCCGTTTTTCGAGGCGCTTCGCAAGACGAATTTCCCTATGGGCTTGCTTCGCAAGACGAAAACGTCTTGCGAGCCTTGCGATTTTTTTCGCTTTTTTCTCCCTTTTTCTAAGCCGCTAAGAGCCGCTTAGCCGCTAATAGCCGCTAATAGCGCTAATCCGCTAATAGGGTTGCTTCGCAAGACGAAAAAACCGCAAGATGAAGAGACTCACGGAACGGATTCTTTTCGTCTTGCGAGGCACCACTATATATGGATGATACACAACAGCAAATTGGTTATTTCATGAGACAAAGTTCAATTCTGAGTGCACTATCAAATAGTGAAGTATTTGTGCCAAAATAGTCGAGGACCTGAATTCCATCTGTATAAATACTACATGTGCTTTTTTAATTTAAGACAGAAAATCTTAAAAGTCTCTGATGGTTCAGAAGAATTGCTACAGAGAAAGGGATAAGGGGGTAAGCTCTTGTTCCTGCTTCTTGGTCTTTCTGCTCCCCTTCCTGCCTCATCCATGGAAAAGAGAGATTCTCTGCTCAATGATAGCATGCAGCTGCCAGAGGGTTGGCCAAGAGGGAATGCAGCCTTTAGGCCTAAAAAAGGTTCCTCACCCCTGAATTAAATTAAACAAAACCTGAAGGTTCAATAACATATACATGCTTATAAAATTGGTTTGATAAAAGTTGTCATTCTTAAATTGCTTTGGGATGTTTTATGGAAAGAGATTCAAAAATAATTCTTGCAACTCTAATGTCATTCCAACTGTGAACGAATGGTTACCCTGTGGACTGGTTCGCTTTTGTCTTATTTTTCCAGTTTTATATTAAATGCATATAGTCTCCAGTTTACATTCTGAAAAATAGGGGTTGTGAACCAGTGGAGATGGCCAATCCTCGGTGGATCACTTTGATAGGTGGACAGAGCCAGCCACCTAACAGTCATGATACTAGGTGACTGCAATTTCAAAGAAAAAAAAATCAGGAGCCAGCTGCACTCCAGATTCTTCCTTTGACGTTTCAAAAATTATTCCATTGCAGCACCAGCTTTAATTTGGAAGCAGTACTACACCAAATCCAAACAGTGACAAATTTAACTTGTGGCTGCAAAAACCAACAACATCCCTTTGCAACTATAGCTTGAATCTGGCACTTGAAGCCACAATTATACTTATCCCATATGCCTGATGTCGTACGACATTAGGTGTTGAACAAGTAGGTGTGTTTTCCACCAAATAGTCTTGTGGCCAAATGGAGAGGCCTGGCATGCCTAACTAGCTATGGTGGTCACAGGTTTCCCACCGCTGTTGAAAATAATCGTTTTAATGCACACACAATCAGCATTCTCCCATGATACAGCTCTTGCTAGACTACCGTTTTAGTCTGAAGATGTGGGAACATCTGAGTGCTCCCCATATAACAAAATTTCTGATGAGGAACACCATCATCCAAGGGGAGGCCTTATTTTATTATTTAACAAAATTTATATACTGCTTCATTTATATACTGCTTCACCTCTAACAGACTGTGGTTAATTTTAACTATGGTTTGTTTGAAATAAGAAAACTTGGAGCCCACAGGTGTTCATAAGATTCTATCTTAAATTATGTATGTTTTGTTGCTGCTTGAAACAGTGTATCTTAGACTGCAATGCTACAATTATGGCATGGCCCTTCCCAAAAAATGGCTGCCAAACTTCTTCTGTTCTCAAATGGGGAAATTAGTAAAATAAATAAATAAATCATATATTCCGACAGACATTTGGCAGCTGCTGACTCTCATTTTATGTGCACAATTAAACTGTATTTAAGCACATGTATGATATATTATGTTGTAGTCTCATTACAATGCTGGTTGTTGCTTTGAATAGGATTTTCTTTGGCAGGAAAGCAGTTTGTGATGTAAATAAATAGCTTTAAAGAGATTGAAATAAAGGAATACATTAGCTTGATTATCACCAATTGCTTAGCTAATCGGAGACTATTAATGCATTAAGCTGTTTATTTTAAGAGTGCTGCTTGTTTTCATCAGTTTACCGAATGCATATTCATGCTGCTGTTTAGCCAGCATCATTTTAAAATGAGAATGTGAGCCTTTGATAACTGCAGATTTACAAAAATATTTGGTCTGCCTTCTACTTGATGCATTGCTGCCACCTTGTGCTGAGAACAAATCCCAACAAACTTATATTGGTCCTATTTCATAGAGATTTTCTGTGTAATTATTTTTAATCAGATATTGGTCACATTCATATTATTAAATTTGATCTCATTATGCTGAGATTTGTATGCAGCCCTTTGTTTCTTCCTTCATGGAATGAAGCAATCAAAGCAAGTAATCTCTAATTAAACAGCTTCCCATTTCATTCAAACAAGGAAACTATGGCTGCCACATTCAGAACAAGCTAGGATATTTAACTACCTTCAGACTCTATGGTTTAATATACTGACTTGTTGCAAAACCAATAAGCAAAGTTTCCTTGTTTAGAGGAAATGGGGGGGATGCCTCAATCTAAGCATGTTTAAGGAGATTCACATTAGGGCGGACAAACAAAACTCACTTCACTTATATTGGTGGGGTCTGAACTGACAATGGCAGTGACAGACCAAGAAGGAGATCCTGTGGACACTGTTCTCCAAACCCTCTGGAGCAGATTTTGAGGCTGTGCGGGGGGTTGCAGGGAGCAGGGGGGACGGTTACGCTGTGCAAGGGCAAGACTCTTGGGCACACAGAACAGCAGCATTCTGGGCCAGAGGAGCTAGGACAGCAGTCGCCAACCTCAGAAGACACCAAGGTGGCTGTGAAAGGTACAGTGCACAGAATGATTCCTGCCACTCCCCAGAGGAGAAAGAGATGGACTTGGAGGAGTCTTCTCCCGTTCTCGACCTAACCCCTTCAAGATCCAAGGCCTGAATAAGTATGCTGATAACCCACTTGCTACCTTCCATGGAGATGATATCAGAGAAAGGGAATGCACTCTGGAGAAGGCAAGCTGAAAGGAAGGAGTAGGAACTATTCAAGCCATAAGTTTCCTGCCTTTGTAACCTATCCCAACAATATCCAGATAGGCTCCAATACGCAAGGGGGAGATTCCAAGAGGATTTGGAAAGGACAGTGGATAGAAAGATTCCTGCCACTCCCCAGAGGAAGAGGCATGTGGTGGTTAAGTAGGTGACTCTCTGCTGAATGGGACAGAAGCAGTAGTTCAACAGCAGCAAGAATACTTATTGCAAAGTACTGGAAGACACAAGATCTACCCACCGGGGAAGAATGGCAGATGAAGGTGATGGACTATATGGAACTGGCGGAAATGACTGGCAGAATCCGAGACCAGGGAGAAGAGTCGGTGGAGGAAGATTGGAGGAAATTTAAACACTATTTACAGAAACACTGTAAAATTAATATCTGTTAGAAGGATGTTGGAATAATATTATATGATTTGAGCAGGAATGATATAAAGGATTTGGGAATAACTGACTGTTAATTGGTGAAAGGAGGAAAAGTAAAATTACATTATATTAAGACAATTTACAGGACAAAAATTTTAAAAGAGGGAAAGGATTTGCTGAAATAGACAATCGACCTAGAACACAAAAAAGGGAGGTGT
Source organism: Podarcis cretensis (assembly GCF_951804945.1). Classification (NCBI taxonomy): domain Eukaryota; kingdom Metazoa; phylum Chordata; class Lepidosauria; order Squamata; family Lacertidae; genus Podarcis; species Podarcis cretensis. The sequence continues at coordinate 96,154,195 of NC_137175.1, forward strand.
GAGGAGGTCAAGGAAACAAGCTAATGAAAGAATAGAAAGGAGATCTGATGCTTTTTCTTTTTTCCAATTTTGTTTTTGTTTAATGGGTTTTATTTTTCTGTGTGTTTTTTTTCTTCTTTTTTATATTGTGGTATGTTGCTTGGTTTTTGTTTAACGTGGTATGTTAATTTTTTTTTTGTAATTGTTGAAACTTTAATAAATATCATTTAAAAAAAGAAGAAGAAGCAGTAGTGAGCAGAGGAAACAGAATGTCCTGGGTGGTGTACTGTCTTTTCCCATATTATACTATATTATACACTACACAGAAATGTTTAAATGTTTCTTTGATTGTCCTTGAATCTCCCCACCGCACTTGCTATCCTCTCCTGTCACATCAGTGTGGTGTGCCATGCCCTTTGAGAACCTCTGATCTAGAGTGGGGTGTCCTACTTTCACAACTTCCTGAAAGCAGGCTATCCAACACACATGTGCCCAAGTGGTGATATTCCTTCCTGAATGCCTCATTTGTGATGTGCTTGAATAAAAACAAAAAACAAGATTTCCCTCTTAGGGTGGATCTACACAGAGGAAAACCCCCGCTATAAATAAGTCAGAAATTAAATTGTTGTAACAAAAGAAAGCTTGCTTCACTAGGATAATGACAACTCCTCCTGATTCATCAATGTACCATTTGCTGTATAGTGCTTCCTGTATTGGGGATGTTTAACTACCTTTCATCTGATTTTTTACGACATGCCAACTGCAAAATAATTAAAAATAGTCTTACTTGATTTAATTCTCTGAAATCCTACACAACTGGACATCAAAAACCCTCAACATTTGCAAAGATGAGAACTCTGTGACCCTCCAGGTGCTGCTGGATGCCAACTCCTGTGAGTCCTAGCCAGTATGGCCAATAGTGAGGGATAATCTTAATAAACTAGGAATAGTTAATACAATAACTAAAAGGGTTAAATGAACCAAGGATCATGCAACCATCCAAACTAACTATAATTAAGGACAATACCATATATTACACTTTAGCCCACAATGTTTCTAGCCTAAAAGTTTGCTTTGCACTTTCAGTCATAAAGGTAAAGGTAAAGGTACCCCTGCCCGTACGGGCCAGTCTTGACAGACTCTGGGGTTGTGCGCCCATCTCACTTAAGAGGCCAGGGGCCAGCGCTGTCCGGAGACACTTCCGGGTCACATGGCCAGCGTGACATCGCTGCTCTGGTGAGCCAGAGCCGCACACAGAAACGCCGTTTACCTTCCCGCTGGTAAGCGGTCCCTATTTATCTACTTGCACCCGGAGGTGCTTTCGAACTGCTAGGTTGGCAGGCGCTGGGACCGAGCAGCGGGAGCGCACCCCGCCGCAGGGATTCGAACCGCCGACCTTTCGATCGGCAAGTCCTAGGCGCTGAGGCTTTAACCCACAGCGCCACCTGCGTCCCCTTACTTTCAGTCATAGTACTTCTCAAACTTAAAATTTATAAACACTGTATTCGCAAAGCCTTTCAAGTTATACATATAGATTCACTTTACCCCATTTCATATTGCACTTTCAGTCACACTGTAATCTGGGGGAAGGTAGTTGCACAAGTATTTTCTCCAAGGGCTCTCATATCATTTAAACCAGGTACAGGTGGCAGTTTAACCCTTCTACTCTTAATTATTGGCTCCGTCTAAATCTAAATCCTCCCGGTCTACTGCCCTTAGTGACACAAGACCCCCATAAAAGTGTGTGGTCCAAAATTGTGCACCAAAAATTCCTCTCCTGCGGACTCCACCCACATCAGCTTCTCACGATGGGCTTTATTAAAGCAAAAAGGCTAATTGGACAGTGTCTGAAGGACTTAGAGCAACAGAACAATCTGGCCATTATAAAGAAACTCTGTCCTTGGTATGCCTTTTTTTCCTCCTCTCAAGTTTGATTCCCTGGCACCATATTTGTATAAATTAACTATCCCAAAATACAGATGTGCCTTCACACTGGCCAGATTGGATGTAACGCCCTCCGCCGTACTTGAGGGCAAGTACCAAAAGATTCCAACTGAGAAACGACTCTGCCCCTGTGGAGATGGCAATCTGGAAACAGTGGCTCATGTTCTCCTGTCCTGTCCCCTTTATAAAGATCTGAGGAATGAGATCATCACCCCAGTCCTACTTACCATCCCAGGCCGCCCTTCTGAGGCCACATTGTTCTTTCTGTTATCAGGTCAAAGTGATCAGACAACAGCAAAGGTTGCTAGGTTTATCGAGGGTGCAATGAGATTAAGGGCCGGTATCTGAACGATAAACTTGATCATCTGATTGTCCTTTTTACCCATTGTTGTCTTTTTAATTGCATATATTGCTTGTTTTATGTTGCTATGGCCATTGGCTAATGCAAATAAAGTTTATCTATCTATCTTCTGCTCTGAGCCATTTGTTCAATAAAAAAAAGCTGTCAGTACCTTCTCTCAAATGTATTTTTGTTTACCTAAAATTCAGTATTTTGTCACTCTTAACCCCCTTTCCTTCCACTTTGTAACTTTGATGACCACAGGTCAATGATCAACAAGACATGACATCAGTCACTGCAAGATCTTAAAATGGAGGGGAACCACCACAAATCTCCCTTCAGAACAAAAGAAGCGATAGGACAGCTCATGTTGTTGTTAGCAGCTAAGCTCAAATACCTGCATCAGAAACCAGATTTTCACACCAGCCTCCAAACATGTTTAAACAGCACCAAACCTAAGTTAGTATTTTCAAAAACATTCTGCAGGGTCAGTCATTCTTCAGAGATTACATGATTCAGAAACTCTGTAGCAGGGCAGTTTACAATAAGTAACTCAAAACCTCAGGTTCAACACCAATGAGAACTCTGGAACCCTTCACAATACTAATCACCATTTGCTTACTCTATAAATACATGCACCAGACTTGCACAGTTTGAATTGTTCAACATGATTGTTTTTGTGCTCAGCAGCCAAAAGTTCTCTAACATTTAAATAATGCAAGCAAAGTATCAACTGGCCAGTGATGCTCAGCACTATGTACACAAATGTGGCTATATACTGGATAATGAACAATCTACAAATCCAAAATTTATGCCTAAATAAACTGTGGCACTTCAAGTACAAACACTTGCACCGTCCCTTAATGTGTAGGTGGGTTTTGTCTAGAAGTCTCTTGGATTTGATCATCAAAAATTTGAGGCTTCTTCACAAAACAACACACCCGATATTTTTCAAGTACTGCTGGCAGTGAAAAAGTGAAAAAGTCTGTCATCTAACACAGGAACAAAAAACCCCTATGATAATTCATATAGAATGCCAATGGTTGCCAACTAAATCATGAACATGTCTAGCAGAAAGAGGGGTCAGAGTGGTGAACCCATAAGTCAAAGGACAGCACTCTCTATAGAAAAACGCCTGGTTTCTTACTCCCAGATCCTATATTCCCATCATCAAATTGTACAACATAAATGAAGCAAGCAAATTTACACCACGGGTAAAAAGTTAAACAGCATGCCTAGAAAATATCTGAAATTTTTAAATGCCCAAGCACATGTTAAGTTGGTGACTTTACAGGGCTTGACTGGTAATATTCTGCAGGTGAAGAAATGTACATTTCACCAGCTGCGGGTCCCACCGGGTCACCTCAAATTCATCTATCGAGTAGCGGCCCCATCACACATCCATCATTGTGTGCATCCATCACACATCCTCATTGTCTGCAGGGACCCCCAGAACAGCCCACACAAAGGTGGCCAGACTGCATAGTGGGCATCCAGAACACAGGCTGACCAAAATCAGTAGGCTCCCCTATGCCATGCCAAACCCTGGGATAGCTGCATCCAATAAAGTTAGCACCATTTCCAACCCAGACCTGGACTGTTTCATTTCAAGGGGGGGCTCCTGAACAGCATCCCAGGAGGCAAGTGGGCAACATACCCATTCTCTTCAGTCCTTTGAGACTGGGAGAGAGCATAAGAGAATGCTAACTGGGCTGTCACAGTTTTGACACCCTTAATATGACCAGCTTCTCCATTATTTCTAGTAGGAAAAGTAATTAAATATCTCATTTCACACAGAAACTCATGCTTCCAAAACAGCCAAATTAAGCTGTGCTGTAACTTATTTCCAAGACAAACTGAACACTTTGTTTCAGAGGTGCATGTATTTCTAGATTTCTCCTACGTTAGAAAAAAAGTTGTTATAAATTACACTCTCAAAAATAGCAAAGAACCTGTGATTAAGCTATTTTGAGTGGGGGCGGCTCCAATAGGTGTCAAGAACCAGAAGTGGAGTAATACCACTAAGAAAGCATAAAGCAGTTTACGGTGTGAGAAATGAGACTGACTTAATCTTGGATGTAAAATAGCCAGTACTTTATGTTTATATACTGTATAAACATAAAATTATGTTGGTGTTTCAAAATGAATGTCACATTACGCTTGAGTAACAAAACACCTAGTAAAATAAATAAAACCACAAAGAGAGAAAAATTGTGATGGTCTAGCAGAGAAGCTTTCACAGTTCTGAAATAGAGACAGCAATCCATCAAGGAAGCATAAGTACTGCAAAAGCCAATAGGGTGGATCCAATCTATTTCCTAATGTGAGTGGTTCAATTTAATATCCACATCCCAGTTTGGCAGAGAAACCTCAGTTCTGGAAGATGAAAACCACATACAGTGGTGCCTCGCAAGACGAAATTAATCCGTTCCGTGAGGCTCTTCGTATAGCGGTTTTTTCGTCTTGCGAAGCAAGCCCATTGACAGCTTAGCGGATTAGCGCTATTAGCGGTTTAGCGGCTTTTAGCGATCAGCTGTTAAGCGGCTTATCAGCGGATCAGCTGATAAGCGGCTTAGGGCTTAGGAAAAGGGGGGGGAGGGGGAAAAACCCGCAGGAACTCGCAAGACATTTTCGTCTTGCGAAGCAAGCCCATAGGGAAATTCGTTTTGCGAAGCGCCTCCAAAACGGAAAACCCTTTCGTCTAGCGGGTTTTCCGTCTTGCGAGGCGTTCGTCTTGCAGGGCACCACTGTACAATTGTTATCTTTAGCAAAGATAACAAATACCAACTCATAAATAACAAATCCAAAACAGAAATCTGAAATCAAATTGCGTGTTTGCACAATGTTGCACAATGTTGTACAAAAATGTTGTACGTTTAAAAACACAATACAAAGAGATTTCTCAAGTTCTATGAATATATTTTCTGGTTAAAATCCAGAAAAGCCGATGAGTGTACACACTGAGGTGTGCTATCCCCTTGCACTTCATAAAATGCTGTTCCAGAAGACATTTGTGGGGCAGCATCCAGAAGAGGAAACCATGAAGTGTCCCAATATGCATGCAGAACATCATGCATAACACCGTTGGGACTTTCCTCCGACCACATCCTTCATCAGCCTTACATCACGTTTTTCTTGGGGGTGGGTGTGAGAAGGGAACTCTGATAAGGACTCTAGTTGGCATGGATGGGGGTTAAAGAGGAGTGCAATTGGGGGTAGAAGTCAAGCCTACTATACAAAAGTAAAATTTATATTGACTACGCCTACCGCTTTGACTCTGGCCCTGCCCACCACTGGCGTGCGGCCCCTGGAAGGTTGCCTATGTGACCACGAGGCTGGAAAAGGTTCTTGACTTTTTTTACAACCAAAGTCTGAACCAGACACAACAAAATTTAACATAGTTTCAACCCTGCACAGCAGAAGCTGAACAAACTGAAAATCTGGTATACTGTATATTTAAATGCAAGAGGAAGGCTATGAAAATATTTTATGCTAAGGCCATGTTAAATAATTTGTTTGCTAACAGCAGCCTAAAATCAGCCAAAATTCATTACAATTGGTGAATTTAATGCTTCTTGCAAGAGACTTTAGGTGTATTTCTTTGATAAGGCAGAGAACAGGCAGGAACTGTTCCAGCTTAGAGAAGAAAAGATGAATTTTACAGTCAAGCATGTTTAAAAACAAAAACCAAAAGGCAATAACACTACCTCAACATACAATTTTATACTGATTTTTTTCTTTTTAGCAGTTGATTGAGCCCCAACGGTACTGAGATTTCATAATTTCATGCACTGTACTTAAAACTTTTATTTGAGTAATGAGGGACGTGGGTGGTGGTGTGGGTTAAACCACAGAGCCTAGGACTTGCTGATCAGAAGGTCGGCGGTTCGAATCCCCGCGACGGGGTGAGCTCCCGTTGCTCGGTCCCTGCTCCTGCCAACCTAGCAATTTGAAAGCATGTCAAAGTGCAAGTAGATAAATAGGTACCGCTCAGGCGGGAAGGTAAACGGCGTTTCCGTGCGCTGCTCTGGTTCGCCTGAAGCGGCTTAGTCATGCTGGCCACATGACCCGGAAGCTGTACGCCGCAACCCCAGAGTCGGCCACGACTGGACCTAATGGTCAGGGGTCCCTTTACCTTTTACATATGATTGAGCATCCTCGTTCCTGAGTTTCCTGCATCCCCCTGCTATGTGTTCAGGACAGGTGTTTGTGTTTTTTTGAGAGGGGGATGAGGGAGAAGTACATAGGGAGGCAAAATTCTGTTGCACAAGTGGAGCTTGTTTTGCCTGTGTAATGTCTTCACTGAATACAACCCACCGAATTATATTTATTTTATATTATCTTGATCAAGTTAATATGGCTACTCATATATTGTAGGCTAAGAGATATGCCCCTGGGACTTTATTACTAAACACGTGTATCTGTGAGTAGGCATGTGTAGTATTACACTGTTAGGCAGCAATCCAATACTTAATTATCTGGGAGCAAGTCCCACTCAATGAGACATATAAAGGAGACATGCAAAGGATTGCAGTGAATTATGTATTTTCTCAAGTCATTCTACCTTACCAGACAGACGTGCAAGGATATCACTTCCTGATAACTGACAATCTACCTCAAGTAAGAAACTTTTGTTGTTGTTCAGAAATGTAGCCAGATGTTTTGATTGGGCTTTTCAATTCTTATACAGTGGTACCTCGGGTTACATACGCTTCAGGTTACAAATTCCGCTAGCCCAGAAATATTACCTTGGGTTAAGAACTTTGCTTTAGGATGAGAACAGAAATTGTGCAGCAGTGGCGCAGCGGCAGCGGGAGGCCCCATTAGCTAAACTGGTCTTCAGGTTAAGAACAGTTTCAGGTTGAGAACAGAACTCCAGAACGAATTAAGTTCTTAACCTGAGGTACCACAGTATAAAAAGCAGGATGGTAAGGTCATTGGGGTTGCAATTCTAACGCTACTTACGTGCGAGTAAGCCCCACTGAATTCAATAGGACTTACTTCTGGTTCTGCTGTATGATACTTGCCAGTAGATTTTCCTCCATTAACAGGATTGTGATTTTCCTTAGAAACAATGTTAATAAACTGTATAATACTCTTACCTAGCATAATGCATCTTTTCCTCTCACTGGATACAGTGGTACCTCTGTTTGAGGATGGAATCTGCTTCTGCGCATGTGCGCGGAGCAAAACCCGGAAAAATACTTCCAGGTTCATTGCGTTTGCATCCTGAAGGATGCACAGTCAGAGGTGTGCATATCCAGAGGTACCACTGTATACACTTTCTCCAGAGGTTGTATTCAACTGAGCGTAACCAATTACTGTCATATTTTTAGTTTTCTACACAATAAACAATGTAGGTTTAGATATATCATAGAAACGTAGAATTAGAGGGTCATCTAGTCCAGGGGTTGTCAACCTGGTTCCTACCGCCCACTAGTGGGCATTTCAGGATTCTAGGTGGGCGGTAGAGGGTTCTACAGCACAAGCCGACTCCTCCTTCCATCGAGCACTGGTGGGCGGTAAGGAAATTTTACCATCAAGAAAGATACATTAGTGGGCGGTAGGTATAAAAAGGTTGACTACCCATGATCTAGTCCAGCCCCCTGCAAGAATCTCAACAATTTGAGCAAACTCAAGCATGTCCGCCTCCCTCCTCTGTGTTCCAGTTCCCTCCCCAGCTGTCAGTTTTTAGGCAAACCCTGGTTTGCATTTGTTCTCCCAATCAAAATTGATAACCCTAGTTTGAACAGGGTTTAAATTGAACCAGCAAAACACTACCATAAACAAATGCTGTCAGCTCTTTTTCTTACTGATGTCTTTTTATCCGTATGTTTGAGAGGTTGAATAGTTCGTAAATACGCCTAAAGAAACAGGCCTACAGTCTCCAAAGAAAACATAGGTCCAACATAATAAAAATGTAAATACACGGGAAAGCTGGCATTTTTAACATTTCAAACCTACTAAAAAATCCCAGGTTGGGGTACAGTAAAACCCATAAAAACACATCATAGTTTCATCAAGACCAAATTCACAGGGCAAGCACAGACAAACCACCCTGAACAGATAAAACCGTAATTAAAACAGAATCAAACAATAGCCACCTAACTGACAAATGCCTAAGCAAACAAATATATTTTGAGCTGGCAATGAAAACTCAGAGGGAAGGGAATTCTACAACCAGGGCACGAACCAAGAGAAAACCCTTTCCCTAGTGGCTATGTAGCAGATCTCATTCAATTGCAGTAAGCTCAACAGGACTTCCCTCTAAGATCTTAACTCAAGGGCAGGTTGACAGTTTTAAACTGATATTCATCAGAGAGGTTCAGTCATCTGTTTATCCATCTCCTATAGCGCAAACAGTGCTTTTAGTTGCACTAGGAACTGCAAAAAAAAAAAAAGGTTCCTTAGTTTGATCAACTTAGATTTTATAGTAAATTTCTGCTTTTTATTTAGCACAGCTCCCAGTGTTGATGAAACTCCTTCTTATACATACACGACACAAAACATGGGTGTATATACACGCAGGTCCTGCTTAAATTTGTTAGGTGAGTGTTTGCATAACGACGCCACAATTTCCACTGTTTCCTATGGAAACATTTCTACTGTAGGATTGTCTGCTTTCTTTCACCCTTCTCTCGATGGTTTCTTCCTGAAATTGTTGCAGCCAATCAGCAAAAGAGAGGCAAAGGGGAGTGGGGGCTGAAAAGCTAAAGTTTCTGCCTGGAAGGGAAACTAGGGCCTCTAAATGCTTGTTCTGACATTACATTTAAGGAGGGAAAGAAGTGAAAGGAATTTGCAACTCCTTTTCCATCTCTCCACCACAGAGGTCACCATAAGAAAGATCCAAGAGCCCCCTTTTCACAAGGATTCTCATACTTTTGCTTTTCCCAATTCTGTGTAAGTATGAGTTGGCCCTTTGAACTTAATAACTTGAATACCAAAGAAATACAACTTCCTAATGCCAGCATCTGATGTTGTTGAAAGAGATCTTTTCACTGAACTTTCAAAGCATATGAATTGCTACTGGGGAAGTTAGAGAATTTGATTCACTGGAGTTTTTATCCTGTGCTATGCTGTTATTTTATTGCTTTATTATACAATTATTATTTCCCCCCTCTTTCATAAACAATTCTCGGAATGCCAAAGACAAATATTAACTACCCCATCCCCAAAGGTTACAGTAACGAAACAAGGCATAATCAGCACATTTAAAATGCTGTGTGATTCTGTACAAAAAGAGACAGTGACATTTTAAAAAAACAATGCAACAGAAAATCAATCTAAAACAAGTACAGGGTTGAGGAACCTCAGCAAAACTATCCTAGAGTGTTTTTGCCTTGCTGGAATGTGTCCTTGAACTTTGATCATGCATTTTGCTTGCCTGGATGGAGGATAGATAGATAGTGAGTGAGTGTGTCGGTGCAGAAACTAGCTTACTGTGCAAAGAAAAATGTACAGTCATAATAACAATAACAACCATCTGTCTGGTTTTCCCCAGCCACTCTGGGCAGCTTACAACATATCCAAAAACATAATAAAAACATCAAGCCTTAAAAACCTCCTGATACTCTGTCCTCTTTTGTCTCCAGCCCACAAAGGCTGAAAAGGGTTCCCCATCCCTGGTCTAGTATAAAGAAAACCTAGCTCTGGACTATTTCCTAACTCAGAGTCATAACTAAATATGGAGCATTAATATGAAGCAGAGAAGCAAAATGCCTCCCAAAGAAAATGTTCAAAATATTAATAAAATTAAAGTAACTAGATAGTTGGTAAAGTTCTTACCAAGGCGAATGAAAATAGAATTTTGCAACATCAGACTATAGCAGTGGCGTAGCATGGGGGGTTCAGAGGGGGCCGGCCGCACCGGGTGCAACATCTGGGTGGGGGGGCGCGTTCGCACTCGCAGCTCTCTGCCCTCTGCTAAAATCCACGGGTTAGGGGGCACAAATTACTTGCCTTGCCCCGGGTGCTGACAACCCACGCTACGCCACTGGACTATAGCAATCACTCTGCTGGGCAAGCTGAAATGCTTGTGGATGAGCAACCCCCCGTCTCTTCCCCGCTCATGCTACTCTTGAGTTCTCCACCCCAAGCCAATTTAATGGGGTGTTGTGGCTGTGGGGAGTAAAAAAGCCCTGTTCAATAAGCAGAAGTCCTTCTGCACAGCAGATGGGTCGCTTTAGGTCAGAGGTGTCCAAACTTTTTTCAAAGAGGGCCAGATTTGATGAAGTGAAGGGCCACATTACCCCGGGAAATAAACTGCCACAGGTGCCAGATTAAACCGACCAGCAGGCCGGATTAGGCCCCCAAAACGGACTTTGGACATGGCTGCTTTAGATTAATTCTGCTCTGGTTGAACTTAGACCAGTCATCTTTTAGCCTAACCCACTTCACAATATTGTTTATGAGGATAAAATGGGTAGGGAGCATGCATACCATCTTCAGCTTCTTGGAGGAAATGCTGGATATAAATGTAATAATAAAGATGGAAATAGACGTGGGCTATAGCTCCAATGGCACTGTGGTCTAAACCAGTGAGCCTTGGGCTCGCCAATCAGAAGGTCGGCAGTTCGAATCCCCACGACGGGGTGAGCTCCGTTGCTCGGTCCCTGCTCCTGCCAACCTAGCAGTTCGAAAGCACGTCAAGTCCTTGCTGTACCCACTCCCAATCTGATCCAGAGTCCCTGGACCTAAGGTGGTATTTAACACCCAGATTAATCCAAATATACCCAGGTGATGGTGTAGGAGAGGCATAAACACAAGAGGAGATACTGCACATATTCTGGGGACTGTGTGAAAAATCAAAGAGGTACTGGGAAGTAATTTTAGAGTATTAGAGAAATGACAGGAAACAGTGGCATCTGGAACAATAGTTGTGCGATTTGGCAATATAATACATGAGATGCTGAAGGATGATTATCCATCTACAAGCAACAGCTAAAATGCCAATTAGCTACTAAACAGAGACAGAGTTTCATCATGGAGGTTTAGATGTTTAGGGTGTGGGACTGGTACTGTACCTGGGAGACCAGAGTTTGAATCCACACACAGCAAGGAAGCTCACTGGGTCACTTGAACCAGTCACTGCCTCACAGCCTAACCTTGCGGCGATTAAATGAAGAGGGGGATAACTGTATGACACCATGAGTTCCTTGGAGAAAAGTTAGGATATAAATGCAATAAATAAATAATCTGCAATGAGGTGCATATACTTAAGCTTATAGATATTGCTAAGAAAAGAGAGAGCAGATGGAGTAATAAAAGCTTTATTGCATAATAGTATATGTTCATTATATACTGGAATGATAAAGAACAGAATCACGCTCAGCCCTACAGTTTATTAGTTTTGTAAAATTAAGAACACTGCCTATATTCTTATTTTTCTCAAGCAATGTACTATATCAAATGATATTTATTGTTTTATTTGCTTAATGGATTATTTGAGGATCATTTTTCTGTGGATCAATTCATCCTTTTCCATAACAATAAAAAAATTCTGAGAAATGAACTAATCCTCAACATCTTTGGAGATCCACCTCACTTTTGTTTTTCTGTCTAGAACTGTCACTGCACCCTGGTGAGTCAAAGAAGATGACGCGTTGACAGATCAGGTGGAGCAAAATACTTCTTACAGAGCCAATAATCCATTCCAACTTGAATCAAGATGTATATACAAAGCAAACACTAACTCCCACCTGGATACAAATTAATGGTGAATTTGCACATGCACTTGGACTGCCTCAACTGCGTTTGAAGAGAAGTGCATAAACACATACAACAACATACATTGCTGGATAAAAATAGCAAGCCACCAGAACACAGGGTGATTTCTGATGCCATGTTGTCACGCAACAATATGCAGTTATGTTGGGATAGCATTCTTGGACTCCATCTTCATTTTCTCTTTAAACATTACCCATTTAGACCAGTAATTTACTTCTCAATTAGAAGTAAATTACTGGTCTAAATCTTTGCTTTAGGGGTATACCAGGGTATTGGGACAGCTTCAGATCCAAGCTGCTTCCAGGTCATCCCCGGGATGCTCTTTTTGGCTTGTGATGTCAGAGCTCAGGTGTCAGGTCAGGGCTTCAGGGGTTTCTGTGACAGTGGAGATCCCTTAGGCATTCCATATATATATATATATATATATATATATATATATATATATATCCTGTTGTTTGTTTGTTGAGCTGGTTCAGGATACAGTGGTGCCTCGCAAGACGAAAAGAATCCGTTCCGCGATTCTCTTCGTCTAGCGGTTTTTTCGTCTTGCGAAGCAAGCCCATTGACAGCTTAGCGGATTAGCGCTATTAGCGGTCTAGCGGCTTTTAGCAATCAGCTGTTAAGCAGCTTATCAGCGGAACAGCTGATAAGCGGCTTAGCGGCTTAGGAAAGGGGGGAGCGGGAAAAAACCGTGGGAACTCGCAAGATTTTTTCATCTTGCGAAGCAACCCCATAGAGAAATTCGTTTAGCGAAGTGCCTCCAAAACGGAAAACCCTTTCGTCTAGCGGGTTTTCCGTCTTGCGAGGCGTTCGTCTTGCGGGGCACCACTGTAGTTACAGCTAGACCTAGATACTGGCTACTTGATTCAGGGCAAAAATAGGACAGTTCCCCCTTTAGGTCAGCAAGGCTAGAATCTTAGATCTAATGAGTACTTCTATAATCTCTCGATTCTTATGAGGCACTAACAAATTCTAATTAATTTCCTGCACAATCATGATATAGAAGTCATTACTTTCATAAAGTCTGTGGAAAACCAATGCTTCCCAATGAGGTGAAGAACTAAGAAAACAAATAAGAACTAAGAAAACAAATACTCCAAAGAAATAAAGATTATACAAACCACACTGGACAAGGCAGAACAGGAAAAGATGTGACCATTCAAACACATATTGCCTTTTCTATGTCAGGAAATGCATTGTGGTAACAAAGACTAGGTTGCAAAGGGGACCTACTACATTCCGTCTTACAACCAGCAATAAATTAAAAGGTTAATGGGGAAGAAGAAAAAATCCTCCCTCTGCCTCTGAAAACTATGGAGGCAGTTGAAATCTTATAGTCTGCACTGGTATCCATGAAAACAAATATTAGCTTATGTACTGTCTCCATCTTTCATAATTATACCTTTGGCATCACAGAAATGTCTCCTTCCAAAAAGTACACATACATGAATACTCATCTCCTCAGAGTCTCTCCAATTTTTTTCTGGATTTGTTGTTTTGGAAGTGAAACAATAAAAAGCAGTCAATGACATTATAGGTAAAGGTAAAGGGACCCCTGACCATTAGGTCCAGTCGAGACCAACTCTGGGGTTGCGGCGCTCATCTCGCTTTATTGGCCGAGGGAGCTGGCGTACAGCTTCCGGGTCATGTGGCCAGCATGACTAAGCCGCTTCTGGCGAACCAGAGCAGCGCACGCAAATGCCGTTTACCTTCCCGCCGGAGCAGTACCTATTTATCTACTTGCACTTTGATGTGCTTTCGAACTGCTAGGTGGGCAGGAGCAGGGACCGAGCAACAGGAGCTCACTCTGTCGTGGGGATTCGAACCGCCGACCTTCTGATCAGCAAGTCCTAGGCTCTGTGCTTTAACCCACAGCGCCACCCGCGTCCAATGACATTATAGGAAGTTATTAATTTCAATTACAGTATCACAGCTCAGTGAGCACTCAAGGCTTGACATACTTTTCCTTAGAAAATCAACTTACTCTCTCAGACCAATAAGAAGTGTTTAGAAAGTGAAAGTACACATTACAAAAAGCTCCTCCATGGGAACATTGCCCTACAGCAACTTATCAGCTATTAAATTAACACAGCATTTATTTCTTATGGTCTGGATATTTGTTAACCCTGACTTTGTACTTTCACTTTAAGTGGAAATTAAATCCCCTGATATTCTGATTAGAATGGGCTAAATCAAGGACATTGTCTGTTCAAATGTACCTCCTATCTCCCAAAAGCAAACCTTATTTACACGTAGAATGGCAATTTTAAACATTAAAGAGCAAAGGTTGTATCCAAGTGTCAATCACCACTTTGTCCTAGAAAGCAGTGCCCCCCAGAGGTAAATGTTTATCATCATTTAGCCCTATTAGGTTTCTGCAGATTGTAAACCTCTTCGCTTCCTGTCCAATTCAATGTGCCGTGTGCTGGCTGAGGCTTATGGAAGTTCTAGTCCAAAACATCTGAATGGCACCAGGTCGACTCATGCCATAAAATACTGTTTAAATTTGGGGTATAAATAACCTTTTTTCCAACATTGCTAACACCTTAAATTGTCAGGCTAGCTTACACTGACAATTTATATTTGATGGAGTAACCATACAAACCAATTACCGTATTTTTTGCTCTATAAGACTCTCTTTTTCCCTCCTTAAAAAGTAAGGGGAAATGTGTGTGCGTCTTATGGAGCGAATGCAGGCTGCGCAGCTATCCCAGAAGCCAGAACAGCAAGAGGGATTGCTGCTTTCACTGTGCAGTGATCCCTCTTGCTGTTCTGGCTTCTGAGATTCAGAATATTTTTTTTCTTGTTTTCCTCCTCCAAAAACTAGGCGCATCTTGTGGTCTGGTGTGTCTTATAGAGCGAAAAATACGGTATATATTTTGAACCATAATCCTACTTTAGGGCAGGAGTGGGAAACCTGTGGCTCTCAATATGTTGCGGGTCTCCCAACTCCCATCATCTCTGACCCAGATTGGCTTGGGATGATGGGAGTCCAGTGCTTTAGGAGGCCATGCCTCTTGATAATCCATTCTTGTGTTGACACAACTTTATACAGTCACATACACACATACTCACAGAGCTCATCCCTTCTGTACAAACTTTTCAGAGCTACGTTAAGAACAATGTAAATCCTATAGATCCCTTTCCAACGGTGGTTGGTTATTGCAACCAAACTAGAATACTCTACTATTATGGTGTAGCATCAATCAGTTTCATACTGTACAGTCCTCTTTCAACATCATATTCTCCAAATAGTCACATCTTATTTATACCTCCCAATTTGAACCATGAAACCCACTTCAGAATCAAGGGTGAAGTTCTGTGAAATGGTTTTTTTAAAGCTGCTAATAGGAGAATGGGGAGAAACTCATTTCCGTATTTATTATATTAGAACTGGAACTGCAGATTTAGTACCAAAATGTTAAGAATTCAAATACCCCAGTTCAGCTTAATATTTACACACACTCCACCACCCTGCTAGTTCTTAAAATGCACCATTCTCAGCCTCCTGTGATCTGTGGGGTTTGCAAGACTGGCTGGTTGTGCTGGTGTAGACAGACTAAGAGTTAGGAGACAACAGGAAGACTGAACCAAAACAAAAGGGGAATGTAGACCAAGAGGCCATGGAAGAGAGCATGGGAGGAGAGTTTTGAAGCAGTAGTGATCATGGGAAGCTCTGGTGCAATGATGCCATTACATAGCATTGTCAGTGAAGACAATTCAACATGATGCCCTTTGCAGAAGAATGCCTTTCCTGAGACAGCAGCAATGAATGGCAGATTTGGGGGTCATGCCCAAAGGCACTACTCCAATGAATGTTTCTTTGCCCACTATGCAAGCTGTTTGCTGCTTCTAGTGGAAACACAGTGATCCAAATTCCCCAGTAGTAGCCTTCAAAGTAGCCTTTCCCCCTTTTGATGATGCACAGGCATTTATTTGCACAACTTCAATTCTCTCAAACCTGGCTGACCTCTGCTTTTCAAAAGCGCTAGGTAACAGCTCCTCAGCATCTTTTCCTAGTCCCAGCATGGGAAGGGGTGGATGATGACACTGAAACTGGTGCCGAGCTCCAGTTTCCATTCTCATTCATGCTTTTATCTTTGCTGTCAGAACTATAACCCCGGTGCACCTGCTTCATGACCCAGAAAGCTGTCTGCAGACAAATGCCGGCTCCCTTGGTCCAAAAGTGAGATGAGCACCGCAACCCCATAGCCGCCTTTGACAGGACTTAACAGTCCAGGGGTCCTTTACCTTACCAGTCTGAACAGAAAGAGAAGGTTCTGTTGTCTACCTTTGCCAATATGTAGGTGGGTGGCAATTCCTGGTGCCTTTCCCACAGAGGGAGGGAGCTGCACCAGCTTCTCAAATAAGGATACTTTAATCCAAACCCAGATATATTTTGCATGTACCTCATGATCCAGTCACAAAAGCACAAGCCCCAATAATCCCACACAAAGATGCAAGTTCCACTGATGCAAGTTTCAATTGATGCAGTTTTCCCTATAGTGATATGTTCAAACCTGTTCATTTACCTCAGGCACCCAATACATACATATAAACATCATTGAAAGCACACATCACCAGTTCTCATCCATGCTGAATTTTGCTTTCTATCCTGTAAGTACAGTAATGGATTTCTCACTCTATACTGGGAGAAGGAGTTCTGTTAAAAACACTTCCACTGCTGTGGGTAGAATTTTTACATCCTTGCCGCTATTCACACACAATAACACAATCGCCAAGTGAGAAAGAAGAAAATATAAACAGCACCTAAACAGAACCACATTCCATTATTCTGTATTATTTAATATGGAATAACTATTATTTTATGGTTCTGTATTCAATCACTAAAAGTAATGTCACTCTGGGAATATTTTACTGAAAGCAGTACAGCATACAGTGGTGCCCCGCAAGACAAATGCCTCGCAAGACGAAAAACCCGCTAGACGAAAGGGTTTTCCGTTTTTTGAGGCGCTTCGCAAGACGAATTTCCCTTGCGAGTCTTGCGATTTTTTTTGCTTTTTTCTCCCTTTTTCTAAGCTGCTAAGCCGCTAATAGCCACTTAGCCACTAATAGCACTAATCCGCTAATAGGGTTGCTTCGCAAGACGAAAAAACCGCTAGGCGAAGAGAATCGCGGAACGGATTCTTTTCGTTTTGCGAGGCACCACTGTATTTTTTAAAAAATGACACATGCACTGAAATTCAGGAAATTCATGCTTATCACTCTGGTGCATTAAAGAGCACATGCTTGAGGAGAAGCCACTGCCCTCCCATACTTCACACATCCTGCTTATTGTGTGAAAGATAGAGGTCTAGAGGGCTAATCTTCAGCCTCCAGAACAACTACTGCTAATGTCTCAAGAGCCTCCATTATCTCCATTGCTCCCTGTAGCTGCTCAGCTCCACTACATTTCATTTATTAGACTTATTAGTTCCTTGTCACCCAGAGGTCTCCAAGCATCTGACAGAAAAAGAAAAAATATATATACAATACCAGGGGAGGGGGGAATCATATAATACATTAATATTTCATATAAATTCCATTAAAAAATACCAAAATAATAAAGCAATACTCATGGGAACTGGGTGTGCAAAAACCCACTAATAGTTAGTTGCCCTGTATTTTGAGAGTGCTCATTTTCATGCTGTGCTGCCTGTATAACCAACCAGACAACCCACACACCAAAAGTGCAGAACCAAACATGGCTTCTGTTCCAACAGGCCCTCTTGCTCTTTTACTGTGCAGTTATGCAGAGAAAAAACAAAATGGTGATACTTTTGGTGGCGAAGCAAGGTGTTCTATGAGGTATTTTGGGGTCTCTCCAGTACCAGTTAAGGACAACTGACCTAAAAAGCTGTTTGGTAGCCAGAGTGAAAAAGGCTCCACCAGGTAATCTACTTGGCAAAACGAGGTGAATCAAAATTAAGTGGAGGCAATTTCTTCAGGATAGGTATGTGCCAAATCAAGTGCAACATATTGTTTTCACCTGGTGTTTTGTGTCCTACACTTCAAAAGCGGGGTGTCAAGGCACCAAATCAAGGTCATAGGAAGCTCCTGTGGGAAATTCGTTTAGAATTCCCTATTGCAAAACATAACTCCAAAACGTATTAAACAATCAGAAGCTAGTTCAAAAAATATATAATTGTTATAATATAATTGCACCGAATATACTACATTTTTATATTATATATAAAAAATATATAATTGTTATTATATAATTGCACCGAATATACTACAAGTGCACTTTGACAAGACAGCAACTGAGCAGGGATTGACCATTCGCCACTTCTTATTCAAAATTATCCTCTAGTAAAAATAGCTACCGCACAGCAAATAGCTTAGAGAAATTGGAATGGCTTCTAAATCCCACTAGTTCCTCTGCCTTTGAAAGGCATGGCAATACTCTTTTGGTCAATTTTTCCATGGCAGGTTGGGATGGAGGCTGCACTCCTATCATGACATATCCAAACCCCTCACCTCCTACATAGTTAACACGGATGATAGAGTTGTGACTCACCTCAAGCTCAGGAATAGGAATGACAATGTCTCATGGTAAGGAGAGGGGAGGACTAGCAAGCCTGCTAGTCCATGCAGAATAGAGAAAGCTCCAGGCATGCACATGTATGCTTTAATTAAACACAAATTAAGGGAAGGCAAGTTCCAACCCTGCTCCAAAACAGAGCAAGGAAAACAGCAACACAGTATGGGTAAGAGATTCCTCTGGCATCTTAAAGGCGAATCAATTCATTCTGGCCTAAGATTTCATAGGCCAGAGTCCAGTTTAACAGATGCATGACAAGGCACCTAAGCGAGTGGGTGGGTGAGTAGGTAGAATGCACAAGTGTGTTTATTTTATACATGCATCCTCAGTACATAGAAAAGAAGAATGTTGGTTGTGTTAGGTTTTTGGCCAAACTCAGCATGGCCAACAACCCACCCAACGTGACGGTACATAGAGTAGAAAAGCACACAGAACTGAACCAAGAATTTGTCAGTATAACCCTAAATTGGAGTTTGGCGAGTCCCAAGCCCTACTAGGCAGTGACCATTTTAGCTTTGATCAGGCTTCACACAGGCGTGCAAGGTAAGCGACTCAACACTCGCTCCGGACTCGTATCTGTGCACCTTGGCTCCCCTTTGCAGCTGATGGGAGAGAGAGAGAGCTGGAATAAACTTGGCAATGTGGTCAAGTCGGGGAAGAAACACAAGATCCCAAGCAAGGCGGGGAAAGTTCCTCAAAGAGCCCCCCCAACCACCCTCTTCTTCGCCGCCCCCCCCGCCCCCCGAGGCGTTGCAAGAAGAGCATGCGCTCGCTGGGCAAATAATGGGTGGGTGGGGGACAGTGAGGCGCTCAATGGAGCCGGAGGGAGGGGGGCGCGACGCAGGAAAGGGAGTTGAATGGAGCCCAATGGAGGAGGAGTTCAATGGAGGCTTCCCGGGCTGGGCGGGAAGGAGACCCCCGCCCGGCAGGGAGGCGAAAGGGGACGGAGAGGAGGAGGAGGAGGAGGGCGTCGGCAGCAGCAGCAGCCGCCTGGCCATCCCTGCGGGCCTGGGCGAGCCGGCTGAGGGAAGGCGCTGCTCGCTCGCTCGCCCACACGCCGCCGGTGCCCCGGCAGCCGCCTCCGCCGCCGCCCTCGACTCACCTGGTGAGGAGACGCCAGAACGCGGCGAGGAAGCCGAGCTGCCCCGGCCCGCCGCCGCCGCCGCCGCCGCCTCCCTCCTTTCCTCGCCCGCCTCAGCCCGCTCGCTTCAGCCGCTCTCATTCAGCACCGGCGGCCGCTTATCCTCTGAGGGGAGGGAGGGAGGGGGAGGAGGAGGAGGCGTCTCCCGGCGCACGCGCGCACGCGCGCACGCACGCGCACGCTCCCCCCCCCCCCCCCGCGGAAAAGGGAGAGAGAGAGGGACGCATGCGCGCGCGTCTTTCCCTCCTGGAATTCTGCGGGATGGGAAAGAGGGAGGGAGGAAGGGAAGGAAGCGCGCAGGCGCGATCCGCCCGGCCCGTGTTGTTAAGGCCCCTTTAAGAGGCTTGTGTAACGGCGGCGTTAG
Source organism: Podarcis cretensis (assembly GCF_951804945.1). Lineage (NCBI taxonomy): Eukaryota > Metazoa > Chordata > Lepidosauria > Squamata > Lacertidae > Podarcis > Podarcis cretensis. The sequence continues at coordinate 96,174,233 of NC_137175.1, forward strand.
GGGAAAGCGGGCTCCGATTGGTCGCTCCCGCGAGAGAGCTCCCGCCCACCGCGAGGAGTTAACGGTCACAATGGCGGCCGCCAACGGCCCCGGAGAGAGAGAGAGAGAGAAGCAGCGGAGGCCGGGCGGGCGCTCGCTTCTCCCGGAGGAGGATGGAGAAAGGTAGGTGAGATGGGGGCGGAGGAGGAGGCCCCCAATGTGTCCGGGTTTATAAACTCCCTTTGTGTAAAAGACAAGTACCGTGGTACCTCGGGTTAAGTACTTAATTCGTTCCGGAGGTCCGTTCTTAACCTGAAACTGTTCTTAACCTGAAGCGCCACTTTAGCTAATGGGGCCTCCTGCTTTTGCCGGGCCGCTGGGGGACAATTTCTGAAGCAAAGTTCTTAACCTGAAGCACTATTTCTGGGTTAGCGGAGTCTGTAACCTGAAGCGTATGTAACCCGAGGTACCGCTGTACTTCTGACAAGACAGAAGTACTGTTTTTGGGGGACAGGAGGCGGGCAGGTGTGGAGGATTCCCTGGTCCTGAATGGGGTAACTGTGCCCCTGAAGGACCAGGTGCGCAGCCTGGGAGTCATTTTGGACTCACAGCTGTCCATGGAGGCGCAGGTCAAATCTGTATCCAGGGCAGCTGTCTACCAACTCCACCTGGTACGCAGGATGAGACCCTACCTGCCCGCAGAGTGTCTCGCCAGAGTGGTGCATGCTCTAGTTATCTCCCGCTTGGACTACTGCAATGCGCTCTACGTGGGGCTACCTTTGAAGGTGACCCGGAAACTGCAATTAATCCAGAATGCGGCAGCTAGACTGGTGACTGGGAGCGGCCGCCAGGACCACATAACACCGGTCTTGAAAGACCTACATTGGCTCTCAGTACGTTTCCGAGCACAATTCAAAGTGCTGGTGCTGACCTTTAAAGCCCTAAACGGCCTCGGACCCAGTATGCCTGAAGGAGCGTCTCCTCCGCCATCGTTCTGCCCGGACACTGAGGTCCAGCTCCGAGGGCCTCCTGGCGGTTCCCTCATTGCGAGAAGCAAAGCTACAGGGAACCAGGCAGAGGGCCTTCTCGGTAGTGGCGCCCGCCCTGTGGAACGCCCTTCCAGCAGATGTCAAAGAGATAAACAACTACCAGACTTTTAGAAGACATCTAAAGGCAGCCCTGTTTAGGGAAGTTTTTAATGTTTAATAGGTTATTGTATTTTAGTGTTTTGTTGGAAGCCACCCAGAGTGGCTGGGGAAACCCAGCCAGATGCGTGGGGTATAAATAAATTATTATTATTATTATTATTATTATTATTATAGTATAAAAACCGTTTATTTTAATTTTTGTGTGTGTTCCAGACCTTGTTGGGGTCTTTCTCAGCTAAGCTGCGAGCTCGCCCTTCGCCTTGTTTCTTACATCTTTCTTTGAAACTGAGCTTCACTTTTCTCCCTGCAGATGTTGGGCTCGCATTTAAGGAAGCTGCGGAGAGAAACAGGAGGAGGAGGCCCCGAGTTCCGTCTTGTGGGAAGGATGCTAAGCGAGCCTTGACCTGGATGGATGGACCTTGTCTTCCCTTTACTGGGCGTGGGCTGATGGGGTACCTTGGCTCTGCCAGTGCTCTGAAGAATGTGCACTAAAGCACAGGCCATCTCCTCTTTGTTCTGGACACTGATGACTGGCTCCAGAACAGAGCATAACATTGTGTAGTTGTTGGTCACAAACTCTGCAAACTCTTTGTATTGCTCCATGGGGACGATGGTTATAGTCTGGTAACGGCATTTTATCCGTATGGATGGGCCTGTTTTCCCTTTATTGGGCGTGGGAGTACTGATGGGGTACCACTTCTCCACGAATTGCCGACCAGTCACAGCAGCTATGGGGATGTTGACCAGACCCACATAGTTGTTCTTGTCCTTTTTCTTCTTCTTTTCAACATCTTTATAGATGTGGACGGTGATGCTATGGGCAGGTGGAAGGCCAAAGAATTCAAAGTGCTCTCCCTAGAAGATGTTGCCGTTTTTCATTTTGCTGGTTGTGTGGGCAAATGAGGTATCGTCCATGCACAACAGCCCCGGGTGTCATCGCTGAGAGGGGTGACCTTTGGCGCGCCACCTGCCCGCGGCTCCCATGCCTCCCCGAGCTGTCAAAATGAAGGGGAAAGGCTGCCAGCAAAGCAGCGCTGGCAGTGTGGCACCACACTGCCGGCGCTGCTTTGCCGGCGGCCTTCCTCTTTCGTTTTGACAGCTCGGGGGAGGCTTGGGAGTCGCGGGCAGGTGGCGCACCCAGGGGTGACATTCTTTGGAAGGCTGGCCCTGGCCTTCCAGAAGGCAGTACCTGGCTTGCAGCGCCCAGAGTGGCGCTCCACTTCTCCCAACGTTCCCAGAGGGCTATGGAGGATGATGACTGGAGAATGGTAGGTTAGATGGGAGTGGGGCAAGTGAGGAAGTGTTGGTGACAGGGAGGGGGCGGGAGGCGGAGATGTGGGATGGTGGGTAGGGGTGCCCTGAATGTGTCTGGGTTTTTGTAACCTGGAGTATGGCAACCCTAAACTGCATTTACTTCGCATTACCCTCAAGATAACAAGTTGTTTTAAATTGTGCCTCATGATTCACTGCTCCCCTTGTGAAGTGCTAATAAAATTAGCAGGCTCAGCTTACATCGTATTTTGTGTGTGTTTGTGTGTGTTTTTGTGTGTGTGTGTGTACAGTCCATAAATAGTGTTTTCCTAGGACCTTTAATAAAGCTTAAAAATAATGAGGCTAAAATACAGAACTATATACTTTTCTTGTTTTTAAGATTTAGAAATCACAATAGTGTATGATGAGACTGAAACACTTTCCTTGTTTTAATGAAATGTCTTAGTAGATTCTACTTATTAAAAAATGACAGACATTTTGGACAGACGTTAGCAGTAATTATATCCATGGCATGCTATTAGGAAAATATACTGCCCCACCAGTGTTTTGGCTTTTAAAAAAATTACAGGATATTGCCATAATCAGTCTTTTTAAAAATATATTGAGGTGAGGGATAATTGTAACAATTCAAAACAGGTTTATTTAGAAGTGGTCTATGTTTACTTTCATTTAGATTTAGTCTGCCTTTTAGCCCAAGAAGGCTGAGTACCCTACACAGATCAGAATGCTAAAATTTGATCTCATGTTGCCCCTCTTTAATTTTAAAATACCCTTTTTTGAGTCTCTCCTTGTATTACCATATGTTTTGTATGTCTTGTGACATTTAAACACTTAATAAAAGCAATGCAGGGATGCGGGTGGCACTGTGGGTTAAACCACAGAGCCTAGGACTTGCCGATCAGAAGGTCGGCAGTTCGAATCCCCGCGACGGGGTGAGCTCCCATTGCTCGGTCCCTGCTCCTGCCAACCTAGCAGTTCAAAAGCACGTCAAAGTGCAAGTAGAAAAATAGGTACTGCTCTGGTGGGAAGGTAAACAGCATATCCGTGCGCTGCTCTGGTTCACCAGAAGCAGCTTAGTCGTGCTGGCCACATGACCCGGAAGCTGTACGCCGACTCCCTTGGCCAATAAAGCGAGATGAGCGCCACAACCCCAGAGTCGGTCACGACTGGATCTAATGGTCAGGGGTCCCTTTACCTTTACTAAAAGCAATGCAATAGTATATATAAATGGATGGAAATTTTCTCAACGCCTGGTAAAAAAGACTTTGGAAACTACAAAGATTGGTCAAATAAAAATTGGCCATTCTGTGTCAAAAATATGTACATAGCCCTTTCAAATGTAGATGTATTTTCACTGAGGTGGGGAAATTGTAATTAAGCATCTCATTTTGGGCACATTTTGTCCAATTTTCAGCCTGGCCTGTCTCCTGCTGAAATCAGTGTTTCATTTTGCTTGGAAGTAAATCCTGCTGATTCTTCCCAACATATGGACACAATGTTTCCCCAGATTAGCATCTCAGCTCTGAGCTCTTTCAATTGCTCATCCAATAGTTGCCAGATTATACCAACAATCAGTGAGGTGTTCAACAGCGTCCTTTTCATATTGGGTTCTTTTTGTCTCCCCCTTAACACTGCCTTGAAAACTTGTGTCTGTCTCTTTAAACAGTGCATTCTGTTCTCACACCAATGGATTCAGTTTCACTTTTCTAACTAGCACCACACAGATAGACAGTTAAAAGTAATATAAGATGAAGGTATTTGACAAACCAGAGCATCCTTATCCATTTGTAAACTTTCTTAATCACCAGTAATTAAGCTAAGCTTTTTGCTTTGTTTTTCAGCCTGTTAATTAATGCTGCTTATTATGCCAGCAGCCAAATTGCCTTCTGGGTAATAATTAATTGGCAGATAGATCACCCAAGTTGTAATTGCTTCCCATCTCAAAAACAGTTAAAATAAGGAAGGTTTTTTGCTGATCTGATGCCCTGAAGGCTAACACTGAGAACTATTGTGTTGTGTCTGGGTACAATGGGGGTTCCTCTAAGACCCTCCTCCGCATCTGAAAACTTATTGTCTCAGGTGTGAGAATGGCTTCCATCAGGTCATGTAAGGTTATCCCTTATCTCCCTATCTTCAAAGAGGGAGTGGGACACCAAGATCTTCATCTTGGCTATCATAATTTTTTCTGCTCACAGAAAAAAAAAGCGCTGACCGCCAAAAACTAGTCAGCCATCTCTGCTCCCCAAAAGTCAACTCCATACTCCTAATATATGTGTAATATTTGCACACTTTTTGTTTGAGAACTGCACTGCAAAATCTGGAGAATACAGAGAAAAGTTGTGTTTAGTTTCCCATATGGTTTGGGGGAATGCAAATTAGGCTTGAATTAAAAGGTGGGCTGAGTCAGATTTCTCCCCCATCTTTAGCTGCAACTGATGAATACACATGCATGAATCAGCTATCAGCTCAGTAATGAGTTCACTGCCATCAAGTGTATGTCTAATCAACATATTTTCACATGACACCCATGAGGGCTGTTTGTGCCCAGAATGTATAACAAATTGGCCTTGTGTTATTTTTGTGAATAATGCCCCACAGAAAAATAGTTGTCAAACAAACTTGCAGAGAGAGGCATCTCTGAAGGCATACGCTGTATACATAATGGACTAACGGAATTATGTAAAATAGGATTTATGAACTATCTGTAAAGGCAAGATTCCAAAGACAACTGTTCTTGCCAATTGTACATAGCAATGGATCGCCATTTTAAGTAAACAAAGTAAAGATTGTGTCTGCCACAAGAATTCTAGAGATTTATCCTCCAAGCTCTTCAATATAAATGCATCTGTCCTTTTGCTTAAATCCTTACCATCTGTTCTCCTATACTGTTACAGTCTCAAGCAGTGATTAACCAGCTACTGTGGAAAAACACCTGTTCCTTTAATTCATGGTCATGGCTAGTTATTAATTTAAAGTAAGCTATGACTTGCTTAGAATTTTGAAAATCAGTATGAAAACCCAATTTATATAATACATCAGACAACAGAACTGCAGGTTATACAGGTTGCAGAACTGCGGTTGAGTGGTATAATTAATTCGAGACAGACAGTCTCTGGCAAGAACTTTCACCCTTCGCTCTTCAATGTGTGTGGCATAGTATTATCATTTGGGTCCATGATATCAACTCCATTCCACTTTTTCAGAGCTCTTCCTTTCCACTCTCCCACTGTGTTTTTGCTTAATTTCCTCCCTCCCTTCCTGAAATCATTCAGTTGATTCAGCTGCAATGAAACCAAGTGCTTGTAACTTGATTTGGACTTGGGACGTAGCATTGTAATTGTCACAGCTGTCTCCTACAATCAATTGTATGGACCCCAAATAGGAAAATAATCAACTGTTATAAGAATCCAGTTCTCTTAGCTTCCATTCCCTAAAGTTAGACAACGTACTTTGCACACAAGCTGATGAAAGGTTGTGATCTAATGCTCTGATCAGAGGTGCCAACTTGAATAAAATATGGGGGGGGGGCAGGCAGTTTGCTTTTTTCAGGGGGTACTCATGGGTATGCATTACCGGCACCTCTTTTTTGTTGTCAAAAGTGTGGCACTTACTGTAACAACTTAATAAAGAGGACTGGCAACTATTTTTCTATTTAAAGAAGTACTGGGGGCAAGTAATGCCCCGCCCTTCATAATCGATCACAAGATGTGGCACATGCACACCGTTTGAATGGCAATGTCCATCAGCTTTGTGGAGGGGCAGCCCCCTCGAATATTTCATTGGGGTGGGGCGAAGGGACCTGATAATAGTAATAGTAATAGTAATAGTAATAATAATAATTTATTATTTCTACTCCGCCCATCTGGCTGGGTTTCCCCAGCCACTCTGGGCGGCTTTCAGCAGAACATTAAAAGCAGAATAAAACTTCAAACATTAAAAACTTCCCTAAACAGGGTTGCCTTCAGATGCCTTCTAAAAGTCAGATAGTTGTTTATTTCCTTGATATTTGATGGGAGGGTATTCCACAGGGCGGGCGCCACTACCAAGAAGGCCCTCTGCCTGATTCCCTATAACCTCACTTTTTGCAGTGAGGGAACTGCCAGAAGCTGGACCTCAGTGTCCAGGCTGAATGATGGGGGTGGAGGTAGGTATCCGTGATGGTCTGCCGTATCTGAAGAAGTGTGCATGCACTCGAAAGCTCATACCAATAACAAACTTAAAGGTAAAGGTACCCCTGCCCGTACGGGCCAGTCGTGACCGACTCTAGGGTTGTGCACTCATCTCACTTAAGAGGCCGGGAGCCGGCGCCGTCCGAAGACACTTCTGGGTCACGTGGCCAGCGTGACGAAGCTGCACTGGTGAGCCAGCACCAGTGCCACACACGGAAACGCCGTTTACCTTCCTGCTATAAAGCGGTACCTATTTATCTACTTGCACTTAGGGGTGCTTTCAAACTGCTAGGTTGGCAGGTGCTGGGACCGAACGACGGGAGCTCACCCCGCCGCGGGGATTCGAACCGCCGACCATACGATCAGCAAGTCCTAGGCACTGAGGTTTTACCCACAGCGCCACCTGCATCCCTATATAACAAACGTAGTTGGTCTTTAAGGTGCTACTGGAAGGAGTTTTTTTATTTTGTCTCGGTGGGGGTGGAGACGCTCCTTCAGGTATACTGGGCCAAGGCTGTTTGGGATCTTGGCCTCTAGGAATGGCTCCTATGACTCTGGTAGTCTCCCATCTCCTTGTCACTGTCACTCGGGTTTCTTCCTCCTCTAGTCTCCCAAACGTGTTACGCCCACTTTCTGGGCTATGTGCAACTCTTGTGATTGGCTGCTCAGAGTGACCTGTCAATCAGTGCCCACCCAGGTCAAGAGCCCTTAAAAACAGAATGTTGCCAACAACCCTTTATCTTTAATCCCTTGTTGTGCAACCAATGCCAGAGACTACAGGGTCAGAAGTGACCTTAAGAGGAAGTTTTGCTGTTATATTTTCTAGCATAGGGTGACACTGACTAATATTCTGGGTTAGTTGTTTACTACTCATTAATACTACTCCACTTAAATAAACTGCTTAATTAGGCTTCTCAGGCTGGACTGATTTCTGAACGTGCTTAAGGGCCGTTTGTCCTCTCCTGTTGGTTGAACTGCACTGGTTTAAAGTGCCCTGGAGGTCAAAAAGGGGTGATGGGTGGAAGCTGCCAGGCAGGAGGCATGGAGTTTGGCTGGTTGTCCCCCTACTCCCAAGTAGAACACCGTAAAGCAGTGGGAATCCTGCACACCTTGCCCTAGGTGACAGAGGGTAGATAGCAAGAAGAGAGAGTAGGACGCATCATCCGCTGCTAGTGAACTACTCTGCTGGGTTGGCATTGGAGTGGAGGGACACCATCCATAACAGCATTCAAATCAAAGACTGCCCAAAGACTTCAGTCATTCAGCTGTGATGTTATACTAGCTCTTATGAACCAAAGGCTGGAATCCAGGGAGTGTGTGTACCCCAACTGGAGAGTGATAGCAAGGTGAACATTATAAGAGCTTTTGAAAGTAGCAAATGTGATATATTCAAGGGCATGAGCATGGTTGCACAAGGAAAGAAAAAATCCACAGGGGGAAAAAAACATTTTTCTGCATTATAGAGAAAAACTTTTCTTACTTTCTGCATCCATTCCCCTATTTGGAATGCCAGGATCCAAAACAGTCATAAACTGCATTTAAGGCTTAATCATGAGCATGACTGGAGCTATTGTTGTTGTTATGCCTGCTTTTTTAAAATTCCATGCTATGATTCTTCATTTACTGCCCCAGTTTTGCTCTGTAGCATCAAAGATTTAAGAGCTTCGGGGAAAGGCAGATTCTGCAATAAAAACACTTTTTAAGTGTACCATTAGCATTCATACAGTCATGCTTCCACAGAGTCTTCTTAAATGGCTTAGATGCAAACAAAAGGCTTCTCTGTTTTCTTTTATAGCCCCAGCATCTTCTGATCCATTCATTTTTAGCGCAATTGGATTCCAGCAGACATTATCCTTCAAGACGTCTTCATTCTGAATGACGCTTGCTCTTCCAGCAACTCCCCTCCCCACCCAGCTCTATGAGGCAACTGGCTACTCATGATTTAAAGCAATGCTGCCCAAAGAGGCGGAGAGGCCTGTGACAAGGAAGCAGGTTAGACAGATGCTCTAGAGACCAGAGCCTTTGATGAGCTGGCATCCATTAAATGATTCAGTGTGGCGAAGCGACGCAGTTGTTATCTGTCAACAGCAGCAGACTGCAACCTGAACCCAGGAAAACATGTGCTCAAATGCGCCACTGACCCACAACAATGCAGATACGTACAAATGCCAACATAGAATACAGTGAAACAGTCCCAGCAGGGATATTAGGAAAACTTCCGTCTCTTCCCTCTATTGTCTTCTTGGTAGAGGAAAAAAAATGAAAATCTCATCATCCAAAGAGGCAGGGGCAAGAAATTGTCAGGTCATGGGGAAGGAATTTGCATAAAACCTGCTGACACTCTCAGAGCTGATGAGGCAAGGTGAGGTGGCTGCCTCAGGCATGTGATTTGGGGCGGGGGGGGGGGCATTAAGGACAGCAGATTGGGAGGCAGCCTGATCTGGCCCTTAGTTCTGCATAAGTCTCATGGAAATGGACAGGCATCGCACAAGGCTTCGTATCCACTATGCAGCTCCGTTCCAGGAATAAAAGGAGCAGTGGCGTAGCGTGGGTTGTCAGCACCCAGGGCAAGGCAAGTAATTTGCGCCCCCTAACCCGTGGATTTGCGCCCCCTAACCCTAACCCCCAGATGTTGCGCCCGGTGCGGCCGGCCCCCCCTGCACCCCCCCACGCTACGCCACTGAAAAGGAGATTTGTTCAGGCTGTCACATATAGCTGCTGGTTATGAACTGCATATGAAGTAATAGTGCTTGCTGCCTTTTAAAGAGCAGAGACCCATCTGAGCCCTGTGGGACTGCCGAGCTGTGATTGGAGCTCAATCTGTGCCTGCTCCTGCAGGAAGAACTTCAGATCATCTGCCGTCATATGACACCACGTGATGGACCCTGTACATCTGTCAACAAAGGCCATCACACCAGGTCTACTTCCTCACCCTAGACCTAGGCAGCGTGAACCATCCTGGGATATAGTTTAATGAATGGTGGTATAGAAATGCGTTAAATGCATTCCTGTGGGGCACTATTGGGCTTCACCATGGAGAATTGGGCTTCAAGAGAGAAGATCGGCAATGGTGGGGAATCTGTTTGGCACTAATGGCCTTATCATTTAATAACTCCTGTAAGCTTTAAAAGAATCTAGGACTTTCTGACCAGAAAGCAGTTTAAAAACCAATAGTGTAACACATAGAGGTATTGCCCTAATATGGATTTTGGAATTTTTCTTATGGGCCAACAAAACTGCCTTTAATATTTGGTCAATATATAAAACAACATTTTTAAAATCTAACAGCATCTGATATACAGTGTGCAGTGGGAAAGTCACCCTAAATTTTGAATATTTACGGATATTTTGTTTGTCTCTAATAAAATAGATATTTCTTGGGGGTTTTTCTCAGTAGGCTCTAAGGAAAGTTGAAAAACATTTACAGTGAAATTCACATTTAATTAATTTATTGCAGTGTTCAAGTCTAAATTACATTGATAAGAGGGAGTTGCAAGATGTCTAAGCTATATTCTTACCCTTCAAAAGTAGCAGTAATGGAAATTGGTTCTTACTGACAAAACAATTTGCTTGGAACATGATGAAGTTAAAATTCCACTAGTTAATTTATTGTGGTTTCAAGAACAAGCACAAACAAAGTGTTCTTTGGGGATAAAAATCAGTAGAACACTTGATGTTTGGCACAGACTAAAAACCAGATGATCCCAGGTGTGCCACCACTTTCTTGCAGTTCCTTTTTGCAATAATTCATTTCCCTTACCTGATCTTTTAGAAGAGGTTTCCTTATGGCAGGTGTGGGAAAGGAAGTCCCATTACATGTGCACACATAAGTTCTACTTACTGCTACGTGTACACAGAAGTTAAGAGCCTTAATAAAGTGCAATCCCTTAGCAAAAGTTGGCCCAACACACTATTAAATGTTCTCATTAAAACAAAAAACTACTGCAATTTGTTCAGATCTACAAGTTCACATACATTTCCCCCCTTTTCTGTTGTGACTGTTTGTTCCCATTCCATCCACATACTGTATAATTTCCCCCAGTTTGCAAATAATCCTCTGCTCTGCACTTTATGGAAGCAGTAGTTATTTCATACAGCACCTCTCAACAAAGAATAAAGGAATGAGGATGCAGGAATTACAGGTTCTTAAAGAACTGCCTCATTGATTGAATGAAAATCCCATCTAGTACAGCATTCTGTTTGCAACACCAGCCAGAGAGATGCCTTTAGGAAGCTCATAAAAAGGTAAGAATGTCTCTTGCTTATTGTCTCTCTCCAGCATCTGGTTACAGATATACAGTATACTGCCTCTGTATAAAGAGGTTCCATTTCGCTGTTAATAATTGATAAGCTAATAATAATTGATAAGCATGATTATCAGTTCATGAATAGTTTTACTCCATTAATTTATCCAATATTTTAAAACAGCCATCTGAGCCAAGAACTGGAGGGCTGAATCTTCCAGCGACAAATTAGGTGCCAAACGTATCGCTGTGGAAGTGCGACCGCTTCAGTGACAAAGTGCTGTTGCAACCACAGAGGGCAAATCTAATTTAAAGTTGTTGTTTAAAAGGAAAGCAACTTGATTTGCAAGTTCGTGGGTTTGCAAGTTCTGCCCATTCTTGAATACAGATTCCTACATCAACCGGAGAATTTGGGCAGCTGTACTTGAGGCTTAAAGACTGGCAAGCCACATGCTAAAACTAGAAACTAAGAGTTACATGCTGACAGAGGCCTGAAGGGCCGTATTCAATGTCGACACCTGTTTTCCCTCCCCTGCCACAAGGGAGAACAATAATAATCTCACTTAAGGACTAAGTAGAGAGCTAAGACCATGCGGCAGCTTCTTGGTCTGAGGGTCTGAAGTCAACAACAGAAGCCCTGTCCTCCTTTGCATCTGGACCCTTGACCTCTCACAGAAGCTAGACTTCTGTCTCAACACACCTGGGAGATTAATAAACTGAAGAGTAGCCATGCAGGAGAAATCCATTCAGCTGCCACTTGAAGCCTTATCTATCAAATCTGCACTTCCCCAAACAATACAGTGGTGCCTCGCAAGACGAAAAGAATCCGTTCCGCGAGTCTCTTCGTCTAGCGTTTTTTCATCTTGCGAAGCAAGCCCATTGGCGGCTTAGCGGATTAGCGCTATTAGCGGTCTAGCGGCTTTTAGCGGCTTATCGGCTTAGCGGATAAGCGGCTTAGCGGCTTAGAAAAAGGCTTAGAACCCGCAGGAACTCGCAAGACATTTTCGTCTTGCGAAACAAGCCCATAGGAAATTCGTTTTGCGAAGCACCTCCAAAACGGAAAACTCTTTCGTCTAGCGGGTTTTCTGTCTTGCGAGGCGTTCGTCTTGCGGGGCACCACTGTACACCGACTGGCTGGCTAAAGCAGGTGAGAGTAGCCTGTGGGTCTCAAACCCCTCGGTAAGTTAGGGAATTCCCCTGTGTGTAAAGACAAGCTCCAGCAAACTGAATTCACACTAAATTCTGATGAATTTTCACTGCAGAAATGCAGAGAACTGTAGTAGTAGTAGTAGTAGTAGTAATAATAATAATTTTTTATTTATACCCCGCCCTTCCCAATTCAAAAACCAGGCTCAAGGTGGCTAGCAACAAATTTAAAACACTTAATTGTAAAAGCAGCATAAAATACAGTATAAAAACATGAATAACAATAAAATTCAAAGTTCAGAAATCAGTTTAGGGGAAATCCATCTAATAAGCATTAGATAATCACCAGGGCTAGCTGGCTGAATTAGTCCTACTTGGGCCAGTGAGGAGGCCAGGGGAGAATTAGCGGTGGGGTCTCAGAGCAGGTAATCTTCATAAAAGGGGAGGGGGAGGGAAGAGAAGGGAAAGGAAAGGAAATAAAAGATCAGGCTGAAATCAAATTAAAGGCCCGGTGGAATAGCTCTGTCTTACAGGCCCGACGGAAGGAGGTTAAATCCTGCAGGGCCTTGGTCTCCTGGGACAGAGCATTCCACCAGGTCGGAGCCATCACTGAGAAGGCCCTGGCCCTGGTGGAGGATAGTCTGACTTCCTTAGGGCCTGGGACCTCTAAACTATGATTATTCATGGACCTTAAGGTCCTCTCCGGGGCATACCAGGAGAGGCGGTCCCGTAAATGAGGATTGGAAAATGACAAGAGGAGTGAACCCCAAGGGACAGGTCCTTCCATCCTTACTGAAGAGAAATATATAGCTGAGCTCCTCTTTGGTTAGCAGCTTTTGGCACGGTAATGTAAGAATTATCCACCTATTCCTAGTTGTGTCTTGTGCAAAAGTGCAAGTAATATGTCTGCTAAAGACATGTGAAATTAATAGAGCTGTGTGTGTCCCAAGAGGCAGTGTGTAAATCCTGATGTTAATTACTTGTCCCAGACTAGCTGGGGCCACAAATGCACCAAACTAAGGCCTGAATGTGTTTGCCAAATAATAAACTTAATCTTCTAGAGGTTCCTGTGGATACAGACACAATCCATGAACACTGCAGCATCTTATAAACACAAGAAAGCTCTTATTACGTGCCATCATGTTGCTGCTTGCCTGATGCTCACTGCCATGGAAGGCTTAGAGGACACATCAGAACTGTCATTGTCTCTCAAACAAAACAGAAGAGTTACAGGAAATTCTTGATTAATAATAATAATAATAATTTATTTGTACCCCACCCATCTGGCTGGGTTTCCCCAGCCACTCTGGGCGGCTTCCAACAAAGATGAAAGATACACTAAAATGTCACATATTAAAAACTTCCCTGAACAGGGCTGCCTTCAGATGTCTTCTGAATGTCAGGTAGATGTTTATTGCTTTGACATCTGATGGGAGGGCGTTCCACAGGGAGGGCGCCACCACCGAGAAGGCCCTCTGCCTGGTTCCCTGTAACTTGGCCTCTTGCAGTGAGGGAACCGCCAGGAGGCCCTCGGAGCTGGACCTCAGTGTCCGGGCAGAACGATGGCGGAGGAGACGCTCCTTCAGATATACTGGACCGAGGCCGTTTAGGGCTTTAAAGGTCAGCACCAACACTTTGAATTGTGCTCGGAAACGAACTGGGAGCCAATGTAGGTCTTTCAAGACCGGTGTTATATGGTCTCGGCGGCCGCTCCCAGTCACCAGTCTAGCTGCCGCATTCTGGATTAGTTGTAGTTTCCGGGTCACCTTCAAAGGTAGCCCCACGTAGAGCGCATTGCAGTAGTCCAAGCGGGAGATAACCAGAGCATGCACCACTCTGGCGAGACAGTCCGTGGGCAGGTAGGGTCTCAGCCTGTGTACCAGGTGGAGTTGGTAGACAGCTGCCCTGGACACAGAATGGACCTGCGCCTCCATGGACAGCTGTGAGTCCAAAATGACTCCCAGGCTGCGCACCTGGTCCTTCAGGGGCACAGTTACCCCATTCAGGACCAGGGAATCCCATGCACACGTCTAGTGCCATCTAGGAACTTTGAGTCTGTCATGACACAAGCCACATACTTTCAGCCTGGAGAGCTTTTGCTCACTTCCTAAATGACATTTTGGTTGGTCTTTATAAAGATTTTGCCTGGCTATGGTATGGATGGTACGGTTTTTTCTTATGGCCCAACATAATGTTTGTGAGTCTTAGAGAATACTGTAGGTTAACTTCTTCAAACATGAAAATCAGGGATATCTTTCTTCCCAATCTGATGACAGCAGTCCTTTCAGTTTCCTGGTACAAGTCCAACCTCTGCAACATGCAATTGCACTCACTTTCCTCACTTTGCCCAGGCTACACTTTTCAGAGAATTTGCTCTACTGTATTGTGGCCCCATGCCATATGTAGGCGTAATATATTTTGTAGTTGCTCAGAGACATCTGACATCTTTGCATCCCCCCCAACATGACATGCCTCAGAAATGATAATGAAGTAGTTCTTCACATATGGCGTAAATTGAATGCTCTTGTGAAAAACAGCTCAATTGTCGTGAAGGGTTTTTGCATGCAAGAAAAATATTGTATCAAACATCTGTGCACGGGCATCTTTTTTGTGTCCAACATTTCTTAAAATCGCAGTTGTATGATGGCTCAAACCTCCTGGCAAATAGAAGGGGGAGAAATGGAGGGGAGAGATTTTACTTTCTTGGGTTCCATGATCACTGCAGATGGGGACAGCAGTCACAAAATTAAAAGACGCCTGCTTCTTGGGAGAAAAGCAATGACAAACCTAGACAGCATCTTAAAAAGCAGAGACATCACCTTACCAACAAAGGTCTGTATAGTTAAAGCCATGGTTTTCCCAGTAGTGATGTATAGAAGTGAGAGCTGGACCATAAAGAAGGCTGATCGCCGAAGAATTGATGCTTTTGAATTCTGGTGCTGGAGTTGACTCTTGAGAGTCCCATGGACTGCAAGAAGATCAAACCTCTCCATTCTGAAGGAACAGTTACAGATAGGTAGCCTGTTGGTCTGCCATAGTCAAAACAAAATAAAAAAATTCCTTCCAGTAGCACCTTAAAGACCAACTAAGTTAGTTCTTGGTATGGGCTTTCGTGTGCATGCACACTTCTTCAGATACACTGAAACAGAAGTCACCAGACCCTTCTATATAGTGAGAAGGTGGGGAGGGGTATTACTCAGAAGGGTGGTGGGACTGGGTGATTGGCAGATAGCTGTGATGAGCCTGTTGACGACTCTTAACGACTGCAATAGGTCTTACAGGAAAAAGCAAGGGGTGAGAAGGTGAAAAATGGCTTTGTCATGTATAATGAGATAAGAATCCAATGTCTTTGTTCAGACCAGGTCTCTCCATGGTTTTAAGTTTGGTAATAATTCTGAAGGAAATCAGCCCTGAGTGCTCACTGGAAGGACAGATCGTGAAGCTGAGGCTCCAATACTTTGGCCACCTCATGAGAAGAGAAGACTCCCTGGAAAAGACCCTGATGTTGGGAAAGACGGAGGGCACAAGGAGAAGGGGCCGACAGAGGCATAGTGGTCAACTTTTCCCTTTTCTTGCAGGAATCCTATTTGGAATAAGGGAATTTCCCTTTAAAAAAGGGAAACATTGACAGCTATGGACAGAGGACGAGATGGCTGGACAGTGTTCTCGAAGCTACTGACATGAGTTTGAATAAAGTAAAGGAGGCAGTGGAAGACAGGAGTGCCTGGAGTGCTCTGGTTCATGGCGTCACAGAGAGTCAGACACGACTAAACGACTAAACAACAACGACTTTATGAACCACATTCATTTCATTTTGAGTCATGTATGAGCCCTGCCATGCTGTTAAAAACACTGCAATGTCATGTCACAATATATTTAAATGGTCCTTATGTATTCATCCACATATAGTAAATTTAGTGTTTTCATTTATGACAAAGTACCTAATTGTGAAGGGACGCGGGTGGGACGCGGGTGGGACGCGGGTAGTGCTGTGGGTTAAACCACAGAACCTAAGACTTGCCGATCAGAAGGTCGGCAGTTCGAATCGCCGTGACGGGGTGAGCTCCCGTTGCTCGGTCCCTGCTCCTGCCAACCTAGCAGTTCAAAAGCACGTCAAAGTGCAAGTAGATAAATAGGCACCGCTCTGGCAGGAAGGTAAATGGCGTTTCTGGGTGCTGCTCTGGTTCTCCAGAAGTGGCTTAGTCGTGCTGGCCACATGACCCGGAAGCTGTACGCCGGCTCCCTCGGCCAATAAAGCGAGATGAGCGCTGCAACCCCAGAGTGGTCCGCAATTGAACCTAATGGTCAGGGGTCCTTTACCTTTACCTTACCTAATTGTGAGAAATTCTATACCAATGCTCTAAAACCAGACAGTGACAAAACTGACGTAGGAGTTCTTTCATCAGAGCAACAAAACCCAGTCCAATAAACCCTGCATCTTTGGTACTTAATTTTGCCATGGCTCAGGTCCTCCTGGAAGCCAATTCTCAGGCTCTTAAGCATTTTGCTTTCCTCCCAGGCACATGAAGGTCAGCAGGGCTCATGCTCAAGCTCTTTACTGTTTTGCATATCCAGAGGCAGAACCCTAGGATTCATAGCTAGTCTACAAAGTGCAAGGGTCTGTTAGCAGGCTGAGAGAGCCGCTAAATGAAACATTGCACCTAAAAGTTGGTTAACAACTGTTTGGATAAAGTCAAGCACTTAGTCACATCACTGCAGTTTGCTGCACTGTCAAACAACAGTTTTTGGCTCGCATTTAGAACTGTGAACTCCAAGCGGCAGGGCCGGGGCTATTTTTAGCAGAGCACTTAGTTTAATGAAGTTGAACTTGCCTCAAGAGGTTTCCATGAAAAGTCAAAATGCTTTCAGAAGTCTGGAATCCGGAGCTTTTGATTTCGTGTGTTTGCTCAGAGCAAACTTTGTTTCCCTTCACTCTGCAGTTTCATAAAGCTTTGACAATATTCAAAATCATCTGCCTAGACCACAATGAGACCTATGTCAAATTATATTTTTAAAGTAGGTTCCTGTTTAATTACGGGCCGGGCCGCTGATCTACAGTACTTGTAAGATGTATATGCTCATTATCTTTCCTTATGGAACATGGAACATGTACTATTGTACGGGAAGGTCAGGAGGAAAATAGTGCGGTAGAAGAAAGGGTTAAGAACTGGTAGCCACTGGTAGCTACTGGTAGCCTTCTGACCCCTGGCTTTGCCTACTCCTTTTTTAAAACCATCCAAGTTGGAAATGGGAATTACAACCACAAATTACAGTACACATATGCGAACACAGAGGTGACCTGTGGGTTTATGATGGTTTCTGAGGAGAAGCCTTGGCAAAATAACCAAATCTATGGTTCGCTTCCGTCCGATCTGCCACTATAAGCTGCAATGTGACGATAGCTTTTGGGAACGCCATGTGAAAAACTGCAAATTCAGGGATATCTATTTTAATTCTAATGGACCCAAATTTTACGTGGACCCTGAAGAAATGCAAAGAACCTCTCTTCCCCACTCCGTTTTCTTCCTTTCTGCTGGTGTGTGTGTGTGTGTGGAGAAACAGCCGGAGCCTGTGGCGTCCGCACGGCCACCCAGATTCCAAAAAGTTGAGCAAGACCTTGAGAACAACCACTTGCCACACAACCACAGCTTTCAGCATTCAGAAACCATGGCAGGAATAGCGTTCAGGTGGGCTGCAAGTTCACTGGATGGAAAACAAGTTTTTCCTATGATGAAATTGTGCTTGAATGCTGGGGAAATTAATATTCCAACCAAAGCACTCACCACTCACTCCAGGAAGGAAATGGATTTGTACAACAAATGAGTAACAACTGACTGGGCAACAACAGCAGCAAAAAAATCAATATGTTTGAAATAAATACATCTGAAATCAATATACCATCTCAAAAATCACCTTCCCTTTTCCTACACTGCCTTGGTCACATCTTGATTTTCCTGGCGCTCAGACCTGCTTTTTGCCTAACTGGCTTCTGCTGGGTCTGCCCACCTTCAGGACCACCCCCCCCATCTTGGGTGGCGCCCACAGCCCGTCCCAGAGGGCGCCCCCCTCCCCTGTGCACCAAGGAGGCAGCGGAGGCAAGTGAGCCGGCACAGGCAGGCAGCCACACAGGCAAGTGAGCCGGCACAGGCAAGCAGCAACACGGGCAAGTGAGCCGGCACAGGCAGGCGGCCACACAGGCAAGTGAGGCGGCACAGGCAAGCAGCAACACAGGCAAGTGAGCCAGCACAGGCAGGCAGCCACACAGGTAAGTGAGCCGGCACAGGCAAGCAGCAACACGGGCAAGTGAGGCGGCACAGGCAGGCAGCCACATAGGCAAGTGAGGCGGCACAGGCAAGCAGCAACACAGGCAAGTGAGCCAGCACAGGCAGGCAGCCACACAGGCAAGTGAGCCGGCACAGGCAAGCAGCAACACGGGCAAGTGAGCCGGTACAGGCAGGCAGCCACACAAGCAAGTGAGTTGGCACAGGCAGGCGGCCACACAGGCAAGTGAGCCGGCACAGGCAGGCAGCGACACAGGCAAGTGAGCCGGCACAGGCAAGCAGCCACACAAGCAAGTGAGCCAGCACAGGCAGGCAGCCACACAGGCAAGTGAGCCGGCACAGGCAGGCAGCCACACAAGCAAGTGAGCCGGCACAGGCAGGCAGCCACACAGGCAAGTGAGGCGGCACAGGCAGGCAGCCACACAAGCAAGTGAGCCGGCACAGGCAGGCAGCCACACAGGCAAGTGAGCCGGCACAGGCAGGCAGCCACACAAGCAAGTGAGTTGGCACAGGCAGGCAGCCACACAGGCAAGTGAGCCGGCACAGGCAGGCAGCCACACAGGCAAGTGAGCCGGCACAGGCAGGCAGCCACACAGGCAAGTAAGCCGGCACAGGCAGGCAGCCACACAGGCAAGTGAGCCAGCACAGGCAGGCAGCCACACCCTCACGCGGGAGGAAGTCTCTTGGCACTTACTCAGGCTTACTTCTGAGTAGGAGGCCGAGTTCTTGGCTGTGTCTCGTCGCTTCTCCCTTTATTCACCTCGGGGGCTGTTGTGACGCCCATCGACCCACCCACAATGTGCTATTCCCCCTGCCCTGAGAATGTACTCAGAGCAAATATAGCACTGATAGCAAGGTGATGCAGACGGCTGGAACACATTCTTGTTTGGTAGTCACTAAAATGAAGTTTAGTCTGTAGCAGCAAGTGAGCAAGACCCCCAAGGGAAGCAAGCAGAGCACATGCATTTCCCCGGCTTCTGCCGTCAGAGGGTTTTCCGGGTCTGTGACAAAGGCTCCCTTCATAAGTTACTTTATTACTGTTATTTTTTATTTACACGAACTTGATCTGAAATACAAATGTGTGGCCCTGGTTCAACGGAAAGTGAGAAGAGTGAACAACCAGCATTGGTAGGGAACCACGAAGGGTCTCAACTAATGAGCAAAACAGATTGGGGGAAAGTGTGGTGCGAAAGAGCTGTAACAAGAAAAAAAGAAATGTTGAACAGAGCAGTAAGAAATGCTCTGGCTCCATCTGGTGGGAGGAGCGAGGAAATGTCATGCTACCATCTGCACCCCATCCCATTTTCTTTTGAGAAGTTGCAGATCATTGGAACATCTCTGAACTCTAGTAAGCTCAAGGACCTCGAAGAAGCTCAAAGCTACAAATGTTTAAAAGCTACCAAGGTACAGCCTGTGAAATCAAACTGCCATGATCCGAAGGGTGTTGTTTGTTCCTCTGTCGTGTCAACCAGTAGTTTTGAGCATCTTATGCTTCTGAAGTAGACCTTGGTTCTGCCAACTTGGGTGAGATGGTTTGCCTGTGCTGAGCTGTAAATATCCAAACAAGCACAGGCTGACAAAAGGGAACTCAAAATCCCAGTGTGCTGTTTCCAGTCCCTTTCCACTCCATATAAAGAGAATACTCACCATTGATAGAGCTAAGTACTTTGAAAGCATAAGATGCTACCTCCAGGTCTTTCACCCTGGCAGAAACAACCTGCTGCTCTCAGGCTGTTGGGCTCCACTGCCCTATCGGCATCAAAATTAATTTCAGTGTTCCATATTTCACACTAGAGCATGATCGGAGCAATATTGACCCCAATCAGTTTTCTAGCAAATCAGCAAAGTTTGCCACTAAGAGTAAGCCTCCAGGCTGGCCCATTTATCTAATTTGTTTTTAAACAGAGCAGATGGAGTTTCTTTGCTTAGCGTTGCCTCTCCTGCCTTGGAGCTGTGTACCCAAGTCCAGATCTGGGGCCATGCCAACGGAAGCAAACAACTTGCTTTGAATACCTTTCTTGTTCAAAGCTGCAGATGTTCTCCCTTGGGCCACTGGGCCTCACAAGCCATGGACATTCTAGAGGTGTTCCCTTTCTGCTGTCTGCAAAGCTATGTTTGCAGATGCAAACTGCAGCTGAAGAGGCTGTGTTTGGCTTTTGCTTGGCTCATGGCATCCTCTGGTTATTTTCCCTATTTGAAAAAACAACAACATGTTCCACAAACATTTCCACCCATGAGAGAGCAAGGGTTTAGAACAGGAGTCAGTTTTCCATAACAAATGCAGGAAGTCTTTTTCATCCACAGGTGAGGATGGGTGGACATCCTCTATCTGGTTTCTTTAAAAAAAAAGTAGAGAAAAAAGCAACACTGTGGTATATTTTAGCTTCCACTAGTGTAAAAGGTAAAGGTACCCCTGACCATTAGGTCCAGTCACGGACGACTCTGGGGTTGCGCGCTCATCTCACTCTATAGGCCAAGGGAGCCGGCGTTTGTCCGCAGACAGCTTCCATGTCATATGGCCAGCATGATTAAGCTGCTTCTGGTGAAGCCAGAGCAGCGCATGGAAATGCCGTTTACCTTTCTGCCGGAGCGGTACCTATTTATCTACTTGCACTGGTGTGCTTTAGGTGGGCAGGAGCTGGGACCGAGCAACAGGAGCTCACCCCGCTGCGAGGATTCGAGCCACTGACCTTCTGATTGGCAAGCCCTAGCTCAGTGGTTTAGACCACAGCGCCACACGTGTCCACTAGTGTAGGAAACTGCTTAAAAGATGGGGTTTCTAGGACAAACTTATAATACTGGCTGGATATACCAGAAGACACGGCAAAAAAGGAGCATCTGGTAAGGGCATGAGCTGTGCTTGCTTTCAATCCTTCTTCGTAACTAAGCCCATGGTAGGCTGGTTGGTCAGGAAAACAGCCACTTTAAACAATTAAAACAATTCTCCTATTTTGAAATTAACATTTTTAAAAGCAACCCTAACCAACTATAACCTCTCAGAAGCTTTGGATACACTAAGCCATGCTATACTAATGGAGTGGCTGTCCGAGATGCAGGTGGACCTAGTCCTGCTTGGATGGCTGCTCCCAGAGGGTGATGCTTTGAGAGTGCTCCTCAGCCCCATGAGGCATTCAGTGACACAGGGTTTGATTTTAGCCTCCATGCTGATGAACACCTACATGAAACCGCTAAGTGGGGTCATCCAGAGGTTTGGAGTACGCTGTCAGCAATATGCAGATGACACTCAGCTCTACTTCTCCTTCACATCTGCAGGTGAGGCAGTGGAAGTGCTGGACCAGTGTTTTGCCTTGGTAAAGGACTGGATGAGAGCCAACAAACTGAAGCTAAGTGCAGAACAGACTACTAGACCAGATGGGTGGGAAATTGCCTCTGAAGGAGCAGGTACGTAGCTTTGGGTTACTTCCGAATCCTTTGCTGTCACGAGGTTCAGGGGGCTTCAGTGGTGCAGAATGAAATAGATAAAATATAGCCGACACAAGATACTGGTTTGCAACTAAACTTTTTAAGGCTGAGATAATGCAAAATGCATGGTTCTCTACATAAGCAAGGATAGAACACTCTGTCACTTATCCACTCTCCACCTTAGAGCAGATTTATGCCACAAGGTGCCATAGGAAGGCACTGGACATAGTAAAAGATCCATCGCATCCTGGTCACTGTCTCTTCGAGCTCCTGCCGTCAGGACGGAGATACAGGACGATGAAGACAAGAACGAGCCGTCTCAAGAACAGCTTCTTCTCCAGAGCGATCTCGGCCCTGAATGGGAAACCTGGACTTTGAAAGTCATCTAATCTCCCTTGCTGTATTATACTGTATTGTTTTAATTAGTGTTTTTATAGCTGTTCTGATTTTGTGTGGAGTGCCCTACCTGGGTGGATGGAGCAGCCAAGTAATTTTCGTTGTCCCCGAGAGGGGGCAATGACAATAAATATATTATTATTATTATTATTATTATTATTATTATTATTATTATTATGTGTCCAGAACTTCCCATTAACAAGGGCCGACAATTTCTCAATAAGAGGAAAAGTAAACAACAAGGCTGTGTTAGATTAGCAGAGTTATAAATATTCATGACTGAAGAGTATAGACTGTGGGAGGGAATAAATAGGAGCCAAATACCAGCCGTATAGGAGCCTAGGGAACTGCCTTCTATTGAGTCAATCAAGCAGTCCATTTACCTCAGTACTGTTTGCACTGACTGGCAGTGGCTGTCCAGGGGTTCAGGCAGGGGGCCTTCCAAGCTGCTCCTTGAGATCCAGAGGGTTCAACTAGAGACCTTCTGCAAGCAAAGCGGATGCTATGACCCTTCCCTGATACAATCTTGTAGTGAGATAAAAGGATGGTTTCTAGTGACTATGATTACTTGCTAGATGCTGGCTCCAAGTGGCAGCCCTAAATAATACATATCAGAGTTCATACAGCACCTAACATATGCTAGGCACTATATGGAGAATTAGTAATGTACGGAAGTGAGAGCTGGACCATAAAGAAGGCTGATCGCCAAAGAATTGATGCTTTTGAATTTTGGTGCTGGAGGAGACTCTTGAGAGTCCCATGGACTGCAAGAAGATCAAACCTCTCCATTCTTAAGGAAATCAGCCCTGAGTGCTCACTGGAAGGACAGATCCTGAAACTGAGGCTCCAAGACTTTGGCCACCTCATGAGAAGAGAAGACTCCCTGGAAAAGACCCTGATGTTGGGAAAGATGGAGGGCACAAGGAGAAGGGGGCGACAGAGGACGAGATGGTTGGACAGTGTTCTGGAAGTTACCAGCATGAGTTTGACCAAACTGTGGGAGGCAGTGGAAGACAGGAGTGCCTGGCGTGCTCTGGTCCAGGGGGTCACGAAGAGTTGGACACGACTAAACAACTAAACAACAACAACAATACAGAGAATTAAAAACAAGACAGTCTCTGCCCTCACAGTCTAGTGGACAAAAGCAAAAAGATGGGAAGGGATGTTGTGCAGTTGTCATTGCTTTCCTCTTTTCGATGCTGCTCCCAGAGAGACGGAACCGAGTGCCCAGAAGGGAACTAACTGCCCATATACATTTCTGAGTGGGGAGAAGGGAACAAGTTATCAGACTCCAAACCTATGAGTCAGACTTTGGGAGAGTCGTCTTGGAACAGCCCACCCACTACCCCAAGCTGTTCGCCATCCTTCAAGGAAGCAGCAATCACCGTTTAAAGCATTCAGCGATGCTGCACTGCGTGGCTCCTTCAAGCCACAATGCCCCTCCTTGAAATGCTTGTTTAAAGCATTGCCAACCACCAGCCTTGCTTGAGGAACAGGACAGCTCAGGTGAGTTGTGGAGGAGATGCAAAGAATGGGCTGGTGGTGGTGGCACTTGCCAGGGAGAGCCCCGGGCAGTCGTCTGTTGGCATGGCTCCAGTAGTCAAATCACACACGTTCTATTTAATGCATCTACCCAGCCTTCCTGTCTCCTGTCTTTCCCTCTGACTGAACTGGGAGATGGACATGATGAGGTTTTGGGAGCTGCTGGTCATCTTGCTGTTTCTGGCAGGTACAATTGTTTAGTGGGAACAAGTTCTGGGACTGGAATGGGACCGAGTTTGAAGCTGCATCTTAAGCAGGATACATCATTGATTATGCCTAGGGTAGGAGACATCCCTGCCTCCCCCCCCCCTTTTTTTAATGTCCATACTTTGGCCAATAGATTTAGATGTTTGCTTAGAAAAGTCCAGGCTCAAGGTTTTGCAGGTTCTCTCATTACTCCTTCGGTATTCTAAAAGGGGCTGAAAATGCATTTGTTACATTTCTCTGATACCTGAAGTTTGCACAGGTAATACAAAAAAAAGTCTACCTGCAAGATCAGAATATTATCAGCACCAAGCACTAATATTTCCCCCAGAAATTGAATTTGTGGGGGTGGGATGTTTGAATTTTCAGGGGGCCACAGGCTCAGACCCTTTCTCTTTGGCAAGTTTGGTCTCAGAGTGGATAGCATCACAGTAGAAGAATTTAAACTGTTTTAGAATCATGACCACTTCATTAGATTTAACCTAAATTCTAACTAAAACTAGCTACAATTCCTTGTTTTCTGTTGTAATTTTGCACAACTCTTAAGTGATTGAATGCAATGTGTTCATTTGCAGCCACCTCATTCATTCAGTAGTTTTAGTCCTTCAGTTGATGCTTTATATAACCACAAAGAACACAACTTTTTTCAAAGTATAAATTCTGTTCAGGGATAAGAAAACACACTGCACAGTGTTCAAGCTGTTGTATTTGAAAGTAGATAGCAATTTCTACTTCATTAATTCCAGGAAAACAAGAGTGGGTGGAAATAATATCCTCCCCCCCCTAGTTAGAAAACAGCAGCGTCTGACAAGTGGATCCCTGGTGGCGTGTGTTCAGAGACCTCAAGAATATGTGTCCATAGAGATTTCCCTGTCTCACTCCTTGCTTTATAAAATTCCCCATGAGCATTTCAGAGGGTGGCAGCAGTTAATGTCCTGGCATCCATCTTTTTTTGGTGACAAGTAAACCCTTCCTCTTCCCCAGATGTTGGATGGAATATGATGAGCCAGTTGCTGTCTTCAGTTGACTCACACGCTGGCGACACTTTTGAGTTCCCTTTTGAGAATGGTGCTGTTTTTTATACTGTTATGTTCAACTATTGATGGTTGATAGGTTTTCCATTTTGTGTATGTTTTTAACTGTTGTGCTGTGAAAGGCAATTAAGAAGCTGAACAAATCATTGTCCTTTGCACAATCAAAAGCAGCAGGGATGACAAGAGCTTCCCAAGATACTGTAACTGGCTTAGAACATGAGCTCCGAGGGTCTCATCCTGCGCTTGTCCTGGGCCTACAAGACATGCGTCAAAGCTCTCTAGGCATGAGTCTGGGCGCTTTTTTGTTCGTCCCTCCTCTTTGCCCAGGAAAACCCACTCTTTAGCACTGAATCAAAGCAAATGTTAATCTCCAGAAAACCCAACAGACATTTCCTCCAGTTCAGTGGTCAAGACTGGGTTTCCCCATGGAAAGCGGCAGGACTTTCAGGAGTCTGGATGAGCCCTAACAATGGGCAGCCAAATACTTTTGAGAAGCTTCCAAAAACACTCTGAGCACTCAGGATAGTACCTTGTGTGTGGGTGTGCATGCATGCACAAAGTATGTTTCTTTTCGTCAACACCTAAAACCATGCGGCAAGTTACCTTGGTTCCATTTGCTCAATGTCTTTCTGGGCCAGGTGCTGGAAGAGGAATGAGACGCATCCCTGGCAGTGAGGCCGGATCCAAAAGCAGAGCCAGCTTTGCCGATAGCATTGGAGGCGCAGCAAGTGGGATGGGCTCTGTCATTGGTGGCTTTTTTGGAGGCAGTTCTGGGAATTCTGCACAGCCTGAGGGGGATTCTGGGACCACCAACTCCCAGCCAGGTACCATATTTTTCCATGTATAAGATGACCCCTATTTTTTTTAACCCCAAATTAAGAAATTAAGTTGTTTAGCTTTTTTTTGGGTGGGGGGAGGTCACTTCTGCCAATTTCTCACCTGCCTGCCCACCACTGCCGATCGCTTGCCACAGCCACTGCCGATCGCGCACCTCGCCGCAGTTGCCAATTACCGTATTTTCCGCTCCATAAGACGCACCTGACCATAAGACGCACCTAGTTTTTAGAGGGGGAATGCAAGAAAAGAAATATTCTTTAAAGGGAGCGCTGAGCAGAGCCTGTATGCATCCCAGGCTCTGCTCAGCGCTCCCTTTCATGAGATGCGTGGAGCGTGTGTGCGGCGCTTGCAGGCTTTTCCCCGAGGAGGGAGAAGGACAGCCCATCACTGACAGGCTGCCCTTCTCCCTCCTCAGCGAAAAGCCCCCAAGAACCACACACACACCCCGCGCGGCTCTTTAAAGGGAGCGCGGCTCTTGGGGGCTTTTGTGGGAGGTGGGGAAAGGGACAGAGTGCACGGCTCTGTCCCTTCCCCCACCTCCCGCAAAGGCCGGGGATAGCCCCGCGAAGCCTTTGCAAGGCACTGGGATGAAGGCTCCCCGTGCCCTATGGAGGCTTCCCACGGCTAAGCCAGAAGCTAGAACAGCAAGAAGGAGCACTGTGCAGCGCTCCCTCTAGCTGTTCTGGCTTCTGGGATAGCCGCGCAGCCTGCATTCGCTCCATAAGATGCACACACATTTCCCCTTACTTTTTAGGAGGGAAAAAGTGTGTCTTATAGAGCGAAAAATATGGTATCTGCCCACTCGCCGCCACCAACAGCCCATCCACCCACTTGCTGCAGCCGCCAATCGCCTGCCCAATTGCCGCAGCCAATCGCCAGCAGGCCTTGCTGCAGCCACCAATCACCCGCCCAATCGCCGCTGCCAATCTCCAGTTTGCTGCTGCCATTAATCGCATGTGTCCCCCCCCCCGCATTCACTATCCGTGTATAAGACTACGCCCAATTTTTGCCTCACTTTTTTTAAAGCAAAGAGCATCGTCTTATACATGGAAAAATACGGTATTTGGGACGGCTTTCTTTATTCAAATAACCCCACATTAAAGAATCTCAGGGGTGTATGAACAACATACACCTAGCTTTATGAAAGCTGGTGAAAGTCATCCCATTTGGCAACTAATCTCCATTTTCTTGCTGATGCTCTCCATACAGATGCCATGTACCTTATTGTGAAAGTGGACGTGGTTTCATCGGGCCCAGTAAACATTTCTACTCTGAATCAGCCACTTCTGAAGGAGGTGAGGCGCGAGAGAAACCGCTGGTAGTAATTGATCACAAATTTTGCTTTATGAAAGCATCCTTCTCCCATGCCAATAATCGGCCAGGTATGTAATAATGAAGAACTGGGTGCTATATAGCCCATAAGGAGGTTTCCGCCACCCCAATTTATACCATATTCTGAAAAAAATCAAGAATGTCTGTGCCCCCTGGGATGGCATTAAGACCTATTAAATATGGTGTCTCCACGCCAGTGCAGTAAGATAGCTCATCTATTTAATATATATATAAGTGAATAAAGTAAAAACTAAGTTTTGGATCACCTCAAAGGAAAGCCCCTCACTCCCTGAACAGTGTCCTCTTTAAAATGCTCAAGCATCATATCCAGTTAGGGCAGACAACCTAGACCCTTACTCATTTCTATAAAAGCTGGTCTGAGCCCAGCCCAGGAAAATACACAAAACACTCTATTGTGCCAAAATGAAGTTTGGGGCTGTGACGGAAAAGTTTGTTTTTGCTGTGCAGGTTGGGTCAACAAGTGTTTTCTTTTTCTTTTTCCCTGCCGGCAAACGGTTAACGAACGGCAGCATCTGATTGGCCGGGGTTCCAGGAGAGGGGTTTGAAAAAGAGAGGATTTGGAGAGACAGTTCTGTAGGTTGGGAGAGGAGAGAGAGATGGTTCTGGGTAGAAACATCCCCTCACAAGCTAGAGAAAGGAGTCTCTGAGCTTAGTGTGAAGGACAGTGTGTGGTGTCTGACTCCTGTAAGAGTACAGTGGTGCCCCGCAAGACAAACGCCTCGCAAGACGGAAAACCCGCTAGACGAAAGGGTTTTCCGTTTTGGAGGCGCTTCGCAAAACGAATTTCCTATGGGCTTGCTTCGCAAGACGAAAATGTCTTGCGAGTTCCTGCGGGGTTTTTCTCCTTTCCCCCCCCCTTTTCCTAAGCCGCTGAGCCGGTTATCAGCTGATTCGCTGATAAGCCGCTTATCAGCTGATCCGCTAAAAGCCGCTAATAGCGCTAATCCGCTAAGCTGTCAATGGGCTTGCTTCGCAAGACGAAAAAACCGCTAGACGAAGAGCCTCACGGAACGGATTAATTTCGTCTTGCGAGGCACCACTGTAATAGGCCAGGAATTAGCTGGGAGGCTGAGGCTGAGCCAGGAGAAGGAGAAGCTGTGAGAATACAGTCTACTTAGGTCTCATTCCAGTCAGGAGGAGAAGAGATTCTGCTCCAAAAAGAGGAGAATAATAATAATAATAATAATTCATACCCCACCCATCTGGCTGGGTTTCCCCAGCCACTCTGGGCGGCTTCCCAACAAAACACTAAAGTACAATAAGAAGACTCCCAATCCAGTTAAGAGGGGCTTGGAGACCCCTTGGGTCTGTTACTTGGAGGACCTCAGGAGCAGGGTTGTCCAAGGGGTGTGTAACTGGCAGAAAATACCACTTTGTTTAAGAACCAAAGTATTAAGCGGCAAGCAACAACTGAGACAGAACTGAAGTGAAACAGCATTATATTCTGAAGTATCCTATGATTTACCCACTTGTGTCATAAACTTCCTTTGCTTAATAAAATCTTTCTTGTTTATTTGATCAAATCCTGCCTGAGAATCCAAATTATTAAGTTTTCCCTCACACAAGTCCCCCACAAGATAATCTGGGGTAGTTTGTAGGAATTCGTGGAACTGGTGTTCTGTGAGGGGGGTGCACTATATTTAAGCGAGGGCAGACCCAATGGCGCCAGGGGGGAAAGTGCCGTTGCGCCGTCGCAGGGGCTAGACAGTATGCTCTGATGGAGAGGTGGACTATAAATTGTGGTGGCCCAAATCTCCATTTCCTTATCAATTTCTGCACAGACTGGCAATTGTTGACATACCTTGTCTATCAAAACTATCTTTACTGGAATTTGAGGTGGGGGGAACCTTCTATTACACATAAAAGGATGGGCTAATTAGCGAGGACATTTCCTTTGCGATAGCTTTGTATACTGGAAAAGCATAAACAACTATGTGAATTTCTCACAGAAAAGTTCACTTTAGGTTAAACTCCATTCTTGGAATACTTCACCTTCTTTTTTAATGTGCCAGGTGCAACAGATGTTGGCAGGTTTTCTCAAAGGCACCTTCCACTTGACATGGGTCACCTATAAAGAGAACAAGTAGACCTAGGAAAGGCCTTTGCTCAGATGTCACCTGGACCCAGAGGAGAGAAAGTGCATTGTCATTTTGAACCATGGACTGATGCATTTCCAGATCACTGGGACAGAGATCAAGAGGGCGTTAGCAATCAGAATTATTTACCTGCTTTAACCTGACTATCCTACTTTCTTGTACTGGTGAAACTTGTTATTATTACCATATCCTCTCGAGATCTTTAACTTTTATATTCTGTTTTATTTTCCTTATACACAACAAAATGATTTTGTAAGCGACTTTGTATATTTTGGATTAATAGAAAGCCATTGCAAATTTAATTCAAAATAGGGGGAGGGGAAGAAATGAGCAACAAGCACATGCCATGCCAAATAATTAACCTGTAAGAAAGGTTGCAAAGCCAAACTCTAACCCAACCTCATTTATGTCCAAGACGTTCCAGACATGGGCTTGTCATCATCAAAACTGTATTTCAGAAAGTATACCAACAGTTCTCTATTGTTAAATCTGTAAAATAACTTAAAATGTAATAAAATGGTAAGAGAAATAAAATGCTAAGACTTTAAAGACAAATCAGTTTTTATTAGAAGTGGGATCCATGGACCAATTCATATCACAATTTGAGCATGTTCATCTTATATGTTGTGGCCAATTCAAACTTTTCAATATCCCTTCTTGGAAAGAAAGCACTTACAAGTGTAGAAATTGTGATGTAACACACAACACAAGAGCAGATTGCGTGAATGTTGCTGTATGGGCACAAGGTATAGAATGGATGGCAAATCTGTGGCTCTCCAGGTCTTGTCAGGCTGCAACTCCCACCATCCCTGGCCACGGGCTTGCTAGTCAGGGTTGTAAAGCTCTATACAATATACCCCTTTTTTCATTTTTTAAAATTTTAATAATTTTTAAAATGAAAAAAAGTGAGGAAATCAAAGTGCATTTCATCTAGATTGCCACAAGGTGTCACCACATCTTTTTAGACCCTGGAGCTGTGCAATTTCAGGCAACCTCAAAGCCAGGGGTCAGCAACCTTTTTCACTGTCCCTCAGACCATGTGGTGGGCCGGACAATATTTTTTGGGGAAAAATGAACCAATTCCTATGCATTTTAAATAAAAGGACACATTCTAGTCATGTAAAAACATGCTGATTCCTGGACCGTCCATGGGCCAGATCGAGAAGGCGATTGGGCCGCATTCGGCTCATGGGCCTTTGGTTGCCTTACCCCTAGGATGAAAAATAAAGGACAAAACTAGGCATGGTATAGCTGCATCAGTGCCCGTTCTCCATCTCTTTCTTTTCTTTTTCCAAACAGGCATGGGGGGGCCCAATCACAACCAGGATATTGAAGGGAAAGAAGGGGGGGGGGGTCCTACTCTGAGTAAAGCTCCTGATAAAATTCCTCCCCTACCAGTTGCTTAAAGGGAGAGTGTGCAACCCTGTTCAAAACAGGCTGCATACCTCGTCCCGGACCAGTTGACACCCCCCCCGACCAACACTATGACCTTTCAGCATGGCCAGGCCTTTTCATGCTGTATTTTTAATTGTGACATTCTCAGGGTTGTGGGTTTGAGCTCCACACTGGGCAAAAGATTCCTGCACTGCAGGGGGTTGGACTAGATGACCCTCGGGGTCCCTTCCAACGTTGTAATTCTGATTTTATGTTTTGTCTTGTGCTGGATGTTGTGAACATGCCCAGTCATTCCGATCAGTCTCGGAGGCCCTGCTCAGTGTCCCCTGTCTACTGAAGGAAGGCAGATGGAGACTGGAAATAGGGCTCTCTCTTCATTGAATACCTTTCCTGACGCTAGCATTTTGACAGAACCAGCTGATCTTCTTTCTTGCCCAGGGCTTCCCATTGTATGCTTTTCCTATGCTGAGTTTTAACAACTCCTTAGATCTTGAGGTCTTGTACTCTGCTTTTACTGGCAGCTATTTATTATACTGGGGACGCAGGTGGCGCTGTGGGTTAAAGCCTCAGCGCCTAGGACTTGCCGATCGAAAGGTCGGCGGTTCGAATCCCTGCGGCGGGGTGCGCTCCCGCTGCTCGGTCCCAGCGCCTGCCAACCTAGCAGTTCGAAAGCACCTCCGGGTGCAAGTAGATAAATACGGACCGCTTACCAGCGGGAAGGTAAACGGCAGCGATGTCACGCTGGCCATGTGACCCAGAAGTGTCTCCGGACAGCGCTGGCCCCAGGCCTCTTAAGTGAGATGGGCGCACAACCCCAGAGTCTGTCAAGACTGGCCCGTACGGGCAGGGGTACCTTTACCTTTACCTTTATTTATTATACTGGTTTTATGCAAACCACTCTTGCAGCCATAACAAAATATTAAATATGGTCACCCACATTCTTTCCACTTACACAGTGGTTCGTATCATCCATAGGCTCCCTGGGTCCTAATGAAAAGGGAGACAGCCTACATGTAATGTGACTAAGCCCACATTTCCAAGTAACCACACCCAGTGTGGTTTAATGTACATATTAAAACAGTATGGGAGACAAAGTGGATCATTTTGGCGCCTCATAAGCGAGAATCACCTAAATAAATCCAGCCCCATACTAGCAATGCATTGCAGGACACCATGAATAGCTGAAGGATGCTGAGAGGGTCCAAGGCCTGTCCATCTTTCAACATAAGTTGCCAAGGTGACTTGAGACTGAAACCACGTGGGAAGCTGAACTGAACCTCCTCCAGGAAAACATGGAACTGCTTTGCCATAAACTGCCATGAATCTATCTTGAGCAGGGCTGAGCCAAGATATTTTGGCACCCAAGGCAAACCCCCTCATGGCAGGGTCTAACAGAATTTGAGCTGTGCACCAGCTCCATTGAAAACTCAGATCTGCTGCTTCGGATGATGCACCAAACCTGCCACTTTCTCTCATGGGCCCTGTAATCCTGAGGTCATAAAAGTGCAAGGCTTCATCAGTGGTTTGTTCGACAACTCAGCATTTCAATTTCTAGACTGGATGAGCAGCTAAAGTTTCCTTCTGAGATTTCTTAGGACATTTCCATTCACCCCAACTTACATGGCTCCATCTTTCATCAGTGCAGACACAGGCTGAGTCCAAAGTGTTTAAAGTTAAAGTTTATTTTGTAATTCTTTGTAGGAATATCAATAAAAGACCTCAAATGTATCTATATCTGTACATATACAAGAAACTGTTCAAAAATATTCACAGAACAAAAATAAATCTTCTTTAGAACAAACCCAGACAATGAAATGCAGAAGTGGTCCAGCATTACTGGCATAAAAATACAGGCTTAGAGAGGGGAACGGGGAAACAAGGTATTGTGTTAAGGGGGAAACCATATCAAAATAAATTATTCAAAGCTAACATTGCAAACAAAACGAAACAAAACGAAACAAAGGAAAGGGGAGGAAACAGTCCTTTAAGATGACCTTCTTGTTAAGGCCCAGGAGGCAGCAGAAAGATTGTGAAAGGACTTGTGGAAGAAGGTCACACCAAAACATGCTGTCTCCTCTCTTTCCTCCCAGCTCTTTGGGGATCTAAGTTATTGGAAGAATAGAGATTTCTCTGTACCAAGATCAGAATGGTTTGGGGAAGGGGCTTGACCAAGATCAGCACAAAGCTGCCTCAATGGTCCCCAAGCCTGCCTGCCTGCCACTGGCGGACGAAGGTGGGGGCGGGGGGCCGCCCTGGGTGCCATCCCGGGGATGCGTGACATCATGGCCGTCCCTGCCCCTGGGGCGCTCATCGCTCGCTGTGCACCCCAAGATGCTTGGCGCTCGCCGGCCATACCGCCGCTTGCCGTGCACCCCCCTGACGCGGGCAGGGTGCCACGCCCCCTGGGACGCACACCAGTCACACCCCCGGATGTACGCCGTTCCTGGTGTCGCCACTGCTGCCTGCCTCAGAGAAGAGGTGGGATCGGCTGTGCAGCTTCCTTTGATGGGGGGAGGGAGGGAGGCAGGATGGCAATCCTACCTCCCCCCTCCCCCCATCAAAGGGAACGGTCAGCCAATGCAGATCCCGCCTTCCCCCTCCATCCCCCCCCATCAAAGGGAGCCACAGGCAGCGCAGTTGGTGATGGCTGCCCTTAGGGGCTCCGTGCTGCCGTGGCTCCCGCCATCTTGCCTCGCCGAAAGACATTCTGATCTTGGTACAGAGAAATCTCTCTTCTTCATCCCCAAAGAGAAGGCAGAAGAGAAGAGCAGGGAGGAAAGAGAGGAGAGAGCCTGTTTTGGTGTGACCTTCTTCCACAAGCTCAAGTTGTGCAGTATTTCTGCTGCCTCCTGGGCAGGCAGGCAGTCTGGGGGAACATTGAGGCTGTGGTGTGGACAGGCTTGGAGTGGGTGGGAGAAATGAGGAGCTGGCAACTGGTAGGTGGGAGAAGTTGCAGTTAGCAGCTGCTGTTTTTAAATTCACCGTTCTCCGTGATGGAAAGCCTGGTGGGGTTGGTGGGGGAGATGCCGTTCCGAGCCTGCATGCTGTAGTGTTCCTTCACTTGCGTTAGGGCACTCATGAGCCGCGTGTTGGCGGAGTCCAGAGACAGAATTCTTTTTTCCTGCAACAAAACACACTGATTCAGATCAGAGCTGCCTGGCTTCACTGCAGCAAGGCCTTAATGACTTCACAACCTGCAACATCTGGGTCTCAAGGTGAGCAGCAGTTCTCTAAAGGAGGGCTGTTGCTTTTTCGCCATGGGCTGATCCAGCCTGGCCAGGGCTCTGCAGCAGAACAGAACGAGCCTGCCTCTTTCTGCTGCCCAGTATCTGTCCTGTGGAAGCTGCCAATTAGCCATGTTTAAAAGCAGATTTAGTGGTGGATCATGTAAGATCACAGAGGCAGAAGTCAGCAGGGAGATTCCTGGAGATTTAATGGGTTAGTTTTTGAACAGAGGAAAACAGAAAAAAGGCAGCAGGAGGATATGAGAAAGAGGATTCTAGAGTGGAGGTGGAGTATGGATTGGGACCCCTCAGAGACGCCCTCCTACTGAGAGAGGGCTTGCAATACACCCCAGGGACACTGAAAATTATAAATGCAGATAGATTCCAGCAGTGTGAGGGTGCAGCAGCAAGACAGGGGCAGCAGGGGGCGGGACGGGGGGCGGGACAGAAAGCAGCCCAAAGCTGGAGGGAAGGAAGTATGCATGACAGGAAGGAGAAGGAGAAGGGGGAAGTTTGTGCGAAGGGTGGCAGTGATGAGAGGGTGATGGGGAAGATGGCACTGATAAGACACAAAAACCAAACAGGGCGCCTGGCTTCTTAGACCCATTCCAGCTCAGTTACTCCAGGACTCTGCAGAATCAAAAAGCCCTTTCTGGTTTTGATTCAGAAACGAGGGGCTTTGCTTTAAAGAGACAAGAGAAGGCCGGGCACGTGATTGGCGGACATGTAAATCTCTGGTACTATGTGGCAGGGGAGAACCAAATCAAAGAGGCACAAGGATTTGCTTTGGTTTAACCTTAACTTCCAACAAAAACTGGAAAAACCACGAGATGTGCTTGGGCATTCCTGTTTCAGCAGGAACTGATGCAACATGCAAGGGCTCTGTAGGGCTGAACACAAATGAGGGAAGGTAGAACAATGTACAGAGGGCACAAACATGAAGGAATGAACACGTCACTTCCCTCTGGAGACAAAAGGCAGGAGACACACTGAGTGCTGCAGTTGCTGCACAAACTCTGCTGGTGGGTGGGGCACAAGCCCTATGGCAATGGAGAGAGGGGACACAGCAGGAGTGGCAAGGTCACTTCCAAAAGCACTACCTTAGCCAAAGGGGTAGGTTTTCCAGCACTTCCTCCCAGATGGGGCTGCTCTGTGTAATCTGAGGCCTGAAATTCTGAGAAAAGTAGCCTGCGCTGGAGGACAAAGGGTTCGATATGCAAGTCTGCTGCTGATGTCTGCTTCTGGGCTTCAGGAGAAGCAACTCACAGTTACAAATATTCATGCGAGAGCTTCCACATTTCTTGCTAAATTCAGAACCCTTCGTGGGCTGGGTAGTTTGGGCTGCTGGGAGCCTTTCACTCATTTACTTCCCCATGTCCAAAACAGCTCTCAGTCATGGGAAAGCACTGCGATCCATAAGGAGTATGTGCAGCACACATAAGTGATGCATTTGCGAAGACACTATCCCACTTTTTAAGGCACTACTGCACAGGGGTAATACTTTTAGAGGGAGCAATCTGTCTATACATCGAGGAAGCCTGTCTAAGATCAGCTCTCTTCCTGACTGAGGTCCTTCTCCCTGCCAAAATCTATCAGTTCATTCTCGATAAAAGGAATAATTCCAAAATATCTACCACAAAACAGTACAGTGGTACCTCGGGTTACATACGCTTCAGGTTACAGACTCCGCTAACCCAGAAATATTACCTCGGGTTAAGAACTTTGCTTCAGGATGAGAACAGAAATTGTGCTCCGGTGGCGCGGCAGCAGCTCTATTAGCTAAAGTGGTGCTTCAGGTTAAGAACAGTTTCAGGTTAAGAACGGACCACCGGAATGAATTAAGTACTTAACCCAAGGTACCACTGTACTTTGAAAGGTGCCAAGCCAAAGACTCTGACACCAAATGAGAATGCCCAACACTAGAGATGCTAGAATTTCAGAATCCGGGTTCCACCAACTGGATTTGGGGGGGGGGGGTTTCTGATTATCTTAAGCCACATTTTAGTGTCTGGCTCAAAAAGCCCTAAACGTGTGTGCAAAGGGGAATCAATCTGGGGAAAACAACTTCCAGTTGCCTCATGACCATCCTTATAATTAATCTAGTTCATTTTTCTGAATCAGTTTTAAATTATATTAAGAGGAGCTCCCTACATACACCATACTTGACTCAGAAAGAATGACTGCAAAGTTGCAGATGAAAAGCTCTCACTGCTGCTGAAATAATCCAGCAAGATCTCTTATTTAAGGTTGACCCTGCTTCCGCTGGCATATGAACATGGGTGCATTTGTCCCTTCTGTGGCGATTCAAATTCAAAAACAAAGGCGTGAGCTTGGGAGTTGAAGGGGAGGGGGCGCTGACGACACCCCCTCCGTCCGTCCAAAAGCAAGCATGGGGCAAGCCAAGCTTATTCCAAACTGTCTCTGGATGAGGCGCAGGGAGTGGCAGGAGCTGGAATGTGTAGGGGGAGGTGAGTGTGCCAGGCCAGGGCAGGGGGGTGCTCAGCTAGAGAACTGATTGGGTGTACTTGCCTGCTTGAATTATCTCATCCCCATTTAAGACCTGTAATTTAACACAGCAGTGATGTCACTTGCAATCACAAATGGAAGCTCAGTGCACAGTGAAGCTCTGTGAGTTCATGGAGGTGCGGGGGGTGGGGGTGGGTAAAGAAGTGACATCCAGGGTCCCCCTTCTCCGTCCAGCAAAAAGAGATTGACTAAAGAAACAAGAACTGCCGGGGGGGGTGAAATTTGGGGCAAATCATCCTAAAAGCTGATGCTACGAGGATGAGGGCTCCTTGCTTCAGAGCACATGGGAGGGAGGGTAAACCAATGGCCACATGCACTTCAGCAAACCAGCAGCGACCTAGTTCAGGGCTTTTGCTTCCTACCACTCTCACAATGGCCTCTCATACAGTCATGGTGGCTTCAGCCAGGTTCTTGGTTGGTGTGGGAAACTGAGGCAGCTCTGATGCATTCCTATACCCCTTAGCCATCTTCTGGAGAATAACCCATGAAATGATTAAGTACTGGGGAGTTGCGTCCAGAGCTTTAACCAATAGCATGTTTCTGTCACAAATCATTTGGGAGTGGTGCCCTCCACATAGAAACAGACCTCATTCAGCCCAAAACACTCTGTTTGATTCCTCAAGTTAGACAAGCGGCTCTGATCGAGCTGCTGTGTAATTAACTCAGTCTTGCAACGAAGTACTTAGAAAGTACTAGCCCTTCTGCCTGTACAGATTGTGGCCCAAGAGCAAAAACAAAAAAACCCCCTTGTTTCTGGAAAAGTTTCCTGCAGAAGATTTACACTCATGACAGGAGATCAGGCAATACAGTCATACCTCGGGTTGAATACGCTTTGAGTTGAGCGCATTCGAGTTGTGCTCCTCGGCAACCCGGAAGTAATGGAGCGCATTACTTCCGGGTTTCGCTGCTTGCGCATGCGCAGACGCTCAAAATGACGTCACGCGCGTGTGCAGAAGCGGCGAAAAGCGACGCGTGCGTGCACAGATGTGCCGTCGCTACTTACGTTTACTTCTACATGTGAACGGGGCTCCGAAACAGATCCCGTTCGTATCTAGAGGTACCACTGTAACTTGTTCAAAAGCATAAGTTATAGCAAGGCATTTCTGCTTAGATCTGAACTGAGAAATCATCATGGAACAGCTGGGAAAAGTAGCCAATAGGCAAGCTGCATACTCGAGGGCAGGTGTAAAGGGGGCTGGTTAGCCCTTCGCAATAAATCCCTCGGCTTGACCAGAGTTTGTATTTGTAAACTTTTATTTGTAAACTATTTACAAAGTACAGCGTCCGAATCGTCTGTAACAGATCCCAGGCAATCCCAGACGTCGGCGCTGTTCTCTACGCTTTAACCCTCTCCTGTCCTGGGTGGATAGAACTGGTTCCCCCTCTCCCTCTGTGCCGGAGCTGGTGGAGTGGTGCTGGGGCCCTCTAACCTCAGGAAGCTGTGCCTCCACCTCCCCTTGCTCTCTGCCTCTTCTACTGGCCCCTCTCTCTCCTCTTCCTCCTCCAACTCCAGAGCTGTCCCAGCTGGCTCCGTGACAGAAGGGGTGGGGAACCTTAGTCCTGGGGGGCCAAATGTGGCCTTTGGACTCTCTCTAAACCACACCCTTCTCCAGGCCACCAACATCTACCTTGAATGCTTCTGCGCACTATGACCTTTTCATGCTGGGTAAAGCAGAGGTCTATGGCTGATGATGAAAGACACAAAGACAAAGATTATCCAGCAATGATAAATACTATATGGGGAAATAACTTTGTGCTCCGAGGGCAAGGGGGATTCCACACAAGCACAGCACACAAGAAGAGATCAAAGTGATTTCTTTTCCTGTGTGGCTTAATCCTCTTTTCTCTTTGCTGAGCAGAGAGCCAACAGAAGCCCAGGAAAAACTCCCAAACTCACTCCAGGAAAAGCAAGACGGGCGAAAATACATGCGCTCACATGCAGCTCCATTTCTCCCAACGCCAACCAAGGCAGGTGCCAAAGGAGGATGTTTCTCAACAGGTACCATTCCAAGCTGCAGTCACCCAAGGTCACAAGCCAAAGCTTTGTCTGCATCTCCAACAGCACTCAAGAGCAGTCGCTCGGCCCTTGGCTGTGACCTAATGATGCTTTGAGTGTCAGGGGGGTACATGCTTTGACCCTACATAATCCAGGGAGCCTAAAGCAACAGCAAGCCTGTTCTGTACAAGGGAATAGTCCTTGCCTGCCCCACGGAGATGCTGCCATAGGCATTTTCCAGAAGTTGCTTCAGTGCATCAGTCACTGGTCACAGGAAGTGGAATAGTGGGAGCAATGTCTGTAAGCAAGGATACTTCGAGACTTACCTGTGCATCAATTATTTTCTGCTTAGTGTCAATAACCGCCTGCATCTCGGCATGGTCTTTCTTCAATTCCTCCTCAACAGCCATCAACCTACGGTAGAGGCAAATGATATAAGAAAGGGATCTGGCTGTGCCTTTGGGGCATCACAGAAAAACAACTCTCAACCCAGCAACTGACTTAAAAGACAAAAAACCCAACACATTGTGTTCCTCAGCCAACAAGCTTCAAGTCTTTCGATGAGCTATTTGAAGGAAAGAGGAAGGTCTGAACTCAAAGGCAACACCCTCACACATGTGAGAAGATGAGCTGGCATTTGAACTCAGGTCCCCCTGTCTGCTTTATGCAGTGGGCTCTAGCTAAAGAACACAGTAGATAATGGAGAACTGACTTCCTGGCTCACCCCCCCCCCAATCTGCTGCAGGTTCTTTGCACGATCCTTAGCTGAGTGATTCATCTCCCTTATGTCTCTGGTTCCTATGTGCCAAATAAAGGTAATTTCCTCTTCTGCAAGCTGCTGTTACATTTCACAAGGGAGCTGCCCACATGTGAAGATGGAAAGCTCAGATTGCAATTCAGAGAAGTCTTTTTGCTCCTTCCTTCAAACTTTCCAGCCTCTTCCACTCATGACAAGACCGTTTCACCTTACCTGCTAATAATGCTCTTCATTTGACTATCCTTCTCCTCCTGCTGCCTTCGCAACCTCTCCTCACTGTCTTCCAACCTGGCCTTATATTCCATCAGCAACTTTTGCATTTGCTGCTCCTGCACCAGGAGCCGCTGCTCGTACTCCTCCAAGCGCTGGCTCGACACCTTCAGGCGATCTTTGAGTTTGGTTATCTCCTGTTCATACTGCAGGTTGGGGGCAAGGATCGACATTGTTTAGTTAAAGCATTTATTAGCTCCCTTTCCAGTATTCAAGGTGGTGTTCAATTAAAGTAAAGTAAAAACAGCCAGAAATCTGCAAAAAAGACCAAAAACAAAACCCACAGCAACCCCCAAATAAACGCCAGAAGAGACCAGCTATAGAGCTGAGTCAAAGGCCAAACGGAAGAGATATATTTTGCAGGGCTGACAGAGGGCAAATGTTGGACACCAGGGGGAATTTCTTCCCAGAGCTCCTGTGACATTTCTCACTCTGCATGGGTGTTGGTACTTGAAGCAGGGCCTGAGAAGATGATGCGGGAGATGACATAAGGAGATGCTCTTTGAGATAAAATAGGACCCAGGCTGTTTGCATACAGGCAAACCACAGTGCCCTGAACTGGACTGCACTGGAAACATCTTGACAGCCAGTGCAGGTGCAACAAAACCAGCTGGATGCATCTGCAATGCCTCATATCATAAGGAGATGTATAGCAATATACTGCACTAGCTGAAACTTCCAAGTTGACTTCAAGGGCAGCCCTATGCAGAGCATGATACAGTAGTCAAGCCCGGAGGTTCCAAAAGCATGGATTTTCATTGCCAGGCTCTCTGTGCTCAAGAAGGGATGAGCCTGAAAAGCATGTGAAACCAATAACTTGTTAGCAAGAAAGCAGGGCTGGATCAAAAACAACTGCCAGATTCTGAAGCTGTCCAGCTGAGGGAAATTATAATTCTGTAAATAGTGGCATTGCTAGGTATTTGAAGGTCTGAGAGAACATGTTCATGTCCAATTTGCGTATGTATGGATGGGAATTAAGGGATGGTTTCAGTGCACACTGTAAAAAAAAACCCCCACCAGTAACTGAAAAACAGAGGAAGGAGCCCTTAAGTCCCCAGGGCAATTCCCCCAATAATGCCCTTGCTCTGCCCAAGACTTGAAGAGACCCTGTTCACCTGTCTGGATTCAGCCTCTATTGGCTACCCCACATCTGCCTGACTTCAGCTTCCAGACACTGATACTATATAACAACAACAGTATCCAGTTGTTTAATAACTGAAATACAGAGCTGGGTGTCGTCAGCACCTTGATGACACCTCACTTGGGAATTTCAGGTGTTTCCCTCTTCTTGCAGACCCGTTTGGGACCCAGAGCTGGCACGCAGCCACTACCTTTTCTGCGTGCTTTGCTTCATCTTGGTTTTGATCGGCATCTTCCTCCTCTTCTTCATACTGCCCATTGTTGAGGACCCAAGCAGCAGTCCTTTCCACAGGCGACATTGTGGCAGAGTCTACAGGTGAATGAATCTGCAAGCAGAGCATGGGAGTGTGAGAGACTCCCTATCTCGCTGTTTGCCAGAAGGAGAGCTATCCTAGCCACAGGTTACACTCAACGACACCTGGA
Organism: Podarcis cretensis; assembly: GCF_951804945.1. Lineage (NCBI taxonomy): Eukaryota > Metazoa > Chordata > Lepidosauria > Squamata > Lacertidae > Podarcis > Podarcis cretensis. The sequence goes on from NC_137175.1 coordinate 96,215,088, forward strand.
GCCAAGACACACACTTTGGCAGTGGCACGAGAGAGCCTGTTCTCCAGAGTGTGCTTGTGCCCCACTCCACTAATGTCCATGAAGGAATCACATGGAGCCCATTCTAATGTCCATGAAGGAATCACAGAGCCCATTCTGTTTCTCCTCCCATGTGAAGGGAGTAAAGGAAAGTATTTTTATTAATTCCATGGACAGATGCATGCAACATTATCAGTTAATAATGTTTTTGCTATAATCTGAAATGCAACACTGTGGGGTGGGTTTTGTAGTGCTGCTTCCATTTTAATGTATCACAATGTGGAGGAGTTCAACCCTACGTTTCAACATCTGTTCAGGCTGGACCTGGCCAGGCTTGGGGCATCTTGCTCAAGGTCTCTAGTTTTCATTGGACTTTACTTCACTTAAAGCTGGTTTGCAGTGACAGTCTCCTGGCCTCTCCTTCAATCCAGGCAAATCACAATTTATAGCAATTCTAGCTTACTAGAAGAGAAGAGTTTTGGACTGCCTGATTGCCGGAAGACAGACTGTGGTATAAATAGGATCCACATATTCCATCACAGTGAAGCACCCTGCTCAGAGGACGCTTTGGGGTCTCTCAGCTGCTGACAAGACATATCACACTCTGCTTCAGGAAAGCATGGAACAGGAGCACAATACAAAGCAATCAAGAAAAGACAGTCATTTTTCTGTGAAAGACAAGATGCAGATGGCAAAAAGCTCTTTCTTAACACCACAGCTGACTGCTTTAACTGCAACCCTATACACCAAGCAGGCGCTACTGTTTGAGACTGTGCTCCACTGTCCCGCAGGGAGCATTGTACAAGGAAGAGAGGCTGTGCAGCATGAGTTCCCTTGCTGCCCAGGAAAAAGAATGACTGCTGCAGTTAATATGCCTTGTGTAGAAAAGCTGCCAGGAATTTTTTTAAGTTAGTTCTTGGTATGAGCTTTCGTGTGCATGCACACTTCTTCAGATACACTGCACACGAAAAGCTCATACCAAGAACTAACTTAGTTGGTCTTTAAGGTGCTACTGGAAGGAATTTTTTTTGTTTTGACTATGGCAGACCAACACGGCTACCTATCTGTAACAGGAATTTTTTTATCATGGAAGATCATTGGCCATTCTTCCAAGGAAGATGAGAGTGCAGAAGGGAACAGATTAGACTGCATTAGTTATGCAACCGCAGCCATCCCATTTATGATTAAGACAACAGCTGTGGCACTCTTCCCACCTTTGGTATGAATCTACTTTCCCCCTTTCTTAGATGAGCTCTGGAAAACCAGTTCAGAATTTCCCCCCAATGTGGCTGTTTGCAGAAAGGAAAAGCTGGCGGTAGAGGATGTCAGTTGGCTAGCGAGTGTGACACCAACCTCCCTCCATGCATTCTGCAATCTCTGAAGCAGTCAGTTGTGCATGGTTTTGAAAATTGTTTACACCTTTCAAAAAATAATCTGAAACCTGAACGTTTAAAATAAATGTACGTGTGCTGATTTAACATGGCCGGGCAATCTACTTTAAGACACTTTTATGAAGGCAGAGGGAGGAGCTACACTACAATGAAGGGCTGATCAAGTATTAAATACTATTTGATTTTCTGATATTGTTTCATTTGTAATAAAAACAGTTATGTGAAAGAAACCGCTGAGATTATTCTTAAAATAGCATGCCTGTCTCCACGTTAACTTTCAAGTTTCAGAATACAACATTGCAAAGGGACCAAGAAGCAGCAGCAAACAGATGAAACAGGTCCACTCCATCAGCAGAAACCTAATTCCATGAAGTTGCCCAATTCACTTACTTCATCATGAGAACCCATCCTAATAAGAGTAACTATAGCATTATAAAACATCTATTTTTCATATGTATGTTTTATATAAACTCATTTAAAGTGCATAGGCTGCATGCAAGCCAGTCCTCATGTTAAATGATGAAACGTGTGGGTGGGTGGGGGGGAGAAAGTTTACTAAAACCCCCATTCCTCACATAAAATTAATCGCTTTCTTTGCTACTATAAGGGTTATAATGCTTCTCTCTACTTCTGCTCTCTGCCTTTCAAGGGACCCATGAGTTCCAATTAGTGCAAGAGGTAGATTTGAATAATTGCTGGCTTTTGTATTTTAAAAGAAACAGCAGCCATTGCGTCTTTGTTCTAGTATGCTTTCATGATTCAGTGCTGACCTGTGATCTGCTTGCATTGGTTACATCAAAACAATTAAGTTAATCTGCAAAGAGCTTCCTCAACCTCATCTCCAGGCTTTTGCATAGTGCAGACAGGGCTTCCACCCTTGCCAGCGATGTTATTTTCTCCCTGCCCCCTTTTTTTTGCTTAACGTCCAGCCCGAAAGCGTTTTGTGAAACTCAAAGGCTCACTACTCTGCTAGGACTCTTGCTTTGTCCTAATGAAGGCATTTTGCTCTGCTGCTTGTTTGCATTTGTTCCCCACCTACTCACTCAAGAGAACACACAGGGGACTCTTCAAGTCCAACAAAGGGCTCCCTTCTCTTGTTGGGAACAAACAACCATTAATAAGAAAAGGGGAATCAGACAATCAAACTTGCCCACAAAGAGACTGGCCACATTTGGGGGAGAATTCCATGGCATAAACTACCAATATCTGCTGGCATTAAACGATCTCCCCTTCCGCCTAGAGATACTCATTACTTCTGCAGGCACTGAACAAACTACAAATGGATTAAAATCTACAAGACTTAAAGTGGAAAAGGGAGAAACAAGAAGTGGAAATGTGAGCAGGCATTTGCAAGGTCAGGCTAATGCTACAGGCTGTAGCGAAAGTGATGTCACGAAAGGGAAAGGGGTCTCAGGACCACTCTCAACACCATTTTCTAAGCAAGCATCACTCACTTAGACTGTGTACACACCATACATTTAAAGGACATGGCTCTCTCCCCAAGAATCCTGGGAACTGTAGTTTACCCCTCACAGAGCTACAATTCCCAGCACCCTTCACAAACTACAGTTTTCAGGATTTCTTTTGCTGGGGGTGGGGGGTGGGGGTCATGTACTCAAAACACATGGTGTCTACAGAGCCCAGGAAGTCAAAAGCAAATCCTGAAACATACATGCGCCTGGGGAGCAGTAGAAGGAGTAAGACTAGGAAAAGTTTGTTTTAAATGCTCTGGGCTTATGTGCTTTCCATATGTAAGCCATCCTATGACAGCATGACATCATATGCATGATAGAAGCATCACTGACAGTAAGACATTGCTCCTGAAAAACCCAACAAGCATATTTTCCTCCTCCCTCTTCTGTCTTCAAGTAAGTGCTTGTTTATTTTCCAGCTATTTCCAGTAACTTACCCCCCAAGGAGACAAACGCACCTCTGGAGGGTGTTATGGCAAGGTAGGGCTTTTCCCAGCAAGAACTGCATTGGTGTGTGAACAAAAACACACATTCATGACGATCCCTTTAAGATCCATGAATTGGGCAAGCGATTGCTGGATTTTCAAATGGGAAATTCTTATTTTGTGGCTCTACACACCACTCACCTGCACTTTCTTGGCCAAAATCAACCAACTGTATCCTAATGACTAACTAAGAGTCAGACGTAAGTCAAAACGGCTGCACAAGCAATGCTTGGATTTTTTTAATTGTATAAACAAGAATGCCTAGAAAATCTGACCTTGACAAAAGATATCAGTCAGTACTTTACATTTATATATTGCACTGGAACATTCAAAATATATTTTCATCAGTAATCCTTACAACAACCTTGTATCAGAGCAATTATCACGCCCCACAAACCCAATTTCTGAGGGGTTTGTTTGTTTAGGAAAAGATTTTCTCTCAGTGGCTTGCATTTCCTTCTCTTTATAGATATTTCACACATGCACTTTAAATAACTGTGTGCCCATTTTTATTTAAAGTGTTAGTAGTGTTTTAAGTTGTTTACTTCTATGCACTGCAAATCGCATCCCCTGCTCTCTATCACTGGGAGCCGACCTTTTTGTTAATCATTCCACAAGCCAGGACCAAAAACGAGGCAGTGCCCATCTTATGAGGACCACGGCACAGAGGCGTCCCCACCCACATACCTTGGAGTCACTTTCTTGCAGTCTAGCAGCTTGGCACTGAAGAAGCAGGCCAGCCTATGTCCTCCCTAGGACTGCAGGCCAGCCTGTTCCTCTCCAGGTGTGCCACAAACTACTGCTCCTGAGCCTTTCATGGTCCCCGAGTTGTAGGCTGCCCACTTATGCAAACTGATCCCTGTTCCTTCTATCATGCACAACACACACACACACATGAACTAGCCTCAAATTCAGAGGTACCAGCACAGATTATGGTCCTACCTGCTGCGTTTGCTGCCTCTGGATGGCCCGCACTTTGGGAACTGGGCTCTCCCGGGAGGACGAGGATTGTTGCCGGGACCGGTTGCCGTTCTGAAGAGGCTCCGCTGCCATTGTGGCAGATGTTACAGACACGCTCCCGGTGCTTCGCAGAGAAGCGCTGTGCGGAAGGGACTGGGGCGCCTTGGCTCTGGCACCCAGTCCCGCTTGGTCCACTTTGCGGATCTGGGCCTGCCCAGTGCTGTTCTGGCGAGGTAACACCATGGGCACGTGCTTGTCCAGTGCTGTGCCCCGCCGGGGAAAGTCCTCGCTCTGTGTGCTGCGTTTGGTGAAGTCCTCCATGCTGCTGTTGCTCGGCCCGCTGAGTTTAAGGTCTTCGCTATTCTGGCTCCGGGAACTGGTGACACTCAGATTCTCCAAGCTGGAGTCCATGGACACCTTTGGCATGGCCTGGGCGGGGTTGTTCATATGGTAAACAGGGTTCTGGAAGGAAAGGGCCTGCAGAGGGCCCGGCTGGCTGAGTGGTGTGTGCAGAGGCCTCCTGACCTGAGGGGTGCTCTGCGGTGTGCTGTGGAGCTGCTTGATGTTCGCCACCTGGATGACAGAAAGCTGGCTGCCGGATAAACGTACAGGAGCATCGTGCATCACGGACCCGGAATCACACTGCACAACATTGGGATCTTGGAGATCCATCAGCGATATGCTTCGGACATTGGGCATGTTAGTCTCGTCACTCTTGTCGGAGTAAGTCACACTTCGTGACGATGACTGTTGAATCAGCAACAACTTGCTTTTGAAGTACCCTTCATTTTCCTGGGGTGGCGACTTCAATTTGACCTCACTGTGAAGTTGAACAGAAACAGTACCAATGTCTGGTGAGAACAGAAGCTGTGCCCCACAAAAATGCAGCTCTTTTCTTAAAAACAACAACAAACGAAACAAAACCCACACATTCACTGGAACAGTATCGCCTAGGCCAGGCTCAGAAAACCACCTAAGCCATTGTTTAGGTTATCATAAATGAGTTGCTGCAAGCCTCTGGGCTCATATGCTCCCCACTCTCCTGCTCCTTTGTACATGGGAAGAGAACATGGAACGCCCTCGATTTCAGTTTTGAATAAAGAACAGTTTTGCATTACTTGTGGCTTGTTCTAACTAAAGTTAGCTTATACAAATCAGGCTCAAACTGTGGAACTGGAAGCCTCCACTGCCCTCCTTTCCTGTATAGTAGGCAGGGAGGGAAAGGGAATTCACAAGCCTGAGACTTGTTTTGATCCCCTAAACCTAAAGACCTGAGCTGGCCCTAAAACACACTGAGCTCCTGTTTGCTAGCTAACAGCTTAAGTTTTAAGTGAAACTGATAGAACGTTTACATGAGGTTTCACTTTCCCAAATACCCTCTCCTTTCAGCTACAAAGAGATTGTTTTGACTGTATTTATCTCATAACTTGATAATGAATCCAATTTCGGATTCCAGAGCTAAAGCTCTACCCTCATACTGCGAGCTAAGCCCAGGAAATATCCTTGACATTCCTAGGGTGACTTGCCACCAGAATGGAAACCTTGGGCACCCACATTGTTAGACTCCACTCTTTTGCGCTTCGTTCCTGCCTACTCAGAATACCATTGCCCACAATCATGTATTAAACAGTGATGGTGGGAGAAAAGCTTTCTAACCTTACTGGTGACATAGAGAAAAGGGTAAAGTTTGTTAAGGAATAATAAACAAACCCTTGCAAATAAATCATGCCTATCCATACATATCTGACTCATTTGAGGCCTAAAAAGCATGATAAACAGAACTCTCTGGCACAACTTGCCTGCTTGTTTGCTGGAAGACAGGTCTTATCTGCCACAGGCAATTGGCTATTTACAACTATGCATTAAAACGAGTTTGAGAAAATGTGGAAACGCACCGTTTACTCATTGCTATGGCACAGGAACTATTATAGAACGAGAGCTAATGTAGCACGGTGACTTTCACATCTGGGTGGGGATGATCAGACTGGCTTACCTTACAGGGCTGTAGTCAGCACCGCTGAGATAATAACGGTGAGCACTGTTCAGCAGTATATGCGTGCTAAGTGTTAATATAATATGGGAAACCCAGTCCTTGAGATACCAGCTTGACCAAGGTCTACTCTGGGTCAAACAGTTTGGTCACAAGCTGCAGCTCAGTGGTAGAGTGCGTCCTTCCAGCATCCATTGCTGCCGCCTTCACTTAGAAAGGATATCAGATAGCAGGGCTGGGAATGTTTGATTTGGAGATGTGCTGCTGGTCACAGTAGAACACAACAGGCTACATGGACCAGGGGTTTAGCATAAGGCTTCTCAGTCTATGCAATGATCACTTTAAGCCAGGGATGGGGAACCTATGGCTTTCCAGATGTTTCTGCATTATGGCTTCCATCATCCCTATCTGTGAGCCATGCTGGCTAGGGAAAATGGGAACTGGAGTTCAACAATTGGAGGTCTACAGGCTCCCTCATTCCAGGTATAAGCACAGCCAAGACCTCCCCCCTATTTCCCTGGGCAATGCCATATTCCTTCCTGACAGCCATATAACCCCAGGGATAGCTCGGTGCTGCGTACCTGTCAATAGGGTCCTCAAAGATTTTTTGCAGCCCTGAGGAGAGGCTGACGTTGGGGCTTGAGTTGTGATCTGCCAGGCGTCTCAATTGTTGCTGGATCGGCGTGGGGTTTGTTGTGGCCTTCGCAATATCTGCGAGGATGCGTGGCAAAGGTCCCAATTTTTCTACCGTTGCCTGTAGGAAGGAATTTTCACCCTGATTCGACAATAAGCACCGTGGCACCCGCCATTTGAGTATTTGTTTTGTTTTGAATGTGGTTTTTTTTTTAATAAAAAAAATAAAACAATGATGAACATGGGTGGAAGAGTGGAAGTTGGAAGGAAAGAAGGTGGCATTTGTGTGTGGGTGTGGGCAGGACCACAATGCATTGTTATGGAGCAGCGGAACCACGGCGACCAGACGGATGGAGGAGACGAAACAGGGTGCGGCAGACATTGAGGAAAGAAAAGGAAATAGAAATTAAAAACTGACCCCCCAAAATAAAAAGGTCATGCTCAACAGAACAAAACTAATTGCCATTCCAACACAAAACTGTCATGCAAAGCAAACTGCATTCAAAGGGAAGGGTAGTAGAAACGGGACTGGGGGGGACAACTGCAATTGCTATCAACTGAAACGGGATTTAGAAAACTAGAGAATAATTCAACTGCAAAGAAGTTTCCAGCCCCCCCACCCCCAAAAGTGTCCTGTGGTCAGGGAAATGCATGCTGACATACAGGGAGATTTGCATTCAGGAGGTTTGCAAGAGCACTAAAAGAATATGTGCGGAAGTACAGTATTCGTGTTTAAAGATATCCATTTAATTAGTCTTTGCCTTTAACCTCTTTATGAATTTGCTGTTTGTAATCATTAATAGGTAGAATTCACCTGTTCTGATGTTTAGTTTAACTGGAATAGACCAGGTTAATTTTATGCACGCTCCATGAGCTCTATACCATTTATTGTTAAAAAAATGGGATGTTGTGTACAAGCGTGAGGGTGAGGGCTCCATGTGGGTTCTGTCCTGTCTATAACAGGTAGGGCATTTTTGCTACCTGGCTATCATGGTGGAGGCAACTGGAAGGTGTGGATGGCCTGATCCTGGGCAAGGTAAAACCTGCTGGGAAGCTGCTGTGTTGTGCAATGGATTCAGAACCTCTCTGCACACAGGAACTATACTTCCAATGATGACAAGTAACTCATCAGTGTGCAATAATATCTATAGCCTAAGAGCAAGCTGCATCTTTGTGCCAGAGCTTAGAGGCCTCTGAGTGGACTCTGGTTTGGATATAAATTCATTTCTGTCCACAGCAGAGTCCAGGAAGTCCCATCTGAAATCCATATAGAACAGTAATTCCGAAACGGCAATCTAGGGCACACCACTGTGCCAGGAGACAACTGCCAGTGTGTCATGAGAAGCCAGTCAAGGTTCTGATGAATCTCAAGCTCCAACTCACAGAGGAGGTTGCTGCTGTGCCTCTGTGTGAGTTCCTGCTCTGAGCATGCCTCTTTCCAATTAGCTGGCCCTGGGAGCATGCTGTGGTTACCTCTTCTACTACAGCAGTTAATTAACATAAGATAATTGCATTATTGCAAATGGCAGCTGTTGTGAACGGCCATTGTGCTTATCTTTAAATTTAAAAACCAACAACTAGACTGAAAGAAATATAATTAAACACTTCCTTTATTGAATCCCAAGTGGTCCCCAACTTTATGGCCTTATCCTCTTGCCTGATCATCACTACTTATGGTGAAGAAATAAAGCAAAAAGCCATTTAAGCTGGACTACCATCCCATTATAGGGACGCAGGTGGCGCTGTGGGTTAAAGCCTCAGCGCCTAGGGCTTGCCGATCGAAAGGTCGGCGGTTCGAATCCCTGCGGCGGGGTGCGCTCCCGCTGCTCGGTCCCAGCGCCTGCCAACCTAGCAGTTCGAAAGCACCTCCGGGTGCAAGTAGATAAATAGGGACCGCTTACCAGCGGGAAGGTAAACGGCGTTTCCGTGTGTGGCTCTGGCTCACCAGATGCAGCTTTGTCACGCTGGCCACGTGACCCGGAGAGTGTCTCCGGACAGCGCTGGCCCTCGGCCTCTTAAGTGAGATGGGCGCACAACCCCAGAGTCTGTCAAGACTGGCCCGTACGGGCAGGGGTACCTTTACCTTTACCTTTACCATCCCATTAGTCCATAGTATCACTGTACTGGAAAGGAAGAGCACACCTGTCTCTAATGTTAGGCTTTGGATAATTTGTATTTGCCTCCTTTTTCATTAACAACTGAGACAAATGCTTTGCTTTTAAGGGTCCTCATACCCCTTAATATTATGTTAAGACATGAAGTCATTCCAGTGGCCTGGGAGGAATAACCTACCTAAGGAAAATTTGTCCAGAAATATGTGGGTTTCATGAATGCAAAATATGGATGTGTGGAAGAATGGAGAAAGGAAAAGAGGCAGGGAACTCCACAATTGGACAAAAACACAAGATGCAGACGTAATGTACAGGAGTACAAAATACTTGTGCACAGTGCCAACAGGAAATTCAATTAACAGTAATTTTTCAGTTCTTCAAAGAGTAATAACCCACCATCACCACCGAAACAATTCCCTGACAATCTGTTCCTTCAAAGGAAAAGTCTAGCTGGAGTAGTTTAATTATATAGAATTATGGACAGCAAAAACTTGCAAGAGTGATGGGCAGTAGCTACTGAACACAGCTAAACCATGTACCAATGTGAACAGCATCTCTTTGCTGTGTTTTTGGTCCAGGGCAATCATGACTGGTGCACTCCCTTCCCCACCTGCCATCCTCTTTATGTTCTCCCCACCCCTGGCTTTCCCTTTTCAACATTACGCATGGTGTGTTGCATCGTCTAAGGTGAAACCCCATGATTATGTTTGTGAGAGGCCAAATTTGTTTTAAAATGTAAAGGCCAAACAAAGAACAGCTTAAGCTGTTCAACTGGAATTAGTGGAGGATTTTAAAAAAAACGTAAACAGCTTAATAAAACGACACTTGAGGCTCTACAAAATTCATGCAGTTGACTCAAGCTCCTTATTGACTGTTCTCACCATCTCAAACCTTTAGTCATGTGTGGAATAAAGGCTGGTCAATTACTTTTCTTTATTTTAAAGTTAACTTCTCATGAAGTATTGGCTCCTATAGAGTAAGAATTATTGTAACCAGGAGACGATCACGGATCCGGCCAGCCCTCCCCAACCTCCAGCCTAGATTACCTTGTCCAGCTGACATACAACTTCCCACAGCAAGGAATGCAAGACAGCGATCTCCCGTCCCAAATCTATGAAGCCTTCAAATCCTGGAGTGCCGGAGATGGTGTCCGCATTAGAAATTTCTATCAGGAAGCGTTTCATGCCGCCCCACTCATGCTCGAGAAAGTCATTCATAAATGTAATATATTCTTCTTTGTTCCCAAATCTCAATTTTCATAAGGAGGAAAGAGAAAAAGAAATAGAGAGAGAATTAACCTTTTTTCTGGGGATGAATGGGAACAGTTTCAAGGGAATCTGTGATTTGCTTAACTTATTAAAGGACTGTAATTACTACTTTTTCTCTGACCAAACCACAGGTTCCATATCAATACTCCTTTTAGTTATGGCTGCTGACAATAATTCATTTTAGAAAAAGTTGAAGATAGCACGAGAAAGTCAGTGTTACCTGTGCTAACTCTGGTTTCTTTTCAGATCGTCCCTGCGGTATGTATGCTTCTTTATTTGTGTTCTGCTATTATCTCTGGCCAAGCAGGCTTTATAGGCTTCAAAAAATGATCAGAGATTACCGTATTTTTTGCACCATAACACTCACTTTTTTCCTCCTAGAAAGTAAGGGGAAATGTCTGTGCGTGTTATGGAGGAAATGCCTACGGGTGGCATGCCTACGGATTTTCCTCTTCTAAAAACTACGTGCGTGTTATGGTCGGGTGCGTGTTATAGAGCGAAAAATACGGTATATCTGGAGAAACTACATAATGAACAGGCAAGCAACCTTCAGCCGCCCAGAGTGGCTGGGGAAACCCAGCCAGATGGGCAGGGTGTAAATAATTTGTTGTTGTTGTTGTTATTGTCAAACTCTCTACAAGTTACTGCATCTTAGTACTTTTGCTCCATTTCAATCTGTATGCGTGGAAATTCAGAGCCAAAGCTTTGACATTAACTTGAAGAGTTGTTTGTTTAATGCAGATGGCATCAGGTGAAGGAAGGCTGAAAATGGGATCAAAGCAAGCAAGGAAAGCCCTCTTTGGAGTTAATGGGAGATTCCCCCACAATGCAAATACTTTTATTTATTTATATACTGCTTGACTGTGAAAAAACCCTCAAAGAGGTTTGCAAAATATCATCTTCAGATGGGGCCTATGGGGTGATCTCCATTGCTGCTCTGAATGTATTAATAATCAGAACAGCCCCAGGGAATGCAATTTGCATTTAAAACAAGAACAAAAGGGGGGGAAACATCTGAAATGCAGAGACGCATTTAACATCAGATGTAGCTGTGGGCTTTCAGAAAGAAGGATCTGCATGTTCAAAAACCACCTCAGAACTCAATGAAGCTGAAATAGGTGGGTTTTAATTATCTTCTCACTGATGTCGGAGAAACCAAAGTAGTATCTTGTTTATCGGTTAATTGATACAAAATGTGGTAGTTTGATACTCCCGAAAAACTTCATAGAAGCGGATTAAGGTGTAGATTCTCACGTCCATTTCTGCTACATAAGGAAGTTGCTTCCTAGAAAACTATGTCCTGTGTGGGACTCTGACTCTTCCTTGCCCAGCCCCATAGGGCTACTAGCACCAGTGCGTGGGACCATCAAACCATACTGGAAAACAGGAAACTCCAATGCCTGAGGCAGTTCAGTGTGCTTTCCCCTTTGCAGAATTTATGTCTGCTGAGTTGTGTTAAGATTGCCCTTTTAAAACAAGCTAAATATCAGTTATAACAATGTGTGGGGTGCATGCAGCAAGGGCGGCATTGAAGTTAGCCCTACGGTGATGTTTTGTGTACTACAATGGGACGCACTGCACATCTCTGCAGGGACCTGTCAGTGGTGCCAGACAAATCAATGTGTGTGTTGCCCTTAGGGGAGCGCCATCTCCAATTACTGGGGGGGGGGGGGGGAGTAAAGCAGTCAAGGGCACATTGGGGTAGGAGCTGGATTAGTTTTGTGACACCAACATCTAGGACAAGACTGGGGATGAGTCATCTGTAAACCGTAACCCAGAATGCAACCAAACTATTTTGCCATCGCAAAAGTAACAGGGCTAGTGAGATTCTTCTATCTGTAGAGCCGAATCCTAGGTCCCATGTCCACTTTTTCGTAGCACAGTGAGCTGAAATTGGTGTGTCCTTCAAGCCAGTACAATTTCAAGCATGTTATTTCGATATGAAAACAGATTCCAATATACTTTGATAGAGCCAAGGCAAGTCAGCAGCTGTCGCCATCGGAGCATTCATAAGTAATGACACAACCCACAATGATGTGCCCTAGTTGCTCTTTTTTTGCTCTAATATCACTTACCTTGTGAAATTTGCCAGATTTTGAATAACCTTTGCAATTAGCGTGAGCGTCCGAGAGGTGCGGTCATCAGGGTACTCTTGCATGAGGTTGAAGAGACTCGGAGACATGATGGCTGGGCAGAGGAAACGGAGGAAAAGCGAGGCACTGATCAAGCGTTCACTGATATCTTGTTTCCCCCTGTTGAGGCACTGCTGCTTCCATGATGCAAACACCTCCTTCAGCTCCCGGGGAAAGACACTGGAAATGAATGAAACCGCACAAGGACATTAAGTATGCAAGCTGAACAGCAAAGCCCTAGGTGCCACTGGGCTTGGTACAGGGTCATTCAGTAAGAGGAAGGAGAGGGGCGCTGGCAGAAATGAAGACATTTGCCTATGTAATTTCATCATTCAGTGCTCTCCCATCATTTAGTAAGAAGGGCGACGCAAACCAGCCAGCTCCCACCTTGCGAGACGATGTGTGTATGCCATGCTAATTTGCATGATCTACAAACGTACTTACGGTATGACATACTTATTGGGAGAGATCCTGTCCTAGAGTGTACAATTCTGACAAATGAAGGCAGGGATTGCGCCACCAGCCCTTGTGACATTATGGGCTGGTATTCCACATGCAGGAAATGCCGCTAAGTTTTTAAGCTATAGCTTTCACATTGTTCATTGTAATTAAAGCACAAATTTAGGCTGGATCTCTCCTTAGGAGGTTCTTCCCAGCTTACAGCCCATTTCTGAGCATGATTTGATTCCACAAATAGGAAGCTGCCTTATATCTGTGCATGGCACAGTCAGGCAAGCTATGGAGCATGTGGGCTCCCAGAGGTGGACATGTAGTCACTTTGCTCTTCCCTGTACTTGTCCATTTCTTTCAATGGGCCTACTCTGAGTATAACTAGTGCTGGCTATTTCCCCAAATCTCAGATCCACAAAGCTTCTTCTCTTCCACAACGATTCTAGGAGATTCAGAATTTCATTCAATATTAGCTTGAATGTCTGGGGCTAAAAGTGAGTCTCTTCTACTTCCACTTATCCTGGTTCCAGCAGGAAACAGTGTTTTAGAAGAATCGTGTGGATAATTTCCTTGGTGAATTCAGCAAGGCTATCTGTTTCTGACTTGTCCAGTGATGAAACCAGGACATTTAAAATTTTAAAACTTATTTTTTTGGTAATACCCTTAAGTAGCATCTATAAATTGAAGAAAAAACAAAACTAAATAACAGAAAACAGATGCTTTATGTTCTAAATAGAGGAACAAAGAGAAACTAAAGATACAGTTTATCTATCAAGAAGAAATATTTCCCCTTCTAACTTGCATAAGCACAGGACACTGATTTTCTATTATTCAGAGCAAAAAACAACAACAAAGATTGTTTTTCTGGTTATGAATGGTTTGGTTTTGTATTTGGGGAGATTCAGATACCATTTTCCTTGTATTGGGGAGGCTTAAAAGATATTTGACTGAAGCTGACCTCAACTATGTCCCCAGCAGTCTTTATTTTATCTTTTAGAAACTGCCATTCACACTAAGAGAAGGTAAAGATGTGTCCTCGGGGAAACTGTTGGGGTGGGGGGTAAATGCACCCCATGGACCTTAGGCCTGTTTCTTGCAGTATTCTTGCCAGTTCATGTCTATTTAGCCTCTCAATAAGTCCTGTGAAACAAATACTGCCTAGAACTATGGGCAGTGCTGGGGGGGTGGCGGGGGGGGACACAACCCCCCTCCCAATAGGGAGCTCACTCCTCACTTGCCCCCTCACATTTCACATTGCTGGACTCCTGTCCTTAACATATACTGCTATTTTTCTTTCAGATATCTTAACATGTGGGTCACAGGTTGCTCACCTAGAAATATAGTTTGCCCCTTTTGTGCCCCCCACAGATTATTATTTTTTTGGTCTGGTGTTGTTTGGCTAAAACCATATATTGATCTGCATAGCTCTGCCTTAGTTTTTGTTTGTTTGGTTTTTATTGTTACTGAGTGTGACAAAGATAAGGTTACCAGATTTTTTTCAATGAATCCAGGGACACTTCTCAACTTCAATGGATTTTGTATGGGGACTGATACGTAAATCCGGGGACTGTCTCCGGGAAACGGGGACGTCTGGTAACCTTAGACAAAGACAGATATGGCCTCTGTATGTATTTGATTGGCTAGCCTTATTAGAACCTTAATGGAACAGTAGCTGCTGAGTTATCCTTTTCAGTGTATTAGTGTATTTGTATTCTTCCTTTGAACTGCCAAAGACCCCTAGCAGTCAGCTCAGCTTTAAGGAAGCTCACTTTACCCATCACAAACCTATCAAAAATCCAGCTGCATAGTCACAGTTCCACTTGACCTCTAAAGCTAATTCATCTCAATTAAGCTGCCTTGTGCGGATAAATGGGACCAGGAAGAACCCACTGAAGCCCACTCCTGGTAAGCTCAATTCGCTTCAGTGGGACATGCAGTTCCTGGTTGACCGTGTCTGCGGAGTCCTTTTTGCTTACTTGGCTCACAGAATGCAATCCCTGGTGAAATCATTCCTGTCGATCTTTAAAGGAGGAGAGCAGGCTGTGTTTACTTTCCTTAAGGTGAACCACCCCAATAAGCAAATCCCCATGGGAGAAGCGCCCCCTGAACTCACCAGTAGGAGTTGATGATCTTGCAGAAGGCTAGCTCACAACACATTTTAAGATTGGCCTGGTGATCGGCTAGCTCGCTCGGTGAACTTTTGCTGGGATCCACTTCACAGTTCTCGTCCGACTCATACAATGCCTTGATAAATTCACCTAGGAGTCGGGTGGCAAGACACAGCAAATCAGGAAACCGTCTTATTGAAATGTTACCTACAAAATTTCTGCTGATAGTTCCACAGATGATGACACCACACACTCCCCCACCCTGATTTGAAGCGTAAGGTTGGCCAAAGTGTGTCAAATCACTGATGTTTGGCCAAATTCCGCAAAGGATGCAGAAACTTCATTCCTCTTCCCTG
Source organism: Podarcis cretensis (assembly GCF_951804945.1). Taxonomy (NCBI): domain Eukaryota; kingdom Metazoa; phylum Chordata; class Lepidosauria; order Squamata; family Lacertidae; genus Podarcis; species Podarcis cretensis. Next base: position 96,230,462 of record NC_137175.1, read on the forward strand.
ATTCATAATGAAGCCAACATTCTCCCTGAAGGTGGGGTACAGAAACCTCTTTGTCCCTTCCAGCAATCAGCTTATCTTCTAAAGAATGATATTAAACTAACCTTATGTCATATGACCTAGACACAGATTAGTAGTGATCGGAAGATTATTTATCCCCTTTGGAATTAAAACCATGCCACTTATGTCTCTCAACTGCTTTGGCTTATGGGTTTTGCCAAAAAACCTAAACATTCCTTTGCTGCCCTTTAATTTCAGAGGCACATAATTTGATTCTCTCATTACAGAAAAGGATAAACAATGATTAAGTCAGCGTTCACCTTGCCCTTCATGTATAATAACTTCACTTATTTAAACTAGGTCAAACAGCTTGGGCCACTCTGCCCTCACTATATCTGTGTCTGTGATTTTTGCAACTAGCCCATTAGTTTTAAGGATGAATAATGAACATGAAAGTCAATACTTTCAGGAATGAAGTTAGCAGAAGCAAGAAGGCAAGGCCAGTAGTTTCTTCTTATGACTCAGTGACAACTGTAATGTTGTAGGACTTTGTTAGTGTGCAAGGTTAGCTCTGGGCACTGATTATCCTACCAAAATTGGGAATCACTCTCTTTATCGCATTCTGTTCTCTGCTGCTCATTGGAGCATGGCAGTAACTGTGCAGATCCAATGGGACTTGTGGCAGCACAGTCTCTCTGCTCTGTCAGTAAGTGGTAGTACAAAAATCTTCTGGGAGTCCCAAAAACATAAGCAAGTTTCTGGACCTCACTGTTGCACAGAAAATAGGAGTAAGTCTTGCAGTTTCTACTGAACAGAAGGGCATACATGGAGATTTTGGTAACAAGAAAATGGCTTTTTCTCTCCTTACAGGTTATCTCAACTGCCTTTAATCACACGCTGATTCTCTATTTTATTTAAAATCCAAGGCTACTGCGAACTGAAAATTGCACATTCTGCAGAACACACAAATTACGGTTTGAGCGAAGTAACCATTTGAATATATTATCTGAAGGATGTATATTTCAGATTTTTAGTGAATTCTAAATTCTTTGCTTTGAGAGTTCAAAAGAAAAGGGAGGCTACTGCTACAACAGATGCATCTGAGCCCCAGGCAATAATCCTTAATTCCTTAAAGGTAAAGGTAAAGGGACCCCTGACTGTTAAGTCCAGTCGCGGACGACTCTGGGGTTGCGATGTTCATCTCGCTTTACTGGCCAAGGGAGCCGGCATTTGTCTGCAGACAGCTTCTGGGTCATGTGGCCAGCATGACTGAGCCGCTTCTGGTGAACCAGAGCAGCACACGGAAACGCCGTTTACCTTCCCGCCAGAGCGGTACCTATTTATCTACTTGCACTTTGACGTGCTTTTGAACTGCTAGGTTGGCAGGAGCTGGGACCAAGCAATGGGAGCTCACTCCGTCACGGGGATTCGAACCGCCGACCTTCTGATCGGCAAGCCCTAGGCTCTGTGGCGCCACAGCACCACCTGTGTCCCTAATTCCTTACTGGACCCCTTTTATTTTGACCTTTCCCAACTTTCTATCTGGACCCAGTCCCATCTCTGTAAACTGAACCCACCCATTACGTTATTTTAGAGAGGCTAAGACTTCTTCAAGGTGGTTTTTCTGAGAGGTGATAGCAGCACTGGAAACCAGAAACATTGCAGCAGCTACTGAAAAACACCCCCATGGGCCCAATGTTGTTTTCATCTGCAATTCTCTACACAGGTATTCTTGAACTGGGTAAAAACAACAACCCCGAACTATTTTTTGAAACGCAAGCAAACACATTTTGAGCAGCCAAGAGAAATGAACGTTTATGTGTTCAACAGAGCACATTGCCACCAGCAGCTGAAATTGGGTAACTAAAGAAACAGGGGGACATTCTGAGAGCATGAAATAGAGCAATTGGGAGCATTGCTGGAATAACTACTAACAGAAAGATCCAGTTAACGTTCAAAAGAAGCATTCAAGGAAAACACAGGTGATTCAACACAGCAGATAATGAACTATGGTATAGGAGAAATGGGAAAAAGACACATGGCACAATAGGTTCCCCCCCTCTCCCCAAGCCTCAATATGCTGCAGTACTTATTCAATTTGTTAACAGGCTGACATGCCCCGTATGTGAGGTCTCTGCTTGGAAGTGCCATGTGGAAAGCTTCAGAGTAGTGGGTATATTTGCATACCATAGCATCTATGGAGTGCACATTTTGGGATTAAATAGAGAATGTTATAGTCAGGTGTTTTGTGAGGGTACTGGGATATTTTGTCAGGTGTTTTGTGAGAGGTGTTGGAGACGAGACAAGGAAACAGGCCTGTTTGCAGAAGAAGAGGAAAATGGGGAACGTGGCCTGGGAAGCGCCTGACAGTGGCAAGATTTACCACCAGTCACTTCTCTGAAGCAAGGGTGCCAACTTTAATAAAATATTGGGGGGGGGGGGCCAGGTAGGCCCCACCCCACATAACTGATCACATGATGTGGCACACGAACACCATTTGAATGGCAATGTCTATAAACTTTGGGGGGCCTTGCTCTCTCAAATATTTTATTGGGGGGCAAAGGGACCTTGGCCCCTAAGAGTTGACTCCTAAGCTCTAAAGATTCAGCTCTACACCAGCCTGTGTTCTGTGTGTTTGGCCAGTCTTGCCAATACATTTCTCTGTGACAATGAGGGATGTAAACTGTGTATGTGTGTGTTTATGGAGGAAACAAAATATTCTCAGGACTCGAGAGTCCGCATTAGATAAGCCTATCTTCCGTAGAACGATTACTGTCAATCTGTTTCCAAGAGCTCCTTTCAGACTGGACTAACCTCAAGGAACCTGTCAGCCCGACGCAGGATATCATTGATGCTATTATGCCACCAGCAATGTGACTTTAATACTTTGACTTTAATACCTCACTTTCTTTAATGGCCTTATAATAGGCTTGTTAAAAAAGGCCATGAATGCAAACATGCTTTACCCCCTGTGAAAATATAGTGAACCACATAACAGTTTATAGTGTAAAAACGCCTAAAACTAACATAGTGCTATCCTATATATGTTTATTCAAAAATAACTCCCATCACATGTCAGTGAAAACAGGATGTATTATTCTGCCTGCAAGATGGCGTCGTTAGAGGAAGGCAGCCTTAAAGATTTATTTTCAATAGTCAAGATAAATTAGGTGCTCTTAAAACACACACTAATCAAATTGTTATTATACTGTGAGATCTAAGTGAAAAGGACTCTAGAAAGAATTACAATGGAAGCAGTCTTGGCTTTTGGAAAAGAAAAGCTGCAGAATCCTAATTAGCATTTCTGATCGCTGATGTCTATGATTTAAAATCTTATCTCTCCCAGTGGTATCTTGAATCACATATTAAAAACTGTTAATTTTAAAATAACTTCATATAATTACTAGACATTAAAGGCTTATAGCCAAAGGATGCAATCCAGAAGGAATCTATTTTACGCAATCTCCATTTGAATGAATGGGAGCTGGATGAGAGCACTATATGCTCTTCCAGAGTCGCCAATCCCGCACTACCAAGCTGTTGTGCAAATCCCATTTATTTCAGTGGGTTTGGTCAGGAGAGACTCCCATCAGATTGTGCCTCTAAAACCTGGATTGAAATGAATTACAGATTTTTAATTTGCTTGGAAATTCATTATTACCACAATGAGAAACGTACACAGTAAGTACAGTTGGTAACTGGAAAATGAGGAAAAGACTTAAAAAATGTGTACGTAGGGGAAAACAGGGATGCACTTACTTGAAATTTTGTTTAATGAATAGTTTTCTGTGCAGTTTCATACTGGGGAACTTTACATATGTAGTTGCCCAATGTGGAACTGCGCAGGAACAATGAAGTATAATTGTTTGCCTAATTTCAGCATATGTCCCATATGTCTGGATCCTTAAAAGTTTGATCTGGACCCAAGAGTTGTAATTCCCACCTACCCCAAATTCACTCTGAAGAGTACGAAATATTCCCCAGGTCAGGCCTTCTGGATTGCTTCTAAGGTGTGGTTTTAACAACTTGGGAGTTATTTCACTGCGTGTCTTCCCACGCTGTTTTGGTAGTATCAGCTACCTCATGCCACATGGGTGGAGCTGTTGTCCTGGTTTTGTAAGAAGGCAACTGTGGGAAGGGAACCACGCTGTGGGTGGGCTCCATTCACTAGAGGAGTCTGATGTTACTGAAGCAGTACTGTGAGAACATTGGCACCCCCATGCCACTTAATCAACATCAGAAAGTTTCCTTATATAAGTACACCAAAGGAGATGATAACCAGATGCATGTATGCGCGCACACACACAGTCAACACCGACAACCAAATTTGAATCAAATACAGTGGTACCTCTGGTTACGAACTTAATTTGTTCTGGAGGTCCGTTCTTAACCTGAAACCATTCTTAACCTGAGGTAAAGGTAAAGGGACCCCTGACCATTAGGTCCACTCATGGCCGACTCTGGGGTTGCGGTGCTCATCTCGCTTTATTGGCCGAGGGAGCCGACGTACAGCTTCTGGGTCATGTGGCCAGCATGACTAAGCTGCTTCTGGCGAACCACAGCAGCGCATGGAAACGCCGCTTACCTTCCTGCTGGAGCAGCACCTATTTATCTACTTGCACTTTGATGTGCTTTCAAACTGCTAGGTTGGCAGGAGCAGGGACTGAGCAATGGGAGCTCACCCTGTCGCGGGGATTTGAACCGCCGACCTTCTGATCGGCAAGTCCTAGGCTCTGTAGTTTAACCCACAGCGCCACCTGCATCCCTGAGGTACCACTTTCGCTAATGGGGGATCCCACGGCTGCCACTGGCGATTTCTGTTCTCATCCTGGGGCAAAGTTCTTAACCCGAGGTACTACTTCCAGGTTAGTGGAGTCTGTAACCCGAAGTGTTTGTAACCTGAGGTGTTTGTAACCTGAGGTACCACTGTAGAAACATTTTAACCCACAGAATGTTTTTCCTTTACCGAGAGCATCTTGCAGATACTTCTGTCCCACTAGCTTGAGGTATTCTTCAATGGCTTTAGTGGCAAGTGTATTCTCCCTGAAGATCAACACATCATGCTCCCCACAACGATCAACCTCGGACATCACCAAGTCAGTCAAGAAATCCTGAAGGAGAAGCGGTTGGACAACAGAAAGGTGTTTTAACCCAAGGTAAAATGTGCAGCAGGGGTGGGTAGGATGGACTAGATAAGAAGGATAAGAGAATTGCTAAATTCAGTGGGGAGAGAAAGAGAAGTGGGGGCTGATTAGGCCAATAGGTTGGAGGTTCCCCACCACAGGTTCATAAAATGCCAGTGTGTTGAGCCTGCAAGCTTGTCAGAAACGTAAGTACCACTGAGGAATACGGAGGAGGAGCAATTCCTCCCACCCTGTGCCTTCTGTAAACGGTTACCCAGGGCCACACTGGAAAATGGTTGCCAGGTTCAGATCTCAGAGAAAGGGCTGCAGCCAGGTGAAAAGCCAAGGCAATGGGTGAGAGAGTATTCCAAGGTTTCTAAAGCCTGAGCGAGAAGGCCAGAGCACAACCCTGACATGCCATTCGCTGCTCCCCAAAGGCCAGAGGAATACTCAGATATTGTTTTATCAAGCTCTCTCTCCCCCCCCCCTCCTTATTTAAATGCATATCCTGCGTTTAATTCATCTTGGAATACAAGGCTTTGCATATGGAATACTCGGGCAGTCTCCCATCCAGGCCCTGGCCCGGTTCAAACGTCACAATAAACCAGAGTTAAACACCAATTAGGAGACTGTGAGCGTGCAGCGTACAAAACTACTTTAAGGCCCCCAGTTGTTCCTTTCACTCCCCTCCTCCTCATGCCATGCCTGTCTGGCATGCTGTGATATGTGAACACAAGCACATGGTTTGCTGCTTCTATGCAAACAAACCACAAGCCGTATTATTTTCATTAAAATAACTTATCTACTGCCTTTCATTTCAAGAGGAAATGGTCAGTTTCTAGACAAACAAACCACAAGCCTGGGTTCAGACATCACAACAAGCAATACTTTGGCTTGTATCCTGGTAGTACAGTAGGAGGAGGATTAGGGGAGGAATAGAGCAAGAACTGTTCAGCAGTGTGCACCAGCAACAACTACAGGTTTTAGTTTAAACCATAAAAAATATGGTTTAACGTGACATGCAAACCAGGCCATTAACTGGTCTCAGACCTGCTTTGCTTCAGCAAGGTTGAAACATCATGCATCTTCAAGACCATGTCCTGGGGAATGGGAATCATCATTGATTATGTTGTAAAAGTCTTGACTTTTCTGGGAGCTTAACATGCCAGTTATCTCAAAGAAAGCATTGATTAGCCTTCAGGATTAGATCTATACATCTCCCTGGGTCTGGGGAGACATATCTGCTTATAACATCTTGTCAGAGCCCAACAATAATGCAATGGAGGCCTCTTAAACATTCAGTAAAAACGAGTCACCTCTGACTTTGAGGGGATGCTGCAGTTTGGCCTAAGATTTAATGCAAAGCATATTTTCAATTGCTAAATATATTCAAGGATGTCACTTTATACTATGGAGCTTAATATAATTTTTGGTAACTTTAGTAATATGAACAAAAATTTACTTTGCTTTATCCAAGTTATTAACAATTATTGGTGCTCAGTGGAATGCAAAGAGAGGAAGAGCACAGTTAACAATTAAATCATAAAATCCGCACATGTTCTTTCTCTTCTTAAACCTGAGTCTTTAAAATCTGAATTCTAATCATTCTGTAGTGTAACAATGTTAAGAAGGCAGAGCAACAATATGCTGATATACCCAGTGTACAGTTTGTACCAAAGAAATCTGAGGTCACTTTTCTTCATCACTTCGGGGGAATATTATGGAAGCAATGATAGCTATGAATCATGGTGGTTCAGCAAATAGTTCCTGTAACTCTCACACTAATTGGTCAGACGGAAGAAAAATGAGTTTGATTGATAGAATGCTCAAATAGTAAAGACTGGATATACAGGAGGAATTCAATGCTTCACTATGTTGAATGTTCAGACGTCCTTGTGCAAAGCTTTTATTGACAGGGTGCATTAGGTGATTCCTGCGCTATGTTTCTGGTGCCTGGTATGAAAAAGTATGTAAAACAGCAACTTCACTGTAGTGCCTGAATGGGGCAGACCCACACATTTCATCTTAAGTCCCATGCAGGAAGGAGGGATATAAAGTGCAAAACACACATTTTTAATGTCAGTGTGTTTATTTTTAAAGCAGATGTCTTTGTATATAGACCTTTTCTTCTTAAAATAATACTTTTGCTGCACAATCCAATATGTGTCTAGAAGTCAGACTTCTTGAGTTCAATAGGCTTTATTCCCAGGAAAGTATGTATAGGACAACAGCCTTAATTATTCTTTAAAACACTGACCACTGTCTTTGCGTTATGCTCCGTTTCAAGACAACTATAGGTAGAGACAAATTTTGCTTTCAGGATCATAACAACAAAGAATCAGTTTAATTACTTGGCAGAACCCAATCTGCCACCATCTTTCAATAGCACTAAAAATGACACAGAGGGGGCAAGAGCTTTGCATGTTCTTACCTTGGCTCTGCCAGTGCTCTGAAGAATGTGCACTAAAGCACAGGCCATCTCCTCTTTGTTCCGGACACTGATGACTGGCTCCAGAACAGAGCATAACATTGTGTAGTTGTTGGTCACAAACTCTGCAAACTCTTTGTATTGCTCCATGGGGAGGATGGTAATTGTCTGGTAACGGCATTTTATCCGTATGGATGGGCCTGTTTTCCCTTTATTGGGCGTGGGAGTGCTGATGGGGTACCACTTCTCCACGAATTGCCGACCAGTCACAGCAGCTATGGGGATGTTGACCAGACCCACATAGTTGTTCTTGTCCTTTTTCTTCTTCTTTTCAACATCTTTATAGATGTGGATGGTGATGCTATGGGCAGGTGGAAGGCCAGAGAACTCAAAGTGCTCTCCCCAGAAGATATTATCATTTTTCATTTTGCTGGTTGTGCGGGCAAATAAGGTATCGTCCACGCACAACTCACAAAAGTACCTCTTCTTGGGGGCCAGGTCTTTTGCCTCGATGATCCAAAGGCGGAGCACGTTTTCGGCTCGTCGGCAGTTGTCCTGGAGAGAAAAAGGCTTATTTAGTTTTCCCGAGGCCAACCTCATTGCAAGGGTCAAATACCTAACGTGTGGATGACTTCTTGTTCTATGCTGCTCTTAACTTTTATTATCACTGGTTTTATATTTAAATGCTGCGAAGTTTAGAAACTGTTCTCAAGTTTGCATAAAACACTAAAGACATATAAGATAAAACAATTAATCAACCATGCTCTGGGCTACAATGGCGATGGCAAGCATGGCGAAAGGTCAGGGTGTTTGTAGCCTTTATCACTCTAGGAAGGGTACAGTACTAAAAACACCTGCAAAAAAAAAAAAAAAAAATAGCCCTCCAGAAGAACCCACTATGAATAATTTTATGGGAGAGGATGCTTTTTTTCTACAGTGTTCTGGACTCAAGCTGTTTGGGACTTAATAAAGCATAATTGGGAGCTTGAACTTATATCCAAGAGAAACTGGCAGCACTGCAGCTCAAGAAGAAATTTGACAGAAACAAATAAGGCCGTTTATCTCACAAGCCCTAGCTGGAAGCCAGATTTAAATGGATCTCTATAGTGGATAGTACCATTATTCATCTTGTAAAAGAGGGATTGGAAAGAAGGACCAGCAATCTAGCAGCCGATGACAGATTCTGTCAGTGGATACATTCTATTTTTAATGCAAACACCAAAATTCAAAATTCTTAGCCTGTGTCTCACTTTGCTAAAGAAAGAGCTCACAGGCATTTTTTCAATAAGACAAACCGTGACAAGTCTCCTGGAAAACAGAAGCATTAATGAGGGTGATAGAAGACCATGTGTATCTATTAGACATTTGTGCAAAGTGGAATCGAGTATCATTTTGTGTTATTGAAGAGTTTTCCTCTGGGACATTGATGGCATTGCTGCCATCAACTTAATTAAATGGGTGTGCTTGTTTGGGGAAGAATGGGAGAGATATATCACTTGGCCCAGAAAGAAATTACCCCGGGTGCATTAAACCACTGGATTTCCCTTATACCTTGTTTGGTTGGATTGCCCTCCGCAGGTTTTCCATCCACTTGTCTCTTTCTCCCGCTGAGGAACAGCTGAAACATTTACTGCCACAGGAATAAGTGACCTAAAACATTTTTTTTTTAAAAAAAAAATTAAAATCAGCTAAGCTCATAATTGCAGCTTATGTAAAATAAGGAAGGGCATGAAAATCTTGAATACCCTACAACAAACAATTCTAGAATACTTGCCAATACTAAATTAAGAAAGCAGAGGAAGCGTGCACATGTATAAACACGCATATATGCACATACAGAAATGTACTCATTATTTAATTCGCCTTCACATATAAAGCTTTCAGGAAAAAATGGATTTGAAATGTAGGGGGATCAAAGGAGTGCATGGAGATCAGGAGGGAGCAGGGTTCACACCTGAAATATGGTAAACTGGGTGCAGTCTCCCGCCCCCCCCCCACATCCAGTTCACAAGACAAGGTCCCTCTAAACTTATCTCCAAAAGAGAAACAACTAGAAACATGATTTCAAAAAACAAACAAACACAGAATGCTGATATTCCCAGGTTGCCAAGTTTCGCACTAGACATCTGATTGGATTATTAAATGACAAGGAAGCAACTAAATGATAGAAATTAAAAGTTAAAATAGGGTTAAAACAACACAAGGAAAACAACAGGAAAGAAAACAAACAAATTGGGAAGGGAAACAGAAAAGCTCAGGGTTGGATTACCTGTTCTGCTCAAATATATTACACAAAACTGCAAGATGGTTACTTGAGTACTGTTCCCGCCATGGTGTAGGTTCTTTTTTTGTTGTAATTTCAAGAATTTGTTTTTATGCATTGGGTGCTATTTTACTACACCAGCTGCCAATATCACTTTGTGTAAAAAGCTGCTAAATGAAATAAATAAAATAAAAAGTAAAAATGGCCAAATAATTATTTTGGACCATGACGGTTTCCTTATCGTGTAATAGGGGAGCAACTTTTATGATCCTAGTTGCTCTGAAATTAGTTTGAAGTATTGTACCATATTAAAGGAGGAAAGCAAAGTGCCCATGCTAACTGAACTGCTATACAAGTCGAGACGTCAGCAGGACTGCTTGCTCTTTCTGCAAGAATTACTTCACTCAGCAGACAAACCCAGGTTTCTCATAGGTATTTACATTAAATCAAAGCCTGAAGCAAACTAAAACATGTTCCCCTCTAATGAGATACCAATGCAAAGTATGTTGTAATAATTCTTGAGAGTTTCCGCCAACAAAACAAAGTTGCCAGGACAACCAGAAAGAGAAGCAAGAACAGACCAACGTTTGTGCACAAGTTTTTACATTACATTATCTTAATTTATGTCTATGGGACTGCACATGCACACACTTGCACACAGAAGGCTAACAATATGCCAGTATATAATGTACTGAATCATTTTGCCTGACAAAAGATTATCATTATGTTCCAACATTTGCACAGATTGTTAGCAGATGACGTTATGCCAGGTTAATACAGCACTTCTAAATCCATTCATTGCAACTCAGAGAAACACAACACTATGGACTTCTCAATAGCTTATGGGTGCTTGAAATAATGCTGTCTCTTTAAAGGTAACATACATTATGTGCTGGAATAGTAACAGACAGTAATTTACAGAATTACTGAATCACAAAAGGATCAAGCAGGAACAAGGGTGCGGGGGGGAAAGCCAAATTCCCTAGCTTTTCGATGCTAGAGAGGCCCACCTACCAGATTTTTCATAGTCCTCCTTCCAGCGTTATCAATTTTTACCTTTACTGCCTTTTAAGATTATCATTCTAAGGCAGTCTTCCTGCAGGAACTTTCTCCCTAAGTAGCTAGACTGGTGACTGGGAGCAGCCGCTGAGACCATATAACACCGGTCTTGAAAGACCTACACTGACTCCCAGTACTTTCTGAGCACAATTCAAAGTGTTGGCGCTGACCTTGAAAGCCCTAAACGGCCTCGGTCCAGTATACCTGAAGGAGCGTCTCCACCCCCATCGTTCTGCCCAGATACTGAGGTCCAGCGCCGAGGGCCTTGTGGCAGTTCCCTCGCCAGGAGAAGCCAAGTTACAGGGAACCAGGCAGAGGGCCTTCTTGGTAGTGGCACCCACCCTGTGGAACGCCCTCCCACCAGATGTCAAAGAGAAAAATAACTTTTTAGAAGACATCTGAAGGCAGCCCTGTTTAGGGAAGCTTTTAATGTTTAATAGGTTATTATATTTTAGTGTTTTGTTGGAAGCCGCCCTGAGTGGCTGGGGAAACCCAGCCAGATGAGTGGGGTATAAATAATAAATTATTATTATTATTATTCCTATGTGAGACATGGACTTTTTGTAGGAGTTGCACAATGGTGGAATGGACTATGGAGACTGGCCGGCTGCTGCTTTAGGAACACTTTGGAAGCTAAATACGTTCAAGTCAATTTGTATTAGTTCAGACTGCTGCTGTTTTAGTTATATATTCTGATTAACTGGTTTTTACAAATTTCCACCAAATCTTTGGTTTATGTGATTTGTAAGTACGCAGGTGCTGTTTGGATCTGAAAGGTATGGCATAGGTATGGCATGTCTCTCAGTCTAACCTACCTCAAGGGGTTGTTGTGAGGCTATAATGGGAAGTGGGGAACAACCTTGTAACATCCCCCTGATCTCCTTGGAGGGCAGGTGGGATAGAAATGTGATCAATGTAATATTATAAACATATATTATCAAATAGATGAAATGTGCCTGCAGAAGACATCCGTGCAGTTACCAAAATATTCAGATTTGAGTAGGCAAATTGTAACAATTGATGGAGTATAAATTGGGTGGAAATTGGAATATAAATAGGGTTGCCATCTTTTGGAAATGACCTTCCCGGACAGACCTACCCTTGAGGTGGAAGCCAAACGGAAGTTTTTTCTCCCGTTGTTGCCCCACTCCTTTCCAGCGCCTGCTCTGGCCTGCGCCTAGGATCGGGCCCAGACAGGGAGGCTCGTTAATCTGTGCCTCTCCAGTCCAGCCTGGGCCTTCCCATCCATCGCAGCTTGAGCAGCTGTTGGGGGCCGCCGCTGCTGCTGGGGAAGGCTCAGACAGGACCGGAGAGGTCATGGAGCCACCGGCGCAGCTGCTGCTGCCGCCTGCATCCCCTCCAACGCGGCTTGAGCAGCCATATGGCTGGATTTTCCCAGATATTCCACTGATTTCCACCTGGACACTGGTTCTGACAGCCGGATCCCAGCAACGTCTGGGATATTCTGGTCATATGGCAGGCATAGGCAAAATTGGCCCTCCAGATGTTTTGGGACTACAACTCCCATCATCCCTAGTTAACAGGACCAGTGGTCAGGGATGATGGGAGTTGTAGTCCCAAAACATCTGGAGGGCTGAGTTTGCCTATGCCTGACGTATGGCAACCTTAAATATAAAACTACGCCAGTTCAAAATATCTCACTACAGGACAAAGGCCGAATCACTGTAAATTTGGTCCTGGGCTTCTGTGCTGCCTGTCAGAAGCTGTCTCTTCACCCTCCTTCCCTTCTTCCAAACTAAGTACTGGTGGAAAAGGTGGAGTTGTGCCAGGGGCCGCGTCTCTCCTCCCTTCTTTTTAGTTTCTAGAGTGTATCTGGGATGTTGCTGTTGCAACCTTCTGGGTGCCAGAAAGAGAAGGGGAGAAAGTGACACACAGGAGGGGGTGGAGAAGGAAGGAAGTGGCACTGCCGGAATTGCCCTGTCTCTAAGTAAGTTTGAGTTAAGAAAAGGGGGACAGTGGCTAGCAAAGGCTGCTTGTTATCAGCTGCTCTGATCTACTGCGCCACACATACTGTACATGCCTCCCATTTCTCAGGACACTCACCAGGAAATATTGCAAAAAAGCAAGTGGAAAGCGGGACTACCCCAAGCACAATTTGCCCCTTACTAATAATGGGACGCAGGTGGCGCTGTGGGTTAAACCACAGAGCCTAGGACTTGCCGATCAGAAGGTTGGCGGTTCGAATCCCCGTGACGGGGAGAGCTCCCGTTGCTCGGTCCCTGCTCCTGCCAACCTAGCAGTTCGAAAGCACATCAAAGTGCAAGTAGATTAATAGGTACCGCTCCGGTGGGAAGGTAAACGGCGTTTCCGTGCGCTGCTCTGGTTCTCCAGAAGCAGCGTAGTCATGCTGGCCACATGACCCGGAAGCTGTACGCCGACTCCCTCGGTCAATAAAGCGAGATGAGAGCCACAACCCCATTGTCGGTCATGACTGGACCTAATGGTCAGGGGTCCCTCTACCTTTAACCATGACCCATACAGTCAAAACATGCAAAATAGTTCCTGATCTGGAACGATAATGCTAATTCAGTCCTCGCAGGTGAAAAGACTGCTCAACTGTGGGGCAATGCTACATATGTCAGCTCAAAATGGCCCAGGAAGTGGTAACGCCTTTCTAAGTCCCCACTCTTACACAGCCCAGCAACTGAAAGTATTTCTTTCTGTTGAAGGATTGAAGGCAGTAGCTCCAAGAACTTGAGAGTCATCTGATGATTAGATAGTCCACGCCCTTCCCACGGTAAATCCCAAGCAGACACCAATTTCCTCATCCAGTTATGAAATTACAAGGAGTGAGATAAGCAACCAAACCAAGTCAGTTAAACAATCAAATGTTCCTTCCCCCTTTCTTACTCTTAGTTCTCTCCCCCCCCCCGAAACAAAGGAATACATTTGCTTTTTACTTTTCTTTTTTACCTCAAAGCAGAAGTCGTGTCCCAGTATACTGCTATGAAGTGGCTTGACGAAGACTCTCTCTTCTGCCCCAAGATCTAATGTCTCCACAGCACTGCCTGGACTCAGCAAAGATTCATGAGAACGAGATTCTTTCAGCTTTGGTAAACCACGAGACCTGTGCAAAGACCAAAAGGGGGTGGAAATAAGACACCACACAAAAAAAGAAGGCGGTTCATAAAACAAAGTTTTCTTTAAAGCGGCTTTTAAGGTACCTCACTCCAATTGTTGGTTTTAGAAATAAGATACCCCTGACAAATGCCAGACAAGATTTGGCAGATCTAGAAACTCAGAAATATTTGGCCTGTTGGCAAAATAAAACTAGACAACTAAACACAACCATAACATGTACACACCCCACTTTCTCCAGCTACTGGCTAAGTACTCGGGACCTACAAGTGGATTTATAATGCTAACAAAAATAAATAATATATACTAGCATCTCAAACAAACATTGCTTATTTTTACAGGACCCAGAGAATTCTGCTAGTAACAATGCTGTTGATATGATTTAGCATATCTCCCTGGGAACTGCATATATTTCAGCTATAATGTGAAAATGATACATCTTAAACTGCCCCCAATTCATTTATACATCCTATAAAGCAGGGATGGCCAACTCCCAAGAGATCTGTGATCTACCCCCTTTTGGGGGGGTTCAGGTCAAAGTTGTTGAGCTTATTTTAGGAAGGAGGAAATTTTTGGGTGAGCTTTTTTTAGGGGAGCCAGTGATCTACCAGTGATCTACCACAGACACCCAGTGATCTACCGGTAGATCACGATCTACCTGTTGGACGTGCCTGCTATAAAGGAATGAAAAACGCTGCTTTGGGACCCCCCCCCCCCCCGCTAAGAGTGCAGGGCAATAACGCCCTGTCCCCCCCTTCATCCTTTCTTGGGGTTGCACACCAGCCTGGTAGAAAGGAGCGGATGTTCATGACTGGCTGAACATGACTTAGCAAAACAGCAGACATTTGAACCTAGAGCTCTCTGGGTAGTCGAACACTATTGCCTTAACTACACCATCATTCTGGCTCCTCCCTTTCCAAGGGCAAATTTAACACATTTTGTTTCCATCTTGGCTGTGAGTCCTGCAAGACCTGCTCCCTGGCTGAAGGGCTTTTCCACCTGGGCTGGGAGGGCGGGGCCCTGACTGACTCCAGCTACAAAAACTGAGGCTGTTGGGGAAGGGTTGTTGTTGTTTTTTTCCGGGGGGGGGGGGGTTGTTGCTGTTATTGTTTTGTATCTTTATTTTAGATTTTATTGTGTTTTATGTGGAAACTGTTCAGTTAATTTGTGGATTATTTAATGTTTTATTTATTTGTTTGTAACTACATTTGTTATAGTGTTATTATGTATTTTTTCATGTTGTAAGCAGCCTTGAGCATGCCTTGAACCGTGGAAAGGCAGCATAGAAATAAAATTACGCACATATGTTTTCTTTAACTACAAAATTGTTAAACTACTGAAATATATAACCAAAGTCAAATCTAAAACCATTTCATGACCAGAGAAAACAGGGCCTCAATCTATTGGGTTATGTCTCTTTCAGTTAAAAAGCAATAGCAAGTTCATTTGGACTGAGAGCAGAAGCCAGCCTTAAGAGGTTTTCTGCAATTGCTTCTGATGGGCTGGCAGCTTTGTAGTTTGTGACAGGGTCCTGGATCTCGTGTCTCTTTTAGACTAACTTCCTTCATCCGGGTAAGCAATCCAGATTTTCACTACCACCCACTCTTGTCTGTTCCTTGGTTATCATCACCATAGTTTATACCGTATTTTTCGCCCTATAGGACGCACTTTCCCCCCTCCAAAAATTAAGGGGAAATGTGTGTGCGTCCTATGGGGCGAATGCAGGCTTTCGGTGAAGCCTGGAGAGCGAGAGCGGTCGGTGCACACCGACCCCTCTCGCTCTCCAGGCTTCGCGGACCTCTCCGCAAACGCGGGAGCGCTCCCGCTGCTTGCGGAGAGTTGCCTGCGTGCTGAAGCCTGCGCGTGCTGAGCTCAGTGCGTCCAGGCTTCGCGGACCTCTCCGCAAGCAGTGGGAGCCAGCACTGGGCTCCCACAGCTTGCAGGGGCTGGGGTCGGGGGAAGCTCGGGCGGGCCTCCCCCGCCCCAGCCCCGCGCCTGGGGGGGGGGAAAATATTTTTTTCCCTTTATTTCCCCCCCAAAAAACTAGGTGCGCCTTATGGGACGGTGCATCCTATAGGGCAAAAAATACGGTATATATGTATACCAGCAGGGAGTGCCTGGCACTGCCTAGTAATTTTTAGAAACAAAAAATATTGTGGTTTTTAACTGGATAGTGTAATTTGTGATTTTGGAACTGTCACACCAAAAATCGGATGAAGTCAAGCCAAAGGAACGCTTTGGTCCACTAACTCGATTCAAAATGGTGCACAGCATCCAAATGGTGATGAAGTCTACACCCTCCACAAACATACCTTGGGAGTCCTCGTGCCAAGTTTGGCAATGATAGCCCAAGAGGCAGACAAACTTATGCAAAAAAAACAACAACAATAAAAACACAGGAGATTCAGTTCACCATATTGAATCAAAATGGTGCCTGGAATCCAAAAAAATGTTGAAGATTGCTGCCCTCGTCTCAGAAACCCTCATTCCTAGTTTGGTGACGGTATCTCAAGAGGGGTCTGAATTTAAAGAGAACCAACCAACAAACCATTTCCCAAAATATGTAAGGTATGTGTATGTATTCAAATACAGTGCTACCTCAGGTTACAGACGCTTCAGGTTACAGACTACGCTAACCCAAAAATAGTACAGTGGTACCTTGCAAGACGAATGCCTCGTAAGACGAAAAACTCACAAAACGAAAGAGTTTTTCGTTTTTTGAGTTGCTTCGCAAGATGGATTTCCCTATGGGCTTGCTTCGCAAGACGAAAACGTCTTGCAAGTTTGTTTCCTTTGTCTTGCAAGTTTGTTTCCTTTCTCTTAAAAACCGTGCATTCACTTCGAGGAGCAACTCATAGCACGCGGTGTGGTAGCCTTTTTTGAGGTTTTTGAAGACTTTGGTGATTTTTGAAGCTTTTCCAAAGTCCGTGCTTCGCAAGACGAAAAAATCGCAAGACAAAAAAACTCGCAGAACGAATTAATTTCGTCTTGCAAGGCACCATTGTACCTTGGGTTAAGAACTTTGCTTCAGGATGAGAACAGAAATCGCGTGGTGGTGGTGGGAGGCCCCATTAGCTAAAGTGGTACTTCAGGTTAAGAACGGACCTCCAGAACGAATTAAGTTCTTAACCTGAGATACCACTGTACAACAGAACACATTGATAAGTAATAAAACCAATGCACAGTAAAATGCATGACAATCAGAACAAGAAACACTCTAAACAAACTAAAAACAACCAGCAACCTTTACTCACCTATCCATGCATCCCATTTCCAAACCCAGGTGTTCACAAATGACAGAAAGAACATATATGTAAAGCTGGGTGGGTCTCAACCTAAGTAGTGTCCTGCAGGACTCTTTCCTAATCCCTACTACATCTGATGTAAGATATAGTCCTACTCATCTGAGCAGCAAACACCTTAATTATATAGAAGCTTACTATTTCTCTCTGGCCAATACTTTGCTTGGCTCTCCCCCCCCCCCCCCGCATTTGGTATTAGTCATGGTTAAGTGTTAAAGCAGCATTGATGTTAATTATGGTTCAAGCTGAGGGTTTCCTCCTAACCAGGTTTAACTCACTGCCGTGGAGTGGTACAAATAACTCAGTCAGCCATGAAGCAAACTAGGTGATCTTGGGGCAACTTTCTCTCACTCCTCAGGGACGGCTTTACCATTGGGCATAGTGGCGCAGCGAGCCAGGGCGCCAAGGAGTGGAGGGCGCCAGGTGGAGAGTCTGGGGAGGGGAGAGTGGGCAGGTAAGCGAGGCGGAGCTGGGACTTGGTGCCTGCGCACCTCCAGCGTCCGTCAGAGGCAGGAAGGCTCCGGGTACTTTCCCGCAGTCCAGAGCTCTCTCCGCTGGCTCTGCGACACACCACCTCCTCGGCCGCATGGCGTGTGCTTGCATCCCAAGCTCTGCGCATAATACACGTGACTCTACCACCGCTCCCCCAACCACCCCTGTGGCATAGCGTGGGTTGTCAGCACCCGGGGCAAGGCAAGTAATTTGCGCCCCCTAACCCGTGGATTTGCGTCCCCTAACCCTAACCCCCAGATGTTGCGCCCGATGCGGCCGGCCCCCCTGCACCCCCACGCTACGCCACTGATCCATCCTACCTCGAAAGATCCCTGCGCTCGAGGCTACATGCTGCAACTGCTGCCCCCAGTGCCCCTCCCTCCTTCCCCTGCTTCTCCACTGCCTTGCACAGAGCCTGCCTCCTCCTGCTGCCCCCACCACCCCTGCACTCCTTCACACGAACCGCGTTTCCTTCCCCTGCCCGATCCCCTCCCAGTCACGCTCTCTCCTCCCCCCTTCCTCCCCAAGCAAGGACGGTGGAACTGCGCTGAGTGAGCGCGCTTCTCTGCTGCGGCGACACAGACGGCCCAGCTCGCTTTGCCTGTCCCTGCCTGGACGAGACCCCCGCCTGCCTCCCATGCCGCCCCCATTGCGCCCAGCTGCCCAGCCCCACACCATGATCCCGATGTTGGAGCCCCCCCCCTTAAAAAACATCGACAACTCTGGGAAATGGGGGGGGGGCGACTTTGCACCACAGCACCAGATATGCTTAAGACGGCCCTGCTCAGCCTAAAGGGATGATGCAAGGTTTAGCATTTGGGCAGAGGGAAAGGGGTAACCCTGAACTCCTTGGGGAAATGGTGGGGTACAAATGTAGTAAATAAAGAGAAATAGTGCTAGCAGTGGGAATCTGCTATCCAGGAAAGGGGAAGGGCAGCCAAGGAGGAATCCTGCAGCTCTCTCTTCATTGCTAAGCCAAAGTTGACATGTTCACAGACCCTGTGTAAAACATTTCACACACACACACACACACACACACAAAACACACCCCTGCATAAAATGAAAAGCATGGAAATCTTCATTCGGACTTGATGAGTATCATAAACATTAACTATTAGAAAATAACATAAATTTGGTGCATATGGAAAAATGTATTTAATCTAATAACAGTTAAAAACAGACAATATGCACCTACATATTTCAGAAGCAAAACCAAATATCAACAATGTGAACTAGTTATGACTCAGTAAGTGTAACAGAACCTAAAAAGTGTTTCAACCTTGGTCTTCCTCAATGTTCTCTGTACTATGTACATAAAACTTTTCAGCATCAAAGCAATTTTTATATATACAAATCAAAAAGCAACACCATCGACTGGGGTTTACATTTATCTAGCCTTTGAGTGTCATACATGAATGTAAGAAGGCATTGTTCAGCTAAAGTGGGCTCTCAAAGCCCTTTCAAATGGAGCAAGTATTGCCAATTAGTTCAGCTAATGTGCCATCAAACATTATGGTACATCCTTGGTCTCTTCTGTCTGGCTTGATAAGTATTATTACTAATCCTAATTGGTGGTATTATTTTGGATTTGTATACTCTATAGCAAATTTGTTTTATTGTTTCTAAAGTCACATTTGTTTTGATGCCAAACAGGTTTTATTATAGGGACGTTGTGGATATTTTGTCAGAACAAACTCTTTCTATTTCAGTTCTTTTGTAGGTCTGTTTTCAATTGTCATTAGATTTTATATCAAATTGGTTCGTAGACCAAATTTATTCATAGTAGCTTGTAATAGCTAATTTTTTGGGGGGGATCCCAATCAACTTTCAACGCATCTTTTAGTTTGTTGGGATGCAGTTTCTTCTTTGTACAACTTTTATTAGCACAACAGGCCTCATCTTATGCAAAGACTATTCCACATCTCATCTCTGTGCATTAACACCCGACTCCATCAATTTCCTTCCCATCCCATGTAAAATGAAGCAAGCAAGATACAAAAAGCTTTGCTCAAAGCAGCAGATTCCATTATGAATGAGGAATCCTAGCTGGCTGGCTTGGCAGAGCACATAATCTGCATGCAGAAGGACTCAAGGGTCAACCGCAGGACCTTCTTTTCAAAAGGATTAGGCAGTAGGTGAAGGGGAAGACCCCAGGACCCTGGGGAGCTGCTGTCTGTCAGGGTAAGACAAAGAGTTGTACAAATAGGGCTAGATGGCCATAAAGTCCCATTTGATAGAAGACCGCTTCCTAGAAAGAAAGAAATCTTATCAGAGATGGCACTTTGTAAATATTCAGAAGCCTATGCAAATGTCCTAGGAGCACAACTGGTTCTGTTGCTTTATCCTCTGTATGCGCTTGGAAAACAGAAGTAAAGGCAGCCTTATGAAAATGATATACAGGTGGTACATGACACCAGTCAAGCTTGCAAAAATATATCACTTGCCCAACAGTAAGTGTTGGAAATGTAAAGAAAATGAAGGTACATTCTTTCACCTTTGGTGGACGTGCCCAAGGATTAAGGCTTTCTGGGAAATGATATATAATGAAATGAAAAAGGTATTTAAGTATACCTTCCTGAAGAAACCAGAGGCCTTTCTCCTGGGCATGGTCGGCCAATTGGTGCCAAAAAAGGATAGAACTTTCTTTATGTACGCCACAACAGCAGCAAGAATACTCATCGCAAAGTATTGGAAGACACAAGATCTACCCACCGTGGAAGAATGGCAGATGAAAGTAATGGACTACATGGAATTGGCGGAAATGACTGGCAGAATCCGAGACCAGGGAGAAGAGTCGTGGAAGAAGATTGGAAAGAATTCAAAGACTACTTGCAGAAATATTGTAAAATTAACGAGAGTTAAAATGATGTTGGATTGAAACGAACTGGTTTTAGCAACGAGGTTAGAATGAATTCGCAAAAATAGACTGATAAATAGATGAAAATATATAGTTACAGTGTGTTAAGATATTGGATTAAGAATAAAACAAAGAGGGAAAGGATTTGCTGAACTAAACATGTGAATTGGAATACAGAAAAGGGAGGTGTGAAGGGGTCAGGGAATTTAGTAAATGAAGTTTAAGCTATGAAAAAAAGAAAAAAAAGAAGTAAAGGCAGCCTGGCCTGCGGTGACTTGACAAGGATGCTGAAGAGCATCCCCAGTGAAGCTGAGATGTGCCTAATTTGGGAGGGGAGGGCATGCACAGAAAATAAAATGCATGCTATTCTGGTTTCATTTAAGGGAAGGATTTTGACATTTCCCCGCAGAATTTCAATGTTTTCCTTCTCTATAATAAAAATAAGAATATCCTTTGGAGGATTTGTAGTACTGCATCCCAATCCTGGATTTGCATTAGGTCAAGGTGTGTGTGTGGGGGGGGGGGGAGCTAAAGAGGAGGCAGGTTGCGCAGCAGCAGTGGCCGTGGCATGGGAGCGAGAGGACAGGGACACGGAGAGGCAGAAAGCGGTGGTTTAAAACATCGGCAGATGCAGAGGGGCACACAAAAGGAGGGGAAGGAGGTATAGACATGGGGTGAAGATGGAAACGGGTGCCACGTGGCTTCAGAAGTGGCTTCAGAAAGGTGAAAGGGGAGTTTAGTACAGTGGTACCTCAGGTTACAGACGCTTCAGGTTACAGACTCCGCTAACCCAGAAATAGTACCTCGGTTAAGAACTTTGCTTCAGGATGAGAACAGAAATCGTGCAGCGGCAGCAGGAGGCCCCATTTGCTAAAGTGGTGCTTCAGGTTAAGAACAGTTTCAGGTTAAGAACAGACCTCCGGAACGAATTAAGTACTTAACCCGAGGTACTACTGTAGTTCTTTGTTGGGGAGGGGAAGGTCTAGGTGGTTAATTTGGGGAAATGGCAAGAGGGTTGGTGTGCAGAGAGAGAGCTAGGGCAGAGCCCCCATTGAAAAAATATTTTTCATTTCTGGTAAATTGCCCATAGCAAGAGAAGGGCATGGTATTAGTTATCTTTAAGACAACAACAAATAGAATGGAGAGTGCCATTTCACACCTTGGGTAGTATACTCTGTTTCTGACTGCTCCCTTACATAAAAATTCCAAAGTTTTTAGGGTGCCACAAGCCTCCTTGTTCCGGATAGTTATCACTCCAGCAAACCTAAAGCTCCCACTTACAAATAAATCGCATTTCAACTGTCCTCATGCTCTCATCTGACATTTAAACAGAAGCAGAATAGTTTCTTGATGATTTCCCCTTTACTCTGAGATTAAAAATTATTCTCTGGGATTAATTCTCTGCATTTGAGATTTGTTGCGTAACAGCTGTAGTTTTTAACTTCTATTGTCTCTTACTTAAACAATGTCCTTTTGTAGGGATCCTGTAAATTATATCTGTCAATTTTAAATTCTTAAACACATATTTAGTTTTTATTGGAGGAAAAATACAAATAAAGAAATTGTTTGAAACCCACCGTTCCTACCTTGCAGGTTTGGCAATTCTTACTGGCACTGCTCCTATGACTTTGAACGGCAATTCCTATTATTATTATTATTATTATTATTATTATTATTATTATTATTATTATTATTATTATTATTATTATTTTTCCTTCCAGGTAAAATTACTTGCTTAATTTCCAAGTGTCAAGCACTCAGAAGGCACAGGAGCAAGATCAGTTAAAAAAAAGCAGGGGGGGGGATGAGAGCAGCATTTCCCCCCCCCCAAGGCTTGAATGTTACACGGTTGCTGCCCAAGTCGTGTTTAAGAAAAAGCCCACAAGCAGCTGGGAGAATTTGCTTTGCTTCATTCCTGCCTGGGATAGAGAACTCTGATTTAGAAATCCTTAAAAAGAAAAAATGCTGACATTTCAAGTTACACAAAATATAGTAACGATAAACGCTGGGGTGCAGGGCAACGGGGGGGGGGGGGAGGGATTCAGCCTGAGGTGTCTTTGCAAGGAAATAACAAAAGGTTTTTAGATGCAAGATGACAACTTGCTTCATTCTCGTAACCACAGGTACCAATGAAACCTAAAACATCAACCATGTAGATTTCATCACCAGCTGCGAACAGGCAAAGTGCATCAAAAATATTAAATTTAAAAATCAAATCTAACAAAATCCTCTCAGTTGACCATCTCCAGCCTGCCAAGGCAGCCCTTTTCTGCCCAATCGCCAGACTCCCTGCTCTGCACCCCACAAAGGATAGCAAAGAGTTGAGACGGAAGGCCAAGGATCACATCTATTCCAAACTCAGGTTTACACCAGAGGGATATACTGGGGAATAGCCAAAGCAATAAGAAATAGAGTACATATTTCTATAACCGTTAGCTGCATTGCTAAATTCCCACATACAGATAACTCACTAGTTCTGACAAATCCAGCACACCTACATGAAGCAATTGTATAGCCATCTGACGGTGCAGCCCCAAATCATAGCGGTGCCATGTGCCTTGGTACCCCCACACCTCCTCCTCCTCCTCTTTGACTACACCGCAGAAGAGGAATTCCTCCTTGCAAAGGCAGCAATGGCTCAATCCAGAAGCGGGCAAGCTGCCGATGGCTCTGTTCTAAAGTTTCACAGGTGCGCCTCTGAGAAGAGCCAGGAGGAAAACCAGTCTGCCCACACAGGCTAAGGCATCCCTCTTCTTCTCTTCATCTTTCGCACTCCACATCCTGTCCCTCAGGTGACACAAACAAGGTTCCTGGTATGTGCCCAGCTCACTCAGCCCTGGGCCTGTTGCCATGGTGCTGCATCTAGAAGGAGATTAGAGGCGGAAGACAGCAGGGAGAAGCAGCAGTCAGCAGAGCTCAGGGAGCACTCTCTGCAAACACAGCAAAGGTGACCTTTCAGGGGAGAGGAGGAGTCCCTGCCCTCCCTTTCGGCAAGTTAACCAGACACCGACATCCAGGGAGGAATCATCACGTCAGCATTTGAGTGGCAAAAAAACGGCACATCAGAAAAGCCCTATCCATCTTGCCTCACATATGATTCCTTCTCCCATGGGGGGGGGCATTTATCATATTCCCCCCCATGCAGGCTGAATCCTCCACTAAAATCTGCTCAGCTTCCTAGGCAAACACCACTATTTCTGAATATTGTTTTCTAAGGTTTCAGACCCACTACGATGTGAACAGGTTCATCTGGTCAAGACGGAAGCGGAGTCTTGCATGATAAATGCTTTAAATCTAAACCACGAATATTTTAAATGGATGCATTCTCCACTCATGAGCTACATAGTCATATTACAATGGACACTAAGAGCTGTCTCACAATTAATGGCTTCCTTTACAAATCAGCCGTCGCTGCAAAGGATTGTCTCCACATCATCACAAACACATTCCAATGACAGTTTGACATGGAGCAGAGAATGCCACAAGGCGGTGGCCAGCCTATTTGTTTCAGTCCACCACGTGAACCAGCAGCTCCCATGTGATGGATCTCATGGGTGAAACGGACCCAGTTAACATAAAATAAAAACTTTGTATTGAACGACATTTTCCCATATGACTAATTTTAAGTAGGACCACATAAAGGCTAAGCATAGCCTAGTTCTCCCTACGTCATTGATTGTAAGTGGGTCTTACAGGACTGAATACTTCTCTATACATAAACATTTCCTGCATAGTAAAGAAGCTAGGTGTTATGGTAAGTTTCCAGCCTATGCTTTCTGCTTGACATGCTAGTTTTCTTATTGCAGGAAATGTGTGTACATGGAGAAGGATTCAGTTACGTGAACCTCAACCTGCAGTCTGAAGTGGAAAAAGCCTGACTGAAGCTTATGTTTGCTATAATAAATATTTTAAATTACTTTAGATTTACGGCTGTCTATCAGATGCTTGAGGAAAGCCCTTACAATACAGTGGAGGGAGGGAAGTTGAGGCATCTGGCTTAAGATGGCAAGATGAGAGCTGCAGGCAAAAGACAGAATCCAATGAATGCAGATCAAATGGGTGGGAAGGAAAACAGGATGGATGAGATCAGAGATGATGATGAGAAGCTTATAGGGCCCAGATGATGAGAGACAGTAAAGAGGGAGAATGAGAAGGCACATCCATTAAATGGCTTGTTGCACAGACATGGAAGCCACAGCAGGGGCGGAAGAAGGGGGTGCGGTCCGCCCCGGGTGTCACAACTGAGGGGGGTGACAAAATGCCAGGCTGCACTCACCGCGGGGCCTGGGAGAGACACGGTGGCTTGGGCATGCGAAGGCTTCGTGCTGCCCACACGGTCCGCCCACTGCCTCCCCCTCAGCTGTAGGGTGGCTGAGTGGGAAGAGGCAGGCGGACTCCAGAGGCCCTGCGGTGCGCCCCGCCCCTATAGGCGGCTCACCCCACCCCTGGGCACACCGCCCCAGGTGCCCGAGCAATTTCCTCCACCGCTGAGCCACAGGAAGGGGAAGCTGAAATGGGTGCTATGACCATCGTAAAGATGTGGAGAGCTACTTGAGTCAAGGAGGCTGGGTGAGCCCAACACAGCAGCAGTGGCTCCTCCACACAAGGTCAGCGACAGAATCTATATCTGTCTGCTTCCTACTATTATCCCCATCTTGTAGGTTCAACAGTGTCATTTTTGCCTTATTGTATTAAAAACCCTCTCCTTCATGGATCATTGCCTTGCCATGGCGAAGGGGCTTGAATAACTCAGAGAATAACTCAGAGAAGCTATAAGCTATGCCGTGCAGGGCCACCCAAGATGGACAGGTCATAGTGGAGAGTTTTTGACCAAACGTGATCCACCTGGAGCAGGAACTGGCAAGCCACTCCAGTATCCCTGCCAAGAAAACTCCAGATGGAGGACGAGATGGGTGGACAGTGTTCTCGAAGCTACAAACATGAGTCTGACCAAACTGCGGGAGGCAGTGGAAGACAAGAGTGCCTGGCGTGCTCTGGTCCATGGGGTCACGAAGAGTCGGACACGACTAAATGACTAAACAACAACAACAATTAAAAACCCATCACTCATGCCCATTTTACAGATGGGACACAACTGCATCTTCCAATTCTAGCACACCTTGGCAGTGAATGTAAGCTCCTGCTGGAAATAGCAGGGATTGATGGCATAGCCTAGCCACCACCACTTCCACAACTCTGCTACTCATGCCAGCTGGGGTGGAGAAGAAAAAGTGTTTGCTATGCCAGTTCCCAGGCAGGTTCAGTGAAGAGGCCCAGATCCGGCTCAATGGGACTGCATACGGCAGGAAAACTCCTGACAAGCCCTGGTTTTCGGGTGTAAAAATGGCATGGGGGGAATTTTGCAGAATTGGCAAAAATGCCAGGGAAAACCCAGATGTATGGCAAGGCGGTGGAAAAAGTAGCGGAAACAGCTCAAAAAGTTTAAAATAACTATTTTGGGGGGTTAGAAGGTAAAGGGACCCCTGACCATTAGGTCCAGTCGTGGCCGACTCTGGGGTTGCGGCGCTCATCTCGCTTTATTGGCCGAGGGAGGCGGTGTACAGCTTCCAGGTCATGTGGCCAGCATGACTAAGCCGCTTCTGGAGAACCAGAGCAGCGCACGGAAATGCCGTTTACCTTCCCGCCGGAGCGGTACCTACTTATCTACTTGCACTTTGACGTGTTTTCGAACTGCTAGGTTGGCAGAAGCAGGGACTGAGCAATGGGAGCTCACCCCGTTGAGGGGATTCAAACCACTGAATTTCTGATCAGCAAGTCCTAGGCTCTGTGGTTTAACCCACAGCACCAACCGCGTTTGGGGTTAGGTTTCCCCAAAAAGGCTCAAGAAGCTCAACAAAAAGCTCCACTCTTTCCTGCTGACCGCTGCCCCAGTTGTAGTTTCCACCTGCTTGGATGGATGCATTTTGCTGGTGGGGCTCCCTTGGAGTTGTAGAGCGCCCCCAACAGTGGGGGCTGGCATAGCAACACTCCCATCCCATCCAAACCCCTTCCAGCACAGTGGATCATGGTTGGATTGCTCTATCCAATATTAATAGACCACAGAGATGGAAAAGCAGCAGCTGCTTTCATATTTGTTTAGTCTACAAATAGTTCTAGTTCACAATGCAATGGACTATATGTAAAGAGTTATCTTTCTAGAAAATAACAATAATTTGATCCTACCACAAAACAGAAATCTCTTCTAACATCCCAGTGCTGCAATTAACAAGAGGCAATTTGCCCAGCCCTCTTGCTTTGGAGCACAGAGATAATAACTCAAAGCCACTCCACTTGTTTTCTAATGACCAGTGATGATGGTAGATTAAAAGAACCTTTCCCGTATTAGGGCGGGGAGGTATTGGAAAAATGAGTGGCGCTTAGTCTCTCAGCAAAGATGGCAGTTAATCACGGGCAAGCAGGATTACTGTAAACAGGAAGATCATGCAGGCATATAGGGTGGCAAGGAGGCTGGGGGGGGGGGATGTTTGCACAAATCTGTTTCTTCTCAACAGCTCCATTAACCATCCAAATCCCTATTTCAATTACACTTAGCTAGGATAATTAACCTTTTATAAGCTGTCCAAGTGCAGCATAAACCGGACAGAAGGGGATATCTGATTATCAAAACCTACCAACACAGGATAGTAAGTAATGTGAAGTTGGTCCCATACAGGTAAATATGTTCGTTTTCACAGTACCAGCACTTTGTTCCATAGGCAGGGGCGGGGGAAGAGGTGGGCGGGGGAAGCGCACCGCCCCTGGTGGGGTGCCATTGCTGCTGCCCTGGGAACCACGCCCCCGCAGGCGGTGCGCCACACCCCCAGGACACCTGCCACGCCCCTGTAGGCAGCACACCACGCCCCCGGGACGCGTGCCAGCCCTGCCCCGCCTGCTCTCCGCCCCCCGATGCTAGAGCATGTCCTCTTTTCCAGTTTTTTTTATACAATTGTTTATAAAAGTTTATGAATCCTCTTCTGATTTCTTTCGGGTTTTCTACTTCTTTTCCATCCAATATTATTTTATTTATTGTACTTTGGGCTTTTCTTTTTTTGATTTGCCATGCCAATCATTTACTTGATTTGTTAGCATGTTCAAAATTCATCTGTCTCATTCTCTTTATGTTCCATTCCACGTCTTGGTTAATTATCATTGCAAATTGGCTTTGTAACATCTTTATATTTTGGTTAATTTTTGAGTCTTTCAGATTTCCCCCCCCCTTCCGTTTTCCATTATCTGATTTAAAATCTCTTTTTCCCCTTTCTCTCTAAATTTTTTCTTGATACTAATTTGTTGTATAAAGAAGCCTCTCGTAAACTCTCCAGAGGATTTCTAATTCTGGCCAGTCCCAGCCAAACAGGGCCAATAGTCAGAGTTGCAGTCCAGCACCAGCACCATCTGGAGGGCCACAGTTTTCTCATCCCTGCTTTCAAGCATTCCTTTCAATCTAGTAAAGGAAAATACTTTAACATCCCTTTGCTGCTCCACAGCTGCACTCACAAAACAGGTTGCAAATCCACAACTCCCCGAGCAGCCAGCTCAGGAGAAGGAGTCACTGCCAGCCAGTAGCAGTTGGGGGAAAAGACTGCTGGCCACAGCAGCAATGGTAAGGAAACACCCCTGTGCATTAGGGAACAAAGATGGAGGGTGCTGTAGCCAAGTGTGGGGCAAGTGCACAGTTGCTGAATGGATGCTTGATCCACTGTAAAGGTAAAGGTAAAGGTACCCCTGCCCGTACGGGCCAGTCTTGACAGACTCTGGGGTTGTGCGCCCATCTCACTTAAGAGGCCAAGGGCCAGCGCTGTCTGGAGACACTTCCGGGTCACGTGGCCAGCGTGACATCGCTGCTCTGGCGAGCCAGAGCCGCACACGGAAACGCCGTTTACCTTCCCGCTGGTAAGCGGTCCCTATTTATCTACTTGCACCCGGAGGTGCTTTCGAACTGCTAGGTTGGCAGGCGCTGGGACCGAGCAGCGGGAGCGCACCCCGCCGCAGGGATTCGAACCGCCGACCTTTCGATCGGCAAGTCCTAGGCGCTGAGGCTTTAACCCACAGCGCCACCAGCTCTCTCATTCCAGAATGGATGATTTCAGCCACACACACAACCAAACATCCCTTCTCTGTTCCAGTCAGTCTCCATTCGGAGTGGAGAACTGAGTGGAGCCCCTCAGGGAATCCAATACTTGCCTGACCAGCCTGGTCTAGCATTCAAGCATAGGGGGAAAAGAAGGGTTAAAAATCAAATTGTCCTCTGCTTATGAAGTCCTCCCGCTGCTTTTGACCTATTTAAAAGCCAGACTCCAAAGTACATGTTTCAATTACTGTGATTACTATGGGATGTGGGGGTTTGCTCTGAAAAATAATTAATAAGGATTGGAAATCTCTCAGAAGCAAATATGACATAGGTGCTAGCACTTAAACAACAAAATGCACAATTTAATTCATCCACCATCTTATTATAGGGAAGAATCAAAGGACGTTAATGATAGGGTGCATTAGTTCACACAGTTAGGTTCCTCTCAGACTTCATATATCTGATTAAAAATGCCACATACTGTTTTCTCAGCTGCCCTTTTATTAGAGAGATGCTTACACTCCCATGCCCTAACGCAGCTTGATTTGTCTCAGGTCAGACCAAAGGCAGCCCATATTCAAATCTCAGTTCAGTTTATGGACTCACTGCTTAGCCCTGAGCAACTTCCTTCCTCAGCCTCAGCTTACTTGTCTGCAAAATGGGAATTAAAAAGCATGGTGAGAATAAGACTGGGAAAGCAGGTTGCACTATTGATTTTTAGTGGGGTTCAATCTTCAGTTAAAAAGCTGGCAATCCCTGGTGGGGAATATTAATGGGGAAAACCCTGCTTTCTGCTCTATTGTGCATTGTTGTGCCTGTTTGTAACCCTTTGCTAGGTGATGACATCACTAATGGCAAACGAAGGCTTTCCATTTCCCTGGATCGCTCAGGTGCTCCGGCTGACACTCCCTGCTTCATTGGGCTCTAAGAGCGACCAAACAAGCCTTTCAACCATGATCAGCCCCAGTTGTGCGTAGTTACTAGTTGGAACAGAATGCAGATGCACATTCCTAGGTGAATCAGTCATAGCCTTTCAAAAGAAGGTGCAAAAAGCTGCTGGAACAAGATGGCACACCTCTGGGAGAGAAAACATACCTTTGTTTTAATACAAAGCTGATGGGGATATACTGGATATTTCTGTTCTTAAGTGCCATAAATTTTGGGGCTGCTGAGATGAACCCTCAAAGGCCTCGTTTTTTAAACCAAAGGCACAAACTATGTTTTCAGCGCCAGCTTCGATTTTACAGACATTATAACCTGCTTGATCGTCTAAATATCAAATGGTCAGGCGTCCCCTTCTGCCTAGCAAATATTCCTCGGCCCACTGCAATTAACGAACAAAGTCTTGACTAAGTTAATGTGCCTAAGTCAAGCAGCTGAATACCACCCTAGAGATTTAACTACTTATGTACACAAAAATTGAAATGAGAGATCCGCCTGGATTATATTATTTAATAACCTCTGGGTTTGCATGAAAGGCACAGTTCTCATTTAAAAACCAATATATAGCCAAAGATCCTAAACTCAGTTTGGTATGTTTGGTTGCATACACCTTCCTGAAACATTCTCAATATATATTGCAGCTCATTTAAACTGATATATTGTGTGGGACTGCTCAGGATTACAGGCATAGCTTCTCTCTACTAACAATTCCATTTTACCGAACAGATATATTGCACCAACAGCTATTTATGGAAGGGTACTCCATAGGGTGGAATCCCCATTCTGCCTGCCTGGAAACAATGTGCTACATGTTATTGAGAAGCATTTTGTTACACTGCTGCCGGATCTAACTGAGCTGAAAACAAGGACAGAGCAGTTCCTAACAGAAAAAAAAACCTGTGTGGAAGGAGGGACATGACTTCCTCCCCCACCCTTCAGAAGAAAACAGTTACTGAAACCTTCATGCAGAATTACTTGTATTCCTTTTCAAAGACAAAACCAAAGGAAGAACTGCAATATTTGCATCTACCTTGAAGCACCCACAAACTCCAGAGTGGAGTTTTACAATTTAGACATTCTCTCGGAAACATATGCACATACTACAATTGCCTCTTATATCAAAGATGCAGAAAAATGTAGCGTCAGAACTATGTAAACCCAGCAAGACTTTGTTTCAAAGACTGACAGAGTCCTATAACACTGTACCACAACCCTCTGTATGCAACTGCATGCACATATTAATACACCGCAAGTGGAGAACTACGACAACCTTCCCTGTGCGCATGTGCAGGCACATACACAAACACAATGTGCTCAGAAATAGCATCTGCTGAATGTGAGGCAAGTCATCAGCACATTCCTCTCCTTTCAGCTCAAACAGGATCAAATCGACCCGCACCAATATTCTGTAAACTAGGATTAGAATCCCAACAAACAACAGGGGGACAACAGCCTGCAATATCTGTTTCTTAGGTTGACTTGCCATTATTCTCTGTATTACAAGCATGACATTCTAAATGAAGGAACCCACCCATAGAAGAAAGCAGCGGTGTGGGCACAGCGGTAACGCTTCACGACAAATCCCAAAGCCATGTCTACTTGGTGTGCTGGAGCCCAGGAAAGGCCATTCTCAGAAACCAGGGAGAGACTTCTCTGACGAGCTACAGCTGTCTGATAATGCCATAAAATGACTTTTACTAAATCAGGAGGATTCCCACGTGGCAGTAAATCCCAGGACGGCAAAACCCTCCCAGCTGTCCACAGAGCTTTAACTATATCCACTGACAGCATATGCAACCTGTCTCAACCATCATTCTCTCCCCGCTCATCCCCCCCCCTTCCCGCCCATGATAAACAAAACTAAGGTCAAGGATTAGGGGGCCAGTTAGAAAAGCCTGCAGTCCCTGATCCCAAACTGGCAGTATCAGCTGACCCCCTCCCTACATACTAAATATGTTTTTACAGAATCGTCCCCTGTTGTTTGTCGATTATTCTTCACTTTTAAAACTCAAGAGATAGTTTTAATATTTTGGCACTCTTAACAGCGTGCATAAGATGTATATAGGAGCCCTGGAGGGCTAACAATAATGCAACGGACAACAAGCAGCAAAGGGCAAATATTGTGACTGATTCGGTAAAACGATTATATGCATCTCAAAAGAATCCTTCACTGAGTAGAAGACCGTTCAAAATATGCCCAAGGCACAAGCTGGAGCATGTCAGCCAGCATCAGACTTCACGGCGTATTATTGGGAGGATAATTTGCTGAGAGGGACTTGGAATAGCAGGGGGATTTCTAAGACACTAGAAACTGCATACGAAAGTGTTTGTGATACACAAATAGCTGGGAACAGCTGTTCGGTAGAAGTCAAAAACAAAGCTTGCAAAAAGGACTCCTCTCAGCCTGCAAGCTTATTTCAGACCTGAACCGTACACATTTGGACACCTGCTCCCTCTTGATGACTGCAGCCCGAGGTCTAGAGCATAGATGACCAACATGCAGCCAAGGGCACCACAAACTGCAGCATCTGGGGGCTGCGACGCTCTCTGAGAAAAGGCATAGTCCACATAGCTGCCTCTGCGGCACAGACAGACACCCTTACCTGCTGCTTGCGTCGCTCTCTGGCCCTGAACTCAGAGGATCAAAGGCAGTCATATGCAGGGATCACAAAGCAAGAATACTTGTACAGACTATCTTAACCAGGGGTCAGCAAACGTTTTTCAGCAGGGGGCCGGTCCACTGTCCCTCAAACCTTGGGGGGGGGGGAGACTATATTTTGAAAAAATATATAAACAAATCCCTATGCCCCACAAATAACCCAGAGATACATTTTAAATAAAAACACACATTTTACTCATGTAAAAACACGCTGATTCCTGGACCATCCGTAGGCCAGATTTAGAAGGCGATTAGGCTGGATCTGGCCCCCGGGCCTTAGGTTGCCTACCCATGATCTTAACAGCTAAGGCACAACTAATCTGGTTCTGAGTGAACCTTAGTATGTGCCCCTGCCAGGACTGCCAGCTTGCCCTACGACCATGGGTGCCCAGGGCTGTGGGTGCCATGCACCGTGCATGGCCCTGGCACCAAAATTTGTGGGTGCCTAGCCCCTTCATGGGGAATTTTGTGGGTGCTCGGGCACCCAGGGCCCCTGGGAGTTGGCACCTATGCTCCCTGCTTAAGAACAGAACCAATATCCACCTAGGTTATCAGTCTTCATAAGAATCGCAGCTGCAGGACTTGACCTAGTCATCCTGGCTACCCCTCAATGTAGTATATGCCAGCAGTGGCACCATCTAATTACATGGGACACTTGTTGAAAAGGTTGAAGACTATTACTGCAATGGCAGCCTTTTCGTTTCCAGATTCAATTTAAAGTGCTGGTTTTAGCCATTACAGTCTGGGGACAATTTGGGGATTGCCTTAGTAACTCTGCATGTGCCTGCCAGCCAGTTAAGATTGATCTCAGAGGTTTATGGTTCTGGGTCTCACGCTTGCATTAGATCAGATGGCCAGGAGTGTAAGACAGTGGCACCAAGACACTGGAACATTCTTCCTGGGGACACCCACCAGCCCTCTTTCCTCTTAGTTTTCAAATATTCATTAAGACTGTTATTTCATAGGACTTTTAATATATTATTTTAGTCTATTAGCAGCCTGCCTTTAAATTCTGCTGCCATTTAAAAGATCTGCTTTTACTGTTACTTTTGTTATCATGTTAGTATTGCCTAGCTTACTAATTTTAATGTGGGTTTTAACTTCTGTAAGCTGCTTTGCATAGCATGTGAGATTCTTTCTTTTTTTTACAACAGTAGAGTAAAACTACAAGAACAACTAACACTAACGTCTCAACAAATGAAACTGATCTGTAGAAAATGTAACTTGAAAAAGGGACATTGCACATACTTTTGTAAACCAAGATATCTTTAATAAAAATACGTTAAAAAAAGAACAACAAACAACTATTCATGCCTACAGGATTATCCTTGAACCTGGAACATAATATGTGACAGCAACTTCATATACTCTAAAATAGGTCCAGGTTTAGTACAGCTTCTTTCTATTTTGTGATATGGTTACATATCTGAATTTCCTCCATTTATAGCCTGCTAAAATACTTTTAAAATAACTTTGCCCCCAGCTCTCCGACTTGCTTGCACAGTATAAATCTGGGGGTGGGGAGTGTGCATGTAGATGCTTCACATTTTACAAGTTTATCATAAACTTGTACCCACTGTAATACATGGTGTGGGTCTGCGCCTTTGAAGACCCAATTCCCTTTTGCACCACAGGCAAGAAGGCAGGGTTTGCACTTTGGTCTTCTGATAAATTAAAGTCAAAAAGCTTTGTATTAAGCAAGTCTAGTTTCTCCAGTCAGGAAACCCAAATTCCATGGGTTGTAGTCAACTAAATCCTACTAAGAGGGGACCTACTGAAATTAAGGAACCTAAGTTAGTCATGTTTATTAACTAGCACAGAATCCCACCTTATGGATACATGTGAGTAATTTGTAGAATATGGATTTTTGCTTGATTGATTGGAAGTGGTCCTTTAAAACAAACACATGCAATGCCAGTGAAAATGGTCTCTAAGTAGAAGAGCCAGTGGCTACAAACTGGTCATTAACTAATATAGACAGAAAATTGAAAGAACATTTTTCAACTATTAGAGGTGTAGATTTATGCAACAGCTGTGGAAGCAAAGGCCCTCAGTGGGTTCAGGAAAATGTTTAAGAAGAATATTGGAATTTCCAGTTGTGGCTTGTAGGATGGAAGAGTTCCTTCCATAGGAAAAAAGAAAAAAAAAATGGTAGGTGTCTTGTGCATAAGCATATGTGGTTCTTGGCAATAAGATCGTTTATTTCTGGGGAGCCTAAATTTGGCAACGAATGATGGAACATATGAAGAGGTAATATAACATGTAGGGACTGGGTGGGAAGGGAATTCTGTTCAGTTTGAATTTTCACATGAACCTACCTAATTCGCACTTTCCGAAACAATATGCAGTCTGAAACAAACTTTCCTTTAAAAGTCATACCTCTGAATCTTTTGATGCAGCTCACCACCATCAACAAAATGTAAAAAAAGCATGTATTAGGGGAAAGCGTGCATAAACACGAATATATTTGTGATAATACGCAAAAATGCATTATATTAAGGAAAACTGCTTGCAAAAGTGTATTTATTAGGCAAAATTGCATCCAAAAATGTGCATATTGCAAGAAACACACGCTAAAATGCTGACAATTTTTTGGTAAGGACTTAAAAGAAACTTTACAAACTGACGTGGACATGTGGCAAACTGATCTTAAGATTGGGTAAACGAGAGAAACTTCTATTTTCTGGGGATGTCACAGCAACAGGCTGCTGAATACAATACAAAGGGTGAGTGAGTTCTGTTTTGCTGCCAGACACTGAGAAACAAAGGAAAAGTTGCATTTCAACAGCTATAGACAAAGCTGGGGTAGCCAAGGAGTTGGCCTGATAGGCAGGTGCATTAAAGGGAGGTCAGACCACAAATGCAGGAAAAACATCCAGCCTCTTCAGCCAGAGGTTCTTCCTGGGCTGGGCGTCATTTCAACATATGCCCATCAATTTCTTCCCAAAGAGGAGCCATTTGTGCAGGCAACTAGCACAGCACTTTTGGAATGGATTGACGGGCTGCATGCTGTCAAGAGAAACTGCTGCAGACCTCAGATGGGTGGTAACGCAGGCATAGTGTTAAGAAGGCTACTTTACTGGTAACCAGTGGCGTAGCGTGGGTTATCAGCACCCGGGGCAAGGCAAGTAATTTGCGCCCCCTAACCCATGGATTTGCGCCCCCTAACCCGTGGGTTGCGCCCCCTAACCCGTGGATTTCCCTAACCCCCAGATGTTGCGCCCGGTGCGGCCGGCCCCCCCTGCACCCCCCACGCTACGCCACTGCTGGTAACAGTACAGAAGCTGAAGTAATTTCCCCCACTGTCAGATGAGAGTTTTACGTCCCAACACAAATCCCCACTCACTATCCAAAAAGGATTCTTCTGCTGTCAATAATCAATCTTATCAGTCTTCTTCACTGTTCAGTTTCTACAGAAGCGTTCTGTAGCTTAATGCTACAGTTTATAAACGGCTATCTTTGTCTTGACATTTACAAATGTATTTCAGGTTCTATAGACTGTAGGGAGTAGATTTGAGCCCAAACTCCACTATGGAGTCAAAGGACTCTGCTTATAGGAAGATGTGGCAAAGCCCTGTTTAGCTGATAGTTGCTTCTGTGCACAACTCGCCTACCACAGACTGTGTAAAACTCACAGCATGCCCTTTTAAAACACAGGCGAAACAGGGAAATCACTATTTTAAAAAATAAGCTGTTTTTTATTTGGATCAAGATGCTGATTGGCTTTCCATCCGACCACACCCCCTTATAAACAATACACTATGTCCTACTGTATTATTTCCCATATATGTTGGCTGAAGAGCTGAAAGCAGCAACCTATTATTTTCGCAGGGGCCGGGGCTTCCCTGACACCCCCCCCCAAGGATAGGATTCGCGGCTCTGCTCCTCCCTTGATCTATTTTGTGCTTTGCTTTCTATTCCCCAACTCCTGTTCAGAATAAGAGAAAATGCTGAGGCAATTTTGCTTTGTTATAAAACGACATTTGTGGAGCCTCAGACAATGATAGTCTTGAGCTAGGGATGCCCACTGGTGACAGCATTTGAATAAAGATTAACCATACCAAACCCCAGCAAAGCTTGTGGGGAAATAATTATAGAAAAATGTCTTTCATCCTTTAGCAACAGTGCAAACTGATCAGATTAAAAAAAAAAAGTATAAAAGTTACAAAAATACTGAAAGGAAAGAAACTATTTTCAGCATTTAAAATGGAGATTTACAAGGAATCACAGATGCACATTTTAATATTAAACAAGATAAAAGCATTAAGCTTAAACAAGATGTTCCAGGAAGGAACGTGAGCTCCCTACGCTACTCAAAACTCCAACCCTAATGACTTTCACAAATGATGCCATCTATCAGGTTACTCATAACTACAAGCTAAAGCCCTCATGCTAGAAGCTAGGAGAAAAGCTCAGCATGCTCAGCCGCCAGCTGTTATCTGACAATAAACGAAATTAAATAGCCAGATTGTCTCCTAGGATGAAACTATTTGTAGTAATACCCTCCCCACTACTATACCCTTGCAGCCTTCAAGGATTTGTATTTTTTCAAAAACAGCCACTTTTACGAAGTTCCAGCAACAGTGAAAACTGAACACGGCATAAAAGGTTGTTCAACTTCTTAAATCCCAACTGTGAGCACTTCTTTCTGGATTGTGTCTAAAGTGGTCACTTTTCTGCTTTTTAAAATTGGAAGACTAAATTCCAACACTAACAGTGCCGCGGTCTTATCTGGATTGAGTTTCAGTTTGTTGGTTCTCATCCAGTCCATTACTGAGGCAAGGTAACAGTCCAGCACTTTCGCCGCCTCACCTGCAGATGTAAAGGAGGAGTGGAGCTGAGTGTCATCAGCATCTTGCGGACTCCAAACCTCCAGAAAACTTCACTTAGTGGTTTCATGTACATGTTGAACAGCAGAGGGGATAGGATCAAACCCTGTGTAAACTCACATTGAAGGCTCCAAGGGGCTGAAAAGCAAAACCCTCCGGGAATGACAATTCAAGTAGGGCTGGAACCACTGGAAAACAAGGCAGCTGCTGCAAAAGGATACCATGGTTGATGGTAATGAAAGCCGCTGAGAGGTTGAGGTCATCATATTGGGCCACCAAAGCAGTTTCTGTGCCAAAACCAGGTCCAAACCCCAACTGAAATGGATCTAGAAAACCAGAGTCCTCCGAGAGCAGCTGGATCTGGTCTGTGACCATTCGTTCCAGAACCTTGCTCAGTACAGCCGATCTGTCCCGTAACTAAAGCTACCTATCTTTCCCTCCTACATTCTAGTTTGGTTTTCCGCAATACAACTATTTCTGCATCTTCTCTTTCCTACAGCCTTCACCCCCCTAAAATCCTCAATATTGTGAAAATTCATTATCACTGTTATAATAATTCAGGAAAACTAAGATGCTTAATGTAAATCAACCCTGCATATTTACATTGCATTAGGCACAGAAATATATGACCTGCTCAAATAGGACTTCTCTGTTGAGATTCTGTGCGAAGAGAGCTCAATAGCAGGCTGTGGACTTGCATGTTCCCTCCCCTGCTTCCCTCACTGTGGGTAATAAATAGAGTAATAAACCATTTAAAAGAATTGCCAGGGCCCCTTGTTGTATTAGAGATGGAATGAGGGGAGCAGTAGTGAGGGGGAGGGAGCATCAGGATTTGAGACCCAGTCCTGACCTTAACTCAGTAGGCTAAGCAAATTCTGAAACAGGCGAAGAGTATCTCTGAAACACAATTATTTATTTGGACCAAAGCAAGTGCTATGTACTGCTAACAGGTTGTAGCAATGAGCTGTGTCAGTAGCTGGAGACTAGGAACCTGAAAGATGTAGGAATGTGCCAGCAGGGAGGGTAAGGGCGCTTGTCATTTCTCATATTACGTCCTCTCTGGGATTTAGGTAACTCAATTCTTCGAACAAGCTCAGACTGCAATATGGACAAAAGTGTCTGCTCAAGATTTCCTCTTTTCTATTGTCCTAAAGGGCTTTTGAGCCAAGCGGGTTATCAGCTTTTAAATGCAATGGCTTTTAAAAACAAAACAAAACACTGACCTGAAGGTCTAAGCCTGAAAAAAATGTACAGTGTTCTCCTTGTCACTCGGAAAGGGGAGAAAGCTCACAGGCGTTAGTTTGTTGTTGTTTTTTGGATGAGAGTACACTCTAGACTTAAGATGCCGTATATCCGCTGTATTTTTTGGCACATGTGGCCAAATTTGAAGGGAGCAACCAAGGAGAGGGTATCGACTGACTGAGGAGACCACTAACCCTTGCAGAAAAACAGCAGGGGATTTAAGTCTTCAAACTATCCTCCAAGCTCCATAAAATAGTTACCGTATTTTTCGCTCTATAACACGCACCCAACCATAACACGCACGTAGTTTTTAGAGGAGGAAAATCCGTAGGCATGCCACCCGTAGGCATTCCCTCCATAACACACACAGACATTTCCCCTTACTTTTTAGGAGGAAAATTGTGAGTGTTATGGTGCAAAAAATACGGTATTTGGTCTACACCAGGCTTCCTCAACCTCAACCCTCCAGATGTTTTTGGCCTGCAACTCCCATGATCCCTAGCTAGCAGGACCAGTGGTCAGGGATGATGGGAATTGTAGTCTCAAATCATCTGGAGGGCCGAGGTTGAGGAAGCCTGGTCTACACAGTCTTGCTTCCCACTTCTGGTCATTGTGCCTCTGAAGTAAAAAGGTAAAGGTAAAGGGACCCTGACAATTAAATCCAGTTGCGAAGTTGGATGGGCAGGAGGCAGCGATGCTCTGAGAGGGTCAGAGAGCTGTGCCCTCCCTCAGTGTGAGAGGAAGGGATGGTGGTGCTGGGGAGGGAGGCAGGTGAGCAACGTAGGGAAGTCCTGGGTAATAATAATAATAATAATAATAATAATAATAATGGTAAAGGTAAATGAACCCCTGACAGTTAATTCCAGTCGCAAACGACTCTGGGGTTGCGGCGCTCATCTCACTTTAAAGGCCGAGGGAGCCAGCGTTTGTCCGCTTCCACAGACAGGTTTTCCAGGTCATGTGGCCAGCATGACTAAGCCGCTTCTGGTGAAACCAGAGCAGCGCACGGAAACGCTATTTACCTTCCCGCCAGAGCAGTACCTATTTATCTACTTGCACTGCGTTGAACTGTTAGGTTGGCAGGAGCTGGGACTGAACAACGGGAGTTCACCAGTTGCGGGGATTCAAACTGCTGACCTTTCGATCAGCAAGCCCAAGCGGCACAGTAGTTTAACCCACACCTCTGAAGTAATGAGAGGGAAAGAAAGAACTGGGATTTTCAGAGGCAAACTTCTGTTTGTTTCCAAGCCAACTGTTATGGGGAGAGGGTGGGTTTAGAGAAGCCTCTGCGTTTGCCCAACGCAGCTGGGGAAACAAATCATTTAAAACTTTTGTCTTCCCTCAGCCCAGCTCTGCCATCAATCGTTACAGGTTCCCTCTTGTATGTGTTTATTGTTGCATATGGACATTAAGCCTGTGGGGACAGACAAGCAACCATGCAGGCAGTGCTAATCTATAAACTGGCATCAGTTCCTAAAACACACATTGTTTTTCTTGAGCTCCTCCCAAATCATGGCTCTTTCTTTGAAGATACAGTGGTGCCCCGCAAGACGAATGCCTCGCAAGACGAAAAACCCGCTAGACGAAAGGGTTTTCCATTTTGGAGGCGCTTCGCAAAATGAATTTCCTATGGGCTTGCTTCGCAAGATGAAATGTCTTGCGAGTTTTTCCGACTTTTTTTTTCCTTTCCCCCCCTTTTTCTAAGCCGCTATGCCGCTTATCTGCTTATCCGATAAGCTGATAAGCTGCTAAAAGCCGCTAAGCCGCTAGTAGCGCTAATCCGCTAAGCCGCTAATGGGCTTGCTTCGCAAGACGAAAAAACCGCTAGACGAAGAGAATCGCGGAACGGATTCTTTTCGTCTTGCGAGGCACCACTGTACCTACAAAATCTGAACTCTCTCTCCCCCCGAGCTGGTTGTCCCCCACAAAGTGATTGAGTCTCTCACTATCTAGGACCCAACACAGCAGAGCCCACCTAATGGATCATGTGCAATCCATCTTTATAGTCCAAAACAAGGGGGTCAGGAGAAACTATAGTTGCTATGATTATTACAGTGATTAAAGAATAAATGCTATCCACTGAAAGTCATATCCGGAAGAAAGGCTTTCCACAAATCATAGAATTAACAAGGCAGTTAGATGTCTGTAAAGCTTTTCTGTCACCATGATTTTATTTTGCTGCTCTCTAAGCAAAGAAGATAATGATATCGATTGAGGCAGCACACTATGACCACTGCAAATAGCAACACTGGCCCCGATGAGAAAATGAAAACAAGCATGCCACAATATTGTTACTTATGTGACAATATTTTCAGCCCAAATGGTCTTGGGAAGTGAGGAGAATAAACCCATAGGATTGAAAGTCCTTTACCATTCTCTTCTCGCCATGGGAAGAGGTGAGGTGGAAGATACCGCAGTTATCTGAACAAGGGATCTTCCCAGTTCTTAGAAGATTAAACCCTCTTTAAAGAAGGTTTAACTACCCAGGATTCAAATAACTACGGGATCTATCACTTCATCATTCGATAGTCCATGATCCACTGGTTTCCTCAAGTGAAAGTGAAATAAACAAGTTAGCAATGCCATTTGGACCACTGCTATAGATGTGAATGGGAGGAAATATAGCCAGACTCAGCCCAGTCTCCTCAGAGGAGGAGGACACTCTGAAAACATTCCAAGCAATACTGCAGCAGTTGAAAGGAACTGAAACATGGAAACATGGAGCCACACCCATTGAGCATGTGCACCAGTCAGGCTTCCCGCCAAAGCTCTGTTCAGCTCTGGGATGTTATAAATCATGGGTAGGCAAACTAAGGCCCGGGGGCTGGATCTAGCCCAATTGCTTTCTAAATCCAGCCCACAGTCAGTCTGGGAATCAGCGTGTTTTTACACGAGTAGAATGTGTCCTTTTATTTAAAATGCACCTCTGGGTTATTTGTGGGGCATAGGAATTCATTCATTTTTCTTCTTTTTTTCAAAAAGTTTGCTGAACCCTGTTATAAATGAAGCTTTGCACAGGCTCAGAAACCAGTTGCAGAGAGACTACAAAGAAGAACATGGATTTTTAAATGGGGCTATAAGTAGTGTAAGTAGGTTGTGAATTGCAACCTATGCCAACTATTTTGAAAAAAACAACAACATATGTAACATTTGTTCTAAGTGTGACTTCCTGGTTTCATACGCAATATGAGCATATCCACAGATTAATGCAATTTGCCAAATGTCTGGAAGGGAAGAGGAGGGACCCTCCATGACGGTTCTTACCTGTCCTCAGTGGGTCGAAGGGATGGAAGACGGAAGCTGGTATTCCTATCCAATTTTGATTGGCTCTTTGTTCTTTTGATTGACCCTTTAAGCCGTTTACTGAAGAAGCCCTAAAAGAAAAAAGGCACAGAAGTGAATCAATTCAAATTATGATTTCTTTGTAAAGGAAACCTGTTGTTGAGTAATGATCAACTTGGTAATCGTGAAAGGAATTATTTGTCAGAAAATATTCCACTATGAAGGCCACAGGGAGGTTCCTCAACTCACAGTCTAAATTCATCCCAACATAACTAAGACAAATGGCAATCAGACAGACAGGCCTCACCTTGTGCTCCAGGCACAAATTCAGAGAGTCCAATGGAAAAGGTAGAAAGCACACTGTGCTTTAAAGTCACTAAGGAGGAACCCCAGGGAATCAAGTGCTTCCTGTCAACAACAAGGCCACAGCAAACACCTAAAATAATTGATGCGGTAATGCGTGCTTTTTAATTAAACACGAGTAAACTATAAGTGTATGCAGAAACACTCTGGGTGGCATAAACTCCAAGTGATGCTAACTGGAAGTCTGATGGAATAGGAAGCAAGTCTGTGATTCTGCCCCAATTTATCGATTATATTTAAATTAATGTATGTCTCATCAAACCTCAGCACAGATACCTTTTTGAAATATTGAAGTAAACGTAAGAGCACTTACAATTTAACATGTTATTGTAAACTATCAGAAGGCCATATTTAATATTTCCGTTTTTGCTACCTACCATAGTCACACACACAAACAAAGCAGTTTCACACAAGAAAGCTTTCACATGAATAAATTTGCCCAGAAAGCTTCCGGAGAATATTTTAAATAAATAAATCACCATGGCTTAATGTACCCTTAATGTACCCAGACCAAGACAAACCATGAGCTGTAACCAAGGTTTTTTCTTCGCTTACAGCTCATGGTTTGCCTGGAGGAGACAAACCATGATTCCAGGTTTGGATGACATGCTAAGCAAATCATGGCATGGCTCACAGCAGTGCAGCAGCAGCAGAACAGGAGCAGCAGCAAAGCACATTCATGTTTGGCTTCATGCTTTTCCAGCTGCATTGGCTCCCGGTGGAGTACAGGGTCAGATTTAAGGTGCTGGTTTTGACTTTTAAAGCCCTTCATGGCCTAGGATCCTCATACCTACAGGACCGCCTCTCCTGGAGGACCTCAAGGTCCATATATAGCACTACCCTAGAGGTACCAGGCCCTAAGGAAGTTAGATTAGCCTCAACCAGAGCCAGGGTCTTCTCAGTGATGGCTCCAACCTGTTGGAACGCTCTGTCTCTTGAGACCAGGGCCCTGCAGGATCTGATCTCTTTCCGCAGGGCCTGTCAGACAGAGTTGTTTCACCTGGCCTTTGGCTCAGAATCAGTTTGATTCCCTCCCCCTCTTTCTTTTTCCTTTCTCCTCCTATGAAGAGATTGCTCCCTAATCTTTTAATTGTATTTTAATCAACTTGTTTTTATTATCGGTTGTTAGCCGCCCTGAGCCCAGTCTTGGCTGGGGAGGGCGGGGTATAAATAAATTATT
Source organism: Podarcis cretensis (assembly GCF_951804945.1). Taxonomy (NCBI): domain Eukaryota; kingdom Metazoa; phylum Chordata; class Lepidosauria; order Squamata; family Lacertidae; genus Podarcis; species Podarcis cretensis. The sequence continues at coordinate 96,273,650 of NC_137175.1, forward strand.
ATTATTATTATTATTATTATTATTATTATTATTATTATTACAGGCAAACTGAGCCTATGTGTGTGAAACGCTGATGCAAAGAGGCTATGCGCCACCATCAGCTCCTGTTTCCTTCAAAGAATTTCATTTAAGATTCATAATAAACAGACATCTCTTTCTAGATCACTTCAGGTGGCCTTGGGAGCGCTGAGCACCTTCTATCAGCTTTGGCTGATAGCCTAACTTCTGTCGTCTGTGCTTTGGTGATCTCTAGATTGGAGCACTGCAATGCATTATAAGTGGGGCTGCCTCTGGAGATGGTTCAGAAGCTTCAACTGGTGCGGAATTCAGCAGCCAGGGTGCTCGACAGGGCAAGAGGGTTCAAGCACATCACACCAATCCTGCCCTGACAGGACTAGATGCCAGTTAGTTTCCAGACCCCATTCAAAGTGCTGGCTTTGACCTATAAAGCCTTAAACGGCTCAGGACCGCAATTTCCTCCTATGAACCGACCCAGATCCTGTGATCATCATCTAAGACCCTTCTTTGGGTGCCCCTTCCATGGGAGGCCCAGAGAGTGGCAACACGGGAATGGGCCTGTTTGTGGAGTGGCTCATCTGGAGCCATCATTATATATCTTTAGGTGCCAGGCAAAAACTTCTCTTTATAACTTTTCTTTATAAACTACCCTGTGATCAGCAGATGAAAGATGACATAGAAATTTTATTATTATTAAATAAACAACTAGCCAACTTTTAGAAGACATCTGAAGGCAGCCCTGTTTAAGGAAGTTTTTAATGCCTGATGTTTTATTGTGCTTTTAATTCTGTTGGGAGCCACCCAGAGGGGCTGCGGAAACCCAGCCAGATGGGCGGGGTATATATTATTATTATTATTATTATTATTATTATTATTATTATTTTAAGCATGTGCTTACTCTCCTGATCTCAGTAAAAAAACTCGTGCATCAGACAAGAAGACGTTACAAACTGGGGTTTTTATCTTGTGAACCGCCCTGAAAACTTTGGATGAAGGCTGGTATCATCATCATCATCATAGAGAAAGGAAAGCTGCTTTGAGCTTTTGCTTTGTTTTCACCATCAAGCACTATATAAATTTTATGAGAGAAATAAAAATCTTGCCATCAGTGTTTACTTGTACACCTTGCACTAGGTTGGAAAAACAATAAGCTTCATAGACTCAGTAATGATATCTGAATGAAATTGTCTTTACTTTTTATGTAGAAAGATTAGTATAGCAAGGAGGATTTGACTAATTTAATTATTTGTTGCCTATTAGCAGGGCTTCTGTTTACAGATTGCGAGCTTCAACACTACTAAAAGCTAATTCCACTAGATGCCTATTGGCTATCAAGTGAAGAAAACAGAAACCTTACCTTCAAATCATGATAAATTAAAACTTTAAAGTTTTCAATGGATGCCCCAGATAGTTCTGTTTGCTTTAAGCATTTTAAATTATTTTGCTTTAATTAATATAGTTTCAAAAGCATGTTGTTACTGTAACTCATCCTGAGGAAACTGTACGTAGGAAAATGGGGTAAAATGAAGAAACGAGTAATAAAAAATTCAGCTCATTTGAGAACAGAGAGCTGTTGATCTCTTGTCAAAAATGCTGGTGGAAAGAACAATAATGCTAAAGTAGGGTTCCCTAAAAATGAAATGGCAGCTTTGTTAAGAGCAGTGTTTATGTAGCTGTGCATAGCATAAAAAACCAACCCAGTTCACTGGACATTTTAGTGCAGACTTTGAAAAGTGCCATTAAAAAGCGGATAATCAATACATGCTTTAGGCTCTCTCTTGAGCACAGTGTTGCAAGCAGACTAGAATAACAAAGGCATCTATACAAGGTCAAGGTACACATGAGGCTATATGAACAAGGTGACAGCAAGGAATATTATTTTTCTTATGATTATTTGGTGATGGTAGGCTTAGTTTTAATATTGTACTTTAGAGCAGCCTTCACTAACTTGGTTTTCCCCAGACGTTCAGCTCCCATCAAGCCTCAGCCATTATGGGCAAAGGTCAGGGATAGGAGCTGTAATACAAAACACCTGGAAGGCTTGGCAAAGGCTGCTTTGGAGTGTTCAAAATGTCTCCCATCTATTCCTTTGTAAGCCTTGTAAGAACTTTAAGCTAGGTCAGCATTATTCCACATGACAGTAGGGTGGGGTCTGAGGCCAAGAAAGAGGGGCTTTCCTAAAACTACCCAGCACATGTATAACAGAAGATCCCAACCTCAATTTTAGCCACTATACTAATTTGGATTCAAATGCATAAGCTTTACATAACCTTGAACATGCCTAATCAAGATACTTGAAGCATGGAAATTGAAAACCGACTTTCTCTTGTGGTATGACTCTGTAAATTTGCTCCTCAGCAATAAAAATACATCCTGTCTTCCACACTAACAAAATGTGTTAGCAGGTGCACTAAAAACTAACTAAGGCTGCAATAATTGTGTATATGCTTACCTGGGACCAATTTCTATGGGTACAATTTACCTAAGTACGATTGAACTCAACAAAGCTTACTTCCTGGTGGAAATGCATTGGATTGAACTGTAATCGGCTTGCAATTGTCTATGGACAGGGGCATCCCAAACCCAGATGAAACAGGTCGTATACACCAGCAAGAACTCTCAGTAAAACTCCCATGAGATGGGCTACATCTCCACAAAGCTAATGCTCCTTAAATCCCTGGGCTGGTGACGGCAGTAACATTACCCCCCCCCCCATTTTAACAAAATTAATATATTTCTACCCTGCCTCATTAAATATAATTTTTATGTGTCTTCTTCAAACTATAAGACATCAGTAAACCAAATAATAAACCAAGAAACAATGACAGGATGCCAGAATAACCAAAGCCACTACAACGTAGAAAATTATTTTGTCTCAGAGCATGCATGCTGGAGAAGGAGAACTCTTTTTTCAGAAGATGCCACTGAGAGGTGAACACTATAGAATAGGGCGGGGGGAGAGAGTAACTAGTTTGCAAGGAAATGAACCCAGGGACCAGAAATAAGAAGGTACAGAGATATGCCCTGCCTTAATAGAGGTAAAGGTGAAGGACCCCTGGATGGTTCAGTCCAGTCAAAGGCGACTATGGGGTTGCGGCGCTCGTCTCGTTTCAGGCCGAGGGAGCCGGCGTTTGTCTGCAGACAGCTTTCCGGGTCACGTGGCCAGCAAGACTAAACTGCTTCTGGCGCAACGGGACACCGTGACGGAAAGCAGAGCGCACGGAAATGCCGTTTACCTTCCCGCTGCACTGATAACTATTTATCTACTTGCACTGGTGTGCTTTCGAACTGCTAGGTTGGCAGGAGCTGGGACAGAGCAACTTTGAACTGCTGACCTTCTGATCAGCAAGCCCAAGAGCCTCAGTGGTTTAGACCACAGCGCCACCCGCTACCGCTTTAATAGAAGGACAAATTGCAAGGTAAATAAATCCACTCAGTGGCAACTTTCTTGGGTTCTACAAAACTAAAGGGGGAAAACAGGAGGCATCTAGCAAAACTAGATGATCAGGCAAATTGAAGCAGATGGAACTCACCAGGTATACCTGTATGGTAGCATATTTAGACGAAAGGATAAGAATTATGGACATATACTGATATGCAACAACTTAACTCGAAGTTTATAAAAAGGTAACTAGAAAGCGGTTATGAGAAAGCAATGTAAGCATCTCTTTGGAACATGCCTGTTTAATGCACAGAGGCAAAGAAGAAAGGGAGGTTGTATAAATTTCAGAAGGGCAGGATAGAAACAGCAAAGAAAAACACTACAGTTATATTTCATTCTCTCTTTCATTTTCATCTAATAGAAAAGGGAGAGGGGGATGTATCTGTGCACAAAGGAAGAGTAAAACAAATTAAAATGCAGCTTAGGAATAGAAGTAACAGCTGAGCCCCACTTCACCCTGTTTCATAATACATAAGCCAAAGGAAAACATGATGTTACTATTCTTCTACAGCGCAGGAGGGTCACTGCATAACAAGAATAGAATTTTCATTGTCATGTAGCACATAATCATCCTCTAAAATGCAGGTAAGGTATCTGAGACACAAATGTTTCATTATAAAAAAGATTACACGTTATTTAAATTGGAATAATAATTTCAGTAGCTTTAACCAGGTTTAAAAATACGTAAGTATAAGTTTATTGTGAGGAAGGATCAGGTCAGAATGCAACATTGTTTGCATCTAGGTAAATTTTAAGCAGATATTATTGGGCCCAGAATACTAACAGGTTAACCCCAGCTATAGTTGCACTACCAGGTAAGTGCTTAAGACGCAGCGCCAAAAAAAGCTCATGGCTTCCATTAATTTCCTCCAAAGTCTGTTCCCCAATATTAAATACGTGGGAACTAGCTACTGTGCCGTAGGGCATTCTGCACATGCTTAGAGGCATTTTGGCAACCTATCGAGGAGTCCAGAGGTGGAAAATACTTGCTAAGATGCAAATGGAAGATTGGCTCTTTGGCACTGAAATCGGGTTCCGGGGTGAAAACTGGTTTCAGTTTCAAAACCTATTTTTGGTTACACACTATACTGGGGTTGTCAACCTTTCTGGACACATGGGCCCATTCAGAAACCAGGGAAACTGCCATAGGCACTACACACTCACACTACAACCAGCCACACACCGCAACCTATTCTGTTGGCTACAATAAAAAAACTTATTTCAAGCCTAATTTCAGGGGGGAGATGTGACCCCCATGGATACCAAGGAAGGCCTCTGTGGGGCCATGCAAACCCACAGGTGTCGCACTGGTGACTCCTGCATTATGGTATCATCGCAGAAAGAGGTTTAAGAGACAGGCAAAATGTGTCAGCTTAACACTGCATTCCTGTATGACTTTTACGCCTCAAGGTATTTAAAAAATGCAGTGATGTTAAGCTCCTTCTGGTATGGCTATTCAATAACTTTATTTTAAAAACTGTACTTGCCTTACCAGGCAATCAGAGAAGTGATCGCTGGTTCTCTTCATAACTTGACACCCCAAAAACTCAGCATAAACTGCAGACTTTAGTGGTAAAACATTTAAAGGCCATTAACAAAAACCATTAGCTCTGTTCTCAAAAGAAGCAGAGACTTTTAAGAATCTGAAGGGTTGCAACAAATAGGATTTATTAAAGGAACTCAGCTACCCGCACCCCTACCCAGTGCTATTTTACACAGGTAGGAAAAGTTTTACAGCAAAGAAAATTATGAAAAAATGCACAGAAGAGAGAAAAAACAATGTTGGGTTCGGTGAGCAAGGCAGCAACCGTCAGCATCAACATGCAAAATTAAGGTACACATGCACTGTTTGCTCATCCATTGAAAGGTATGTCACCAAGAAGGTGGAAAGTTTTTGCTGATCTATGAGACAATAACAAGATTTCATGTTCAGCAGCCCCCCTGCAGCACAGAACTTCAAGGTCACTGAGCTGGAGTAAATTCAGGGAAGGGCTTCACAAATAATTCAAAAGCTAGAAAGTTTCATTTGAGAAGGTTGCTTTCTGCTTTGTAAAACTATGCCTTGACATGAATCTGAAAAGCATGAAATCAAAGCAAGAGGAAGATGCTAAGCTGAAACAAATGAGTAGCTCTGGCCTGACAAAAGAAAATTGAGGCTTCATGTCAGGAAATATTTCCCAATGTTATGGTCCATTAGATTGTGGCAGTTCCGATCAAAAGAAACAGAGAAAACTGCTTATTATCTGAATATTTTGTGGTGAATTTACAGCAGAGAACAAAATTGTAGGAACAAGAAAGTAAATAACATGTCTTCGGTTCTTCTGACTTCTTGCATACATGGCAGCGCAGCATATCTGAAGACATACTGCAAAATACAAACTGACCAACAGGTTTTTATTCAGATGCTACTCATGATGGCACAAGACCAAAAGGTGGGGAGTGCTCAAAGTTCACAACCAACCACTAGTGGAATTCCTTTGCCCTGCCTTTGTCAATCTGGCGGCAGATGGGAGACAGAATTTGGCAAAAGTCAGCAGGAAACTACTAGCATCCTTTTCTATCAACATCCAGCACATCTTTGAAAATTGTCAAATTCTGTGCCATTTTGTTTCCTGTGGGAAGGAGTTCCATAGCTCAGCTTCCCTTGTGCTATTTGCTTTGTGGGGTATTGTGTCTTAACGCACCATTCATGTAGAATTTTCTGGTCTAAAAGATCCAAGTAGAAAATGATTTTCATTTCACACTTTCCCCTTTCCAATCCCGCCTGTAAAAGTATCTTGATCCATCTCCTGTTGATTCTTATCCTATTCTTTCAAACTTTCAAACTTAACTCTACACATACAGTGGTGCCTCGCAAGACGAAAAGAATCCATTCCGCGATTCTCTTCGTCTAGCGGTTTTTTCGTCTTGCGAAGCAAGCCCATTGACGGCTTAGCGGATTAGCACTATTAGCGGTTTAGCGGCTTTTAGCGGCTTATCGGCTTATCGGATAAGCGGCTTATCGGCTTAGAAAAAGGGGGGGGGAGGAAAAAACCCCCGCAGGAACTCGCAAGACATTTTCGTCTTGCGAAGCAAGCCCATAGGAAATTCGTTTTGCAAAGCACCTCCAAAACGGAAAACTCTTTCGTCTAGCAAGTTTTCCGTCTTGCGAGGCATTCGTCTTGCGGGGCACCACTGTACATACCCCATACGCGCGCCCCCACCCAACATCCTGTCAGTTTTTCATGCTGCTTCCTTGGCCATTCTATATTCACTTCATCCTCCTTAAACAGCTTTTCTCACTTATCCCTTCCTTTCTATTTCCAGTGCATCATTACAGTGGTACCTCTTACATTACAGTGGATACGAATGGGATCTGTTGCGGAGCCCCGTTTGCATCCTGAAGCAAACACAACCCACGTCTGCACTTCTGTGCATGCCCAGATCGCGATTCGCCGCTTCTGCGCATGCGCGTGACGTCATTTTTTACTGTCTGCGCATGCGCAAGCGGCGAAACCTGAAAACGCTCAAACTGAAGCAGCTTCAACCTGAGGTATGACTATATTATATTTTTTAAATACAGTGGTACCTCGGTTTAAGAACAGTCCTGTTTACGAACTATTTGGTAAATGAACTTTGCAAAACCGGAAGCAGTGTTACGGTTAGCGAATTTTACCTCAATCTACGAACGGAAGCTGAAAGGTGCAAGGACACTGGCAGCGGGAGGCCTCATTAGGGAAAGAGGGCCTTGGTTTAAGAACGGCTTTGGTTTAAGAACGGACTTCTGGAACAGATTAAGTTCGTAAACCGAGGTACCACTGTATCAGCCTTTAATCTCTTTTTAAAATATCCTTCAGCACCTCCCCTGGCCCTTCTCCTTCAAAAGGGGGGTGTGTGTGTGGTTGCTTGCAGCATTCCTGGACTTTTTGTCTCCTGGCATCAAGGAGATGCTGTTGTTGGCATCAGTGCAACCCAAAGGTTATGGCATGGCTGGGGGGGGCACAACTGGCAAGTCATGAGGCAATAGGCAGGCTCTGGCACTGAGGTTCTTAAAAAATGATTAGAAAAACTCCTGGAGCAGAATGCTATCAATGGCTACTAGCTCTGCCTCCCTCCATGGTCAGAGGAAGTCTGCTTCTGAATGAGAGTTGCCAGAAACACAGGAGGGGAGAGTGCTGTTCTGCTCAGGTGGGCATCTGGGCATCGCAGTGAGAGCAGGATGCTGATTAGATGGGCCACTGGCATGATCCAGCAGGCTCTTATGCTCTTATGAGGTCAGGATCTGACTCTTGAGTCATGCCTTGTAAGCGTAAACTGCCAAGTGTAAGCCGATCAGTGGATATTCATCATGCAGTAAGTTGGTAAAAAATAGTAACCTCAAATATTTAAATGGAAGGGCAAAGTTGAATTTTAACCGTCAGCCTCTAAATGGGCAGTTCCAAACACTCAACAGCCAGAGAGCTCTTTGAAGAGTTCCTTCCAAAAAGAATAAGGAAAAAAGCATTTCACTTGCAGTACATTATGTAACTGTAAATCAAAATTCCAAGCGCTGGACAAAGGCCTATTAACAGTTGTACAGTTGAGTCGCCTTCTCTGTATGGACGCCACTGTTTGGCTCCTACACGGACAACTACGGAAAATGTACTGGATGTGAATGTTCTATTCAGAAGTGAATTTTTAAAATAGCCTGGTTGCATTTTTAAAAGACACACACACAGGCACACCCTGAACGCAACATATCTCTAAAGCCTTTATTTTGAAACCGCCAATCTGTTTCTGAGCATTATGTCATGCTTTACCCAGGAAGTGAGGGCACGAAGAGGTTGAAGTTCAGCTTGTTACATTTTTATCCCATCCCACCCAGGGGCAAATTTCTGCAGGTTAATTTCATTTTATCCTCACAACAGCTCTCTAAAAAAACTTTGGCAGCGACAGAGAACTCACCAAAGACTCCTCTATAAACCTCAGACCTGAGCTACAATGTGAACCCAGATCTTGCTAGCTGACAAGCCAAACCAAGCCCATTACACATCTCTGCCTGGAAAATCCAGTGTTCACCACATTTTTAAATGAGAGAATGTAAACGAATCTGAAAGTCTGAATACGCTTTGCATGCAAGCGCTCCTCCTCCTTGAGGATAACTTTACTATAAGCGGGCTCTACTCCATGGAGCCAATAGTTTAAAAGTTGAGCCAATCCTATACCAAATACTTGAGTAAAGAGTTAAAAATCATTTGCCTGTCCCCATGTCTCTGTTGCCTAGAAGTGCAAACTTGACAAAATATGAAACCCAATTGCAACAACAACTGAAACACCTATGGAAGCTTCTTCTTTTTTATTTTTTTGCAGTCTTCTGCTATAAGTCCTAGAACACTGGCAGGCACTGGACTTCTTTGCAATGTGAATGTAAGAAATCCTTTTCTTTTTTACATCAAAGCTGTTCAAACGATAGGAAAATATGTTTTCCTTTTGGCACAAACTGAATTTGTAGAGTAGCATGAAAGTTGTGGGTGACCCTGCTTGACAAACAGAAATGTTACCATAGAACACACAAGAGCACATGCCTATCTTTCATACAACGCTTAATTTTACAGATAATCATTGGAATAGCAGCAAGCAAACCATCCCATCAAACCAGAAGGGCCAAGTTCTTGCAGGCAACTTCTGTGAATGGAAATCAAGTCATTTGAACGGGCCCTCAAGTGTCAAACATTGTTTGTATTTGATAATAAACATTTGGAAATACATGCTAAAACAAATTTCCCTGGGTGAAGAGATTAGGAAATGCAGCTGATTCCATGCCTCAATAAATTATTGTTGTGTTAACTGTACAATATTGATCCCAGAATATACAAATGATTATGGCAGGGTTGCTCAAAGGTTAAATAGGAGAAAGAGTAGGACCCATTACTGCAGTGTGAACTCACTCTCTCTCTTCACTCTGACAATGCATATAACATGGATCACCTAAATGCTGACATAGGTAAAAGGTAAAGGTACCCCTGCCCGTACGGGCCAGTCTTGACAGACTCTGGGGTTGTGCGCCCATATCACTCAAGAGGCCAGGGGCCAGCGCTGTCCGGAGACACTTCCGGGTCACGTGGCCAGCGTGACAAAGCTGCATCTGGCGAGCCAGAGCCGCACACGGAAACGCCGTTTACCTTCCCGCTGGTAAAGGTAAAGGTAAAGGTACCCCTGCCCGTACGGGCCAGTCTTGACAGACTCTGGGGTTGTGCGCCCATCTCACTTAAGAGGCCAGGGGCCAGCGCTGTCCGGAGACACTTCCGGGTCACGTGGCCAGCGTGACATCGCTGCTCTGGCGAGCCAGAGCCGCACACGGAAACGCCGTTTACCTTCCCGCTGGTAAGCGGTTCCTATTTATCTACTTGCACCCGGAGGTGCTTTCGAACTGCTAGGTTGACAGGCGCTGGGACCGAGCAGCGGGAGCGCACCCCGCCGCAGGGATTCGAACCGCCGACCTTTCGATCGGCAAGTCCTAGGCGCTGAGGCTTTAACCCACAGCGCCACCTGCGTCCCCTTCCCGCTGGTAAGCAGTCCCTATTTATCTATTTGCACCCGGAGGTGCTTTCGAACTGCTAGGTTGGCAGGCGCTGGGACCGAGCAGCGGGAGCGCACCCCGCCGCAGGGATTCGAACCGCCGACCTTTCGATCGGCAAGTCCTAGGCGCTGAGGCTTTAACCCACAGCGCCACCTGCGTCCCTAAATGCTGACATAGCAGTGTTTAATCTGTTTGGGATAGATCTGTCATTCATTTAATACTTTTAAAAAAAGTAAAAGGGAAATGCTCAAACATACAGTTTATGCCAGGTTTGGAATGATTATATAACTAAAGCTCATTAAACGCTGATCCACTTCAATGAAAGCAAAACTCAAAATAGTCTCTTCCTAAAAACAATCCATGATGGCTTTGTATAATAGTTTAAAAGTGCCTAATGTTAAGAACATAAATAGAACTGAAACCATTGTCAGCTGAAAATTTCTATTCTCAATAATTGGAATGGAGATAGGAGGGAGAGGAAAAAGAGGTTGGGAAATTAAGACAAGCTGGGGGATTAAGTGAACAAAAGGACCCTTCGCCTATTTCTTGCAGACCAGTAAGTGGATCATAAAACTACTGCCCAGAATATTGTGGCTGACTACATTTTTCTTTTTTTAAAAGGTATACTTTTTAAAAAGCATGTCAGCTTTAACTTGATTTGTGCAGTAACCGAGTCACCTTTTCTAGTAGTAGTAATCATCATCATCATCATCATTAAAAGCTACATAAATATTATAGCAGTTGTGCTACAATTTTGATTCATCAATTGTTAACAAATTATGGGAAGAAATTCCCGGCTTTTGGGATTAATTGTTACAAAACCCAAGTAATTTATAACCAAATATTAGGGCTCATTGTGCAAACTGAAGGCCAATACGCAAGCCTGAAATGATAAGTTCCTCTGCCTTTGAAATCCACATTGCTTTTTTGCTCACTTTGAATAGATTTCCCCCCTTACTGCTGTTGTGAAAGTAAGGCCCTTTTGCCCAGTTGGGCAAATGAAGGGTCTCATTTCTCATTGAGTCTGAGTTTTCACACAGATACTAGCCATGAGATGCACCCAAAATGCAAATATATTTTGCAATTGAAGGGTTACATTTTGCAAACCTGATTTTTAAAGTTTATAGCATCTATGAGAGTGGCCAGCACAAATCAGGATATCCTCATTTATTGATTTGATTTGATTTGATTTGCGTACTACTCATTCAACCAACCTCTTCAGGCAGTTTACACAGAATAAAATACAAAATACAATTCATAATAAAACCACTAAAGCCAAAATAAAATAAATCACATCAGAAACTCCAGCTAAAAGCAGTGTAACACACAGCAGCTAAAACAAATAAAATAATTAAAACCAGCATAAAACTCAGTAAGGGAGGGAATAGGAGCAAAAAACTGAAGAACCCAACGAATTGTAATGGAAAGGCCTGAGGGAACAGATGGGTTGTTGCATCTAAAATACCATAGTGCAGGTACCAGGCAAGCCTGTCTGAGAAGAGCATTTCATAAGCAGAAAGCAACCCCCCAAAATGTCCTCTCCATAGAGGTCACCCACATCACTTCATTAGCTGGGGTGACCTGGAGAAGACCCTCTGATGAAGTATGGAAAGGTATGTATGGGTCTCACGATCGTCCTTTTCGCATCGCCTTATGGTGAAAAACAGACATCTTTCTAAAGTGTGTAACCTGGGCCAACTACACGTTTTTTATTTGGAAAAGAGCTTCGCTATCTACTATACAGTCAATACAGTGGTATCAGAAATATTTCAGTATAACAGAGATCCATCCACATGCAGCCTTATCATATAGTTTAAGACATTTATGACTTTGGGTCAAGGATTAAAAAAAAGGCAGGGATAAGTTTTGGGTCTATCAGGAGATAAATATTAATCAGACAACTTGTGACAATATGTCTGCCTTTTGGCTGCCTACTGAATTCTTAACCCCAAATTGATAAGGAATGCTGTTTGTTCACAGGCCATTTTAGTCACCCTGACCTTCAGCTGGGACCCCTCCCCTTCCAAGGAAAGGAAACTTACCGGCACTTTGAATGGTGATGTATTTGACGGGTCCATGGGGTTGGTTTTGTCGGATGTGCTTGTCCCTGAGATACTCCGTCTGCGAGGAGACCTCTCTGCTGGGACCTCTGGAGAGGGGAAGGGGAAAAGGTGAGAAAAATGAAAGACCACTTCCCGCAGGCAGACACATTTCTCACTATTTACAGGTTATGGAAACTTTACTCTCGTTTGCAAAGCGAACATCGCAAGCAATTCAAAAGACTCTGCTCTGTTCAGTACTTCCTTGGCAAAGTTACAGCACACATATTATCTGCAACTGAAAAGTACTCAGTAAGGAAATGCTCCTGATATAAACTGCACTGAACATAATTTGTTAAAGGTTGAGGTTCGATATCATAGGGATGGTCATAATTCATAGTTCAGACAGTAACAGCCCTAACCTATGCACGTTTACCCATAAGTAAGTCTAGAGTTAAATAGCACTTACTCTAAAGTATGCATGAACAAGACTGTAACCTAAGGCCACCAAAAGATTCACAAACTTGATGGTGCATAATATGAAAACCGCTGCAGATAAGAAAAAATAGGTCACTTTCTCCTTGTTCTGACAGCATGACCTAAGCTATGACTTTGTGATCACAACATCTGCCTAAACAAAGACGACAGGATCAATATGTACATTTTTCCACAGAGAAAACCATAGATAAGATACCTTTATCACAACTGCTACCCATTTCCAGTTCACAAACCTAAGCTTAAAGGAATGCAGCTTAACTGACAGACACTCAGCACAGAATAGAGAAAACCACATCCTAAGAAAAAGTCCATTGTTATCTTCGGGATTGAAAAGGAAGGGAGTAAACTATGACGCCGACGGCTGGCATTTTTTATTCCCGCTGTTCTCCTTTCGGGAGACAGATGCAGCTTAAAGTTCCATTTCTGGCCTCCTGGCCCTTGGGATCCGTGCTACTTCCACTTAAGAGAAAGCCGGTTTTTCCCCACTCTTCCCCCTCCCCTCTCTACAGCTTGCAGAGAGCAAGGAGGAAATGCACGAGAAGACTGCAGCTATTCAATCAATCGGTCTGAAGGCACATCCTCCTCATCAGTTACTTTCAAGCTATTAACAGACACTCAGCAGCCAGCTCTCCTCAGTTTCAGATTATTTCCCTATCCATCCTCATCCCCGGAGTCAAAGGAGAGGCGCAACCAGCCGAGTTCCAGAAAAGGAGGTTTTCTTCACCAAAAAATAACCACGACAAGATTCCCACCAACAAATCCTTCTGTGATGCTTTTGCATAACAGTCTGATTTTACCAGTTCTACGGCACGGTGCATCCATGAAGACTTAAAGGGGAGGAAATCTGACATGATGAGAGATGGCATTAGAAAACTGGATCCTGACAAACTGTGAAGAGCTTCACACCAGAGGATACGTCTCTTCTTGTTTAAATGTGAATTACAATGTCAACTCTGTATCCAGCAACTTGCAAAAAAATGGGTAAAAGGCAGCATTTGGGAGATATTCCAAAGTCAACCACGCCATAAGTTTAAAACTGAAGAGGTAGATTTCTCCATGCAGGATGGGAATTGTAGTCTGCAACAAAGATCCTTCACTTGTAACTCTCCTTCAGCATAAACTGGTGATAAAAACAGGGTAGTATCTCTCGCCACAACCCATGGACTGTCTGCTCCTTCTTTCAGGATTACTATGTTTTTAAGTCTCTCAAAATCCTTTGCAGAGATTGCTGGTTTTATTCCAAAATGATGCCTTCTTTTCCGCAAAAGGTAAAAAAAGAAGCCAATATCTTTGCAGGCAGTACGCTGGATAAGATCACAAACGGCATTTGTTCTTCAGAAAAACAAATACAAAAAAGGCAAAAAAACAAAGAAAGATAGAGCATATTTGGAAAAGAAGGAACTAAAAGATGTGCTTTTACTCCAGTTCCGGCACAGTCAAGGATTGCAGTGAGGCTTGGCTAGTCCTGCTATATGCTCACTCAGGAAAATTGCTCCTCCTTATCAAAGCATCTGTAGTAATTTAACACAGTCTGTTGGATTTTGCAGAGTCATACATGAAGAAGCATAAGTCTGGATCCGCCTGTCAAAAACAGACTGCTGTATTTTTTTGGGGGGGTGGGGTGGAGGAGGTCTTGTTTTAAAGGAGGGAAGAGGAAAATCCACACTTGTCCACGCAACTTCCACCTACCAGAAATAAGTGACCTAGAGATCAGCCAGTTTGCAAGCTTCTGATTTCAGAAAGGCCAGAAACTTTATTAAAGAGAGTAAGAAGATAAATCCAGAGAGATGAGATCAACTTTGCAATTGATGGACCAGGCATAGCAAAATAAGAAGGCTGCTGTTAGCCATCACAGGTACTTCTAACTGTGCATCAACTTGCTGAAAATAGTGCAGCTGCTGTTTCTGTGCCCTTAAAATGGCTTTTCTGCTGAGTTGGCTGGAAAATCTATACTACTGCCACCAGGCCAAAATTAGATTGTTGCCCTCCTCTCCCAATGCATGTAACATAGTGCTTCTGCACTATTTTCACCTGCTGCAAAAATCAATGCACCTCTTCATCTTAAAATATTAAATTACCACAATTCACTGCATGACTCATTCACTAGGGCACAGATCATACTGTCTCTGAGAATCAACAGGAGCCTCAAACCTTTAGTCCATTCTCTCTATACAGCTGAAATGTGAATGACATCCTTCTTCACCAGTACACTAAGATGTGTGTGAAAATGCATGCACACAAACACACACTCATATTGTGGAAATCTATTACGTGGCAAATATTAGTATTTGCAAATGTTTTGATTAGCTGTTAAATAACATTTGTAGATTGAAACAAGCTCAAGAAATTATTCATGAAATGGCAAAGGCCTTCAGAGACAAATTACAGAGCAGCCCTTTCTTTTTAGCATATATATTAGGGCAAAAAACCCACAGGATTTATAAAGAACTTTTTGAGTATTCATGGCCCTTCATATGTCTTCTCAGAAATTCTTACAATATCCCTGCAAGGTAGGTCAGTTTTACTATCCCCATGTTGCAGATGGGGATGAAGTAAAGGCTCAGAGCTTGTCTAAAAGTACCTGGGGAGTTCATGGCTGAGATAAGACTTGAACCAGTGGCACACTCATTCAATAATTCTTCAAGAACAAGTCAGGAGGAAAGAGGCTTCCTTCAAATCAAAGTGTTACAACCTTACAGTTAATGAGTTTCCGGAAAGGCAGTGATAAAACATGAAAATCACATTTAGCCGTTAGAGTCTAGCCCTTAGAGCATAAAGTGATACACTACAAGTCTTCATCAATCAAACATCCAGCTAACAGGCCAGTGGATTTCCTGTAAGCTGGTGGTCTGGTTTAGGAACCTTTAGTCCTTTTGCTTGACTTTAATGGCATTGCAGGACACAGCTGCCCTGACAGAGTAACTACCTTGCCCTGATATAACACCCACCCACACCCATTATTCTGGCCCATTCTTTGGTTTCCAACCTTGATTCAGGAGCTCCCTTATCAGCTAAAATGCTAAATCACAATTAAAGGAGACAGAAGATATTAGAGAGAGGGAGAGAGCACACAATCACTTTTGTCCACTCCCAAATATAGTTACTTCTGGGGCAGTTTTACATCTGTACTGGACATAATACAGTACTTTTTATTGAAACAGGAGAGGAAAGGGGCTTTCACTTCCCAGAGTCATTTTGAATCATAGAATTGTAGAGTTGGAATTGTAGAGTTGTAGATGATCCCCAAGGTTCATCTAGTTCACCTCCCTGCAATGCAGGAATATGCAGCTGTCCCATATGGGGATCAAACCTGCAACCTTGATGTTATCAGCACCACACTCTAACCAACTGACATGCTTTCTTTTACTTGGGAATACAGGGTGGTAGGAGGAAGATGAAAGGTCCCAGGTAGGTATGAGAAACCTGTGGCCCTTCAGTTGTTGCTTGACTACAGCTCCATCATCCCTGACCATTGGCCATGGTGGCCACGGCTAATGGGAGTCGGAGTCCAACAGCTTCTGGAGGGCCAAATGGTCTAAGGCCTTACAGAGAGGAGGTCGGGAAATACCAAACAGTGTTCAAAGGATCGCCACAGCAGGAGGAAGAAATCGGCTGAGAAATCTGATATAGGAGCAGCTGAAGTAAAACATGAGGCGGGTGAACAGGAACTGCCCTTTTGTAATCCAGTCCAAAACCAAGGATCTTCATAGCTTTAGACTAGAGGAAGCGACCTAGAGACACCAGCCGTGGATTGGTATGGTGTTAGAATGGGCAAATGTCTTCGTCAGGGCCCTGCAAACTGGAGGAGCAAGCAGGATGGCTCAGAAGTTCTAACATTTGGCACAGAGGCAAGCGAGAATGAACCTTTCAATCTTCCCTTGAGTACATAAATATATAAGGCAGGATCTAGACACATCAAAAAAGCGTTTGGCTTGCAGGGCCAAACCCACTCAAGTCAGGTCAGCCTAATCTAATTTTAGGGCTGCTTAAGAGGAATTTAAAAACGTGGAAACATCCACGTATGCTATCATGAGCTCCTTGGAAAAAACACTGGATAGGATAAACAAGTAAAAAATGGCTAAAAGGTTAACTTCTATAGAAACATGACATGAAAACAACTGCCAAATACAATTTTTCAAGAGACCAAAATTTTGGAAGTTCAACCAACAATTGTGGCACATCAAACTTGCTGACCTACAGAAATGTATCATTTAAGTACCCATCATGTTTGTGCTCCAAACCAATATCATGCAATTGTGATATGGCCTAGAGCTGGGTAAACAATTGTGGATGCTGAGACTTCTGCATGGCCCATGGGTATTTGCTCCTGTTAATCTCTTTTAAACAAATTTCAACATTTTGGTAAAAAAAACATGAGCAAGATAGCAAACTACCCGAGAGTTAAGGATTTAGCATATAAACGAAACAATCCCAGCATTTATTGTATTGTTACAGCTCTTAATTTTTATAGGGTGATGGGACTGCTCCTGGTAACACACTCTAGAACCATATGGATATACTCCAAATGACTTTATAGGTGCATTTAACATGAACAAGTGGTATGTATTTCTGCAAGCAACTAATATGGGTGACAATCCCACCATCACTGCAAGCAACACTATGAACAACTTCTATTAAACATTGTCACATGCATAATTTGCAAGGTTTCTTGAAAGTTCAACTCAAAACTGTAATAAAACTCAAAAGCCATGTTCTACATACACCAAGGAGCCAAAATGTAAAATAACAAAAGGAAGTTTTGATGGCTTTGGGTTAGACAAAGGAATAGAGAATAGACTCTCCCATAGCTTATTAGTCATTACAGTTCAATGGAAGGTAGCAGCCAGCATCCCTCTGCCCTCCTGGTGAGGACCCAGAAACATCTGGCTGGACATTGTGAGAAAGAGCTACATAGTTGGACAACACTTCCTAAGCTCTACAGCACAAAATGTAAAGTGAACAACTTTCTGCTTTATATTAACTTCTCGCTAACCAGCTTAAACAGTTTTTTATGTTGCTTCAATGCTTAGTGAAGGGAAGGAAACCAACAAGCAAAACTTCAAAAGGTCACAAACCATTTTATCTGCTACTTTACTGATTTATTTTGCATCTGAGTCGAATTTCAGAATTAAGTCATACTGGAGAAGTAGAATGGTTGGCATTCTAATGGGATCTCCAGGGTTTTCATGATATACTATAGAAACCATCCAATGTACATGGTGCTTTGCAAAGAAAAGTTTAGAGAGAAACCTGTGATAGGTACCTTGTGTGATACATTGCTAAAAATAGTTCCTCTTAGGTTAGTGAGTTCTAGTTAGTCAGATTCCAGTAGGCCAAGTGATCTATAAACTTGCAGACTAAACAGAACAATCAAATATTTTTAGAAAGTGTAATTGTATTAGCAATTACTGTGATACACACAAATTACTCCAGCTTTTATCTGTTTAACTTGCGGCAAACTTTAGAACTCACGCCTCATCACAGAGTGCAACTAAATGCATTCCTCTGACAATTCCAGGATGAAAAACCAAACCCATCTAAGAAGTCTATGTCAATTCAATGTTTGAAAAAAGTAGTATTCCAAGCCTACCGTACCAAGAAATGACAGGAGGCTTCGCTCATCTTCTGTGCTGCTATCCAGCCACTCGGCCGCATCTCCAGGAGAAAGGAAACTCATTCTCCAGGCAGAAAACTTCTCCATACAGAAGACAATGGCCAAACGAATCAAGGGAGGGAGGGTGGGAAAATGCAGATGATCCTGGGAGTCCAGTACTTAAGTTATTGACTGGTCTGAACAAAGTGAAATGGAAAAAAGGATGGCGGGCTTGGCTCTACTCCCAACTTCCTAGCTGACAGACCTTTCTGATGAAGGAGACATGAGGAGGAGCAGGAAAGAAAACTGGGTGCCAGTTTCTCACCTCAAGCAGGAAGAACAAAAACAATGTGATGGGGAAGTGGCCTATAGCCTGAGATGAGAAAATAGCATTTGAGAAGATAAAGGGGGGAAACAAAAGAAACCGGTCCCAATGCAGGAAAGATCAACAAGCCACCCAGCATAATAAAGTCTAATATATGAATGTCTTCCTTTGAGGTAAGGGTGAGTAAGATAAAAAAAATCAGTATCTTTGTTTTTCCAAAAAAAGCTTAAAGATCATTAAAAACCCTGTTAACAACCAGAGATAGCTGCATCGCCACCAGTCCCCTTTCCTGCCCCAGCTATTATTACAATAGCATCCTAGCCTCTCTTACAACGCATTTGCTCATGCAATGGCAGGTTGATCAATCTGTGAATAGGAAGAGCCCCTCCCCTCCTCCCTCACCCCCCTCCACCCCTCCCTCCCTCCCTCCCGCATGGCGGCTGCATTGATCAACAATAATGGAATCTGTTTCCAACTGCCAACAGCAGCATTAAGGATATTAGAACAGCTCCTCTTCATCAGAATGAGAAGCAGCCAACGCGAGCCCAGCTCAACTTCGCCCTCCTCGGTTAATGGGGCTTTCCCCCACCCTTTCGGGAGAACAAAGAAGAGGGGTCAGGAGAAAGGAGTCCTGTTAGGAGGAATCAAAAGAGCCCTAGCTACGGAAAGAGAGTCCGTTTAATTGACAAAAGAAGAGAGCATCACAAGACTGCCCTATCTAGGGAGCGTGTGCTGGTCCTGCAGCTGTGCAACGGGTGCTTGCTAGGTCCCCTTGCAACCCGGAATCGGGGGGAGGGGCGGATTTAGAAGATATTTTTTATCTGACCTAAAGGGTCACTTCACAGGTTTGTACAAATGCAAGCAAGGACGAGCCCTGACAAATGAGGGGCCTCACAAATCAAAAACGCCTTTGTCCTCCGGGACCAGGCTGACACTCCGAGAAAAAAAACGGCTTTCTTTAAAGGAGCAGGATCCCCTTTTACTCCTTTTTAAGCAAACCAACATCAAATGCAAAATAAACCTATTTTGCTAAACGATACGCCCAATTACAGCAGCCCAATTACAGATTGCTTCTCGTCCTTATTTTGCTGCCAAACGTTTAGTGGCAAGGAATTAAGAAATCAACAAGCGAGGAACGGCGAAGCAAAGAAATTACATCCAAGCTAGCCAAACTCCAGTGGTGGTGGCATCCAGCAGATAACATGCAAAGTTCACGGTTAATGAGGGGATGAGAGAAAGCACAGTGTTGAATTAAGAGGAAATGCCAATGCAGAACTGAAGCTCAGATAGTGTCCCTCTTCTGACAGTGGATGATATATTATTATTATTATTATTATTATTATTATTATTATTATTATTATTATTATTTCTTGACTTTATATACCACCCTATACCCACAGGTATATAAGTAATCAGTAATATTTTCCTACCATAAGTTCCCCAAGAACCCAGAACAGGGCTATCCTAATATACTTCTCCCTCTGCAGCAGAGACAGGCTTTCTTCAAACTTGTCTCAGTTTCAGTCAGGAAGCAATTTTAAAAACTTGGTTTAATTGGACAATATGGTAACTTAAAAACTCTAAGGATCAAGTTAAAAAGCTAATGGGCTAGCAGAGGCACCAAGTTGGGGGGGGCAGGCTTGTGTTGCATGTGCATGACATCACACACGTGACACAACCTCCCCCCCCACAACCAGGCCAGGCTGACTTGGCCCACCATCCCTCACCGACCCACCCCTAGCTGCCTTACCTTGGGTAAATGGACATGGCTGGGTCAGAGGTCCTGTGGAACTGAGGGGAGTGGCAGGGCAGGTTCTGAGTGTTCGTATCAGACCTGAACAATATACAGTGGTACCTTGCAAGACGAATGCCTCGTAAGACGAAAAACTCGCAAGACGAAAGAGTTTTTCGTTTTTTGAGTTGCTTCGCAAGACGAATTTCCCTATGGGTTTGCTTCGCAAGACGAAAACGTCTTGCAAGTTTGTTTCCTTTGTCTTGCAAGCTTGTTTCCTTTTTCTTAAAACCGTGCATTCAGGGGGTGCAGTTGCGACTTGACTTCGAGGAGCAACTCATAGCACGCGGTGTGGTAGCCTTTTTTGAGGTTTTTGAAGACTTTGGTGATTTTTGAAGCTTTTCCAAAATCCGTGCTTCGCAAGACGAAAAAAACGCAAGACGAAAAATCTCGCAGAACGAATTAATTTCGTCTTGCGAGGTACCACTGTAGAGACCTCTTATTTGCCTGCCAGCCACAGTAGTCAATTCTTTCTCTGGCGAAGGAGGGCTACTTGCCAGTTCATATATAGTTCTAAGTATCTCAATAGACTAGATCCCAACTCAGTGTTGGGAGAAACAGATGCAATGCAGGAGCAAATGCACCTGTTGGGTCCTTAACAGAACCAGAGAATATGCCCATAGGGCAAATTAGCACATGCAAATCACAATTTTCATATATGCAACTTTCAGAAAGTTAAAAACAAACTTCAGCTCTTGCTGCCAGGGCTTCCGAAATCAAACATTTCTGTCTCTAACCCCAAACCACTCAAAGATAGCCTCAGATTAGAATCTTATTGCCCAATCTCACTGATAAATCAAGACCACAAGATATTCACATCAATCTTGGCTAACTGCTTAAAAAAAAACCTCCTACACAAACTAATACTCCAGATCAGGCTGGCTTTGCCTGTGGTTGCAACATAACAGACCCCATTAGGAAACTACTGAATCTGATAATCATAGCAAAATAGCCAAAAAACCACTGATGATCATGTCCATAAGATATCCTTAAAGCCTTCAATTGCTTAGAACGGAAATTCCTACTATCAGTATTACCCAGCATAACCTTTGGTCCCAACTTCCTACAAACCCTCAAACAAATCTAATGCCAAGCCTGAACTAAATGCAAAATTAACAATATGGACACCAACGCTATAGCAATCCAAAGAGGCACAAACAGGGAAGCCTGCTGCCTCCCTTCCTATTCATCCTGGCCCTGTGGCCCTAGAACCTCTAGCAATCCAACTCCGGGCAAGGGAGTGGAAATAAAAGATAAAACATATAAACTAGGGCTCTTTGCAGGCCTAATGGTCACGACACCATACCCTATTAATACAGCAATTACCTAGCCAAAGAACTCAACACTTTTGCAGTGGTGTCAGGGCAACAAGTGAAGTTTGCTAAATCTGAGGCAATGCGTTTCAACACTCTCTCATATCCAAAAATATATAAAATACAGTGGTGCCCCGCAAGACGAACGCCTCGCAAGACGGAAAACCCGCTAGACGAAAGGGTTTTCCGTTTTGGAGGCGCTTCGCAAAACGAATTTCTTGCTTCGCAAGACAAAAATGTCTTGTGAGTTCCTGCGGGTTTTTTTCCCTTTCCCCCCCTTTTCCTAAGCCGCTAAGCTGCTTATCAGCTGATCCGCTGATAAGCCGCTTAACAGCTAATCGCTAAAAGCCGCTAAACCGCTAATAGCGCTAATCCGCTAAGCTGTCAATGGGCTTGCTTCGCAAGACGAAAAAACCGCTATATGAAGAGCCTCACGGAACGGATTAATTTCGTCTTGCGAGGCACCACTGTAAAGATAAAACTCTGTTGTACCAAATTCAGATACCTAGGGGTTCAAATATCCAGAAACCTCAACAAATTATACCTCCATAATTAAAAATCCCCGTGGCGACAAATTAACAAAGACCTGAGGTGATGGAACAATACTAACTTCACTCTCTCAGATAAAATAGCTACGATCAAAATGATCACCCTTCCAAAATTAACCTACCCATTCTCAACCCTTCCATTCCACCATCTACCAAACCATCTTAGTATGTGGCCGAACAAATTGCAACCACTCATTTTATCGTACAAAACTTAAAGAACAGGTCTCAAGTACTTGCTCTTCTCGACCTCAGACTGAGGATGGGGAATTCACAACGCGCATCATAACATACATTCTAGGAGACAGCTGGATCAGTTGGAGTTAGATCCAATTGAAAACACCCCTGCTGAATATCCCTTCCTCCAAAACAAGCTGGAAAAAACCGCCTCACAACACTAAATAGGTTCACACTATCCATTTTAAGGCATGGAAAGAAAAAGTAGACATATTGTCCCCAACCCCACTAATCTCCTTGGTTTATCACCCATTATTCCATCACATCATGCACCACAAAGGCTAAATCACCTAGCAGACATTTACAAGAATAATAAACTCTTATTGACACAGGAAATACAGGAAAAGCTAGGGGACACCCAAATACCCTCTTGATCAGCTGGTCCATAGCAAAGAGAGGAGGCTAAGCTTGTAAACTGGTGCAGAAATGTCTCTAGAAAACTCCTTTTTAAATGAACTCATGTTTTTTTGAGCAGCGGTATACAAATATTTTTAATAAATAAATACATATGGGGGCAGCCATTTCCCCCATACAGTTTATTGTGAGTGAAGGTAAATCACATGCCAATGTCCTGTGCCATTTCCTGCTATGACTGTTTCATCTTCAGATCACATGACAGTAATGAGCAGCTGAGCTGCCAAAACGTGTTAATGAAAACTTTGACAGGCCTGCCTTCTGTGTAGAAGTCAGTGTCTGTCATTAACCTGCACTTAAGAGGAACAGCCCAGGCCAGGGTGGTCCAACGAAGTGTGTTAATACTACTTGCCAGTTTGCCTGCAGGAAGGAAGGTTTTATATCTAGGTAAGAAGGTATGGAACTTTTTGTAAATGCAATAAGAATGGATTCTCTCCTCAATTCCCTGGTAGATGATGCGCCATGAAATGACCGATATTCATAAGAAGGTTGGGCCAGTAATTATTTTGTGGGCTACTAACTTTGGAAGACTGCCTTATGCACACATAAATGAATTGTGCTTGATCTGTGCCAATTCAGGAAGAAGGAAGAAGGAGAAAGAAACAGCTTAACGAACTACCACCCTCCCAGGAGTCTCTGGTTTTCCCTTCCTCGCAACTGCAACCATAAGAACATCGCCCTGAGAGGAGGGAAGAATTAGTAGACACACTTTCTTCAAGCCAAAGTGGTGTTTGCTTTCTGTTTATTTTGTATTCAATTCTAATTGTTTTAATAATTTAACAAACACTGTTTTCTGAGGTTCGCCTTAAAAATGGTATACAGTGGTGCCCCGCAAGACGAATGCCTCGCAAGACGAAAAACCCGCTAGACGAAAGGGTTTTCCGTTTTTCGAGGCGCTTCGCAAGATGAATTTCCCTATGGGCTTGCTTCGCAAGACAACAACGACTTGCGAGTCTTGCGATTTTTTTCGCTCCCCCCCCTTTTCTAAGCCGCTAAGCCGCTAATAGCCGCTTAGCCACTAAGCCGCTAATAGCGCTAAGCCGCTAATAGGGTTGCTTCACAAGATGAAAAAAACCGCAAGACGAAGAGACTCGCGGAACGGATTCTTTTCGTCTTGCGAGGCACCACTGTACACCACTTTAAATAAATAAATACATCTTTTCTCCCTGTTATGTGTATTATTGGCAGAAGCTTGACAAACCAGGCTTTAATTTACAGGATCTTACCCTTCTAACACTGTGCTGGGTATATAGGACTTAATAATCTTCCAACTTTCAATTCTTCAAATTACTACTCTGTTTTCACTCTTGCGAAATGTTAGATGTATATATGAACTTGATTTTTTTAAAAAAATGTACAGCAGTAAATTTATATTAGAAAAACAAAAGATATTTCTCTCACCTTAAAACTTGTGAGAAGAAACATTATTTATGACTTAGAAAAAGAATTGCCTTTTCGAAGTCATAAAGGGTTGTGAAAGCAAACTAGCCAAAGCAGCTTTATGTCTCTTTGAAAGGAAGCACTTAATAGTTCACAGAATCATGGAAATAATTTGAAAAGGGAAAGTAAATTTACAATTTCTCCTTTACTCGCCCAATTATGGTGTTTCCTTGCTAATTCTAAAGCTTTCAGATAAAGAAAAACCAAATGATAACCAACTTTCCCAGAATAATCTAGGCTAAATATTTGAAATAAATATGGACATCTTATTCCAAAATATGAATGCACAACTTATTACATTTATGGGTCTGCTTTTATCTCAATTGTCAAATGTGTCACCTCATAAAATTACAGGACAGCAACAACCTATGAAGGTAAACAGCCTTGGCTACCCTATAGTCGAATTCCTGATAAGCAAAGCTTCGCAGAAGTTTGGGTCTGAGTGTTTTAGAAAGTATTCTGGCAAAATTATCATTCATAATGTATGCAAACACTGGAGCCCTAAGAGGCATGGAAAGAGACGCTACGTGTGCACAAAAACCAGGAGTCCTAATACTAAAATCAAAGAGCATTAGCATTCGAAGCATTAAAGACCCACAAGACGCAGAGACATGCCTTTGATTGACCACCCTTGCTGTAGTCAATGGCTTCTTTCACGCCAATATGCATAATCAATATAGGAACACCACTGGAAGTCATTCTTATTATAATTCCTGAAGCTAATTAAGTGTTGGAAGAAAGTGGTGTGTTTAGTGCACTGGAGATCCTTTCTCCCACCATCCAGTAACAAGATGGACAGTTAGAACTAAAATGCCTCATGTTGTCTTCTTACATGTAGACTATCCTATAGGAGGTCTAGAACAGGGGTTGGCAAGGTTTACCTTGCCTGGGCTGGTTCACTCCAGTGGAGATCCCTCCGTGGGCCGGATCAACCCCGCGCCCACAATTTCCGGCGTCTGCATCTGTGCAGGTGCGATTTCTGGCGTCTGCAGAAGCGAGTCCCCATGCCGCGCTGGTTTAGTGCAGCACGCGGGGACTCCCCAATTGGGTGGCTCGGTCAATAAAGCATTCCTCTGTGTAAAATATATTGAGGAGCTGGTGGGTAATAATAGGACCTGAAGTTGGTTAACATGCCCATAACAAGTCAAACTAGCTTGCTTGCTCTGCATGAGCCAGGCAGATTTCTCAAAGTTGAGGGTGGAATACGTTATGTCAGTCATCAGTCCTGCTCCACCCCTCTTGTCCTTGCCTGATCCTTTCAGATACTAAGGAAATCAGAGGATTGCTGGAATCAGCTGAGTGCGAAGCTCCTCCTCTGCTCTGCTGCAATTGGCCCAGCTGCAGAGATCGGTAAGGCACAGCCTGCGTCATTAATTCCCTAAAGCAGAGCAGCTCCCTGAAAAAGAAAATTAAGAGCAAATGCCATCCGTGTATGTCTTAACGCCATCAGTCGTAATGTCTTCACTAGCTATGAGGCAGCACCACAGCACAGGGACTAAGAAAGAATTCGCTTTTTGCAATGGTTGCTGGTAACATTACTACCAAATTAAACCACTTCCATATCATAATCAACAAAATGCTGGTGAGTTTGCAGTTTCCACAGTTGTGCTCCAGTGTGTACACCTTCCTGAGCCAGGTGCATGAGGATAGTGCATTTGGCAAAAATACTCAAGGCAGTGTGTGTGTGTGTGTGTGTGTGTGTCAATAACTTGAAAGACAGGAAACAATTACTTCAAATTCCAACACAGTCTCACTGTGTTAAGAGGTGTGGATAATTCTCTTTTGTGTGGCTCTGTTTGTTTTAATTCTTTAATATGTCTGTCAATGGGGAATTTTTTCAATGGTTTTTGATGGGTGAATGGCTCCATGGGCTCACTATATATCCTTAGGCAAGACGTCTTCCCTCAACTTCCCTTTTCCCATGTAGAAAACAATATAGTGACTGGTGTATTTAGGGTTACACATGACACATGATGTGTTAAGGGAACACATAATAATGAATGGAGAGAACAACCTTTTACTCAGGGGAATAACATCTGATTTGCAAGAAGGTCCCAAGGTCTCTCGGAAGGGCTGGGAAAGAACACCTTCTGAATCCTGAAGAGCTGCTGTCAGTCAGCACCAACGATACCAAGCCAGATGGGCTGACTGTCAGATTTGGTTCCTGTTGCACGAGCGACTTCAGAGTCATAACTGGCTGACAAGCACAGCATAGGTAAAGGTAAAGGTACCCCTGCCCGTACGGGCCAGTCTTGACAGACTCTGGGGTTGTGCGCCCATCTCACTTAAGAGGCCAGGGGCCAGCGCTGTCCGGAGACACTTCCGGGTCACGTGGCCAGCGTGACATCGCTGCTCTGGCGAGCCAGAGCCGCACACGGAAACGCCGTTTACCTTCCCGCTGGTAAGCGGTCCCTATTTATCTACTTGCACCCGGAGGTGCTTTCGAACTGCTAGGTTGGCAGGCGCTGGGACCGAGCAGCGGGAGCGCACCCCGCCGCAGGGATTCGAACTGCCGACCTTTCGATCGGCAAGTCCTAGGCGCTGAGGCTTTAACCCACAGCGCCACCTGCGTCCCTCCAAGCACAGCATACAGGCGCATTAATCAGGGAGCCAGGGTTGGCTCAGGGCACCCTTCGTAGCACTTCCAGGTTTGCCTCAAGTTTAGCATATGAAATTTGAGCTTTACAAGCCACTGGGCCCAGTTATGCATTTTGATAAAGTCAGTCAAATTAGGCATGCTTCCTCAAAGACTCCTCTGGGAAAAGGACTGTCAAGGGGAGCATTTGTACTGATGAGCTTATTTGCATTTACTGACTTAGAAGCATTTTTACAAGTAATGATTATGGGTCAAGTTGAGTGGGGCAGCTGGTCTGGAGTACCTTCAGCTATTGAGGGGCACCAGACAGCCTCTTCATGCAAAGGTCATTTTAATTGTTTGGAAACTCACCACTGAAACTCACCATTGCTTTTGAGAATTTTCAAGGGCCGCTTCATTAACTTTATGTTACCTGCCCGAGTTAGTTCCACTTCTTTTTGAATAGGTGCCCACATAACAAAAATGACTATCAAGCAGCCTGTTTAGCAAGAAGCAAGTTCAAGAGAAGGCAGGAAAGAAAAGGAGTGGCCTTATGTCGTAACAGACGCTTCCTTGGCTAATGAAGGGTCAGCATTGTTAAAATAATCCCCACCCATACGTTGTTCAAAACAACAGAGGTTGCCATTATGTCCCCTGGAGAGGGAGCTTTTAAAGGTGGCACTGGAATTGTATGTCCCAAAGTAGACAGTACTTGCCAAGAAGCCACATGACTAAGTTGAAAAATGTCTGGCAGGAGGAATATGCTGTCAGCCAAGGTAGGAAAAAAGTCACCCCACACATTTCAATGCACATTATATGCAAATGAGACCTGCAACATAATGTTGCAGTGCTGACTGTTTCTGTTCAGTATTCTAGCCAGCGATGCATTCTTTCAGGATGAACCATTCTGTCTCCTCCCTGGTTTTCCATTCCCTTCCTTCACTCAAGTGTTGAAACAGATATTTAGTGTTCTGTGGCTATTGAGTATGCTCAGACCTTGGGGTCAGGAGGGCTAGCTCTAATTTTCTTTTTTGGTACTTCAATAAATCTTGGGGTTCCCCTGAGCCTGCTGACACCTCTCTGTTGTTTATCAATAGCACCATTTTGACTGCATAGCCATCATAACTCTGGACCTAAGTTCAATATATTAGAGGTGTTTTAAGGAAGAATACAAAATTTAAGATGACACGTTGAAATTGCCAATACGCAAACTTTACACATAAGGTGACCAGAAGCAAAGGGGATGGAGCCTCAGGGTGCAGAAAAGTGAATTTCATCTGCTGCTGAAAATCCACGCAACTACAACTGTGCTCTTCTCTTTTGTATTCTATATACATGCACAACGTGTTACAAGGTTTGGTTACTATCATTCTTAGTTCTACCTATTGCTGCTTTCGATCAGGATGGAGAACCAGTGGCTCACGTTCCTAATGAGGCCCATTGAGCTGTTTCAGTCGAGCCAGGCACACCAGCCCTCTATGCCACCAGGTGTGCGGGGCTTGAAGGCACTTCCCAAGCACCGATTAGCCAAATGTTAGTCCTTGGACAGAGTAGTGCAGAGTTTGTGTGTGCGTGGATAAGGATCTGGTTTCTCCTAAAATCCAGAGCCATAGATATGCAATCAATAGCATACAGAATGGATAGTTGAGAAAGTGAAAGTTCTCACAACGGCCACTTTTTTATCATTCTCCCTGTAGCTAGGTTTGTGCCTTGTTTATTTTACAAATTTGCATAGGGATTGTATCGTACTTCTCCACTTGCTCTTATAATTAACCTGAGAGGCAAACTAAATAATCCAACATTAAAAAGCCAAAATAAATCACATGGAACTGATGTTGTATAGTGGCTAATCTATCAGCTGCAACGTCATTGGTTCAAAACCCACCTCACACACTAACCAACTGAACAGTCTTAGGAAAGCAACAACTACTAACCTATTGCATGGAGCTACAGTGGTGCCTCGCAAGATGAAAAGAATCCGTTCCGCGATTCTCTTCGTCTGGCGGTTTTTTGGTCTTGCGAAGCAAGACCATTGACAGCTTAGCGGATTAGCGCTATTAGCGGTCTAGCGGCTTTTAGCGATCAGCTGTTAAGTGGCTTATCAGCGGAACAGCTGATAAGCGGCTTAGCGGCTTAGGAAGGGGGGGGGAGCGGAAAAAAACCGTGGGAACTCGCAAGATTTTTTCGTCTTGCGAAGCAACCCCATAGAGAAATTCGTTTAGCGAAGTGCCTCCAAAACGGAAAACCCTTTCGTCTAGCGGGTTTTCCGTCTTGCGAGGCATTCGTCTTGCGGGGCACCACTGTACTGAACGGATTATTGAGATAAAAGCCTCAGGGGCAGCTGTGGGCAGGATTCCTGTGTTGCTGGGGGTTGGACTAGATGACTCCTCCTGCCCCTTCCAACCCTACAATTCTGTGAAATCTATTAAAACTCACTGCAACTGTATCTAAGAACATGTAACTGAAATAATAACATACTGTTGCCCTGTTCAACCCTAACTCTCTTGTGTTTATTTCTAGATCTTAAGACCCCACGGCTAAAGTCCTGTCCTATCATTCTATACCCAGCCTTTGCTGCAGACCACACGGGATTCTGTGCTCCAGTAAGGTTCTTCCAAGGCAGAAGACAGATACATTGTACTGCCCCTTCTCAGCCAGTAGCACTAATGGGGTGCTGTACCCACCCAACATCATGGCTTACTGCGCTAGGTGCATTTTCCAGATGACCCTCCTTGTTCTCCTCATAGAAAGCCACTGACCACAGTCCTTCTCGCGCCACAAGAGAAGCGAACTCTGCCTTAGCTGCTCCCCTCCTGCAGCAATCAGGTTTTTCCTAAACATAGGGAGGCTCACCGCACTGGAGAACTCCTGGCCTATGGCACAGAAGCAAGTGATGGTGTCTGCCCTCTTTTCCAACTTGCCAGCAACAACTTTGCAGCCAGAAAGGCTATTAAAGGAAAACGAAGGGCTTACGTTTGAAGGCGTCAACTGTTGCCTCCATGACCACATTCAGCCATGCTGACATGTAGCATGTGTCTTTTGCTTCTGCTTTTAATAGCTACACAGGAGGGACCTGCTTGGCAGGCCATAATTCTGCCAGAAGGATGGGAGAGATATTTTTAGATTCCTGTGTTTTGGCCATGTTTGCTTTAGCTTTTGTGAGCAGCCTTGAGTCATGGTTCTTGGAGGAAGGGGGGGGCATAAATAAATACATCAACAACAACAACAACAACAACAACGTGTCTTACAACAACAACAACAACAACAACAACAACAACAACAACGTGTCTTCCAATCAGTTACTGGGCTAAGTTCAATTAGTTGGTCCTGATATGCAAAGCCCTATACAACTTGGGACCAGGATAGCCAAAAGATTGTCTCACTCCATCTATAGCCAACTGACCACTGTGCTTTGTAGGAGAGGACCTCTTGCAGACAAGCATCCTCATCAGGAGGTCCACTGCATATGATCTTGCTACAGGGCCTTTGTGTGGTGGCAGCTACCCTTTGGAACTCCCTCCTGTTGCATTACAGGCACCACATTTTTCCAAATGAGCATTTTAAATGGAGGTTTTAGAAGGGGAAGAAATGGAGGCAGTGAGAGATTTTACTTTCTTGAGATCCATGATCACTGCAGATGGTGACAGCAGTCACGAAATTAAAAGACGCCTGCTTCTTGGGAGAAAAGCAATGACAAACCTAGACAGCATCTTAAAAAGCAGAGACATCACCTTGCCAACAAAGGTCCGTATAGTTAAAGCTCTGGTTTTCCCAGTAGTGATGTATGGAAGTGAGAGCTGGACCATAAGGAAGGCTGATTGCCGAAGAATTGATGCTTTTGAATTATGGTGCTGGAGGAGACTCTTTGAGAGTCCCATGGACTGCAAAAAGATCAAACCTATCCATTCTGAAGGAAATCAGCCCTGAGTGCTCACTGGAATGACAAATCCTGAAGTTGAGGCTCCAATACTTTGGCCACCTCATGAGAAGAGAAGACTCCCTAGAAAAGACCCTGATGTTGGGAAAGACTGAGGGCACAAGGAGAAGGGGACGACAGAGGATGAGATGGTTGGACAGTGTTCTCGAAGCTACAGTGGTACCTCCGGTTACGTTCTTAACCTGAAACTGTTCTTAACCTGAAGCACCACTTTAGCTAATGGGGCCTCCTGCTGCTGCTGTGCTGCCGCTGCCCAATTTCTGTTCTTATCCTGAAGCAAAGTTCTTAACCCGAGGTACTATTTCTGGGTTAGCGGAGTCTGTAATCTGAAGCATATGTAATCCGAGGTACCACTGTACTAACATGCGTTTGACCAAACTGCGGGAGGCAGTGGAAGACAGGAGTGCCTGGCGTGCTCTGGTCCATGGGGGTCACGAAGAGTTGGAGACGACTAAACGCCTAAACAACAATGACAATACTTTTATTTGGATCTAACATTGTTTTCACATACATTTTTATTGTCAAATCACTTTGAGATGTTTTGTAGAAAGTGACTCATACGTGAAATTAAATGAATGCATGTTTTTATTGTTGTTGTTCATATAGTATGCTCCATGATGCTTTAAAAACACAAGTCAGGTAGGTCCCTGCCCTGTAATCTAAAATGGGAGTGGGGATTTCTTCAGGGATATCTTGGGGCCGTATATTGGCAGTGGTTAGGGATGGAGACAAAAGCGAGTGGGTGGGGTCACACTTTCTTCTCTCGTCTGCCCCATTGACATCCATATGAAATTAGAGCAAAGATCGCATGCTGTCCTAGGGCCACAGGCTATTCACCTGTGATTTAAAATTTGCTGAGAGAGAGGCTAATGGGGGTTGGGGAGGAAGATAGGAATGAGGATAAGGAAGGGAAGGGAAGAATGTGTGTTCAGTTGCGTGTACTAGGGCTTCTTTTCAGTAGGGGATGAGGACTAGGGAGATTACATTGGAAATATATGTTTTAGGGAGGAATTTGATGGAAAGAAAAAAGCATCAGCATCTGGGTGTTCTGGGAGGCAATTCTAAGCAAAGGGGGCATTTGGAGAGAAAGGGCAGAGCTGGAAATCCGATGGCTGAGCCAGGGAGCAAAGGTCACCACCAGGCATGTACTGGAAAACTAGAGCTGAAAGATAAGTGGGGGTTTTTGATACAGGGATGACCTTGTGTCAGGTGACCATCTCCCCCTTAACATTCCTTGCTCTCCAACTATTAGGAAGAGGATCTCACTTTCAGCAAGCTCTACATTTATTTTTCACCCATAAAAATATATGAGCTTGATTCAGAAAATAGCAGCAATTTCAACACATAGCATGGGCAGCCATTTTGCCATTACCTTCAAAAACACCTTGACTAACTCTACAATCTAGCATAAGTTGAATTAACTTTCTAGCGCAAAATGCACAGAAAAATAAATTCTGATCTATCTGACAGGGATCATCCAGGGTGTATTTTAGAATATCACAGTGCTTAACAGGAGACTTCATAACATGAACACAAACTATGAACAACTTGTTAAGTTTCCGGAACAGCTTTTATTTTTCCACTTTCACAGAAAAGCAGGAAGCTTTGCCTGGTACAATTTGACACTGATTACATGTTAATCATGCCAGCTGTGGGCTGCATATTTTAAACACAACTGCAAGTATTTTATATGTAAAAATAGTGATTTATTTTTTTTTACCCTTATATACCAGCCTCTATGAAGCTTTAGGCCAATAACTCTATTTTAAAAGGCCTGGAATAAGTAAACACACTATTTAATTACAGCAACTTCTTTCTGGAAACTCTCATGTGTTGTTAATGACGTATTGAAAGGAGAAGAATAAAAGTTGTTTTCATACTGAACCAGCACTGTACCTGTTGTAGCTCGCTCATTCAACTTCCATATTTAGCAAATGTATAACATAGTTAAGGCCACAATCCTATAAACACCTAAATGTAAGTCCTACAGAACTCTTGCTGATCTATTTGTGTGCAGATATGCATAGGATTGTGCTGCTGGTGCCACTTGTAAAACCAAGAGTAGGCTTTGGAAAGCGATATCAAAACACTTTCAGATTTCAAAAGGAAGCAGAAAGGGAGCAATGGGTCTTTTCTCTTAACTTTTCACTTAGGATATGAAAGTCACTGATAAAAGGGTTAGGGTTTGATACAAGGCAGAGGGTATAGGAAAGCACCTATTTTTATGAAAGAAAAATGCAACATTCCCCGCCCCTCAACAGGCTTTCTGGTATGCCCCTAAAGTTTTTGCTGATGGGAACCTTACCTGAAACCTGCATGCTGTGACCTTGCCAGTGCCTCAGTCATGGTCCTGCCGGCATGCCAGCCCCCGTCTAACAGACCACTTTCGGCAGTCACACTCCTTGTCTGCCCTCTGCCTTGGACAGTGTGGAATGCAGAAAGGCCAGGACGAAAACCGAGGCCAAGCTTCTCTATCCAGTTCCCTGGCTCCGGGCAGTCGAACAATAGCTACCCTTTCTCTCTCGCTCGTTCTCTCCCACGGCAGAGGAGAGTGCCGGAATCCCGTGTGTGTGTGTGCGTGAACCAAGGCAAACTAACAGGGACGGACTTTTCATTTTCCTCTCCCCAAAGGGGTGTGCGCATGTAAGAGAAGGCGGCGTCCGGCAGCCAAAACATGAGCTCATGAAAGAGCAGCTCCCTTTAAACTGCCGCTCAACTACGGAGAAACTGCAGTCCATGTAACACGATGCCATCTAATCCAATCTGAACGGAGTGGATACCAAAATGAGGAGCGCCAGACTTCTGACAGGAAGGCAAACTCAATGACAAAAAGTTTTACGTGACACTGAGGCAAGAGGAGGACTATTCCCACCCGGCACTTTCCCCGCAACTCAGGGAAGCAAACAACTCTCGACAAGTAAGTGAAACACAGGCACCCACTCTGCTTCTTGTCAGGAGTTGAACGGGAGCTTTTAAAAAGCATGGGGAAGAAGTCAAGGAACAGGAGGGTGTTCTACTATCTTGTTGCTGCACATATGGGACAAAAATGTCCTTTTTTTTAATATGCTGGGGGGGGGGGATAAGTGCCTCTACACTCCAGTCTTTTGCTACTAATGCACTTCATTAAAGACATGACAACACCACTGCAGAGAACAAAACATCAAGTCTGAACCATTTAAAAGAACCCCACAACAATTCCCACCTGCCTATCCAGAGTTGCAGAGAGATACTGCGTAGAGGAAAGATCCCTTTGCCTGGCGCTGTAATTTAATCATGGGCTGAAGACAAGCTGAGCACACGCTTCCCACTGTCCTACTGGCAGCTCCTCCTGCACGTCCTCAAAACTAGGATATTCCTATTTTCTTCCTTCCGATTCAGCGGATACACGATCTCTCCTTCCTTGTGGTGCATGTCTCCACCCCACAGCGTAATGTAGATTTGTGATAAGCCTCTGTTCTTTTCCTACTTATGCAACAGCCCTTGTGCCCTCAGACTCCCCCCCTCCCCTCTGCCAGAAGTCGGAACAGCAGCTTTGACGAGCCCACCCTCTGCTACTGCTCACAAGGAAAATCCCAGGGAAAAAGCCTCCGGACAAGTTTTGGGATGCAGAATGCATGCTGCTATGAAGCTAACCAAGCTGGAAGTTACCTCCACCCCCTTCTCAAACGCTCATCAAAGCAAAACCAACCTGAAGCTTAATTATGGGCTCAGAGTGATTTCTGAATTCTAAAACCATCATTAGGACTGCAGAAGCAGAAGTACATCTGCAGAGGCTGCTATACTGTGGAGATGGGACTGAACTTATACAACAGAGTATTGATGGGTGAATTCCTGTCGCCTCAATTTGGAATTGGGTTCAGTTAATACAAACTAGTTTTTTATTGTTTGTTTGTTTGTTTGTTGTGGATTTCCCTCCAAGCTCTTCAAATTTCAGAAACTCCAGTATGGTTCTGATGTCATCAGTGGGAGCATGATGAAACATAAATCAGGGGCAAAACTTGGCTTTTTTCCACCCAGGTCAAAGACTCAGTTTGGCACCTCCACCACCCCCAAACACTTGCATACACACACAAGCACAGGACTATGCAAGCTTTGAGTGACTCATTCTACTTGAAGCAGAAATCAGTGCTACTCAATTGTACATATTCATTTTTTAATATTCATTTTGGCCCTTGACTATGCAGTAAAATGTTTGTTGTTAGCATACTCTTCAACCAACAGAAATATGTCCAATGGAAAGTAACATTTTCTTCACCTTGTGCTTCCCGTTCTGGGACCGAGCAATGCGACTTGATGGTTCTTTCTCTTTCCTTTCATCACTTCCACAATGTGGCATTGAATATATCAACTATTCTCTGAGCATCTCAGAAAACTTATAGTTCTGTTGCGAATGGCACATTTTCACAGAAAGAATGTCCATTTACAAGATCTCTCTCGACACATTCGGCAGTCATTCCTATTTACGCTAAAGCATTAAATCTAACATTGTACAATTGAGAAATATTCTGCTTTTATGATGGAATACAAAATGGGATCCACATCCCATGGTTTCATTACTAAGGCTTTCCCAAAATGATGTTGCTGCCCACAATTAGGAATGAGTTAAACTCCAGCTTCATTTGTGTTTTCAGTGTTAATGGAACATATTTCTAGTAATCTGAGAGGCTCTAAACTTGTTTAACCTGCAAAGAACAGAAAGATTCCTGAAATACCACAGGAGATTCCCAAAGTGATCCACCTCAGCAAATGGCTTTCCACAAACCTAGTGATGACAGAAAACTGGGGTGGGTGAGAGACAAAGGCTTCACAGCTTCATTCCAG
Organism: Podarcis cretensis; assembly: GCF_951804945.1. Taxonomy (NCBI): domain Eukaryota; kingdom Metazoa; phylum Chordata; class Lepidosauria; order Squamata; family Lacertidae; genus Podarcis; species Podarcis cretensis. Next base: position 96,309,177 of record NC_137175.1, read on the forward strand.
ATATTGCAAAGCAAACAAGCTGATTTGGACAGGTTGGAAAAAATGTAGACTGCTGGTGAAATATTCAGTTCCCCCTGAAAACAAAAACAAAACCCTGTTCTAAATAGTTAAATATAAAAGCTCCCTTGCAAACATATCATCTTTAATTTAAATAAAAATCTGTCACAGCAGCAACTGTGCAAAGCACCAAAGAGACTGTTATTTACAGATGATTTCAGAAAGAGCAAAGGAGGAATAACATAGCGACAGGAGACATGTGACTAGTTTATGAGAGAAGGGAAACACAGGTTCAGAGAGGACGGCGGCCTGCTTCCCACGAACCACTGTAGCTGAGACTAGAACTGATGGCAGTATCACCAAGATGTACTGCGCCTGGAAAGGAAACTCACCAAAGACACCAGCGACAGCATCTGCAGCCAAAGAATTGGCTGGTTGGCTCAGATCAATAAATGAAACTCAGCCCAAACTGCCATCTACTGCTTTATGAACCTCATTCTCCCTTAGAATTGTGAGGCTGAAATACCTTAGTGAAAGCAGAAGCCACAGTGTGCAGAATCCTCTCCTTGGCTTCCTCCCTCTCCTGACAATAGTGCACAACCCCTCTAGTCTCTGGCTTTTATGAACTATTTTGGGGCTCCTCTCCTTTCTCCTCCTTTCTTCAGATTAATTTCTCCACCCAAGGCCCTCAATGCGCTTCCTCAAGATCCTGCTTTTCAGACCACTGGCTATTCTGTCCCACTTTACTATCCTGCAGCCAAACCACACCTCAAAACATTCTGCTCACTTTCTGCTGTTCAGCATCTCCTGAACATGAATGCTCAGGCCTTACGTTTCTTCAGAGCACCATCTATGACTAACCTTTGCTGCAGTTCCCTATCTCCGTTCCCTCAAGCCTTGCTCTCCAACAGGTCTTTTCCCCGGGTTCCTCTTTATTAGTTCATTACACCCTTCTTTTGGCTTCCATTCCTCTGGACCAGGGGTAGGCAACCTAAGGCCCAGGGGTCGGATGTGGCCCAATTGCCTTCTCCATCCGGCCCACGGATAGTCCGGGAATCAGCATGAGTCGAATGTGTCCTTTTATTCAAAATGCATCTCTGGGTTATTTGTGGGACCTGCCTCGTGTTTTTACATGAGTAGAATGTGTCCTTTTATTCAAAACACATCTCTGGGTTATTTGTGGGGCATAGGAATTCGTTTTTTGTTTTTTGTTTTCCTTTTTCCAAAATATAGTCCAACCCCCCCACAAGGTCTGAGGGACAGTGGACCGGCCCATGGCTGAAAAAGGTTGCTGACTCCTGCTCTAGCCTGCATGTCCCTGCACCTCTTCCCAGTCCTTGGCTGCGCCCAATGTGATGTTTTGATCCCAGCCAAAAATTCCCTTCCTCTAGAGAGTTGGGAGTGCACATTATGCTGCTCCCTAAAACTACAGAATATTCTGAGCTACCACATATTAGCTCAAGCAATCACAGCCAGAGGCTTTGCTGCTGCAAGCTCCGCTTAATTAGGCATTTCCCATAATTCCTAAATATTCCAACTGATCATATGGGGCATATATTAATAATTTGCAGTCTGCAAATTCCTCCAAGGCACTCCAGAGAATGTTTTATCCTTACACACACACACACACACACACACACACACACCGGTTAGGTAGATTAGAATAGGAAAGGCTGACCTGCCTAAAGTTACCCAGTGACCCTTGTGGCAGATATCATGGGCATCATATGTAATTGTCCCTTAGGAGGAAGAGAATGTTCGACCTCAATTCACACAATTTCCAAGTCATGCTAGGAAGGCAAAACTTGGCACCATTAAGGTGTACTGAGTGAACTTGACAGATTGACTGGGCCTTGGTTCCCGCATCACTCCAGGCGCTGCTATCTGTCACCAAGCCTAATTGGCTGTGCCTGGCATTTAAACAGCATTCCAACAGCTAATGGCCAGCTACAAATGCCAGTAATTGCTCCTGCTATCTCAGGGATGGAGATCATCAAACCTGGTGTGTTCATGTTACATATTCCAGAGAAGAGGCTGTCACTCATGTTGGAGCATATCAAAGGCTCCAGCACTGCTGCTCAAAAATATCAGCCCTTCTAAATGCATAGAAACTTAGAAAACTGTCTTACACCAAGTCAGACTGTTGGCCCATCTGGTTCAGTACCGTTAACCCTAATTGGCACCAGCTCTCTTGGGTTTCAGGAAAAAGTCTTTCCCAGCCTTAACTGGAGATACTGGCGATCAAACCTGAGACCTTTTGCATGCAAAGCATGCACACTACCACTTGAGCTGCAGCTTCCCCCCGTGTCTTGATATTTTACAGAAAACATTTATTCAGTGTGTGCAGAGGAGGACAACTAAGATGATCAAGGGTCTACAAGCCAAGCCATATGGGCAGCTGTTGAACAAGCTGGGTATGTTTAACCCAGTGATGGCCAAACTTGGCCCTCCAGCTGTTTTGGGACTACAGCTCCCATCATCCCTGACCACTGGTCCTGTTAGCTAGGGATGATGGGAGTTGTAGTCCCAAAACAGCTGGAAGGCCAAGTTTGGCCTTCACTTGTTTAGCCTAAAAAAGAGGAGACTGGGAGCAGATATGATAGTCATCTTCATATATTTCAAGGGCTGTCACATGGAAGAGGGAACAAGCTTGTTTTCTCCTGCTCTGAATGGCTTCATCTGACTAAACATCTGGAAGAACTTTTGACAGTGAAACGGTCTCCCTTGGGAGATGGTGGGCTCTCCTTCCTTGGAGGTTTTTAAGCAGAAGTTGGATGGCCATCTGTCATTGATGCTTTAGTTGAGATTCCTGCATCGCAAATGGTTGGACTACATGACCCTTGGGATCCCTTCAATCTCTACATTTCTATGATTCAAAGATTCCTCTTTGAAGAAGAACTCATCCTGACCCAAAGAACATAATTGGAATTCTGCTTCTCAAAATCTGTATTCTCTTTTTCAGGGCTGGTTCTGGTTTGATGGGGCCCTGGGCAAAGTGCCCTCTGGTGGGCACCCTCCTTTGTTGGTGGGTCCTCTTAGGCAATGGAACAGGCAGCAACAGCGCCACCATTTTTATATGTCCACCATTTTTATTTTCCCAGAATGCTCTACAGTGGCACTATTCTGGGGGCATTTTAGACCCAGATGGTACTTGTAATGCCAGACTTGGGTGGGTGGATTAAAAAGAGCCCATGTACTGGCAGCTGCCCAAGGACACCTGCCCTGCTTTCCCCCTCTACTGCAGTGGTAAATTCTTTCAATAACATATTTCAGGCTATAATTGGGAAAGCAGCAAACCAAATTATGTTCCAAGACTTTTCGAAGCACTTGCAATGTGTGGGCAAATGCAACGCCATGAAAGCATTTTGGCTTACTCTGAGCTTCTTGGCCTGCTGTGCCAATTAGAAGACCACTGGGATAATGTATGTGAAGTAATTTGAATATTCAGAAAGTGCACTATAAAAATCCTCAGTGTTATTAGGAGCAACACAGAGATCCTCTGAAGGAGTTTACAGTTATGATTTATCTTCCTCATCACAAGATCTCCAGATATTTACTTCCGTGTAAGCTCTGGACAGTTATCCTTCAGCCAGCATTTCTGTGGAGAGGATGCAACATTTTCCCTGCAAGTGCAGGGCTTTGTCACTAAAAAAACCCCCAACATTACCTGCTGACATCAGCAGTTGGAGAAGTGTGGAATATTATTACCATAATTGCATCCTGTCATTTCTCCAAAGAGCTCAGTTATGCTACTGTGACCCCACAACAATCCTATGAAGGAAGTTAAAACTGCTGAAGAGAACAACTATCCCATTCAGGCACAGAAGTACTTATGCAGCTCAAAATGGTGGTAGGCTGCCTTTGCTCACGGTTGGTTTTTTTAAGGTCTTTGTGCTCTCTCTCATTCAAGTTCACTTCTCCCCTGTTTTGTTTTTAATCCAATTCATAAAGCTTTCGACAAGACTTGCAGCTGCTGGCACTGCAGCTTCCCAGACTAGAATAAAATGTGCATTTTAAAACATTTTATGAAATGTCCATCTATCCCAATCTCTTTGCAGCATCCGTGATATAGCTATAAAAGGTGAGCCTTAAGGACATAATCAAAGGTTATATATTACATTGGTTTGATGAAAGGAACCTATTTGCAGTTTTCTCTGCATATCCTACAGGCAGGGAAAGGTATAAACTTCCTTTGCTCTCTCTTGCTTGAAATACAGGGTACTTTGAAATGTGCCTTATTAAAAGTATGGCGGGCTACAGCGCATACAATGGTTCAAGAGTGCGAGATGGCTTTCCCAAGGCCTTGTTCTGAGATTCACAGCTTTTTGTTAAGGTATCCCCATCATTCCCATTTCCAATACATCCTGACCCCAAAGCCAACCTTGCAAGTAAGTCTGCAGAAGTTTTGAGACCATGGATGACTGGCAGAATCCGGGACCAAGGAGAAGAGTCGGTGGAAGAAGATTGGAAAAAATTCAAAGTTTATCTTCAAAAATATTGTAAAATTAAGGATTGTTAGAAAGATGTTGGAAAAAGAAAATTATGTGGTTTTGGCAGAAATGACATAAAGGATTAAGTAAAAATGAATGGGTGAAAGAGAGAACGTTAAATTAAAGTATATTAAGACAAATTATTAAGATAAAAACAAGGTTGGAAGGATTTGCTGCAATAACAATTTGAATTAGAGTACAAAAATGGGAGGTGTGAGGAGGTCAAGGAAATAAGTAAAGGAAAGAAAGCTATGTAAAGGTTCGATTTGTTCTTTTTTTTGTATTGATTGTATTTTTTCTGTTTTGTTTTTTTTCTTTTCCTTTTTTCTCTTTTTTCTTTTTGTAATCTTTAAAATTTGAATAAATATTATTTTAAAAAAAACAAACAGAAGTTTTGAGACCATGAAATATTTTACTAGCCACTTGACTGCCAGTCATGGCTGGTGAAGTGGCATGCTGAGAGTTCTAGGGCAGGAGGAAGAGGCCACTGCTGGGGTGGACGGGATGAGGGGGACACAATCCCCTTAGTTGATGGCACGGGTGGCAAAGGGATGCTGCTGCCTGGCTAAGAGCACCTTGAGCCTTCTGCAGGTAAGGGGATTCTTCTCCCAACAGCTACCAGCAGCACTGGCACCAGTTTCCCTCCACGTGACGGCACTGGGACCCTCTACCCCTGTCTGGAGGCAATTTTTGCTCAGCACAGTCAACCAAGCAAGAGCCTGTTTCCAACTGCGTCCTAAAGGTAAAGGTAAAGGTACCCCTGCCCGTACGGGCCAGTCTTGACAGACTCTGGGGTTGTGCGCCCATCTCACTTAAGAGGCCAGGGGCCAGCGCTGTCCGGAGACACTTCCGGGTCACGTGGCCAGCGTGACATCGCTGCTCTGGCCAGAGCCAGAGCCGCACACGGAAACGCCGTTTACCTTCCCGCTGGTAAGCGGTCCCTATTTATCTACTTGCACCCGGAGGTGCTTTCGAACTGCTAGGTTGGCAGGCGCTGGGACCGAGCAGCGGGAGCGCACCCCGCCGCAGGGATTCGAACCGCCGACCTTTCGATCGGCAAGCCCTAGGCGCTGAGGCTTTAACCCACAGCGCCACCTGCATCCCCTAAGCTGTGCCAAACAACAACACCTCTATCAATAATATAACTATTTCACACACCCCAACAGCATTTGCCTCAATTTTTGGCTCAATTTAACTTTAAACATAAATTACTACCTTCATTTTGAAGCCCCTTCCCACGTTCATTACTATACCAATACTTTATATTGTTTTATTGGTACCATAAGAGGAAAAGTTATCATTATTATTATTCATAAATAATCTAAGTACAACCACAATGGCTGCTGATTAGATGTTTAGCTACGCCATGTTGAATGTTATCTGCTAACTCTGTTCTGTCCTGTTTCCCCTTTGTTTTTCTTTAAACCAATTCATGAACCAAGAACTTAAACATTTATGTTTTTTTTCAGGAAGTGATGTCCCAAGTGAGCTGCTGATATAATCTATAGCAATCCATATTCCTGTACACATTCCAAATATAAAAAGAGTAATTGTCAAGGTAAAGGTATTGGTATTTTTTAAAAATAAAAACTATCCTCTAATCATGGTGGAAGAAGTTTCCAGCTCATGTTTAAGCTGTTTCATAATTAAGGACATGCTTGAGCTTTTATGTTTCCAAAGCATGTTAACCAAATCCTTAGGGCTGCAGCAGGATCTCAAAATCCAATAAAAACCACCTTGCTTCAGTAACTTTTTAAAACGTCTAATGCTTAGAGGCGCTACAAAGATTAATTAGTGTGTGTCAGGATATCACTCAAGCCACTGAGTAGGATTACCAAATATATGAACATACGAAACTGCTTTCCGCTGAGTGAACACCATGGGTCTAACTCTAACTAGCAGGGTTTTACATGCTCTCAGGTAGAGGCCTTTCTCAACACTGCTACCTGAAACTGATTTAACTGGGAATGCTAATGGATGATCCTGGTACCTTCTGAATATGTGCCCTACCACTGAACTATGACCCAACTCCATAAATAAAGATGGTTTAAAGCTGTAACTCCACTCACAACTGACTGTGAATGAATCTAACCGGTGTCTGTAGGACTTAAAGGTAAAGGTAAAGGTACCCCTGCCGGTATGGGCCAGTCTTGACAGACTCTGGGGTTGTGCGCCCATCTCACTTAAGAGGCCAGGGGCCAGCGCTGTCCAGAGACACTTCCGGGTCACGTGGCCAGCGTGACATCGCTGCTCTGGCCAGAGCCAGAGCCAGAGCCGCACACGGAAACGCCGTTTACCTTCCCGCTGGTAAGCGGTCCCTATTTATCTACTTGCACCCGGAGGTGCTTTCGAACTGCTAGGTTGGCAGGCGCTGGGACCGAGCAGCGGGAGCGCACCCCGCCGCAGGGATTCGAACCGCTGACCTTTCGATCGGCAAGTCCTAGGCGCTGAGGCTTTAACCCACAGCGCCACCTGTTGGACTTACATCTGAGTAAAACTATGAAACCTATGCTGACGCCATGCTGAGTCAATTCATTACCACTGGGCAACAAAGGGTCTTCCACAAAAATCAATTGGTTGAGTTCAGGACAGCTCATTAGAAGTCTGCAGACCACAATAGGGTCACGGTTTGGTTTTGCAACCCCTAATCAGCTAAAGGTGATCTTTACTTGCCACTGCACAGTGGCAATTTACAAGCCTGTTACATGGGTTTGTTTCCTAATATGAAGATAGCTAACATGTTCTGCCTTGCCTTCTCCAACTCAGGACTCAAATTGTTCGTCAAATTGTTTTAATTTTAGGCCGATTTAATCCACCTTATTTAAACCAGTGGCAGTTTAAACCACCTGAAAGTTCATAGGCAGTCATATCTACCAGCTGGATCCATTCCCCTGCCTCATCCACTCTTTCCTAACATCCATCAATCAAAGGACTGTTTTGATTAGTCCCATTTGCCATTGGATCTTTTGGCTAAATCAATTAGATTTAATAAATGTACATATTGCCAAGGCTGGGAAATGGATTCCTGTTTGAGGCACTGAAATATCAGGTAATTTACAGGTAAAGGTACTACTCATTGTTATAAGGTCATCTTTAACATTTTCTTATTCACTTCATGCTACATACAATTGCCAAAAGACTCTTTAAAATACAAGTGCACGATTGACTCTTGACCCATCAATTAAAATTTGCCCCTGATGTAATCAACTAGAACATCAGTTGATCAACCAATCAATTAAAATATTTAACCTTAGTTAAACTCAATTTAGTTAAACAGTGCACTTGGCTAATATGAAGATTTAAGAAGAAAATCTGAAAAACAAGGTCATCTGCATGAGACAGGATCTATTTTAGCAACAAGTATCTATTAAAATAAATCAGATGTAGGGCACTGCCTACTTTCATCAGCAAGGCATCAACTCGTTCTATCCCCGAATCTATGGGTAGGTAAATTAGGAGGGGTCACTCTCTGGAAATGGGGTGTTAATCATTTTGTCCTGCATTTACTTATGAGAAAAGGAACAAGCCACCTGTTCAAATAACAAAAACTTAAAAACCTTTCTAAAGAGATTTATTTCGTGTGGGATGGTAAATGCTTTTCTAAGAATAAAAATGTAGGGATTATGGACCCAGTGTACTGGGTCCATAGTCCAGTTAATCCTTGCTCTACAGGGATTTACGTTTTAAACAGATAAATTTGTTCTAGGGCCAAACTTGGCATTAGGTGCACAGGACCTGTAGTCGTGATTCTTAATTTCAACTGCACAGATTTTTAAAGGAAGAAAGTTATCCATCTCTATGTAATATAATATGGGGGTGGCAAGGACCTCGGAAGTTATACACCGTTACAGATGCAAATACTGCTTGGAATAACCTGATCCCCATATGAAAAATCCTTGCTCAGTTCCTCCTCGCACTATTACTCAATGCTGTAATCTCTACTATACCTGTTGCATTTTGCAAGAGCCTCCCCTTCACGGATTTAAAAGTCAATGAAGTTTTGTACTTTTGTTTAAAGATAAATGAAAAACTGTAACTGTTCTACAATACAGTATCATCAGTTTAAAAAGTAACTCAGTATATGAAACAGCATACATATGACAGGTCAGAGCTACTGCTGGCGTCTGGAAACAAGACCATTTACCTAGATGTTAAATTATAGTTTTAGAATTTCAATATCTCATTTCAGATATTTGTGACTCAAGGCAAATTCACACAATACATTTAAAGCACATTCAGCACACATTTAAAGCATGTGATTTTCCACAAAGAATGCTGGGAACTGTAGTTTGTTTAAAGAGCTATGAATTGTAGCTCTGTTAGGGAAAAGCAATAGTTCCCGGGATTCTTTCGAGGAAGACATGTGCTTTAAATGTATGATGTGTTCCATAGGCCACAACATTCTCAGCTTGTGGCACAGATCTAAACCGAATACTTGAAAATGATCAATCAATCTCCCCCAGTAACTCTGAGAATTACAGTTTTTGGATAAAGTAAGGATTCTCAGGATCATCCTTCAATAGTTAACAAAAGCTAGAAGTTTTGTCTCTCCATGCTAACAAGAAATCAGAAAAGTAACATAGAAAAAACTAACTCGAATCGTCTGACTTATCAGGCACCTTAACCTACAGCTCCTACTGTACCTATCTTCCAAATAGACTCCCAATGTGAAATATTGAGATAATTAGATAACTCCATCTGTTTCACTGGAACTGCTTCAAAAGTTTTCCCTTCTCCCATCCAAAATAGATGTATTCTGCTGACTTAACCCAATTGGTGCATTGCAGATTCTTTGAATAACCGAGGTTCACAGCTGATATCTCATCAGATAAAGGGGGCTCAATCCTGCTCAAGGAGAAGTCTGAGCCCTCTAGCAGTCAATCATTTTAAGACTTAACTGCACTACACAACTAAAGAGGTCATTATCCTAGTGCACCAACACGTAAAATCTATTATTCATCCATAGCATTAATAAGCATTAAGTATTTATTATTAATCTCTCCTGGAATGAAAAAGTAGAATAACTGAGTTTCAACTGTTCCAGGTACACAGCACTTTGAATTTCAGAAATATTACTAGGCATCTTTTAGGTTACTGTTCTCTCGTCTAGTTTTTACCTGGAGATGCTGTTGGCTTCATTCGTGCAATCATCTCTCCAGCCAGGAGAGCTCAGCAGCAGCTTGCAGAAAGTGATTTTGGGCATACATTCCAAGACACAGGTACCGGAGTATTACTTAATCAGTCATTTTTTGTTGCTGTCTCTTCTTCCAAGAACTGAAAAGATTCTCGCCCTTAGCAGCCAGGCAGAATTTCTATATAGCTGACTGGTCACCTGATAGCAAAGCAAAGCAGTATGGATCTAGCAGCTCAGAAAGACAATGACTCAGTTTTATCCTCTCTCCCTTGGACAGCAAAATTCACAGAAATTGGATTTACATTCAGTGTTCAAAGACAGAAAGCAGCAGCCAAGTTTTTTAGGTTGTAAGAGAAATGATCCATTAAACATCCTGAAAACAGAATGTGCCTCAATGTATAGGTTTAAAATACTACATATCATGCTTCCCCCTTTTTAAATGTGAGAGATCATGCCCATGTTCATGGATCATGTCTAGTTGTGTCCTCAAAGCGGTACAGCAACTCCTGAAGTTGGGATCTTTGTGACACATGTTTCTTTAAGCCCTTGTTCAAACTCATCTGATATTGACAAGCTGGAACATGTGCAGAGGAGAGCAACCAAGATGATCAAGGTTCTGGAAACCAAGCTTTATGAGGAGCGGTTGAGGGAGTTGGATATGTTTAGCCTGGTAAAGAGGAGACCGAGAAGAGATATGACAGCCACCTTCAAATATCTAAAGGGCTATCACATGGGTAGGACCCAAACCAATGGCTTCAAATTACAAGAAATGAGACTCCAGCTAACCAGGAAGACCTTTCGGACAGTAAGAGCCGTTCAGCAGTGGAACAGACTCAAACAAGAGGTGATGGATTCTCCTTCCTTGGAGGTTTTAAGCAGAGGTTGGATAGCTGTCTGTCATGGATGATCTAGCTGAGATTCCTGCATTATAATTCCATGATTCTTCAACTGCAGTCTTAATTGCCTTGGTTTTTAATAAAATTGAATATGGATTTAATTGTGATTGCTAATAATTAATCATTAACACAAGCTTGGTCTTATCAGTACTGGCCCTAGAAGCAGTTTCCAAAGCTGAAAATGGGCCTCTGTTGTTGAGAATGTCCACTGCCAACATGATGTTGTTGTTGTTGTTGTTGTTTAGTCGTTTAGTCGTGTCCGACTCTTCGTGACCCCATGGACCAGAGAACGCCAGGCACTCCTGTCCTCCACTGCCCCCCGCAGCTTGGTCAGACTCATGCTGGTAACCTCGAAAACACTATCCAACCATCTCGTCCTCTGTCGCCCCCTTCTCCTTGTGCCCTCCATCTTTCCCAACATCAGGGTCTTCTCCAGGGAGTCTTCTCTTCTCATGAGGTGGCCAAAGTACTGGAGCCTCAGCTTCACAATCTGTCCTTCCAGTGAGCACTCAGTGCTGATTTCCTTCAGAATGGAGAGGTTTGATCTTCTTGCAGTCCATGGGACTCTCAAGAGTCTCCTCCAGCACCATAATTCAAAAGCATCAATTCTTCGGCGATCAGCCTTCTTTATGGTCCAGCTCTCACTTCCATACATCACTACTGGGAAAACCATAGCTTTAACTATACGGACCTTTGTTGGCAAGGTGATGTCTCTACTTCTCAAGATGCTGTCTAGGCCTGTCATTGCCCTTCTCCCAAGAAGCAGGCGTCTTTTAATTTCGTGGCTGCTGTCACCATCTGCAGTGATCATGGAACCCAAGAAAGTAAAATCTCTCACTGCCTCCATTTCTTCCCCTTCTATTTGCCAGGAGGTGATGGGACCAGTAGCCATGATCTTCGTTTTTTTGATGTTGAGCTTCAGACCATATTTTGCACTCTCCTCTTTCACCCTCAATAAAAGGTTCTTTAATTCCTCCTCACTTTCTGCCATCAAGGTTGTGTCATCTGCATATCTGAGGTTGTTGATATTTCTTCCGGCAATCTTAATTCCGGCTAGGGATTCATCCAGCCCAGCCTTTCGCATGATGAATTCTGCATATAAGTTAAATAAGCAGGGAGACAAAATGCAGCCTTGTCGTACTCCTTTCCCAATTTTGAACCAGTCAGTTGTTCCATATCCAGTTCTAACTGTAGCTTCTTGTCCCACATAGAGATTTCTCAGGAGACAGATGAGGTGATCAGGCACTCCCATTTCTTTAAGAACTTGCCATAGTTTGCCATGGTCAACACAGTCAAAGGCTTTTGCATAGTCAATGAAGCAGAAGTAAATGTCTTTCTGGAACTCTCTAGCTTTCTCCATAATCCAGCGCATGTTTGCAATTTGGTCCCTGGTTCCTCTGCCTCTTCTAAATCCAGCTTGCACTTCTGGGAGTTCTCGGTCCACATACTGCTTGAGCCTTCCTTGTAGAATTTTAAGCATAACCTTGCTAGCGTGAGAAATTAGTGCAATTGTGCGATAGTTGGAGCATTCTTTGGCACTGCCCTTCTTTGGGATTGGGATGTAGACTGATCTTCTCCAATCTTCTGGCCACTGCTAAGTTTTCCAAACTTGCTGGCATATTGAGTGTAGCACCTTAACAGCATCATCTTTTAAAATTTTAAATAGTTCAGCTGGAATACCATCACTTCCACTGGCCTTGTTATTTGCAGTGCTTTCTAAGGCCCATTTGACTTCACTCTCCAGGATGTCTGGCTCAAGGTCAGCAACCACACTACCTGGGGTATATGAGACATCCGTTTCTTTCTGGTATAATTCCTCTGTGTATTCTTGCCACCTCTTCTTGATGTCTTCTGCTTCTGTTAGGTCCTTTCCACTTTTGTCCTTTATTATGGAAATCTTTGTACGAAATGTTCCTTTCATATCTCCAATTTTCTTGAACAGATCTCTGGTTCAACATGATACCCACAGACAAACATATGCCTGCAGAAGCCTTCCCTTATCTCTATTGAATTTAAACTAGAATTAAGCATTTTTTTTCTACAGCCTCTGTTTTATACTGCATTCATCTAGGGAAGCTTCAATACCAAGCACTATTCATAGGATGCTTTGCCACTTCCTCTCCTTCTGTAAATTTTTTTTAAAATGTGCACAACAGCTAATACCTCTATTCCAACAAGAAAGGTCTAGTACTGTGATGATCTTGACAGGAAGAAACACATTAAGTGCTAATATCTCATCTCCCACTCACCAAGCTTCCAATTTACTACCAAGTACTAGCTTCATAACTTGTTTGCAATTCATTAGGATGAAATCACTTTAAGTCCAGGAAAGATAGACCATGGGGGGGGTTTTGGGGGGGGGAGAAGTGGCAAGCCCAATGTCTCCCCCTCATTACTCACTGCAGAATCCACCTCCTCAGGAAGATACATGACTTATGCCAGCAGATCTGTACATTAAGAACATCCAGATAAGTCCCAAACTTCAAGCATACTCACATCAACATGAGGGACAACTGCTCCCTTATTCCAAGGGCATCCTTCTATAAAAAGGAAGTGACTTTTCAATTCTATGCTTGTGGGATGAGGGAGAAACGGCTTGTTCAATCAGCTTCCGTGATTACATCCTCAAATTTGAGGGGTTCTCTTACAGTCAGGGCCAAAACAGGACATTTTGCCACTTGAGGCAAGACAGACCAGCCACTATCACCTCTATAATAATAATAATAATAATTTATTATTTGTACCCCGCCCATCTGGCTGGGTTTCCCCAGCCACTCTGGGCGGCTTCCAACAGAGATGAAAAATACACTAAAATGTCACATATTAAAAACTTCCCTGAACAGGGCTGGCTTCAGATGTTTTCTGAATGTTAGGTAGTTGTCCATCGCCTTGACATCCGATGGGAGGGCATTCCACAGGGTGGGCGCCACCACCGAGAAGGCCCTCTGCCTGGTTCCCTGTAACTTGGCCTCTCGCAGTGAGGGAACCGCCAGAAGGCCCTCGGCGCTGGACCTCAGTGTCCGGGCAGACCGATGGGGGAGGAGACGCTCCTTCAGATATACTGGACCGAGGCCATTTAGGGCTTTAAAGGTCAGCACCAACACTTTGAATTGTGCTCGGAAACGTACTGGGAGCCAATGTAGGTCTTTCAAGACCGGTGTTATATGGTCTCGGCGGCCGCTCCCTCTCTGCACACCAGCTCCATTTCACTCTGAAGAAGAAAGGGATCTTCCTCAGAGTGAAGAATTATGGGCAGTCTTTGGGAGTGCCTAGGAACTGACACCTTTGCAGTGACAAATATTGGTCAGTTTTGCTATAATAAACTATGGAGCTCTCCCATGGCATCAACAATGCGAGGAAGGACCCTTCGCTCTTGCTATGGCAGACAGGTGGCAGCAACACTTCTAGAAGCCTAGCAACCTGTTGCTGCTTGGCGTGTAGCAGTGGAAGAGGCAGAAGGCAGCCCATCAGCTAGGTAGCCAGCTGGTCAAACAGAAGCAGGCTGGTCCTCAGGCAGGAGGAAATGGCATGGAAGGTGATCCACCACTGTTTTCCATCCATCGGCTAGGCAAGGTGTTCCCTTTGTCTAATGGGTGGGCCCATTCTGTTCATAGTCAGGTGGGGAATCATCATGACTGCCTCTAGGGTCCTTAAAGGTAAAGGTAACCTAACAAATAGGTAAGTCGCGGACGACTCTGGGGTTGCGGAGCTCATCTCGCTATATTGGCCGAGGGAGCCGGCGTATAGCTTCCGAGTCATGTGGCCAGCATGACTAAGCCGCTTCTGGCAAACCAGAGCAGTGCACGGAAACGCCGTTTATCTTCCCGCCGGAGCGGTACCAATTTATCTACTTGCACTTTGATGTGGTTTCGAACTGCTAGGTTGGCAGGAGCAGGGACCGAACAATGGGAGCTCACCCTGTCGCAGGGATTCGAACCGCCGACCTTCTGATCGGCAAGTCCTGGGTCCTTAGGTAAGCGCAAATCAACAAGAAATCACATGCACATAATCACTCCTGATACCTTAACTGGAGCAACTGAGAAACGGGAGGGAAGGAAGCAGAGTGTGAATACTTTGTTTCTCCGAATGAAATCCCTCTCTGTCTCTGTTAGATGTTAAGGGCTCTTGAACAGCCAACTTATAACAGAGATGTGGATGCAAGGGCAAAACAATAGTGGTACCTTGGTTCTCAAACCTAATCCGTTCTGAAAGTCTGTTCCAAAACCAAAGCGTTCCAAAACCAAGGCACGCTTTCCCATAGAAAGTAATGCAAAACGGATCAATCCGTTCCAGACTTTTAAAAACAACCCCTAAAACAGCAATTTAACATGAATTTTACTATCTAACAAGACCACTGAACCATAAAATGAAAGCAATAATTGATGTACAGTAATATAAAATAAATAAAACAGTATTGTAGATGATAAAAATTAAAGTAATTTTTTCTTCTTCCCTGCACTGATGATAGTCATTGTTTGGATAGGGGGCTTTTATCCATTTCCGCAGTCACACAATCAATCAATCAATCAATCAGTAGCTGAACTGGGATCCACACAGTCACAAAAACAAAAAACGCAAAGTAACAAAAACAAAAGCACCAAATATAAACTCCAAATATCACCTCAGAACACTGCAATCGTAAACGGAACGCTTGAATTACAATGGGGGGAACGACGCAAAATAGCAGCGCAACAGGAAACAAGGGGACGCAAAACGGAGCACATTCGGCTTCTGAAAAAAAGTTCGAAAACCGGAACACCTACTTCTGGTTTTGCAGCATTCGGGTTACAAGTTGTTTGTGGACTAAGCTGTTCGAAAACCGAGGTACCACTGTACTTTCTCAGGCAAAAGAAGCTATTCAACCTTATGGCAGGGAAGCAAACAACAAGGCATCACTGAAGACATAAAGATATGTTAAAATAGGACTCTTCTTCACAATGATGCTTCCCCTCTTGGTCTGGGAGCCAACTTCATTTAGAGCTCTCTAGCCAGACAGAAATTCTTCAGCAAGTCACAAGTACATATTTTACCATCAGAAGGGGTGGCCCAGGACTCAGGCATCCAAACAGCATTATCAATCTACTAGAAATACCTCCTGTGTAAGCCTAATTGAAATAAATGAGAGCCTTGCAGCTGTATACTGGATACAACCATGGATATTCGATTCATTAGCTAAACTCCCATCATCCATAGCGAACAGGACCAGTGGTCAGGGATAGTGGGAATTGTAGTCCCAAAACAGCTGGAGGGCCAGGTTTGGCCATGTCTGAGCTAAAGGGTTACTTTGGGTGGGGGGAAATCACCATTTTGGATTAAGAACAGCATCATTATCAATAAGAAACAAGTAAAAAACCATCTCTAACCAAAGAAAAGATCTCTATATGGAGTGTGAGAATCTAGTATTCATTCATTTTGAAGGGTATTCAGCCGTGGTGCCAGTTGGGTTAACAAATCTTAAGGCACTTAGAAGATTCCCAGTGCCTGTTCTTGCTCCTCTTGCCTTTTGCTAGAGCTGATAGTGAACAAACACTAAAATCGGGCATATGCAAAGATGCAGAAAAAGTAAACTTCTCAACAGGTCATGGTCATTAATTTCTCTTCCCAAGGACTCATTTCAGGCCTGACTTTCCCTCATTTGCAACAATTACAGCTTTCCAAAACACAAGGGAATCCCCCAAACCATGTTTTGCCTTCTTTCCAATTAGAGAGAGAAGCAACAACAGGCTTTGTTGTTACTAATTACAGCTTCAGCACCGCACAGTATTTCTTTCCTGGTAACCAAAGCCATTATTAGGGAGATATTTCCCCTAAGCTGCACTTTCAATAGATTCATAGAATCATAGAATCATAGATTCTGGGGGATAACTACACCACCCAGAAACCCTATAGATTTTCAAAAACAGAATACTCAGAATATGAAGGCCTTGTAAATGATGCACTAAAAAGACTAGTTCAAAAAGGCTATTAATTTACTATGGAAATTAGTGGATTAGGAAGTATCCTTTTTTAAAAAAAGTTATGTCCCACACTTTTTTCTCTCAAGACACACACACACAAGGAGCCCCCAGTGGCACAATGGGTTGGGGTGGCTGGCTGTTAAAACCAGAAAGTTTTTCGTTTGAGGCCATCCGGGGACGGCTGTGAGCAGGATTCTTGCACTGCAGGGGGCTTGGACTAGATGACCCTTGGGTCCCTTTCGACAATTCTATGATTCTAAGGTGGTTTGAAACAAATGCTGAACAAGTTCCTCATAATGTACAAAAGGATTAAAAACCAAAACCTTTCCACATGGAGAACAAGTTCAACAAGTTTAACAAGATTCCCACCCCCCCAAAAGAGGACCAGAGAACTATATTGATTACCAGAATATCAGAATGTACCAGATCCTTGTCCCTTGAAGTTAGAAATGTAATTAAAATAATGAGGGACAGCTGCAAGGGTGGTGAACACAGAGGCCCCAGTCGTAACTATGATGTGCAATAATTACCTACAAACGAAGCAAACGCAAACTATTTGCAATTTGGTAATTTTCCCGATTATGGTCATGGATTAAATATAGGCGTCCGAGTGTGCATTTGCTGCATAGGTTTATATATTGTGATCAGTTATTGAGATGGATCAATGGAAAGCATACTCTTTGATTAGTTTCATATTTATGTCTGGTCTCTAATTCAGGCCATGGAAAGGGTTCTAGCTTAGCCTTTCTGCTTCCTTTTCTTTCTAGGTTCAGAGACATTTTGTTCATTCTGGTAGAGCATTCTAACATGCAACCCATTCACCCCATATGCTGACTGAAGTGTTACAGTCTCACAAAGGCCATATCGGGGCTTTTATGAACTGCCACACTCACGTCTAAACAGGGGTTTTGAATCCAGGGCTCCAAATGAAACAGCTTGGCCACTGAACTACATTCGGGATAATGTATATAATAAATCTAGCTCAAGATCCCTAAGCAGTAAGTTCAGCCACCACCCTTCATAAAATATAATAAGACAATTATATAGATTGCATGTGCACACATACGGAGGTGGCGCTGGAAATTCTGCATTACAGTTTCTATCCTAGCAATTTTGTCTATCCTCTTGTGCTTTCAGCATTTGGTGTCCATTCCAAAGCTATTTTGGGTGCAGCTGTTGCTGTTAGCATATGCTGCTGGCTGCCATCTGTCTCTCCTTTTCGCTTCAGTCACATCCAGCTCCAACGCTCTCCTTCCCCGGGATCAGCTCTCATTGTCATCTTTAAGGGGGACACTTAAGTATTCAGCTCACTGTGAAGCATGCCCTTCAAACAAGGAGATTCTCCCAAAAAAGCAATCCTAAACTAACTAAACTATCGGAAAAACAGTGAGCATAATTCAAAGCTATGTATTTCGGCCATCGTACACGATCTTTTATTTTCCAGAGATGTGTTTTGTTCTTCCCATCCTTGCACTGTCGCAGTGCTGCCTACAAAATCTAGTCCCTGTAAAATATCTGATATACAGTGATACCTCTGTTTAAGAACAGTCCTGCTTACGAACTCTGCAAAACCCGAAGCAGTGTCCCGGTTTGCAAACTTTACCTTGGTCTAAGAACGGAATCCGAATGGTGGAAGGGCACTGGCGGCGGGAGGCCTCATTAGGGAAAGCACGCCTCGGTTTAAGAACAGATTCGGTTTAAGAATGGACTTCAGGAACGGATTAAGTTTGTAAACCAAGGTACCACTGTATTAGTTGCCCTGCAATGCATTGTACTATGGGAGGAGGGCAGAAAATAGGGCTAGTGGTAGGGCTAAAAGGAAAGCACAGAAGGGGGAATAGGAAAGGGAGAAGCCAGAGCCATAGCAGAACTGGGTGCCTTTCATTTTCTTGGGCAATATTTGCATTCTTTGAAATGGAATTACAGTTTGCGGTAGAAAAATATGGATTAAAAGAGTGTTTTGTGCTCAGATTCCCACATCCACCTTATACTCAAGTTATTGTGCAAGTTACTTGTTCTTTTTCATTAAGCCATGATTCCATGGTGGCCATTTTGTGGTGGTGTCCACAACAGGTTCCCCCCTCCAAATTTCTAAGAAAGTTGGTGAGCCCCAATATAGTCCATATGAAATATGCTGCAGAAAATATGGACTATCCCATCATGCCAGTGGGCTTTTTCCCACTTTGGTTGCACACGTTAATAAAATGGGCAAGGAGGTTAAATTTCTTAGCCTCATTCAGCATCCAGGCAGGTTACATTGCCCTTGGAATCCATGGGCTATAGAAATATAAATGTCTCCTGGTATGCTTTGGGTACAATTCACTGAGAACAATGGCTGCCCACCCTCCATTTCAATCAACTAATTTGTGAGGTAGAAGAGGTAGAATCAAATGCCCTTGAATCCTAATTTCATTTGTCAGTTTAGCAATGTGTCTCGCTTGTTAATTGTTGTACCTCTTGTCATTTCCCATCTCCTTTAAAAGCCAAGACAGCATTTCTTTCTCCTAACAATACCTACTTAAAGGTAAAGGTAAAGGGACCCATGACCATTAGGTCCAGTCGTGACTGATTCTGTGGTTGCGGCGCTCATCTCACTTTACTGGCTGAGGGAGCCGGTGTACAGCTTCCGGGTCATGTGGCCAGCATGACTAAGCCACTTCTGGCAAACCAGAGCAGCGCACGGAAACACCGTTTACCTTCCCGCCGGAGTGGTACCTATTTATCTTCTTGCACTTTGACGTGCTTTCGAACTGCTAGGTTGGCAGGAGCTGGGACCAAGCAATGGGAGCTCATCCCATCGCGGGGATTCGAACCACCGACCTTCTGATTGGCAAGCCCTAGGCTCTGTGGTTTAACCCACAGCGCCACCTGCATCCCTAACAATACCTACTTACGTCTCTGCTAATGCTCCGAGATTAGCACCTTGTCGAGAAACACAAGGCAGGTGCTTCAGAAATAGTGTCATCATGACTGTAACTGCAAAATGCTAATCACTAAGCCACAAGTACAGTTTGTTAGCCACTGATTAAAGATAGAAGAGCAAAACTGACAAACAACCTCTGATGCATTCTTCCCGTCAACAGGAAGTCACTAATATGTATGCTGCTGCCAAAAGATCAGTGTCCTTTAAATATATATATTTGAGCTCTTTTCAAGCGAGTCACTCAGTGATCTCATTTCAGCAAAGTAGACTCAGAAAGAGCAACAAAGTGTCCTCATGTGAGAAGCCAGAGGCAGGCCATACAGGTATGGCATATATACAACTGTCTCTGTCAGCTAACAGGTGAGAGGCCTCCCTTAGGTGACCAGCCTCCAAGGGCCAAACAAGACAAAATGGACGATGCCTTTGTCCCTGCTTTGTTGACACAGCCAGTGGTGGCACCTGATATTTAAACTCAAAAAGTGTGCCCTCCTCTGCCATTATATTCGGGTACTTCTCATGCCAGCCCAGCTTATATCTTGCTTTGGACAAGTGTATCACTGAGGAGAAAAGTACACAAAGCAATAGAGGGTGGCAAGGTAAGGCACAGCAGGTTAGGTTTGTTGCTTTATTTATTTAACAACTGACTACCTTGTCTTTGGTGTGTCTGTGGTTAAACCACAGAGCCTAGGACTTGCCAATCAGAAGGTCGGAGGTTCGAATCCCCGTGACGGGGTGAGTTCCCGTTGCTCGGTCCCTGCTCCTGCCAACCTAGCAGTTCGAAAGCACGTCAAAGTGCAAGTAGATAAATGGGTACCGCTCCAGCGGGAAGGTAAATGGTGTTTCCGTGTGCTGCTCTGGTTCACCAGAAGCAGCTTAGTCATGCTGGCCACATGACCTGGAAGCTGTACGCCGGCTCCCTCAGCCAATAAAGCGAGATGAGCGTCGCAACCCCAGAGTCGGCCACGACTGGACCTAATGGTCAGGGGTCCCTTTACCTTTACCTTGTCTTTCAGGGCATGCTTCTGGGATAGATCTCCCCTCACCCAGGCACAAAACGTGCTGCTAAAAAACAGAGGTCTGCTCACTCTGTACATAAATGGGGCAAACATGGGAACAAACAAATGCAACTGCCGCCCCCCCCCAACCACTGTGTTCCATTCGGCCCTTGTCTGTAGGCAATGAATGAACACAGGAATGAGAATGAACAAGCCAGCCATGACCGCTTCCATCATGTCAAGTTTGGCTCGCCAATGATAAAACAGGGTTTATCGTATTTATGGGGCCGCCTCTCCTGGTATGCCCCGGAGAGGACCTTAAGGTCCATGAATAATCATAGTTTAGAGGTCCCGGGCCCTAAGGAAGTCAGACTATCCTCCACCAGAGCCAGAGCCTTCTCAGTGATGGCTCCGACCTGGTGGAATGCTCTGTCCCATGAGACCAGGGCCCTGCAGGTTTTAACCTCCTTCCGTCGGGCCTGTAAGACAGAGCTATTCTGCCTGGCCTTTAATTTGAACTTAGCCTGATCTTTTATTCTCCTTCCTTCCCTCCCCGTCCCCTTTTTATGAAGATTACCCGCTCTTGGATCCCACAGCTAATTCTCCCCTGGTCTCCTCGCTGGCCCAAATAGGACTAATTTAGCCAGCTAGCCCTGGTGATCATCTAATGTTTATTGGATGGATTTCCCCCCTAAATTGACTTTTGAATTCTGAATTTATTGTTATTCAAGTTTTATACTGTATTTTATGCTGTTTTTTGTTGCATCAATTAAGTGTTTTAAATTTGTTGTTAGCTGCCCTGAGCCTGGTATTCTGAATGGGGAAGGGCAGGATATAAATAAAAAAATATTGTTTATTATTATTATTATTATTATTATTATTATTATTATTATTATATATGGTGCTTGAAGGCAGAGCTCTGGTACTTAAGACACCAACTCCCAAGCCAAAGACAGAGAGAATGAGATTCTTGCGACAAGCCTTGGGGAATTCTGGCTACACTAAGCTTTTGCTTCTTAGCTCTCCCCATTCCCTTCACCGCTTCTCAAGGGGGACAGTCCCTCGCCCCACACACAGAAAAAGTATGATTTTTCATAAACTGGTTTCCAATAGACTCTTATTAAAACTTTTTATGTTAAACTGAGTGAGGGTGCTATGACAAAACAGTGAAAATCTCTGAACAAAGCACAGGTTTCGGTTTATTACTTGCAAGCGCCAAGGGCTCAAATAAAAATGAAAACAAAACTAGGCAGCTCACACAAGTAGTTGGAGTCACTTTAAACCGCCCATGGAAGATACCATGCTATTGGGATAAACAGTTTTAAATTCCAGGATTCTTCAGCAGCTTCAGGAGCAAACAGTTGTGTCGGCGCTGGATAACGTAAGAGAAACTACGTGGATTCAGATAAATACGAACACTTTGGAATTATTGAGCTGCCCAACATTAACTGACAGTGTCATTGCTATATGGTCTTCACTGGAACACTCCTCCAGTGCTGTCTGTTCAAACAGGAAGATTATAGTACTCTGCAATGGAATGCAGTTTCTCATGGAAATTTAGCTTCGAAAGCTACATTGCGTGTTCTACTCATATAGCTTACCAAGCTTAGTAGCTCCCTCTGGCGGATAGTCAGGAAATTGACCCTCCGAAGGAACACTCACGGTGCGCCGCAGGCAACGCCCTTTGGAAGGCTCCGATGCCTGTTCCTGCCCTCCTTCCACAGCCATCTGCACATGAAAAAGACACAGGCAGGTTATAAATTTCTTTTTTTCAACATAAATTGCTGGAAGCAATCAAGAATTTTTCCTGCCCAGAATTAATGCCTCGATTCCATAGCACTGGTCGGCAAAACTGGGGGCTATTTAGATGATATCTGGACACATCTGCAATCTAGTTTTTATTTGAAACCGTGCACGGCAAAAGGAAGCAAGCATCACAGTTCCACAGACAATGCAGTTTAAAGGTCCAAAGAAATCCTGTGTTTCTCTGTTGCAGCAAAAACAAAAAGGGAATTGGGGCAGCATAAAGACTAATACATTTTATCACAGCACAAACTTTCGTGGAGCAAAGTTCGCTTTGTCAGATGTGCAATGCATCAAGTTATCGTTTCCAACTGTGTCTTGAAAAACTCTCCCAACTTTCTCCAATGCCCCCAGGGTTCCCTGCGCTCCCACTACGAAACTGAATATATTAGAAAATGAAATAGGCAGGTGTAAGCCACTCTGTGGGTAAAAGCATCCCAGTGCCAGGGATGAAATCTGGGACCTTGTCTCTCTGACCAAGGGGTGGTCTCTTTTGTGACAGAGTTATAAATTGCCCCAAGTGTACTTTCTGCTAACAAAGAGCTAGAGTGAAAGCAGAGAAAGACACTGCAACAGGCATATCGTAATTTTGGATGGGTGGGAAATGGGGACACACAACCACCACCAATATGTTGACATATATGGATTTAGTATGTTACATGTTCTCTCACATTAGTTGCAATTTTCCAGACTGAAATTCACACTTTCAGCTCAGCTTTCTGCCCAGCTCCCCTGATTGTTCTTCAGTTCCTTAGTCATGGAGTCCTACATGCATATTTATGTGTCTATGGACTCAGCTGGGGGGGGGGAATAAAAAATACAGTATTTTTTGCTCTATAAGATGCACCAGACCACAATATGCACCTAGATTTTGAAGGAGGAAAACAAGAAAAAAAATATTTTGAATCTCAGAAGGCAGAAGAGCAAGAGGGATCGCTGCGCAGTGAAAGCAGCAATCCCTCTTGCTGTTCTGGCTTCTGGGATAGCTGCACAGCCTGCATTTGCTCCATAAGACGCACACACATTTCCCTTACTTTTTAGGAGGGAAAAAGTGAGTCTTATAGGGCAAAAAATATGGTATGTCCACTCTTCCTCCTTTAGGCATTGGAACAAATCATGTACTCAATGCACTAAGAAAGATTTGGACAGCAAATTTCATTGGGCCAAGTATTTGTAAAACCAAGATCTGCAAGGTCATAAACCAGGAGTGGCATGCCTAAATTATGCAGTATCGCTGTTTGCTCCTCTTCCTTCTCATCAATCCTCTATTGTCAGCACAAGCATGCCTTGCTCTTAAGTTTCTGTTTTCAAGAAGGGAGACTTCACCCTCCAAGAAGCTCCAAGCCAGCTGATGGAGCAGTTCTGGTTGCCTAGCGCAGAAATTCCACTTGGACCTGTCAATTATTCATCCCCTGCACTTGGAGTTTTTGCTGATATTTCCTTTCCAGCTGAACACTCTCATGACCGTGTCTGCAATTACCTTTTAAGATATGGCTAGAACTCAGCATACTATCTCTCTGTCCAGACACATCTAGAGATACATATAAAGTTTCTCATATTCGTGTATGTTCTCAATATTTTTGAAAGTTATTGGCTAGATTCCTTTTTCATTTGTAAAGTTTCTTTTTAAGCATTACACGGACGAGGCATCCACCTCTTTATGCCCAGTGTGGGAAACCTTTCTCAGCCCAAGAGAACATTCAAGGGGCAACCAGCCAGTGGTGGGTGGAGCCCGAGCCAAACATGGGCGTCATAGCTGTCAACTTACAGATTTGAAAATAAGGGTCCAGCAGCCTCGAAAATAAGGGATCCGCAGCCAAAATAAGGGATTTTGTGAGCACAGGTATGTTCAACTTCTGAGCCCCTCCGAGCCAAAGGCCGTAAACCCAGCCAGCAGCCAAATGAAGCCTCAAGCGCTTGTTCCCACAGCACAGCAACCCAGCAATGGGGATGCAGCAAGGGAAACCACCATCACCTCTCTGCTGGGAAGCGCTGAGCAAAGGCGAGTCCCCAGGCAACACAGCCGATTTGATCGGCACAAGGCATGCAAGCTCCACCCCCGAGTCGTTCTTAGGCTCCTTATTGGGTGAGCAACGCAGCCAAGCAACACAGTTGGAACCTCCCTCTTCCCTGGCTGGCAGGGAGGGAGGGAGAGAGAGGAGATGCTTCCTTTGAAACCCGGGAAATTTAAGGGACATCATCAATAAGGGACAGCAGCAGGACACAGAGCTGGGATAAGGGACTTTCCCACCAAGTAAGGGATGGTTGACATCTATGATGGGCGTGGCCAGAGGAAAAGTAGGTGGAGCAAAGGATGCAAAACCCTTGCCTTTCCACAGGAGACCACGTTCCAGCAGACAAAAATGGTCCACACCCACAAACACCCACCTACCCCTGACATTATCACACTTTTTAAGGACAGAGCCAAGCCAGGCAAAAGCACTCAAGGAGGGTATGGAGCAGGGCTGGTGGAAGTTGGGGCTTGGCCAGAGCCTGCTTTATGCTCCTTCTGGAAAATTTAATGCAGAAGTCCATTGTCCTCTTATATATCTGAATAGTAACTGGATGTCCAGTGAACCCCGTATGGCTTATAGCTTACCAATAACCCCCCTTACCTATTCCTCTCTAGTGACCTAAGTTTTTTACTGCCAACCTTCTCTTTTTTTAAAAAAATATATTTATTTATTTTTCCAAAAACAAAAAGATGCATCAAAGCGTCATAAAACAACAAAAACAATACATCCAATAAGAAAGAAAAAAGACATAAGAAAATAAAAATTTAAAAACAAAAACTCCAGTTTTCAGACTCATGTTTCCAAAACTTCGTTTCTTGACCTCCTCCCGCCTCCCTTTTTTGTATTCCCCTTTAACCAATTAGGTACAGCAACTCCTTACCCTTCTTCAAAACTTATTTCTTGTTATTGCAATCACTTCTATTATGTCTCCAATCTTTCCTCCTTATAATTAAACACCTTTACCATATTAATTGCTTTGACATAATATAACCTTGTTTTTTCACCCTTTTTCTGTTGCTTTTTTTTACATATTTTTTAACACTGTACCACTGATGCCGTGTTGTTTCATATCCGACATCATTTTAACATTCATACACTTTACAGTGTTTCTGCAGATAATTCTTAAACTTCTTCCAATCCTCTTCCACCACTTCTTCTCCCAGGTCACGGACTCTGCCGGTCATTTCTGCCAATTCCATGTAGTCTATTACTTGCATCTGCCATTCTTCCAGAGTGGGCAAATCTTGTGTCTTCCAATACTTTGCGATGAGTATTCTTGCTGCTGTTGTCACATACATAAAAAACGTTCTGTCTTTCTTTAACACCATTTGGCCGACTATGCCCAAGAGAAAGGCCTCTGGTTTCTTAGGGAAGGGATATTTAAATACCTTTTTCAGTTCATTATATATCATCTCCCAGAAAGCCTTAATCCTCGGGCACGTCCACCAAAGGTGAAAGAATGTACCCTCAGTTTCTTTACATTTCCAACATTTATTGTCAGGCAGGTGATAAATTTTTGCAAGCTTGACTGGGGTCATGTACCACCTATAAATCATTTTCATAATATTTTCTCTTAAGGCATTACATGCCGTAAACTTCATGCCGGTGGTCCACAACTTTTCCCAGTCAGCAAACATAATGTTATGACCAATGTCCTGTGCCCATTTAATCATAGCTGATTTAACTGTTTCATCCTGAGTATTCCATTTCAACAGCAAGTTATACATTCTTGAAATAATCTTAGTTTTAGGTTCTAGCAATTCTATTTCCAGTTTCGATTTTTCCACCTGGAAGCCCAATTTTTTATCCAGATTGTAGGCCTCTCTTATTTGATAATAATGAAGCCAATCTCGCACTTTATCTTTGATTTTCTCAAAACTCTGCAATTTCATTTTGTCTCCTTCCTGTTCTAGTATCTCCCAATATTTTGGCCATTTGGCCTCCATATTAAGTTTTTTCAAAGCCTTTGCCTCCATGGGTGACAACCACCTTGGGGTCTTATTTTCCAATAAATCTTTGTACCCTGTCCAGACATTAAATAATGCTTTCCTACTGCCAACCTTCTCGAAGCTGCTGAAAGAAGAGTGGTCGAGCCTTTTTGTAACATGCTGATGGGAGACAAAGAGGGATAACTTGGCTGGAAAGGGGAGTAACTTGGCCATAGAACAGCCACACGTGTTTTGAGAAGACAACTGGCCTTCCTGCTATTCTGATCTACAAGTAAGTTTGCTTTGGCTATATGTGCCAGAAGTAATACCCCAAGTGAGAAATCCTCAGCAAATGGTTTAGATAAAGCATAGAATTGTAGAGTTAAAAGGGACCCTGAGGATCATCTGGTCCCATCCCCTGAAATGCATGAATATGCAGTTGTCCCATAGGGGATTAAAACTGCAACCTTGACATTATCAGCACCATATATCGACTCCTTTTCAGGATTCCCTGGTTCGTAAGTGGTATGCTCTTTCTAGGTGGCAGAAATATTCAGATCTTACCTTCAGAACTACACTTTGTGCTAGTTTTATTGCCAGTATAATGTGCCAGAGTGCAGGGATGAGATATGGCAGATAGGAGATTCAAGATCCTGCTCTGGAACTTCAGGGCAAGTTAGTCTCCAAGCCAAACCTATCTCATAGTGACATGAGTTTAATTCCTGCTCTGAGCTTCTTGTAGAAAGGGCAGAATGCTGACATAACAAACAGACTGATCTATTTTTTAAAATTGATTTTTATTGAAATTTTCAAATATACATTTCCATCACTGAATATCCACCATTATAATTGTACATCCATCAACTTCCCTCCTTCCCCTTCCATGGTTCTTTGAATTTCCCCATAATTTCTGCATATTCTAACAAAAAATCCATTTAATTTAGTTTCCCCATTATATCTCTTTTTTATATGTTATACAGTGGTACCTCGGGTTATGATACCTTCGGATAACGTAATTTCGGGTTGCGAACGCAGCAAACCTGGAAGTGTATACTTGCGGCTTTTGCCGCGCATGCAAGCGCAGAAGTGCTTTGTGTGTGTACAGAAGTGCTCTAACACACCGTGCACATGCGAAGAAGCGGTGCCTCTGAATATGGACTTTTCGGGCTAAGTACGGACCCCCGGGATGAATTAAGTTCATATCCAGAAGGTCCACTCTATTGTTGAATTTACCTTAATCCTGCTAGTGTTTTCACTTGCTTACAATTATTTTCCAAATATTCCACACAAAAATCCCACTCCTCTTTATATACTTGATCTTCTTGCTCTCTTAATCTGTTAGGCCTGCATATTCTATCATTTTAAGCTGCCATTCTTTCTTCTTAGGAAGCTCTCTCACCTTCCACTTTGGGCTAACAAAATCTGAGCTGCTGTAAAGGTAAAGGTAAAGGTACCCCTGCCCGTACGGGCCAGTCTTGACAGACTCTGGGGTTGTGCGCCCATCTCACTTAAGAGGCCAGGGGCCAGCGCTGTCCGGAGACACTTCCGGGTCACGTGGCCAGCGTGACATCGCTGCTCTGGCCAGAGCCAGAGCCAGAGCCAGAGCCGCACACGGAAACGCCGTTTACCTTCGCGCTGGTAAGCGGTCCCTATTTATCTACTTGCACCCAGAGGTGCTTTCGAACTGCTAGGTTGGCAGGCGCTGGGACCGAGCAGCGGGAGCGCACCCCGCCGCAGGGATTCGAACCGCCGACCTTTCGATCGGCAAGCCCTAGGCGCTGAGGCTTTAACCCACAGCGCCACCTGCGTCCGCAGCTGCTGTAGTTTGCGTCCGCAGCTGCTGTAGTTGCGTACATAAATAAAAAACAAACAGACTGATCTGGTGCCAAGCAGAAAATTGAAGAGGAACATACAGTCCCCAGTCTCTAAATATGGTAAGTTAAAGAACAGAATTAGTAATTTTTTTCTTAAAGGATTCCAAATGGGAGGGATGTAAAGAGGAGGGAGGAGAACAACAACTTGTAATAACAGTGATGTAATGGACACTATCCAATAGGCTCCAGTCACACCCATTACTCAATGCAAGTACCAGGTTGATCGTGATCTACTGGTTGATCCTGGGACCAACTTTGGCTCCCGAAAAAAAGCTCTGGTCAATCCTCCAGTGACAATGGGTAGATATTTTTATACTGTGAGTAGATCGCAGTCTCTTGGGAGTTGGACGTGCCTGCTGTACAGCAACAACTAGCTATGAACAGAGTGTTGGTAGAAAGGGCATTTTCCTAACAATAAGTCATTGTCGTCTGAGTGCTGGGATAATGCAATGCCCTGGCAACAGAAGGGCCACCTTGCAAAAAGAGGCATTCAGATCTCATGCAACTATTGGGTAACATTTGCACAAAAATTAAAGCCTGTTTTCAGGAAAGGCCCATAAACCTCGGTTCTTATCGGAAGAATTTATCATACAATAGCAAAATCTTCAGCTGATAATTACCTATCACATTCTAGCACTTCCAACAAAAGGACTGATACTATTCACATCTTTCTGGCACAGCTGCTGAAACAAACACCCAGTTATATCACTCAAGTTTTAAAGAAACTTCCCGATAATTGTTTTTAATGTAATTATACTCACAATTCTGCCCACGTAAAAATATACTTTCCCCCTCTCCTGCATGTAGGAAGGATGAGCATCTCTGTGGTTAGCAACTTTCTCAGATTATTTTTCGGTATATAGATCACAAGACATCACACTGAACATAATCATATCTCATCTCTACTATGTTATGAGAGAAGATGATTTTGTTGTATTTAAGCATTTGCACGTTCAAAATGTGATGTGAGAAATCACTGTGAACAACTGTAAACTGTGTGGGTGGGTTCAAAATGTGCGTGCTTATGCCAGCCCATCACATTTACCTATGCCTGGAAGGTAGACCGAAAAATATTCAGTAATGGCAAATCAGTGCCTTAACATTTATATGCTACTTCTGAATACTCAAAGCGGTTTACACATTTATCACATTATAGAGCGAGTGGGTCTGAGGGAGAGTTAGCTTGTCTAAGGCAGCCCAGGGAGTCCACAGCTCTTGAGCTTAGACCAGGCTTCCTCATCCTCGGCCCTCCAGATGTTTTTGGCCTACAACTCCCATGATCCCTATCTAGCAGGACCAGTGGTCAGGAATGATGGGAGTTGTAGTCCCCAAACATCTGGAGGGCCGAGGCTGAGGAAGCCTAGCTTAGACTCAGCCATTGTGCTACGCAAGTCCTGTGGTTATCTTCCAGAATGAGACTGTGTAATTAAAAATTATGAGTCTCTCAACTCACCTGCAGTCCTGTATGGTAAATACTAGATTGACCAACTGACCTAAAAATCCAGGCTAAGTTTGGGAGGCGGAGGGGGGAGGGGGTTGCTTGCATTTTTAGGTGAATTGCCAAGAAAGCAAGGGCAACACAGCATTTTCTTCAGTTGAATACTTTAGGTCAGGGGTGTGGAAGCTTTCTGGCTCCATGGGCGAGATCCTTATCAGGATGTGCCACATTTTGCATGTGTCTGGTCTTGCTTGGGAACTATAGCACAAGGTGGTTGTTGAAGTGCCAAGCATATGGTTAGCAAGGCGCTTGTTTGCCTCTCCCCTGGGTGTGTGTTAAAAACAGGCTTATTCTTGGGGCTGAGGATGCATGTTCCTGGCTGGGTTCAACCTTCATTCTTGTCAAATAGGAGTTAAATCCTGCTGCACTGGCAATGCACGCCTGTTTCCAGCAGGGGACAGGCATGCACAACCGAAGTAAGTACACCCTTTCCTCACAAGTATCAGATGGGGGAGAAGAGCAGCCTCTGCTTTCAATTGCCTAGACAACATCTGGGGGCTGCTTCCTTTGGTGGTGTGTGCCTATTCTCAGTAGGAAACAGGTGTGCACAGACAAACTGAGCAGGATTTAACTCCAATCCATAAACTGTCAAGCTGAGAACAGGTACCTGCTGTTGATAAAGCAAAGGGACATCAGTTGATTGACAGGTAACATGGCTTGGGAGATATGGCCTCCTGCGGCAACTGAGCCCCTGGCTGGCCAAGATTGGCTGCAGGCTAGACGTTTCCCAGCATTGCTGCAAACCCTTTGGCTTTCTAGATGTTGCTGAACAACTCCTCCCATCAGCCCCAGCTGCCACAGCCAATGGCCAAGGATGATGGGAAATGGGAAAGCCAAGAAACATCTGGAAAGCCAAGAAGATCTGGAAAGCAAAGATCAAACCTATCCATTCTGAAGGAAATCAGCCCTGAGTGCTCACTGGAAGGACCGATCCTGAAGCTGAGGCTCCAATACCTTGGCCACCTCATGAGAAGAGAAGACTCCCTGGAAGACCCTGATGTTGGGAAAGATGAAGGGCACAAGGAGAAGGGGATAGAATCATAGAATCATAGAATCATAGAGTTGGAAGAGACCACAAGGGCCATCGAGTCCAACCCCCTGCCAAGCAGGAAACACCATCAGAGCACTCCTGACATATGGTTGTCAAGCCTCTGCTTAAAGACCTCCAAAGAAGGAGACTCCACCACACTCCTTGGCAGCAAATTCCACTGTCGAACAGCTCTTACTGTCAGGAAGTTCTTCCTAATGTTTAGGTGGAATCTTCTTTCTTGTAGTTTCTGGTAGTCCGCTTCTCTGGAGCAGCAGAAAACAACCTTTCTCCCTCCTCTATGTGACATCCTTTTATATATATGAACATGGCTATCATATCACCCCTTAACCTCCTCTTCTCCAGGCTAAACATGCCCAGCTCCCTTAGCCGTTCCTCATAAGGCATCGTTTCCAGGCCTTTGACCATTTTGGTTGCCCTCCTCTGGACACGTTCCAGTTTGTCAGTGTCCTTCTTGAACTGTGGTGCCCAGAACTGGACACAGTACTCCAGGTGAGGTCTGACCAGAGCAGAATACAGTGGCAGAATACACCCACTACAGAGGACGAGATGGTTGGACACTGTTCTTGAAGAGACTAACATGAGTTTGACCAAACTGTGGGAGGCAGTGTAAGACAGGAGTGCCTGAAGTGCTCTGGTCCATGGGGTCACGAAGAGTCGGACACGACTAAACGATAACATCTGGAGGGGCAATGGTTCCTCATCCTTCCATAAAAGCTAGGTCATGGTTTGACTGAGTATGTCATCTGTATCTGGGCTTGTGATTTAGCTCTGCCCAGACAATTCACAAGCAAGGTTTGCCCTATGGTTTATAGTTTGTGGTTTGTCTGGAAAGAGCTAAATCAGGAGCCTGGGTTCAGACGACACACTAAGCCAAACTATGGCTTAGCTCAGCCCAACAGAAAAACAACTGGAGATGGAACTAACTGGCCACAATCTCCTCTCTGGAAGTCCACACTTTTGCTTGTTTGCACTAAGTTGTGGTTAGTTTAGCATTACATGCAATGTGGGATTTTGTTGTTTTTTGCTGCAATGGATGGAGAAGGCCAATGCTCCTCTGAAAGAATGTAACACCCAGAAATCATGACGATGTTAAAATGCTACAAGCACTTGCTTAGATGTTGGTTCTTTAACACCTATGAATAATGCACCCAGTGAATCCCTGCGGATCAAATCGCCATAATACTGTCTTCTCCCTTTCCTTCCTGCACATACAATAGATTTATAATTTAGAGTAACAGCATTTGCAACCGCTCTGAGCAATCTGTGTCAGTTAACACCTCATCACAACTGTAGAATTAGCAAACAGCTGTCACAAAGGATATAGTTAACCTCTACAGAGGACCCCAAAGAGGACTACAAACAGATCTGGAAGCACTGCTCCATCTAACAACATGCGAAAACATTCAGCCATCAAGCTCAGCTACTTTTCATCTGCTGAAATACACTGGAGCCATTCAGCTCGCCTTTATTCATAAATATTGATAAGACGTGAAAAAATCCATTTTGATACTGCTGTACAGATTTTTCAAACACCCATAAATGCAAGGAAACAGCAATGTGCACAGGACAATCACTGGACATTAGAGGCAAAACTTACATGAAAGGGAATGTGAATGGAGGCCATTTTACACAGCTATAAAAACATGCACATTGCCTGTAGCTTTGAGAGCAAAAGAGGAGGAACAGAATTCTGGTGAAACAAAAGAATGGATTTAAATAAAAGTTTCTCCATGTTTAACTGCTTCATACTACAGTAGGAATCATCATCTCTGCCTGCTCCCATCCATCTCAACTCCGTCTTTGAAAGGCTCGTGCTTCATAATATCAACATGGTTTTGGGGTGATGTCCAGCTTACGCTGCCTGGTCATTTGATTTATATCCCCCTCTTCTTTCCCCCAAAGGAGCCCAAGGATATGCCATTGGCTGAAACCACCTGTACCCCAGGGAACCCACTTTGCTCAACTTAGCCCCGCCTGATGGTCAACTTGATTCCAAGGGTTGGTTGCCATGATCCTGTCACCGGTTGGGATGCAGAAACCCAGTGAACCCCAATAACAAGGAAAATTTATTGCTGGACAAAACTAAAAAACTGGAAGCAGGTGTTTCAAATTGGCTTTGAACTACATTTGATAAAATGTACTGTTTTCATTTGGGGGATGCGGGTGGCGCTGTGGGTAAAACCTCAGTGCCTAGGACTTGCCGATCGCATGGTCGGCGGTTCGAATCCCCGCGGCGGGGTGAGCTCCCATCTTTCGGTCCCAGCTCCTGCCCACCTAGCAGTTCGAAAGCACCCCTAAGTGCAAGTAGATAAATAGGTACCGCTTTATAGTGGGAAGGTAAACGGCGTTTCCGTGTGCTGCGCAGGTGCTGGTTTGCCAGAGCAGCTTCGTCATGCTAGCCACGTGACCCAGAAGTGTCTTCGGACAGCGCTGGCTCCCAGCCTCTTAAGTGAGATGAGCGCACAACCCTAGAGTCGGACACGACTGGCCCGTACGGGCAGGGGTACCTTTACCTTTACTGTTTTCATTCAGTGATGCATCTCCTTGAATTGCTTAGACATTAAAGGACATACACCTTCCATGTTTTAATACAATACTGTGATTTCCCCCCCTGTATTTGGAACCAGGGTGGAATCTACACGCATATAAAAAAATGTTCTGAACATGTTTTTTTTAAAAAAGCGTTTTTTAAAATGCATTGAATTTTCCATAAGGCTCACCATCACCATATAGAGTCACATTATATATTGCACTTTAAACACACTTAAAATGTTTTATTTACAGCTGTATAACTGAGTCCCAGGTCAAGCAGCTCATAGTGCTTTTTTTTTTTTAAAGGAAACCAGACATGACATAAACTTATTCTTTCTGAAGGAAGTTCAAAATGTTTTTCAAGTTGAATCTTTTCTCTGATTCACTTAAGGCAACAACTCTTGTGGTCATTTTTTTCTTGGGGCATTTTAATGTAATATTCTTTTTGAAAAGCAGCCATGCCCCTGTAAATGGGAGTCATAAAGAAACCTCCACAATCTCTTTCTTTTCTTTCTTTCTTTCTTTCTTTCTTTCTTTCTTTCTTTCTTTCTTTCTTTCTTCTGGATTTTGCCAGACTTTCTATTCTTACTTTGCATCTGTGTCAATGATAATATGATGCAACTCAAGATTCTTATTTTGCTGTTTAAACTTCTGACTTTTAAAAAAAGAGATTCGTTTGTGATAGCTGATCAACTGACAAACCAGTTCTGAAGGCTATGGTTCCCAGACAACATGGACAGCCATTCAAATATTTCCCATCTAATTCTACATTATCCTCTAGTTTAAAACTTGGGGCCTTTTAAGTACCACAAACAACTCAGCTAAGCCACAGCTAAGAATTTCAAAATTATT
The DNA here is from genome assembly GCF_951804945.1 of Podarcis cretensis. Taxonomy (NCBI): domain Eukaryota; kingdom Metazoa; phylum Chordata; class Lepidosauria; order Squamata; family Lacertidae; genus Podarcis; species Podarcis cretensis. The sequence continues at coordinate 96,343,122 of NC_137175.1, forward strand.
TTCTGAAGAACATTGTGGTTTCTTGATAAGAATATTCTATAATATCAGATAATTTCCTCTGAAAGGGGTTTGTACATGATTACCCATCTACCCCTGCAAACTGAAACACTGGAAGGGAGACACAGGGAACATTTTAGGTACCAACAATTCATGAATGACAGTAGTGAAGTCCAACAGATGTCCACTGTTACGCCAAATGCAGCCAAGAACATGACCCAAAATTATCTTCTGAACACTCAGTGTGCAAAGAATTCTTAAAGCAAACGAAGAGGGAAAAGTGCTTAATTAGACCAGAACATAATACAGGATCAAATACAGATGGTTCTGTTTAGCAGTCTCTGAGCCCGCTAAAAAACCCCCATCTTTTTACTTCTTGAACTGCAATGTTTAGTCCTTAAATTTGAGATTTTCTAAATGAGGGGCAATCCTCAGGATGAATCAGGGAAACAGGGAGAGTGTAATGTTACAGGGAACTGCAGGTGCAGCCATCCAAACCATTATGCTAAATACAGACACTGCAGAGAGGCAGAAACCATATGGACACTTTTCTCCTTCTGCCCAGTCCAAATATCCTTGCACAGCAGTACTGCTTACCCAAGGATTCGGTATCCTTGTGTTGCCTGCTGAGAGAGTGATACTGCTGGTGATCAAGGAACTCTACTCAGGAGGCAAGTTTAGAAGGGGCCAGAGTTCAAAAAGTTTGAGCAACCCTGCATGAAGTTATAGGAAAAAGGGAAAGTTTCAAAAGCTCTTTACAAAGCCTCCTGAAGGCTGATTATTTCCATTCATGAGAATAAAAGGTTTTTCCCACTACACATGCAAGACAAACAGAAGCCATTCAAGTGCCATTGTGGTCCAAAACTGCTAAGACAAAGGGAGTTCTTGCATAGTTTTTCTCTCACCTCCTTCTCTTTGTTCAGCAGCACAAGTTGGCTGTCCGTCAGAATGGAGTACTTGGTCTCCCATATTATCGTTTCCGAATCAGGGGACTGGCCACAAGACAGCCTGTGGGTTGGTGGTCCTTTCACGTCTGGGGGGGAAAAAGGAGCAATATTAAAACATCACTTTGTTCATTGTGGTGGAAATTACTCAGCTGAGTTATGTTAAAAGAGTTTAGTTATCAGATTAACAGCAATCTTAGGCATGTTTAATCAGAAATACATTCCACTAAGTCCAACGGAGTTTAGGATTGCATCCCTCCCCCCCCCAAAAAAAATGATGCTATGGAGCAATTTCACTGCCACATTAAAAAATAAAAAATAAAAAATTAGCAGTTTGAAAACTATTTCCAATGGACAGAATGCTAAACTATTTAGTCCCACTTCCACGGAATCCCAAACTTCTTGTTTTGTATGAATCAGAGATCTGTCCTGCTCTGTGACAAGATTTTTGGGCAGGTTCAGGCTGAATGCAAAGAGATAGCAAAGCTTCAACAGACAAATAAACAGAGAATGAGCCCTGTAATAGCAGCAGCTGTATCCCAACTGCTAGCCCTGCCTGCAGTGGAAAATGCCTTTTCAGTTAAATGGACCCAACGCAATGCAAGTATTTTATTTCAATGGAGCAGCGTTGGTGGGTGGGTGTGGCAGCACTCTCGTCTCATTGGGGCTTTGGCAATTGAACCCTCTGCATGTCATTCCCCACCCCCCACCCCAGGAGGAATCTGACTCCGGGGTCAAGACATATCATGACTTTATCACAAACTTTGGTGAGTTGAACAAGTACTCTTTTTTTACCCATGGTGTGAAGCTGGCTTGTTTTGAATCTAACCAGGATGCGCATACAAACCAGAAACTGTGGTTTATCACAAAAGCAAACCAAGGTTCAGTGAAACAGGAGAACTGTTCCTCCTGGCTACACACGAGGACAGAGGAAGCAGGGTAGCCAAGCATTAAGTTTCTCACTGGTTGATTCCAATTACAGTGGTTCCTCTGGTTACGAACTGAATCCGTTCTGGAGGTTTGTTCGTAGCCGGAAACCGTTCTTATCCTGAGGAGCGCTTTCGCTAATGGCGTTCCCATACTCTGGTCTCTTATCTCATCATTTGGGGTAAAGGCATAGGCACCACAGACAGGGTTTAGCGCATGTACCTGCAATATTCCCCCTCCCTTCCCCACAGGTGGGCAGGGTTTGTGGCACAAAGTGGGGCTCACCAGGGCAGGTGCCACCCACCTGCTTGGGCCAGCCTTTGACCCGCCCTCAGCTAGGGAGGGCAATGGACGGCCGGCCGGGGGTGGGCCTAAGGCCAAAAGAAAAGAGGCTGACTCCATTGTCCAAACCTCTTTTGCTTTGACGCATGATTTCCGCTTGCTTCCTGGAGCAAAGTTTGCAACCAGGAGCAGCTACTTCTGGGTTAGTGGAGCTTGTAACCCGAAACGTGCGTAACCAGAAGCGTTCGTAACCAGAGGTACCACTGTAGTAGACATAGTACTAAACCACCCATCAGTCACCAGCTTATTGAGAAGCTGAAAACCACAGCAATGGCAATACAGTATCCACAGCAGTATCTAAACAAGCTGCATTCAAATTGATCAGTAGGTATAAAGCCTTTATAGCAGTTAATTCAACAGAGCAGGGTTGGGATGTGTGTATACAGTGGTGCCTCGCAAGACGAAATTAATCCGTTCCGTGAGGCTCTTCGTATAGCGGTTTTTTCGTCTTGCAAAGCAAACCCATTGACAGTTTAGCGGATTAGCGCTATTAGCGTTTTAGCGGCTTTTAGCGGATCAGCTGATAAGCGGCTTAGCGGCTTAGGAAAAGGGGGGGAAAGGGGGGGAAACCCGCAGGAACTCGCAAGACATTTCGTCTTGCGAAGCAAGCCCATAGGGAAATTCATTTTGCGAAGTGCCTCCAAAACTGTATTTTTGGTTTTTATGTAAGCCGCCCAGAGTGGCTGGGGAGGCCCAGCCAGATGGGCGGGGTATAAATAATAAATTATTATTATTAAATTATTATAAAACGGAAAACCCTTTCGTCTAGCGGGTTTTCCGTCTTGCGAGGCATTCGTCTTGCGGGGCACCACTGTACTTGTATACCTGAAGGAGCGTCTCCACCACCATCGTTCAGCCCGGACACTGAGGTCCAGCTCCGAGGGCCTTCTGGTGGTTCCCTCACTGCAAGAAGTGAGGTTACAGGGAACCAGGCAGAGGGCCTTTCGGTAGTCGTGCCCACCCTGTGAAATGCCCTTCCCAGCAGATGTCAAACAGATAAATAGCTATGTGGTTTTTAAAAGACATCTGAAGGCAACCCTGTTTATGGAAGTTTTTAGTGCTTGATGTGTTTTTACTATTTTTTGTTGGGAGCCACCCAGATTGGCTGGGGCAACCCAGTCAGACAGGAATAATAATAATGACGATAATTAATTTCCCCATAAACAGGAAACAGCTGCTCTTTTCTTAGTTGGAAATATAAAGGTGTGTGGTGGCCGTGTGGCTCAGTTCTCACCTACTTCTGTACCAAAGTTACAATCTTGCTATGGGATCTCTTTACTGTATAACATTAACCAAGAATCACTGAAGGCACTGACTCTGTTGAGATGTAATGGGGAACCTCCCCTACAAGAATGAGCCAAAGCAAGCTTCAGATTTGCATGCTTCTCCTCACTCTTGTTCCTTTTTCTGTGAAGGCACTTAAACTCCTTCCCACTGCAATGCTTTTATTTAAAAACTAACCACAGTTCTCACTGATGTCTGAACTCAGGAAACGGTGGTTTGCTTATGGTCTGAGAATAAGCCATGATCTGATCTAAAAAAAGGAGAAGGGAGAATATGAGCTCGAGGGCCCACCACAGCTTGTTCCAGCCATCATCTACAATCACAAAATGGGGGTTATAAAACCTAAAAAGAAAAAAAGGTAGGCTATTTATTGAGACTGAAGGAACTATAAGACAGACACGGTGGTTGGCTGCCACTGAAAAATAAAACAGAACAAAATGAATGTATCTTAGTTTTCAAAGCATCTTTACAAACTATTCCAAAAGGTCAGAGCTATGATTCGTTTCTACAGAAGAGTTTCGCAAAAAGCAGCATTGTGACATTTAAGCAAACCTTCACCACTAGGTGGTGGTGAATCCACACCCACAGCAACTCCGGTTTCTAGGAAGTACGTACAGGAAAAATACAGAAATAAACATTACCGGGTGACCCTGAAAACAATGTTAAGTAATTCAAAAGCATCGAGAGCCACGCTCCTCTTATTTTGGGCCTTCTACTTCCTGCTATATTGCCAGCTGGTAGTGTTTAAACCCCTTCCCACTGCAATGCTTTTGTTTCCCAGTGCTTTAAGTCCCTGCACAAGCCTTCAAAGTTCTGGTCCTTACTTCTAAAATTGACTTACCTATCCCATTACTCTTAATTGCACAACTTACTTTCATTCCCCCCCCCCGCCCCTTTCTGAGCCTTTATGCCATGTCTCTATTTCCTAAAAAAAAAAAAAAAACACCAAACCCTTTTAAAACATGGCTTTCCCTGACCCACTGCAGACTCAATGCTTGTCCTTCCACTGGCATGACACCAGCATTATTGGCACCACCAGTGCTTTCAGGACTAGGTTCCTCCGATGGGATAAACTGCAGGTTATGGAGCATAATGAAGGGCAAGAGAGCTATATAAATGAACCCAGCAGCTAGACAGGAGGAAAGAGAAAGAGGACGAGCTCCAAGGAAGGAGAACTAACAGGACCCAAGAAATATGAAGCGGGTGCGGAGGAAGATTGCATTAGTGTATGAGGCCAGCGTGCAAGTCCTGAGTGGGCCAACCCTACTTTTTGCAGAGGAAATAATTGGTACTAGCTCCCTTCACTTTAATGGGAGGAAGCTGGGAGCTTAACCCCTTAGCTCCCAACAGTCTGATTGGAAGAGGCAGGAGTGCTGATCTCAGAACCCCATTTGAGACAGATGGTCACCCCCCCCCCCGTAATATACAGGAAGTGCCCCTAATTTCAGTGCAGAACCTGAGGTCAGACCAGGGGGACAGGGGTGTCTCATCGAAGCTCCAAGGGAAGACAAGGCAGGCTCAGTATGCCTGTTCCAGAGAATCCCTTTATCAGGAGTGCATGCAGGAGCCTGGCCCTGGGACTGGTAGGGCTTCGCAGGACTGGGGCTTTCCTAAGAGGCAAGGCCCACTGCACAGGTGAGGCTGATTGGTAACTCACAGCACCTGGTGGCAAAAGCCGGAAAGGAATATAAGGTCAGCATTTCCCTTTGCCTCCTTGCCACAGCTACACGCTTCCTGCCTTGGGTTTTTTGGCTCCTTGCTTCCTGATCCTTGGACCCTTGGCTCCTGACCCTTGGCTCCTTGGCTCCTGACCCTCGGCTTCCAGACTCCCATTCCTGCTCCCACCCCGCCGTCTTGCCCCCAGTCCCAATGTCCTCAGCTGGGACTTTGACTACCCGTAAACCGGACTGTGACACCCTTCTTACTTTAGGGGATACCTTTCAGCCTACCCACCTGGACCCAGTGCCCATCTCCCCCGTCTTCAACTTAAGCCTCAGACATCAAGTTCCTGAGTGAGAACCACTGGAGCAGACCAGTAAAAATCGAGAGAAGCAAATTAGAAACCTTAAAGGAAGAACTAAGCTGGCTCCGATTCCAAAGCCATGGAAGGTATAGCGCCCTACTCTCCTGAAGTACTGATTCACTAGCTGCTGTATGTGAAGCAACATATGGTAAATCATTGCCAATCCATTTATTACAGAATATCTGGTGCTGTTAATTGATCAAGGGCCTTAAAAAGGGGTAGTGCATGGGACCTATGGACCAAGACAGGTTTGAGGTGTCCCTCCCCTGGACCACTCCACACATACCCTTCCCTTTTCCTTACTAGTGCCTTCGACATCTCTGATAGCCTTGAGTCTCTAAAGCAGACCGCAGAATAATCTTCTGCATTGCTGGCACCACCCTGGGCCCCTACGTAATTGTCCAATGCATTGCTAGTCATTTAGAAGGCCTAGAGAAATGCTGCTACCAGCTATATGCCGACTAATTTTTTTATTCCTGGGGATTATTTGTACCCTATTCCAGAAATTGGTTTGATTGGATTTGGGTGGGTGGGTGTGCTTGGCTTATGGAAGTTTTGTCTCTAAAGACTGTCCCAACTGCTGTACCTGCCATTTTCTGCTTCCTTTCTTTTCTGCATGTTTTATTGACACAGGAACTGGGTTCTTCCTGGGATGCGTGGGGAGGTTTCGCTTATATTATTCTCCCAAAGTGACTTTTAGAAATGACAGAAGGGTTCCAAACAGACTTATTTACAAATATGTTAGCTTTCCCCTGAATCCTTCAACCATGCTCTTAGCAAGAGGTTATATGAATTGCTTTTTGAAGTAGTAAATGGAGATGGGTGAACAAGCTTGCATGGACCCTTTACATGAGAAACAAAGGCTGTTCCCAAAGCTTTGTGGAATTGTGGTTGCTTCTTTTTCCAACAGTTCTATTTACACACCAGCCCCACTGCACTGTGGTTCCCGTTGTCATGTCTAGTGGGTTGATAGGCATCAGAGGAGAGAATGGTTTGTTCTCGTTTGAGGTTTTTCACAAAACAGTTTCTCATCTTATTGGCATGGCTCAGTGGGAACTTGTCTCAAATCCACCAAAGTTTCATTTTAAAATAGGTTTTCCTTAGAATTTGTTTTTTAAACAAAAGCAGTCTGCCTTAACTTTCTTCTAAAAATCTATTAATGAATGAGATGAATGGACAAGGTACTACTCCCAATGCATTTTAAAAAGCGACCATCAACCCCAAAGTTGTAATTTTCAAAAAATTATTGAAAAAGAAAAGGTAACAGAAATGGCATATGCGCATCTGAATTTTAAATAATTTTAAATAACAAGTGAGTTATGAGCACTAAACTGTTCTATCAGAGTATGAGAAGACACTAAAAAGGGTTGAGATACTTATAGTTTTAGAGCACTAGAAAAAGCAAGTGTAACTGGGAAACTTGCACATTACTGCTGTTTATTTTTTAAAGAAACTTAACGTTCCAAATAAGTTCAGTATTAGATGCCACAAGCAAATGGAAGAGAAAATTTCCAACAGGTTAAAATGTGTTTATTGCCTTACTTTATCTTAATCACACCTTGTAAAGCCTTCCTTCTCTGGGGAAATAGCCTGAACAGTGACAACTTGAGTTGATTTATCAAATAAAACATCCACCTTATTTAAATGCACACATTGGACCAATTATTTACACGATGCAGTGAGAAAGACAGACAGAGAATACCTAAAAACATGATACATTAAATTCTGTATAGTGCTAAAGGTAAAGGTAAAGGTACCCCTGCCCGTACGGGCAGTCTTGACAGACTCTGGGGTTGTGCGCCCATCTCACTTAAGAGGCCAGGGGCCAGCGCTGTCCGGAGACACTTCCGGGTCACGTGGCCAGCGTGACATCGCTGCTCTGGCGAGCCAGAGCCGCACACGGAAATGCCGTTTACCTTCCCGCTGGTAAGCGGTCCCTATTTATCTACTTGCACCCGGAGGTGCTTTCGAACTGCTAGGTTGGCAGGCGCTGGGGACCGAGCAGCGGGAGTGCACCCCACCGCAGGGATTCGAACCGCCGACCTTTCGATCGGCAAGCCCTAGGCGCTGAGGCTTTAACCCACAGCGCCACCTGCGTCCCGATGTATAGTGCTAGAAGCATCTAATAGATAAGTTCTTGTATGGATCAATTTAAAAGAATATTTGCAATACAGTGGTACCTTGGGTTACAGATGCTCCAGGTTACAGACTCCGTTAAACCAGAAATAGTACCTCGGGTTAAGAATTTTGCTTCAGGATGAGAACAGAAATCGTGCTCTGGTGGCGCAGTGGCCCCATTAGCTAAAGTGGTCTTCAGGTTAAGAACAGTTTCAGGTTAAGAACAGACCTCCAGAACGAATTAAGTTCTTAACCCGAGGTACCACTGTACTGTACAACTGAAAAATCTTTGATAATCAACTTTCTCAAAATCTGAAAAAATATAGAGAAGTAGTGCATCCAATTAAATCTCCAATTGCTGCAGTGATTTGTTCTTTGTATTTTAATCCCAACAGTAATTGAATTTTTTTGAGTTGTGGAAAGAACATAATTTATGTGCATATAAAGATCTACTACGTCAAACTCAAACCAGAAAATAATATGTAAAATGAATAGTGAATAATTAGTTGCTGCCATGATTCTTGTTTCTATAAATTCAATTTATTTATTTTTTTAGAAGAACACTAAACAAGGGTTACCAGTTAAGAAATCTAAACACATTTGAGGAAGCTGGAGTTTTGATAAGGTACATTCAGAGTTCTTCTAAGATTCTAGAATTCTTCTAAGATCAATATACATTTTCATTGTGAAGTGGACCATTACGAACTACATAAATTAGCTGAGGGCAAGATCTTGGAAGACATATTAAATTTTCTATCTGGAATGACAAAGGGAGATGCAGTAATAGTTTTTCACTATAGTAATTTGAGAGAATTGCTTTATGTTACTGGCCAGCCAATATAGGAAATCAAAAATGACAAGAGATAATGGGGTACATACAATCCTCTCTGCTGGAAGCACCAGAGAGAATGGAATCTTTTTCATTAATATAGTGTTACCTTGCCATCTAATAACCCCGAAGTTATCTTCTACATGATTATGATAGTAAAAATAACATACACAAAATATTGAAGGGATTAGTGACTGGCAACCAAGTGAGGACGCATTTGAACCAAAATCCACCTTTTGAAGTCCAACTGTTCACTTGTTCTGACTCAATATACAGTGGTACCTCAGTTTATGAACTTAATCCATTCCGGAAGTCCGTTCTTAAACTGAAACCATTCTTAAACTGAGGCGCGCTTTCCCTAATGAGGCCTCCCGCCGCCAGTGCCTCTCCACCGTTTGGCTTCCGTTCTTAGACCAAGGTAAAGTTCGCACACCGGGACACTACTTCTGGTTTTGTGGAGTTCATAAACTGAATAGTTCGTAAACAGGGCTGTTCTTAAACCGAGGTACCACTGTACCATCAAGTCAAAACTGTCAGGCTATGTTACAGTGAAAGGAAGTAAAAACAAGGTCATAACAACTTTACGCAGAAATAGATTTCATTTTTAAGTACAGTCATACCTCGGGAGAAATACGCTTCAGGATAAGTATTTTCGGGTTGCGCTCTGCAGCGACCCAGAAGTAATGGAGTGCATTACTTCCGGGTTTCGCCGCTCGCGCATGCGCAGACGCTCAAAATGACGTCACGCGCATGCGCGGAAGCGGCAAAACGAGACCCACGCACACGTGTCTTACGTTCTGTTCAGGATGCGAACGGTACCACTCTACTGACAAAATAAGCCACATAAATCTACAACAAATATGACCTGCGGATATGATCCACAAAAGGAACAGATGCCATTCAAAGGAGAACCAGCCTAAAATAAAAAATATGGCAGAACAGCTTTTAAACTGATCCCTGGAAAAACCCCAACAGGGGCTGGGATGAAGGTGAAAATGGACCAAATGAAGACTAAGGGAAACCAGGCAACGCAAGTCAAGAGGGACTTGACAGCCATTCATGGAAGTCAAAGAAACATACATGCCAATGACACCTAGGGAGAGAATGGTTACCGGTGCCATTTCTAGAAGCCTCTGGAGCAAAATGGGCAAGGTGGAGTGCTTGGTTTTAAAAGCAAAACAGAGGTAGCAGATATTGCAGGCATACCTGGAACTTGGTAGAATGGCAAACAGCCAGCAGCAAACAGTCATCTCTGGATACAAACTATGGGCAACAATTTCCAGCCCCCAAAGTAATTTTGCACTGTGTTGCCAGTCCTTCTCCACCCCCACCAAAATGCTAAGTGTGGCGGAAACAAGTAAATGAAAGATAAGTTATTGAAAGTATTTGATGTTGTCAGGGACTCAGCGGGAGCGCAGGGAGGAGAGGAGATGGAGAGTGAGGGGGAGCAATCCGAGGGCAGCGTAGGAGAGGATGACAGCAGCCCAATAGATTCCGTGAGTGAATCGGAAGATTCACAGAAGGGGGCGCCGATGGGCAGGGCAAGGGGGGACCCAAGGGGGACACCCCAGAAGCAAGGGGCCAGCGGGGACTCCCAGAGCAGCAGTTGGAAATCAGGACCAGCTTCCCCACCAGAGCGTAGTGGGGGGGAGGAGTCCCAGGTATCAGAGCCCACATATTCACCACCAGCGAGAGAAGATGAGTCAGGGTTGGCCACGCCTCCATCGGAGAGCGAGGGAACGGTCAAGAGGAAAGTTGCAGGCTGGGCGCGCGCGCCAAGTTCAAATGTACAGGCGAGCGGCACAGAAGGTAGCCCGGATAGGGAACCAGGTCCTAAAGCCCGCCGGAGGGAGGGGGAAGAATCATCAGGGTCAGCGTCAGAGGAGTCCAGAAAGGATGAAACCCTAGCGGGCAGGAGGGCCCAGAGGAGAAAGGAACTTAGGAAGAGGTGGAGCAAAGCGAGAGTGTTAAACTGGTGTGGAAGGGGCGGAGACTCAGACAGGACTTCGCCGGTCTAGGGTTGAGACGTAGAGCTGCGCGCTGCGGTTTTAAAATGGAAACTGAACCTCAATAAAGACTTTTGTACATAACTACAGCCTAGCGTTGGTCCTCTGTGAGCTGGGACCTGGAGGCAGCTCTGACAGATGTGTTTTAAATTGTGTTTGTTTTGTTAGTGTAATGTAGTGGGGTTTTTTTGTATTGCATTGTATTGTATGTTTTTTTTTCTGTAGTGTCTAAATTGTTGGAAAAGGTAATAAATATTATTTAAAAAAAAAATGCTAAGTGTGATCTTGAGGTGGAAACTGCAAAAGAAGCATCAAAAGGAGCAAATGTTGTAGAAATGGGTGACTTCAACTACCCTCACATGGACCTGGGTACATGTGTGCACCACTATCAGCTAAGAGGTGAACTTTCCAGATAGGCATAGGCAAACTCGGCTCTCCAGATGTTTTGGGACTACAACTCCCATCATCCCTAGCTAACAGGACCAGTGGTCAGGGATGGTGGGAGCTGTAGTCCCAAAACATCTGGAGGGCCGGGCTTGCCTATGCCTGGTCTAAATGACTACACGCTAGAATAACTGGTTCATGTTGTATTTGAAGGTGGCACAAAAAGGCTGAAGGTAAAAAGAGGACCTCTTACCACTTAAACTGCTTCCCCCCCACATCTGTGACCTGCCCACTGGGCTGCATACAAGGGGCGAGAGGGTTCACTCAGCCTGAGTTCCAATACAAATTCATTGTGCTATTTTTAATATCATTGATCAAGAGGTTACCAAAAAGCACGCATAGCTAAACTACCTTCATACCGCTTCCTGAACAAGGCTGCTACAGGATGTGAACAAAGAGAAAAAAGAAAAATGAAAAAGTAATTAGCCTCACCTCATCTTCTTCGACCATCTGCAAGCCAGCTGAGAGGCAGTTGCTTAGTTGCTCTGCTTTATAAAATATGTTTTAAATTGGCACTCGTTTTTTAAAAAAAATAATTACAAGTGTTTGATTAAAGGTAAAAGGTAAAGGTACCCCTGCCCGTACGGGCCAGTCTTGGCAGACTCTGGGGTTGTGCGCCCATCTCACTTAAGAGGCCAGGGGCCAGCGCTGTCCGGAGACACTTCCGGGTCACGTGGCCAGCGTGACATCGCTGCTCTGGCGAGCCAGAGCCGCACACGGAAACGCCGTTTACCTTCCCGCTGGTAAGTGGTCCCTATTTATCTACTTGCACCCGGAGGTGCTTTCGAACTGCTAGGTTGGCAGGCGCTGGGACCGAGCAGCGGGAGCGCACCCCGCCGCAGGGATTCGAACCGCCGACCTTTCGATCGGCAAGTCCTAGGCGCTGAGGCTTTAACCCACAGCGCCACCTGCGTCCCTAAGTGTTTGATTAAGGATCCCCTTTATGCCCAAAAACTATAGAAGAAATTATTTGGCAAACTATTTAGCTTAGGGATATGTCAAAGATGCAGAAGCCAAGGGCCTTAGGAATTAAAAAGAAGCAAAGGGAAGAAGATAAGTGATGTGATGGAGAGATTAGTGAACTGACCGTATATTTTGGCTGCTACCAAGAGTAGTCTACATTTGTGAGCCCAAGTGGAGACACAAATTATCTTCTCCAATTAATATGCAGTTACCCAAACTTTTCAGAATGCTTCTTCCTAGAACACTTAGTGGACACCTCCCACTTAGGCCAATCCATCATTTCTGAGAGAAGGAATTATGTCACCTAGTATTGTGCTGATTCCCTGAAATTTATGAACTGGCCTTGAGAAACCGCTTCCATGCAATGTTCACCCCCATTTTGATTTGTTACAGGACATGGTAACTGACTGCAACCTTGCCTACTCACGCCCGTTTCTCAAGAACACATAATGACTAAAAGAGACAAAAAGTCACAACAGGGAGGTTAATCCAGCTCAAAAATGGCCACATGGATTGGCCCTTACTTAGCCATTATTCAGCACAGGCGGCAAAGATTTTGCTCTTCTCTCATCTGTTAAATGGCCTCGTCTGTCAACTTGTGAAATGCCAGGGATTCTCAAAGCAAGGATGAGTATTAAACTCACGAAAGGCTTAAAAGATTATCTGGCCCAGTTACCCAGAAGCCAAGCTCAAAGGAGCTCATTGAGCATCACTTCTGGCTCGGCTGAGTCAAGGAAAGCAGCCTTCATCTAGGGCTTAAAGGACAGGTGTAATATGCCTCCTTTGGGGGAAAGTTTAGAACTGCTGTTTTCTCTACTCACTCTTCCTTTTTAATTGTCCAGCCACACAGTCTCATTGCAGAAGTGTTGTTGTGTACATTAAAATTCACTTCCCTACTGTTATTATACTATATCATACTTGTTGATTGTATTGTATCATATAATTGTTTTAATAGTATATTATCTTGTGAATAGCCCTGAGATCTTCTGATGAGGCATATTTTATGCAATCAAGTTGTATTTAAAACACAACCTATACATGAATTGTCAAGGACAGCTTGACATTTTGTTCTACTGCCTCTAATGAAAAAAATAGCCCCCCCCCCCATTATCAATACAGTGGTACCTTGGTTCTCAAACACCTTGGTTCTCAAATGCCAAAAACCCGGAAGTAAGTGCTCCGGATTTTGAATGTTTTTCGGAAGCCGAACATCCGATGCGACTGTCAGCAATTGTTTCCAGGGCACCTGCACCAATCAGAAGCTGCGCCTTGGTTTTCAAACATTTTGGAAGTCAAACGGACTTCCAGAACAGATTAAGCTTGGCGCTTTTGTTTTTGCTTTTTATTTTGCATTTTTGTTTTTGAGGCTTTTTTGGTTATTTTGTTTTTGCGACGGTGTAGAACCCAGTTCAGCTACTGATTGTGTGACTGCGGAAATGGATAAAAGTGCCCTACCCAAACAGTGACTATCATCAGTGCAGGGCAGAAAAAAAATTAACTTTAATTTTTATCATCTACAATACTGTCTTATTTATTTTATAGTACATTGATTATTGCTTTCATTTTATGGATCAATTGTCTCCTTAAGATAGTAAAATTCATGTTAAATTGCTGTTTTAGGGGTTGTTTTTAAAAGTCTGGAATGGATTATCTGTTTTGCATTACTTTCTATGGGAAAGCACACCTTGGTTTTGGAACACTTTGGTTTTGGAACAGACTTCCGGAACAGATTAAGTTTGAGAAGCAAGGTACCACTGTATACAAACAGACATTTCAGAGGCACCTCTTGAATTTTGTTTCCACAGCAACCATAATAATACTGTAATTATGCATCTCATAATGCAATAAGATTTATATGGTATTTACTGATGCAGGCACAGCAAATCTTTAGTCTGTCTTCAAAAGCCATTTTAGTTAGTGCAAGCAAATTCAGAACTTTTCATATTTGCTATGATTCTGGTCTTCTTAACTGGGATCACTGAAGAAGTTTCTGAAAACTTCGTTCATTGAACTGCAATAAAACATCTGCTCTTCTGGTGATTAATTTATGGGCAATGTTTCATAATGCACAGTTTTCTCCAGTAATCCACCAAGTAATAAGAGAAACTGAAGGGGACAAGGCTGTACAAACAGAAAGCTACAAAGAAAATTCCACAGTGAAGTGGAATTATCAAAGTTAGAATAAGGAAAGATATATTCTTAGCAGAAATAAGGGAAGAGGAGCTCACTGCCCCTTCATGATTCTGCACTCTGGCCTTGCCTCCTTCCAACTGAACTCTGGGAATGGGGAATCCTTTTTGCATTAAGTATGATGGAGATACAGCTGAATGATCTACCTTCAGAGGTGGCCTGGTGTGTCTACAAGAGTTTCTGCTCTTAATTCCTCCTAATCAAAGGGCAACTAACTATTGTAACTCCTGTAGAAACGTAGGGAGCATACACTTCTGAGGGATGGGCGTTCAAGCACTTACTCTCAAGGCAAGCCTTTCTGGATGGAAGAGTGATGCATGTCCTTTTACTTTAATTCAGAAAATAAGTGTCTCACTGTTCTAGGGGTTAGGAAAAGGGCATTTTCCTCTGAAACTAGCACTCCTGGGACTTCTGCAAGGATGACTTTAGTGCACCGGTTCCATTTGTCACTTCTAAGACGATTCACACACTTCAAAACTGATATATATCCAGAAGCTTTGTAAATTACTTTCACCTGCAGGGGTGTGTGTACTCGCTTTCTGTATCTGAGAAGGCAAGGGGGTCACTCTAAGCACCTTTTAGCAATGGGCTTCTGTAGCCACATGTAATCTACTCCTCCCAAACTTTCCGCCTTTCAAAGTACAAGAGGTTATTCCTAACTGCTAAATGCCACAAGGTTGAAAGAAGAATGAAACACCTCCTTAGATTGCACAGTTATAATCACAGAACTAAAATTTAAAAGGCAGCAGGGGTGAGACAATTCAACTCATGTTTTAATGGCATGGACATTGTTCCTTAAATTTATAAAGCAGAACCTAGTTCTCCTGCAGGTTACAGGCAGGGCCAGGGAGCCAGAAACTTTCCCACAGAGGCGGACCATATCTTTGAACCTTACAAACTAAGACAGGAAAAGCTGTGTGCAGAGTTGTGGTTTTTTGACTTGTCCTCAGACAATCTACAGCCAGCCATACAAATTTACTTACTTATACAAAGATATGCCCCACTATTTCCGTCCAAAAAGGTGATGCTTGAAGCAGCTTGCAAAATATAAAAAGGAGGCATAAAACAATAACGTTCTATGATTCAAACACAATTCCTTAAAAAAAATTTTTAAGGAGAATCAAAATATACACACAAACAGAAAATAAACTTATAGACATACATTTTTCGATCATGTGCTTTTACATTCATATTTAATTGCAAAAAGGAAAAACAGTAGCTACTTCATTAAATGTGCGTGCTGAGGAGGTGCCATTTCCAAACTAAATGCAGAATCAAAGAGCAAGAGGAAAAACTAACTGTACAATAAATTAAATAAGGCAACCTCACAATCCAAAAAGCCATGGTTTTCCCAGTAGTGATGTATGGAAGTGAGAGCTGGACCATCAAGAAGGCTGATCGCCGAAGAATTGATGCGTTTGAATTCTGGTGCTGGAGGAGACTCCTGAGAGTCCCATGGACTGCAAAAAGATCAAAGCTATCCATTCTGAAGGAAATCAGCCCTGAGTGCTCCCTGGAAGGACAGATCCTGAAGCTGAGGCTCCAATACTTTGGCCACCTCATGAGAAGAGAAGACTCCCTGGAAAAGACTCTGATGTTGGGAAAGATGGAGGGCACAAGGAGAAGGGGACGACAGAGGACGAGATGGTTGGATAGTGTTCTCCAAGCTACCAGCATGAGTTTGACCAAACTGCGGGAGGCAGTGGAAGACAGGAGTGCCTGGTGTGCTCTGGTCCATGGGGTCACGAAGAGTCGGACATGACTAAACAACAACAACAACAACAACACACAATCCAAAGTTTGCTTAAATTCAGTAGTAGAATCCTGGTTATGGGATAGTCTTTCCAGGCAGCCTTGCCTGGTGCCATCTTTGTGGTCTTTTTGGTACTAGAGCTCTCTGTTCATGCCAGTCTTTTAAATCTTAAGCAAACTGGTCCTCTGGTTTTAAACCTTTTTAATGTGGGAAATGTGACATGTTTAGCTTTTATGTAGTCTCCTCTCACTTTTTTAAAGAATGGATTTATGTTTTACTTTGTCTTTCATTTGCTTCTGTTCATTGTAAGCCGCCCCCCCCCCAAAGTTATCTTATAGGGACAGCATGCGAATGTAACTGAATGAATGAATGAGTATTCATTTGCCATTGGGCACAAATAGAGAGGAAGATAATACAAGAACCTACCCGGGAGAAACCCTGTCACATGTTGCAACAAGCTGCACCTCAGAAAGCAATGGTACATGCAAGAGAGGCACAAAAGATGATACAATATGATGGAGAGATTAGCACAGGATGAGACCATCCTTCAAGTAACTAGGTCCCAAGCTATTTAGGACTTTAAAGGTAATAACCAAAACTTCCATTTTTGCCAGGCTTCCCTGGTCAGGAAGAACATGGACAAAATTCAGTTTCCTTATGAATTCTTTGTTGCTGTATCAAAATGCTTCTCCCCTTTGATGACAAACTTCAACACAAGGGAGAGGACAAGGAGAGTAAGTGAGTGAGTGAATGAGTTGAGTCTGCAAAGCGTCAATACAAGGAAACTTCAACTGAATGTACAGCCAGAGTAGCCTCATCATGAAGTAATCACGCATGAAACTATGAAGAACAGCAGATCTAAGAGAGGCAGCTTTCATCTCTCAGTTGACTATCACTTGTTGTTTGGCATTAAATACAAAAAAAAGGTCTAAGCCAATACC
This sequence comes from Podarcis cretensis, assembly GCF_951804945.1. Lineage (NCBI taxonomy): Eukaryota > Metazoa > Chordata > Lepidosauria > Squamata > Lacertidae > Podarcis > Podarcis cretensis. The sequence goes on from NC_137175.1 coordinate 96,359,883, forward strand.
TACAAACATCTGGTCCAAAATACAGTCAAGTATGCATTGATTTTAAACCTAAATAGACTTTATTGTCTTGTAGATATTTATGTACAGCTTTTCAAGCAGACCTCACATAGCAGTTTACATTGAAATTCTAAAATAATTAAAGCCATACAATAAACCAGCCATGACAAGCTGCAAGGGGGGGGGGTGGCAGACCTTTTGAAAAACTAGAGCTCTCCTCAGGGTCCTCAGAGAGACCAGCGATGGCAGTTGGAGAAGGGAGAGGGCACCTTAGTCAGAAGTCTGGAGCTAGATGGTCACATCTCTCTGTCTTCTTTTTCCTCCCCCGCTTAAGAACACAAATGTACATCTTCACAAAGTCATAAAATCAGCCCAACTTTGAAAAATACCACAGCATTCAAAAGCTTTTCTGATATAGATAGAATGGAGTCTACTCCCCCTCGCCAGAGAAAAAAAAGAATCACAAATATAATTCCAGCAAAGGGATAACAAGTGTGGGCGGATCTTTTGACATTTCTCAATATACCTCTGATTATTTTTAGTATCGGTAATTGCTAGTTATTTCACTGCCGTTCTTTTCAGTAAAAGCATTAAGTGTGTTAATACTAGCTGCCCACTCCTGCCATGTAATCATTGAGTGCTAAAATGGATCTGGGCAAGTAGTTGGAGTTCCTCAGAGCAAAACATCCTAAACCACCCAGAGCCTAAAGGTAAAGGTAAAGGTACCCCTGCCCGTACGGGCCAGTCTTGCCAGACTCTGGGGTTGTGCGCCCATCTCACTCAAGAGGCCAGGGGCCAGCGCTGTCTGAAGACACTTCCGGGTCACATGGCCAGTGTGACATCGCTGCTCTGGCAAGCCAGAGCTGCACACGGAAACGCCGTTTACCTTCCCGCTAGAAAGCGGTCCCTATTTATCTACTTGCACCTGAGGGTGCTTTCGAACTGCTAGGTTGGCAGGCGCTGGGACCGAGCAACGGGAGCGCACCCCGCCGCGGGGATTCGAACCGCCGACCTTTTGATCGGCAAGCCCTAGGCGCTGAGGCTTTTACCCACAGCGCCACCCGCGTCCCTACCCAGAGCCTAGAAGGGCTTAATTGAAAAGTAATTTCAAAAAGTGTTCCATCCTTAATAATTCTCAGCATAGTGCCTAGGCAATCACACTCCTCTTCTAAGCTATAGTGAAGTGTTAAAATTAGTTTTAATTTCATTTGTAATGAATTTCCATAAGTAAATGCGAGTAAGTAAATCCACGATCAACAAACTAGATTCCAGTATGCTTGAGTGCAGGAATACACTGGTCAGTAAATGTGTTTAGTTCAGCAGGAGAGATAGCCAGCCCAATTTCTAAGCATAATATAATTAGACATAGAGTTCTCTCTCCCTCTCTATGTCTGTCTATCATCTCCTTACCTGTCCAACCTACTATGGGTACCTCTACTTTAGCTCTGACCTGGCCACCTCCAATTGGGTTCAGGTATGCCTATACAAAATCTAATGGCTCTGGATAGGTATACATGCTTTCACCCACAATGCAAAACAAGATAGAGAGCCTATTCAATTAGATTCAAATAAGCACCATAGTATGAATCTGCATCATTATGCATGTATAATCCTGTTTCCCAAAGAAAGGGTCTTCTTTGCTGGATCAGGCAATCTGTGTTCATATTCACAACTATTTTATGGACAGCTCAGTCAGAGCTGTTTTAATTTATCCAAGACCAAGCAAGGAGTCTGTGGTAGAAATGGCAACATATCTACACGTCCAACCACCAGACAGCAACTGTTCATCCACTAGACAGCCTAATTTCTCTCCTCTTGACATTTGAGTTCATGGTGGTCAGTTCTATGGCTCATCCCAAGTGTTAAGAGGAAACTGAAACTTCCTTAATAAAGCCATTTTAGTTAAAAGGAAAGCTTTGAATATACATGGAAAGTCTTGGTTCTTATGCATACAGTATTCTAGTAAGGGTTGCAAAAGGGTTTCTCTGAGCAGAGAAAGGGGTTCCAGTTACAACCAGATATAGTAACTACAATTTACACAGCAGCATTTTACATCTTTCTGAGTTACAAAACAAAATATTGAGTGTGGAGTACAAACAAAGCAGCTTAAAAGCATCAAAACTACAAGGTAAAATTTGTATAATAGCCTCTTTTGACTACAAACATACAAAAATCTAAAATAACGCAAGTGTACAATGATGTCACAAAGTGAGTCTGAAGATTCCCCACTGAAATATACCCAGGTGGTGACAAGCTGAGAGTACAGTTGCCAGATTGCCTTAAAAATAGTATGTTGGCTTTATAGAAATCTGTAAATAGAACTCCAGGAAAGCAAGACTGCCTGCCACAGCAACCCTCTGTCCAGCTAAGGTCAAGCGAGACAGCATACACTGATTAAATGGCCTAGCTGACTTTGAATGATTTTAAAGTGTTCATAATTTTGTTTTTGCTTTGTCCTGAGGAAGCAGCAGGAGGAAAACATTCTCCAGGAAATGCCATCATCACATTACTGATAGAGAAATTGCCTTGTTGTAGCCAAGAGGAATCGGTGTATGATATAACCTTATTTGTTTCCAGTTTCCCATGATCCTGGCAGGATTAAAATATTAATTCTGTTGAAAGAGTTGAAAACATTACCTGGAATTTAAAAGAGAATGAAATAACGATTTTTAAATTTTTTTTAAATAGCATGCATTTTGGAACTTTTTCTGGTTTCAATGGCATTCTTAAAAAAACCAAAAGAGAGATCAGAGTGGAAAGTTCCAATGGGGCAGACGGAGGAACAGATCCCAAGCTGTCCCTGCTTGTCTCGTTCCTCATCCTGTTTCTATTGAGGCAACCACTACAGCTTCTTATAGGGGCTTGTGGTTTCAGAACATGTTTACTGAAACAAGCTCTTTCAAAAGTACTTCAAAATGTTCTCTCCCTTTACGAACTGAGGATCAGTTAGTTCCTGAGTTGCCTTACAGCTTTACACGTTCTGTCACCATTTCTGTCTAGATCTTGTTGAGGAGGCAATCGGATACCTGTATCTGGGCTGTATCACTTCGGACTGCAGGTAGGACTAACATGATGGAACACTCCTACAGGATGTGGGAAGGAACTTTCCAGGAATGTCACTCATTTCTATAGAGTCTCAATGAGAATGCAGCCCCTTTGAAGTACATCCCCTCTGTAGCCACTGCAAACAAAACAGGAAATCTTCCATTAATTACAGTTTCCTGATTCATCCAAAACAGGAAACTATGGCTAACGGCTCCAGAACCAGCCAGGATATTAATCCATGGTTTCATATAATTGCCACCGGCGTGCTAGCTGTCTGGCCTTAGTTGCCTGGTGCACCAAAGTTCAGAATAGGCTCCATGATGCCAGAGATGACACTCAGGGGCAATGATGTCCAGAGCTGTTCACACAGCATGGCAATGCCTTCAACAGAGTCATCTGCTTTGTCTACTGAAAATTCCTCCAGGGCATTCAGAATTCACTGGATTCCATTATTCTCTGGGGGCACATCATCTTAATCTGCCCACCACCCCTGCAGAAGAGGATCAGAGCTGTAAGGCAAAACTTCACAAGGAAGTGATCCGACCATGACAAGAGGGTGACACCCACTCGCTGATCTCCAGGCCACCCCCTCCTCCAATGGAAGCAAAATAAGTGTTGCAGTGGATTGAACTAGATGACCCTTGGGGTCCCTTCCGACTCTACCATTCTATGATTCTAACAGATGGGTTAACAAAATAGAATCATAGAATGGTAGAGGTGGAAGGGACCCGAGGGTCATCTAGTCCAACCCCCAACAATGCAGGAATCTTTTGTCCAGCATGGGGCTTGAACACATGACCCTGAAATGAAGAGTCTCATGCTCTACCAACCAAGCTATAATATAAAATGTACCTGTGTAAATGAACCTGCTTGCTGAATGCTATCCCATTTCTTTTACAGCTTTTAGATTAGATAGGACCTTGACAAAGCAATGATGGGATAACACTATTATATATATCTAAACATGTGATGATATAGAATGTATTTCTCAGCAATTCCCAGCATTCCAAAACAGGTTGAATCCCAATATTCCCTTTTTGAATCTGGAAGCTGTATTTCCTAAGACCACATAAAACCAATTTATGGTAGTTTTAGCAGCTGTGCATCATTGTTCAACCACACCCCCTCTGAAGAGTGGGTGGGTGGCTGCCACCTTACACAAGGCAAAACTACACAATGTTTTGCACCACTTCCATATCAGAGGAGCACATACATACAAGAAATGCTGCCTCCATCCGTTATTACACATTCTCTGTGCAAACCATCAAAGCAGCTTTGGTGGATCCACCAAAGGATCCATGTAGCCCAGCAATGCATTGCCAACAGCAGTTGATAAAATGTCTCCAGGACAGTGGTCCCCAACTGGTGCCCCTCCACACAAATAAACAACACCCACCCAGTGGGGTTAAAAGCCCCATTCCGATTTAAACAGTAATTTTTTAATGGGATGGCCCATGCCCTCACTCCAGCCCCCAAATGCTACCCCCCCAAGGGGACAGCTCCCTTTAGTGTCTTTCCTTCGGTGAAAGGGCAGGCATGAATGGGCAGGCACCCAGGGCAGGCAGGCTTTATAGCGCTGCCCTAGCAACTGGTGCCTGCCTAACTGGGGCAGTAGGTGTTTTCAATGCTGCCTGCCCAACTTGCACAGCTGCAGGCAGGTCCTAGTGTAGAGATCCAGTAGAGGACACAAACTACTGTAGAGATATAAAAAAATTGAAGAGGGTCCATGGCTTGGCTTTTGAAAAAGAGGGGGTCTGCTAATTGGGAACCACTGTTGCAGGAGATCCACAAATGCAATAGCCCTCCTTTCTCCTTCATATCCTTGTTGCTCAGCACTTAGGTTTCAGTGTCCCTGCTATCACATTTTTGTTTTTAAACCTTTTAGAGCTCGACATCTGAATTCTGCAGTTTGTCAAATACTGATTGTCAACTCAGGATCCACTGGAAACTCCTCACATTATACTGAAATACTGTGTAGACAGCTGTCATGAACTGGCTTGCTGCAGAGGACTGGTGGGAGGCAACAGCTGAGGGAACCCCATCTTCTCCCCAGGGGAAGATGGCTCAGAGCCAGGGGACTGGTGGTGGGACAATGAAGAGTGTGGTCAGAGGGAGAATAGGGGGCAGAGTGGGAGGAGGAAGTGTCAGATAGTGAACAGGCAACAGGGTATAACAGGCAGGAAGAGGCTGCAACAGAGAGCAGGAGGGCCAGGAGACAGATGAAGAAGGCTACTGAGAAATCCAAGGAGTCTCCCCCTCCTGCTGCAACCAGCTCCCCTCTCCCCCTGGAAGAGGGCAGAGCAACAAGAGACAAGCCATGTTCAAATATATAAAAGGATGTCACATAGAGGAGGGAGAAAGGTTGTTTTCTGCTGCTCTAGAGAAGCGGACACGGAGCAATGGCTCCAAACTACAAGAAAGAAGATTCCACCTAAACATTAGGAAGAACTTCCTGACATTAAGAGCTGTTCGACAGTGGAATTTGCTGCCAAGGCATGTGGTGGAGTCTCCTTCTTTGGAGGTCTTTAAGCAGAGGCTTGACAACCATATGTCAGGAGTGCTCTGATGGTGTTTCCTGCTTGGCAGGGGGTTGGACTCGATGGCCCTTGTGGTCTCTTCCAACTCTATGATTCTATGATTCTAAGATGACGGAGCCTTAGACTGCTAGGCAAGGAACCAGGGGAGGAGCCTTAGAGAGCGGTGGGGAGGTGGGGACTTGAGTCCTCTCAACTGCCTCATTGGGGCAAGACCTAAGACCTATTGAGAAGAGTTGGTGGAATCACTAGGCCTGCTCTGTTTTGGTTTCTTTGAATAAAGAGTTTAGTTTACTGGTGGTTTTTTTTTTTTATTATTTCTGATTTACTCCTGACTCCAGCTCCTAACAACAGCCTACTTTGGCAGCTGTGTTCAATGGACAAGGTTCTTCAGTGCAAATGATGTGGAGCTCCCCTATAAATGCCTCTTTGGGGGCCAGAAGTCTGCACTTCACCGCCTTTGGTTTCTGAATAGAACTGAATTTTACAGATGTTCACATACTGTCATATGGGGCCTGTCAGATGGTCACTGGGAGGTCTCATGACAGCCAAGGCCTTCAAGGCTTCATGACAGCCAAGAAGAGGCTTGGTCTGCAACCTCCTTCCCTCTATATATCAACGTGCAGAGGATAAGATAGCAATATTTATCTCTGAGTGAACAACTTGTTGCAAATAGTGAATCAATTCTTAAAAACCTGGTTGCCTTATACAAAAGCTTTTGCCTGACAGCAAATGGCACTGTACACATATATTTATCTCCTATCATACAGGTATGTTTGATTTCTACTGTGCCCTTCAACAGGTTCCCGGGACAGATTACAAAAAAGTTTAAACAAATTACAACAAAATCAACATCAGTTAATGATACCTTGGCAATCCATCACACTCCTTTTGCCAGCATTCTCCCCTCCCCCATGGTTTTGCTATTAAATCTTGCTTGTTTTATTCTAAAAGTTTTAATTTAAAAAACCCCTTCTGCACTCAGAATTCAGAAAATTATTTTGCAAGTTCTAGCAATATTTATAATTATAATAATAATTTATTATTTCTACCACGCCCATCTGGCTGGGTTTCCCCGGCCACTCTGGGCAGCTTCCAACAAAAGATTAAAAATACATTAAAACATCAGTCAGGGCTGCCTCCAGATGTCTTCTAAATGTCATATAGTTGTTTATTTCTTTGACATCTGATGGGAGGGTGTTATGATGTTTTGCAGAGAACAAATAGCCAAAAAGAAGCACTTTCAAGTGCAGCTTAAGTGTCTAGTTTTGATGGTTACTGTTTTATTTCTAGTAATTGTAGGGTTACCCAATACAAGAGCACACTAGACTGTGATTAAGAGGTTTTAAATGCCCATGTCAGCATAACTGCTCATAATAATCAGAGGACTTTTGATTGCAGAGGACCAGTCCAGCAATGGACTCAATGGTTTCCAGATGTTTCCAACAATTTAATGAGATAATCAAAAGTATTCAGGGATTTTTAAATGGAAGACCTTACAGCCATTTTTCACAGTTAAATCAGTAACAGTTCAAATTAGATTGATTCTCTTTTTAAGGAACCTTTTTAAAATTACCAGTGGAGAAGATTTATCTGAAATCCAGAGTTGGGCATTAGAATGTTTGCTGACCGCAATCCCAACTGGCCAAACCTTTACAACTTTCCTCTGCTTGGCATCTTAGCATGCATCAGTTTAGCTGACTGATTACAAAGCCATAAATCTCACATGATGAACTGGTTCAGTTTCAGCGCCTAGTGTGCAATTTAAAGACAGCATTATTTTCCTCTGTGCCTTTGGCTTCCCAGTAGCAAGCTTTAAATGTCATCATGTCATTACAAATGCCAGGCATCTGCTCTCCTTTAGCACACTGTGCTCTAATACTCTTGTGCAGATAGCTATCACACTCAACTATGATTCCTGTTTTTTCATTTTTTAACGGTCTGAGATAAGCATACACATCAACTCCAAACAATACCATGTCGTTCTATAAAAGCAAAATTAAGTGAGATATGTGGAAAGAATAGTAATTGAAAATATTGTGAAAAATTAAATATCCCGCCACTTTTGTTGTTGTTGTTTAGTTGTTTAGTCATGTCTGACTCTTCGTGACCCCACGGACCAGAGCACGCCAGGCACTCCTATCTTCCACTGCCTCCCGCAGTTTGGTCAGACTCATGTTTGTGGCTTCAAGAACACTTTCCAACCATCTCGTCCTCTGTCGTCCCCTTCTCCTTGTGCCCTCCATCTTTCCCAACATCAGGGTCTTTTCCAGGGAGTCTTCTCTTCTCATGAGGTGGCCAAAGTCTTGGAGCCTCAGCTTCACGATCTGTCCTTCCAGTGAGCACTCAGGGCTGATTTCCTTCAGAATGGAGAGGTTTGATCTTCTTGCAGTCCATGGGACTCTCAAGAGTCTCTTCCAACACCAGAATTCAAAACTTTAAGCAAGTGCTATAAGCTGCTGCACCCACTAGCTCCTTATTTTGTTGTGTATCACCTGGTTGGTTATTGTGCTTTACAAACTGAGAGCAGCATGTTTACTGGGCCATGGACCTAGACCAGCCATGATCTAAGGGCTACTGGCTGTTCCTGATGGTGCAAGACCTCAATGAAAACAGGGAGAAACGCTTAAGAATTGTTTCTTTGCAGTTTGAATGAGACGGCTTTCTTCTCAACTGAACATTTTAAGCTGAAATGTATCTTGCCTCCTTTGCAGCCCAAGTAGCTACAGGATAGCAGAAAGCTCAACAAAATCTTTAACTGTACATATATATGGCTCTCCCTAAGCTGGGCCTGTAGTTTTGCTGAATCATGGCAGAAACCTTTCCATCAGTGTTGCCCCCATAGTGGCAGTAGCAAAATGTGACAGAAAACACTAAAACATAGCTGTCAACTTACAGATTTGCTTTGGCTGCCACTGACTGTGTTTTGCAGGGGGTTGGACTAGATGATCCTAAGGGTCTACAACTCCGACCAAAGAAGAGGGGCAGACAAAACTGATGAACGACGTTGAGAGCTTACAGGCAGAATTAGAAACCAGGAAGAGGACCTCCTTAATAAAGAATGGGGAAAGTTTATAATTTATTTGAACAGCTATTGTAAAGAGTTACATACGTTGGTAGGATTGACAGAAAACTTGTTGTAAAAATCTGAACTATGAATGGACAAATGATTTATAAAAATAGAGTTCTGAAAGGGATGCAGAGGAGCAAATCACTACATTAAGATGCTGCACTGGTTGGAGGGTATGCTAAGCAGCACGTCGGGGCTGCCGTCATCCTGGCGTGAGGAGTTCCATTGGCCCTTCCCCGCCCGAGAGGGAGGGAAACTCTTGCCCACGCCGCCCGCGAGCCTGGCATGAGGCGGTTGCGCGACCACTGAAGTGCCGCCCTTCTGCGTCCCTCCCCATCCCCTCCTCTTCCTCCTCAGCCACCGCCGCCACCGCCTCCAGCTTCCCCTGGCAGCGCGGCATAAGTCTCGCAAGAGAGTAGCTGCCTGCCCGTCCGCCGCCACCTGTCTCCTCATGATACACCCCTGAGGGGGAAAAGGGAGAGACAGAGACGCGGCAGCTCGTGTGCGCACTCTCTCAAGGCAGAGGACCCTGAGCTGCTGCTTCCCTCCCGAGCTGGGCGAGCATGGAACCTGGGAAATTTAAGGGACATCATCAATCCGGGACAGCAGCGGGAAATGGCGCTGGGATAAGGGAGTTTCCCGCCAAATAAGGGACGGTTGACAGCTATGCACTAAAAAGGTTGAAGAACTCCTGACAAGCATTTGAACCAATCACCTTTGCTGTAACAGCTTAACACCCAGGTAAAAATCCCTCAATCTAAACAACCATGTTTATGCTGATTAATAACAAACTGGGATACTTACAAACTCACCTTCTTACTACACAACTAGGTGGTATGACTCCATTAAATTGTATTACTTTGTTTATTCAGTATATACTGTACATGCAACCCTTGGTTTGGGTGGGGGTGGGGTTCCAGGTTATTGTGTGTGATGGCAGAGTACGTAGAAGCACGTTAACATCCCCACCCCCTTTTCCTGCCACATCTGGGTTTGTGGCAATGTATGCACGCACAGTCATGCATGCTTTGAATCTGTGCACTGTGCAAAAGGGTTATTGCCTGTGCTACACAAACAAGTCAATACTAAACAGCTTTGATAAGCTAATATATTGGGAGAGGAAAGGCTAGCTGCCCCCCCCCCAATCAGAGAACACAAGTCAGTTTCTTCATACTACCGGTATTTATTTTTACAAAATGACCAATGGAAATGCAGAAAACCCTTGGCTATTTGGGGGGGGGGGGGACAGGACACTGCACACTAAAACAGTCCCTATGAAACAAGTAATTCACTCACCCTTATAGAACATTAGGGAAAGTAGAAAAACAATACCTTCAGTCAAATCAATCTGACTACTCTCCACTCCATTTGTCACGGCAGCATTCTGCTCTCCCTTCCGATTCAGCACCTTAGAAAAGCTACTGGAGATTGTAGAAAAGAAGCCACGGACAAAATAACTGTCCTGCTCCTCACACTCTGGTTGCAGAAGTGGCTTTGTGTTCCTTTCTTTCCAGTGCGGGGAAGGTTCAGATAAAGATCTGCAGAAAGGAACCCGAAATGGCCTTGTTGCTGGCATGACAGCCTTCTCTTCTGGGTCTTCTTGGTGACTGTCAGCGATTAACGTGGACACTATCAAAGGCTCTTCGGCAGTCCTTGCTGCATCTGGCCTCTTGGCCACTTTCCACGGAAGTCTGGGATGAGTCTGCCATCGGTAAGTTCCAAGCAGCTTCCCTAAATCCGAATCTGCTTCTTCCAAAGTCCTCTTGCTTTTCACTTGATAGCACCAATGGTAGTCCTTCAAACTAGCTCTCACTTTTGTAGAATCACCATCCTGCACCGACACAGATCTCTGGAAAAGTGCAGGGGGACTAGGGCGCTTTTTAAACACATTCATTTTCCACCTTTCACGTTCAGCTACCTCGCCTTACACTTAATTCGGTGCACATGCTCCTACTTGTTAAGATTACCATCCCAGCAACTTCCTTCCAGCGGTGGCAAACGTTCTTCTTGAACAGGTACCATTCAGACTCAATTCTACATCATCTTACATCAACTCTGTGTTTATAGTGAAGCACAGTTGGCATTCAGATACAGATCCTTCTCTCTTGTGATTAAGAGACAGCTTGTGGTGCTAATTTTCAGTTCCTGGGTTTCAGATCTCAGCTGCAGACTTTCAGGAAGTGACAAAAAGAAGAAAAAACAGCAAAAAAATCCCACCAGTTAAGTGCCGGGCAAATTGTACTTCTGCCTCTCATGTTGTAACCATGAATTAAAAATAGACCGTGAAAGTACCTTTAGTTTCCACATAAGATCAAGTAGAACTAAACTGACACCCACAAGAGTCTTGATTATAAAAATAGGATGCATCAAGATGAGGGCTTCAAAGCAACAGGGACTGGATATAGTTCAGTCCTTGAACAATTTAATCTATAGTTGTTGTTACCATCCCTATCTTCAGATCCAGAATAGTACTTAGAAGTAATGCCAAATCCATGAGGACTCAATGCAGCAATTCTTCCAGTGATGCATATGAATTGAATGAAGGAAAGGAAAGGAAAGAGCAGCTGAAACGAAGAACCCTGCAAATACACTAAAGGAAAATATGCACAAAGGAGGAGTTAAGCGAGGGGAGGTAGGTGGTGTTTAGTCAATCACTGACCAAAGTAAAGAAGCAGACCACTCTTGAGGCCAGATCTTGTGGCAAGCGAAACATGGGAATGTGCATATTTTTAAAGTGAGCAGGGTTTTTGTTTTCATAAATCTAATTGGAGTCAGTAGACTGGAAAGTAATACCCCTATCTAGTTAAGTAAAAGAAAAACGGCCACCTCAACAAGTTAAGGAACAGCTTACCATATTAAATTTGCTAAGAAAACATATCTGCTAATAGGCACAAGCCAAGTTTCAGACCAGATTGAAACAATGTGCTCACAAACCCCAGAAAATATGGGGTTTCAAATGGAAAGGCTGACAGGCCCTTGGCAAACCTTGCAGAATAATAATAAAAAAAGAGTTTGGTTATTTGAAAGAATGATGCAGTTTGGCAGACTAATAAAAACAGACCAATCCATCACAGATTCTTAAGCTATCGCTTTTTTTATCAGTTGCATAGTGATGCTGTTGAAGCCTCCAAGATACTCTCTTCAAGCAAGGCCACACATTATATTTGGTTTCCCTCTCCCACCAGAAAATGGGCACAGAAAACAGCCTTGCTGGAAGAAATATCTGAGATCCCACTGAATGTGGGGCCTTCTGCTTGCAGAACGCTGAGAGGGCGGGCTAGGCAGTGCCATAGCCTACTCTGAAAAAGAACAGGATAAATCAGCATTGCCAATGATATTGTAGCAATCCTTACTAGTTCATTTGTGCGTGCGAGTGTACATTATTGAATTTTGTATCCTAAAAGGGGGTTCACTTGGTTCTTTCCACCAGCAATCAACTCAGGGCTATTTACAAGATAACGACAAATGTCACAGTCCTACTAGTACTAAATCAGATCCTCCGTGTCCCTATTTTCCAGAGAGAGTCACAGATTTACAGAAGGTGTCCCGGAATGTCCCGCTTTTCCTTAGGACATCACCATTTTCGTCAGAGGAATGTCAGAAGGTATGGAGTTATGCTACTCCCAGAGCCAAGAAGGGCAGCCCTGTATAGGGAAGTTTTAAAATGTTTAATAAAGATTAAAGATTCTTTTCTAGTTTTTAAGAAAATATTTTTATTTGTTGGTTCTATTGGTTCTATGTTAAAGGAAAAGGAAAAGTTAGCACAAAAGTCAATTCAATTCATCAGAGTCAGTGAGAAAAAGAAAATCAAAAACGGAAGAGAAATAAAACTGGCATATTGCTGCTGGGAAATTTTTCTTCCAAGTATCCTAATAGTGATTCACTGCTGTCTCATCCATATTCGCTGCGGTTTAGTCTGGATTACTCAGCATCACACAATGATGCATGAAAATTGGTCCATATGACTTTGTTAAGCAAGCCTGGCGGCAAAGCCTTAGACAAGATTACATTTGCATTAATATTAATAGGTTTTCTTTTAAAAGCTACCTTATTAAATCAATCACTTAATTGATACAAGCTTATATCGAAATAAATTATGTATTCCCGTGTGTGCTTTGGTGTAACCGCTTTTAGAAGCAAGAATTTGTTGCCTTTCACAATCTTTTCAGGGCAACTAAATTTAATCTCTGAGTGGATGTAGACAGGCAACTGCTGCCACTACCATTGTACACTAAGAAATTATCAAAATAGTTTGTTTAATAGATTGTTCTAGACAAAACAGCTTCACTTGCGGAGGCAGCCACAACCCAAATGAGGGGTAATCTGAGAGTGGCTTAGGAGGCAATCAACTGTCTTGTGCCTGGTTTCAGAACTTGAGAAAAAACTTGGCAACAATCCAGGAACTACAAAATGCAAGCAATTTTGTGGCATGCAGGGAAGTCCTTTGATGAGACCCATTTCACGCTGTCACTATTTTCTAAAATAAAAATTGGCTGTAGGAGTAAGTCAAAAGGGAATATTTTTTCAACTCTCTTCATTTAAGTGAAATTGAAGATACATCAAACAAAGTCTGGGATAGTTGGGGGACAATTGTTTACAGTTTCCTATACTTTTTTCATCAAGGTGCTGTATGTTTTCTCTGGAAGTTTTCTCGAACCTGGTGCTGACCATAATTCGTTATTGACTTGTGACACAGAAAAGGGCTTTTACATTTTGGACACTAGAGTTCCAGAATGCCCTCCCAGCTGAATTACAAGAAGTCTCATCAATATTGGCACGCAACTAGTTCCTGAAGCCATAGCTGTTTAGCAAGCATTGCCTTGATCCTGAACTGATTTTATTGTTTTTAGCTGTATTTTAACTACATTTAGTTGTCATGCTTTTTGACTGGCTTCCTTTATTATGAATTTTAATTAAGGATGTTTTAATGCTCTGATGGAATTGTTATTCTATGTTATTTTAATGATGTATGGATTTTATAATTGATTTTATTTTATATCATTTATATTTTCTAACTGACTATATACTGCTTAGAAGCCATGTTGGCATATAAACAGTGTATAAAGTAATAAAAAATAAGGGGCGAGATTCAACAAAATAACTGTGCTAGTGGGAGACAGCACAATGAGGCTTTGCTCTCCCAGTGGCCCTTCCCCACAATTGAAGCTTGGCTTGGGTGTTGTTCTTTTCATCCAATGTTCTTTTCATCCAATGCTCCCAAATAACTGAGTTGTGTAAGGCCAAATGACACACTTATCTAGATCAGCATGACTCTGACATCTTAAAACCAGCTTCATTTAACATCCAGTATCTGCTGCTGGTTGTATGATTCCAGGCATAGGCAAACTTGGCCCTCCAGATGTTTTGGGACTACAACTCCCATCATCCCTAGCTAACAGGACCAGTGGTCAGGTTTCTCGTTTCTCATCTCCTAATCCAGCCTTCCTCAACCTGCTTCCCAACAGATATTTTGGATTATAACTCTATAGCAGGAGTAGCACCAGGTATGGGGAGGCTGGTCCTAATCTGATTTGAAGTTACTTGCACACACAATTTATCTAGTCTTACCCCTGCCACACAGAAAACCCCACATATATTTGTGTTTCATTCAGTCAAAAGACTCATTTACAAATTTTGCATATTGTTTACAAACTCCAGGTGTCCCTGGAGCCAGAATGATCAGGGATCATGCAAGTTGTAGTCCAACAACATCTAGAGAGCTTCATGTTGGCTACCCATGTACTAGCAGGTCTCTTGCATTTGGGAAATGGTTAAAAGGTTAGACTTTAAACTCTGGATCATAGATTTTAGCTGAAGGAGTGCTATTTTTAATGCAAATAAGTTTATAGGGAATTTTTAATTTCATCTACAGCGTCCGCCCCTTGGTGCTGATGTAGTATATGTTGCTGTTATTAATTCTGCTGTCTATTAATTCAAAATAAAGATTGATTGAGATCTTATGGACTTCAGTAATCCCCTCCACCAAAAAAGTAAGCACGCTTACATAAGATTTGGCTTTTGTTGCTTTCACCTACTGAGAATAGAACAGTAAGGAAAGACTTTGGCTTACTTTAACAGTGGCTGGGTTTCATACTACAGTACTTTCAGTTTATAGCCCCAACATGGCTTAGGAGTGTTTCAAAACAGGTAGCCAAAGTATTTATCATCACGGATGGAATCCGTCTCTGGTATCTTCAGTTCTCAAGGGAGTCTGCTGTCTGATGCATGGCTCATTGTTGATGTTTCTATCCAAGCATTTTATAATAATGGAAAGAAATACTTACTGCCAGTTTCCAGAAAAGAGAATGAAGTCATTATTTTTGTATGAGAACAGGGTCAATATAGATCCATGTCTTTGCTAACTCAGAAGAACTCTAAGTGGAACTGGAGGCAAGAGAGCAAGCAGGATTTGGTATTCACTGGAACAACCTGGAACCATGAATCCAGTCCGGACTGAAGCTTTCGGCAAGTCAAGATAAATCCCTTCTTTCTGTACAAGCTTTTGGTGACGATACCAAAAGGTGGTGCTGAGATTAGGGCAGCCAAACGATAGAGACACATATCTGCTGTCACATGGAGATGACTCATGCCAGTAGAGCAGCTGAGTGGAAATAATTAAGAGAGGTGGAAGCAAAGGTCACTTTTTCAGTTTCAATGTGTCCAGGATTGGAAAAAGTCAAAAAGCCACAACCATTTTGCCTTTTGATTAAATAATAACTTTCTCTATGGTTGTGAAGAAGAGTCCATAGTCCATGGCTCATGTTTACTAGCTGGCACAGAAGCACTTTCAAGATGGCGTTCTCTTGAGTCCCCCATTCCATTCCAGGTAAGCATTCACCAAGGCAATTAAACTATTTGCACATTCCTCTGCAACACACCTGCCTAAGCTGATTGCAGTGATGTTGCTAAAATCGTGGAGTGCCCAGGTCTAAGACTCCTAAAGGCTGTCATAGGTTAATGGAAAATTATTAGAGTCCAGTCCCTAAAGCACACCACTAGTAACTCAAAACCTGAGGAAAAGTCAAGAGATGGTCCCTTAAATTGTCTGACACTTCTTCTTGTAGCTTCTTCTTCTCCCTCACTGCAAAAAGCTTACAGGGAACCAGGCAGAGGGCCTTCTCGGTAGTGGCACCCGCCCTGTGGAACGCCCTCCTTTCAGATGTCAAAGAGATAAAGAATTACACAACTTTTAGAAGACATCTGAAGACAGTCCTGTATCAGAAGGATTTTAACGCTTGATGTTTTTATTATGTTTTTAGATATGCTGTAAACCGCCCAGAGTGATTGAGGAAACCCAGTCAAATGGGTGGGGTATCAATAATATCATTATTTTTATTGTTATTATTGTTATTATTAAAAAATCAGACCTGACAAGCTACATAAGAACAAATAAGGTCAAAAGGAGTGTTGCCTTTTAAAACATTTATTTTGCTAGTATCATCATTAAAAGGTCTTTTGAGTGAGAACTGACCAGATTTAGGAGCTGGAATGTAAGGGAAGAGAGTCTTGGATGAGTGTTGTACACAGAACAAAGTTTCCAAGAGTGATTCTGACATTTATCTCTTGGAAACCACATTCACAGACTGGATCAATTTGTAAGCAGTCACAGATGCAACTCAACATTTCTGCACAAATCAGGAAGCTAAGCTGATTTTCAGGAAGACAAACACAGAGAACAGTTAAGTATTTTAATGAGACAGATGGGAGGATAAGCCTAGTTCAGTCTTCAATCATGATTTTTATTATTTTGTTCTCTGATCTCTCATAATCATAGATTCTCTGTCTTTCACTTTGACTTCCGTTAAATATGGTGATATATGAACAATATAATGGTTAGGTGAAATAGGGAAGGATACTGGATATTCATTTCCAAGCCTCAATTTTTTTTTTAATTTTTTTGCCTTTTGATGCAAAAGTTTTTATTACCTTTCTTAATATGACACATGAGTGTCATATTACATTTCAAAATGAAGGCAATGTTATGCACTAGGATGATTGAAGTGGAAGGGACGCTTTTCACATTTCGGGTTACAGCATCAAAAAGCACACATAGCTCTACCTCATAGTTTTTCAGAGGTTACTCCAGAAGAGAGCAAATGTTTTTGTTTACTGAGAGCAAGGGCAATGATGATCCAGGAGCTTTGTTTACTGCCTCTCACTGCCATCATCACTAGCCAAATCTGCCTGCTACGTGGAACTGCAGAATCTTCATGGTCCATGCATGGCTCACCAAACGGCTGACATGGGGGGAAAATGGCACCAACAGTACTGAAGCAACAGCAGGAAATAGCAGCAGTAAACAGAAAATAAAAAGAGTTGCAAGTCACATAATTTAAGCTTTTTTCTGGAATCATTTCAGAGAGAGAGAGAGACTGAAAATACCATTGTTTGCCCAATTATTGAAACATGTGAATATTTACCACAGCTCTAGCTTACATCAATATGATTTGAAAATTGACATGGGAAGGAAGGGAAGGAAGGAGGGCACAAAAAGTACATGCAAATTCATTTGCATACACATATAGCTTAGGGTCAGTTTCTTATACCACTGTTTCACCAGTCTAATTAGAACTTGAACTGTACAGTTTGCACTTCCCTTTTAAGATTTAGCTAATGGTAGAACATCCGGTACCAATCCGTGGTCCTGGCTTATGCAACACAAACATTACCAGGAAGCAATTTTATTACCTTTTTGTACCTGAGTACACAGTGATGCTGGTTTCCTTTTTTCTGAAAGCATGCACTGATCATTCACCTTATTTTCAGAAAAGGAACACTACTGGAAAACCTAAAAGGGCTATAAACAAGGACTGTTACGAGATCTTCTAGGTGAATAGGAGAGGGTTGACTTATCTATAATACTTATAAATCATTTTTATACACTATGCTCTGGTCTCAAAAGCTTGGGGCAGAAATTACTAACCTGCTGGGCACTGACTGATGAGGAATGAGGAGCTACATTGAACCATTAAACCCTTAAGAGAAACTTTGTGTGTAATGAAACAAGTGAATGAAAGCTAAGATTGAAAATATTGGAAGTGTTTTTAATTGTTTTTGTTTTGTTTTGTTAATTCAATGTTTTACGTAGTGTTTTTGTTTTTGTCTTTGTATTGTATTGTATTATATTGATTTGTTTTAATTTTCTTTCTTTCTTTTTGTAATCTTTAAATTCTTAATAAATATTATTTAAAAATAAAGAGAAACTTTGTGTGTGCAATTAAAAAAAAACTAATCAAAAATCAGATTTTATTCTTTAAAAATCTACTCTGCTTTCCCCTTAGTTGGATTCAGTCTAGAAGTTAAACAATGCAGAAGACAAGATTCATCCCAGTGGTAGCCTATGCAAACTATCATCCATGGGGCAGAGTTGATATCTTCCAGAAGTATTTTCTCAGACCTACCCTCAAGCTGCACACTGTATCCCTGCCCTACACCAGCAAAGCAGTTCTGAAAGGGCACCATGGTTCATTACAGCTGGTAGCACTGAGAGCTCTATCACAAAACAAAAGGGTGACACTCCACATCTTTCTCCTGGCACAGGTCATCACTATAGCATCTAAGGAAGTTTCAGTCCCAAAATCAAGTTGCAAGTCATAATGAAATGAATCAACATCTGCCACACTCAAGAACCTTGTTAAAAAAATCAAAAATTAGCAAAGTTGTTTAATTTAACCCTTCAGCAAGGCATTAATTACCTGCCTTAGAGGTGAGCCCTTCTTCCCCAGCTGCCCTAAAAATAGCAGGGAAGGGCAAGTGTGGAGCGCAAGTGTGTCAGTCTCATGTCTCCAAAAATCCTGTACACAGTCTCAGGCTGTGCAAATTGAACGCTATCCAGAGAAACCTGATAAGGGAGAGGCAGAAAAACAGTCAGTGCTGGTCCTGTGCAAAAGGAATCCAAATAGGAATTGCTAAGTTTTATCACATTTGCTATCCAAGAGAGTATGGAAAATGAAGAAATGAAATTAGTGTGAGTTCAACTGTTCCCACTGCATTTATTTATTTGGCCCATTTTTCTGTTGTGCTTAACTTTCATTATAACCAGGGCTTTCTTTCTGTTGGTACACATCGGTACCAACAGCTTCGGCCCAGTATACCTGAAGGAGCGCCTCCACCCACATTCAGGACACCGAGGTCCAGCGCCGAGGGCCTTCTGGCAGTTCCCTCACTGCAAGAAGTGAGGTTACAGGGAACCAGGCAGAGGGCCTTCTCGGTGGTGGCGCCCGCCCTGTGGAACGCCCTTCCCTAAGATGTCAAGGAAATAAATCTGACTTTTAGAAGACATCTGAAGGCGGCCCTGTTTAGGGAAGTTTTTAATGTTTGAAGTTTTAATGTATTTTTAATTTTTGTTGGAAGCAGCCCAGAGTGGCGGGGTATAAATAATAAATTATTGTTATTATTATTATTATTATTACTACTACTACTACTACTACTACTACTACTACGGCGTACTGCCACCATCTTGCTACCGCCTCTTGCTCCCACTCGCTCGCTCCCCCTCCTCACCTCCTAGAGGTGCTTGGATGCAAGCCTTACGATCGTCAAATCCGCAAATACGCACAAAGAGTCGTGCCAAAGCGCCTCTGCTCTGGCGCAACTTTTATGATTGTCAGGCACCTTCCTGGAAGGAGCTTTGGCAATCATAAGGGTTGCACCAAAGCACCTCCAGGAGGCTGTGCCCTCCGCAGGAAGCAGCGGTGATGGAGGAGGAGGAAGAGGCAAAGTGGGGGGGGGGGGGGAGTGAGTGGCGGGGGTGTTGGTTGGTGTGTGGTGCATACCGGCACCTATTTTTCCTCAAACCCCCCCCCCCCACTGATTGTAACAACAGAGCAACTTATAATTAACATATGCAGAGAGCATACGATAAAAACTGGAATAAATGTATATGTGGGACGCAGGTGGCACTGTGGGTTTAAGCCTCAGCGCCTAGGACTTGCCGATCGAAAGGTCGGCGGTTCGAATCCCTGCGGCGGGGTGCACTCCCGCTGCTCGGTCCCAGCTCCTGCCAACCTAGCAGTTCGAAAGCACCTCCGGGTGCAAGTAGATAAATAGGGACCGCTTACCAGCGGGAAGGTAAACGGCGTTTCCGTGTGCGGCTCTGGCTCGCCAGAGCAGCGATGTCACGCTGGCCACGTGACCCGGAAGTGTCTCCGGACAGCGCTGGCCCCTGGCCTCTTAAGTGAGATGGGCGCACAACCCCAGAGTCTGTCAAGACTGGCCCGTACGGGCAGGGGTACCTTTACCTTTAAATGTATATGTAAATTAAATAGCTGTTCTGAGTAATCTTTCACCAAAATAAAGTTGTTTAAGCAGTCTTTAAAAACAAAAGCCGCCTCTTCCTTCTTTTTCTTTGCAATTATTATTCAAACAAGGAAAACTGAATGAGACATTAAAACTTCCATTTCTCCAGCAGTTCAAAATTCTGTTCACTTTGAACAAGCTAAAGGTAAAAGGACCCCTGACCATTGGGCCGACTCTGGGGTTGTGGCGCACATCTCGCTTTATTGGCCGAGGGAGCCGGCGTACAGCTTCCGGGTCATGTGGCCAGCATGAGTAAGCTGTGTCAGGATGTTTTTCCCTCGCATGGATGTCGAAAAGGCATGTACCCTATCATCTGGGAAGGTACTGAATACACCCATTTTGCCACATGCAGGATACACATTGAAAATCTAAGACAACTGTGACTTTCCATGACATCTTGACCTATTCTGAAACAGAATATCTGCTAGAATTGGACACCTTGAACAGTCAAAAGAGGATTAGGGTCAAACGACCAGTAAAACGAAGAACAGCTATTTTTAAATAATTGATGTAACTTGCAATAAATAAATAATATTAGCACGAAGCAATATATCTGATACTTACAATAGCTACAACAGCAAATGAGTTAATAATGTCACTTAAAAAAAAAGTTAAATGAATTTGTGTAACATAACAAGGTTGGATCAGTGACATGCTACATCAGGCATCCCCAAACTTGGCCCTCCAGATGTTTTGGGACTACAACTCCCATCATCCCTAGCTAACAGGACCAGTGGTCATGGATGATGGGAATTGTAGTCCCAAAACAGCTGGAGGGCTGAGTTTGGGGATGCCTGTGCTACATTCACAGTGGCTTTCGTGGCTTCACTGTGAATCTAACAATATTTGATTGGTCAACTGGCTGTCACAACAGTCCGAAATAATGTTTATTTCCCACCTCCCAGCCCCTACCAGTATGCATCCAGGTAAGAGAAATGTCATACGTGAAGCACGCCTTAGTGTTAAGGAAAGGGTTTTGTCTTGCTCAAATAAAAATTAAAAACAGACCGCTTCTCATCCGAGCTCCTTTCCTCATTTCATAAAGTCGTGACAAGCCACATCCTCCACATAGAGCCTATCAAACGTAAGAAGCCTGCCAATGCAAGCAGACTCCATATCAAACATATGCTATTAAAAGCGAAGCACAGCAGGCCAGCAGGACATTGTACAGCTGACTTCAAACACACCCTCGACGGCAAGTAGGAAGGGGAAGGGGAAGGCCAAACTTCCTGGCCATAAGCAACATCTGCACAATAATCTCTGTCTATATATAGAAAGTGAGGAAGCTATAACACTGTCACCAAATGATATTTAGCTGCCATGTACACTCAGATCTTTCCCCTCTTGAATCCAATAAAATTGCCATGCCCCAAATATATGGTTGATAGCCAAAGGCCCTATTGAAATAAATTGTGTCATGTGTTCAAAAGTGTTCAACCAACAAAATTACGGTAAGTGACATGCCGTGGCCAACAGGATGTCAAAATTCAAAAAGTACAGTTAATACTGGTCTATAATTCAGCTTATTACAGCTTAAAATGGAAACTTTTCAGTCATCTGAATGAATAATTATGGTGTGCGTAAATATCAAAAGTCTTCCTTGAAAAATCCTCTTTCGGACCTCATGTTCAGCTTCTGATTCTGTACTATTGGGCAGGTGACGTCCTGGATGCCATTATTATATCCATGTATAAACTATCACACATTAATATAGACAGGATATCTAAAAACTGCAGCCCTGGGATTATAGAAAACACAGAATGGAGCACTCAGTTCTGAATATCTCTGAGTATCCGCCTCATAGAACCTTGAGCAAGATGGATGTCTGGGAAGAAGTATGAGTGGGGAAAGGATTAACCCCCCCCCCAAAAAAAAATCAGCAATCATAATATTTGTGAAAGCTACTGAGTTTTGTAACCCTCCATCTTAATCATAGAATCATAGAATCATATAGAATCATAGAATCATAGAAGAGTTGGAAGAGACCACAAGGGCCATTGAGTCCAACCCCCTGCCAAGCAGGAAACACCATCAGAGCACTCCTGACATATGGTTGTCAAGCCTCTGCTTAAAGACCTCCAAAGAAGGAGACTCCACCACACTCCTTGGCAGCAAATTCCACTGTCGAACAGCTCTTACTGTCAGGAAGTTCTTCCTAATGTTTAGGTGGAATCTTCTTTCTTGTAGTATGGAGCCATTGCTCCGTGTCCGCTTCTCTGGAGCAGCAGAAAACAACCTTTCTCCCTCCTCTATGTGACATCCTTTTATATATTTGAACATGGCTATCATATCACCCCTTAATCATGTGACAAAGAACCACAATTTCCTCCTAAAAGTATTTCTAAATATTTCTGAGGTGTTATCATTACTGTATTTTACTGTACTTGAATATTTTGTTGGAAGCCGCCCAGAGTGGCTGGGGAAACCCAGCCAGATGGGTGGGGTATAAATCATCATCATCATCATCACCATCATAGCAAATTGGCACAACTGATAATTTACACCCATTTACATAATTTATTGTAATTGCAGAATTTGTTGAACATAAAGTTTCACTTCTGACATGTTCCAATTTCAGGTGCCATCTGTGGCATTGCCCCTGGAATTTTCACTCCACTTTTGATCTCTTGAGTATTGCATATAGAATTCAAAACAAGTCAGTTTTACTCTCCCCTTCCTCAATTGCTTATGGATGCCTATTCCTCCTTCCACGCCATGTGTATTTTGTATTCTGCTCAATACTACTAGGTCCCCAAACTCAAATCTGATGATAGTTGTGACCTTATTAACAGCATAAAACAGATGCCTCGAGGCAAGAGGTTAGCTGCGGCAGTGAAATCTGCTCATTAAAAATTGTGCAGGACCTTTACAGTATTCTGCATTCTCGGGAGGCCGCTGCCTGAGCAACCTTTTAAGACGGCTGGCTTTTTTTTTTCCCTTTGCAAAGGTAAACAAGGAGACACTCCAGTTAGTAGATGAAAGACAGCGTTCAGACACATAGCGACAAGAAGAGGGCATTTGATAATGTTGAATGGGATGGGCCAGCACATACACACCCAGGTGGGGTGCATTACCCACTGGGTACTCTTGCGTGCTTCAGTATCTCTTGTCCAGGAAGAAGCATGCTAGGAAACATCATAAGCAAGATTTCTATGGCAGATTCCAGCCACATACATGAAATGATCGCATGTTCTTCTAAGCCAGGCATAGGCAAACCTGGCCCTCCAGATGTTTTGGGACTACAACTCCCATCA